>NC_143080.1:5025000-7425000 GCF_052426305.1 Pelodiscus sinensis
ACGGTTCCGTGGCATTTGGGGGGCTGATGGTTTGGACTGGGAAGGGAAAGGGGGAAAAAGCCGAAGAGAGTGCAGCCAAAGCAGAGGGGAAGGCTGGGGTCAGGCAGGGTCAGGAGCTCACGGCCTGCCAGGTAGTCAGTGTATCAGAAAAGCAGTAAGATAAAGAAACTTAGACTGAACTTGGCGTGTGTGAGAGTGTGGGGGGGGGGGGGAGGTTCGGGGGGGTGTAGGGGATGAAGAAGAAGAATAATCAACCAAACAAGAGCAAAGTGGGGGAAGAATCCAGACACCCCAGTGTGGTGCTAATGTACCCCCGGATGACTGTGGCGGGGGAGGAGAAGGTTGAGTTGCCACCTGACAACACTATGAACTTAAACCAGGAATTTTATTCCATTTAGTGAGCCCCGGCCCAGCCCCAGCCCCATTAAAGTAAAAGGGACCATCAGAGGGAGCTGGGACCTCTCCCATGAGGTGGGATTGGACCCTGGGGTCGTCATTATTTCTGGTGAGGGGTGAACACGGAGCTATGGATTGCTGGTGCTCTGGGACCCCTCGTTATCAAAGCAATCCAGGCGAGCTCGGGGGACCGGATCACTTTGTATTGCCACCTTTTGGGCCAATTAGGAGCCCCTCTGATGGGGTCCTAGAAGAGGCCCTAAGGAAGCCTGCATGGAGGCCCATAGGTAGCAGAGCAGCCATAACCGCAGGATCAGGGCTTTCAGCTGTCCCTGGTTTTCAGTGCTACCTATTATGCCCATGTGTGAAATAATTCATCGCTGGGCCCTGGCCTCACGTTATCTGACTACAGCCCAGATGCACCATGATCCTCGATGTGCGACAATTTCACAATTATACTCCCTCAAAAAACCTTAAAACACACTGAGGCGCTCTGCCAAGGAGCTCACGGAACAGAACAGCAGCTCTGCCCCGGAGGAACAGGTGCCAGCAGAAGACACATGTAGTACCATTGGGTGTTGGGGTATTTTTGGATTGCCCAGCCATAATACCTCCAGCTCAGCATCCTCCAAACACAGATGCACCACCCTTTACGTCAGCTGCTGTTCCTGTGGTTTTTACAGCATGCGCTTTCTGATCATGTAACAGCTGGCGACAGTTCTGCTATGCTGTACGTGGTGCAGTGGGAAAGCATCTTGTGATTATTCTACACCAACACAAATATTTTGGAGGCTCCCCTTATGCCACAGAGTGGGGGTGGGGGGCCTTTTTTGGGTCGGGGGGCCTCACAAGTGAGAAGCCACAAAAACCCCACCCTTCACTGACGTGACTCCTGAGAAGAAGACACACCTCACATTTCCCTTGCACAGAGCATAGGGGGGCCCAGGCTACTAGATGGTGTGTGCTCTGCACCAGCATAGGCTCCCCAATGCTGGGGGTGACCCCTGAGCCTCAAGGGCCACATCCAGCCCCCGGGCCTTAGGTTCCCCACCCCTGCCACAGAGTACACTGCAATCCACGGCTAATAAACGTTTCATTGCACATTAGTTATTCCTACATGGGACCAAGATGAAGTTAGACTAGACTGATGAACCATTGTGTCTTCATCCCAATCAATCCTCCCTTGTTACAAAATCGCAGAGGGGTCGCAGTGTTAGTCTGTAACTTTAAGAACGAGCAGCCCCGTGGCACCTTAAAGCCCAAGCAAAATATATAGACTCGTGAGCTTTTGTGGGCAAAACCCACCTCATTGGACAAATCAGATCCAATTCATCTGATGAAGTGGTTTTGCCCACAAAAGCTTCTATGTATTTTCCTTGGTATCTGAGGTGCCACAGGATCATCGCTTGTTACAGTACGGCAAAAAAGAGGGAGGGGGCAGAGGGCTTGCCCGGAATAGGCCACCATACCAATTTCCTCCCGTGATCCAGAATCCAAACCCCACTCTACAGAAGTGTGTTCCCCTCTGCACATCTCCTCTGTCTCTTGCATCTTCTGGGGCCTTCACCTGTCTCATGTTATAGAGTTTGAATACACAAAGGCACATTCCCCTTTTGAAAGAGGCCATTGCCCTAAAAGCATGTTTTATCTGTTGTTTCAACTAATACTTTACCCTAGAAAATGAGTAGCATTGGATGCAGCCTGTCCCATAAAGTTTGGTGTCAGCTCTGTGCTTTCAAAGCCAACATGCTAGCTCTGCTGATCAGGACAGCTTTTAAGGGCAAAAATAACATGAGACCATAAAATCCGAGATCCGTTTGCACAGCTTGGATCTTAAAGATCCCATGTGGAACCCTCCCCGAGAGGAGGGTTTTCCCTCCATAAGTCCTGGCCAAAATTTCTCCCCAGCTCCTCCAGGGTTGTGGCATATACCAGTTGGAATCTGCCCAAAGGCAGCTGCATTTCAATGGTTCTATACAGCTATGGTCTGCAAAGGGATCCCTTTAGTCTGAAAGCACAGAGCAACTGAAATGGTTATTGTTTCTAAGGCCCCTAATGCTCAAAGGGTTCTGGACTGACGGCAAGCTTGTGACCAAGCTGGGGTCACCATGCACCACGAATGCTAGCCAGGCTACTTCTCAGGAACACAGGAAAGGGAAAATGTTTTATTTGGCCAGGCCCCGATTGCATGACCGAAATGAAATGCAGAGTGTGTTCTGCCCACATGGTACAGAGTTCTGCCCCTCCATATAGGGGCAGCACCCAGGATACCAGGCCTCACCGCCTGGCCTCCCTGGGCTAACCCACCCCCAAGAAAGGGGCCGTAACCTGACCCAAGACAAGCACAGCCCAAGTAGGGGATTGCCCCGTCCTATCCGCAGACAACCCCTTAGCTCCTTTAACCCTCCTCCCCACCTACCTTTCCATGCCTCTGGCTTCCTTTACTTGCCTCCTCCCCTCATTTACCCCCACCCCTCACTTGCCCCTCTCCTGCATCTTCTACCTCTTTCCCACTCTGCTGTGTACCCCTGCCCCTCCCCATGTATCCCGCCCCCTTCCCATACAGGCCCCTGTACCCCTCCACGTCCCTTCCGCTCCCCATGTACCACCTGCCCCTTCCCAGGTCACCCCTCATGTACCCTGCAGCCCTCCCCGTGTATCCCACCCCCTTCTCCTGTGCTGCTCATGTACCCCACACCCATTCCCATCCCTCCTGCTCCCCAAGTGTCCCCATGTACCCCCTGCCCCTCCCCATACAGCCACCTTCCTAGGTCCCCCCTCATGTACCCTGCAACCCTCCCCGTGTATCCCACCCCCTTCCTATACAGCCCCCTTCCCAGGTCACCCCTCATGTACCCTGCAGCCCTCCCCGTGTATCCCACCCCCTTCTCCTGTGCTGCTCATGTACCCCACACCCATTCCCATCCCTCCTGCTCCCCAAGTGTCCCCATGTACCCCCTGCCCCTCCCCATACAGCCCCCTTCCTAGGTCCCCCCCCATGTACCCTGCAGCCCTCCCCGTGTATCCCACCCCCTTCTCCTGTGCCGCTCATGTACCCCACACCCATTCCCATCCCTCCTGCTCCCCAAGTGTCCCCATGTACCCCCTACTCCTCCCCATACAGCCACCTTCCCAGGTCCCCCCCATGTACCCTGCAGCCCTCCCCCATCCATTCTGCAACTACCCCTCTCCTTACAGCCCCCTGCTGCTCCCCACGTACCCCCTGTAACCCCTCCCCGAACCCCCCCATGGATCCCCCCACGCACCCCGCCGGCCCTTGCAACCCCCTCCCCTGTGCCCCCCCGTGCACCCCGCCCCACGTGCCCCCTGCCCCTGCCCCCGCCCCCCGGCGCATGCGCCGAGCTCCAAGCGGGGGGGAGGCCGGTTTAAAGGCACCGAGCGGCGGCGGCGGGGCCCGAGCGGCGGCACCGAGCGAGCCGGGGCGGGAGGCGGGGCCGCGAGCGGGGCCCGGAGCAGGAGCGAGGCCGCGGCCGCCCCGCGCGCGCCACCCGCCCCTCCCCCACCCCGTCCCCGCGCGCCGCCGAGAGCCGGAGGGAAAATGGAGGCGCTGGGCGGCCGCTGAGACCGGGCCGCGAGGGGCCGCCCCGCCGGCAGGGGGCGCCCGAGGGGAGCCAGCCCGGGGGGGTCTCGGGGGGGGAGCCAGCTCAACAGGGGGAGGGGCGCCGGGGGGGGGGGGTTCCGAGGCGAGGGGATCGGCGGGGGGGGGGGGGAACCAGCCGCGGGGGGGCTTGCGAGGCGAGGGGACCCCGGGGGGAGCCAGCCCGGGGGCGGGTCTCCGGGGGGGGGGGCAGCTCAGCAGGGGGAGGGGCGCCCGGGGGGGGTTCGAGGCGAGGGGACCCCGGGGGGAGCCAGCCCGGGGGCGGGTCTCCGGGGGGGGGGCAGCTCAGCAGGGGGAGGGGCGCCCGGGGGGGGTTCGAGGCGAGGGGACCCCGGGGGGAGCCAGCCCGGGGGCGGGTCTCCGGGGGGGGGGGGCAGCTCAGCAGGGGGAGGGGCGCCCGGGGGGGGTTCGAGGCGAGGGGACCCCGGGGGGAGCCAGCCCGGGGGGGGTTGTCTGGGGAAGCCGGGGGGGGGGGGGGGGGCGGATCTCGCTTCCCCTAAAAGGGGCCGGGGGAGCCGCGCTCCGCCCCGCCCCGCCTCGCAGGGAGCGGGGGCTCCGAGGAGGGCGCGGGCAGACCCCGCCGCCACCCGCCGCAGGGGCGCCCCCGCCCGACGGGGCCCGCTCCGCCCCTCCCCTCCGCTGCCGGGGATGCGCCCGCCGCAGGCAGCCCGCTAGCCCCGCCGCATGGCCCGCGCCCTGCGCCCGGCCCCGCGCCCCGGCTCCCCGCCTGCCCATGGCGCCGGGCGGTAGCGGCCGGGGCCTCGTCCCGCAGCTGGCCCGGGCGGGGAGCGGCGCGGCGGCCGCGCCATGACCATGAGATCCACCGTCTTCAAGGCGGCCGCGGCCACGGCGCTCAACGCGGACAGGCTGGACTACGAGAGGCCGGGGCTGGCGCTGGAGCCGGGCCCGGAGGAGGAGCCGGACGGGGAGGCCGCCCCGCTCCACCGCCAGCCGCCCCGCAAGCCCAAGGAGCCGCCCCCGCTGGGGGGACACAAGGGCCGCGGCGGGGGCAGCGGCGGCGGGGGCAGCAGCGTGCCGGCGGCGGCCGGGGCGCCCGGGCAGCAGGAGGAGAGCTGGGGCGGCCTGGTGCCCCTGCCCTGCCCGCCGGCCAGCACCAAGCAGGCCGGCGTGGGGGATGCCAGCAGCAGGCCCAAGTACCAGGCGGTGCTGCCCGGACACACCGCCTCCCAGGTGGCGGCGAAGGACAAGGGCTGCCCGGCCGCGGCCAGCGCGCCGCCCCCGGCCACCGGCGAGCCGGCTCCCGCCGCGGCCTCGGAGAGCAAGTGGAAGAGCGGCGTGCGGAGGAGCCCCATGGGGGCCGGCGGGGGCTCCTCGAACCAGGCGGCCTGCCTCAAGCAGATCCTCCTGCTCCAGCTGGACCTCATCGAGCAGCAGCAGCAGCAGCTGCAGGCCAAGGAGAAGGAGATCGAGGAGCTCAAGGCCGAGAGGGACACGGTACGCGAAGGGTTAACGGGGGAGGGGGGCGGCCCAGCAGCAGCAGCCCAGGGGTTAATGGGCCAGGGTGGGAGGGACCCGGCACCCCAGGGGTTACTGGTTAAGAGGAGCCTTGTAACGAAAGGGTTAATGGGCAAGGGGGGGCCCGGGAGGCAAGGGGTTAATGGGCAAGGTGGGGCCCAGGAGGCAAGGGGTTAATGGGCAAGGTGGGGCCCAGGAGGCAAGGGGTTAATGGGCAAGGTGGGGCCCAGGAGGCAAGGGGTTAATGGGCAAGGTGGGGCCCAGGAGGCAGGGGGTTAATGGGAAAGGGGGGGCCAGGAGGCAGGGGGTTAATGGGCCAGGGTGGGAGGGACCCGGCACCCCAGGGGTTACTGGTTAAGAGGAGCCTTGTAACGAAAGGGTTAAATGGGCAAGGTGGGGCCCAGGAGGCAGGGGGTTAATGGGAAGGGGGGGGCCAGGAGGCAGGGGGTTAATGGGCAAGAGCTCAGTAAGGAAGGGGTTAATGGCAAAGGGCGGGGCAGGAGACCTGGGGTCAGTGGGCGAAGGGGAGGGACCTGGCACTCCAGGAGTTAATGGGCAGTGGGGGGGGGGGGGGAGGAAAGCTGCTAGGAACTGTCAATGGGTGGGGGAGGGGCCGGTAACCCCAGGGTTCCTGGGCCGGTGGCACTGTGAGCAAGGGCAGAGGGACAGGGGAAGGGTTAATGGGCCAGCCCAGTTGCCGTAGGACTGAGATTAGAACAAGCCCCGGCAAGGGAAGGGTTAATTTAAAGGAGCCAGCCAGGGCTTATGATTTGGTTAAGGCTGGAGCCATGTGGTGTGTGAAGGGTTAAATTAAAGGGGCCTGGCTTGGGAGGAGGATGGAGGTAGTAGGAGCCATCTGGGTGGCAGGGCAGGCGGGCACAGCGGGCCCTTTAACTACTGCCGTTTAATTACTACAAATGGATAACACACTCCCCCCTTCCCAGAGCAAATTCTTTCCCTCCTCTTTGCTCCTCTCCAGGGAGCCTCCTACTCCCCACCCCCTTTTGCTATAATGAGACCAGCATCAGTTCCTCCTCCTCCTCCTCCAAATGTTTCACACGTACTGTGGCACTGCACAGAAACAACAACTTGGCCAGCGTCCAGACTAGGACACTGTTGGCCCGCTTTGCTGACAGTAGGCCAGGCTTTCCTTGCAGAGCTGCACTACTGCAGAGCTTGCTCCTTGCTCAGAGGCATGCGGGTGAGGGAAGGTTCACAGTGAAGCAGTGGTGCCCCCCCCCCATATACCTTGGAAACATTCATAGAGGTCCGGGGGATACAGATTTGGAAAGACCCAGCAGATCAGAACCAAATGAATATTTGTTTTAAATAACTCCTGCTTACAGCCATCCCATTTAGTTGAGATTTCTCAGTGCAGGTCCAGGAATCGTCCTTCATTCCCTGGCTTCTCCACAGCCTGCATTAATTCTCCCCGTGCCTATAATTGCCCCTCTCCCCCAGGCGGGGGTGTGTGTGGGGTGTGTGTGTGTGTGTGTGTGTGTGTGGTTTTTTGTGAAAATCTTCAAGTGGTTGCACAGCTGATGAGTGGAGGGTTAGTTTCCTTTGCTTTCCAAAGCAATGACAGGAGCCAGCAGGCAGCATTTTACTAGCATATGCTGCCTGCAAGGTGGGTTGGGATCTGAGGTGCAAGGCACTGTCAAAACATGGTGTTGAGCTGAGTGAAGTTAACCAACATGGAGGCAGCAGCTGCTGTATTGCAGTCAAAGGGGGTGATGGGAGTTTTGACACGTGGGATTCTTTTGTGAGGGTTTAAAAAAAAATCACGGAAATACACACCAGTCATGTGTGGTATGTCTGTGAGTCAAACACATACTGGTCCTTCCTGCTGTTGGCAAATATCGAATTGATTCCAGAGTCTGTGTCCCCTACCTGCAGTATCTAGCCAAAGCAGGGAGTGAACTAAGGATAGGCCAGGATTTGTTTCCTGTATTGCAATGCAGCTGATGAAAACTTGAAGGAGGAGAAGCTTTAAATTAATTTTCTTGGTGCATTGAGTCCATATGGTTAAATTCTGTGGAGCTATGTGAAGGTTAAAGCTATGTGGCATTTTCGTGTCTCCCCCCCCCCCCCCCATCTCCTTGATTTGATACTGCTTATGGGTTTGTCATTTAATGCACCTAGGTGAAGAAGCAGATCTATGCAATGCACTGCATTTGCAAACATAGATCTGTCTGAATTTATAAATCCCTACTATCTTTTAATCAGGACCTTTTATTTTATTTTTAAAATTTATTTTAAATTGATGTTCTTTGTACTAGGACTGTAAAATTCCGTTTAATCAGTTAACTGGTCAAACAATATGTTTAACCAGTTAAATGGGGGCGGGGAGGGGGCTGTTTCAGCCCCTGCTGGTTAACCATTCACTTTGTACCCCATTACAAATGACATGGCCTAGCTGAATTTGGAGGTGATGCACAAAACTTGAGAGCATCTAAAACGGTGCCGTTTCTGTCATTGGAACGCCTCGTAGACGTTTGTTCCTTTCTTGGGTCTTCAAATTGGTGATGGTTGGGAAAGGAGAGGAAGCAGTAAGTCAAACTACAAGTGAATATTTCATGTAGTTTTGAAGGCAAAAATGTGGTTGTTTTGGAAGAGTGATGTCCAGATCTCTTGTGGGTAAACAGAAAGGGTAAACATTTCAAACGTGCCCAGTTCCAATTGAAAATAATAGGCTTAAGGCTCTAGAGCAGGGCTGGAGAACCTTCAGGCCGTGGGTTAGATCTGGTCCCCTGCTTTGTGTGATCCAGCCCATAGCAAATCTCTGTACCATAGACCGGAAACTCCGAGCCTCGGTGCCCCTGTGTGGGGTTAGAGCGTGAGCGCTGATACCCTGAGCCCATTCCCACTGCAGGTGAGTTGAGTGAGGTTCCTTTTCTTGTGTGTGGCCCCCAGCTGACTTTTTTTTTTTTTTTTTTTTTTTTTTGGGTCAGTGGCCCCTGACAGAAGGTTCCCCACCCCTGCTGTAGAATTACTTGGGGGGAGGGCTTCTGAAAATTATTCTCCTAAACGCTTTCTATTTGTAAAGGTGTCAATTATTAGAACACTGTTTCTTTGGCACTTTTCCCCATGTCGACTGTCCCCTGACTTCTCTCTGTAATTTTGGGAGGGGAGTTGAATTCTATAAACCAAATTGTACCCTGCCTTAGTGAGTCTGAAATAGGAAATCAACCTGAGGCGGTAACTTTCACTCTAAAGTGAGGGGTGCAGTAGCCTCTGGATTTCCAACTTTATTACAGGGAACATTTCTCATTCCTCACTCCCCACCCATCTTCGCAGCGTCTAGAGTGGAGGGTCATACTGGTCATCTTCCCTGAAACCTGTGTTGAGAAAACCACAGGGGTACAGCCTGAAATTAAGAGTGTCTGTGATTTCTTCTTCCCTGTGATGTCTTGTTATGTTAAATTTGAATAAAGATTGTAACTAGGGCTCAGAGGTGGCGGGCTGCAAGGCGGAAATACCAGGCCAGGTGTGGTGTGAGGGAAATAAGTTGGGATGTCTCTATTTGTGTCATTCTTCTCTGATGAAAGCATGCCAGCTAAACCCTAAGTGTCGGCCTTCATCCCTCTCTCAGCTCCTAGCTCGGATTGAGCGCATGGAAAGGAGGATGCAGCTGGTGAAGAAGGATAACGAGAGAGAGAAACACAGGATTTTTCAAGGTTATGAAACAGACGAGAAGGCTGAATCAGAAGCCTCTGAGAAACTACAAATTGAATGCCAGCAGGATCTCTTGGAGGCTTCCCAGCCCTTGCCTCCAAAACACTTCTCGTATGGAAGAAATGGAAAGGGACATAAAAGGTACAGAACCTCTTCACAGCCTTATTTTTCAATGGGGCCTGTGTGTGTGTATATCCGCATTGGCTGTCAGTCACGTGACGTGTATAAAAGATCATCATAGCTAACAACTTTAATACTGTTTCTCCCCCACTAACTCCAGCGTTTCATTTAACTTTTTGACTGGCAGATACTAAGAAGCCTGACAAATGAGACACCTGCCTCGTTGAGTCAAGTGTCCCCGCTTGGTGCCTCAGTTTCCCCATCTGTAGAATGGGGAATAACGATCCCAACCTCCTTTGTCATGTGCTGCGAGATCTATTGCTGAGAAGTGCTAGATAAGAGGGAGGTGTTAACAACATACATGTTCAAATACCAAGCATCAAGTCCCGTTCTTATTAAATGCAGAACAAAGAATGTGCCTCAAATTCATAAGATATTCGGGGATAACTTAACACAGCCTGCTTGTGGGTTTGCTACTCTGTGTTGTCTGAGTAAAGTTAGCTTGAAATAAAAGGCATTCTTCCATCCAGAGGATATGGCAGACAGTGAGTTGCCTTCTTTACCAAGTGGGTTGCCCCATTTATTTATTTTTTTAATCCAAGAGGTTTGTAACTTTGCGTGACAAGAATTTTTTGAGTCACTTCTTGCTTCTCATTTGTGTCCCCCAAAACGCCCTTCTACTGGAACCACAAAAATCTGTGTCTTTTTCCCCCTTTCTAAAACCTATCTACTGCTAAGTAATGCTTCTTGTTCTCCCCTTTCCCAACTTGTTAACTCTGTGCATTTGACAGGATAGTTTATGTTCTTAATGGGCTATTTCACCTGTTTCACACCCATCCAGTGAAGTGGACTGTGCCCACCAGAGCTCATGATACTAATACCGTAAAATCTCGAGTATAATGCACACCTATATATAATGCACACCTGCCTTTTAAACGTCAGAATTCTTGAATGAACTAAACTCTTATCTACAATGCACACCCCCATTATACTAAAGATTTTACGGTATCCTATTTGCCCCCGTATTCCTCCTGCTAATTCTTCTAACACCATATAAGCAACTCCAAAGCACAACAAATCTACAAAGTCATATTAGGAAGCTCCTCATAACTGCAAACACAAACTGAGCTCGCACCAGCCGGTGCCGCACCCCCCCCCTGCCTCCCGGCCCAGCTCGTGCCTACCGAGGGTGAGTTTAAAACTAAAAAAAAAAAAAAAACCTATAGATAATGCGCACCCTGCCTTTGATGCTAAAAAAAAAACGGGGGAAAAGTGCGCATTATACTTGAGATTTTATGGTATATAAAATTGTTAGTCTGTAAGGTGCCCCACTCCTTGTTTTTAAAGTTACAGGCTAACATGGCTACCCCTCTGAGTTTAAATATGAGTCTGTGCAAATGTAGTATGTGTTCATTTTTGGACTGATCATCACCACAGTATTTTAGTGCCTAAGGGGGAATTGAGGCACAGAGGTTAAGTGATTTGCCCAAGGTTGCACAGCATTTCAGAGCCTGGAATAGGCACTAGACCACAGTGTCTCATCACTCCTGTTGCTGTTCCCCAGGTCTCGTGAGAGAGCTTGAAATTAAGGCTGGCGCAGGCAGGTGTGTGTGGGGAGAAGGCATGTGTTCGTTGTTGAAGGGTCCATAAAAAATCCTTCTAATTATCAAGGGGCTTGGGAATTGCCCCACCCCCTTATTTTTTAGGACATTTTTTTTTTTTTTTTTTAGGGGTGCTGTCTCAAATGGATCAGTGACCTGCTCACAAGTTGGGCATGTCCCTTGAATCCGTGTCGGGCAGCGTGTTGATAGCAGTCATTATTGCAGATCTTTCCCAGTTACCCATGTCTCTGGAATCTGGGTTGCTTTATTGCATCGCACTCTATAAAGGGCTATGGTTGGAAGATCCCAGCTTGTGTAGCAAGCTCTGCCATGCCAGAGTGAAAGCAGAAGCCCCAGGGAGCACAATACACTAGTCTTCTGGAAATAAAACTCCCCACCCTTTGGTCGCCCCTCTTACAAACTGGGCTGCCTGATCTCTGCAAAGGGCCATATGTTTAGACAACTCCAATGTTAATTATATGACCATGGGACAACTGGCATTCGCTTTATGGCACGCAGCGTAAAAACACAGAGGCTGGGGAAAGGAGTAGGCTGCTCTTGCGGTAGGCTAGCCGAATACACTGCTAAACTCTCTCCCTTCTCTAACAGGAAGTCGGCGTTTGGAAGCGCAGAGAGGAAAACGCCCGTTAAAAAGCTGGTGTCTGAATTTTCAAAAGTCAAGAGTAAAACTCTGAAGCACTCTCCACTGAAAGAGGAGCCAAGTAGCTCTTTATCGGAAACTGTTTGCAAACGTGAACTGAGGAGTCAAGAGACTCCAGAAAAAGCCAGATCGCTAGTGGACACTCCCTTAAAACCATCCACCCCCTTGAAAAGCCCCAGTGATAAAAGATTCCCCAGCGAGACGGAAGACCTGCCGTACCTTTCAACCACCGAAATGTACTTGTGTCGTTGGCATCAACCTCCCCCATCCCCGTTGCCGTTACGAGAGCCCTCTCCAAAGAAGGAGGAGACTGTAGCAAGTAAGGGATTAAAACAAACTCGCTTGTAGCTGGGTAGGGGTCAGGCTGACCCACGTTCTCGCCACTTGAAGTGTAACCCTCCTACTGGACAGATGCTCAGCAAACATGGAAATAGGTGGAATGGCCAGGAAGCAGTGCGCTATCGTTCCCTGCTTGCTGGAGGTGTCTGCTAGCAGCTGTGGAAGGAGATCTAAAGCCACAAAGACAGAGGTTTTCATAGCACTTACATGATCCTGTGAAGGCAAAGTGTATCTCGGGATGTGGGTTGCCCCTGGTTTTGTTAAAAAAAAAAAAAAAAACACTGTTTCAGCTTGGAGACCTGGAATGTCACAATTATGTAAAGGGGGCTTGCTCTGGCCTTGTCTGTACTGGGATTTCTTCCTAAAAAGCTTCCCCCACGTGTCCGGCTCCAGTGGTGAAAGCTACAGCAGGAATGCTGGTGGGCGTAAGGAATTGATCACTGCTGGCATCTTAATTGTCATGTCTTCAAGGCCTGCTCTGAGCAGCGTAGACCAATGCAATGGCAGCGGTCCGAGCCTTGGTTTGCATTAGGGCTCACGCCACTGGCACTGAATGTGGTAGGAGGCTTTTGGGAGGAATGGCGAGTGCAAACAACGCCTCTGGCTGCCAGGGGCAAGGTGAATGCCTGTTTTCCTTCACTAGCACACACCAGGCCACGCTGTCAATCAACACATCCGGTTACTGCCTCTTCAGGGCCTGACGGGCGGAAGGAATCCGCCACATGATCCCTGGTCCAGAAGCCAGTTAGGAGTGTAAGGTGAACTCCCATGTGCCCCTGCTCAACACCGTCCCAGCCTGCTTTGCTCTTGGCCCAGTGAGGTGCATGGATTGGCAATGTTTGTGAGTGGGCATCTGCTCTTGTCCCATGATGTGGGTGGGGGGAGTTTTCTAAGGTATTCTGCCTTGACCCTGTCACCCCCCCCCCCCCCATACACACATGCACCGTGTGCCTCTCTGCCCTCCCATCACTTCAGATCTCGTCTCCTTGGTAACGGTTCAGGAACCTGTCTCCTGCCTGCTGGTGGGTCAGTTGGCCAGTGCTGAACCAGACAGTCGCACAAGCTGGATTAGAGAGCAAACCAGGAGTCTAGTCTGCGGTTGGCACGGGCAGTAGTTGCTTGCCAAGTGCACCAGCAACTTCTCTGTTCTGAACCAAGAAGTAACCAGATCACGTCTCACTAGCTGGTGTCTGCAGGGACTCCTTTCAGTGCACAGATGTCACACAGCACAAGTTGACCATCCATGCTTTGAACGCGCCCTGTGCCGAGGCAGTCCCAGGACTATTGTGTGCTGACCTACAAGGCAGAGTTGATTTTGAACCAAGCCAGCTCGTGGGGCTGCCTTCTAACCCTCTGTGTCATGCCAGCTTCCGGTCCCATTTCAGTGAAGTTGGGAGCAGCTTGCTGCTCGTTGCTGAGAAGTTCTCTCTTGGCTGTGCCGTGATGGTGTGGCTTGTCACTGATGTGACTTCTCAGCAGAATCACGCAGCTTGTGTAAATCTGGACAACGTAGGGGATTTGTAGGCCTCCGACTAATCCCTTCTCCTTACAGATCTCCTGCCTCTAAATCTTGTTGAGTGTCTTGCAGCCAAAGACTGGGTTAGTTTTTGCAAATACTACATGATCCCAAGGTGGAGGTCTGTTTTAATGGTCTCCTGGCAAAGCGGCAAAGATTGTGGGGGTGTGTCTTGGGCAGGGCTGGTTCCTGATTCTGCATCAGGCTTGGAATGGGTCACGGCGTAAATATGCTTCCAGCAAACAAACTGAAAATCCACTTGCCCCATTTTCTTTCTTACCTGCCGATTTCCGCGTCCAGGTGTCACGGCTCCCTAGCAAACAACAAGCTGCTTGGATGGTCAGATAAGTCTGCTATGTAAAGAGAAGGGGAGGGGGTCTCCATGAACAATGGCCTGGTTTCGTGCTTGGATGTGAAAAACACAAACCCTAATAAACGTGCATTGCCTGACATGGAGGGCTAGAGTGAGGCCCACTGAGCACACAGCCTCAATTCCTGTCTCCTCTAAACACGGCTCCTCTCTGATCCTGTTAAACAGTGACCGCTTTCAAACAAGTGCTGTTCTGGTTTTTCTCACCTTCCGTATTTATGATGCTTGGGGGCTCACATGTAAAAGAGGAACAGACTTGGTACTAAATTGTGTTTGCAACTCCAGTCTAAGCATGTTTGTTGTACCAAAACAATTCCGACTTTTAATACAGTAGTTTGGTTTTCCCTTAAACGTGAACTGTTTCCAAATCCTTGATCGCTGGGGTCTGACATGTTATGCCCAGAGAGGGCTGCATAAATCACATTTACAAATGATGAGTACGTTACAGGCTAAGATTTCTTTTAATGAAATGTTTCCTTGCAGTGGCGAAGCAGAGTTGCCATTTTTAGTAGGTTGGCTGATGGTGAGTTGCTCTTTTTGTAGCGCTGCATCTGTGCAAAACAAAGAGCCATGTTTTTCTAGTGGCTACAGCAAAGTGCTGGGAGTCAGGACTCTGGGTTCTGTTCCCAGCTCTGGGAGAATGTGAGATCTAGGTGAAATTCTGTGGCCTGTGATACACGTCAGGTTGGAATGGATGGTCCCTTGTGGCAAGTGTTAACTCTGTTTCTTTCCACAGTTCCTTCTTGGAGGGACCATGTCGTAGAGCCCCTGAGAGACTCCAGCCCTTCAGACCTCTTGGAGGTACATGGTCCAATCAGTGGCTTTGGGGAAGGAGACTATGGAGAACAAACCACTGTGGGCCTGCGTGTGGACAGTGTGCAGATGTAACAAAAATACCCGTTTTTACCATTGACACAGTGGTGTGTTTTAAAGCTTGAACTTCCAGCATGCATCTGTGGGGCCGTTATTATGGTTTGATCAATAGTTTTCGTTGCTGGGCCAAGAATCTTTTCCATTGGCATGAGCAGTCCTTGCCTACCCGATTATTAAATATCGTTAAAGCTTTGGAAACTCTTGACGATTGTTAAACTTTGCTGTAGTTTAATTGCTGTAGCCTTACAACGGGATGTGGCTCTAGAGAGGTGACGCATTGACTCCACCAGAGAACCTAGAGGTGGATTTTGTATCTTCCTCTGGATGTTTGTTACAATTCCTTACACTCTGCGACCCTTCCCTGCAGTGCTGAGGGCACAAACGTGCCCAGCTGTGGGGAGCAGAGGGCTAACTTCTGCTCTTATCTTCCCAGAATCTAGACGACAGCGTATTTGCCAAAAGGCACGCGAAGCTGGAGCTGGATGAGAAGAGAAGGAAAAGGTAACAGCAAACGTTCTCTCAGCCTGAATATCACGAAAGCGGCTCTAAAAATGAGCTGGACTCAGATGTGCTTCCGCAAGAGAAGAGGCAGGAGGCCTGGTATTAGAAGTTTATGCAGCTTTTTGTCCTAATTCTTGGGGTGTGTGTCTTATTTTACATGCCCTGCCTTCTCTGTTCAGTTCAGTCACCTGTTCAGGGAAGAGCCCAAGAATGAACCTACAATTGAGAGACTTGTGACGTTTGGTCTGTTGAGCTTATCAAAGAGATAGTTGAGAGATGAGGGTTGAACATGGTCTCCATGCTCCCCCTGATGTCAGAGGGGCTTGTAATCTAGGGGACAGAGGCAGAATTGGGATCCAGTGCTTGGAATTTGAAGTTAGGAACAAAATTTAAATTGGGAACGAGCTGCAGGTTTTTCAGAGAAACTTTCCAGGGGATGTTGGTGAATTCTCCAACACTTTACATCAAGGCGGGGTGTCTTTCTCAAAGAGGCTGCTGTTATTGAGCTTAATGCAGGAATTGCTGCGTGAAATACTCCAGCACCTCCTGGCCTTTTCATCTGTGAACTCTCTGTGTGTTTGTAATGACAACCCTAAGCAATGGAGGATCATGGATAGTGGGGTGAGCTAGACCTATTAGGTCATCTAAGTATCCCCCTGCCAGTATATTGATTCTTCCCTGTACTGTGCACAGAAGTCATCATGGCCATTCCCTGTTCATGCACCAGCATCTATGTCAAAAGGTCTCCTGCATGGATCTGAGAAGAGAAGAGAAGTGCGTGCGTGTGTGCGTGCGCTCTCCATTATCTCACCTCTAGAATAGAGAGGGTGGCTACTGATGGAGCTGATACCTAATCACAAGGCTCGCTTATTGAAAGTTAGTTGAAGTCCTCTGAGCACCACGGATGGCTGGCCATGTAGAAGTACCTAGAATTGTTTACCAAATACGGATTTTTAACTGTCTCGGCTTGTTTTCCAGGTGGGATATTCAGAGGATCAGGGAACAAAGAATTCTACAGCGACTGCAGCTCAGAATGTATAAAAAGAAAGGAATCCAGGAATCTGAGCCTGAAGTTACCTCATTTTTCCCTGAGCCAGATGATGGTGAGTTTTGTCGGACAGGTGTGGGGGGGAGCAGTTGCTCTAAATCAGCCATTCTGTAACTATAACCTAGCCATGCATACAAATAACTGGTGCAGCTCCCTAACGTTCTTCCTTTGTGTCTTTTCTCTTGCTAGTTGAAAGCTTGCTGATTACCCCCTACTTGCCAGTTGTAGCATTTGGCCGACCATTACCAAAACTAACCCCACAGTAAGTATTTCTTGCTTGTGAATTTCAGACAAGGCCCTGAATCCTCAAAGGCAGCCGCATCCTGCTTTTGGAAGTGGCACGTACAAGAGCCCTGAAACTTGTTCACTAGCTGAGTGTTACTGATTTGGATGTGTAATCAGCTTAGGTGGAGTGATACCTCAGTGGCTAACCACCTGTAGCAGCATGCTACGGATGTGGCCATGTCAGCACAGAACTCGCACCTCCACGTAAAAGTTTGTCATTCTCTTCCCCCGCCCCATGACTCTTCCCCCCCAGTGGCTGGCCTAGAGCACCATTAAACATGGAAGACGCTGTCAGTTCCCACTCTATGCAGAAGGAGGGTAGATATGCGTGCTGGAGGCGAGGGCCGGAAGGAAATCTTGTAGATATAGATGCTCAGGTTCCCAGGCCCTTTCACCTGAGAGCTACAAAACTGCTCTGATGTTTCATAATCAACAGTGCAGAATCAAACACCACAGGGGAAAAGGACTGCCGTGGCTGGCTGCAGTACATCTGTATGGACTAGCAATAGCAAGGCAGCCGCTTTGGTCATGGGGCCTAGTGGGTTCAGCATGCAACAGGCTAGTCCTGTGAGATTTGCACCCTTCTCTCACGGGAAAGGGCTCATGGCCTGGAGTGTAGCGCACTGGACAGGGTGATGTTGGGAAACTTGCTGTACTTTTCTGGGCTTCCCTTTGTGAGGTGCTTGGAGATGGACTGATGGAAAATCTAATTATAATTAATTATCTAATACCATTTGGGGGTTGCGAGCAGCAATTCAGCTACCGGGTTTCATTCGAAACAAGCCTCCCATTCTGGACGGGGTGTTTCCATTGTGGCTTAAGGCCCTTTTGTCCGTTTGACAGGAACTTTGAGCTGCCGTGGCTGGATGAACGGAGCCGCTGTCGGCTGGAGATGCAGAAGAAGCAGACGCCTCACCGAACGTGCAGAAAGTAGCCGCTCGGGCAGTGTTGCGATGGGCGTAGCGCGCCATTGGCAACGGGCAGCGAGGAACTGTTTTATTCAGTCCTGTGAATCTTTACCCTTATGGACATTCTTACTCCCTGACGGTTTTCTCCACGCCTCTGTATCTTTCCCATCATTCTGGTTTTTTTGTCACAAAATTCTTTACCTGGCTGACTAACTGTGGTTTATTTATTTCTCCCCCCTCCTGCTTTTCTTACCATCAAGTTCTCAAGCTTTATGCTGGAGCAGCAGTGCTGGAAGCTCAGGCCGTCTGCCTAAACTTCATCAGCTGCTGTGGCCACTGCAGCTCATAAGAGGCCTTGTGACGGTTGAGAAGCCTAAAAACAGGCCTGCCTTGATACCTGTCCCGCCTGCGAGCCTGCCTGGGCGTTGGCTCAGCACAGGGTGCGCATCACTTTTCTGAAGCTGACGTTTATTTTCTCAGACATGCAGCTGAGAGCTCCGAGCGAGGGAAACCAGCAGGCCAAACCTTGCCTGGCAAGAACTTGCAGATGGGACCAGCGGGCAAGCTTATCACGCTGTCACTTTGAAGTTCTGTGGTGTAAAGAACCTACCTACGAGGAGTATAAAGTCAGCTGCAATTTCCTCTTGCCTGGCAGGTCAGGCTGCCAGTACGGTGCCTGTGTTGTGCTAGATAGGTGATTTGGTTTTAAATAAATGAGTGAACCTAACTTTATGAATACCCACTTCCCTGAGAGAGGCTGGCAGAGGGTTCTGAATGTGCTGTGTCTCGCCAAGCATGACTGGAGTGAACGCTGCATCCCATTGTTGCCATGAGACACACCTGGTTAGTTAACCTGGGTCAGAAATCAACTCTCTGCACTTTTCTGTAGCGAGACTCTCCTTGCGCCATGGCCAGTGCGTAAACACTTCTCCAGATGAGCCTATTTGCCAGCTGCTCTGCCGGGTTCTAGACCGACTGGCTATAGGGGGTGGGAAACGTTTTTGATGGTGAAAACAGAATTCGAGACGCACAATGGTGATTTGTTTTCCTTTCAGTGTTTTAAGGACAGCAGTGGCTGGCAACTCGCGTATCTTGTCAGACGCTTGGATTGGCTAGAGAAAATTAGAGTGGTCCCTATGCTTTAGCTCTAGTAATTTGCTTCCTTTACGAAATGAGCCTTCATTGTTGTTCTACACTAGTGGTGATACCAAATGCTCTGGGGCAGGATTCTCCATCACCTTTCAGACTTAACAGCAGAATGGAGTCAAGGCAGGTGGCCGGGGAATGTTTGGCCGCTACAGAGAGCATGCCTGTTACTCTCGTGCACAAGGCTTGCTTGTCAGATTGCTCCACCGTTCTTGTCCTACCTCTGACATGTGTGCGGCTGGGGGAGGAGCTAACGTCATTTCTGAAAATGTTCGTGGGCCAGGGAAGAAATGTTCCATTCTGATTGTTCCTTTGGAGTTGTTAGTGTTGTCTAAGGCCAGCAATCTTCTCTCCCTGCTTTGGTTCAAATGGCTATAAATAGTAATGCACAAATACAAAATGTGGCGTTTTTTTCCCTCCTTTTCCCTGTGAACTGGGATGTATTCTTATGCAATTTGGGAGAGAGGTTGATTCTTACAACACGGCAGTGGGCCGTGCTAGGGTTCCTGTAGGAATGGTGTTTGAAAGACGGTCTGAAATCTACATGAAAGGGGCAAATCTTTTGAGACATGGACCCTGGTACCACATAGCCTGAAACATTAGGGCTATGCACTGCGCTTTTTTTTTTTTTTTTTTAAATAAGGCTGTTCTTGAGTGTCCTGCTTTCGCATGATAGCGTGTGTTCTTAATGGATTTCTGTGCAATTAGGAGCCAACATGTTAAATGGGCAAATATTAAGCTTGAGCCTTGTTTTCTTTCCTTGATGTTGTCTCTTTCAGGTCTGCATCAGGTGGGTTTTGCATTCTGGTTATACCCTGCATTCGTGGCTTTTCAGGGGTCAGAACACTTACGTCCCAGTGACAGCTAGCTCTGAGAGGTATCTGCTGGTAGCTGCTTGACCTCAGACTAAAGTCCCAGTGGTCCTGATTTCCCAGGGCACACCTGGTTTTTAAACTCCAGACAGGCAGCCATGTTTTATAAAAATGATCTTTCATAGATATCTATCCAGCAGTCGTTAGCTACAGATGGGGTGTGTGGGCAGGGAGTAGGTTGGAGGGAAAGTACCAAGTTAAATTTTCAGTGAGTGTTGGCATGGGAAAAAGTCTTATTTCTCCCAATATGGGGTGCAACACTGTGAAACTCAATCTGCAATGGAAGGCCCTGCAATTCCCTATTAGAACCGTTCTTTGGTTTAAAACCTTGCTTTCTTTAACCAAGTTTAAGCTAGTGTAAAAAAAAAAAAATCTTAAATACAATTAAAAGCTTGTCTGTATTCTTCAGCCTTGTTTTATGGCCATTTGACACCTAGTTGTCTGTAATGCATACTTTTGATACCATTTCTAATGTAAAATTGGTCGTCTTGTAAATATCTTATAAAAAACGTTCAGTTGTAAATAAACTTGTGGCTGTTAATTTTTTGAATTTCTGCTTCAGTTTGTTAGAATTAACAGTGTTACTGGGGAGTATTAAACAATTCTGCTTGTATGTTTAAAAAATTTAAACAAATCGAGATTTTTTTTTTTACAATAAAATAGAAAAAAACCCACGTACATGTTGTTGTCATGTTTGTCTCAAACCCTTTGCATATGTCTTGTTTAGAAACGTTCTCTCAGCCAATAAAAATATAGCTTGCTTCTCTCTTGCATGCTTGGTGCTGTCCATAGGAATGGTGTTACCAGCGTTAGAATTTTTAACCAGCTGCCATAGCTTGCTTAGAACTCTGAACTGGAAGAACAGTCTACCCTTAATGCCTTGTGTCTGTCTCTCTCAAAAAAACCAAAACAAAACTACATTTTAAGGTTCTTCAGTCTGAATAGCTGAAACCCTAACCAGCCAGAACTCAATTCCATAGCTAAATATGTGGGAGCCACTATTCAAATGTATTTTAAAGAAACACTTAATATTTCCCAAGACTGTTTTTCTGACTCCAATTTGCTCTGAAAGGCTTCTCAGAGAGTCTGTTTTGGCTTTTAAAAACGTCAGTGCAGATCGTTCCTGGGTCTGGGTCAGTGTGCGGCAAGTGCTGAAGGCCTGTTGCCAAATGCTTGCTTAATAAATTCTGTAGGGAGCAATAATGCTGGAGCCACACGAAGGTGCTTGCTCCTAGTTCATTTTTTTTGTTGCTTTCTTTACAAATCTTTAAGCAAGTGGGTGGATGAAAAGGAAAAGTCACTGCTGCTCATAGATAACAGTTGAGAGAAGGGCGTACCTCGGGAGCTGAAATACTAAATGCAGGAAGAAATAGATGAACCTATTGTGGAATGTATAGAGAATCACCTTACTTTACATAAAGAGAACAAGTGTGTTGGGTAGATAACCGTGCAAGGATGGATGTGTGGTCAATGCACCTCTGTCTTGTTCCAGTGATGGCAAGCAACATGATTTGTCTTCAGAGGGAGGTGAAGTGTTGTGCCAGTCACTTCACCTCTCTGTGCTTGTGTATGATGTGGATATGACATTGACTCCCATTTATCCTTGAGGCTTCGGGTCTTAGGGTAGTAGCCAAACTCCCTGGCTGTGTCTACACTGGCAAGTTATTCCGGAAAATCAGCCACTTTTCCGGAAAAACTTGCCAGCTGTCTACACTGGCCACTTGAATTTCTAGAAGAGCACTGACTATCTAATGTAAAATCATCAGTGCTTTTCCGGAAAAACTATGCTGCTCCTGTTCGGGCAAAAGTCTTTTTCCAGAAAACTGTTCTGGAAAAGGGCCAGTGTAGACAGCACAGTAGTGTTTTCTGCAAAAAAGCCCCAATTGCGAAAATGATGATCGGGGCTTTTTTGCGGAAAAGCGCGTCTAGATTGGCCACGGACACTTTTCCGGCAAAAGTGCTTTTCCAGAAAAGCGTCCTGCCAATCTAGACGTGCTTTTCTGGAAATACTTTTAACGGAAAACCTTTTCCGTTAAAAGCATTTCCGGAAAATCATGCCAGTGTAGACGTAGCCCCTCTGATCACAGGCATCTAAATACCTTTGAATTTCTACTGGAGTCGATGGGAATTTAGACACCTAACTACCTATGAGGAATAGGGCCCAAGTTATCAGGTTTTCCTTTCTGGAAAATGACACACAGGGCAAGCTTAAACCACAGCAAATAGTCCTTCAGCACCATAATTCGAGACTAACAAAAATGTAGATGGTGGTATGAGCTTTTGTGGGCACAAGAAGTGGGTTGTGCATACACAAGCTCATGATATCACCTGTAGTCTCGAGGGTGCTACAGGACTATTTGGTGGTGGTTTTTTTCGGTTGAATACGACTACCCCTCTGCATACAGGACAAGGTCAGGAGTGTGAAATTGAGCTACCCCCTTGTGGAAAAACTTAGGTGCATGCAAGAAACAAATCATGTAGAGTCCTGCATAGGTTTGCCAGTTGTCCTGTTTTTGTCCAGACAGTCCGGTAATTGCGTCTTCTCTCGGGTTTAAAAAAAACAACAGAAAATACTGCAGGAGTAAAATACTTTTTTTGGCTCAACAAATTTGGGTGCCCCTGTCCTTCCCCCCCTTCTTTTTTTTTTTTCCCCCCCCATTCCCCCCCCCCCCCCCAGGTTCTGGATTTTTTGTGAAAGTATCTGACCACCCTAGCCCTGCAGAAAGGCGCAGGCCTGGCTCTCCCCTGGTCCCAGCTGTGCCCCCGTGTGCTGAGCCAGCCCGGCCCCAGGCTCATCCCCAGGCCCAGTGCTCGGCTCAATCGCGGAAATGGCCTGCGATCCACTTCAAGCAAGGAAATGACGTCACCGGGACGGTAACATGACGTCATCGTGCGGCGACGGCACGACGTCACAGCCGCGCCAGGCAGGGGTGGGGCCGCCCGCGCTGAGCGGCTCCCTTGAGGGCGGGGCAGGTACTCCGGCTCTCTGACAAAGCCTCGCGGGAGCCGCGGAGCGGGCTGCCCGGAAGTGGGACTTGTGACCCCTCCCCTCTCGGGCGGGGCCGGAAGCGGGAGGCGCCGCGGTGCGCCACTGGGAGCTGTAGTCCCGGCGCCGTCCCGTCGGGCCCTGCGCGCCCGCCCCCGCACAGCCCCCCCCAAGATGGCGGACAGGCGGCGGCAGCGGGCCTCCCAGGACAGCGAGGACGAGTCCGACTCGGCCGCCTCCGACAGCGCCGACTCCGCGGCCGGCGGGGCCCGCTCCGGCTCGCCCGCCCCGCCCCCCCGGCCGGCCCGGGGCGCTGCCGGGGACCTGCCCGCGGGGGGCCGGGGCCGCGCGGCCGAGAGCGCGCCCGGGGCCGCCAAGAGCCCGCAGGAGTCCGAGTGTGTGAGTGGGGGCGGGGCGAGGATGGGGGGGGGGGTCTGAGGGATGGGAGGGGCCTGCCCCCCCTCACCGCGGGGGGGTCTGAGGGATGGGAGGGGCCTGCCCCCCCTCACCGCGGGGGGGTCTGAGGGATGGGAGGGGCCTGCCCCCCCTCACCGCCCCCCCTCCCCGCGGGGGGGTCTGAGGGATGGGAGGGGCCTGCCCCCCCTCCCCGCGGGGGGGTTCCCCATTGGCAGGGGTCGCCCCGCGCGCGTCGGGGGGGGCCTGTCCCGCGTGGTTGGGGGGGGCTCGCTTGTGCTCAGGTCGGGCTGGCTGAGCCCCCGGGGCGGGGCCGTCAGGGGAGGTGCGAGCGGGCAGCCCGCTCCAGGCCCTTCCTCCCCACTCCGGCCCGAGTGTTGCATGTGGCTGGGAGGGGGGGGAGCGTTTGCCACCCAAACGTAATATCCCCACCCCCCCCCCGTGGCTTGACCCTGGGGAGAAACTCACTGGGGCCGATGTCTTCGAATTCCGTTGTCTGCTCGTCGCCGCGGTGGCGGCAGGGCCGTGGGGGAAACCGCTTTGTGTGACTGAGCCTCCCCTCTCGCTTGTTGTTTTTAGTCACTTTCCTTTTGCAGTGCGAAGCGCGTGGGCAGGCCGCAAGCTTACCGGCCCCGCATCTTAAAAATCTTGCTAAATTGCCCTCCTCCAGACCAGTAAGGCGGACGTATTTAGAGAGGAATTGATTAGGAGCCCTGGATTCCACCTCCCAGCTCAGCCCCTTATCAAAAGGATCTCCGCAGCGCAGTGGGATTTAGCTTTATTAATCCGTGTCCAAAGATCTTATCAACACACTCCTCTCCTGTCCTTTCCTCGTGCACATGCTACAGAATTTACTTCAATCCTTGATACAGACAGGCAATGTAACAAAGGGCAAAAGAGTATGTGCCAAGTGACCCTCCTTGCCACATCTTTATACATTACAGTAGGTCTGGAACTACAGTTAGATTGACTTGAAAAATTCTGCATCAATAATCTTTTTCATTCCCGGACCACATCTTTCCTCATCTGTCTTTCCACTGTGGCAATACAGATTATGCAGACTCTGGTGTTCAAAATGAGTTAGTGCAGGTGGTTTGGGGCTGGACTTTTAGATGAATATCTCCATCTGGTCACTCTGCAGCCCTTTCTCGTGAAACTTTCGAGCTAGTTAGCAAAGCTTAATTTGGTCGTCAAGACAACAGCTCAGCCAATAAATTTCTCAGATTTCAGAGAAATGTAAAACAATCAGGATGGTTGAAATGGGTTCTGTCAGGTATAATGATGTTGAGTGAAAGGGTGTTAAAATTGAATCTTGTGTTTTCATAGATTGTCAGCTGAATGAATGCCACGGTGTTTATAAGTTTCAGACACAGTGTAAATCTCAGCTGAAAATACTCCTTGCCTATGCCTTTGGTGGACCTAGCATTTCCCTCTCTGGTTTCTTGTTTCTGACATGTTTACAGACTTTCTTCTTTGTGTTTGTCATTGACTCTTCATGGGCAGGCCAGTACTATTACCCTAGAGCAGGGGTGGGGAACCTTTTTTGAGTCAGGGGCTGCTGACCCATGGAAAAATCAGCCACACACAAGTAAGCAGTGGAAATCCTCTCTCCCCCACTGGGCCCCCAGCCTAGTAGATTGTGTGTGCTCTGTCCCCACAGAGAGGCTTGGATTGGAGCACCAGCACAGGCTCCCCAATGTTAGGGGGAACCCTGAGTCTCAGTGTCCAGATCCAGGCAAGCCAAGGGCCACATCTGGCCCCCAGGCCTGAGGTTCCCCACCCCTCGTAGACTTTTCTGAAGTCTTTTAGGATAATGCTCTGCCCATCTGTCCAGTTTAATTGTTCTTCCTGTGTAGTTTATAGCCGTGTAGCTTATTCCCTCGGACCTCTTACACCATGTTCCTATTCTGCTTTCGGGTATATTTGTAGTTCACCTGTTTTTGCTTTTAGCCTTTAAATTATTATATACACAGTTTTTTAATTTTTGAGCATGAGCCTATTTTATTAAATTCCTTTAGTCTGATACTCTGGTTCTTTTCCAGAATTTACCTCTGTGATCTGATCTCCTCCTCCAGTTCAGTCTTACTCTCTATCCCATAAAGACAGAAGTTAACATTTATGTTTCTGACATCTGTAGCAGCTGTGAGAGTTTGGTGCTCCTCAGCACATGGAGGCTGAGGAAAGCCACTAATTTAAATAATCCATAAGAATGGATTAGACCAAAGGTCTGTCTAGCCAAGGAGTCTGTCTTCAGGCCGTGGCCAAAGCCCAGGTGTCCCAGAGGGAATGAACAGAACAGGTAATCATCCCGTCACCCATTCCCAGCTTCCAGCAATCCCCCAGTAACTTTCTGAGCCAGCAGTCTGATTCTAGTTTTATTTTATTAAGGGAGCTCATCATTTCTGTGTAGGCCTCTTTCCCCTAAAGATCAGTACTGACTAACCACACTTTAAACCCCTCCTCTCCATACTGCCTTTTCTTGCCTGGAGGACTTGAATTTCCCTCAGTCTGGCTGGCCTTTTGCATGCAACTGGATGCATTTTCAGGAAAACTCTTGTACAAGTTCTTAGATCCATGTTTGTTCTAAATGTAAGCTTCCAGGATGACTCTCCTGTGTGCCGGGGTCACAGGCATCTCCCCAACCCGGCTCTTGTCAAAAGCTTGTCTAGATGTCTAGTGAGGTCACATCTGATAGGCAAGTCACTGAAATTTTCCTGGAAATTTTACACATCCAGTAACATGCTTGTGTGTGTCTCTCTTTCAATAGGAAAGTGAAGATGGCATCGAAGGAGACGGTGAGTAATAAGTATCTTTGGGCTGTCCTGGGAGGGAGAAGGGAAGCTATGAAAGCACAGAATCGTTAGCTATTAAAAATGCGTACTCTGAGGCCATTTTGAAAGGCCAGTTGTCTGGTCCCCTGCTCCAGGAGTGTCTGAAGCATGTAATGCTGGGCTGGATGGAGCATTGGTCTAACGGCTGTGCTTTTCAGCAGGGAGATTGAGGGCCAGTTTAATACTGGTGCTTAGTACGCGTGTGGTTTGAATGCTGTGTGTCTGTGCACAGGAATGTTGACGAGTGATGCTCTAAGTGTTATAATTCAAAGCTAATTCATGTTTGGAGAAAACACCACTTCTGCAGCATGTGTGCCAAACGCCTGCTTTCTCTTCCTTAGCTGTGCTCTCGGATTACGAAAGTGCAGAAGACTCCGAGGTGAGTGTATTCTTTATATTGACACCTAGTTTCTGTTTCTTGCATTGTCTTAACATAAAGAACAGCTCATATGCCTTGTGGGGGCCTACTGACCCTGGCCTTGGAGCCTTTGAATCTAGCATTTTGTCTAGCCTGTCTTAACCTGCCTTGGTTTTGGGTCCAAGCAATGTCCCCCTGAACTGCCAACAAGCAGCACTGGGAGATGAGCCTGGCTCCTCTGTGAAAGCAAATGGTGCAGATCAGGGGCCCAGCTTCAAACGATCAGCAGAGGATTAGATCACTTGCTAGGTCTTGACTAGCTGTAACTCACACACAAGTAATGAACCCGAGATGCTTGTTCTTTGGCTGAAAGAGGAATGAAGATGCTGAGCTGTGTCCAGTAGTGAGGCCTGGCCCCGCACGGCTCACAACAGAGAACGTTTCTTGTCAGTAATCCCTTCTGGGCATGTCGCTGGGGCCAGCTGTTTTGTTCAGTAAGGCAGCCTGGACAGCAAACTCTGGCCTAGTGCTTCATGGACACGTAGTGACAGCAGGACTAGGAGCCTGAGGGGTGTTTCAGGACGTCTAGTGGCCATGATCACCTGCTGTAAATCCATGGCAGGTCTAGTGCCAGAGACTTCTCTCCTGAAATGGGTGGGGTGCTGCATGGCTCAGTGTCTGGAAAACCATGCTCTCAAAACGAGCAGCAGGGAGAGGTGAGAAGGGGGCAGAGAAATGGGCGGGGAAGGGGCTTGGCACACCATCACTTCCACATCTCATTCCTTGCAGTGAGTGCTTGGGGGCTGCTGCAGACTCTAAAGCCAGATCAGAATGTGGAAGGGAGTGCCTTTTCCACCCACTCGGGATACTATTCTGTCTGCAGAGGCCTGTGTTCAAGCTGCAGCTGACTCTGGAAAATATAGATATTGGGTCTCTAGGGACCCAGTAACCATAGCTCCTGAGCAACTGAACTAACTCCTCTGACATCCAACCACTCCAAGTGTACCGGCCGTGCTGGGAGAGCTATGAGCAGCTCTCGTCTTCCACTGTGCCTCACTATACACAAAACGTGTGTCCCCCAAACAAATCGAAGGAGCAGCAATTGACATGTGCACATGCAGCATTGACAGAGAAACGAGAGCAGTCGTCTTGGTAGTGGTGCCAATGCTATTTTTAGTGTCGATTCCAGGCAGAGCAAGGCTCACAGTCTCCCGGAGGGTGAAACGAGGTCAGATGCTTGTGAGCAGAGTGCTCGGAGTCAGCCAGCTACACAGCTCCAGCGAGTTCAGAAACACAGGTGTGGCAGAGGCCAGCCCTTCCATGGGGGAAAGCAGAGCAGGTCCATGTGCGCCGTGGAGCCTGACGGCATGAGCCCCCTCTGGGGTAGCTTCCCTCATGGCGCGGTACAAAAGGTTCCCCAGCGTAGAACTCGGAGGCTCTGGTTGAGCTGTGATTTTTCTTGAACGTTTGCTCTGCTTTCTCCTAGCCTTGCTGGCTGCCATTGGCCTTGAGCTGCTCTGTGGTATTGGTGGAGAATCAGTCTGGATAGGGGGCTGGTTGGAGCTGTGGGGATCTAGACACATAGGCTGAAACTCACCCGGGGATCTGTTGCTAACCAGAGTTGTGATCTTGTCTCAGCAGTTGGATGTTTGCTTGCAGGCCGAGGAGGGGGAGTACAGTGAGGAGGAAAGCGCCAAGGTGGAGCTGAAGCAGGAGAGCAGCAATGCCACTGAATCCACAGGAAAAGCAGAGAAAGGGGAAGAGAAACCTGCCCCCAAAGGCTCTGTGACGGGCGAGAGACAGAGCGGGGATGGGCAGGTAGCTATCTCCTGTGTGCAGTGTGACCCCCGGAGGGAGGATGGCTGCATGAGGAAAGGCTGCTGCAGTGTAATGAGTTCTCTGGTTTTGATAGGAGAGCACTGAACCAATTGAGAATAAAGTGGGGAAAAAGGTCCCCAAGCACTTGGATGACGACGAGGACCGGAAGAACCCTGCTTACATACCCCGCAAAGGGCTCTTCTTTGAACATGATCTCCGCGGGCAGACCCAGGAGGAGGAAGTCAGGTAGGACTCGTGAAACGTTGCTGGCTACAGAGAAGTTGAGTCCTGAGCCAGCACAGCCCTTGGCTTCCATGTGAAATACCTGGCAGACTGGGCGAGTTTTGTAAGACCTGGGATACGCGGCATGGGCTGGCCTGGTTGCTTCGTGGTAATGTTGTGCCAGGACTGGCTTTGGTTCCACATGTTCCTAAGGCAGCAGGGACTGATAATGCTACGGAAGCCCATGTTGAGCCTCCTGCCGCTGACCTGTGATGGAAAGGGGTGGGTTCCCATCTGCCTCTTGGGCTGGCAGGACAGGGTCTCGGAGTCCTGAAAGGCTGCGAATGGAGTTGGGGGAGGGGAGATGTTCCGCGGTCTCCAGGCACACCCTTCCCAGAAAGGAGCGGCTTCTGTACTGCCTGTTCCACCCTCCAGCCTTGGTTTGCAAAGGCCTGTTGAGTCTCTGTCTCCCTGTGCCAGGCCAAAGGGGCGCCAGCGAAAGCTCTGGAAGGATGAGGGCCGCTGGGAGCATGACAAATTCCGGGAAGATGAGCAAGCCCCCAAAAGCAGGCAGGAGCTGATCGCCCTCTATGGCTATGACATCAGATCGGCTCACAATCCCGACGACATCAAGCCCAGGCGGATGCGCAAGCCCCGGTGAGCAGCCGAGGCCTTGGAGTCCAGTCAGAAGACTCCTCACGTACTGGGCGGGAAGACGAGCCTTCTTGCAGCCACCTTGATGCTGAGCATCAAATAGGAAGGGCTTGAAGGAGGGGGTTGGGCAGAGGGCTGATGGGTGCGTGTCCACTGCCTGATTGAGACTCTGGGGGGCTCGTCGGTCTGGGTGCTGCCTGTCTGGGAGAGGGCTGAGCAGAAGCATCAAGCTCTGGAAGCCAGCTTCAGGATGGGAGGGTAGAACAGGGTGCCTTGGTGTGTTGTGTTTGGCTGTGTCTAGACAACATAGCTCCATCGATGGTGCCATGTAGATTAGACACATAGGCAAAGGCAAATGAAGCCGCGATTTAAATGATCGCGGCTTCATTTAAATTTACATGGCTGCCGCGCTGAGCCGACAAACAGCTAATCAGCTGTTTGTCCGCTCAGCGCGCTAGTCTGGATGCTCCCCTGCCGACATCAAAGCCCTTTGTCGGCAGCCCCGTTATTCCTCGTGGGATGAGGTTTGCCGGAGCTGCCGACAAAGGGCTTTGATGTCGGCAGGGGAGCGTTCAGACTAGCGCGCTGAGCGGACAAACAGCTGATCAGCTGTTTGTCGGCTCAGCGTGGCAGCCATGTAAATTTAAATGAAGCCGCGATCATTTAAATCGCGGCTTCATTTGCCTTTGCCCAAAAAATAAATCTACATGGCTCCGTCGACGGAGTCATGTAGTCTAGACATACCCTTTGGGAAGGCATCTTGGGGGTGGAGATGGGGGGGTAATTACAGCCCCGGTGTCTGTAAATGTCTCCCAGTGGTGCAACTCGGGGGCTTGTTTCTCATCCTCACCGTTTTCACCCTCAAGGTTTGGGAGCCCCCCGCAGCGCGAGGTGAACTGGGCCAACGAGAGGCAAGCCAAGCCGCCGAGACACGAGAGCTCAGACAGTGCTTCGCTGCCAACACGAACCTTCACCAGCCGCAACGCAGCAGGCACCGGGAGGATGCCCCCAGCCAGGAACTTTCCAAGGATGGGTGGCTACAAAGAGAACCGGCCAAGCTACCGAGCTGTGGAAGCAAACAGCCAGCACCTCTCTCGAGCAGGGGAGCAGGCTAAGCACGACAGCAGTACCCGGGCGAGGCGTGTGGAAGAAGCCCCCGAGAGGGACCCCTCTCCTGAAGCAGAGATGGCCCCTGTCCACAGCAGCCCTGCCAAGAAGGAAGAGCTGGTTTTGGAAAGCCAGACCCCCAGCACGGACTCTGCCCAGCCGCCACCAGACAGACCCATTGAAAAGAAATCCTACTCCAGGGTGAGGAGAACTAGGGTTAAAGCCGGCGATGCAGGGAAGCTGGCCGATGAAGTGCCCCCTCCAGAAGGGTCGGCGCCCGTGCCTCCGAAACCGGTACAGGTCGCGAGCCCCCCTCCTCCTGCAAAGGCTGGGAGTTGGGAGTCGCCAGTGGAAGCCAGCCTGGATGGATTGGAGCAAGACATGACTCAGCTGAATCTAACCGAGCAGACCTGGACCCCGGGACAGCCTCCGTTCATACAGCCTCGGGAGCTCCGAGGTAAGTGCCACGGGGCTCGGAGCGGCTTTCCCCGCTGAAGGCAGCACAGCCGCTGTGGCTAGAAAGGTCTGTTGTTGTTAGAGCTGGAGGGATAGCTTCATTGGCTAAGCCAGAGGTGGGGAACCTTTCCTGGGTTGGGGGGGTCGTTGGCCCGCAGAAAGATCAGTCGGGACCGATACACAATTGAGAAGTGCAAAAAAAAAACCCAATACCCTGATCCCGCACTGACTTGGCCCCCAAGTGAGGAGAAAGGGGGAGGGGGACCCTCACAGACGTGGGCCCCAAATGAGAAGCAGAAAAAAAGAGCTTCTCCTCAAGCTCCAGCCTTGGGGAGGGAGGAGAGCGCTGCGGCTCAGGACTCCCCCCCCCCTCCATCCCCTAGCACCAGATTAACACTTTGAGAGGGGTCTGTGCAGGAGTGGGGGCAGCAGGTGCAGGGTGTAGGTGGGAGATATAGGGTACAGGAGCAGGGTGGGGGGTGCAGGAGCGGGGTGTGGGCAGCAATTGTAGGGTGCAGCAGCGGGGTGATGGTGCAGGAGTCTAGGCTAGGGATGTAAAAAAGATTTAAAAATAGTAACCGATTAAAATTCCAGTGGTGATGGTTAAACACTCGCCAGCCCCACCAGGAGCCTGCAGGAGTTAATAGGGACCGATGCTCATCAGTTCACTGATTACATTTCAATCCCTAGCCTGGGCTGAAGGTAGGGAATCTCAGCCAATGGACATGGGGGTCAGTGCTTGCAGGAAACACTTCCCTGGAGGACAGTGGTTCCCAAACTTTTTGGCATCACGCCCCCTTTTTGATTTTTTATAACCCCCCCCCCCCCCCCCCCCCCCCATAGCAGCAAAATTTGTTGAGCAGAAAAACCAAGGAATTGACCAGGGCAGCAAAACTTGATGGGGGGGGGGGGGGGGGCTGGGTTGCCTTGTGCCCCCCTGGAATTTCTGCATGCCCCCCAGGGGGGCACGTCCCCCAGTTTGGGAACCCATGTTGTAGGGTGTGGAGCTGCTTCCTCCCACTGCCTGCTAGAGCCTATGGACTGGGTTCATCGAGCTGCAAGGCTCCGGAGCTCCTCAACTCCCCCCCGCAGAGGAGAGCCGGCAATGAGGCTCCAGCCATGGTGCTCCCTGCATGGCTGGAGCGCCAGTGCCGACTTGCCCCACTGCGAGGGGGATGGGGAGCCCCAAGCCTCGCAAGCTGTAGAGTCCCCATCCCTGGCCTAAGCATTAGGGCCAGAACACCTAGCATACCGGAATTGCAGGCTCTGATCTCAGGGGTCTACTCTAGAGCAGGTACTTTCAGTTCCAGGCCATTTACTCTTGCCTGAAGCAGACCGCTTTACATTTGAACCCATCTGCTTTCTGTGGCTCTAGGCCCCATGACCCCCTGCAGAAAAATTAATTGACCTTGTTGTGTTTAAATGTTGCCCCACGATGCCAGCTGTTATGCAGGTTGCTTGCTGTCCGCCTCGGAAGCTGAATGGCATTGGTGCCTGCTTGCAGACATGGGTTGGTTTGCTGCTGATACAGAGTTGCTTAGTTTAATAGCAGAAAGATTATGAAAAACTCCCCTTAGTTTGAAGGACAGACTCTGTCCAGTACAAAGCAGCTGTTACCAATGGCTGGCTGGAAGCGTTTCCCTATTTCCTCTCCAAAGAGGCTACATTTTGGTTTTCATAATAAGCTGTCTCCAAGGAAGGGCATCATTGAAGCAGAGTCATTGGGTTACCCTGGAGGGGAAACTGAGGCAGGAGCACTTGTGGTGTGGCCTGCCGCATGAGGGCACTCTGGGAGTGTTGCGCTCTGATACCATCATTGAGATTTGTATGTGTAGTCAGAGCTCAGGGTCCGATCTGCTCCATCCTGCTGTCGTGGGCCACCCACTTGCTATCCACAGGGACGGAGAGGAGACAGAAGTACCACAGCCCTCAGGAAGCTAGATTATGATGTGCTGTAGGTGCACAGTTGTGGGGCCCAGGAGCACCGCTGCCTGAGGACATGCAGTGGCTGGAAACAATTGAGACAGACGCACCCAGATAATTTTGGCAAGTGACCTCCACACTGCAGAGGAAGGTGAAACCCGTAGGTCACCTGAAGGAAAATTCCTTCCCAACCCCACACATAGCGATGAGTTAGGTCCTGTGCATGTGAGCAAGAACCAGCCAGCCCAACACCTGAGGCTGGCTGATCAGTGTCACCTCAGGGCCCTGGTGGGACAGCATCTCCACCACAAACTTGGAACACATTGCCTCGCCCCCGCCTCCTCCCCCAGCATGTGGCTGGCTGAAGCCTGCTGCAAGAGCTTTTGGGAACATCAGATGTAAACAGGAAGTGAGTTCAATGGCCGCTGAGCCCTACCCCCCACCATTCCATGCAACCCTCATACATTTGTCCAGCGGACTCATAAAAGGAGTGACGTTTTGCTCCCACAACTACTGTTGTGGCCTGTGACTTTCTGCAGCTTGAATTTGAAAACACGATCAGGGCTGCCTGGCTGTAGTGAGTTTCAGCTGGAGCTATAAGGTGCCATGTAGACACTTGTTCAGGAGCAAGACCCAACCCTGGCCCCAAACTCCCAGAGCTTTGCTGTGATCTGAGAATAGGAGTGGAAGCCAAGTGATGTTTAGCAAGATGTTAGAAGATTTGGTCTGTATCCAGGGTATTCCATGTCTGGATTCTCCTCTTTATATACGCTTTGTACAGCTGCAGAGCCAGTGACACTGATAAAATAATTGTCAAAGTCCCTTTGTACTTAGTACTGCAATGTATAAACCCTTGACTTCTCTAATACGCGCTGTAATTTGGAGAACTTATTTCATCGTCGAAGCTCCTCGTGAATTATACATTGTCACTGAAATTTGCGAGGCCTAGGTTGGTATTCACAGCACAGTAATTTCTCTAAAACAGTGACATTTTCTGTCCTGCATTTCATATAGGTGGGAGGGATGTAAAATCCTGTTAAACCCAATGGTTAATGGTTAAACTGGTTAACGGCTTAAACAGAGCTGCCCTTGCCCCCGGCACGCTGCTACAGGAGGGCCAGGCCCACGGCAGTAGCCCCCACTGGTTAACCATTCACACCCCTATTAGCCAGACAGACGACTGCCCAGGAAGGCTCTGACACGTAAGATTGCTTATTAAAGACGAGCATGCGACTTGGTAACCAGCGTGTCTCTTTTCCCAGGTATTCCTAATCATATGCACATGGGAGCTGGACCACCACCCCCGTTTAACAGGATGGAGGACATGGTAAAGCAGGGAATCTTGTATGCAGTGGGACTCTTCTTTTTAGTAATTTTGAACCAAAGCGTTGATTTGGTCCTGTGCTTGAATGGCCAGAGCCTGGCTGTGGCATGCCTGCATTTCTCCGTTCCTTGTGTAAGAAGCGTGGGCCATATTGGTGTGTTAAGCTGAATGTAGGTTCCCAGGAAGGTTGGGTGGGTAACGCTGGTGTGAACTGGGGCAGACTCCTCTTTGTAACTCTAGCTCACAGATGCCTTTGGACTCTTTCAGGGAGTACAGGCGGGCCGTGCCAAGCGTTACTCATCCCAGCGCCAGCGGCCGCCAGTTCCGGAGCCTGCTCCCCCAATGCACATCAGCATCATGGAAGGGCACTATTACGATCCATGTGAGTGCTACAGCTCCGGTTCCTCTTCTGTCCAAGCTTTAGCGCGCTCAGAAATGAGCTCTGACTGGGGGGAGGGGCCCATATGGGGAGCCTGGTTATGTCAGAAGCTGCTCTTTAAAACCGAGTTAATTATTGGGAGCTTCTCATGAGTTCTTGAAGAGCTCCTTCCTCTTGAAAGGGCCGTGGTCGGCTAGTGGTAGAGCCCGTAATGGTAGGGTTAAAATGTCAAAGCTTAATGTGAAACGATTCCCTCAAATCGTTCTTAAATGTCCATGACAGCTGAGTGTTCTGGATGTAATCCCGGCTCCCTTTTGGAAAGCAGCTCCCAGCATTGCCGGCGTCTTCGGCTTGGCGTCTGCAGCTCTGGAAACTCCCACGATGTTCTAGAATTGAGAAGTGGAGTTTGAACCTTGGTAGAAATACTAGTTTCATTGGCGTTTTGTGAGGGAGAGATTGGAGGGAGTAAGTGAGATGCTGAAAATCCGTCAGAACGTTAAAAGCCTTGAAAGAGGCAGCTACGCTGTGTTCCGTTACAGGTAGGAGCTTGCCGGGAGCTCTCTCGGCTGGGATCCTGACGCTGGACGGCACGCACAATTGACAGTGTTTGAGCACAGCAGGGCTCCAATGCTGCGACTCCTGTAATCAACGCGACTCTCGTTACAGCAGGAAAAACTAAATAACATTTGTTTCCTTGCAAACTGTTTTCTCTTGCAGTACAATTCCAAGGACCAATCTACACCCACAGTGAGACTCCTGCCCCGTTACCCCCCCAGGGTATGATTGTGCAGCCGGAAATGCACCTCCCACATCCAGGTGAGACACTGTCTCCCCACCCCCCTGCCCTCCCAAGCCAACTTGCTAACCTTGCGTTTGAGGAAAGTCCAGTCTGGAATAGGCCCGGGGAGCAAGTACTCCTGAGTTGGAATCCAGCTGGCAAAGACTCATTCTGGCCTTAGGCAAGGCTTTTAACATCTGTGTCCCTGTCTGTAAAACGGGCTGCTCGCCAGCCTCTCTGAGCACTGCGGCGGACCTTGGCGAAGCCACGTGTCCGTTTCTTAGGCCTTGTCAGTCAGTCACGCTCGCTCCCGTGCTGATGCCATGCAGAAGTGGCGTCATCTTTGTTAGATGCTGTGCTTGGTCATGTGACTGTTTTGCTAGCTGCTGCATCTGCTTGGCTGATGGCCACACCAAAGCCTGGTGAGGAAGCCTTAGGAACTTCTGGGCAGAACATTGCTGGTTTGGGGTAGAATAACTGGCTGAGTCTCGTCCCCGTTTTAAGGAAAGCTTGAAGCAGCCCGCTGCCCTCCTTTTGTACGGGGACGCTTGGCAGCCTTTCCGGCCCAGCAGCAATGACGTCTGAAAGGTCTCAGAAATCTGGGAAACAGCAGGTCATTGAGGCTGGTCCCAAAGGCTGATCCAGGGCTGTTGCCGCATAGTGTGTAACTGACTTATGCACTGTTGAGTCCATTTGAATATGATCCATGTGTTGCAAGACTCCCCGCTCTCAGCATTCTACTCGGTGCGTGACCCCTCTTGCCGCAGTCAGCGCAGGCATTAGTCTGGCGTGGTCGCATACCAAGGTGTCTACAAACGCCCTTCCTGTTGGGTCAGAGCAAGCCGGACCCAGAGACGCTAATTCGCTTTGGCAACCAAGCAGTCCCAGCCTTGTCCGAGGCGACATCCAAGGGGGATTTATTTTTTCATTTCCTAGGTTTACATCCACACCAGACGCCAGCACCTTTGGCTAACCCTGGCTTATATCCTCCACCGGTCTCCATGCCGCCTGGGCAACCGCCCCCACAGCAGCTGCTCACGCCCACCTATTTCTCCCCTCCTGGAGTCATGAATTTTGGCAGCCCCGGCTACCCCTACCCCCCTGGAGCACTTCCACCCCCACCCCCTCCCCATCTCTATTCCAATACACAGGTGAGTTGGCTCCAGCCCGCTTCAGTTGTCTCGAGCAGGAGTTTTGTAAGCATGCGGCTGTGGGATCCCATCCAGATGGGTCCATGTGTTGTCTGGCCTTTGAGACAGCATGGGCTAGCTGCTGATCTCCCTGCCGTGTGGAATTGCTCCCTAAAGGAGGCAACACATTATGTTATTCAAACGGACGTTAAAACTAAATCTTACTAAAGCGCATGAATGAGGAAAACATCTTGCTTCCTGCTCAGTTTGAGGAGCAGAAGGAGCCTGATCTGACCTCCCAGGGCCTGGCGTTTGAATTTTAGTCGCAAACTCCCTGCCGGCACTCGGGTTGGGGTTGTATTGTTTGGGCCAAGAATTGAAATTCTCTACCAGGACGAGAGAACCAAGAAAGGGAAGCTGCCTAGAAGCGCAGCAGCTAGGTGAGTCTGCTCATGGTCCAAGCTAAGCCAGGCACCGAGAGTTCCTGGATTCAAGCCTACTTCCTTTGCTTGTTCAACCCAGGTGGCAGGCTAGGCACAGGTTGAGGCTTGTGATGTCAGGGGTGTGGGAGCTCAAAGGCCTGGAAAACCCTCCAACGCCAGTCACAGAAAGTCGGGAGGTTCATTTGTGAATTGCTGGCAGCCAGCTGGGCCAGTCACTTGTAACTACCAGATCTGTTCGACCACTGGCTGAAGTCCTGTCCCACATGGCCTCTGACCTGGTGGCCTGTGATCTGTTTCTGGGCCTCCCACTAATCACCATTGTGGCAAGGCAGAAGCTCCTCTTGCAAATGGCACACGGGTGACACTCAGTGGCAAGACAGAAGAGGTGCAGTTTAACCGGGCCTACCCCTTTTAGACCCTTCCCTTCTCTGCTGGTCTAGCTGAAGAGAGAAGGTTTGGTCTGGAGTAAGCACAGGGCTCCTGGGCGTGGTCTTGGTAGGAAGTGGAAACACATGGCCTATAGCAAACCATCTAGGAATCAAAGTAGCTTGGCTGTCAACTGACCCAATCAGACAGCTGACCCTGACCGCAAAGCCTCTCTCCATACTTCCGGCTTGACTGGGCAAGCTGACTGCAGCAGCGTGCGCTCCTCTAGGGAACGTGTTTGCAGACAAAGCTTGGCCACTGCTTTCTGCCGTGCCACATGAACCCTAACCAGCTCCGCTTCGAGAGCGGTTCTGTGCCCCTCTAGCTTCACAGGACTTGGGTTTTAAAGCTGGATGACGCTCTGGGCAGCTGCAGCCCTCTGTGCGCCCTGTGCTCCAGCTTTCCGTTCCTTTGGGGTTGCAGGCCCAGTCCCAGGTGTACGGCGGGGTCACCTACTACAACACTGTCCAGCAGCAAGTGCAGCCGAAACCTTCTCCGCCCCGAAGAACATCCCAGCCTGTGACTATCAAGCCACCGCCACCCGAGGTACAGACCCCCCTGCCGTGCGCTGCTGTGGGAGACCATGCAGGAGACGGTTTCCCAGTGGCGTGCGATCTCTCTCTCCCCTCCCCTCTCCTCCCTCGAGAAATGTGTTGTTTTCAAGAAAATCGTCCGCTTATTTTTTGACGTGTCCCAAACTCCAGCTTCTCGTTGCAGGTTGTAAGCAGGGCTCCAGTTAATTTGAGTTTCTAAATACTTTAAATCTAAACCCACGTACAAAGTAAGTCCCAAGTTGACTCTTGGTTTCCTTTTTGTTTAGAAAAAAAGATACTTAAAAAATCCATTTCTGACATACAAAATGGTGCTTTCTCAAGGCAAATAAATGTTGATGCCTTGAGCGTGTAGCAACTGAAGGGGCAGGTTTAAAGTCCGTACAGAGATGAGAATCACTTCTCTGCTGAGGACCATATCCCCTCTCCAGTGCTACGCACTTGTGGGCGTTCTGGTGGCCTTGTAAATATCACCCATAGGAGGTTAGGAAGCGTCCGTCACAGCGGGCACAGACCCACAGGTAGCTGTTGGGGGTCACTTGCCCTGTGTCAGGAGAAGAAGCCACACGCGCTAGAGCAGAGGACTTGGGAGTCAAGACTCTGGGATCGATTCCTGGCTCGGCCACTCACTCACTGGGTGACCTTGGGCCTTAGTTTCTCCCAGCCATCACACAGGGCTTTGAGGTCCCCTGGAGGAAGGCCCCGATGCCTGGTGTTAGCCAGTGGCCCCTAACTCCTCCCGGCCTGTTTACCTTCACTGCTGTGCAGAGTTGGACCTGGCGCAAGAGCTGGCTAGCCAGAGTGCACGGTGACTCTGGTGGTGCAGCCGGGGACCGTGGCTGCTCTCTAGTGCCCTGGGGTGGGGAACCTCCGGCCCACCTCCATGCTAGCAGTGACCCTGTGCAGCGAGCTTGTGAAGCGTGCACTAACTCCAGGGCTTGCATCTTCCCTCCAGGACAGCACAAGTGAGAAGTCAGAGGAAAGGAGCAATACGTAGGGACGCCTGCTTCCGAAGTTCCAGCCCCGCCAGCACGCAGGAAGCTGCGACTCAGAGAATCCCCTTCTCCATGCGTAGGTGAGGCCAGCGGCCACCACCTCCAGCGCCCTGCCGCATTGTATCGTGCTCGGGGCCGGGCACGCTTTCCTCTGAGGCGTTTCGTGCCTCTCACTGCTGCCCCCCTCACCCGGTCCCGGAAGGCGTTGAAATACTGAACACAAGGGTTGCTCCCTGGCTGCAAGTTCTTGCGATTCCCCCCTCGTTCGCCCCTTCCCCTTATTAAATGTTTGACCTTTTCCAGCATAGCATATGGAACAAAAGTGGCTTGGTTCTGTTCTGGTTTTGGTTTGGTATTGGACTCTCGGTTGGTCAGGTAGCCAGGAGCGTAGCCCCCTCCCCAAGGAAACCTCAGCTGTTACTTTTGTTTCTTCGGCTCTGACATTAGCATGTTTCTTTCTGACACTGTAGGCGCCTAGATGCTTGGGGAAGGGCAGCTGACGGTCAGCCGTCTGGCAGACCCCTCCCCCCCCCCCCGGCTGATCAGCTGCCCCTTCATTTAGAAGCTGCTCCTCTTCCTTTCTGGAGCAAGCCCTGCTAGTAACTATGTCATGGGCAGTTTCTGTCGTCCGAGTGTGTAAACTCTCAACCTGAAGCAGCCAGGATGTGCCGATGCAGGGCAAAGTCCAGCCTCCGCTCTCCCACCAGTGCATGCTGCACCCCGCAAAGTCAGACACTAAATGGGACCCAGAGAGGAGCAGGCAGCTCTCCGGGCATTCCCGAGGCGCTCTAAGGAGCTGTCCTCTTGCTTGCAGGCTGCTTGTCCTTCTACCTTGTTCTTGAGCGAACCGGCTTGGCAGGATAAGCCCATGTATGGTTTGTCCCCAGCCGTTGGCTGGTGCTTCTGTGTGAGTGGAAGATGATGAAATCAGACATGCTGCATCCACTTCCCAGGACAGGGCCTGCCCGCTCCAGTCCCCACGGAGGAGCACCCACTGTGCACATATCATAACTCTAAATGCTGCCGCCCCTGTGCCTCAGCCTTGATCCCTGCTGGAGGAATCAGAAGCCTGACCCTGCAGCAGCGTGCTTGCTGGAGCAGCCCGGCTTGCCCACGCCGGCGTGATCTGCTGCCGCGTCTCTGCAGCGCAGATCCCGCGGGGATCGCCGCCGGCAGAGCTGCACTGCTTTCAGCTCCGCTTCAGCATGGCCTCCGCTTCACAGCTGCTTGCAGATTGCGCTAGGGAAAGGTTGCTACTTCAGCCCTGGGTGCGCCGGGGCAGCATGCGTCTCGAGTCGTTCAGCAGCCGAGGGGTAGCCTGTGAATTCCCAGCCGTGGGGAGGAGGGAAGAGCCCCTCCTGCCTGTTTCAGGTTGAGATCTTTTCACTCAGACGTGGCTTTCTAACCGAAGTCCTTTTTTGTTGGTGTTTGTAATTTAAGGACCTTTTGTACTTAGTTGAAGTTAACTCAAACAGCATTTAAAAACAAGTCCTTTACATTTTAACTGTAACTGTTTCTCTGCCTTAAGGCTGAAATGTATCGTTTAACATATCGGTCGTGGGACTGAAATTCTAGACCTAACAACACTGTGATGGCTTCTTTTGTTTTTGTTCCTGTTCTTTTGGAGTGCGCCGTTGTAACCAACATTGTAATGACTTGGTGGAGATGAGAATACATTTTAGAACGTAACGAAGGCTCCGGGTCTGTGTTTTGCACTATTGTCTGGAAGGGCGCTTGTCCCATCATACGACTTCTGAAACCCTTGGAAAACAAGGACATTACAACCGCCCCGCTTTCTACCTCCCCAAGTTTCTAGCCCTGTTGGAGAACCGAGTCCCTTTCTTACCCTATAATGAAGCTCCCCACACGCTCCTCTTCATGCTGATTAAGTACCATTTCCCATAATTCAGCTGCTACCCCCTCCCTCCAGAATTTGAACCCTCCTCCCCTCTGCTTCCTGCTTTAAAGATCAGCAGAACGAAGTGCAGCTTCCCGCCGGTTTTATGTCTGACGCCCAAGGGGTTACCAACCAAGACTGTTCCGAGGGGCGTGGAACAGCTGCTGCGTAGGTGGCTCCGAGCAGGCCGCTCGCTCGCACAGCGCTCGGTACGAGTGGAACTACACGGCGTCCCGCACTGTACCGCTGCTAGGGCTTTGTCTGCATCTGGTGCCCGTGGGACCTGGCTCTGGCTGGGATCGCGGATAAGAAACGGTCCTGGGCTGCTACTGCGGGAGAGAGGCTCTGAGGGCCCCTTTGGGCTCTGGGGGGGAGATGCAGGAGCTGGGCACACCTGAGAGGCCGATGGGATGGGCAGATGTCAACCCCCTCTTGGTGGAATATGTTGGTGGGTCTGGCCTAGGTTGCGGCGGGGAGCAAGTGGGTCACGGGGGCCAGCTCTCCTTTTCCACGGAGGCCACGGCTGTAGCAGCTAATGGAACACGCCTGTGGTCCTCGTGTCCATAACACGCCCCTGGAGCAAGATGCTTCACCTCCGACTCTGGGGGGTGAGATCCCTTCTCTGCCTGCCAGCAGGGGGCGGTGTGCACACGCAGAGAATATTGTAGCCCAGGGTCTCCAACCTTTTGAAGCACGTGACCGCTTCAAGTGCGATCCAGGATTGACCTCAAACCCAAACACCCTGGCCCCACCCTCTTCCTGCCCCTTCTCCCAGGCCCCGCTCCCTCCATCTTCATTCACTTTTGTCAGGCAGTAGGGCTGACGTACAGGGGAGGGGGGAGCAGGCTCTGATCTCGGGCTAAAGAATTTGGAGTGTGGGAGGGGCTCTGAGTTGAGCCTGGGGCAGTGGTTCGGGGTGCAGGGGGGACTCAAGACTGGGACAGGGGTGTGGGGTGCAGGAGGGGTTCAGGACTGGGGCCAAGGTTTGGAAAGCAGGCTCCAGTTGGGCACCGCTTGCCACAGGTGGGTTGCTGCGTGATGGTACAGTGGGGCTAAGGCAGTCCCACCCCTACCCTGGCCCTGCACCCGTCCCAAAAGCAGCCAACAACCTCTCTCCATCACTATCCCTGCTCTGTGAAGATGGGGTACGGGGGGAAGGGCACCCAGATATCCGCACCCATGCCTTGCACAGGAAGCAGGAGGCTGCCGGGGTGGGAGGCAGCTCCAAGGCGACAGCCGGGAGCAGCACAGCAGTGCTCAGAGGGGCAGATGAAGTGAAGGCGCTCGATAGCCTCCTGGCCAAACCCGTCAGGATCACCTGCCAAAGGCTCCAAGGTCTCCCGGTAGATCCCGAGCGACTGGCTGGTGACCGCTGTTGTAGCCCTTTCAAGAAGAGCCTAAGCACAGGCAGGAAGGCGGGCGTCAGGGACTTGCTCGGCAGGCCGGGGGACACCCCCTAGGGCACGTCTGTGACCCAGCCTGTCTCAGGGTAGCTCTAGGGCTCTGCCTTTTATTCAAGCCTGGAATTTCTCCCCGCTGCGCTGCGCTGGCTCGCTCGCTGACTGGCTGTTCTGTCACGGACGGGGCCGCTCCCCCGCCGCTCTGCCCTGCTCTGTCACTCCCGAGTATCTTCCCCCCACCCTGCACTCCCACATCCCAGGGGCTGTCATTGAGCCAGGTTTCCACTCTGCCTGCTGCAGCGATACCCCCTCTAATGCAGTCTCTGGGCTTGTAACACTTGTATGTTCTTCCCGTATTCAGTGGCTTGCCTGGAAGGGTGTAAAATCCCGTTTTATTGGCTAGTCGGTTAAACCTTCCCGTCCCTACTTGCCTTCCTGCGCGCTATTTACCCGGGACTCTACCTTTGGCTGCTCTGCCCTGGCTCCAATCTCGGTTTCCCAATCTCTGCTCTGATTGGTGGCTGACTCCAGCAGGGGCGGGACATTTCTCTGGCCGTCAGTCGCTGTGGGGCTGGCGTGAACTCTGCCTTCTTACCTCCAGCTTGTTTTCCGAACAGGGTGGTTTCCTTGGCTGGTGAAATCCATGGGCCCGCCTGCATGGGAGAAACTCGGCCGCGTGCCTGGCAGAGCAGCTGCTGTGGCCGATGCAGACGCCACCGTGGCTGGTAGCCAAATGACTTGCGGTTGCCAGCAGGCTGCAGCGGGTAGCCAGTTGGTGAGGCAGTTGGAGGTTCTTGCAAAGCTGTTTGGCTGCCCAGGGATCCTTCCCCTTTGATCTTCGCCCCCTAGCGCTGCCGCGGTGCGGGGTGCGGCCAGCCTAGGGTGCTGGGGGCCTGAGGATCCCTGCCCTCTGCCCCGCCTTGGGAAGGGCCTGGAGCCGTGCTGCTGTGAGCGCCAGTTCACAGAGCAGGTGGCCCTGTCTATGGAATGAGGGCTTGGCACGTGCCAGGCTGCGGGGGGGGCAGAGCGGGAGGACCGCCCCTCCCAGGAGCATGCCAGGCCGGCCCTGCCCTTTCAGAGAAAAGCTGTTTGTTTTGCTGAGGGCGTCTTCGCGGCAGGATGTTAACAGTCCTGGCGCTTTCACAGGTTCCTTCCACGGGGCTCCAGGCTTTCCAAACAGAAGGGTAAACGGCCTGGTTTCTTCAAAGGAGCAGAGCTTGGAGGGAGGGGTGTCCAGGCTCATAAGAACGGCCGTACTGGGTCAGACCAGAGGTCCCTCTAGCCCAGTGTCCTGTCTGCCGACAGTGGCCAGCACCAGGTGCCCCAGTGGGGGTGAACCGAAGACAATGATCAAGCGATTTGTCTCCTGCCATCTCTCTCTAGCCTCTGACAAACAGAGGCCAAGGACACCATTTCTATCCCCTGAGCTCCTAGCCCTGCAGGTCTGCCTACCTCCAGGCTCCATCCCTGAGCCAAGTGTAGCCCTCCATCCCAATCCTCTCTCACTCTAACCACTAGCCTCCACTCCCTCTGCCTCTCTCCTGCAGTAGAAGCTACCAACCGCTTGCCTGCCCTCTCCTCTCAGCCCTGCTCCTTGCTGCATCCTGTCCCACCACATGCCAGCTGCCAGGAAGGGAAGGGAAGGGAAGGTCACCCCAGGCAGGTGCGACAGAGCAGCTGGGCCGGGCTGTGGTTGGCGGGCGTGTGGGGGAGGAGAGCAGGCCAAGGGCACCTCCGTGGGTCTCACTGGAACAGACGGATTTTGTGTCTCCAGCACTAAGGCATGCGAGCCAGCTGTGGAGAGGGGAAGCGACTGGTCCAGGAAGAGATCTCGGACGTCCTGGTCCCTCAACCGTTCCGCCTGGCTGCTTGCCAGGCCGGGGCCCGCTGCAGGCAAACTGGGCCTGGATGGGCCAGGCTGCCCAGTGGCTGGGCCATTCCCATTTGGCGGCTGCATGCGCGAGTGGGGCCGGCTGGGATCGTGCCGAGGAAACCCTCCAGTGGGGGAGGGGGCTCCAGGCCCGTTCGAGGATTCAGCCAGAAGCCTCCCCTGAGTGAAACCTGCCTCACAAGGTATCTCCGTGAGGTGAGGTGCATCAGGGTAGCCTCAGCCAAGCCGAGGGCCCCTTTGTGCTGGATGCTGCACAGGCAGCCCCCTCCCCACTGAGCTTCAGACTAAATACAGGAGGGGTGAGGGGGGAAACTGAGGCACCGAGGAGCAAAGGAAATTTGGCTGAGGTCAGTGACAGACCTGGAGCTACGCTGGGACATGGGTCCAGCCCTGGGAGGGGAGTGAGGTCTAGTGGTCAGAGCCGGATTCAGCTCTCCTGGGTGCCGCCTTCCCAACTTTGAGATGAAGGGGCTAGAAGTGAAGCTCCGGGTTTGTGAGCTGCCCTGGACTTGCTGCATGACCAAGCTGCACCCGCAGCCTCAGTTTCCCCATCAGTATGCCGAGTTAACGATGGAATGTCAGCTCTCTGGGGCCCATCTTTCTGCGCTGGGTTTGTACAGCCCCTAACACGGGGCAGGTTCTCCTGGGGCGAGACTGGGTCTCCTAGACTAATGCTTGAGGCTGCTGACTGGAGGCCCACAGCACAACGGAGGAGAAGAGGGGTTTTCCCCACAAAGGCTGATGGCGTTGGATGAAGCCGGAGGGTAAAATTCCCTTTTCGCTCCCGGCTCCGCAGTGAGTTAAAATTCTCCCTCAAACAGAACGTTTCCCTGTCTCGAATGCCTGTAATTTCTCCCTCCCACGCAAGGTCTGTTGTGAACGGTGCCGCTGCAGCTTCGCACTCAGCCCCCGGCTGCCAGCCACGGGCTGCGTCTCTGTGCTTGAGAGAACTGAACGTTTCATGTGCACTGGCGGGGGGGGGGGGGGGGGGGGGGTAGAGCCTGTTCCTGCCTCGGGAGAATTCACCACCACCCCATAATCCGTTTGGCCCCAGCCCCGCTTTGTCAGGCCAGGGGTGGTTTCCCTTGCAACACGGGGGCATGAGAGGGGGTGGGTCAAATCAGTTGTAGGGACGGGGGCAGAGCCCTTGGCTTTTGTCTCCCACCAGCCTGCTGGTTCCCCTCCCTGCTCTGCCTTGGCCACTGAGGCGGCCGAGGGCCTGGGGCCTAGCGTGATGCCCTCGCCGTGGGGCTGGAATATGGAGCAGGCTTGTTCCCTGGGACCGGCGGGTGAGCTGGGCATGGTGGGTCCCCTGCTCTGCTCCCCCAAAGTCTGGGCCGGGAGCTCCCAGGTCTGCGGTGGCAGCTAGTGGCACCTGACTAGGTCCCCCCCATGTCCGCTCCCTCGGCACCCCGCCTGCACCCTCCCCTCCGGGCACGAAGCCGGCGCAGTCTGCGGCTCGTGTGTCAGCCGTGCGGGGCTGCCAGCTCTTCCTGACTCCCCAGCACCGTCTGCGAGGCAGGCGGCTCTCGGCTCCCCATCTGCGGGCCCAGCTGGCCCGTGCGGCCGCCCCCTCCCTCCCTCACAATGGCTGCAAAACCTGGGCACGGGGTGGGTGCTGCTGATCCCCAGCCTGGGGGGTGGAGGGTGCTCTGCTTTAAATGCAGCCGAGTCCCGAGGGCAGCCCCCCCTCCCCAGCCAGTCACTCTCCCAGTGGGGTGCCTGTCCTCCTGCTCATTCCACACCCACTGGGGCTGGCAGCCCGGTGAGAACAACACGGGGGATTGTAGCGGGTGCAATTGGGGAGGGGGTGCTGTGTGTGACCCAGCTGCAGGGCCCCTCCCCGCCCTGGGGCAGTTCAGACAGAGCCCCAGAACCTCAGTGGGGCAGGCTGCAGGTAGGCTGGTGCCTGGGGCTGCCAAGGGGCGCACGGTGCCAGGCCTCGGCAGGGCCTTCTGCAGAGGAACGAGGCAGAGACCTTCCGTCCCACAGGAGGGAGCAGGGGCCCCCTAGGCTGAGCCTGCATGTGGGCACCAGCCCTCTTCCTGCCCCCAGCCCTGGGAGTGGTTGGAAGACCCCGAGACCTGGGCCATCTACCCCTCAACCTGGAGGGTGGTGTCATAGCCTCCCCCCAGGGGTACAGAAAGATGGGGTGAGTTTGGGAGCCAGCATGTGGAGGGGGTTGGGGGCAGAGTATTATACGGGTGGGGTGGAGGGGGTTAGAGGTTGGGGATTTGAGGGTCAGGGTGTGGAGGGAGTCGGGGGCAGGGGATTATGAGGTGGTACGTGGGGGTTCAGAGAGAGGGGTTGGGGGCAGGAGTGGGTGGGCATGGTGGGTGTCCCTCCTGCAGTGTGGCTGGAAGCTCAGCCAGGGATCACATGCACCCCCAGACAATGTTCCCTCTAATTCTTTCCTCCGTGTGTGGAATAATGTTATGTGCACTGAGGCAGGTGTGGCTGTGCACCACCAGGAGAAACAAACCCAGCTGTGGGCCCTCCACTAACCAGTGGGGTGTTGTTGGACAGTCTCCTGAGCAGCCGCATACGCACCCAACTGACAGGGAGCCCTGGCCTGAGCCCAGGAGCTGTGTCCAGCCCCCGGGTGCTGTGGGGAAGGGGGCATGGGGCCTGGCCCTAGGGGTTCTGGCTGGAATGGAGGGGGTAGGAGCTTCACTCTGGTTCCTTTTCCCTAGCGGAGGTTACCAAGCAACCAGCTAACCATGGCAACGCAGCATGAGAGGAGCTGGGAGCTGAGGAGTTCTCCCCCCCCAGCTCCCAACCAGCTGGTGTTCCCTGTGGCCCCTGCATCCCCCCACTGCCTGGCATCTCGCTCCTCTGCATAGTCTGGGCCGAGCCTGTGGAACTCCCCGCCGCAGGCTGCAGACAAGAGGCTGTGCTCGCGACAGAGCCACTACAAAGTGCTGCTGCGGGTACCAGCCAGCCTGGGTCCAGAAGCCCAAGGAGCCCTCCCGCCGACAGCCACTCTCCCCCCCCTTCCCCCGCCCCAGTCAGGTGCTGCCCTCAGAAAGGGGGACCCAGGCCGGTGTGGGGCAGGGGAACGTCGGGTGCATTCCCAGCTCTCACACGCTGTGCGCCGTGGGGACACCCTCGGAGTCCTGGCTCCCCCCCACCCAACCACTAGACCTGCTCCCTTCCCAATATTCTGCCAGACCTACTACTCCACTCTCCTTTGTCCCCCTGGGTCTCCCCCCCTGTGGCTGGGCTCCCGCCCTGCTGCCCTCCACTGTGCGGCCTGGCCCCAGATCGGCTGCCAGCCGTGTCCCCGTGCAGGCAGCTCTCCAGCAGCATGGCGGCACCTGCTCGCTCCTGACCCATCACCAAACCGCCCTGCTGCAGCAGGGCCCTGGGCTGCCACTGCCCGGGCAAGGATGAACCCCAAAGGGCCTTCCCCTGCCTGGTTCTCCCTGCTCGGCACGGCAGAGCCCCGGGCAGGAGGGCATGTGAGCTGGGGGCCAGTGGGAATCCCACCCAGCTGCTGCAGCTCCGGCGCGTGGCAAATCTGGTGCCCCGGGGCCAAGGGGTTGATTGTGACTCCCCCTTGCCACAGTCCCAGAGCCCCCAGCCACGTGTGTGCGCAGAGACATCTGCCAGCCAGAGCCACTGGCTGTGTCAGCTCCATGCCCAACGGGGCCCGCTCAAGGTGGATGGAGCAGCGCTCCCTGGGCAGGAGGCGGGAGGCGGGTCTGGGGAGTGAGCGAGAGCAGCCTCTCCCTGCGGGCGCAGCCGGCACGACGGGCCCGGGCAGTAACCCCAGCCATTCCCACCTAGCAGAGCCGCAGCCCCCGGGTCAGGCTAGAACCCGGCGTCTTGAGCAGCTTCTGGATCTAGCAGCAACAACCCCTGCTCCCTGGATGGCGGGTGGCCAGGTTGGGCGGGTAACTGCAGAGTGGGGGCATGGGGCAGCCCGGGTAGGGGGTTCCCAGCAAAGGGCCTGGCTCCGTAGGGCTCTCAGGCAGGAGCGGAGGTGTCTCCAGGCCAGCTCTGGGCAGGCCTGGCACTGGCACTGGGGGCACTGCCTGGCCCCTTCCCCAAGCGGCTGCAACGCCAACACCAGCTGGGTGTTTATGGCAGGTCCCTGCTCGGCTGGATCCTGGCTGGGGTTGAGTAGGGGCGGCTCCTGGTGCTGCCTGTTCTCTCCTGGAGCTGGGCGGGTGCTAAGGGGATTAGCTGGGCGGGGGTGGCTGGAAGGAGCAGCAGGGAGGAGGAGGGCTGGCAGGGCAGGGCCGGGCCGAGCCCAGGGCAGTCAGGAGGTGCTGTCTTCCCCCCTGGACGGGCAGGTGGAGGCGCAGGGCAGACGCACACACACAACCCACACCCCACCCTGCATCGGTCCAGCTCTCGCTGCTCCCTGGCTCCGCTGTCGGACTCCTTGCTGGGGGTGTGTGTGTCCCTCCCCCCCTTGGTCTTGACCTCTCCATGGAGGCTGCTGCAGTGGGGGTGTTGCGTCACTGAGGCCTGCTCACCTGCCCCAGCCCCTCACCCTGGCCTCAGGCCTATCAAGGACCAAGGTGGGGCCCTTTTGCAGTCAAGATCCCGGCAGTGCATCACTAGCCCTGTGCTGCCTCCTCCGGGGCGTGAGCCCCTCTTCCTCCTCCCCCCTCCCAACTGAAGGACCCTTGGCAGGAGCTAACGCCCTCGGTTTCGTTCATGTCTTTTGCAAGCGAGGGGCTTTGGCACAGCCTGAGCTGTGGGTGGAAGGAGCCCAGGGCTGGGGGGGGGGGCAGGGCTGGGCTGGCAGGGGCTGGGGGTGGGAGCAGGGGCACAGGCAGGGCTGGGGGGGCTGGGGGGTGGGAACAGGGACACAGGCAGGGCTGTGGGGGCAGGGCAGGGCTGGCAGGGGCTGGGGGTGGGAGCGGGGGCACGGGCAGGGCTGGGGGGGGCAAGGCTGGGCTGGCAGGGGCTGGGGGGTGGGAGCGGGGGCACGGGCAGGGCTGGGGGGGGCAAGGCTGGGCTGGCAGGGGCTGGGGGTGGGAGCAGGGGCACAGGCAGGGCTGTGGGGGCAGGGCAGGGCTGGCAGGGGCTGGGGGTGGGAGCGGGGGCACCAGCAGGGCGGGGGGGCAGGGCTGGGCTGGGGGGGGAGCTCGTTCTGACTAGTTCCCAGGCTATTGGCCCCTCCCTTCCACGAGTGCTCCAAACTCAGGCGTTTCCATGACGATGGCTAGAAGTCGGGCCCATCCCCCTTTTCATGCCACTTCCAATCTCCATCCCGCTGTGCCCCGAGGCCTTGGCGGCTCCTCGCCCGTCTCAGTGGGGTGGGGGCGCATGGCTGGGGGGAGGGGAGGGCTGAGCTGGCAGTGCAGTGACCCCCCCCCCCACTGCCTGGGGGATGCCAGGCAGCATCGCCAGCCCCATAGCTCTGGCCCCAGCCCTGGCTGGCCCCGGTGGGAGTCTCAGCTACTGGGCTGGGGGGAGAAGAGTCTCGGGGGGAACGGGGAGGGGAGGACCCCGGCAGAGGGTGGCTGGGGTGGGGGAGACAGGACCCCACGTCAGCTCCCGCCAGCCGGGCAGAGCCCTGACCCCCATGGGGGGGCGTCAGGGCGTGAGTGTCCTGACAGCAGCCGGCCTCGTGTGGGGCCGGTGCAAGGCAGACAGGAGCAGGGAACTCCGCTCGGGTCTGCGGCCCCGAACACCCCGCAAGGGGCAGGCCCCGGAGAGAAGGAGATGGAGAGATCCGCACCGTCCCTTGTTTTCCATGCACGATTACCTGCCTCCCACACAGCTGCGCTCGGCTTCCTGCTCCGAGCAGCGGGCCCAGCCCTGCTGCCTGTCCTGGCTCGCCTGGCCCGACATTCCTGTTCCCCGCCGCCCCACGTGGCAGGGAACCGTCCCTCGGCCGGGCTCCCCAGCGTCAGCCGCGCGTGGGACAAGGCAGCCACGCCGAGGAGGAGGAACGCTGCCTGGGCCTGCTCGGAGCCGGGCTGTGCTCAGTCCCAGGGGGCAGAGGTGTGATTCCAAGTGGGAGTGGGAGGTGGGAAGCACATTGACCGGACCCCCTCCGGTCCTAGGTTGTCACCAGCCCGGGGGTAGGGCCACACACTACACAGCGCCAGCCGTGGGCTAGATCCATCTCTCAGCCCAGCTGGCACAATCCCATCACCACCGACGTATTGACCTTGCTGTAACCAAAATCCCTGTGTCTCCTGATCTGATGGAGCCAGATAAACACAGCGCCGCTGAGCTGTTCCCTGGGCACGTGGTCCTGGAACCAGTGGTGGGTAAAACCCTACAAGAGGATCCAGAGGGGCCCGGCCTTCTCTGCTGTGCAGTTCGGGTTTGTGTGACAAGGGGGTGTGATCCAGGCCGCCCCTGCATGCATGGCTGCTTGTTACAAAACAATGGGCCATGTCAGGTCTGTGTCCGTCAATCTCTCTCCGCGAAGAGGGGCGTTGGGCTGGATTTAAAGATTTCTCTGCAATGCTAGGACCCCAAGTGTGCCAGCAGCATGCTGAGCTCACAAGCAAAGATATTTATAGGCCAGCAGCGTTTATGTGCAACTCAGAAACTAACCGGAACCACAGAGCACAAAAAGCAAACTCTGAAACTCACTGGAAAGTGACAGGGATCTCTCTAGTGTAGAGCTGGTGAATTTCACCCGGGCTCCATCTACGGCTCCTTTTTGCCCTCTGTCATTCTTGTCTCAGCAGCTCCCCAGGGGTCCCCTCCCCAGGATGCTGCTCAAGGAGCCAGGAGATGTCGTAACACAATTTCCGCCGCAGTCGAGCATCGGGGATTCCATGGGGGCCTGCGTTTTCATGTCACCCCCCCGCCCCCGGACCCGAGCTTCCCAAGGCAGGGTGCGGATCAGAGCTCATTTATGCACCTGCTTAAGTCTGCCAGGCCTCAAGGATGCCAAGGTGCCTTGCTGAGCAGGGGCCCAGATGCGCCCGCCGCAGACACGTTCAGCGCAACGAAGGGGATTTGTGCAGGCCAAGTGTTACGGTGCCGGCTCTCACGGCTGGGAACGGTGACGGGGCTGGTATTAGATCCAGCTTCAAGAATCTATTGAAAACATGCTGTGAACCACATGGGGGGGGGGGGAAACGGGAGGGACGGTCTGACACGGAGTCAGCAGGGCTCACTGCACGGTGGCTACTGACACAACACCCGGCCTGATTTACTCCAGCACGTTACAGTTTTTTTCAAGCAGCCAGGAAAAAAACTCACCAACAGGCCTTTAGGTAATAGACTGTCAGTGAGGTGCACGGAAGTCACCTGCCCCAGAGGAGAGCAGTGGATTCATTGCTTTCCACATGAGGCAATCAAAGCAAGAAGGGGAATAACTCCCCCCCTCCAATTGTATCTCAGGGGAAACTGAGGCACGGGGCAGGGCCGTGACTGGCTCAATGGTATTGAGCTGGGAATAGAACCCAGGAAACCTGAGAGGTCAAAGCGCAGCGCCCCTCTTAGACTATTGTCTGAGTTATTATTATTGATCACCTGCATCGTGGTAGCAGCCGGTGGTCTCTGGTGAGTTGTTTGTGTTTGCTGCGGGCGCTCTGCGGTCTGTACACATGTGTATAAAGTGTTCTACAAGGCCCAGCGTAGCCTTAGTCCATAGGGCTGAAAAGAACAACCCATTAGCCTGCCTCCACCATGATAACCCTCTTTGACCTTTCAGTCGTCACAGTCAAGCAGGCTGAACGGGAGGGGGAATCAGGGCTCCTGCGTGCTTTCCCCCGTGGGGTAGGTCATGTCATAACTCCATGCCTCAGTTTCCCCACAACGCAGGACGAGGCTGAGCTCAGTGGGGAGGGACTGAGTGAAAACACACACGTAGCAGCACTGGTGATGCCAGGATCATGAGCCAGGCCCGGAAACCACCAGGTTGGCTCTAAACTCACGAGCTGTCCGAGAAAGTTAGCAAAGGGAGAGGTCTGTGCTGTGGCCTCTCTGTCCCCTGGATGAGCCACTGAGCTCAAGGCTCCACTCCCCCACAGTCCCCGGAGCTGGGCCAGAGCCAGGGCAGCCCCAACCACCGAGGTTAAAGGTTTGTTTGTCCTGCTCTGAGCTGCCCAGGGAAGGCAGGAGTTTGGTCCAGGTGAGTGAATGGTTCCGTCTGGCCTCAGAAGCTCCCCAACCTCAGAACTGGAAGGCAGCAGGCTCCCAACTCCCCTGGACTCCAGCAGAGCCAGAATACCCAGCAGGTCTGGGTCTAGGGAACTTGGGGTGGCAGGAACTCAGCTGGCATGGTGCCTGCTCCCTGTGACAGGCTTGGGGCCAGAGCTCCGCAGCCACTCGCCTGGGGGTGTTCCCCCTTATCTGTCCACCCAAGCCAGACCTTCCCCTGGTCTCTCACCCCCAAAGGGGCCTGATCACCCCAAGTGTGCAGTTCCCACCCCCAGTGCTGCCTCTGAAAGCCTCCTGTCAGAGCGCTGCCTCCCACATGTTCCCAGGGCTGTACCCCCTATGCCTATGGACCCCTGTGGAGACACCCCACCTGCCCCCCAACACACCGGGATCCCCTGTGGGAACACCCCACCTGCCCTACCAAACACACCCGAACTCTCCGTGGGAACCTCACCTGCCCCCCAAACACACCTGCACCCCCCCCCGTGAGGACCTCACCTGCCCCCCAAGCACGCCAGGACCTCCTGTGGGGCCACTCCTCCCCCCCACAAACACGTCCAGACACCTGTGCGGACACCCCGCCCTTCGGTGCTCCTGTGGGAACGCCCCCCCCCCCGGTCTAGCCCCCCCAGACCAAGGTGTTTCCCACGGCACCGACAGGCGGGGGCGGGGCCGGGGGCGGAGCGACATTGGCCGGGGGCGGAGCCTGCGGCTCGTTACCTTCGCGGGGCGGAGGCAGGCGCGGGGCTGGTGTGAATCCCGCATCCCCGGGCAGCCCCACGGCAGAGCCCCACGGAGCGGGGCCCTGGACCCGCCTCGAGCCTGCGGGGACGAGCCCGCGTCACGGAGCGAGCCCGGGGCTGCCCGGCCCTCCCGCCGCCGGGCCCCATGGCCCCCTAAGCGCCCCACCCCCGCGGGGAGCCGTGCGCCCCGGCTGCGCGCCCCGTGCGCCCCGGCTGCGCGCCCCGTGCGCCCCCGCTGCGCGCCCGGCCGGCCGGGCATGAAGCCGCTGGAGAAATTCCTGAAGAAGCAGGGCTCGCACCTGGCGGGCCGGGCCGGGGCGGGCCCGGGGCCGCTGCAGCGCCGCCACAGCGTGTCCCGGCTGCTGCTGCCCGGCTTCCTGCGGGAGCCCGGCGAGGGGGAGCCCGCCGCGGGCATGGAGCCGGGCCAGCCCGGCGGGGACGGGCGCTGGCTGGAGCTGCGGCCCCCGGACGCCGCTCTCCGCTCCCCCTCGTCCTTCTCCTCCGAGGAGCTGAGCCCCGCCGGCGGGGAGCCGCCGCTGAGCCCCGCGCCCGCCGCCACCTGCTGCTGGCCCCCGGGGCCGCCCGACAGCCCCGAGCGCCTCCTGGGCGCGCTGCTGGAGCGGCTCGGGGCGGACCCGGCCTCGCACGGCCCCGGCTGTGGCGCAGGTAGGCGGGGGACTGGGGCTTGGGTGGGGGGAAGGGGCTCTGGCGGGGGTCAGCCCATGAGGTGTGGGTAGGATGTGGGGGGTCAGCCCCCAGGCTCAGGGTGCAGGGGGTGAGCAGGTCGGGGTGGTCAGCGCATTGTGCCAGGGGGAGTAGGATGGGGGGGGGGGGTCGGCCCACAGGATCGCAGGTGCCAGGGGGAGTAGGACGTGGGGGGGTCGGCCCACAGGGCCAGGGTGCAGGGGGGTGAGCAGGTGCTGGGGGGGGGGCGACTGACTCTTCAGAGGAGGTGGATGTAGCATGTGGGGTGGGTTTCTGTCACAGGTGGGGGGGACACGGTCAGGTCATTGGGGGAAGTTCGGGGACCCTGCTGGGCACTCAATGGAGTTGGCAGGGCCTGGGACAACCATGGCCGCAGGGTGGTAGCCGGGGAGCTGTCCGCTTTGGCCCTGGGCAGCGTCATTGCAGGAGGGAGCAGCCAGGAGGTGCTGTGTCCGGGGGGGTCAGGGCTCCCCTCTGGGGGGGGATGCTCGCTGGGGAGGGCAGGGGGGTGCCATGGGGGAGCCCAGCGGGGCAGTGACTGGCCTCTCCTGCCCTTGCAGAGCATGGCCCAGGGCCCCCCTAAGATCCCAGGGGATGCTCGGCTGCGGGGGGTAGGGTGTTTGGAAGTGACCCACACTGCCAGGGCCCAGGTGGCATCAGCTGCACCGCGCAGCCCATGGACCTGCCCGTTGATCGTTAACGTTGCTCCGGTGCTAAAATTAGCTTCAGCGGCCCCAGAAGGCAGCTCGCGGGAGCGGGAGCCGCAGCCCTCGGCTGTCCCTGGGCATGGGCTTCCCACCTCACAGCCCAGCAGCAGATGGGCCATCTTCTTTGTGCCAGCCCTGCCCCTGTATTCTGCCGCCGCTGGGCTGTCTGGCTGGGTGGGATCGGGGTGTTCAGAGCGGGGGGGACCCCTGACTGGCAACGCAGGGGCAGCGTTCGGCTGCTGGGGGGGTGGAATTGTCTGTGAAGATGGGGAGACGCCAGGCATGGAGCAGGGTTTCGCTGTGCAAGCTCCTTCCGGCACATCTCTGCTGATGCCCCTCGCTCCCGACCCGCAGGCCCCTGCCAGCTAACCCCAGATCCCTCTGCCCCAGCTCTGCCGGTCTCCTCAGCCCTGACCTGGACTTCCTGCTGTTTTGTGTCCCTCTTCCAGGCCCCTGCCAATTATACCAGGCTGGTTTGTGAGCTGTGACCCAGGCAGTGGCCCTACAGGCGCATGTGACCTAGACAAGCTTGGGGGCTGGGGTGCCTGGATGTCTCATGGGGCCATTGTCCTGCAAGCCCCTCATGGTGGCGTCTTGTGCCCCTGGAACCCATCCTATTCAAGTTGCTTATAAATATCTAGAGAAAACAGTGAGGTGGCAACATTTGCAGACGATACCAAACTGCTCGAGAGTTAAGACCAAAGCAGACTGCAAAGAGCTCCAGAAAGATCTCCCCAAACTCAGCGATTGAGCAACAAAATGGCAAATGAAGTTTAATGTTGATAAATGTGAAGTAATGCACATTGGGGAAAAATAACCCCACCTAGACATACAATATGATGGGGACTAATTTAACTACAGCTACTCCAGAGGGAGATCTTGGAGTCAGGGTATATAGTTCTCTGAAAACATCCATGCAGTGTGCAGCAGCAGTCAAAAGCAAACAATGTTAGGAATCATTGAAAAAGGGATAGAGAATAAGACAGCGAATATCTTATTGCCTCTGTATAAATCCATGGTACGCCCACATCTGGAATACTGCATACAGGTGTGGTCGCCCCATCTCAAAAAAGATCTCTTGGCATTGGAAAAGGTTCAAAAAAGGGCAGCAGAAATAATTAGGGGTTTGGAACGGGTCCCATATGAAAAGAGATAAAAGACTTGGACTTTTCTGCTTAGAAAAGAGGAGACTATGTGGGGATAGGACAGAGGTCTATAAAATCATGACTGGTGTGGAAAAAGTGAATAAGGAAAACTTATTTACTTATTCCCACAATATAAGAACTAGGGGTCACCAAAGGAAATTAATAGGCAGCAGGTTTAAAAGAAACAAAAGGAAGTTTTTCTTCACTCAGCGTACAGTCAACCTGTGGAACTCCTTGCTGGAGGATGTGGTGAAGACTAGGACTTTTAACAGGGTTCAGAAAAGAGCTAGATAGATTCATGTAGGTTGGGTCCATCAATGGGTATTAGCCAGGATGGGTAGGAATGGTTTCCCTACCCTCTGTTTGTCTGGAAATGGATGACAGGGGCGGGATCATGTACCTGTTGTATTCCCTCCCTCTGGGGCATCTGGCATTGGCCACTGTCAGCAGACAAGACACTGGGCTAGATGGACCTTTGGTCTGACCCTGTCTGGCTGATCTTATGTTATGTTCTTACCTAGCCCCGTGCCTGTGTGTGGACCCTGGCGCTTTCCCATGCAGGTGCTGAAACAACAGACTTGGGGAGTCGAGAGCCAAGCTCCCACCGACTGCAGTGGGCCAGGCTTGAGCGTGTCTGTGCAGGGGGAGATGGGGCCAAAGCACCATCCAGACCTGGACTCTCCTGTCTGGAGTGGGGGTGCAGCGGGCACCTGGGGAAAGTCCCGGGGCTCCTTTGTTTGGGTGCTTGGGAGCAGCGTGGGAAGGGGCGGAGGGGTCTCAGCGGAGGGGGTCTCCGCCTTGGCTGCTTGCTGGGGGTGCAGCCTCCTGTCTGACTTCGAGCTCTGGCTCAGGGGGATCTTGGGTGGGATGAGAGCCTGGCTTCTGTTCTAGGAATCCCAGGTGGCAGATTGGATGCCTGTCTTTGCTCTGGCTGCCTGCCATACCCGACTGCCTTGTGCCTGGGCAATGCCAGTGGGTATGTAGGACTGGCGCTGGTTGGGGCATTGATTTCCTCAGGCCTCCGTGTTCTTCCTTAACCTCTCCAAATAGGACACACAAGGCAGGTGTGAGGAGTAGAAATCCCTCTGGCCATACAGCTGTGTAAACAGCTGTTGCCTTCCACCCCAGAGGTGGCTGCATTTTAGCATCAGGCGGAGCGGTCCCTTTATCTCTGTCCCAATGGGCTTGTGGGGCTGACTTCTTCTTAGACCGCTCTGAGGTCCTTGCAGGCGCGCCATCATGTGTTGTAGGCAGATGGGGAAACTGAGGCACAAAACAAGGTGGTGCCTTGCATGGCACATCAGTGGCAGAGCTGGTTCCCCGTCACCACAGGACACGGGCCTCTGCGTACGTCACTTCCCCATGCGTTACAGGGGATGATTATCCTCTGCCTGTCACAACAAAGCCGGCTCTGGAGCAGGGGTTGAAATGTCAGGTCCCAGCCTGGGGGGTGGGAGGAGAAGGATTTCCCTGTTCCTGCCCCGCATCCCTCATCACAGGACCACCCCAGCGGCCGAGCCCCGGCTCCATTGTGCGAAGGATTTGCTTAATCCCCAGCTCGCTGGTGCAAAGTTACCTCGTGTGCCAAGCGGCCGGGCTTTGATTACTAGCACGGGGGCGTTCTGCTGCCGCTGGCTCGGGGCCAACGCTGCGCCCGCCTCGTGCGTCCCATCCCGGGGTCTCCAGACACCAATGCTCGCAGCCCACCTCTCCGCAGCCCCACTGAGAGAAGGGAAGCGACTCCTCCGTGGTGACACAGTAAAAACGGCCGGACCAAGAACCGAACCCAGGAATCCTGGCTCCCAGCGCTCCCTCCCCTGTAATCACTAGGCTGCGCTCCCTACCCAGAACTGCAAATAGAGCCCAGGAGTCCTGGCTCCTAGTTGCCCCCTGTAACCACTAGGCACCACTCCCTTCCCAAGAGCCTTGGTTACCAGCTGTCATTTGCTCTAACCAGTGGGTCCTACTTCCTCCCTTAGCCAGAGATAACCCAGGTGCATATTTAAACTGCAAGCCCCGCCTTCTTTCGGCGTTGGGTGCTGTGGCCGCACCTCCTAGCGGGGCTTGGCCCATAGGGGCTGGGCATGGGGATGCTGGCACCAGCTCTGGAGGCCAGGGTGGGAGGGCTGCTGCCTGCTTGGTGGGCCGATGGAAAGTGTCCCCCTGACCATGAAGGGCTCCGGAGCCAGGCCCGCCTTGGAGGGTCTGAGATGCCAGCCACGGAGTGGCCCTGGGTGCGAGGGGGGTGGCTCCCAGTGGAGGGGCGGAGCCTGTCTGCCAGGTTGCGGCTGTCAGTGGGCGGAGTCAGCTCGGAGCTCCCTGCAAGTGAATAGTTGGGGGGTGGGGTGCACTGGCAGAGGTGCCCCCTTCCTCAGTAGGGCTTGTGGGGGGGGCTCTCGGAGCACCCAGGCCAGCCCCCCTGCAGCCGCTCTCAACTCCTGGGCACCCAGAACCTCTGCCTGGCAGGAGCCCTGGGGTGGAGCAGCAGCCCCCATGCTCCTGGCTGCTCCCCAGGGCCTGCCCGGTGCCTCGTGCTCTGCTGGAGCCTGGGCCTCCCCCCCCCCCCCCCCCATGGAGGTTCCTGCCCGGGGAATTTCCCTGGGCCACTAGCTCCCCTCGGCTAGCAGGCAGGAGGGCCCTGGGCTGCCTTAGACTTTTGGGAAGGGGGAGGGGGCCTGAGTCCCTGGGCAGGAAAAGAGCAGCTGTGCACAGGAGCACCAGAAAGCCCCAGGGGCCACTGTGGGTCGGATACCAGGCCGTACGGCCCAGGTGGCCGGTTCAATTCAGCACCCCTGCTGGCTCCCAGCTGTGCTTAGCATCAGGAAGCCTCCATCTGTCCCCTGCTGCGAGGAGTCTCCGCTGGCCCTGGGGTAGCTTTCGTGGCAGGAAAACTGAAGCCCCCCTGTGTGTTCTGGGGATACTGCCGGGGGAGGAGGCCCACATCAGGATGCAGCTGTTTGGCTATGACAGACAAATGGACCAGCTGGCTGCCAGGGAATCCCCTTTTCTTTATATCCCCCGCCTGCCGTTAGCCTGCGGGACTCACTGCCGCAAGGCACAGCAGCACAGGCAAAGGCTGGGTACAGTTCAGGAAAGGGTTAAATACGGCTCCTGCAATTTTCCAAAGGCCTTAAGGGTTCCCCCCCTCCGTGCCCATAGAGCTCCCAGTTTTCACCCCTGGGGACAACAGAGGGAACATGTAGTGCACTCCGTGCAGGGATCCAGCACAGAGCTGAGAGCTTCACCCTCAGGCATCAGGGCACAAGTCATGGAGAGGGTCAGGAAGGAACATTGCCAGCCACAGGCGGGGGCATGTATTGCATGGTGGCATAGCCTGTCCGTGCACCTTCCCTGGCAGTGCCTAGCCCTGCTGCTGCTGGGGACAGGCTGATGGACCAATGGCTGCTCTTGGCCTGTGCAGCCGGGGCACGCTGGTAGACAGATGGCCTAGGGGGAACGGTGTGACTCAGTGGGCAGGGCTGGGAATCCGGGTTCCTGGGTTCTATTCCTGGCTGTGCTGCTGACCTACTAGGCAAGTCATTTCCCCTTCGCTGCGTGCCTCAGTTTCCCCATCCGGCCTGTGTGGGTTGAGCCTGCGAGCCATGGGAGCCCCCAGCACCCTGGGGCCCAGCCTGAGCGGCAGCACCAAGGAGCTGCTCTAACACCCCTCCCGTCAATCAGCAGCGTGATGCCCTGTGGCAGGGGGTAGTGCACCAGGCTGCAAGGAGCCTGGGTCTGTGCTCTAGGGTAGCCCCTGGGCCAGGGGAGGGGGCGTTTGCTGTGGCTGGCCCAAGGCCGATCCAGTGCCCAGAACTCACCTTGGAGCCCCACCCAAAGGGCATCGTGCTGCTGGGTCCCCTGCACCCCGAGGGGGCAGCAGGCACGGGCACTGTGTGGATCTCTCCCTGTGGCTGGCCCGTGGCAGGGAGCTGGGCCAGGCCAGCACAGTACTGGGAATACCCCTCCACCGTCTCCCCCCAGTGTGTGACCTGCTGCCTGGAGCTGCCCCACACTGGGTGTGATCCAGCGCCCCCTTCCCCCCCCCCGGCCCAGAGCGGCTTGTGGGCCCCCCCCAGGCAGGGCTTGGCACGCGGGCAGGGCGTGGCGCGTGTGGGAGCTGCTGGGCCTGATCTGTAAACAAGCAGCCTGTTCCCTGTGCCCCCTGTTCTAACACGCTGAGACACTGCGCCGGGGTGGGGGAGGGGCGCCAGGACTCCTAGGGTTCTAGCCCCCGCTGGGGCGTGGGGGCGGGGAAGGGGGTTAGGGCAGCACATTCCAGGCCAGGGTGCCTGGGCGCTGATGCTGGCTGGGGGGGGGGGCAGTGCAGACTAGTGGTTATAGCAAGACACTGGGCGGCAAGATATTTGAGCTCTGCGCCTTCCCCAGCGGAAGCCTGGGCCGGGACCTGCTGCACAGCCCCCCTGCCTTCCCCCCAGGGCCTGCCCTGAAATGACCCCCTGTGAATGGGGTTTGGGCTGGTACCTAACCCCGGCCCCTCCTCTTCCCTGCTGCCGGCCCCTCGGCTCAGCCCCGGTCGGCGCCTGGCGCTGGCCCTTCGCTCCGTGCCTGGAGGGCCCCCTGAACTGGCTTTTCTGGGGGGAGGGCTCTCATCTGACGCCCCGAATGGAGCGAGGAGCCAGCTGGGCTGCTGCGCCCCTTGGGTTTGCCTTGTCTCCCCCGGCTGGGCTGCTGGGCGCCTGGCACTGCCCACGCCTGCAGAGGGAAACGTGGAATTTTCTGCCTTGCGCCCACGGGCCAGCTGTGCCCACGGCAGCCAGGCCCTGCTGGTAACGCTGCCGGGGACAACAACTCTGCCAGATGCAGCTCCCAGGTGCTGCCTGCCCGGCTTGTCCTGGCCCTGATGCATCAGCGTCACCTTGGGCAAGTCATGGCCCTGCTCTGTGCCTCGGTTTCCCCTCCCTTGCCTTGTTTGCTTAAATTGTGACCTGCCCGGGGCTGTTTGTGTCACTCGGTGGCACAACAGGGCCCTGGTTTTGGCAGGGGCCTCTAAGTGACAAATAATAATTTTGGGGGAGGGGTATTAACCGGCTTTCCTGGCTAAACCCTCCCTTCCCGGCAGCTGCGCTCAGACAGTCTTTTCCCCATGCTGTTCCACAAATCAGTGCTCCGCCCCAGAGGTGGCTGCTTTTCCTTTCATGGAAGGGATTAGCAGCAGGGAATCTTTTGTTCTTTTGCCTCCTGTCCTAACCTGCCTTGCGTGTTGTTCCACTCGGCTGCCGCGCTGCCCATGAGAGGCGGCAGCATCTCGGAATTGGGTGTGGCCTGCAGGCTCCGTGTGCTTTAACAGGGGGGTCTTGGCTCTAACGCCGGGCTCCCCGCACGGGGAACCGTCTCGCTCCGGCCATGGCGTTGCAAAGCCAGTGAATTCATTTCTGCCCTTGCTACCCACCTCCCTGCTGGGCAGCAGCTGCCTTGCCGGGGGTAGTAGGGTGAGGCCAGGCTCTGGAGCAGGGCTCAGCCCCTTAAGCAGGGGCCTCGGGGGTGACGTGTGTTTGGGGGGAGGTGTAGGAAGTGGGTGGGGGTGGGATGTGGAGGGGGGAGGTTGCGGGGGGCATATGGGGTGGCTGTAGGAAGTGGTGGTGTTGAAAATGTTGGCGTTGCCACCCCCAGGATCATGGGAGGGGCGTGTCTGACAAGGGGGCTGGATGCAGGGGGGCGGGGGCCGTGGCTCGTGGTGCAGATTCTCCTTGGCAGAGCCCCCGCGTGGAGGAAGAGGAGGTTGGGGTGGGGGCAGGGGATGAGGCAGGAGCTGGAGCCCGGTGGCGGCTGAGGGCAGAGTCCATAGACTGAGTGTGAGTCACAGCATTCCTGGCATGGGACAGGCAGGAATTGATACCAGCGGGCCCCGGGAGGTCAGGGACCCCACAGGCTGCCCCCACTGCCCTCAAAGAGGTGGGTGTGAGACGCCTGGTTCCATGCATGGTGCTGGGACTGAGCGTCTCCTGGTTGCCTGTGCCTCAGTTTCCCTGGTGGGAATAACACTGTGAGTCCACCCTTGCTAAGGACAATGTGAGATTAGCTTGTACTCATGAGCTGGGCCCTGGGCACCCCGGTGGCAACATTGATCCTGCAGCCCAAGTGATTGTAAACAGCTCTGATGCAGGCGTGTGTATGGGGGGATCGTGTGTGTGCCAGGGTGGCATGTGTGCAGGCTTGTGCATGCAAGGAAAGTGTGTGCGTGAGGGAGAGACTAGCGTGCCAGGGTGGCGTGTGTGTTTGCAAGGGACCGTCTGTCTAAGGGTGGCACATGTGTATCTGAGGGACCATGTATGCAAGGATGCCACACATGGGGGACCATGTACACGAGGGTGATAAATGAGTGTATGTGTGTTTATGCAGAAGGGATAGTGTCTGAGGGCAGCACGTGTGTGTGCACAAGAGACTGAGCATGCAAGGGCACCGTGTGTGTGTGTGTACAAGGACAGTGTGTGTGAGCGACTGCGAGGGCACATGTGCATGTTTGTGTGTACAAGGACAGTGTGTGTGAGCGACTGAGTGTACGAGGGTGGCACGTGTGTGTGTGTGAGGGCAGCACGTGTGCATGTTTGTGTGTACGATGACAGTGTGTGTGAGCGACTGAGTGTACGAGGGTGGCACGTGTGTGTGTGTGAGGGCGGCACGTGTGCATGTTTGTGTGTGCGATGACAGTGTGTGTGAGCGACTGAGTGTACGAGGGTGGCACGTGTGTGTGTGCGAGGGCAGCACGTGTGCATGTTTGTGTGTACAAGGACAGTGTGTGCGTGAGAGCGCCTGAGCGTGCGAGGGCGGGATGCTTGTGTGCCGAACCTACCAAATCCCTGGGGGAAGGGATGGGTCTAATTCCCTCTGACTAACACGTGTGATCACCGTGTTTGTGCCTCCACCAGCGCGTGCCCTCCCGGGCGAGACCCAGCTGGGCAGGGCAACAGGCACGCCTGCCTTCCCCAGGCTAACTCGGCCCCGTGTCCATCTCTCTCCTAGACATGCTGCTGGACGACCTGATCCTGACTCACTCGCTCTTCCTGCCCACCGAGAGCCTGCTGCAGCAGCTGCACCGGCAATATCCTTTGGGGCAGCCCCCGGGAGCGGGGGGTGGGGGGCAGGGGTGCTCGGGGGAGGGGCGGGGGGTCTGATCCGCTTCAGACAAGGGCTCTCACCTCTTCCCTTTCCGCAGCCGAGCTCCCTGCCCTGATCCTCTTTGCCTGCGTCTCTTCAACCTCTCCACTGGGCCGGGCTGGTCAGTTTCCCCACTGGCTGCCTTGATTCCCCCCCACCAGGGTGTGGGGCCTGATACTCCGGGACCCCCCCGCCCCATCTGCCCGAGGGAGTCTGTCTCTCCTGGCGTGTTCCCGTGTATCTCTGCAGACCGCTGGCTTCTCCAGCCTGAACGTGGCCCTGACAGGCTGCGCCCGTCGCACCAGCGTTGGGCGGGGGGCAAGGGTGTTACATTGCGGGTAATTGACTCGTCGAGTAGTCGATGGAATTTCCCGTTGGGGCTCTTGTACATTCCGAAGGAGGAATGCGGAACTCGCGTCCGGCCCGGGGCAGGGGGAAGTCCCGCTGACTCCGGGCTGCATGCGGGTGCCTGCTTTGAAATGTACGAGAGTCCCCAGCGAGGGCTCTTGTGCATTGCAAAGCCATGGAGCCTGGGGTCAGTGAGTCCCCTGCTTACCCCAGGCTCCATGCTGCGCTGTGGATAAGGTACCTGCTTCTGGAGCTAGAGGTCCAGGGTTCAAGTCCCCCCAGCCAGTGTGGGGTCACCCAAAACAAGCTTGGCGATGGATGAACCTGGCACCCTTTGAGCAAAGGATGGCTAAGGGGGGCTCCTCCAGTGGCACCATGGATAAGATACCTGCCTGCAGAGCCAGAAGTCAAGGGTTCAAGCCACCTCCCTCCCCCACCTGGGGGCAGGCCTCTGCCCAACCACTTGCCTCCAGCAGGAGGTGCTCACTGGCTGACCTTGTTATGGTAGGGTCTCCCAGGACACACTGTGCTCTGCTGTGGGAGCCAGGCCTGCGCATGCTGGTTTGTTATGGTAGGGTTACTGGCCAGCTCATAACGGCTGGTCTCAGTGCCAGGCTGCCCATGTGTTGCACGGTCCATGCAAACACCCGTGGCGGGGCAGGGGCAGGATGCTCACAGCATGACTGGGAAGCAGGGTTGGCTGGGGGACCAAGGTGTCCTTCCTTCACTTCAGCCAGGAACCCTGGTTTGTTCCAGGCCTGCCTGAGCAAAACACCCAGAGCCCAGCCCTCGACTTTGCTTTGTTCAGCCGACAGCCTCCTGCTTACCAGCTGCCCCTTGGGCAAGCAGCAGCGTGGCCCACGGCAGGCGGGACTGGGGTCACCACCCCAGCCAGGCAGGAGGGCTCCCCTGGCCTCCCTGGCACCCATCTCCTTTCCCCCCTCCCCCTGCAGGGCGTACCTAGGTACCACTCCCCCAGGGACCTCATTGGGGTCACTCAGCCAGGGCAGGGCCTGTCCTTCCACCTCCCCATGGGGTCACCCTGGTTTGCCCTGCCAGAGGAGCCAGGGCCTGGGGAGCAGGCACACAGCTGGGAAGTGAACCCAGGAATCCAGGGCCCAGCAGCTCTCTGCCCAGGGACGGGCTGCCCCTCCTCCGCCAGGGGCCTCTCGCAGCCCTTTTCTCTTCCCCAGCTCCTGGGTCTTTTTATCCTTAACCCGGTGCCCACCTTCCTGCTGGCGTCGGGGGCCCCTTCGCCCGGCTGGCAGGAGGGTGCCGGGCTGCCGAGGAAGCGGGCCGTGCTGAGCGTGCTGCTGCACTTCCTGGAGACCTACCAGGGCATCCTGCAGGAGGAGGAGAGCGCTGGGAAAGTCATCAAGGTGCGTGGGAGCTGGGAAGGGGCAGCTTCACCCTCCCCCCCCAATCCTGCCCAGTGCAGGATGGGCCTGATCCTCTTTGCCTGCGTCTCTTCAACCTCTCCACTGGGCCGGGCTGGTCAGTTTCCCCACTGGCTGCCTTGATTTCCCCCCCACCAGGGTGTGGGGCCTGATACTCCGGGACCCCCCCGCCCCATCTGCCCGAGGGAGTCTGTCTCTCGTGGCGTGTTCCCGCGTATCTCTGCAGACCGCTGGCTTCTCCAGCCTGAACGTGGCCCTGACAGGCTGCGCCCGTCGCACCAGCGTTGGGCGGGGGGCAAGGGTGTTACATTGCGGGTAATTGACTCGTCGAGTAGTCGATGGAATTTCCCGTTGGGGCTCTTGTACATTCCGAAGGAGGAATGCGGAACTCGCGTCCGGCCCGGGGCAGGGGGAAGTCCTGCTGACTCCGGGCTTTGAAATGTACGAGAGTCCCCAGCGAGGGCTCTTGTGCATTGCAAAGCCATGGAGCCCGGGGTCAGTGGGGGACTCAGAGTCCCCTGCTTACCCTGGGCTCCATGCTGAGCTGTGGATAAGGTACCTGCTTCTGGAGCCGGAGGTCTAGGGTTCAAGTCCTCCTCACCCAATGTGGGGTCACCTACGATGAGCTTGGCGATGGATGGTCCTGGCACCCTTTGAGCAAAGGATGGATAAGGGGAGCCCAGACTGTAGGGAGGTGGGGGGGCTGGTGTGGTGGATAAGCTGCCTGCAGAGCCAGAGGTCAGGGGTTCAAACCAACCTTTCCCCCAACATGGCATCACTTAACACAAGCTGAGGATCAGCTGGGGACTCCACAGCTAACCCCAGGCTCTACAGCACTTCAGCATTTTAAAGGAGCAGCACCACACAGATGATCCCCAGCTCAGCTATGTGGCATTGCCACCTGGAAGTACCCCTCCCCCCGCTGCCCACAGCTGACAGAGGTAGCAAGGGGGTGGGGGAGTCGACTAGTCCTTAACATCCCTGGAGGGGGGTGATGCTTTGTGCCCCTACACCTGCCCGGCCAGATCTGAGCTGGGGGAGCCCTGCTGGCCAAACAGCCTAAGAACCCCCCCTCCCCCCCCCCCCAGGATCTCTACCTGCTGATTATGAAAGACGCCTCCCTCTACCCAGAGCTGCAAGATGAAATCCTGAAACTGCACCAGCTGGTGGAGACGGTGGAGCTGAAGTGAGTGACGCAGGGTCCCCTCCGGGCTGATGGGCACGGCGCTGCCCCCGACCATGGCCATGGCATCCAGACTCGGGACCCCCTTGCGCTGGGCTCTGGCTGCTCCCACCCACACATCCTGAGCTGCCCCCTCTCGGTGCTGCAAAGCCGGCCCTGCCATGCTGGGCCCGAGATGTTAGGGGCCAAGGGGTTGCTCCTGGGGGACACTAGATGGCACCCAAAGATATTTATGGAGGGGGGCGGAGGGGGTTGTGAAAACTCCGTGTGGCATAATCCCCCACCCTGCAGCCCCTCCCCCCCGGCACTCACCCCGAGGCCTGTCCCCTTCCCCCCCCCGGCACTCACCCCGATGCCTGTCCCCTTCCCTGCAGGGTGCCTGAGGAGAGTCCCCCACCCAGCAAACAGGTGAAGCCACTTTTCCGGCACTTCCGGCGCATCGACTCCTGTCTCCAGACCAGGGTGGCCTTCCGGGGCTCAGATGAGAGTGAGTGTGGGGGGGGAAGAGGGGAAGTGAGATTCTACGTCCGAGCCTCCCTGCCGTGGCAGCAGTGCTGGGGGGCAGGACGCCTGGGTTCCATCCCACGGGGGGGGCAGGCGGGTGTAGTTCCTCAGCCCCGGTCACAGGTGCCGGGGTCCTGCCCCGGATGGAGCGTGGTGGGCACCCGACGGGACATGACCAGTGCCTGCCTGCCTTGTTGTGATCCTTTCAATTGCGGTATCAGCCCGTGGGCCTGGTGGCAGAGCAAAACGTGGGCCCTGCCCTCGCTGACCCCTCTGTGCCTCGGTTTCCCCACCTGTAAAGTGGGGGGCCCGCGGATGAGCAGGAAAAGCTTTAGGAGCCTGGGAGGGAGGGTGCAAAGTGATGGGGACAACGATCCGTCCGCTGCCCCAGGTCTGATCTCCTCTCGCCCCATTCCTATGGCCACCCCCGGCAACCTCCCCCGCCCTCCCACAAGCCCATCGGTGGGGTGCTCTGGGCCTTGCTACCCACTCCCACCGTGCCAGCAGGGGGGAGAATAGGGCTGGGGCTGCCCTCCCGTAATCTGCAGCCCCACTTACCCCTCCCGCCTCTCCTTGCAGTCTTCTGCCGCGTGTACATGCCCGACCACTCCTACGTCACCATCCGCAGCCGCCTCTCCGCCTCCGTGCAGGACATCCTGGCCGCGGTGACGGAGAAGCTGCAGCACTCGGAGGAGCAGAGCGCCCGCGAGGAAGCCCTCGTCCTGGTGGTGGTGGCGTCGTCTGGAGGTGACTGGCCTAGGGGGTGACACCGCGGGGGCTCGGTTCCCCTGGGCGGAGGGTAAATCTGAGCAAGGCACGTTCCAGCTTCCCGGGAGCCTTGGGGGACCGTTACTGGGGCAGGGTCTGGGCTGGCATCGCTGCCCTCTTGCTCCCTGCTGTGGATCAAACCAAGGCCCTGCCAGCCCCCTCGGGGTCTGCCCGATGCACGGTGAGCTTGCGGTGACGTCCTCTCTGGGCACCAGCAGGGGGCGCTCTGTGTGGTTATCTGGGCACAGGGGCCACGCCGGGTCTCTGGCTGAGGGGCGGGTGCAGACACGGGCTGGGGGTGGCTGGAGAGAGCAGCTCCCCAGGGGCGTCTGGGCAGGCAGAGTGTTTTCCGGGTGGCCCTGGGTGTCTAGCCAGCCTGAGCAGGGAGCCTGGGCAGAGGGAGGTGTCCTGGGTTGGGGGGGAGTGTCTGGGAGATGTGGGGAGGGGGAGCTAACTCCGCCCCTCTTTCCTCCCCCCCCCCCCCCCAGAGAAGGCCGTGCTGCAGCCCAGTGAGGAGTGCGTCTTCACCACACTGGGAATCAACAGCCACCTCTTCGCCTGCTCCAAGGACGCCATCGAGTCCTTGGTGAGACCCTCGCCCCTTCCTCACCCAGCCCAGCTTCCTGCTGGTAGCCCGGAGGGGCCACATGGTACCAGCGGGGCCACAAAACAGAAAGGGGCTGGAACCCAGTTTACTGCCTATGCCCCCCCCTTGGAGGAACCCGCCAGAGTTTCCCTTCTCCCCCTCGTCCTATACCCCAGGTTCTATTCGCACCCCAGCCCTGCCAAATCTCCTGGGTTTCCCAGTCACTGCTTTAGGAAACAAATCTCGACCCCCGGATCGCTGCACTTGCACTGAAATGCAGCCACTTCTGGGGTGGGGCGGGGCCTGGCTGCCCAGCAGCACAGGGTGGGGATTTAGAAATCCAGCACCGAGCTCTGAAGCTGCAGGGGGCAAAGCGGCGGCCCCAGGGCTGGGATGTGGCCAGGCGCCGGGGGTCAGTGCCCTGACTCTTGCAATAAGCATCATGAAATCTTAAAGGGCTCCCAGGATCTGACCGCTAGGCAAGGCAGCCTTTGGCATGCAATGCCGCTATAGTTGCTGGACCAGTCTTCATGTGCCCCGGCCCCTTGGCGCTACGTGGAGCAGCAGCGCAGGTGCCCTTTGTACCAGGGACGTGTGGCCATGGGGCTGGCACAGGGCTGCTGGTCTTAGCAAAGGGAGACTGGTTGCTTTAGCCGTGAGGTTCTCTCCCCTTCTGAGCACTTACGGGTTGGAGGAGAAACTCCCGTCCTGGAATGCACCGGCTTTTCCCGCGGATACGGTTCCACGTTCCCGTCCGAGGGGTTGCTAGAGGGGCCAATTGCCCTCTCTCAACACCGCCTCATGGCAAGTCACGCCCCCTCCCGGCAGGTCCCACTCCCCGAGGAGATCCAGCCCTCGCCGGGCGACACCGAGATCCACCGCGTGGAGGCTGAGGAAATAGCCAATCACATGACGGCCTTTCACTGGGAACTCTTCCGCTGCATCCATGAGGTGAGCTCGGAGGGGCCCGCCTGCGCATCCCGGGCCCGTGTGCATGGACAGGCCAAGGAGACACGGAGTGGGGCATGCAACCCTGCAAAGCAAACGGACAAAAACAACCCCTCCCCCATGTGCGGTGGAAAACCTGCATGTTTTTGTAGGCCCTGAGCCTGGCCACTGGAGAGAGGAGCAGGGGTCTGGTTGGGTCAACAAAAAGGGCAGTTGGACAATCCTCTGCGTGGAGTCAAACGCCGTTTTGGTGCCCAGCTCTGAGATGGGGCCTTTGCTCCTCTTTGCTGATTTGAATCCAGCTAAGGACAACAGGCAGCAAATGCCGTTCGCTTCGGGTGGGTCTGTGGCCCAGACGTGGCATGAGTTTGGTGGGGATCGGTCACGTTCCCAGAAGACAGGTGGGCCAGCACTGACTGGGCCCCCTGCTGCCAGGCAGATCACAGGGCTCCAGAGTCTCTGGTCCCTCTGGGCAGGTGGTCAATGGGGCAGAGTGTGGGGCTTTGCTATAGGGGAGGGGGTTGGGGAGTGGGAACAGGCTGAGGTCTGAGCTCAGGGTTCGGGCCGTGGTGAAGGTGGACCCGGCTGCGGAGTGATGCCGGCTGTGTCTCTTTCCCGTGGTTTGCAGCTGGAGTTCGTGGACTACGTCTTCCACGGGGAGCGGGGCCGTCGGGAGACAGCCAACCTGGAGCTGCTGCTGCAGCGCTGCAGCGAGGTGCAGCACTGGGTGGCCACCGAGATCCTGCTGTGCGAGTCGCTGGGGAAGCGCGCGCACCTGCTCAAGAAGTTCATCAAGATCGCAGCCGTGTGAGTGCCACGGAGGGTCCTCCGTGGGGCCCTGCACGGGGCTGCGACAGGGATCCCTCTTCCCCTCGCAGCCCCAGACACTCTCAGTCCCTCGGCCGCAGCTCGGCATTGCGGGGTGCCCAGCTGGCCTCGCCCGTGTGGGGAGCTGGGACGCCTGCAGTAGCCTGGAATCAGGGCATTGCCTCGTGCTCAGGTCAGGTGTGAACATTGGTGCTGTTGCAGCAGGAGGCTGCAGGGCCCTGACTGGGGAGGCACTGGGGAGGCTCAGTAGGGGGCGCTCTCCCCTGGTGGGCAGTGCTGACCCCAGTGCCCCAGGGCAGCACTAGGGGGCGCTGTGCTGCAGGGCCCGGACTGAGGGGCTCAGTAGGGGGCGCTCTCCCCTGGTGGGCAGGGTTGATCCCAGTGCCCCAGGGCAGCACTAGGGGGCGCTGTGCTGCAGGGCCCAGACTGAGGAGCTCAGTAGGGGGCGCTCTGCCGTATTGGGCAGGGCTGATCCCAGTGCCCCAGGGCAGCACTAGGGGGCGCTGTGCTGCAGGGCCCGGACTGAGGGGCTCAGTAGGGGGCGCTCTCCCGTGTTGGGCAGGGCTGATCCCAGTGCCCCAGGGCAGCACTAGGGGGCGCTGTGCTGCAGGGCCCGGACTGAGGGGCTCAGTAGGGGGCGCTCTCCCGTGTTGGGCAGGGCTGATCCCAGTGCCCCAAGGCAGCACTAGGGGGCGCTGTGCTTCAGAGCCCGGAGTTCTGCAGTGGGATCCAATGGGGCTGAGGGACGCTGGTCAAGGGGCTGCTCCTCACTTGCCCCCAGGGTCCCAATGAGCCAGGCCCAGCTGGAGGGCTGCGGGTTATGTGCCAGGATCTGTCCCGCTTTAACCCATTAGTGCCTGGCCCCTGAGCCTCCGGCTCTGTGTCCCCAGGTGCAAGCAGAACCAGGACATGCTGTCATTCTACACCGTGGTGATGGGGCTGGACAACGCGGCCGTCAGCCGGTTACGACTCACCTGGGAGGTAAGGGGGGGGGGTCTCTGCTTGTCGGCGCAGAGTCTGGGACCCCCGTCAGGCCGGGCAGGGCTCCCCATGGCTCGTGGGAGCCAGCCAGGTCACTTTGCCCTGACGCCGTGGACTGCACCCAGCCTGGGGCCACTCTGGAGAACCCAAGGGTGCTCCTGGGAACAGGAGGCTCATAGGGGGAAAACTCCTCTTGCGCTCAGTGCTGGCCCCAGTGCAGCCCTAGGGGGCGCTGTGCTGCAGAGCGGGGCGGGGCTCAGTAGGGGGCGCTCTCCCCAGCACTCTGGGCTGACCCTAGCGCCGTGCTCGGGGGCTGGGCTGCTGTGTCCCAGAGGCTGGAGCTTTTTGGAGGTGCTGAAGACCCTACCCACAGCCCTGTCCATCGGAGTTGGGGTTTAACCTGATGCCCAGGCTGAATTCCAGCCTTGGCCTTGGCCCTGCCGTTTCTCCCGGGTACTTGGTGCCGGCGAGGCACCACAGCAGTGCACACAGCCGCCATCGTCCACCCCAGAGGTGGCTGCATCTCGGTGCTCGTTCTGCAGCTGCAGAGCCTGTGGGGAGCCCAGGGGCTGTTCATCTTCCTCCCTCCCAAGGAACAAACCCAGGAAAGAAACACTCGGCCCCTCCCTCTGCTAACAAGGGCCCTGCCTGTCCGCCCCTTCCACGAGAGAGCCCTGCCCAGACTCCGGATTAGCGGCACATTCCTGAGCCTCCCTGCCCCCTCTCTGGGGAGGGGTGACCTGCCTGGGGATGGTGCCCACACCTCCGCCCCTGCAGTGGAGCCGAGTCGCCCAGGATGCCCGTGTGCCAGGGACACCTGGCAGTTGGCAGCGAGCGGCATGGCATGGGAGTAGCTGCTGGAGGCACTGGTGCTAGGAGGGGGGAGGGGAGCCTGGCCCCGGGGCTGGGTACCCACCGGTTCCTTTTTGTTTTTCAGAAGCTTCCCAGCAAGTTTAAGAGCCTGTTCCGGAAGTTTGAGACTCTGACGGTGAGACCCTCCCCTGGGGGGCCGGGCTGAGCGTGCAGGGGGGCGTCCCTGGCTCACCGCTCTCGCGCCACGGTGCTGGGGGGCAGGACAGGGCACCCACGAGTGTTTGGGGAACTTGGCACCTGCACGGGTCCCCATGCAGCTCGGCTCCAGCAGCAGTCCAAGGACACAGCCGAGAGCAGGACAAACACGAGGGGCTGGGGACCGTCGGGTCGATGGCCCTGCTCCTGTGCTGGGGGGGAGGGGGGTTGAGTGGCAGCACCTGAGCGGCTGCTGGTGGGAGCGCAGGCCACAGGCACCCCGCTGTGCGGCAGGAACCGCCTGGCTCTCGCGCCCTGCCCCCCAACGCCAGCCTGCATCTGCCCCTCACTTGGAGGGGGGCCGGGCGGGTTACCCCCCTCTGCACTCAGGACATGGCGCTTGGCCCCCATCTGGTGGCACCCCCGGTGACCCCTCCAGAAGGGCCCTGCTCTCAGCTATGGATTCGAACCAGTAAACTGAGGCAGCCGCGCTGGGCTCACTAGGCCGTGCTGCCTCGTCTGGGCCGAGCCGGGTGACTGGGCAGCACATGCTCAGTGCTGCATGGAGACCCCCTTGTGAGGCCAGGGCTTTGCCAGCGCGGGGATGTTAGCCAGGCCTGGCTCCCCAGAGCAGAGCCTGGAGTGCCAGCGGGCTGGGTGCTGGCGAGGTTCAGCCGGGGCCTCCGAGGGGTTTGCCCTGCTGCCTCTGGCTGCATGTCCCAGGCCTGGCCCTGGCTCTGAAGAGCCCAGTCCCTTGGGCAGTTTGGCGGGGGTCCCTCTGGAGCCACCCCTGACTTGTGCCCCCTCCCCACTCCCGCAGGACCCCTGCCGGAATCACAAAGCCTACAGGGAGGTCCTCTTCAAGATGAAGCCGCCCCTCATCCCTTTTGTGCCGCTCATCCTGAAAGGTGAGCCCTGGCCAGCAAGGAGCGCTGGGTACGGTCCCCCCCCCGGGAAGCGCTACCCAGTGGTTACAGCTGGGAGAAGGGGGGAGTGGGGCTTTACAAGGCTCCTGTCTCTGCCTCCTGGGGTGCCTTCTGCCATGACTCACTTTCCCCAGCCTGGCGCTTTCCCTTCTATGTCAGTGCTGACTCCAGTCAGGGGGCGCTGGGTTTCCTGAGCTCTTGTCACTCCCCCAGGGCCCGGCCCCTTTGTGGCCTCATTTCGATTAGGCAGAAGGAGCCCTGCCTGTGCCCTTCCCTCCCCCACTGCCACCTGCTGGGATTTCCCCATGTGCACTGGCAGCTGCCGGGCTCCACCCCAGAAGCAGCTGCATTTCAGTGCTGGGGCATTAAGGATTCTGGGGACTCCCTTCTGCCCTCAGGCAGAGCGTGTGAACCCAGGGCCAGCACAGGCCCCAGAACCAGCAGCCCTGGGAGGAATCCCTCTGTCTCTAGCTCTGAACTGGGGCCTGGCCAGATGCCCATGGGGAGGGGGGCTCCCGGAGAGATGGGAGGCCGGAGGCCGTCTGGCCTCTGCTCACCTCGTCCCTCTCCCGCTTTGCCCCCCAGACCTGACGTTTGTGCACGAGGGCAGCAAGACGCTTCTGGACGGGCTGGTGAACGTGGAGAAACTGGTGAGTCCCCCTCCCCCTGCCCCGCACGCCTGGGTTCTTTCCTGGGCAAGGCCCTACCTCTCCGTGAGGCGTGTTAGGACGATGCCCCAAGGAGCTCGCACAGGCTGGGAGGGGAAACTGAGGCAGGGGGTGGGGCCAGGACTTCGCCGGGCTCATCCCATGGCAGAGATGGTGAGGGACACCCCCCCACAACCCGCCTTGCAGCCCCGTGTGCTCACTCCAAGCCCCTGGCCTGGCTCTGAGAACAGCTGGCGTCCGGGCTGGGGGGTGTCTCAGCACCAGGCCTGCAGGGCAGCAAGCTTTGCCTTTGTCAGGACAGGCCCCCCCGCCCCCCACTGCGCCCCTGCCCCCACGGGATTAGCCGCCGTTGTCCTGGGAACGTCCTTCATGCAATATTCAGCCCGGCGGGGGGGGGGGGGGAGGGGGGGGGGGGGGGGGGCGTGCAGCCACATGGAGCCAGCGTTGCCATGGCGACCCCCTCGTTCCCCACAGCCCCTCCGGGGATGTGCCAGGCGCTCGGCTCGTGGGGTCCTCGAGCTGCTGCTCGGCACAGAGACCGGCTGTGCCAGCCTGGCTGTGACCCGGCCGGTCTGGTGTAAACGGAACAACCGCAGGGCACCCCCCTCTCCCCGCTCATAGCTGGGGGGGTCTGGCTGAGCGATCCCTGCCCCCCATGGCACCCTGCTCAGGTTTGCCACAGGGCTCTGGGCTGGCTGGCAGCAGAGCACCGGGATGCTGCCCCTGCTAAGGCAGCCGCTCTGTGCCCTTCGGCTGGGTCCCCCGGTGCCCGTTAGATGCCCACCAGGCATCCCCTCCGCCAGCTGTACCACCCCCGCCCCACCCCCACCTGAGCTGTGCCCGGCGGGTGCCAGGTTCCCCTCCCCTCGGAGCTGTGCCCGGCATCCCTGACACTCCTCCAATCTGTGCCAGCTGGGAGCCGGACATCCCTGCCCCCGCCCCCCTGAAGCCGAGACCTCCCCGGGCATTGGGTGCAACTGGGGCGTGAGGCGCGGGGCCGTGGGGATCGCCCCTTGGATGTGAATTGTGCAGCCTATGACCCCACGCGGGGCGGCAGCTCCTCTGTGACGGCCACCCAGGGCTCCCCGCGTCCCGGCTGCCCCAGGGCACGGAGCACGGTCCACCTGCTCCCGAGCGCCGATCTGCCTCCCGGCCCCCTCGTCCCAGGGGCTGGGGGGGTAATGTTCCCCACACGGCACCCTGTCCCCTCACGGCCTTGCCCCTGCCTATGGATCGGCTGGAAAGTCTGTTCCGGGGCCTCTCGACCCAGCCCTACCCAGCACCCTAGCACGGGGCGGGCGTCTCCCTGCCTGGCGCCCGGCACTGGCAGAGCCCAGGGGCTGTGCTGCCTCCCACCCACGCACCCCGCCCCGGCGGGATCTGGGCGCCCTCTCTGCATGCCAGGGGGAGGAAGCCAGGGCCAGGCCTTGCTACAACGCTGGGGTGGAATTGTCCCTGGACGACCTGCAGATCACAGCCCCCCCAGAGGCTGCAATTCAGTAACAGCAATAAGAGCTGGGTCCAAATCCCCCCCCCCCCCCCCCCCCCAGCATCTGCAGCCCCTGCAGGGACGCGTCTCTCTCTCCGCTGGGGTGTCTGGCGCCCTCTGCTGGCCTGTGGGTGCAGGACTCAAAGCAGCTGCTTGTTTTTTCCCACGCCTGCAGGGTGGCTGGGTGGGCCCAGAGTCAGGGGTAGGGGTCTGTGCTGGGCGAGGGGGGCTCTGCAGAGGGGTCTGTGCTGGGCAAGGGGGGGCTCTGCAGAGGGGTCTGTGCCGGGCGAGGGGGGCTCTGCAGAGGGGTCTGTGCCGGGCGAGGGGGGCTCTGCAGAGGGGTCTGTGCCGGGCGAGGGGGGCTCTGCAGAAGGGTCTGTGCCGGGCAAGGGGGGGCTCTGCAGAGGGGTCTGTGCTGGGCGAGGGCGAGGGGGGCTCTGCAGAGGGGTCTGTGCCGGGCGAGGGGGGGCTCTGCAGAGGGGTCTGTGCTGAGCGAGGGGGGCTCTGCAGAGGGGTCTGTGCTGGGCGAGGGGGGCTCTGCAGAGGGGTCTGTGCTGGGCGAGGGCGAGGGGGGCTCTGCAGAGGGGTCTGTGCTGGGCGAGGGCGAGGGGGGCTCTGCAGAGGGGTCTGTGCTGAGCGAGGGGGGCTCTGCAGAGGGGTCTGTGCTGGGCGAGGGGGGCTCTGCAGAGGGGTCTGTGATGGGCGAGGGCGAGGGGGGGCTCTGCAGAGGGGTCTGTGCTGAGCGAGGGGGGCTCTGCAGAGGGGTCTGTGCTGGGCGAGGGCGAGGGGGGCTCTGCAGAGGGGTCTGTGCTGGGCGAGGGGGGCTCTGCAGAGGGGTCTGTGCTGGGCGAGGGCGAGGGGGGCTCTGCAGAGGGGTCTGTGCTGAGCGAGGGGGGCTCTGCAGAGGGGTCTGTGCTGGGCGAGGGGGGCTCTGCAGAGGGGTCTGTGCCGGGCGAGGGGGGGCTCTGCAGAGGGGTCTGTGATGGGCGAGGGCGAGGGGGGCTCTGCAGAGGGGTCTGTGCTGGGCGAGGGCGAGGGGGGCTCTGCAGAGGGGTCTGTGCTGGGCGAGGGCGAGGGGGGCTCTGCAGAGGGGTCTGTGCCGGACGAGGGCGAGGGGGGCTCTGCAGAGGGGTCTGTGCTGGGCGAGGGCGAGGGGGGCTCTGCAGAGGGGTCTGTGCCGGACGAGGGCGAGGGGGGCTCTGCAGAGGGGTCTGTGCCGGGCGAGGGGGGGCTCTGCAGAGGGGTCTGTGCCGGGCGAGGGCGAGGGGGGCTCTGCAGAGGGGTCTGTGCCGGGCGAGGGGGGGCTCTGCAGAGGGGTCTGTGCCGGGCGAGGGCGAGGGGGGGCTCTGCAGAGGGGTCTGTGCCGGGCGAGGGGGGCTCTGCAGAGGGGTCTGTGCCGGGCGAGGGGGGGCTCTGCAGAGGGGTCTGTGCTGGGCGAGGGGGGGCTCTGCAGAGGGGTCTGTGCCGGGCGAGGGGGGGCTGGGCGAGGGCGAGGGGGGCTCTGCAGAGGGGTCTGTGCCGGGCGAGGGCGAGGGGGGGCTCTGCAGAGGGGTCTGTGCCGGGCGAGGGGGGCTCTGCAGAGGGGTCTGTGCTGGGCGAGGGCGAGGGGGGCTCTGCAGAGGGGTCTGTGCTGGGCGAGGGGGGCTCTGCAGAGGGGTCTGTGCCGGGCGAGGGGGGCTCTGCAGAGGGGTCTGTGCTGGGCGAGGGGGGGCTCTGCAGAGGGGTCTGTGCTGGGCGAGGGGGGCTCTGCAGAGGGGTCTGTGCCGGGCGAGGGCGAGGGGGGCTCTGCAGAGGGGTCTGTGCTGGGCGAGGGGGGGCTCTGCAGAGGGGTCTGTGCTGGGCGAGGGTGAGGGGGGGCTCTGCAGAGGGGTCTGTGCCGGGCGAGGGGGGCTCTGCAGAGGGGTCTGTGCCGGGCGAGGGCGAGGGGGGCTCTGCAGAGGGGTCTGTGCCGGGCGAGGGCGAGGGGGGGCTCTGCAGAGGGGTCTGTGCCGGGCGAGGGCGAGGGGGGCTCTGCAGAGGGGTCTGTGCTGGGCGAGGGGGGGCTCTGCAGAGGGGTCTGTGCTGGGTGAGGGGGGGCTCTGCAGAGGGGTCTGTGCTGGACGACGGTGAGGGGGGGCTCTGCAGAGGGGTCTGTGCCGGGCGAGGGGGGCTCTGCAGAGGGGTCTGTGCTGGGCGAGGGGGGCTCTGCAGAGGGGTCTGTGCCGGGCGAGGGGGGCTCTGCAGAGGGGTTTTCCTGGCTGGCGGCTCACTGCAGTGACTGCCAGTCTCATCTCTGTGCCTGGCTAGGCTCTGGCAAAGCTGGGAGCTGCTGTGGGGCCAGGCCCGGCCCCCCGGTTGCTAACCGCTTGGCTGCCTTGCTTTGCAGCACTCGATAGCGGAGAAAGTGAGGACAATCCGGAAGTACCGCAGCCGGCCCCTGTGTAAGTACGAGCCTCCCCCCGCGGGCTCTCCCCGCGCTGCGCTCCAGGCAAAGGACGGGCCACGTAACTTCCCCCCGCAGCTCCTGAGGGGGGGCGCTCCAGCCCGGGTGACTCGGGGTCGGCAGTGCGGCATGGAGCCTTCGGCCCTGCTCAGGCACCCTCCCGTGATGGAAGCTGCCACCTTTCCGGCGGCGGAGACTCTTCCCTGTGCCATAAACCCGTGGGAAAGCCGACGCGGGCATCTCGGGAATTGTCCCAGCTGACACGGTCAGGCCACTCGGGCCGGGCTGGCAGCAGCCATGTTTTGCCCCGGGGCAGCTAGCAGCCCAGCAGCCTCTCTCGTGGGGGCAGGAGTGGGGGTGGCTGAGTTCCATCCGGGAGGCCGAGCAGCGCCTCCCACTGGTGGGTGCTGGGACTGCGCCCTGACGTTTCCTCTTCCTCCCCGCAGGCCTCGATTTGGAGGCGTCGCCCAGCCAGCTGCAGACCAAGGCCTACGTGCGCCAGTTCCCGGTGATTGACAATCAGAACCTGCTCTTTGAGCTCTCCTACAAGCTGGAGGCGAGCAGCCAGTGACAGCCGCCGGCCCTTCTGCCGGGGGGGGGAGCCCCACTACAGCACTTTGGCCGGCCCCGGCTCGCTGGACTCCCCTCTGCCGAGGGGGCGCGGGGCCATGGCACTTTGTGGTTTACAGAGTCGGCTGGACTATAAACACACGGCCCTTCCCCATCCGGAGTGGGGGGACCCTGCCGTACAGCCAGGGCAGGCCGGGACTGGCTTTCAACTCTGGGCCAGGTGCCCACGGCACCATCTGGGGGACCAGGGGGATGAGCGGGGGACACTTTCCCCTCTGCCGGGTGCCACCGAGGTGGGTTGGAGCCACGTGGGGCAGCACGCGCTCTGGGGGTCAACATTCCCCTTGGCAGGCCCCTGTACTCCCTCAGAAGCCCGTCCCCTTCTCTCTTCCCATCCCTCTCCCCTCTTCCTCCTCTCCTTCCTCCCCTGGCCACAGCAGCGTCATTCCTCCCTGGCTGGCTCTTGGAGGGACAGGGACCCGACCTCCCTGTGGGGACGCCCTGAGCATGTGTCAGAAGGCAGAGAGGCCCCTCGGGAGTAGCACTGGGGAGAAGCTCTGGTGTCAGCATCTCTGCCTCCCGCAGCTGCAGGCTCCGCCCGTCCCTGGAGTATCAAAACCCTGGCCGCTTGGTCCCTAGGCGTCTGACCACTGTAACTGACGCAGGTGGGCCTTGAACCTGCAAACTCCGGAGCTCGAGCCTAACTCCCTTTGCCAGCCTCCTGGGGAACCTCAGCCAGGGGTGGGGTAGGAGAGGAAGAGCCCCCCTCCCCTCCTGCCGGTGTTGTGAGCTGTGCCACAAGGAAGGCCTCATAGTGCGCGGGGGGTTTGGTTGCTTTTTCCATTGGATGCCCCCATCCCCACTGTCTCTCCCATCCCTGCCCTTCACTTACATGGAACCAAGGGCAGGGGCTGTGGAATACCCTGGCCAGTGCTAGGAACAGCTGTCTGACCCCATTGCCTTTCAACCCTTCGAAGGCTACGTCTACACTGGCGCGTTCTCACGCAAAAACTCTTCCAGAAGAGAGCGTCGACACGGGCATGTGCTTTTGCGCAGGAGCATCCGTGCCAGTGTGGACGCTCTCGTGCAAGACATTCATGTTGCCTGTCTACACTGGCCTCTTGTGCAAGAACAGTTGCACCAAAGGGCTTATTCCTGAGCGGGAGCGTCAGAGTTCTGGCGCAAGACGCCCTGATTTCACACAGTAGAAGGTCCGTTTACTTGCGCAAGAACACGCGGCCAGTGTAGACAGGCAGCAAGTTTTTGCGCAGGAACAGCCGCTTTCGCGCAAGAGCGTGCCAGGGTAGACACAGCCTTCCTGTCCACCCCATGGAGCAGCCTGTGCCCTGAAGCATGGCCCGGCCCTGCCTCCCCCTGGCCCCCAGCCACCCCCACTGCTGCAGCAGGGATATTTCACCAAGGACAAAGCCAACCCCCCACCCCCATCATGCCCCTCAGTGGGGTGGGAGCCGCTCCTTATGGCTGCCAGCCCCAAGGAGCCCCCATGGCTGCAGAGAGGGTAGCAGCCCAAAGGGAGCAGAGGTCAAGAGTGGGGTGAGGCAGCTGCCAGGGGCAACAGGCGGATGGGGGGAGAACCCCAGAAGCGTGTCCCCCGCAATTCTATTTTTGTACCGATCCTTTTTGTCGTGCCATAAACCCCCTGCCAGGGTGTCTTTCGATTCAGGGTCTTTCTCTTGGGGCCAGCGCTGCTCGCCCGCCTGCCGCCCGGCCGTGCCCTGGCCCCACACACGAATGTATATATTTTGTACCAAAAATGCTCTCTTCACTGTAAATTTATTTTTTAAAAGAAAACTGCAGAGATGGGTGTGCGACGGTGCTTTCTCGAGCGACGTGGGCTGGGAGGGCAAGGCGCGCCGTGCAGTGGGGCGGAGAACATTATTGTTTTACTGCCAGGAGCGCGCGGGTGTGGCGGGGGGGAGGATAGCAACAAAGGGGGCACTGTCTGCGGAGGGGCATGGCCAGTGCCTGGACCCGCGTGGGCACTAGGCAAACACAGTCGGCTGAATCCAGCTGGCCCCTTCTCCTTGGGTGCCGCTCGTCACACGCTGAGAGAGAGAGCTGGGTTCTGAACGGGAGAGTTCCACGAGACCCCCTTCAACTCGAAGGTCCCTTAATGGGCACTAGGCTGACCGCCTTTCCCAAAGAGAAAACGACCCCCCTCCCCGAGCTGCTTGGCCCCTGCCCTGCTGTAGCCAGTCGCTGGAATCCTGGGGGTCCCACATGCTGGAATGCTGCTCTCCCCCGGTCCTGCCTCCCCTTGGCATCTCCACTCCTCCTCCCCGTTTTTTTTTTAAACCAAAGGGGGCAGTTCTGTTTGCTCCTGCCAAGTGATCAAGTCAGCAAGAGCCATGGGGCCAAATGCTTCTGTTTGGGAAAAAAGGCAGGACAGAGCTGAACGAAGAGGCTGTCCCAGCCAAAGCAGGCTGCATTGTCACCCCCATCCATGCTAGTGCGTCTCATGAGAGGGGCGGTGACCCTAGGGGCTGGCCACACTTAGGTCGGCCCTCCTTCGAGTGCATGGGTTCCCAAACTGGGGGGGGGTGTGCTCCCCTGGGGGGGCATGAAGAAATTCCAGGGGGGCTGCAAGGCGACCCCGCCTCTCCCCCCCATCAAGTTTTGCTGCCCTGTTCAGTTCCTTTTTTCCTTTTTTTTTTGCTCAACACATTTTGCTGCTATCGGGGGGGGGGGGGCCGTGTGTGAGGGTTTTTCAAAAATCAAAAAGGGGGGGCGTGATGCCAAAAAGTTTGGGAACCACTGCTCTAGTGCAAAGAATCTCTGCCCTTGCGGGGCTGGGGGGGGTGGCCATGGGGCTGTCCCGGGACAAACAAAAGGACATTCATGAAAACTACAGGACAGGATCCAACCTTGGTCTACATGCCCCTTCTCCCGGCTGCAGCCTGTTAACTGCCCTCCATGCCCAGTGACTCCCTCCCTGGGTCCTGGGACACCCCGGAGCCTGTCCCCTTACGATGTTCAGCTGTCAAGGGGGAGAGACGGGGGAGGAGGATGGGAGCCCTGGGGCTGAGTCCCTGAGCACAGGTTCTCGGGGCGATGCCAGACAGCGAGGGGCATGGCCGTCACCCCAGGAGAGCAGCCGGCAAAGGGTCTCAGCTGGTGCTCTGGGTGCACAGCTCCCCCCTCCCCCTTGGGTTGCCGGCAGGATGGGGGGCACAAGAGGGGCACAGCACTGGCATTTGGGTGCAGTAGGATGATGTCATGCTGTGGGGTGATGTCACTGGAACAAGTAGAGGCTTACTCAAGCGTGGCCTCGTTTTGTCCCAGCATGATGTCACATGGTGTTGTGATGTTATATCAGCACCCCAGGCTGAGGGCAGGTGGGCACCAGGCTGGGCAAAGCCAGGGCTGGACCCCAGCTTGGGTTGCCAACTTTCTGATTGCAGAAAACGGAAAAACCCTGGCCCTGCTCCAGAACTCCCACCCCTTCTTAGAGGCCCTGCCCCCCACCCCACCCCACCCCTCTCCTTCCATCACTTACTCTTCTCCACCCTTGCTCATGTTGCTGGCTGGGACAGCAGGGGGCAAGGACAGCGGGGCTGTCCGGGAGATATTGGGGGGGGGCGCGGCTGGCAGGAAGCTGGGTTGGTCGGGGAGGTTGGGGTGGAGGGCCGGTGGGAAGCAGGGCTGGTCGGGGGGGAGAGGTCGGGGGCAGCAGGGCTGGCTGGGGGAGATTGGGAGGAGGAAAACTGGCTGTCAGGAAGCAGGGCTGGTCGGCAGGGGTTGGGGGGATTGGGGCTGGCCGGGGGGGAGAGAATCGGCCGGCGGGGAGTGGGATACATGCAGGCACATGCAGATCCCAGGGCACTGCCCGTCCCATGCAGGGTCCCGGCAAAGCGCGAGCGAGTCCGGCTACGGCTCCACCACGCGCTTGACCAGCGCTCAGGAGCACGGACAGGGCTTCGCCTCCTCCCCAAGGCGTCACGCCTACGTCAGATGCAACCAGAGGCTCCCAGTGCCGATCGCACCCCCTCCCAGCCACTCCCCAGCCAGGCTCTGGCAAGCGCCCAGCTGGAAAACCAGAAAATACCAGACATTGCACATATCCGGTATTTTCTGAATTATTTTTACTGGACAGAGGACCCAAAAACTGGAGTGTCTGGTTGAATAGTGGACAGCTGGCAACCTCATCCCTAGGGGTCCAATGTGACCTTCCCAGCATGGTGGTCCAGGGCACACATCCGCGGTGACCTTCCCAATATGGAGACATAGCAACATCTTATGTGACCTTCTCAAAATGGCCGCGGTGGCCGGCTCTGTTTGACCTTCCCAATATGGCCGATATGTACGGGCTAACCATGTCTGCTCCCTCCGCATTACTCCGGCTGCCCAGCCTCTGACACTACTTATGACCTTTCCTACGTGGCCGTCGCTCCTCGTTCTCTGCGTCTCTTTCCTCATATTGCCTCTCTCCGAGACGCGCCAGTGAATGACCTTCCCAACATGGCGCCCGCAAGCTCCCCCGCGCGTTGAGCGTCCCGTCGCGCTACGATCGCTTGCGAAGGGAGGGGGGGCGAGGGGGCGTGTCGTCTTCCGCACATGCGCACAGGAGTCACCGGCCGCCATTTTGTTTGGCCGCCGCGGCTGGGGGCCGGGGAGGTTCGCTCAGTTCCGGGTTGGCGGAGGCAGGAGGCCCCGGCACGGAGCGAGCGGCGGCGGCGGCGGCGGCGGCTCCGGGTGAGGAGGGGCCCCTCCCCCGCCGCTGGGGCTGCGACGTGCCGGAGCCCAAAGGGCGCCTGGCGGCGCGCGGGCCGGAGAGATCCGGCGGGGGGAGGGGCGCTGGCCTGGGGGCTCTCGCAGCTCCGCTTCCCTGGGGGCCCCTCCCCCCGAGCCGGCCCTTCCTGTGAACGGCCCCGGCTCGGGGGGGCTCTTGAGCTCTGCCCCCCCCGTTCCCGGGCCACGGGCCCAGCGCCCCCGGGGTCCCTTTGCGGGGGGGGGCTGGTCCCTCTAGGCCCGCGGTGTCCTGGGACGGTGCCTCCTCCCAAAGCCCCTGAGACCCCCCCCGGGCCTGGCTGCCCTGAGACCCCCCCCCAGCCTGGCCGCCCTGAGACCCCCCCCCCCCAGCCTGGCTTCCCTGGCGCCCTGAGCGCATCCCCCCAGCCTGGCTGCCCTGAGCGCATCCCCCCAGCCTGGCTGCCCTGAGAGCATCCCCCCAGCCTGGCTGCCCTGAGAGCATCCCCCCAGCCTGGCTGCCCTGAGCGCATCCCCCCAGCCTGGCTGCCCTGAGCGCATCCCCCCAGCCTGGCTGCCCTGAGAGCATCCCCCCAGCCTGGCTGCCCTGAGAGCATCCCCCCAGCCTGGCTGCCCTGAGAGCATCCCCCCAGCCTGGCTGCCCTGAGAGCATCCCCCCAGCCTGGCTGCCCTGAGAGCATCCCTCCAGCCAGGCTTCCCTGGTGCCCTGAGAGCATCCCTCCAGCCAGGCTTCCCTGGTGCCCTGAGAGCATCCCCCCAGCCTGGCATCCCTGGCTGCCCTGAGAGCATCCCTCCAGCCAGGCTTCCCTGGCGCCCTGAGAGCATCCCCCCAGCCTGGCTGCCCTGAGAGCATCCCCCAAGCCTGGCCTCCCTGGCTGCCCTGAGAGCATCCCCCCAGCCTGGCCTCCCTGGCTGCCCTGAGAGCATCCCCCCAGCCTGGCTTCCCTGGCGCCCTGAGAGCATCCCCCCAGCCTGGCTTCCCTGGCGCCCTGAGAGCATCCCCCCAGCCATCTCCCACCCTGGACCTTCTGTGCCTGCAATGGGCCTGGCCCCTCGCCCAGGAATGATACGGACAGTGAGTCGGGGGGCACCGGATTTCCCTGCTCTTCATCCGCTCTCACAAGGCCCCCTGCCCAGCCTTTCATCTTTACCCAGGCCAGGTGTGCGTGCGGATGCGGAAGAATAGGTGGACACATCTCCAGGCTCACTTGCCTACCTGCCCTGGGTTTGTCTGTGCGGCTGGATTTTAAGGACTGGGCTTCGTGGGAACACCCCGGTGTCATCCCTAGCCTGGGAGCCAGTCCGGTTGCAGCCAGGGAGCGGTTGTGGTGCATGCCGGGCCTTCTCCCTTTTCTCACAAGCGTCAGCTCTTGGCTGCAGTTAGAGGCCAGGTAACGGCTGGGGGTGGACCGATATTATCTGATCCGATCTGGTAAATTGTGCATTGCTGTGGTTCTAACTGATCATGTGATAGCCTGGTCCCTGCAAGGAAATGCTCAGTATTGATCTTTAATGTATGCTCCCCCCCCCCCCCCAGCTTCCTGCTCTGTGAGCTCAGGGGCTCTGCGCCTCCATTGCCAATCAATGGGGTGTCCAGTGCAAAGTCCTTGTTTTAAGCCAACCAAATAGAAGGCAGCCGATTATTTGCCATTTTTCTTTCATGGCTTGTAAGAAGCAGTTGTCCGGCTGTGGGGTAAGCCCTGTCCTCTCCAGTATCCTTGCTCTGCAGAATTATTCCTGTCCTCTGTTCTGTTTTTCCCCGAGCAGAGACTGTGGCTCTTACCGGGCGTTTGTCCACCTGGTGTCTTGATGCCCCCAGATAATCTGCAGGGGTCCAAAACAGGAGGAGGGGCTATGAAAGGGCTGCAGGTTGGGGGCCGTGTTTGGGAAAAATCTCTCTCCCCGGCCTGAGGGTCTGCCAGGTGCTTTGGCTTTGAGCTTTCCCTTTTCACTGCATTTTGTTGGCATGCTCCTCTGTTGGCAGCTGATTGGTGGGCATGCTCTCCCTCACTTGGCACTGCAGGCTAGGTGTGAGAAGCAGCCGTGGTGGGGAGTGGTCAGGGCTGAATGGGGGGGGGGGATGCTGTCAGTTGGGGTGCGGAGCAATCAGTGTATTGCAGGCAGTGTGGCCTGGTGGGTAAAGCACTGGGCTGGGATTCAGGAGACGTGGTTCTACTCTGGCCTTCTGTGTGACAGAGGGCAAGTCCCTGCCTCTCTTTGGGCCTATTTCCCCCTCCAGGGAATGGGGCAACGATATCGCTGTGCTTCGTAGAGTGCTGGCGGGTGGGATAAGGTGGGATTCCTGGTGCTCCGGAGGCTGTAGTGAGTATGTTCCAAATTGCGGCTTGAGCTCGCTTCCAAACTGACGCATCTGGAGCGCCTCTCTCACAAATCCCTTTACTGTTGTTAAGCTGGGAATAATCCATCTCCGCCTCAGTAGCTGTGAGGAGCGGATTCCTTTCGGGAGAGACTACGGCCCCCTTTGCAGCTGTTCGGGAGCCTTGGCAAGCCCTTACTTCAGGGCTGCCCAATGGGACGGGATGGAAACAGATGTGAATCGCTTGTCATGATCAGCGGATAAATGGATGCACCATCCCTGGCACCTGGAGCGCCCTTCACAGGCATTGCCAACAGCGCCTTGCAGACAGCTGGCCTGTGCATGCAATAATTCCTTGCTGAAATGCAGGTGTTGGACATGGAGGGGGAGGAAGAGGCACCCTCCAGGCCAAGACCGAAACGGTCGCACGCAGCTGGCATGAGCGAGAATGGGGATGTTACAGCTTCCTCCCTGGATTGTCCAGGTGTGCTAGAATGGTGCTGAGATGAGGAAAGAAGCATCACAAGGGTGAGTCCCTGAAAGGAGCCACTGCGAGAGCAGATTGCATGGCCGTATGTGGCTGGGCATGTTTGGAAAGATGCTGGGAACCCCAACGGCTTTATCTGGGGCCCCTTGTTGAGCCGTCAGCCGTCTTGGCTCCTGCTTTGCCTGTGATGGGCTGCTCCTGATCGCTTTGATGTGGCCCAGGGCAGCCCTGCTAGAGAAGGCCATGGGTGCTCGGCAGAGGGGATTCCCCTTCCCGAGAGCGCCTTGGCTGCTGCTGGAGAAGCCATGGCAGGTTCAGTGGCAGGTGCGAATTTGTCCGGGAGGATTGAGTTGGGTGCTGTCAGAGGCAGGCCCGCCTGAAGAGTGTCGCCTGCAATAGCGTTGTGGTGCCGTGCCTTATTGTGCGTGTCACAGCGCTGTGCGCCTCTGCTCGCTCATGGAGAGTTTAACGGGAACACTGTTGTGACGGCTTGGAGCACTTAACGTTTAACCGGTTAATTAAACGGGATTTTACATCCCTACTGGGTGCGCCACTGAGCCTGCCAACTTGGCCTCAGGGCGCCCCACCCCTCTGTCCTGCTGAGCCAGAAGCTCTGGTCTCCCCCAGCCAAGGTACAGAGCTGGGGTAACAGCCCCCCAGAAGAGCAACACAGAACTCCACTATAAGGCTGTTTCAGCATCTGTGCTGCTCTGCTGGTGGGGAGGGGGCTGTTACCCCAACTCTGTGTTTGGACTGGGGGAGACCAGAGCTTCTGGCCCAGCAGGGTGGGGTGATGGGTGTGCCTGAGGGCAGGGCTCAGTGGCACGGCCAGCACACCAGGGAACAATCCCAAAGTGACCCCTGTGATCCAACCTGTCAATACCAGTCAGCTGGGCTTTTGCTGCCAACTATTGAATGACTTCATAGGAGTTCGCCTAATTCCTGCCGTGTGTGGAGTAGCTGGGGTGCTCCAGATGTGCTCAGCTGTATTGCCTCTCTGCTTCAGGGGGCTGATGGAGCCTGAACCCCTGTGGCAGTGAGCTGTGCCCTGGGCCAGGAGCAGCCGGACTGGTTGCTTCCTAAACAGAGTGTCGACACCAGGCTGGCTTGATTGACTGTCTTCCCCTGTCACTGGAGCTGTTTTACTTGTTCGCAACTTGGTGCTAAATCAAGGCCCTGCCTTACGTTGCAGACTGTCAAGTAATGCAGTGTGTGAATTTTGGAGCTCTCAGCAGTGTGCTGTCTCTGCTGCACTGGCTGCAGGGTATTGGAGCCTGCTCCGGAGTTCAGCTGTTACTCGCCATGTCTACACTGCAGCTGTTCTTGTGCAAAAATTTGCCAGGTGTCTACACTGCATGCTCATTCTTGCACAAGTAAATTTACAGTACAGTGTCGGAAAACAGGGCTTCTTCCGGAAGAATTATTCCTCTCCCCACGAGGAATAAGCCCTCTTGAACAAGAGCTCTTCCACAAGAAGGCAGTATAGACAGGCAACATGATTTTCTTGCGCAAGAAACCCCTATGGCTACAATGGCCATCAGAGCTTTCTTGCACAAGCGCAAGAGCGTCCATGGCAGTGTGGACGCGCTCTTGTGGAAGACCTTTTGCACAAGAACTCTTGCGCAAAACAGTTCTTCCGCAGTGTAGATGTAGCCACTGGGTTTTCTGTTCTAACTGGATTGGGTCTTTGTGCCTTGTCTTGGAAGTGACAGTCGGGAGGAGAGGTGAGGCTGCATGCTCCAGAGGAGGGCTCTCACTTCCTGGCGCTCTCTGCTTTCAAGCGGTTTTGTCAGGGCTTGGGGAAAATGGGCCGAAGTTCGATATCCCACAAAAGCAAACTCCTCTTCCCTCTCCTGACTTCCCAGCAGCAGTTCCTGCATCACTTCCCCCTCGCTGCTCCTGGGGCGCAGAAACAACGCTCCGGGGATGTCTATTCTACACAGCTTTTAGCCTCAAGGCTGTGGCGACACAACCCTGCCGCTACAAGTCAGCCGGTGTGAACGTTGTTGGCACGTTTGCTTACAACATACTTCTTCCTCCTACGGGGGCTGCTGCCGACAAAGCTGCTTTCACACTTCGCACACTTGTTGCGGCAAAACTTAGTCGTTCATGGCTGGGGGGCAGGGAGTGAGCGTTTCAGCACCCGTGAACGAGCAGAGTTTTGTTGATCGAGTGCAAGTGTAGCCATGCCCTTAGTATTGGAGCCTTTCACAGAAGTGAGTCCGTTGCCCTCCCTTTTCCATAAAGATCTTAGAGTGTAATTGAATAGTCGTATAACGTTAGCAGTTACATGACTATACAATAGTTCCCAGGGGCGGGGCCGGCAGCCCGTGCGCTCCCAATCCCACTTATGGGGAACCCCCTGGCACCCCACACTGTTGCCTCTCTATTAGAGGCAACCACGTGGGGTGGCAGGTGGGAGCCAGTCTGCGAAGGGAGCCAGTTTAAAAACCGGCTCCCCACGCATATTGGTTGCCTGTCGCTCCAGGCGGCTGTCTCTGATAGAGGCAGCAGGGCGGAAGGGTGGGAGAAAGGTGGCACCAGCTCCTGCCTGCCCGCCCCCCTACCCCGCCTTTCTAGGAGGCAGCCGGGGGAGGGGAGAGGTGGGTCCCCGGAGCCGGCACACACAAGGAGCCACTTAACAGCTGGCTCCCCGCCTGTATCAGCCTGCCCCCTCACCTGTGCTCTGCTGCCTCTCTATCAGATGTTCCCATCTTCCCCCCTCTTGCTGCCTCTGATTCAGTGACAGCAGGGGAGGACTGTGTGTATTCGACAGGCTTATCAGTTAATTGTGTAGTTGTCTACACACTGACATCCCTAGTTTCCAAATGGGGAAACTGAGGTACTTAGTGTGAGCCTGGGCAAGTCACAGACCCTGACAGTGGTGGAACCGGGCAGGTGATTTGGTCAGGATGAGTGAGAAGCTGCCGTTGTCCCTGATGAGCAGTGTTGCCATGTCACCTTGGATTAGCCCTGCTCCCGTTTCTCCAGAGTGATGCTCAGACACCAGAACAGCAGCAGCTCCCTGGGAAACGCTTCCAGCTCTGGGCAGCTGTTACATGTCTCGATGCACAAGGCAGAACAGGACTCGGCTCAGTCCCAAGTGCAGACTCTTGTGGCCAGAACGGACCCAGGGTGGCTCCCGGGTCCCCTGAGCGTCCGCGTGGGAAGCCCTCCAGCCGCATGCAGCTGCTCGACCGTAGTGTTGTGTAGATACTCGCGATAGTAACGGGAGGGGCTTTTTGGTCTCTGGAATAATCCACCTCTCTGAGATGTGGTAGCCAGGTTTCCACCTGGTGGTGTCCACACTGAGGTATCGGTGAGCTTAATGACGCCACAGAGAGTGTGACGTTTTCCACACCCCAGAGCAGTGTAGGGAAGCCAGCCTGCCTGTAGTGCAGGTCCCCTACCACCCTCCTCCAAGGGCTCGTGAGCAGAGCAGCACTCAAATGGAAGCCGTTGGGAGAATCAGCGGTTGGTGTAGCGTGACCCCTTTCCATCTGCACAGGAGTGAAAAAGGTGACTCTGAAACTCTAGGGCAGGGGGTGAACACTAGTCAACACTGGGTCTGTGTCCCTGGGGGTCGATCCAGTCCTGCCCAGCTTGGGTGGTGTGACGTCCTTGCTGAACGTGACCGGTGTGGAGGGTGCTCCTGCAGTGTGCGGTTACACCCAGTGCTTGTCTGTGCTTCCGCCCCAGAGATCCCTACCGAGGCTTGGGGTGTGGGTGCAGAGGAGCAAGGGCCCTTGGCCAGCCTGCCTTGGGTGAGGGTTTGAGATTCCAAGTCTGTCCTCCTTGCAGTGGCTTGGCTTTGTAACAGCTGGAATGACACGGAGGATCTGCGTGCGTGATGGGCATCTGCGGCTCCTATTGACTTCCGGGGGTGTGGGCCCTCTGAAAATCAGGGCAAAATTCTGTCCCGCCCACGCTCTAGGGACACACACCTTTACCTAGTTCCTAAAGCTCAAAGTGTAACCCTGTTAATTTAAATACCCCCCTTACCCAATTCCTAGGGCTCAGGGCGTAACTTCCTGCGGGGCTGCAGGATCTTTCACCTGTGCAAGAGCCTTACACAGTAATAGCCTTGCTGTATATACTAGCAAATACCAAGCAACCAGCATACACATGCTCGGCACACAGGGCCTCGCAAATTCCCCCTGCTGGCCAGGCCGGGGCAGTCTCTCTGGATTCTGGTTATTGCACCTCACGGTCATGCAGAAAACTCTTGGCAGCTCTGATTTCAGTCTGTCTTTGAGGTGAATTCTCCCAGGTCTTTCCTCCTCCTTTCTGGTCCTTTCTTTCTGATCTCCTTGGATCCCAGCTGATAGTGAAACGTGAGGCCTGCTTAGCTAAACCATAACCAGTTATTTTACTAAAATGTTACCAACCAATCTTAACCTATTGTAACATAATTCTCTACCCAGTTATAGCCCACCACTGTAATTGATTTACACCTAGAAAAATTAATTAGACAGCAGACAGAAACAATTAAAACCAGACAGATCATACAGACAAACGAGGACCGTGGGGACCATGATAACAGAATGAGGGTTTCACAGCCACAGCTATTGATAAAGACTTTTCTTGCCTGACTAAATCCTATTAAACAACGTTTTCTTTGCCCATCTTGAGATGTTTCTTTATCTGGAGACAGTGGGGGCCATTAGCTCAGGGTTTCCTTCTAAACAGCGTGGTGTGACACTGTTTTAATACAGTTTAGATGGAATGTTGGGTGTGTAACTCCCTGCTTTTCAGTTCACGGCTGCTGCTCTTCCAGTCGGGTTGCAAATGAAGTACTTCCAATGTGGAGAAAAAAGGCCTTATCTTTACATGGTATGGGCCTAAGTAGACACCTGAACTCTCCCCCCCCCCCCGCCCCCCAAGATTGAACAGCGTAGCCCTGGTCCTCTACCTTGAGAAACTGAACTTGGTCTTAGCAACTTCCGTTGGTGCTGTTAAAATCATGTTTTGCTGACACTGTGGTGCTAGACTCGAGTCTGGTGCCCTGCCATCCGGGGAAGATTTTCTCTCTGAAGAAGGAGTCTAAACTGCTCTAAAGGTTTAATAGAAATTTAACTCCTAGCGAGGAAAATATTTTTTCTTGCTTGCTTGCATGAAGAAACTATATGTCCAGTTACCAGCCTAGTGCAGGCTGGTACAAGTCATGAACAAAAAATTAATTGCTAGTCAGTAAGCAATAAATCATTCACCATTTTGGAACATTTTACAAATTAATTAAACAAGATAGTGGCTTAAAATGAACCTGCATAGTTATAGATAGCAGATCCTCCTAAGCAGCAAAGTGATGGACCAGATCTGGTGTAGAAATGCTACTGAGTTGTAAATCAACACGTGTTAATAGTTAGAACAGATCAGCCAATTAGGATGTACTTTTGTTTAGAAGAGAGCCAAAGTCCCAGTGGCAAAGACAAGTTAAACCTGTCTGAGACAAACTTAAACAATAACAAATGGTCTGGTAGCACTTTATAGACTAACAAAACATGTAGATGGGATCATGAGCTTTCATGGGCACAGCCAGTCTTCATAGTCTATAAAGTGCTACCAGACCATTTGTTATTTTTTAAGTTTATCCTGTACAGACTAACTTGGCTACCCCCTGAAGCCTGTCTGTGACAGGCAGGTTTTGCATTGAGTGATTGAAATCAGTAGAGCTCTGCGTGGATACAAAAGTTGTATCCACAGCGGCAAAAATGAGCTGCGGGTATCTGCCTCCATGTCCACGGATTTGCAGGGCTCTATACATCAGTCCACGGGGCTGGGTATTATCTCTAGGCCGGGAAGGGCTGAAGTGTCACTTTCACCCTGTGTTAACACAAGACCTTTCTTTACACTTACTCAGCCCTTGCAAAACGCTCGCCTCTGCAACTGCAGTTGTGGCCCTATGACCTGCTCCTTCAACTCTGTTAGCTTCACTTTGCCTGAGTAAAGGCTGCAAGATTGTCTTAATGTATTGGTCCCTTGTTATGCGCAAAGGCCTATGGCTAAGACAGATTATGAATAAAATGATTTGGGAGTCCATGTGGATTATCTGCCACAGGTGGCAGGCAGGTGCTTCCATATTGCGCCTTTCCTGGAGCGCATAGATAGTGGTGGGGATAACAAAATGCTCTGCAGGCTGGATTGCAGGGGATGGGGGGGCTTTGCTGTCGTGCCATAGGTATAGAATTGCACATTTGTGCCGTAGAGCAGCCATGTTGATCTTCCAGCATAAAACTGGGCCAAGCATAATGCTTCTGTGGCTTCAGAACTGACAAACCCTGAGCATTTGTGTGAATGGCTCCGTGCAACTCATAAGTGCTGAATCGATGAGCATCGCTCTTGCAAACCTGCTCCTAATTGCCTGCGGGCTGTGGAACTGGTTTAGAAGCAGCTGCGTTTGTAGCCATTTAGATTTAAGAAAACACACAGCCAACTGTTTCCTGCCTGCATCGCTTCTCTCTTGTGAGACCATCTCACCGGGTGGAATGCCATTAAACAGTTCCCATAATGTTACTGTTGTAGTTACACAAAATGAGTTGCGCTGCACGCCTGCTCCTTGCCCTGCGTCGTCTGGATTATAAACTGGTCCATCTCTGCTTGGCCCCTGCCTAGGAAAGCCCTACAGATATTGACTGTGTCCAGTATTGACAGGAGCCTGGTTTTGTGAGGTTGCATGAAAGGATGAGACCGAACTCTCCCCCTTGTGAAAGAGAAGGATGCGAGGGACTGTAGAGGCCAGCACTGCCTTCCAGCCGGTGAATCACTACTAGAAAGTGCAGGTACAGGGAGGCAGGCAAACCAGCATGTCCAGTCCCTTGTGGCCTATGGGATAAAAACCAAAGGCTAGCAAATGGAACGAGCTAAAGGCCAAGGAGCTCCCTGGAACAAGAAGGACTGTGAAGGGATCTTGAGACATGCTCCAGAGACAGCTCGTCCTTACTGGAGAAAGCTGGGTGGGAATGACTCAAACCAATGAGAATAGAACGCATGGGAATGAGGAAGAGCAGTCTACAAACCAGTGCACAAGTGTCTACACTGTGATGTCATAGCCTGCAGCAGGGTCAGCTGACGTGAACTGGCCTTGGTGTTCATTACAGTGTGGACATGTGCTGAGAGCGAGTGGCAGCAGCACTGGCTGGGACTGGCCATCATGGGGCCGAAGAAAAGATCACCAGCGAGGGGGCAGGAGGTGAAGTTCCCTGCAGCACCGTGCCCAGGCAGGAGGGGGATCCCTAGAGGAGATGATGTTCTCATACAGACCCGTAGCACCAGAGCTCTGGAAATCCGCGGGTATGTGCTTTATGTTCGTGAATGCAGCTGTGGCTGTCCGCTGCTCATTTTTGTGGCTACAGATACAAATTTTGTAGATAGAACCCTGTAAATTTGTAGGTATCCACCTTATATCTGCAGGTATCCACATCCACGTATGTGGATGAATCTGATATTCACGGATCACTTTTGCATATACGGATGCAGATACAGTTTTTGTCTCCACGTAGGGCTCTGCTTAGCACCTTTTGAAAATCCTGTCAGCCTAGCCAGTAGCATCTCTTGTTTCTGCATTGCTCAGTGCGGATTCTGATTTTATTTGACATTCTCTTTGCCTGGTAGATTCGCCTCTTGCACCTAACTTCTGCTCTGAAACAGTTTTCCTTTCCTGTACCACTAGATGGACTACACAATAGCTCTTTTCTCTTTCTGATTGTGAGAGTTTAATTTATTCAAAACGTACAAGTAACTATTAAAGCTCTTAGTGGCAGGGGAAGTTAGATCATCAGCATTTGCTAAAGAAATGTCACTTTTAATTGAATTATAAGCTACGAACTTGAATCAAACATAAGGCTCTGGGGTCCTTTTTCCTCTTGTAGCATATTGTTTGGTTGGCGGCGTGGGTGGTGCCATCAAATGCATCTCCCTTTCCCCTCCCCAGATGCCTTTATGGGGTCACACAGTCTAACCCTCAGCTCTCGATTCTGCCTCCATTTCCTGTTGTCAGTGAAACAATCAGGAGAGAATTTTTAAAAAATAAAATGTAGTTAAGAAAAGTCCTCTTGTTAGTTTCCGTCACATGCATTCCCATCCCTCTCTGTGCCTCAGGGGTTGTTCTGTGGGATGGGGGGAGGGAAATCCCTAAGCCTTTATGGGAGGGGTGTTTCCTGCCTTCGGGTTTGCTGTTTCCTTTGCTTCTGTTTGATATGATGACCGGATTCCTTGATCCTGCTGACATGTTTCCTTTGTGAAATGAAGAAAGTTAAGATTTCTGGAAAGCTGTTAACACACTGCTCAACTCGGCAGTCCTCCAGTGGGCCAAAGCTCCTGCTCAGGTGCAGAGTGGTTTTTAACAAACCTTGAACTAATAAATGCACCATCAGTGTGTCTGGGTTGTTAATAATTCATGGTGAGTGTCTGAGTCCTGTCGGGTTGAAGCAGGTATGTCTGCACTCAGAGATGGGGCCCACGTGTCTGAGAAGCTCTGAATTTTAAAGGATTTATGATCCATTTTTAAAAGCCCAGCTGACCCTATATTCTGAGACGTTGTGCAGAGTAAATGAATTATGTAGCAGCCATGGTGCTCTTCAGAAACAGAATTGGGAATGTTGAACTTCCAGATTGGGTCGGGGATCTGGAATACTTTGGGGAGGTGGAAGAAGGAAAGTATGGAAGTGGTTTAATCTTGTGAATGGTCCAAAAGCTACTGTAGCTATCTCCGGCAATCAGCCTGACATCAGAAGGGTTGGAAATTTCCACTCTGATCTGCAGTTCAAAGCCACTGCCCTCCCTGAGGATGAAATGTTTGCTTCATCTTAGTTTGCAAATGCAAACAAGCCGCAGAAGCATTGTAGCTATAACACGTGCATCTGGCCCAGTACCCAAATCCCTTTGAAAATGAGGAACTGTGCATAGGACACATGAAAGGCACTGCTGCATCTCCAGTGAACAGTCCTGAGTGGCTTATAAAGGATCAGTACTGAATTCTGTAGAAAACTAGTTATTTCTCTTTGCAGCACATCTGGATCCACAGATATCTGGAAAATGCAGGCTTCTTCCTGCATGGGTTTGAACTGCGCAGGTTCTCCAGGGCTAAGCACAGTTGATCACTAAAATCCTATGGGCTTTTGAAGTTTGGACTCGTTATTCTTCACAAGGGTGAGGGAAATGACTTGTTCTTTAGAAGTGCTTGCAAATAGACCACTTCTGATTTGGGTTTATTGGGCAGATGAATGAGTGTATCAGCTTTTCGGTGCGTTCTGACTGGCTACCATAAAGCATCTCTGTCAAAGGATGCCGGGTTGCTTTTGCCATCCGAAAAACACTTCCCCATTCTGAGCTCTTGATTTTGTAGGTGGCAGCTGAAGAAAATGGGAAGATGCTACTTTTGCTTGTATATATAAAAGACAAACACGGCACATTTGTCTTTTTCTCTGGCTTACCTGGAGAGCATGGCGGTATTCTGTGTTACAGTCTATTCGGTGCCTTTGCATGGTGTCCTGCTTTGGGGGTCTCAGTTGCTTCCACCACAAATCAGAGGCTGAACTGTATGAAACCCTTAACCAAGTTTTTTGTTTGGAAACTGATCTTCATGTTTAATAAAGAACACGGGAAAAGAAATGCTGGAAATCAGCTATCTAAACTACTTTGTGTTAGAAGGGTGCGTTTTCCATAAGGCATAGTCTTAACATTAAGGATCCGTAAGCATTGCTCTGAGAAATTCCGTTTTGTAACAGCTGTGTTGACTGTCTTCGTGAATGTAACACAAGATGTCTGCTTTTCGTATGACTCCAAGATCTACATTACTTCAGCATTCCTTCTTGGAGTTCTCTCCTTGTTGCTCTTGGCATAAAGTAACCATGCTCCAACAGGTGGTTTTTGAGCTCAGTTGAATTCAGTGGTTCTTAATTTTAAAATTGACCTTTGCCGAGGTGTTTGCGGTGGTGGTGTTGTAGCTGTGTTGGTTGCGGGATGTTAGAGACACTTTTCCCAGACCTGAGGAAAGAGCTGTGTAGCTTCAAAGCTTATGTCTTCCATCTGCAGAAGTTGGTCCAATAAAAGATGTTAATTCGCCTACCTTGCCAAGTAGTTAATTCATAATGTAGATTAGGCCACACTGTAAAATGAAGTAACTTGTCCGCTAGCAATTGAGCTTCCTTTTCTCCCCCAGTTGCTTTAGCTTCGACTCTCTGCCTTTTTTTTTTTTCTTCTAGCACAGAACCTTTATTTAAAAGTCTGTTTTTGTATCCTGGGGCTTCTGCTCTGGCATGTGCCGTGCAAAGCGTTCAGAGATTAAAGTGCATCTGTAAGAACTGTTTGTCACTCTTTCCCCACTCAGCCCCACAGTTGCTAGGTTAATTCTGCATCGGGATCTTTCCTCTGTTTCGATTGCACATCCCACTGGTGAAATTGAGTAATGATCTCAGAGGCACAATGAGATCCAAGGGGTCTGAGAGAGGATGTGGAGGCAAGAGTGCCCTCATTTTATCCTGGGCTTTGCCGGTGATGTGCTTTTGTGACCTTAAATCATACGCTGTGTTGCTGTGCAGTGATGGTAGCAGCTCTTTATCTAGGGTGCTGATTGCAGTAGTGTTGGCTGCTTCAGTCACATCTGAGCGCGGCTTGTGTTTGCAAGGCCATGCAGGATCGGTGTGTGTAATGTTCAGACTCTATGGGAAGTGTTGTGTTAGTCGAGAACTAGATAGCAACACCTTTCCTTGCATGTTCTACGCTGGTGATTCCATCAGGCTTGGTCATGCTTGTGGCAAGGTGCCGAACTCATTGGAGATCCATTCCATTGCTGATAAACTCCTCTCTAATGATCTGAATGTTCCTACAGGCCATGCATTGAGATGATGGGGTGCAGTCAGCCCCTCGTGGATTGGCTGTCTGAAAGAGGAGGTGGTGTGCTGAGATACTTCAGACTGAATCATAAATCTCTTTACCTGGTGCGTGTTTCTCAATTGCTACTATTGGCTAATTAGCCCCAAGCTATTTACGTCTTCTCCTCCAAGCTATGAAATCACAATCCTGGGCTTGTGACATCACACACACACAAAAGCATGAGTTCATTTCAGGAAGGAGTGGGAACAGAAGTGATGCTAAGGGAGCTTCTGTTTAGAGACATCGGCAGGAGTGAAGGCAGCACAGACAACCCCGGCCAAGTATGTTACATTATTTCTCCTGTCAAAGCTTGTTCTTGTTCAGATCTGCTCTTGTGTCTGGGTTCCTGTCTGAATGGATTTGATGTTTTACTCCAATCCCCTTGCCTCCTAGATTGTTGAGGACAAGGTGGGTGAGGTTAGGGTCTCTTACTGAGCCAACCTCTGTTGGTGAAAGAAACAAGCTTTTGAGCTTATTTAGGACTTTTCTTTGGGTCTTGGATTAGAGTCTGAAAAGTTCAGAGAGTGTAATAGCTCCGGCTGAGAGAGCGTTGCCTGAAAGGGCGTTAGAGTAGCTGAATTGTGGCACTCACTTGGTGTGCTGTGTTCAAACAAGAAATCTCAGTATTTAAAGAGACACTTCTATCTGCTTTTTTTGCATAGTAATGATTCAGTGACCACTTAGTATTGCTGTAAAAGAAAGACTTAGCGGAAAAGTATTTGTCTCGTCTCTTTATTTTTTATGCTTTTAACAGTGGCGGTAGGGTCAGTTTCACTCTTTCCCGTTTTCTGTGTGGATCTTTCACGCAGCCAGCACAGCATGAATGGGAGATCTTTTGAGAAGTGGTTGTAAAGCCACAAATATTGGCATGTGGGCTCTCGGGCAGGGAAAATCCTTTAAATTATGAACGCTGGTGTTTGAAATTGACTCTTTCAGTCTGTTGGGGCCACTTTAAAGGCAGGACGTGTAAATAGTCGGTCTAGAACCGCCCCGATTTGCTCTGATGGCTTGGAAGGGAAGGGGTATTGTGGGTATGACGGGATTCTGTGAATTAGTATGAAAAGAAATGAACACAGCTTAGCTATCAACACAAGACCTCATTTATTTAGACAGTACAGTTTGCCTGACTTGTAAATTGTACTGTAGCTCATCTCCTAGAAACAGCGCAGTCTTGTTACAAGTTTTCCTTGCAAGGTAGGAAGTTAGCAACAGATACTGCAAGGTTGGCCAAGGTTAATTTTCTGTGTTATGAAGTATGTGAACTCTTGTTGTGTCATGTAAATGCCTGTTAAACCCTTTGGTTCGCTTATGTTGGGATGTGGACCAGGGATCTGTGGTCTACATGCTTTCAAATGTAAATACAAAATATTGAATGACCGGGTATTAATACCAGACCTGTTTTTTATATTGGAGGCTCTCTGCCGATGAGTATTTTTGTGCTTTTCTGCGCTGGTTCTGCTGTGTAAAGTTTTCCTCCTCCCAATTTTTGGCTGGCGCACGGGTGACTCCCGGTTTGACAAGCGAGTCCTGGCATTTGTCACATTCCAATTCCATTAGCCGCCACTGTTGGAGTGTTTTAATTTTGTAATGTTATGTAGTCAGACTAATGGCTCTGGCAGGTATCGGTGTCTTGTAGTCACCTGGTGACTCACCATCTTGTGCCTTGATCTACTTCCTGAGGTAAATGTTTCATTGTAGGCGGTGGATGGTTTGTGCAGGCTGTGAAAAGCCAAGGTTATATAAAGGCCTAAGAGGTGCTGATTTGCATTGTGCTAGGCAAGCTAGCTCTGAAGACAGTGTGCCACTTAAGCATTGCTGTCAGCTGTTTTAAATGAGGAGATTGCTCTATGCACAGTTAGGCTGTGAAATACGCTCCCATTGGGCACTTTGGGATCATAACCTCGACACTACATCAGCTTTTCAGGCACTTGGCTGGCCCGTTGGGACCTGAGCCCTTCTGGAAATCTGGCATTAATGCTTGTCTCAGGGAGTGGCTCAGGAAGAAGAGATTTACCCGGCTGTGACCGAGGGGTGCGGACGCCAGGTCGCGTCCCTCTCCCGTGCTTCCAGATGACGATTTACACTGTAAAAGATGTTGATACGTGCGTGGCTTGCAGCTCCCAGCCGGGAATTCTGCAGCGTTCGCTCTTGATCAGTCCCGATGAGCTGTAGGTGTCCCAAGCCTGTTGCATCCCTGTGCGAGTTGCCTCCTGCTGAGGAGGAAGCCGTGTAGATGGCCTGGGAGGAGGATCAAGGCAGCTGGTTTTTTCCTTTCTGAATTGAGACGATCAGGTTAAAAATGAATTGAAGTCTGGTGCACTCGCCTGTTGATGCTTCCTGTCAGGGATGCGAGTGGTTAACCGGTAAACATCACCCTTAATAGGAGATGTTTACCACTTGCAGTTAACCAGTGGGGGGCTCCAGCCTGGGGTCCCTCCAGCCCCACTCCTCCCCCCCTTTAATCAGGAAGTAAGTGTTGATCCTTCTTTGCTAGGGACCTAAGAGCAGGCCCAGAGAGAGAGTCTGGGGGATACCCCGGATTCCTGCAGATGGCAGTTGCTTCTCCAGGAATCTTGGCACCGATCTCACATCTTACGCTGGCCAGGAGGAGGCGCTCGAAGCTCTCAGGTGTCGCTGTCCTGTGGCCAAGCCCTCGGAGAAGCGTCTGCTGGGCCAGAGCTGCAGGGGGACGTCGGTGTGGCACCGTGCCTTACAGCTCTGTGCTTGGCATCTGCCCGCGGGTCGGTCCCAGGGTGCCGCGTTGTCATGGCAGCTCAAGTGCGGGAGTGGGGTGCCCTGGAGTATGTGGCCCGCTTGTGCCAGTTGCCCTGGCTGGGCCCACCACTCCTGCTGCGGTGGTGCTGACAGGGCCTGGGGCCCCTAACTGGTTCTGTCTGAATTCCAGGTACATGAGGGATCAAACGCTCCACGGACACTACGCAGACTGAGCCGGCCAGGAGAAGGGGAAAGATGCCGATCCCTCCCCCCCCTCCACCGCCTCCCGGCCCCCCTCCACCACCAACTTTTAATCAGGTGAGCGCCCCCCCATCCTCCCTTCCCGGGGCTAGTTCTATTCTGCCTGACTCCTTCCTTTCTCCAAGGGCGATGGGGTCGCTCCCCTTTGGGCTCAGCCAATGCCCGTGTACCACGAATGATGCTCTGCAGAGGGATGTGTCAGTTAAGCGATGCCGGGGATGGCTCCCGGCCTGGTGATTCTGTCTGTCTGCCCACAACAGTGTCCTCTTGGGGCTCAGCAGGGCGGCCGGGTAGTGTGTGGGCATGGCCGGATTTCCCGATGTTCATTGGCAGAACTCCTGGAGCGAGGCGGGGCCCTGCGAGGGCGAGGAACATTTTGGGACCATGGGGGAGGAGACGAGGGATGAGAGGTGGCCAGTGGGCCAGCGGTTCCCTCGCCTGCCAGTTGGGAGTGGCCCTGCTTCTTCCAAAGCCAGGTGTAGCTGGGCAGCGGGTGATGTGTGAGCTGCTTCTGCAGGGCTGCTGCCTCTTTACTCCCCCTCTGGTCCCAAGTGGCCCCGAGGGAGAGCAGAGAATCTCGGGGTGGTTGAGAGGCCCCTGGCGGAAACAGGGACACTCTCGTGCCTGGGGTAAGGAGGAGGGCGACTGGAGCAACGTTCCTCTTGTGGGCTTTGGGGGGATGTGCCCGCTTGTGCCTGATGCTGAGCGGGAGGGCTTGAAGCAGGAAAGGACGGCGCAGCCCCTGGGGCTGCCATCCGGGCCGGAATGGGAGGCTCAGTCCGCCGTCGGGCTCCCGTCACTGACGCGCTTTCTCTCCGCAATGCTCCTCCCATCTCCAGGCCAACATTGAGCCCCCCAAGCTGAACCGAGACGAGCAGCGAGGCCGAGGCGCCCTGCTCCAAGACATCTGCAAAGGGACCAGACTGAAAAAGGTGACGCAGATCAATGACCGGAGCGCGCCCGTCCTGGAGAGTGAGTACGCCGGGGGGGTGGGCCCAACCGGCACTGGGGCTCCCTCCAGCTGCACTTCCAGCCCCTCCCTCAGGCGCTTCTCTGGGCTGCTGCTGGGAAGGGCGTGCGGTTGTGAAACTGCAGCCGCCTGGCCCAGTTGGTCTCCCCCCACCTCTTTGCTTAGAGGCTTTCGGCGCTTCCCAGCCTCTCGGAGCCCCCATTCTGTAAACACGCTCCTGAGCCCCGCCCCCGGCCCCGCCCCCTGGCTGGGGCCAAGCTGGTGCCCAGCTGTCGACGTGCCAGTGATCCGCAGCTCCGGGACAGCCCCGGGAGGGGTCCGTTTCTAAGAGGAGAGGCGGGGGAGTGTGCAGAGCTGCTAGGGGCCCTGCATGTCTGCCTGGTGCATCGTTGCTGGGGCCCGGCCCGTCTGGAGCTGGGATGCTCCACCTCAAAGCAGCAGGAAGAAGAGGGACCCCATGGGCAGGGGCTGCATTAGGGACTGAGCGTGGGCCCCTCTCATTTCAGAACCCAAGGGAGGTGGTGGCAGCAGCTCCGGTTCAGCAGCGATCCAGCCCAAAGGGGGCCTCTTTCAAGGGGGCGTCCCCAAGCTCAGACCCGTGGGAGGAAAGGAAAACTCAGGTACCCAGTCGGTAACGTGCTGGAGAGCGAAATGCAGCCGGCGCTGCTGGGGGGCCGGGGCGCGTCGCAGCACATTGCAATGCACCCATCCCTGCGTATGGGGCAACGTGGAGGCGTGGTTTGATGTGCTCCTTCCCAATGCCCCACCCTCACTAAACTCTGAGGCCTGACTGTTCTCAGAAGGGTTGGGGGGGTCTCTCACCATGGAGGAAGGGTTACTGGGCCTGGCCAGATGAACACAGGCCCGAGAGCCAAGCGCTTCGGGGTGTAACTCCCAGGTTTGACAGCCGTTCCGTCTGGGACTTTGGGCAAGCGATTGCTTGCCCTGTGCCTCCGTTTCCCCATCTGTCCCATGAAGGGCAGTGTGTCCCCTAGGCTGGGGTGAGGCTTGTCAGCATCCGTCGTGCCTCGGGAATGGCCGGAGGAGCACAAAGCATAAACAGGAGAACGTTACTTTGCCTTTCTTCGGTGTGTGCACTTGGCCTTCAGGACCCGCGAGGGGTAGTAAGTGCTGCCTGCACTTCCCGTTCTCCTGGGCCTGCTGCTGGCATGAGCTGAGCGCTAGCCCTGCCGTGCTGTGTCCCCTTCCCACCAAGTGGAGCCCGTGGATTTTTACTTAATTCCAGCCCTAGGCCAGGATGGGCCCCAGCTCGGACTCTTTCCCTCCTTTGGCAAGTAACCCAGCTTTCTGTCCGCTGCAGACAGCTCCTCCGGCAAGCAATCGCTGCAGGTGCCTGGCTCCCGATCTGCAGCCCCGAGGCCCCCGGTGCCCGTGAACAACAGCCGACCTCATGATGACTCCGACAACAACCGGGCTTCCCCTCCCGAGCTTCCCCGGATGCAGAGACCTTCCTTGCCTGACCTTTCCCGGCCCAACAGCACCAGCAGTACCGGCATGAAACACAGCTCGTCTGCCCCTCCGCCCCCGCCTCCAGGCCGCCGAGCCAACGCCCCTCCTGCACCCCCTGTGATGCATAGCAGCAAGGGGCCTTCCTACAACCGGGAGAAGCCGTTACCACCAACTCCAGGACAGCGGCTCCCCATGAGCCGGGATGGGCCCCCAGCACCACCCCCCATCAAGCCCCCCCCTTCCCCAGTGAATGTCCGAACAGGGTCCAGTTCTCAGAACCAGTCTCTAGCGCCCCCTCCGCCCCCCTACCGGCAGCCCCCAGGCGTCCACAATGGCCCTTGCAGCCCCACCAACGAGCTGGCGCCGGAGCTGCCTCAGAGACACAACTCTTTGCATAGGAAGACCCCAGGCCCTGTGAGGGGCCTGGCCCCTCCTCCACCCTCTTCAGCCTCCCCCTCGCTCCAGAGCAATCGGCCCCCTCCACCGGCCCGGGACCCTCCTAGCAGGGGAGCAGGTAAGAAGCCCTGCAACGCCCCCTGCTGAGCAGCCCTGGAGTTAGCGTGGGGAGAGGCTGCGGCTGGCTGCATCTCTGTGCGAGGCGAGAGGTGGGGGATGTGGAACCCAGCACCTGCTGCGGCTAAGGGGGGCGCTTGCTTGTCAGGCTCCGTGTGTCGGATCCCTGAGGGGGCCTGGCCTGCTCCCGGAACTTGTGGCTGGCGTGAGCACCCTCATTCGCAGGAGCTGCCTGGGAGAGAGTCAGAGCTTCAGGGGCTGACGTCAGCCTTTCGGACGGTGGCTTAAGGCAACTGCACTTCAGGCTGCTAGCGTCTGCCCCTGGCGCTCTTGACTTCCCCCTCCTGCTCAGCTCTGCAGCCGGAAAGCGCAGCCCTCCGACTTGATCGTCCTCTTCAGTGCGCCGTCCCAGGCTGCGCCACAAGGCTGCAGTTCCTCCTTGCCCAGTCACCAGCTCGGACCCCCTCGGTTGAGGCCCAGCTCCGGAGCTGGTGCATTATTCTGGGTAATTAACCTAATTACCCACGAGCTGCAAATGTGTCCCGGCAGGGCGATAAGCAGCAGAAAGGGTTCTAGTAGGTACTTAGCCAGTTCTCATCTGGCTGAATGGAGTCTCAGCTAGTGATGGGGAGGAGGCCGTTCAGAGCCTGACAGGTGACCTGCATGCTGGGATTTTGAGAGGGTGACCGCTGGGTTTGAACATGGACTCCCCCGCTGGCCGGAGGAGGGTTGGGCCTGGCGTGCTGGGTGCCCGCTGGAGAGCTGGCAGTGCCCTCTGAGCAGGCGAGGAAGCCAGTGCTGGGGGTGTTTCAGACGGCATGACGCACTAGAGCGCTGCCCACTCTGTGGCTGGACTAGCTGAGCCAGGGTTTGCGGGAAGCTGGGAGTGAGCGAGGGGCAGGATCGCTCCGTGGTGATGCTGTTCTGTTCATTCCCGCCGTGGCTGCTGCTGGGCCATCGGCCTGGCTGTTCCCGTGTCCTTATCTGGCCTGACCCCGGGGTTTCTATTGCAGCCCCCCCACCCCCACCCCCGCTGATTCGGAACGGTGGTCGAGACGCGCCCCCGCCCCCACCCCCATACAGAATGCACGGGTCATCGGAGCCGCTAAGTCGAGGGAAACCTCCGCCCCCCCCTACCAGGACGCCGGCTGGGCCGCCGCCTCCGCCTCCACCAGTGAGAAATGGGCACAGAGATTCCATCGCCACCGTGCGATCTTTCTTGGGTGAGTGGATGACGTGAGACCCCCCGAGAGAACCTGCCTCCAAACCGGCGTTGGCCTGCTTAGGCAAAGCAGGCCAGGTTCCAAACGGCCCCTACCCACGCTGCGTGTGCTGTTCTTGTAGGTCCTACCTAAACAATGTGTGAGCACCCCCTGCTGACTCTGCAGCAGTTCAACAATCATTTTGGCTGGGCACAGGGCAGTGCTGGCAGGTCGAGCCTTCCTGGCCTGTCTCCGGTGTAGGGATGTAACAGGAGTCAGTTAACGACAAGCAAAAGCTTATTGTCTAATGCTATAGAATATCTGCATTTCCCTCTCCCTGCCAGTACATTTGTTAGCAGGTTGGCCAGCAGCCTGGCCCAGTCCTGGCTTGCAACGGGTCTGGGACCTGCCCCTGCTGTGGCTCTGCGTTTCAAGTGTATTAAGAGCCGGGTGGGCAGGCAGCCCAGCTCAGTTCTGGCTTGCGCTGGGTCCGAGAGCTCAGACCCTCCCCTCCCCCCTGACGGGCCACTGCCACCCCGCATGGCTGCCTCTTTCTCAGAAGGAGCTGCATAAGGCGACAGACAGCTGGTCCACGAAGGGAGCTGATTTTTAAACTGGCTCCCCTTGCGGACCAGCTCCAGCCCCGGGGACTATAAAATAGTCGACTAACCGATACAATTTCATGAGGTTACTCGACTATTCAATTAACCGATGTTTGACATCCCTGCTCCAGTACAGTGCTGCCCAGAGAGACAGCAGCCCTGCTGTTAACCGTCAGGCGCTTTCTTCCCAAGGGTCTTCTTATGGGGCTGAACCCCCCCTCCCCCTGCTCTGGGGTGGGACCCTACTAGTTCTGCTCCTCCCTTAGGGTTCTGACCCCCCCAGGGCCTCCGGTCTCTAGCTGCAGGTGGTCTGGCTTCTGAGAGTTGTTCTGGTAGGATTCTTGCTCCGTTAGAGACAAGGGAGGGTAAAATGGATGAATTTTCGGGAGTGGCGGGAAGCCCTGTGTTCCCTAGATGTGATGTCTATGCTAGCTAGAGGGATGGGAAACCTTCAGGAATCCCCACTCCTGCAGGGCACTGGGCTTAGCTATTGAATGAAAACCTGCCAGCCTTAAGCGGTGCCAGGCAGGGACACGCGGGAGCGGGGCAAACTCCTCGTGCCTCACTCTGGTACCTGAGTAGACTGGATCGAGGTCGGAGTGGTCAGTTCCTGGATTCACCCCGGCTGATTGTCCTGGGTTCCGTTCCGAAAATCCAGCGAGCGGCTTTGCAGCTAGCTCGCTGAATGGAAGGGCCCCAGTCGCGTCCCAGCGGAAATTCAGCCCCGTGTAGGGACTCGTCTGCCTTCGTAGGCCCACGGCTAGTCACATGGCCCAGGGAGACGTGGGAAGTTACCGGTGAAGGGAAAAATTCTCTGGTCCATTTGTACTGTCTTGCTTTAGCCACTTCTGTTCAGCTGTGCTCCCCCCGCAAAGCCCGGGGTCTCCATCTCCAGCTGTGCGGGAGGGAGAGCTTCTCTGGGGCTGTCCCATAGCACTCCCACTTGCAGCCCGCGATGCAGAACTCAGGGGCCCATTGACCTTTTCCCCCCTCATGCTGCCATAGTTGATTCACCCTTTTCCCTCTTCTCAGATGACTTTGAGTCCAAATATTCCTTTCACCCCGTCGAAGACTTCCCCGCTCCAGAGGAGTATAAACACTTCCAGAGAATCTACCCCAGCAAAACGAACCGAGGTAGGTGACAGACTAGCCGATGCCGCTAAAATATCCGCGTCTGCTTGGTGGAGGACTCCCCGGCACCTGCCCCGCTAAACCGCCTGGCCGTATGGCCTCAGAGGGGAAGGGTAAAGCGCTGCTGAGCGTTGCTTCCCCCGCCTGGCCCTTGTCTTTCTATCAGCTCGGCTTCTCCCAGCCCAGGGGCAGGGTCTCTGCCCCTCCCCCTCCCCCCCATTCAAACCTGGGCTCTAAACCCAAAGGTGCCTCGATTTAAGCTCTTGGCTTGGGACCGTATTGTCCCTTCTACTCGCCCCCAGAGACCTGTCTCCATCAGTGTGGAGCTTCCAGGGCTCTGGCCTCCTGATCTCACCTGCTCCTGCAAAAGCCCGGGCTTCACGCTGGGCTCCTCCATTGCTCATTTGGGGCCAAGTGGCTCTTCGCATCCCCTGGGTGGTGGGACCTGGGTAGGCTCCGTGGAGCCGCCTGAGCAGTGCTGGGCCTGGGAGGAGCCCTAAGGGGCTTGTTCTGCTCCCTTGTGTGCCAGAGCTGGGGCAAAAGGGCCTTGGCGGGGGAGCCACAGGCCTGTGTCTGGCATTCTGCCCCGGGGGAAGGGGAGTGAACCTCCCCCACACAAGCAGCCCGAGACTCGGAGCTGGTGATCATTGAAGTCTGGAGCAGAAGTAGCTGCCTAAGACTAATTCCGGAGGCCCTTGGACTCTCCATACCAGGGGCTGTTGAAATATATTAGACTCTCCTGCCACCCCCCAAAAATAGCCTCATTCTCCAGCAGGTGCTGCTGTATCCTGCCCAGCCACTCCCCTGGCAGATGCTCCAAAGCGCAATCGGAGGCCAGTGCTTGGAGTGGTCATGGTGGCTCTGGGTTTGCCTGTGCGGCAGTGGCTGGGTCTGTGGTCGCTGGACACAGAGCTCAGGCTCCAGATGTGTCACACTTTGGGAATTCCCTGGGCACCTGGGGGGTGTGGCCTGGGAATGCACAGACCTGGCAGGCGTTGGTGGCTGGGGAACGAAACTCAATGCGGCGGCCCGTGAGGAGACCTCCTAGCTGGGTGATCTGGCCACAAAGCTCTCCTGAGCGGCCTGCTGCGTTAAACTAACCAGGCTTCCTTGCCTTGCAGCGACCCGGGGGGCCCCGCCGCTGCCTCCCATCCCCAGGTGAAGTCCAGCTGCACAGTCTGGTTGTTCCTTGGTGAGGAGATGGACCTTCTCTCCTTCCCTTGAATGGACTTTCCCCGGCCTCCCTGCCCCTAGGTACCTGCATGAGCCGCTCCCAGTGTTTTGTTTTGTTTTTTCCAACTGTTGCAAGGAACAAACAAACCCGGATGAATCCACTCGCACCTCCATCTATGCATTTCATACCTGGACACAGTGACTTGGCAGCAGGCACCTGGGTGAGTCCCTTCCTCCGCTGCTTAGCTGCAGATCCGCAGGCCGGGCCGGAAGGAGGCTTCCTGCTCCACTCTGAAGATCTGGGCAAAAAGACTCTTCTGGTCCATAAAGTTAATATAACGTAGGGCGACCTCTAAGTAAAGCAGACTAGCGTGTGACGGCTTTGGGGCCAGACCCCAGCGTGGTGCCCCATGCTAGGGCAGGGCGAGGGGGGTCAGAGCTGGAGAAAGAAGTGCAGGGAAAGGGGCAGGGTTTTAAATCGAAATGTCTTGAACACTATTGGCTGTGAACACGATACACTGATCAGGTCGGCTAACACGGCAGGGTGAGTAATGTTCTTTTCCCAAACACCCCCGGGGGTACAGCGAAGGGGACCATCCTGTCCCACAGGAACTCAGACCCCTGGGCAGAGCAAATCCTAGCCCAAGGTGTGCCGGAAGAGCCATTCCAGCAGGGATTGAACTGTGGCTGTAACGGGGAGGCTGCAGCAGCTGTGTGGGTGGGAGCTGAAAGTTTTCTTTGCAGTTCCAGGGCCGTGTTCTGCCTACGGTTGCTGTGCATGGCTGCACAGCTCTTCCTCAGTACATCATTGTAACAAATAGAGCGCTGCTAGCTCCCCCACCCCCCCAGCGGAGAATTTGACTAGACTAATCATTCCTGGATTTTTAACTTGGTCACAGCAGCTGCAAGTGTCTCCGGCTCACCCCCTGGTTAGGAGATGGATGGTAGCTAGTGGCCCATGGTGCGCCAGCTTGCCGTATTGGGAATGGTCAACTTAATCACGCTGATGGGATCCTGTGAAACACTGCCCCCCTCCCAGCGGGTGGCACAGCCCTTCCTGGCCTGCTGGGCGCTCTCGTTTTAATGCTAAATGACCAAATTCATAATTTTAACAGGAAGAAGATAATTGTTATAATGTTAATAAGCAAAAAAAATATGGACACCCTGGTAAATAGGTTTTAATCGGTGGGGGTGGAGGGAGATTGGGGTCCTCGTGTTCTGTGGGTTGTGTGGTTAGAGGGGATGTTTTCACACTATTTCTCACGAGGAGATTGCCTCGTTTGGCCAGACTAGCTAACGACTGTTCATCTTCCACGGAAGGATTTCTAATAATAATCATCCAGTATCTAGCTGCTGTTTTTGCCTTATACACTACTCTGTCCTGTTGGTACCAGATTGATGATTCTGTATATTGACTCTCTAACCTGGAGGGGGGTTACATTAATCATAGTTACTGATCTATTTTGTATGTTGTAAAAAGCTTGTAATATAGGATAAAGGTGGGCCTGTTGCAAGTATACTAAAATCCTCACCTTTAAACTGCTCTTTTTCTATGATGATGGAAATGTATCCTTTTTACGTTAGAACTAGGCAGCACTCATGTTGAGGACCGCTGCCCAGTTAAAGGAAATTTGGGGAAAGGGGTTGGGGTGTGTTTTTGTTTTGTGTTCTGGAGGGAAAAATATCTGCCCAGCTTAGCTGGCGGGAAGAGAAGTTAATGCACTGTGCATTTTTGTTTAAATTTTTTTTTTTAAAAGGAGGGAGAAAAAAAAAGCCTTTCCCTGTAACGTTTGCTCCCTGTAAGTCTTGTTTTGGAAGCAGAGGGGGTTCTTTTCAAGGGAAAAAATAAAAACCAATAAGCTTGAAATTGCATTTAAATAAAAACAATAAAGATGCCCCCGTCTGTTCAGATTGCTACTTCTGGGCCAAAGCACTTTGCTGTTAGGTGTTTCCGATGTTGCTGCGTGGCATTGTACTTCCATTGCTCCTCTGAGACCCGCCTGCGTTTCCTGCATCGCCCTGCTGTGCTGTCTGTCCATCTTGGCCCTTATCAGTCCATTTCTCCCCACTGACGGAACCAGCTTCGTAGCGGTTCGGGGAGTAGCTGACAGTTCTGCCCAACTGGTCTGTGACTCAGCCAAGGGTGCTGCTCATGGCAGCTCACTGGGAGCCCGGAAGGGAGGCATGGAATTGCTAGGGTGGAGGAGAGAGGCAGAAGGAAGTGCAGAGGATGTCGTCGTATGCCAACGTGATGCTTCCTCAACTAGCCTGACCCACTTCACACCAGAAAAGACTGTTGACAAGAATTGGACCAAAACTTTGCTTAGCATGACGTGGGGTTTGCTTGATTTTCCCGATCGCTTGAAATGGAGCCCTTGAGCCTGGGGGCTTCTCTAATAATAGACTGCAACAAAGAGGAGGGGAGTCTGCCCCTCAAGAGGTGCACGATCGCTTTGGATTCCCCAGCCAGCAAGACTGTGCTGTGTCCTCTTTGGCATCCGCTGGGAACAGAATTCCAAACAGTCCTGTTTCTTGGAGTCTTGCGCTGCCCCGGGAGCAGCTCCGAAGGGCTGCAGGAGGGAGGGGCTCGCTGAGGCTGCCGAAAGACACCCACCCGCTGGACGTAAACAAAAGGTAAAACTTTCTCCGTTCATGCTCACAGTGCCTTATCTGTGTCCAAAGCATTGCGGACTCCTCTCCATGTGTTTTGTGGAGTGAAGCAACTCGGCGTGCATCTTCCCACCTCTGCTGTTTGCTTTTCCTTCCATGGGCCTATTTCCAATCCCCACTTCTTCTTGACGGCAGCACCCTGAGCAGAAAGCTTCCAGTTTCTTGTCTCTTTCATTGCAGCCACTCCTCAGCATGGAAAAGCCCGAGTATCCGATGGCCCATTTGGAGAAATGCACCTGGCCTGACCTGTGGAGGCCGCATGGTTGCTGGATTTGTATAATTTATTGTGTGATTTGGGGTTGGTTTTTTTTTTCTGGTTACATTTTGCTTCAAGATTGTAGCCATCTCTCAAGGTGCGACTTCTCCCTGAGCGGATGAGCACTGTAGCTCGGACGTGGGCTGCCTCCTGTATGCTGCTTCCCGTCTCTCCTACATGCAATTCTTTAAAACCTCACTATTAAAACAGTAATCCCCGTGCTCTGCAGTGTGTTGGGTTCTTTCCGGGTGGTGCGTCTTGAGGGCCTGAGGATCCAGTGGCCAGGTTGTGAATCCCCCCTCTCCCAGCTGAAGTGAAACCTAGATGGAGCAATCACGTGCAGGCAGGTTTTCACCGGCCTGGGTTTTCACAGCCCACGGGGGGTGACCCAGACCTGCCTTTCCTGACATGCTCTGAGCCATTTCCTCATAGCGTGCTAAGAGCACCAAGCAGCGGCGAATATAGGGCAGGGCAAGCGGGGTGGCTGTCGCAGGCCCCGCACTTCAATAGGCCCCGTGCACGCACTCCTACCTGTCAGCTGTGGCCGTGGCGCATGCACGAAATTGTGCTGCCCTGGGCCCCGCAAAACTCTCATCTGCCCCTGGTGCCAAGTATCATGCCCTGTTCTGTGTGGCTCCTCAGCTGCCATCCTTACTTTCCCCCAGACAGGCAACAGTGACCTCTGACTTGGAGTGCCTGGGCTGAGGGGATTATTTTTCAGAGGTGCCGACTGTGATGGGGTGAGGTCACAGAAGACCCCGGTGGATTGTTCCCGGATGTGCTGATCATGCCACTACCGCCCGCCGCCTTGTTCTCCCCACCACCCTGTCCTGCTGGGGCAGATCCTCTGGTCTCCCCCAGACAAAGCACAGAGTTGGAGCTACTGCTCCCCTGAAGCGCAACACAGACGCTGGACCAGTTGAGCTCTGGGAGGATGCCATTCTAGGGCTAAGCACCCAGAAACCAACCCCCCAAAAGTGCTCAAATTCCCAAATAAATCCATCTTTCTCGTTCAGGCAGGCCCCCTTTATCAATGAAAGAGAGATGCATCCCTGGTTGCTCCCCCCCCCAGGTGGTAATTATTTATGCTGGGTTTGATAGTAAAACAAGTGCTTTTTATTAAGCACAATAGGGTTTAAGTGGTTGCAAGTAAAAACAGATCAAAGTTAGATACAAAATTGAAATGAAAACACAGAGCTCATTCTAACAGACTAAAACTTACTGCAACCATATTTTTACTTAAAGAGCTATTCTTGTTTTAGCCTTAATCTTCCGCTCAGAGACTCTTGTACCCTGATCCAGGTATCCAGCCCTCTTTTTGTGTATGCCACCATGCCAGCCAAAGCCCTGGTAACTTCCCCTTGCTTAAATAGTCTTTCCAATGGGGCTAGAATCCTTTGTTCTCTATTCCACCTTTCATGGAAAATTACCTGGTCAAAATGGAATCCCAGTGTCAGGTGATATGATCACGTCTTGTCTAATCACCTTTGGACTTACAGAACAACAAGGCTGTTTACAAGTTACAGTAAAACTCCAATAGTCCGGCATCCAATTGTACGGCACTCCTGATAGTCCGTCATCAAAATGGCAAGAGCCTAGTGAGTGAGCTTCGGCAAAAAACGAGTCACAAGGCAGTAGCGGCAGCAGCTGAACTGAGCAAAAAGGGTTAAAAAAACTAAAACATCACAGTATACTGTATACAGTATGTACAATAAAAAGGGTTAAGAACACTTTATATACAGTATATAATGTATACAGTGTATATATATAAAACCATCTTATAGTACCTCCTGATAGTCCGGCATATCCGATAATCCAGCACCACCTAGGTCCCAAAGGTTCTGGATTATCGGAAGTCTACTGTAAATTGATCACCCAGTTGTTAAGGCTTGGGGGTGGGGAGGACAGTAATAGCTCTCATTAGCACACTGGAAACTTTGAACAGTCCCATACTTCATATTTCTAACTTTACATACAAGACTGATATATGTACCAAAATAGGATATACAGATCCAGCAGCCTAACATTAAAATTGATAGGTTACGTGAGCTACATTGTCCAAAGCATCTCTTGAGTTGTGCATATTTGTATTCAGAAGCCAATTTCATAGAGCAGGAAGGGGAACCGTCATACTGAGTGTCCCGGCCCCGTGGATTTGGATGGGAAATGCAGCGGCTCAACCCTTCTGAAAATGGGGGTGCCTATAGATGTTTGAAAGGCTGCTTTAGAGTTTCTTGGTTTTCCCCATTTCTCTGCTGGGGGATTTCTCCCTTTGTTGGTATTCTGGGCCTGCGAGGTGCTGTGGGCTTCTCAGGTGGGAGGGAATGAGGGCAAAACCCGAGGCTGCAGCAGGCCTGAAGTTTGCAGTCAAGCTGCCTGCAAGGCAGAGAATGTCAAGAGCCTGCCATGTATGCAACAGAATGGACAGCTGACCTGCAACTGGCTGGTAGCCCTCATTTGTAAATGTTGTCCCTGTCTGGTTTTGCCCTGCATCGCTGTGGGAGCTCTGTTGTAGAACCCTCTAAGAGCTGAGCCCCATCCGAGGACTCCCAACTTGTACAGCTTCTGGGCCTAGTGGCTGAATGCATACAAATGCCACTTATTCTGCGGAGAGGAATTCTGACCCAGCGTGGCCCTGAACCTTGCTGGGTGGCAGCTCTGAGAGCTTGTGTCATAATCCTCCTAGAACTAGAGCTTCCTTAAGGGTAAAGAATGTGAGCGTGGCTGCTGCATCACAAGTATCATGGGGATGCAAGGAAGGCACATGTTCTGGGGGATGCTAATCATTAGAGCACTATCACTTCCTGCCCAGTTTGCTGTACTGCCTTTAGATTTTAATCACCTCATTTCTGTCCCTGATAGCACCTCTGCTTGTGGCTGGCTGCAGCCGGTTGGATTCTCCAGTGGTAGGTGGCTTTCTCAGGTGGGTGAGCAGCCCTGCCCTGTAGTAAGTATGGGACTCCCTTTCAATCCAGGAGACTTTGGGTCTCATCTCAGCTCTGGGACCTATGCAAGTCTCTGTCCCTGCCCGGCATCTGTTTAGATTGTAAACCCAGCTGGACAGGAACTGTTTCATGCATTGTGTTTTGTAAGGTACCTAGCACACTGAGCTGTGTTCTCAGTTGGCGCCTTGCTACTGTCGCTCCTAAGGGAAAGGTGTAATTTGTGCACTTATCAGTTCTCTTGATTTGTCTGGCCTGTCGTGCAAGGTAGAGGAGTGGAGGTGAGGAAAAGATAAAACTTTCTATTAATATTAACGCTTATCATGGGCAGCTTGCCCCACTTTGCACTTTAGCAGGATTCTTTAATAATACACCCAGGGCTGTTGCCACCCTGCCAGTCAGCCTTGGGAAGAGACTTTCTTTTTTTAGAAGGGGGGGGGGGGGGAGAGTAGCTAAAACACATGACAACAGCCCCTCTGTCCTGGACCAACATTCCTGGCTGCAGTGGTATAACCTCTCTGCCTAAGGGGTCTCAGCCATGAGGCTTCAGTCCTTGTCTTTGCTGTGATGTTGCCCCTGCTGGGCTCTCATGGCTAATCTAGTTAAAAGCAGGGACTGTCCGTTTTAGCAGCAGTGACTGCAAATGTTCTCTCACTCTAGTGGGGTTAGGTTGATGTGGTTTGTGGGGGAAAGCTGGGGTGCGTGCATTGCCCATGGTAGGCCCTGCTCTGTCTCTGAAGAGAAGAGCAGGACCAGTTCCAGTGGTAGCTGGAGAGTCAAGCCCCGTCTGTGCCTTGGTACCCTGCTACCTCCTCTGGGCCAGAGCTGCAGCAGCTGTGGCCCTTGGTGGGGGTCTCCACCCCCAGCCCTGCTGCAGGATGCGATATCACTGGCTGATGCACCTCCCATTGGGACACAGCAGACCGGTGGCGGGGGGGAGCTAATCAGGGACAGTTCGTACCTTCCCCCTCCCCTTAACAGAGGCCCCGAAGCTGCTGAGTGTCGCTCAAGGGCCCCCCTGCTCCATCCTTCCCCTCCAGCGCAGGACTAGGAGCTCCCGCCACTGGCTCGGGTCCCAACACGTGTCTTTCCACGGGGACTCCATCTCCCAGCATGCGCTACGCCCCATGAGCGCGCGACGCGGCCCCGGCCCTACCGCATGGGCTGCTGGGAGCCGTAGTCCTTTGCGGGGTCCTCAGTTTCCGAGTTGAGAACAGCTGCCGCCGCGGCGCCCCGTGCAGTGATTGGTTGCTGGGCCGCTCGGGCTTGGCGCGGAGCCACGCGATTGGCGGAGCCATCGGGCGGAGGAGCCAATGGGGGCGCGTGGGCGGGGCTGGTTCGGGCGGGTGGCGCGAAATGAGCGAGAGCGAGAGCGCTGCGGCTGAGAGCGCGGTGCGGGGTGAGAGGCGCTCGGTACGGGACGGGCTTGGGGTGCCTGGTTTCAGGGGTGTGGGTGGGGCTGGGTTTGGGGTGCCTGGTTTCAAGGGTGCGGATAGGGCTGGGTTTGGGGTGTGGTTGGGTTGGATTTGGGGTGCCTGGTTTCAAGGGTGCGGGTGGGGCTGGGTTTGGGGTGCCTGGTTTCAAGGGTGCGGATAGGGCTGGGTTTGGGGGTGTGGGTGGGTTGGGTTTGGGGTGCCTGGTTTCAAGGGTGCGGGTGGGGCTGGGTTTGGGGTGCCTGGTTTCAGGGGTGTGGATGGGGCTGGGTTTGGGGGTGCCGGTTTTGAGGGGCACAGGGCAGGGAGGCTAATCACGGGGAGCGCAGCTCTTGGCCAAGTCTCCCGGCTGCAGCCCGCTACTGTCCCAGGTGTGGGGGAGCAGTTACAGCGCCCGGGGAGGCTCGGGGCGTTCTTGTCTAGCTCCCCCCTTGCTGGCCCTGCATTGTGAAGGGGCCCAGAGCTCACCCTGGGGAAGTGATCATCCTGAAGCTGCGCACTTCTGCACCTGACTTGTGTCCGTCTCCAGAGGCATCTACGTGGCAGCCATGCCCAGCACCAGATCCCAGACCCAGGCTGCGATTGACTTCCCCCGGAGGAAACATCCCAGGACGCCTGGCGGACCCCCTGGGGATTGCAAAGATGCCCCATCGATCTCATCCCAGGAGAAGGTCCTGCCACTGAGCCCCCGCAAGCGCCTAGGTGAGATACTGCTGGGGTACTTACTCCTTCCCCCCCCCCCATCTCTGGTGGGACTGAACCCTAATAAGAGTTCAGGGTTCCTGGCTCCCAGCTCTACATTTGGCGCTCTCAGTTCCTACAGGCATTACCAGGCTGTGTTACCCCTGCACCTGCGACAGCAGGCCTTTCTTTTCCATCTGAAAAAAGGACGGATTGTGATTGCCAAATGCCTGAGAACTTGGTTCTTGGGTAGCAAATAGCTACCTGGGTAGTCAAGGGTGGACCCATGGGCTAGGCCCAGTTCTCTGGGGATAGAAATGTTACATCTCCTCCTGTCCAGAATCCAAAGACTTGTCAGCACTAGAAAGTTTTGCCCCTTTTACCTATGCCGGTATCGTTTCAGAGGGGTAGCCATGTGAGTCTGTAACTGGAAAAAAAAACAATGAATAGTTCTACAGCACCTTCGAGACTAACAAAAAACGTAGACGGGATCATGAGCTTTCGTGGGCACAACCCATTTCTTCACATGAATAGAGTTAAGGGATCCAAGGTACAAATAAATAGCAGACACAGAGGGGATGGGGAGGGAAAGAGATGAAAACAATGGGGGGGAAATATTGTCAATTAGAGTGTTGGTATATGTTGGTTTAACTGGAATGATGTAAGCCTTCTAATGTGGATGCAGCTATCCTGGTACAACTGCATCTTCACGTAGGCTGTAAGAGCTTAGACCTGTATAACTATGACTGTAAAATAGCAGTATCTTAACATAAGAACGGCCGTACTGGGTCAGACCAAAGGTCCATCTAGCCCAGTGTCCTGTCTGCTGACAGTGGCCAGCACCAGGTGCCCCAGAGAGGGTGGACCGAAGACAATGATCAAGCGATTTGTCTCCTGCCATCCCTCTCCAGCCTCTGACAAACAAAGGCCAAGGACACCATTTTATCCCCTAATAGCCTTCTTTAATGCATAATTGTGTTGAGGAAACTTTTATTTCCAGCTCCCTCTCTCCTCCACATCCCTAAAAGTCTGTCAGTTGGAAACTGAGTGTAAATAAGGCAGTCCTGACCTGAATTTCTAGACAGCCTGGACCAATGGTCCACTCCGCTCATCACTGAAATTTTCTCTCTAGACTCCTAAGATTATTTTAGTGGGCGGATTAGGGGAGTGGGAATAGAACCCACAGGTACGGAGGTGGGACCTAGTAGTTGCTGCAGGGCAAAGAGATCAGAGAAGGGGAAGAGGAGGCCGTTCAGTGATGATTGTGACAAGTCACTGAAAGTTTAGTCACCGAATAAATGCTGTTACACTTTTGATCTGTGTCAGAATCCTGCTGAAGTTGGTCCTAAATGGAAACTTCTGCCCAGGGATTGCAATGAAAGAGTTAACACCTCCGTTAGAGCCAGCAGGCTTCTGTTGAGCTCTGAACACTATGGGAGGTTCCCCCTTCCTGAGGTCAGTGCAGGATTGTTTTATTGTCTTGCTTAGTCTAGTATGAAGGACCCCAACCAACAGATGAAACTGCTCCCCCAGGGAGGCTGGCCCACGGGTGGATAGGTCTGTTACAGGGAGATTTTGCTAATATTGGGCCTAAATTTCCCCTTTGGCCCATTAGTTGTGCTTAGCATCCCTGGGTGCCATTCTAAAATTCTTCTTTAGGGTTGACATCCTAACCTGGCTTCCAAAGTGTACCCTGACTCTGGAATAGATAGTTGGTCCCTTGGCAAGGCATCCGGTGGCCATTCCTTCCTCCAACCATTCATCTGGCCACTGGTGCCCATTGAAATAGGCGCTTCTCTCTTCTGCAGGTGGTGACAACCTGTGCAACGTTCCACAGTCACTGCCCTGCTCCCCGACGAAACAGAGCAAGAAGGAGAACGAGCTCCCGTCTGCCTCTCACAGGGGGCGATGCTTGTTCTTCAGCGAGCGGCCAGCTGCAGGGTCTCCGGGCAAGAGGAACGATGTGGTGCCGTTCCCACTCCACAAGTGGCAGGAAACCCCAAGAAGTTCCGAGCGTTCTCGTCTCAGCAAGAAAACTGGGTGCATGCAGCTGTTCAAGCAGGAAGGTAGGTATTGATGCAATGTGTGGAGATGAACAGGACCCCAAGGCAGCTCCGCAGCCTTCCTCTGATACCTCTCCCTCTCTGGTATAGGCACTTGTTACCAGCAGGCAAAGAGCGTTCTGCACACGGCTGTCCCCGACCAGCTTCTTGCCCGGGAGAAGGAGGCGGACACCATCCGGCAGTTCCTGAAAAAGCACGTCTGTCAGGAGAAACCTGGCAGTCTTTACGTCTCTGGTGCTCCGGGCACTGGAAAAACTGCTTGTCTGAGCAGAATCCTGCAGGACCTCCAGGTATGGCTGTGCTTGGAGGTTCAGATGCCTGTCTCACATGCTCTGTCCCGGATGCCAACGTCTCTGCTCTAGCTACAGCAGGGACATGCCTTCCTGCTATAAGCCCAGTGTACCCCCTGCCTTTGACAACATCTGATCCCCCTGAAATCTTTCTTGGGTGATGTTCTGTGTGATGGATTTTCCTGGGAAGCTTGAGGTGGCTTGGTGTATGCAAGGAAGAGAGAAAATCCTGGGGTGACCTTGCTTCTTAGCCCCTCTGCTTTTCTGGCTCATCACAAACACTTTGGCCTTAACACTTCATGTTTGGTTTAATCTGCCATCTCCGCTCAGCATTAGCACCTCTGATTACTGCACTGCAGTTTGAGCATAGTCTAGCTCCACGTAGGTGCAGAACAATCTGTGAACGCTCATTCTGCTCCCTGTCCTGTGGTGGTTCGTCAGGTTCAGGCTGTTCTGTGCAGTGCCTGTGGAGGGGGAATAATGGGAGGGCGCCTGGTGGGGAGTCTAGAAGCATGTGAAGAACGGGGTTTGAGAGCATTTCCTCAAGAGGAGGGGAAGATGCCATTGTGAGAATCAGAGTAGGAGAATGTCTGCACTAGATACGCGTCAGCTGCGCCGCTGTGCATCGACTTTTCCTACAGCAGTGGAAAGCTTTTGTCCATTCACATCTCCGAGAGGCAGTGGCAAGGTTGAGGGAAGAATTTTTCCCTTGACCTAGGACTGTTCTACAGACTGCTTGGTGCTGTCTTGAATTTCTCCTACCAGAGTGTGGCTAGCTTGAACTGAAGCTGTGGTTGCCCTAGAGCTTAAAGCAGTGCTAGTGGAAATGCTCTCAGCTAATGGGGAGAGCTCTCTTGTCATCTTAATTACTCCCACCCTTGAGAGCCACGGTAGCTGTGTTGGTGAGAGAGGCTCTCTCGTCGACCTAGTGCTGCCCTCACTGGCGTTTGGGTCAGTGTGACTTACGTTGCTGTGGGGGAGGGGTTGGTGGCTCACACCCCTGAGTGATGTGACCTGTACGAGTCTAAGTTCTGGCGTGTGCGTAGCCTGAGGTTTAGGTGTAGCCTAGGCCTGAGGCTAAGGGACATAAGGGAGAGCAGAAAAGAGACAGATGCGACACCTTGCAAGTGAAGGAGGGAGGTATGAATTTGCTGTACTAATGCAGGGGTTCAGTAGGGGGGACTGGTACACTGGGAAAGGGAGATGGCTGCTAGGCCAGTCTCCGCTCTGGACAGCCTAGCAAAGCCTGGATCAGCTGTGTTGCATTGTCCTGTGCTCCAGAGCGCTGATCTGCGTAGCTCACCCGAGCCTTGCTCTGGTGCAGGAGAGGGGGTGCGGTGGGATCTGAGCTGTGGCTCGCTGGCTCTAACTCTCCCTGTTTTTCCTGTGTCAGAATGATCTCCCTGGCAGTAAAACCATTGTCCTGAACTGCATGTCCCTCAGCAGCTCTCAGGCCGTATTCCCAGCCATAGCGGAGCAGTTGGGCCAGCAGGGGGCATCCAAGGTAGCTGGGAGAGACTTGGTGAGGAAGCTGGAGAAGCAGCTGACGGCTGAGGAGACCCCCATGACGTGAGTACCTGCCCTGTGTGCCGGGGGCACTGAAATTCTCCCCAAGTGTTGAGTTGCTCAGTGCTTCGGGGCAGAGGCTGGGCCCAGGGAGTAGCTGTGTTTCCAGCCAGGAATCTCCTAGTAATTGCAGCGCGTTAACGGCCAGAAGGGGGAGCTAGTCTGTGCCTCTTCCCACCCAGGTGCTGAAGGCTTGATTTTTCCAGAGGCACAGAGCCCCCCCAGCTGCAGTGAAAATCTGGGTGCACTGTAGTTGCTTGGCACCTTGGGAAAAGCAGGCCCTGATGCCGTTACTAAGCACAGGCTGTGTCGGGAAGGGGTGAGACCCACCTCTGCTAGATACTGGCACAGACAGGGGAGTGCCCTGCCATGCCGGCTGATGAGCCCCCATGCCTGCAGGGCAAAGTCGGAGTACTGAGCGGGGCCCTTTTTCCTGCCTTTACGTAGCGTGCTGATGCTGGATGAGATGGACCAGCTGGACAGCAAAGGACAGGATGTGCTCTACACCGTGTTTGAGTGGCCCTGGCTTGCTGGCTCCAGGCTTATCCTCATCGGTGAGTCTCGATGTAGGGACCACGCTTTGGCCTGGAGCTGCTGAAATGCCCTGTGGCTGCTGTAGCTCCAGGGGAGCTCTATGAGTGGGTGGCATAGATCCACCCTCCCTCGGGGTGCCCTGGCGTTTTCCTCTTGGAGAAAGCAGGGGATGATTCTAAAGCTGTGTGCAGATGTGGTCTCCTCACCTCTAAAAAGATATTTTGGCCTTGGAAACGGTTCAGAAAAGGGCAACTAAAATGATGAGGGGTTTGGAACGGGTCCCATACAAGGAGAGGTTAAAGCGACTGGGACTTTTCAGTTTAGAAAAGAGGAGACTGAGGGGGGATATGATAGAGGTCTATAAAATCATGAGTGGCGTGGAGAGGGCCGATAAAGAAAAGTTATTTATTAGTTCCCATAATAGAAGAACTAGAGGACACCAAATGAAATTAATGGGTAGCAGGTTTAAAACTAATAAAAGAAAGTTCTTCACATAGCGTGTAGTCAACCTGTGGAACTCCTTGCCAGAGGAGGCGGTGAAGGCTAGGACTACAACAGAGTTTAAAGAGAAGCTAGATAATTTCATGGAGGTTAGGTCCATAAAAGGCTACTAGCCAGGGGATAAAATAGTGTCCTTGGCCTCTGTTTGTCAGAGGCTGGAGAGGGATGGCAGGAGACAAATCGCTTGATCGTTGTCTTCGGTCCACCCTCTCTGGGGCACCTGGTGCTGGCCACTGTCGGTAGACAGGCTACTGGGCTGGATGGACCTTTGGTCTGACCCAGTACAGCCGTTCTTATGTTCTTATGTAAAGCTGGCTTCTGCCCACAGAAATCAGCCCAGTTACTGCAGTGCACCTGTCACCTGCTGGGTGCCTTAAGAACTGCCCTTGCTTACGCCAGGTTGCATGATGGATGCGCTGCCCCCTCACCCTGCAGCGGAGCCTTGCACATGATGCTCTGACCTGGGCTTTGGAAGATCCCTCCCCTGCTTCCCGGTTAGCCCCGTCTGCCATTTTCAGCCTCAATGTGCTTTGCAGGAGTGGCCAACGCCCTGGACCTCACAGATCGGATCCTGGCCAGGCTACAGGCCCGACCCAAGTGCAAACCCCAGCTGCTAAACTTCCCGCCGTACACAAAGGAGCAGATTGCTGCCATCCTGCAAGAGCGGCTGAAGCAGGTGAGAAGCCAGGGGCCGAGTCCAAGGTCTCTGTGAGCCAGACAGCTGAGATCTGGAACCGCGCGAGCTTCTTTCTGGGGCTGTCTTGAAGAAACTTGATAGTTGCAGCAGGCTGATATTGCTTATTCACTGCTGCACAGCGCTTTTCTGCCATGGGCAAGATGGCTCTGCTCTGTCTGCCACGCCCCACTGAGCTGGTGGCAGAAGGAACTGCTGGTGACTTTCCACAAGCAGGTCAGCCAGCGGCCCTGGCTCCTGCCCTGTTGTGGCCACCCCATGGCCTTGGGAGGGAGCAAAGTCCAGGCTGTTGAGAATCCCATTTTCAGTGATAGAAATGTAGCCGTGTTAGTCTGGGGTAGTTGAAGCAAAATGCAGGACAATGTAGCACTTTAAAGACTAACAAGATGGTTTATTAGATGATGAGCTTTCGTGGGCCAGACCCACTTCCTCAGATGCCATTTTCAGTGGCATCCCTGTATCCTCCCAGACAGACTCTAGGGGGTGGAGGTGAGAACACACTGCACCATTCTCAGTTATGTGCTTTGCCTTCCCAAGACAGGTGGGAGAACTTCTCAGCTACAGTGGGGTGTGAGACAACCCACATGCATCCAGATGGGCTATTTTCTCTCTGAACCATCTGAGGCTTCTGCAGCGGAGACCTGCCCATAACTGCCCTGTGCTCCGTTTCCTCGGCAGGTGTCTGGCAACCAGGTCCTGGACAGCACTGCTATCCAGTTCTGTGCACGGAAAGTCTCTGCCGTTTCGGGAGACGCTCGCAAGGCCCTGGACGTATGCAGGTAAATGCTGCGGCCTCGCCCCGTCGCCTCCTGAGGCAGGCTTCTTACCCGATGTCATTGAAGCGAGCGTGACTTAAGGCTCCATTATGCCACTGCTTCCCCGGCCTCGGAAGGAAGGCTTGAATCGCTGCGGGAGCGCTGCCTCCTGACCACGTTAATGTCTGAGACGTTCGCAGTCCATTACCTATGGAGGGTGAAGCAACAGTGCTGCTGCCAGCCCTCCCTGCTGTGACTAGAGATTGGTTAATTACATTTATATTGCAGAAGGCCCCATTAGCAGCATTCAAGCAGGTTTCTTTATGAAGCTGAACCAGTTTCTTTCAGATTTTTTTTTTTTCTCCCCTTTCTTCTTTCCTGGGGCTGTCTTCCTCCTCCGGTTTCATTACAGGCGGAACTTTGCGTTTTGGGGACACTTCCTTTGCCGGAGTACGTCCCTTTCAGAAACGGGTGCTTGTCAAGCCCATGCTAGAGACTGTCCTGCTGGCTGGGGCGTCTGTGCTAGCACAGGGACACGTGCCATCCTGAGCTGGGAGTGTAACAGGAGCAGGGCCGGAGGCTGTATTCAGGAAGACACCAACCACCCATTTGGGCCCTGGAAGTTGGGCTGGGAAGGACTTAAGGAAAATGTGCCCTGGAAACATCTTGTGAATGCTGTAAAAGTCCGGCTGCTCCCCCTGCCCAGATCTGGACCTTCCCGTGCTATGCTAGGCACCCAGACGCCGCCACCTTTTGCCAGTCATGCAAGGTTCTCTTGCTTCCTGTTATGGCCCACTTCTTAACATCGAATGATTTCCTGATTGCTGCCTCGTCCATCAGTTACCCTGCAGCAACTAGGGGACTTCGTCTCATTAGGGCCATGTTTAGAGATGAAAACGAGCTCCTGTTAATGGGCTGTGTGCTGCTGTTTGCATCCCACCACTTCTGTACTCATGCTGGTTTAGCGCCGCTCCCTGGGCGCAGGGCTTATTACATACTGGCTGTGATACTGTCTGCCCAGGAGTTTGGGTCCAGCTTGGGGCAGGGATGCCTTAACAAGTGATCACAGCTGAAGGAGGGACACAGCAATCCCATATCTGTGTGAGCTAAACTGCTGCTCACAGGGAGCATCCCTGCATGGAGTCGAATGGTTCCTTAATAACAAGGCATCTGCTCTTCAGTGGGGCAGTCAGGGGGTCCAGGTGTGGGATGTGCCTAGGGGATAAGGACTTGACCTGAGTGCATGCAAACCCTTCATGTTCCAAGCTGCTGTGTTTTGGTGCAGCGGGCAAGGGCGCTGGTGTCAGGTCTGGGATGTTTAAGTGTTGGCAAGCCCCAGTCTAAAGTAACTTGCATAAATCTGTGTCCTAGGCGAGCCATTGAGATTGTGGAGTTGGACGTGAGAAGCCAGACTGTCCTCAAACCACTGCCTGGCTGTAAGTAGCTGCCGCCAGCCTGAGTCAGGAAGCTCTGCGCTCTTGGCTTTTATTTTTCTGTCAGTCTCCTCGACCTTAATTGTAGTCTTCCTTGCCAATGGCGTGTTTTGCGCATTACTGGAATGGAGCTCCCCAAGAGATTGCACAAATGCCTGGCACGCAAGGAGCCTTCCTTCCAGCTCTCTGGAAGCAGAAGCCCTGGATGTGAAGGTCACACCTGCTCTTGTCTCTGGGGCTGGCTTCCACTAGAATGCGAGCACTTACGAGTAGGTGCGAAATAGCAGCTTGCAAAAGGAGGAGGGGGGCGGAGTGGGCCGGAGTTCAGCTCAGGATAATTGCAAAGGAACCTTTCCAAGTGCAAGTTGTGCATGGGGGGAGGGGAGGGGTATTGGCATTAGCTTGTCCCTCCGCCTGTTCTCCAAAGGACTTCAGTCCTTCGATTCTTGGCTGCCACATGCAGGATGTGCTGTTCTTAGAGGCTAAAACAACCCCCGCTCTTGGGTCTTCGTCAGTATAGACAATATACCCCTCTCTCCTCCTGGTGCTTCAGACTATCATAAGATAAAGTCTGACTTAACAATCTGCTTTTCTTTGCAGCATTTTATGCCGCTGGCATTTTGCCTTGCACTGCCCTGACAGCGAAACTAGATGGATCAGTTTCACTTCCTGGTTCCCACGCACTGGCCAGGGCTGTAGGATTTGGGTTCCCAATGAGATGTGGGGCAGGAGGGATGGCTACATCCCACTCAAACCTGTGGTTCTGACAGCTCAGACTGGCTGCCTTTAGCCAGTAGCCAATACACTGTTTGCTGCCCTTTGTGTCATATGGTTTCCATATGGATCAACCCCCAGTTCCTCTGACTCCGCTTTGTCTGGCCTACAGGTAAATCACCCGCGACAGCTGCCTTGGTCTCCCCAGTTCCTAAGAAAGTGGAGCTCCTGCATATATCGCGGGTGATCTCAGAGGTGTATGGTGACAGGATGGCCCTGGGAAGCGGTGGAGCCAGTGACCAATTCCCTCTGCAACAGAAAATCCTGGTCTGCTCCCTGCTCCTGCTAGCCAGACAGCTGAAAGCCAAGGAGGTGACCCTGGGGAAGGTGAGTCCAGCTGTTGGCTTGTATGGCGCGACGGAAGCTGAGCTCTCTGCCTGTGCGCTTCCCTAATCCAGCAGCAGTAGGTTGGGGTCACGAATCCCTGTCCTTCCCCACCTCGCTGGGGGGGTGAAGTGGGCCAGTCTTGCCTGCTTTCTATCCACTCCGCAGGCAGATGCTTCGAGCAATGTTGACTCCCTCTAGAGGGGGAACTGGCTCGAACCGCAGGCCTGGAGATGTCAGTCCAGGGAGGGGAAGGATGCTGGAGGTTTGCTGGCACCTGTGCATAGCCCTCACCAGTGGCGTGTGGATAATGAGCGGTCCCTCTCTCCCTCCCAGCTGCACGAAGCCTACAGCAGAGTCTGCCGGCAGCAGCAGATGGCAGCAGTAGCCCAGTCCGAATGCCTCTCCCTTGCCACCCTCTTGGAATCCAGGGGCATCCTGACCCTGAAGAAGGCCAAGGAAGCCAGGCTCACAAAGGTATCCCCACAGCCCACACTGCTTTCTCCTCATGCACGGACTCCAAAAGGAGCTGAGGTGGGGGTGGCTGTGGCACGCTGCCTTGGAGAAGAGCACTGGAAAAGGCAGGGTTAGCTGGGGAGCCAGCAGGCTCAAGGAGAACCCGAAGGAGCTGTGGACAGCAGGGGAGGGCTGCCCTGACTTTTCCAGTGGGCTCCAGAACTAGAAGGGCTCCCCGTGCCAGTGGCTCTGTGGTTGGGACCTTTTTAATTCCTGGAGAATCTGACGCTGGCCACGCTCCATCTGCAGCCTGCCTCTGAAAGCACCAGTGCTTTGCTCCGGTAGCAAGCCAGGTGCCCCAGTACGTGAGGGGCGTGCAGGTGAACAGGTATTATTGGCCAGCCACATGGGTCGTTCCTAGGTCTTTGCTCCTGCGTCAGTGGACCCTGTAATATCCTGTGAGGGTTTCGGTGGCCTGGGCTGTGCTCATGGGCTACTCCTCACGTTGGGCTGGGCTGTGTCATAAGGGGCCTCGTGTCTCCTCCAGGTTTCACTGAAGATAGAGGAGAGGGATGTGGAACATGCCCTTAAGGACGGCGTCTTGGTTGGAAACATCCTGGCCGGGGGGCGGCTCTAGCCTCCTCTACCTGGATGCCTCTCTTCAAAAGGACGTGGCTGTCTCTGTAGCTCAGCGAAACAACGGCCTGGGCTCCGTTGTCCGCGGTAACCACCTTCGCTGAAGGTCACGCTGAGCCAGGCAGCGGAGCGTTGAAAAGGATGAATTTGATCTGCCCTCACGTCTCGGCATCTTCGAAAGCGGCCTCGTCTTTGTTTTTAGCTGTATATTTGTTTTTAAACGTGCCGCCGGCTGCGGTGGCTAACGCCCTGTGCCTGGGCCATAGCCCGCTTCACCCTCCTTGTGGTGGATTGCGAGTGGTTTGCGAACGGCTGCGGGCCCTATCCTGCTCTTCGTGCAGGGCTCCGGTCCTTCCTGGAGGCTGGCTGGCCGGCCTGCCCTCCTTTCCTCGCAACCTGCACGTACGCTGTCATGTTGCCGTTTTTAAACAGCTGGAGATCAAAGAGATGGTGCTCAGGCAGCAAGAGGCTGGAGAAACGAAACCATTAGCAGCATGAGCGGCTGCAGGAGGAAATGAGATGGCAGGCGCTGCACTCCCAGCCTGAGCGCCTTTGAAGTCTGGTTATTTCCGCGGAGCAGATGTCGCTCTTAGTGAGGCTTATTGTCTCTGGGGCTCGATCAGGGGTTCACATGAAGCCCTAAGATCTGTGTCTCTTACCTTGCAAGCAGTGGATCTATTTATTCCTATTTGTCGGTGGCATTCTGGAGGAGTTAGGCCTCCTCCGAAAGGCTGGGCTTCCTCTCCCCGTTCCTGCACGCTAGAACTGAACAGGACATCTGCCCTATGATGCCGCCTGGCCTGCGGTTCCTCACCTCCCTCTGCTTTGGGTTTCAATTGGATTCTACTCTTTGATTCTACCCTGCTTTTTATCCGGGAGGAGTAACCCTCTTGAGAGATGAGGATGCAGCTGCCCTTGAAGCAAGCTTCCTCCAGCAGGGGGCGCTCCTGTAGCACCGTGAACCCTGCGGCTCTTGCAGGGACCAAGTTTGCGGAAGTTGGAGGAAGCCGCCTTGCGTGTGTGAGGCCAGCCAGTGTGGGGATCCAGGGCCACCCCTTCTTCAATCTATTTTTAAATGAAAAAGTTGCCTTTCCGGGTTGAAAACGACTTGGGGGTCTGCACCAAGTGTGATCAGTTTTAATGACCCTTCTGTGAGAATGTAGCAAAGACTAAGATGTGGGCCAATGCAGTGAATGCTTGGCATCTGTTATGTCCTTAACTTCTCTCTCCTCCCATGGCTCCTAGGTTAGAGCTGCCCTTGGACGGCAGGAGGTCTGTTCCGAAAGGCAAGTGCAAGGACATACCTCCACTGCGAGGCAGACTCAGCTGTATTTACAGGTTGGGAACCTATGATGTAAATAGATATTAAAGTCCTCTCTCTCTCTGACGTGTGGTGCTCTCTGACCAGCTTGACAGGTCCTTCCGCCTATCTTCCCCTGCTGCAGAGACATGATTACATTCTCTGCAGCTCATGTAACAACGTTCAAATATCTAAAAGGTACTACAAGGGGTGGGCTTAAAATCGTGCAAGGGGGGTTGAGTTCGGACATTAGGAAGTTTTTCCTACCTGGCAGAGAGGTTAAGCCCTGGAATAAATTGCCTAGGGAGGTTATGGAATCTCCATCATTGATTTATAACGGCAGGTTGTCACAAGCCAGGGGGTGAACTCGGATTCTCCACACCCACCACCGAGAGGGGTGAGCTCCTGCCCCTTGCGTGGCCAATGCGGCATGTGGAATAATCTCTAAATAACGTCTCTAAAGCCTGCTATCTGTGCAGCTGCACAAGCAACCCAGCTTCCTGGCTATGGGAACTCATCTCGCCACGTGCTACAGCGCATGCGTGGCACGGCTGACTTAGTCTAGGCATTAGCCTTCGCTGTCCCAGGTGAACGCAGAGAGGGCAGGGGCCCAGAAGTTGAGTAAATGCAGGAGCCCTGTTCACCTGGCTCTGCTGTACTCCCCGCTCAGATTGCTGGGGGGGAGGGGCATACAGACAGCTACTTTCTCTTGTGGGGCTGGGCCCACCTAGCTGTCACCCCTGTGCACAAAGCCAGTGGTCAAAGAGTTAACGGGCTGCTGGGGAAGATGAGCTGTGACCTAATACGAGGCAGGCTCAAGAACAGATGGGAGCCTTGATTTAAATTCCATTTTGCTGGCTGCTGAACCCTTGAGAGAGTTGTTCCTCCAGCTACCGCCCGGGCTGGGTCCAGTGCCAGCCGGGCTGAACTATTAGCACATTTTCCAAGATGCTAGCAGGGAGAAGGGGTCAGCCAGAGCCTCTATCACGGATACAGCCTTGTGGGCTGCTATTTCCTTGCCCTCCACAGCGCCCAGGGCTGCTTTGCTGCGCTGGCAAGCTGAAAGCAGATTTATTTTTAACCACCCCTGCTGCAGCCTCCCAGTAGGATCAGAGACTCACTCCGCATCCTCTGCTGTCACGGCTGGTTGCTACCCAGGGCTAGAGAAGGCTCCAGCGCGCTTTCCCCTAGCGGGAAGGGTGCTTGCGGGACTCTGGGGCATGACTGCTCTCAGAAGAGGCAACAGCGCCTTACCACCTCCGATAGTTCCTGTCAGGCTGCACAGGGGGTGGTGCCCAGGTGCCATCAGATCTGTGTTGGCCTCATGGAGGGAATGGGGCCAGGATCAAACCCTTTGCATGGCGATTAAAGCCCAGTGTGATCTGGCCTTCAACAGGCAGGCTGCGATCCCCTTGAGCAAGGACTTTGCTGCTGTTATGCTTCAAGGCTAGAGCTAGGCTCTTCCAGAGCAGGCCTGCACCTGTCAGCTGCCCCTGGGAGCAAGACGCCACGCCTCCACTACCACCAACACAGCTGCCTCTTTGCTTGCTCGCTCTCCCCAGGGAAGGGCAGAGGCCTGGCACTCATAGGGGCTGGCCCCACAGTCCAGGGGCCAGGCTGCAAGGCCCTGTGCTGGGTTTGAAGCTACTCAGGGGAAAGGAACTGGGAGGCAGAGACTGTCTGGGGAGGAATACGGGGCTGCTCACCTGCTGCTTGCCCCCTGCCTTGGGCTGGCAAAGTGCAGAGGCAGGAATCCAGACTGGATCTAGGGCCCAGCCTCAGTCATGCCTCTCAGCAGGCCCTGCTGCTGCCTGTCTGGGTGCAAAGTGGTCCCAGCCATTTGAATCAATTGTCCTCAGGGGGCTCACATCCCTCTGCCAGCCAGAATCTGAGCTGTCCTGCTATGTGGCTGTGACGGTGCGCTGGGGTCCCCGTCTCCTGCACCCCCAAATGGCACGAACAGACTCCCCCAGCCAGTAGAATGGAGGTAGTTTATTGCTTCTCCAGGATATAGCACAGCACAGATGTCATCTGGTTACAGGAACTGGGGCTAAGAGGCCTCAGTGCCCCCCCCTTGAGATGGGGGAGTCCCAGCCCCCTCCCCAGCTCCTTCTCCCCTGCTTTCCAGACCTCTCGTCCAGCCCTGCCCCCAGCCAGGGCAGCCTTCCCCCTTCCTTTGTTTCTCCCCATGGGGGGGGGCTGGTCAGACCAGTTTGGAGCCACCTTTGCATAATGACTCCCCCCTTCCCTGCTGGGTCTTGCTACAGACAGCAGAGGTCGCCCCAGCAAGTTACCCCCACTACCTCACAGTGGCATAGCCCCTGTACTGCCGCTGGCTCGTGGAGAGGGGAGGCTCTGGCTGGGCAGGGCAGTGTGGGTTGGCCCTGCCACAGGAGGGATGCTCTAGAAAAGCAGCGAGTCTGGCCCTGTGGTTGGACTTGGTCCCGCCTTGGCCTGGAGCACAGAGCTGCTGGCCCCTTTTCTCCCAGACAATGGCTGGCTGTAGGCAAAGGCCAGATCTGCGGTGCCTACGCAGGGCCCTGGGCCTAGCTTCACACAGCAGCGGGCTGCGCCCTGGCACTAGACCTCCCTTTGTGTTTTACAGGCGCTAATTGGGTCTGAATCAGGCGAGGCTGCTTTGATCTCTCAGCCATTTCCCACAAAACCCTCATCAGCGATTTCTAATGAGGGGGCCCCACCATCTCCTCTAGGCCTCTTCCACCCCCCATCCCTGCTTGTTAGGCACCGGCCCTGCTTGGCAATGCCGCTGGGGGACAGGCACTCCAGCGTGACACCAGGCTGGGTGCCAGGGAGTGTCGAGGGGTGCCCCCTTCCGGCCTGGCCGCAGAGCACCCCTCTCCAGTGGGACTAGAACCCAGGCCCCTCGCAGGGTGCGGGCACAGCCTGTGCTACCTGCTGCCCTTTGGCCAGGGTTGGAATCCTGCTAACAATGCCCCTGAACCGGTTCAACCTGTCCGGTTGCGTCTGGAGAGTCCCAGGAGTCAGGGTGTTACTGCTGAGGCCTGGGGCCCAGTCCCATTTGGGTCATGACACTCTGAGTCCCACGCACCCTTCCTGCCCGCCTGGCGGCCGCACGCTGACTCTGTTCCGCCCCAGAGGTGGCTGCAGTACAGCAGCTGGCCCAAGATCCTTGTGCTTAGGGTGGAGCTGTGCAGCTTAGCAGCCTGGGCACCGGGAGCTGGCCTGCAGCAGTTTGCGGGATCGGTGGCGTGGTTGGCAGCGCGCTTTGGGCAGCGGAAGGAGCGAGAACCGCCCCCCCTCCCAGTGATGCCTTTGTCTGAGCAGGGCCACGGCCCCAAGCCGGGATGCGTGGCCTGCAGCTCCAGGGGATTCTCACCACCCTTTGGGCTGTCCTGTCCTTTCCGGCGGGTTTGATTCCTGGCAGCAGCATCCGCGGTGCTCCAGGACAATCGCCGGGCCAGTGAAGTGAGGGAAAGCACCGGGCCCCAGCCCAAGGGGAGGCCTTTGCTCCGTCCCTCCCAAGCACCTTGCCGCGCAGGGTCCAGGGTGGGGCGGCCGGGGGCTGGCTCGGAGCAGAAGCGTTTTAGGGAAACTTCCCTGCGAGTAGTTGTGGCATGAAACCCGCTGAAGGGCCAGTAAAACCCACCTCCCCCCTGCCCCCCCACACTTGGGGCAGCCAGCTTGGGAACATGCTGGGCCCCCAGGAGCCACCGCACGGGCGGAGAGGGGGCGGGAACGGGCTGGAAACAGGGGAAGAAGGGGGGGGGGTTGGTTTGGCTTCTTTAGCACCCAAAAGGCCCCGAGCCGGGTGGGGCCCAGGACTGCACGGGAGCCCCCCCCCCCCCCCCCGGTCCGCATGCACCGAGCGCGCTTGGCCGCAAGGCCCCCGCTGTGCTAGGGCGGCGCGGAGCCGGGCGGGCGCTAGGACCGGGCGCGGCCGGGCTCCTGTTGCAGCTGCAGACGGTGCTCACCCTCCCCCGGCAGCAGGGGAATCCTGGCTGCCGCTTTGCAGGGCTTCCCCCGGCCCCCGGCCCGGCCCCGCGCTCCGCCAGGTAAGAGCGGCCCCTGCCCCCTCCCGTGCAAATGCGCCACCAGATCCGCGCGGGCGGGGCGCCCTGCTGCGCCCCCCGGGGCACCCCCAGCCTGGCCGCGCTGGGGCAGCTGCTGCGGCGCCCCTGAGCCGTGCACGGGGGGGTTCGGACAGTGCCCCCCCAGGCTGGGTTTGTCCCTGGGGGGGCCTTGTCCCTGCCCCCCCCCCCCCCGGCGCGGTGCAGACTCCCTGGCGTGCAGCGAGTTGCAAAGTGCAGCCGCGGGGAAGGGGAAGTGGGCGAGGCTGGGGCGAGCCGGCGGCCGGGCTGGGAGGCGGCCCTGGCTCCCCGTGGGGAAGGGCTTCGGGGGGGAGCGGACCCGCCGAGGGCCCGGGCAGAGCGGGGCCTGGCTGCCGAGCCGGAGCACGAGCTGCTGGGAACTTTCCCCAAGTCCTGGGTCTCTCCAGGCCTGTGCCCAGCCCTGCGTGGGGCTGCGGGGGAGACATGAAAGGCAGGGACAGAGCCCTGGAGCCGAGGGATGTTAGTCACAGCTGGATCTGCCCCCCCCCCGGCCCCCCCCCATGCCCTGTCTGGGCAGCTGAGCTTCCTGCTCCGAGCTGAGCCCAGCGCTGGGGCCACTTGCATCAGTCTCGCCAATGCGTGTAAAGACCCGCCTGCCCCCACTCCCAGAGGTGGCTGCATTTCGGCCAGTGACTCCTTGTGTGAGCTGGGGGAGGGGGGTTTCTCTCTGTGCCTCAGTTTCCCCAGTTTAATGGAGGATGTTTGCTGCAAAATCTGGAAGGCTTGACCTGGGAAGTGGGTAGTTCTACGGGGGGGGGGGGGGGAATTTTCCCATTCGTTCAAAGAGCCCAAATAGGTTTTTCTGGGCAAGAAAAGGGATCAAACCCGCCTGGAAGAAAACTGCCCCGATCTGTGTGCCAAGGCCTCAGTGCGCTGCCCCCGGCCGGGGAGCCAGGCCGGCCCCGATCCTGCCGGGGTGGTGCCCGCGCAGGCCTGGTGTGCAGCAGGGAGCAGCTCCGTGCCTTGCTCGCTGTCGGGTGTTGTGGAATCCAGCGCTGGGCCGGGAAGCTGGCAGATTCCGATGGCGGCGGCCGGGCTCTGACCATGGAGCAAGTAGAAGGGGGCTGGTGAGACGCGGCCAGGGCCAGTTTTCGGGGTCCCCGGCACAGACGCCCAGCGGGGGGGAGTCGGGCCGCAGGCTCTGGTCTGTGTCAGAGGACGTCTGGCCAGGGAACGAGACTGACTGACTGTTTGCTAGTTGCATGGCTGCTGCTCCCAGGGCTGGGGGTCTGCTTGTGGCCCAAGCCCTTGGCAAGGGGCGGATGAGTTTGTCCCCTGCCAGGTTTTACAAAGGGAGGGGGCATTGCTTCTGTGTTCCGCATGGGGAAACTGAGGCAGGGGGCAGCGTGGACTTGCCTCAGATTACGCAGCCAGTCCCTGAAGGGACTGGAAACAGCCCAGGAGTCCTGACTCCAGTTGCATCCTGTCCAGCAGCCACCGGTGTGTTTCTCTGGCCCATGTCTACCCGCCGCAGCCCCCCGGCCTGCCGACAGGACTGGGGATCCGCTAGCACCTGCTCTGAAGGGATCTGTGCCCTGGGCGCCCTGCCAGGAGTTACCAGCTGCTGTGCGCGCACCTGGGGCTGGGTCTCAGAGAGGCCTGGGCTGGGCTGGGCAGCCAGCTGAGGCAGGTGGGGGGCTGTGCCCGGAGGTGGGGGGGCTGGGTGCCTGCTGCCATCTCTGCCCTGTGATGCCCACCTGAGGACAGACTTCTCACGCCCCAGGGACCAGGCCTCGGGTCGGGGTGCAGCACTGGGTGCGGCTGGGGAGCACCTGGAGGTCCCCCCCATTTGGTGGGGGGAGGTTGCTGTGCTTGACGTGCAGCCTCCCAGCTCCCTGGCTGTCAGTTGTGGGATCTCCCCCCCCCCCCCCCGCTCCCGTGTAATTATCTCGCGGCTCCGCAGGCTGCCGAGCGAATGTAGGTCATGCAGATGGGTGAGTCCTGCATTTCCATCAATTAGAGCGTGCAGGGGGACGGGGAGGCGTGCCACAGCCGCCCGGTGCGCCGAGGGGGGCTCAGGGCTGGCACCGGCCAATGCTTCTCGCCCACCCAAGGCTCCGACCCCATCTCTCCCTCCTGCGGCAGGGCTGGCTGGCTGGGGAGCCTGGGGGTAGCACGCAATGCGGGGGACCCCACCCAGCCATCTGGGGGCTAGCACCCTCCATGGGCTGACAGGACTGGGGTGGGGGTGCTGGCCACAGCTCAACAGCCCCCTCCTGGCTGGGCTAAGTACGAAGGGGGGGTTTGATCAGTTTTCGGGGTGGGGCAGGAGCATCTTCTGCCAAGACTTTAATTTGATCAGAGCTGGGAATGAGGATGCCAGCCAGTTTCAGGGGAGGAGGGCAGTGGGGGTCTAGTGGTTAGAGGGGGCTGGGAGCCAGGACTCTTCAGCCAGTGGCTCCTTGTGTGAGCTGGGGGTTCTCTTTTTGCCCCTTTCTGTGCCTCAGTTTCCCCAGCTGTTTAATGGGCAATTGGGAGAACGGCTTTGAGATCCTTGGCGAGGCTGCTAGAGGGAGTGCCATCTGTCTGGCAGGGTCGATCTGCCTGGCTGCCACCCCTCCCCATAGCAGCATAGGGGCCTGGTCTGGAAGCACAAACCTGCCAACAGCCTGCAAGGGGGGTCTCCTGAAAGTGCCCCCTGGCTCTGTCCCAGCATACCCAGTCCTGGTGCCCCTCGGTCCCGACCTGCAACCCCTGCTTCTCTTTCTTCCCCCTCAACCCTCTGGTACGATCTGCAGCAGTCAGGGTGGGGGCAGGAGGACTCGATTAGATTTGTGGGGGCTGGGGGGTGGGGCCTGTTAAAGCGGGGGGTGGGAGCTGGGAGTCAGGATGCCTGGGTTCTATTCCCAGCTCTGCCCTGGACTCGCTGCATGGTGCTGGGCGAATCGCTGTTCTGTGCCTCAGTTTCCCCACATGTAAGGAGGGAAATAACCTTGCTGTCATGGGGGTGGAGGCTTTGCTGTGGTTCCCCCATTGGCCGTGTCCCCACAGCACAGAGAAATGAGGTTACCTCCCCCCCGCCTGTCCTCCCTCCCAAAGCTGGGCCAGCCCCTGCCGAGCTGCCTCTCTTCTCAGGGAGAGGGGGTGCCCCCCCCCGACCCCACAGTGAGTCTCCCAGGCCCATTGCCCCTGAGCACGTCCTCCCCCACCCCCGTTCTCATTTCTCGTTCTCTGGCTGCACGGCCCATCGGGCGCCCGAGGGAGCTAATCGGATCTGACAGCTGAGAAATACCACGTTGGCTTTCAGGCCGAGAGTCGGGGAAGAGGGGGGTGCCAGCCGATCTTAAAGGGGCAGACAGGGTACATCTGGCTGCTGCTCACAGTAAAACCCTCCCCCTGCATCGGGGTGTGCTGAGGTAGGCAGGCGTTCGGAGCTGAGCACAGCAAGGCCTCTGCCATTCCTGCTGTCCAGCAGCAAGGAGTTCCACAGGCCACAGTGAGGCCCCATCCCTGTGGGGGCCCTGCACTAGGCTGGTAGCACTACGGTCCCAGAGTCCTATGGGAGGAGGCACCAATCCAAGGGAAATGGGTATTAGCTGCTCTGCCCAGCACCAGCGCCACTTCCCTGGCGCCTGTCTCACCCCCGAGCAGCAGGGAGTAGAATCCAGGAGTCTGAGCTACTCTGAGGTGCCCAAACCTGCCTGCTCTGCTCCCCAGGGGCCCTGCCAGGGGCCAGGTTTGGCAGGGGGTCGGGAGTGAGGGGTGCCGGCAGAGCTGGGGGGCAGGGCTGGGCTGGCGGGGGCTGCAGGTCGGGAGTGAGGGGCCCTGGCAGGGCTGGGGGGCAGGGCTGGGCTGGCAGGGAAAGAGGGTTGGGAGTGAGGGGCACTGGCAGAGCTGGGGGGCAGAGCTGGGCTGGCAGGGGCTGCAGGTCGGGAGTGAGGGGCACTGGCAGAGCTGGGGGGCAGGGCTGGGCTGGCAGGGGCTGCAGGTTGGGAGTGAGGGGCACTGGCAGGGCTGGGGGGCAGGGCTGGGCTGGCAGGGGAAGAGGGTTGGGAGTGAGGGGCACTGGCAGAGCTGGGGGGCAGGGCTGGGCTGGCAGGGGAAGAGGGTTGGGAGTGAGGGGCACTGGCAGAGCTGGGGGGCAGGGCTGGGGGGCAGGGGCTGCAGGTCGGGAGTGAGGGGCACTGGCAGAGCTGGGGGGCAGGGCTGGGCTGGCAGGGGCTGCAGGTCGGGAGTGAGGGGCCCTGGCAGAGCTGGGGGGGGGCAGGGCTGGGGGGCAGGTGCTGCAGGTCGGGAGTGAGGGGCACTGGCAGAGCTGGGGGGCAGGGCTGGGCTGGCAGGGGCTGCAGGTCGGGAGTGAGGGGCCCTGGCAGAGCTGGGGGGCAGGGCTGGGCTGGTGGGGGCTGCAGGTCGGGAGTGAGGGGCCCTGGCAGAGCTGGGGGGGCAGGGCTGGGCTGGCAGGGGCTGCAGGTCGGGAGTGAGGGGCCCTGGCAGGGCTGGGGGGCAGGGCTGGGCTGGCGGGGGCTGCAGGTCGGGAGTGAGGGGCCCTGGCAGGGCTGGGGGGCAGGGCTGGGCTGGCGGGGGCTGCAGGTCGGGAGTGAGGGGCACTGGCAGAGCTGGGGGGGGATTAAATAACTTTGCCATTTATCCAGCTGGCCACTAGGTGTCGCCGCTGCTCGGCGCTGAGGGGCCCTATGTTGAGGGTGGGGGGTTACTGGGGGGCTCCAGGGCTCTGAGCTAGTTTCCCCCCCACCCCATGGGCCGCTGGCACCGTCAGCCAGGAGCTGGGAGCTGGGACAGGCCCTGCCCTTGGCCACCGACCTTTCCCCAAGTTGGCTGGGAGCGTGTGTGTGTGGTGGGGGGGGGTCCCCAGCTCTGGCCTCCCACGCCTGGCACCTGGCCAGGGCATGAACCAGCAACTGGCGGGGCCTTGGGCGCTGGCCCAGAGTGCGAAGCTCCCCAGGGCAGGGGAGGGGAGGACCCCCAGCCCCCCCCATCACTGAGTTTCTCTGAGACCAGCCTTGGTGTGAACCAGCCAGTGCCCCTGGGGGGGGGAGGAGCTGGGAGCCAGGCCTGTGGCAGGGAGCTGGGTCCGTGGGTCCCTGCGCCCAGACTCCCTGAGTCACCCACCAAGCGTGAACACCCCCCACTCCCGCCCCGCAGCCCCCCCACTCTGCCGGTGCCCCCCGCTCCCGCCCTGCAGCCCTCCCGCCCTGCTGGTGCCCCCCGCTCCCGCCCCGCAGCCCCCCCACTCTGCCAGTGCCCCCCACTCCCGCCCCGCAGCCCCCCCGCCCTGCCGGTGCCCCCCGCTCCCGCCCCGCAGCCCCCCCACTCTGCCGGTGCCCCCCGCTCCCGCCCTGCAGCCCTCCCGCCCTGCTGGTGCCCTCCGCTCCCGCCCCGCAGCCCTCCCGCCCCGCAGCCCCCCCTCCCGCCCTGCTGGTGCCCCCCACTCCCGCCCCGCAGCCCCCCCGCCCTGCCGGTGCCCCCCCCTCCCGCCCCGCCCTGCCGGTGTCCCCCGCTCCCGCCCCGCAGCCCCCCTGCCCTGCCGGTGCCCCCCGCTCCCGCCCTGCAGCCCCCCCGCCCTGCCGGTGCCCCCCGCGCCCTCCCCACAGCCTCTGCCCCCCTGCCTTGTCCCCCCAGCCCTGCCCCCCAGCCCTGCCGGTGCCCCCTCGCTCCCGCCCCGCAGCCCCCCCAGCCCTGCCCCCCTGCCCTGCCGGTGCCCCTCACTCCCAGCCTGCTTCCCGCACAGGCTGGCTGGGCAATACTCCAGCCTGCAGGCGGCTGCGGTTGGCTGGGGGCAGAGGGAGCTGCGCCTTGGTGGGGTGGGGAGGTTAGGGAGGTGCCTGGCCTTTCCCGGTGCTGCCCAGCCCTGGAGTGGTGCCAGGCGGGGGCTGGTTAACTGGGCAGCTGCCTGTTCTGTTTGTTCCCTCTGGGGCACCTGGCAGTGGCCGGAGGCCGGACGTGGGGCCAGATGGACCTTGGGCCTGATCCAGCTCGGCTGTTCTGATGTGCTGGCTCCCGCCAGGGGCTGCTCTCAGCACCCTGTTTTACTGGTGGGGAAACTGAGGCAGGCAGCGAGGGCAGGTCAGGCCTCCACATCGCAGAGCTAGGGGGACTGAACCCAGGTGTCCGAGCTCCTCAGCCCTTGCCCCCCTCGTCTCTCCCATCCCTGGTGCCCACAGGGTCCCTGCTTTACCCCCCCCCCCACGCCCCATGTGCTGGCTGAGAGCAGGAGTTAAGCAGATAATGCGCCAGGGCTATTTATAGCCGTGCATTCCCTGGCATGTGTGGACGTGCAGAGCGCCGGAAAGGGGAGAGCGGGGGGGCTGGTTCAGCCGAGGCCGCTGGTCTGTGCCGCAGCCGGGCCTGGCTGTGAGGGGCCGAGCTCAGTGGGGGGGTGGGTGGCAGGCAGCTTTGAGGGAGAGGGGAGCGGGAGAAGCCAAGGGTAGCCCCAAGCTCTGCCCCTCCCCTGCCCAGGGGGCTCTCTGGGCTCAGCTCCCCCAGATGCTGCCCCTGGAGGCTGGGACGGGGCTGGGGAGACTTTGGAGCAGCCTCATCCCATGGGGGGCGGCTGGCGTCCTTGGGGGGGCCCAGGGAGCCCCGGCCCCGAGACGTCCCCGGTGCTGAGCGCAGGTGGGCTAAGCTGTCCCCGGGGTGTCCTGCAGCCTCCCCCCACCCCCGGGCCCCGCTCTGACTCAGCCCCAGCATCGCCCTGGCTCCGGCAGCGAACACGGGCCCAGTGACGCCAACAGGAAGGAAAAGGCAGTCAGGTTCTGCCAACCGCAGTGACGCGGGTGGGGGGAGCCCGCTGCACACTCCCCCCCACAGCTGCCAGGAAAGGGAAGCCCTCTAGGCTGGATCAGGGAGCTGCTCGGATTGGGGGACCCCCCTCCTGCAGGGGGCCCCCCAGTTCCGCTCCCCCCTTTGCAGAGGTGACCCCAAGTCTCCTGCAGGCTCCACCTGGCCGGAGGGTTTGTTTATTGTAGGGTTGCTGGCCCAGGGAGGTTCTGGCATGTGACTGGTGCCAAGCAGAGGTGAGACCTGGCCCTGCTGGCTGCCGGGGCTCCTGGGTTCATGCTGCAGGAGCTTGAGGGGCCGCTGCAGTGAGCTGCCCCCCGTGCCTGCCCCCCAAGTTACAGCCCCCCCAGCCTTGCCCAGCAGGAGCCCCCCAGGCATTGTGGGTAAGGCAGCCACCGGCACTAAAAGCAGATTTGGGAAACCTGCCTTGCTCGTTCCTCCCAGGTTAATTTCCAGACCCATGGGGGGGAGGGCCCTGCCCCCCCGCTCTGCCGAGGCCTGGCTGGGAGCGGGACCTGCTGCCCTGGCTCCATGGGGGGTGGAGGCGCAGGCTCGGGGAGCAGCCAATCACGGCAGTGCGGCCCCCTGGCAGAGCCCCCCAGCGAGCGCTCAGCAGCAGCACCCCGACCGCGGCCCCCGGTGTCCTGCCCCCGTCCCTGGCCAGCTGCTCCCAGGTGCCCGCGCCGCCTGCCCTTTGCCTGATCTGATCGGGGCTGACGTGGGCAGGGGGCCCCCGGCCACGTGCACTTGTCAGGCCGCCCGATAAAGGTCACGGGGGGGAGGCTCTTTGCTGCTTCGGGCCCCACAGCTCGATGAGCCAGGCCCCCCTCGAATGGCTGGGCAGGCGCGGCATCACCTGGTAGCCAAGGGGTGAAACCGCTGGAGGAGCCCAGCCTAGGAAGGGGGGATGGGGCAGGACACCGGGGTTCTCACCCCAGCTCTGTCTGCTCCGGGCTCCCAGCTCCAAGGAGGGGCTCCACCCCAGCCTGCCCAGCACTGACATGCGGCCACCTCTGGGGGGGCCAGCGGGAGGGAAGGAGCCGCCCAGCCCCCCACCTGCAGAGGGCTCCCAGCAGCCCAGGGCCGCCTGGGGGTGTCGCCTGTGTCCAGCTCTGGCTTCTGGGGACTTGGAAATGGGGACCCCTGGATGGCATGTCCCGCCCCACCCATCTCGCTGGGGGCAGGTGCTGGCGGACCCACGGGGAGAGCCCCTGCTGCTGGCGGAAAGGCACGGGAGGAGGCCTGGTGTTGCATGGCAGGGAGCAGGCAGGCCCCTAGCATTGGCATGGCTGGGTGGGGACCCTGTGCACTGCTTGAGGTGGGGGAGGGGCCGTGGCTCACTGGGGGGGGCGTCCCTCAGAGCCCAGTGTCACTGTCCCAGGTCCATACCTCGCTCCCCAAGGCCTTGGTCCCCGATGGGGGGAGTCGTGCCCAGGGGGGTGGCACCAGGGAGCCATGTGTGCGCTGGGCCACAGGAATAGAGTATGGATGGGGGACTGGCACCAAGAGCTGGATGGATTATAGGAGGGGACACCGGGGAGGAGGCTGGCACTAGGGGTTGGTCAGGCTACAGGAAGGAGCACCAGGCTGGCAGTGGGGCTGTTCGGGCTGTGGGAGGGGGCGCCGGGCTGGCGCCGGGCCGGTCGGGCTGCGGGAGGGGGCGCCGGGCTGGCGCCGGGCCGGTCGGGCCGCGGGAGGGGGTGCCGGGCTGGCACCGGGCCGGTCGGGCCGCGGGAGGGGGCGCCGGGCTGGCACCGGGCTGGCACCGGGCCGGTCGGGCCGCGGGAGGGGGCGCCGGGCTGGCACCGGGCCGGTCGGGCCGCGGGAGGGGGCGCCGGGCTGGCACCGGGCCGGTCGGGCCGCGGGAGGGGGCGCCGGGCTGGCCCCGGGCCGGTCGGGCCGCGGGAGGGGGCGCCGGGCTGGCCCCGGGCCGGTCGGGCCGCGGGAGGGGGCGCCGGGCTGGCCCCGGGCCGGTCGGGCCGCGGGAGGGGGCGCCGGGCTGGCCCCGGGCCGGTCGGGCCGCGGGAGGCAGGTTTGTCATGTCCACAGCCCTTCAGCTTCCACTTTCTGCCGCAGTGGATGAAAAATCGATGGCGCAAATTGATTCACTCGTGGCGGCGCCGGAGCCTCCTGCTGGAGCCGTTAATCACCGGCCCGGGGGGGGGGGGCTTCCCACACTGCTGGGTCCCCCGGGGGCGAGCGAATGTACTGGGAGACTGTTCCTCTGGCCCTGCCGCTGGGGGCTGCTTCCCCGCAGTGGGGGGGGGGGGGGCCCAGCCTCGGCAACAGCTCCCAGCCCCTGGGGGAGGCTGCTGCAGGCAGAGCCCCAGGCCGGCCCCCCCAGGGACAGACAGAGCCTGGGGCTGGGCCCATGGGCTGTGGGTCAGGAGTGAAGGGCACCCAGCCCCGAGCAGGGTGTGACCTGCCAAGTGGGGGGGGGCGGAGGCAGCAGGGCAGGCCCCCCCCAGAAGGGCGGGCGGTGCTAAGCCAGCAGACATGTCTGTGACTGTGCACACGCGTGTGCATGGACGGGTGCTGGTGTGTGTTCACCGGTGTGTACGTTGCTGCGTGGGGGGGTGCGTGCAAGGCTTTGTGTGCACACGCCTGGGACTGCTCGCACACGCGTGTGTACGCACGGGCGGCTGGGCGGCGCGGCACCTTCCTCCCCGTTGAGTTTCTCCAGGCTGCTGTCCGTGTCATGGGACCGTCCCCTCCACCGCCAGTCTCTCCGCGCCTTCCCCTGCCTGCTGCTGCGCTGGGGGCTCCGGCACCCCGGCCCCCGCCCTGGCGCAGCCTGTCCTCCTTTGCCCTCGCCTTACATAAGCCCACACGTGGCCCGCCACGGCCGCCTCCCCGCGCAGGGCCATCACCGGCTGCACCCAGATTTCATCTGACAGGGAGCGTTTTCCACACGGCTGGGCTTCTGCCGGGAACCGGAGCCGCGGGAGCCGGGGCGGGGGGACCCCGCGTGACCCTGGCGAGCGTGGCCCCGGCCAGCCTGTGTGGAGGGAGCGTGGGTGGGCACCGCCACGGGAGCGGGGGGAGGGAGGCGACGGCGCTTCGGGGAGCATCACGGAGCTGGCGGGGGAGCCCAGGGGCTGCGGGCGTTGCCAATCTCCCGGCTCGTTTCTTTCCAAGGGAGGCGTTGAGAGCAGCCGCTGCCCAGACGGGAGCTGGGTCTATCCGGAGCTCCGTGCCCAGGGCCCCGCCAGCTTTGTCTGAACGGAGCCAGGCTGGGTTTGGGGATCCTTCCTACCCTGAGAAATGGCAGCTGCCCACCCCGGGAGCCCCAGCAGATGGGAAGTGCATGGCCAGTGGGATGACGGCGGGTGGGGCGGGGTGTTCACTTTGCTGCAACTGGCACCGTTGGCATCTGATGCCTTCTTCCTGGCTGCACCCGGGCCCTTCAACTGGTCTGGGCCCCTCACCCCCAATCTGGGCCCTGCTGGGGCCCCTCACTCCCGGCCCACAGCCCCCTGCTGTCCAGCCCTGGGCTCCCCCCTCCAGCCTTGCTGCTGTCCCTCAGTCCTGCGCCTGCCCTGAGGCCCCCGGGGCAGCTTGCGGTGCAGGGGGCTGGCGGAGGCAGCTGTGTGCCGGGTCCCAGGACATGCCCCCCCATGGGCGGAGGGGGCAGGGAGGCGGGATGCCCGGCCTGGCTTGGGCTGGCCCCGGCCCGGCATGTTCGCGCCTGGTCCCGCTGCAGCTGCCTGTGGATCCGTCCCAGCTGGCGGAGACGCCTTTGGCCTCCAGATGGAGCCAGGCCCAGGCGTGGGCGAGTCCAGGCCAAACCCACTGGGCTGGAGCCAGGTGAGTCCCTGTGCCCACTGCTGGCCCTGGCTGGCCTCCCTGGCAGGCTCTGTGCCCGCCCCATGCCACATGGCTGGCGCCCCTGGGCTTCGCCGCTGGGGAGGCGTGGGGGGCGCCTGCCCACAGCCTCGTCCAGGAGCCAACCCCCAGCACCGGGCCTGCCCGGGGTCCGTGTGGCACGTGGCCTGGATTCCCCGGGGTGGGCGAGGGGCAGGCCCGGCTCTCCCAGGCCAGGTCTGCCCTGAGAGCGGTGTAGGATGGGGGAGCGGGGGCTGGCTCAGGAGCTGCCTCACATCTGGCAGTGATCTGGGACATTCCTGCAGTCTGAGCACATGCGGGTGCGCAGTGTGGGGGCAGCTCGCTGCACAGGGCGGGAAGGGGGGGGCCTTGCCTAGACAATAGGGATCCCCCCGCTGTCTCCCCACCCCCGCCTTGTGAGCCCAGGTGTGTGGGGGGGCGCTGGTAGTGGGAAGAGCCCCATGGGCCCCTTGCGCCTTGGCTCCTCATGCTCTGGCCTGCACCGATGCGGACTCCATCCCCTGCCGTGGGGAAACTGAGGCAGGGAGAGCCGGGTGCCCAAAGGCAAGCAGGGAGTCAGGGTGCTACTCCACCTTGTGTCCACGAGTGTGCGGCAGCGCCGGGGCCACGCTCCACGCAGCCTGGCACACTTGTCCCATGCCGCATTGCCCGGCACCGTGCCCCCAGGGAGCCTCCCCCACAGCAGGAGCCGTGACCCAGGGACTCTGGCGCTCACAGACCGGGTTGGCCCTGCTGGCCTGGGGAGCCCGGCGGGACATGGCAGGGGCCCTTATGCATGGGCATGAGCCCAGGGGTGGGCGTGCACACGCGTGTGCATGCGTTTGCGTGTGAGCAGGCACACCTAGACACACACACACACGTGCACGTGCATAGTTTTATTTCTGGGGCTGCTGGTGCCTTTTTCATCTCAGTTGGAGTAAGCCACCTCCCCCGAGGCGCCACCTTTTCTTGCCGTCTCGCTGGCCAGGCAGGGTGGGGGATTGAACTGTTAGAGAAAACACTAGGCAGGCCCCCGGGTTCTGCTGCAAGCCTGTCCTCGCTGGCTCTGCGCTGTGCCTCAGTTTCCCCACTCTGTGTAAAGGCTACTGCGATCCCGGCCTGCAGGGCATGGGGTGTTGCTGATGTCTCCGCGACATGCTGGGGTTCAGGGTCCCTGAGGGGGCAGGGGGGAGCATCAGCAGCTGTTGCTGGTTGTGTGGCCTCATACCTGAATGGCCGGGTTCGAGTTCCGATGGCCTTAGGTGTGAGTGGGAGGCCTGGAAAGGGTGGGGAGGTTGCCGGGGGGTGGGCAGAGGCTGGGGCCAGGGCCCGGCTCCAGGCTGCCAGATGCCTGGACCCCTTGGGCAGGTTGAAAGGTTTCATCTGAAGGAATTGATCAATCTGTCACTAGCCCTGCCCGGGAGGGGGACGGGCGGGTTGAGTGAGCTAGCTGGGCGCCGGCCCCAGTGCATCCGGAGTAGTCGAGGGCGGACAGCAAGTTCCCAGAGCCCCCCGGCAAGGCCAGGCCAGTGTCTCTGGGGGCCGTGGGCGGGGGAGGTGGAGTGCAAACCGTCCCGGAGACTCCCCCTGGATGCTCAGCAACCCGGGGGGGAGGGAGGAAGAGATATTGGTTGGATGCGGAGCCGGCACCCGAATGGGGCACGGGGCCTGCAGCCCTCACTCCCAGGAGTGGGCCTGTGAGCGAAGGCCGTAAGATCACGCCCTGGTGCTGTCTGCGCACCCCTGGCTGCTCTGGGGAGGTGGGCCTGGGGCAGAGGGAGGGAGGTTGTTGCTGGCAGCTGGGTCCCAGTCTTGGTGAGACCAGGGACCTCTCCCTGCCCCGTGAGCGGCACCGTAGTGCGCAGAACTGCCATGTCCCCTCCTTCCCCTGGCTCGGTAGGAAGGTCGCCCCCCCATGTCCCATGCTGCGGGTGTGTCCCGAAGGTAGAGCCCCCACTGCAGCTCTTTTCATGTCGTGTGCATGTGTGTGTGTAGGGCGAATGGGGGGGGTGTCCATCGTAAATCTGGGAAATGCAGCTACCTCTGGGGTGGAATGTGGCTGCTGCATAACAGCCGTGTGGTGCTGGCTTCAGGCCTAGCGGGAGGCAGCAGAACCGGCCAGGGGAGTTGAGGGAGAGGACTGGTCTGAGCCAGGGCCAACGCCCTGACTCGTGCACGGGGCCGGGGAGCTGCCGTGGTGTCGCACGGCTGGGCCTTTGCTATTAGGGCTCATCTGATGAGATCAGTGGCCTGGCCCCCCTGCACCGGGCAATTTCCAAACCCAGGCAGGCTTCTTTGGCCTTTGCCCCCCAAGTGGGACAAGCGAGAGGTGGGGCAGCCATAAGCCGGGGAGCTGAGCTTCGCCCCTGCAGTATCTGGGCATGTTACAATTGTCCTGTCCCCCTCACCTCTGGCCTGGGGGGCTCCCAGCACAGTGGCAGCCCATAAATCAGGGCCTGCTCCTCGAAGCCCTCCTCCTCCCCTGCTCAGAAGCGTTTTCAATCCCTCGCCAGCCATTAACATCCGAGACCAACAGTGCGCCTGATGCTCCACCCCAGGGGGCGCAGCTGGCCCTTGGCAGCCCTGGGACAGGGTGGGGGGGCTCCCCGACAGAGCAGCTGGCTCTGGAGCCAGCCTGGCAGGAGGCTCTTTGCAGCCCAGACCCACCCCCTCCCGTGTCTCTTTGCAGTAGGTCTGGGCCCAGCTGCCTGCATTCTTGTCTTCTTTCCCCTTTCCTAGTGAAACCGAATTCCCAAGACATGGGGCGTCAGACTGAGTGAGCCCCCGGTCCTGGAGTGGGGTCCGACAGCAGGCAGGAGTGTGCTGCAGGCCGAGAGAGACTGCTCGGTGTGGTGCGTCTCGCTCAGCTCCATCCCGGCTGTGGGTCTTTGCTGGGAGCTGTGTGTGGCGAGTGAGGCCCAGGCCGTGCAAAACGGTGGCAGGGTCAGGGCCAGGGGCAGTAACCAGACTGGATGCTTTGTGATCACTTGCCCAACTCCTCCGCTGGCTGGTTACTGAGCGTTCGGGCACCCGGCTCGGAAAATCCCAGCACAACGAATTGTACAAAATTGCCCTTTGGCTGAGAAGGACCCGCCTGTCTGTCCTTCTGTCTGCCTGTCTGTCCGTCCTTCTGTCTGCCTGTCTGTCTTTCTTTCTGGCCATTGATCATCTACTTGTTTGCCTGGCTGTCTGATTCCCTACACACCATAGGATTTTCTCTGGGATTTCCTGCTGTCGTCGCTGCTCAGGCTTCTCCCAAACTAGCGGCTGCTGGCTCCCGCCCACAACCCCCCCAAGGGGAAACTGAGGCAGGGGACGAGACTTGCCCATGGGCACGCAGCGCATCAGAGGCGGAGCTGAGGGTGGACCCCAGGAGTCCTGCTTGCCTGCCCCGCCCCCTCCAGCCCCCTGGCCTGGCCCCACCCCACACCAGGCGGGCGCCCTGTCTCTTTAAGAGTCTCCCCCCCCCCATACACACACACACACACACACACGCTCCCAGCGCTGGATACTTCAAAGGGCTACTCTAGCGCCTTCGCCCCGCCTCCCAGCGCGCCATTGGCCGGCTGGGGCCAGGGGGCGTGGCCCGCCCACCGCCCTCCCCCGCCCCGTGTAAAGTTTCCCAGAGCACATGACCGGCCATGGCCGCCGCCGCCGAGCGCTGAGCGCGCGCCTGGCCCCGCGCAACGTTCCATCGCCCCGGGCCCAGGTACCGCGCGGGGGGCTGCGCGGGGCGGGGCGGGGCGAGCAGGGGGCCCCGTGGGGCGGGGCGGGGCAGGGGGCGAAGGGGGCTCGTGGGGTTGTGCCAGGCTGGGGGTGCGGGGCAGGAGTGGAGGGTGCTGGGGTGCCCCCCCCGCCGGCAGTGCCCGTTGCAAGCCCACGGCTCTCGTGCACCCCGGGGGAGCCTGTGTCGGGGTGCGGGGTCCCCCCCGGCCCTGGGGGGTGCGGGGTCCCCCCCGGCCTTGGGGGGTGCGGCTCAGGAGGCCGCCCCCGCCCTGGGGGACACTTGGGTGTCGGTGCTCTGGGCTGGAACAGCTGTGCGGGCCGCTGGGGGGCCGAGCCTGGTCCGGACCCAGCTGTCACCGGGTCCGCCCCGGGGCAGCTTCCCGGCCCGGCTGCGTTGCGCGGGGAGCCCCTGCTGCCTACGCCCCGCTCGGCCGGCGTCATCCCCACGAGAGGACCGGATCTTTTCCGGGGAATCCCCGGGGCTCCCGGCCGGGCGCGGCCAGCGCCTTCGCACGCCACCTCGGCTCCTTGCCCGGCTGGCGCTTCCCCCGCTGGGCTTCGCTGCGCCGGGCGGGGGCCGCCTGTCTTGGAAAGTTTCGAAAGACGCTCGGTTCGTGTGTCACTGTGCCCGGCCCGGGGCGTCTGCAGGGCGGGGAGCCGGGGCCCCTGGCCCGCTCCCCTCCCGCCACCCACGGGGGTCCTGCCCACGGGGCTGGCGAAGGTGGGTGGGGTCTGTCTGGGGGTGTGGGTCTGGACTGGGAGGTGCGGGGAACAGGGCTGCAGGAAGATCTCTACTGTGGCCAGTCCCCAGAGCGCCCTGTGGGACGCTGCCTGTGGCTTGGCTGTCGCTGTCCCACGGTTGTGCGGTGACACCCGTTTGGCTGTGCTCTGGCGGGCGTGGGTGACGTGCTCGGAGCTGCCCAGCTGTGTGGAGATCTCAGCTGAGACTGGGGGGCCCGTGCTGGGTGCCCCGTTTAGCTTGACCCTCGCCGTGAGCCTCTGCGGGATGCGCTCAGAGCTGCGTGGCTTAGACCAGTTTGAAAGCCCTTGGCAGTGGGATGAGCTGGTCTGGACCCTCCCGGCCTCTACCCGCCGAGTCTCTGCTCCCCAGCCTGACACCGGCGAGCTGATAACTACGTTCCCGCTGGTGGGCGGCGCGGTGCCTGTGCCCGGCTACTGCAGTCTGGGGGGTGGCGGTTCCTTGGCACGGCTCGCGGCTGACCCAGTGTGGAGGAGGTGACCCTCGGAGGAGGAAGTCCTCTCTCAGCAGACACCACTCGCTGATGCAACTTCACGCCCGACACCCTCCCCCAGTTCCCACGCACAGTGTGGGGGTGTTAAACGGAGGGGGGGTGTCTGGTCAGTGTTGGGGTTGGGGGGAGTCCTTCTTAGCCCTTCTTAGCAGGGTCCTGACCAGCCTGGCATGTTGCTGAGAACAGCAGATGGGTCCCAGCAGTGCCTGGAGGCGTGAGCGGGGGGCTGTCCCAGTCAATCCTGGGACCTGCGGACGGCCACAGTTCGTCTTGCACAGAGCACCGGACTCCCTGGCCTGACCCTGCGTGCCGCTCCTCAAGCTGCAGGGACGAATGGATCTGAGTGGGCATCCCGCACGTGAGACCTCTCCTTGGACAAGGATCTCAATGAGCTTTCCACCAAGCCCAGTATGAGCTCTGCTGTATTGAGGGGAAACTGAGGCGGCGGGGGGGGGGGGAGGGAATTCCCTTAAGTCCCACAAGTCCCACGGTGCTGGAAATAGAACCAGGAGTCCTGGCCACTAGGCCGTGGTCCTTCCCATGGATTCCTTCCCATGTGGGGGGTGCTGCTGTCCTTCCGTTGGACTGTGTGGGAGAGTGGCTGGTATTTCTTGGACTCCTGGTGCGAGGGAGCAGAGCCCCCCCTCTGCCCTGTCTCTGTGTGTTCTCTATGAGCCCACAATGCCCAGGCGCTGGTGAGTTGCAGGTCTTGGCTCCTAGGTTTGCATTGTGGCCCAGCGGGCTGGTCCGCGACACCGCTGTGGCTCAGATTAATAAATCATCCGCCTCTGGGTGGATGCTTTTGCGGTGCCTCAGGGTGGGGCTGAACGCGTTGGGATTGCCCCAGTATGTAATCGACACTGAAGCAGTTAATGTCCACGTCAGTGTCGTCACTAGGGGTACGTCTAGATTAGGCTACCAGACATAGGAAAATGAAGCGGCGATTTAAATAATCGCGGCTTCATTTACATTTACATGGCTGCCGCGCTGAGCCGACAAACAGCTGATCAGCTGTTTGTCGGCTCAGCGCGATAGTCTGGACGCGCGGGTGTCGACATCAAAGGTATTTGTTGACCACCCAGGAAAACCTCATCCCAGGAGGCATAGCTGGGTGGTCGACAAATACCTTTGATGTCGACACCCGCGCGTCCAGACTATCGCGCTGAGCCGACAAACAGCTGATCAGCTGTTTGTCGGCACAGCGCGGCAGCCATGTAAATGTAAATGAAGCCGCGATCGTTTAAATCGCCGCTTCATTTTCCTATGTCTGGTAGCCTAATCTACATGCCTCTGGCGACAGAGGCATGTAGTCTAGACGTACCCTAAGTTCCAGAGTCAACGGCCAGCGAGGCCCAAGAGAGGCGTGGGCCTCAGAGCAGTTGGCAGACGTTAGTCCCCCAGGCACCAGCTAGCCCATGTTCTGCTCATTGTCTGTCCCTGGCTCCTGGCCAGCTGCTGCCTGGCAGGACTCTCCCGTGCAGGGCGATCCTGGAGCTGGGAATGGCACAGTGCCTCGTTCCTGACTCTGGCTCTGTGGGGCCGCCCCTCCTGCTAGCCGCCCTTCCTGCGCCTGGTACTCGCCCTCCCTGGAGGGACGTCTGGGCAAATGGCGGTCTGGCCTCTTTCCTCTGTACGCGGGAGGGCATGTCCGTGTGCTGCTGGCGCTGTGTTCTGCCCCAGAAGTGGTTGTGCTCCGGGTGGAGGTGGGGAGAGGAGGACTCCCCTCTGGGTGGGGGTGGAGGAGGCGAGAGAGGTGTAATTGCAGTTCATTTGGGGCTGGAGAGAGAACCCTACTTGTCCCAGCCCAGCTGGCTCTGCTGTGGGTACCCCTGTGGGCTGGGGCAGAAGTGGCGAGGCTGGGCATGGTGCGTGTGGAGTCCTCGGGTCTGGTTTCTCAGCAGCGGTTTCATGGGGAAGATGGTGAGCTGCTAGGGGAACTGGCTGGCCCCTCCTGCCTGCCGAGTCCTGACGCCCCCCCAGTGCCCCACTGGGATGCCTTAGCCCCAGGGGGTTGAGCGTGAGGGGCACCAGCTGTGATTGAGTAACCGTGGGGCTGCTGACAGTTTCTGTGGCTACCTGTGGGGTGTGTCTGGATAAGCTCACGGTTGGGGGCTACCTGTTCACACGGCTACACTCGGGTGCGGGGCCTGGCCAGCGCAGGGGCCAAGCCCCTCTTACTAGGCCACGGGGTGCACCCGGTTCCACCTGCCAACGAAGTGACCCCCACATAGCCCTCCGGGGGGGATAGTACTAGCCTGGGTTAGGACTGGAGACCTGTGGATTCCTATGGGGGCCGGTTGGCGCGGGTAGGGGAGGTCCCTCCCCGTGCCCTCTGCCTTGCAGGGGGGGCTGTTCTAGGAGGACCCCTCTGAAAGCGGCTGGTGAGTGCCCCCTCCCCACTTGTGGCTGGTTGTCCCAGGTTTGCTGGCGGGCGCCTGGGGGAGGGGGCGCGCTTCTTACCATGCCAGGACCTGCTGTGGCACCTTCCCCGTCCAAGGTCCTGGCTGGTGGCGATGGGGGGGGGGGGCAGGGGCGGATCGGGACCAGCGTCCCTCCCACACCCTGGGCCTGGCACGTGTGCTGCTGCAGGCGGAAATGAAACCCTGTGGCAGTCCTGGCTTGTGCCCGGTGGGTGCCAGCAGGAAGCATCTTGGTGTCGGAGCGTGGGGGGGGGCATCTTTCACCTCTGTCCGGCAAAGAGCCTGTGGCCTCTGTCTCCTCTTTCCTGGGAACTGGGGCCCTTTTGGCCGGGTTGGGGCCTCAGTTTCCCTCCGCACCGGAGCTGGCTCCTCGCGGCTCAGGGAGCCGGGGGTGGTGGCATGCTGGGGAGAAGGGTTTTCTTGGCAAAACACCCCCTGTGTGTGAGTCGGACGGGGAGCCTCAGCCAGCGCCCTGTGGGCGACGCCACCCCTGCCTGGCACCCGGCTCGCGCGGCGGCGTGGGCAGCTCTAGGTGTGTGTCTGTCTGCGAGGGGCCGTCCGGCAGCGTCCATCTGTGCAGGTTCCACAGGCTCTGGCTGCGTGCCTTGATGAACCAGCCTGTAAGCCCGCTCCCCCATGTCGCAGGGTCGGGACCCTGCTGCCCTGGGACCGGGTGGCATCGGGGGTGAGTGGGCGCTGGGATGGGGGCGAGAAGACTGCTGTCTTTGGGGGTGCTGGCCCCCTGTGCTGTGCACGGGCAGTGACCGGGGCTTGGTTCAAACTCGCGCCGTTAATCCCTCGCTTGGAGAGGATTTCAGAGATAAGGCCGTTAAGCCCCCTCAGAGCTGGGGCTCCTGCCCCTCCACCATGTGCCCAAACCTTTGGGGTGAGCACCCTGCCCTCTCTCATAGGAGCGGCTCCTCCCCACTCTACAGAGGGGTGAGTGGGGCAGCGGAGAGCCATTAGGTGGCCATTTGGGAAAGATTCCAGTGCCACCCAGCTGATTAGCACCGTGCCCACAGCCGCAGCCTGTGTGTCTGTTGGTGGTGCGCATGCCTCCGTGCACATAACAAAACTTATTCTGCACCTGGATGGGAAACGTTAGAGGGAACCAGCCCTCAGTGGCAGAGGTGAGAATGGGGTCCCTCTTGCCTGGCGTGCGCTGTCCTGTCTGCGGCAGCAGCTGGCTTTGCGGGGCTGGTGTGCCCTGCCCACGGCGGGCTCTGCCCCACACCTGGCAGGCCTAGGGCTGGCCACAGCTGTTGGTTCCTGGAATCTGCCTTCTTCCTCAGCGGGGCCAGGCCTCTCCAGTCCCACCGAGCTCTAGTACTGGGGAGTTCCACGGGATAACCTGGTAGCCTGTCGGTTTCATGAGTGTCCCGTTCCCCGGAGCGGCGGTGCCCGTGCGTCCCCCGACCGTCTGGGGGCTCCGCCTGCTCCTCCATGTTCTCCCCTCGGCCCTGGGGCTCTGTTTGGCGCCGGCGCCGGGCTGGCGAGCCGATGCCCAGGTCAGGACTGGCCAGGGTCCCCAGCCCTGGACGGGGCCCGGCTGGAGCCGTGTGGTGCTGCCTTCCCCTGGGCTGCAATGCTGGCGTCTCCAGACCCCGGCTGGCTCGGTTCCACGCTATTTATAACCAGGAGGCGGCTCAGTTGCTATGTTGCTGTTCTCTTCCCATCTGCCCCCCCTGCCGCCGCCCTCTCAGCCAACAGGTCAGGGGCCCTGCCGCATTCTCCCCGCTCCCTTTCCGGCCTGACTGCCATCCCTGGGCAAGGGCAGGTGGGCAGCTAGGACTCCCAGGGTTCCCTCCTGGCTCTGGGGAAGTGGGGACTAGTGGGTAGAGCGGAGGCCTCTGGGGTCCTCTCCTGGCTCTGGGGCTGGGGGAATGGGGACTAGTGGGTAGAGCACAGAGCATTGCCAAGTCCCTTTCCATGCTCACGTGTTGTGGGGTTTGCCGAAGGCTTTGAGTGGAGGTGCGGGGCATTTTGGTGCCAGGCCGTGCCTGAGATGCTTGCTGCTGACCCTGAGCTGGGCGTCTCCTCCCGTAACTCTCTGCCCGTGCAGAGCAGGGGTGGCTACACCCCCTTGGGTTGGCCAAGATGCTCTGCCCAGACCTGTCCGCCTGTGTGGACTGGCTAGCAGCGGGCACGGTGCCCCGCCTCTGCCCAGCCGACTGGCGTTGCCCTGGGAGGAGGTGTGGCTGCCCCAGGAGAGGGCTGAAGTCCTGACGCTGCCCAGCCGCTGCGCCTGCCCCGGGGTGGGAGCCCGCTGATGATGACAAATGTGCTGATTAAAGAAAATGGGTTAATCTCTCCCGCGGCAGGAGGTACTTAGTGCGGGGGTGGGGGAATAAATAAACATGGTTTAACCCCTTGCGTGGAGCTGGGCTGGGACAGGGGAGCACCAGGCTTGGCCGCAGGCGGGCTGGGTCACTCGGGGCAAGTCACTGACTTGTTCCGTGCCTCAGTTCCCCCCCCCCTCCCGTTTGCAATGGGCTCCTGGCTGGGGAGCTCTCTGGCTCGAGGCTCTTGCAGGGGCTGGCGTGACAGGTGCTGGGTTAGCAGACCCAGGCAGGCCTGGTAGCCCCCGGAGCCGATAGGTGGCTGTGGCTGTGGCTGGATTGGTTTGCTCTGTTGATGCTCAGCTGTGGCCCCTGCCCTGTCCCTCCCGGACAGCTGGCTCCTGTTAGGGCTGGGCAGGCGAGGCCGGGGCTGCGTCCGCATCCGAGAATCCCGACTCCCACCTCACTTGGCCCCTACCCCTCACCGTGCCTTGGCCCCCAGTGCCACAGGGCTGGGACGGGCGCTGCCCGGCTGGCTGAATGGGGAGGGGGCTGTGTGTCCGGTGTCTGTGGCGGGGACAGTAGCTTTCAGGGCTGTGCTTTTGCCATCTGCCAGCCAGCCTGGTGTGGGTGCCCTCATGTGGGTGCTGGGGGAGGGAGGCATTTGAGAGACGGAGCCTGGGCCGGCTGTTGGTGGGGAGATGAGGGCACAATGTGGGGAAACTTGGGTGGGTGCTGGGGGGGTCTGTTCCCAGCTCTGCCTCGCCCTCCCCTTGGGACCAGCGGCTGCCCCCAAGTGTCTACAGCCACGTGGGTGCGTGAGGGGCGTGGTTGGGCGGGGGGGGACTCACGACTCCTGCCCCCCCGCGGGCTGCGGGTCTCTGACACGGTCATCAAGGCGGAACCAGGCCTACGGGGGCGCTTGCTGGGGGAGGGGGAGGGTGGTGCAGGCCGAGAGGCAGAGGGTGGGCACATGGGCCAAACCCACCCTGGGTGGCCCGGCCTCCAGGCACCATGCCCCAGGAAGGGGCCCTGGCCGGGTTTTTAGGGGAGGGGCCGTTTCCATGTTAAAATGGCACCTCGGGAGTCTGGGCTGGTGATACCAAAGGCTGGGTGAGGGCTGGTCTCGCCCCCCCCCCAGCTCTCTGGTGCCCCTCGCTCCCGACCCGCAGCCCCCTGCTCTCCCCAGGGCCTGCAGCCAAGGCCGGAGCTCCGCTGTTTGCAGCCTGGCTAGCTCCGGCTGGGCCCCCGCACCGCTGAGCGCGTTTAATCCCTACCAGCGGCTGTAGCGGGGGGTGGGGGCAGCACCTGTTGCTGGAGAAGAATGGGGCGCAGGGCGGGGGTGGGGGGAGGGAGAGGCGCGTTCCTGGCGGTAACCGGAGCCGGGGACAGGTGGAATTTCATTTTGCAGTTTCTACCCCAGCCGGCGGGGGGGGAGGGGAGCCCTGGGTCCACGCCCGGCAGCTCCGGCCTGCGGGAGCCCGTGGGGGAAGGGAGCAGCCCCCGCAGCCCAGTCGCTGCCCGCCCGCCGGACCCCGCACTCCTCCAGTGGGCGATGCCCCGCCCTGCCGGCAGCTGCCGGGGGATCAGCGTCTGCTGGCGTTGGGGGCAGGCGGCTGGATTCCGGTCCTGGCAGTGCCGTGGGGGCGGGGCTGCGGCGTCTAGCGCCGGGCACTTTCTGGGGCCCATCCCGCCCGCCCTCCCCCACTGGGTACTAGGGGCCGGGCCGCCAGCGTGATTCATCCCCGTCGGACGTCAGAGATGTGTGGGTGACTCAGAGCCTGGAGGCTGCTCTGGGTACTGCCCCCCCCCCCCATAGGCAGGATGTGCCCCCTGGCAGCCTCCAGCCTGGCGCGCGGCTCCGGGTGCGACGGCCCCCAGGACTGGATGGCTCCCAGCTGCTGCTGTGAGCCCAGGTCGGCGGGTGCCCGTGCTCGGCCGGCCCTGGCTGGCGGCCCCTCCCCGTGCGTGAGAGGCTGGCACAGCCGCCTTGCCACCAGCAGGAGGAAGCCGCAGGCAACGACCGCACCTCAGATTCGCGGGGTGCTTCCTGTGCTGGGGGGGGTCCCATGGCAACAGAGCGGTGAACAGCTGGGCCGGGGGGGGGGCCCAAGCGCTTCCTTGGCTCCATGCCCTGAGGTGCCCAGCCCCGGTGCCCAGCGGCTGCTTTCGTTGCTCTGCCTCTGCCGCGGGGGCCGAGCCGAGAGCAGCAAAGGGGAAGCTGCGGTCGCAGGCGTGACGGGAAGTGCATGGTCAGGGCTTCGCCCGTGGCCCCAGAGCCTCCAGGATTCGCAGCTGCCGCCCCGGTCGCCGAGCGCGGGCCTGGCCCGGTGCATGAACGCACCCCACCCTGGCTCCAGGTTAGGCCCGCGGGGCGGGGGGTATGGCTTCCCGTCACATGGGGCTGCCTTCCTGCTGGGCGGCGGGTGCCCGCCGGGCGTGTCTCGCATCCGGCTGACGGTCCCTTCTGCCAGCGTGGAGCACGCTCCATCCGTGCCCGGGCAGGGTGCGGGTGCAGCAGTGACAGGCAGACTGTGGTCTCCATCCCGGGGCGGTCGCGTGGGTGCCCGCGAGGGGGTCTCAGATCTGAGACTTGGCCTGGGGGTAGGACACCAGGCTGCAAGCCAGGACTCTGGCTTTCTTCCCGTCTCGCATTCAGGGCTGTGACCTGGGGTCCCCCCTCAGTGACTCCGGTGCCAGGCAGGTCGACGTCCCTGCAAGGTCCTGCCCCACCCCTGAACATCTGGGCCAGTGGTGTGCAGGGTTGGCATGTTCTGTGCCTCTCCATGGGGCAGAGGGCGGGGCTGCAGTGGTCAGGCTTGGGGTATTTCTGACCCCAGATCTCAAGAGCGACGAGGGGGTGTCGGGCACTTGCTGTGCCCATCCAGGCTGCGGGGATGTTGTTGGGATGGGCGGTGCGGGCACTGGGGGGTTGCTCTGGGGTATCTGGGTTCTGCACCCTCCTGGGGCCATAAAACTCCCTTAAGCCGTGCCAGCTGGGTGGAGTCGAGCTGAGTTGATCGGCCCTGGGCAGCCTGCAGCGAAGGGTTAACGTCCCTGCCAGGAGATCTGTGGCCCTCCCTCTTTGCTCTTGCTCAGTTTTTGGCCTCCGCTTCCTGTGGCAGGGAGTTCCGGGAATCCGTGTCCCTCTGTGTGCAGGTGCCAGGTGCGGGGACTTCCCTCCTTGGGGAGTGGGTGAGGTGTGTGTGTGGGGGGGTCCCACCTGCAAATCTGGCTCTACCTTCCTGCTCATGCAGTGATGCCACAGTCCTGCCTGGCCCTGCCCCGCCCCAGTGGGGAGTCTGGGGGGGAGCTAGGGGCAGCTGGAGACATGGGTACATGATCCCAGTGCCTTCTGCACTGTGCAAACGGAACCTCTTCCCCAGTTGGCGCCGAGCAGCACGTGGGTGGGAGGGGGAGGGGGTTGTTACAAACTCCTCTAGAAACAGAATCCCCCCTTGGCCTGGACCCGACTGCCCCTCTCCCCTCCAGCATCTGCTCACCATTGGGGGCCAGAGGAGCCACTGGCTTGTCCTGTCTGAAAGCCGCCCTCCTCTCCCCCCTCCCTGCCCCGGGGTGTCCCCCTGGCTCCCAGCCTGGCAGATGCCCCTCCCCACAGCCCTCTGCTGCAGCAGCCTGGCTCGGGCGCCAGGGTCTCTCCGTTCCTGTGGGCACAGATCTCTCCCTGGCTGCCCCCGTCTGTCCTGCCAGGACCAGAGGCAGGAAGCTGGGGCCAGGCCGCTGCGGGGGTGGGGCGTGCGTGTATGCATGCCCCTTGGTGCGGGGGTGCCCTCCTGCCACGCCCCGAGCCTGCCTCTGCAGCACCTCGGGAGCAGAGACCGAGGGGCCTGGGCTGGGGGGTTTCTCAGGCCTGGGACTTGGCTGCAGCTCCTGGCACCCGGCTCTGGATTCCAGGAAGCAGTTGGTTCCAGCCAGGCCCTGCTGTGGGACTGGAGCAAAAGTCTCCGGCCCGCTCCAGCGGGGGACAGACTAGCCCCCCCACCCCAGCCCAGAACAGCTGCAAGCTCCCCGCCCCCAGCCCATGGCTCTCAGGGAGCATGGTCCAGTGGTCGCAGCAGGGAGCTGGCCCAGGCATTGGTTGTAGGGAGCCAGGACTCCTGGGGTCTGTCACTGACATGCTGGGCAACTGGCTGGCTGGAGCCTGGGGGGGGCCTTGGCAGGCCCTGTGCAGAGGGCGTGAGCCGCGTGGAGGGGCCGGGCTGTGGCTGAGCCTGGCACGGTGCCCAGCAGTACTTGGCACCAGAAAATATAAACAGCCCCACCCCTGCCCAGCCCTGTGCGCCGGGGGGCCTCGGAAACGCCAGCAGCCGAGTGCCCAGGACCTGGGCAAAGAGATGCATGAGCTGCCAGGCCTGCCCCGCGGAACTCTGTGCCCACCGTGGGGCAGCGGGTCACAGCTGGGGGACTCGGGGGCAGAATTCCCTGTCAGCCGGGGGCTCGTGCAGCCGCCCAGGAGAGTTAGCAGGGGTCTGTTCCTGCCGGGTGCGCGTCCCCTGGGTGCACACAGACAAGTGTGTTGTGCACGTGGAGGGAAGCGACGAGGAGGGCTCAGGGCTGGGGGCGCCCACAAGAAGGGCCTGTGCCCTGCTGCCTGCACCCTCCCCATGGGCGCAGGCGTGAGGTTGGCGCTGAGATGGGGCAGCTGGTGCCAGCCAGCCCGAGGCTGGGGCTGGGCCGCAGGTCTGTGCGTGGGGCCCCTCCCTGCTCAATCAGGCTGGCAGCGCTGGGCGTTTGTCCCTTGGCACCGGGACCAAAGGGCTCCGGGGACTGGAGGTGGGGCAGGCTGGCAGCCAGCAGCAGACCCAGGTGTTTTGGTTCCATCCCTCCCCCCGTGCCTCTGTTCAGCGCTGGCTGGGGCAGCCTGGCCTGTGGGCACTGACCAGCCTTGGGGGGGGGAAACCTATCTCTTCCCTACCTCCTTGTGCCCACATTCTGCCACCAGGGATCCCCCCCCAATCCTCCTGGCACCCCAGTTCCAGCTCCTGGGCCAGGCCAGTCCTGGGGTACCCGTGTTCCCATCTGGAGATACGGATAGTTCTTGTTCACCTGGTGCTTTGCCGCAGGGAAACTGAGGCACGGGGACGGGATGGGCTGGCCCTGGGAGCCAGGGCTGGAAGCTAGGTGTCCTGTGGCTGCCCCTGGGCACTGCGTCCGGCTGGGGTCCTGCAGCTCCTGAGCCCTTGCCCGGGGTGTCTGGTACCCCGTTGCTAACCAGCCCCCTTTTGTCCCGGCTTCCCTTGCAGCTGCAGCACCGAGGCGAGCGAGGAGCCGCTGAGAGGACGCCACACGCCTGCAGTGGACCCTGTCTGCCGGCGCCAGCAGCCGCGGAGCCCCCGTGGAAGGGGTGCGGAGGTCTGCCCTGGTTCCTGGGCCCCGGTGGGCACTGATCTAGCCCCGGGAGGCAGCAAGGCCCTGTCCCCGGGCTGGCCCCATGGCGCGGCTGCTCGTGCTGTGAGCCACCGCAGGGGCCCACATGTGACTCCCCCCAGGACTGTGCACCCGCAGCGTCGGAGGGACCCCGCGCCATGGCCAGCAACAGTAGCTCCTGCCCCACGCCGGGAGGCGGGCACCTCAACGGGTACCCGGTGCCCCACTACGCCTTCTTCTTCCCGCACATGATTGGGGGCCTCTCGCCACCGGGCGCGCTGGGGGGCATGCAGCACCAGCTGCCTGTGAGTGGATACAGCACCCCCTCGCCAGCCAGTGAGTACCATGCCCGCGGTATGCCCTGTCCTTCCACCCTGTCTAGGACCCTGTAGTGAGCAGCCCGGGTGGGTCAACGCCGGGCACAGCTGCCCTGAGGCGCTTGAAGCTGCCAGCGTGTTGATGCTCGTTTGCAAAAGCCAGCCCTGCATAACCCCATGGGACCTTGGGGCTGCAGAGGGCAGTGCTGTGGGGCACCGGCTGGAGGGAGGTCGGCCAGCCCTGCATAACCCCATGGGACCTTGGGGCTGCAGAGGGCAGTGCTGTGGGGCACCGGCTGGAGGGAGGTCGGCCAGCCCTGCATAACCCCATGGGACCTTGGGGCTGCAGAGGGCAGTGCTTTGGGGCACCGGCTGGAGGGAGGTCGGCCAGCCCTGCATAACCCCATGGGACCTTGGGGCTGCAGAGGGCAGTGCTGTGGGGCACCGGCTGGAGGGAGGTCGGATGCTTGGGAGCCAGGACTCCTGGGTTCTGTTCCCAGCTCTGGGAGGGGTGGTCAGAGCAGGGGTGGTGGGCTCTGCTGGCCACATGCCATGTGTCGAGGGCACGTTCCTGCCCCGCCCCCCCCGTGCCTCAGTTTCCCCATTTGCCGATGGGTGTGGAGCTGGCTTGGGAGCTGCCGGGAGGAGGGGCTGTGGGACTTGCTGTCCCCTTGTTCTGGCCCCTTTGAGGGAGGGGAAGTCGCTGCCTTCAGCACCAGGAAGTGCTGCTTGGCCTGGCTCCAGCAGGAGCTGGGGACCAGCTTGTTTATACCCCAGGCTCCTCCCCTTCCCCCGCCGTCCCTCCCCCCCCTTCCAGCCCTTGAAGGGTTAAAGGGGACAGTGGGGTTACCCCCAGCTGTGATGTCAGGTCCCTGCCAGCCAATCGGGGCTCAGAGCAGTGTAGTAGGAAAGGACAAGCACAGGATCTCTGCAGGCATCCTGGTGCCCCATGGCTGGTGATTGGCTGGGTGGTGCTGCCCCCTCCCCCCATCTGGGGAGGAGCTGGGGGCCAGCTACCTGCCCCAGCCACTCCAGGGCTGTGGGTGCTGGTGGGGGGGAGGGGGACCTTTGGGGAGGTGGGGGAGTGTCTGGCTCCTCATGGTCCATTGCTGCCCAAACCCTGCCCCCATTATTCCCTCCTGTCCCCTATGGGCCCTGAATCCAAGCCCAGCTCCAGTCTGCCCCCCACCCCCTTCCTGGGTGGCACGGGGGGCACGGCCCAGAGCCTGCTGAGAAGTGGGGCGATACCAGCGGTGGGGGGGGAGCCGGTTACCCCCACTTGCTCTTGCGGCATTTCATGCACCTCCCTTTGGAGCAGTTGGTACTGGCCACGGTTACAGACAGGGCCTGGGGAGGGGGAGTCTAGATCTCTGGGGTGGGGAGGGCCTGGGTTGGCTTCATGGAACCAGGGCACAGGAGGGGGTCAGGGGTGGCCCTGGGTCGGCTCCGTGGGGCTGGGGCGCTTGGTTTGGTCTCTGCTAAGGGCTGGGGCGGGGGGCCAGGACCACGTGACTCAGCAGCCCAGGACTGGGCCTGCCTGGGGAGGGTTTATAAACAGCCTGGGCGGCAGGAACCAAAGGACCAACAAACCTCTCCTCTTCCTGCGCATGCTGCCCGGGGGCTGGCTCCCAGCCTAGGCCCAGACGAGGGACTGGCAGGTCCCGTGGGAGTCCTCGCCCTGGCTGGCTGTGGCTTGCAAGGTGGGGAAACCGAGGCACGGGAAGTAGGAAAGGACTCGCACAGGATCTCTGCAGGCATCCCGGTGCCCCATGGCCGGTGTGCACCTTCCATGACTTGCTCCTGCAGGAGGCTGGGCCAAGGAGCTGCTGGTCTGTGCGCAGGCTGCTCGTGGGTTTGGCATGTGCCTGGCGTGGGCACTGCTTTGGTCATTCGCATCCATGCCCACCCCCAGAAGGAGCGGGGCTGGGACCCCACGTGAGAGCTGGGCCCTACCCTGGAATATTCCTGGCCTGAGCGGACGCCAGCTGGAAGGGGAAACTGAGGCCCAGCTGTCTTACCCGGCGGGGCTGTGGTGGAACGAAGACCTGGATGGCTGGAATCTGGCTGGATCCTGGGTCCAGCCCGGGGTGGGTGCAGCATGGCTGGGGACCCTGGGGGGAGGAGCGCTGTGCCAGGCTCTAGCCGGGCCTTGTGGGTGCTCTCTGCTTGTGGGCAGTGGTGGCAGGGAACAGGGGTGTTAATTGGAGCCGCTTGCTGCGAGTCGATAATTGCCGTGTTTATGCCTCTGCGCCCGTCAGCCGCCCAGCTGGCTCTGGTTAGAGGGAATCTTGCTTGAATTAGCGCCGGCCGGGCCGTCAGCCCAGCTGGCACGTTGGAGGTGGGTGCTGGTGTTGGGGGGGCAGGTGTCTGACAGATCTCCCCCTCCCCCCGCCATCTCCCTCTTTTTGGGGCCTGTTCCCCACTCAGCCCTGCCTCGGTTTCCGAATCCAGCGTGTGAGCAGCTGCAAAGGAGGCCTGCTCATCTCTGACCCCCCGGGCCCTGCTTCTTTGGGGGGGGGGGCAGATCCTGGGGATCACTGCAGAGCCCCCAGGGGAGCCTGGGGGGAGGGGATACCAGGAGGCTTGCTGGGGCCAAAAGCTACAGCCCCGGGCACCCCACCAGCTGTGTCACTACTCACTCCCGACCCACAGCCCCTGCCAGCCCAGCCCTGGGCACCCCCTAGCTCTGTCAATACCCCTCCCTCTCGACCCCCAGCCCAGTTGATTGTGTTTTAAAAACAAAACTAAAACTGCCCCCCCCCTTTTCGAGGCTCGGGCGGGCCGGGGACCCTGCAACTTACCGGGGTGGGTGGGTGGGTGGGTGGGTGGGTGTGTGTGTCCCCGTCCGAGTGGCTTGGTGGGTCGGGGAAAGGAGGCAAAATTGCGGCGCCCCTGGCCTGGCCGGGTTATTAATGGGCCTTTGTTCTGCCCTCGCCCCTTGCGGCGGCTCCCGGCCCCAGCCACAGATCAGGGAAAGTGACAAATCGTGTCGGCCCCTCAGCTGCGACTGAGATTTACTCCTGACAGCCTCGTTCATCACCCGGCCCCGGAGAATCACAAACACCCGCCGCGGGGCCGGCTGGGATCGGCGTGGGGCCTTCCCCACCAACTGCGGGGGCCTGCGCCCCAATGGGAGAGCGGCTGGCACCTGGGCTGGGGGGGGGGGGGGGAAGGGGAGAGGATTGGGAGGCAGAACTCCTGGATCCTGTTTCCTTGTGAAGTTCCGCGGCCCTGCTCTGTGCCTCAGTTTCCCCCCGTGAAGCAGGAGTTGTGCTGGGGCCCCTGCGTCCTATTGTGCTTTGTGCAGGGCAGCATCCGGGGGGGGGGGGGGGGTAGTGGACACATGTACAGGCAGGTGGTGACCCACCCCCTCCTAGCCACGTGTTTGGCAGGCGCTTTGTGGCTATGAATGCAGAACCTTGCCGGGCAGGCCAGGGCTGAGGGGGGCTCCCATGGGGCTTGCACCTGGACACCCCGGCCATGGGGGCTGGGGCTACCCCCGAAGCCTGGGGACGGAGAGGCTGTTGGAAGGTGCAAAGGGGACTCCGGGGGCTTGCCTGGCAGGCCCGGCTGGCAGCGTGGGGGCCTGTAGGGCAGGTGAGTGGCTCTCAGTGTATCACCCTCAGCCCTGTCTCGCTCCCCCCGTGGGCCCTGCACTATTAATGTGCCGCTGAAAGGGATGCCTGAATATTTAATGCGGTCGCTTTAAACGGGCCCCCTGGGGCTGCGGTGTGTGCCCCATGCAGGCCTGGCACCGGCTGGCTCTAGGGCACCAGGGAATGCGGCTGCCTCGGTGGCACCCCATTCCTGTGGGGGATCTCGGGGCGACTGCCTCTCCCCGGCTCAGCCAAGCGGGACGTGTCCGTGTGCCCCAAGTGGGCTCATGGGGGTTGCCCTGTTGGAAAAGCCCAAACGTTTGCTCCCTGGGGCTTTGGGCTTTCCCTGAGACTTTGCCAGGTCCTGGGTCTTTAGCATCTGGGGCAGGCTCCTGGGACGGGCAGGACCGTCTGTGAGGCAGGCTGGACACGGTGGGCTCTTGTGGTTTTGTAGAGGCTGGGAGATGGGACCCTGTGACCCGGGCCAAGTCCCTTCCAAGCTCTGTGCCTCAGTTTCCCTCCAATGGACTGAGAGTGCTTGCGGTCGGGAGGCACGCAGTGTCTGGGCAGTGCCCCGGGGGCCCAGCTCCGGGCTGGCTATGGGCGGCACCCAGCACCACACACCTGGGGGAGGAAACGCTTGGTGAGGAAGCGTGGTGGGGAGGGAGGATCCCTGTTTAGGTAGGACCTACGCTGCTTGGTGGGCAGCGCGTACACTGCCCAGCGCATGCCCATGTGTGGCACCCGGGTGGGAACCCAGGAGTCCTGTCTTCCCTTCCTGGGCCGGGACCCCCCCCCCCCCCCCCCCGCCAGATCTGGGGCATCACGCCAGCTTCCTAGGGCCCAGCCACTGCTGTCTTCCCCTGAGCTGGGGGCCGGGGCAGGGTGATGGGGGGGATTTAAGCAGCCCTCCCTTTCTGACCCCCGCCCCTTGCTCCAAAGCTCACTGCGCCAGATGTGCTGCAGCTGCTGCTGACTTGGCAGCCGCCGGGTTTGTTCTGTCCTTGGGCTGGTGACAGCTGCCCCACCCCCACCCTCATTCTGTAGCTTCCCTGAGCCGGGACCCCCGCGTCCCTCCTGCCTGGGAGCCTGGCCCCCGCTGGACTGGGCACCTCAGGGGGCAGAGCCCCCGAGCCGAGCCGGGGCCCTTGTGCAGCGGTGGCCCCACGGGGCCAGACGCTGCGCAGACACGGTCTCCCGGCCCGGCTCAGGCCGCTGGGGTATCGATATCCGTGGGATGGTGTCTCTGAACCTTTCTGCGTCGGGGGGAGCTGCTGGCATCGGATCCGGCCTGGGGGGTCGCAGGGCCTTTGTCCCCCAGCTGAGTGACGGGGCAGGAAATCGGATTCTGGCCGTATCGCTTCCCGCCAGCGCCCCAGGCGGGAGGGGGTGGGGAGTGGCTGCTTGCCGGCCTGGCCCAGGGGAGGGGAGGCTACAAGCAGTGGTTTGTAACCCCTCCGTGGGCCCCCCCGGGGGTCCTGCCTGGCCCCTGCATCTGGCTGGGTGGGAAAGGTACTGAAGTCCCCCAGTCTGTCCCTGGGGGCTAGCTACCAGCCCCCGCCCAGCCTCTCCTCGACCCTTGGGGGTATTCGGCACACACCAGGGCAGAGACTTGCCCAAGGTCATGGGCAGAGGGTGGCAGAGCCGGGAGTAGAACCCAGGGGGTCCTGCCCCTGCCCCTGCTCTGGCAGTGAGGGAGTAGAGGCAGTAGGCCTGTGCCTGCCTGGCCCAGCCCCCCCCCCCCCACACACACACACGCAGATGGGGCAGTTTGAGCTGAGTCCTCGGCCAGCATGAGACCATCATGTTGCTCGCCCTGCAGGGGCCTGGATAAAGAAAATCCAGGGGGCTGCAGTGAGTGGGGCAGGGGGCACAGTGGGGAGGGGGAGGCCATGCTGTAGAGTGCTTAGTAAGGAAGTGCCATGCTGCAGGGGGTCAGGGAAGGGGGTGCTGGGCCAGGGGGTGCCATACTGCAAGGGTGGGCCGAGGGCTCACAGGTGGGGATTGGGGAGAGGGTGCCATACCATGGGGGTGCCATGCTGGAGGAGGGGTACTGGGGGGGGGGGCTGCAAAGCGTCAGAGGTGCCCAGTCTCCCTTCCTCCAGGCCCTGCCGCTCTGGGAAAGTCCTGCCCGGGCTGCTCCCAGGCCAGGGCGTTGGCAGGTTCCTGTGACGTGGTTTCTGGGATTTCGTAAGTGGCCCCCAGAAAAGGGGAACCGCGCCTGCCTTGCACAGTGCTAGGCCCTGCCCCTGCCCTGCTGGTGCCCAGCCAAGAGCTCCCTTTCCCAGGAGCTGGACTTGGGGCTCTGCTACCCACCCAAGAGGGGGCCCTTCTCTCCCCCCCCCCCCCCGATTGCTGCAAGAGCTTGCAGCGCTGAGGGTTTCTGGGGAAGGGGTGGGGTCAGTGCATTCCTGGCAGCTGGGCAGGGCTGTTGGCGAGGGTGGAGCTGTGCTGCGGATGCCCTGGGAGGGATGTGAGCACTTTGCCCTGGCCAGCAGAGAGATGGGAGACTTGCAGCTCCCTGGGCAGCTGGTCGTGCCAAGGGTAGGGAAACTGAGGTACCGGGCCGTGAGGTGATGCATCTGAGACTGTGGAGGGTGGCCGAGCTGGAGCACAACCTTCCCTGCTAGCCCCTCACAGCCCCCCCCCCCCCCCCATACTGGGCTGGGGGATTTCTTTTTCCTAATGCGAGCTGACAGCCAGACGAAAATGTTCCCTGACCTTTGGGCTAGTGGTATGTGTGTGGGGGTGAGGCTTGGATGCCCCCCACGTTCTTGCCTTGGGCAGGAGCTGGAGACCTTTCACTGCTTGATGGTCCCAGCCAGCCCCACCTGTCTCCTCTCCCTTTAACACTCTGATTCCTCCTCCCCCACCCTGGCTCCACACCAGCCTCTGTTGTCCTCACCATGCCCACGAGTGACCTGGCACGTGTCCACTGCATTCAGCAGTGTGAGCCAAAATCTTCACCCTGGGCAGCAGCTGTGCACTCCCCTCCCACCCAATGTATCCCTCTAATTGTTTCCATCCGCGTGTGGATTACATTTTATATCCATCGAGGCATGTGCGGATGCGCACCACCAGTCGAAACACATGCTGCTGGCTATGGGCATTCTGCTAATCTGCTGGGCGGCCGCCCCTGCTCCCACCCCTGGCTCTGGGGCAGCCTGCTTCCTCGGGAGGCGCTTGGGCCCTAGTTGGAGGGGCTGTTGTGGCTGGTTTTGGCCCTGCCCCGGCTGTGGTGCGATCCGCTGGCCAGGCCCTGTGGGGCCAGCTGGAGGGGGTTAAATGTCCACTAAGAGGGCTCCGGGTGGATACTCCCTGCCTCTTCGGCTTCAGGGCACCATTCCATTCCCCTCGCCCTGGATGCCAGCAATGCCCTGGTGTGGTCACAGGCACCGTGGAGCTCCATGCCCAGCGCTGCTGCCCCATAGTTTGCTCCTTATGGCTCTACCACCACCAGTGCTCCTGGCAAAGCCCTGGGTGGGCTGGCTGCAAAGACTACAGCTCCCAGCATGCACTGGGCCAGGATGCTAGGGGAGGGGAGGGTTATGGAGTGCTGCATTCTGGGAACTGTAGTCCACCCCAAATACCCCTTCCCCCCCCCATTAGGTGGCTCTTAGCAGAGTCACTTTTCATATCCCCTCTGTTTAAAGGGCAGGTGCTAGTTGTTTGGCCCCTGCTGCTCCCTGGGGGGTGGCTGCCTCCTTTGCCGGTACCAGGGAGTGCCAGCTTCCCGCTGTGCACCACGTATGGGGGCTGGGCTGGCGCAGCTGCGCCCTGCCACGGGGAAACTGAGGCGTGCGGCTGTGACTGGTGGCCGAGGTGCTGCCATGGCACTCGGAGGCTGTGCCTTGGTGCTCGTGGCAGCCAGGCCTAGGGGGCAGGTGTGGAGCCTGGGTTCTGTTCCAGGCTCTGTCACTGACCTGTCGGGTGACCTTGGGCCAGTTGTGTCCCTGCTCCGTGCCTCAGTTTCCCTTCCCCACGTGTACATGGCTGTGATGAGAGATGCCCCACTGAGTGTGGTGATTTTTGGGAGGAGGCAGGTGGGGTGTCACCTTAGGCCCTCATGTTTGTGGGGAGGGGGGTGTTGGGAGCCCCGTGTGTTGGTGTAGCGCAGGGGTGGGGCCACTGACCCACAGAAATATCAGTCGGGGGCTGCACACAAGTGAGACGCTCCTGAGTGGGGGAGAGACCCTGCACACCAGAGCCTGCAGTGGGACCCCCACGGGCAGGCCGGCCCAACAGCCATTGGGTCCCCTTCCCTGAGGGAACCTCTCAGGCCCGTGTCGCCATGGGAACAGCCCAGGTGCCGGCCTGGCAGGTCAGCACCTCTGCACACGTTAGCGTGGACGCTGCGGGCGATGCTCCCCTCCGAGCCCGGCCCGGCCGTGCAGCAGGACCTGCGTCTCCCTGGCACGGGCAGCGCCTGGCACAGCGGGGCCCAGAGCTCAGGGCCCTGCTGGTGCTACTGTAACTCCGGCAGCTGTTAATCATTTCGGGGCGGGGGGGGGGGAAACCAGGCCGTGCCCGCCAGGACTCCCTTTGGCTCTCCTTTCTCCCCGCGTGCCCCCTTCGCGGGGGCAGGGAGATTAACGAGCGCCCGGCTGCACTGCCGGCGGATGGGAAAGCCCATTAAGGAGGCTGCTTCTCCATCATCCTGTCACGGGCGGGTTTGGGGAGAGCCTGGAATGTGCCTCTGGAAAAGGCCTGCCCAGCGGGATAAATGATCCCCTTGGGGGGAGGGGGAACGAACGCAGCGCCAGAGAAAGGAGGGAGGTGAATAGCGCAGGACAAAGGCCCTGCCGGCCATGAGGGGAAGGGGACAGGGCATTCCCCTGGGGTTCGATAGCCTCCAAGCCAGCCTCTTGGGGAATTGAGGGGTGGGCGGTTACACACCAAACCCCTCTGCCTTTCCTGGGATTTGCTGGCACTGCCCCCTTCTCCCGGGGCATCCCCTGGGCTCTCAGGGCAGGCACCAAACACCAACCTTGCTTGGCCACCTCCATTAACTGGGGTCGCTCTCGGCAGCCATCTCTCCAAAGGCTGCAGGAGCATGTTCGACCCAGTGGGTGCTGCTGGGGTGGGGTCTTGTCTCCCGTGCTCGTTACAGCTAAGGGGAGGGGGGCGCTGAGGAACTGGCTGAGCGGCAAGCCAGTGTGAACCTCGGCCAGTAGCCCTGCCTGTGGGAGAAACTGTCCGTCTGGCTGCTAGAGCCCCACAGATCTGCAGCTGTCTGCTTTATAGCCGCGTGCGCGGATGTCAGAGTGGCTCTCCGCGGCTCGTTTTCGCGGAGACGGATTTTCGCCTCCACCTGGCACCAGGGGCTGGGCGCTCCCTTGAAATTGGAAGAATTGCTTCTTGGGCAGCTCCCACCACTGTGGTGGGACTGGAAAGGGGCAACTGGAAACCAGGGATCCAGGACTCTGAATCCAGCATGGTTCCTGGCAAGTCTCCGTCCCTGTTCCCGTACTTCCATGCGTGGCTGGATTCTGCAAAGCCCTCGGCCTGCAGATGCTGATGTCTTCGGGGCTGCCCCTCTGTGATCCCTCAGGGCTCAGTGCTTTGGAGACGCTGTTCCTGGAGAGCACCTGCTTGTGGTACCCGGTACAACAGCAGAAAAGGGATCCAGAGAGTGAAATGGGCCCACGCAGCATGAAAGCGCCCAGCCCCAGGAAGGTCACACGGGAACGGTTTTCCCAGCTGGCCAAAACTCTCAATTTTCTGAACGATTTTTCTGTCCCAGATCAGGGCAAACGTAGGAAGTCTCAGAAATGTTTTGAACTGAAAATCGGCAGCAAATCTGTGCTTTGGGCGGCTAGCAGTGGTTGGCTGTGATGAGCCGGCCTGGGGTTAATGATTTTGCTGTAACTGGCTAATTGATTGAGCCGAAAGACGGTTTCAGGCAGCACAGCGGGAACTTTGTCTTCAGACATTTCAAAACTTTTTCCCAGAGAATTTTCTACTGGAAAGGCATCGAAGCCAACCTGGGGCAGATGCAAATCAGGCTGATTTTCCCCCACTTTTGCCATCCAATCAGGGAATGGAAACACCCCCACCTGACGTTAGGCACCAATCGTGTGTTGTGTCGACTGCCCAGACAGATGGCAATACTTTTGAAAGAGGTGGCTGGGTGTTGTGCGGGGAGGAAAGTTTCTGCCCCGCTCTTCCCTCTGCCCCCAGGGCTGGAGATGCCCAGAACCTCTGGGTACCAGTATGGGTGGAGCTGCTCTTTGGAGATGTTGGCCTTGGTCCATTGGTTGTGGGTTCCAGGAGGGGACTGAACGGATTATGGGTGTAGGTGGCCGTTCCAGGCCCATGCAGGATCCGGGGCTCCCTGGCCGTTTGCACTGGAACAGCTCCTGCCGTGGGGCAGTTCGCAAGGCCCAGCTGGCCTCAGAGGAGCGCAGGTTTTTTCCTTAGAGGCAGCAGGAGAGGGGGGCCTGGCGGGTTATTCCATTATCCTGTCTCTCCTTCCCCAGCCCAACCCCCTTCTGCTCAGCTGGCCTTTGCATGACTAACAGTCTGGGGAGAACCAGAGAAATGTTTTCTCACCATGTTTCACACGTCCAGGGTCAGGATCCAGGAGGCTGCTGGCAGTGTTATTTTGGGAAGAGGCGTGAGCACGGGTGCGGGTGTGCACACGCGGCCGGCTGGGGGAGTGCTCCCAGGTGAAGCGCATTATGGCAAGCGCCCAGTTCCTGCGGACTCCAGGCTCTGCCAGGCGGCGCTCCCAGCAGATGCAGGGTAGCACCGGGAGCAGCTGGGACGTGGCGCCCCGCGCTTAGAGGCGTTTGCATGGCACGTGCGAGCAGGTTTTTGCATCGCGGAGCTGGTGTGTGATTAGCAAATTGCATGTTTGGGGTGGATCTGGTTGGGCTCTGCGGGTTTGCCTCATTCCCAGTTCTTGTGTTTCCCTTGTTTGCAGCCGGGTGGCTGGGGAAGCCCAGCTAATCCTGGGGCCCTTTGTCGGCCCAGGGCCTGGCTGTGCAATGTGATTAAGAAGTCAGCCCTGCGGCCGGCCTGGCTCTGTGTGGTTGTGGTGAGAGAGGGGGCGGACCTGCGGGCTGCGTTCTGAGCCGTGACTGCTCAATTTGTCGCCACAAGGCAGGTCTGGAGTGGCCCTTCCGGGTCCGGCTCCGGGCTCCTGCAGCAGCCAGGGAGGGGGAAGAGGGTGGCTGCCTAACCCAAATTGACGTTCTACTCCCAGCCAGAAACCTCGGCGCCGGATTCTGCCCCGTGCTCAGGCTGAGCCAGCCCTGTGGTCCGTGCGTGGGCTTGGCTGCGGTTCCTGGCGCGTTGGCACAAGCGGCGGGGCAGGGCCCACGAGGGAGGCCTCGTCTGACCCTGCTTGGCAGGCTGCCCGCGCTCCAGGGGGAAATTGGTGACGGAATAAACAAGGGGCCCAAGATTTTCCCGGGCGGTTGGCGGGGGGGGGGGGGGGGGCAGAATGGGAGCTCGGCTGCAGGGTTTCCAGCGCCTGGCGCAGGGCCAAGCACCTGCCCTGTGAAAACTCAGCTCCTGCTGCCTCCAGTTGGGCTGCTAAAAATCATCAGTTTCTACAGCCCCCCCCCTCCCCCTCTCTATTTGAGAGCTGCTCCTGCAGTGTTGTGGGGCTTGAGGGAGGCAAGTTAAAAAGCTGGATGGATGCAAGAGGGAGCCTTGAGCCCTGGGTGTGAGGGGCCAGACCTGGGGGTTTTTCTCTGCTTCAGGCAGCCTACAGGCTGGTCAGGCCTAGGCTCCCCCAGGGTGGAGGCGGGGGAAGGCATGGGGTTTGCTGGGCCCTGGGTTGAGCTGGCCAGTCACTCCCAGTTGCTCAATTCAGTTTGGCTTTTGTGATGAAATCTGTAACATGATTTAATTTTTTTTTCCTGTTGTTGGCGGGAGGGCGGGGGGGGGGGGGGGATAAGGGAAGGAATCCAGAACCCGGGGGCCGAAAAGAGCAGCGGCTGAGCGCCTGTGAGGAGGGGAGGGGTGTGTGTGAGCATGTAAGTGTGTTTGTGTCTATGCATGTGTGTGTGCAAGCATGAGTGTTTGCAAGGGTGTATATGTAGGTGTGTAACGGTGCATATCTGAGTGTGTAACTGAGGAGGGGTGAGGTTGTATATGCGTGTGGAGATGTCTGTAATGGTGTGTGTGTGTGTGTGTGTATATGCTTGTGTGTGTCTGCATGGGTTGTGTTTGTGTGTGTAAGTATGGTTGTGAGGGGTGTGTGCGGGTGTGTATATATGTGTATAACTGGGTGCATGTATGTGTGAGGAGGGGTGAGGTTGTGTGTGTGTAAGGCAGTGCATGTCTCCCCGCCCCCCTCCCCATGGTACAGCTTTCCTGCCACAGGCCGGCCTCCTTGGCTCTGCCCCGGCGGGCCTGAAGCCGCACGCTGCCAGCCCCCGTAGATGAGCGCAAGCAGACATTTGTCATGTTCGCTGCAGGAAGTTGGAAGAGCGCTGGGCTTTTGTTCAGAAACCTGCTGGCTAAGCAAAGCCTTTGACTTTCTATTATTATTTAAACAGGCGCTGCTCCCTCCCTCCCTCTCCCAGGCATACACAGGCCTCCAGGTTTGGCGGGGGCCGATTTCACAAGGCAGGCCTGCTCAACCCAAGTGTTCGCTTTGGAGGCCCGCGGAAGGGGGGTGCAGGGGAGGCCCGGCCCTGTCGCATGCCGATAAGCCGAAGGGAACGCAGAGGAAGGGGACCTGGTTTCTTTCACTCAGCTGGTGGGAGCCTGCAGGAGACCCCTGGGCCTTGGCGCGGGTGTTAAAAACCCCAGGGCTCCTCCGGTTGCGCTGAGAGGGGAAACGAACCAGGAGGTCTGGCAGGGAGGCAGGATTGGGGGGAGGGGGGGCTGGCACTGAGTCAGGTCGTGCCTCTCTGACCTCTAGGACCCCCCATGGATCGCTTCTGGGGTGGTGCATTGTTTGTTACGGGGAGTGGGGCGGAAAGGCACAGGGCATTACCCCCCCCCCGCCCCAAACCACAATAAAACCCCCAGTCAGGCTGTATCTCTCCTCTGAATTTCCGCAGGCCCCCTGCTCCGTGCAAGGAGATTGGGGGTGGGGTTTATTGCACCCCATGGCAGCAGGATCGCAGCTTTTAGGGCTGGGGGGAGGAACTAAAACTGCTTTCACGCACCTCGCGCATCCAGCGAGACCGTGACAAAGCCTGGGGGACTCCGAACAGACGTGCGAGACGCTGGCTCCGCTCAGATCCCCTAGGAGCAACCCCCTCCCCCAGATGGGGGGGGTGATTTCTGAGCGGGGAAGTGGCTGGGCTGCCTCGCCTCAGGCACCTGAGGGCTGATCCAGCCCAGCAGTTGTGCTCAAGAGATATAAAAACATTCGGGGAGGGGAGGGGAGAGGCAGAATCCGGCTCTTCTGCACACCCCCATAGCTCTCTGTCCCTTTCCCGGGACCCGCTTTTCCCAAGCCTCAAAGTCCAGAGAGAAGCAGCAGCTGGGGTGAGCACTGTGTCAAGTCTCTTCCCCTCTTTGTGACTCAGTTTCCCCTACTGCCCTTTGTCTCTTGATGGCGCCTCTCTGGAAGCAGGGGCTGTGTCTGTCCCACTGGTGGGGCTCTCTGAGGGGCTCCACATGCTGGACTCTGCATCCCCTGCTCCAACCTGGGGGAGTGATTCAGCCGGGGCTGAGAAAGGACCTGTCCCGAAGTGCCTGTGAGCATTTCCCTGTCCCTTGTGCCTGGTGCCACGGCGCGTCGGCAGTGCCCCTGCCAGCTGGCTGCGTTCTGCAGCAAGGGAGCAAGATCCAGGGGTGCACTGCAAATGGAGAAGAGGGGACAGAGCAGGTTGTAGCTGGCAAAGGGCCTCGCCATTTGCATTTCTGTTGTTCACTCAATCTGGGGCCAGGATGGTTGGGTGCACGAGGGAAAGGGGGGGAGCCAGGACTCCTGGGTTCTCCTCTCTGGCCTGGCTGTGGGGATCCTGTCGCTTCCCCGCACTGCTCTAGGGCCGCTCTGCCCTGATGCAGCCGCTCCGTGCCGAGGGGCGAACCGTTGGTCCCACTCCCCGGGAGGTGGCGGCAGCACCGCAGGGTAGGTGGGTGTAACGGCGTCGCTTGGGCGTGGACGTGTCCAGAGGGAGCGGGCGCTGATACCCACGTAGGCACTGGTTCCTCTTTGGCAAAGATGGGGCTGGTGTCACTGCCCCTCCCATAGGTGGTGGTGGGGAATCCAGTGCAGTGCTCTGCAGGGTGTGCTCCGTCCTGTGTGTATGCAGCAGGGAGCTAGCCAGCCAGAATCAAGTAGGGGCAGGATCTGTGTATTTCTATAGATGGCCTGTGTATTTCTATAGATTTCTGTCCACCTAGGGAACTAGCCCCCTTTGCTGCCGCATTAGAACGGGACCCAGAGTAAGTGCTCAAAGTCCCCTGCCTGTTCCCTTGCCTGTAAGCTCCTGGAGGCAGGAACTTGTTTGGGGGTGTTTGTTCAGTCTGGCACCCCAGGCCTGGACCATGGTGTGCATGTGTGCGCTTGGTGCTATCCTAATGCAAATCAGCCGGGATGGCTGAGCTTCGGCGTGTCCATGGACCATGTGAACTGGGACCAGCCTGCGCTGGAGCCTCTGCTGCTGCTGCCTAGTTAGACCCTGTATCTACAGATGCAAATTGTGTGTGTGTGTCATTAATGCATGATTGACATGCCGGGACTCCAGGTAGTGGGGAGGCAGAATGTCGTTCAGTTGCTAGTCCAGGATTGGGGCTGACCTTCTGTGCCTCAGTTTCCCTTCTGTCCAGTGGGGCCCTACAGCCCTGCCGTGCCAGCTGCTGAGGATAAACACAGGAGGGGAAGTTGTGTGAGCTTTGCTGATCAGTGTGCGGGTTGGAGCTAGGTTGTGTTGTGTTGCAAGCAGTGGGAGTGATGGAACCCTGCTGGGGGAGAGGGGGGTGATGGCTGTGATCTTGCAAACTCTTGCACCTGGGTCTGGACTGTGAGCTCTTAGGAAGCTCTGGGGGTGAGGGTGTGCAGAGTCAGGGTCTGTGTGCATGTGTAATAGCAATGTCAGTGTAATGCATTTACAACAGCAGTGTGCGTGCACACATCTGTGCATGCACGTAAAGTGTGTGCATGCAGATCTGGGTGTGTGTGTCTTAACTGCGGTGTGCACGTCTGTGCACCTCTACAACACTGGTGCGTGTGCGTGCCGGTCTCTGCATGTCTAAGTATCACCAATGCTAAATGCTGGTCTCTGTGGCTGTGTCTAGATTGGCATGATTTTCCGCCATTTTCGTGATCGGGGCTTTTTTGCAGAAAACAAATCTGAGCTGTCTACACTGGCCCTTTTGCGCAAAAGCTTTGCACAAAAGGGACTTTTTGCCTGAACGGGAGCAGCATAGTATTTCCGCAAGAAGCACTGATTTCTTACAGTAGGAAGTCAGTGCTTTTGCGGAAATTCAAGCGGCCAGTGTAGACAGCTGGCAAGTTTTTCTAGAAAAGTGGCTGGTTTTCCAGAAAAACTGGCCAGTCTAGAAGCAGCCTGTGTGTGTGACACTGGTAACACTGTGTGGGCACAGGGGTGTGTGTGTAACACTAAAGGCACGCACAGGGGTGTGTGGAACACTGGTGTGTGTGCGGAACACTAGGGGCACGCACAGGGGGGGTGTAACACGGGGCACGCACAGGGGTGTGTGTAACACTGGGGTGTGCGTGTAACACTAGGGGCACGTGCAGGGGTGTGTGACACTGGAGTGTGTGTGTAACAGGAGGGGCCCGCGCAGGGGTGTGTGGAACACTGATGTATGTGTGTGGAACACTATTGTGCGCGCACGTGTCTGTAACATTAGGGGCACGTGCAGGGGTGTGTAGCACACTGGTGTGTGTGTGTGTGTGTGTAACACTAGTGTGTGTGTGACACTGGTGTGTGTGTATAACACTAGGGGCACGTGCAGGGGTGTGTGACACTGGGGTGTGGGTGTGTAACACTGATGTATGTGTGTGTAACACTATTGTGTGCGCACGCGTGTGTAACATTAGGGGCACGTGCAGGGGTGTGTAGCACACTGGTGTGTGTGTAACACTGGTGTGTGTGTGTGTGTGTGTGTGTAACACTAGGGGCACACACGGGTGTGTGGAACACTGGTGCTACGCGCGCCGTGCACACCCGTTCCTGGCTCCGGGCGGGGGGCGGCGCTGGCTGGCGCCGGGCCCGGCCGCTACCCGGGGCTTTGCCCGCTCTCCGGCGCTGGCGGCGGGGTCAGCCGGAGTTCAGCCGCATGCCATTAGGCAAATGAGCCGGGCGCTGGCGCGCCGGAAAAGGCCCTTCCGGGCCGGGCCGGGCGGGGGGAGCCGGGGGGTCCCGGGCGGCCCCGCGCAGGCAGCCAAGGGGTTAAGGCCGCTGGGAGGCGCCGCGTGGCAGGAGGGATTTTCAGCGGCGGCGGCCGCGCAGAGCCGAGCGGAGCGCGCCGGCCGCAGCCCGGCGCTCCGGGGGCGCAGCGAGCCGAGCCCGGCCGCTGCCTGCTCCGCCCGGGAGGCCGGGCCGGGACCTGCGGCGCTCGGCGGCGTCGGGAGGCGGCTGCGCCCCCGGGGCGCACGGAGCGATGGGCCCCTAGGCGGGGAAGGGGCCGCTGCGCCCGCGCCGGGGGGCCGGAGGAGGAGGAGGTTCCCCAGCGCCCCTCGCCGTGGATTTGGGGCGGGGCTGCCGGAGCCCCCGTCGGAGGCTGCAGGGCCCCCCCCCCTCCCCGATGGCCCCCGCGTGGGAGCTGAGCGCCGGGCCCGCTGCGTCTTGAGGGGCTGGAGCCGGCGCCAAGATGTACGAGAGCGTGGACGTGGCGGGGCTCAACCCCAGCCCCTTCCTCATGATGGATCTGTACAGCCAGAGCCGGGCCTGCCTGCTCCAGGACAAAGGGATCGGCCCCCCCGCGCCCTACGGGGCCCCGCTGCGGAGCCAGCACTGGACTAGCTCCAGCCACTGTAGGTACCGGCCCCGAGCGGGTGGGGGGCGCCTGCCAGCCCCCTTGTGTCCTGGTCCGGGGGTCCCCTGCTCTGCCTCGGGAAGGGGGGGCAGGGCGCTGGCGGGGGAGCCTTAGGGGGTCAGAGCTCCCTGGCTGGGAGCAGCCTCCTGGTAATGCCGGGGCTGGGCACAGTCCCCCTTCCCCCTTCACGCCCTGGGTCGCCATAAGCAACCCTTGGCCTCGTTCATTTCTGCCTCTGCTCTGGGCTTTCTGGGAAAAGCTGCCCCCTGGCCCGTGGGGGAGGGGGGATTTACTGCCCCACTTTAGCTCTCTGACCAAATCCAATTCTCTAAATAGCCCGCGGGGGCTTTATACCGGGGCTGTGGGGCGGGGAGCTGGGGGGAGGGGATTGTTTCCTGGAAAGCTCCCCAAACCCCATGGATATCTCAGGCCGGGCGCCCCGGAGCCGAGCTCCCTCCCCTTCCGCCCCAGTTGCGTCTCTGTAGCCTTTCCCCATCCATCGCGCCAGTGCTGGGGTGCCAAGGCGCCTCTGCCCCGTCCTAGGGCTGGGGGAGTAGAGGCCAAAACTTCTGGGTGCCTAGGGCCACTCGCCCTGCCATAGAAGGGGAGCAGCAGCGTGGGACAGCCTGGGTGTCAGGGGCCGCGTTGCTCTCCGAGAGCTCCCTGTGGCCAGCCGGCCGAGGCAGTTGGCGTTTTCCCAGCGCCAGGCAGGGTGAGTGGGAGGCTAGGAATGGGGTGTGGGGCAGGGGGTGGTGGTGAAATGTAGAGCGTTGCATTGGGAAGGGCCCTGGAAGTGGGGCAGAGTGGAGAGGGAGTGGGCAGCGCCTCTTAGAAATGGGCTCCCCCCCTCCCAAAGGCAGCTAGGAGAGAAAAACAAACCGGGAAGAAGGGGGGGGATGCGCACCCCTCCCCTTGTGTGGGGAGGGGGCCCTGTGGGTCTGGCCAGGGAGGGGTTGGCCTCAAACCTAACTGAGGTGTGTGGGGAGCAGAGAGGCAGGGGGCTGGGTTCTGGGCCTGGCCCCACGAAGCCAGCAGCGTCGCCTGCCCGGAGCTGGGAGCAGACCCTTCCGGAGGCCCAGGGAGCCCCTCTGGCGGGGCGAGGCGAGAGGCCATGGCGGGGAGAGTCCGGCAGCAGTCGGAACGATTTTCCCCCCCTTAACCGCCCTGCAGGCGGGGTGCAGCAGCTGCTCTGTCTCTCCTCCTGAGGGACCCTGGGACCGGCCCAGCCCTGTCCTGCCTCCCCTGGGGCCCTGGCTCCTAGGGCGCGCCCTGCCCTACCTGCTCTTCTGCTCCGGTGCCGGGCTGGGGGAAAGTCCTCGCCCGGTGTGCAGCTTTCCAGGACTTTCACCCTCCCTAACGCAGTGCCACCCCCACTTGGATCCCAGGGGCCTCGTCCATGCCTCTTGCCTCTCTCCTTCCCCAAGCGCACCCAGGGGCCTCCCTTGCCTCCTGGTGCCTTGAGCTGGAGGGATCGGCATGGGGCAGGGATGGGGGGGGGGGCTGGGTAGTCTGCCACCCTGGGTTGGTACCCTCAGACGGCTGGAGCAGAAACACATCCCAGCCCCTGCTAGGTTCACCTTCCTGTGCCTCCCCTGCCATGCCCAGCCTGCCTCCCCTGTCCCCAGCCTTCCCCTAAGGCTGCCTCGCCCTGCCCTCCCCCACCCCCCAGGCCCAATCTGCAGAGAACAAAGTCCCTTTTTGCCATTGTCTCTGGGGCCCTTTGACCTTTTGCTCTTATCAGGGAGTCCACAGGACCCTCCTCGCAGGCCTTTGTCAGCCGAGAGGGGTGGGGAACTCCTCAGGCAGCTTGTTGGTTTTTTGGCTTAAAGCTTGGGAAAGGTTTGTGTGAAAGGTTTGTGTGCGGAGGGCAGAGGGGGGCTGCCCTTTGCCCCCCCCCCAGGTGTTGCAAAAGGCTTGAGCCTGGAGGGCCCAGGCAGCTCTGTCCCCCCAGAGCCTGGGTCCCAGGGGGAGTATTTTCCTGGTGCAGGAGATAGGATGTGGGTATGGCAGGGTGTGTTGGCGCAGGTCGCCCCAGGTCGTGCGGCTGCCTCCCTGGCACTGGGAGCTCTGCCCCGGGGCCCCCCAGAGTTGGTGCTGCCCATGGCCTGGTCTGGGCCAGGCGTGCGGGGACTCCTTGGCGTTGGGAACCAGGAATGGGATACGCTCTGCTGGTCCTGCTGCCAGTAGGCTGAGCTGGGGAGGCAGGAGGCTGCTGGCACCTGGGGAGGTGCTGGAGGGCTGGGCTGTCGGAGTGGGGAGGGGGTTCTGTCTGCGTCTGTCCAGGTGCGAGGAAGGAGCCTGGGGCCCGCATGCTGGCCAGGTGCGGAGTAGCCTGGTCCACAGGGTCCCTTCCTGAGGCTGCACTGAGCCGTGGGCGTTGGGCTCGCTCCTTGGCACTGGCTGCCGGCCCCTGGCTGCCTGGCTTGAGGGCCCTGGGTACCCGGCTGAGCAGTTCTGGCAGCTCCTAGGTTTTCTTGTTGGTGCAGCTCCAGAGTCCCCACCCAGCCCCAGAGGCTGACCAGCCCTATGCGGGGCAGAGGGGACATCAGTCTCTCAGCCCCGTGGGGCCAGAAGCTGACTGATTTCCAAGCCAGACTGGGGCACAAGTCATGGGCCGTGGGGCCCGTTCCTGGGGGGCCACGGAGATGGAAGGGACCCCTGCGGGGGCCCTGCTGTGATTCCTGCGGCTGATTAGTCACTGGGTAGCGCTGGTTCATGGAACCCAAAGGCTTGGCTCAGCGCCGGTTCCCACGATTTATTATTGGGTTTAATTACTGGGCGAAAACCTTCCTGGGGGGGAGGGGGAAGGGTTGAAAATTGTCAGAGGAGCCCTTGCAAGGGGCTTTCCATGAAAAATTCTGGCTTGCTGCTTAGCAGGGTAGGCTAATTATAGTTGTGTAAACACCTCCAGTAGTGGTGAGAATGGAAACGTGTTAATTGGGGAAAGTGGAGGACTTCTGGCTTCTTGCCCCGTTTGAGGGGGGGAAACTTCTCCCCGCTGGCATGAAGGGAACCCACTGGCTGCCCGGCATGGCTAATGATGCTGTTACAGCCAGCTTGCACCGTAAACCCCTGCTCCCCCAGTCAGTCTCTTCTCCAGGGGGCCAGGAGCTCCCCATAACCGATGGCTGTCCCCCAATTCGAGAGGTCTGCACTCCACCCCCCTGGCTTCTCTCTGGCTTGGGAGCCGCAGCTCCTAGCGCCGTAGGTCGGACCTGGCATCTGTCTTGATTTGGGGGTGTTGCCCTGCCTACCCCCCACTCTCCCTGACCCCATCCTGTCTGGAGCCTGGGGGTGAGCTGTGGGACATGTCCGGCTGACCCGCTGGGGCGGGGAAAGCGGGACCCGGGTGGGATGGATCCAACATGGTGCGTCTAAGCACGTGTGTGCGTGCGCGGGGTGGGGGGGCGTTACCCGATGGAGGGTGAATCCGTGCGATCTGCCTTCGTGTGCTCGTCCTGCCTGGGGGACACCGGGGGTGGAGCCTGTAAGGTGCTGGTGATGCCTCTAGGGCGAGGGGGTGTCCTAGCTGGTATCTGGCCCAGGCTGATGCACCTGCTGGGGGGGGGGGGGGGGGAAGTGTCTGAATCCTGGTGCTGGGGGGGTGCTCAGCTATTTGCTAGCACTGGGATGTGCCTCCTGCCGGCTATGCCGGGCGCTGCCCTGGCGGGAGTTCTGGGGGCTCCTGCCCTCTCAGCTGGGCCAGAGCATGGCTCCGTGCAGCCCTGGGGATGGGTGCCCGTGGCAGGCAGTGTGGGCTAGTGAGTAGAGCTCTGGGGTGGGCCAGCTGGCCTTGGCCCCTGCCTTGGCCACTGACCTGAGTGACCAAGGCCTGGTCACTCCCGTGGGTGAGGGGCTCTCTGGGAGGAAGTGCTTGGTGGGGATACTCTGCTGCTCTCTAGCCAGGCAGCTGGGGCTCCCTCCCGTTGGGGGGGGTGTGGCTAGCAAGGGAGGGGGGGTCAGCCATCCAGAACCAGAGAGCATGTGCCCCATCTGCAAGGAGCCTCCCTGGACCGAGTGTACCAAGCCAGGAAGGGAACCCAGGAGTCCTCCGCCCCCCCCCCCCCCCCGGCCGACCCTCACTGCCCAGGGTGCTGCCCCCTGCTCTCCCTCATTGCTCCAGCTGAGCCCTGGCACAGGCGGGGGGCCAGTGGAGGCATCATGGCGGGAGGCTGGGCAGGGGCGCCGCGCTCTGGGCAGCGTGGTGAGCGGGCGCGGGGACGGCCCCGCAGTCTCCTCGCATTAGCCGTGCTCCGTCGCCCCCCCCTCCCCGGCTGGCTCTGCCGCAGCCAGCCCCGGCGCTGCGGCACTCGGGCAGCGCCAGGCAGGCAGACGGGACACGGGCAGATGGGGTCGGGGGCACCGGGTGAGTTCAGACTTTGCCCCCCCCCCGCGGGCGGGGCACCCCGAGGGCCTTGGGCAGCCCGCAGCGCCCCCTGGCAGGGGGTGTGGGCCGTGGGGCCTGAGGCTCTTTGGGCCTCCGGCTGTTCTCTTCCCCACTCCACGATTCAGGGCAGGAGAGTGCTGGTCCAGCCTGTCCGCCCATGGCCAGGGCTGGAGGGGGGTAGGGATGGGACTTCTCCTGGCCTCCCTTAGTCATGGGGTTTGTGGCTGTCCTGGGTCATATGGGGGGGGGGCTCCAAGACAGATGGCACCTTGCACCCTCCTTGGTGTGTGGGGGGGCTCTCACCTGGGGATTTCCCCTAATGTGGGGTCAGTGCAGGACTTTGGCAGAACCTGTCTCTTGCTTTGTGTGTGTGTGTGGGGGGGGGGGGGCAGGAGCCAGGACTCCTGGGTTCTCCCCAGCTGAGGGAGGGGAGTGAGGTCTAATGATTAGAGCTGGGGAGGACTGAGAACCAGGACTTGTGGGTTCTCTCCCGAGCTCCCTGGGCAAGGCTGTGTGCTCCCCCCCCCCGCGCCTGGGAGCCTGGTTTCCCACGCCCTGCGTGCTGGTGTTGGCCTGGCCTGGTGGAGCTGGGCCCTGGCGCTGCCTGGGGGCTGGGCAGCCGGGGATGTCTGGGGCGTGTCCCACTGGATTTCCTGCGCAGCGACTCAGGAAAGCCAAGCCCATGTGGAGTGAAACCGGAGCCAGGGCCGAGGGAGGAAGGGAGGGGGTGGCTTGAAATCCTGTTTGCCAGGGAAGCTCTGCTCAGCCTCCGCATCTGGCTCGCAGCTGGGTCCTGCTGCTTCCCCTCTTGGCCAGGGAGCAGGGCCTAGTGCTTAGAGCAGGGTGATGAGAGCCACGACTCCTGGGTTCTAGTCGCTTGCTGGCTCCCTCCTGGCATCTTTAACTGTCCCCTCCTGCACCACCTCCCCCGCCCCCCGACTCCAGCTGACTCTACTTCCCACGCCAGCCCCTCCCTCCCAGAACAGCTGCTCCTGCGCCCGCCCAGGGTGCGTCAGGGAGAGGAGCTGCAGCGCACGGCGCCTGCTTGCCGATGCCAGCCCTGGCCTCCCCTGCCCACTGCTCTTGCCGGGAGAGGCCCGGGCTCCCCTCTGCTCGGAGCTTGGGCCCAGCTGCCCGGCTGGCCGCTCTCCGGAGATCAGGCAGGGATGCCCCTGCCTTGCGCGGCGAGGTCTCCGAGCCGGGCAGGTGTCAGCGTCGCCCTCCCGAGGCCGCGGGGGACATGGCCCCGCGCCCCCCAGGAAGCGGGGATGCAGTACGGATGCAGTTCGGCGTTCCATTGAACTGGTGAAATGGGATTTTACATCCCTAGGCAGCAGCGGGCCGCCGGTGCCCCCCGCGTGGCCAAGGGCAGAGCGGTGGAACCCCCCGTCAGGCACCAAAGTCTCCTGCCCCAGTGGCACGTGGGTGAAACCGGCCCCATGCTCTGAGTGGAGCCCACCATCAGGTGTGAGCCCGGGGCGTGGAGGGAGCCTGCATGGCCAGGTGGGGGATGGGTTGAAATCCAGGCTCTTGGGCACAGATTGTGTCTCTTAACAGCCCCCTCTCCCCTGCTGCCCTCCCCCCTGCGGAGTGCGGGCTGGGGCGGGGAGCCTGGGGCGGCTGTGAGCAGGATGCCGAGGGAGGAGGCGGCTGCTCTGGGCTGCAGTGAGCTCTGGGGGTCTGTTTTATTGGGGGGGAGGGGGCCATATTCGCCTGCTGACCCCGTGCTCCATGCAGGGGAGGGGGGGCAGCTCCCTGCTCTGCCCCAGCTGTGCGCCATGCTCAGGCTGCCAGGGCCCCTGTGGGGCTGTGCAGAGGGTGCATGTGCTGGGGGGAGGGGGGGAGTGCAGGTGTGCGCCCAGGGGCCATGAGTATGTGCGGGGGGGTCTGGGGCACAGAGGCAGGGAGAGCCTGCCGGAGGGAGCAGGTTCAGCTCCCAGGTTGGTAGCGCTGGGCCCAGGCAGGGCCACCCGTGCCTCCAGCATCTTCTACCCCAGGGCGCGGTGCCCTCCCCCGCCCTGGCACCCTTCCTCCCCTCTGCCACCCATGAGCAGCTGGGGCATCGGACCCTTAAACACCTCCCTGCCCCCCACCGCCTGGGCACAGAGCTGCACCCACGTCGCCCCACGATGCCCCTGCTGAGGCCAGGTCGCCCCAGCCTCTGGGGTGGAGCCGGCTGGGCCCCAGCCCCCTTCCTGCCCCCCGCCACCCTGTTTGAGTTCCTGGGTTCCAGGCAGGGCCCATGGGGCCTGGTCTGCAGCCGCCCCGGCCTTCCTGCCGCCCATCTCCTGCCTTCCTGGAGTGCGGTTGCCCGATGCTGGTCTCCCCCTGGAGCACCTGCCCATGCTGGGGTCCTGGGCGCCCCCCGTGCCATGGGGCTGGGGGGGAAACCTGTGGGGCAGTTTGTGGTAGCTCCGGGCGGCCGGGGACAGGAGCCTGTGTCCTGCCAAGCCCAGCCCAGCCCCCAGCGTTCTCCACCCCCCCTCCCCCGAGCAGTGGGGGCCGGTTCTCCCCTGCCCGCATGGAGGGCTCCTTCCTGTGGGGAATCCCTGGCCCGGGTGGATTGAAGCCCCTGCTTGGGGGGCAGCTGCCATTGGGGAGAAGGGGCGACCCAGCCCGGCTGCAGCACGGTCCTGGGGTGCCCTGCGTGTGTAGCCAGCTGCCCAAGCAGAGGGGAGTCTTGACCCCGGCAGGCGCTGGGGGTCTGGTGCCCGCTGCTCTGGCTCCCCACCCCCGGGGGTGCCCCGCAGGACTCGGAGCTGGACTGGGCCCAGAGGGGTCTCACGGGGAGTTGGGGGCAGTTTTCAGGGCCTGTCCTGGCCTCAGCTCTCCTTTCCCCACCGTAACCCACGCGGGGGCAGCGGAGTCGCTCCGGATGGACACCCGCAGGAGCAGGTCCCGGGGCTGTTCTGGGTGGGGTGGGGCCGGGGGCTCGGGGCTCCTGGGGTCTGCTGTCTCTGGGCAGTGGAGTGGGGCTGGAGCAGCCATGGGTGACTGGGAGCTGGCCCTCTAGGCACTGCCCCTGGCTTGCTGTGACCTGGGCCCAAGCGTGTCCCCACCCCGTGCCTCAGTTTCCCCTTCTCTCACGGGGTTCCCCCCCACCCTGCCAGTGGGGCTGTGGACTGCAGGAGTGGGTTTCCCTGTGAGGGGCTGGGCTTGGACACAAAGCACCGAGTCTGCCCAGCACCCACACTCCAGCCCCGAATGCACTGGCAGCTTGCCCTGCCGCTCCCCCACATACAGGGGACCCCCCCGGCCAGAGGCCCCGGGCCCCCCACGCCAGGCACGCGAGGAATGGCTGGGAGAGCCGCCGGGGCAGGATCCTCCAGTGGCCCCTCGGCCTGGCCTGGGCTGGGCTCTCTATTGTCAAGACTGTGGGTCTTGGCAGAAGCTAACCTGACAATGGCCCCTTTGTGCTGCCGCTGGCGCCTTTGTCACCTGCCCTTTGGCGTCTCCCCACAGCCCCCTGCTCCCCTCCCCCGCAGCCCCCTTCCCCATTGCTCCCTGCCCCCCACAGCCCCTCCCCCACAACCCCCTTCCCCATTGCTCCCTGCCCTCCACAGCCCCTCCTCCCCATTCCCCTCCCCCGCAGCCCCCTTCCCCATTGCTCCCTGCCCCCCACAGCCCCTCCTCCCCATTCCCCTCCCCCGCAGCCCCCTTCCCCATTGCTCCTTGCCCCCCACAGCCCTCCTCCCCCTTCCTTTATTCCCCTCCCTTGCAGCGCCTTGTTCCCCTTCACCTATTCCCCTCCCCCACAACCCCCTGCCCTCCACTGCTCCCTTCCCCCGCAGCCCCCTGCTCCCCTTCACCCATTCCTCTCTCCTGCAGCCCCCTGCCCCCCACTGCTCCATTCCCCTCCCCAGCTGCCCCCCCACTGCTCCTGTCCCCCCATCTCCCCTCCTCCTGCTCGCTTGTCCGGCCCCTCCCTACTGTCTTCCTGCTTTGTCCAACTTGTGAGCTTCTGGTTGGGGTTTTACACCCCTCAGCACTTGAAAATCGGGGGGAGGCTGCTCTTCCTGCAAAGCAGTGTGGGAGGCGGAGGGCTCGCGGCCCGAGGGTGACTGGCCCAAGGCAGGGTGTGCACAGGGCCTGGTGGGACCCCTGACAGCGATCTGGACCCTTTCACTTTCCTCCTCCTCCCCCCCCCCGGCCCAGGGCTCTGTGACCTTTCCCTGCCACGTAGGCGCCGTTCTCTTTGTACAGAGGGAAACTGAGGCACAACGTTGGAGCTTATCCAGGCTGCCGGTCCCTGTTCCACCCGCTAGGCTCCGCTTCCTCCCAGCAACAAGAATAGAAGCTAGAAACCTGGACCCCGGTTTCCCTCCCTCACCAGGGCCAGAACAGAGCCCCGAATCCCAGCGCCGTGGTGCCTCTCCCTGAGCGTGGCGGGCTCCCAGCTGGCAGCAGAGGAAGCCCTGGGCTGAGATGCCTGCCTGCCCCACAGGAGGGGGTCTGGCCACGCTCTCCCTGGCCTAGGGCGGCCCCTCGCCCTGGGGCAACCCAAGGAGTGCTGGCTGCCAGCCCCACCCCTCTGACCTGTGAGTGCTGGCTACTCCGTGACCTGCTTATGCCCCGGGGTGTCTGGGACAGCGGCGGGGGGGGGGGGGTGTTCCTCCCTCTGCCAGGGGGCTGTTGTGGCCTGGCGCTGCCCTTTGGCTGCTAGTGAGGCTGTGCCCCACAGCTCTTGGTATGAGCCCGGCCCCCTGGGGGCCTGATTGCCCTGGCTCTGCGGGGCTCTGAGCTCCCTGTCCCGTCAGTGCAGCTGGGAAGCCCCAGGCCCACCGGGGACCCCCATCCAGCTTCTGACGCTGGGTCTGCCCGGCTGTGCTGAGCTAGCTGGCAGGACAGGGTCCCCGTTTGCCCGCTGCGCCCGCGCTGAGCTGCTGGGTCCCCTCGCCCAGGGGCATGTTGCAGAGCAATTAGCACAGCCTCCTTCGTTATCACCCGCAGGGGCCTTCGACTGGAACAGATCCCCCATTGTTACCCGTGGCTTCCCCTTTGTCTGTGGCCAAGAGGCTCCGAGCCTGGGGAGGGGGCTGGCATGTTCCCCGGGGATCAGCGATGGGGGGGGGGCACTCAGCAGCCCGCGGGGAGCAGGTCTGGCTCCATGCAACTCCCTGCCTGGTATTCAGGCCCCCCCGGCCCCTCTCAGCAAGAAAAAAACCTAGGAGTCCTAGTGCCCAGATCCTTGCTCTAAGCACTAGCCCCACTTCCCCCTCCCCCAAGCTGGTAGAACCCAGGAACCCTGGCTCCCAGCCCCCCACTCTTATCACTAGCTCCCTCTCTTTTCCCTGCTGAGTAGGGGCTGAGGGGAGAAGCCCTGCCCACCCCCCGGGCCATCTGATGAACTGTCAGCACCCGGAGGTGCTTTCCCTGTGCCCAGACCCCCCCTGCCCCTCCCGGTGCTGTTTGCTGTCTGGCCTGCGCGTGCAGGGCCCCCTTGTTCCCTGCACACCTGGGGGGGGAGCAGGGTGTTAACCCCGAGGGGCCCAGCCCTTCACATCCTGTTTGACTGGTTCTCTTGGTTCCCACCGTCTGCAAACATCCTGAGCTGCTGGCGCGGCTGCGTTAACTCCTTCCTGGCCCGGTGCCTGGGGGGAGCAGGCGGGAGGGGTATTGCTAGCACCCCCTGGGAAAAAGCGCTGCAGAGTGCTGGCGGGCACTGTGCGCACCGCTGCCCTCTACAGGCTGGAATCGGACTTGCCCCGCCGTGGGTCATAAGCACTGTACTGCCGCCAGCGGGGAGAGCATGGGGGCCGGCCCACTTGCCCAGCCAGCACCGAGCCAGGGCCTGGTCTGAGTTACTCGGTTATGTCTTTGGGGTAGGCTGGCCTGTGGCAGGTGTGTGTGTGTGGGGGGGTTGTTTTTGTGGCTCTCTGACAGGTGAAAGAGCAAAGACCGGGACAGGTAGGACTATAGGGGGGAGGGGTTTGAGGCTGGGTTGAGGGAGGCTGTCATGAGGTGGGGGGAGGGGGCGAGGCTGCCACAACAGCCTCATGAGGTGGGGGGAGGGGCTGGAGACAGACATGTGGGGGAGGCGCTGGTTCTGCCCCAGCCGTTCGGTGAGGGGCCAGAAATACGGGTGCTGCCCAGGAAGGGCTGGGGTGCCGGGTGGCAGCAGCAGGTAGAGAGCTGGGCCCAAGGGAGCCGGGTGCACCATGGGGAGGACTTCACTTGCAGGGCAGTTGGTTTCTGGTTTGACCCCCTTGCTGGCCACTATGCTCCTGGGCCTCAGTTTCCTCCTCCAGCCTCTCTGTGTGCGCGCGTGGGGCGTGTGCATGTGTCCCCCCATGTGCGGGGCGTGTGCATGTGTTCCCCCATGTGCGGGGCGTGTGCATGTGTTCCCCCATGTGCGGGGCGTGTGCATGTGTCCCCCCATGTGCGGGGCGTGTGCCGGTGTGTCTGTCCGTGCAGGGGGCTCCCTTTGTGCCGGCGCTGACCCTCTGCCAGGCAACTGGTGCTCTTGGCTCAGTGACGGGGGCCTCTCCCGGGGAGAGGGGCAGGTCGGGCCATTTCTATTTGTTTTTAAATGTCTAGTTCAAAATCCCCCCCCCCCCCGACGAACCCCTTCATCTCCCATTCATGGAGTCTCCGCTCCCTGTGGAGCGCAGCGGTGCGAGGGGGCTGGCGAAGCCCCCGGTGGCGGGAGCTGGCTCCGAGGGCCGGCTGGGGGAGTGGGCAGCGCCGGTCCTTCGAGAGGCTGCCGATGCTGGGCTGCGTCTGACTCAATTCCTCGGCTCCTTCCTATGGCCTGGAAACGTCAATTCGCATCTGCCAGGCTAGGAACCCGCCTTCCCTGCACCTGGCTCCGAAGCCACCCAGGCTCGGTGGAGGGAGGGGGCCAGAAACATCCCCATCTGCCCCAGGAACGGTCGGTGGCTGCGGGCCCATGCTGCCGGGAGAGGCAGGCATGCTGGGGAACCGGCCAGGTCAGGGGCCTGGGCCTGGCATGTGGGTAACCCGGAGCCCTGGACGCTGCTGTACCGGCTGCTCCTTTCTACCCGTCGGTCGCTGGCACGGAGGGGGGCTGCCGGGGCTTTGGGGCCACGTGTCCCTGAGGCTGGCGTCTCTCGTGGTGCTGTAGTGACGAGAAGTCCTGTGGCGCCTTATAGACTAACAGAATGAGTGGAGCATGAGCTTTCGTGGGCAGAAACCCACTTCCTCAGATGCACGTCGTGGAAATTCCAGAGGCAGGTGTAAATAAATATCCAGGCATAAGAAGAGTTCCAGTCAAGAGTCGGGCTAGAGATAACGGGGCCATTCAGTCAGGCAGGATGAGGCCCACTTCCAGCAGCCGATGTGGAGGTGTGAACACCAAGAGAGGAGAAACTGCGTTTGTAGCTGGCCAGCCATTCACAGTCTGTTTTACCCGCAGCTGATGGTGTCGAATTTGCAGATGAACTGTCGCTCTTCGGTTTCCCTTTGAAGTCTGGTCTTGAAGTTTTTTTGGTGCAGGGTGGCTACCTTATCACCATTCCTGATATCCTGGTGCTTTCACCCCCTGGTGCCAGGCCTCGGGGCTGGGTGCCAGGCACCCCTGGGGCAGTGGCATGGGCTAGTTCAGCCGGGAGATAAACCAGCCGCTGTGCCAGCCACGTGTGCCGGAGCATCTCCATGGCCCACCCTAGCTGTGCTGCGGGGCACCCCACTGAGGTCTGGACTGCTATGTGGGGTGACGCGGGGCGGTGGCGAGCACGTGGGGGGTGCAGGCGCCCATCTGGGGGCCGTGGCCTCACTGTGCCATGACAGGCAGGGGAGCTGGGGTGCTCCCGGCACATCTGGGGCCTTCCCCCGGCTCTCGCAGAACGGAGGGGGGCTGGCAGCGTCACGTCCCAGGCTGCATTGGCTTTTCATCCCCACGTGAGCTGCACCGGGCCCTGGACTGGGGGGCAGCCATGTCCTTCATTCTGCAAAGCCCCTGGCGCTGCCCACGTTCCCCCACACAGGCACGCGCTGGGGCGCCCTCCCCCCCTGCCAGGGACAGACTGGCTGCTCTGCAGGTGGCATAGACCCTGGTGTCTCCCTTCTGCATGCAGCACAGCCCCAGGAGGGGGTCAGAGCAGACTTGGGCTCGCCCACCCCTGCCTGTGGCTTTGCCCTGCCCCCCAATCTCCTAGTGCAGTTCCCCCCTTGCCGTCTCCCCTCCCCCCGGTGCCCTGCTGCACGCAGGGCGCCCATGTGGGGGCAGAGTCCTCTGGGCGCTTATGGGCGGGGGACGGGCCCCTCCGCAGGCAGCGACTGGACCCCTGACCTTGCGCCCTCTTCTCCCCCAGCCATCGAGACGCAGAGCACCAGCTCCGAGGAGATCGTCCCCAGCCCCCCGTCGCCGCCCCCGCTGCCCCGGATCTACAAGCCCTGCTTCGTGTGCCAGGACAAGTCCTCGGGCTACCACTATGGGGTGAGCGCCTGCGAGGGCTGCAAGGTGAGTGCGGGCTGGCGGGGGCAGGACGGGGGGTTCTGGGAGGCCAAGGTGGCCCCGATTCTGGTTCAGACCAGGGGACGAGGAGGCCTGGGCTCTGGTCATCCCCCCCCCATCCCCGCCGTGGGCCGCTTCGCCTCACCGCAGCAGGTAACGGAGCCCGGGGGCTCCCTATTTTGCGCTCAGCTCCTCTGCGCGCTTTCACTGGGCCCTCAAAGCTTCCATTGCCCTGCCTGTAAAACAGGGTACCCCTTCTTAGCCCGGCTGATCAGCAGAGCGCCCACTGCTAGGCTGCAAGTTCCTCCTGGTGGTGCACATTCGCTCATGCTTCGGTGCACGAAAAAAAAATATTCTGCACATGGGTGGAAAGGATTCGAGGGAACATTGCTTCTCACTCTCTCCCGGCGCAGCCAGGCAGCAGCCTCCAAGCCGGGTGTTTTGCTGACAGCTCAGCTGGAGTGCCACCTAAATCACCCCTTGGACAAGGGGAAACTGAGGCACGGGGCGACCTGCCTTCGCTTCCCAAGGTTTGCCAGGGGGTCTGCGCTAGGAATAGAACCCCGGAGTCCTGGCTTCTTGTACTAACCACAAAGACATCCCCCCCCTTACAGCCCCACAGTGGGGCTGGGCTAGATGGATTCAGTCCCCCTGCTTGCCTGGGTGCCATGTAGCCGCACTGCCCCAGTCCGTGCAACTCAGGGCCTTGGGGGGAGCACAGGGCTGGGAAGAGCACCCCCTGCTCCAGCTTCGCGGATCAGCGAGCAGTGTGGAGCTTAGCCCGGCTCTGCGGGGGATTAGCGCTAAATAGTGCAGCAGCTGCTGGCTCTGGCTGTGTCCCAGCGCCAAGGTTCAGCCGGCGTCACCGCCTCTGCGTAGGGGTCAGGATGAAGGGCACGGGTTTGCGCGCGTGTCGGTGTCGCGCACCCGGCCCCTGCCAGCTCCCGCTCTCGTGTGCCCTCAAGTGCAGCTGGCTAGCCCTCCGCCGGCGTGTCCCAGTGTGTCGCCGGCGTGGGCTGCACGGGGGGCCGGTGCTGTCTGGCCCCGGGGCGCTGTGCGCGTGGGAGCCGGGAGCTAATCCCTCGGCGCGGATGTGCGGGGCTCCGTGCTCAGCTGCTCTGCATCCTTCAGCACTTCTGATTTACATTCCAGCAGCGGCTGGGCCGGGGCCAGCCCGGGGGCGGGGGAGGAGCGTCTGGCTGCAGCGTCACACATGTCTCCTGGCTCCAGCGCCCACAGCCAAGCTCTCGGCTGGGCTCCCATTTCTGGGCCCGTCCCACTAGCCCAGCTCTCCAATTCGCTCCTGGGGAGGCAGGGGCCTTGCGGCCGAAGCATAAGGCTGGGGGAGGGGGAAGGGATCAGTTCCCAGCTCTGCAACAGATGCTCTGCGCCTCAGTTTCCCCAATCTATGGAAAGCTGGTGATTTTGTGTGTGGGGTGCTTCTGCTCTTCATAGCAAGCCCTGATCTCGGTCGGGGTCTGGGCAGCGCCCGGCAGGACGGGGCCCTGATCTCAGTCGGGGTCTGGGCAGCGCCCGGCAGGACGGGGCCCTGATCTCGGTCGGGGTCTGGGCAGCGCCCGGCAGGACGGGGCCCTGATCTCGGTCGGGGTCTGGGCAGCGCCCGGCAGGACGGGGCCCTGATCTCGGTCGGGGTCTGGGCAGCGCCCGGCAGGACGGGGCCCTGATCTCGGTCGGGGTCTGGGCAGCGCCCGGCAGGACGGGGCCCTGATCTCGGTCGGGGTCTGGGCAGCGCCCGGCAGGACGGGGCCCTGTTCTCGGTCGGGGTCTGGGCAGCGCCCGGCAGGATGGGGCCCTGATCTCGGTCGGGGTCTGGGCAGCGCCTGGCAGGATGGGGCCCTGATCTCGGTCGGGGTCTGGGCAGCGCCCGGCAGGACGGGGCCCTGATCTCGGTCGGGGTCTGGGCAGCGCCCGGCAGGACGGGGCCCTGATCTCGGTCGGGGTCTGGGCAGCGCCCGGCAGGACGGGGCCCTGATCTCGGTCGGGGTCTGGGCAGCGCCCGGCAGGACGGGGCCCTGATCTCGGTCGGGGTCTGGGCAGCGCCCGGCAGGACGGGGCCCTGATCTCGGTCGGGGTCTGGGCAGCGCCCGGCAGGACGGGGCCCTGATCTCGGTCGGGGTCTGGGCAGCGCCCGGCAGGACGGGGCCCTGATCTCGGTCGGGGTCTGGGCAGCGCCCGGCAGGACGGGGCCCTGATCTCGGTCGGGGTCTGGGCAGCGCCCGGCAGGACGGGGCCCTGTTCTCCGTCGGGGTCTGGGCAGCGCTCGGCAGGATGGGGCCCTGATCTCCGTCGGGGTCTGGGCAGCGCCCGGCAGGATGGGGCCCTGATCTCCGTCGGGGTCTGGGCAGCGCCCGGCAGGATGGGGCCCTGATCTCCGTCGGGGTCTGGGCAGCGCCCGGCAGGACGGGGCCCTGATCTCGGTCGGGGTCTGGGCAGCGCCCGGCAGGACGGGGCCCTGATCTCGGTCGGGGTCTGGGCAGCGCCCGGCAGGACGGGGCCCTGATCTCGGTCGGGGTCTGGGCAGCGCCCGGCAGGACGGGGCCCTGATCTCGGTCGGGGTCTGGGCAGCGCCCGGCAGGACGGGGCCCTGATCTCGGTCGGGGTCTGGGCAGCGCCCGGCAGGACCAGCAGGGGGAGCGGACGGGAGGCAGGGAAGGGAAATTCCTTCACCGTTTTAATTCGAGCTGGAGCCTGTTCCAGCCCCGCCCCCCCACTGCACTGGAATCCCGGAGCCGGGCTCTGCTGCCCCTCCCGAGGGCTCCAGCTGCAGCCCTCCCCCCCAGGTGCTATTGTAGCCCGGTGGCGCCCCACAGTTCAGCCCAGCCCACGGGGGCCCATGTGGCCCCATTGGAGCTGCTGGGCTGCCCCCCTCGCTCACTGGGGCTGTGACCCGGCTCTTCCAGGGCTTCTTCCGCCGGAGCATCCAGAAGAACATGGTGTACACCTGCCACCGCGACAAGAACTGCATCATCAACAAGGTGACGCGCAACCGGTGCCAGTACTGCCGCCTCCAGAAGTGCTTCGAAGTGGGCATGTCCAAGGAGTGTAAGTGCCCGCGGCGCCCCCGTCTGCCCGGCCCGGCTCCCTGCCCCCGGACGGCTCAGGCCTGGTTCCCTGCTCCCATCTTCCTCCCCCGGCTCCCTGCCCCCGGGCCTGTCTGCCCAGGCCTGGCTCCTGCCCCCGGGCCCGGCTCCCTGCTCCCCCTGGGTCCGTCGGGCCCAGCCATGGCTCCCTGTTCTTCACGGCCTGTCTGCCCCACGCCTGACTCCCTGTGGGCCCATCATCTCAGGGGTCTGGCTGGGGGGCACAGCACTGGGGGCTGGCTAAGGAGCTTGGCACTGGGGGGCCGGGTGGGGGAGGGATGTTGCCTCTGGATGCTTTGCTGAGCCCGGAGTCAGGAGACATGGAAAAAAGCCGATTCCCTGGATTGGATGTGGGTCTGAAATCCCAGCCCCTCTCCGGGGGGGGGGGGGGGGGGGGGGGGGGGGGGGCTTCTGGCTGCATTGGCAAGGGAGGCACTGAGCTGCGCTTGCAGGGGGTACCGGTCATGTGCTCCCCTCCCCCAAGAGTCAAGGCACAAGAGGGGGGCACCAGTCCGCCCTCCCCCCACCCAGAGTCAAGGCACAGGAGGGGGGGTTTCCAGTCAGGCTAAGCAGCTGGGCCCCCCCCTTCCTGTGGGATCCAGGCCGTTGCCCTGGCAACCCGTGATTGATGATGTCAGAGATAAATGACGCTGACAAGGGCCTCCTGGCGTCTGCATGCCAGTTGTCATGGCGCCCGCCTGTAAACCCGCCCGCTTGCGGCTGCCTGCCCGGGGGTGGGTCGCTCTGCAGAGACCAACGGGGGCGCAGCTGCCTGGCCCAGCCCCCCCGCCCCTCCCCGCGAGCCCAGCCCCGTGTGCCCCGAGCCGGCGCAGCGGGTGCGTGGGAGGTGGCGCAGCCTGTGCCCAGGGGCTGGCGAGGGCATCGTGCCAGGCCGACATGGGGGGGCCGCCTGGCCTGTGTGTGTAGGGAGGGGGGGCCCCTTTTGGCTGGGAGCGGTCCAGGTTTCCCCCTCTCCCGCTGGCTGGGGTGGAGCAGGACTGCCCCCCAGTGCATGATGAGAGCCAGCCGTGGCCAAAGGGAGGTCTCTGTGGGTTGGGTCTTGAGGCTGCGGGGGCCAGCTGTGGAGCTGGGGGGCCCTTCCCAGCCTGCCCCATCCCGGGGCTATAGCCGCTGGCTGCGGTGGGTGTCCTGGAGCCAGGGCAGGGGATTAGCAGAGGCCCCGGTGCGGCTGGCTCTGGGCCGTGCCCTGGAGCCGGTGCTGGGCGGATGATGAACGCCGTGTCATGGCGGCAATTTTCCCTTCCCGAATTGTCCCGGCATTTCTCTCCTCTCCACGTGATTGGATTTGCCGAGCGGACGTGAGTGATTCCCCGAGCCCCACTCCCCTCCCCCCAGCGGGCGGCCCTGAGCGATCGGCTGTCCCCGGCATCGGCGGCTGATGGCCCCGGCGCGTTTTAGAGTCGTGTGCACCGCGGCTGTTGGCTCCACTCGCCCCCAGCCCCACCCTCGGGGCTGCTCACCCCCCCCCCCACCTCCACACACACACTTTGCCCCTCCCCCTGCTTCTGCCTTGGGGGGCTGCTCACCCCACCCCCGATATTGCCCCAGCCTCCTGCCCGTCCTTCGGGGCTGCTGGCCCTGCCATCATTTTCTCCCTCAGGGCTATTTGCATCACCCCACCCCCCCGTATTGCCTCACCCCCAGCTCCCCAACACGCCCCGCCCCCTCCAGTGGCAGACTCCTTGTCCCTTGCTCCCCGTCCCCTGGGAGATGGGCTGTTCTGTGCAGGGCAGGGACACGCTGCGTTCGGGCGCCCGCCACGGGGCATCTGCCACTCGCTGCGTAGGGCTGGTCACGGCCTGGGTCTGGGCAGCCTGGTGTATCCCCGAGCCCGGGCACCAGGTTGTGCCGGGCCTGGCCAGCAGGGGGCAGTGTCTGGTTCTTGGGCAGCCCAGGGAGCATGGGATGGGGATACCAGGGGGCAGGGCTGGGGATACACAACAGGGCCCCCTCCCGGCTGGCTCTGGGCACCCGCCTGGCACAACGGGGCCCCGCTCCTGGCCAGGTCTGCAGACTTACGGGAGCATTTATTGGTCCTTTCCGTGGCTGGCCACCATGTACAACCCCCTTGCTAGGCCCAGCGAGGGCTCGGTCTCTAGGGCGTATTTGGGGTCCCCGTTCCGTGCCAGCGCGGGGATTCCCCGTCCCAGAATGTAGGAGACGGATGCTGAGCTGGGGCCAGGCAGGGCGCGTGGGGCTGAGCTGAGGTTGAGCTGATAACCATGTCACCGCACTCCCCATCTCCAAGCTGGCTTCTCTCCCTGCCCTGCCCCCGTGCTAAGGGCTGTGGGTCCTGATGCGCCCAAGGGCTGCGTCTGGTGCCCAGTACAGTCTGTGATGGCTGAGCGGTCAGAGCCAGGGCGTACCCGAGGGGCGACCCCACCTGTCCTTAGAAGGGGGGGTGCACTGAGAGGCATCGGGGCCGGCCTGCTCACCTGTCTGCCCGCTCCCCGCCCCCAGCTGTCCGGAACGACAGGAACAAGAAGAAGAAGGAGGCGCCGAAGCAGGAGTGTTCGGAGAGCTACATCCTCACGCCCGAGGTGGAGGATCTCATTGAGAAGGTGCGCAAGGCCCACCAGGAGACCTTCCCCGCCCTGTGCCAACTGGGCAAATACACTACGGTGAGTGCTCCGGCCTGTCCCGGCCCCTGGGAAGCGCTGGCACTGGGCACCGGCATGGCACCCACTGGGCTGCGGGTCGGGAGTGAGGGACAGAGACAGCTTGGGGATTGGCAGGGCCAGGGGAAGGGGGCTGGAGCTCCAGGGTGGGCAGGCTGCTTCTTGGCTCCTGTGCTGGCCTAGCGGTGAGCACGCTGTTTCCCCGCCCCCCCCAACATCCTTGAGGGTCCCACTTGCTCCTTCTTGGCAGGGGCTGTTCCCAGCCTGCTGCTGCCTTGTCCTCAGCTCTGGGAGGGGAGTGTAGCGTAATGGTCAGAGCAGGGGGCTGAGAGCTAGGACTCCTGTGTCCCTTGGACATCTTGCTTCCCTGTCCTGTACCTCAGTTTCCCCAGCGGTACAGTGCCCCCCCTCCCTCGTTAATTACCGGTAGGCATGGGCAGAGCGCCATTCGTGCCAGGCCGGGGGTGGGCCCCGCTGTGGGGCTGACTCCCTCCCGCTCACTGGGGCTGGCGCATCCCTGCAGAACAACAGCTCGGAGCAGCGGGTCTCGCTGGACATCGACCTGTGGGACAAGTTCAGCGAACTCTCCACCAAGTGTATCATCAAGACGGTGGAATTCGCCAAGCAGCTGCCTGGCTTCACCACGCTCACCATCGCCGACCAGATCACCCTGCTCAAAGCCGCCTGCCTCGACATCCTGGTGAGCCCCCCCCGCACCCCTGAGCCTGGGCACTGGGCTGGGCCGTGCCTGGCCAGCAGGGGGCAGTGTCCTTGGGCGGACCAGGGAGCTTGAGGTGGGGGGTGCCAGGGCCGGGGCTGCACTCAGACTGGCTCTGCCCGCTAGATCCTGCGGATCTGCACGCGCTACACGCCGGAGCAGGACACCATGACCTTCTCGGACGGCTTGACCCTCAACCGCACCCAGATGCACAACGCCGGGTTCGGGCCGCTCACCGACCTGGTCTTCGCCTTCGCCAACCAGCTGCTGCCGTTGGAGATGGACGATGCGGAGACCGGGCTGCTCAGCGCCATCTGCCTCATCTGCGGGGGTGAGAACCGGGGGGTGGGGGACTGGCAAGGGCCACCGTGCTGGGCACACGATGGGGGGGGACGAAGGTGCTGGGGGAGAGTGGGTTGAAGGGGTTAAAGTCTCCTATCCCTGTAATAGTTATTTGCAAACTCTGCCGTGTCCCGACGTGACCCCCCCCCCAATAATACAGCGGGGTGGGGGGGAAAGGGGGCTGATAGCCCCTCTCCGCTGTGGCTAGGCAGGGGAGCCTCGAGCCCTGCCCGACAGCGCCCCCTGGTGGGGAGCTGGGCGCTAGACTGGCTTTATGACTGGGAAGGGAGGGGGACACACTCAGCCCTTTGCGGCGGCTGGGGAGGGGCTCAGCCCCAGCGCTGACCCGCTCCCGCCCCCAGACCGCCAGGACCTGGAGCAGGCCGACAAGGTGGACAAGCTGCAGGAGCCGCTGCTGGAGGCGTTGAAGATCTACGTGAGGAAGAGGCGGCCGAACAAGCCCCACATGTTCCCGAAGATGCTGATGAAGATCACGGACCTACGCAGCATCAGCGCCAAGGGTGAGGGCCCGGCTGGGGGTGGGGCAGAGGGGGGAGAGGCTGGGGGGCCAGGGACTGGGGGTGGCCTTCTCCCTCCCTGCAGGCAGTGGAGTTTGGCCAGGGAGGGGCAGGTTTCTCCCCCCAGGCATGTGTGATGCTGGGGTGCAGGCTGAGCACACAGAGGTGACTCCAAGCAGCTCCCCCAGTGCACCCTGCACCCCCAAGGCGGACACCTGGTACCCCAGATTCTGTCCGGGTTCCTGGAAGGGGCCCAGTTCCGTCTCCTGTGGCGGGTCAGGCGGGGGTCCTGCATGAGCTCCCCGCCCCGGCTCGTGCTGCTCGTCTCCCTGCTGAGCTGTCCCCCCTCTGCCTGCAGGTGCCGAGCGGGTGATCACGCTGAAGATGGAGATCCCCGGCTCCATGCCGCCCCTCATCCAGGAGATGCTGGAGAACTCAGAGGGCATGGACACGCTGGGCGGGCAGCCAGGTGCCTCCCGCCTGAGCAGCCTGGCGCCGCCCCCTGGCAGCTGCAGCCCCAGCCTCTCGCCAAGCTCCAACAGAAGCAGCCCGGCCACCCATTCGCCATGATGCCGCCACCGGCGCCGGCGTCGGGATGCCGCTGCTAGTCTTTGCTGCCAGGCCCGAGGGCCGCATGGCGAGCCACGGAGGAGGGGGAGGAGGTGACGCCGCTGCGTGCCGCCCCCCCCTCCGCGCCCCGGCCCCTAGCCCGTTCCTGTCCGTACCAGCACACGCTGTGGCCGTGGCTTCCCCGTTGACTTGTGACGGACTCTGCTGTGGTCAGAACTGGATCCCGTGGGCCGTGCCGGGGGCCACAGGCTCCGCGGGGGGCGCTGAGCCCGCGCTGACATCAGCTGGGGCCGGTTTATGGACCCGCCTCCCCTCCCAGCCGGTGATGTTTGTACCCAGGTTGGAGCAAACCAGCGCCCAGCTCTCCCCCACGCTCACCCCCCCAGCGCGCTGTCGCAGGGGTCCGGCCCACGGCTGGGGGCGCCCCGCACCGATGTGAAGATGAAGTGTCTTTTGGTTGAGTTGCATTTCAAGTGTTTCCGGGGGGTTGGGGGGGAAGAGGGTCGGTTTGGGTAACGTTTGTTGTTTTTTAAAAATTTTCATGAGCAAAATCGATCAGCTGATAGTGGCCGTCACGCACCCCCTAGGACACCCCCGCCCCCCCCCTCCACACACACACACACGCCTGTCGTCACCAGCAAAACGAACAAAAATCCAATTCGCTTTTCAGGTAAAACCAGAAACACCCACCAGGAACCTGAGGCCGAGTCATTGCAAAGCCAGATTATATATCTATAAATAGCTATAAATATCTATAAATACCTTTGAAAAACTTTGTAAAAGTCGGGAGGGGTTTTTAGAGACGTGCTGCGGTTGGCGGGGGGGAGGGTCACGGTTCTGGATGTGAAGAGGGGTGGGGGTGGGGCTCCACACAATTTATTATTATTAAATTTTTTGTTGTTGTTGAGATTTTGACTTTGGAATCTCTGGGGAGAAGCTGAAAGAGGAAGAAAAACAAACCAAAGGAGAGTCCCCCCCATTCCAGCCTAGGCTACCCCCCCATGGTCCCCCCTCCCCCCATGTACGCAAGAGGTTTTTGTTTTCTGAGATCCACACCCCCCTGACAGGACACACCACGGGGCGGTAGAGGGCTGTTTGATTTGAAGCACGTTTCTTAGAGGAGGGGAACCAGCGCCCCCCCCCCCAAATCTGCTGGGGGCACATGAAGGCTACCCATGGACATGTTGCAGGGCCTGGGGGGTTCTGCATGAGGGATTGGGGGGAGGGCTGCTCCTCATACACCTGCCAAGCAGGGGGGGGGCAGAGCTGAGCCTGGCATTGGCAAAACTGTCCTGTTAGCCCCCCACAGGGGGTCCCCCACACGTGTGGACGTGCCTAGTGCCCTGGCCGCCCCCGGCCCTGCCCCACATGATCCAGCCGGGCCCCTGGGGAGAAGATGCTGCTGCCATCTCCGTCCCTGCCCCGTGAGGGAGGCCAGGCTGCGGGGACGAAGGGCAGTAGTTCTACCTGCTGCTGCCCCCTTCCCACCTCCGCTGGCCTGGGCACAGGGCTTAGTCTGTTAGATGCTGGTGGCCAGAGGAGGCCTGTCCCTGGTGATTCTCCCTCCCGCCCCACACACCACGTGCCCTGTGACTGCCATGCAGGGGGGTGGGAGGAGCTCTGGCAGCAGTGGGGGGGGCCTGTGGAGAGGGAGGGGCACTGGCAGCAGTGGGGGGTGGGGAGGGGCACTGGCAGCAGTGGGAGTGGGGGATGTAGGTGTGGGCAGAGGGAGGGGCACTGGCAGCAGTGGGGGAGGTAGGGGCGGGCAGGGGGCTGTGGAGAGGGAGGGGCACTGGCAGCAGTGGGGGGTGGGGAGGGGCACTGGCAGCAGTGGGGGAGGTAGGGGCGGGCAGGGGGCTGTGGAGAGGGGGCTCTGGCAGCAGTGGGGGTGGGAGAAGTAGGGGTGGGGACGGGGCTGTGGAGAGGGAGGGATGGTGGCAGTGCGGGGGCGGGGGCAGTTCATGGCACTCGCACATTAACTCTGTGGCAGCCTGGGGAGAGGGCCACTGTCCCAGAGCGCATTTGCACTGGGGGGGGGGTCTGCCCACAGGGTGGGGGATGTGTTTCCATAGCACTACCCCCCACCCTCACAAAGCTGGGGTCCTGCCAGCCTGGGCAGATGGGCCCACTTGGGGTGCTCCACCCCCACCTCCCTCCCCTAGCCCAGCTGGGCTCCCTGCACAGCTGAGCCAGTAGCAGGTGGGGCTGGAAGCAGAGCAGGACAGACTGAGACCCTGGTTTGTAAGGGATGGGGTGGGGGTCACCCGGAGAGCAGGGAAGTAGCTGTGGTCCTCAGCTGAGACATGGGGGGGAGGGATCCACAAGTCAGTGGGTGTTTGTGGCCCGCTCACCAGACCCTGCTGGGAAAGTGACTGGCGAGCGTCCCACATGGGGGAGGGCCAGGTGTGTGCACAGGGAGATCCAGCACCGGCAGAGACCGGCCGGGCAGAACCTGCTCCCGGTGCTGGGTTCTCCTGGGCCTGCTGTTCTAGGCGCTGGGCACTAGGGGGTGGTGATGCTGCAATTCACCCCTCCCCCCAGCAATCTGGTTGTCCCCTCCTGCTTCTGGGCAGCCTGGTTTCCCCCCCTCCCCCTCTCCCCGACATATGAATGCACCTGCAGCTTTACAGCTGGGGAAACTGAGGTATAGCATGGTGCCCCCCCCCCCCCCACGCTGCGCCCTGGACAGAACCCCAGAGTCCTGCTTGGGCACTGGGCTGGCCATGAGAGGGTTAATGGGGGAGGGGGCTCTGATGCAGGATCTAGGGGGTGGGCTTGGTGTGTTTCTTTTCCACTAACCTCTGGGCGCGGCCCTACCCTCCCACAACAGGAAACAGGCGACAGGGGAACATGGCCCCCAGCCAGCCCCTGGCTCCTGCCCCCTGCCCCCTGCATGGCAGCACAACAGCCACATGTGCCCTGCCCCACTGCGCTGCCCCAGGCAGCAGATCAAAGCACCGAGTGATTAATGGGAACCCCAGCACATGCCCTACCAGTGCCCCTCACACCCGACCTGCAACCCTGCCTCCCCCAGCTCAGCCAGTGCCCGAGCCTCTGCTATCCCAGCCCTGGGCTCCCCCCACCCCCCGCGTTTTGCTGATGCCCCTCACGCCTGACCTGCAGCCCCCCCAGCCCTGCCCCCACCGCTCTGCTGGTGACGGTACCGACCTTGCTCACAAAGAACCAGTTTGCCTCTTTTTTTTAATTAAAAAGTTTCCTTATGCTCAAAAAAGTATCAAAAGTGGGTGGACGGCGAGGCCGTTTCACCCGGTCCCAGAGCCCCCCCATCCCCACTTCCCGGCTTCGCTATCCGTCTTGTCCCCTGGCTGAGCAGCAGGCAGAGGGGCGGGGTCTGTTGGGCCTCCATTTGGAAGCCTCCACCAGCCGGCATGAGCCCCCAGCTCTCCCACGTGCCAGCCACTGCTAACCCCTGGGCAACACTGTCACTCCCTGTAGCAGCCGCGACGAGACCCAGGTCAGTCCCCTGCAGCGCGCGACAGGCAGGCAGCTTGCCGCAAGGCTGTAGAGGGCAGACACGGACCCCAGGCCCGTGGGGCACAGCCGGCCGGTTGCTGGGGGCACGTGAAGCTGCAGCAGCCCCGTCCCCGAGGGCTGAGAACAGCCCATTCAGGCCGCTGGTGTCACCGCAGCCCTGCTGAGCGGAGGGCCTGGCGACGGGCATCAATGGAGCTGGGCCGCAGCCCCTGCCTAGACCATCAAATCGGTCCTGGCTGCGGCGCGGGCGGCCTTGCTGCTCTCGGAGGGGGCTGGGGGCTGGAACGGGGCCGAGGGGCCGTAGTGGTTGGGGACGCCGCAGGCTGCCCCCTTGGCGCCCCTCTCTCCCGGGGGGGGCAGGAAGTGCTGGCACTGCTCGTGGGCCTGGTTGGACCAGTTCTCCTGCTGCTCGTAGGATGCGGCGGGGACGGCCGGGGGCTCGGCAGCGGCCCGGCTCTGGCACCGGGCCTTGGCCAGCAGGTGGGCCAGCTCCACCAGGCTGAGCAGCATGGAGACCACGCCCACCGTGAAGTAGAAGTAGATGAAGATGGTTTTCTCGGTGGGCCGGGACACGAAGCAATCCACCTGGTGGGGGCAGGGCGGGCGCACGCAGACGAAGTGCGGCTCCACCCGGAAGCCGTAGAGCAGCCACTGGCCCACCAGGAAGCCAGTCTCGGCCAGGATGCGCATGGCCACGTTGGCCAGGTAGAAGCTGCGGACGTGGTGGCTGCGCTGGCTGGGCTGCAGCCGGGGCGGGGGCACGGGGCCGGGGCCGCCGCCCTCGGCCCCCTCCAGCTTGGCGCCCTGGTGCATGGCGTAGATGACGAAGAGCAGGGCCGGGGCGGAGAGCACCACGATGTGGAAGACCCAGAAGCGGTAGTGGGAGATGGGGAAGGCCTTGTCGTAGCAGACCTGCTTGCAGCCCGGCTGCAGCGTGTTACAGGCGAACTCCTCCTGCTCGTCTTCGAAGACGTCGCTGCCCACCGTGGCCAGGATGAGGATGCGGAAGATCAGCATCACCACCAGCCAGAACCGGCCCACCATGGGCGAGTGCTCCTGCACCGCATCCAGCAGGGAGCTCAGGAAACTCCACTCGCCCATGGCTAGGGCCAGGGTGGGGGCCGCGCTGTGGGAACAGCACCCGTTAGAGCTGGGGCCGGCTGCCCACTGCCTCCCCCCCCACACACTGCTCCTCACTGCCCACTGGATTCGGCGGCACCAGCCCGAGATGCCCCCAGCTGGACGCGGAGCCGGTGCCCTGGATGCAAGGGGGCAGGACGGAGGCTGAGCCAGCCACACCTTAGAGCTGCTCCCAGCTGCCCACTGCCCACCCTCCCGCCTTCCGCTCCTCTCTGCCCACTGGAGCCAAGATCCGGTGGCACCAGCCCGAGATGCCCCCAGCTGGCCGTGGAGCCGGTGCCCTGGCCGTGGAGCCGGTGCCCTGGCCGCGAGGGTGCAGGACAGGGAGGCCGAGCTGGGCCCACCTCTGTGCTGCTGACTCCCGGGCCGCGCTGGATGACACTCTGGGCACAGGGTGAGGAGCTGCCGGGGCCTCTACAGCGGCAGGGATGGGCAGGAAGGACTCTCGGGGCCAACCCCCGCCCCACCTGTGGGTCAGGGCTCTGCTCCCTCCTGCGATGCCACCCCCGCCCCAACTTCAGCCAAGTTCCACCTCCCCCGCCACTCGCCACCCGCCCGGGCACCTGGGCACCGGCCTGGCCAAGGACACAGGGGCTGCTCTGCTTGGCCTCGCAGGGCTGGTGCCGGGGGGCTCCCCCACACTGAGAGCCAAGGGGCTGGAGGCGGAGCAGACCCCCGGCCTGGGGAGCCCCGTTCCTGCCAGCTCAGGCCTGGCCCCGGCGCCCCCCAGGGCCTGGCAGGGGGGCCAGCGGGACCCCATGGCCCGGCCCGGCCCAGCTGTGCCTAACGCCGGGGGCAGCGAGGCTGGAGCCCCCCTCCCCCCCGTGCGCATCCTTGCAGCCCCGGGGAGCCCGGGGAGAGCTGCCCCCCAGCTGGGCTTTGGGGGTCACGGGGGGGATTCACACGTGTCCCGAGTGGTGCCAGCCTGGGACAGCGGCAGCCCCCCCCCCCCCAGCCTGGGGCAGGACTCGCCCCCCACCCGCCAGGGCTGCATGTGGGGACGGACTCGGGGTCTGGCCCAGGGGGGGCCCAGCCTCCCCTCCCCCAGCCCCCCAGCGCGGGCGGTACCTGCAGGCAGGGGCTGGTGGCGGGGCCGCGTCCCGAACCCCGCTCGGCGCAGGCTGCCCCGGGCTCTCGCATTGTCCGGACTCGGGACTCTCCCAGCAGCTCCGCCTGGAGCCTCTTAAAGGCACAGCGCAGCCCCGCCGGGCAGCCCCCTCCCCCTCCGCCGTGGGGTGCCCCACAGCCTCTGTGCCCGCCGCCTGCGAGCCCCTCCCCCCGGTGGCTGGGGGTGGGGGGACGGCCAGGGGGCACCCCCAGGGCACAGGCCCATGGCGGGGGAGGGGGGGACAGACTGCCCCCCATACTGTGTAGGGCTGTGCCCAAGGGCCCCGGCAGGCAGGCAGGGGATGGGGGCCCATGGGGGAAGCTGGTGAGCAAGAGGGGAACGGGGGCTGCCCTGCGACGGGCATGAGGGGCACAGAGTCACCTCCAGTGCCCCGTCTCCCGCACCCAGAACCCCTGAGTAGCCCCCCAAAGTCCCAATCCCCAGACAAGTCCCCCCCACCATATTTCCCAGAACCTCTGCCCTGCCCCATGCCCACTACCCAGAATCCCCCGGGCCCTGCACCCCCTTCCCGGCCAGGCTACCCCCCCCCCCCCCCCCCCGCATCCCTGCACTAACCTTGCAGGCCCAGCTTCTGAAGACAGGCTGCGGGCGGGGCGACAGGATGCGCTGGGTCCCAGGGCCGGCGTCCTGCTGGCGCTGGAAAGCCCCTGCCCCATGGGAGAGCTGCACCCGGCTGCGTCCTGAGCCCCCAGCCCATGACCCGTCCTGGACTCGCGCCCAGCCCTGCAGTTCCGCCCTGGAGTTTCGGCTGGTTTCGTTTTCCTCCCAGGCAGGAGCAGCTGGGGCCTGGCAGGACTCGCGGGGGGTGCGGATGGGGGGGATAGACGGCCTGGAGCATTGGGCCCAAACCGCGGCCTGCCCATGTGGGCACCGTGCCCGGAGCCGCGCGGTCAGATCACAGGGCCGGGGAGCCACGGTAAAGCCTGTGCCCCCGTCCCACAGGCTGCTCCCCCTCCCATGGGGCCCTGCCCTCAGGAGCAGCTGGTCCTTTGCAGCCACCCCATGGGGCCCCGGGCCATGCCCCCACATGGCGGCTGTGGCCAGAGGACCCCAGTGATTCCTGGGCTAGTGGGCAGGCTGGCAGCTGCAGGGGAGTGGGCTGGGCAGCCAGAACACACAGACTCCCCAGCCCTGCCTCCACAGCCCAGCTGGGATCACTGGCTTGGCAGGCCAGGGGCGCCCAGCCTCCCAGCAAGCAGGGACAATCGCCAAGCCCGGTCCCTGGCACGTGCAGGGGCTGGCAATTCCCTGCCCTGAGCATTGGCCCGGTTGCTGGTCCAACCCGCCCACCATGCGACTGTGGCTGGGGGTTACCCCAGAGTGCAGCCTAGAACGCTCCTGCAGGGCAGGGCCCGAATGCCCCAGTCTGAGGCCTTGCCACCCCCGTAGTGCCCACAGCCAGCTCAGCTGGAACCGAGCTCCAAGGCCAGACCTGTGTCCCAGCCCCATGCCTGGGGGAGGCCAACCATCACACAGGGAACCCCCCCCCCAACACCTTTGCCCTCGGTGCCTGACACTGGTCTCACCCTGGCGCCCGGCCCTGTGCTGCCTCCCCACTGGCCGACAGGTTCTGTGCCCACTTCCTCCTGGCGGGGAGCCCCAGGGTTGCAGCTTCCTTTCATGAGCACCCAGGTACCCCATCCCCTGGTCAGCGTCCCCCTCACGCAGCCAGCCCTGCAGTCTTGCCTCCCTAGCGTGGTCAGAGCCTGGGTGGGGGACAGGCGGAGAGCCAGTTCTTGTTCCAGCTTGGGGTGCAGGATGGGGGCTAATGAGCCAAAGTGGGGACAAGGCTGGGCCAGGACTCCTGAGTTCTATGCCAGACACTGCCACTCACTGGCCGTGGGAGCCTGGGCAGGCTGTGTCGCCAGCTCCGTGCCTCAGTTTCCCCCGTGTAAAACGGGGATTGCTGAGCCAGGGGGTGGGGGTGAGGAAATGGTGAACAATTCTGCACCTTGCAGTAACTCTGGCATGGGGCCAGGCTGTGGTCGCCCCCTCCCCCGCCCCTCACTAATTCAGACGCCCTGAAAAGGCTGCCCACAAAGCAGCCAGAGGCCGGGGCTCAGAGCTGCCACCAGAGGAGCTGGTCTATGAGGGCGAGCGTGCTCATGGGGATCCCCTGCAGGGCCTGCTGGGCAGGGGGCTTCAGGGCTCTGGCCCCCCTGCGAGGCGGCATGCCGGCACTGCCTTGCCAACGTCAGGTTTGGGGTGCCCCTGGCACCGGGCAGCAGACAGGCCAGTGAAGCCTCGGGGGCAGGCAGTGGGCACCGAAGCAAGGCCAGGAGACGCTGTGCAGCCCAAGGGCCCCTGCGACACACACGGCCCGGGAGCCACACGGGTGCCTGGCCAACGCCTTGGCTGGAGGATGTGGGGCCCCCCGGGGCTGGCATGGGGGTGGCGACTGAGGCCAGGGCACCTCTCTGGGTGAGTCCAGCCTAGTGGGGCCTGTGCGAGGGAGGGCTCTGTGGGCGTCCCGGTCCAGGCCAGCTGCTGGGCCGTGCTCCGCGGTGGGCTGATTTCCCAGAAGGCTTCCCCTGCGGCCCCTGTTGTTTGTGCCGCGTTCGCCACTAAACAGGAAATACTCCTAATGCCTGATTATGCGGCCGCAGGAAGAGACGCTTTCCCTGTCTCGTTCACATGGCTTCTCCCAGCCCCCAGCCTGCCCCGGCTTCACCCTGACCTAGAGCCGCCTCCTGGGAACGCGTGTGCAGCGTGACCCTCCTTTAGTCACGGCCCTCTGGGCCGTGGCCCCGCGAGCGCACACGTGGTTCCCCTGGGAAGCCGCCGCGTCCCAATTGACGTCACCCGGATGGGAACCAGGACGCTCAGGCCCTAGTCCCAGCTCCGCCATCAACTTGCTTCGTGGCCTTGGAGGAGCCATGTTGCTCCGTGACTCAGTTTCCCCACTTGCAACTGATGTGCTCTCCGGCAGTGCCTTTCCACGGTGCCGCGTTCCTCTCCAGGCACGCTGCCCCTGCCCCCTGTGCCTCAGTTTCCCCATCCAAAATGGCTTTAACCTGTCACCCTGTGAAGCTTAATTCGTGTTTGTGACATGCTGGCAGGACCAGGCTACCTCGCTTCAGCTCTGGGGGCCAGTTTCCCTTCAGCACTGGGGGAGGCCATGCTGGTGCAGCTGTATATATGCAGCGTCTAGCAGGGAGGGGAGCTAGTGGAACCGGGGCCAGGCGCCTTCCCTGAGCGAGGCATGTGGCGCCCGGAGCCCGACAACCACGACTCCTGGAGTTTCTGTAGCACTCAGCCCCTTAAATAGACAGCCCCCTCGGCGGGGACGTGCGGGAGACGTTCTCCAGAGCCCGGCAGTGGAAAATCTGACAGCGCTTTCCACACTTGACTGTCTTCCAATAAACACTTCACTTCCACTGATAGGCTCCCAGCAGGCCGCTGGCTCCTTGGCCCCTGCCTGCACACCAGCGCTGGGCTGGGCTGGATTAAAAGCCCAGGGACCAGTGGGTGGACGGGCTGTGACTTTCACGCCGGGCGCTATAATGTAGCTGTGATAGTGCAGCTAAACTCAATGGGACACATTACGGGGGGGGGGGGGGGGGGGGGGCGTGTCTAGCCAATCAGAAGCTGCCGCCCCTGATGGAGTCTGGCCTTGGAGCAAAACAAAGCCCTGAAATGTCTTACCCCATCTCACCCAGCATTCCAGCCACTGCCTGCAACAGGCCACAGCGCCCTGCGGGTGGTAGGAAATCAATCTGTCTTGGGCAGCTCGGCCAAATAAATAGCCACGCCCCTTTCGAACTGGAGGGGGGGGCTGGCGAGTTTCGAGGGCCCAGTTCGGCACAGGTCAGTGGCACCTCTCTGGACACGGGGAGGGTCCAGCGCAGCTCCGCCAGCGCTCCCCGTAAGGTGGGTGGGTGTGGCTACCTGCGGTGCACATTCTCACAGGCCTTGGTGCACGTACAAATTATTCTGTACATGGAGAGGAAAAATCTGCAGCTGGCCTGAAGAGATTGGGGGGGACATTGATCTCCGCAGCAATGGAGCCACCCGCATGGCAGTTCCAGGAGGCAGGAAATAGCTAACCCAGGGCCCCCTCTTCCTGAGTGCGTGCTGGGAGGGAGTCGCACCTGTTACCCGGCAGCATCACTCAGAGAGCTCGGGCTGGTGCAACCGCAGTCTGGGCTGCATCTGGCAGGGGCGAGGCCCTATGACGGGGGCTATTTTAACCGCAGCTTCTCAGAGGCTGGACCTGCCGCTGGCTCCTCCTGGCCTGGCAAAGCAGAACTGCTGGCCAGGGTAGCCACTGCGGGGATGTGCCAGCCTCCAGCTCTTCTCCCCAGAGAACAACCGGGCCCTGCCCTACTCAGAAGCCCATCTCCCGCTGCACTCGGATGCTAATGGCTGGAGCCAGGCACTGAGCTGTGAGACTGTGGGCTCCTATTAGCCCTTCAGAAGCAGCACGCAACCTGCACATCAGAATGAGTCCAATCCCTGCCCCAACCGGCAAACACCAAACAAATGAGGACGTGTTATTCCTTGTCATAACAGAAAGACTAGGGGGCTCGGTAAATGAACTGACGAGGCAGCAGGTTCAAAGCAAACCAAAGGAAGCCTTTCTTCACACACAGCACAGGCCATCTGTGGAACTCCTCGCCAGAGGATGTTGGGAAGACCAGGACTGTAACAGGGTTCAGAAGAGAGAGAGATAAATTCATGGAGGGTGGATCCATCAATGGCTATGCAGCAGGGCTGGTGTCGCGAGACTCTGTTTGCCAGACGCTGGGCGACAGACTGGATTGCTGGGGCACTTGGCATTGGCCATTGACAGAAGATAGGACGCAGAGCTAGATGGGCCGCCCCAGTGTGGCCGTTCTCATGGGTACAGTGGTTGCAACGAGGCCCGACTGAGGCTGCAAAGCCTTTCTTGTGCATGCTGGTGCATGGGGGGGGGTGGAAGGGCGAGTGGGCGTCTCCCCCCCCCCCCCAGGGTGCTGGCGGTTAGACGATTATGATGCGGCATCATTGCACTGGGCCTTGCACGTACCGGGTGGCGCCAGTCCCTGCTCCGAGCACGCCCACGTTAGCCACCATAGACACGGCTGGGAGGCACAAGGGGCCTTGAGCAGGGACGATGAGGCTGAAGGTCGCTCGGCTGATGGGTGGCATCTCCAGGCGCGCCCAGGGCCCTGCCACACCTGGCGGTGTAGCTGAGCCGCCCTTAGCACTTTATAGTCAGCCCCACCCAGCGGCGAGACCTTTCCTCCCGCGCCTTGTGCTCGCAGGCGCGGCTCGGCGCACGGGGCTGCGGCGCAGGGTGCTGTCCTGCAGAGCACGCCGCCCTGCACCCCTCCTGCCGTGACTATTTCTACGGGGGGGAGGGGCCGGGCTGGCATTTCCCCTCACACAAGGCCTGTGATAACAACGCTTATCTCTCCTGGCGCATGTTCATCCTTCCCGTGCTGCTCCCCACCCTGGGGGGGCTCCCACTGCTACGCCCCACGCGCTGCCTATCGCCCACTGACTTCCCACATGACAGTCACAGGCCCCATGCGGGGATCCGGCCCACCCCTTATCTCGGCTGCTCCCTGCAGCCAGCCCCAGTGCCGCTCCGCCCCGTCCCACGGCCGACACGCACCAGCCCGGGGCAGCCTTCCGGGGCCTGAGGAGAAAGCAGCTTTGGCAGGGCTTGTCGGCCGACCCCACGCCAGGCAGCGCGGTTCGTGCGCAGGGATGCTCAGCTCGCAGCGCAAAGCAGGAAGCCTCGCGGGTTCACGCCATTTTAAACAGGGCCAACTGGCGGCCCAGGCATTTTCTACGATCACACAGACCCTACTGGGCCCCATGCGCTATGGGACCACGGTTGAGCCACCCTCAGCAAAGCCCTTTCCCTTTGCCGCGGCCTGCCGGCTGAGCAGGGGCGGGGCACGGAGCCGGGCGTGGCGCCACCCTCCACGTGTGACGTTACTGGATTGTGAGAGGTCTTCCCAGCGCATTGTTGTACCCAGTGGCCACAAACCACGCAACACGCTGGCTACGTGAGGGGTCTAAAACGTATGGGGGGGCTGGTTAGGATGGCGCTATTGGTGGCCATGCCTCATTTTGTACTTGAACATCAGCTGTGTCCATATTTCAAACGCCAGGCCATTCCTCCCCCTCAGAGCAGCCAACAGGCGGTTCGGGTTGATTGGCCCGGCAAGGAACATTCAACAGGCAAGGATGCTTGAGCGGTACCAAATGCACTGCCTGGATTTCCTTCTGGAACGGTGGCCCTGGTGTCTGGCTCTTAGGGCTCGTCTGCACTGCCTCTTTTTGGTGGCAGTGGCAATGCAAATGAATGGCTCATTAGCTTCATTTGCATATTCTCTTCCAATGCGTTTTGCAGAAGAGGTTGTTGCGCAACAAAAAAAAACAGTGTAGACGGGCCCGTTTGGTGCAAAAAAAAAACCCCTTTTGCGCAAGACCCTGTAAACCTCCTTTTTTGAGGAATACGGGTTCTTGCGCAAAAGGGCTTTTTTTGCGCAAACTGTCCCCATCTACACTGCGCGGTGCCAGCCCCAGGCACACAGTGTGTGGGCAGCCCTGAGCACGTGGTACATGCGTGGCTCCACCCCCAAAAGCGTGGCACTTGAATGGCCCCACCCCCGGGTTCCCGGCAGCCATGAAAGTTTGGGGACCACTGTTCTAGAGGGCTGGCTAACAACGTGCTCTTTGGGTCAGATCGGAGTTATAAAGTGACCTGGGAAAGGGGCCAGTCCTTGGAGAGCAGATGAACCTGTTCTGGTTTCCGTAACCACTCGTCAGTCTAAGCAGTGGTACTGGTGGTGGCACAAAGAACAGGGGTGTCTAAGCTGTGTGTGACCTCTAGCCAGTGTGGCGAATAGAAATGCTCTTTGTGACTGGTTTGGTGCCTTAGGGGGAGGACCTCCCCCCGGCCTGCCTCAAAGCGATTTGCCCTGACTTGACACACACATTACAACACAGCAGCGGAGACGTGAAGGAAAAGACAAGGCTGAACTCCGACCCCATTCCAGGCTGATGATGGGCCCTTGCATCCATTCTTGGCTCTAACCCAGCACCAGCCGCAGCTGTTTGAGGGAGCCGGAGGCATGTAGGAAAGCAGGATGTTCACTCTCAGCCACTCCAGTTGAAGATGAAGCTGCTGCAATCAGTGCTTGGGGGATACTGGTGCCGCTAAGGCCCTGCCTACAGCAAGTGAGATGGTCTGTTTGGGGCTGGGCCGGGCCCACGCTGCAGTAGACATTGAGCGGCTCAGACTTGGGGAAGCAGTTGAACTGTGGGGGCAGAACCACTAGCCTGGACCAGGCAAGGTCAAGTGAATCCCCATGCAACTGGGCTGGCTCTCGCCCCGTGGGCCCTGAGAAAGATCATCCATTTCTTTGAGAATTCACAGCAGCAGCCTAGGTGAAGTCTCCACTTTCCCAGAATCAGCCTGGCCACAAAGCTCCCCCCCAGCTCCCTTTTTCCAAGGGGCAGCGAGATGGGCAGCCACACACATGCTCAGCATGTAGCAGCAGGCCTGGCTTCTGAGCCACTGGCTATGCTCCAACCGGCCAGTCAGGCTATGCTGGCCCCGGTGCCGTGGCTGGGTGAAGACTGCAGCACTCTTGGACCCACATGGCAACTGTGGAAGAAGCTACCGAAGGATTTACTGGTAGAATGGAGCAACAGCGGAGCAGCTCAATGGGAGAATCTTTTCAGAGGAAGAGCATTTCAAGGGCTCCACCAACACTTAATGTCCCAGCTGAGCAGAGACCCGGTGTTCTACTCCACAAGGCACTCTCGGGCAGCCTACCGTTTTTGGGACAACTTTCTTCCCTGATCCTTCCCTTGGATCCAATCGTTCTATTTATACAGCTCCCAGGGGTACTCGACCTGCTCCAGGCCAAATGCAGGGTCTCTTAAAACACGGATTCAGCTCCTTCGGAGCCCACTGCCACCCCATCCACCAGTCATGGCCAGGGCTGTTTGGGACCCACCATTGAATGACTTAGAGGCCCTGGAGGTTTTTTGCCTTCATCTGTAGCATGGGGTACAGATCACAGCCAGAGGATTCTCTGCATCTTGGGGTCTTCAAAGTATTTGAAGGTTTCAGTAGCTGAGATATAGGTGAGAGGATTATTCTAAGAGGGGTGGGTGAGATTCTGTGGCCTGCGTTGTGCAGGGGGTCAGACTAGATGATCATAATGGTCCCTTCTGACCTTAAAGTCTATGACAAGACCGAGGCCAGGCTGGGCAATTCACTGCAGAAAGCAGCAGCAAGGACACAATTTGCATGGTGCTCGAGAGCACTAGGCACCAAAGACTGATAGTTGGGCCAATGAAGCCATTGAGATCTGGTGCCTGGAGGCAGAGAAAGGGGGTGAGGGCTTCATTAGAAGTGATTCAGTGTCTCCAAGCCCTTAGCTTATGCCTAGACAATGCTGTGGATTTTGGGATTCCCATCTATGTGAAAAGCAGCAGCACAGAGCCAAGGCCCCCCTGAAACACCATGATCAGCGCTACTGAGCAAAACTGCTGTAAAACCCCTTTATTACAGAAATATAAAAATGACAGGACAGCACATTACAAACACAGAAAATATTTACAAACGCTCAGCTAACCCCCTCAGTGCTATGCAGGCTCCAGGAGAGCATGTCGAAAAGCTCTGTGGCAGGCAGGCAAAAGCTCCAGTGGGCATCTTTCCAGGGAAAAGGAACAAGACTCTCTTCCTAGCTCCTTCTGCGTAGGCATCTGGATTACAGAAGCCCTTGTGCCAGGTGTCTGTGGCAACTGGCTTGAAGCAGGTCTTCTGGACAACCTGGTATCCAGGCACTAAGGCCACTTGACAAACACCCAGGAACCATGAACAGGGCTGACAGCAACCCTGGGCGTACTGCAACGACCACCCTGCTTCCTAGAGGGTCTTTCCAGCATTAAAAGTTTTCTTAGCCAGTATTAAAGGCGTCTCCACAGCCTTGTGTTGGTCTCCCATGTCACTAACTTCACTTCCTCCCTCAGCTCTAGGATCAAGCCTCCAAAGGGACATTTTACTGTTGCAGTAAAATGGGGACAAACTGTTGTTATCTGAGATGTGACTGTGGGGCTGAAGGGAACCGAGGTGGTAACACAGGACACTCCTCCAGGCAGCCTGGGCATGGCCTGAGCTCACACACTGCTTCTCAGGGCAAGCTGTGGGCCACCAAAGGAGCGAAGCAGGGCGTGGACTGAAATGAGACTGCGAAGGAGAGAGAAGGGCAAAACCTAAAGCTCCCTCTGGCCAAGGGCTCTCACCTTACTTGGCAGCTTGTATTTTTGAATCTCTTGTGGATGTTCAGCCTAGAGACGTGCAATAATGTGTCCGTCTCCAAGAAGATGCAATCAGGAAAGGACAGAGCCTGTGTGAAGGGTATCGGGTGGGCTAAAAGTCGGCTTCTACACTAAAATGACCGTGAAGGGCCAGGGAAATTAGCTCCTCCAGCTAACTGGCTTGGCTTTTCCCCCCTCTAACTAGCTATGCCATTGCTGCTTGATTCGTGCAGGAGGGGCTCTTGTTTCAACACATGCAAATGGTTTAACCCAAGGGGAAAAACGAGATCGGCACTCTCAGGCAGCGTAACATTTTGGGGCAAATACTAATTATTCAATAAAATGATTTCCTGGGTCGGAGATCTGCAATCCTCTGAGAATTGACGTAGCCCGCAGAGAGCTCTGCTCCAAGGACGAGTCTGTAGATCAGTAAGATCCCCTCTTTAAAATCTTCATATTAAAATTCAAAACATGTCCTCTTCATCGGACTCTTCCAGGTACTGAATAGGTTTTCGGGCACGTCCAGGCCTCATGCTGGGAGCAGCTGTCACGGGTTTATCCAAGTCAGAGCCCAACTCAACGTGAAAGCTATCGTCTTCCACTTTGGATTTCTGGGGAAGAAAACAAACAGCTACATAGCATCTGACACTTCTCTAGTCACTGGGTCAGTTAGGGCTGGGTCCACCTAAAGCAAGTCAGGGGTACAAGGATGCTCTTAAATGGCCCACAGCCGCCCTTTGCATTATTTTGGTTTCGGGGCTGGTGCCCAGGCTCATGCATTTGGGATAGGTGTGGCTTAGAATCTCAGACTCCTGCTTTCCTCTGGCCACATACCCCAAGGCCAGCAGGAGGCAAAGGAGTGACATGGGGGCTTCTCTTACACCCCCCACGTCCGGGAGTGAGAGCTTGCATTCTCTAAAACACGTATGGCAGGGGCACCTCTGTGTGGCAGAATACAAACCTTAGCTGCAAATGACTTGGGAGGCCTGGACCCAAAGTCAGAATCAGAATCCGAGTCTGAAAATGGCTTCCTTTTGGTGGTGGCTTTCTTCCCCTTGGTGGGGCCTGGCTTCTTGGGGGCTGCTGTGTCAACACTGGAGTCTGAAGTTCCTGCCTTGGCTTTTGCTGTCTTGCAGGCTTTGGGGGCTGCCTTTTTCTTGGCTAGAACGTCCAGGATGGAAGGCTGCGCACCTGAAACTGCAACAGGAGTATTTAAACCAGGGGCGGGGAAGCTTTTTTGGGTGAGAGGCCGCCGACACACAGAAAATCAGTTAGGGGCCGCACACAAGTGAGAAGCCCCTGACTAAGGAGAAAGACACTCCCCACATTCCCCCTGCACACCTGAGCCTAGGGTGGGCCCAGGCTAGATTTAGTGTGCTCCAGCTCTGCAAGTGGGTAGCAGGGGAACCAGTCAGTGCACCAATGTGGGCCCCCAATGCTGAGCCTCAGGGGCCGGATCCAGGCAAGCTGGGGGGCTGCATACAGCCCCCAGGGCCTGAGGTTCCCCACTCTTGATTTAACCCTTTGGGTTAGTGACTGGCTTCCTGTTTCTCTGCTTGGTTCCCTCCTGCCCAGATATGAGGGAACTCAACGAAGCCTTCCCTTTTCTTGCTCCCAAATTCAGATGCTCCCTCCCAAAAGCATGTGACTTTGGCTCTAGGCTCACACGCATCGTTAAGCAGAGATGGAAAGAGCAAACAGTAGTATGTCCACAAATGGAATTTTCCCTTACATATGACAGTGACCGAAGAGGCCCTTTGCTATACACTCCAGATACTTTTTGAAATCATTAACACCTCAAGTCAATACTCTGGCCTGTAACCTGCAAACCCCTCGGCTCCCTATTGTTTCCGAATTAAACAGTAACAAACACATTTAAATGACTTTCTGCAGTTTCAGAATACTGAACTTCACCTACCCTTAGTGATGCTGGTGGTTTTCTTGCCTGCAGCAGGTTTTCTGGGCGCAGCTTTTCCAGGCTTAAGAGGGGCAGAGATAGACGGGGCTGCAGAAGTTTGACTCAGATTTTCATCATCTGCGTCCTGGACTTGAACTTGAGCAAATAAAATGGACAGGGTATTTCAACAGGCTACGCGTTTACTATTTCAGTCTGACTGGAAATACAAGATGGAATGAGCTTATTTCTGATCAATTCACATCCCACCATAAAGAGATTTTCAATTTGTTATAGAACCTTTCTGCTTTGTCAGTGTCTAGCAGGTATCAAAACTGGAGGGTGCCTACGTACTTGAAAGAAGTCAATGTATGATGGCAAACCCAAGAGCTCTTATTCAGTTCACATACTTACTAGAGATAGCACTTTGCACCTGTTGTGGTTCGGATTCTTCTTCAGTTGCCTTTTCACTGGTTTGCCTAGAACACAAACCCCACCACATACTTGTAATCCAAGTAATCCAAAAAGAAAACATGTAGCTTGTTATTCAACATAACCCCCCTACGGTAGTCATGGTGTACAGAAAGTGGCTCACTTGGAGGCTCCCCTGGCTTTGGGAGCAGACTTCTCAGGTAAGTGTGCTTCTGAGAGGATATCCTCGTCATTGACCTCCTGCGACTGAGAATTTCCATCTGCATCGCTGAGATCTGAATCCGAATCCAATGTGTAGTTTTTTGCTAACAAAATAAAAAAGATGCGATTCGTCGGTTAGCTGCAGAATTCATCAAACTTTTTAAATGGGTTTCTCAATTATCTGCGTCATTTTACCTACAAGAAAGGGGTAAAATAAACCACAAGAATCTGCTGAGATGTTGAAGGTTATGCCTAGGACAGAAGCCAGTGTAACCGGCACAGATCTGGGCTTGCTAACCAACAAGAGTTGATTTTATAAAATAGTTACGCTGCAGTTACATTTCTCAGGTTGCTCAAGATTACTACCCCTTCACTTGTGTGACAGATTGAGCCGCGATGTATGACTGAATAATGGAATTAACTAGCTCTTGTGTATTACACAATAAATGATCCGCTTAAAAATTACTTCTTGCTGGGATCATCTGACTAAGGGGCTTCTATAATCGGTGTAGCCAAGCCTTAAGGAGCCAAGCTCCATTTCACCCTTCATTAAGTGCCCATTTTGATCCATGTGGCATTGCTCACCTGCTGTCCGACGATTCAATCTCTCCCGCGGAGGGACGACATCACTATCAAACTCTGAATCGGATTCTGAATCAGACCAGGGGTTTCGTTTCTTCTTTATGGGCTTGAATGGCAAAGTGGACTGTTTCTTAGCACCTGAAAGAGTTGGACGCATGACAAGGTGTCAGCTAATCTACATGTGCTCTGAGATGTCTGAGTTGAAGTCAGCAGTAAAGCACTTAACTGCAAAGGTTCTGGCTTTAATGTAGGAGGGACGTTCTACTCATGTGTTCAACCAATGCTCCTTTTGCACATGCCTCGCTTAATTCTTTTGAGCATACTGACCCCCGATTCCACCCCCCCATTCCTGGACATGCTCACACAGCCCAATGTGGAACAGTCCTGGTTTCCCATGGAAGGGAATACACGTACAAAATATTTACCTTCCTCACTTTTAAACTTCTTTACTAATCTTTGTTTGAGATTTGCAGGCTTCTCTTCTGACGAGTTTCCTTCTTGATCTGCCTCAAGTTCCATTTTTTCAGTCTAAAGATAAAAGGAGACGTGAGAGCTCTGTCTGGTTCTTCCATATTTAAAATGCCAGAATACAGATAACGATTAGCATTTTTACTGGGAAAAAGTAGCAGTTTAAAATACGACATTAAAGTACATGAAGCAATAAACAGCTGGTTGGGTTAGCAGCAGCCAAAGCAAATCAGGTGTGATCATTCTCAAAAGCAGAGGAGTATGCTAACCAGCAAGAGACCACCATCAAATACAACAAAAACAATGCCCCACTGGTGCCCCCTGGAAGGGCGTGGAGGGATGCAGCGCTAAGCAGGGTGTGTTTAAAAACAGTGCAGGTTAACGGGAACATCTGTTTGAGGGAAAAGGCTGTGCAGGAAGCAGCCATGATTAGCTACAGCCCAAACAAAAGGTGAGGGGATAATCTGTTTTTGTAGGTGGCAATTGGCTGAACTGCATAACTACAAGTGGTCATAGGAAAATAGTTTAAATCAACAATGGATAGCACAGGCAAAACTCTGCCTCGGACTGTTAAGATCTACAGCACCACCGCACGACCTAGACATCATGTCACTGGAAATGCAAAGGCCAGATGGAAGTGAACTTGCCTGCAGAACGTGTCTCTAAGGATTCCTCTGCAAACACTTCTTCCAGTGACGGGTTCTATTCTCTGCTGGCCTGGAGAGCACCCTGCAAAGCTTTCCCCTAACCTCTGCCCAGAGTGCAGGGCCACGTTCGCCTACCCAATAGGGATGTGAACGACTAGTTGATTAGCAAATGGTTATAGGATAGTTGACAGGCTAGTCAACTAGTCACTCCTCCCCCACTCTTGCTGCCTCTATTAGAAAGAGGCAGCAAATGGGGGGGGGAGGGAAGTGTTTCAAAGCAGCAGTGCTGTGTGGAAATGCGGCGTGCAGCCCAGGGCTAGCTGGAAGTCCCCAGCTGTCCCAGGCTGCATGTGGCATTTCAAAGTGGCAGCACCACATGGAGCCCGGGCTCAGCTGGGGACTCTCTTGCTGGCCACTTGCTACCCGCAGAGCTTCTGCCTTCGAAATGTAGCAACAGCTTTAGGGCTGTTGCTACACTTCAAAGGCAGAAGCGCCCTTATTGACTAATTGATGCAAATTGCATTGACTGTTCCATTAGCCAAATAGTTGAAATTTTACATCCCTACTACCCCAAAACTGCAATTTCATAGGAAAGGCTGGGTGAAGAAGACTCCCACCGAAGAGTCCTTTCACGTGTCTTGTTTTACCTTTATTTTCTTTTTAGTCTTCTTTTCTGCATCCGCCTTCATCTCTGCGGTTACTCGAGGGATGACTCTTCTGCCATGTGGGGAGGGCATGACTTCAGCCAGCTGCAGCTTCTTCACCTTTAGTTTTCCCCCTTTCCCTTTGAGAGCTTTGCCAGGTGCCCCACCCAGCTCATCCTGTTTTTCTCTGGCTTCCACAGCCTGCAGAGGGGATTGTAAAAAAACAAACCAAAACAGTAAGTGCCAGAAAAATATGCCTGTTCCACCAAAACCCCACCACTTTGCAATGCATTTCCTATCCCCTGAGGATGGGACGCCTTCCACAGACTGACAGACTTGGTTATTTGCAAGATGCTGTTGAAGCCAGAGCTGCAGTTCCGGTTACTACTCTGAGAATTGGGCCAGGTAAGTGCAAAGCTGCACGTGTATTGCCCACAATTCGAACATAACCTGGCCAATCAGACTCAGATTCCTGTCTGCAGTATCCTCTTCCAACAAACTCCCCCAGGCCTTCCCTGACTACTCCAGAATTCTGACTTTCCCTCACCTTTCCCAAATGCCACCCCACAGCTACTGCTCCCTACTCAGCTCTCTGCTGGTTCCAGCTCTTTGCCCCAGGTCAGGGACACCCTGGCTTACCCAGCAAGATGCCTTACACCTCTGCTCAGGGAGAAGTCAGGCTCATATAGCACATTCAAGTTGCATTCTTTAGGTTTCTGTGATAGCAAAGCAGATCAAGATCTTATAGCTGTCAGCAATGAACATCTACATACATCTAGTTCTTCAACAAAGGCTGCCAGGTCTTCCTTCCACAGATCTGAGGGACTCTTGCGTTTGAGGTTTTCCAGCTCACTTTCCTAAAACAAGCCAGTCGGGAAATATTAGTCTCATTTGAATTTAAACATCACTTCCCTTTCTAGGCCTGGAAGAATAGCCCCAACCAGCATACTTTGTCATCTCTCTGTTTGCACAGCTCGTCTTTCTTCTCTTTAGTCAGGTACCAGAGGGGCATGTTCAGCAGGTAGTTGAAGTCTGGGCCAGAGGCTGCAGCAGATTCGTTATCCTGGTCATTGTCGCTTTCTTCCTCTTCTTCACCCTACAGAGAGTTAAACAGTCCACCTCTATAAGCGAGTTTGTATAGGACTGTGCTCTGGTACCTGGACTATGGAACTCAGTGCCACAGGAATGGGGGGGGCCCTCATCACCATTGCAACTAAATACATAATGTTGATTTGTTTTGGCTCTCTCAAAAAGGACGCCATACACCAGGGGTGGGCAATAATTTTCACAATGGGGGCCACCCCAAGCCTTCTGGTAGGTGATGACAGGTTGCACTTCTCCCAATGGGCGTAAGGCCAGCTGCTTCCGGGACCCGCGTGGCCAGGACCACAGCAGGCAGTCAGCCTGCCTGAGAGCCCCATAGGATTTTTAGTGGCCCAGAGAGTCGTGGCATGATGGAGGGAAATATTTGGTGGGCTGGATCCGGCCTGTGGGCCATATTGTGCCCGTCCTTGCCATATACCTGGGGTCACCAACTAGTAGTTCAGGATCTTGGGAGCCTGTGACAGGTGATCCCTAGAGCCCTGCCCACATACAAAAGTTTGAATCTGCAAAAATGGGCGGTGGGTATCTGCAGGGCTCTAGTGATCGTGAGCCGTTTGGCTGGAGGCTCTTCAGCCGCCCCATCCCCCACTGCTCTTCTCTTCCTTGGAGCTGTGCCCCCAGGAGCCTCCTGCTTGCTGTGCAGGGTGGGGGAGGCAGAAGAGGGGAGCTCTGCTGTCATGTGTCCCCCTCTGTACCCATCTCCACAGAATGAGTGGTGTGAGTGTCTTGGAAAAGGAAAGCAGTAGGGCAGGGCCTTGAAGAAGGGGTGAGACAAAGGTATTGGAGTCTGAAATAGATTCTGGATTGACTTAAATTGAAAAAGCGATCTCGGTTTAAAAAGGCAGGAGATCACTGCCGTGCACCAACACACTGGCTATTCCAATCTACGTGCCACAAAGGAACAACACATTATTCTTGTTAGTTCTGGTTTTCAAACCCTTGGGAGGTCTTCAGCTGCTAGGGCGATGGGAGCCAGTTCAGAACCAGGACAGCTGGACTAGGAGACAAGAAGCTGACACAAGAGTTACCTTCTGCTGAGATTCTTTCCAGGCCTTCACAGGATCAGACTCATACCCTCTCTTGATAAGGACCTGAATTAACTCCTTCTTGGGTTTGTTTTCTGCAAACAGACATTTATTTCAGTTCATGAAACCCTGAAGTTTGTGTGGCTCAGAGAATGGGAATTAAATTGATCATTTACTGATTCATGGGATCATAGCCTGGGCCGGCACTGATGGCACAGGCAGGGAGACAGACACTAGCTTCACATGAGACAGGGCTTATGGAACAGTCTTTCCATCCTTCCTGCAAATTGTAGAGTAATATGCAAAATGAGCCTGCAGCTATACTAAAACGGAGAGCCCTGGATGAGCAGGAAGAGTTGTCAGGCCACCAAGCTGCTACAATGCCAGTTAAGAGCACCTGTATTTGGTGCTTTTCAGGGGAGGAGAAAAATCATTCAACAAGGCTGGCTCCAGATATAAACTCTGAAGTGCTGCTCTTTAGGAACCTGGCTCTAGGCACATCTGGAACAGGTTCAGTTACATGCGCACAGTCAAATCAAGTAAGTTCTTTTGGACACTGGTGCCAAAGTTGGTCGAGGTTTAACTTTGGGAGACTCAGAAAAGTTGTCTGCCTAGCTCACGATTCTCCCAATTGTTGCTGCACCTTGCCACGATTCCAAAGGTAAGTCCGGTCAGAGTATAACATTGAACTTTAACACGGAAAGAAATTGGGCTTAAAATCATCTGCTCTGGCTAGAAACAGAAAAGCAAACACTGCCATTTCCACCCGTGCGTACATTTGCCCCAACTAGGTCAGAAGGAGATAGGCTGGTTTTGCTAAACAATTGCGGGGAAATCGTCCAATCTCTGAACAGATTGTCATAAACAATCCGAGAGCTATGTAACATCCTAGTCTGAGTCATGCACACTGGAGGCCTCTGCTCAGCAAGACGAAGCAGACTGAAGCAGTTTCCTGTGGCATTTCATCAAAAAGGGAGGATAGCTCTGGAAGGAATTATTAAAGGCAAATTGAATAGATAAGAAACTTCAGGAAAGCACTGAACTTGTGTGCTGGTTTTAGAAACAGGACATCGGATTAGAACCCAACGCCACCAGAGACTGCTTACCAATCACGATTATGCCCTCAATTTTCTCCAGGATGAAGCGAGCCTGGTTGTTGAGTTTTGCAGACTCTGCACCCAGCATTCCGTTAAGCCACTCTTTTCTCAAACTATAATACTGGAGTCGGAGATCAAAGAATTCTCTTAGAATATCCAGAGGAGTCTCATACTTCTTGAGAAAGCCCACAGAGTCGAAGAGAACCTGAGAAAAGGACAAAGCCTTAGAGCTCCGGTTGCAAGATGTCAACATTCAAAACTACTGAACTACCCACAGTGTAGAGGGGCACAACATGTGTCTTATAATTAACAGAGCAGTTCAAACCATCTCATTTTACAACTACTCTCAGCTTGCATACACGCCTATGAGGGTGGTCTAGGTATACTTAATCCTGCCCCACTCTGGAGGATAGATCGAGTTCCTTTCCCAGCCCTACATTTCTATGATTCTGTGTAAGCCACCATACCAGGAGAGAATTTCAAAGCTCCTAGAAAAACGCTATAGACCCATAGGGGATGTTTGAGGGTTAAAACGTTGCCCTTTGGGATTTAACTGTTGCATCACGACAGGACATCATCACCTCCCCCCACCATGTAATGCTAATGTCAACGCTGGCATTGTTACTATATGGGGACCTCCAGTGGATTAATACAAAATGGTGGGATCACCTCTAACATGACAAATCAAATCTACACCATCTTATGCTGCCCAGATATCCCAGGCTGCATCCTGACTCTCCAAAGATATTTATGGAGTGGCACTTTACGATTGCAACATAAGAGCAAGGTAGAAAAATGAAGAGAACAGATTCCATCAGCGTGGCTGCTGACAGTCGTCTCTTTCATGTCTTTATTCAAGCATTTGAGACTAAATTAGATTTTTCAGTTAACTCCTTTCGGTCAGAGGCTCCTTTGCGACAATCCGGCACGTACCATGGAATTGCATGTGAAGTTTGTTTGGAGTTTGAAGACCTTATGCAGTCCAGCTGCCTCTGCCTCAACCAATTTTTGTTCACTCATCTTCACTATAAATTTGACCGTGGTGTCTGTGTGATATTCTCTATAGTCTGTTATTAGTGGTGGAGTCTTCTCAGTGCCATTCAACATGGGCTCCAGCACCTGCTCTTTATAGGTCTGAGGAAAGAGTTAAAGCAAGTTAAATCGAGAGTCTCCCAGGCAGCAAAGCTCTGACGTTAACTGTCCCCTTTTTGTTCGATGGGACCAAACATATTTTCCTAGAGGCAATTCAGCGTTTCCTACCTGTGTCCATGTCCTGACTGGAAGCTCTGAGATCTCAATTGTTGTTGAATCCAGGATGGACACTTCCCCATTGATCAGGTATTGATTTGGCCCAAGTTCATCGATTGTACCCTTGAAGTTCTTGTAACTAGGAAGCTAAATAGTGAAGAACACTGGCTTCAGCAGCTTATATTTGATACACGTGCCAATAGCTAGTAGAGAATCTCAGGACTGAGCTGTAACTGATTTCCTACTGAATCTATTTACCATTGGCAACGGTTCTTCTCCATCCATCATGCGGCGAATATTATTCACAACTTCTCGGATATCAAAGTTGGGGATCCGAGAGGACCAGCCAGTGCCAATACCTTCTGCTCCGTTTACCAGCACCATAGGAATGATAGGGATGTACCACTCTGGCTCTACACGCTGGTTGTCGTCATACAGGAATCTCAGAACACTGTCATCCACTGCAGGGAACAGCAACCGCGCCACCGGGCTAGAAAGGACAAGAGGATTTGGGCCTAAGTTCTTGTGTTTAGGAAATAGAAACAACCAAACGAGGCATCTCTAAACCTCAGGCCAAATATAGAAGATCTGAAGTCGCAGGAAGATTTTATGTTCAACAGGGTAACATCAATACAATCATCTAGGAACTCAAGGAACAGGTTTACAACAATGTAACTGCACCTCCACAAGGACACTAAGCTTAACTCTACAATCACAGCTTCATTTCTTAATAGCTCCTCAGACCTCGTTCCTCTCCTTCTCTCATCCTTGTCCCATCTCACGCCTTTCTATTCTGTGTGAAAGCAGTAGCAAAATGTAACTGATTTGATTCGAAGTGTGACTCTAAGCCTTACATAGATGTTGACATAAAGGAATAGTAGTCGTAAAACCAAGCAGTATTCACAGTAGCAAGAACAGGCCCAGATGCCTGAGCTAAAAAAGCTTCTGATCATTAATATCTCTCATTCTAGGGGCTTGCAGTCCAATCTTCAAAAGCAGCCAACATCGAAGTCATGCCAAATGCTAATGTGACAAGCCATTACTACTGACCTGAGCATTGTGAAGATGTATCGAGGGCTGGCAGAGTCTTTCCCACCGTGCAGCCTGGTACCGAACTGCCCAACGGGCTGTAGCAGATTGAGGTTATTGCTGCCCACAAAATTCTGAGCCAAATTAATAATGGTCATCATCAGTGATGCCTGCAATGAAAACAAATGGAAACCATGGAGTGCAAAAGGACAGTCACATGGATCAAGTCACGCAAAGCACAGGGAAAGGCAGGACTAACATGGAAGGTGAACTAGGTGGAGTCAAACCAATAAGAATGGAAACTGATGAGACAGCATATCAGATCCTTTAGAACAGACATCCCTTTATCTGTCCCAAGTTGAGGAAGAGGAATCTCTCTGGATTGCCCTGCAACATCTGTCAAATCCCCTCACATTCTAGGAATGCCTGTTTACCTCCTCTGTGGCTAGCACCAGTACCCTGGCCACTGATCAGTAAGGCTGAAATTCTCAAAGCCACCAAGGGGTTCAGTGCCCAATTCCCATTCTCTTTAATCAGAATTAGACATGTTTGAAAAAAAATCTCAACCTAAATATCACTTTACAAGACACTTGTCACTAGCCCAGTACATGGAGGCATCACCTCACAGAATATCTAAGCAAGGCAGACTGATCCAGTTCTGCCCTCAATATTATGCAGGGTAGGTTCTTACCTCACCATGATGGTAGGAGGACATCTCAGCTACAGAACCAGCCAGCTGAGCAACCTTCACTTCCCGCTTGTCATTCCTTTTGAAACACGTGAACAGAACTTTCCTTTGACCAGGCTTCAAACCTTTATTGGGAAAAACGATCTTTGTCTGAGTGATCAGTCCAATATTTTGCACTTACAGTGCCTTTCAGCTGCAGTCCCCACAATTACTTATGCACTCACCCCCCTAATTATTTACGTACTCACTCGCTGAAGAGGTGGGCATTAGTCACCATTTTATAGTGAGAAGGACAGTCTAAGACTTGCCCAGGGATATACAAAAATCAACTGCAGAACTGAGAACAGAATCCAGAACTGAGGACTCCTAGTCTGGAATTCAAGCCGATAGATTCTCTATTGCTTCCCTTACAGTCACGCAAGCATTCAAATATTAAGTTCTTGGCAGAATGTGCTAAAAACACTGCTATCTAAGAGTAACTTACCATCAACCAGGGACGGAATGGATCTCTCATTATCAGAATTTGAGAACAGAACCAGCTCTTTGTGAATGAAGTCGTTGTATGTCAGATAACTCGTGGATTTTCCATATACAAAATCCTAAGGACAAAAGATTTAACATTGCCATAAAGAGCTTGTACCCACATCTTCTGGCACAGCAAGATGGTCTTGCTTCAACCAAAGTCTGATTTATGTAGCCAACTGAATGAAATTCTAGGGCTGTCATTTTCAAACAGTTCTTGTCACTACAAAAATGAAATTCCACTTCCCACAGTCCAGTTTAATTTACCGCTTCTTGGTTTATAAAGCTATTCCCAGTTAAGTGTTAAATATCAAATCAGCTTAATCACTGATCAGTCGACATCGGAGTCCACACAAACCAGATGAGAGGAGTGGGCAGGAAGATGCAGCTTTGTAGAATCCTGCAAATATTACTGTAACTGTCCTATCTGCCAGTTACCTGAATCTATGTTCATAGAATCATAGAACCATAGAGCTGGAAGAGACCTCAGAAGGGCATCAAGTCCAGCCCCCTGCTCTAGGCAGGACCAATCCCAACTAAATCAACCTGGCCAGGGCCTTGTCAAGCCGAGACTTAAACACCTCTAGGGATGGAGACTCCACTACTTCCCTAGGGAACCCATCCCAGTGCTTCACTACCTTCCTAGTGAAATAGTTTTTCCTAATATCCAACCTGGACCTCTCCCTCCACTGTTCTAACATACCAAAATGAAACTGCACTCAGCCCTGAGGAAAGGGAGAGACAGGAAACGCCATTCCTCAATGTATTTAAAACCATTTACCTCTGGCAGACCATGTAGCTTCCGTTGTCTTCTGCCTTCCATGAAATTAGTTAGCCATTCCTTCCGTTCTTCGATTTTCTTCTTGCTAAAGGCCTGTTAATTCACAAAATGAAGTGTCAAGATTAAGACCTTCTGCAGCAGGCCTCCCCACAGTGGTTTCATTCCCACTTAACAGCTTAGTAAATGCAATAACTTTAGCTAAAGTTTAAGGTTTAAATAATAAGATAGAAAATATATTGTCTCTGTATAAATCCATGGCACACCCGTGTGCCTCTCTGGCTGTTCCATCTCAGAAAAGATATATTGGAATTGGAAAAGGTTCAGGTAAGGGCAACAAAAATGGTTACAAGACATGAAACAGCTTCCATGCAAGAAGAGATTAATAAGACTGGAACTTTTCAGGTTGGAAAAAAGACTAATGGGAGGGAGGGGGATATAATAGAAGACTATAAAATCATGACTGGTGTGGATAAAGTAAATAAGGAAGTGTTATTTACTCCTGATAGCACAAAGGATTTGGTGTGTGTGTATATGTCACCAAATAAAATTAATAGGCAGGAGAGTTAAAACAAAACAAAAAAAGTCTTCATACAACACCCGTGGAACTCCTTGCCAGATGACGTTGTGAAGGCAAAGACTATAACAGGGTTCAAAACAAGAACTAGATAAGATCATGGAGTGTAGGTCCATCAATGACTATTACACAGGATGGGCAGGGATGCAAAACCATGCTCTGAAGTATCCTTAGCCTCTGTTTGCCAGAAGCTGGGAATGGGCAAGAGAGGATTACTTGATGATTACTTGTTCTACTCATTCCCGCTGAAGAACCTGGCACTGGCCACTGGCAGAAGACAGGAAACAGGGCTAGACAGAACATTGGTTTGACGTAGTACAACTGTTCTATAAACGCTTTTTCCAGCCAACTCAAAGAAGCAGGGTGGTAGGGTTTAATTTAAAAGAGGTGGTTTTTTTAAACATGCTAACTGAAAAATCAAATCCTCCACCTAGTTCATTTTCATTAAATATCAATAGCTTAAATTGTGTGTTTTGGGACAGCTTCCTTTATGGTATCAGTTATAATGCCAGAAGAATACTTAAGCATCAAAACCCAATTAAAATGAGGGATGTTCATACTTCTGGTAAGCTATTGTTTCAGGCAAGCAGAACCCCATTTGACACTGACATTAAAAGGCTAGGAACTGGGCAAAAAGATTTTAAAGGAATATTTACTGGGATAGCTAAAAATATCAATGGGGCTCTAATGATTAGATTGTCATGAGCTACATTTAAAAGTCATTAGTAAAACAGCACTCTAGGCCTTGAGATCTGCGGACAGATGAGATTCTATGGGTCAAACCTGAACTTTAGCCTGGAAACAAAAGACAATTTGTCTCATGCTTAAAGGCTTCAGACCACGTTAATGGAAACACATAGAACACTAAGTAGCAGAATACTATGAGTGGAAACGAGTCAGTAATTCATGCAGATATGGCAAATTACCAGGGAGATCGCAGCATCATCTTCAGGGCCAGAATACTTGAAGCCAATTCGATGTCTTGCCATATCTGCAAAGTACTCTTTAGCCTCTTTCGATGTGCTGGTACCCAAACCTGCAGAGCCAATACTAGTGAGTCCAAATAGCATCTTGCAACAAATTAAACACAGGCAAAATAAATATTTAGCAAGTCTTTCACTTATATATCTTGTAAGCCTCTGATGACATGCTGCAAAGATGCTTTTATGAAAATAAACTATAGTAAACTTCCGATAATCCGGCACCTTTAGGACCCAGGGGATGCTATGAGAGGTCTGGGGTGGGGTGGATGCCACCACAGACTCCTTATAGCCCCCCCCCCTTCCGATAGTCCAGCTCTGCCCCAGGTGTCCCCGATTCAGCCGCTGCCGGTCAGTTTCAGCAGCAGCTGAATTGGGGATGCCTGCAGCAGAGCAGCTAGGGTGCTGCCGGGCTGGTCTGGTAGCACCGCCCCTCTGAGCTGAAATCAGCTGCTGGTCAATTTCAGCGGCAGTTGAATCAGGGATACTTGGGGAAGAGCAGCTGGGGTACAGCCAGGTTGGTCCCGTAGTGCTGATCCTTGGCGCTGCGGGACCGACTCAGTAGCACTCAAGCTGCTCTGCCCCAGGCTTCCCCAAGAGCAGCTGGGGTGCTGCCGGGTTGGTCTCGCAGCCCCGAGGGGTGGCGCTACGGGACCAACTTGGCAGCACCCCAGCTGCTCTGCTTCTGGCTTCCCCGATTCAGCTGCTGGTCAGTTTCAGCAGCGGCTACATCGGGGAAGCCGGGCGCAGAGCAGCTCCAATGATCTGGCTGCCCAGAGCACTTCCGGGTTCCCGATGGTGCCGGACTATCAGGAGTGCCAGAGCATTGGATGCCGGACCAATGGAGTTTTACTGTACCTTTGAAATGCAAGGTACTTGTGGACAAAGGTAAGATATTATGAAACCCAAGAGTTAAGCAGGGGTTTCTCAGAAAAATTATATGTTCGGTCTATCAATGACTTCCAGAAATGTCAAAAGCTATTATTGACGACTGAAGCTAATTTCTGATCAACCCGCTGTGTTCTGCATCAGGAAACGAGCATTGAAAAGATTCTGGAATCAGAACTCAACATGCAATGCCATCAGTAGAGAAGAAGGAAATGGATCTTAGTTCTAAATCTCTATTGGCTCTGCACTGTGGACAGCCAGAGAACACTCAGTGAACTAAACAGAAAGGATCGATACTTCAGTACCATGGCTGCATTTTGAGAGATGTTTTTTCTGAACAAACTGACACTCCATTTAACATAGGTTTTTAGGTGCCAAGCTTTGCACATCCCAAAGTGGTTTATTGTGCTATATTGGAGCATCTGTATTTCACTCATGTATGTTTCTCTGTTAATTGAGAGAGCTCTTACTTGGCCTCCAAGCACTACCACACAGGGTTTATAACAAACCTTTGTAGTACTTCGTTTTCCAGGATTTGTGATTTGCAGTATTGTTTTTCCACTCTTCAAACTCAGGAATGCTGTAGAATGAAAACTCCTGCTTGTTTTTTGAAACCTAGAGTGAATAAAAATGATTGTGAAAACACATGTAGCTTCAGGCTAACACACTTTCCTCAACTTGTTCAGATTACTAGGTATAAAGCCATTTACCTTTATGATGGGCGTTATAAATTCCTCCAGAAAACGGTGCCTTAGAAGAGATGGCCAGTTATGATGGATGAAGTTAATCAATAAGCCTTTGATATGGGAACCATCTTGATCCTGAAACATTTTTTTCAGAAGAGATTTTAACCAGAGGCATGCTGGAACGTTAATTGCTCCTCCACTTAGCAGTATATGATCTGGTCTTTGGGAGATGCTTCACACCCTCAATTCCCACAGAAACATAGCATTTCCTAAGATCCAGTTAATGGAAACCAACTTCTGTGACTATCTGGAAATTGATTTCCAGATTTTAGCATGGAACTTAACCAAGAAACAGAGAAAATGCTGAAGGACCATTCTTGACCACAAGAGTACATCCAGGAACTAGTCTCTTTCCAGACTTCCTAATGTGGAAGGAATCACAGGGCCAATCAGAGGGGAAGCCAGGAGGGCCATCTGGCCTGGGCCTAAAGCTCAAAGGGGGCCTCAGATTTAGAAACGTGTTAATTTTTTGGCATTTGATAAGTTTTGCAACTTGTTTTTATGCGCATCCCTATCGGATCAAAATGACCAGGGCTCGACAAATTATGAAATCTACTCGCCCGTGGCACTCTCTCAGCCTAGAGCTGCAAATTTAAGCAAGTAAAAGATGTGATTTGTTAACAGATATAGATTATAAAAACAAAACAATACTAGTGACTGGAGCTGGATCAAGTGCATGTTGAAAGGAGGAGAATTGTTACTTTTTTATTGTGGCTAGGGGTCTCAAAAGCTGAAAGTGACCTAGGCCTCTATGGACCTCAGAGAGGGTCTGCTTAGCATGGAGTTCAGCACTATACAGCATCAGCAGAGACACTTCCCACTGCTTTGTTTCATGTAATGAGAAGGAAGTATGGTGGGCCAATTACATAGTGGAAACGGTTAAAAAAATAGGAGAACACCACCTGGATAAGCAGAGTCAGCTAAAATAGTGCTAACAGAAGCAATGCAGATACCACCTGCTTTATCTGCTAGCCATATTTTCTTTTGTAATTTAGTAACATTTCAGAGTTTAGGAACATTAATCTAAATTCCTAGATTTGTCATAATCTAACCTGATCTGTCATAATCATAATTTTTCCATAGCGAAGGGTCTTCAGCGATTCTTGATCATCATAATTCTTCTTATACTGTAAACCCACAATCTTGATGATATTGTTGATTTCAGCATTTTCCATTATCTGAAAAAAATTGCACCGAACAAGGATTTATTTTCCAGAACATACATGGCAGTTCACGTAATTCAGAAAAACAAAGGAAAAAGACTCTGGGTCAGGCAGGCCGTTCTGATTGTGCTTTGTTTTCTCATTGAGTCTGTATCCTCTGGTTTTGAAATGTATTATTGTTCAAACTGATGTCTAGTGCTTAAATTACTCTAAGCTGTTTCAAACAGATTTCACACCCCATATCACCGCTACTATCCTTCAGGCAAAGCACTAGATAGGACTCGCTTTCTAAACCTGTCAATGCTGCTCCTTAATCAGCAAGACAGGCTGATGGTGAGAATTGCCTCAAATATTTATTTAAGATGCCATTACTATAGTTACATTACACTAGGTTTCCAACTAGAGTGTAATAGTTTTAGCTCAGAGCATATTTCACTATACTTAAAGCATGTCATGTCTTCAGGAAGTAGTTGTTTCCACAAGCATTCCTACTAACCTGTTTGTGAGAGGCTTCTCGTACATTGAGCATTTTTCCACGAAGGGGGAATACTCCGTATCTGTCTCTCCCAACCACTCCCAGACCAGAAACAGCCAGTGTTTTGGCTGAGTCTCCTTCTGTCAGGATAAGTGTACAATCTGTGGAATTCTTACTACCTGGAAAAACAAGATGAGCAATTTTTCACCAATACCTTGATTAAAAAAGTCAACTCAGAATGTATTCACTATGATGAAATGTGCTGTCTGTGGAATGAATAATTTTAACATGCCCATAGATTTAGTTGGACACCAGGCTGGCAGTTGTTAAGTCAATCATTTCAAGAAAATTTAATGAGCTACATTTCTCACAAATTTTCTGTTCTGTTTAAATAATTTCCTGCAGATGACACAAGTGGACAGAAAATGTTTTTTCTCTTTTGCTTGGGACTAAGACTTTGCTACCGTGCTTAGAAATGGTCAAGCATTTACCAGCATCATTGGCATCATCCAGTTTAGGAATTCCCTTAATCCTGGTGTGTTTCACTGCTGAGCACTTCTTATTCAGCTGGTTCTGTGCTTTAAACTTTACCCAGTTCAGGATGCTTTCCACAATACCACAGCTGACTGCCTGCAATACCGAAGAGACAATTTTGGAAGTTGTCTTGACTATGACATATGTTAAATTAGATTCTTTTCACTGTTTAGGTCACATGTACTAGAGTCACTACATTAAATTTAAAAGGCAATTTCAGAGGCCTCTAGCTGGCATGTAATTGCTGCATCTTAGTACTTACACCTTTGATAAATTTTTCACTCAGTTTGCAAGTTGAGCCAAAGTTCTTTGCCTGCAGAGTCATATTTTCCTTAGTCTGAGAGTCAAAGGTTGGGTTCTCAATCAAGGAGTTCACAAAAACCCACATGTGGTTCTTCACCTGTAATTAAATGTAACAATCATGACAAACCCTTACAAACGCATATTCTTCTACTGTCGCTCCCAGCTGCTTCCTGATACTTATGTGTCAGCATTACACACTGAAATGTAGAATCTGCTCAACTACCAATTGGAAATTTAAAAATAAAAGAAATATTACTAGATGTCTAGGATTGAACAGAATTAAGGGCATTTTCACAGCAGTACCAATTAGGATTAGAATAGGAGCGACAGGCAGTGAACATTCATGATCGAGGTTATATTTGTAGGATTCTCAAGAAAATCACTGGCTGTTTTTCTAAACAGATATTCTCCCAGCTGCAGTTCAATTCTAACTGGGCACACCGAAGCAGATTGGACAGACAGTGCATCCTCCATTGCCCTAAATACATTTGTGGGTTCTGAACCCAGCAGGTGTCAGCTAAAGCTATTTTCCCGGGAGCTGAATAAAGAGTGCTAAAACTAGAAACGCTTACTTCTATATTGAATGCATATGCACTTTACTCTGAGTATTTCCTAACTTAGTAAAAAGAAAAAGGGTTTATCAGTGACCAAAGGAATGCAACAAGCACTATCCTACAGGCTGCGATTTCAGTTCCCAATGGTCAGGGCTTGACAAACAGCTGTGAAATCTGCTCGCCAGCCCCGCATTGCGCATGCGTGCATCGCCGGTGAACGGGGTGACCGACTAAAATCTACTCGCCACGGGCTAGTACATTCAATGATTTGTCGAACTCTGCCAATTGTATTGCAGTTTGTTTTTCCACCATGCAAATCCTGAGATTGTACCTGAAAGGGCTTCACTCCAACTCCACCTTTGTTCTTTTTCTTCACAACCTCGATGAGTTTATTTACAATCTGGTCAGCTACATAGTCAACGTGCCGGCCACCCTAGAGAGAGAGGACCAAACATGAGCTCAAGCTTCAGAGGACAGGTGAAACTATTGTGTATGCTTTAGACACCAGCCACATGCATTGCAACTACACACAACCTTGGTATATGAGGCAAATTAACGTTTCCACTGATTATATACATGAAAAGATGCCAAGACAGGCAACACAATTAGTAATAAAACCCACCATTACTTAATCTAAATGTGGTAAAGGAAACTGACCTTTGTGGTGGCAATGCTGTTGACAAAACTAACTTGCTGGAAGCCCTTTTCACTTAAAGTTAAGCACACCTCCCAGCGACTACTGGCTTCCTCGTGGATAACTTTAAGTGCATTACCAGTTTCATCTACTTTGTCCTTCAAGTAGAGGTCCACATAACTACGGAATCCTTTCACCTGCAGAGAGAAAGGCAGGCAGCTTGTTGACATTAGTTCACACGAATGCTTGTTAGTCCTACTACTCCTGCTCAGAGTACACACAAGAGTCATTCATGAACCCCTTTCCATATTGTGTAATATTTTTAAAGTTTTTGCATTACCTAGACAGAAATCTCACAGCTTACGTGGAAGGGAAACATATGGGACTTAATGGTTTTGAAACCGTCACTCACAGGCAGTCTCTTTCCATTCAGGAAGACTTTGACATCTTTTGCGCACCCAGCAATATCATATGCTCTTCGAGACATCAATGCCACAATGTCCTTGTCCAGACTTGTCATTTTAAACTTTGACAGATCAGGTTGGAATGTGATACACGTATAGTCTTCTCCATCAAAGTGTTTCAGTTTCATCTCACCTGCCTTTCCCATATTGTCTGTCCAGGTCTGGGGAAGAGAACTTTGATAAGATGCAAATTTCAAATACACAAGTAGCTAGCTGAATTTTTAAATTTAACTGGAATTTATTATTAAGCTTAACAACTGAAAGAAAAACTCCCTTATATGCTGAAAAGTAGGTTGTTTTCTGGTCCTTTTATTCTTATCCTAATAGCTGATTTGGGATTTTCAAATAATACTCAAATTCATAGGTCAGTGCAGTGGCTGAGTGTAGGCCAAATTTATCCCAGTTCTGACACTTAGGATGCATCTACACAGCAGGGCTTAACTTGAAATAAGCTTCGCAAATTGAGCTATGTCAATTGCATAGCTTATTTCAAAATAGGGAATTTCTACACAGCACTTATTTCTAAATAGAGCACTCTTCCACCGAACTTCCCTTACTCATCGTACAATGAGGGTTACAGGAGTCGGAGTAAGAAGACCCCCAGCGTGACAGTATTTCAACACTATTTTGAAATAACTGCCTGCTGTGTAGACATGGACTAAATTATTTCAAAATAATGTTGCTATGTAGACGTACCCTTAGATCTAAATAATATAAATTGCACCCACAAACTATCGGAGCAAACTGAAGGCAAGTGTTCAAAAGCCTGCCCCCTCTGGACCTCTACCCTAGTGAAATAAACTGTAGCCATACAGATCATCCATACCTGCTTAAATAGTTTCTTGTACTCACGACATGCTGTTTCCACTGTAAATTTGGTACTGAATATGTTGCATAATTTGGCTCCATATCCATTTCGACCACCTGGAATTACAAGGCAATCATCCTTGTGTTTATCCCTTTAAAATCAGAGTATTGTAATAGGAATTCAGTCACCTTGGTATGACCAAAATCTGTCAAAGTCTGTCTGTTCAAGAACTCCTCCTATGGTAACAGCTAGGGCCACCAAATTCAGCAGGCAGCTTCCTCGTCTCCTAACTTAACGCAAGGCGAGGATCTGGTTGTGCCAAGGAAATGTGAAGTGCCGGGAATGGGACTCTTTTGCATAACATGGAAAGGGAGATGGCAGAGAGAGGAGGGACGTGATACTGAGTGTGGCCATTGGGGGCAGCTGCACCACCAAGAGAGCAGCCAGCAGGGCTGGGTCTCTGCCATTTTGCCAGACTGGGTAAAGTAGCCCTGCTGCCCCAAACCCTCCTCTCCTCTGCTGCAGAGCTTGGGGGTGTAGGGAGGAGAAAAACCCCATGGTGGCTGAGAGGGTTTTGGGGGAGAGCAAAGGCCCCTGGAAGCACAGAGGAGGGTCTGAGGGAGGCAAAAGTCCCCTGGCAGCCAGGAGGAGGGGAAGTCCCACTGGATGGGATCCCCCCCTACCCCGAGCCCCTCCTCACTCCCCAACTAGGCATAGAAAACCCATCCAGAATAATTAACTGGTTAAACAACGTGCAGTGTGGGGTGACAGGGAGTTCCCTGGGAATGGGGCCAGCAGCCAGGAGTCCACTGACTGCCAGCCCTGCCCCAGGGGGGGGGGGGGGGGGAGCATTTTAGTAACTGTGTAACCACTAAAAATTGTTGTGACTATACGATTATAAAATAACCGACATCTAACATCGCTACCCCCCCACACCAAGCCTCCTGACCCCTCCAAACCTCAAGGCCCTGCCCTGACTCCTACACCCTCCACACCGCCACCCCCCTGCCTTTAAGGACACAGGCAACGCTGAGTAAGTCTGCTAGTATGGGCTTAAACACAGAGCTGTCCTACACACTTGGAATGTAACCGTAAATCCATGTTTCATTGGACTATTGATCCGCCACAGGGATTTGGCCCCTTCCGCATCTCAGTACATTATCCGTTGAAAAATGGGGCTCCCTTCCTTAGATGTGGCTTTAGCTCCAATTTTAGTACTAATCACGGGTGGCAGGTCCCTGATAAAGTTGGAGCTTCCCCATTTCTACATTAGCAAGAAAGAGGAACATTCTACTCCTGTGGTTTTGAACCTTTTTCATTTGTGGACCCCTAAAAAATTTCAAATGGAGGTCTGGTCTCCTTTGGAAATCTTAGCCAGAGGTCTATGTACCATCAGCTGAAACCCATCACTACTCAAATGATTTTTGAATGCTGTCAGAAAGGAGTTTCCCACTCTTCATTTCTGGAGTCTCCTTTCTACCATCTCAACTACTGAACAGAAAGAAATCCACAAGATTTATCATTCAGGTCACTGCTTTCTGGGCAGCAACAGTGATAAAGACCACGATACTATGTTTTAGAGTAGTGATCCAGCCAGCTGGGGGCTACGCCCAGCTGTTGGTGGCCCCCGCGGTGCGGGGGTTGTGAATGAAAAAAGGTTGTGCACCACTGTTTTAGAGCCCTGTGGTGCTGCTGACTGTAGAAGTAACTACAAGGGGTGTGAAAATCCCAGTCAATCGGTTAACCTAACATTTAACCAGTTTTCCGACTAAGTGAAAACCAGGTGGGGGACCACTCTAGCCCGGCTAAAGCAGTTCCCAGCCTGTGGGGCTCTCGCTTCCAGTCCTGCATTAGGGCTGGCTGCCAGCTCCCAACCCCTATGCACAGCAGGCCCCCTGCAAGGCTGGAGCAGCCCCCTGCCACAGTAGCCGAGGAGCTCCTCCAATCCCCATTGGTTATCAGTTTCACATCCCTAGTGCCTACCACAACTGAACATTTATTACTCTCGAAAAAGGACTCTCACCAGAAACTGAGCTTATGGCTCTGTGAAACTTGAAAAGGACTAGTCAGTTTCACTGCTGCTCAAAACAAACAGCCAATAACTAAATCTGGATAGCTTCTGCTTCTTGCTGCCAACTCTTGTTCACTCTCACTTGGATAGTTTGGTGAATGCACTTTTCGGCTGGTTAGGCTGCACAAAAATATTTTCCCAACTAATATATGGAAATTCTGACAGTCTCCTACCTGTGACTTTCTTTTCATCATCATCATAGTTGCTGGATGTTAACAGCTGCCCAAAGATAAGAGCAGGTACATAGACCTTCTCCACTTTATGTTCTACAATAGGAATACCTTTTCCATTGTTCCATACACTAATTGTATTATTCTCCCTGGAAAGAAAAAACACTTCCAGTAAAAGTGAAATTGATTGAACTGTATTATTTGTGGAATGAAAAATGTCATATGAAGTCTTTCAAATGCCTTTGGTAGATTAGATAAGGGACCCTGTTCACAAGGGACTCTAAACCAAAGAACTCTTTATTTGCCATTGTTATATACCACTTCACATTTGTAGATGTTTGAAAAAAAATCATTTTTTCAATGACAGGCAGAAACTAAACTTTGGATTCTAGTAGCGTAGATTAGCCAGTCATTGTAAAAAGGCTGTTTTAAAATGCTCTTTCAAGACAATGCTAACATAGGTTAGATTTCTGGCCCCAAGTCAGCTGACAATATACATTTAAATTCTGTTGCTTTACAGCTACTACTTTTACTTTACTAAAAAGTCTTAGTAAAATTGTCAACTGTCTTAAGGCCCAAAATTTGACCCACTTTAAACTTTTAGCCAGTGTGAAATATTCTTTGGATTCAAAGTACCTATTCTATTTTTTAAATTCCACCTGTCTACTGCTGAGGGGGAAAAAAGCCACCATTTTGGCAGAAGCAAAGTTTCTGTTCAGCAATTGCAGAAACAGTCAGCAGAGGGAGCACAAGTCAACTAAATCCCTATAGTCTTGTGCAGAAAGTTGATATGAAACATACCATGAGAAAAAGGTGCATGTGCCCATGGTTTTTTTGGGGGGAGGGGGGAGATAAACTGAAAAAGACAAAATGGAGAATAAAAGCTAAACGCAGTGATCTGACCTGAAATCACTTCATGGGAGAACCAGATCAGGGAAAACACAAGCTTTCACATTTGGTTAATATTTGATGAGCTGCAAAGTTACATTTTGTCTAAATTGGTTGAGCTACAACAGTGTTTCTCAATCTTTTTTATGCCAGGGACTGGCTTGTTGCTTTCCTAAACTGAGTCAGGGAGCTCTCAAGGATCGGGGTCCGTTAGACCGGTCATTGACAGCCACTCTAATAAAAGAGCACCAGAAAAAGAAAATCTTTGAGTCCCAGAACGCTGAGCTACTTTCTCTATACAGGTATCAGAGGAGAATAAAAACTGTTCAACAAAAATGTAATAAGACTTACGGATCAATTGTAATCTTAATGCAGGACATGTTTTTATCCCTCTGCTTGTTGTCTGCAGCATTGACTGAAATGGAGAAAGGACTGTAAATTTACCAAATTACATTTGCAGATGAGACACTTAAATCTGAGCTGCTTACAACAAAAGTAAGTGCAAAGTATTCACAAGAACAAATACACAAATTCAGAAAGAGAGGCCATGGAGAATCAGCTTGGACTTGACAGATTTGCCATGTTGAAGAGGAAGTTTTCAGCTGAGTCTTAACTAACAGAATCCAAAGTAGCATTATTTCAAAGGATTATCATTCAAGTCCTCAGAATTCAGAAACATTATTTTAAATTACAATCATACATTACTCATTTTTATCCAACAGTGAAAAGGGCAGGGATAATTATATTTATCAAACTATTACTTGAGCAACTACAGAGCTGATCAAATGATGCAAAAGTTACGAACATTTTCATTACAGATTCTTATTTAACATTAGGGAGGTTAGATATTGTGTAACTGAATAACCATGTAACCCCACCAAAACTTATTGGTTACATGATTATTCAATGGTCCCCAGTGGCAGGGCTGGTAGCCAGTGCACTCCTGTGGAGCCCTCTTGCTATCTCACACAGTGTCCACTGTATCAGAGGTAGCAGCGTGGGGTGGCAGGCGGGAGCTGGTCTGCAAGTGGAGCCGGGTTTAAAACCTGCTCCCTATGCAGTCTGGCTCCCACCTGCTGCCCCTGTCCACAGGGAGCTTGGGCTCCCCACGGACAGAGTGCTTGGCATCCCTGATACAGAGGCAGTAGTGTGGGGCAGAAGGAAGGCAGCTCCATAGCACCAGTACTCATGAGGAGCTGGCTTTTAAGAGGCAGCAGCATGGGGGAGCAGGCAGCTTCATGTTAGCCGGAGCTGGCTTGAAAGCTGGCTTCCCAGGTGTACTGGGTCCAGCTTGCCCCCCATATCCTCCATGCTGCTGCCTCTCAGAGGCAGCGGGGGAGAGGAAGAGGGGGCTCTGTGGGATCCTGTGCTCGTGGGCACCAACTCTGATGTTCCCCTCCCTTGCTGACTCTGATACAGAAGCAGCAATGGGGGGGGGGGGGAGGGCTTGTAGTCATTAGGATTAACCAATAAGCCCAGGTTTATCATATAATCGCTAACATCCCGATTTAACACATATAACATCCACAATTTGTTATCAGTGGAATAAATTGCTAGCAACCGAACTGTCATCTCTGCAGACTTACCTAGAATTTCATCAAAGATTTTATATAACCCAGGCACAAAAGTTACGTCTCTGCAGCTGAGGCCCTCATCTTCATCATAAACCCACATTTGCTGAAAAAAAAGAAACACTCTCTTTAGGTTTACCATGATTTCCTGATCTTCTGTTTATATACCCAAACCACATTGCGCTCCAAACTGTCTTTAAAACATTAGCGATTTTCCACTTATGTCCAGGAATTAAGTGCCACTGATCAGGCTTTCTTTAGTACTGTAATTTCTTTCTAAATTACAGCAAGGTGACTATGCAAGTAAGGGTATGTCTACACTACAGCCCTACTTCGAACTAGGGGGGTAATGTAGTCATACGGAGTTGCAAATGAAGCCCGGGATTTGAATTTCCCGGGCTTCATTTGCATAAAGCCGGCCGGCGCCATTTTTAAATGCCGGCTAGTTCGGACTGTGTGCTGCGCGGCTACACGCGGCACGAACTAGCTAGTTCGGATTAGGCGTACAGATAGTTCGGATTAGGAAGTCTAATCCGAACTAGCCGGCATTTAAAAATGGCGCCGGCCGGCTTTATGCAAATGAAGCCTGAGAAATTCAAATCCCGGGCTTCATTTGGAACTCCGTATGACTACATTACACCCCGTAGTTCGAACTAGGGGGGTAGTGTAGACATACCCTAAGCTACATACGTTGCTCAGCTGATATCAGTACAGGTTGAACCTCTACTCCAGCACCCTCAGGACCTAACTGATGCGAAACCAGAGAATGTAAACCATTGTCTAGCAGCATTACTAATGCTTCTACGGCTTGCGAGGCTCTTAGAAGACATTTAGAGATATATTAGAACTAAATAACAGCACAGACCCCTGAGAGCCAGGACTGGTGACTATGGACAAACTTTATGGGACTTTGGGAAACTTGGCCGTACCCATAAGCAGACATCTGGCTCACTAAAATCATGCCCGACCACGGATGTTGCTGGACCAGAGTACCAGATCAGAGAGGTTCAACTCACACTAAAACACAAGGGAAAACATCCCATTCAAATTTAGCAAGATGGTTTTAAGGAAGCACGATCTGCAGATTTCTAGTCATGCTCACTAAACCATGTCCATGCCTTATGGCAGGGTTTCTCAAACTGTGGGTCCCGACCCCAGGGGGTGGGGTCGTGAGCAACTGAAAGGCTGGTTGCATCAATGGGGGGGGGGGGGGGGGTCGCGGTATCACAAGTTTGAGAACCCCTGCCTTATGGGTTATAGAGTGCGATGGGCAGAGAGCAGGGGATGCACCACAGATGTCGGTGTGGGAAGTGTCTGGCTGCCCCAGTTGTGTGCTGCGACCCCATGCGCTGGGCGGGGTGTGTGTGTGTGGGGGGGGGGGGTTCTCCTTGCCTGGAGCACCCAGTAAATCCCAAGATGGCAAAGCCCTGGGGAGGCAAGCAGGAGAACGGCAGAACCACCTGCGGCACCAAGCCCGTTTTTACCTGCGTGACAAACTCCACGGAGCCGATGTAGGTGTCGGGCCGGAGCAGAATATGCTCCAGCTGGGTTTTCTTCTGGTAGATCCTCTCCACCGACAGCCGCTTCTTCGCCGCCTCCTTGGCTTTGCCGACCTTGGGGTTCTCGTGCACGGGCTGGGGAGAGACAAACGCCGCGTGACCCCCGGGCCCCGATCCCGGGAGACGGGCCCCCGGTACCGGGCCCGCTCCCCGGGGGGCTAGAACCGGGCCGGGCCAGGCCGCATTGGGGCTCCCGAGACCCACCCTGAGCGGCGAGAGGGAATCCACCAGCTCCATGGCGCTGGGCCCGGGTGTCCGGCTCGGTCCCGAGTGTGGGGGGCGGAGGATCCGGTTCGGTCCGGTATCGGGGGGGGATCGCGGTCTGGTCCCGATCGGGGAGTGGCCGGTATTGGGGGGGGGCAGAGGAACCCGGTTCGGTCCGGTATCGTGGGGGAGGGTCTCTGCTTGGTGGATCCCAACCGCCCGGACGAAAGGTCCGTTTCCGTTAACGCCTGAGCGCGGGGGGAGCCCTTCAAACCTCCGTCCAGCCCGCCCAGAGCCCTCGGCCAATCGCAGCACGCCGAGCGCGGCGCCTTCCCACCAATCGCCGCGCGGCCTGCGGGCAAGCAAGGCCTGGGGGCGGAGCGGACCGCCCCCGCCAATCGCAGGACGCCGGCCCGCTCAAACCAGCCATTCACACGCCGGGAAAGAGAGGCGCGGGAGGTTTTCAAACTCCGCCAATCAGCTGGGACAGCCCGTGAGAGGCAGGCGGTTGAACCAATAACAATGAAGCCGGAGGTAGCTAGGTCTGCAGGAGAGACACGAGGGCAAAGGTCATCAGGTTCAACCTTTGACCTCCACCAAGTGGCTCCCCATGTGTGTTGGGGGTAACTCAGCCCACGTGGCCATGTGGCAGTGGGAGGGAGCCACATGGAGCCACTGGGCTGTGTCTACACTGGCCACTTATTCCGGAACATCAGCCGCTTTTCCGGAATAACTTGCCAGCTGTCTACACTGGCCCCTTGAATTTCCGGAAAAGCACTGACGATCTCATGTAAAATCATCAGTGCTTTTCCGGAAAAACTATGCTGCTCCCGTTCGGGCAAAAGTCCTTTTCCGGAAAACTGTTCCAGAAAAGGGCCAGTGTAGACAGCAGAGATTTCTTTTCCGCAAAAAAGCCCCAATCGCAAAAATGACGATTGGGGCTTTTTTGCGGAAAAGCGCGTCTAGATTGGCACGGACGCTTTTCTGCAAAAAATGCTTTTCCGGAAAAGCATCCTGCCAATCTAGATGCTCTTTTTCCGAAAATGCTTTTAATGGAAAACTTTTCCGTTATAAGCATTTCCGGAAAATCATGCCAGTGTAGACGTAGCCCTGGGGTTTCTTGGGCCCATCCAGACTTGAGTGCCCAGCTGGGGAACCAGCTCTTTGCTTCTCTCCAGGATGGGATTTGTGCCCCTGAGTGCGGCACAGACGTGGGGCTCATGTGACTCATCCAGAGCCCAGGCGCTGCCATCCCCATGTGCATCCCCGCCCCCCTCAGTCGCTGCATTCATGGGACCCAGGGGTGTGATGCTGGGGAGCTGGCTTGTAGGGAAGATGGTGGGCGGCCTTTGACCCAACTGGCTTTCAGGGGAAGTGGTGGAAACCCCATTTTGTGGTGAAATTTGAACCTGGACAAAGCACTGGTTAAGGGCGGGAACAAGATTCTTCCAGCCACAAGGATGGGCCTTCATTCTTTATGGGGGTTTTTTTCCGACCGACCTCCAGCACAATCACCTCTTTTGCTGGATCTCTCTGCTAGCGTGATCAGCAGTGCACTACTTAAGGGCTGTGACCTCTAGATCATCCTCATTAGGCTTCTGTGTTGAGCTGTGGTATTTCTAGCACATTTGTCACAGACCCAGGAAGACAGCAGAACCTAGCTAGGTGGGAAGATTTTTTTTTCATCTGTAAGGGCTGGAAGTTTTAATTTATTTCAGGGAGAGAGCTTAAATTCTTCAGTAATTCCTTCCTTTGGCTCTTTACTAAGAGGACACCTTCTACTGTTAAAGCAAATTTAAAACCAATCTCTAATCTGCTTTCTCATTTAAGCTAATTGTTTACTTTTTGCACTTTATGCTGTTTAGACAGTGAAACCAAAGTTGTCAGGGTCGTGTTTGTTTCTGGGCACTTTCATCTAATGCGGCTCTTAATATTTGGGTTGTTACAAGACAGGGGAATGTTTAAATACATTTTTTTTAAAAAGATATAATGGTAATACAGGTTGTACCTCCTGCCATTTGGACAAGACCATGGATGTTCCTGAACCATAGAGCCCAGGAACAGGGAGGTCTGGTGGTGGGGAAGGAACACAGCCCGGGGGACGGGAAGGAACAGCAACTCAGTCGGGAGCCCTGTTTCTGGGGGAGCAGGCAGTGAGGTGGGGAGTTCTGGCCCCAGCAGCTGGGGCGCTCCAGCCCAGCAGTAGTGGGGTCAGCAGTGGCCGTGGATCTCTGGCCCTGGCTGCAGCCAGAGAATCCCATCCCTGGTGGCAGCCAGGGAGCACCAGCCTCAGCCCCTGCTGTGGAGCTCCAACTGCAGAGGTCTATCTGTGGCCAGGGAACTCCAGTCTGGGGAGCCCCAGCTGGGCAGGTGGCAGGGGGGCTGCAGTTGGAGCCTGGCAGCAGCAGAGCTGGGCTGCAGGCCTAGCCTGGGGGGCAGCAGGGGCTATGAGGGAAGGGACCTCCCCATGTCAAGCAAATCCCCTCCTTTGGGACCAGTCAGGTACTGAGGGTGCTGGCCCAGGGAGGTCCAACCCATATCAGAACTCCTGAGTCAGTCCTCACTGTCCACAGGCCTTGCACCGGCCAAGGGGAGTTTTCCCCAAGTACAGACTGAAGGATTAGGATGTTTTCTCAGGTTTCTGTCAAAAGAACATAAGGACATACATTTTCAGACCATACTGGGGCAGACCAAAGGTCCACCTAGCCCAGTATCCAGTATCAGCTGACAGTGGCCAGCGCCAGATGCCCCAGAGGGAGGGAACACAACAGGTAATCCTCAAAAAGCGGCGAGGAGTCCTGTGGCACCTTACAGACTAATTGAAGTGTAGGAGCATAAGCTTTCGTGGGCAAAGACCCACTTCGTCAGTGTCTTATGCTCCTACACTTCAGTTAGTCTATAAGGTGCCACAGGACTCCTCGCCGCTTTTGCAGATTCAGACTAACACGGCTCCCCCTCTGATAGGTAATCCTCATGTGATCCTTCCCCTGTCACTCATTTCCAGACAGACAGAGCCTAGGGACACCATTCCTACCATCCTGGCTAATAGCCATTGATGGACCTAACCTCCATGAATTTATCTAGTTCTTTCTTAAACCCCGTTAAAGTTCTGGTCTTCATAACCTTCTCTGGCAAGGAGTTCCACAAGCTGACTGTGCACTCTGTGAAGAAAATCTTCCTTTTGTTAGTTTTAAACCTGCTACCTATTAATTTCATTTGGTGACCCATAGTTCTTATGGGAACAAGTAAATTTTTCCTTATTCACTTTTTCCACACCACTCATGATTTTATAGACCACTATCATATACTCCCCTTAGTCTCCTCTTTTCTAAGCTGAAAAGTCCCAGTCTTTTTAATCTCTCTTCATATGCAGGGCTCGACAATTCGTGTAATCTACTCGCTCATGGCGAGTTGATTACAAGTCGGCACAGCCGCAGAGTGTGCTCAGTGGATGCGCAGCACGATCTGCGCATGCGCAGTGTGCCAAACCGCGTGGCTGGCGAGCACGGCTCGCCGCCACTTGGTGAATCCTGTTCATGTGGAACCCATTCCAAACCCCTAATCATTTCTGTTGCCCGTTTCTGAACCTTTTCCAATGCCAATATTTCTTTTTTGGGATGAGTCGATCACATCTGTATGCAGTATTCAAGACGGGGGCGTACCATGGTTTTCAGGGCCGGCCTTAGGCCAATTCAGCCGATTCCCCAGTGTGGGGCCCTGTGCCTGAGGGGGTCCTGTGCCCAGAGAAACGACGGATGCGCAGTGCACCAGGAGCACACCGCTTGCGTGGGGCCCCTGGACGCACGGCACATGCGTTGTGACATCCCGGGTGCATGGCACATGCGCCATGTGCCCGGGGGGGGGCCACGCATGCATTGTACTCCCGGGGCACTGCGCATGCGTCGTGACATCTGGGACGCACAGCGCATGCGTCGTGCCTCTGGTGTGCGACGCATGCGCCATGCCGCCCGGGGCCCCGCGCATGTGCGGCCCCGTCCCAGGAATCGGGCCCCACGCTCCATAGAGCTGGCTCTGATGGTTTTATATAGAGGCAGTAAGATATTCTCTGTCTAATTCTCTATCCCTTTTTTAAGGATTCCTAATGTTCTGCTTGCTTTTTTGACTGCTGCTGCACACAGAGGCTGTGTCTAGACTGCATCCCTTTTCCGTTAAAGGGATGCAAATTAGACACATCACAATTGCAAATGAAGCGGGGATTTAAATCCCCCCTGCTTCATTTGCATAAACATGGCTGCCGCTTTTTTTCCGGCTCGGAGCTTTGCCAGAAAAAAGCGCCATTCTAGACGGGGATCTTGCGGAAAATAAAGCCTTTTCCAAAAGATCACTTATTCCTCTTAAAATAAGGAATAAGGGATCTTTCGGAAAAGGCTTTATTTTCCGAAAGATCCCCGTCTAGACTGGTGCTTTTTTCTGGCAAAGCTCCGAGCCGGAAAAAAAAGTGGCAACCATGTTTATACAAATGAAGCGGGGGGGATTTCAATCCCCACTTCATTTGCAATTGCGATGTGTCTAATTTTCATCTCTTTTACGGAAAAGGGATGCAGTCTAGACACAGCCAGAGTGGATTATTTTGGAGAATTATCCACAGTGATTCCAAGATCTCTCTCTTGAGTAGTTGTAGACAAATTAGTCCCCATTATATTGTATGTCTAGTTGGGATTATTTTTTCTAATGTGCATTACTTTACATTTATCAACATTAAATTTCATTTGCCATATTGTTACCCCTGGGAATTCATTTCTGCACCAGCACTAGGGCCATTCGGGAGGTGAGATTGCATATTCCTTGTTCATGTGATATTGGAGCGTCAATTTAGTCCCTAGCATAGTCTAGGACTGTGTTTCTCAACCTTTTTTTATAAAGTACCCTTTAAAAAAATTATAAGTACCCCCAGTACCTATAGTTTTCAGAGACAATTTTTTTCTACCATTGCAACACATTTGTTTAAACAACTTAATGGTAGCCGGGGGGGCGATGACATTTTTGGGTGTAAAAAGTACAAAAATAAGAAAACTTAAAACAAAAATTCAGTTTTCTCCAAATTTCAGTTGTGTGGACGTACCCCCCAGACTTCTCTTTAGTACCCCTAAGGGTACTGGTACCACTGGTTGAGAAACACTGGACTAGGACAATTTAGTCCCTCTTGGATCATGGCAGCCAAGAATCAGTAGAATGCAGGGCTGCTCCAACTCCTTCTGCTACACCTGCCCTGCCTTTTCCCTCCTCCAGTGCACCCCCAGCCTGCCCTCTGCACTGGGAAGGAGTGCAAGTGGAGGGGGTCTTCTGCAGATGTTCTTGCTCCAGTGGTAGGCACAGAGACCTCATATACACCTATTCTCTCACTCCTTTGTGGCAACGTGGCCAGCACAAAGGGACTGTGGGGCAGTGACCCATCTGACCTGGTGTTTCTATAGCAGCTTCTACCCTGAGGATCAGCAATCGCTAACCAGGCTTTGCACTGGCAGGGAAGCCCTTAGCCTTGGCCACTGACACCGAATCTCAGACATCCATGGCATTGCACATCTGCCCTTGCCTGGGAACTTCTCCCGGAAGCTGCTGGAGTTTTCCTCATGCCATCGCCCTGCCCGCTCATCTTGCTGTCTCCATCCACTGCCCTTTGGGATGTTGGCAGTCAAGGGAAATGACTTTCCTCCCGCACGGCTGATGGTTTGGGATGTAAACAAGGAGGCGGTCTTTCTGTGCAGCCCGGAGCCCCACGAGGTCATAGACACAACTGCAGTGACCTCATGAGAGTGGATTGCGCCATCTTCCCCAGGGATACGGGCAGTGCCCTGTACCCTGGAAGGGAAACCCTGGCAGCTGTTCAGGATCCAGTTACTGGCTAAAACCAGCTGTTCTCAAGTGCTGAGTGCCCATTAGGAGACGCTCAAGGCTTGACTCACAGAGGTGCTAAGCACCCACAGTGTCAGCAGGGATGAGGAAGCTGCGGGGTCCTCAGCTCTTTCCAGATGAGGGCTTGGATGGCTGGAGCCAGACATCCAAAAACAGCCACTCCCCAAAACTGGACAACACTCTTGAAGGTGAATGCTTCACCCCCTTCAAAATCTCTCTCAGAACTGCCAGCAGAAACTGATTGATCGTTCTTAAGTCAGTGACAATAAATGAGGAGTAACGTTAGTTCAAACCAAGGGGTTTGGTTAGAACGAACGCGTCCCGGTGTGCATGTCCTGGTCCGAATCAGCTGTGATTCGAACTAGTGCATGGTGAGATCTTGCTAACGAAGTGCGGGATATTTAAATCCCCACTTCACTGATTATTTCGAATGCCTGCATTTTCATCCCTTGTTCGAACTAGGGTGCAAGTGTAGACATACCTTTAGGGTATGTCTACACTAGCTCGTTAATTCGAGCTAGGTAGGGTAATGAGGGCGACTGGAGTTGCAAATGAAGCCTGGGATTTAAATATCCCAGGCTTCATTTGCATGTTCCCGGGCGCCACCATTTTTAAATGCCCCGTAGTTCGAACTCCCTGCCTGCGGCTACACACGACACAGGCTAGGTAGTTCGAATTAAAGCTCCTAATTCGAACTACCGTTACTCCTCATTCCACGAGGAGTAACAATAGTTTGAATTAGGAGCTTTAATTCGAACTACCTAGCCCATGCCGCGTGTAGCTGCGGGCAGGGAGTTCAAACTACAGGGCATTTAAAAATGGCAGCACCCGGGAACATGCAAATGAAGCCTGGGATATTTAAATCCCGGGCTTCATTTGCAACTCCAGTCGCCCTCATTACCCTACCTAGCTCGAATTAACAAGCTAGTGTAGACATACCCTTAGAGACTAACCAAAATATATAGAATCATGAGCTTTCGTGGGCAAAACCCACTTCAGCAGATGAATTGGAGTGGAAATAACAAAAACCAAGATATATATATAATAGTAGAAGTAGTACTTGTCAATTGTAGGACCCATGTTAATGAGGCTAATTAAGTGGGCTGGATGTGTCCCATACATAGATTTTGATATGGAAATGCAGATATTAATGGCAGGAGAAATTGGCTTTGTAATGCTTCAACCTGTTAATGGCTTTGTTACCCTTGGCCTAAGCCAATTTCCCCTGCCATTAGCATCTGCATTTCCACATCAAAAGCTACGTATGACCAGTGTTAATTAGCCTCATTAACTTGGGCCTTACAATTGACAGAGACGTCTGCTGTTACATTGATCTCTTGATTTCTGTTATTTTCACTCCAATTCATCTGAGGAAGTGGGTTTTGCCCACGAAAGCTCACGTGCGTCTATCTATTTTGGTTAGTCTCTAAGGTGCCATGGGACTTCTTGTTGTTTCTGAAAACAAGAGGCTGCCATGCATAAACTGGGATCACGGGGGCTTTGCAATTTGATTCCCCTTATGAGGAGGTCTCGCTGCTTTCTGGCCAGTACTATTTTTTTCTTTTAAAAATAAAGGCTGCGCTCAGAAACAACCATCCAAGCCCACACCAGCCTGAGATGCCCAGTGCTCCCACACACCCCTGCAGTGCCAAGCGACTATGCGCGCACACAAAGGAGAAAAGATCAGACAAATTAATTGCAGATGCACGTTTGATTGCTTAGAGGGTGTTATATAAACGTCAGTGAGAAGACGAGGTTGTGGCAAAGCATTATGTCACTCCCTCTCCCAGTGCTGTGTCCCTTTGCCCTTCCTGAGTCTGTGACTTCCACAGTCATTTTGGCTTCTGTTGACAGCCTGTCTGTCTGCTGGGCTTCACGCCTTCCTGGAGTGTCTGCTGGCTGGGATCAGCAGAGGACTGTACTGGCCACTGCTGTGCCTGGAGGGCTGCTAAGGCAATGCCACCGCAAGGGCAAGGCTGTTTTCTGATCGCAAGGAGCTCTGCCGTGCTGACCCTTTGCTTCATGCAGCCTTGGAGGTTTGCTGCTCTGTACACTCTACCCACTGTCCCCTACCACAGCACCTCATCCTGCACATGCAGAGACTCCTTCAAGACCCGGAAGGGTCACACTTCATGCTCCTGCATCCCTTGGCCGACCAGGCAGCCACTGTAGGGTAGAATCCTAGAACTGGAAGGGACCTCATGAGGTCATCAAGTCCAGTCCCCTGCCCTCACGGCAGCCCCAAGCACCATCTGGACCATTTTCTATTGAGCCCCTGGTCTTCCCAACTCAAGCCCTGTTTCGGCTGGGGTTAGAACACGAAAGCCCAGCTGGAGACCCACCCAGAGACCCACCGCCCAGCCGAGGGAAAGGAAGAGGGAAAGCTGCGGATGGTCAGGCTCTAGCAACACAGAAAGCGTGGCTTGAAAAACCAACCTGAGCCTGCCACCGTGAGGAAATCACTGCAAAGCAAGAGCCGGGGCAGGCTCCCGAAGCTCCTGTTCGCGCGACCTCCTGGCTGATTGTTGGCGCCACCCGAGTGCTGTCCTCCCGGGCCAGGCTGGCAAGAGCTCAGCATCTCCGGAGCCCCCAGGCTGCAGCTGGCCAGGTGCCGAGCAGGCCTGGACATGCAGGTACCGGTGGTGCAGTGGGAGTCAGCTGCAGGCCCAGTGCTTCTGAAAACCCCTCCCTGCGTGCCCTGCGGCGGAGACGGGTTCTCCCAGCGTACACGGACAGGCCTGCACGGGGCACTGAGCTAAAAACAGCAACAAGGTGGTTCTGGCACGGGTGGCCGCAGGGGCGCTCCCCTCCGCCCGACCCCCTCGCCAGGCCGCGCTGGACGCCCACAGTGCTGTTTTTCACCTGCAAGCTCTAGCAAGTTTTTCTCCCCAGGCTGGCTCCCAGCGGCAGCATAGACCCCAGGCTCTGGGGGTGGGTGCGGAGCACACAGAGATCTGCCCCCCACATGCGAGCCCTTCGGGGCAGCCAGCAGCCCTTTGCTCCTCCGTTCGCTGCCTGGGAGCGCCCGGTGCCATTCGCATCCAAACACTCCGCGCTCAGAGCTCAGCCCAAATCCCACACTTGAAACAGGTTTATTTTCAGCTGAAGCACCAGGCTGCTGTCCAAGCTCACAGGCTGCTCGTCTCCAGAGCGAGCTGAGCCCAGCCTGCTAGCAACGCCCGTTGCCATGACGCTGGCCGGCAGAAAGGCCTAGTGCAGGCCGAGGCGTTAAAATAAAATCACCCCCGCACGACCCCCATCACGCCGGCCCCTCCGCCCCAGCTCTCTGCTGAGCGTTTCAGGAGCAGCGGCTGGGGACAGCCAGAGCTAGGGGCAGTCCCTGAGTTGGGTGGGGATGCCCATTTGGAAGACAGGCCCACCCGCTGGCAGGGGAGCAGCTGGGAGCTGACAGAGGCCGAAGGGGGGGTGTGTGAACACAGAGGTAGCGCTCCGGGATAATGGATCAGGCATCTCCCCCCTCTACTTGGTGATAGGAGAAGAGCTTTTAGCTTCCTCAGGAGAGTCCCTGCACAGATCCTTAGGGAAGGGTGGAGAACCTAAGGACCAGTGGCTAGATACAGCCCCCGGCTTGCCTGCATCCAGTCCCCCAAGGCTGGGGGTTCCCCCCCAGCATTGGGGAGCCCACGCTGGTGCTCCAGCCCCACCGCCATCCCCCTGCAGGCTGGGGCACGCAGGATTTTACTAGCCTGGGCCCTCCAATGTCTTTCTCCTTGTGTGCAACCCCCAGCCGATGTTTCTGTGGGTCAGTGACCCCCGGCCCAAAAAAGGTTCCTCGCCCCTGGCTTCAGGGAAGCTCAGCCAGAGAGCACTGGCCCCATAGCCCAGCTCTGCCCCGCACCTCAGTGCTCGCTGCAGCCCCTGCCTGGGACCCCAACGGGGCCTTGCTCTGGGGGAATGGCCCCCCTCTCGCAGGGAGGCCCTGTGGTTGGCACTAGCTAACTAGGTCCAGTGCCTGGGGAGACGGCGCAGCGGCATGGCTCTGAGTTCAGGAGGGGAGGTTACCGACTCACCGCCGGTCTCTAATCTGCACATATGGACCTCCCACCTGGTGAAGGACAGATCCCTCTATGGGTACAAGGCAGAGTCCAACTGGGCTGGATAACGGTGAAATAGCCCCAAAGCCAAAAGCAGCCCCAGGGCTGGCAGGAGACCATCTGCTCACTGTCATTCATCCTGGCAGGATCCAGCTATGGCGGCTCACCAGCCCACGGCAGCCCCTGGCTGCCCCCCAGCGGCTCCCATCACCACATGTGCAGGTAAGGGAAGCTGATCTCCATGCACAGGACGACCAGGGGAGTGGAGCAATTGTGGTGTTGCCCAGCCAGGAGCTTCCCCTCGGTCAGGGGCGAGGCAAAACCCTCGGCGAGGCTGTTCCGCCACCCTTGGCAGTTCTCCTTTGGCGCCGGGTGCCCACGCTGGCTGGAGCCGTGCCAGATCGCCTTGCGAGCCCTGAAGAGACAGCGCCAGGTTGGGACCAGGGAGTAGGGTTGCCAGATGCTTTAACCAAAAATACCCAACGTGCCCCTCCCCCCAAAAAAACACCAGGGAAAAAATTCTGTTGAGAAAAAAAAGGTGGAGACCCCTCCCCCCCCCAAAAGGACCCTGAGAGTTATTAAGCAAAAAAAAAAAAAAAAACAACCCAGCATGGCCCCTTTAAGAAATGCCTTTGAGGCTTTTTTGGCTTTAACAGGCGGCCGGTGGCCATCTTGTTTTCCTTCTCGGAGCCAGAAGACAGCTCCCCTGTGGAACCAGGTAAGCGGGAGGGAGTGGTGGGGGGGCTGGGCCCAGTTGCTGAGTGTGTGTAGGGTGGCCAGGTGCTTAGTATTGCAGGGAAAAAAAATCAGGAAATGCCGGACATTTTAGGAGTTCGGTATTTTTTGAAATTTTTTTACCGGACAGGAGGCAAAAATACTGGACTGTCCGGGTCAATACCAGACACCTGGCAATCCTACCAGGGAAAGGCAGAAGAAGGCCAAATGGGGCCTGATTTTCAGAGGTGCTGGGGGCCCACCCTTTGGGGGAAGCCAAGGGGAACTTGGCACAGCCAGCCCCAGGTGCAAGCTGGGCCCCTCTGTGGAAGTGCCACTTTCCAGGGGCTGGTTTAAAATCCTTTGCTCCTGGGCTTTCTCCTGGGCCTATCCTGAACCGGGAGGTCACCAGGCAATGAGGGGCCCTCTACCATCCCCTACCCACAGCGACTGCCCCATTGTACTCAGGGCAGGCGGAGAATCCGCATGCGGGCAGCACCGCTCTCCCCTTTCCGGCTCACCAGATGGGATCCGTCAGCACGTCGCGGCCGTTGAAGGTGTAGATGGGAAAGCCCCGTGCGTTGAAGCGGGTGGTGCCTTCGAACACGGAGTTCCAGGTCTTCGCCAGCAGCTGGCCCTGCCATTGGAATCAGTCCGAGTGAGCACGAGAGACCCCAGAGATTCCCCCACCCGTCAGCCAGCAGCAACCTGGGCTCCCAGGCCAGGGCCTGACCAGCTCTGGCCAGCGTTTCCAGTTCGGAACCAGGCCAGGTGGATTCATGGGGACTCCCAAGCACTGGTCTATACTACATGGGCTGGTCTGATAGGCCTGGGGTCCATCCAGCCTGAGGGGCCAGGCTCAGTGAGATGGATCTGGCTGTGGAGAATTCTCCCTCAAGGAGCTGGTGGACACCCTATCCATCACCAGGAGCACCAGAACTGGCCAGTGCCTGGGAGAACAGGCCATGGGGGATGGGCCAGATGGCACAGAAGAACTGCCAGATGGTTTAACAAAAAATAGCAAACACCCTGCCTCCCCCAATAAAAAACACTGGGAAAAAATTCTGTTGAACAATAATAATAATAAAAAAAAAAGGGCGCTGCACCTTTAAATGGCCCCGCGTTCCTCACCTCCCCACTCCCGCCAGATGTGGCAGGGGAAAATTGTCCCCGCGGGGCTTCCATCCAAGGGAAACAGGAAATACCAGACACGGCACATGTCCGGTATTTTCTGTTTTTTTTTACCGGACGGGGGACCCGAATAACAGACAGTCGTTTCACGAGGAGTAACGGTAGTTCGGAATAGGAACCTAGTCCGAACTACCTAGTTCGAGCCCCGTGTAGCCGCGCTGCACGGGGTTCGAAGCAGCGGGGATTTAAAAATGGCGGCTCCCCGCTTATGCTAATGAAGCCCGGGAAATTCAAATCCCGGGCTTCATTAGCAAGTGCGGTATGCATACATTACCCCGCTAGTTCGAACTAGCGGGGTAGTGTAGACATACCCTCTGAGAAACAGTTTTAACCATTTTCCTGGAGGTTTCAAAGCGCCAATGCAAGGCGCAGGCGAAGCTCCCGGGAGGATGCCCAGTGGCTGTCGCCAGCGAGGGCCTCCCCTACCCACGCTGCCGCGATCGGACTCTGGTTACTCGCCTTCAGGTTGACGACAGGCAGAGCCCTGTCTGTCCTTTTCACAAGGGAGACTAGGGCCTGGGTGGGCACCGACAGGAAGGCCCGGAAGGTGCCGTAGAGCTGGGCTTCCCGTGACTGCCGGTAGCACTGCAGGTCCGCGCCGCTCAGCCCGTTCATGTTGCCGGGCAGCGGGAAGTTCAGGGCGACCAGGCGGAGCTGAGAAAGCCGAGGGGTTAATGGGCAGGGTGGGGGATCTCTCCCGGGTCTGCTTTTCAGCAAGGCCCCACGGGTGTCGCACGCGAGGGGCCAGTGAATCACACGGGGGGCCCGTGGCGTGAAACATGCTGCCTCTGGCGCTGACAGGTCCCACTCCCCCGAAGCACACATGGGAACGGCATGTCGGCCAGCGCTCTGCAGGCTTCTGGCTGGACCGGCATGGGGCTCTCCCCCGGAGCCTCCTGCTGCAGATCCGCCATCACAGCCCCTGGCCGGGCTGGGCTGTGCAGGATCCTTCGCAACTTGGATCAGCTGGGGGGTGATGCCCCTCTCAAGCTGCCTCCATGCTGCTGGCGGGGCCTAGGAATGAGTCCCAGGGATCCCTCCTTAGTGCCCAAAGGAGGGGAAAGACCAGCCTGCAACTTACCGAAGGCACCCTCGGGGGGATGCTAGTGGACAGGGTCCCAGTGGCTGCTTGACTCTCTTCCTTTCCGGCCTAGGAAACACACAATGCGTTAGCCTCAAGGGGGGTTACCCATGCAGAGCACAGAGACTGGCGTACGCTCAACACGGCACAGGCCTGGCGGAGAGAAGGGCTCGGGATCTTACACTGGGCACTGATAACGCCACATGCCCCTGCCAAGCACAGCAGCTAGCTCAGACTACCAGGGGAGCCTGAATTCCATGGGGCCTGAATTCCGGGCAGAGGAATCAGAGTTGTCCCTGGTAGCTTGGAAATGGATAAATTCCCAGGGGCCCATCCCGCCAGTAGCTGTGTGGCCCCAAATGGCCTCTCGCGCGCTACCTCCGTACCGCCCACCACAATGTCTGAACTTCTGTATCCCCCTCCGTAGCAAGAGCACCCCAGCGCTGGGCAGGGCAGGTGGCCCTCTCGCTCTCTGCCTCCTTCTGACCCCACAGCCTCCCTTCTTGGGAGAGGGCGACATGCGGTGCCCTTCCTCAGCCTGGCACATTCCTTCCCTGGCCTGATCCCCGCCAGTGAGCGGCCACCCTGTGACCCTCATGCATGGTGAGAATTCCAGACGTGCCACACTCGCAGTGCAGAGCCATTTCCCCAGCCACTGGACACGGCCACACCCTGCAGGGACCCGGGCAGGCTCTGTAGGGAAGCCAAGCAGGCTGCTGGGGTCGTCTGGCTGAACAGTCCCATCTCTGCATCGCCAGCACTTGGGGTTGGAGCGAGAGGAATTCAGAACGCAGCCGGATGCGGATGTAACTCGGCTCCACAGAGCCGCAGCTGCCGACACCGGGGGAGAACTAACTCCCTGGTGCGCAAGACCTTTTTGACAGAGAGGCAAGGACCCTGCTGCTAACCCTGGTGTCATAGAATCATAGGACTGGAAGGGACCTCAAGAGGTCATCGAGTCCAGCCCCCCGCCCTCAAGGCAGGACCAAGCTCCACCTACACCATCCCTGACAGATGTCTATCTAACCTGTTCTTAAATATCTCCAGAGAGGGAGATTCCACCACCTCCCTTGGCAATTTATTCCAATATTTGACCACCCTGACAGTTAGGAATTTTTTCCTAATGTCCAATCTAAACCTCCCCTGCTGCACTTTAAGCCCATTACTCCTTGTCCTGTCCTCAGAAACCAAGAGGAACACATTTTCTCCTTCCTCCTTGTGACACCCTTTTAGATATTTGAAAACCGCTATCATGTCCTCCCTTAATCTTCTTTTTTCCAAACTAAACAAGCCCAGTTCATGAAGCCTGGCTTCATAGGTCATGTTCTCTAGACCTTTAATCATTCTTGTCGCTCTTCTCTGTACCCTTTCCAATTTCTCCACATCTTTCTTGAAATGTGGCGCCCAGAACTGGACACAGTACTCCAGCTGAGGCCTAACTAGTGCAGAGTAGAGCGGCAGAATGACTTCACGAGTTTTGCTTACAACACACCTGTTGATACAACCTAGAATCATATTTGCTTTTTTTGCAACAGCATCACACTGTTGACTCATATTCAACTTGTGGTCCACTATGACCCCTAGATCCCTTTCCGCCATGCTCCTTCCTAGACAGTCGCTTCCCATCTTGTATGTATGGAACTGATTGTTCCTTTCTAAGTGGAGCACTTTGCATTTCTCTTTATTAAACCTCATCCTGTTTACCTCTGACCATTTCTCTAACTTGCTAAGGTCATTTTGAATTATGTCCCTATCCTCCAAAGAAGTCGCAACCCCACCCAGTTTGGTATCATCTGCAAACTTAATAAGCGTACTCTCTATCCCAATATCTACATCATTGATGAAGATATTGAACAGTACGGGTCCCAAAACAGACCCTTGAGGAACTCCACTTGTTATCCCTTTCCAGCAGGATTTAGAACCGTTAACAACAACTCTCTGACTACGGTTATCCAGCCAATTATGCACCCACCTTATCGTGGCCCTATCTAAGTTATATTTGCCTAGTTTATCAATAAGAATATCATGCGAGACCGTCGTGTCGTGTCATTGCACTAACGTGAGCCTTTCACATGAGCACAATCGCAGTTTACACCCGGGGTTCACATCCACGTGACAATGCTGGTGTCTAGGGGTGGTGGTCAGAGGCACTAGTGAGTCTAGAGGCACCTGATGATGTTCCGTGGACACGGAGGGGTCATCGCCGGCCAGTACGGAATCCGAATCTTCCAGCTGAGCAAAATAATAGACACACCCACGTTAGCACTGGGGCCGAATGCCTGGCAGGAGAGAAATCGGCAGGGCATTTTCCCCGAATTCTGGAGAAGTTCTACAAAAGTGGCTGATCTTTTCCCCTTGGCTTCACTCCTCCCCCTGGACCCTCCTGGCAAGCAGGTGCATTCAAAGAAAATGCATTTAACAGCTTGCTAAGCTTCTTTGCTGCTAGGGGAGCATTTCATAGCCAGTCTTGGGGACTGTACATCAGGACTCCTGGGTTCCCTTCTGCACTACTGACTGGTTGCATGAGTCTGGGCCACACATGTCCTCCCTGTGCCTCAGTTTCCTGTGAAAGGAATCATGGGAGCCCAAGGAAAGTACCATGGACGCCAGCCTTTAGTTATCGCTAGCGATCTAGAAACCCCAGCCCTGGCCCTCCAGAGTGCGCCATGTTCCCTACCAGCAGCTTGCTCCAGCCTCTCGGGGTGCGGATGAAGGCGCTGTTCTCATCGCGGACATAGACCAAGCTCCCTTCGGGGACAGACGAACTGGATTTGAACATCAGCTCCTTGGACTTGAAGACCCAGGTGTGATGCTGCTGAGGGAAGGAGAAAAGCAGCCGTGTCGTGAACCTGAGCGGGTTAGCGGCCAGAAACACGGGCCCAGGGCCTGGCCGCCATGGTCCATGCTGGGCCGTTCCCGCTCCAGCCCCACCAATCAGTCGCTTGCACCATCCCAAGCCAGCGCCAGCTGGGAGCGCCCTGCGTCCGGCCATCGCAGTCCCCAACACCGGGCTGCAACACTGGGGATGGAGCTGTGCAACACCGGGCTGCAACACTGTGCTCTCCCCAGTGATTTCTCCCCCCCGGGGATAACAAAACACAAGCCTCCGGCGCGCCAGTCCAGCCGGCCCTCACGGCACACAGAGCGGAGCAGGAGTCGCCCTCGCGCCAGGGTGCATTCAAAGCCCCATGGCGCCGGGGATGAGGGCGTGCCAGCCTGCTCGCCGGGGGGGAGAGGGCGAGGGGGTGCGTATGGAGGCAGTTTGCTGCGGCTGATGTCCTGGGACATGGCAGAGGTGCCATTGGGGGGTGAGCCTCCTCATTTGTGCTGTCCAGCCCCCCTCCCCACCGGCTGCCTCAGGGCACGGAAAGCAAGTGCCCTGAAGGAAGACAAGAGGTTGCTACAAATAACGTGCCTGGATGCCAGAGTCAGCCGGGGGGGCAGGCGTGTCCTTCTGCGGCGACTCGGCATCTAGAGAGCAGCAGACAGAGACGTCAGGCTCCCGCGGCTTCCGCAGAGCCGAGCGCAGGCTCCATCTGGGCTGGAGATCAGGCCCATGCTCCCCGCTACCCACACTTGGGCTCTTCCCGGCAGGGTCCAGGCCGGTGTGCACAGAGAGCCCGGTTCTAGCCCGTTCCTGGAGGGCCCTGCGGGGGCGACGGAGGAAGGGAACCCTTCTCTCCCCTGGCCGGGAAGCCAGGCTGGAGCCACTGGGCCTGCCCCACCTGCAGGCACGCAGCCAGAGGGGCACCCTAAGGACCTCTCATGTCAGGAGGTGAGAGAGATGGCTCCTTAATACCTGGTAGGAGCATCCCAGCCTCCCCTGAGCACAAGGCCTGGCTGGTGAGCCCAGCTGTCTGGCAGGGTCGTGGGGGCAAAGCAGATCTCATGGGAGCCAGCGGCAAGACACGCCAGGAGGGCTTTGGGTCGGCCCCCAGGTGGCTCAGAGAGCTGCTGACCTTCCCCTGGAGAATACGCTGCCCCGTGCTGCTCAGGACTGCAGATGCCAGGCGTGTGGGGTGGCCACGGAGGGTCACTACACTGAAATCTGGCCCGCGCCCCCCCTGGAATGCCGAGAGCAATGTCCCTACCTGACTGCCCAGCTGGGTCGTGGACCGCCTGGAAAAACCAAGGAAACGTGGGGCTGTCAGCGCGAGGCCATGGCAGACGGGACGGGCACGTCTCCAGTGGCACAGGGCAGCTGGGCGCGCGAGCGGCAGAGGGGCTGGGTCCTCTGGCCACAGCTACCCGAGCTCACCCCCACCCCCCTGGCTGGGGTAATCGCGAGGGCTGCCTTGCAGGGGATTTCCGGCCGGAGGGCGATTGGCACGCCCGGCGGAGCAACTGGTGGGATGAGTGGCAGATACAAACTGTGTCCTAGAAGCTGCCGTCTGTCCTGGGCAGTGGGCACCCTAGCCAAGAGCCAGGCAGCCAGAAAGACTTGGGGGTCTTTAGGCCCTTCACAGTTCTGCTGCTGGGCATCTCTGCAGGCAGCCGGGGCAGCTAGCAGGGGCCCAGGAGGCCCATGTCTTACCGGAGATTTGCAGAACGGCCTGGGGCGGACGGGATAAACCCTCTGAAACGAAAGACAGGCTGGTTTGCACAGAGCCCCGCAGCCGAGCACGGGGGCCAACGCACGCCCAGCCAGCAGCTGGGATCCTTACATTGAAGTAGAGGACGCCTGGGGTTCCGGGGGGGCCTGGGGGACCGGGGGGGCCTGGATTTCCAGGATGGCCAGGGGGACCCTGAAAATAAAGATCAGCACAGAATTGGCAGTGGATCTGGTAGGGGGCTGGCGCTTCGTGTCCCGGGGAGAGGTGCTACGATCTCTTGCATGCCCATCCCCCCTCTCTGGGTTTTCACACAAGCTGCCTCCTGCCTTGGCAGAGTCTCCCCCACCCTGCTCACTGGGCCCCTTCCCTCTGCTTTCCCCTGGCCCTCCTTCAGCCCCACCTCATTCTGGATTCCTCCTTCAGCCCCCCTCATCCCCGCCAGATACCTCTGCTCAGTGCCCCGCTTCCTGCCTGGTCTAGGATCCCCAAGAACCCACCCCCAGGGCCTCCTGCAACAACAGGGTGGCTGTAGCCTGGTGGAATCGGCATGCCGAGCCCTGGCGTGCAGGAAAGGCCTGGGCACATCCCGGCCATGCTGGGGACGAAGGGGAGCCGGGGCGGTGGAGACGAGACTCAGCCGCAACTCACGTGGGGGACGATTGCGCCGTAAATCTCCGTCTCTACTTTGCCGTTCTGTACAGGGAGAGAGAGAACGGGGCAGTTTCCTCTGGACGGGGTGAGGAGGGGCCCAGACATTCAGCTGCCCACCTGTCTCCCCGGGTCTCGGGTTCACAAGCAGGGACTGGCTGGGCTGTTGTGGGGCAATGGCCCCGGCAGGGGTACTGGGTCAGACCCACGAGCCTGGGATCCAGCTGGGGTGTGGCAGAGGTGGGTGAGGGCTCCTTCCCCACCCCCATGCCCTTTGCCTCGTGGCCCTGACAGCCATCCACAGAACTAACCTCCTGGTACGTCAGCGGTACCCAGGAGCCGGGCGGGCCCCTTGAGCCAGGGAAGGAGGGGTGGATGGGAGGGAACCCGGCCTCCCCAGGATGGCTGCGGCATTCTCCGGGGTCTCCCTTTTCACCCTGTGAGAAAAGGAGACAGTTCTATCAGAGCCCTGGTTCTTGGAGGGGAGGGGAATGGTCCCCAATTGCTCAGCCCCTGTGCTCTAGGAGCCACCCTCTCATCACACAGGGAAACTGAGGCACAGAGCACTGCAGTGGCTTGCCCAGGGTCACACAGTAGGCTGGGGGCGGAGCCAGGAGACCTGACCCCAGCACCAGACCAGAGGGTATCAGACAGCCCGGGCACTTCTCTTGGGCGCAGCATGAGGCAGCTGCGGTGGAGGGTGAAAGGAGGAAGGAAAGCAGCACAAGGGTTTGTCCCTGGAGCAGGGGGCTTGTACTGCTGGGCCAGTCACAGGAGAGGGGCTCTGGGCGGTTACCTGCCCACGGATTCCCTTGGCAACAGGGAGAGGAGCTTGGGGCCCCAGTATGGAGATAGGGGGCACTGTGCTGCAGGGACCAAAGCATGGGCTCAGTAGGGGGCGCTCTCCTCAGTGGGCACTACTGACCCCAATACCTCAGGGCAGCACTAGGGGCACTGTGCTGCAGGGACCAGGGTAGGGACTCAGTAGGGGGCGCTCTCCCCTGGTGGGCAGCACTGATCCCAGTACCTCAGAGCAGCACTACAGGGCGCTGTGCTGCAGGGACCAGGGTGGGGAATCAGTAGGGGGCGCTCTCCCCTGGTGGGCAGCACTGACCCCAGTATCTCAGAGCAGCACTAGGGGGCGCTGTGCTGCAGGGACCAGGGTGGGGAATCAGTAGGGGGCGCTCTCCCCTGGTGGGCAGCACTGATCCCAGTACCTCAGAGCAGCACTAGGGGGCGCTGTGCTGCAGGGACCAGGGTGAGGGCTCAGTAGGGGGCGCTCTCCCCTGGTGGGCAGCACTGATCCCAGTACCTCAGAGCAGCACTAGGGGGCGCTGTGCTGCAGGGACCGGGGTGAGGGCTCAGTAGGGGGGCTCTCCCTTTTCTGCTAGCTCTAATTCATACTCACCTTGGGACCCGGTGGGCCAGCCCATCTGGGGTGCCCGGTAGCGTGTGGGTCACACTGCGGTGAGAAGAACACAGTTGTGAGGGGCTGTCTGGGTGCTTCCTCCCGCCCCCCCGGCCAGCGTGTATGGACCCACCCCACACATCATGTCATTTTCCCGATCAGCACAAAGCACCCGTGAAAGATTCCCGCCCCAAGTCCCCTGCTCATGGCCACAGCTGCTAGCGTGTGACCCTCCCCAGCCCTGCTCAGGCCCCCCAGGGCCCAGCATCTCCCATAGCCTGACACCATGCAATGGTGTCTCTAAGAGCACTCATGAGAGTTCACTCACCCTGGACTCCACGCTTGGTCCTGCTGGCCCCATGGGCCCGGGCGGGCCTCGGGAGCCCTTCTCCCCCATCAAACCGGGGCTGCCTGGAGGGCCTGGCTGGCCAAGATCACCTGTCTCGCCCTGCAGGGACACAGCACAGGGGGTAAAAGAGCCAAGAGCACATGGCCCTGCCCAGCTGCAGGCCCTAGAGCTCTGCACACACTGCTGAGGGGTGGGGTGGCAGAACTGCGGAAACTGAGGCAGGGAACTGCCTGCTCAAGGTCATGCAGAATCCCGGAGTCCCCAGGGACAATGCGTTGTCACGCTGGCCTCGGGTGGGTCCCACCACAGCCTGCACCCACATGGCATCTGCCGCCTCGGGCCAGGCCCTCCAGTGCTGGCCTGGCCCGAGGCCTTGTGCCCCCCACTTGGCCCAATCCGCTCATTACCTTTGGCCCGGGGTATCCCGGCTCCCCGGGAGGCCCTGGGTTTCCTGGTGGTGCAACAAGTCCTGGGACTCCTGGGGGCCCTTCACGTCCTGGAGGCCCTGGGAGTCCTGGAGGCCCAGTGGGGCCATCAGGCCCTTGGGGGCCTTGGAAGCCCAGCGGCCCCGGGGCCCCAGGTGGCCCTGGCACGCCGGGAGGTCCTTGCTGCCCTTCATGGCCTGGTGGTCCAGGAGGTCCTTGGATGCCTTCGTGCCCTGGGTAGCCTTGGGGGCCTGGAGGCCCTGGGTAGCCGGGCAGACCCTGGGGTCCGGGCGGCCCTGCCACTCCGGGCATGAGCAGCTGCTTTGTCAGCTGGTGGGAGAGAGAAGAGCTAGAGCAGAGATGCGTCTGTGGTGCCAGCCTCCCCCTCCCCTACTGCACCCCCGCTGCTCCCCTTGCAGCCCCCCTTCCTTCCCCTGCTCTGCCCCCACTGCCCTGCCCCCGCTGCCCCTGCCCTACCCCCCCATCCCACTGCAGCCCCCGCTGGGTGTTTGCAGGCCGATTAAGGATAACTTGGTCCTGACCCAGTCGACCACCCCCAGCTCTCCCCCCTCCGTGGTCTCTGCTCTCCCTCTAGCTCCCCAAGCCCCAGCATCTCCTGAGCCCCCTCCCCCCACTAGACTGAACCCCCCCAACCCTGCTCACCTCGTTTTCAGACCCAGCTGGCCCTTCGGCACCAGCTGCCAGTCCAGGGGTACCTGAAGGCCCGGGGAGACCGGGTGGTCCCTGGAGGCCGGGCTGCCCTGGGCTCCCCGGCTGGCCTCGCTCCCCAGAGAAGCCCGGCTGGCCTCTTTCCCCCGGGGGCCCCCGCTCTCCTTTTTCTCCCTGTTGAGGTGAAGATACCCCATGGCTCATAGGCCCCTTGGCTCCTGAGCCCAGGCCCGCCCCAGGGTCCCCACCACCTGTGCCAGTGTCTCCAGGCCTTTGCCATGGGATGGGCTGAGCTCCGGGGCAGGGGCGGGGGACTGGTCGGTTTGCTGCCTCCCTCGCCCCCACCCCCTGTGCCACTGTGGGTCTAGGGAGGGGGAACCCAGCAGCTCTAGATTCAGGCCAGTGCTCGAGGGGTCCCAGCTCTTCTGGCCCCAGAGAGCCGGGCAGACGTGGGTGTCTCCCCCTCTAGCACCCGGGCTGTGGCTGCTCCCCCTGCTCACGCCGGCCTGGCCCCGGGGGCTCGTGCTGGGAGGGTGTTGTGCCATTCCCAGCCATGGCACGTGCTGCGGGGGGCTGTAAGCAAAAGCCCCCTGGAAAAACCAGAGCCTGAATATGGGGAGAGGAAACAGCCCCAGGGAGCCTCCGCAAACCTCCGCACCCTCCAAAGCCAAGTTCTGGAGGCTCTGGGGACCCCAACCGCACTAGGGGCCCCATCGCTGCGCCCCAGAACGGAGTCCCATAGGCACCCTCCTTCCTACCTTCGGGCCAGGGGGGCCGGGGACGGCCGGGCAGACGCACTGCGAGAGGTTACCCGTCGCCTAGGAGACAGAAAGAGCCTTGAGTGCCGTGGGGTGACCGGGCGCGGTGCCAGCCCCAGCCCCACCAGGCTTCAGGGGTCATGGACTCAGGGAGGGGGCAGAGCAAGAGAGCTGGGAGTGGGGGGGCTGGATGGAAACTTCCAGGCACCATTGTTCTTGGCTCCCCTCTTCCCAGGAGGCCTGTTACCCAGGGGATCCATCCTGGGGGGGCTACGGGCACGGGCAGCTTCGGAGCAGTTTAAGGGGCGGGTTGATACGGACGTTCCCGGAGCCCCCTGTCGGCCCCTCCCCTTGTGAGCGTGGCTGGGGCCAGCTGGGCAGGAATGGCCCCTTCCCGTCACTCACCTGGGGCAGGGTGGCAGCTGCCCGGGGGGTGGGCGCCGTGGGAGTGGGCCCCTTGGTCGTTGCCTGTGAGAAAGCAGAGAGCTGGAGCATCGGCACCATTGCCACAGTCCCCCCACCCCTGTCGCCTCGACGCCAGGCAGGGCAGCTGGCAGAGGCGCCTGGCCGGTGTGTGTGTGGGGGCGGGGGCACAGAATCCCGTCCCATTGCTCCCGTCCAGCAGCTGTGGGGGGATCCCGGTTCTGGAAGCCCCGGGGCTCTCCGGTGGGCAGTGGCACCAGCTGCCTGGAAGGGGCCTCAGGGCCACAGCCGGGGCCGGCTGGCTGGAATGGCCCGTTCCTGGGGCAGGGCAGGGCGGGGTGAGCGCAGGGCGGCGAGCGAGTGTGTGTCCAGCTCAGGTCAGAACCGGCATCCTCTCCCCGGTACCTTGAACTGCATGAACTCCTCCTCCTCCTCCGCGCTCCCCTCGAAGAGCCCTGGGGAGGGGGTGCGGACCGGTGGCTCCTCTGGAGGTGTCTAGGAGAGACAGGGCCATGGGCGGAGAAATCAGTCCTGGCTCCATTCCCCCTGCAGAGCCGAGCCCTCTAGCCACTGGCCTCATGGGGTATCAGGGCCAGCTCTGGCTGGGTGGGCGGGGCTTGGCTGCCTGATTTGCATACAGTTACCCATGCTGCTTAGCTCTCCCTTCCCTTCCTCCTTGCACCCTAGGTGGAAAGGGCCCTCTCCTCTGCCTGGGGCTGGCTAGCACAAAGGGGGAAGTCTTGGGGGGGGGGGGGGGGTAATCTTGCGGAGAGTATCCGCGGTCCAGCCTGGAATAATCTCCAAAGGGAGGGAACGTGGGCCTGGGGTGCTAACAGGCCCTTTGCTATTTGGCTGGGCTGGGGGTAGCTGCCCTGTTTAGTCCATCGGGGGCAGGTAGTGATTCCCCCCCTTTCCCCCATGTTACTGGCCCTCTCCAGAGGCATCAGGGCTGTGTGCAGGGGCTCTCTGTGCAGGGTGAGCAACAGGTGCAGAATCTGGGCTGTCTACACTGGCGGGTTCTTGCGCAAGAACAGCCGTTCTTCGGCAAAGCGTCCACACGGCCCGCCCACTCTTGTGCAAGAAGGGTTACAGTACGGCGTCGGACGAGAGGGCTTCTTGCGCAAGAGCTACGCTCTCTTCTAACAGGCGTACCTCCTCGTGCGCAAGAAGGCCGTGTGGAGGCGCGGCAGGGGTTTCTTGCGCAAGAGAGCGTCCACACTGCCATGGGTGCTCTTGTGCAAAAGCACGTGGACGTGTTCTCGTGCAAGAGTTCTTGTGCAGGAACTCTTGTGCAAGATGCTCTTGTGCCAGAACCCGCCAATGTAGACATAGCCCGGGGGGGAGTGTCCCAGTGCAGAGGGCAGAGCTGCTGAGCACAGGGTGGCTGGGGAGCTATTGTGTCTGGCCCACATGGCCCTGAGATAAGGGGAAAGGACAGAGCAGAAGAAACTGATTACCTGCCCCAGTCTGTGCGGGTGTGTGGGGGGGCTGGGTACCAGAGGACTGGAGGTGCATTGGGGCATCAGGGTATGACAGGGTATGGGGGGGTGGCTGGGGAGCTGGGTATCAGGGGAGCTGGGTATTGGGGGGGCCAGAGAGCTGGTAGGGAGCTGGGTACTGGCATGCAGCTGGCACGGGCAACCTTGGGAACTTGGGCCCTAGCTCCTGGCCCTGCAGTGTGTCCCCAGCCCAGCCCGTGTGGGGGACCAGACAGAGCTTTTAGGCACCTGCCGAGTTCACTGCTCCTGCCCTACGTGAGCTGGGGCGTTGCCTCTTGGGATTTCCTGCCCCGCCCCAGGCACACTGCAGCCATTCCGGGAAAGCAGCCCAGGGGACAGCAAGGGGCAACTGCCCAGCTCACGTGCCCCCCCATCCTGCCTTGTAGGGTGCGACAGCATCCTCCCTCCTCCCCCCACATGCCTGCCCCCCTCTCCAGTCCCCCTGGGCACCCTCCACCCTTCCACGCCATCCCAGCCCTGCACCCACAGTGGCTCTTGCACACCCACAATCGCTCCCCCGCCCGCTACCTTCCCCAGCGCACCTGGGCTCGAGTTCCCGGGGGGGCCTGTGTCCCGCCCCCTGCAGCCTCCTTGTGGGTCTGCGCCTGGCTCTGGAGGGCTGGCCCTAGGGGGGGTCTGCTCAGTGGGATTTTCCGTGTCAGCTCTGTGTCGCCAGCATCCCCGTCTGAAAGAGCCAAGGGAAGGGGGGTCTGGGAGCTGAGCCTGGGCCAGGCCCCTGGGCTGCGTGGCATCAGTGGGGAGCGTGGGGACACGGGCTCAGGCCCTTCTGGACACAGGCTGTGGGGCTTGAGTGGGGAGGAGGGCAGAGGGCCGCTTGGAGCTGTGTCCTTGCAGCAAACAGGCAAGCAGGTCTGGTTGGGCTCCATGGGGAGCAGCCTGGGCAAGTCTCTGTGCCCCAGGGCCCGCAGCTGTGAGGGGCTGGCTCCCTCCCCATGCCGCAGCCCGGCGAAGCACACTCTCCAGGGTGGCACAGCCCAGTCCCGGCAGTGCCAGGGACAGGTGGGATGGGCACAGGCAGAGCTGTCCCGCCCAGCCGGTGCTCCAGGAAGCACAAGCCCAGGCTCCTTGTGCCGCCCCGCCCGGCTGCCGGCTCACCTTTGCCCACCTGCCCGGCGGCAGAGCAGCAACACATGCGTTGCCCCGATTGCAAACGGAACCGAGCAGGCTGGCTGGGAGAACGCTCCGCCACGCTCTGCTCCTTCTGCCTGGCACCAGGGGCCGCATCTGCCAGCGTGCCCAGGGTCTGCTTCAAGAGTGGAGGTCAGCCGGGGCCATAGGGCACTCAGCCCCTTGGGAACCAGGCTCCTGTGAATCGCAAGCTGCCCCCTCGAAGGAGCGAACCTCACGGCGTCATCACAGGGAAACTGAGGCACAGAGCCAGGAAGGGACTTGTTCATGGCACACGTCAGCAGCAGAGCTGAGAACGGAACCCAGGAGTCCCGGCTCCCAGCCCACCCCTGCTGTAACTAGACCCACCCCCCATGCCAGCCGGGCTCCTGGCCTGTTTCAGCCACCTGGCTGGTCTGTAGAGCCTAGCTATGTGCTGTAAGGTGCAGACTTCCCCTCTCCTCTCCCAGGGGGCAGCACTGGTACCTACCTTCCCGCTCCTCTGGGGGGCGCCGTGCCGGGGACGTTGGCCCAGCCACGGTGGTGCTGGGAGTGGTCGTCTGCCAGGAGCCCAGCGAGAACCACTGGGCTGTGCTAGGGGGAGCCCAGCCCCACAGCAGCAGCAGGATGCACAGGCAGGGGAGGAAGCTGCTGCCCTGCGGGGTCCCCATGGGGCCGTGCTGGGCACCGGCTGCCCCGCACGCTGGGTGGCCGAGGGGAGCTTGGCCGGCTGCGTCCGCCCGCTGCGTAGGAATGCGCCTCCCTGCAGAGACACGGCGTGCAGGGCTAACCTTTGGCACCCAGCCCTGTGCCAATATCACACCACACCCCCCGCCCGGCTCCGACACGCCCCCGGCCTGCCATCGACTCCTCCCTGGGACCTGCCGGCTGGGCCCTGAGCACCCTCAGCGCTGGCTGGGCCAGGCCTGGCTGAGAGCCCCCCTCTGCAGGGGCACCGTTGGCCGGAGCAGGGGGGCTGGCCTGGCCTGGCCCCACGCGGACAGTCCGGTCACCATGATCCCGAGCTGCTTGTTGCAACGAGGCTGCCCCCCCCCGCCCCTGCAACACGCCAGCCCCAGCCCACCCCTGCGGGGGCGGAGAGGGGACCAGGCAGTAAACCCCAGGGCAGGGGTACAAGGGGTGGGTAAATCAATGAATGGACCGGGCTTGAGGGGCACCCACGGATTTGAGGGGGGGAGCTACGGCTGGGATAATGCGGGGAGGGGCACTGGCAAAACTGAGGAGGGAGCCAAGGCAGAGTGTGTGTGGGGAGACAACCGGGGGGGAGGGAGCCAGAATTGGGATCGCTGGAGGTGGGAGCCTTGGCAAAGCTGGAGGCAGTCAGAGTTGGGATAATTGATGTGGGAGGGGCATTGGCAGAACTCGGGGGGAGAGCCTGAGGGTCCGGAGAGCGGGGGGGGGGGGCATTGGCAGAGTGTGGGGGGAGCCAGAGCTGGGATACTTGGTGGGGGAGGGGCACTGACAGAGCTGGGGGAGGAATCTGCATTGGGATAGCAGGAGAGGGGCATTGGCGGGGGTGGGGAGGGAGGAGACAGAACTGGGGCAATGGGGAGGGGGATAGCAGAATTAGGGGGGCCAGGATAGCAGGAGAGGGGCATTGGCAGGGATGGGGAGGGAGGAGACAGAACTGGGTAATGGGGAGGGGGGATAGCAGAACTTGGCGGGAAGCCAGGATAGCAGGGTGAGGGGCTGCAGAAGTTCGGGGGGATGCCGAGGTGCCCAGCAATGCTCCTGTGGGAGATGACAGCAGAGCGCAACCAGGGACTGTAGCTGGGCTCAGTGGCAGCCCGCAGGTCTCAGGGGAGGGGTGGCCATGGGGCCAGAGATGCCCAGACAGTCCCTGTCTATGTCCCTGCGGGGGCAGGCGTGGCTCAGACCCCCAGAGCACAGCCTAGTGGCTGACCCCTGGCGGTGGGCAAGGTGGGTCCAGGGGCTGGGCCCTGGGAGACATCCGCTGGTGCTGGACACAAAGCATTCAAGGGCTGAGGCGGCGTGGGGGAGACCCCATGCAGCCCCCCTGCTCCTCTGAGCGGGGTGGGGAGGGGCTGGGCCCGTCCCGTGAGCAGGGGTACAGTGACTCCTGGGGACCCGCCCTCAGGCCAGGCGGGGAGCTGGGGTGGCAGGCCTCAGCAGGGAGCAGGCCCGGCCCCGTTCCGCACACTCTGTTCCCTGCGCGGCCGTGCAGACACAACAACCCGCCGGCCACGCTGCCGAGGGCTGATAAGGAGCCGCAGGGCCGGGCGTCTGTTTGGGTTTGGGCAGCTCATCAAGGCTGGCGCCTCCCAGCCCTTGCCCATCTCATGGCCATGGCGGGGCTCCAGCCGGGTCCTCCTGCTGCAGCCAGGCAGGGGTCACAGAGCGACGGGTGGGGCTGCTGGCCCCTGGCCTGCTCTGGGCGCCACAAAGGCCGTGGCCAAGGGTGTGGAGGAGGGGCTGGGGCTCAGGTTATAGCAGTGGGGGGGAGGCAAAGCGAAGCTGCTCCGGCCCCAGCAGCGGAGGGCAGCACGGCCCATTCCTAGGGGGCCCCGAGCCCCTGGGGCTGTGACGACGCAGTCGGGGTTCCCCCGTTCCTGCACCCCCCTAGCAGCAAGAACAGACTCCGCCGGCCGGTAGAACAGAGGGGTTTTATTGCTCCTCCAGGCTACAGCACAGCACAGCCGTGATGTGTTTACAGGCGTCTGGACCAGGCTAGCTCAGACCCCTTGAGATGGGATCCCTAGGCCCCTGGATTCCAGCCCTCTCCTTAGACTGGCTCCTCCACGATTCCAGCCCAAGACTGACTCTTCCCCCAACCCCCCAGTTCCTTTGTTCAGCCTCTTCCATAGTTCACGGGCAAGAATCCCTCTCTTCCCACGCTTCACTGTAAACCTTGCGCAGGAGCGGGCGGGCTGCATGGACGCTCTGCGGAAGAACGGCCATTCTTGAGCAAGAACCCGCCAGCGTAGACATAGCCCCCGGGGATAAATACGGACTTGGTCTAAGCCCGTCCAGCCCACCGAGTGCCCAGGGTTTGGCAGCCAACTGGCTAGGGCCTGGCTTTGCTGCGCCCGGCCCCCAAATGCAGCCACTTCTGGGGCGGGTTCGCTCAGTCTCTGCTACAGGGTGCAATGCTAATACCCAGCCCGTGGAGGGAAGCGGGACCTGGCAGCCAGGCTATGGCAGGCTCAGCCCAGCTCCTTTCTGAGCCTCCCGTCCCCCCTCATCCCACTCATATTGTTGGGGAAGTTCAGAGCAACAGAACAGGCCGTTCCAGGTCTGGGGGCGGCCCAGGACACGGGGGGAGGCACCGCTGGAAGGCACAGATGACTAGGGAGCTGCTAGCTTCCCTATCTGCCGAGAACCCCCACCCCGCATGCCTTGCGGTCTGCTTCCCCCCCACCTTGGCCCCCGACCCACCTTCCATCCCCCAATTCCCAGACCTCCCCCGCATCAGAGGGGGGGAAGACACAGGGGCCATCTCTGGGCTCTAGCGGGTCCCATCCCCCATCCAGGGCCCTGCTGCCCGCCCAGCCGAGCATGGTGCAAACAACCCACAGCCTGCCGGGTACCCTACCAAGGTGCCCAAGCCCAGGGTGCCTGCCAGGCAGATGATTCCTCTAAGCCCAGCCCAGAACACACCAGGGGCCTGGCTCGGGCATGACAGGCTACAGGGGCTCTGAGCCGCGTGCTGGGGGAAGCTGGTGCCACAGGAGTGCCCCACAGCTGTGTGGGACAGGAAGTGAAGGAGCCCACCCCGCAGTGACCAGCCTAGGGGAAGCAGGGGCAGAGAGCTGCTTGTGTGGAGGACTGGCCAGGCCACAGGAGCTAACAGACCCCTCTGCCAATGCCCCCCAGAATTCACCCTGCCCCACGCTCTAGGGCTCTACCAGTCGCTGCTTGGCTAGCAGCTCAGCACTGCCCCCGCCGGCCAGCCTGGGACAGACTCTGCCAGCAGAGCCCATCTCTCCTGCGTGTGGAGGAAATGCCCAGCCCAGAGAAATCCAGGGCGTTGGAGGCCAGCACTGCCTGGGGGGTGGGGTGGGGGTAGGGAAGAGCACCCAGGAACCTGCCCCCCAGGCCCTGCAGCACCTGGGGCATCTCCCATCTCAGCACTGGAGGATCAAGCCACTGGGTAGCCCAGGTGCCATCGGTCCTGGCCAAGGAAATTGATGAAATGGGCACCCATCTAGAGGTCAAGGTCTGCCCGGGTGCTACCACATGAGCGGGGACCGTGTTCCCCTCCCTGCTGAGATCTACAGAACCCACTCTGTGCCTCCCTCCCCCGCACACTGGACTAGATGTGCCACATGGCCCCGTGGTACCCACCTCCCTGCACCCCTCTGGTTGGGTGCTAGGCTGGGATCTGCCCAGGAGCAGCAGGGTGATAAGGCGGAAGCTGCTGGCACCTACTGGCTGTTTAAGGAACTCCAGCAGGAACTGGCAGAGTTTGGAAGCAGAGAGGCAGGTCCCTCTTTGCTCAGCTGCTCAGGGCTCCAGAGGGTCCTTTAGTCCAGCATCTCTGGGGCTCGCTGCATGGTCCAGCCAGTCCCAATGCTCACTGGATCTGGGCATGGACCAAGTGCCCTTCGTCGACATGCTATGACCCCAGTCAGTCAGTACGGACTATCCCTTCCAGCTGGAGAAACGGGAATGCAGCAAGGTGATCAGTGGGTTCCCCCAGCGATACCATGAGCCACATCACCTGGGGCTCAAGTGCCAAGGGAATTCTGTACTGAACCCAGTGGGGGTTTCCCTCCCACCTGCTGGCCCCAGGACAGCGTGTGACCCGCTCGTGGCTGCACCGAGCCCTGAACTGTCCAGGCCTGGGAGCTTGGCAGAGCCGGCACAGGGATCCAGCTGTACTGAGCCTACTTAGACCAGCTCCTCCCCAGCAGAAGCTGCAGGAGGGATTGAAGGAGGCCACCCCCACGCTCAGCTCCTCAGGGTGGAATCTGCCCAGCCCACCCACACTCCTGCCATGCAGAGGGGAGGGAGGAAGAAGGGGAACAAAGAGCCCGACACCACCTTTGCTGGCCAATGTTTAATGATCATTAACCAGCCATGGACAGCCCAGAGACAAGTTTCAGCAGATCCTTCCGGGCTCAAACTGGGTCTCTGCCATGGGTGAGTGCCTAACAGCTCCTTTGGATGACATCAAGGCAGCTGCGGAGACTGGGAGGGGGATGGGCCTGTGCAGCCCAATCCCCAAGAATCCTCATGTCCCACCCCAGAGCTGGTCACTCCCCATCCTTGTCATGGGGCTGCTGCTAGCAGTGTCCACCAGGCCGCAGTGTCCTGTACGCAGTGCGGAGTGGCCTGTTCGCTGGTAGGGAGCCGGCCCCAGCCGCTGCACAGACACAGGACAGAGCCAGGCTCTGCCAGTCCAAGTACAAGCCACCGGCTCCAGCCAGGGGGGCAGGACAAGGGGCCCAGGAGACTGTGCTGCTCAATGGGCCCAGCTCCAGCAGGCACCGGCTCGGAGGCAGGATCTGACAATGCAGCATGTGGCCATTTAGCGGGAGCATCTCTCCAGCATGGGGGAGGCAGGGCACCAGCCCTCATTTGGAAAGGTGCCAAGTGGGCGACACAGGCTGGCATCAAGGCCCGTTCTCCATCCGGCACCCTTACAGCCCCCGGGCCTTCCGACAGCGCTTCACCAGCTCCGCCAGCTTCTCCAGCGCCTCCGGCAGCCCCTGCCCGCTCACCGCGCAGCAGCCCTGCGCGTGCCACTCGCGCCCTCGCAGCTTCCTCAAGCCCAGCTCCTCCACCAGCTGGGCACAGGACCAGGCCCCAGGCAGGTCCTGTTTGTTAGCCAGCAGCACCAGCGGCACCCCCGCCAGGTCCTCCGCCTCCAGCAGGGCTTCCAGCTCCTGCCGCGCCTCCCCCAGCCGCTCAGGGTCCGCGCCGTCCACCACGAACACCAGGCCGTCCGTGTTGCTGTGATAGTGTCGCCACAGGACCCTGATCCGGTCCTGGCCCCCCACGTCCCACAGGGTGAAGGTCACGTTCCTGACGGGCGCCACCGTCTCCACGTTGAAGCCCAGGGTGGGGATGGTGCTGACCGTCTCGTCCAGCTTCAGCCGGTAGGTGATGGTGGTTTTCCCGGCATTGTCCAACCCCAGCAGCAGGATCCGAGCCTGCAGCCCGGAGAAACTGCCCAGCGCCGCCTGCAGCCTGCCCAGGATCAGCCCCATGGTGCGCTCAGCCACTGCCTGCGCTGCCCGGCCACACGGGCACTTATATCCACCGGCCTCGCCTCCCATTGGCTGGCGGCGCCTGCGGGGGCGTGGCCGGGGAAGCCCCATCTGCCGCGCTGGCAGCAGACCTGCTGGAAGCTTTGGCGAGGCGCGCTCTGACGCGACGGGTTCGAACGCAGCGCGGCAGCCAATCAGAGCGCGGTCTAGCGGAACGGGGGGCGGGGCGGAATCCGATGGACACGTCACCCGAGTGTTGCTGTCACACTGAGCCCCACGCGCCGCTTCCCCCACAGCTCCTGCAGTGTGTGTGTCAACAGCAATGATGGGGTGTCAGCGGTGATGGACTTTTGGGGTGTCAGCAATGGTGTGTGTGCATGTGCGTGCGTGTGTGTGACAACATTGATGGGTGTCAGTGGTGATGGACTAGGGAGGTGTCAGCCCATGACTGGTCCATGCCAGGTAAATATCAGAGGTAACCTCTGTGGCACCAGGGAGCTGTTGCGTGAAGAGACCTTACCCAGGAATAGTGCCCTGTGCTCTGCCCATCCCATGTTAGGGAGGGTGCTGCCACTCTGCACCCTCTGGTGCTGGGGATCAGCAATGGCCGCAGAGGCGAGATGCCAATGCGGGCGCTGCACACCCGTCACCACACAAACTGCCTGTGTCCCATGCCACATTGGCCAGGGGAAATGGGTCTCGATCAGCACTTTTCTTACTTTGCCCATCTGTAAATCTCTGCTCTGGGCGGAGCTCATTTCCCCTGGGTTGGGGCGTGTAGGGGACAGCAATGCTTGCTACTGTTTACCCATAATGTGCTTGCCTTTCCAAACATATCCCGAACCCTAGCGGGGTTTTACCACACTCAGCGTGTCTGTTCATGCTCCTGGCAGCTTTTGCAGGGGTGTGGGACCCCCAGGGCAGGGCCCTCTCTGCGCTAGTCAAATGTCTGGCCATGGGGCCAAGCAGTGTCAGCACCATGTTTATAACTTGTGGCCTGTCTAGGCCAGTTAGTCTCTCCTCCAACCCAGAATCCCAATCCCAGCTGCGATTCTTTCACCCTGGGTGTGAGTCTCAGCCTCTCAGAGCTGGGGCAGTGCATCAAGGGAAGTTACAGAGGGTGGGTGGGTGGGTGAGGGGAACTGCCCTCTGACAATCAACCCCGTTCAGGGGCCCACCCCAGCCAGGACAGAGCTGGCATAAGGACCCTGTGCTATCTCAGCTTCCATACCCAGAGTAGGGAGCAGATCGGGCTGAGGCAGGGCAGGGCACATTGTGCTCTAGGGCCACCCAGGGTCCCCCAGGAGTAGAGGGTGTTTTGGACTCACAGAGGGCTCTGAGTGTCCCTTGTCTCTGGAGGCCATAAAGACTGTGCCCTAGGTCACCTAGATAGGCCAAAGGGCCATCAGGGTTGAGGTTGCAGATCCTGGCAGAGAGCATGGGGGTGGGAGATATAGTGTTGGGGGTATGTGGCTGGAGAGAACCTCATAGCTCAGCCCCCAAGGGGAGGGGAGAGCAAGCAACGGGAACCAGCCCTGGGAGCAGGGGCGAGAGCTGAGCACACTGAGGGCCGTGGGTCAAACTCACTCCTGGGGAAGGAGTTCCTGTCCGGCCCAAGCCCCAGAGTCACACAGGCCTGATGGGGAAAGGGCTGAGGAACCCAGAGTCTCCCCAGCGCCAGAGCTGTCCTGCTCTGGGCAATGACTGCCCTTCCCCACACCAGGCAGGGGTGGTTTCAGCCAGACCAGTGCTGGCGAGAGGGGCTAGCAGCTCTAGAGACCAAATCCTTCCTGTGTCCTCAAAGCAGGGAGGGGGGCACCCTCTTCCCGTGATCAGAGACCCCTGCCCTGTGGGCAGTTCCAGCCGCTAGGGCCTGTTCTGTCTGCAGGCTCCCAGCTAAGACTGCGCCCAGGGGGTGATTAGTGCCAGTCGGGGTGGTGTCATTGGCAACGTGGACCTGAGACCCAACAAACTCAGTTCACTCAGAGCCCTCCAAAGGGCACCCGCTGTTATCCGGTTGCTCTGCTCTTTGGGATGCAGGGGAGGGGGTGCGGGGGGCACTGCTGCAGGGATCTGGAACAGCCAGAAAAGCTATCTGTGGCATGGCCAGGCATGGACTGTGACATGCTGAGGGGAAGGGGAGATACTCAGATGCCACACGGTGTGAGCCCGTAATGCAGCGGTTCTCAGCCTGAGGTCTGCTGCCCCCAGGCAGGCCTGGGACCTAATCCACAAACTGCAAGCCATCTCTGAGGCATCGGGGCCTGGTGGTGGAAGCAGGTTGGGAGATGTTCTGCAGAGGGCACTGGAGAATGCTGCTCCCAGCTTGTGCTCCTGAGACAGGGAGTTCTTGGTCTCCAGTATATAGCAAAGAGGGGCTGTATGGTGGCTGCCTGGTTGCTCTAGCACTGGGGAAGCCGGTGTTGGCTGTCTGGTTGCTCCCGAGGTGGGCCGCATGGCGGGCGGCTTGCTTTTTGTTCTGGAGCTGGGGCCACCAAGGCTACAATCAGGCAGCATACACTCCATCCCAGACTCCTTCACCTCCACATCCCCAGCCCCTGCCATGATTGACAGAATGCTGCATGAAGCTGGATTTCATCAGTTATGATGTAAACTTTGAAGACGTGTGAAAAGATGCAGCAGCAGACGTCCCATTAAATAACATCTGTGAGTACAATGTTTCATTGATGCATTTATTAATCATTACATCCATTATCAATCGTATTAAGTTGTGTATTTTCAGTCCTGCAAATGGGCATTCGTCTATGGCGCTTTGTTGACAAAAGGTTGCCAACCCCTGGGCTAGCTGGTCACCATACTTGGGGAGCAGGAAGAAATGTTCCCTCTAGTCAGATTGGCAGAGATCTTGGGTGTTTTCAACTAGCTCTGCAGCATGGGGCATAAGTCGCTTGCATGGTTAAACTAGTGTAAATGGTGGGTTTGCTCTGTAACTTGAAGTCTTTAAAGCTTGATTGAAGGACATCAGAGGGGAGGGGTCTGTGACAGGTGTGGGTGCGGGAGGCTCTGTAGCCTGCAATGTGCAGGAGGTCAGACCAGATGACCATGATGGTCCCTTCTGACTTTAGTAAGAGTAGCTGGGTGAGAATCTCCAATTCTGACCCTAATCAGTGTCCCACAAGGGACTTGCCACCAAATGTCAGAATGTGTTAGTCAAAGCCATACTGTCCACAGGATGAATTGGGGCAGCTGCTCCAGGCCCTGAGATTTTGGGGTCCAGGCGGTGACCACCCTGTCCTAGGGACGGGAGGGACCCAGGGGATTACTGTGCCTGGCACAGAGCAGCAGCAGGGGTTGCTTCACTTGCACTCACCACATGAGCAGCAGGAGCTGGAGCAGCCCAGCAGCCTGCTATGCCCTGATGTGTCACCCTCCTGGCCCACTGTGCTCCACTTCTCTGCAGTGATGCAAAGTGGGCTACAGCGGGCCAGGGGAGGGCAGAGTGGCAGAGAGGAGTAGGCTGTCAGGCTGCTCCAGCTCCTGTGTGAAGGTGCATGGGGGCCATGGGGGACACGCCTTCTGCCACTGCACCATGCCCACAAGTAATCCCCTGGGCCACATTTCACAGGGGAGAGAGCAAAGAGGTGGAGCAGGGGTGGGGACTGGGAACAGGGTGAAGCAGGGGTTTGTGGTGGGGGCTTTTCCTCTGGCCCTGCACCCCCTGGGGACAGTCCTGGTGTAACTACTAGAGTTTCCAGTTGCCTAAGTGGCTCCTGGAAGCCCAGTTAAAGTTGCAGTCACCCCAAACTCTGAAATGTGCCCCGTAGGGTTAGCACAGAATTTGCTCCCTGCATGAACAGCCCCATTGGCTTCATGCAGCCGGTCTCCCAAATCGTCAAATTCAGCCTGAGGCCCAGTGCTCTGCTTGGCAGATGCTAGGACCCCAGTGTTCAGCGCCCCCCCTCCAGCTGAAGCCTGGATCCTAGTCCCTACCCCAGGCGCCTGGAATGTTATGGGGGGGCGTGGAGAGAAACACGTGGGGAGCCCCTGCCATGAGGGGCAGGACACAAACACAGAGACCCCCGGGCACCATCCCGCAGGGGCAGCTCGGCTCCATCGACCCCCACGGTGCAGTTCCCAGCCGGGGGCCGCCGGCAGCGGCTGTGGGGGAAGCGCCGCGTGGGGCTCCGTGCGACAGCAACACCCTGGTGACGTGTCCAGCGGATCCCCCAATTCCGCTGAGCCGCGCTCTGATTGGCTGCGGCGCTGCGTTCGAACCCGCCGCGTCAGAGCGCGCCTCGCCAAAGCTTCCAGCAGGTCGGCGGCCAGCGCGGCAGAGGGGGCTTCCCCGGCCACGCCCCCGCAGGCGCCGCCAGCCAATGGGAGGCGAGGCCGGTGGATATAAGTGCCCGTGTGGCCGGGCAGCGCAGGCAGTGGCTGAGCGCACCATGGGGCTGATCCTGGGCAGGCTGCAGGCGGCGCTGGGCAGTTTCTCCGGGCTGCAGGCTCGGATCCTGCTGCTGGGGTTGGACAACGCTGGGAAAACCACCATCACCTACCGGCTGAAGCTGGACGAGACGGTCAGCACCATCCCCACCCTGGGCTTCAACGTGGAGACGGTGGTGCCTGTCAGGAACGTGACCTTCACCCTGTGGGACGTGGGGGGCCAGGACCGGATCAGGGTCCTGTGGCGACACTATCACAGCAACACGGACGGCCTGGTGTTCGTGGTGGACGGCGCGGACCCCGAGCGGCTGGGGGAGGCGCGGAAGGAGCTGGAAGTCCTGCTGGAGGCGGAGGACCTGGCGGGGGTGCCGCTGGTGCTGCTGGCTAACAAGCAGGACCAGCCTGGGGCCCGGTCCTGTGCCCAGCTGGTGGAGGAGCTGGGCTTGAGGAAGCTGCGAGGGCGCGAGTGGCACGCCCAGGGCTGCTGCGCGGTGAGCGGGCAGGGGCTGCCGGAGGCGCTGGAGAAGCTGGCGGAGCTGGTGAAGCGCTGTCGGAAGGCCCGGGGGCTGTGAGGGTGCCGGGTGGAGAACGGGCCTTGATGCCAGCCTGTGTTGCCCACTTGGCACCTTTCCAAATGAGGGCTGGTGCCCTGCCTCCCCCATACTGGAGAGACGCTCCCGCTAAATGGCCACATGCCGCATTGTCAGATCCTGCCTCCGAGCCGGTGCCTGCTGGAGCTGGGCCCAGTGAGCAGCACAGTCTCCTGGGCCCCTTGTCCTGCAAGAGCTGTTGACTCAAGTCCCACGACATGAACTCAAGTCGGACTTAAGTCGCTGAGGTGACTTGACTGGACACTTGACTCGGGTTTGTTGTTTGTGACTTGAGACTTGCAAATTTTGTTAAATCGACTTAGTGAAAAAATTGTCCGACGGTGCTGATATTGATGGTTTGTACTAAAGTGACTTAATTTAAAAATGTTAGACTTGAGACTCGACTTGGGACGTGACAATGCCGACTTGAAGACAACGCTGCGTTTTGCCCACCTGACTGGAGCCGGAGGCTTGTACTTGGACTGGCAGGGCCTGGCTCTGCCCTGGGTCTGTGCAGCGGCTGGGGCTGGCTCCCAGTCCAGGGCTCCCTGGTGCCATGGTCTTACCAATGAACAGGCCATGCTGCACTGTGTGCAGGACACTGCGGCCTGGTGGACACTGGCTAGCCTGGCTGTGAGCAGCAGCCCCATGGCAAGGACTGGGAGCAACTGGCTCCAGGGTGGGACATTCCCCTCACGGTCTCTGCAGCTGACTTGGTGTTGCCCGAAGGAGCTGCGAGCCACTTGCCCATGGCAGAGACCTGATTTGTGCCCGGAGGGATCTGCTGAGCTTTGTCTCTAGGCTGGCTAATGACCATTAAATGTATTGGCCAGCAAAGGTCTCCTGGTGCTTTTTGTCCCTTCCCCCTTGCCGCCTCCCCCGCATTGCAGGAGTATGGGTGGCTGGGCAAATTCCATGCTGGGGAGCTGAGCTTGGGGGTGGCCCCCTTCAATTTCTTCTGCTGGGGAGGAGCTGGGCTAAGTGGCTCAGTGTTGCTGGGCCCCTGTGTTGGCTCTGCCAAGCTCTGAGGCCTGGACAATTCAGGGCTTGATGCAGCCACGAGCGGGTCACACACTGTCCTGGGGGCAGCAGGTGGGAGGGAAACCCCTGCTGGGCTCAGTACAGCAGAATTCCCTTGGCACTTGAGCCCATGGGGCTTGTGGGGTCACCAGGCAGTGGTGTAGGGAGGGGGATGGGGGTGGGTGCCACACTAGCAGAGTGCCAATTTAGCGGCTGGGCCGCTTACTCCTTGTAGCCAAGCCACCGAGGAAGGGCTGGGTGGCGGGAGCAGGCACTGCAACAGCCTGCCTGGGAGCCCAGCACCCCTAGCTCGGGAGCTGCTGCCGCCCCCGCTGTGTAGTTTTGCCTCTGCCCTTCCCCTGGGTGCATAACACCCTCACTAAGCCACAGTCACCAGGAGCTATTTTAGGCCAGGCAGTTGCCTGGAGGGGGGGCCTTTCGTGGAAGTGCCCCCCTTCCTTGGTTCCTTTCTAAGCTTACTTGGGGACTTGCTGCCTGGCTGTTCAGTGGTCGCCTTGCTGGGGGCTGAGAAGGAATGAAATGATGCAGTCTGTCCTGGCAGTGCTGTAGATCAGCTGTAGGCATCATCGTGCCTCAGTTTCCCCAAGTGGAAGAAACAGTCCGTACTGGCTGTCTGGGGTTCTTAGCATGTCTACGCAGGGCCCTGGGTCCATGCTCAGATCCAGTGAGCGTCGGGACTGGCTGGACAGTGCAGTGAGCCACAGCGATGCTGGAATAAAGGACCCTCAGTAGCCCTGAACAGCTGAGAGAGGAGGGACTTACCTCTCCATTTCCAAACCCTGCTGGAGTTCCTTAAACAACCACTAGGTGTCAGCAGCTTTCAACTTATGGTCCCGCAGCTCCTGGGCTGATCCCAGCCTAGCGGGGGAAGGGGCGCACAGGGCTTGTATGGCAGATTTGGCCCATAGTGCAGAGCTGGAGGAGGGTGCATGGGGCCACATGGCAGATCCAGCCCCCCCTGCACAGGTGGAGGGGAGCACTAGCCCTGTTCTGCAGAACTGCCCTGTTACCTTGGATTTGCTCCCGGGCTGAGCCTGACGGCCCCCAGCAAGGGTGACCAGATGGCCAGTGTGAAAAGTCAGCAGGGGGTGGGGTAATAGGCACCTGTAGACGCTGCAGCCTCAAAGAGCAGGGCTGTCCCTTTAAAACTGGGGCACCTGGCCACCCACCCACTGGCTCATTTCTTCCATGTCGTGGGCCAGGACAGATGGCACCTGTGCTGCCCAGGGGCTTGTTCCCCCAGTGCGGAGATGGGAGATGGCCCAGGCGCTGCAGGGCCTGGGGGGAGGTTCCTGGGCATTGGTCCCTCGGGCAGTGCTGGACCCCAGGCGCAGGATTTCTCTGGGCTGGGCACTTCCCTCTGCCCCCAGGGGGATGGTCTCTGCTGGCTAGCGCAGGGGGTACTGAGGTGCTAGCCGGGCGTCAACTGGTAGATCCCTAGAGCGCTGGGCAGGGTGAATTCTGGGGGGCATTGGCAGAGGGGTCTGTTAGCTCCTGTGGCCTCGCCAGTCCTCCCTGCAAGCAGCTCTCTGCCCCCCAGCCTGGTCCCTGCCGGGTGAGATTTGCCTTCACTTCCTGTCCCCGATGGCTGCAGGCTGTGTCTGATCTCCGACTGGCTGCCAGCATCCCCCAGCAAGCAGCTCAAAGCCCCCGTCCGGGGCGCAGACCAAGCCAGGCCCTGGTGTGTCCTGGGCCGGGCTGCGGGGGCTTTTCTCGCCTCAGTCCCCTGCCTGGCAGGTGCCCTGCAGCACAATGGACACAGGCAGCTTTCTGGGCTACCCAGCAGGCTGCGCGGGGAGTGTTTGGGGCCGGTGGGGGCCCTGGCTGCAGGACATGGGCAGGCCTCCCTGAGCCCAAAGAGGGGGTATGTCTGCTGCCAGGCAGCTCACTTTGCTGCTCCCTAGGGGAATGGAAGACAGGCCTGACGCCAAGGTGAAGGGCCCGGGCGCCCTGAATGCTCAGCTATAGAAACTGAGATGCTGCTGGAAATTGGAGTGCCAGGGGGTGAGATCAGGGCTCCCCACATCCCCTGCAAGCTAACTGGGCTACAGGGTGCTCAGGGTGGGGGTCTTAGCAAATGGGGAAGTTAGGGGCTCCCTATCCGTGCTTCCCCCCACGGCCCTGGACAGCTCCCGGCCCCCACGCAGGCCGGTTCTGTTGCTCTGAACTTCCCCAGCCATTTGAGTGGGAAGGGGTGGGGAGATGGAGGCAGCTGCCTTCCCTCAGCTCTGTCGGCACTAGCAGGGTGCTATGGCCCGGTGTCTCGGTGGGGGGGGCAGCCGGTGCAGAGCTCTACCCCCTGGCTGCCATGTGCTGGGTGTGTGTGGGCAGTGCAGGCTGCCTGCAAAATGGGTCCATGCAGCACCCTGGCTTTCTTTTGTTGCTCCAGGGGCCTCATGGCCCTGCACTTAAAAGGAGCTGCTGGGCTAACCCAGTGGAGGGCAGTCTAGAGAGAGGGGGAACCCCCCCCCCCGGAAGGGAGCCCTTAGCCAGGTATCACCCACCCGCCGTCATGGGGAATTTCTCACCCCGACAGGCCAAGGAGGACGTGAGTCCTGGCCCAGTCTCTGCTCTGAGCTCAGACTCGAGTCAGAGCTGAGGGGAACTTGGCTTGTCTTTAGCCCTGCCCATCGGCCGAGCAGGAGCAGACATCAGGGCCCTGCCAGCCGGGGACTGGGGGAGGAGAATGTAGTGACATCGAGGCCCAGTGCCACTAGGTTTGTTTACATAAATACACCCGGCCCTGAGCAGAGGTGGTCACAAAGAGCATGCAGGCAAATCCGCCCCCTCAGGAATCTCAGCCTAGCACCAGCATGTGATTCCCAAGGAGCGACTCTGTCTCCTTTACTGACTTCTTAGAGAGGGGAAGGCAAAGAGCAAACTCTCCGGCAGCTCCCCACAGCTCCCCTACGAGGACCAAATGGGGCTAATGACAATATTGTATTTCTCCAATGGCTAAACACTTGCTCGCACACCCAGAAACGGCACGTGTAAGCCTGTGGAACAGCGCCCTCTGGTGACCCTGCCATAACGATGTAACCGTGGGCAGGGAAATAGGAGTTATTCTCTCGCCTGAGGGCCTGCATTTTTACCCCCACCTGGGGGTGAGCTGGGACCAGGATTGAGGGGCACTGGCAGGGTGGGGGGAGGGGTGCTTAGGACTGGTGTAGAGGGGTTGCGGGGTGGGATTGAGGGCACTGACAGAGCTGGGGGGCAGGGAGCCCAGGGCTGAGAGAGCGGGGGGGCTGCAGAGCTGGGGGTGGGGTGCTCGGAGCAGGGAGCGCAGGGCTGAGCGAGCGGGGGGCTGCGAGGCCAGAGTGAGAGGCACCACAGAACTGGGGGTGGGGTGCTCGGAGCAGGGAGCCCAGGGCTGAGCAAGCGGGGCGCTGCAGAGCTGGGGGTGGGGTGCTCGGAGCAGGGAGCCCAGGGCTGAGCGAGCGGGGGGCTGCGAGGCCGGAGTGAGGGGCACTGCAGAGCTGGGGGTGGGGTGCTTGCAGCAGGGAGCCCAGGGCTGAGCAAGCGGGGGGCTGCGAGGCCGGAGGCAGGGGCACTGCAGAGCTGGGGGTGGGGTGCTCGGAGCAGGGAGCCCAGGGCTGAGCGAGCGGGGGGATGCGAGGCCGGAGGCAGGGGCACTGCAGAGCTGGGGGTGGGGTGCTCGGAGCAGGGAGCCCAGGGCTGAGCGAGCGGGGGGCTGCGAGGCCGGAGGAAGGGGCACTGCAGAGCTGGGGGTGAGGAGCTCAGGACAGGATTGGCAGAAGCCAGGCTGGGGATCAGAGCTGCAGCTTCTCTCGGGAGGGGAGCAGCCTCCAACCCTCTCCAGGTGGGCTCAGAGCCCCTGGCTGCTGGCTCGGCGGCTGTTCCAGCCCTGTGTGCTTTCTGCCCTGGGGCCTGGCAGGCCGGCCGGCGGGGAGGGACCGGCTTGGTGACAGCTCCAGCAGGCGGAGAGACGGGGGTGTGGCCAGGAGCCGGTATAAAGTCCAGAGACTCTGGGCTTCCTCAGGCAGCGCGGCGTCTGGACGGCTGCTGCCCGGGCTGAGAGCAGGCTGTGAAGCCCGCTCCTTTCTCTTGCCGTGTGTGTGGGGCCGGCCGGGCAGCCCAGCAGCTTTCCTTGGGTCTGGGCGCTCCCTCTCTCCCCCTGCCCTCTGCGGGCTGGTCGTTCTTCGCCGTAGCGCCCGGTCCGTACGCCCGCCTGCCATGCCCTCAGGCGGCCTCTCCGCCGTGCTGCTGCTGGCCACCGTGGGCCTGTGCGTCAGCGAGGAAGCCATCCACTGCCCGCCCTGCTCGGAGGAGAAGCTGACCCGCTGCAAGGCGCCCGTGGGCTGCGAAGAGCTGGTGCGGGAGCCGGGCTGCGGGTGCTGCGCCACCTGCGCCCTGAGCAAAGGGACGCCCTGCGGGGTCTACACCGCCCGCTGCGGCTCGGGGCTGCGCTGCTACCCGCCCCGGGGGGTGGAGAAGCCCCTGCACACGCTGATGCACGGGCAGGGGGTCTGCACCGAGCTGTCTGAGATCGACGCCATCCAAGAGAGCTTCCAGCCAGCAGGTAGGGGGCTGGGCATGCAGGGGGGGGGGGCATCCAGGGAAAGGGATCCCCCTCCCCCACCCTTGGGTCGTACCCCTGCATGCTGGCACCCGGGGGAGGAGCCCCGGACTGGCACAGAGGGGCAGGCGTGAGTAGGAGGAGAGGTGTTGGCTGGGGTGTGCACGGACTCCACCGTGGGCAGGGATACGTGCGCTGGCGCTGCTGCCCGGGGGGGCGGGCACGGAGCCGGGCTGCAGGGGGGACCCACCGGCGTAGACGTGCCCCCCTTTTGCGCCAGCAATGGGGCCCAGGTTGGCTGGAAAGAGCCCGCTCTAGGAAGAGGCTCCGCTGAGAGACAGAGCAGGGTGGTTTGGGAGGGAAGGGGTTAATGCCAGAGGCAGGCGTGCCCCAGGATTCGGGAGGGGGCGCTCGGAGGAGCCCGGCCGGCTGCAGGGGGGGAGCTGGCTGCCCTCTGCACCGTCCCCGAAAGCAGTTGCTCCGGTGCACGGATCTGCCAGGGACTGGCAGGGCAGAGCTGGGCTGGTTCGCTGTAGCAATGGGCACTAGGACCCAGCCCCTAACGTCTCGCTTGCCCACCCTGTGCCAGGCGCCTGCATTTCCCCCGTGCCAGCAATGGCCAGCTCCTTGCCTGGCGAGGAAACCCACTGGGGGCCACTGTTTGCCCCTCCCCACGTGCCCGGAGCCTGGCTGAGAGGTGGAGCCAGTTAACTGGCCCTGTGCCCTCAGCCGGGGGCACTCTAAGAATGAGCCAACCCCTGGCTGCCTCAGTTTCCCTGACCTGTCGCTACAGGGTCAAGTTTGCATCTTCTGGCCCCGCCCCTGGCCCTGCAGGCTCCGCCTCCTTCCCCAACGGCACACGGAGGAGACGGGAGCCGTGTCGTGTGGCTGACCGAGCCCCGGATCCACCGGGCACTCTGTGTGTATGGGCCTTGCTGGCACCGCCTGGCCCTGTCGCAGGCCTTGGCACAGCGGGGGTTGCAGCGCAGAGGAGTTCCGTGTTGGGGCTGGGTGGAGCGTTCGTTCCCCGTGCTCAGGGGAACACGCTCCCTCCTCTGGTTCCCTGGTGCCCCCTGGCCCACTGCCGCTCCCCCGGCCTCCGTTGGACCACCCACAGCAGCGTGGGGGGAAGGGGCCTCTGGGCACTGGCACCAGGCCCTGTCTTGGCCCTGGAGCTGAGAGTTGGGGAGGGGCTGATCCCTGCTCCGCCCGCCCCCCCTCTCCTTCCCCGAGACCCTGGGCGTGAAGGCCAGATCCCAGCAGCTCCAAGGCCTCCCTCCGTCCAGCCGCCCACCCTGCGCTCTGCCCAGGGAGGGCCCTGCTGATGCCTGGGGCCGAGCTAGAGGCGTGCGGGGGGCACGGGGATGTGGCCCTACATCCGCGCTGACTCCTGCGGGCCGCCGTGGCGAGGGACACGGACCCGCTCCGGGAGGGGGCTTGGAATCTGAACCGCGGCAGGGATCCGGAGCCTGCGGCTGCCCCTCCCACATCCCCGTTGGGTGACCTGGGCCCGGGTCTGGCAGCGTCGGGTGACGGGGACCAGCGCGTCCCATTGGCCTGGGGCTTAGCTCTGCTGGAGCTGGGGGAAGCATCCCATCTTCTTCCACCACCCGGATCGCTCCCAGCCCCCTGCGTTCTGCCTGCAGCAAGCAGGGGAGGGGCAGGACTCCTGGACCATCCTGCCTCTGTGGGCAGCTGTGGGCACTGGGCCCCCTTTGCTGGGCCGGGCGAGGTGGGTCGGTGGAGGTTCGGGGAGACCCTGGAGGAAGTACATGGGCAGGGAGCACCCTAGGTCAGAGCAGGTGCCGGCACAGAGCCGGCGTAGGGCTGTCCCCAGAGCCGGAGGGGAGAGGTTGGGAGAGGGGAGGGCTGCAGCCAACAGGCCGGGGGCGCCCGGGAACGGAGCCGGCAGGCAGGGAGCCCAGGAAGCCGGAGCGAGTATGAGACAGGCCTTGAGTGGCAGCAGATGGCCCGGGCTGAGCCAGCCGGACCCCCAAGCAGATGCTCGTGGGGCCCCGATCCCGTCACTGGCGTCACCGACCCACAAACCCAGCGAGTTCACAGCCCTGGGGCGGGGGCGGGGGGGGTCTCCCAGGCTGAGCCAGCCCTAGACGGCCCTTCGCAGTGAAACCGCTGCTCCAATCCCGGCTGGGGGCTCCAGGCCTGGCGCCCTCGTGGCTCCGAGAAGTTGCCGGCTGACGAGCCCCCTGCCCGCCGAGAGGAGCCCCTGCCAGTCACTGCAGGCAGCCCAGGAGCTGCTGTTTGGCCTGGCAGGGAAATACAAGAGGAGGGGACGCGCTGGAGACACCCCCAGCCAGCAGGGTATGCCCAGCTCTGCTGCCAGCCCCTGGGCGCTCCTTGGGCAGCCGGGGGAAGGGATGGACTAAGGAGCCTGGAGGGGTGGGGAAACGCACCCACGCCCTGACCCTGGCACTGCCTGTGGGTGCTCACAGCTCCGGGGCCCTTCCACCTTGCCAGGCAAGCTTTCTCCTCCCCCCTCTTCTCTGCTCCGCTGGGCATGGGCTGGGGCCGGGCTGTGGGGCCATGGGGCCTTTGGGGCGTCCTATGGCGGAGGGGCTAGTGTGGGGCCGGACTGCGTGTGGGGCAGTGTGGGGCTGGACTGCAAAGGCCTGGGGCGGATTTCCCAAAGGAACTCGCGGGAGCTTGGCTGGTGCCCACTTCCCGCGGTGCTCGGACCCCGAGCCCTCTTACGCCCCTTTGCAAAACCCCTTCCGCAGGCCAACCGGATTCCCACGCCGGTGCTGCCCTGCGATGCCGGCCGCCTTCCCGCTCTGCCGCCATGGCCTCAGGCGCTCCCCTAGGACAGATCCATGCCCTTTTGCCAAACCACCGCCCTGCCCAGCCAGCCGCTGGGCTCTGCCCGGTCAGATGCAGGGGTGCTGGCTGCTGGGACGGCCGCCGGGCCGCCAGCATGGTCGGTTCTTGCTCCAGCCACCGCGCTGCTTTCGGCTTTGCCCTGCGTAAAGCCGAGTCTCCCCGAACCTTTAGGAAACTGACGTGCGTGTCCCCCTCTCCTCCAGCACGGCAGGCTCTGGCTGGGGGCAAGGCCTGGGCTGTGGGAACCTGGGCTCTCCAGCCAGATGTTTCGCACGGATTTTGCAGGGAGCACGTGAAAGTCGGACCTGCCAGGGCTCTGGGTGGCCCCCGGGTCATGGGGCAGGGGGCTCCTCTTCAGCCTCCTCTTCAGCCCAACCTTCTCCTGTCGTACTGTCATGGCTGCCTCTCTTCCAGGGACCCCACAGCCCCTTCTGTGCACCAGGCAGCGCCGGCCATCAGTTTGTCACTGGCCTGGAAGGTTTTTCTAGGCCTCACCGGTCCCTGCTCAGAAGGCATTTGCTGATGTCTCGCTGTGCCCATGTATAGCCATGCACACAGCGATCGTAACCATTGGCGGTGCCCGTCATGCCCGGGAGTGCGCTGTGGCCACCTGGCTGGCAGCAGGTTCCTGCTCTGCATGCAAGCAGCGTGTGCCAGGACAGATGCTTGCCAGTGGGGTAGTGATGCCCTCATCTTGCCCTCCCGAATTCCTTCACATCCTGCGTAACAAGAGACGGGCCCTTTCCTGGGCCCCATAACAGCCAGACTGGGTCAGACCAAAGGTCCATCCAGCCCAGGATCCTGTCTGCCGACAGTGGCCAATGCCAGATGCCCCAGAGGGAGGGAGCACAACATGTAATCATCATGTCATCCCTCTCCTGTCCTCCATTTCCAGGCAAACAGAGGCTAGGGACACCATTCCTACCCATCCTGGCTACTAAGTATTGCTGGACCTAACCTCTATGAATCTATCTAGCTCTTTTCTGAACCCTATTAAAGTCCTAGTCTTCACAACATCCTCTGGCGAGGAGTTCCACAGGGCTGACTCTGCTCTGAGTGAAGAAAAACTTCCTTTTGTTTTAAATCTGCAGCCTATTAATTGTATTTGGTGACCCCTAGTTCTTATATTGTGGGAATAAGTAAATAACTTTTCCTTATTCAACAATCCCGCGGCACCTTTCACCAGGGGAGGGACATAAACTCCAGGACAAATTCTTACTCAGGCAGGGACTTTGCTTCCTTCCACTCAAAATGGAGCCGGTATTGCTCCTCGTTTCCCGGCCTGGCCTCTTGGCAGAGTCTTTCTGAGCCGGGTCTGAGTACGGCAGGACGGACGCACCAGCCCAGCAGGGAAGCTCAGGGTCCCACTGCAGTGCGGTTCTTTTTTGAACCCTGTTAAAGTCCTGGTCTTCACAACATCCTCTGGCAAGGAGTTCCACAAGTTGTATGTTGCATGAAGAAATACTTCCTTTTTGTTTGTTTTAAACCTGCTACCTAATAATTTCATTTGGTGACCCCTAGTTCTTATATTGTGGGAACAAGTAAATACCTTTGCCTTATTCGCTTTTTCCACTCCAGTCATGACTGTATAGACCTCTATCATATCCCCCTCTTAGTCTCCTCTGGCCCCGCCTGGCCTGGAATTTTGCCCTGCCCATGGATTAGCCCTGCCTTGCCTGGAATCTGGCCCCGCCCTCAAACTGGCCCCGCCTCTTCTAGAATCAGGACCTGTTCTCAGACTGCCTGCTGTTTGTATGGTTCAGAGGTGGCACCCCTGCCCTTTGGGTGGAGCCAGGGGTTGGGAGCAGTAAAGAACTGTGGCAAGTTACTGAACCTTCCCGAGCCCCAGGTCCCGATCTGTAAAATGGGTGCAGCTAGTCTGGGCTTGTGTCACCAGTGCCCTCTACTGGGGAGAATAAGAACTGCTTGGCTGCGTGTCACTGGCCCCGTGCTGACAGCCATCAGGGTTGTTATTCATTATCCATATCACCGTCCTGCCTAGGAGCCGTCGTCAGGGCCCACGACCCCTTTGCACGAGGTGCTGTACAAACACAGGCCAACGAGCTGACAAGCCCGGGAAAAAGACCAAAGAAAACAGCCGGCTACAGCCCGACCAATGGGGGAGTCCCAGGGAGCGAGCCAGTGTTGGGTGACTAGACCAGACAGAGCAGGGGCAGCAGGAAGATCGTTAGGAGGCAGGGAGCCAACTGCATGTGACCCTCTTGGGGAAGGGGAGGAGGCCTCTGGTTATTCAATGGCCTGCGGCCTTTCTGAGAGACGGGAGCATCCTCAGCCTCTTCGAAAACATCAGCTGTAGACAAAGCCCAAGCGTAACCACCACCGGGTGGATTTGAACCCAGGACCTCGGTAGCGACACCGCTATAGCTTGAGCTATAAAGCCAGCTGCTTCTCAGCTTAGGCTGTAGTGCTCCCTTGTGCTTCGCTCTCGCCGTACGTGGTCTAAGTGCCCCTACGTGGGACAGAGACCCACATCAGGGCTACGTTGTTCTGCACCCTTCTTCCACAAAAGCGTATGCAAATGAAGCGCAGAGTAGACTATCGCCACCCTTCATTTGCATAATTCATTCGGGGCTGTTTTTGCGCCGAAAGGAGCAGTGTAGATGGCTCCTTTTTTCGCAAAACCCCCCTCTGGCACAAGAGCCGTTCTCCCGCATTTTTTCGGCTCCTTTTCGTGCAAAAGCCTCTTGCGCAAAAACGGCCTCTAATTAGTGATGCAAATGAAGCGCGGCGAGATTCTACTCCGCGCTTCATTTGCATAAGCTTTTGCGGAAGAAGGGTGCAGTATAGACGTAGCCTCTGCGTGTGGGTTCCATCGGTACCACCTGGCTGAGATGCCAGGGCAAAAACCCCACATTGATGCTGGAGGGACACAGGGTCAGCGACCTGCCCCAGTTGGTGGCACCCTGGATGGGGTGATGGGGGCAGCAGGTGCGTTTCAGCGCTTGCCCACACCCAGAAATCGACGGCCATGGCTAGGGAGGTCCGGGAATGACTCTGGCCTAGCGCTGCTGGGCTAAGCCGGGCCCTGCAGAATGTTCTTGGAGGCAAGGCCAAGGTGCGGGAGGGGGGCCAGGAGTCCATCTGGTGGGGAAATTCCGACCCTTGTTCATTTTTGGTATTTGATACGTTTCGCAACTTTGTGTTTGGTGCATCCCCGTGGGCCCAAAATGGGAGCCGCTCCCCCCGCGTAGCGCTGCAAACGGGAGCCCGTCCGAGCGGTGACGTTGGGGAACGCCGTGCTTTTTTCCCGTTGACCGGTACGGGTTTTGTCGCAGGAAAGAGTTAAAGATGGCTGTGAACGTGAATAAACACACCTGGGTTCTGTGAGCCCATGGGACGACTGTGACCAGCCGGGGATGTAGACAGTGTCCTCGTTTTTTGGTTTTACTGTGGCGAGGGGCCTCAAACGCTGGGGTGGCTCGGGGCTTGGCTGCACCGCCGCGAGGCGCCCGGGTGAGCCCCGCTGCGTGCGTGTCCTCCAGGCGGCCGGGGCTGGGGAGAGTTAATGTGTAGCCAGGACAGCAAACACTGTTCTCCAGTACCGGGAACGGCGCGTCCCAGGAACAGGGCTGTCCCCCTGAAACAGACGAGCGGGGGACAGGCTGGGGTTCTTTTGGGCTGGCAATTGTGGTCCAGACCCTGCCATCTTTGCCCTTGACCCTGGGGGCTGCGGTGCGAAGGGCCAGTGGGCGCTGGTGCCATTCATGAAACTGGGGGCGCCACTGGTCTGAGGCTGGGATGGAACCCCCGGCTGCCAGCTCGGGGCTCTGGGGGGCTGCAGGATGTGGCCGTCGGGGCTTGAAAGAGCTGAGTGTGAAGGCTCCCCTGTGGATGTGAGGGCCCCCAGGCCTGCCCCATGGCAGCGTCACCCCGCTGCAGTAGGCAGGCTGATACTGCAATGGGGAGCACCGGGAGCTGGGCGGCTGAGTGGCAGCCGATGGGCAAGGAAGGAAATGCAGCGGGGGGCATGATACCCTCCGGAGAGCGGCCACCCCATGCTCCTCCCAGCTCCCCTGAGCTTCGCTGCACGTCACAATCCAGGCCCCCGAGCTGGAGGTTCAGGCCCGGCAAGGGCTCAGCTGGATAAAGGGGCACCAGAGGCAGCCCCCCAGCGGGTGATGCATCGCCCTGCTGGCTGCCAGGCCCCCCCCCCCCCCCGATCACTCAGCCCAGCCTCGGAAAGGGGACAAAAGCCAGCGGGACATGGGACCTGCAGACTTAGCTCAACCTCCCGCTCTGCCTGGGGGCTGCGTCCCTGCCAGCTGGCTGTTAACCCTCCCCACCCCAGGGCCGGCCAGCTGTGCAGCCGCTCGGGAGGTGAAATGCAAAAGCTTGCTGCAAAGGGCTAATGGTGCCACGCCGGCCTCTTCTCTGGCAGCAGGGTCCCCTACATGCCCCTGGAACTGCCACTCGGGCTGCCCCAGTGGGAGCTCACTGGCCCCCCGGCAGCACCCCGAAACTCCCTGCGGAAGGCTCCAGGCCGCGGGGGTCAGCAGCAGGGTACCCTCTCTGGATGGGTGCCCAGTGATAAGGCCGTGGGCGGGGCCGGGCTGGCTAGCGGCTGTGTTTGCAGAAGAGACTGGTAGCGATAGCACGGTGGCTCCCATCAGCACAAATATGGAAACCAAGAGGAATCATCTGGCTGCAGCGTTCTATGCCCCTGGGGACCCCGCAAGTTCACTGCTTCCTCCCATGAAAAGGCCGTTGCAAACTCTTCTGGGGAGGAGCAGACCTGGAGTCAGAGAAGCACAACAGGCCTAGGGGCTCTGGCGTCTTGCCCGATAGCATGAGATCAGAAGAGCAGCTTTTACAACGCAAACGCAAGACCAATGTGCCTGGCTCTCGTGGGTGAAACGAACGCTCGAGACTAGAACCAGACACTAACCGGTGTCTGCCTGAGTTTGCAGAGAGCCTGGAACAACAGCACGAAGGGGCTGAATCCCAGTCGTCTTGCCTCAGGCATCTGTTGCTGTGCCTGACAGGAGTGGGGCGATGACGTGGGGGCAGGGCCCTGGCCTGGGGTGGGCCCCTAAGATCCAGTTTAAAGTCCTGGATTGTCTTTATTTGGGGATGGCTGTGCTGGAAACATGCGGGAGACAAAACTCTGGTCAGTTTTGGAGCTGAAAAGAGGCACCATGCAGCTAAAATCTCCACCTGGGGGATCTTACAACCTTGCATCTCTGCTCAGCTGCCCACACGGGAATGAATTAAACCCACTCCAGGCCAGTCCATTGCACCCTGGGGGGTAATTAACCCTATTTCTGCTGCCCCTCCCCCAGGCCTTCATGCATCCCTGGCCAGCTCCAGAACGCGAGAGATTGAAACCGAAATCAGTAAGGGCCGGGTTCTTTCATTTGCTGCCCAAGTCGCGAGCCTTCAGCTTGAGGGCTTTGAATCTTTATCCACAGCCAGGAAAAGCAGGCACCTGCTGGGGTGCATTAATGCCCAGCTGGCGTTCCCACCTCATCCCAGGACTCCAGGAGCCAGAGTTTTAGGGCCCCCTTCCCAGATTTCATGAGACTCTCCATGAGCTTGGGGCGTTTGCACCATAGCTGCGTCCAGCTATTGGTCCAACGCCCGTAGGGAGCCAAAGCACGTTTGCTTTGCCAGACCCAAGGGCCAGCCCGGCCCACGTCTAAGAGGACGGTGTCAGAATCTTGTGGTCAGCTGATGTGAGATATCTGCCCTCCCACATTAGCTCTCATCCTGATGTCTCGGCGAGATTAGTTTAAACCTGGCAGTAAGAGGTTAAACCTCCCTGTCGAAATGGGTGCTCGTTAATGATGCTAACGCTGGTTCTCACTATCCAGATCAAGGATGTAAAATCCTGGTCAATCAGTTAACCGGTTTAATGTTACATTTATCTGGTTGGCCTTTCACATCCCTAGTCCAGAAGTCTAACCCCTTTTGGAATCGTGTTAACTGACTGGTCTCAATGATTTCCTGTGGCAATGAGTTCCACAGTGTAATTTTGTCACTTTCTGTCTTCTCGCATTCAGCAACAGCAGCTGCTGCTCTTTGGTGGCATGCACATGGCATTCGGGAAAAGTAGATTCCTTCCCCTCTCCCCCTGCACTTGGCCAAGAGTTCCTGACGATTTAGTACTGAGTAAATAATTATGTCTGGGAAAATGTATCCCGTGGGAGTTACATATATGCTGCGGGGCTGCTATGGGCATGAAGGAGCCCTCTTCCCTCCTCTCCACACGGCCAGGTGGACCTCAGTGAACCCTTTTAGCCCCTTGGTAGCAGTCTGATTTGCACGGGGCTCTCACGGCACCTTGCTTTCCGCTGCGTCTTTCTGTTTCTCCAGCTGCCCTCATTTAAAACTAGCTCGTCTCAGAGCTGGCGAAGTTCCCTTCCGCCTCCCCCCCCCCCCCAGGCGTGGAGAGGGAGCTGGCAAGGGGCCAAGTGCGGCTGGTTTTAAGTTTGTTTAAGGGACAGGCTAAAAATAGCAGCTCGGAGGACTGGGGCGAGTAGGCCGCGGGGGAAGTTTGGGCTGGACATTTCTGCCGGGGGCACCCTTGCTACCCGCCTCGTGTGGCTCCTGCTGCCTGGCCTGGATCCGCCTCTTCTCAGGGCTGGCCACGTCGGAGAGCTGGGCCCTTCCCGTGTCCGATTGTTCCAGCGCCCCCCCGCCTCGCGACCTGTCCGACTCGCTTTGGGCATCCCTCGGGCGACTGCTTCCGACGTGGCCCGGCCGCCCCGCCGAGGGGCCTTTTCTTGGCCGGGCTCCCGGCAAACGTGGCCCCAGGGAGGGGAGGAAACGGCAGCCTGTTTGCTGTGCGAGCTGGCTTCGAAATGGGGCTGGCCCGAGGGGGGGGGTGGCTGCGGGGCGGAGAGGCTCCCTGGGGTAGCGGCTCCGCGCTTGCTGGGCTCCGGGCAACCTCCCAGGCTGTTCTAGCGCCTTCGACCATGCTGCCGAGAGCACCCGCTCCCCAGCATTGCCTGGCCCTGACCCCCAGCTCCCTGGCCCCGGCCTGAGGCTCATAGACAAGAGAGCGAGAGCTGGCTGGCCGCGCCCGGGAGGTAATGGCGCATCCAGAGGGGAAAGTGTGTGTGGGGGTGTCCCGGTGTGCTGCTCTGGCAGGCGCTGCACTGAGAGCCGGCTGGCCAGCCAGGTAAGGTAACCCGGCCTCAGGGGCCCCGCTTTCTTCCCCCCCCCCCAGCTCCCTGCCCTGACTCCTGCACCCCCAGTGCTCTGCCCTGAGCCCCCTGCCCTCCCCCCACACTTTAATTTCTTACAGTTACTGTCATATCACAACCGCCCCCTTACTCCCGGCCCGAGGGCAGGTTGTGGTAGGACAGTACCCGTAAGAACTGGGACTCGTGTTCCTCCCAAGGTGCGTGTCTGCTCTAGAGCAACATTCCTCTCCAGGCTTCCCAGTGCTGCCCCGTGGCTGCAGGGAGCCGCTCGGCCTTCCCAGGCCGGGGGAGAGAGCCAGCGGGGTTCTGGGAACGGAAAACCCAGCTCAGCCGGTGTCAGAAAACAGAGCAGCGCTTCCCAGGGCATCCTGTGCATGCGAGCGCTCTCCCCCCGCCTGGCCCTCTGGCTCCAGGTGCCTCTGTCCATCGGCCGGGGCGCCGGACCTGCCTCTCTTCCACCCCAGGAAAGCCCCCCTAGGCAACAGGCTCGTCTCTGCTGCCCGTAGAGACCCGGTGTGTGTGTGTGGGGGGGGGGGGGGGGGGGGGCGGGCAGCGCCCCAGATGGCCCCCTGGGAGCAGCATGTGTAACTCTGATCTGGCTCTTGCATGTGGCCAGGGCTTGGGAGCTCCGGAAACGTGGGTCCGACCTCGTCCCGCTGTCCACACCTCAGCCCCCGGGGAGGAGGCCTGGCTGGGGGTGGGGGTGGGGGACGCTCAGTCTGTCTCCTCTGTCGGAGAAGGGGAGGGGGGATCGAGTGAAACAGCCCAGACAGCTCCCTCTGTTTCTCCCCCCTCCACCCCCCACCCAAGGCTTCCTGACTGAGCGGCTTGGCCCGCAGCATCCAGCAGGGCTGGACACTCCAAGAGAAGGGGGCTGACAAACTGGGGGTATCCCGTGTGTAGACAGGGGTGGGAAGCTGTGAACGCATAGGAGTGCAGCCACATGTACAGGCCTGCAGACAGGTACGCAGGCAGGCAGCCGCGGGCACAGGTGTTCAGCCAGGTATGCAGGGGTGCAGCCACATGCACTGGGGTGCAGCCAGATACGCAGGGGTGCAGCCATGAATGCAGACCTGCATCCAGGTGCATGAGTGTGCACCCAGGTACTCAGGCATGCAGCCACATGAGCAGATCTACAGCCATGGGCGTGCACCTAGGTACGCAGGCATGGAGCTACATACACAGGGACGCAGCCACGAGCAGGGGTGTGAACCCTCGTACAGAAGTGTGCAGGCATGTGCACAGGTGTGCACCTAGGAACGTAGGGGTGCAGCCACACACGCAGGCAAGCAGCTAAGTGCACAGGCCTGCAACCATGTGGGTACACCAGGGGCATGCATCGAGGTACACAGGCATGCACCCCGGTATGCAGGCCTACAGCCATGGGCGTGCATCGAGGTACTCAGGTGTGCACCCAGGTACACGGGCCTGCAGCCACGGGCATGCATCGAGGTACTCAAGTGTGTACCCGGGTACACGGGCCTGCAGCCACGGGTGTGCATCGAGGTACTCAGGTGTGTACCCGGGTACACGGGCCTGCAGCCACGGGCGTGCATCGAGGTACTCAGGTGTGCACCCGGGTACGCGGGCCTGCAGCCACGGGCGGGCATCGAGGTACTCAGGTGTGCACCCGGGTACACAGGCCTGCAGCCACGGGCGTGCATCGAGGTACTCAGGTGTGCACCCAGGTACACGGGCCTGCAGCCACGGGCGTGCATCGAGGTACTCAGGTGTGCACCCAGGTACACGGGCCTGCAGCCACGGGCGGGCATCGAGGTACTCAGGTGTGCACCCAGGTACACGGGCCTGCAGCCACGGGTGGGCATCGAGGTACTCAGGTGTGCACCCAGGTACACGGGCCTGCAGCCACGGGTGGGCATCGAGGTACTCAGGTGTGCACCCAGGTACGCGGGCCTGCAGCCACGGGCGGGCATCGAGGTACTCAGGTGTGCACCCAGGTACACAGGCCTGCAGCCATGGGCGGGCATTGAGGTACTCAGGTGTGCACCCGGGTACACGGGCCTGCAGCCACGGGCGTGCATCGAGGTACTCAGGTGTGCACCCGGGTACACGGGCCTGCAGCCACGGGTGTGCATTGAGGTACTCAGGTGTGCACCCGGGTACACAGGCCTGCAGCCACGGGCGTGCATCGAGGTACTCAGGTGTGCACCCGGGTACACGGGCCTGCAGCCACGGGCGTGCATTGAGGTACTCAGGTGTGCACCCGGGTACACGGGCCTGCAGCCACGGGCGTGCATCGAGGTACTCAGGTGTGCACCCGGGTACACGGGCCTGCAGCCACGGGCGTGCATCGAGGTACTCAGGTGTGCACCCGGGTACACGGGCCTGCAACCACGGGCGTGCATCGAGGTACTCAGGTGTGTACCCGGGTACACGGGCCTGCAGCCACGGGCGTGCATCGAGGTACTCAGGTGTGCACCCGGGTACACGGGCCTGCAGCACCCCCCTCGGGGGCTCATTCAAGCTCAGGAGTGCCGCGGCTCGGCCGGCCCACGCTCTAGCCGGGAGAGGATGCGATTTCCCTCCCTGAAGAGGTTCCAATAACTAAACAGACTAGGAAGCAGCCTAGGCCCCCACCCTCCTCCGCCGGCCCCGTTCCTCACAACCAGCTCCCGCCATGGGCCCTTCCTTTGCCTTCTGCTGGCTCCTCCCAGCGGGAGGGAGACCGCGGCAGGACGGGTGCTGCCTCCCCCAGACCCGGCACCTGCCAAGCAAAGGGGGCCAGCAGCCACAGAGGGTCTTGCTTTCCCGCTTGGCCGCGCCGGCGCCAGGCCCACACGCAGTCGGTTACCGGGGTGCTTGGCCCGGAGAGGGGGCTGCTCCGGCCTGTGCAGTGGGGGCAGGGGAGGGCTGTGGCGGGTATTGGCTTCAAGAGGGAGGTGGGCAGGTGCCCACGGGTGCTGTACCCTTGGCTGTGCTCAGGGGTGTAGATTCCCCCCGCCCGCCCCCGCTTCCCTGGCTTGGAGACAGTGCTTTTGATTCAGCAGGGGGCGCTGTGATTGCCCGAGAGTCAGGCTCCTCGCTCAGTGCGGGGGGCACCTGCTCTGGGCAGGAAGGGGTTAAGGACAGACCGGCTGGCTCTGGGGAGCAGCGCTTCCTTTGGGGCGGACGGCAGGCATGTGGCGGGCGCAGCCGATGTCCTGGGCCCCACACCCGGAGCCCGGCCCGGGTTCCATTCCAAGCGGGAGCCCGGATGTCAGCATCCTCCCCCGCCCCCCGCTGGTTTCCCTTGCAGCAGGGGGAGCAATTGGCCAAGGAGCCCATGATAGTGGGGGAAAAGGGGGGGGGTTAAGAGCAGCAGCAGGACGGGGGGTAACTGGGGCATTTCCTTCCCCCCCTGCACTGATCCTCCTGCCTCGGTCCTGGCCTGGCCCTGCCTGCAGCCCCCCCGCCCTGGCTCCACTGGAGCGCTCCCAGCCAGTTCGCACTGGCGTGTGTGGCTAATGCGGAGTCCCACGGGTGCCTGTGGGCTTCAAGACTCTGTGACCAGGCGTCTCAGCACGACCCGCCCCCCCCGGCCTCGGCGTGTTGACAAGGTACCCAAAGCCAAACACGTTCTGCCGTGAAGGCCAAGAGCACAGAGAGCAAAGGTCCCAGGAATGCGCTTGGCTGGGAGAGACGTGGCCACAGGGGGGGAAAATCTGTTCTAAGGAAAAGGGCAGCGCAGCAGGGCCCAGCCCCCGGGGGGCTGCCGGGCTCCCTCCCTCAGCTGCAGGGCTGTGGGGCTGGGCAGGGGAAGGCCTGGGGCGAGGGAGGGAGGCCGTGGGACGCAGGGCGCCAGCTGCGTCTGCAGGGGGAACGCTGGGGAAAGGACGCGCGAATCTCCTGAGCGAGTGACCTCCGGCTAATGCCCCCGCCCCCCTGCCCCCTTCTCCGGGGCCCTGTGGGCAGGTCACTGTGGGATGCACTGGGAACCCCGGGCCCCGGTTCCGAGCCAGCCTGGCAGTGCCGCGCCCAGGGGAGCGCGATGTGGCGGCTCGGCTCTGTGCGGAGCGAATGACGCCCAATTCCGTCTCTCCCGACCTTCCTTGGGGCTGGGGCCGGCTGCCAGCCACAGCTCAGCGACTCCCCAGGCCAGGCTGGCTTGGGGGCACAGTCCTGGGCGCATGACTCCATTCTGAAGCGATGCCCAAAGCCCCCTTCATCCCTCCCTCCTCCCTCCTCCGTCGCTGGGTGAGGGGGATGCGTTCCCTTAGAGCTGGGGGCTCGGCCCGTTCTCGTGGTCCGGTTTGCAGGCGCTCGGCACCTCATGGTGCTGCTTGGAGCTGGGGGGGGGGGCTCCGAACCCCAGAGTCCCCCCCCAGCTTTGCACCTTCTAGGGCTGTCCCGCTGCCAGGGGCCCAGGAACGAACACGCCCGCCGGGTTGACATGCTCACCCAGTGTTGGGTGGCGTTTGACTTGCTCCAGCCCCAAGAAAGGCCGGGAGGGAAAGGCCAGCTCTGCATTGAGGGGCGGGTCCCGATTCCAAATGATCTGGACAGACCGGAGAAATGGCCTGAGGTGGTCTAAACAGGGTGACGTTCAATAAGGACCAATCCGTCCCACACCTCCAGAATGGGACGCGACTGTCTCGGAAGGAGCCCTGGAGAAAGCGACCGAGGGGTCACAGACGACCACAAGCTAAATATGACAGGGTTGCAAAACAAGCAAATGTCATTCTGGGCTGCATGAACAGGAGTGGGGTGAGCAAGACACGCCAAGTCGTTCTTCCGCTCTACTCGGCGCTGATTCGGCCTCGGCTGGAGTGTTGTGTCCAGTTCTGGGTACCACAGTTCAAGGAAGATGTGGAGACATTGGCGAGAGTCCAGAGAAGAGCAACAAAAATGATGAAAGGGCTTGACAATATCCCCTAGGCGGGAAGACTGAAAGAGCTGGGCTTGTTTAGCTGGGAAAAGAGAAGACGGAGAGGGCCAGGAGAGCAGCTTTCAAGTATCGAAAAGGGGGTTACAAGGAGGAGAGAGAAAAATTGTTCTCCTTGACATCTCAGGATAGGACAAGTAGCAACGCATGAGAAGTTCAGAAGAACTTCCTAACTGTCAGGGCGATGGAGCACGGGACGAAATTGCCCAGGGGGGTTGTGGATTCTGCATCACTGGCCATATTGAAGAGCAGGTTGGAAAGGCCTCTCTCAGGCATGAGCTAGATCAGCGTTTCCCTCTTGGTGCTCCCTGGAAGCCCGGAGTTCCGCAAAGTGAAAGTAACGGTTCCGCGAGGGGTCTGCACTCCCCCGCCCCCTCTTAAAGAGACAGTGCTTTTTTGCACCGGGACTCGTTTTTTTTTCCTTCCTCGACGAAAAGCGGCGGCAGGTCTTTTTTTCACTTGACAAATCGCGTGGCTCCCCTAGGGGTTCCGTGGCCAAATACAATTGGGAAACACTAATCTAGATGGTGCTTGGTCCCGCCGTGAGGGCAGGGGACTGGACTTGATGATCGCTCGCGGTCCTAGGATTCTACGAGTCTGATTCCATTCGGGGCAGCTCCACGCTGAGATGGCCCTGGGGGGCTGGTGTGAACTGGGTTGGGAGCTGGCGTCTGGTTTCGGGCCCAGCTCCAGTTACAGGTGCCTCCGAGCAGACGGGCCTTGTTGCACGGCTGAAAGCTGCTTCTAGTTATGTGCAGCTGCCCCTAGCACCTGCTGTTGCGCTCAACCGCCCCACTGCCCCCAAATATCCCACCCGTGTTAAGCAACAAGGGCAGCACGGCCCACGGAGCTGCCGCCCGTGGACCCCTCCAGGAACACAACGCTTTGTGCCGACCCAGCAGAGGAGACATGTTTCCCAGCGCGGACGCCCCGGTGCACGAACGAGGCGGGGGTGTGAAAGAGCCCCGGTGATCCAGCTCTCGGCACCGGGCTCTGGGCCGTCGACACACCCCTAGGGCACGGGGTCACTCTCGCAGCCAGCGGAGAAGGCAGAAAGTCAGTCGTGTGGTGCTCTGAAGAGAAATGTGCCTAGAAAGGTTGGACGGCTCAAAGCCCAGAGGCTACCCGGGGACCCTCGGCATAGAGGTTTCCTGGTGTAAATGCAGCCAAAAGTCACCGCCCTATGAACCCTGGAGACCAGGCTCCTCCGGACGGGGAACGTTGGCCGGGCCACGGGGGTGTTGGCAGGCGGCTCTCTCAGGAGTGGCCTGTGAGCGGGATTTGCACGTGGACGGCGGCTGGTCTGGCACTGCCCGTGCGACAGGAAAGCGTTCAATCTGAGGGCTCTGCAAAGCCATCGGCATCTGGCAGGGTGACGGCTTTCCCCGGGAGAGAGCCGGCTCCTGGCACAGCTCGCTTCAGCGCCATTTACAGGCTGTGGCAACGCTCAGCTGAGCGACTAATAAACAGCCACCAGCCATGATTAAGACAAAACAAGCGCTTCGACGCCAAGCTATTTTTCATTGTGGCAGACTCTGCTCCTGCAAGCGGACTGATTCTTGGCTCCCTCCGGCCTCTCTCCTTCCTCCTTCGGCTTTTTCTTCTGGGTTGCGCTGCTCTCTCCTGCCTCCTGTGTGTGTGTGTGTGGGGCGGGGGACAGGGAAGGTGTGTGGGAATCTTTTGCATTGTGCCAGGTTGCCACTGCAAGCGACCCCTCCGTGGAACTAGAGAAATGGGGGTCTGGAAGGGACCCACTTTCTGCACTGAGGCAAGACCATCCCTGACAGGAAACCCTGCAGCTCCAGTTCCAGCATGTATGTGCCAGTGATGTTAACCAGTCCTCGGAGGGCACATTTTCTAACCTTTGGATTGTTTTCATTGCTCTTCTCTGGACTCGCTCCGATTTGTTCCTGTCTTTCCCCCAGTGCGGTGCCCAGAACTGGGCACCAGTGCGGGCTCCCCTGTGCCTACCAGAGTGGGACAGTCACCACCTGTGTGTGCCCTGTCCCCTGTTACTGCACCCCGGAAGGAGCTGGGCCGTTGGCACGGAGGCAGCACGTGGCCGAGCCAGGGTCCGCTTGCAGTAAAGACAGAGGTTAAACGAGGCAGCGGCCCTTGGAATTCCCCGAGGGAGCCGGCTGGGAGCCGCCGGACTGGGCTGGGCTGGACGGGGGCCTTGCATTCCAGGCAGGCACAGCCCGGCCGAGGGGCTGGCAGGATGCGCTGCGGGTTTGCATTGCTCTGTGCAGAGCTGGACGTCTTGCAGGGTTGACGGAGCCAGCAGTGGCTGCCGCAGCCTTCTGTTCTCCTGCAGCCTCGCTATTCCCCTCGCAAGGCTTCCGGCCCCCCCCCGCCCTCTCAGACACCCTCCTGCGTATCTTCGGCTCCTGTGGCACAGATTGACCGGCAGGCAGAGGGGCAGGGTCTAGAGGACTTATTTCCTGGGAAATCCAGCCCAGTCCAGTGGCTGCTCGAGTTCCTCCGGGCCAAGTGTGCCCATCAGAATATATCAAGGCAGGACATAAGGCCGGGACAGTGACTCTGGAGCTGGCTCTGGCTAGCAGCCGCGGTGTCCGCGCTGCCTTCGCACTGGCTCACGTGAAAGGCTTCAGCCCTCGTGGGGCAGCCACCAGACCAAAGCCGGGGGGCGCCTGCGGCTGGCACCGGGGCGGGGACATGCACTGGCCTTGGTTGATGCCTGGCACAGCAGCGTGAATCCGGAACCGAGAAGGTCGCTGGCTTTATCCCCCAGGCCCGTGCTGTCCCTGCGGCCCGGGATTTCGCTTCAGTGGCCAGGCCCCGCCGAGGCCACCCGTGTCTTTGCCTCGCAGGCTGCTCGCTGCAGGCCCCCCCAGGTGGCAGCGCCATGCGCCGAGAGGGCCGGCTGCATTCCTGCGGGCCGGGCGGACATCCCTTTCCTGTTTGCTCTCAGGGCAGGCTTGTTATTGTGACCCCTCCGAGAGACCTTTCCTCTCCGAGATGCCTTCTCCTCCCCCCTGGCGCATGCAGCCGCGCGGCCCTGCCCGCCCCAGCGCTGGCTCGCGGCCCATTGTTCGGCCGACCCCTTCCTGGCCCGGCCGCCCCCTAAAGAGCCAAAGGCCTTGATCCCATTTCCCAGCGCCACCATGCTGGGGAGTTGTGCCGGAGGCCGTGTGCTCAGCTGGGTTAAGGTCGCTTCTAAGCAGCCTGAGCAATGACCCCTCTCGGGCGGTGCTCTCCAAGCCTGATCCGAGAGCAGCGCCAAAGACAGCTGAGGGCACCCCCTTAGGAGGGAAGGTGGCATGCGGCTGCGGCTGGGGAGGCTCCCTGTCCCAGCATGCAACGCTCCACACGTACAGCCTTGCATCCTGGGAACGAAACGGCCGCCCTTTAGGGCAGAGTTTGGCCAGCTGGGCTGAGCCCCGGCGTTGGCGGCTTTGAATCAGGCAGCGACAATTCCCCTGGCCCCCTGGGAGCTCTGGGATGCAGAGATACGGAAATGTACCAGCGGGGCCCGAAAGCTTCTTTCTTTCTTTCTTGCTCCCCTGGCCCGTGCAGAAATGCCAAGATCAGCGTGAGAGCAGCAGGCTTGGGGCCATTGTACTGCTCAGGAACCGGTAAAAGTGCCCCCCCCGGAGCAACTAGCTTCAGCCCCCAGCCGTGGGAACCCTGAGCCGCACCGTGGGACTGCAGCCCGGGACATCAGACCGCGGCAATTGCCTGGGTCACGGTCGCAGGCCGGATTACGGAACCGGCTCATCAGAAGCACCCCCTGGTCCCTCTAATCCTGCCCAAAGGGTCTTTGTGTCGGGCTTGATTTGAATCACTTTAAACGGGCCCATTTAGATGCAACATCTCAGAGCGGGGAGAGAGGCCTGGGGGGCAGAGGGAGCTTGAATTCCCTTGGTAAAACTTTGGCTTCTCCGCCCCGGGGAGCGACAGGCTCCTGCGAAGTGCAGTGAGCGCAGATCCGCCTGCGTCACCACGGACTGTGTCCCCCTCCCCCCAAGCAAAAGTCCATCTGGCATGGCAGACGACTCATATACCCCAGTTCGGAGGGGAATCCCCCCCCGACATGTAGTAAGATCCCAAACGGGATGACCACGGCATATGGCGTGGCCGTGCCATGGGGCAATCAGCAGCCAGCGCCAAGCCTCACCCTGCACTGGCAAGGCCTGCCCTAGTCTGAGCTCTGCGGCCACGGCCACCTTTGGGCTCCCATGTGGCATGTCAAGGACTTGCGCCATTTCCTAGAACTGGGCCGATTAACTGGAGAGCAAACAACACACAGAGAAGGAGCCGTGCCCGCAGGGCCGCACGGCGGACTTTGACCTCGTGCCTGGCACCGGGGCTGTAAGTACGGCCCTGGGCCAGGGCAGCTCTGCTGGGGAACGGAGGCCCACTGCGTCCTACCCACAGACTGGCTTGGGGACAGGGCACTGCCCGGGCTGTCTCCTTGGCCTGCCACTGATCCCTTCCCCTCTGTCCCGTGGCTTGTCCGGTGGGACGGTAGGTGGATGCTGGTCTCCCAGGCTCAAGTGCAGCTCCTAGCACGGCAGCACCATGGGGCTACCGAAATATACACACTGCCTGCCCCTGGCATGTGCCCCTCCAGCCGGCCCCGAGGGATATTCACTGTGAGCACGGGAGCAGAGATGCAGTCTAGCCCCTGCCCAGCCTGGGGAGGGAGAGCCGGCCGCTGGCAGGAGGTGGGGCCCAATTTGACGCCCCCTTCCCATTCTCATGAGTCATTCCCATCTGGCGACATTTGCAGGGAGAAGGAGCCTTTATTGTCACCTTTAATTCGGCTTGTTCGTGCATCGGAACCTCAGGGCAGCGGGTTATTGTGTTTACAGCCTGTCTCTGCCCCGACGCCCTCGGTGTCGAGGGACTCGAGGCACTGCCCTGCAACGTGCCTCAGTTTCCCCCCATCTGTCTCAGGGTCAGTGATACTGACTCCTAGCAGGGAGGCTTGGGAGTGGCAGCGGTGTGTCTTCCCAACTCCCTCTGCCCACAGGACCCTTTCTGCCTGTTGTGTAAGGGTGTCGGTAGGGCGCACCCCGAGGCCCCCATAGAGCTGGGGGTCCAGCCAGACTGCCCAGGGTGGCAGCTCTCAGACCTGGCCAGGTTTGGAAGCCAGCCCTGCACTGCAGCTTGATTCACTGCTTGGGAGGGAGCCTCCATACACAGCCCCGGGGGGACCCACCGACTCGCTTGCCTTGTGGTGTCATAGCCGGAAGGGGCGGGTCCCTGGCGTCACAGACGGGGAAGGTGACACCTGAGCCCCCCAGATCACCCGGCGAGTCACAGGCTGACCTGTATGCCTCTCTGCAGACACCCCCTGGGACAGAGCAGCTGGGGTCTCCGCTGACCCCACCCAGAGCTGCTCTGCTGTCCGGCCCAGTGCGCACCCCCCCAGCAGCCGGGGGTCTCGTCTCCCAGACACCCCAAGGTGCCCGTCGAACGGGTTTCCTCCTCACGCCCGGTCTCTCAAGGTCAAAGGCCGCGGCTTTGGGAACCCCCCGCCTTGTCTTGCTCAGGGCGAGCTCTGCTCTGCCCCCTGGGCACTGCTGCCGGCGGGTATTTTTGAATGCCGGGAGCTGGTTGGAGTAGGAAATGGAGCCATTCCGCCCTCCGGGGATGTGGGGTGGCCTCGCTGCACTACCCGAGGCACGGCCCAGGCCCAAGCCTTGCACCCCGCCTCGCCTCTGGGGCAGGAATGCTGCTCCGCCCGCCCAGCGAGCAATGGGAGCCGCAGAGCTTCTCTACCGGGTGTCTCCGTGATCTGGGGGGGGGGGGGGGGCGATAGAGTGAAATGGATGAAGCTGCTCCCCTCCCCCAAAAGAGCAGCCTGTCTCAGAGCTTTGACCCACCCTCCCCTGTATCACTGTGTCCTGCAGTTTGGTTTCAAGTGGGGGTGGGGAACCTCAGGCCCCCGGCTTGTTTGGGTCCGGCCTCCAGGCTCAGTGCACTTGGGGAGCCCGTGCTGCGGGGAGACGAGGGGCTGGCACTGTTAGCCCAGCATCCCCCGAGGCCTGGAGTCCGTCTGTGGGTGAAACCCCAGCGTCTTGCAGCCTGAAAGCTCGTTCCCCCCCTCCCCTGCATGCGAAGGCAAGTGGGGAACAAGGGCCGGGCCGGGTTCCTCCGGAAAGGCATTTTCTGGAAGGCAAGGCCCTTGCTTTGCAAAGTCTCCTCCAGCGCAGGCTACCGAGCAGTCCAGGAAGGGCCCTTGCAGCTTGCTGCGTGCAGGACTTTTCACGCCCCTCCGTGCACAGGGCCCTGGCGCTTTGCGTCTTGGCAGAGGCAGGCACGTGCGCTGCAGGACTCACCGGGCACGGGGGAAGCGCAGGAAGCGCTCACTCCTCCAGGCAGGGTTCACCGACACAGGCTGGGCTAGGCAGGGCTCTGCTCTTGACCAAGTTACCCATAAAACTGCTACACTCTGGCCAATCCGCAGAATGTCTCGCCTTCTGGGGCCACGCACGCTCTCCATGGACGGGGCCCTCCGTGAAGCCGACACAGCGCCGGGTTGCTTCTCTCAGCCCGAGTGGTTAGATTAGGGGTCGTGATTTCTACCCAATCTGACCTCATTTCATAGAAGCGGGTCCACCAGGAATGGCCTTAACTATGGGAGTTAAGCTTGTAAACCTATCGCAGACAATCTATAGCTTCAACCCAGAGGTCTAATACGTGTCTTAAACTCCAAGTGTTGCCATCGTCTTGCGCCTCGACAGCCTTTCGCCAAATTCCTTGTGGAAACTGCATCTCCCTCTCCGCATCTCCCTCTGATCCGCTTGAGCTGTCGGTGCACTTGGCAACGGGCAGTGTGCGGCACCCTGTTACCAGCGGCGGGTTTCCAATTCGCTGGGTCGGCCTGCTCCGCGACCCTGGGCTAACGATGTCCAGGAGGGAACGGACTTCTTGTGTTGGAGAGCAAGCCGAATATTTCAAACCCTCCAGGGAGCAGGGTTCCGGAAGCGGGAAAATCTTGTGTATGTTGTTGTGTACGTGTGTGAGGGGTGTGTGTGTGTGTGTGTGTGTGTGAGGATCTGTGTGGGTGTGTGCAGATGTGTGTGTGAGGGAGTGTGGGGCAAATATGTGTATGGGGGATGTGTACGCGCATGTGAGGATTGTGTGTGTGAATTGTGTGGGCATGTGTGTGTGAGGGCATGTGTGTGTGTGAGGGGGATGTGTGTGCGCATGTGAGGATTGTGTGCACATGATGTGTGTGTGTGTGTGCGTGAATTGTGTGGGCATGCGTGTGTGAAGGTGTGTCAGGGGGATGTGTATGCGTGTGTGAGGATTGTGTTCATGTGTGGATGTGTGTGTGTGTGTGTGTGAATTGTGTGGGCATGTGTGTGTGACGGTGTGTGTGTGTGTGTGCATATGAGGATTGTGTTCATGTGAGGATGTGTGTGTGTGCATATGAGGATTGTGTTCATGTGAGGATGTGTGTGTGTGTGAATTGTGTGGGCATGTGTGTGTGTGTGCATGTGAGGATTGTGTTCATGTGAGGATGCGTGTGTGTGTGAATTGTGTGGGCATGTGTGTGTGGGGGTGTGTGTGTGTGTGCATGTGAGGATTGTGTTCATGTGAGGATATGTGTGTGCGTGTGTGTAAGGGTGTGAGCGTGCGCTTCCTTATTTCCTTGGCACATCTGCAAAGCCGGTGCGGCTGCAGACGTAGTACTCTCCTTTGCTGATGGAGCCCGATCCCATGAGGTAGCCAAAGTGCACGTAGGAGACCTCGCCAACCACCTCACGTCTCCACCCCGCGGCTGTGCCACAGGACTGGGCGGCAAGGAAAGGAAAGAAACAGCCCCGCACCCACAGTGGGAAAATGCTGCTTGACCCCAACCCGGAGCATTAAGGATCCTGAAATCGGAGGAACCTGCAGCTTTTCAGCTAACCAGCTCTGGTCCCATGACAGTAATTTTCCGGCCGCCAGCGTCTGGTCATGCAGGCCTGGATTCGCCCTTACCCCAGCGAGGGAGAGCCAGACTTCTGGGATTCAGAAACACACGCTGCTTGAGGGGCCCGTCTTTATTCCTGGAACGTTTTCCTGCTTTGCCCTTTTGTGGGTGCGAAGGACCGGCGGTCTTCGGCTCCCCGGCGCGGCGGGCATGGCTCTTGGGCCTGTGCCCGGCCAGACGAGCGCTGGATGGCCTGCGTACTCCAACACCCGGCTCAAAGGCCTGCCATGGCCTCCGGCCTGGCCGCTCTCCGCCCAGGACACTGCCTGTTGTGCCCACTTCCTGCCCCCCGGAAAGGCTCCAGTTTTTTTCGCAAGTGACGGCTTGTAAATGAATCCACAACAAAGCACCCAAGTGGGCGCGGCCCTGTTGCGAACAGCAGCGAGCACCCTGGGAACAGCCCGCTGCCCTCAATGGGCGCCGTTCGGATGCCTTTGGCCTCTGGCATCCGCCCCTTTGGCAGAGCATATGGGCTGGGGGAGACACTGGCTGAGGCCGGGCCCAGGAGAGCCTGGACCGGATTGTCCGGCTAGGTAAGGAGGGCTGAGTGAATGGAGCTGGGTTCAGAATCCCACCCCAGCTGGCGTCCGCCGAGTCTGGCCGAGGGAATGGCTAATGGTCTCGCGGCATTCTCCAGAGGGTGAGCAAATTGGGTTCGCACTCGCTTTTGCTTCTGATGTCCTTGGTTTCCACAGGATGCGTCTGCGCGCAGCTGGGCGTGTCTGTGCGCATGCACATGTGTGCACGTCCGTGTATGCATGTGCATGAGCAGGCATGTACACACGGGGGCACATGCACACGTGTGAGTCTGCATGTGCATGCACCTGGGTGTGCAAGCACGTGTGAGTATGTAAGTGTGCGCGTCTGTGCATGCATGTGTGAGAGTACGTGCGTGAGTTTGCGTGTGCATGCACGTGTGCGAGTATGCATGGGAGTGGATCTGGGCATGCATGGACTGGGGGAGACAGCATGCGTGGCTGTATGTGCATGGACTCGTGTAAATAGGCATGTCTGTGCGTGTATGCACGTGCGTGAGTATGCACAGGAATGTGTCCGTGCATGCACTCACAGGGTGAGACAGCATGCGTGTCTGTGCGTGCGTGGATGCATGAACGTCTGTGCGCACACGGATTCTATGCGCAAGTACAAAGAAATATCCAGAGATAACTGAGAACCTGCAGCTGGCGTTTGGCGAGGGTCTGAGCACCTGGGGGTGGGGGGGTGCGTTCCACAGGCCAGCAGAGGCCCCCTATGTTTGCTGCTTTCGGTCAGGCGCGCGGTCCAGCCCCCCCATCTGGCCAGTACCACGTGTGTTAGAGGAAGGTACCAGGGACCTGCAGTCAGCAGACTCTGTTCCTAACCCGTCGCTGGAGAGTGGCACGCACCCGGAAGCCGGTTTAACAGCCTTTCTAGAGCTCTTGTATGCAGGATTTACTGGTGAGCTAGCGAAGTGTCCCGTCCCGCACTGAATCTTGCTAAGAGCTTCACTTCAGGAACATCTTGTGGCAGTGAGTTCCACCGTCTCATCAGGCATCCCCTGAAGTATTTCCTTGCATCACTTTGGAAAGCCCCTCCCCCACTTTCCAGTTCATTGAACATTCTTGTGGTCTTGTGTTGAGAGACAGGAGAACAGAAGAGACCTCCCTCCTCTTGACTCCTCACTGCGGCCCCGGCCCCTCTTGGGTCCTCGCTAAGGCAAACGATCCCCGTGCTTGCAATCCCGTTGCTAGGAGCGTCTTCGCCGAGCCCTGATCATCCGGTAACGCTGCAGTCTCCTGCCTGAGCGGGGAGGCGGTTTGTGCCGTCCAGGTGAGGGCTTCTGGGCGAAGCCACCGGAGCTAACCCCGGCCAGCCAGGCTGTATTGCTTCAAGGGCAGTATTGATGGCCCTGGCCCCACTGTGTCTGGAGAGGCGCAGAGGTCACAGAGAAAGGAACGGGGGGAGGCGAGCTGGATGAGGGGGGTAGAAGTTGAGCCGAACTCTCGTGAGCTCCCCCCCAAAGGTCAATGGAAGCTCAGGGCCAGTGTGTGGGCTGGCTGGATGGTGCGCTTGGGCTGAGACATCGGGGAGGGCGGGGGGGCGGCCAGCCCCCCGCTGAGCTGTGGGTGTGAGCGCTCGGCCGGCAAGCCCGTCCTCCCTTGGCGGCCCGTGCGGCTGGCGCTCAGACACTGAAACCCGAGCCCACTGGCCACGGTGCATTTCCAGCGCGAACGGCTCGGCCAGGGAACGGAGCGGGTGTGCAGGGCCTGGCGGAGCCGCGGGGATAAAATGTTAGGACGGAGAGGGGGAAGGGCCGAACCAGCCTGCCAAGGAGAGAGCCATGGGGCGGAGGAGAAGGAGGGGGGCTGGAGCTCGTGCTTGTGTAATGAGGCCCCTTAGGCCTTGTATAGCCCAGGTGGGAACAGGACAGAAGCTTTGCTCCAGGCCCCGGCATGGAAGGGCCCTGCCTGGGTTCCCACGGGGCTGGGGCGACGGGCAGTTTGCCATCTCCTGCCTAGCTGGTGCAGACAGCCAGCTCCAGCCCCGCTGGGGAATTCTGCAACCCCCTTGGGCCGCACTTTTCAGGGGCAGCCCCTGGTTCGGAGCACCTCCCTTTGCGGGAGAAACGGGGGGGCTTTTCCCCAAACCTTCCAGAATTGGGGAGTCCAGCAGAGGAGCGTTGGCTGTTTGCCTACGCACGTTGGCCCCCTTGGGGGCTCGAACCCACAAGCTCTGGGTGCAACCCTCGAGCTGTGTCGCATTCAGCGCCGGGTGCAGCTGTGGCTCTGGTGGGGGCAGGCGAGACTCCCCCAGAGCCGGAGCTTACCTAGGGAGGGGGGACAGGCCCGTCCTGAGAGCACCCCGAGATCTGGCCCAGTTGGACCCCACATCCTGAAGGGGATTTGGACCCCACCGGGAGAGGACATGCTGCCGCTAAACCCATTCCCCAGCCGGCATCAGCCTGCCTCAGTGCTCCGGCGGTGCTGTGCTTGCCCCCAGTTGGCGCTGGCAGGTCTGGCCGCTGAGACGCCCGGGGTGAGGGCTCTGGCATGAGGCAGGGGTCCTGCGTGGGCCCCGCTTTGGCTCGCTGGCCATCTTGCCGGGTGCACCCAGTGCGCAGGGAGAAAGGTGCAGCTGTCCTCTTGGCGGCCCGCCCGCCACCGGCTCCGACCTGGCGGGTATAAATAGAAGTGGAGGGCCGGGCAGGGGAGGAGTTTGTTGTGGTTACCAACCCGGGTAGCGAGGGAGCTGGGCGAACGGCAGCCGGACAAGCTGTCGCATTGCTCTGCGGCCCAGCCGGCCCGCGGGGAGGGGGTCCCAGCACTGCAGAGCCGGCTGTGTCGTCCGGCCGGATGGCCCCGGACGCCGTTAGCAAAGGCAGCCGCTGGTCCGGACACGTCGTCTGGCCCGGGTCAGGCCTTCGGGGCAGGGAGGGGCCACACGCAGAATGTGGGATGTCATCCAGGTCGCCCCAGCAAAAGCCGTCTGGGTCCTCCCGGATGGGACGTTCTCCCTTAGGGCACGAGGGAGGGGTGGGGGGCACAAGGGGATGGGGGTGAAGTTCCTGTTTGGGGACCACTTAACATGTCTGCAGCTCAGCCAGCCAGCCGATAACAAAGCTGCGAGTGTAGCCCAGCATGCATCATAGGAGACCCTACAATAACAAACCAAGGTCCACAGGCTAGCACCCTGAACAACTGCCAGTAAAAACCCCCAACGCTTATATGCAACCCTACACTAACGAGCCAATGGACACAGCCTGGCACACAGTCCTGTGGGCACCCCTAGGATAAACCAGCGAGCAAAACCCACCACTCATGTGCCACCCTACAATAACAAGGCGGGCTGAAAAACACTGTGTCCTACACATGGCCATTTGAGAACAAAGATCGATGCTGATAAATGGCTGCGGCTGGGAAGTGATGGGGCTTATAAGAACGGCCATAGTGGGTCAGACCAAAGATCCATCTAGCCCAGAGGCTAGAGACGCCATTCCTACCCATCCTGGCTAATAGCCTGGATGGACCTATCCTCCATGAATCTATCTAGTTCCTTTTTGAACCTTGTTAAAATTCTGGCCTTCACAACATCCTCTGGCGAGGAGTTCCACAGGTTGACTATGGCTGCGTGAAGAAAAACGTCCTTTTGTTTGTTTTAAACCTGCTGTCTATTCATTTCCTTTGGTAACCCCTAGTTCTTAGGGGAACAATTTTTCTTTATTCCCTTTTTCCACATCAGCTATGTGGCTTGGCGGAGGGCTGAGGTAGGGAAGGTCACCTGGGAAGCCGGAGGAGCGGTGCAGATTAGGGGAGAAAGCATTTTTAAATCAGGCTTTAAAGCAGGAGTGGGGAACCTTTTGTGGGTCCAGGGAGCCATAGGAAAAAAAATCACGCAGAAGTGAACACACCGGAGTGGAGGGAAGCCTAGGACAGTATATTTTGTGTGCTCTAGCCCTGGCAGGGGGCTGGAGTGACAGCACAGACCCCCCCCATTCTGAGAGGGGGAGTCCCGAGCCTCAGGGGGCCAGATCCAGGCCAGCCAGATCCACATCTAGGCCTTAAATTCCCCATCCCTGCACTAAAGCTAACTGCTCCCTACCCCACCATGGCCATGCATCGGTTGGCTCGGGTGGGAAGGGGCAGCTTGTGCTGCACACGCTCCGGTCTGCCGAGGCTGCTCCGCGAACCCGTGTGCAGGCTCCGTACATTCCGGGGAGCGAGGCCAACTTTTACATAACGAATGGAAACTTTGATTCAGCCCGTTTGGAAAAGGGCTGGAGAGCAAAAGTGGTTTGAAGTCCCGGAGGGAGGCTGCGAACTGGGCACAGAAAAGGAGCCGGGAACTCGCCCAGAAAGGGGCTGTCCGTGGGGTGGGGGCAGGGCGGGGGGGGGGGGGGCTGAGGCTGGCAGAAGAAACTCTCCCCAGCCCTTGGGGCTGCAGCCGGTGACTGCTGGGGAGGTGCCCGAGCCAGGCTGCGGAATGGCTCTTGAGCAGCAGGCCAGGCAGCCGCTGGGCACCATGGCGGGTGGTTTGGGAAAAGCCCGCGGTGCTAAGTGGCACTTGGAAGAGTCTCATGGAAACAGAGTTGCTGGTGCCAAGCTCCCCACTGGCCCCGCAACAAAAGCTGGGCGGGAAGGAAGGCGACATTTCCTGTGTCCCTCTGTGGCTGCTGCCGTCCCGGAGAATTTCCCCCCAGAGCCAACGGCTGGGAGAAGGAAGAGGAAGATGCCTCAGAGAGGAAGAACGGCCCGGTGCCTGGGGCGCTAGCCCTGTTGGCCAGTTCCTAGCTCTGTCCAGGCTCCCTGGGGCATCCTCGTGCTTTGTCAGCTGCTGCAGGGACAACAGGGCCATGGCCCGGGAGCTGCCACCCGGGAGCCAGAAAGATGTCTGGGTACTATGGTGTTGGGGGGGACAGACACCCTAGTGACATGCCAGTGAGCACTGTGGCCCTGCACTGCGCCTCAAGGGACCTCAGTCCTAATCCCAGCAGTGCTGCTGTTTCACTGTTCAACCTTGGGCGGCTCCCTTCGTGCCTCAGTTTCCCCATCTGCCCAACGGGGAGTAGGAGCCTATCTTTCTCTTGCCTCGTGTCTGTTTAGACCGTAAACTCTAAGTTAGTTCGAATTAGCGCTGTAGTGTAGACATACCCTGGGAGAGCAGAGCACGCCGCCGACTTCTCTCTCCCCTCTCAAGCGCGCTACCAGGGCTTGGATTAGCCAGCCGGACCTTCCCCCAGGGCTGGGAGGGGCAAAGGGGACTCGCCAACCATGGGGTGGGGCTTCCAAGGGGGAGCGTTCGTCGAGTGAGAGCTTGATGTGGGACCAAGAGGTACATGCGAGGGGGCCTGGAGCAGAGGTTTCGGTTCTGCTAGGGGCCGGCCTGAGGCTTCGTTTCACATGGGAAACAACTAACCCTCCACGGGCAGCTGCAGACCGAGCTGAGCTCCAGCGAGCCAGGGCTAGCCTAGCGCCTGGGGCTCCTTCGCCCGGGTGCAAAGCATTTGAAAGGGCACGAGGGAGCCACATGCTGACTCAGTCCTGCAGCAACCCCCATGCGGCCTCATCGCCCTCGACCCGGCACCTCCGGGCGGCAGAGGGGGAGGGGAGGCGGCCAGGGTGCAGGGTTTGGCTCCGTGAGGCTCCGGCACCGGCCTGCCCGACTCTCCTCTGACTGCCCTCCTCTCTTTGCAGACAAGGAGGAGGTCGACCACCCCAACAACAGTTTCAGCCCATGCAGCATCCAGGACCGGAAATGTCTCCTGAAGCATCAGGCGAAAACCCGCGACCGGGTGAACAGCGGCGTGAAGATGAGGAGCAACGGGAACCCGCAGCATCGGGAGGAGACGCGGCCGATAGTGAGATGCCTGGTACCTTCAGTTTGGGGGCTGCTGCTGCAGGGGCCTGTGCTCCCCTCCCTACCCCTCCTCCCGAGCTGGTGCCTCTCAGTGCCCAGCAGGGGGTGCTGTTAAGCAAGTGACTGGGGTGTAATGGGCATGTCTGGGTCTCAGACCAGCAGGTGGGAGGGTGGTGCCAGCGGTCGGCTCGGGGTGGCTTTGCTTTGCCAGGCACACTGAGCAGCGTGGTAGCTCCATGCCACTCAGAAAAGGAAACTGCCCCCAGGCGCGGGCTGTGCCCGCTCCCCAGCACCGACGAAGGGGAGGGTTAGGGTGATGGTCGGGGGTTGCAGCCCCCGGGGAATCGGGTTGGTGTATCAGGGTCTGATTGGTGGGAATCTGACAACGGATGGGAGAGGGCGGCCTCTGTGCAATGCGGGGGGAGGGGACTTTATCCTCCCCGCCCCCCCGAGATGCTCCGACCTCTGCTGTCTGTGCAGGCCCAGGGGTCGTGCCAGAGTGAGCTGCACAGAGCCCTGGAGAGACTGGCCGCATCCCAGACCCGCACCCACGAGGACTTGTACATCATCCCCATCCCGAACTGCGATCGCAACGGGAACTTCCACCCCAAACAGGTACAGCCGGTGGCCCACGGCCAGCGGGCGCCCCAGCCTGGCGGTCGGCGACACGGCCCGGAGAGGGGCCATGCCCGTGGTACAGCTAAGCCAGTGGCTGAGCCTGCGGCATGGGAATTTGGACACACGGGTTCTAGTCCAACCGGGTGTTGGAGGGCTGGGCTACAGCCCCTCACTTGTGTGTTCAGCACCCCCAGCGTATAGATCTCAGCCCCTCTGAACGCCTGGCCCCAGCGGCCTCAAGTCAGGCACCCAAACTTAGTGGGGCTGACTGCTGGAAACGCAGCCTGGGCTGCCCTGTCTTCTCATTGCAAAGGGGACCCTGGCGCTTGCTCTCCGCACTCGCAGGAGGCGTTGCCTGGCTACGAATGAATCACAGGTGAGGGTGGGGTTAGTCGGGGGGTTTCCAGTACAGCTGAGGGACGGATCACAGGGCGTGAACTTTTGTTTATTGCCCATGACCTGGCCATGAGTACGAATACCCCCGATTAAATCTGAGCTGGGGAGCCACTGGCCAGGGCGTAGCGGGGGGTGTTCTCAGGGCCAGAGGCATCAACTGCCAGGGGCCACCAAGCAGTGGCTCTTTCTGGACCACTGCTCAGGCAGTTCCTGGCTGCTGCAGAAATCACGGAGGTGACAGGAAGCTCTGGAGTCTAACATAGAGCCCTCGCTATGGAGGGGGCGCTAGGATCCTGGGCAGGGAGTGGCAAAGGCTGGGCAGGGGACCACTCAGGGCACTCACCTGGTGGGAGGTATGTTGGACCTGCCTGGGCAGGCCCGGTCGTGCCCCTCTGCCAGTCCAAGGCCAGGAGGTGCCCCCGCCTGGGCAGCAGGGACTAACCAGAGCCTCCTGCCCCATCCAGTGTCACCCGGCCCTGGACGGGCAGCGTGGGAAGTGCTGGTGCGTGGACCGGAAGACTGGCGTGAAGCTGTTGGGCAGCCCGGAGCCGAAGGGCGACGTGGATTGCCACCAGTCTGCGGACGGCCTGCGAGAGTGACTCCGCGGCACACAGGGGACAGGGAGATTTCCTGGGCGACCGGCCAGGGCCGCACAACCTCCTTGGTGCTGTTTCTGCGTGGAGAGGAAGGGGACACGAGCACACACAGACCTTGCTGGGTTCGGGGGACACCGAGATGTGCTCATGCCCTAGCGGGACTGCCGGTGCGCCCCTGTACCGCAGCGCCCCCCTGCCCCGTGCCCCCCGCCCTGCGCCCCTTCATCCCAACTGCAATTCCACCCTGGGCTCTGTGCACGGACGGGGCGCTCCCTGGCTAATGGGGGGGGGGGGTGAGGCTAGGCCTCCAGGCCAACGTGACCACTAGCCACGAGTCATTCCAGGGCCGGCACTTTCAGGGGTTCGCTCCCCCCTGCAGCCTTTCCGGCTCTGGCCTCTGGACAGCCTCTCGGTGTGACCCCTCGCCATGCCTCAACTTCCCCCCTTGCGCTGGCAGAGACCCTTCTCCAGGGTGTCTGTGGAGCTCCTGCCTGGGCGAGGGGCTGCGTGGCACCCGCGGCCTCTCCCCTCTCCCTCGCCCTGGCCAGCGGGGGGACGCCGCGGGGCTGCGGCTTCCTCGGCCTGTCTCCACGACAGCCGCTGGAGCGAAGGGGCGGTGCCACGTCCCACGATGGAGAGCGCGAGGCGCAGGCTCCCAGGGACACTGCGTTGCTGTCGCCAAGTCTTTGCCTTCTCCTCGTGGCCCCGCGTAGGGTGGCTGCAGGGTGTCGGCCCTGCCCCTCCCCTCTCCCCAGTGCAAGTTTTTTCAGCGTTTCTTGCACCCGTAGGTGTGCTCAGCTTTCCGGCCTCTCCGTGTGCCCGCCTGCCGCGCCTCAGTTTCCCTGGGCTGAAGGAAGACGCACGTCGCTAGCCCGCGTGGCGGCAGAGAGAGGCGCAAGGACACAAACCCCGGGCTACTGATGGTCGGGGTGGGGCGCGGGGGGCTGCTCCGCTCATTTCAATGGGGTGTTCACTCTGGGGGCCCTGCTCTGGGTGGTGGGAAGAGACGTGTGCTGTGGGTCCCCCTGTGCCCCAAGGAGATACGCCCCCACGAGTCGGGTGAGTGCAGGGCCCCCCCCTTGCCTGTCGGGGGAGGAGGGGAGCCCCCCCAAGAACAGTACGAATGGGCTGCCCACCAGACAGTTCCGGCGGGGGGGTCTCCTTGTGATGTGCCTGTCGGCACGCAGGGCAGCGTGTGTCTGGGGCGGTTTTGGACGGAGCGTGTGGGCAGGGTGAGGAGAGGCTGGAGGCAGTTGCAGGGAGACAGGTAGCAATGGCTAGACGAGCCCTCTCCCGCTTTTCTGGGCTGGTGGCCATGTCGCCTGCTCTCGCACGCTTCTTGGGAGCCCCTCGAGGGCTGACCCGCTGAGTCCCTGAAGCCACGAGGCGGGGCGAGAACCGTGGCTTTCCTCGAAAGAGCAGGGCCTTTGTCACCCCCGCCCCGCTGCAGAGGAAAGCCGGACGCTCGACCCACGGGCACCCGAACGGCTGCAAACCCAGAGGGCAAATCAAGTGAGACCCAAACCGATTGCTTTTAAATTGCCCCCCCCCCCTTTTTTTTAAAAGGCAGCCTCGTGTGTTTTGAGGCCGCCTGGTTTGCTAGCCCTGCCGCATGCAGCAGGTCCCTGTGTGTCAGCGCCCCTGCAGGCAGCCAGGAGAACGGTCAGGGCGGGGGTAGAGGGTAGTTGCAGGGGGTAGAGGGAGTTGGACCCGAAGCAGCACCCCCCAGCCGTGATCCGCACACCCCCAGGTCCTGCCCTGGTCCCCCTCCCAGTGCTGAGCCAAGCTGGCGGGGTAGGGGCCCGGTTCCTCTCGCAGGAAGACCTGGGCAGCCGTAGCAGCAGCAGATTTGTCTGGAGGAAGAGTGATATTTCTTCTTCTCTGTTTTTCCCTCTTGCTCTTCACCATTGAACCAGACACAGCGGCCAGACGGGGCCGGTCATCTCTGGTCCTGTTGGCTGGAGGCCGGGGAAGGGAGTGAGTGAAGAAGAGGCAGAAATGTAAAGTAATGCACATTGGAGAAAATCATCCCAACTAGACATACAATATGATGGAGACTAATTTAGCTACAACCGCTCAAGAGAGAGATCTTGGAGGGATTGTGGACAGTTCTCTGGAAACATCCACGCAGTGTGCAGCAGCCATCAAAAAAGCAGACAGACTGTTGGGAACCATTCAAATAAGGGATAGAGAATAAGACAGAGAATATCTTATTTCCTCAGCATAAATCCATGGTACTCTCTCCTCTTGAATACTCTGTGCACATGGGGTCGCCTCATCTGAAAAAAAGATCTCTTGGCATTGGAAAAGGGCAACAAATATGATTCGGGGCTTGGAAGGGGTATTTTATGAAGATTAAAACAGACTTTTCAGCTTAGAAAAGAGGAGACTAAGGGGGGATATGCTTGAGGTCTATAAAAATCATGCCAGATACTGAGAAAGTGAATAAGGAAAAGTTATTCATGTATCCCCATACGATAAGAATGAAATGAATAGGTAACAGGCTTAAAACAAACAAAAGGAAATTTTTCTTCACTCAGCGCACAGTCGACCTGTGGAACTCCTCGCCAGAGGATGTTGTGAAGACCAGGACTTTAACAGGGTTCAAAAAAGAACTAGATAAATTCATGGAGGTTAGGTCTATCAATGGCTATTAGCCAGGATGGGTAGGAATGGAGTCCCTAGCCTCTGTTTGTCAGAGGCTGGAAATGGATGACAGGTGGGATCTGTTCATTCCCTCTGGGGTACCTGGCATTGGCCACTGTCGGCAGACAGGCTACTGGACTAGATGGACCTTTGGTCTGACCCAACAAGGCTGTTCTTATGTAAATGGCCCCGGTCGAAGTCGAAGTCTGTAGCCGCCAGGTAGATTTTTAGCTCAGACCCTCAGCGGGTGGAAACCAGCCCCCCCAGGCCTGCGGCTTCCCACCAGCTTCCCACAGAGCTCAACAGTGGCTGTGTGAGCATCTCCTCTGCACAAAGAGCTCATTAGGAAGAGCAAGACGAAGGGTGAGAGGCTCTGGGGCCAACCGGGGCCCTGCGAGCACACAGCAACCAGGCTCTGCTGGCGGGGCGTCGGATGACGAGTTCTGGCCGGTGGGCTCAGCTGAGCATATGTAGGTAGGGAGAAGATGCATTTGGAAAAAGGCTCTGGAGAATAGCACTGGAGCCTGAAATGTCTGATCTGGCTTCCCTGTCTTTGGAAACGTAAGAACGGCCACACTTGGTTAGACCAAAGGTCCGTCTAGCCCAGTGTCCTGTCTGCCGACAGTGGCCAGTGCCAGGTACCCCAGAGAGAGTGAACCGAAGACGTAATGATCAAGCCATCTCTCTCCTGCCATCCATCTCCACCCTCTGACAAACAGGGATGCCATTCCTTACTCATCCTGGCTAATAGCCATTAATGGACTTAACCTCCATGAATTTATCTAGTTCCATTTTAAAACCCTGTTATAATCCTAGCCTTCACAAACTCCTCAGGCAAGGAGTTCCACAGGTTGACTGTGCGCTGTGTGAAACCTCTGTTCTGAGGCTTGCTCAGCTCCCGAGCCCAGTGCCCCTTGCCGGGACAGCAGCTCCCTGGAGCCAGGGCTGGAGGAGCGTGAAGGCCGCAGCTCTGAGGGGGATCCCAGGGTTTGGGAGACAGCCACAGCTGGAGGGCGTAGGATAGGGCTAAACTGAACATGTCAGCGACGTTTCCTTCCGCTGCATTCTGATCACACCGAAACATTCCATGGGGACAGATTCCGAACGGGCTGCTTCACCTGTTGGAGTTTTCATTTCAAAATGACTTTTCTGAAGGCAAGTCTAGGGCGGGGGGGAAGGAAGGGGTCTAGTTCATAACGGGTTGCCCCACACGAAAGCAGAACAAACGGTTCTGAATTTCTGAAAAAGAAACATTTTGCTCAACCCAGAATTCAGTTGCTTAAGAACTTTGCGGCATGGGACATTTAATTCCCAGCTCGGTTCTGTTGCAGAACAGCAAACCTTCCAGAACCACGGAATTGCTCATGACATGGACCATGTGAGGCCGGCCTAGCTCTAAATAACAGTGAGATTTTTCCTCCTGGCCTGCGTGTGAGAAGGTGTCTAGGTTTTAAAAAGTGAGTCCGTTAGGACATGCCAATGGTGCTGCATTTAGCGCTCAGCATGGTGAGGTATTTTATTTCATGTGGCAGGGAGTTCCACAGTCTAAGTACCAGCTTCTCGGTAGATCCTGGCTCAGTGCATCCTGCTCTTGGCTGGAAGTTTTGTTGTTCCTCTGGAATATAGATGCTGGGGAAGTCCAGGTCGGGGTGCAGGCGAGGGGGATGAGATCTCTCTGGTAGCCAGGACCAATCCCATGGAGAGCTTGGATGCTGAGACCAAGACCTTGAACTGGGGATCTGTAGTTCAGTGTGCTGTTTGGCTTTCCCTGTGTTTGTATAAAATGACATGCAGTGTAAACAGCATACACACGCACCCCCCCCATACCCGTGCACCCTCCCTCCACACCCACCAACATGCGCGCGCGCACACACACACACACACACACCCCCTCTTCAGGTGTTGTGAAGTCAGTCAGCGTCCAGGGCGGTGCAAACATTTACAAAATGATTTCAGGAGGCAGAACGAGCCAAACCCCCAGGCCTCCCCCACTGCAGCAGCATCAACCCGCGTGTGAAATGTTCCTCAAAGCGGGAGTGTTTCGCGCTCATTTTTGTAGCTGAGGTTCAGTGTGTGTGTGTGTGGGGGGGGGGGGGTTCGGCCCCAGAATTTGTTCTGTTCCTTTGTCAGCTCTTTCCTTTGCCCCCACCCACCTTTTCGGAAGCTCAGTCTCGGGGGGGGGGGGGGGGGAAGGGTAATCCCTGGAGAAGGAACCTGCCTTGAGCATGACCGAAAAGCAGAGGGCAGCCTGGGAGCTCTGGGGTGCTCCTCCTCGGGGGGGGGGGGACAGATGGGGGGTGCATGTGGAGGGGCGTGTTCAGGAATGACACATGGGTGGCTGAGCGCGTGCCACTGTGCATGTGGGGGGTGGGTAAACGCCCCCCCCCCCCACAGCAGAATGGGTCTCTCCCTTCAGCCAGCCCTTGGCGCTTCCGCGAGGCCCCTGCAGCTATTCCCGCTGTGGGCTGCACGTGGGCCACCTCCAGCCCAGGCCGTTCCACCCGGGCAGAGCCGCTGCCACGTGCGTCTTTCCCTTCTCGCCATGGTCAGAAAATGCCCAGCCTGAGGCGGCGTTGCTGCTCCCAGTGCCCCAGGCCAGACGGTACCACCCACCGGCCCTCGTGGCACCTCCTGCTGGTGGCCACGGAGAAGACCGGCAAAGCCTGCAGGGGTTTGTGATGCCAGTGGCCTTGAATTTTAAACTGAGCCAATTTGCTGGGTAGCCCGCGGGGGGGACAAGCAGGGCCCCCTCCCCCGTGGCCCCTCATCCAACCCCTCGCTCAGGGCAAACCCCATTTGAAAAGCAAGCCCGCAGCCAGGGCTGCCAAGTGGCAATTTGCCCCAGGCCCCGCAGGGACCCCCACGAGCATGTCTGAATCTACAGTATTTTTTTATGGATGGGGTCCCTGAAATTGCTTTGCCCCAGGCCTCCTGAATCCTCTGGGCAGCCCTGCCAAATTCTGGGCAGCCACACATAATGGACTATGGGGTGCAGCTGACCCCTAGGAAGTCCCTGCTCTTCCTAGCACATCCCAAAAGCAGCAGGGGAGGTTGGCCAGGACCCAGCTGCCTTTGCCACCAGCCCCTGGGGCTTCTTCCAGGAGGGGGTATCCTCCAGGAAACAGTGAGGGGAAGGGGGCATCTTCCAGGAGGTTCCAGATCCTGCCTCCCTTCACAGCCAGCACCCTCATCCCCTTGCATTCCAGAGCTCAGCCCTGGGATCCCCCAACACTTGAGGTCCCAAGGGTAGGGAGCTCCCTACCCCATCAGTCACGCTCCAGGGAAGGGAATTTGGTGCTACACAGGCAGTTTGCACCATAGGCTCCTTGCTGCCTAGACCTTGGGTGATTCACCTGCACCGGGGGAAAGGAAGGTCACTCTGTGCATGTCACTAGACCAGTTGCTTGCTCAAGGGTGACAGCTTCACTCTTCCGGCATTTGGGGGAGATTCCACTAGGTTTCATCTGCTGATTCTTTGCTTTAACCCCCTTCCCAGTGATCCTCTGAGTGGCCTGCTATTGTAACTGCCCCCAGCTGGATTTGAACCAGGGACCTTTGGAGCTTAGTGCAGGAGCCGCTACAGCTCGAGCGACAAAGCCAGCTGGCTCACAGGTTAAACTGCAGCGCTCCCTTGTTCTAATCTCTCGCTGTACAAGGTCTAAGTGCCACTCCATGGGACAGTGAACCCCGCTAGGTGTGTGGGTGACTGCTCAGGAGCCATCTGAGGGATGTCACGCTCCGCAGCACAGCATGTGACGCCTCCGTGGACTTAGCTGATACATTCAGCATCATCGCAGGTGCCTTCTCCCCGGGCATACCGGGTCCAGTTAGCTTCATAGCAGGTGCATCCTGCCTGCTGCATTTAGCACCACCGCCGCTCTGTTCTCCCTGGATTCACTGGGGACAGTTAGCTTCATAGCCGGTGTATGCGAGCGCATCCAGTAACACAGCCTGGATGGACTCATCCCACCCTCATGCCTTCCCTCTGGACACACCCAGGACACTTTCCAGATCCAGATTAAGAAACAGCTCCTAGTTGGTTTCCCAAGGAGCAGGGTGAGCACCTTATAAAAGCAACAGACCTCCCCGTTTCATGGCAGCCTTGCCTAAAAACTGGACATTTTGGAAAAAAGGGATAGCGGAATCTCGTGAGGGCATTATGTTCTTTGTTCATTATAAAGCACCCAAGCCGAAAGGACTGGACCCTTGTGTTGCCTCCCTTCGTTTGTGTCATGCTGCATTTACACACGTTCATTATACAAGGGCAAGGCCCGCTAATCTCTTCCTCGGCTTCTGCACCCACAGGATTTTTTGTCTTTACTCTTCCGAGGGATCCTTCGGTGCCTGGCTCCGAGACCCCTCTTGACACCGTAAACTTGAAGCTTTACATTGTCAAAAAGACAACCCGTCATTGCTCTATTTAATTGTCACTGTTATTTAATGTGTGTCGCGTCCATGTACTTTCGCTTCCCGCCGCTTAAAACAGCAAAAAGCCAACGACACACGAACCCTCCCCCCCAATCCTGCAGGTCCTGGGGTGTCCGTTGGGGGCCTCTAAGCTGTGATTTTCTATGAGACGATTTGTACGTTATATGAAAACCTATTATGCTTTCACAACCAGCCGAATTAAAACAGAAACCGTACACGACTTCCCCTCCTCTCTGCCGTGTTGCGTCAGCAAGTGGATCGTTCGCACCCCCCGAGAGGGGGGCTGTTTCCCAAACCCCCCTTTCTCTCTAGGCTTGAACTGGCTCTCAGGAACCTGCTGGGATTTCAGCACCACAACACGCCTGGCAGGGAGTGAAGAGTCAGAGCAGTGGTGGGCAGCAGAGACATTTTGTTACCGTTGCCCACGCGCTGGGCTGCCAGTTGGGAACCAAGCTAGCGGGGTCCTACCCCTGAAGCAGATACAGCGGCTTGTGGTCAGCAGGAATGCAACCCACAAAATCTCTAGACCAGCTACTTACTGCAGCCACCTTGGGGGGGGAGGGGAAATGAGGCGCAAGAGGCCTGTGGGGATACGCAGAGCCCGGCGTTCATGTCGGAGCCGTCCCGATGGGACCTGTGTATAAAGGCAAGTGCTCTGCCAGCTCCTAGTGGCAGAACGCCTGTGCACAGCCGCCGGACGGGGCCTCCCGGAGGGGGAGAAATCTTTGATACGGGCTACGACAGGGGTCTCTTAAGCACGAGATCGCTTTTTGAATTGAAGTGCAATCCAGCATCGACCTCAGACCAAAATACCCTGGCCCCGCCTCCTTCCCGCCCCTTCTCCGAGGCCCCGCCCCTGCTCACGCCATCCTTCCTTCCTCCCTCCCACCAGGCAGGGGCCAAGAGTTGGGGTGCAGGCTCTGGTCTTGGGCTAAGGGATTTGGAGGGGGAGGGGCTCTGAGCTGAGCCTGGGGCAGGGAGTTGGGGTGTCAGAGGGGGTTCAGGGTGCAGGCTCTGTAAGGGCATTTGGGACCAGGGGGCAGGGACAGGGGAGGAAGTTCATGACTGGGGAAGAGGTTCGGAGCTGGCTCCAGCTGGGCACTGCTGACCTCAGGTGGCTCCTGGGTGGTGGGGCAGTGTGGGGCTAAGCGGGTCTCAGCCCTGCCCTGGCCCTGCACCACTCGCAAAAGCAGCCAGCAAACTCCCTCCATCCCAAGCCCTGTCGTGCCCCCTCCTCGTTCTGTGGAGACAGAATACAGTGTGGGACGGGGCACCCTGACATCGTCGCCCCTCCTCTCCCTTCCCTGCTCTGCAAACGGGGGGGGGGGGGCAGCTCCAAGGCAAAGGGCAGGGGGAGCACAGCAGTGGTGTGTGTGTGTGTGGGGGGGGGGCAGGCGCTTGATAGCCTCTTGGTCAAACCAGTCAGGACCCCCTGTCAGAGGCTCCAAGAGTCCCGACCAGCAGGCTAAGACATACGTGGAAGCATCCGAGGAATCCAAAGGCAGAGATGAAACACAGGCCTGGAACAAATTCGCTTCCAAGCAACTGAACCCAGGTGCATTCCAACCTCGGAGTAGCCAGCTGGCGAGAAGGAGCCCTGGGCTTTCTTCCCGCTGCCTCCCCTTCTCTCGGGGCGCGCGGACGGTTTCTGGGGACATGCGCAGGCCCGCGCGATTGGCTCCGGACTCCTGTTTGCTGGCTGCCTGTCCGACTTCGATACACGCAGTGCCTCTCTGTCGGGCTCTGCAAAGGGAAATACCGGCAGCAAAGTCCCCTGCTGAAAATACTGATGCTCTGTATGTGTGTGTGTGTGTGTGATGCTCTTTGTGTGTGTGTGTGACATGGTGGGGGGGCTGTCTGCTCTGTCACCGGGGTTCCCCTGCGCTGTGAGGTGCGATTCCCTCTGACTCACCCACATGTGGATTGGCCCAGACACCTAGTCCCAGCATGGGCAGATAACACTGCTCTTCCCAGGGGGAGAGACAAAAGGGAGGCAGAGATGGGGCTGGGGGGCAGGTTCTGGGAGCGAGGCAGTTTCTGGCTAGAGAGCATGAAGGGAACAGACTAAACTGGGTGCTGAGGGGGGGGTGATGGACCCCGTAACCCAAGGGGTCTGAGGCACCCTGGCCCTGACTCCTGTAGCCACATCATGTCTGTGCTGTGCTGTATACTTGAGAAGCAATAAGCCCTCTGTTCTACTGGCTGGTGGAGTCTGTTCTGGCTGCTACGGGGATGCAGGATCAGGGGGAACCCCAACGCGCTGTCACAGTGAGACACTCTGTTGGCACGTCCTCTCCCCCAAGATTAGAACCAGGTGGGGCAGCGATCTACCAAACAGCTGTGGAGCTGTGCGCTGTGTGTCTCAGCTGGCTGGAAATCACAAGCTGGTGCAGAGTCTAGTGCTAAGGGGAATCCCCTGTCTGATACCTGCGTGTGATACATGTGTGAGAAACAGACTGTGCAAGTGCGTGTGTGTGTGTGTGAGAGAGACAGTGCGCCAGCTGGAGAGATTGTGGGTCTGATTTGCTGAGTCGCTGGGCACTTACTTTTTGATACATTTTGGTGGGGGCAGCCGCCAAACAGGCTGCTGGGGGCAAGTGGGTTCACACGGTTTGTCCCCTAACCAGCCCAGATTAAAAAGACTTTCAGCCCCTCCCTGGTCCCCTCCCTGTGCAAACCTGTTTCTGCCCGGCAGTGGCAGGACTCGGAGCCCTTTGGGCGGAGTTTCAGAGGTAGGGCCAGCGATGGTAGCGCCGCCCTAACCAATTGCTCTGCGACTCCACCTGTGAGCCGTGCGCAGGGTGCTCTGCCAAGGAAGGTTAATTGTGCGCATTTGTCAGTGCGACAGGGGCAGATTCCCTGCTGGAACTCCCCGGGCTGGGAAAATTGCCCCCTTGTGAGTGACGGAGCCTGCTCATTCTTCCCCCACAGAAATGGACTCCAGTTAGAATCCTGCTTAGCAGTTTCTGCACCCTCCTCCCTCTGTGTCTCAATCTTATTTCTCCTTCGGGGCCTGCCCCCAACCCCGCAGGGCTCTGTGCCCCGGGGCGAGCACCTGTCAGTCCTGGAGCAATTTGGTTTCAGTCATCTAGCTTCTTATTTTAGCACGCCCAGGGGAGAAGGCGCAGAATTGGGCCGGGTTACGTGATTCTGCACAATCCGTGTGCTGACGGGAGCGGAGGGGGTTTTGTGTCACGAGGGCTGAGCCGAACAAACGGAAAGGCCTCGGGCCTGGCGAGGAGACCAATGACCCCCTGACTTCTGCATACTGACATTACGGCAGCAACCGAGATGTGCTAGCTGCCGTCCCAGCGCATCGGAAGAAGCAGCTCTTGCGTTCAGCTAGGCAAGCTGGCAAAGAGGGCTGATCTCCTCTATGGTCTAGACAGGGGGGAGACAATGGTCACGCTGGGAACCAGTGATGGAGCCAGCCACGGAACTGCGCGCCATCAGGAGCGGATCCACGGACAGCAGCTCGTAGGAAGGCACGTTCTGGGAAAACGAAGGACCGGATCCTGGCAGACACGCTCCCGTTCATTCCCGTGAGCCTCTCCAGTGCCCTCCCTGCCCTCACAATGATACTTCAGGGAGCAGCACCAGACGGCCACATCCGGAAGAGAGCCCGACGCTTTGTGGGGTAACTTGAAGCACCGTCTGCTGGCAACGTGACCTTTTCTGTCGTGGCCCAGACGGAAGGGACCTCATTCCCGGAAACGAAGGAGAGCCTTCTGGAGAGGAGAATCAAAGCCATTCTCACTCAGGCCAAACCACGAGCCACCGACATAAGAAATGACCTTTCATCATTCTTGTTGCTCTTCTCTGGACCTTCTCCAATTTCTCCACCTCTTTCCTGAAATGTGGGGCCCAGAACGGGGCCCAATGCTCCAATCGAGGCCTCATCAGCGCAGAGTAGAGCGGAAGAATGACCCCTCGGGTTGACTTCTGTCAAGGTATGGCAGGAGAAAGGCAGAAAGCTGCTGCCACGGTGTGTGGGGGAGTCACCGGGCTCTGCACCCCCCTGCACAGTCAGACGTGACCGTAGGAAGAACAGAAGGTTTATTCGTTGACAGAGACACAGCGTAGCACAGACTTGTTGTTAACGCAGGAACCAGAAGCAGCCAGCACCATCCAACCTGAGGAGAGGGGGATCCAGGGCCCACACCCTGGGTCCCCTCCCTGCATTCTCTGCCATCTGAGAGGACCCACACCCTCAGCAGCCAGACCTAACCTGCAGGCAGCCCCCCACTTTTTTGTCTAGCTTCAAAAGCTGCCACCTATTAACTGTTCCACCTAGGCCCAGGTTACAGGACAGCCTGAGCTATTGTTGTGTACCAGCTAAGATGGGGCAGCCTGGGGCAGCCTACCCCACGGTGAGCGCCACACCCGACCTTCCTATCCCCACCCGGGTACCAGTGCCGTGCCCAGGGAAACTGAGGCACACACACATGGGGTCACCACAGAATAGGACAGTGGGAACCACATACAGCATAACCAAGCAAACAGAGCACACACAATCTTCACTACATCCCAGCCTGTGCATGCCAGACGTGCCGCACAGAATAAGGACACGGCCCTGCCAACTCTCACGTTTTTCTTGTGAGCCTCGTGGTGTTTGGTGCCAGAGCTCAGGTATCTTGGCACAATGAGGCAACTTCAGCTTTTGTCTCCAAGACAATGATCTAGCCCATCTGGTCGCAGAGAAAAGTTGGCGGGTGTGACCCCTGAAGGCAGCCCACAGAACATGGCATTGGGAACATCTCAAGATTTGTGAGCTAGACACGAGAAGTCATTCTTCCGCTCTACTCTGCGCTGGTGAGGCCTCAGTTGGAGTCTTGTGTTCAATTTTGGGCACCGCATTTCAAGAAAGAGGTGGAGAAATCGGAGAGGGTCTAGAGAAGAGCAACAAGAATGATTAAAGGTCTAGAGAACATGAGCTATGAAAGAAGGCTGAAAGAACTGGGTTTGTTTAGTTTAGGAAAGAGACGACTGAGAGGGGACATAGAATCATAGGACTGGAAGGGACCTCGAGAGGACATGAGAGCCGTTTTCAGGTATCTAAAAGGGTGTCATAAGGAGGAGGGAGAAAACTTGTTCATCTCAGCCTCTGAGGATAGGACTGTAGCAATGGGCTTAAACTGCAGCAGGGGAGGTTTAGGTTGGACATTAGGAAAAAGTTCCTAACTGTCAGGGTGGTTAAACACTGGAATAAATTGCCCAGGGAGGTTGTGGACTCTCCATCTCTGGAGATCCGTAAGAGCAGGTTAGATAAATGTCTATCAGGGATGGTCTAGACAGTACTGGGTCCTGCCATGAGGGCAGGAGACTGGACTCGATGACCTCTCGAGGCCCCTTCCAGTCCTAGTATTCTATGATTCTATGATATCTTAAGACAGTCTCATGATTATATGGGGGCAGAGGCCAACACCGAGGGCTGGTGAGTCCGATGTTGCTTACAGCTCCTTTGTGAAACACACTGAGATCTCAAAGGGTGTGTCCATGGTGCCGTCGCAAGTGTGACTGCAGCCCACGTGGGCCCACCTGAGCGAGCTTGAACCAAGCTGGCGTGGGTCCCGACAGCGGCACAGCGGAGGATGCTCAAGTAGGAACCCAAGCTTTGTGTATAATTGTAACCCCAATGTGCCAATACCCCGATCTCATGGCTATGGCCGGATGTAACCCTTCATGTCCAAAGCAGTCTCCAAAAATAGAGTTGAGAAGAATAGGATGGAATAAATTGCTTGGGGGTTGTGGAATCTCCATCACTGGAGATAGTTAAAAGCAGGTTGGACAGACACCTGTCAGGGATGATCTAGAGCTACTCCACATGTGGCCCGTGGCCCGTTTGTTTGCAGCCCGTGGGGCGGTTTGGGTTGGGATCCTTTGAACACAGCCTCCACTGGGAACACGCTCCACAACGGCGAGGCGTCTCCTAGGTGGGGCGAGCACTGAAAGACACAAGCGGACGGGCTGGCTGGAACAGACGGTACAAGGTGTCGGCCTTTCTAGCCCCCAGGGAGGAGGTGTCAGGAGAGCCGCAGCATTGTGGGAAGTGCTTTGTATTAACGCCCGTCAGTGTGCACGAAGCTATTTGCATATATTTGCATATATATTTGCATGTATATGCAACCACACTTATGCTGCGGCCCCCGGCGTGTACTGAGGGTATTGCTGCGGCTCCTGGGGCTTCCAAAGTTGAGTAGCCCTGAGCTAGATGGTGCTGGGTCCTGCCGCAAGGGCAGGGGACTGGATTTGACCTCTCGAGGTCCCTGCCAGTGCTAGTGTTCTATGATTCTAAGATGCTTGTTGATTGTCAAGAACACGTCGCCTGAGATGTCTTAACTGTAGAGAAGAGTCCACCATGACGGCCTGGCTAGGAGACCCTGAGCTAATCAAGACATTCTAAACAAGCGCAAAGCTGGCTGATTATTTAACCCATATTTTGCTGGGTGGGCAACCAATCCCTCTCGTGGTGAGAGCCGCAAACACGCCTGGGTCGCTTCCTTCCAAACCCAGCCTGTTCCTCCCACTTAAACACTTAGCCAGGCAGCAGAAAGTGACGCTTGACCATGACGGTGCCCGGTGCGGAGCTTTCCGGGGCAGCAAAGCCTCCCGAAAACACAGCCCTGCGCTGCTGGATGGTCTTTTTAGGGAAGCCCGTCCAGCTTGAATGGCAGCGCGGCTGGAGTTTCCAACGGGCGGGGGCGTCTCTTTGAGAAATTACGGTACGCGCCTGCCTTCCAGAGCCTCGACCGCAGAAGGGTTTGCAGAGTTCAGCGAGACAGCCAAGCCGATTCAGTTCCATCTTCCTGGCGAGCTGCTAAAACGCAGCGCGGAGCCCTCAGCTGACCTCCCCGACGGGGCTCAGCTCGCCCAGGAGGGGGGTTCGGTTAAGGCATCGCCCCCCCCTTCCCGGCTGGCCTGGAGCTCGAAGCAACCTGCCTGCCCCTCCTCCGACATGCTCCCATTCCCCCACTTTGCCTTTGCTGTTGGAACCCGAACCAGGGCGGAGGCGCTTGGCAGCTTTATGGCGCTGGCCTGGCCCCAAGCAGAGCGGGGACCGTGTGAGCTCAGGGTGGCAAATCCTGCTCCGGGGAGAGGATGTGGGATCAGGATGGCCAATTCCCCTTCCCAGCCCCCTCTGGCTCCAGGGTCTTGGGGGCGGGGGAGGGGAGTGTTTCCTCCTCTGATTTCTTTTCGCTCAGATTTACAAAAAAAAAAAAAAAGTCCGGTGACTTAAACTGAGCGCCAAGAGTGTCGGCAGAGCCTGGCTCTGGGCCGGGCCGTGCGACGAGGGCACAGGCCGAAACAGCAGCCCCAGGGCACTGGCCAGCCAGGTTTGGCTTTGGCACGGAGCTGCCGGAGACGTCCAAGGGCTGCTCTCCGTGTGCTGCCGCCCAATGTCCTTTCCCAGCATCCAGTGCTGGGGTGTCCCCGGCCAAAGGCCGCTCATGCTCTGGGGGGTCCAACGAGAGACTATTTTAAAAGGACCCAGGCCGGGTGCTGAGGAAGGCAGCCCCTCCCGCCCTCTCCTGGCCCCCTGAAGGCCTCCCCAGTCCTTCCCCCTCTCCATCAGGAGCCACTATTGAAAATTCTGGCGTAAGGATTTTTCCCCACCTACCATAGGCAGCAAGTTTAAAACAAACAGTAGTCGGAAGCACTACCTCAGGCAGCGCACGGTCAACCTGTGGAACTCCTCGCCAGAGGACGTTGTAAAGGCCAGGACTTTAACAGGGTTCAAAAAAGAACTAGATAAATTCATGGAGGTTAGGTCCATCAGTGGCTGTTAGCCAGGCTGGGCAGGAATGGTGTCCCTAGCCTCCTGCCCAGGGAGCCTGCTGACCCCTGGCTCCCTACAGCCAAGCTAAGGAGAGGACGAGGAAGGCCAATGGCCTCTCTAGGTCTTAAAACAGCAGCCCCCACCAGGGTACGCGGAGTGACGGACACGTCCCATCGCTGGGGTACGCGGAGTGATGGACACGTCCCATCCTTGGGGTACGCGGAGCGATGGACACGTCCCATCGCTGGGGTACGCGGAGTGACGGACACGTCCCATTGCTGGGGTACACGGAGTGACGGACACGTCCCATCCTTGGGGTACACGGAGCGATGGACACGTCCCATCCTTGGGGTACACGGAGCGATGGACACGTCCCATCACCGAGGGTATTAATATACCGGGGGAAGTGCCTCTGCCCCACAGAAAAGAGGGAAGGAAGCCAGCGGGCAGGTGACCTTTCTGTGCGTGCACAAGGGCGTTTGCTCACGGGGCCGCGTTCTGAACACAATTGGTGTAAACTGGCTCAGCTCCGTCGACCTAAGGGAGCTGGATGCATTGGCTCGGGTCCAGCACCAGCAGTGTCACAGTGCTGAGAACATTTGCCCCGTGCGCTCTGTACCAAGGGGATTGCGGTGGGGCCCCCTCCTGCGCTAGCACAGCCCATGGCAATCTACCCTCCAAGCTTTACCCCGCCCCCTTGTCAACTCTCTCTCCTGGGGCTAACCCTGCTCTCCTGACACCCAGGCCTGGGCTCTAACTACTGGACCATCCTATCACACTTAGTGACCTGCATTTTCCTGACACTGGAGACTCCAGGCCGACTGTATCCCTAGCACAACCCCAGTCGCTTCACCAGCCCCGCAATCTCCTGCCCCAGAGAACCCCCCTGCCCATACAACGGCCTCCGGATGAGAAACAGGAGGGGCGGGGATGCTGGGCCCACACCCAGACTGACTCTGCAGGGACGTCGGGGGGGGGGGGGGTAGTTACTGTTCCCGGCCGATGAACCTTTTATCTCCAGGTGGCTCACGGTGGCTCCTCTTGCCAGCCTGGCTTGCGCATTCGCTGTCCGTCCAGGGGCTGGCAGCTGCACAGCTGCAGATGGCTGGGTTGTGCGCAGCCAGGTCAAATATTGGACAGTTTTTTCCATGCGATGACTATCTGCGCTGGAGAGCGCGGCGGCCTGCAGAGGAGTCCTGCACATGTGCATGTAATCAGGGGCTGGAATCGCCTGCCGAGCTCAGGTCAGCCCCTCGGTTTTGCTGTCTCGCCCTGGCCCTGTGCGAACAGGCCGGAAGCCGCAATCTGAACCAAAGTCCCCCCCTCCCACCGCCGGCTTTGGGCCCTGAGCTCTTGATCCGCATCCTCCCCACAGACCAGCTGATGGGACGGCTCTGCAGGACCGCAAGCCAAGCAGAGAAGAAGGGAAGCACCAAACATGCCCCCATTTTGGCCCGGCGGTGTCTCTCAGTGCTCTGACGAGGGGTAATTAACGAAGCCCAGAGGCAGCGTCCGGGAGAGGAGTCAGCATCCCAATCCCGGCGTTAATGGGAAACTGAGGCACTGAGTGGGCGAGGAATTCCCCAAGGTCAGGGGGCGCATTGGTGGCAGAGATAGGAAGAGAAGTAAGTTCTGGACACTGGGCTCCAGCCCCGCCCTCTTCAGGGGCTAACGATGACGGGGAATTATTCACCCTCCTCACGCCCGTCTCGCGGCTCCTCTGCATGCCAGCCTGGCTGGAGGGGCTCACAGCAACACCGGGAGGGGCTCCCCCCTTGTCGTGGTTACGTCACCTCCCCGGGAGGCAGGAGCTAGGTTGGGGCCAAGCACCCTTGACCCCGGGCCAGGTCGGTTTAGCTGCGCCCCCTGGTGGTGGTGGTGGGGGTTTCCGCACTGCCGAGTTGACGAGACTTTCGTGGGTCTCTGCTCAGGGCTGGTCTGGCTCCTCACGCTTTGTTCACTGGGGGGTGGTGCCGTGCCTCAGGGATAATGGCTCTGACCCGGCCTGGAGGCTATTATGTAAGACCTGAGGAATTCCTCTCTCCATCTCTGGCACTCACAAGCCCTGAGCTCCCTTCCTCCCTTGCCCCACTCACTGAGGGGGTCCCGGGAACTCGTGGGGGGGGAGTTGGGGAGTCTCAGAGGGACATATAATGGCACAGATGGCCTACAAATCTGAGAGGGTGTCAGGGGCTAGCATGGGTTCCCAAACTGGGGGGCGTGAAGAAATTTCAGGAGGGGGGCGTGAGGTGACCCAGCCACCCCCCCATCAATCCCACCCCAAGTTTTGCTGCTATTTTTTTGGGAGGGTGTGTGTGAGGGTTTCTCAAAAATCAAAAAGGGGGCATGATCCCGAAAAGTTTGGGAACCTCTGGGCTAAGGCTTCCCAGGGAGCAAAGGGTTAAACCCACCGTGCCCTGAATGGAGACCAGCCCCGGAGAAGCCTGCATCGGCCCCAGGGTAGCCAAACCTTTGGGCTTGCCCTGGAGCCTCCAGGAACGGAAGATGACTCTAGCCAAAGACCATACGTGGTGGGGCCTCCAGGAATCCATGCCACCAAGTTGGCAACTGGAGTCAGCCCCTCCGAGACGGCCAGGAAGGGTCCCCTGGGGAGCAGCAGGGAACTGGGCGACTGGCTCATGTGTTAGGAACCGGGTCGGGGCTTGTTTTCCGGAGCCCTGTGCTGCCCTACGCCTTGGTCTGCTCTGGCTGCAGAGAAAACGGGCGGGTCTCGTGGGCTGCCTGCCGGCCTCCCGGCTCCATGGGCACTGCTGTCTGCAGGTGCAGCGATTGGCCGTGTGGGGGAGTGGCTGGCAGGCAGGCAGGCCCCATGGATGGGCAGGGGAGTGGGATGGGCACATGTTCTCCGCCCTGGCCGAGCTGGAGGCTCCCAGCCGCACTTCCCAGCGGGCGGCAGGCAGGGCTTAACGGCCCAGGAGAGGGATACCTGACGGCAGAGGGGAGCTGGCTCCAGGCAGCTTAGGAGTGGAAAAAATGCTTGCAATGAAAAATGGCCTGGGTGTAGATCCTGGGATTGGGCTGCAGGGAGCTGGCTCTCGGCCAGCCTTTGTCTGAACACGGGCTGGTATCTGACACGCCGCAGGCTCAGCCTGCACCGCAGCAGAACCCAGGCCCTGGCATCAAATGCTGGGGTGTTGGCACCGCTCTCCGACCACGGTGGTGGCACAGAGGCCCTCCCTTGCTAGTGAACAAGCCATTCCTCTCTCCCTGCAGCTAGTGCGACTCGGTAATATAGGACTAGCAGCCCAGGGTTCTGACTTCTATCAGCAGCTGGTGCCAGGTGTTTCTGGGGGCATGAACAGCACAGGGCAGTTATCAGGCGATCCGTCCCGTCATCCAATCCCAGGTTCTCAGATGTGAACATCTCTCATTCATTTTTGAGTCCAGCTATACTATTGGCTTTTACAACATCCCCTAGCAGAGAGTTCCACAGGTCGCCCATGTGAAGAAATCCACCCTTTTTATTTGTTCCAAACCTTCTGCCTATTGATTTCATTGGGTGACTCCTAGTTCTTGTGTTATGTGATGGGGGTAAATAACACTTCCCCGTTCACTGTCTCCGCACCATGCCTGATTTTATAACCCTCTATCATATCCCCCCTTAGTTGTGTATTTTCTCAGCTGATCAGTCCCAGTCATTCTAATCTCACCTCGCATGGAACATGTTCCATACCCCCTCGTCATTTCCTCCTCTGGATCCACCTCTGGACCTTTTCCAATTCTAATCTCTCGGTTTTGCTATGGGGTGACCTGTCCGGTGCATGGTGTTAAAGGTGTGGGAGTAGCTGGGATTTACAGAGGGCCACCAGGCTATTGTCTGTTTTATTATCAATCCCCTTGCTAACCGGTCCTAAAATTCTGTTCGCTTTTCTGACTCCTGCTGCGCACAGAGCAGACGACTTCAGAGAGTGCTCCACAGGGCCTCCCAGATCGCTCTGTCTCTCGTGTTACAGCTCATTCATTGGCCTGTATAGTCGGGATTGGTTTTTTGCGCATTGCTTTACAGCCGGGCTACTCAACTTTGGAAGCCCCGGGGGCCACAATGATACCCAGAGCACATGCCGAGGGCTGCAACGTAAGTGCGGTTGCATATACATGCAAATATATATGCAAATATATGCAAATAGCGTTATTCACACTGACGGGCATGCATACAAAGCACTTCCCACAATGCCCCGGCGCTCCCGGCACCTCCTCTCTGGGGGTTAGAAATGCCGACACCCTGTACCCGCCTATTCCAGCCAGCCCGTCCGCTTGCGCCTTTCAATGCTCGCCCTGCCTTGGAGACTCTTCACCGTTGTGAAGCATGTTCCCAGTAGAGGCCATATTCAAAGGGTCCCAACTCAAACCGCCCCGCGGGCTGCAAACAAACGGGCCATGGGCTGTGCGTTGAGTAACTGGCTTTATTGTTATCAACCCTGAATTTTGTCGGCCACGTTGTTGCCCAGTTACTCAGTTGTGTGAGTCCTCTGTGAATTCACTACACAGCCCACATTGGACTTCACAACCTTGAGAACAGCCAGACTGGGTCAGACCAAAGGTCCATCTCGCCCAGTGTCCTGTCTGCCGACAGTGGCCAAAGCCAGATGCCCCAGAGGGAGGGATCACAACACGGAATCATCACGTCATCCCTCTCCTGTCATCCTTTCCCAGACAAACAGAGGCTAGGGACACCATCCTGGCTAATAGCCATTGATGGTCCTGTCCTTCATGAATCTATCTAGCTCTTTTTTGAACCCTGTTAACGTCCTGTTCTTACCCTTTGTTTCCTATATTTCAACCAGTCCCTGATCCAGGAGAGGACTGTCCCTGTTAGCCCAAGGCAGCTCCCGGTGCTGAAGAGCCTCTGGCGAGGGATCTTGGCAAAAGCTTTCTGAAAGTCCGAGTGAGCGAAAGGCGAGGTGGGTTCTTTGTCTATTTCCATCCACAGAATCCTAGAGCTGGAAGACTCAACAGGAGTCATCAAGTCCAGCCTCCTGCCCAAGGCAGGACCAATCCCAACTCCAACACATGGGGAGTGAGACGACGGATTCCAGCCTGTGCCAGCCTGGCAAACAGTCAATCCCAGAGCAGAATGGCCATCAGGGATGTTTGTGAGGGGCCTGCTGGCTGGGAACAGAGAGCTAGTCAATATCACCAGGCCTTAGGTGAGGTTGTGGTCTTGGCCAACACCATGGATTGAGTTAAAAGCACAAGCCTCTAGTGTGAGTTCAGCATTAGGCTCCATAACCATGGCTGGAACAGGCCCCTCTTCTTGTCTCCAATAGACCTGCTCTGACTGCTAGACCACACTGCCACCCCAGGGCTGGGAATAGAATCAAGGAGTCCTTAAACCCAACCCCCCCCCCCCGCCCCAGCCTCATCCCAGGACCAGGAATAGAACCTCATTCCCTGTTCTGACCTCTCACAGACTCGACTAAGCTCTCTAGACACGGGCCCTTCTGCTGCGAGGTTCGTGTTGAAATGGAAGCGGGGATGCGGCAGAGAAAGGGGTGTCCTCGCTTTGGCGCTGGCTTTTCAGGGGGGGTGATGGCGACGGGGGGCAGAACGATAAAGTGCTGCGAAGTTAAAACAAACCACACCGCCAAGACGGCAGGAATGGTAAAGCCACAGCGAGCGGCTGCCAACCTGCAGCCCGAACCTTTTAACGTTGAGGGGAGCGAAGCCAGAAAGGAAATGGGAAAGGGGGGGAGGAGGGAAAGGAAAACTAATAATAAAACCCACACAGACAAAAATCCTGCCCCTCCAGCTGGGGAGATTAGCGTCAAATGAGACATTTGTAACTAGATTTCCTGCAGATGTTGTTTTCAGAGCAGTTTACACGAGGCTGGTTGTGTCTGAATTATCCCGGATAGGAGGCTAACGGGGAGAGCATCGGAACTTTGCTCTTGAGAGGCATTGGGCGCCTCTACCTCTGGAGGTCATCCAGTCCAGTCACTTGCCCTCATGGCAAAGCCAAGCACAATCTAGATCCACGGTGTCCAACCAGTTCTGAAGCAGTAGCCATCATAGTGTCTACTACTACAGCAAACTAGCCGCATAATTCAAGACCACTAGCCACACTTGACCAACCAAATAGCCACACTCAACCAGCCAAACAACTACTGTGGCTAGTGGCTAGTGTGTTGGACACCCCGAATCGAGATCCTCCCTGACAGATGTTTGTCTAACCTGCTCTTAAATATCGCCACTGATGGAAATTCCACAACCTCCTCAGGCAATTTATTCCAGTGCTTAACCATCCTGACAGTTCGGAATTTTTTCTAAACCTTCCATGTGTTGCTTCTCGTCCTATTGTCTGATGTTAAGGAGTATAATTTTTTTCCTTCCTTCTTGTAACATGCTTTTTGAAAGCTGCCATCGTGTCCCCTTTCAGTCTTCTCTTTCCAAAGTAAACTCAGTTCTTTCAGTCTTCACTCACAGGTCACGTTTTCTAGACATTTAATATTTTTTCTTGCTTTTCTCTGGACCTTCTCCAATTTGTCCATAGCTTTCCTGAAATGTGCCCAGAACTAGACTCCAGGTGAGGCCTAGTCAGCGCAGAGTAGAGTGGAATAATCACTTCTTGTTTCTTTCTTACAACACTCCTATTAACGCATCCCAGAGTGATGTTTGCTTGTTTTGAAACAGTGTCACACTGTGGACTCATATTTAGCTTGTGGTCCACTATGACCCCTAGATCCCTTTCTGCCGTACTCCTTCCTAGACAGTCACTTCCCATTCTGTGTGTGTGAAAATGATTGTTTCTCCCTAAGTGGAGCACTTTGTATTTGTCCTTATTAAACTTCATCCTGTTTACCTATTTCTCTAGTTTGTCCAGATCATTTTGAATTTTGACCCTATCTTCCAAAGTACTTGCAGTCCCTCCCAGCTCGGTATCATCTGCGAACTTTATAAGCGTACTCTTTATGCCATTATCTAAATCACTGATGAAGATATTGAACAGAATCAGTCCTCAGCTGATCCCTGTGGAACCCCACAACATGACTGTGAATTGTTAAGAATTACTCTCTGAGTATGTCTAAACTACATGGCTCCGTCGACAGAGCCATGTAGATTTGTTTGTTCGGAAAAGGGAAATGAAGCTGCTATTTAAATAATTGCGGCTTCATTTAAATTTAAATGGCTGCCGTGCTGAGCCGACAAACAGCTGATCAGCTGTTTGTCAGCTCAGTGCGCTAGTCTGGACGCTCCCGCACCGACATGAAAGCCCTTTATCGACCTCCCCGGTAAACCTCATCCTACGAGGCATAACGGGGAGGTTGATAAAGAGCTTTCAGGTCGGCGCGGGAGCATCCAGACTAGCACGCTGAGCCGACAAACAGCTGATCAGCTGTATGTCGGCTCAGCGTGGCAGCCATTTAAATTTAAATGAAGCCGCGATTATTTAAATCGCGGCTTCATTTCCCTTTGCCATCAGCCTAATCTACATGGCTCCATCAATGGAGCCATGTAGTTTAGACACACCATCTGAGAGTGGTTATCCAGCCAGTTATGCACCTATCTTATAGTAGCCTCATCTAGTTTGTATTTCCCTAGTTTATTGATGAGAAGATCATATCAAATGCTTCATATGATCATGCAAGATCATATCAGATGCTTTACTAAAGTCTAGCTATACCATTTCGACCACCTCCCACTTATCCACAAGACTTGTTATCCTATCAAAGAAAGCTACCAGGTTGGTTTGACATGATTTGTCCTTTACAAAGCCATGCTGGCTAGTACTTATCACCTTATTATCTTCCGGATGGATTCCTTAATTATTTGCTCCATTTTCTTTCCTGGCACAGAAGTTAAGCTGACTGGTCTGTACTTTCCTGAGTTGTCCTTATTCCCCTTTTTATAAATGGCACTATATTTGCCCTTTTCCAGTCATCTGGAATCTCTGCTGTCTTCCATGACTTTTGAAAGATGATAGCTAATGACGCCAATTCCTCAATCTGCCCCTAGAGTATTCTAGGATGCATTTCATCAGGCCCGGGTGACTTGAAGACATCTACATTTTCTCAATCATTTTTAACTTGTTCGTTTCCTATTTTAACTTCTGAACCTACCTCCTTTTCTCCAGCATTCCCTGTGGTGGGCATCCAGTCACCACCAACCTTCTGGTAAAAACCGAAACAAAGAAGTTAAGCCGCTCTGCCGTTTCCACATTTTCTGTTATTGTTTCCCCCTCTTCCCTGCGCCATCAGACTTCGCTCCTTGTGAACCTACTTGCGGATTTCTTACAAAGAAACTGCTGAAGCCCAGCCAAACTCAAAGCCTGGAGTGCCGAGCTCTTTGGCTTTGCTTTGTTTGTGTTCAAAGTCAGACAGGGTATTACAGCCACAGTGGCAAGAATGAAACTCTGGTCTGTGCTCGTCTCTCAGCATGTGCCTCTTGTTAGTCACAATGGCTTCATCATGTGGATGGACCAGACGTGGTGGGCATGCACCGGTGTCATCCGCAGTGCTCCCTGAATTTGATTTCACGAGACGGGCACCGAGCCCAGTTTCTCAGCCGGTGCGATACCACTGAAGCTGACTCTCTGCGACCGCGTTTTCAAAGGCCCGTGGACAGTAGGGCCGACAATCACCCCTGCACAAGATGTGCTGGGGGCCCGGCGCTGCACTCCAGGAAGGGGCGGGACCTCAGGGGGAAGAGGCGGGGCCTCAGAGCCCCACAGAACGCTCGGCGTGGTGCTCCAGCGGCGATTCAATGGGGTTTGAGGCTCTGGCCGCTGCTAATCACTGGGCACTAGGGAACGCTTCCTTTGCCCCCCCCACCCCCTGTGTCGGCGGGCCTGCCTGCGGAGCATTTGCAACTCCCACTCATCTCAGGCGGGAAGGAATTCAAACGGAAAAGGACATCTTTGCCGAAGAGCCGCAAAGTGTGATGCTCTGCCACCAGCAGAGGGCGCACCCTTTCCCTGACCTGCCTTTCCTCTTTGAACTGAGCATTTTTGACACCGATAACGTCACTGACCAAGGGACTGTCCCAAAGCCCACTGCTCTTCCACTGAGTTTCCGCTGACTTTCTGGGGACTTTCCAGGGCTTTGGATCAGGGCCCAATTCAGCTCCCCAGGAAGCAAAAGCTCCGGCGCCCAGGGGACTGAGCCAGCCTTGGACAGGGAGAAGAAGAAAACCACTTAGCAACTGTCCCTCCTTCCTTCACTTAATGACATGTCATTTCAAAGGAAGTGTGTGACCCAGAACACTGACACGGCCGGAGGCGGTGAAAGGCGAATTTCTGAATGGAGACGGCTCCAAGCTGGGCAAAGACACCGCGGCAGGCTTCAAAAGGTCAGGCGAGGACAGGCCCAAAGAGAGAGGGGAGGCGGGAGTTAGGAAAATGAAGGAAAATGACCCAGGGCTGCGTTTTGGAGCACGTCAGGCGGGTGGGCAGAGAGCCTCAGGCAGGATCTGGGGTCAGAAAGACGTTTCTGAAACAGCCACTTCTGAGCACACGGATGAAAGGCCCCGTAGGACATGGCTCAGAGCTCGGACCCACATCGGAGGGAAAGAAACCCAGAGTAGCTGCTAGTCCAAGGAGCCGCCCCACCGCTGGCTGGAGTCATAACCTCAGGTCACAGGCAGATGCTGTTCGTTCGTGGAGGAGCACCTCTGTCCACAGTCACTGAACAGTGCCCCGGGGGAGCCGGCTGTGCCAGACAGAAGCCTTGTCTAGCGGCAAGAGTGTGCAAAGGAGCCAGTGTGCAAGGTGCTGTACAAAAACACTAAGAGGGACAATCCCTGCAGCCATGGCCACAGGAGTGATTTGCTCCCTGCGGCTCAGAAGCGGGACTAGATTCCAGGTGTCTTCACACCTGCACGGCTCCTTGGGACACTCCCTGAGCCAGCAGGTTTCAAACTTTTTTTCCCGACCCAGTTGAAGGAAATTGTTGCCCATGAGACCCAACAGAATTATATCTTCTGGCTGGAGTGTGGGCTCTGCGGTAGGGCTGGGGAGGAGGAATTTCCAGTCCTGCCACTGACGATGTTGCTGCACCCCCGAAGCAGCCAACAGCAGGGCCAGATCCTAGGTGGGGGGGGGGGGCCACGGAGCTCCGCACACTGTTCTCTCCGGAAGGCACTTCCCTCTCATTGGCTGGTTGGGGTAGGGCAGCATGTGGAGCCTCATGCCCTCCCCAGCAGCCAAACCTGCTGCTGGGTGCTTCTGGGGAAGCTGCCTTAGCACCCCTGCTGGTCACCTTATGACAAGGTGATCCGGTGCCTGCCGTTCCGCAACCCAGCACTAGACCTGCCGCCTCAAGATCCCGCTGGCTCACTCTGTGAACCAAGTTGGGCCCTACCTCTGTGCCTCAGTTTCCCCATCTGTCACATGGGGGTTGTGCGACGGAGCCACCTCCCATAGGGCTATGAGGGAGCGTGTTTGTAGCATGTTGGGAATTAGTCATATGAAATAAAGAGTGTGACCCTTCGGGTGAGGTTTGGCCACCTCCACCCATTTGCCACTCCACAAAGGTTCAGAAAAGGGCAACAAAAATGATTCAGGGTTGGAACAGGTCCCCTATGAAGAGAGATTAAAAAGACTTGGACTTTTCATCTTAGCAAAGAGGAGATTGAGGGGGGATATGATCGAGGTCTATAAAATCATGACTGGTGTGGAAAAAGTGAATAAGGAAAAGTTATTTACTTATTCCCACAGTATAAGAACTAGGGGTCACCAAATACAATTAATAGGAAGGAGGTTTAAAACCAACAAAAGGAAGTTTTTCTTCACTCAGCACACGGTCAACCTGTGGAACTCCTCGCCAGAGGGGGTTGTGAAGACCAGGACTTTTATAGGGTTCAAAAAAGAGCTAGACAGATTCATGGAGGTTAGGTCCATCAACGGCTATTAGCCAGGATGGATAGGAACGGTGTCCCTCGACTCTGTCTGGAAATGGGTGACAGATGATTCCTTGTTGTGTTCCCTCCCACTGGGGCACCTGGTGCTGGCCACTGTTGGCAGACAGGACACTGGGCTAGATGGACCTTTGGTCTGACCCAGTCTGGCCGTTCTATATTCTTATGTTAAAGGAGCAGGTCCCCCTAAAGCGTGGGGGGCTTGCATTGTTCCAGCGCTCCGTGGGCTTCCCCATGAGCTCTGCACACCTACACCCCTCCGCTTCAGCCCACGGACGAAACTCGCAGCCTCCTCGACCCAGAGCCCCACTTCATGGCCTAAAGCTTTGGAACAAAAAACCTCTTTTCCCCTTCAACGTCCCTTCAGGACTTGCTTGTGCTGTTTACGGGGCCTGTGTCACCGTTTGTGCTCCTCCAAGAACATGCTTGGGAGAGGACGGGCCGTGCGGCTGAGAAGCAAAGCGACAGCCGACAGGTTCCCTGCACACACAACTCCCGCGGCGTGGCGCCCCCGCGGGGAGGCAGGTCTCGCAGGGCTAGCGAGGCACAGCTCCTGGGGGCCCGACCTGGCTCGTCACTGAATCAGAGCAAACCATTCTCTCTATGGCTGCCAGAGGCGAGGAGGAAGCCAGGTGCAGTGGTTAGGGCAAACCTAGGCCATGGCATTTGGGTTGTTGCTATCCCCACAGGGTCACTCGGTCTGTCTCATGATCACACGGCTTCTAGGGACCATTCCTTAGGGCTTGGTCTTTGGATTGTGGAGCTCGAACGGCAGGGACGGTGCCTTCCTCTGTGGGGCACCTAAATCAGGGGTTCTAACACCCTTGACTACTAACCCCGGGAGACGGAACCAAAGCTGGATCCCAGCTGCTTCGGGAGGCGGGACCAAAACCCAAGCCCCATTGTCTTGCGCAGGGGGTGGGCAAAGCCAAAGCAGCAGGGGCCTGTAACTGAGCCCCGTCGTCCAGGGCTGAAGCCCTCCGGCTTTGGCCTCTGTTCTGGCGGGTGGGGCTTGGAATTTTGACTTTGGTCCTGGCCCCAGGCCCCAACCCATTGTCTGAGAACCGCTGAGTGAATGAATATCCTGTTCTCCAGGCAGCCCCCTCTTAGATGGGGCAAACTGGAGACCCTCACTCCGTCTGGAGGAAATGCATCCCCGTGAGCGGCTGCAGCAGTAATACCCCCTGGGGACACCAGGGGGCGCCATGCTGCTACCAGTGCCCTCTTTGGGATGAGCTGCAGTCCTGACCTCACTGGGGAAGGGGTTGGGGGTCTTCCCTTCAGCACTGCCCCACAGGCTTCAGCGGGAGACTGTATCCCCGCCCCGTCCTGCACAGCTCTGCAGCATCGCGGCCGGACGGTACACGGCCTCTGGGCTCCACCTCAGAGGTGGCCGCATTTCAGGGGCGGGTCCAGAGATCCCGGGGGGTCCGCATCTCAGACTGTAGATGATACATGGATTCAAGGGGTCAAATAAAGGGCAATTATTATCACCAGGGGACCATTTTGGGTTTCCTGTCCCTTGCCTCATTCCCATCGCTCTAGGCCATGAACATGCCCAGGGATGAATGAGCATTTAATTAAGAGGAGACAGTCCCTCTGCCTTCTTCTCCACAAGGGCTGTACTTAAAGGACTGCACAGGAGCTTCTTCAGGGGAGAAGGCCACTATTATTGGTAATACATATAGCAATCAACACCTACCGAATGCATATGATGTATCACACACACACACACACACACACACACACACACACACACACACACACACACACACACACACACACACACACACACACACTCTGTCTTACCAATAGTTGCTTCCCCTAACTGCACTGGCCAGGTGAGTTAGGTGGGGGAAGGGTGGAACCAGGCTTCTGCTGATCCTGATCGATGCTTCCACGTGGACAAGATGAAAACCTGGGGTCCCCCTGAAAGATGCCTTCGATTATTAACCTTCAGAGGGGTAGCCGAGTTAGTCTGTAACTGGAAAAACGTAAAGTTTTTCTTAGGTTTATAGTGGCTTCCCTCTCATGCAGATCTATACCAGTTAGTCATCACATGCATGTGCAAAATCTGTGAGTCCTCATATGCATGATTCTGGGGGGGTGTTTCAATGAGGTGTGTCACCTCCAAAGAGGGGACTTCCAAAAGCAGGCCCTTGCTGCTGACTCCCAGAAGTCCAATCTTCTTTCACAGGTCTCAGTGTCCTTGGATCCAGCTCCCAACCCCTCTCCAACCTTGGAAACGTCTGCATGTGCTTGTCTTTTTCACCGTATCCAGTAGCACCTCATCCATTCTGTAGAGCAATCCATTCAGTAAAAGGGGAGAGATCTATTCTGCTACAAAGACATTCTCATTACCTTATTTATTTGTAGGGACTACTCTACCAAGACTTAATACAAAAGACTTAATACGAAGTTTCTATGTTCTATAGGAAAAGGCACAACATTTCAGTGTACAAAGCTATATAAAGGGGGTGGATACAAAGTTAAAAACTTAACACAGAGATGATATGAAGATGATCCACACACACATGCAAATGATGAATACAGAGATTTATGATGAATACAGAGATGTAGCGACCTTAGGCGCTGGGGGCATCCTTCCTTCCCTCGATTGTCACCTCTTTGCAAAAGGAAAGTGGCAGTATCCTGGTGTCAGCAAATCCCTAAGGCCAGACATGGAATGACGGAGCTGAGGGCTGGCAAATCTTTCTCTGTCAGGGCCCCATGAGCAGAGTATCCAGCAGCTCGTGGTCTTTGCCATAGGGCAGTGAGAGCTATCGGTCCCTTTTACAGAACTGAGGCCCATAGAGGCAGAGAGAAATGTAACCCTCAAACAGCTGCACCATCCTTTCTCTCTAACTAGCAACCATGTTCTGGATAGAAGAGCATTCCACGTGCAGCCAGTCATGCCTGTCTCTCGGTAGGAGACCCTGCCAGCTCTCCGTTTAGCTTCGGCGATGGACAGCGAATGGCTCAGGAGCCGTTGAGGGCTACCATCCAGAACCCTTTAGACCAGGGCTACTCGGCTTTGGAAGCTCCGGGGGCCACAATGATACTCACAGCACATGCCGAGGGCCGCAACTCCAGTGTGGTTGCATATACACGCAAATATATACAGGTGGTCCCCGAGTTACGAACGCGTCAACTTATGACCATTCGTACTTACAACCAACCTCCCATTAAGTGCATTACAGTCGGTCCCCGAGTTACGAACACACGATCTGCACTTATGAACAGCGCAGTCACATTTAAATGAATGGCATCCGACTTACGAACAGATTGAGTTATGACCAAGTGTTTGGTACGTAACTCGTTCGTAAGTCGGGGTCTCTCTGTATGCAAATATATGCAATTAACTTTTTTCACACAGATGGGTGTGAATACAAAGATGAAGGCAAGATGACCCAATACACAAGCCCCATTTAAGTCATTCTGCTGATGTTAATAAAATGCAAGATTGACCTGATTTCTACCCACATGACAGCACTTTTCGTGAGCAATGGCAGTCCAGGAATTGAACTACTAAAATGCATCTCAATGGAAGACCATTATATTGGCTCCCATCCGCAGGCTGCGTGTTGAGCCCCACGTAAACCCAAACTGCACCGCGATCTGCAAACAAACGGGCCGCAGGCTGCATGTGTAGGGTTGTCAGGTGTCCGGTTTTGCACCGGACAGTCCAGTATTTGAGCTTTCTGTTCGGGAAACCCGAGGGCTGTGTCTAGACTGGCAAGTTTTTCCAGAAAATCAGCCGCTTTTCCGGAAAAACTTGCCTGCTGTCTACACTGGCCGCTTGAATTTCCGGAAAAGCACTGACGATCTACTGTAAAATCATCAGTGCTTTTCCGGAAATACAATGCTGCTCCCGTTCGGGCAAAAGTCTTTTTCTGAAAAACTTTTGCGCAAAAGGGCCAGTGTAGACAGCACAGTACTGTTTTCCGCAAAAAAGCCCCGATCACGAAAATGGCAATTGGGGCTTTTTTGCGGAAAAGCGCGTCTAGATTGGCCACGGACGCTTTTCTGCAAAAAGTGTTTTTCTGGAAAAGCATCCTGCCAATCTAGACGCGCTTTTCTGAAAATGCTTTTAACGGAAAACTTTTCCGTTAAAAGCATTTCCGGAAAATCATGCCAGTGTAGATGTAGCCATTGAGAAAATAGAAATGAGTGAATAGAAATGTCCGGTATTTTCTAAATCAGATGGAATGTTGATTGTGATGGAAGGTCAAGTGTGTCCGGCATTTTTGTTGGAACCATCTGGCAACCCTACTCATGCAGCCCGCAGGCCATGTGTTGAGTAGCCCTGCCTTAGACAACAAGCTGCCAAGCCATGAGGTGTCGCTCCCTTTGATGAGTCCCGAGCTTCGCGGCGGGAGCCAAGCGGCTCTCGGAGCGCAACAGCTGTGGGCGATTTCCTTTGTCCCGCCCCCGCACATCTGGCCGCGGGATGGCCAACGGCAAAGCACCTGTGGGCCAGACGTGCACAAGAGCAAAATGTGCTACTGTGAAGTCGTCGCCACGGATGGGGCCACAGGCAGCACATGCCAGCGGCTCTGCTGTGGAGGCCTGGGAAAGGTCACGCTGGTGGGGAGCCGATGGAGGTTTGCAGCCTGTTGGTGAATCCACCTTCCAGATGCGAGCGGCCAGCTCCCAAACCGAGTGAGGCAGGCTCCTTAAGCTCTTGGCACAACTCCCCCTCCAGGAGACCCTGGAGGGGCTTGGAACTGCAATTTGCCTCTTCATCTCCCTTTTTCCTTATCTCTCGGGGGCCACCAAATGCCAGATCCCTGCCACCAAAGATCTCATAATACAAATTGAACAAACCTAGTTAGGGTTGCCAGATGGTTTAACCAAAAATACAGACCCCCCTCCCCCCAAAAAAACACCGGGGGAAAAAAATCTGTTGAGAAAAGAAAAGGGAGAGACCAAAGTTGTTGAGCAAAAATAAAAAAAATTAAAAAAACAGCATGGCCCCTTTAAAAAATGCCTTTGAGGCTTTTTGCAGATGGCGGTCTTGTTTTCCTGCTCTGAGCCAGAAGACAGCTCCCCTGCGGAACCAGGTAAGCAGGGGAGAGTTGGGGGGGGGGGGGAGGAACGGGAGGGGGGCGGTTGCTGAGTGTGTGTAGGGTTGCCAGGTATCTGCTATTTTCGCTTCCTGTCAGGGAAAAAAATCAGAAAATACTGGACATTTTAAGTGTCTGGTATTTTCTGAATTTTTTTTACCAGACAGGAGGCGAAAATACCAGACTGTGCAGGTCAGTTCTGGACACCTGGCAACCCTAAACCCAGTCCTCCGATCTGACAATTCCACACACATTTCCTCCCACCATAGTGTCTCAATGTATCTTGCAAATGTTCCAGAAAGAACCTCCGATGTCCCCTTTCTCCAGGACTATTTTACAGTGTGGGAAACTGAGGTACAGAGAGGTGTGGGGGGGGGGATCAATTTTTTTCAAAAAGTGGTCACTGATGTGAGGTACCTTGAACCTGGTTTCCAAAGGGATTGCTCTTCCTGCTAGGGGCCCATGGAGTTGTGGGTGGAGAAAGCAAGCCCCCCCTCTCCGAATTGGTCCTCTCTACTCCCAGAATGCTTTGCGAACTGGTGCCCTCTGGGATCACTCCTCCAATCTGCAGTTACTGCAGCCTCTGCTCAGCTGTCCCAGAATGCACTGCAGGGCATGGGGCGGGGCTGTCAAGACCGTTGACTCACCGGCGCGGCTGTGCTGCCTAATGGGGCTGCCAACGAATGCCCTGGACTACACTGATGTTCGCCCGCTCCTAAGGGACTGGGTCTTTGTGAGACAGGCCCAACTGGCTGTCTACACAATGGCGTGTTGTGGACAGAGCTGAATATTTACGGAGGCCATCGGGCGAAAGGTCTTGGCTCTGAGCCGGAGCGAAATGTCAATTCTGCCTCCACTCCAGGGGCGGATGCTGTGGATCAAGCCCCCTACATTGGTTTAGATTCCTCGGCTCTGGCTTTGTTATTAAAAAAAACAGAGAGAGTTTATTGACACAGCTTCTCCAAGGGCTGAGAGCGCAGGGCCGAGAAGCTGCCAGCATGCTTTGTAATGGTAGAGCACAGGGTTTTCCCCCAGTGGCTGCTCTAAGCACAATGTGGCTCGGCCAAGCCCAGGCCTGGAGTTGACCCCAAGCTAGCAGCCATCACCAATGTTCCCTCTAATTGTTTCCATCCATGTGTGGAATAAATTTTGTTGCCTGCACTGAGGCATGCACAGATGTGCACCTCCCGTAGGAACATAGGCTGCCTGCTGTGGGTGCTCTGCTAATCAGTTGGGCAGCACTGAAATCTCTCTTGGGTGGCTGCCCAAGGGCACAGTTTACAGGGAACACAGGCCATCACCCCAGTCTCTAGACTGTTCCTGAGTGGAGCCCCCTGCAGCTGCAATGCAGCGTCTCTGGGGGTGGCACATAGAGCCCCACACCCCCTTGTACCCGACATGCTGAAGTCTCTGATGTGGCTAGATCCGGGCTTGGGCGTGCGACTTGTTGGGGCGTGCGACTTGCCCCTCCAGCCGGCGTCCCAGTCTCTGCTAACCACCCGCTCAGCTACCTTATTCAATTGGTTGCCAATGAGCCGATCCCCGACCTGCCACGTCCCAGGCCCCGTCATTTCGGGGGCTCGTCGGCTTGGTTAACCCTGATCCACGGTGTGGGGCAGATTGCGTCATAGCACGTGGCTTGGTTAAAAGAAAGAAACCTGCCATTCGGCTCCGTTGGCTCCTTTTCAGCGAGACCTGGGGGGAGCCCAGCAAAATTCCAGGTGTTTCCCATTAGTCCCTGGCTTGTCTGTCAGTTCCAGGGGCTAGCTCGGATGCCAGGAATAACCCACGTTTTTGCAGATCCAGGCCCCAGGGCTGCGACTCGAGTGGCCCTTACTCAGGTGAGAGGTGGCGCAGGAGCGAACGGGGCCGCCTGCCCATGGGATGGTCGCCGAGTTGGTCTTTGGCACCGCGCAGGGTTCTAGCCATCGGACACCGGCGGTGCAGGACTCGGGAAGCAAAGCTCGCCTGAAATCGATCTGCTGCGATGCTTGACTTTTATTACCCACAGGCACACAGTGATGCAAGAGAGACTTTACAGCCGCCCTGCTAATCTGGAACAGCCGGATACATTCCAATACCCACAACCCAAGCTCCAATCAAAGTGGCTGCCAATAGTTTTACACCGGCTCCGTGCTGCCAGGCTCCACAGCCCAGCGGGGGACGTATTAATCTGGGCTATAAGTCCAGAGAATCAACGAAGGGAGACTCTGCTTTGAAGAAATTAATTACTGAGCTGGGAAAGAGAAGTTGACCCCAGATGGGGAAACGGAGGCACGGAGAGAGAGAAAAAAGACTTGCCTGAAAGCACATAGTGAGCCCTCTGCGAATCAGTCACAGAATCCAGGCACCCTGGCTCAACTCTCGCCCCCTTCACTCTATCAGTCAAGGATAAAACCCAGGAATCCTAATTCTCAGCCCTTCCCCCACTGTCACCGGCTGCTTGGCTAGTTCTGAACCCCCTCCCCCCGCCGTTCTTACAGAATGATGCACCCGTCTCTGATTTCCATCTGCAGCTCATGGTGCCTATAGCCAGCAGCATATGTTTCTATGGGTGGTGTACAGCCGCACATGGCTTGGTGCACACCTCAAAATTTATTCTGCACACGACAGAAAAAATTAGAGGGGAACGTTGACTGCAACCCTTTGCAGACGCTTCACTTAGCAGTGAAAAGCCCCGGATGGCAATGACAACGGGCCCTGTTCACCTCTTGCTCGACAAGAAAAGCCCACACAGCCACTGGGTCAATGTCAGGAGCTCAATTTGGGCCCAGCACCAAGGTGCCTGGATTGGGGATTCTGGTTCAGCCTATTAGGAAGGGCAGGAGGGGCGAGCTGCAAAGCTTAGCCCCAGCCCGACCAAAATGTGGGGCTTGTTTGCTTAGCGGGCGGACGCGTTTTAGCCCCAAACTCCTTGAGCTCTGGGTGAGCACCCTAATGCCTGAGGCTGGGCAGAGAGACATGGAGGGGTCTCGTGAGGTCAATCAAGTTGCAGCTCCCGCTACGGGTAATGCTGGAGAACGGGCAGAGGGAATGCCCATCGAATCTCCCTGCTTCATGGCAGGCTTCTAGGCTGGCTCTTTACTAACAGAATGATTTTGGTGGATGCTGCAGCTCTTATTCCAACCATGTGCACACAGACTAGCTGCTGGGTGCCCCCTCCAAATCGTTCCCTCCTGCAACCTATGTCCTTCCTCCGAGTTCCAGGCAAGTCGCTATGCCTCCTATCGGCACAGACTGCAAGTGCTCGCCATAGAAAGGCATCTCACAGGGAGGGCCTGGCCCCATAGACTCCCACCAGCTGGATTCGGGCAGCCCAGGAGCCAGAGGGAGGGAAGCAAAGGTGGAGAGACCACTCCCCTTCATCTCTGTGTTCCTGGGGCTGTGAGAAAACACAAGCCAGATCTGTGCAGCTTCTACCTGATCCCCACCCCTACTTGACAGCCCCCCCGCCATCACAGTTTCTATGGGTAGTGCACAGCCGCACATGGCTTGGTGCACACAACAAATTTTATTCTGCACACGGCAGAAAAAATTAGAGGGGAACACTGACCGCAACCCTTTGCAGATGCTTCACTTAGCAGTGAAAAGCCCCGGAGGCATTGACAACGGGCCCTGTTCACCTCTCGCTCAACAGGAAACGCCCACAGTCCCCCCTAGAGTCTAACGCACGGCACGGATGGGATGTTCCACTGGGGAAGAAACACTCCATGGATTATTGCCCTGGGCAGTGACTCCAAGGGACCCAAGCTCCTAATTAAAGGGAGTTGGAGCCAGGTTCTGCCCTGAACAGATATGGCACAAAAGTAGCATGTATACTGGCAGTGGGGGTCCTCCCAGGACTGGCGCGAGGTGCAGGGGCAGAGCCGTCGACGAGGGGTGGGCGCTGGGCACGGGGGATGGGCCCGCGGGGCATCGGCAGCGTTGGGGGTGGCAGGAGCATGGGGGGGCAGCAGGTCAGGATTTCAGGGCAGAGTTTGACAGGGGCTCCCCCGTAACAGGACCAGCCGGGGAGAGCTGTGGAGGTAGAGCTGCAGGGCGGGGCAGCCAGGGCTGGACTAGCTGAGGGGGGAGGCTGTGGGACAGGACTGAGGTGCAGCAGTGACGGGGGAGAGGAGGGTGTAAGCAGTCTCCTCAAACCCAGGGTCACGCTACAGTCTAGCTGCTGTTTTCAGGGTGACCTGGCTTGACCCAAACTCCCCCCAAAGACCCAGAAATCCCCCGCCCCGATGTGTTGCACTCTTGGGCCTCCCCAGCTGGGACCCTACACAGCATGGCCGGGGTGGGGGGTGTCATCAGCCTTTGACAAAGGCACATGAGCCCCAAAACAGCCACCCCACATCCCCCGGGAACATAGCTAAGGGTGGAGCCGACCCTTGTGCAGAGCCCTATCACAGAGCCAGGGCCGCTGCTGGCGGGCGGGTGGATCTCACCCGGAGAAAGCAGGCAGCAGATCAGCTGGGGCTGGTGTCGCTCTGGTGAAGGCTGGTGGTTCCACCTCAGTCCCAGCTGGTGCTAGGCGCTGTACAGACCCATAACAGACAGTCCTTTCCCCCAGAGCTGCCTGGCATAGCGGAGGCGCACTGAGGCCCGAATCCGATCCCAGGGGGCAATTTGGCTCCCCAGGAGCTCAGCCACGTGGGAAAGGACAAAACCAGTGGGGAGGGGCGGGGGAAATCTGGATCCGTTTACGCTTCTAAAAGGTTTTAATAAACAACGAAGACAAATACAAAAGGGCAAATAAAAGGGAGCGTCTGAGCTAGAAGCGCAGCCCCCGCCAGCAGCGCCGCGTAACCAGATCTGCAAGAGCCCCCACCCCCCTTCTCACGGCGGCTCAGACGTGCTTGCAGAGCGGATAATGGATGGGGACCTCTGTGCGGGCTCCCCTTGCCAGCAGCTGTAGCGCCAAAGCTGTTTTCCTTGCGCTGAAAAACTTGGTTCAAGCAACTCGAGGGGGGAAAAGAAAAACATTCCAGCCGAGAACCCTGGGACTCGCGTTCGGAATCAAACGCTGACGAGGCTTTGTCATCATTTTTAAATTAAAGTCCGAGCCTGGAGGAGCCTTTGGCACAGCGCCTCCGAGTCGATTCGCATCGCAGGAGGATGTTGCTGGGAAATAAATCTCCCTTGGCAATGGTGCTCCTTTCCCGTCCCCTCTGCTTTTGCAGAAACATCCCTTAGCTAATGCAGCGAGGGGGAGGTGTGCCTGGGTTGGTGTGCATGTTTGTCCATGTGCACATCCATGTGTCCGTGCGTGTGTCCACGTGTGTTTGTCCACGTGCTTGCGTCCGTTTGTCCATGTGCGTGTGCGCACGTGTGCCTGGTTGTGTATGTGTTTGTCTGTGTGCATGTCCATGTGTCTGTGTGTGTGTCCACATGCAAGTTTGTCTACACATGTGCATCCATGTGTGTCCATGTGCGTGTGCGCACACGTGTGCCTGTTCATGTGTCCACATGTGTCTGTGTTCGTGTATGTGTTTGTCCGTGTGCATGTCCATGCGTGTGTCCCTGTGTGCCTACATGCACGTGTTTGTCCATGTGCACACATCCATGTGTGCCCATATGCATGTGTGCACGTGTGCCTGTCTGTGTGTCCACATGTGTGACTATTTGTATCCATGTGTGTGTTTGTCCGTGCAGGAGTGCCAAAGGGCAGCAGTGCAAACGTGTGTGGTGCATGTGCATGTTTCTGCACGTGCACTCACGTGTGCACACACATCAAAGCAGACCTGATAACAGCCTCTCACATCGTTTGCTGCTGGGTCCATGGCATTGGTTAGGGGGAGAAAAGCCACCTCCTGATCTGGGATCATGCTAGGTCACTGCATCAGAAGGCCTGGCCTTGTCAGCCTAGAACTAAGCATCCAACCTATTCGGGCAGCTGGTGATAATTACCCACCACTCAGGCCCCTTCCACAACTCTCAACTCCAGGCCAGGATTTAGAGAGACCCCAGGTGGTGACATTGGGCCACACAGAGGAGAACCACAGGGTCCGTGTGTGTGTTCTCCAGCCGCAGCAGAGATCCCCTTTACACGGGAGTTCCAGCTGAGCCTGATCTCTGCCATAGCACGAGGCTCTCCAGCCAGCCCAGTTGGGGTGCACCTGCCCGTGTCCTGCACCTGGCACCAGTGCAAATGCCAGGCACAGCTGGCTGGTGAGCGGGATTAGAGGAAGCCGGCCCCTTAGAGGTGTCACCGCCCTGAGTCCATGGTGTGAAGAGGGAAAGCTGGGACTTGGTGGCTGGGTTTGCAGGTGCAGGTTGCTGCCAACAGACCCTCTTGCTTTTGTTCTGTCTGGGAGGGAGACAGGGAGATGGAGAGCCTGAGATGAACGCCTCCCGCAGATGGGAGAGGCCCTGGCTTGGAACGGACAAACAGGGGGTATGAGGCCCCGTGCTCCTTCACCGCAGGCTCTGCGAATGGGGTGCCAAGTGCAGAGCCATGCCCGCCAGGGCAGGCCGGGGTCCTGACCAGCCCCCCATATGGCCAAGGGAGGAGACGTTGCTTCCTTGCACAGACGGAATAATTGTCAGAAACAGGCTGGGAACCCAGGTGTTCCTGGAGCCCAGCCCTGTGCTCAGACCGTCAGCCTGACATTCAGCCCTGCCACGCCCGTGGTACCGCGTGCCGGCGGTCGGAAGGTGAACGTTTCACGCCAGTATGGTGTGTGATTTGTGGCCCACGCTGCTGCGCACAATGCGGCCCTGGGAGACAGAACCTCTGGGCTGTACGTTTGCAAGCGCTTCCTATTCCCTATGTGCTTCAGATGCCAGCAGGGGGCACCGCCCTGGGGGGGGACCCCTTCTTCTCTTCCAGATGAGTCAGCTCAGGAGGGAGAGGGCCCACCAGGAGAGTTTTTGAGGTCTCTTAACTGCTGTGGGGCATCGGATGCAAATGGAAACAAGATCCCCCCGCGCCTCCCAACCGATGCAAAACCCCTTCTAGCAATGCAGCCAGGCCACAGCTGGGAAACCGTCCTAGCAAGATCCCCCCCGGTGTTTGGCGCTCCTGGCAGGGCTCAGCTCCGTTCCACATTCCACCACACGCTTGGGGGTTATTCTGTGCAATGGAGGATTTCACAGCATCACCAGGGCAAAGAGCGTGTGAGCGTGCAGGTGTGCATGCGTACGTGTGTGTGCTGGGAGAGTGCACAGCTGTTATGCCGCTCTTTGCACCTCGGTACTGTGGCTTGCTGAGCTGGTAGAACACGGTCCTGTCGGAGCATTCGACTCCTAAGGAAAGTTGAGGGGCATCACCGGGTGGCAACTCACTGATGGCTCCTCTCCTCCCTGAATGTAGCAAACTCTTCATGGAACCCAGCTGCACTTTTGGCCACCACAACATCCCCTAGCAGGGAGTTCCACAGGTTGACTGTGTCATGTGAAGAAGTCCTTCTTTATGTTTGTTGTAAACCTGCTGCCTATTCATTTCATTGTCTGACCCCTAGCCCATGTGTTATGTGATGGGGTAAAAAACACTTCCTACTCACTTTCTCCACTGCATTCATGGTTTTATAGACTCCATAAGTTGTTCCTTTCCCAAGCTGGAAAGTGCCAGTTTTTTTAATCTCTCCCCATATGGAAGCCATTCCAAACCCCTAATCATTTCTGTTGCCCTTGTCTGTACTTTTTCCACTTCTAATATCTCTTTTCTGAGATGGGGCGACCACATCTGCACGCAGCATTCAAGATGTGGGTGGCCCATGGATTTATACAGGGGCATGATGATTGTTTATGACTTACGATCTAACCGTTTCCTCACATTTGGTTAGCTTTCCTGACTGCTGCTACCCACTGGGCAGATGGTTTCAGAGAACTCTCCACGAGGACCCCAAGATCTTGTGCGTTGAGCGGGAACAGCTAGGTTAGACCCCCTCCTTTGGTATGTACGGCTGGGACAATGGTTTCCTGCGCGCTGCTTCTCACCCATCAACGCTGGATTTCACCTGCTATCCTGTGGCCCGTTTTGTGAAAGCCGGGTGGATCACCACCATGGTGGGATTTCGGTGGACCCTTAGCTGGGGCGCAGTAAAGCTGGTCCCTTAATAATGCCCACCGATCTCCCCTGTTGTAGACGGGGAGGCAACTCAGGCCTAGGGTAAAAAAGGGGGCGGGGCTGGAGCTACCCTCCCTCCGCTATCCCTTCAGTGCCACCCAGGGCTCCAGCAGTCATGTCAAGGGCCGGGGCCATTGCCCTTTTAAATTGCCAGACCCCAGGGCAGCTGTCCTCTATATCCCCCCCCTCCCCACCGGAGTTGGATCGGTCTACTCACGTCACTCTAGGGTTGCCAGGTGTCCGGTATTGGCCCAGACCGTCCGGAATTTGCAGCCTCTCTCCGGTTAAAAAAAAAGTAATTTTTCCCCTGCCCCATGTGGCGGGGGTGTGCGGGGGCGGGGAGTGTGGTAATTTAAAGGCCCCCCCCTTTTTTTTGCTCAACAAGTCTGGTCCCCCCCCCTTTTTTTTGCTCAACAAGTCTGGTCCCCGCCCCCCTTTTTTTTTTGCTCAACCAATTCCTACTCCCCGCCATTTTTGGTATTTTTTGTGAAAGTATCTGGCAACCCTAGCAGGCTCCGCTCCTCCCCCCAAGGGAGGTCCTTTGGTGGTGTGGCCCAGGGCTGAGACGTGTAGAAGCCGTGAGGGAAACATGGTATTTGCACTTGAACATATCAATAATGAGCTGGTCGCCGACGCAGAGCGGCAGCGATGACATGAGGCATTTGCGAGGCCGGCTGCAGGAAGCTGTGGTGAGAAAACCACAAACCAGGAAAGGAAAAGATTGGGATTTGTTGCAAAATGGCTGGAACCAACGCGAGGAACCGAAATCAAGCGCTGAGCTTCCAAGAAGCCGGGGCCAAGCGATGGAGGCCAGGAGATGCTTGGAGAATTGCTGGCTGCTTTCTTCCTCAATCCAGGTGGTTTGGGCTGAGTTTCTCTTGGAGCTTTCGGCTGGGTCTGACCTGAAACTTCAGCTGGGTTTCATGAGCAAAGGGAGCTTCATTGACAAACATTCCGAAGGCAAAAATGTCAAGGGTTTGGCTTGACCACAGGCCCTTTTCCCTCCTCCAAAATGGCTTTGAAGCAGAAACGCAAACAACAACAAAGCAGAGGGGTTTTTTTGGAGGAGCTCTGCAAAACCGGACTCACTTTCTGCAGCTTGGACTGAAACGGGGAGGGTGTGGGGTGGGAATCAGAGCTCCGTGGGGAAGATTTTGCATATTTTCTTTTCTCAAAGGAAAAAAGAAAAGCAGCAACTGCTCTTCATGCTATCAGCTGGCGAGCCAGAGCACTTGGATCTCCATATTCCCTTCGCCATTATAAATAGGTTTTCATGGAAAGCGTTGTCCGAAAGGCCATGAATTTAGAGCTGTGCTTGTTCACAGATTGCATAATAGAAATCGCGGTCCCAGAGGCCAGGCACAGAGACTGAAAGTCACAGAAGTGATTAAATTTTGTTTAATCAAAACAGCATTACAATAACCAGCCAAGCTGCCAGACCGACTTTCCTATGTATTTATAACTCCCAGCGGATGTGCAAATGGGGCTGGGGAGAAAAGCTGACTCGCTGCAGCCCCCTGGTGTCCTACATGCTCATCGCTCGATGCCAGCTGCGAGTGGCTCTTTATTTGTGTATAGGCTTGCCAGGTATCTGGTTTTCACCAGGACTGTCTGTTATTCGGGTCCCCTGTCCAGTAAAAGAAAACAAAACAGAAAATACCGTATTTCGTGTTTCCCTCGGATGGAAGTCTGGTAGGGTCAATTTTCCCCTGCTGCATCTGGCAGGGGTGGCAGAGTGAAGAGTGTGGGGCCATTTAAAGGCGCAGCGCCCCCCCTTTTTTTTTGATCAACAGAATTTTTTACTGTTTTTTTTTTGGTGGGGGCGTGGGGGGGGAGATGTTTTGGTATTTTTTGTTAAACCATATGGTGCCCCTATTTATGTACCAGGAAAAAAGAGAGATGCCGGAGGAACCATCAGTTGGTGCTAACTGGGTCCCTTCAGCGGACAGGCCGGGCACTCAACAGGCATAGTTCTTACACATGATGGACGTGCCATTTCCCTAGGGAAAGCACCTTTGTGCACAATGGCTAATGGCCTTGCCCCAGAAAAGACTCATTTGGGGAGCAGAGGAGGAGGGAGCTTTTGTAGGAAGCTGGAATCCACGCAGTGTGCAGCAGCAGACAGAAAAACAAACCGGATGTCAGGAATCATTTAAAAAGGGATACAGAACAAGACAGAGAATATCTAATTGCCTCTATAAATCCATGGTACGCCCTTTGAGTACTGTGTGCCTATGTGGCTGCCTCATCCTCCCAAAAATATCTTGGCATTGGAAAAGGTTCAGAAAAGGGCAACAAAAATGATGAGGGGTTTGGAATGGCTGCCTTATAAAAAGATGAGGACATTTCAGCTTGGAAAAGATGAGACTAAGGGGGGATATGACGGAGGTCTATAAAATTATGACTGGTGCAGAGAAAGTGAATAAGGAAAAGTGATTTACTTGATCCCATAACGTAAGAACCGGGGGTCACCAAAGGAATTAATAGGGAGCAAGTTTAAAACAAACAAAAGGAAGTTTTTCTTCATGGGGCAAACAGTCAACCTGTGGAACTCCTTGCCAGAGGATGTGAAGACCAGCACTTTAACAGGGTTCAAAAAAGTGCTAGATAAATCCATGGAGGATAGGTCCATCAATATTTATTAGCCAGGATGGGTAGGAATGGTGTCCCTAGCTTCTGTTTGTCAGAGGCTGGTGGAAATGGATGACAGGAGAGATCACTGGATGATTCCCTATTCTGTTCACTCCCTCTGGGGCATCTAGCATTGACCACTGTCAGAAGACAGTATCCTCGACTTTTGGTATGGCCGTTCTTATGTTCACTCCCGTTACTAGTACCTAGGGTGATCAGTAAAACGGCAGAAGACCTAGGTACCAGGTCAGCCCCTTCTCCAGGTGAGGCTGAAGGTGGCCTAGTGGTTAGGGCTACTCAACAAGGGCTCAGAAGACCCCAGTTTGATGCCCTGTTTTGTGGCTCTTAATGAATCAGAAGTAGAGGGAATCCATTCCCAAGCCTCTCATTCAGCAAGCGGAGAGGCCTATGGCATGGATCATGTGTCTGGAGCAGAGCCCTTTGAAATCTGTCCTTGCAAAAGAACAGCTAGAAAAGAATCAGTTTCTTAACTATTGTCAGTGAAAGTCTAAGAGGAGAAAAATGCTACATGCTTTTAAATAGAAATGAGCGAGCTGGTTCAAGAATGCCAACCCCATGGCATTTTAATGCTCTGGCCTCATTTTAGATGACTCGTCTGTCTATGTGAGGAAAACTTGTCAGTCACTATGACAATAATGTAACATCCTGGGCCTGCAGCCGCTTTGTGCTGGGTGCTGTACAAAGGGAGAGGTAGCCCTGACCCAAAGAGAGTGCCGTCTTACCTGGTCTCTCTCTATCTTTGCACGGCATGAAGTACGAGTGTCCAACTGGGATCTTTTGGGCACTGCCATTATGTAAATATTTGCTACTACAAGATGGGCAAAGAGTAGGAGGGGAAACTGAGGTACATAGACGCCAGAACTTACTTAAGGTCACACACCAGGTCATGGGAAGCCAGGAATAGAACCCAAGGCTACAGGGGTCCCAGTCAAGTGCTCTAACCACTACACCAGGCCAAAGAACAAGCCCCAAGATTTATGCAGCCTTGTGCTTCCGTAACCTTTTAATCCTATGTCAATTGCATGGGAAATGCTGTGACACAGCAGCGATTCATGGAGGAAGAGACACAGATGAATTGCCCGTGATTTCAAATGATCGAGTCGGTAAAGCAGACGGCGTTAGTGGGATAGACAGTGAAGACTGCAGCCCATGCACACATGTCAATGTGATTCCCCAGACTCACTTGCTCAGTTTCCTGGCTCACCTACTCATGCTCCTGGGGGACAAGACCATCTTATGACTGTTGAGTGAAGGGGGAAATAGACCTTGGATCTCCCCATCCAATGACCTCGTGATGCAATTTGGTCTCTTATTTACTGGAGCCCCCTGCTTTAATAAGGGACAGCATGTACGCGGAGCACCCCGGATGAGAGCAGAGCTGAAGTGAGCTAGTCTCATTCAAGGCTCAAATCTTGTGACAAATCTGTCTCTCCATTGCTTTCATGTGACCCCGTGTCTAAGGCTCTGCAAGCTCTCCGTGCTGAGGAACGTCAAAGCAGCACAGCTGTCTCTCCAGCCCTCCCGCTGCAGCAACAGTCAGCCTGCCACTGTGTTCCTGGCAGGGCAGAACAGGAGCAGTCCAATAATTTGCTTTTTGTTTGTTCAGCTCACTCACCTGTCAGATACTTCCCAGAGCTGTGAAAGGGGAAGGGCGCATGCCTGCAGGGCAGCAGAGATCACAAAACACTGAGCACAGCCATCAGGGCAGGCATGGTGGGATACTGGTGGAAGCCAGTTCTCTTGGCAAAACAAACCACAGTGTCCACACGGTCGACAATAAAGGGAGGGGAAAAAGGCAGAAGTCTCTCACGGGGGAGGAATTTTTTGTTGCCAAAACTGGGTGTTTTCCCTGACAAAAGTTGCATCACAATGTAAACACTCTCACTGGTTTTTCGCCAAAAGGCAGCTGTGGGCAGCAAAATGTGCCAGTGCAGACAAAGCCTGCCTGTCGACTCCTCTGGGAAGGTGCAAATTCCAGGAGTGCTTTGAGCTCCCCCAAGCATTTTTGGAGTCTTACTTCCCTACGGCGTGCACCTGCTTGGCCTGGTGGTGCAGTCAGACCTCGAATCGCACAGAGTGTGCTGTAATTAAACCACACCGGAGGCCGAAAAAAACTTGTTGTGCGTGATAGAAAATGCTCAAAAGGCTTTATCTTGTTGGGGCCTGTTGCTTGTCTTGCATGGAGCAATCCCGCCACATGCACTCAGTGTTTTCCTGCCGCCAAGGAAGTCTTTCAAAGTCATGTTGGAGGATACAGGGGTTTTCTTTAGTTACACATACATCCACACGCTTGCAGCACACAGTAACATAGTTCGGTTGTTAAAAGCTCCACACTAGCTTTCGTGGTGAGTGAAACAATCCCCCATTAAGACAGAAAATACCTTCTCGTCAGACTTGTTCATACTCCGGATAAAAGAGCCTCAAACAAAAACCATCGACAGTACCATGGGAGTTTTAAAAAGGGAGGATCAAAGGTATATTTTGAGCACGGCTCTACCTTCTGACTTTAACGCTGCTGTCCCAGACTCAGGCTGTAAACCAGAATAGCACCAGAGCCCCGTCAGTTTGCCTCACTGAGGGTCTGGCTGCGATACTGGTAAGTCTCCTCCCAAAAGCCAACACGGTGCTGTCCAGAAAATGTCAGGGTTTATTTCACTGCTCAGGATGAGCCGGGGATTTGGAGCTGGTCTCAACCAGCCTAGCCAAAAAGGGCCCCCAAATTTACCAGCCCTGGCAAAGTTAAAAAAAACCCCCTGCTTGGCCTGACAGCTCTGTCTCAAAATCAGAGGGAGCCAAGATTTGTCAGAAGCAAATCTTCGTGGGGGCCTTGGTGGGCAAAATGCACACCTGCCGGCTATGTAGCGGGCCGGTCAGCCTAGCGCAGGTGCTTGTCTCACCTCTTGCAGAGTAACCTGGGTGGTGCTAACTGGGATTTTTGGAGGGTGGGAGCCCGGACCCCTTTAAGGATCTCAAGATGCATAGGCGGTGGGTGAACCCCTGGCTGGGGGCACTAGTCCTCAGGCTTGCCCCTTCCATCTCAAGCCCTGCCCTTTCCATCCCCCACTGGAGCCCAGAGCCCCCTTCCCCAGTGTGGCCCCACCTGAGGCTAGCTAAGGAGCGTGGGGAGAGCAGGTGGCACGAGGCTGCACCCTACCCAGGCCTGGAGCACAAGGAAAGCAGGCAGCCCCAGCTATCCCACCATCCCAGAGCATGGGAAGGCAGGCCGTGGGTGGCTCCAGCATCCCCTGTCCCAGCTGGAGTACAGGGGGCCTGAGAAGAGCCTCACAAGTGGAGTGGCTTGGGCAGGATAGGAGCAAGGCCACAGCTGACTGTCTGGAGAGGCCCAGCCTCCCCCAGCCTATGCGACCCGCCAGTTATGTGAAGACAGACACTGCTCTCAAAACTTCCCCAGCCTGTTAACGAACCAAATCCCCGTCAAATGAGCAAAGGACTTGGCAAGGCAAATCCAAGCCCTCTTGGGCTCCTCCGCCGTCTGGCTTCCTGCAAGCTGCACTAGGTACGCCCAAGACATTCCTCAGGGGCAAGCTTTCCACGCGATTCCTCTCGAAAGAGACCCCATCCCAGCGGAGGTTCCCAGGACTGAGCAGGGAGAGTCAAAACTTCCTCTGAAAGTCTCGGCATCAAAGTACATCCCCAAAGTTATAAATACACGCAGTTGCCAAAAACGCAACAAGGTCGGAAGCAGTTCAGCTGCCTCTACTGCTCCGGGAGGAGTTTGCGGATCAAGTCAATGACCGGGGAAGCTGGCTGCACCGTGTCGTACTCGGCAAAGAGGTGGCAGAGATTCTCGGCGTCCGTTTGGCTCTTGGCGACGAAGCCAAAGATCCTTTGAGAAAGAGAGAGACCAAATACAGGACCGGTTAGGTTGCGTTCCAAACTGCAGGAGAATGAGCTCAAGCAAGTCACAGAGCGAACGTCCAAGAACAGCAAACCCACGCGGTCCCTTCCCCAGTTACATTCCCGAGGAAAAACCGGCCGGGATCCTCCTGACGATGAAACGTTTCTTGGAGTCTTATAGGAACTCACTACCTGAGCACCGAGAAAACAAATAAGTGGGCCATGGGAAGATTAGGGAGTCGAAGGATTATTCCCCTCTTTCAGCACTGCTGAGGCCATGTCTGGAGTATTGTGTCCAGTTTGGGGCCCCCCCACTACAGAAAGGATGGAGGCAAATTGGAGAAAATCCAGCAGAGAGGGCTGGAGCTTGTGACTTACGAGGAGAGGCTGAGGGATTTGGGCTTGTTTAGTCCAGTGTTTCTCAACTTTTTTTTTTTTATAAAGTAACACTTTTTCCAATAAAAATAAAAAGTAAAATAATAATAATAATAATAATAAAAGTACCCCACTACCTACAGTTTTCAGGCATGCAACATTGTTTTGTACCATTGCAACCCATTTGTTCAAACAACTTAATGGTAGCCGGGCGGGTGATGAAATTTTTGGGTGTAAAAAGTACAAAAATAATAAAACGCTGTAAAACTTAAAGCAAAAATTCAGGTTTCTCAAAACTTCAATTGTGTGGACGTACTCCCCAGACTTCTCTCGAGTACCCCTAAGGGTACTCGTACCACTGGTTGAGAAACACTGGTTTAGTCTACAGAAGACAAGGGTGAGGGGGGATTTGAAAGCAGCCTTCAGCCACCTGAAGGGGGGTTCCAAAGAGTCTGGAGAGAGGCTGTTCTCAGGGGTGGCAGATGACAGAACAAGGTGCAATGGTCTCAAATTGCAGTGGGGGAGGTCTAGGTTGGATAGTACGAAAAACTATTTCACTAGGAGGGTGGGGAAGCACTGGGATGGGATGGGAGGTTTTTAAGGCTCGGCTTGACAGAGCCCTGGCTGGGATGATTGAGTTGGGATTGGTCCTGCTTTGAGCAGGGGGTTGGACTCGATGACTCCTGGGGTCTCTTCCAACCCTAATCTCCTATTATTCTAAAGTGCTACATAGTCCTGTACAGGCAGTCCCCGGGTTACGTACAAGATAGGGACTGTAGGTTTGTTCTTAAGTTGAATCTGTATGTAAGTCGGAACTGGCGTCCAGATTCAGACACTGCTGAAACTGACCGCCAGTTCTGACTTACATACAGAATCAACTTAAGAACCCCAGGCGTCCCCAAGTCAGCTGCTGCTGAAACTGATCAGCAGCTGATTCCAGGAAGCCCGGGGCAGAGCAACTCTGCCTGGGGCTTCCTGTAGTCAGCGCTGGTCAGTTTCAGCAGAAGCTGACTTGGGGACGCCTGGGGCAGAGCAGCTGGGGTGCTGCCGGGTTGGTCCAGTAGTGCCCAGAGCGGGCGCTGCAGGACCAATCGGCAGCGCCCCCGCTGCTCTGCCCCAGAGTCCAAAACAAAAGCCTAGTCTGCTGGGGGGGGGGGGAGCACACTAGCTGCGCCCCCCCCCCCAGCAGACCAGGGACACGGGGAGCAGAGCCACAGCGGCAGCGGGGTGCCGCGCCTCTGAGGCTTTGCTCTGGCAAAGCCTCAGAGGCGGGGACCCCGCCGCGGCTGCGGCTTCAGTCTGGGTGCCTGTGGTCTGCTGGGGACCGTCCCCAGCAGACCACAGGCACCCAGACTGAAGCGGCAGCAGCGGCGGTTCCCCGCGCCTCTGAGGCTTTGCTCTGGCAAAGCCTCAGAAGCGCGGGAACCCGCCCCGTGCCCCTGGTCTGCTGGAGACGGTCTCCAGCAGAGAGCACCGGAGCAGCTTACGAATGGGGCTTTCTCGCCCCGACCTCCGGGGCGAGAAAGCCCCATTCGTAAGTGCGGATCCGACGTAAGTCGGATCCGCGTAAGTCGGGGACTGCCTGTATTTTGTTTCAGCTATTATTCTAAGGATTTGACGGGAGGTGAAATTCATCCCTCTAGCTGCAGCTAGAGCAAAGATCTCACCACGTGTGGGTCTATATGGGTCGTACCACCCTTCCACCCCACAAGGGTTTCATTACAAAGCACAGATGAGTTCTCCTAAATCTATTCAAGCCACCCACAAAGTTTCACTTCGCCTCTTATCGTTGGGTTTCTAATTTCCGGGTTTAGCCTGCTTCTCTCTTCCACTGTTGTTTGAAATGTGTCTGTATAAGTAACCGGAACCCAGGAAATACAATCCCTTTCCTCCTGTGTTTTAAGGGGGTGTCTCTGGATGAGGCTTACCGTGACGACTTGCAGTATTTTTGCCACCTGAAAGAAAAGAGGTGAATAAGCATCCAAGAGAAATCAAGACCCTTAATCTGATTAGCCGCGTCTGATTAATAGGTAACTAGAAAATGGTTATGTTTACTGGGGGGGGGGGGGGGGGGGGGGGGGGGGGGGGGGGGGGGGGGGGGGGGGGGGGGGGGGGGGGGGGGGGGGGGGGGGGGGGGGGGGGGGGGGGGGGGGGGGGGGGGGGGGGGGGGGGGGGGGGGGGGGGGGGGGGGGGGGGGGGAAGCTGAACTGCAAATTAGTCTTTTCTGAAATTTGATCAGTTCTTTCAGTTCTGACATTCAGCTCAGGGCTAATCCTTGCTCCAGTCCTGTGCTCATGTGGTTTTAGGCCAGGTCTACACTAAAGGGGATGGCCAAATTAAGATACGCAACTCCTAGCTGGAATCGACATTCTCTGATTCGAGTTTCCCTGCCACTCCCACAACGGGAGGCTGAAGGGAGCAAACACTCTCATTGGCTTCCGTTACTCCTTGCAGGAGCATGAGTACTGGCTGCCAACAGGGGCACGCTCTGAGTTCGATTTAGTGGGTCTTTACTAGACCCACTAAATCAAACTCCGGATGATTGATCGTGTCAGTATCTTAGATCTTTGACACATGGTAGTTATTTTCCGTCCAGGGTCAAATGAACCCGACAGCACCCACCCTGCTCCCTGGTTAGCTTAACTACCCCAACTTGCAGAGCAGTTGGTTGCAACTTACTTTCTGTTCTCAGGGTCCATGCTACAGAAGCTGAGGGCAGCGAGGGGATAATGCCGCCGGAAAAACACCCTGCAGAGGGGAAGAAGAGCATGCTTTAACAGAGGCAGCGCCTGGATAACGCAATGGGGAGGATACCACTTTTGAGCTCCTCCTGGGGCAGGGAATGAGCTGATGGGAGGGCATCACTGGGCCCATCGACCTCAGCTGACCAGTGATGTGAATGTGGAGCCTGATTCTAGCTCCCGTCACCAAAGCGCCAACGGCATAAGCACCTGGGCTTCGTTCAAAGCACGGCTCAGTGTAGCGGGTCGGATGCAGCCTGGCGCGGGGTGCCCCCACTGAGGCAGGGATTCATTTGGCCCAGAGTTCCCCCTGGACTTCACGCTGGGCTTGCCACCCGGGGAGAGACTTTGGCCCCATGTTAGAGGGGAAGCTCAGGGTTAAGAGAATGAGGTCCTAGAGAGCCCTTCCCTCATTCATGCCGGAATCGAGTCACTCGGCCAGCCTTGACCAATCCGCAGCAGCGCTGTCATAAGCACCGCCCCCCCAGGAAGTCTAAGGCCAGCCTCTCAGCTGCAGCGGGTCGGCACGACCGTCCTTACTTTCTCTGGACGTCGGTCAGGGTTATTCCTTGCTCAGTCACTTTGAAGTGGACGATGGTGGGCATGGGCAGCGTCTCCAGTTCGAAGGTGGAGGAGACAGCTCTCTGGACCGCCGAGGCGCCGGTCAGCGACTCCACGCTCACCGAGTTGAGGTACAAGACGTTGCAGGCTGCAAGAGAACAGCACAAACCCACGGTCAGCACCCCATGCTGGGTCTGCACCCCCCCGTCCCACTTCAAAGAGCCAGTGAGGGCTCCATTGGGGGCCATCTCTTTGCTCTGCGTTTGCACAGCACCTAGCAAACCTCAGGAATATCAATAATTAATAATTATACATGTCGCTCTCTGATCCTTCGCTTTCACCCACCACACACTCGGGACAGGAGGGTTAAAGATCGGGGAGTGGGGGGACTCAGAATGAATTTTATATCCTGCTAAATCTTGGATCTTCCTTTCCCCCATCCGGCCCCCCAATCTTATCCCAGCCACAAAGGACACTCCCCCAGGAGGGCCAAATTCCAGGTGTTCAGAAAGCAATCGTCTGGCCCTGAAAATTATTGATTGGCTTATGTATTGATTATTAATATTGCTTATTAATTAATTATTTATTATTAAGATTGGCTTAAAAAAATCAGGCAATTTTATTCAGTGATAAATGTCGGGATCTTTCCCTTTGCTTTCTGAAGCCTGAGCCAAAGGAGTCACCTTTTCAAACTTTTCTCAGTCATGACAACTACCCACTTCTGTATGTTTTAACACCCGCCGAGATTTGCTGGCCGGCCCCTGACACCTGCTATTGGGGCCATAGGAAAAACACCAGGTACCCCAGGACGTGCGATAGACCCATGGGAGCCAGCAATGCCCTTTCCCCAAAGGTAGGCTCTGCCTCCCGGCATGGATCCTGGTCACGTCAGTGGCTTCCGCGGCTCGTGTTGGGATTGATCACAAACGTGAAGAAAACAGCTCAGGGGCCGGCGTGCTAAGGACTCAATCACTGTGCACGGGGTGAAGTCCAAAGGCCTTGAGGGTGGCGACAGGCTGTCCCCTCCAGCAAGCAATGCCCGGGAAAAATCGGATTGTGTTTCCCTTTGCTCACCGGCAGTTTTCTTTGCTGCAGCAAGCGCAGATTCCAGCGGGGTCTCCGCGCCGTTATGGCCGCCAGCAAAATCTGGGCAAGGATGAAACAGAACGGCATGGGCGGAGGGTGAACGTAGGGTGGGGGGGCAACCTCCCACGCCCGCCTCTTCCAGCTGAGGCCCCGCCCCCTTCAGGAGCCAAATCCACCACCGCCACAGGGGCAGGGCTCCTGCCCACCCTCCCAACCCCCCCCAGCTCTGGAGCACGGGGCGGGCGGTACGTGGCCCCTGCCTCAGGGTGGCTAACGTAGGGGGTGGAGTGTGGGTGGGGCCACGCCTGGCAACACCTTCCCCTGCCTCTTCCACACGCCGTCCATGCAGACCGGCGAGGCTCGGATGAGCCGCCCCGAGCAAGCGGCTCTGAAATCAGCGCGTGGCCAGCAGGGAAACTGATCAGAGGAGACACTAGGCCCAGGAACCGGCTAGTTTTCGGGTCCCAGCCCGTGGATCTCTCTAACGGCCATGAGCAGGCTCAGCCCCTTGATTAGAGCCAAGGTCTCTCGGCACCTCTCTCTCCCCCAGGTTTAGCTACTGCAGCCATTGGGCGGGTGTTGCCTGGAGGATTAAGTCTTCTCCTTAGGGCTCTGCCCACAGCTGGGGAGTTACCGGCCAGTTTACCTCCTCACCCCTCATCACAGCGGCTCTTGCAGCTGCCAGGGGCTCTTGTCCCTCCCATCCATAGGATGGTTGCGGCTGCCACCGTAGGCCCCCCAAAACTCTGGCAGGGGGGACCATCCATAGGAAGGGGGGCTGACTCCCAAGCCCTCCTACCAGTGCAGCCCCCCTTCCTATGGATGGTCCCCCCTGCCAGAGTTTTGGGAGGGACCCAGGCAATTACAGGGCCGGGGCGGCTGCAGGGGTCACTCCCGCACTCTCTGTGGTGGCAGGAGCCGGAGAGGCCCACCGTAGCAGCAGCAAGCAGAACCGTGGGAGTACGGAGAGGGGAACTGTGCTGCCTCTTAGCCCCTGGTCATCTATGGCTCCGGGGAGCAGGGGCAGGAAGGGGCACAGTGGGGGGCGGAGCTTGGGGAAAGGGGTGGAGCGAGGTGGACAGGGGGCAGGGATGGGATGGAGCAGAGGCAGGGCCTGTGGTGGGGGGTGGCCTCGGCCACTTCGGCGTGGGGGGTAGCCGATTTTGGTGGCCCAGGGGAAGAGCGATTCTGTAGCTGGGGCACCCTGACGGGGCTGCCAGACCTGCCTAGCCTCCTGCCCCGCCCTGGCTTTGTCCCAGCATGTCTTCCCGCTGGCCTGATCCCGCTTGGGCCCGTACCTCGTGTGGGGATGGCCAGCCGGCAGGGCAAGGCGAGCGGCGTGATGGCGTGCTGGTAGACGAAGGCCGACAGGCTCCCTGCAAGGGAGACAGCGAGAGGGTCGTCACGGACAAGCAACCCCCCCCGGCACACACGTCCTGTCCCCGGGTTCCCACTGCCCCCCAGCGGAAGTTTGACCCGTGGGCTGTTATCCACACCAGCAGCATGTGGTTCCCGGCGCTTTACAGCACAGATGGGTCAAGCGACAGACACGGAGAAGCGTCCGCCACAGGCATTTCAGCTGCCTCTTGCTGCTTCTTTGTACAGCACCATGCACAATGCATCCCTTCCCCTCCCCCCGGTGCTACCGTAATATACGTAATGCTCCTCCCGTCACCCTCCTCTCCAGGACGGTAAGAGCCTCACCAAAATAGGGCTCGTCGCTAGCCCCTTTGAGGTGCACTCCTTTGGCAGACGACTCAATGAGGAAGTGTCGGACCAGGTCGCCGCTCTCATCACCTTTAAGCAGAACACAAGAGAGGATCTACCACAACCTCCGGGCTTCCTGCACACTCTGGTTTTGACCCGTCTCTTTCCCAGCCAAGGGGGTGTCCCTGTGTAACCATCACTGGGTGGGATTTGAACTAGGGACCTCAGTGCAGGAGTCTCTACAGCTTGAGCACTTAGCTTCGGCTGGGGAGTTTCCATGTTCTTGTCTCTTGCTGTATGTGGCCTCAGTGCCAATCCATGGGACAGCGTCCCACACTAGGTGTGTGGGTGACACCTTCACGGCCCCCTCTACTTCAGCCGGGATTTTCCAAATGCCATTTCAGTAGCCTGGCTCTCCTATACGACCCCTAGACAATTGGGCACCACCCCATACATCCCTTGGACCCATAAATCATAGAGCTGGAAGAGACCTCAGGAGTCATCAAGTCCAGCCCCCTGCCCTGGACCAATCCCAACTAAATCAACCCAGCCAGGGCTTTGTCAAGCCGAGACTTAAAAACTTCTAGGGATGGAGATTCCACCCCCTCCCTAGGGAACCCATTCCAGTGCTTCCCCACCCTCCTAGGAAAATAGTTTTTCCTAATATTCAACCTGGACCTCTCCCACTGTAACTTGAGACCATTGCTCCGTGTTCTGCCATCTGTCACTACTGGGAACAGCCTCTCTCCAGCCTCTTTGGAACCTCCCTTCAGGAAGTTGAAGGCTGCTCTCAAATCCCCCCTCGCTCTTCTCTTCTGCAGACTAAAACCCAAATCCCTCGGCCTCTCCTCATAGGTCATGCACTCCAGCCCCCCAATCATTTTGGTCACCCTCCTCTGAACCCTCTCCAATGTGTCCACATCCTTTCTATAGTGGGGGGTCCAGAACTGGACCCAATACTCCAGGTGTGGCCTCACCAGTGCTGAATAAAGGGGACTAATCACTTCTCTGGATCTGCTGGCAATGCTCTTCTTAATGCAACCTAATATGCCATTAGCCTTCTTGGCTACAAGGGCGCCCTGTTGACTCATCTCCAGCTTCTCATCCACTGGAATCCCCAGGTCCTTTTCTGCAGAACTGCTACTTAGCCAGTCGGCCCCAGGCTATAACAATGCTTCCCTCTGAAGCCCTGTTTTGAGGTTTCAAGTAAAGCTTGGCCCACAGGGGTAAATTTCACAGCTAGATCCAAACTCTGGGGGCCTTAACTGAGCAAAACCCTCGTTGTTTATTGGCTCCATTACAAACGGCTGCCCTTGGCTTAGAGGAGATCTCTGGTGCGTTGAACTCTGTCCTCTCTGTACCTGTCTTGCAGCTGGTGGGCGAGCTGAGAACCTTCATTGCCAGCCCGAACGACCCACGGTACGATGTGCTGTCCCGCATGAGAAAAGCGCCTGGCTCTGCCTCCCTCAGGAGCTGGATTGCTGCCAAGGCACATGGGAGAAGGTTACCCATTTAATCGCAAACTCGGCATTTGCCCCGTAACCAGCCCAGGTGGCAGTGGAAAGCAGCAGGGTGGGTTTCAGGATCCATCCTTCATGCATGGGCAACCTACGCTAACTGTTTAGTGCTTTGGCCACGTCTATACTGAACCGCGGATCGATCTTCTGGCATTTGATCTTCATCGATCTTCGGATCTAGTAACAGGCACTCCTACTCCTCATGAGGTGTAAGGCCAACTCTCCATTAGTGGTGCCAAAGATCGAACTTCTAGCATTTGATTTAGCGGGTTTAATAACCAGCACTCCTACTCTTTGAGAGGAGTAAGGAGAAGTCTCCACTTGTGGCGCCGAAGATCGATCTTGTGGCATTCAATTTAGTGGGTCTAGTTAAGACCCTCTAAATCAAATACTGAGAGTGGCTCCAGTTGGCGCCGGTACTCCTTGCAGTTGCAAGGAGTAAGGGAAGCTGATGGGAGCGGCTTCTCTCTGTGAAGACAGCGCCAAGCTTGGTGTAAGGTAAGCTGACTCCAGCTATGTATTTTACGTTACTGGAGTTGTGTACTTTATCCCGACCTTCCAGGTCTGTTGTGGGCCTGGCTTTAGGGGTGTTTATCAGTTGACTCAGGCATTAGAGCCTCATGCCCTTAAACTCAGAGGTGCAGGCTCTGTCCTTGCAGAAGGCCTGTCCAGAAGGGTGTCACCAGACAGTGGTGATTCAAGAGGCATTTTGACCTCAGCCAGGATCCGGAGCCTGGGAACTGAAAGATAACTCCACCCTTTCCAACCTCAGGTTGACTCAATTTCTCTTGAAGCCCAGAGCGAGGGCCTGATCTGGATGGAGCCCCATCTCTGGGCTGGCAAGAGGCTCTTCCACGTTTCTAACGTCAGGTTTTGGTGGGTTCTGATGCAATTAGGAAATAGGTCACTCTGGGACCTCTGGAATGCCCAAGACTTTGCCAGCCCTTTGTGGCCCCGTGAGACAAGCAGCTCTCCAAGAGCTATGCAGGTGGGTAGATTTGGTAATGGGCTAGGGCTAGCCCCCAGACCTTCTCTCCTTTTACCTTGGTCTCTCGTTATGCTTGGCTTGAACCAGTATTTTGACGTGTCCATCACAAACTTCATGGTTGGTTGACCATCTTGGGAGGGACCTGCAACAGACAGCAGCATTTCCTCACGCACGGCACATGGATGCCTAAGGAGGTTGTGGAATCTCCAGCACTGGAGATATTGAAGAGAAGGTTGGATAGGCATCTATCAGGGATGATCTAGATCAAGCTACTCAACTTTGGAAGCCCTGGGGGCCACAGTGATACTCACAGCACATGCTGAGGGCCTCAATTTAAGTGTGGTTGCATATACAGGCATATATATATGCAAATATATGCAAATAGCTTCTTTCACACTGAGGGGCATGAATACAAAGATGAAGGCAAGACTACACAACACACAGGCCCCATTTAAGTCAGTTCAGCTGATACTAACAACACGCAATCGTTACCCGATTTCCACCCATATGACAGCACTTTTCATGAGCAATGGCAGTCCAGGAATTTAACTACTAAAACACAGATCAACAGAAGACCATGATATTGACTACTTTTTTGTTTTGGCTCCCACCCGTGGGCCGCATGTTGAGTCCTGCGTAAATCCAAACTGCACCGCAGGCCGCAAACAAACGGGCCGTGGGCCGCATGTTGAGTATCCCTGATCTAGATGGTGCTTGGTCCCGCCATGAGAGCAGGGGGCTGGACTTGATGACCTCTTGTGGTCCCTTCCAGTTCTAATATTCTATGATTCTATGACACCTCACTTTTCTTTATAGAAGGGCATAGGCGTGTTTATAAGTACTTAGATGCCAGGGATCCTTTTCCCCGGCAACTTTAACGGGACAGGAACCCGAACAAAGACGGTTTCTCTTTTAACCGAGCTGGGGTTTAAATGTTTGCTCAAGCCTTTCACTTAGAACTTCCCTTCTGGTTCCCAGCATAACTCACTCTCCACTTCATTATCTTCTTGGCAAACCCCAGTCAAGATCAGAAAGATAATAGGCTCCGCTCCTCAGCTGTGCGCTTCGGCCCAGCTCCACTGAAGTCGAGAGCGCTATGTTGAGAGACATCCCTCTTTCCTTTCCCATGAGAATCTAGATGAAAAATCTCTGTCGGGAGCTGCCCCCGTAAACTATTCCAGAGAACAATGGCCCAGTTGTTTACTCTTGAACTAGGAATCGTGTATTTCCCAAACTTTTGATAGCTTTAGATGTCCTCCAAAAACAAATTTGGGGGAGGGAGGGAGGAACAGTCTTAGCAATGAAATAAGGATGAAATTAAAAATGACGGGTCACATTCTCAGCCAGTGTAAATAAGCAAAGCTCCGTCTGCTATAGTGGAATGACCTTGTGCATGCTAGCTGAGAAGGGGGTGCACTAATTTTATGGAACCTCATTGTTACTAGAAGTTTTTACCCACCCTGCTCCTTTTTCGGAGAATGATACTCGGACATTTCTGGAGGCTGGAGAGAGTCTTCATGCATACGCTTTCATGGTCACAATTTATATTGGGGTTCCAGTTTATAAGGGTTAAAATGAGCAGCTGTTTCAACAAATGATTCATCCATCATCCTAGATCTTCGGAGAGTCCAACAGGTTGCTTACGAGTGTAACAAACCAAACCTGGGAGCTTAGTGTAGAAGCCTCGACAACTTGAGCTATAAAGCCAGCTGGCTCTGAGCAAACTCATTCTCTCTAAGGTTGCGTCTACACAGCACCCGAAACTCGAAATAAGCTACTCAATTTGTGTATCTTATTTCCACTGTATTTCAAAATAGCTGATTTTGAAATTCAGCACCAAATTCTGAAATAATGCGCTATTTCTACACATCCCTTACCCTCATGGAATGAGGGTTACAGGGATGCCAAAATAGCACACCCGTTATTTTGAAAAATATTTCAAAATAACGGGCGCATTTAAAAGACGTAGGGTAGCTATTTCGGGATACCTATGGTATCCCGAAATAGCCCCACCTTCTAGACCGGTGGTTCTCAATTGTGGGCCATATGGCTCCCCAGGGGCCACGCCCTACCTCTAGGGGGCCACATGGAAAAAACAGAACATTAGGTAAATTATGGACCTTTTTTTCCAACTAATAGCAGATATGAGGGGGGCCGCAGAGGTAAACGAGGCTCAGAAGGGGGCCATGAGCAAAAAAAGGTTGAGAAACTCTGGTCTAGACAAGGGGTGGCCAACCCATTAAACCAAAAGAGCTGAGGCAGCGGTGGAAAAAATGCAAAGAATTGTTGAGAGAGAGAGAGAGAGAAAAAAAAAAGGACACTACCCCTTTATAAAAACACTGGCTTAGGCTTTTTGGCCACAGCAGGCTGCCACTGGCCACCACCATCTTGCGGACGCCATTTTAAATTGCCGCTGGAGCTGCGGGCTGTTTGGAGGGAAGCAGGGGCGGCTTCACAAGCTGCATTTTTGGGGGAGAGGAGCCGCATGCGACTCGTGAGCCGTGGGTTGGCCACCCCTGGTCTAGAGGTACTCTAAGTAATCTAAGTGCCACTCCATGGGACAGTGAACCACCGCCAGTAGATATGTGACTTATAACCATCTATAACACTCTGGGTGTGTCTAGACTACACCTCTGTTGACAGAGAGATGTGGTTTAGGCACATTCAAACTGCTAATGAAGCTTGGATTTAAATATCCCATTCCTCATTAGCATAAACACGGCCACCGCTTTTTTTCAAAACGGAGCTTCTTCGAAAAACAAAAACAAAACAACCTGGCAATCTAGACACGATCTTTTGAAAATACAACCCTTTTCCGAAAGATCCTTGAGGTTTACAGGATCTTTTGAAAAAGGGTTGTATTTTCAAAAGATTGCGTCTAGACTGCTGGGTTTTATTCGAAAAAGCTCCATTTCGAAAAAAAAAAAAGCAGCGGCCATGTTTATGCAAATGAAGCAAGGGATATTTAAATCCCGGCTTCATTTGCACTTTCAAAGTGCTTGATTTGCATCCCTCTGTCGACATAGCCTCTGACTGATGGCATTTTCACCCTCAAGGACGCAGCTCCTCACATATTAACAATTTATAAACGAAAGCTTGATTGGACGTGGAAACGCAACCTCCCGTTTTATCCTGTCTTTCTACCACAACCTAAAGGGACTCTCCCTGCCGGAGACTCTCACTCACCGCCAGAGAGCTCCACCCAAACAAGCCCAACTTACTATGCGAGGAGAAGAAAGACGTGTCTGAAGAGGTCTTGTTCCCGCGGCTGGTCCCGGAGGATGGGCTGGGCTGGGGTGGGATCGTCTGCTTGGTGGAACCTGGGACACCGTTGGCCACCCTGGAAGACGTCTCGCCAGATTCCACACACCCGTTGACCAGCAGGATGGGGATCTCGGCCATGGAGGTAACGAGAGAGGGCGGGCAGCTGCTGGCATGGCCTTTCTGGAGTGGCGGGGAGGAAGAGGCGTTCGCTGGGTTGGGCTCGGAACCTGGACTGAAAGCCCTGGTGCTCGGGGAGGGGAGATTAGGGCTGCTGAAGAAGCCGACAGCGACCGGGCTCTCCGCCGGTCTGTGGGCACTTGGGTAAGAGTCTGAGTCGTCGTTGAGAAGCGACTGGGTGCTGCTGCGGAAGAAAAGTAGAAAGTACAGGGAGACTGCAGGGCTTGTCTTCCAGCCTGCGCGCTGTGCAACAAGCCGAAGAAGGGGGGTATTGCTCCCACTCCCCCCCCCTGGCTTTGAAGGGTGCCAGCTCCATAAAACTACGGCAGGTGGTGGAACGCGCCAGCCTGGCCCGTGCTTGGCGGACGTCCCCTACCAACGCTGAGTGCGCAGACACAACAAAGGGGGATTTACCTGCCAAGCACGTAACTGGTGTCTGATCCCGGGCTGGTGGAGAGCACGGAGACCCTGCTGGTTTGCTGAGAAGCTCGCGCAAGGTACAAAGCCTTCCGTAAGTTCTCCAGGCCCGGAGAGGTGGCTAGGAAAGCGTTTGGCCCGTAGGAGATGCAGTCCTTCTGACCACGCTGCGGGATGGATACGCTTTCTGACACTCGGTAGCAGGGCTGGGGGGAGCTCCCACTTTGAGGAACTGCCCGGGTGCTCTCCGGCCCGGAGAAGACCACACTGCCATTTGGGGTGCAGTTGTCCCGGGGTGGCACCCCTCTTGGGACCAGGAAGCAGCCGCTTTGGGGAGACATGGAGAGCGGCGTGACGCAAGGGCTGGCCGAGCCCTGCATTGATTCGTGGCTCCTGGCTCGGGCGGGAGTCATTTCAATGTACTTGATCTCTGGAGGAACAAAAGAGCAGCAATTAACAAGAAGGGATCGGACGGGCCCCCAAATCCCTTAGGTAGCTTTTGGATCCTTCGCCTCATATTCTGACAGCACTGAGCAGCTGGGTCAGGATCAGGCCCTGCGCTCCCACCGAACGGCACCCGGACCCTGTGCAGGCGCACTTTCTGCATGAGTGAGTGCACCCAGCCCCTGCAAGTGCAAAGGGCATGTGTGTTTGGTGGGAATTTCCAACAATTCCCGGTGCCACATACAACCCCACACCAGAGCTCTTTCTGCCCTAGTGTGCAGTGTTCCCTGTAAGCTGGGCCCTAGTACAGCCATTCAGGAGAGATTCAAATGCCACCCAGTGGATTAGCAGGGCGCCCACAGCTAAGTGTTTGTTTCTACTGGGTGGTGCACATTCACACATGCCTCAGTGCACGGAGAAAAAATTATTCTGCACGCTGATGGCATAAATCCGCACTTGGATGGAAAAGATTAGAGGGAACATAGGCAGGCCAACACTTCATGTGGGCTGTGGCTAATTCCCTTCTGGGGCTGAAGGCTTTGTGTGGAGAAACAGGGAAGGCTACAGAGCCTGCCAGAGTTTTGATGACCCCTACATCACCAGGCCAGGTGCCATGCAGGTGCCAATTCCTGGCTCGCCTCCCTGAAGTGCTGAGGCCTTGCTCCTAATTACAGGCGGAGCGCCCCGGCCTAATGGCAGCAGCGCCACGCCAGGCCGGGAGACACACAATCGTCTCGGCGTGCACAGCGCCCTCTTCGTGATGATTCCAAAGTGCCTGTTGATACCTGTCGCGGAGGGTGGGTGGTTCTATTTGCCTTCCTGCAGCAGCAGTGCTGTCTGGAGCTGACTAAAGAAAAAAACATCTGGCTACTCCCCAGGGAGCGCCTGTATCCAAGGCCTGGGCAAAGGGTGTGTGAGGCAGGAGGGGCTTTCTGGCCCTGGCCTACCACCGAGGAGCTCCATTGTTGCCCTGGGCCATGTGCACAGGGCGTATTTCACCCCTCTCTCAGGCGTGGCTGGATGTCTAGGGCACTGGGAACTGTACAGGGCAGGGCGCGACCTGTGTGCGGGGCAAAGCAGGTTGTTAGGAGGCCCCTGCACATTTCTAGCTGGTCCGATCGCAGCCGGAGCATTCCAGCAGCAAAAGCAGCCAGACCTGGGACTGCAAGAGAGGAAATTGTCTGATTCCATCGCCCCAATTTGGGCCAAAGACCTTTGATTACAGAAATAGCTCTGAAGGCCATGCATGGTCTCTTGTGCAGGTGCCCCCCAGCCTCTATCCCAGAACATCTCTGCCCCGCTTCCTGCTCTTTCAGGGCTCATGGGGCACCCCAAGAGGACACACATGCATTAGTGTATTGCTGCGTCTGTCCGCCCCCTTGTGAAGGGGAAACGTTTGTTTCTCAGCCACCTGCAGAAAAGCCTGACATTAAAACATAGATTTCTGCAGCCCTGTGCACTCACACTATATGGCCTTCTTGCTCTGGAAGCGAAGATGCTCTATTCCTGCCTCCAGGAGGGGAGGGTCTAGTGGTTAGAGCCGAGATGGGGGGAGGGAAGGGCCAGGAGACAGGACTCCTGGGTTCTATGCTGCTTCATGTGACTTCTAGCACATCATCATAGACTCCGAGGGTTGGAAGAGACCTCTGGAGGTCACGAGTCCAATCCCCTGCTAACAGCAGGACCAACCCTAACTCAATCATGCCAGCCAGGGCTTGGTCAAGCCGGGACTTAAACACCTCTAGGGATGGAGATTCCACCCCCTCCCTAGGGAACTGCACGAGCCAGGATTCTGAGCCCTCCCCCCAAGTACGAATAGATTCCTAGGTTTGACACCCAGGGGGAACGGCTATGATATCTGACTTGTGCCTAGCACAGGCCAGACTTCCCCCCGCTGTAATCTCACAGCTTCTGGCAGAACTACCGCCGCTTTTAGAAAGAGGCACTGCAGCCAGCTCTCAAGACTTCAGATGATGGCAAATCCGCCATCCCCCTGGGTAAGCAGTGCCACTCAGAAATCACCTGCCCTGTTAAAACCGGGCACCCCGTTTCTAACCTGACTGTGGCTAGTGTCAGGCTCCAGCCGCTGGCTCTGGCCATGCCTTTGAAGCCAGGCCGATTCTTCGTGTTAATTTTAAAGGCATCAAGAGGATGGAATTTTGTTTGTTTGTTCCGGTTTCTTTTGTTTTTTTGCTGCTGTAATAAAAAATGCTCTTAAAAGTCTTGAGTTTCCTTGTCGGTAATGTCACATGCCTGGCTGCTGCCCTGTCGTGTGTGGTGAGGGAGAAGAGATGGCTGTGGGAGGATGGGTCACTGCCAAAGACTACAGTCACTGTTTATTGCAAGGAACAACTGTGCCTCGAAGGCATCAGGTTCCAGGGCAAGTCGGCACAAACGTTACTCTTTGGCTGCCTCCTTGGTGCCAGGCCCCTAGGCAAGCACAGGCAGACAGTTTACTGGGCTTGTGAATCTGTCTAGCGTTGAGGAACCAATGTTAAAGCAAATCGGGCTGTGTTTAGATAACATGCAAAAGGGAGCTGGATCTGCAGCACATCAGCACCCGCAGCCCTCCTGGCTAAAAGGCTGACACAGCAACGCTGGGCAATGCTTCCGCTAATCTTTTCCATCCGCGTGCGGAATAAAATTGTATGCGCACTGAATCATGTGCACCACCAGTAGAAATATAAAACCTAGCTGCGGGCGCTCTGCTAATCAGCTGGGCTGCTTTGGGATCTCTCCTGAGTGGATGCTCGAAGGCCCAGCGTACAGAGAGCACAACTCCTGCAGCAGATAACACCAGCCCTGCAGCCCCACGGGCCAGAACTGGGCTGGGCTGAGCTGCCGCTGCAACTCAGATCTGTCCGAGCATGCAGCCGAGGGCGTGAGCCACATCAGCCGGGGAATGTTCAAGGTGGTGCATCCTCCTAGAGTGACAGGGTTGCAGGATCCGCTGGAAGCTGGTCAAGTCCTTTAGAGCAGTGCTTCTTAAACTGTGTTCCGCAGCACACCGGTGTGCTGCGGAGAACAACAGCGTTCAAAATGGCTGCCCTTAAAGGGGCAGGTGACCCCTTTTTTGGGGGGGGGGGCTCAATAACGTTTCCCCAGCCTCTCCCCCCCCCCCCAACAAAAAATCCTTGGTGTTCCTCAGAAAAAAAATTATCGTTTGGTGTTCCTCGCTCTTAAAAAGTTTAAGAAACACTGTTTAAGAGACACCCCGACTACAAATAAAAACCCAGCACTTCTATCCCATGCCCCAATCTCTCCCCTCCACACTATTGCTAAAGAGCAGCTGTCACCCTACCGTAGATACCCATCCAGGGCTCTGACACCAGCTTCTCCCAGGGGCAGTTCATTAGTGTTCCGAGCCCTTGCGACTAGCTCCCGCCTGGACACACTGTGTGTACTTGGCTGTTGTGGGGCCATCGCTTGAACCCAGCTGGCTGCTGCCTGCCTTACAGTTCTTTCCTCTGGGACAGGTTTCATGCTTAAATCCAAGCCAGGGCCATCCTGTGGATTTATGGGGCCAAGTGCTCTTAAACTGGGTCCCTGTGCCCCATCTCAAATAAGATTTCTCAGCATTGAAAAAGTTTCAGAAAAGGGCAACAAAAATGATTTGGGGTTTGGAACAGGACCGATAGGCAGAGAGATTAAAAAGACTTGGACTTTTCAGCTTAGAAAAGAGGAGACTAAGGGGGGATATGATCGGGGTCTATAAAATCATGACAGGTGTGGAAAAAGTGAAGAAAGAAAAGTTGTTTACTTATTCCCACAATATAAGAACAAAGGGTCACCAAAGGAAATTAATAGGCAGCAGGTTTAAAAAAAAAGAAGGAAGTTTTTCTTCACTCAGCACACAGTCAACCTGGGGAACTCCTTGCCAGAGGATGTGGTGAAGACTAGCCACATTCTTGGCTAATGTTTTGGCCCCAAGCAGCAGCAGGGTGTGACTTCAAACCAACAGCCTGGGGTTAGTGGAGCCGAATGGGTTCCTAGCTGTGCCATACCACAGACCCTTTGCTGCGGCGCTGATGCTCACACGCACCCAGCGGTGTTGTTTTTTTTAAAGTTTTTCCTGTTACAGACTCACCCCCTCTGAAACTCTGGAACACGAACACAGCGTGGCTCACGCAAACTCTCCCCGAGCCAAAGGTTAATCCGCCCCCCCACAATTGTCACCCAACAAGAGTGACAAGACAAAACTCTGACACGTCTCCAGAGCCTCTGCGGGAATAATTTCTCGGGGGCTCCCGCGGCCTGGAGAGTCTTGGCTCAGCGTGCTACCTTGGGCAAGCCTCAATCCCTCCCTGGACTCTCTTCCTTGCAAAGGAATTCGCAGACAGATGGCGGATTTGCAACCAACATGTTGCAAAGGAAACACTCCCCGTGGTTCCTTGTGCACAGGCTGGCGCTCCGGCGCCGTCAGCTGCCCCTGACACGATTGCCTTTGCTGGGAGAGCGAGTGCTGCCCCCTGACAAGGTAAAGCACAGAAGACAAGCACACACTAAAAGGTTTTTTTAGGAACGAACGCATGGCTGTGGCCAGGGCCATCCTGAGGATTTATGGGGCCAGTGCTCTTCAACTGGGTCCCTGTGCCCCATCTCAAATAAGATCACTTGGCATTGAAAAAGGTTCAGAAAAGGGCAACAAAAATGATTCGGGGTTTGGAACAGGACCCATATGAAGAGAGATTAAAAAGACTTGGACTTTTCAGCTTAGAAAAGAGGCGACTAAAGGGGGATAGGATCAAGGTCTATAAAATCATGACAGGTGTGGAAAAAGTAAAGAAGGAAAAGTTATTTTCTTAATCTCCTTTGGTGACCCCTTGTTCTTATATTGTGGGAATAATAGGTAGCAGGTTTAAAACATACAAAAGGAAGTTTTTCTTCACTCAGCGCACAGTCAACCTGTGGAACTCCCTGCTAGAGGATGTGGTGAAGACTAGGATTTTAACAGGGTTCAAAAAAGAGCCAGATAGATTTATGGAGGTTAGGTCCATCAATGGCTATTAGCCAGGATGGTGTCCCTAGCCTCTGTTTGTCTGGGAATGGATGACAGGAGAGGGATGACGTGATGATTCCGTGTTGTGATCCCTCCCTCTGGGGCATCTAGCTTTGGCCACTGTCGGCGGACAGGAGACTGGGCTAGATGGATCATTGGTCTGACCCATGTTCATGGTGGGGGGGGGGAGAGATTTTTACAATCTTCAGTACCACATGAATGAACTATTTTTAAAGCACATTTTAAACTAAGGCCCTGTTGACTGTTAAACGGCTGAGTTCCCACTCAACTGGCTCTTTTGCAGGTTCTGCTAATCGCCGCTGTTAAGCTAACTAGATGCTCTCAGGAGGAAGCCGAGCCACGGAACTGGGATAGGACGAGGTGGGTGGATGGGCGTTAAGACCAGGGGTGCCCTATGCAGGTGCGTATTCTGCCTATGGAGAAGGCCGGCTCTGCAGCAGGTGGCAGCCGTGGGGGTGATGGTGGGTGTTGCATCCACCAGCGTGCCCGGGAACCAGGCCTGGTGGCTAAGCTTTGCTGGCTGTGCGCCTGACGCAAGGGGCGCTGCTGGGTGTCCACCCCCTCCTTTGGGGCCCTAAATGAGAGCGGAGGTGCACTGGAAACGCCAGCCTAGCAGAGTGGCCCCAGGTCCCCCAAGAATTCTGCAGCCAGGCTGCAAACGGAACTCCGAGCCCTCAGCCCCTCAACCAGCCTGCCCCAAGGTGAGAAACAGCAGGACAAAACACTCAGACGCGCCTCTTCTGAGGCCCACGCGTGCAGGCTCCAGCTGCCCTGACCTCTATGCTAATGCACTCACACCCTGCACTTCACTTCTGAGCGCCTGCCTTCCCCGGGAGCCCCTCACTGCGCTGCACACCTGCCCTGGCTTTAACCCCAGCCGGCTGCTCAAAAGCCATTAGCTCCTCCACGAATGCCTGGAAGTCATCTCGCCAATCCGTGCCTCAGTTTCCCTGCTGTGAAATGGGGAGGCTAGCTCTGCCCAGCAGCACAGAGGGGTCCTGAGGATAACAGAGGAAGAGGGGCCACAGATTCTAGGGTAATGGGCGGGGGGGGGGGGGGGGGGCTCCACAGAAGTTAGAAAACTTGCCAGTCCAACCACAAAATTGGTTTGCCTGCCCTGATGTGATAGGGAAGAAAAATCACATCCCAACCCTGGTCATGCTGCAGGTAACATGTTTCACCAGTGCCCTGTGGGAGGACTTGGACAGCACGTCTGCCTTGTGTCGTCCCTCCCTCCCCCCGCACCAGGGGGAATTCTCTGGGCTTGCACGGGGCCCGTGCAATGCACGGAAATGCTTTGGGATGTTCACGCAACTTCGCTAGGGCTGAGCTCGCCCTGCACCGGTTCAGCTGCCTTTACCTCACCTACTGAGTCGGGGTCGGGTTTCTTGGCCGCAGCTGCGTCACCAGGATACATGTGTTGGGCAGGGTGCTTCTTGCTGCTGTCTGGTCTGGGCGAGAGGGGCTGAAAGGTCGGGTCGATTTCAAGGATGAGTTGGTTCAAACTTTCTATCGACACGTCTAGAGTCGGAGACACTGGACTGGCATCCGGAGTCGCCTGGGGCTCAGACTCGCCCTTTGGCTGATGGGCAGGAGCGGCCCTTTCCAAAGAGGCGCCCAGATGTTCTCTCCCGGAGTTAGATCCCCGCGGTTCCCCACTGGGCAGCTGATGTGCTTTGCTTGGCGCCATCATGGGCTGGCTGACCCACCCCTCGGGCGAAAAATACGAACACTTTGTAGGCAAGATGGAGCAGCCGGGGCCCCCGGTGGGGTGCAAGCTTCTGCTCTCCTCCGCCGAGGCCACGCAGATCGTCTGGCCCACCCGCAGCACGTGGTTGGGGATGACCTGCGACATTGCTTCGGCTGCCGGCCTCAACGGTCAGTCTGGGAGCGCCGCCCCGCCCAGCCGCGGAGGGAGTTCTCCACGGGCCTGCCTCCACCAAAGGCCACGACGAACCTTTCCGCTAGCCTGCTGGTGGCCCGGCAAGGGAATCTAAAGAATGCAAAGAGCAAACCGTTAGACACTGGGCTCTCTGGGAGCAGGAACGTCTTTCAGCGGCTGAATCTCACCCCTAGAATTCTACCTGCACATAAAAAAAAAAGAAAAAAAAGAAAAGAAAGCCACTTTTCACATTTCCCTTCCCAGCAATGCATGGTCCGAGTGCTTGGGGGCATTCCGGCAAGCTGCAAACCCCACCCCCGCCCGGACAGCTTCTCGGTGGCCAACAGACCCTGCCCCAAATGCTCCGGACAGCTGAATGTCCCCCTCCCCATTTGCACCCTACCTTGGCCTAGGCTGAGAATGACACTGTGATGGGGTGAGGTCACAGGCGACCCCTGGGGGGTGATTTCTGGGGTGCTGACACGGCCACTGCCACCCTCCTATTTCCTCTCTGGGGCTTCTCAATGCTCGGTGCTGCTGGGCCAGCTCCCTGGCCTCCCCCCAGCCAAGGCCCCAAGCTGGGAATCACTCCCCCTCCCCACCGTGAAGCAGTATAGACACTGAATCTCTTCAGGTCCAAGGAAAATGCAGTTTTGGGCAAAACTTCCCAGGATACTACTCCCTAAATGGGATCAGAACCCCAATGAATTAGTTAGATAAGCCCCCTTTAGCAATGAGAGGGGGAATGTGCATATGGATCCACTCCCCCCCCTCCCCCCGTGACAATTATTCACGCTGGGCTTGATGGAAAATAAAAGTGATTTGACTAAGTACAAGCAGTAGGATTTATGGGCTAATAGGTGAGAACAGCCAAAGCGAAGGAGCTCACAGACTCAGAACAACAGAAAATGCTTTGCTAGCTCCAATCCTGAGACCTCAGGACCCAAACTCGTTACAAACTCACCCTAAAACCGTTCTTTTCCAGCAAAGCCTTCCAAACCTGCTAATGGGTAGCAGGTTTAAAACTAATAAAAGAAAGTTCTTCTTCACACAGCATGTAGCCAACCTGTGGAACTCCTTGCCAGAGGAGGCTGTGAAGGCTAGGACTATAATAGAGTTTAAAGAGAAGCTAGATAATTTCATGGAGGTTAGGTCCATAAAAGGCTATTAGCCAGGGGATAAAATGGTGTTCCTGGCCTCTGTTTGTCAGAGGCTGGAGAGAGATGGCAGGAGACAAATTGCTTGATCGTTGTCTTCAGTCCAACCTCTCTGGGGCACTTGGTGCTGGCCACTGTCAGCAGACAGGATACTGGGCTAGAAGGACCTTTGGTCTGACTCAGTACGGCCGTTCTTACGTTGTTATGTTCTAAACCCGAACTGTCCCGCACCCTGGGTCCTTCACCACCTAGCACTTTGCAGGGCTCCTGAGAAAGCTGGGGCCCTCTTAAAGGGGGCCGTGATCGGCAACTAACCCCAACACGGGTGGAAGGGCTGGGCTGGTTTCCCGTTTGGATCGGACGTGCGTCGTCCCACCGGTTCACTGGTGAAGTCTGAAGTGTCGCTCTGGGAACCTGGTGAAAGTGACGCTCTGGCTCGCCCCGGCCTGTGTTTGGTTTGTGTTCCAAAGCCAGCTACCTGCCCCAGGCTACTCCCCCAGTTTTCCCAATCAGCCTGGCTACCATGGATGTTTCTGCTACTTATTAATAAAAACAAGGAATCTTGTGAGGTTGTTAGGAACAGAAATCAGACCCCCTGCTGCATGTCTTATGCCGGGGGGGGCGGATGGGGACAGATTACATTCCAAAGAGCTTATATATTCCTTTGCATTCTTCCTCAGACTCAGCTGGCGTGAAATACAGCCTGTGCACTGAACCTACCAATAGACGTTACCCTCTAAAACCCCACTTCACAACCCGCTACAAACTAAGTTTGGCCTCGTCCCGCATGTTTATAGTCAACGCCCCACAAGAGCTAACATTTGGCATCCAGCAGAACAACAAAGGAGTGAATTCGCTGCATCCTTAGTGAAGGGTTTTTATTGGAGAGGGGCCAGAACCAAAGTGCCAGATCTGAAATCCGCCCCCCCCCCCCACCTCCTACCAGGTCCAGGGCTTTGGGAAAATTTAGATCCAGTTTTAAACTTCGTAATCATTATAGATGGCTGTATAACTGCCCTCTGGATCGTAACGGGGATCCTGGGACCTGCAGCGTTAAAAGCCCAAGGTGCGGAGGGCTGTGTCTACACCGCGGAGCTATTTCGGATACGCCGGCGGTATCCTGAAATAGCTATTCCGTGTCTTTTGAGCACGCCTGTCATTCTGAAATATAACGGGCTCGCTATTCCGACGTCCCTGTAAACCTCATTCCACGAGGAGTCAGGGACTTTTCGGAATAGCGGTTTGTTTCAAAATAAGTGCCTTGCAGACAGCGCCAAATTTCGAAATACGCTGTTTTGAAATTGACTCGAAATAAGTGATGCCATTTGCATAGCTTCTTTCTAGCTACCGGCACAGTATAGACACTCCCTTGCTATACATTGGAGCTGGGAGGTCTAACATTCATATCCTGTGTGCATCAGGATGGGGCATAGACCCGGAGCAGTGGATTACATGTGTCGATGTAATACAAGACGGTCTCTCCGGGCATCTTCTGTGACCACAGGACTTTACATGAATTCACCTTGTTGTGATTTCATTAACGACTGAGGTAAGGGATGAAGAAACCATCCCATTGCTCATAGCCCCGAGTTTGCAACCCGGGGCTTGGGCGGAGGAGCCCAGCGCGTCATGTCTGGCAAGCAGTGAGTAAACGGCCCTGCAGGCTGGGGAGAGCCGCTAGAGGGATGACTGACATTCCTTGAAACGAGCCGGCGTGTTACCCTCTATGACTTATATAACCTCAACCCAACACACGCCTGTAGGACTCACTGTTTCAGAGGGAGACACGTGGGAACAGGAAAGAGGAACGGTGCTCGTGAATAAGCCCCTCTGCTCATGTCTGTATGTGGCACCCGCCTCGTGAGTCATGTTCATTGTATCTCAGCAAGAGACAGGAGAGGCGCCTTTGACTGAAGGAGAAATGGATGTTTCAAGCTCACTTAGCTCCTTTGCAACCAGGGTGGCCGGCCTGTAGTCTAAAGTGGTGTAAATAAGCTGTAATGTGAACCCAGCAGGCAGGAAGACCAGTAGTGAAGGGTTCAAGAGTAATGTTTAATCCTCCAACAACACATATGCTGCGTACATAGAATTCCTCAAAGGGACCGTGGCTATTATGCCTCTGGAAATCCATTGCATTGTAGAATCATGGAATAGTAGGACTGGAAGGGACCTCGAGAGGTCATCAAGTCCAGTCCCCTGCCCTCACCGCAGGACCAAGCACCGTCTAGGTCACCCCTGACAAGGGATTGCCTAGCCTCCTGTGATGGAGACTCCACAACCTCCCTAGGCAATTTATTCTAGTGTTTAACCACAGTAAGGAAGTTTTTCCTAATGTCCAACCTAAGCCTCCCTTGCTGCAGTTTAAGCCCATTGCTTCTCGTCCTATCATCAGAGATCAAGGAGAACAATTTTTCTCCCTCCTCCTTGTAACACCTTTTAGGCACTTGGAAGCTGCTGTCATGTCCCCTTCTCAGCCTTCTCTTTTCCAGGTTAAACAAACCCAGTTCTTTCAATCTTCCCTCATAGGTCATGTTTTCTAGACCTTTAGTTGTGTTTTGGTGCTCTTCTCTGGATTTTTTTTCTAGTTTGTCCACATCTTAATGTGACACCCACAACTAGACACAATCAGCATAATCAGCGTGTATTCAGGCGGAAGAATTACTTCTCGTTTCTTGTTTACAATACTTCTGCTAATACATCCCGGCAAGTAAGCGAATTTTTTTTTTTGGCAACGGTATCACACTGTTGACTCTTATTTAGCTTGTGGTCCACTATGTCTCCGAGATCTCTTTCTGCTGTGCTCCTAGATAGTCACTTCCCATTTTGTTCGTGTGAAACTGATCGTTCCTCCCTAAGTGGAGCACTTTGCCTTTGTCCTTATTAAACTTCATCTTGTTTACCTCCAGTTTGTCCAGATCATTTCTTCATCCTATTTACCTCCATTTCTCCAGTTTGTCCAGATTATTTGGAAGTCTGACCCTCTTCTCCACACCCTGCAAGGAGGCAGGTCTTTTATGCCTGGGTCTTTCATCAGAGTGTCTGCAAAGATCCGGGTTAGAACGAGGTTGCGTGCATCATACCTTGCTGCCTTAGGGAGCAGCCTGTTTTCTCTCTCGCTGTTTTGCCTCGTGTGCCAAGGCACCCAGATGTGTTACGTTGCAACCTTCCTGCAAGAGTATTTTATGCTTTTATCTAATTTCTCAGCGTGCATGGCCTGAGGGTCACACAATCAAACATGGGCCTCTACGGTGGAGCTAAGAAACAGTCCACAGCCAGTGGCAAGTCCCAAACCTTCCACTGACACACAAGGACGACAAAGACACATGGGGGCAAACGCCGTGACACTGGTCTGCAGAGGTGTTTGCTATTGGCCGTGTCCCATTCCCTGTCAGCCTCACTCAGAGGCTCCTGCTGCCTTCTCTCTCGCTCAGACTCTCACACGCTGGCCTGGCTTTCATTCTGTCACCGTTCGGTGATTAACCCGACCTCCATTCCAATGCTGCCACACACTCGTCGTGGCCTCAAATCCCCTGCTGCTACCTCCTGCCCTGTCTCGGGGAGAGAATTTGACTGTACACAGAACCTTCCAGCAGCATCTCACACCACCATGGGTTAGACACCAGCAGGGCAGAAAAACGCTCCAGCCGCGAACACAAGAACGGCCGTACTGGTTCAGACCAAAGGTCCATCTAGCCCAGTATCCTGTCTGCCAACAGTGGCAAATTCCAGGTGCCTCCACAGGGAGTGAACAGAACAAGTAATTAAGTGAATCCCTTCCAGGTCACCCATTCCCAGCCTCTGACAAACAGGCTAAAGACACCATTCCTGCCCATCCTGGCTTATAAGCATTCCTATCCTCCATGAATGTATCTAGTTCTTTTTTGAACCCTGTTAAAGTCCTGGCCTTTACCACATCCTTTGGCAAGGAGTTCCACAAGTTGTATGTTGCATGAAGTAGTCCTTTCTTTTTGTTTGTTTTAAACCTGCTACCTATTAATTTCATTTGCTGACCCTTTAGTTCTTACGTTATGGGAACAAGTAAATAACTTTTCCTTATTCACTTTCTCCACACCTGTCATGATTTTATAGACTTCTATCATATCCCCACTTAGTCTCCTCTTTTCTAATCTGAAATGTCCCCATCTTTTTAATGTATAAGGCAGCCGTTCCAAACTAGGGATGTAATAGTGGAGTCGATTAACCATAAGCTTATAGGTTAATGCTATAGACTACACTCCCTCCCCGCCAAGTAAATTTTTTAGCAGGCTGGCCAGTAGCATGGCTCAGTCCCAGCTTGTACCGGGTACAGGACCTACCTGCACTGCAGTGCTGCATTTAAAGTGTATTAGGAGCCCTGCGGGCAGGCAGCTCGGCTCAGTTCTGGCTCATGGTGGGTCTGAGAGCTCAGACCCTCCCACCCCTCTGTATCAGAGGCAGCAGCTCAAGCCTCTGTTTTAGACTGGCTCCCCTCACGAACCAGCTCTCTTCTGGCAACCCAGGTTGCTGCCTCTGATACAGAGGCAGCAGCACAGGGTTGCAGAGGCCCCCCAGGAGCAGGGCTGGAGCACACTAGCTGTTGGCCCCATGCCCGGGGACTATAGACTAGCCGAATAACCGATAAGAATTGATGAGGGTACTCGACTATTCAATTAACCGATATTTCACATCCCTGTTCCAAACCCCTAAACATTTTGGTTGCCCTTTTCTGAACCTTTTCCAGTGCCAAGAGAGCTTCTTTGAGATGGGGCAGCCGCATCTGTAGACAGGATTCCAGATGTGGGCATGCCAGGGTTTTATTCAGAGGCAATAAATGTCTTATTCTCTATCCCTTTTTTTAAAAGATGCCCACATTCGATCTGGTTTTTTGACCGCTGCTGCACACTGATCGGATGTTTTCTCTTTGATACTTTCCACCCAGGACACCCCACACTCTTGCATATTCAGACCAGCTCTGCTGGAGGAAGAGTTTATTTGCCAGCCCACTGGGAGTTAAGAGGAGGTTCGCAAATGGCAGACGGATGACGATTTTTCCCTAAAATGCACTCCCTGGAGCACCTTCAGTGACAGGCTCGTTCAACAGCAAAAGGAAGGAGACGTGAGCAGGGAAAACTACACCCTCCTTAGTCATCGGAGGCCTGTTCTAGGACTTGCCCGGATTAACAGGGCGTGTCAGCGGAGCCGAGGAAAACAGTCTCCATGGCTGTGTTTTGATTGCTGAGCTGAGCAGCCATATCACATAGCAAATATGAATATGCCCGTGGCTATCAGGGTGTTAGCACATCGGAGCGGGCGGGTCCAGAAGTCGACAGCATGACGGTTGCGTGTAGAAGTGGAGGTTGAGTGTTCAGGTGGCAGGGATGCTGAGGACAGGGATGACGCTGTATAGTCAGTAGTCCCAAGGAGCCTTCTAGGAACCCGGCGTGGTGTCAGCAACTTTCACGTTTTAATCGAGAGTCTGACAGTTTGGTTGTTCCCTTAAAGCGCCACCTCATGGAATCACAGGATGATCGCAGAACATTTGGAAAAAGTTTTTAGCCCTCTCCCCACCCACCCCACTTGCAGAGAAAAGTTTATACACATGATCCCTACATTAAAAAAAAAAAAGAGATGACAAGAAACCCAACCCCCCACATTTGTATTTTGATTGGTAACATTTCAGAACCGTGAAGCCAACCCCAGGACTTTTGGAGCTGGACTCTGGAGTTTGGAACATTCAAAGCTGGCAATATTCAAATTGCTACGTTGCTCGCGACCCAGCCCTCCCATACCTCACCTCCGCCCCAGTGAAAAGAGACTCTGACCAGAACAATCCTCCGCACAGCTGCCCTACCTAGACTCTGCAGCTGTCTCCGTGGCTGCCAGACAAATGGTAGGGGGCTGACCTGTAGCCCCATAGAGACTAACAAAACAAATATATAGGATCATGAGCTTTCATGGGCACAACCCACTTCCTCAGATGAGTGGAGAAAATAAGGGGGAACCTTCCAAAAGTTTGCAGGCACTTCCCTAGTTTGACAGTGGGGAGAACGGCAGCTGAACACTCAGGAAAGCAAAAAAAAAAAAAAAAAAAAAGCAGATTTCTGTCCAGATAAAGTGAAATAAACGAATCTGCCCAATTCTAGCTAATCAGGGAACATCTGGGATGTGAGACTTAGACTGGAGTCTTTTCCACTCCAGAGGTAACATCATGCACCACAGCCTAGATTTTCTATCACGTCCCCTTGCTTGTGCCTCAGTTTCCACATCTGTAAAACGAGGAAATGGTGCTGGCCTTCCTTGGTAAAGTGTCCTGAGTGAAAAGTCTCTAAGAGAACGGAGTCTTATTTCCCTGAGCATGTTGTTGGGTTAGACGGTAGCCACGCCCAGCGAGCAGCAGCTACGAGAGAGTATTTCATAGGAAGGGAAGGGCCAGGACATGGGCGGTGGGGAGAAAGAGGGCTGTCTGACCTCTGGAAAAGCTGGGGGCAGGTTCCTGTGCATTGAGATGACAGGGCACAGCCTTTCCTTGCACTGGCCCTCCATCCTTTTGCCTTGGGGGAGTCTAACCCAGAAGTGCTTGGTTTTCTGTGGGTTCATATCCTAGAAAATCCCTTACCAGGAAGTTGTCCCCCTGCACCGTGAACTGCAAAGCGTGGGTCCCTCCGCCCCTCGTGCGCTGGCCACGCTCCTTTTTTAAACAGTACAACCCCCAACGGTGGCAGTGGCCAGAGCACGGGGCCAAGCTGAGACCTTGCTTCCCATCCAGCCCTGGGCAGGGCTTGTCAATTTCGACTGGAAACTCTTCGGGGCTGGGCCCGTCTCTTGTGCCCAGACAGGGCTCAGCCCAGTGAGGTCAGCTGGCACCGCTAATCGCCACCACACTAGAAATCATACAGCCTAATGCCCTGCTCAGAAAACAAAACAAGGGGCCTATGCTTTGGTCAATAGCCTCTCTCCAGGCTGGCTCGCCACCCCTTAGCCCCTCCTGAGCCTGCAGAATGTCTCATTCCCTCTGCCTTTCCCAGGCTGCAGTCTTACCTGCCTTTGAGTAATGGACCGTTCCTTTGGCTCCCGGGCCCAGAGACCTAGCAAGGCAAACTTCTCACTACCAGGGATGAGTGTGTGTGTGGGGGGGCTTTATTGCCTGCAGCTTGGGGGGGGGGGGGTGTCCCAGGCTGTGCTATTTCTGTAGGCTAAGCAGGTGTCAGTGGACCCAGGAGTGATGCCCCCGGTGTGACATGCCTGCATCCCTCAGTGGTGACATATGCCCACACCCTGACCAGGGAAGGAAAATCATTGTCAAGAATAGAATAAAACAAAACCTGAGAACAGTAAGACACAAATATTCTCCCTGGGCTTCGGATAAAGAAAAAGCGCTGTGATGTCTAGCACCCCTTCCAACGCCCCAGCCCCGCGTAAATCCGACTGGTGTCTGTGCCAGTCCGCTGCGCTGTTCACACACGAACCCCTGTGTCCTGGCTCGTTTGACATCTCTACCGGATATTTGCTCTCAGGGGGACCAAAAAAACAGTCGAGGCAGGAAAGAAATCAGCAGCTAACCCCGAAGCAGCAGGCGCAGGAGCACGAGAGGAAAGGGCAAGAAGAGCCGATGCAACGGGAAGCAACATGAAATGGGAAGCTGTGTTGGAAAGAGGCTTTAGAAAGACGGAGCAAGCGAGGAAGGCGGCACTGTCAGCCACGGAAGCAGGTACCTGAGCTGCAGTTCCTTGCGTCTTCCCTGCTGGGATGCCTCCTTTGGCCACTCTGTGCTCTGTGAACCAGGGCGAGGCGGGGTGTATGCAAGGTCTCAGCCCTGCTGGTGCCTCCCTTTTAACATCGGCTCGCCTACGCTGGGTCAGGCCGGCCACACCTGCCTTCCCCCGTGCGCCACACTGCCAGGTGTATTCTCCTCCCAGCCCAGGTGAGCTGCAAGAGGGAAAGCCCAGAGAGATCAAGGAGGAGCCAAGTACAGCTGGCCAAGGGCCAGCCTCTCTCCACAGCAACCAGTAGGTAGCTGCGTAGGGACAGCTGCAGGGCTGAGCAGCCAGAGCTGGGCATGTGCAGCACCAAGGCCATGCCAGGGTATGGCTGCATGCTCGCCCCCCCTTCCCCCGACCCAGGGACAGAGGCATACCCACTAATGAAAAGCCTTCTCCAGGGGTGGTAAAGCACTGCGAGATCCTCAGAAGAGAAAACCTGTAGCTGGGCAAACTATAAATCACTATTGTAATCAACCGTAAGAGGCCAACGATGCAAACCCCCGGGGAATAATACTGTAATCAAGCCAGCAACCAGCTGGGATGTTACCTCGCTTTCCACATTGCACCCCACAGCAGCTGAGAACGCCCTGGTGACAGTGAGGAAAAAATTCACCTGCCTGCTCCAAAATCCCAAACCCCAAATACCTGAGTTCAGGGGGAATCGCCATTAGAGGTTAGCAGGACAGGACCTATGACACACAGATGTCAGTTCAGATTCTATCCACCTTCAAACATGTAATGCGAATTTCTCCCCTTCAAGCGCCTCAGTGGCAGCTGGATACAGGCGTACCAGGCTGGGAGACATGGCTGCGCAAGGAGTGTTGCTGTGACCGCTGCAGGCTGCGGTGGGATACCATCTGTGGGAAAGGTCATAAGGCCCTGTGACGGGGTTCACTCTCCACCACAGCACCCCCTGCCATCTGTCCTAGGAATTAGCTCCTTCTGGCCGGCTGGGTGCCTTCCCTTGGGTGCTGTCTCCCCTCTTCCCTCCGGGCCATGGTGTCCTCTTCAGGATACTGCCCTCCGGCAGTGCCCACGTCAGTCTCTGAGCCCCCTTCCAGGGGTTGTTGTTTCTTCAGCGGGCCATGCTTCAGGGCCTGCAGTCTGTGGGTTTGCTTGGCCAGAGCTCCCCTAGCCCTGCCTTGCCTTGCCTCCCCAGCCCTGCCCTAGCTCCAGGGAGCCTCCTACTCCCCCAGCAGCCAGACTCTCCCTGCTCTTCTCCGGGAGCAGCAGCCCATCCTCTTATATAGCTCCCAGCTGGGCCCTGCGGCTTCAGCTGGGGCTAACCTCCCAGGCCCTGCTCCAGGCTGGGGTCTACCCCCAAAGGGCCAGTGCAGGGCAAGCGCCTTGTCACAGGCCCGATTCTGCTCCCATTGCAAGATGGTGATAAAAATGCCTCTGCTGGAGCAAACTGACACAGCTCCGTGGAAATCGCCCGAGGATCTGACGCATTCGCTGCCGTAAACCTGGGCTCTAGCATCGCACCATATCTCCCTGCCGTAGGAAGGCCAGCAGCACCAGGATATGGTGACCTCCCATTGCACGTGTGGAGAATGGACATGGGTGGTAAAGGGACACACCTATTTGTACTTGTGACTGGGGGGGGGGCGGTCACAGAAGACCCCTTGGGGGTGCTTCCCGAAGTGCCGACCAAGCCACTGACATTTGCCTCCTTGCTCTCTGGGACTTCTCACCACCCGGTTCAGGTTGTCCAGCTCACCTGGTCTCCCCCAGCCAGGCACTAAGCTGAGATCGCTGTCCCCCCATCCCCTCGGAAGAGCAATGCAAACATTGAAACTTGTCTGGTCCAAGGAAAATGCAGTTTTGGGCTCAGCTTCCAGGGATACCACCCCCCAAATGGGATCTGAACCCCAAGTGCATTATGTAGGTAAGCCCCCTTTAGCAATGAACTGGGGGGGAGGAGCAGGGGGGGAAGGACACACTGGTTGCTCCCACAGGTGACAATTATTTCCACTGGGCTTGATAGAAAATAAAAGTGATTTTATTAAGTACAAGCGCTTTAAATGGCTGCAAGTGAAAACAGCCAGAGCAAAGGGAAAATCCAAATTGAAAACAACAAAAAACACATCGCTCATTCTAACCCACACTCAAGCTTATTACAAACTCACCCTAAAACGGTTCTTATTCCAACTAAACCAGGGAAGTTCCCTGGGGTCCTGGGTTCATTCTCTTGGGAGTGCCACGCCAGCCAGAGACAAAGACTGGACCACTTTGCCTCTGAAATAGCCTCCCTTTCAGGTGGGAATTCTCTATTTTAAATTCTCCTCTTTCATGGAAAATTACCAGATCAGTCCCTACCAATTAGGGAGGTCACATGACTCCTTAAGACCAACCCTGCTAAGACTTAATGATCAAAAGAGGCTGTTTATGCCCAGACATTGAGGGAAACCCCCTTGATGGCTTTCAGTTGCACATTTAAAACCCTAAAGCATTCCACACTCTGTTCATCAGGGATACTCAACACACCGCCCTGAAATCGGGTAAATCTTGCATTTTATTAATATCAGCAGAACTGACTTCAATGGAGCCTGTGTGTTGTGTAGTCTTGCCTTCATCTTTGTATTCATGCCCCTCAGTGTGAAAGAAGCTATTTGCATATATTTGCATATATATTTGCATGTATTTGCAACCACACTTAAGTTGCGGCCCTCGGCATGTGCTGTGAGTATCATTGTGGCCCCCGGGGCTGCCAAAGTTGAGTAGCCCTGCCGTATATATAACTTTATGCCCAAGAATGATACACACACCAAAGTAAGATATACAGATCCGTTACGATTGACAGGTTACACAAGGCATTACGACTGACAGGTTAACGAGGCATTTTGTCCAAAGCACCTTCGAGTTATGCGTACTTGTGTCCTTAAGTCAATTTCATAAAGCACTGGAAGGGGGGGGGGAGAGTAACCATCACAGTACTCCCTAGCATGAGCCTCGTAATTCCGTTCTCCCGCTGTTTCGCCAGGCTGTTCTAGGACTGTGAGGCTACCTCTACCTTGCATGATTATTTCGGAATAAGCTATTGCAGAAGAAATATTCTGAAATAGCTTATTTCAAAATAGCACCTCTATGCTACAGGAAAGCCTGGAATTTAGTCCGAGCCAGGATCTCCTGATGTGGACGTGCTACCTTGAAGTAGAGCCCTGAAAACCCTGGAGAGTAATTACTGTGAATGGCCTGGGGGAGGAGCTTTGTGGAAATAGCAGCAGTGGAGCATCCACACGATTGCTATTGTGAAATAGCTATTTCGGAAGCGGTGTTACTCCTCATGGCATGAGGTTTACAAATGCCGAAATAAGCTGCCTGTTATTTTGAAATGATTTCGAAATAACGGGTTAGCTGTGTAGACACTCGCATAGTTATTTCGGAATAACGTCCGTGATTCCGAATTAATGCTGCTGTGTAGCTGGGCCTGTAGACAGTTACACAATTTATACCTTCGGGGAGAGATGTGCAAAGGACAGCTGGGGGCCGACCTAGCACAAGGGGGCCCTTTCTGGTCATTATATTCAGGCCCTACCACAGTGTCAATGTGTTGACAATGGATCGTGTGTGCGTTGGGAAATCTCCATCTAAACAAATAACTGAACTGTAATTCTGCTTTTCAGCGGCGGATAAGAGTTTTGCGGGGCCCAGGGCAGCACAATTTTGTGCATGCGCACCGATGTGTACTGGTGCCTGTTGCGTATTCACACCGGCACTGGCGCGGGGCCTATTGAAGTGTGGGGCCCGGGGCAGCTGCCCCGCCTGCCCTGCCCTATATCCGCCGCTGCTGCTCTTGAGATGAAAGGAGGCATCTGTGACCCAGGTATGACTAAGGAGAGACAGAGTTTATTACAATTACTGTTTTATCATTTATCCCTCGAGCCGTCCCTCCTCATTTATCGGCACACATCTTTGTAGCATCGGGGAGTCTCCCATGTGGCATACCCCTCAACCACCTTGTGCCTGGCTCCTTTGTAAACTTTATAGAACAGATTTGGCCAGCGAGGCTTCCGATTTTTAACGCGTGGCTGTCCTGAGGTGCTCTTAACGGACCAAAATCCGTTTCTGCAATCCTTCTTCATGCACAATTCCCTCGGAGTGTGCTGCCACCATGCAGTAGAGTGGAGGAGATCGGCAGTAGCTTTCTCTATCTTATGTGTTTTTGGATAGCTATCAATTTGGGGCCATGGGAGTTTTGCCACCAATTTCAGCGGGACCAGGAATGCTCTTTGAAAGAATAAATCCATTCAGGAAAAGATATCACTGTGTGCAACCCTTTGATTTACCTGGCCTTCTTGCATTGTTTGCAAACTCTTTGAAATCTCCGACTAACAGGATATTCATTTGCTCACAATATAAACTTCCTTCCTTATTGCCCCTTGATCTCGCTTTACAATCTTCCTAGTGTTCCGTTGACCACGCTTCATTGTTTTCCCCCTCCCTTAACGTTCCTGGTAAAGAGTGTTTTCTCAGGGCCTTCACTGGGTGGTAATTTTCTGCACAGCCATTTTCCTCCCCAAAATGGGGAAAGAGTGTATTAGAAAGGAATCACTTGCCAAATTGTATTTTCCTTTCAGGACAAAATCCATCAAAAGCATTGCTGTGCTGCTCAAAAGCCAGGATGTATAACTAGAGGCGGGATATTTATTATTGTTCTTTCCAGGTGCAGCGTGTGGTTCCCAACATCTGACCATGCTGGACATGCACAAAGCAAGAGACGCTCCCTGCCCCAAGAAGCTTATAAAGAAAGTAGCCATCCTGCAACAAAAAAACTTCAAAAACAGACTTCAAAGAATAGTGATAGAAATGCAGCCGTGTTAGTCTGGTGTAGCTGAAACAAAATACAGGACTATGTAGCACTTTAAAGAGTAACAAGATGGTTTATTAGGTGATGAGCTTTCGTGGGCCAGACCCACTTCCTCAGATCAAATAGTGGAAGAAAATTGGTACAACCATATATACCAAAGGATACCATCAAAAAAATGAACACGTATGAAAAGGACAAATCACATTTCAGAACAGAAGGAGGATGTGTGGGGGGGGAGGTAAATGTCTGTGAGCTAATGATATTAGAGGTGATAATTGGGGAAGTGAGTTAATTTCAAAGAGAAACTGCAGAGATACAAGTATCAGAGGGGTAGCCGTGTTAGTCTGGATCTGCAAAAGCGACGAGGAGTCCTGTGGCACCTTATAGACTAACAGATGTATTGGAGCATAAGCTTTCGTGGGCAAAGACCCGCTTTGTCAGATGCACGTGACCCACATGCAGCTGACGAAGCGGGTCTTTGCCCACGAAAGTTTATGCTCCAATACATCTGTTAGTCTATAAGGTGCTACAGGACTCCTTATCGCTTTTGCAGAGGTACAGTTCATCTGAAAATTTGACGTTATTAGTTTAGGATTAAACAAAGACTGAATGGCTAGCCAGGCAAAAGCAGTTTTTCCTCTCTTGGGCTACATCTACATTGGCAAGATTTTGTGCAAATACTTTTAACGCAAGAGTTTTTGCGTTAAAATATTTGCGCAAGAAAGCGTCTATACTGCCTCGTGCTTTTGCGCAAGAGATGTGCTTTTGCACAAAAGCATCCGTGCCAGTGTAGACGCTCTTTTGTGCAAGAAAGCACTGATGGCCATTTTAGCCATCAGGCTTTTTTGTGCAAGAAATTCATGTTGCCTGTCTACACTGGCCTCTTGTGCAAGAATACTTGCGCAAGAGGGCTTATTCTTGAGCTGGAGCATCATAGTTCTTGCGCAAGAAACCCTGATTTCTTACATTAGAACATCAGTGTTCTTGCTCAAGAACTCGTGGCCAGTGTAGACAGGCGGCAAGTTTTTGCGCAAAAGCACATGCTTTTGTGCAAAATCTTGCCAATGTAGACACAGCCTTGGTGTTCACACCTCCACATCAGCTGCTAGAAGTGGGCCACATCCTCCCTGACTGAATTGACCTTGTGATCCCTAACCTTACTCTTGACTGGTACTCTTTTGATAAATGCCTGTATATTTACACCTGCCTCTGAAATTTCCACTACATGCATCTGACGAAGTGGGTCTTTCCCTTCGAAAGCTTATGCTCCAATAAATCTGTTAGTCTATAAGGTGCCACAGGACTTCTCATTGTTTATGCAGATTCAGACTAACACGGCTACCCCTCTGATACTTACAAAGAAAGTGTTTCCACCCCCCCCCCTTTTACAGAGGGAGCACAGAGACACAGAAGGTGAAGTGACTTGCCCAGGGTCAAAGTGGTAGTCTGTGGCGGAGCTGGGAGCTGACCCCCCAGATGCCCAGTCATAAGGCTGGCCTTCCTTGAAGATATTTGGCTTTGCAGCCAACAGGGAGGCGCCATATCTGTGAGATGTGCAGGAGTAAAAAGCCCTGGGACTAGCAGAGAGAGAGGAGGGAAGACTTGGATGGCTTGATGATAGGATACGAAGCCTGTAGCCTCTAGGCTACCATGGCAGACGTAGCCCGTTTGTGACCTCAAAGCACTGGCCAGCTGATGGCTCACTGCTGCCAAATCTGCTTTGAGCTGTGCTCCTCAGTCCAGTCCCTCGTGGGTTGGAATGCATGTACCAATATGCTCCAGGCTCTGCAAAGAGTCCAGGCTCGAAACGGACCCTGAACGCCCCACTTGTCCCGAACAGGTGTCCTTCCAGGTGCAGGAATAATGAATATTACCAGGGAGGAGCGGCTTTTGGCCATTCACCCGGGCAGAAGTGCAGGGCTGCGGCCTCTCTCACCTCAGCCCACGGTAAATTCACCTGACAAACAACCAAAACTCGGTGCACAAGCAAGTGGGGGGCCTTCTGCTGTGTCTTATTCATCTGGAACAGCCTTGGGAGGGGTCCGTGCTCTCTATCAGTGTTTCTCAACCAGTGGTATGAGTAGCCTTAGGGGTACTTGAGAGATGTCTGGGGGGTACGTCCACACAACTGAAATGTGGAGAAAACTGAATTTGTGTTTTAAGTTTTACAGCGTTTTATTATTTTTGTATGTTTTACACCCAAAAATGTCATTGCCCGCCCGGCTACGATTAAGTTGTTTAAACAAACGTGTTGCAAGAGTAGGGAAAAAAAAAGTGTGTGTCTGAAAACTGTAGGTACTGGGGTACTTATATTTTTTTGTTTGAAAAAGGGGAACTTTATAAAAAATAGTTTGAGCAACGCTGATCTAGAGTGATGCAAGCAGTTGTCAGTAGGGTACTGGCCGGCTACTGCTCTTGTCACTTTTACACCCGAATTGAGATCCCGTTGCTTGTTGGATGTTGCCCTCGATCTGCAGAGCAGACGTTCCCGACGGAGTGATTGCTCATGCCGTTCCCATCCTGCACGGCATTCAGAGATGGCCTGGAGGGCCCCGCTGCATTAGACAGAGGGCTGTGTGTGGCACCTTTTAAACGTCTCCATGATTCTGACCTCAACAAAAGGCAGGTATGATAAGATCCCTCTGAAAAACCACTTTCCAGACAATAGAAGTAGGATCCCTACCAAAGTGCTCTCTAATTCTGTCCAAGTACGGAATATATTTTGTTAAATGCGCCAAGACAAGTGCGGATGTGCACCACCAATAGAAACACATGCTGCCGGCAGTGGGAGGTCCGTGGGTGCTCTGCTAATCAACTGGGCAGCACCTGAATCTCTCCCAGGCAGCCGTCCAAGCACCCAGCTTACAGGGAACAGTGGTCCCCCCCGATTCCTCCGTGGCTTTATTGGGTGGCAAGCTGAGGCGCTGGAGGCCAGCAAAGGAGCAACGGTGCAATGCCTTGGTTGTTTGGGAAAGGGCAGGTTAGCCCCAGGGTGAGTGGCCTGGAGGAAGAAAGTGGGGAAAATGCCAGACCAGGACGAGGACGATGTTATAAATATCCGGTTCCTGGTTCTGGAATCTAAGACCATTAATGCACAGGTAACAATATGAGCCTGGCCAACCACAGAGGGATCTTTTAAACCACCACAAACACACGTGGTTAATTCTCCTATGGAACAGTCACGTATATTAACAATGGGAAGCCGGCAAAGGTGTCTTTTGGGCACCCTGTGCCCCGAGGAGGAGGCCCAGCCCAGAGGCATGGGGGGCAAAGAAGGGATAGAAAATAAGACACAGAATATCTTACTGTCCCTGTATAAAACTATGGTACGCCCACATCTTGAATACCATGTACAGATGTGGTCTCCTCACCTCAAAAAAGATATTTTGGCCTTGGAGAGGGTTCAGAAAAAGGCAACTAAAATGATTAGGGGTTTGGAACGGGTCCCATACGAGGAGAGGTTAAAGCGATGGGGACTTTTCAATTTAGAAAAGAGGAGACTGAGGAGGGATATGATAGAGGTCTATAAAATCATGAGTGGTGTGGAGAGGGCGGATAAAGAAAAGTTATTTATTAATTCCCAGAAGAACTAGAGGACACCAAATGAAATTAATGGGTAGTAGGTTTAAAACTAATAAAAGAAAGTTCTTCACACAGCGTGTAGTCAACCTGTGGAACTCCTCGCCAGAGGAGGCTGTGAAGGCTAGGACTAGAACAGAGTTTAAAGAGAAGCTAGATAATGTCATGGAGGTTAGGTCCATAAAAGGCTATTAGCCAGGGGGTAGGAATGGTGTCCCTGGCCTCTGTTTGTCAGAGGCTGGAAAAGGATGGCAGGAGACAAATCGCTTGATCATTGTCTTTGGTCTATCCTCCCCGGGGTAGTTGGTGTTGGCCGCTGTCGGCAGACAGGCTACTGGGCTAGATGGACCTTTGGTCTGACCCAGTACGGCCGTTCTTATGTTCTTATTGCAGGTCCTTGGGAGATGGGCAGCCCCAGAAGTAGAAATACTGGGGCACGTAGTAAGGGTTAGGGCAGTGGGCAGAATCTGTTCTTTCCTTCCTCACTCTCGGAAAACTCTCCTGCACTCAACTCCGCAGACTCTGCATAAGACAGGGCCTTTCTGTCTCTCCCTCCCGTCTCTGTGTCTCAAGTTCCGCTGCCCCGATCCAAACCGAACTTGTCTCACACAGTACTGACCGGGCGGGTAGGGGGGTCACTTTATAAAAGCAAAGTCTGAATCTGGCAAGCGGGAGACATAAGAGAGCTCAGCATGCTTCACGGAGCTGAAAGACCTGGGATGGTGAAAACCGCTTAAGCCCTGTGCGTCGTGACATAGCTCAGTCTCCACCCCCACCCCCCTAGCTCCCGGCCGCGGGCTGTAGCAATCCTCGCCAAGCCCCAGTAAAATAAGAAACAGCAAAGTGGCAGCCGGCCCAAACATCAAAGTGACTCACAGGAAGTTCGACGAGGCAGCTAAGCGGAGCTGGAAACAAACGAAAGCTGTGTGGGATCGCAATACATCAGAAAGAAAAACTCCCCTCTGAAACCCACCCAAAGGGCAGTCTGCTGAGCAGCAGGACCGGCCTCTCCCAGGAGGAGAAAGGCTGCGTAGGCTGGTGTGAAAGCCTGTTTCCTATAAACTCCTGACGCTGTACTAACCGGGCCCTGCTGTAAGGAGTAGGGCAGGAAACCGGGGTTCTGTTCCGGAGCTGCCCTGCATGGGAATCCACTCCCCCGTGTGCTCCTTGACTGTCTGGTCTGTGTCAACTGCAGGCTCTTTGGGGCAGGGACTGTCCTTTGTGTGCATGTAGCACCCAGCCGATGGTGCCCTGCTTGTGGGTGGAGACTTTCACTGCTACTGCGACATGCTAAGCAGGGTTGGAAAGATTCCCATTAACAGCAACGGCCTTTGGTACAGGCTCAGATATCCGACAAAACACTGAAGCACTAGACCCATGGACCTGAAATTCTGATGAGTTGCAAAAAGCTCCCGGGGACCCCAAAATATCGCAGCTCCCCCCGACCGCCCCAACTCAGATGGCATCAGAGTGCAGAGTCATGGCCTCCTTGACTGCTAGGGTCAGCTCCTGGCCTAATGACCCACCAAGACGCCAGCCCCATAACAAACAGGATGGCATCTGTGGGGTACCTGGCCAGTGTTTCCTATATGCTGGGCGCTTGGGGGGCTGCTCAGGAGAGACTCCAGCACTGCCCATCAGACTAGCAGAGCACCCCCAGCTAGGTTTGTTTCTATTGGGTGGTGCACATCTGCAGATGCCTCAGTGCATATACAATTTTATTCCACACATGGATGGAAAAGGTTAGAGGGAACACTGCACAGCTCACTGGACTCTGCATGTTTCTCCTCAGACCTGCTTGTGCCACTGGCCCTTGTTAGCAGGACTGTCACTGGTCTGCAGACTTCTCGGTGATCTGCCTTTGAGTGGACACACCCCAAACCCAGGCATCCAGGTCAGCTGAGTCAAGAGGGAATCCAGGCACTTTGTTACGAGCCCAGCAAAGCGGGATGAACAATTCTGCAACCCCCTTTTATTTCAGACAAAAGGGGGAGGCGTCCCAAAGGAAGCCCAACTGTAGGGGAAACCTGCAGAGTTATTCCTGTACCACCAGCTACAGCCCCTCAGAGCGTCACGGCCTCCCAGCCCAAAAGGCCCTGGCCCCCCGGCTGCAGCAGAAGTTCTGCGTGTTGCTAACTCTCCTCTGACCCTGGGTGCTCCTGGCATGGCTGGTTCCTGCAGCCTGCTAGTTTACAGCCCAGACTGAAGGACTTTGGCCTGCCTGCACCTTTTCCTCAGAACTCATTGCCCCAGTGTTGCTGGAGGCCTTTGCTGGACTCCTCAAGATGCTGATACAGCGCTGGGGGCTTACTCCAGCCCTGGCCTGTTTTCTTGCACAGAGAGCACGGCTCTGTGGGCCCGAGGTCTGCCCGAGTCTCTGGAAATGGGGAAGCCCGGTGTGCGCTCGGTGACTGGTTATGAGCCCATCCGGAGTCTGGCCCGTCACCTGGGACGCCGGGTGAAGCGCTGAGAAAGGCACACGGCCCTCCGGGGTGCTGGGATGTTGATCCTTTTCGCCGCGGGGAACCTTTGGGGCTCAGGGGCTGCTGACCCACAGCAGGGGCCGCACACAAGTGAGAAGGAAAAACAACCCCAACTGAGAAGCAGAAAGACGCTCCCCACATTGTCCTGACACACCAGAGCTGGGGAAGGGGGGGGCGGAGCTGGCCAGTAGATTTTGTGGGGCTCTCTGTACTCTGGGGTGGGGCCAAAATGAGGGGTTCAATGTGTGGAAGGGGGCTACTGTGAAACAGCCTTGGGGTTCGGGGTCTGGGTGGGAGGGAAGGTGCAAGAGCAGTATAGGGGTGCAGGGTCTGGGTGGGAGGGAGGCCTCAGGGCTGGAGCAACACCCCGGCTCCCTGATGCGGGGTAGGGAGCCCTGAGGGCCAGATTAGGCAAGCCAGGGGCTGGATCTGGCCCCTGGGCTGTAAGTTCCCCACCCCCGCTTTAAATGAAACTGCTTGAATTTGTCGGTCATGAAAGTTAGAACTTACAGACATGCTCTTGAGGCTGGCCATGCAGTGTCCTTCCACCTCTGCCCATGCACTCCGGTCCTGGTCTGCAACTCCCTTACTCCACTATTCCTCCAGCCCTGGGATCCCCACCCCGCTGGGAGCCCCTGCAGCCCTGGCTTGCAGCTCCCAGCCCTTCCAGTCTTGGGGTCTGGATTGCAGCCTGCTGCTGCACCTTCATCCTGCTCCGTCAACCCTGCCGTTCCACCCACCGCGGACTCTGCAAACATTGCGGTTCTCACGGCTCCTAAGCAATGTCCCCTCTAATTTTTCCATCCATGTACGGAATAAATTTTGTGTGGTGCACGAAAGCATGTGTGGATGTGCACCACCAGTAGAAACACAGGCTGCCGGCTGTGGGCGCTTTGCTAACCCACTGGGCAGCATTTCAGTGTCTCCGGGGTGGCCACCCAGGTGCTCAGCTTACAGGAGACACTGGTCCTAGGCAGAACCCTCCCTCCCCCAGCAGCTTCTGGTTTTCGTTGAGCTAGATTTGAATGGGCTGACGGGGGCCTGCTCCTCCGGTTCATAGGCCACGGGAGTACAGAAGGGCAGACCCGGAGGCCACCCAGTTTGAGACAGGCCTGTGGAGACAATGGGGTTGCCCCAGGGGCGTGTTCGGTTGGTAGCCTCATGCTAGAACCACGCGGGAGTGAAAGGCAGCGCGTCCCTGGCTCCTGAGGCACGGGCTCTCCCCACCCTGCGGGTTCTCCAAAGCTGCCCCACGTGAGCGTCCCTCAGGTGAGTCACCTCTTCTTGGAACCCGGCTGCCGAGCATGTTTACTCAGAGCCGTGACTTCCCCCCAGGCGCCGTGAATCAGGCGCCCGCCGCTGAACAGAGGCCTTTGTGTGCGCCCTGCGCGCGGACGGAGACAAGAAGCCTGTGGCAAGCGGCAGGCCGCTCGCATCCGCTTCCAGGGAACGGCCCCTGGCCCCGGCTCAGACAGGCCGCAAGGAGCCTGCTGAGGGACGGTCTCGGGAGCCTCCGCCCCCGCCCAGCACACACGGTCTGAGCTCAGGCTGCCGGGGCTGCCACACGGGGACAGGCGGGTCTGCGTAGGAGGCACGGGGGCCCGAGACAGACGCCCCTGTACCAGACGCCCCTGTACCAGACGCCCCGTACCAGACACCCCTGTACCAGACGCCCCTGTATCAGACGCCCCGTACCAGACACCCCTGTACCAGACGCCCCTGTATCAGACGCCCCTGTACCAGACGCCCCTGTATCAGACGCCCCGTACCAGACACCCCTGTACCAGACGCCCCTGTATCAGACACCCCTGTATCAGACGCCCCGTACCAGACACCCCTGTACCAGACACCCCTGTACCAGACACCCCTGTACCAGACGCCCCTGTATCAGACGCCCCGTACCAGACACCCCTGTACCAGACGCCCCTGTACCAGACACCCCTGTACCAGACACCCTGTACCAGACGCCCCTGTACCAGACGCCCCTGTATCAGACGCCCCTGTATCAGACGCCCCTGTACCAGACGCCCCTGTATCAGACGCCCCGTACCAGACGCCCCGTACCAGACGCCCCTGTATCAGACGCCCCGTACCAGACACCCCTGTACCAGACGCCCCTGTATCAGACGCCCGAGGCTGAGCTAACGTAGGGAGCATAAAGCAAAGTGACTTGTGAGCCAGAGGCAAGCCCTGGTCACAGGACCTGCCAGGCATCACAGGCACAGACACAAGGGCGGTACCCGAACCCCTGGGCACCAGCCCACTCCCCAGGGCTCACAGGAACGCCCTGACCCACCCTAGATGAGGCCTGGAGGGCGGCGGGATGGATACAGATGTTTTGAGCCAAGCAGCACATACAGCGTAACGGGTGGCTCCTAGCATGGGCGACGGTTGGGTGCTATAGGCAAGGGAAGGCGCTGCCTTCCCAACCTGCCTCACTCGGCTCTGCCCGTGCTCCACAGGGGTCCCCCAGGTCCCCTCCCCCAGCCTGCTGTTGTGATGCTGGAGATGGGGACGGGCAGACTCGGGGCCTGTCCTCCTGGTGCTGGGACCGCTCTGGCTGTCCAGTGCTGGGGCTGGTGGCTCGGCTGCAGGAGGGAATGGGGGAAACTTGCCGGTCAGGGGCAGAGGGCAGCGTGACCCCAGTCTCCCTGTGCCATGCCTGCTGGCTGGCTCCCCGGAGCTGTGTGGCCTGCCAGCTCTCTGGGGTCAGCGGAGGATGGGGGAGCTATTTTGGGGCAGGAAGGGGGCGAGGACCAGCAGCCATATGGGGGGATGGACTGGGCAGGGACCAGCAGAAGCTACAGCGCAGGGGGGTGGGTGGGCGTGGAAGGGCGAGGTGGGGGGTTGTCTCCCCATGCCATGGGCTCACCCACCCCCAATGGCTCCTAGGTGCGTCGGGAATGATGTATCTGGGTGTAAAGACGGCTCTCAGAGGGAGTGTCTTTGGGAAGTCCCCCCGTCATGGAGCCGGTCCATTGCAACAGGCACACGTGTCAGAGCCCCAGCAGCCACGGAGACAGGGCGCCAGGACGGGGCCGAGCTTTGCGAACGGACCAGGTGCCTTTGCTCTGGACCGAGTCGGTGGTTCTCCTAGGCTGTTCAAGCGGCGCCTGTTGTTCAGGCTGTCTGGCCAGGGTCAGGATGCCACAGAATGCCCATCGCCATCCGACACCCGGAGGCCGTTACCGTGCGGAGCGGGTCACGAGCCGGGTTGCCAGGCCTGTCTCCACACGGTGCGGTGAACCCGGCAGCCGCCTGTTGGTGGTGAACGGCTGTCACTGCTGGAGCAGTGCGGCCGGGTGCTCTCCGGAGGTGGGTCAGTTCCCAGACCCGGGTGCTTGCTCGTTCCAGCTCTCTGCATCCCCCGCTGGCTGGCACAATCCGGAACAGCCCAGACTGGGAATCCTGCGGGTGAGCAAGGATACATCAAGGAGCTGAGCACCCTCGGGGTGAGGGGACGCTGGGGAGCTGAGCGCCAAGCCAAGCCGGGCTAGCCCATGGGAGACCTCCAAAGAACACCTGGGTGACGCGGGCAGTGGGGTCAATGCAGGCACCAAGATGCTGATTCTCAGAGAAGGCGTAGGACAACCCAGACTTCTGCTAGCCAGTAACAATAAGAACATACGAACATAAGAATGGCCATATTGGGTCAGACCAAAAGTCCATCTAGCCCAGTATCCTGTCCACCGACTGTGGCCAATGCCAGATGCCCCAGAGGGAGGGAACCCAACTGTAATTTTCACGTGATCCCTCCCCTGTCACCCATTTCCAGACAAACAGAGGCTAGGGATACCATTCCTACCCATCCTGGCTAATAGCCACTGATAGACCTAACCTCCATGAATCTATCTAGCTCTTTTTTGAACCCTGTTAAAGTCCTAGACTTCACCACATCCTCTGGCGAGGAGTTCCCCAAGTTGACTGTGCGCTGAGTGAAGAAAAACTTCCTTTTGTTTGTTTTAAACCTGCTGCCTACTAATTTTATTTAGTTCTTACATTGTGGGACTAAGTAAATAACTTTTCCTTATTCAGCAATCCCACAGCACTTTCACCAGGGGAGGGACATAAACACCAGGCCAAATTCTCACTCCGGCAGGGACTTTGCTTCCTTCCATTCAAAATGGAGCCAGTATTGCTCCTCGTTTCCTGGCATGGCCTCTTGGCAAGTCTCTCTGAGCCGGATCTGAGTACGGCAGGACGGATGCACCAGCCCGGCGGGGAAGCTCAGGGTCCCACTGCAGAGTCGGATCCCAGAAACTTGGACACTGTCCCCACAGACCCAGGTATACCCAGCCCCTGTGAAATCGCCGAGTTTCACCATTCACTTCACTGGGAGGTTGGTGCAGAACCTCAGGCCCCGTCATCCCACCCCCGAGGTGGCTGCACTGCAGTGGGAAGTGAAACGTTCCCTGCAGAGTTAGTAAAACACCCTGGGGTCATAGGAACAGAACATAAAAATGACCAGACTGGGTCAGACCAAATGTCCATCTAGCCCAGTGTCCTGTCTGCCCACAGTGGCCAATGTCAGGTGCCCCAGAGGGAGTGAACAGAACAGGGAATCAAGTGATCCCTCCCCGTCATAGAATCATAGAATACTAGGACTGGAAGGGACCTCGAGAAGTCATCGAGTCCAGTCCTCTGCCCCCATGATAGAGGCTAGGGACACTATTCCTAACGATCCTGGCTAATAAGTATTGATGGACCTAACCTCCATTCATTTATCTAGTTCTTTTTTTAACCTTATTAAAGTTCTGGTCTTCACAACATCCTCTGGCAAGGAGTTCCACGGGTTGACTGTGAGTGGCATGAAGAAAGACTTCCTTCTGTTTGTTTTAAACCTGCCACCTAGTAGTTTCATTTGGTGACCCTTAGTTCTTATATTATGGGAACAAGTCAATAACTTTTCCTTATTCACTTTCTCTGTACCCGTCATAATCTTTCAGGATGAAAAGCCTTCTCAATATCGTGCCCGTCCTTACAGGAAAAGAGCCCCTCCAGAGCAAAGGGAGGGACAAAAGCAAGGGTTCCTTTCACCTTCCCATCCGCTCCTTTAAGCCCAGCATTGGGAAAAGCAGCATTTCAGTTTGAAAGCAACGCATTCGGGGCTGGCGCTGGCAGGCACATGACTGATTGCAGGGTGGATTCAGCACTTCCAAGGTAAACCAGTCATTATTTATGCCCGGGCCTGAATCATTGCTTTCTCAAGTACCAACAGAATCTAGGGCCTCATGCGGGGCTTGGGGGCACGCCGCTCTACCGTCAGACAAGCACATTCCTCGCATACTCCCCCAGTGAGCCACGGAACCGGAGAGCAGAGGAATGGTTAATAAAGCTGCCGACGAGGAGAACAAGACGTCACTAATTCAGGACTCTCCCAGATGCATGTGGGATGATCAACCCTGGCAGGTACTTTGGTATGACGCCACTGACGGCTCAAAGAACGTGGGAGTCCCCCCAAAGTTTCAGTGCAGCCAAATGGCCTGAGCACATGCCTGCGACAGGCGTGTGCAGCACACGTGTGTGTGTGTGTGTGTGTGTGTACAGGCGGCATCTGCAATGTGCACACCTGGTGTGCAGGCCCAGACGTATGGGAAGGCCGTAAATGGAAATCGTTTTGTAAATGGTGGTTTTAGTAAAATTGGAATTGTTAAGAGGTATGTGAAGGACTTGGGGGAGGGTGTTGCAGGAGGACGGAAAAACACCGGTTGGATCTTTAGACCCCTTTTAGAATCTTTAGGGACATTTTGCATACTCTAAGGCCATGTCTACACTGCCAGTTTTTGCCAGCAGAGAGTATGCTAATGAAGCGCTCATTAGCAACTTCTCATGCTTCATTTGCATAATCTCTGCCCGAGGCTTTTTTGCTCAAGAGGTTTTTGCACAAAAACTAGCAGCGTAGATGGATCCGTTTTGCGCAAAAATCCCCCTTTTGCGCAAGATCTGTATGCCTCCTTTTTTGAGGCATGAGGATCTTCCGCCAAAGGGTTTTTTTTGCGCAAAACGGATCCATCTACACTGCTAGTTTTTGTGCAAAACCCTCTTGCGCAAAAAGCCTCAGGCAGAAATTATACAAATGAAGCATGAGAAGTTGCTAATGAGTGCTTCATTAGCATACTCTCTGCCGCGTGTAGACATAGCCTTACTAAATTTGCATAATCAGTCGAATCTCTTGCATGGAGGTGTCCAATGGAACGCAGAGGGTGGAGCCAGGCTGTTTAATTCCCGCCGGAGTGGAGAACGGGGAGGAAAGGTAGAATTTGGCCTTATTTCTCTGAACTCCCCTGAGGCAGAAGCAGCTCTGCATTCCTGGAGGCATCCCAAGAGGAGACAGAGGGGGGTGGTGGGTCATGGACAGGAGCTCCCACCAGGCAAACTGTGCTCTGGCTCTGAGCTGCAGTGCTGATCGGAGCTGCTTCCTGCTGGGAGAGCCCTGCCAGGCCTCCCGGTCCAGCCGGCCTGGCGGAAAACGTGAAGGCAACGCTGCAGAAGACACGTCTCCACCGGGGGCGTTACAACGAGCATTCGCACAGCGCATGGAGCAGCTGCCCAGACGGACCCCGAATGCTGCAATAACAGGAAAGGGGCAGCAGGAAGAAGCTGCGACCCAATAACAAAGGTCTTACAGCTGCCCTGGACTGGGATAGGCCCACTGGATGCTCTGGGCCTTGGTCCCTTCCATCCATCTTGCATAGTGCCCCCCCCGACACACCCACACACGCCATCACTGGAGTTTCTGAGCACCTCCAGACGTGGGAACGCATTGACCCGGCCAGGCAGGGCGGCGTCCCCATCTCACAGGGAAGGATCCGGGAGAGAGACTGAAATGCCGATTTTTACCGGTATTTGGGCACCACAAAGCCAACCTGACCGAGGAGCGTCCATGTCGTTTTCAGACGGGATTTAGACACGTAGGGGCCACGGTCACAAGGTCTGAACAGCATTACAAGTCTGGGGCTCAGTCCATGACCCCACTCTAGCTTGTAGCAGAGACAGAAAGGTGGGTCTCTAGAGAACGCAGCTACTGCTCTAACCATTGGACCATCCATCCTTTGGAGGCATCTTCACTATCAGCCTAAGCCAGCCCCCTCTGAAGTCCCTAGGAATGGCTCCCCCAGCCAGGAATGGCTCTCCCATTGCCTCTCAGACTGGAAATAACACTTAACGGTTTTAACAGGGAGGGTAATTAGCCAGCGGGACAATTCACCAAGGGTCTTGGTGGCGTCTCCGGGACTGGCAGTTTTTAGATCTGAATGGGATGCTTGTTCTGAAAGCTCGGTGCTAGGAATCCTTGTGGGTGAAGTTCTCCAGCTGCAGACATCCAGGCATCTACACTGGGGGCGTGGACATGAGCACAACGGTCCATGTGGACCTTGGGACATGGCGGCCCGGAACGGTAAAAGGCCAGGCGGTTGTTCCGGGAACCAGGTGTTTTTCTGGTGAGGGCGGAACAGGAATAATCCACTTCTGCATGCACTTTTCCTCTCCTGTCCTTGCAGCCTGCACTGGTTGCCAGGTCCCAGCACTGCTGAGCGGGAAGTAACTCTGGAGGGGAAGCTGCGCCCAAGTTTGCTCAGCAAAACGGCCGGATGGTGGGAGGCATTCCAGGCCACAGCCAAGTGTGTTAATTACCGTTGGCACTGGTGATAAGGAGAAGCAGGGAAGGAGGGGGAGCTGGAGGTGGAAGGGGAGAGGCAGGCTCATAAGGTGCTGGGAGGTGATGGATGGGTGAGGAGGCAGAGGATCAAGAAGAAAGAGGCAGGTGAGATCCTAAATACATAGAATTGTGGGACTTGATAGGTCAGCTAGCCCACGCCCCTGCTCTGAGGCATGATTGGTGTTGTCTAGACCAGTGTTTCTCAACCAGTGGTACGACCACCCTTAGGAGTACTCGAGAGACATCTGGGGGGTACGTCCACACAACTGAAATTTGGGGAAAACTGAATTGTTGTTTTAAGTTTTAACAGCACTGTATTATTTTTGTACTTTTTACACGCAAAAATGTCATTGCCTGCCCGGCTACAATTAAGTTGTTTAAACAAATGTGTTGCAATGGTAGAAAAAAAAATGGTGTGTCTAAAAACTGTAGGTATTGGGGGTGCTTTTTTTTTTTTTTTTGAAAAGGGGTACTTTATAAAAATAGGTTGAGAAACACTGGTCTAGACCACCCCGGCAGGTGTTTGCCCAGCCTGTCGTTAAAAACCTCCAGTGATGAGATTTCACAATCTCCCAAGGTCATTTGTTATCGTGTTTAACTCCCCCACAAGCTGACTCTCCCTGGCTGCTATGTAAGCCCCTGGCTTCTTGTTTTGGCATGGGAGGTTACAGAGAACAATTTATCACCTTTCTCTTTACAATAACCTTTTAAGAGCTTAAAGACTTATTGTGTCCCTCCGCAGTCATCTCTTCTCCAACCGAAACAAACCATTTTTTTTTCACACTTTCCTTAGAGGTCATGTTTCCTGGACCTTTAATCATTTTTGCTGCTCTGCCTTGGACCTTCTCCAGTTTCTCATCTTTCCTGAAACGCGGTGCCCAGAACTGGACACAATACTCCAGCTGAGGCCCAATCTGTGCAGAGTAGAGTGAAATTACTTCTCATGTCTTGCTTACATCATTCCTGCTAATACATCCCAGAATGATGCTCACTCATCCCCGCCCCCCAACGGTATTACTTTGTTAACTCATTTACCTTGGGTATGTCTACACAGCAGCGTTATTTTGGAAGAACTGATGTTATTCTGAAATAACAAAGAGCATGTCTACACTGCAAGCCTTTGTTTCAAAATAATGTCGAGCTGGAGGACTTCTTACTCTGACTCATGGTAACCCTCGTTTCATGAAGAGTAAGGGAAGTTGGAGGAAGAGTATTCTTCCTTCAACTTCCTGCTGTGTAGACAGCGCCAAAAGCCGAGTTAAGCTATTTTGACTTCAGCCATGCAACTGACGTAGCTGACGTCGCCTAGCTCGATTCCACTTTAGCTCAGCTGTGTAGATGTACCCCTTGTGACCAATCACAACGCCGGATCCTATTCTGCAGTATTCCTCCCTAGACAGTCATTTCCCATTTTGCAGTTGTGCAAACAATTATTCCTTCCTCAGTGTTGTGCTTTGCATTTGTCCTTATTGAATTTTATCCTATTTATTTCAAACCATTTCTACAGTTCGTTCAGATCATTCGGAGTTCTAACCCTGTCTGCCCAAGTGCTTGCAACCCCTCCAGGTTGGAACTGTCTGCAGCTTTTGTAAGTGTCCTCTCTCTGCCATTATCCAAATCATTTACAAAAATGTTAAATACAACCAGACCGACAAACAGATCCCTGCAGGACCTCTCGTGGTATGACTCAATATCCATTGATTGCTATTCCCTGAGGATGGCTTTCCAACCAGGTGTGCACTCACCTTATTGTAGCTTGTCTAGGCTGTATTTCCCTAGTTGCTTTTGAGAAGATCACCTGAGACTGTACCAAAGACTTTGCTACAGTAGAGCTATATCACTTCTACCCCCTCTCTCCACAAGGTTTGTTATCTGTCAAAGAAGAACATTAGGTTGATTTGACCTTATTTGCTCTTGACAAATCCATGTTGACTGTCACTTATCTGATCTTATCAACTTATTGTGTTCTAGGCGCTTACAAACTGATTGCTGGATTATTTGCTCCATTAGCCTTCCAGGTACTGAAGTTAAAATTTCCCCAGGTTGTCCTTATCCCCTTTTCTATAGCTACGGGTGCAGCTACACTGCCACTTTTTTTTATTTCGATTTTTTTGTTGGAAGAGGCTTTTCTGACATTTGGCCCATCTAGACTGGACCAAACGACGGAAAAAAAACCTCTTTCCGAAAGCCCCCTTATTCCTCGTGGAACAAGAAGAGCGCATTTGCTTTTCCACAAAAAAAGCAGAAGAGCAAGTGTGTTCCCTGGATGCAAAACAGTTCTTCAGGGATACCTCTGGAAAACTGTGCAGTGTAGCCGTACCCTAGATAATATATTTGCTCTTTTCCAGTCCTCTGGCATCTCTCTTCTCCTCCAAGTTCTCAACCATCATTCCTAGTGCCTCAGAAATCTCTTCAGCTGGTTGCTTAAATGTTCTAGGATGTATTTCATCAGGCCCTGCTGACTTGAAGACAAGTAATTCTTAACTTGCTCTTTCCCTATTGTAGCCCTGGCTCCTACCCCATCAGATCACTGCTCACCTTCTCAGTGAAAAGAGAAACAAAACAGGCATTTGACACTTTGGCCATATCGTGAGCCTAGCTTCTGACAAATGAAAGCGAGGGACACCATTCCTACCTAATAGACATTGTTGGACCTATCTTCTGTGAATTTATCTAACTCTATTTTGAATCGTGTTATAGTCTTGGCTTCATGACATCCTGTGGCGAGGAGTTCCCCAGGTTGACTGTGCATTGTGAACAAGCTCCCCTTATGCCTGAGGCGGGGTCTCTCCAGGAGCAGGGTTGAAGTAGAATTGGGGGGAGGCTGGTGCATATGGGAAGCTTGTCTGGCTGCTGTCCATATTCTAACTCCGTGGTATCCAACCAGTTCTGTGGCTGCTATGGTGAACTAGCCACACTCAACCAGCCAAATAGCCACAGCTGAGTAGTGGCTAGTGTGTTGGACATGACTGTTCTAGCTGTTCTCTTGGCCACACTGGACAGTCTCTACTACAAAGGATAAATGGACACATATTGGACATCAGAAATGGTAACACACATAAACCTATAGGGGAACATTTTCACCTGCCGGGGCACTCAGTCATGGATGTAAAAGTAGCCAGTCTTCTACAAAGGAATTTCACCACCCAATCACAGAGAGAGTCTGCAGAGCTGGAATTCATCTACAGATTTGACACTGCTACCCTGGGCTTGAACAAAGACATTAACTGGTTGGCACATTACAAAGCCAATTTCTCCTGCCTTTAATAGCTGCATTTCCACATCAAAAGCTATGAACAGGACACATCCGCCCACTTCAGTAGCCTCATTAACATGGGTCCTACAATTGACAGGTACTTCTGCTGGTCTGTATCTCTTGGTTTCTGTTATGTCCACTCCAGTTCATCTGAGGAAGTGGGTTTTACCCACGAAAGTGCGTGATTCTATCTATTTTAATTAGTCTCAAAGGTGCCACAGGACCACGTGTCATTCTTAAAGTTACAGATGAACTTGGCGGCCCCTCTGCCATATTCTGCTCTGTGGATAAACAGAGCCCTCAGCCCTCCTGTTGCCAAGCCAGCACCTTTCAGTCACCCTAAATGCGCAAAACGGGAGCTGGCAGTGATCCTGCCTTGGCAAGAGAAAGAACAGCTCGGCACTTGCACTTCCTCAGCCCTTCCCTGGGGCCATGGCTCCAGGGTCAGCAAATTACAACAGAGCGAGATGTGCAACCCCAGCGGACTGAAACGGCACAGCCCCTCCAGAAAGTCTGGCAGGAGAGCCGCTGGGCACCCAAACCCTCTGCCCCTTCAGCATGCAGAGTCTGCCAAAGCCTTTCCTAAAGTGGGCACCTTATGCCTCTTTTCCGCAGAGACGACCCGTCAGAAAGGGATCTTGGCAGCCAAGGGTGGACTCGGCCCGTGTGTCAAACTTGACACGATGGCCTTTTAAGTTGTCATCCCGCCAGAAGGAATGTCCAGGCCTTTTTCTCATGACATCGACCAAACGTGGCATGGGAAAGAGAAGGTGCTTAGCGTTTATGAGGACAAGATGAGCGGACTTCTGGTTTTGTTTGTTTCCCTCGTAGCGAAGTCGCTTGGGAACTCTCTCTCTGACCCGCTTACTCTTTTGTCCCATAAGAACAGCCAGACTGGGTCAGACCAATAGACCATCTAACCCGGTATCCTGTCTTCCGACAGCGGCCCATGCCAAGTCCTTCCGAGAGAGTGAAGAGAACAGGCAATCCACTCGCAGCTTCTCCGGTCAGAGGCTCAGGAATATACAGAGCATGGGGCTCCATCCTTGGCAAATAGCCATCGATGGACCTATTCTCCAAGAACTTTCTAATTCTTTTTTGACCTCAGTTACACTTTTGGCCTTCACAACATCCTCTAGCGAGGAGTTCCACAGGCTGACAGCACTGTGTGAAAAATATGTCCTTATGTTTGTTTTAAGCCTGCTGCTATTCATTTCATTGGGTGGCCCCTGACTCTTGTGTTACGTGAAGGGGTAAATAACACTTCCCTACTCACTTTCTTCACACCAGCAATGATTTTATAGACCGCTATCATAGCCCTCCTTAGTTGTCCCTTTTGCAAATAAAACATAATTTGTTGGGGGAAAAGTCAACATGGTTTCTGTAAGGGGAAATCATGCCTCACTAATCTAGAATTCTTTGAGGGCATCAATAAGCATGTGGAAAAGGGGGGAATCCAGTGGATATAGTGTCCTTAGATTTCCAGAAAGCCATTGACAAGGGCCATCACGAAAATCTCTTAAGTAAAGTAAGTTATGAGATAAGAGGGAAGGTCCTTTAATGGATTAACTGGTTAAAAGACAGGAAACAAAGAGTAGGAATAAATGGAAAGAGGTAACTAGTGGTGTCCTGCAGGGGTCCATACTGGGACCAGTCCTATTCGACATATTCATAAATGGTCTGGAGAAAGGAGTAAACCGTGAAGTGGTAAAATTTGCAGATGATACAAAACTACTCAAGATAGTTTTAACCAAAGTAAACTGTGAAAAGCTTCAAAAGGGTCTCACACAACTCAGGCAAGAAAATGACAAATGAATTTTAGTGTTGATTAATGCAAAGAGATGCACATTGGAAAACATAATCCCAAGTATAGGGATAAAATGTTGGGGACTAAATTAGCTGTTCCTACTTAAAGAGATCGTGGAGTCATTGTGGACAGTTCTCTGAAAACATCCACTCAGTGTGCAGTGGCAGTCAAAAAAACCCAAACAGAATGTTAGAAATTACTTTAAAAAAAGATAGAGAAGACAGAGAATATCGTATTGCCTCTATATAAATTAATGGTACGCCCACATCTTGAATTCTGTGTGCAGACATGGGTGCGTCACCTCAAAAAATAACTTGGCATTGGAAAAAGTTCAGAAAAGGGCAACTAAAATGATTATATGTTTGTAACTGCTGCCATATGGGGAGAGATTAATATGGCTGGGACTTTTGAGCTTAGAATGGAGGGGACTGAAGGGGGATAGGATAGAGGTCTATAAAATCATGACCGGTATGGAGAAAGTAAATACGGAAAAGTTATTTACTTGCTCCCCTAATACAAGAACTAGGGCTCACCAAATGAAATTAGTAGATAGCAGATTTAAAACAAAAAAAGGACATATTTCTTCACACGAGGCACAGTCAACCTGTGGAACTCCTCGCCACAGGAGGTTGTGAAGGCCAGGACTTTAACAGGGTTCAAAAAAGAACTAGATAAATTCATGGAACATAGGGCCATCAGTGTCTATTAGCCAACCTCATAGTAATGGTGTTCCTAGCCTCTATTTGTCAGGGGCAGGGAATGGGTAACAGGGGATAGATTTGATGATTTCCTATTCTATCATTTCCTCCGGGGCATCTGGCTTTGGCCACTGTCGGAAGGCTAGATGGACCTTTGGTCTGACCAGTGTAGTCATTCTTAGGTTCTTAACAGTCCTGCTCTTTTATATCATCTGGAAGCTGTTCCATATCTGTAAGCAGTTTTGGTGCCTTTCTGTTTTTTAAGACGGTATTACCAGAACGGCACGCAGTAATTCAAGGCCTCTGGGCCAGCCTACAACTGTGAGACCAGCTGCCATGGGATTTAAACACCATCTCAAACCTCACCATTTTCCACGGCATGTGCAAGGCCGTTATTCTACTTGATGCTGCTGATTTCCCTGCCTGACCTGGCCTTGTTCACACTGGTCCCACCCTTGATAAGTAACTCCCTTCTTGCGGTATGCTACTGTGGGCATGTCTCACTGCCTCTGATTTCCACTCCATGCATCTGGCAAAGTGGTTTTGTTCCACAAAAGCTTACGCCCAAATAAATCTGTTCGTCTGTAAGATGCCCCGGGACTCCTTGCTGTTTTTGCAGATATAAACACTTCACAGATATCACACATACTCTATTTTCCCCTCTGGGGAGTGAGAAAGGGGGGAAAAAGCCCACACGTGACAAATAATAGACACATTGTTTATTGAACCGTTGGAACATGAGCAAACTCTGCGGTGATAGGCCTGGTATTAGAAGCCAGATATAATAAAATGCTGCAGAGCTGCATGTTGTTTTCAGCACCATAGAGACCATCAAAACAAAGTACTAACATCTGAACTTTACATTGCTCTTCATTGACTGCCAGACTGTGTTGCCTAGTGAATAGAACAGAGGCTCGGGGTCAGTTCTCTAGGCTTCTAGTCTCACTGCTGTCATTAGCTCACAAGTTTTAGTGGCAGAAACCTTGGAGCTAGGACATCTGGGTTCTTTTCTAGCTCCTACCCCCGTGCAAATACTTTCTCTGTCCCTTAGTTCGACTATCTGTAACATAGGATGATGAGGGTGACCATTTTCTCCCATGTGTGGAATACATTTTGTTATGTGCACCACCTGTAGAAACACATGCTGCTGGCTGTGGGCACTCTGCTAATCAGCTGGGTAGGCATTTGAATCTTTCCTGGGTGGCTGCCCAAGTGCTCAGCTTACAGGGAACACCGCTGGTCCTTATGAACACCCACGTCCTTATGACTTCACTATGAGCGTGAAGGGCTTTGAGATCCTCAGAGGAAAGTTACAATAGAAATGAACAGGCCCATTTTCACTAAACATTGTTTATATTGTTCACAGTAATGGAAAGTGACTAAGCATGGATCGACAACTTTCCACTGCCATTGGTGGAACTCTGCCACAGCTCACATGGCTCCAGGTAGCTTTTAGCCTGGAATCTTTCTGGATTTCTCTGAGATTATCTAACTGTGTAGAATCTGGTGTTAGTACTCTTCCTTTCCTAGTGCAAACTAATGGTTCTTATCAGCCTCTTTTAACTATTTAGTCTTTAAGATGCTGATAGAATATTTGCTGTTTTTTAAGTTTTTCCTGTTCCAGACTGGCTGGGCTATCCCTTTGAAACTTATCGATCCAATGTCCTCTCCTCCCCCTCCAATTTTTTTCATTCCCCCTCCCTCCTTCCCTTATTTAGTCTTGGTTCTGGACTTCCAACACGCCCGTCATCTGAAGAAGTGGGCTGTGCCCACAAAAGCTCATGATACCATCTACCAGACCATTCGTTGTTTTTTAAGTTTTTCCCCCCAACTGTGGCAGCAACAAAAAGGGGGTTAATAAAATCTCTGGCATGAAGCTGAGGGTGTTTAAGCATCAAACCGAGCTTCCAGGCAGTGTTCAAAGTGAGATCTGGGCTCCCGGGAGGTTAAGAAAAGAAGAAAGTTTCCTGCTGTTTCACTGAAGCCAGAAGAAAATGACACACCACTCCGGAGAAGGAACTACCAAGTTTGTGGGAAACAAAACTGGAAAGCAAACAAAATGTGCGAGAGGGCTTAATTCAAGCTGATCTACAGTGTATGCTCCAGTTCTCTCATCTCTCCACTGGGCTCTCCCCCTGCACAGATATACACTGCAATGCTGGGTTGGTTTCCTCATTTGTATGTATTGCCATTTCATTACTAGGAGGAAGGTTGTAGGTGCGAGGTATAAGAAGTCTGGTCTAATGCTGCCCCCTAGTGGCAAGTAGCTTAGAAAGCAGGTACACACATTGTGGCAATTGGATTCATTACTCCTTGAGATGCTAATGATCTGCTTCACAAGGCCCAACTCAGCCCTCTCTTCACATATGCACATTCCTACCCCCTCTTCAGTAGCCTCCCCAGGAATTGAAATTGGGGTGTGTGTTTGAATTTACAAAGGGGGGGGGGTCAGGGCCGATAAGAGGTGACATCGTGAGAGTGAAGGTGGGCTGTATGGCACCATAATTCACAAAACTGGGGGAGTGTTGGGGAAATTCAGGGGGGTATACACCCCATGGGGGTGTAGGGAAATCCCTGCCCCTCTTTGCTATGATGCTGCCTCATTTCTTTATAAGGGAGAAGCAATACCATCCCCCCACCAGATAGACCCCCTCTTCATTTTGCCTCACCTGCTGCCCTTTTGCAGCTGGTAGTGTCATGAAGGGCTTAACATTACATTCCCCCATGCTATGGCTGCTTCAAGGTGCAAACCACTAACAAACCACTTCTGCCAAGCTGGATTTCTTGAGCAGCAGGGAGTTGCATGGCTGGGAACACATCTGTAATTGATTAATTCAGGTTCTTCTTAAATCTCCCTGCTGTTAATTTATCTTCTGATTTTCATTCAGGGCTATTTGCAATGTCTGGGACTAGGGGCCTGGTTCCTGCCAGGTGGAACTCCTCCTGCTTCTAAGATCTTTGGGATACATGCGATGCATGGACAGCACCTAGCACATTGCAGTTGCTCCTTAAATACAAATAATCAATCACCATTTCTCCCAGCACCCAAGCCTCAGGCCAAAACCATCCTTTGTTTCCCTTTTCTCGGTATTCAGGTATAGTCTGGGCTATAATATTTTTTGGTAGGAAACAGACATAAAAAGGTTACATCTTGTCCAGCAAATGCAGGGTTGGTCCCTGTAGTCAGAGGTGCAGATTGGCATGACAAATAGGACACTGTGGTCTCGGGCTACATGGCGGAGATCCTCTAGTTCTCACAGGCTGCATTTCTCCCACCTCCATTTGGAAGGGGTTACGGCCCTCACCCTGGGCAGTTGGCAGGTGCTCTGACTTCCACCCCAATGCCCCCTAGCTAGCTTGTCTCAAACAAGCCCCTTTGGCCGGGCTGCTGTTTATGCAGCTGCAGCATCTTCGGGAGTGCAACCCTCCATAAATCACTAGTACTAGGCAGGCCCTCCGGCTGCCTACAGACATCAACCCAGGCTCACGTGCAAGGCAAAAGGGGGAAGCACCAGCGAAGCCCCCCGCTGCTGCTGCTGCCCTGCCCCGCCCCATCCCTTCTCCAGGCTCTGCCGGTACCTTGGGGCTTCCCACTGCAGCACCAGCTGGTGCCATAAGCCCCCCCGCACAGGGCTGGGCCATGCCCCCCTTGCCTGCCCATGAGCACCAGCCCGACACGCCCCCTTGCTCCAGCCAGCCCGCCCCGAGCTCGGCCCCGCCCCCTTTAAAGCCTCCCGCCCTCCGGGGGGGCGGGGAGCTCCCGTCTGCCCGGCCACGCGGTTGTGTTGTGGCCCCGCCCCCTCCAGCTGTGTGTCTGGCCGGGCGTCCGCGAGCGGGGCAGAGTCCTGCTGAGCCTACGTGGGGTCGGGTCGGGAACGAGATGGAGACAAAGGGGATGGATCCGGGGGGTCCTTGCAGTGTTGCAGTGGCTGGATCCCTGGGGCTGACTCCCTGAGGGGGGGGGGGTTTACAGTGGAGGGATCCCTGGGGGTGACTCCCTGGGGGAGGGGGGGTTTGCAGTGGAGGGATCCCTGGGGGTGACTCTTTGGGTGGGGCTTGCAGTGGCTGGATCCCTGGGGGTGACTTTTTGGGCAGAGGTTTGCAGTGGAGGGATCCTTGGGGGTGACTCCCCGGGGGAGGGCGAGTTTGCAGTGGATGAATCTTTTGGGGGTGACTCCCGGAGGAGGGGGGGTGTTCCGTGGTTCCCTGCTGGCTCGGGGGGTGGCGGTGACTCCCCGGGGGAGTGCTGCAGTGGTGTCCGGGGGTTTGGCTCTGGAGCACTGAAGGTCCTGACTCGGGAGGGGGGATGCAGTGGTTCCTTAAAGGCTGGCTCTGGGTGGGCGGAGTGCACTGGATCCTTGAGGGCTGGTTAGCAGGTAGCCCCTGGGGTTAGAGAGCTGCTGGGAGCTCTGAGTGGGGGGGGGGGGGGGTTTGGAAGGGGGGAGGGAAGACTGCTGCTGCTGCTGTTGCTCTTCCAGACCCTGAGGTCCTGCGATAGGGCCCAGACAGGAGTGGGGGGGGGGGGGTAGTTTGCACCTGTTCTCCCCCCATTAAGCTGACAATTTAATTTTAAAAAATAAACTCTTCCCAGGTCATGGAGAGCCTGCTCCCACGGGCCCTACCCCAGCCACCCCTTGGCCAGGGCCTCCTCCGTAGGGACAGTCCTAGCCCCCGTTCTGCTGTTGGCAGGCGCGGGTCATTCCCCGGGGCATGTGCATGTGGCTTCCGGGGGGGGGGGGGGTGTCTGTTTTGTGGCAGACTTTGGGGGTGTGGAGTCTGGTTGTCTTTGTCCTGCAGTGTTTTACAGCAGATGTGCCCCCTCCCCTCACCTGCCCAGCCTGGTTCCTTCCATCTCGGTTTGCACACAGGGCCTGGGGCCTGCAGGGGCGCTAAGCGAGGCCATCCCAGGAGTCTGAGGAGTCCAGACCAGGATGCTAACAAATGCTCTTGTAGGTCAGTTACTGGGCCGGGCCTCCGGAGATCTATTCCCAGCTCTGCCACAGACTGGTCTGAGAATCCTAGAGCCATAGGGCTACAAGGGACCACAAGGCTCCCCCCAGGGGCGGCCTGTGTGTATAGGCCGACTAGGCTGTTGCCTAGGGTGCTGCGTTAAACGGGGTGCTCAATGATGACATCACGCCATTGAGGGCTGCGTAGGCGGGGGCGCCAGCTGCCGGCAGCCCACCTCAGGCTGCCCCGGGCTCCACCCAGTCTGGGCCCGTCTTCCCTTTGTGCCTCAGCTCCGTGTCTGTAACTTGGGAGACGGGACCTTTCTTTGCCCTGACCGGATCTTGCCCCTTCGGACTGCAAGGTCTTGGAGGCAGGCGCTGTCTCTTCCTAGGTTATCTGTGTGGTTCCGAGGCAATGGAACCTCCGCTATCGTATGGGCCTCGTAGGCCTCAGTGGAACAGCCGGCACCCGGCCCTGCGGTCTCGCTGCTCCTCTGTGCAAGGCATGGGGCGTGGGGCTTGCAGGCAGCAGCTACGTCCCGTGCCAGGTTCCAGTGCAGGGGTTCAGCTCCCACAGCTGCACTATACCGAGGTGCTGTGATCTGTCCCCGCTCACCTGCCGCACATGGACTGAAATCTGCTGCATGCACGTTCTGGCTTATTGCTGGGTCGCTCCTGAGCAATGGACTTGGCTTTGGGTGGGGAAGGGGGAAGGAGAGAAGCCGAACATGTGGGGAACTGGCAGACTAGTACAGCACGTGAGCGTTTTCTTTCATTTTGACATCTCTGCACTGGAAAGAAACCAGACCTTGCTGTCCCTGCCCTGCTCCCTGTTGCATGGAAATAGGGTTGCCAGATACCTTCACAAAAAATCCTAAACGTGACGGGAGGAGGTGGGAAAAAAACAAAAAGATTGCTGCACCTTTTCTTTTTTTTTTACTGGACAGAAGACGCATCCGGACACCTGGCAACTCTACATGGAAAGACCACACTGAATCCAGCACAGTTCATGGGATAGCCACCAACAATGTTCCTGCTCATTTCTTTCATCCGGGGGGGGGGGGGGGGAGGTTTATCTTTGTTTTAATCGTGCCCTTACCGCATGAGTGGTGATTGCAGCCTTGCCAAGTCGCTCACGGGGAGGGAGGGAGTATGAAAACAGGGTTATATAATTTATACCTTATCAGCCAGCTTTGAAGAGGCAGCTCCTCCCATTTCGGAAGTTTGTTATGTCTGCTTGCTTCTGGAGATAAGCTGTGGGTACCCCGCTAGGTATGAGAAAGTGAATGCACCAGAAAATAGCTTTCAGGTTTTTATTGAGCTAGCTAGTAGGGGAACCTGCATGATTTTGTCTCTTGGAGAGAAGGAATAACACTTTCATTCTTTTTAGCTAGAAACCTGCCCCTCACTCAACCCCCCCCCCCACACCCAGTGCAAACATCCCTATAGTTTGGATTCTTGCAATACAGTGGCAACATTTAAAACAAAAACGAATATTGCACAGAACAAAAGCATTATCTCATTCATTGGGTTTGCACCACAGAAATAATCCTGGGGGTTAAACTTGGGCTGTGTCTAGACTGTATCCCTTTTCCGTAAAAGGGATGCAAATTAGACACATCGCAATTGCAAATGAAGCGGGGATTTAAATCTGCCCCCCTTCATTTGCATAAACATGGCTGCCACTTTTTTCCGGCTCGGGGCTTTGCCAGAAAAAAGCGCCAGTCTAGATGGGGATCTTTTGGAAAATAAAGCCTTTTCCGAAAGATCCCTTATTCCTTTTTTTAAATTTTTTTAAATCCTTTTTTAAATTCTTTTTTAAGAGGAATAAGGGATCTTTCGGAAAAGGCTTTATTTTCTGAAACATCCACGTCTAGACTGGCGCTTTTTTCAGGCAAAACTCCGAGCCGGAAAAAAGCAGCAGCCATGTTTATGCAAATGAAGCGGGGGGGGGGGGGGGGTTTAAATCCCCGCTTCATTTGCAATTGCGATGTGTCTAATTTGCATCCCTTTTCCGTAAAAGGGATGCAGTCTAGACACAGCCTTGGTGTTTGGCATGCTGTCAGTGAATCGTTCCATTTGCCTTCACTGGGGAGGGAGCTTTTTAAAGTTAAATAAAGGAATAGTTTGCAAAGGAATGTGGTTTGTATTTAAAGTCACTAACTTTAACAGGGAAGCAGCTGTTTTCTCTTAACCATCCACTGCCCCTACCCTCTGTAGATAACTCAAGGCACACAAGTGTGAATGCACCAACTTTTAACTCTGAGCTGTCAGCTACTGGGCAAAGTGGTAGTAAGTCTCGCCTTGAGCTATCCTCTCCTACAGCCTCAGAGTGTGACACAAGCTGTGGAGTTTGTCAGTGTGTCACAGTAGTGCGCTCTCTGCGTGGCCTAGCAGGTGCTTGTGAATATCCCAGGATTTCCCCAGTGGGTTGTGCCTCCCAGTTGGCAGCCAAATTGTTCTGTTTCCTTTTGTAAAAGTGAGGTCTCCCAGAGAGACTGAGTCCTGCCATGAACAGAAAGTTTTGAGCGCAACCATTGTGCCCTTCCAACCATGTTTATTGTCCGTGTGGAAGTTCTTTTGTCTTCTCCATTCCCATTCGCTTGCCCAGCCAAACCCCAGTTCTTTTGCTATGGGGAGGAAAACATGGACTCTTGGGCTGCCTGAGTAGAGGGACTGGTCGATTGGAACCAAAGACTAGTCCTACTTTGTCTTTAGGGTTTGGCGTTCTGTCTCTCTGCCAGGTGTGAGCTGCTCTTTGCTCTCCTACAGTTCTGACGAAGAAGATTGTGGTAAGATATCTGAACCCAGGGGGAGCAAGACTTGATCTGTCTGCCTCCTCCCCCGTGCTCACAACTTCCCACAGCCTCGTTGTCATGAGGTTAGATTGAATCACACAATGGAGAGACAGTCAAAGTAGAAACCGTCTTTCTTCCCACTCACTTGGGTCATGGTTCGGTGAGTGATGCCCATGTGAAGCCATAGCTTAACTGTCAGGTGGGACGTTTGTTAATTTTGTGTCTCTAGGCGCTCCGTTCTCAGGCCTGGCCCTTGGCATGCCAGGTGCTGTACGAACACGGAGCAAAAGAGCTCACACTCTGGCTACGTCTAGACAGGCATGATTTTCCGCAAATGCTTTTAACGGAAAAGTTTTTCCGTTAAAAGCATTTGCAGAAAAAAAGCGTCTAGATTGGCACGGACGCTTTTCTGCAAAAGCACTTTTTGTGGAAAAGCGTCCGTGCCAATCTAGACGCGGTTTTGCGCAAGAAAGCCTCGATTGCCATTTTCACAATCAGGGGCTTTTTTGCGCAAAACAATAGCGCGTTGTCTACACCGGCCCTCTTGCGCAAAAGCAAGAGGGCTTTTGCCCGAATGGGAGCAGCACAGTATTTCCGCAAGAACACTGACAATCTTACATGAGATCGTCAGTGTTCTTGCACAAATTCAAGCAGCCAGTGTAGACAGCTGGCAAGTTTTGCCGCAAAAGCAGCTGCTTTTGCGGAAAAACTTGCCAGTCTAGACGCAGCCTTCTGAGTGTAACACAAGAGACAACAGATAGACGGGCGGGGGGGGGGGGGGGGGGGCGGGGGCGTACTATGGAATCGTGAGGCCATGCTGAGTCAGCATGCGGTTAGTGTCTAAAGCCATCATCTTTTCCCCTGTGGGGGAGAACCCAGAGGGCCATCGGTCATGTGACACTCTCTCCAAGCTTAGGGATGGGCCTGGACCACGCCCACCCACCCTGGCTCCGCCCCCACCCTTGCTATGCCCCTCCTCTTCCCCCAACTGAGGCGGCCTGGGAGATTAGCGGGGCTGGCGCCAGCAGCAAGGATGTGGCCCCCCTGCTGGCTGGGGCGGGGATGCGGTGCAAGGCAGCCTTTGCTGCTTTGCTCCCATGGCTGCTGCGTCGCTCCGCTTCCTACTGCGGAGTGTGGGTTCTGGCCCCCCTCCTCCGTTTCCCTCTGCTGCTCCCGGAGTGTGGTGGTGGTGGTGGGGGCCCTTGCTGCAGGCACCAAACTCCCCCCCCCCCCAGCGTTCCCCTGCCAGCTGCTGGCTCGCCCCTCCCACCCACAGCATCAGGGGGCATGTGACCCCTCAGGCCCTCCATGTGTGGTCCCTGCCTCACCCCCAGATTGGCCGGGAGGTGGGCCACAGGAGGTTGAAGCTGCTCCGTGTAACATGCATGCTGCCAAGGGAAGCTGCCCTCCTCCCTCACCCCATCTCGCGTACATTGTTATTCTAGGCTTGCCTGCTGTTAGGGTGGAGCCGGCACTTGGAGAACAAAAGAGTAACACGCTGGGGTTTGGGGTGGGCGGGGGGGGGGAACGTGTCTAGAAAACAGACTTCCCAGAAATATAGTTTGTTTTTGATGGGCTTGGCTGGGTGGAAGGGTGTGAAATGTGGGCAGAGGGCCTTCCAGGTGGCCCCCAGCATAGGTGGAGTAGAGAGGAACGGTAGTGGTTGTTTTTGTTCATTTTCACCTCCCCAGAAAGCCACAGAGAAAGAGCACTTCTTCCACGCAAGCGAGAGGGCTTGTCAGAGCCAAGTGCCATGCAGGTGGGAGGGCGCAGTTGGCAGCAAAAGCTCCCCTTCCCCCTAGAACAGTGGTTCCCAAACTTTTTGGCATCACGCCCCCTTTTTGATTTTTAAGAAACCCTCACGCCCTCCCCCGACAAAAAAAATAGCAGCAAAACTTGGAGTGGGATTGATAGGGGTGTATGTGGCTGGGTTGCCTCGTGCCCGCCCTGGAATTTCTTCACCCCCCCCCCAGTTTGGGAACCCATGCCCTAGAAGCATCGTAAATTGTGACGTACAGAACAGCCCTTCTGATCCCATGAACAGCGGTGGCTCCGGGAAGATTGTGAGGCTGGATCGCGGGAATCCTTCCGAGAGAAGGAGCTGGAATACAAGCCATGAAAATAAGTGGCTGCAACTGCAACTTAAAGTCTCCTCAGTATAGGCTTTGTCACCCCCCATGCTTTATGAGAATTGGCTTATGAATATGCACAACTCAAAGATGCTTTATGCAAAACTGGTCACGTAACATATGAATTTTACAGTTACAATCTGCTGTATCTCTATGTCCTATTTTCGTGCATGTATCAGTCTTGTATGTGAAGTTAGACATTTGAAATGTAGATCTGTGTATTGTTCTGAATGTGCTAATAAAGGCCATTACTGATGCTCTAGCTCTTAACGACTCAGTACTCAAACCAATGAGTTGTGAGTGGTCGTGTTTGTCCTGTAAGCCCAAACTGTGGTTGTTCCTAGAAAGACATGTGACCATGCCACCTGCTCCTGGAATCCATCTTGAACCTGGCTTTTTTCATGGGTTTGGGGAGGTGTCAAACAAAGGAACCCCAGAAGCAATCAGCCTTTGTCTTCAGCTGGCTTTTGAAACTTCCTGGCCCACTCTAAGGGGATACAAAGAACTTTGAAGAAGCTGTAGACCCAGGCAGAGCAAAAATCAAGTCTGACTTGCTCGTTACCTGAGATAAGAATAGCTATTTTGGGTAAAAACTTGCATGTAACAAGTTTCTTAGTAGATTAGAACTAGCTAAGAGTTTTTTATTCATTTTAATTTAGTAACTTTGATCTGTTTTCACATGCAACCATTTAAATTCAACTTTTTGTTCTTAATAAAAACACTTTTGTTTATTATCAAGCCCAGTGTAAATAATTACGATCTCAGAAGCCGGGGGGATGGGGGAGGGGCAACCACTGTGCGTATCTCTCTTTCTTTGATCAAGGAGGCGGACATCCTTATAAGCTTTCTCTGTGTATAACTTTTGCACAGAGTAAGACAAATTTATTTCGGGTTTTGGTTTATTTGTGGGTTGGTTTCCTAGGTACCCTCCCAGACTTGTACTGGTTCAATGTCTACATTGCTTTGCAGGGGGTAGTAAGCCCAATTCTATGCCTTGTCTGGGGAAGACCAGAGGATCTGTCCCAACAGGACAGAATGGTGGGGAGTCCCCGAGAAAAGGAAGACAGGCGTCAGTGGCAGGATCAGCAGACCATGAACAGCCGGCTCCATTGAAGTAGACAGAGCATATAGAATCATAGAATACTAGGACTGGAAGGGACCTCGAGAGGTCATCGAGTCCAGTCCCCTGCCCTCATGGCAGGACCAAATCCTGTCTAGACCATCCCTGATAGACATTTATCTAACCTGGTCTTAAATATCTCCAGAGAGGGGGATTCCACAACCTCCCTGGGCAATTTATTCCAGTGTTTGACTATCCTGACAGTAAGGAACTTTTTCCTAATGTCCAACCTAAATCTCCCTTGCTGCAGTTTAAGCCCGTTGCTTCTTGTTCTATCCTCAGAGGCGGAGATGAACAAGTTTTCTCCCTCCTCCTTATGACATCCTTTTAGATACCTGAAAACTGCTATCATGTCCCCCTCAGTCTTCTCTTTTCCAAACTAAACAAGTCCAATTCTTTCAGTCTTCCTTCATAGGTCATGTTCTCTAGACCTTTAATCATTCTTGTTGCTCTTCTCTGGACCCTCTCCAATTTCTCCACCTTTCTTGAAATGTGGTACCCAAAACTGGACACAATACTCCAACTGAGGCCTAACCAGTGCAGAGTAGAGCAGAAGAATGACTTCTCGTGTCTTGCTCACAACACACCTGTTAATATAGAACTAACTTACAGACTTTAACAGCTGGGAAGAATTACAATCTTTTTTAATTTGGCTGAAAATTACCCTAATCTGGTGACTTTTCCCCAGCTGTAGTTCTTTGTCTACACTGGATTGTATGGTCTGTCTAAGATGGTATCACAGAAAGGAGCTAGAAACCCATAACGGACAATTATGAAATAGTCCACCCATAGGAAAGGTTTCTTCCTGACCCCTGTCAGTTAATAATTATCATCTGCCATGAAGCCTGAGGATTAATGTTTTCTTCAAGCCATGTTGTAAAATAGTAACTAATGTGTCCATGGATGTTCTTATCCATATAAAACTGTCTAACCATTTGAGTCCTAGATCTATGCCAGGGGTGAACTATTTTCTTCATGCAGCTTATTTCTTTTTATCAATTCTTAATTTGATACATTTCAAATCCACAGAATGGGCCCTTGTGTGTGTCTGTTGCGTTCCCTTTTTGTCTCCCCACTGAACTAAACCAACCCGGCCTGTCCTCCCTCTCTTCATAGGAAAATCTCTCTGGGTTTCAAGCTGGCTTTTGGTGACTGTTGCTGACCCACTGATTTCTACTGTATTTCCTTTTCTGAGAATGGGTGTCCAGATCACAACAAGGGATCCCCAAGGTGGAAATCTGGTTGTTAGGTGTTACATAGTGTGTTGGTGTGTTCCATCTCATTCCATCAGTAGCAGCTGGAAGGATTTGCCTTTACAGTAGATAATGCTGGGAAGAAGGCAGTGGTGGGCTAGGACTTTGGCAGATTGGGAGATAGAACATACAGAGGTTGAGAGCCCCGAGGAAACACGTTTTCAACGAGGTGCATAAAACTGTTGTTTAAGCCCAAATTACATCCCTCCGGATGCTTTAGAAAACCTCCACTCTTTCTTCTCTCTGCCTGGAGGTGCAGCAAAGTCAACTGGTGTCTCCTGAACCAAACATTTACCTGAGGAGCTCATTTGATCAGCAGGCACTTCAATGGAAGTCTGATTCCTTCCCTCCCTGATCACCAGCAGAGCCTAACTCAGCGACGGTGGACGAGTCTTCCTTCTGCGTCAGGATGCGGCTAGAAGTGGTTGTCACAAGCAGGAATGATGCTGAGAGCCCTGCAAATCCGCAGGTATCCGCAGTCCCGGCTCATTTTGCAGATGCACATTTTGTATCTGTGCAGGGCTGTAATGATGCTAGTTCTCCGCAGGCTCTGGAGCAGTAAGAGGAACAAGGGACGCCTGAAGTCTCGAAACCCTTCACTTCATGGAAGGGGATATGTCTGATCTTCTGCCCTGCTCCAAAAATGTGGTCTGGCAAATACAAGCAAAGTGGTCTGGACTACTTACCAACGTTTTCCACAAGATGTCAGCATCTTGTTAAAGAGAGCTCAGTCAGGGTGCCTGTCCTTCCTCATGCTGGCTATTTTGCTCAGGCCTTGTCCTGGTCCCACTTTCCAGGTGATAACACCCATTGCAAGTATCTAAAAGGGTGTTACAAAGAGGTGGGAGAAAAATTGTTCTCCTTGGCCTCTGAGGACAGGACGAGAAACAATGGGCTTCAACTACAGCAAGGGAGGTTTAGGTTGGACAACTAACTTCCTAATGGACAGGGTGGTGAAACACTGGAATAAATTGCCCAGGGAGGTTGTGGAATCTCCACCACTGGAGATATTTAAGAGCAGGTTAGACAGACACCTGTCAGGGATGGTCTAGACGGTACTTGGTCCTGCCATGAGGGCAGGGGAGAGGACTCGATGACCTCTCAAAGTTCTATGATTCTATGATTGCTATATTACCTAACACAGTGGGACTGGAGTATGTCAAAGAGAAGACTACGCAATAGAAATTTCATGCTGCAATAAGTTCTGCATCTGTCAGGATCCAAAAAGGAAGGTCTGTAGCCTTATGCTGCCATCTTTCCACATGCAAAGAGCAGGACAGTTAAGAACATAAGATCGGCCAGACTGGGTCAGACCAAAGGTTTATCCAACCTAGTATCTTGTATTGCGACAATGGCAACTTTCTCCGTACCTGTCATGATTTGATAGAATCCTAGAATCCTAGGGCTGGAAGAGACATCAGGAGTCATCGAGTTCAAACGCCCTGCCCAAAGCAGGACCAATCCCAACTCAATCAACCCAGCCAGGGCTTTGTCAAGCTGGGACTTAAAAATCTCTGGGGATGGAGATTCCACCCCCTCCCTAGGGAATCCATCCCAGTGCTTCCCCACCCTCCTACGGAAATCGTTTTTCCTAATATCCAACCTAGACCTCCCCCACTGCAACTTGATACCTTTGCTCCTCGTTCTGCCATCTGCCACCACTGAGAACAGCCTCTCTCCAGCCTCTTTGGAACCCCCCTTCAGGGAGTTGAAGGCCGCTCTCAAATCCCCCCTTTTTTTCCTGTAGACTAAGTAAGAGCAAATCCCTCGACCTCTCCTTGTGCTCCAACCCCCTAATCATTTTTGTTGCCCTTTGCTGGACTTTCTCCACATCTTGCGTCCACATCTTTTCTGTAATGGGGGCCCCAGAACTGGACACGGTCAGGGCCGGACTGAGGCATGGACGAGCCGGACAGCTGCCGGGGGGGCCAACCAATGGGGGGCGCCTGATGGCAGCTGTAAGGAGCGCGCGGCACCCCTTACAGCTGTCATCAGGCACCGCGCGCCCAACTCGCGGTGTGCCGGCCAGCAGCGCCCTACCCCCCTTGGCCGTGGGGCCCTGCATGGCCTGGCGCGTGCACCAGCAGCGCTGTCCGGGCCAGGCTGGGCAGCACATGTGCCATGCACCCCAGGGACGGGCCCCGGGCTGTGCACCAGCGGCCATGGCCAGCATGTGCATGTGCCGTGCTCCTCAGGGGCGGGCCCGTGCATGCGCCGTGCGCCTGGGGGCAGTGGCACGCACTCGGGCCTAGGGCGCCAAAAGGGCTCGGGCCAGTCCTGGACACAGTACTCCAGATGTGGCCTCCTCAGTGCTGAATAAAAGGGAATAATCACTTCTCCAGATCTGCTGGCAACGCTTCTCCTAATGCAGCCCAATATGCCCTTAGCCTTCTTGGCTACAAGGGCATCCTGTTGACTCATATCCAGCTTCTCATCCACTGGAATCCCCAGGTGCTTTTCTGCTCAACCGCTGCTAAGCCAGTCGGTCCCCAGCCTGTAGCAATGCTTGGGATTCTTCCGTCCCAAAGGCAGGACTCTGCACTTTGTCCTTGTTGAACCTCATCCGATTTCTTTTGGCCCAATCCTCCAATTTGCCTAGCTCAGACCTCGATCATCTCCCCCTTAGTGTCCTCTTTTCTAAGCTGAACGGTTGCATCAGCCTGTGAGTTTTAAAGCTTAAACTCGATACTGCTTGCTGCATTCTTTCTGTGCAGACTGGGAACGGGAACCTCCAGAGACAGCCAATTCCTCATGCCCATTGCTTTGTAACTAGATCTGGGAAATTGCCTCTTCACTGCGCTCCCCCGGCCGGGGAACCCTGTCTTCGAGAATTGTCGGGCCTCTTACACAAGCTACTGCACAACGTACTCTGTGGTGGTGCCTAATTTTGTGCAGCTCCTTGCGTGCTGTCGCAGGAGTTGCATTTGCTGGCTGATCCTATGAATGAGACTCTGTTGAGCTGACAAGTCCACCTGGTCACTTACACTGTGTGTCAGGCAGTCTGATGAGCCAGCCCCGCCGTCTCCCCTTGTTGGGACGGGCTCTGTACTCACAGCAGCGAAGAGCTTGTCTGAGCGAGAGCTCCAGCATCTGCCTCGTTTCTAATGGCTCCTTGCCACTTCCCCACTGTTGTCTGGAGTCACGTTGTTCCCCTAACCTTCTGATCAGGGGATCTGCATTGGTGACAGTCTCCTCTGGCTGTCCCAGTGTGGTTGGGCACAGCCGTGGATATGTGGCTAAGGGGAATGACTTCACTTAGCACAAAGGCAGCTCTACATTGTAAGAGCGTAGAGATCTGAAATCCTGGCAGCAGAATAGATAAGAACAAGGCCAGCAGCAGCATGTGTCCCCTGCAAACAAGCCTTAGCCTGGGCCGAGAGAAGGAGAGGGACTTTTAGGGACTTTCGCCTGCCAGGTGGATACAGGAATTGAGCCTGCTAGGCACAGCAGGATTCAACCTCTCTGGGGCCCAGAAGAGGGTCACCGGCCTGCACTCCCCTGGGGTCACATTGTCATTATGGGCCCCTTCTGTCCTTCCGATCTCAGCATTTATCTTCGGCCCCTCTGCTGAGCCTGCCAGGGAAGGGGCCAGCTTAAATCCCCCTTCCCCCCACTCATCCCACAGATTCCAACCTGTGCCTGACCCGAGCAAATTGTTATGTAGGAAAGTTCCATAAACCCTTCTCCGGTGGGTTTCGACTTTTTTGCATTTGCGGGTCCTTTCGGAACATCAGAACGGCCAGACTGGACAGTTAACCAGTGTCCTGTCTGCCAGCAGTGGCCAATGCTAGATGCCCCAGTGGGAATGAACAGCTGAGGGAATCATCAGATGATGCCTCCCCTGTCACCCATTTCCAGCTTCTGACAACAGAGGCTCAGGACAGCATCCCTGCCCAGCCTGGCTAATAGCCACTGATGCACCTAACCTCCATGAATTCATCTAACTCTTTCTTGAACCCTGTTAAGGTGCGTCTACACTGCACCAAACATAAGCTACGCCATTAGCCCTATGCAAATTGCATCGCTTATTTGGAGCTAATTTCGAAATAGCTTATTTCAAAATTTGGCACTGTCTACATAGCACCAAATTTCGAAATAAAGCGCTGTTACAAAATGTCCCTTAACTCTCATGGCAGGAGGGTTGTACAGGGATGCTGGAATAGTGTTCCTGTTATTTCGAACGCTATTTCAAAATAACGGTCTGCTTTAAAGATGCGGAATAGCTATTTCGGGATACTGCCGGTGTTCCGAAATAGCTCTGCAGTGTAGACGTAGCCTTAAAGTCCTGACCTTCATACCACCCCCTGGCAAGGAGTTCCACAAGTTGACTGTGCGTGGTGTGAAGAAAAGTTTCCTTTGGTTTGTTTTCAACTTCTGCCTAAGAACAGAAGTTAAACGAATTGCCTACATGGCACAGCCAGGACCCACCTCTGTTCTGCTTTCTTACTTTCCCCGCATATTGACACATGGCAGACTAGTGTCACGAGAACCCTATTGTCTGTACAGCAGGTGCAGCTGAATTTTGTTCTGTCCGTTTTTTGCGGGACTCCTCCGAGACAGGCAGTGGACAGAGCCCAGGCAGGAAACCACGGCTCTAATCTGCACCTTTCATCTGCATTCTGGCCTCAAATAGCTTCCCTTTACAGGAAGCGAGTGAAACGTTTCCATTGCAGTGAGTGGCTCAGGCCAGGACCCACACACTCGACACACGTCTGCACGACTCTTTTCATTAGTGATATGAAATGAATGAACTTGCAAGAGGGGGGTCCACCAGGTCTGCCTGGCAGGCATAAGCCTCTGGCCCTCCCAAAGCATTGCTGCACGAGCCAAGGGGAGTCTGGTGTGATCACATCCCGTCCGTGTCTCCATGCCCACCTGGTCCATCCCCAATGCGATGTTCTGGGCTGAGGGAAATGAGCAGTGTTGCTAGTACGTGACCGGTTTAAGCCTGGGTTGCAGCTTTGGGCTGCTCGTGAAAGACAACAGACCGGCTGGAAGAAAGATGCAAAAGCCCTGAGGTCCCATTTCCATCCCCTGGGCCGCTGGTCAGTGGAGCTGTGGAAGGGACACCGGGTGCTCTCTGCACCATGTTGGAACTGGAGCTGGGATCGCAGGGCACATCTTTGTCCCTGCTCTGGTGCGGGAGTCAGCTCTGGAGAGGACAGAAGCGGGTCACGGGAAGGCCTCATGGTTTGGGTGAGTTTCGTAGGGCGCGTCCTGCCCAGTCCTCTTTGGCCAGAAGAACGGCAGCTCTGATACGGGGAATGGTGGACGAGGCTCTGCTAATAAAGCGGCAAATTCACCTCATTGCTCAAAGCAGCTGATTCAGGGCACTGCATGGGCTGCAATGGTTCAACATCACAGTGTCCTGGGCCGAGACTCTAAGGCTGTGGTTCTCAACTGGTGGTCCATGGTGACTTTTTCGGTGGCCAACAGGAACATTGTCCAAAGTCACATGACGTGGGCAGGCACCAAAAATCTGTTAGCGAGAAATAAATTTCAAACCAAAGTGCTCGTTGTCTGCTCTTTTTTAGCATGTCTCAAAAAGGAGGTGGTCCACAGAAATTTTTTCATTGGCCTGGTGGTCCATGGACTGAAACGAGTTGAGAACCACTGCTCTAGGGTTTGAAGGCTGTTTCAGGCTTCACTGTTGGTGGTGGCTTGCAGGCCTTTAGCTACATCTCATCTGTGATGTGCTTAAAAACAATCTCCCGTCTGAGCTTGCTGTCTCAGCTCGCTCAGGCATCTGGGACACACTCCTGTTCGGAGGGTCAAGGCTGGAACCACATCAGAAGCTGCTGGCCTTGAAGACGTGGTGATACATTATAAAGGGTCTTGTTTGCTTCTTGAAACCGCTTCTTAAGGGCTTGTGAAATCAGACCCATGTGCAGCACGGCTTCGTGCGACCAGATAACCCTGCTGCTTGTGGTTAGGTTTGGAGGGTTGAGCAAAGAAGTACAAAGGTGTACTTCTTGACACCTGAGGTGCCTCTGGGAAAGTTCAGCTACACTGAAGAAAATGTTGTCGCTGAGTTGTCTTAACCTCTTCAAAGGAGTCCTATATCATGACTCCTGGAAGAAGCTGTACAGCCTCCTTGTGCTGTTAGCTTTGTTTAGTCATTCTGAGAGAGGCTGTTTTTCTTTCCCCCCCAACCCAGACACCACAGAACAGATTGTTTCTCTCCAGTGAGACAGAAAGTTGCATGTGGGGTCCTTGGGTGCTGTGGCCAATGCGTCCCACAAAACCACCCACTCTTACTTGCACCACGCTGCTGGTGAGACTTAGATAATGTTTCAATGGACCTAGGGACTGCCCTATGTGGGATCAGGGCCCTCTTGTTCTGGGCTGTTTGCAGCAAAAATGGGGTTCTTCCCTGCAGGACTAAAAAAGGAACAGTGGTTGGTGTGGTGAGTGAGAGTGGCTACGGAGGGAGCTGTGGGAATCTCCAAGTTGCCCTTACCAGCTATGCTCATGAAATAAATCGGAGCATGTGATGGCTGTATAGGCCAGTCACCATGCACAAGGGTTACGTTGCTCAAGGTAGAGGCAGACAGAAGAGTGTTTTCATTGGCCTGGTACCTGAGGTGAGTGTCCTGGGGTGAATCGGAACTGATGGTTGTTTGGGATGGCTGTCTGTCTCTCTAGCTCCTCCGCCTATCTGGAACTCTGCTGCGGGGCATGAGGCATTGGAGATCCCCCCTGTTGTGGGGCCTACACAGATGGCGGGGAGTGAATCGCATGAAACACAGCTGAGTGTGGTAGTTCCAAGCAACTCAGAAGCCTAATTTCCCTGGGCTTTCAGCAAGATTTCCAGAAGTGGCTTGGGAAGCTGTAGTTTTGCTGGGCCCAGCGGGAGATGTCTTAAAGGGGCTGCCCAGCACTGTCTTAAAACCAGGTCCCTGGGCCTGGCTTCCAGTTGGGCACCTAAGCTGCCCCTAAGGGGAGATGCACAGGGGCTCAGGGCTGCGGTGGGAGAGATATTTCTCCCCAAGTCTTGAAGTACTCAGCAGCTGGGGAAAGAGACCCCTTGCTGGCCCTGGCAAGGAGCTGCCCAGGGAAGCCCTAATCCCGTGCCCCACCTCGAGCCTGCCCCCAACCCTGAACACCCTCCTGCACCCTGAGTCCTTTTGCCCCAGTCCCACTCAGCTCTTGCACTTCCAGCTGGAGTCCTTGCAACCCATCCCTCTGTCCCACCCCTGCACCCCAACCCTCTGCACCAGGCCTAAGCTCTGTCCCACACTCAGAAGCCGTGGCCCACCCTCACCACATGTTGCACATCACCGCCATAGGGGTGCACATAAGAAAATTCATTCTGCATGGGGAGGGGGAAATTAGAGGGAACACTGCATGGGCTCCAAAAGTGGGAGGCACCAGTCACCTCTGAAAACGTAGGAGGTTACAGTCGGACGTGAGTCAAGTGCCAAAGTTGCTTTTGAAAATGGGGCTTAGACTCATGAGTTTTCTGAAGCACTCGTGAACATGTTACCCTGGCTCCCAGACTTTCCTGCAGAACGCCCCCTCCCGCCTGTGCTGTGTGGCACGTGGAAATACGTGTGGTGACTCTACTAAAGCGGGGCTGAAAAGGTGCAAAACATTTCCCCTGAGGAATTTGCAGAGGCTCTTTTGAAATTCTTCAAGCCATTTTGTGCGGTTATGGGGGAACCTGCCACAATATTTTCTTCGGTAAAACTTGAACATTGGTACAGCTTGGTCGGTTCTGGGTGTCTCCTGGGGTTTTACCTCAATCCTGTAGTGTACATGACAGATTCCGACTGATCTTCATCCAAAGTCCATTGCAGTCAATAGAAAGATTCCCATTAACCTCAGTGAGTTTTGGATCAGGTACATAGTGAAACAGGAGAGAAAGCAGGGAAAAACCTTCAGCAATGTGATTGTTTAGAAGTGAAATATGCAAGACTTCTGTGAGTTAACTGATGTGTTGCAGGCGAGCTGGCTTGGCTTTTTCTTCCCTTCTTAAAAATTCATCACAACCCTGAACTCTCGGAAATGGCAGGCCCAACCTACATATCATCTGGCACTGTAGCGTTCCCTGTAAGCTGAGGGCTTGTGCAGCCTCTCAGGAGAGATTCAAATGCTGCCCAGTTGATAAGCAGAGTGCCCACAGTTAGGTTTTCCATTTCTACTGGTGGTGCACCTGCCTTGATGCACATACAATTATTCTACACACAGATGGAAAAGATTGGCAAGAACATTGCTTGTGTGTCCTGCAAAACTGGGGCTCTGTTGATGAACCAAGCTGCACGACTAACAAAGGAAATAAATAGCTGTTCAATACCTTGTTTTAGACAATTGGATGAAAAACAAAGCAGCGAGAAGGGAAGTGGTAGTTTCAGTTCCCACAAACTGCAGATTTGCATTGCATAGCAAGGGCAAGAACACCAGATCCGGCCGAGAGCCCTTGAGAACTGAAGGCCTTTCCTTGCCAAGGCAAGATTTTAAGATTTGGTAACAGTTGTTAGCATGACAGCTGCCTAAATCAGTGTTGGGAGATACGGCTGCTTCCCATGTCTCAGGTGTTGATGACCACTCAGCTGTTTGCAGGAGGAAACAGACCCTGGATGTACGATCTTGCTGGATGATTAAAGTAAAAAAATACGCTGCAGCAATGCTTTATCTGTACCTTGAAATGCTCTGCGTGTGTCTTATGATGAGATTTTTAAACCCCTTTTTTGCCAAAGTCAGGAACATTTAAGAAGCTTTTCCGACCTAGGGGAAAACTCCTCCATGTAATAATACCCAGGAGAAATGAGGAACATGGCGACTTGCCCAAGGTCACATGGGAAGCCAGCATTGAAGCTTCATCCTCTACTCCACGCTGCTTCTCTGTGTAACCCCCAAATTGGGCAGAAATGTTGGAGCTCATCTAAAATTCTTCAGGCGTGTATAAAAACTGAAGCCAGTTTAGCAGAGTCTAAGTTTAGCCAGTTTACCAGTTGGCTTCATTTTAGGGATGTTAACGGGTTTTGCCCACGAAAGCTAATGCCCAAATAAATGTTAGTCATTACGGTGCCCGAGGACACCTCGTTGCTTTTTGCAGAGACAGACTAACCCGGCCGCCCCTCTGATAATTAGCAAAGCGTTTAGTGTTCATCTAAATTTACTTGCTTACTGATTGGTTTGGTTTGGATTTGTTCTGCCCTGTGGTTAACGCAGCTTCCAGTGGCTGAATTGTGCCTTCGCTTTGTTGCTAGGCCGTGTGTTTTTTGACAGACACGTGGTCGGCAGCTGGGCTCTGGAAATGCCTGAACTTGACAATCATGTAGCTGGCGTCAGATCCCATCTGTCGAATGCTCGTGAGAAGTGTTAATAGTTTCTAGTGAAACCTGGAATCCCCCCTTCTAATTTCGCTAGCCAATTAGCCCGTCATAAGATGGGATTTTCAGGTCTCTCCTCCACGTCGGTCTTCTCTCCTGAGACTCCGGTCTCTCGCCGCATCTCTCTCTGTCTCTCTCCTCCTACTGCCTCCCCCCCTCTCTCTCAGCTCTCCTCCGCCTCCTGCTTCTCTCTCTGTCTCTCTCTTTCTCTTCTCCTCCCCCTCCCGCCTCTCATTCGGGGGACTGCGGAGCCCAAACGGCTGTTTGGGCTCCTCACTCTCTGTGCTGCGTGGGGGGTGCGGAGCCCAAACGGTCGCTTGCGGCGCCTGCTCACACGCGGTGGCCTGGCTGAGCAGCGCAGAAGTCAGCCGAGCGCCATGACGGGAGGCGAAGGTGGGCGGGGCAGCGATGTTCACGGCTGGGGGGGGGAGCCTGGAACCGCTGTCATGCCACACGTCACAGCCCCGCCCCCCTTCGCCTCCCACTGTGGTGCTCGGCTGACTTCTGCGCCTCTCAGCCGGGCCACCGCGTGGGAGCAAGCGGCCGTTTGAGCTCTCCCGTGGCGGCCCGGCTGGGCGGTGCAGAAGTCAGCCAAGTGCCACGGCAGGAGGTGAAGGGGGAGCGGGGCGGTGACGTACATGGCCAGGCCCCGCCTCTTGGCCATGTACGTCACCACCCCGCCCTCTTCCCTTCCCGCCGTGGCGCTCGGCTGACTTCTGCGCTGCTCAGCTGGGCTGCTGCGGGGGAGCAAGTGGCGCAAGCGACCGTTTGGGCCCCGCACTCCCCATGGAGCATGGGCCGCCCAGAGGGAACAGCCAGCATTTCAGGCAACAGCACCGCCGAGAGGGAACAGCCAGCTTTTCAGCATTGCAGAGTCACAGACATTGGGCTACTATATATGGGCATGTTTACACTAGCCCCCTAGTTCGAACTAGGGAGGCTAATGTAGGCATCTGAAGTTGCAAATGAAGCCCGGGATTTAAATATCCTGGGCTTCATTTGCATCTTCCCGGGAGCCGCCATTTTTAAATGTCCCTTAGTCCGAACTCCGTGCCCGTGACTACACGCGGCACGGAGTAGGTAGTTCGAATTAGGATCTCTAATTTGAACTACTGTTACTCCTCGTGGACGTCTGTGCCTCTCAGCAACCATCTGGTGGGCGAGGCCAGGAGCTGGGCAGCGCGGGGCCCTGAATGCGCGAGTGAGCAACTGGGTGGGCGGGGCCAGGAACTGGGCAGCGCGGGGCCCAAGGCAACTGCCTCGCTCGCCTTGCCCAAAGGCCAGGCCTGGGTGTTGGAGCCATAAACTGGGGGCGAAGAGGAAGAGAGAGAGAGAGAGAAAGAGAGAGAGGTGTTACCTGAGGGTTTTTCCCCTTTGATTCCACACACCTGGGATGCTGTTATGGCAGAGGATAGTTTAGATTGGCCTTGTTTTCATCCCAATTAACAGCTGTCCAGGAGCAGGCGGCAGTGTGGTTTGTGGCCGGGGGTTGGGAAGAGAATGCATGTAAGTAAAAAACCAAAACCAAACCAAACCAAACCCCAAACAAACAAACAAACCATAACCCTTGTTTTCGTTCTTTAAATTTGACTAAAGCAAACTCCTGTCTCCGAGATCTGACAGGGAGCCCAGCTGTGCGCTGTCATTTGGTCTCCAGCTGGTTCCATTGCTGCTTTCTTGGGGCTTATTTATAGCTCTTCTATTCCCTTTTCGTGCATTGGTATGGTCTTGCTGGACAGGTCCGTTCTGACCGCGTAATTTACAGTCACTTGAGCGGGGGCGGAGTGACTACTCTCCATTTCAGGTCTGCCTGTATTTTCTAAGAGGAATTGGAACCTGTGGTTGTCGCTGGTATGTGGAAAGATCTCACATGGTGTTTGTACAGCGGGGGTACATCACCAGGAGTGACATGGCTCTGTGACAGCCTGACACTGGGCTAGAGCCTGGTGTCTCATGCATGTCAAGCATCACTGGGCGTCTGGAAAAATTTACAGATATTACCTACTGCTGTGTTTCTGCCTACAGGACCTAGGGACGCTCTGGTGATACGGTCCCGGTGCATCAGAGATGTGACTCCAGTCCAGACTCAGCAAGTATACAGCTGAGTGTAAAACACTTCACATGTTCAGTTCTGGATATTGCTACCTGCTCTTAGTCAGTTAAGCATCTTAGTACATGGTTAAAGTGTCAGTAGATGGAGTGTAAAATTGCCTTTCTGTAATTGTAAAGAAAACATATATTTATTCCTAGTTTTGTTCATGGCCCTTTGGGTTTTTTAGGCTGTGTTGGTTCGATCATCTTTTTGTACTGAGGTTTGTACGTAACTGGATCTTTTATAAGACATGGTTGGTCTTTTAAAATGTGTTTTAGATTATTTTCATGTTCATCTTCAGCTTGTTTTTTGTTGTTGTTTTTGATTGATCTCATCCACATCATGGGCCAATTTTCCTTTTAAAATCTTTCTGATTTTACTGTTGTCATGTGGCTACAGATTGCTGATGCAGATAAGGGTTAAAAATATCCCAGGGTAAACCCCCCCCCTAGTTAAACTATAAGACAATTTTTATAATAGACATCAACCCTCATGCTTCAGGTCATAAGCCAACCATGGAGGTCAGGAATAATTTTCTTCTGTATATAAGGTTGTGGGATAACTGTCCATGGTGAAGTAGTTTTGTTCTGCTTGTGTTTTCTACCTTCCTCTGTGATAAGTGGCACAGATAGGAATTTTATTATGCTTTTTAAGGTGAATACCAGCGTGGAGCAGTGGTGTCGTATCTCATCATGTGAACATCTTCCACACAGTTACCAAAAAAACCCTAGACCTTCTCATTACTGATTTTTTTTATTAAAGATACACAACATTGTTAACAGTGCAAAATACCTTCTTGCATAAGCAGTAATAAAAAAGGGGATCCGATTTACACAGTAACTGAGCAGCATTGAGGTAAATGGGTTATGGGTTAAACTAAGGATAAACACCACTATTTAAAATACAATAGCAACTTGTTTTACTGTATTTATCACATGTAGGTGAAGGAAAACAAAATGTCCAGGTCAGTTCCCAATAAAGGATATTTTACACACCTTTTCCTATAGAGTAATATTGATACAAGGGAAATGAACCAACAAACATCTCTATAGAGCACTAGAAGGAGCAAACATTAACCTTTATGATCAGTACAAGCTCCACAGAATGGAAAATATACTGGGGGAGGGGAAGCGGGGGAGAAGGGTTATACCGTATGCTAATGTTTTTTAGTTAATGGTAATAAGTTACTTTTCGCACCACTGGCAAAAAGTCATCTTGACATAGTCTAAGTTTTCAGAGTAAAACCTGGTTAAGAACAGATTAGACCATGGGTTCCCAAACTGGGGGGCGTGAGGCAACCCAGCCCCCCCCATCAAGTTTTGCTGCACTGCTTAGTTCCTTTTTTTTTTCCCCCTCAACAAGTTTTTTTGGGGGGAGGAGGGGCGTGAGGATTTTTCAAAAATCAGAAAGGGGGGAGTGATGCTGAAAAGTTTGGGAACCACTGGGTTAGACAAATGTCTGTCAGGGATGGGCTTGGTAGGTAGATTTAATCCTGTCCTAGTTGAGGAAATGAACTAGGAAAAATCTCTTGAGGTCCTTTTCAGCCTGACACTGTTGTGATTCTACCAGGGGCCTAAAGTCAGGCTGTTAAGCAATGATACCTGTAAGAGAAGCACTTAGGTGGCCACCCAGGAGAGAGTTAGGTGCTGCCCAGCTGATTAGCAGAGTGCCCAAAGCCAACAGCGTATGTTTCAACTGGTGGTGCACACCCACTCTTGCCTTGGTGCACATAACAAAATTTATTCTGCACATGGACGGAAAAATTAGAGGGAACATTGCTTGTCAATCTCCTAGAATTCTTTGAGGGTGTTTGCAAACATGTGGATAAGGTGTTCCAGGGGATGTAGCGTACTTGGATTTTGGGAAGCTCATCAAACACTCTTAAGCATAGGATAACCGGTTAAAATAGAGGCAAACAGTAGAACTAAATGGTCATTTTTCACAAAGGAAAGAGGTAGATATAATGGGGTCCCTCAAGGATCTGTACTGGGACCAGTGCTGTTCAACATATCATAAAGGGGTAAATAGTGAGGTGGCAAAATTTGCAAATGATACAAAATGAGTAAAGATAGTTAAGTTTAAAGCTGAAGTGATGCGTTACTAAGGTTACAAAGCTGGGCAACTCAGCAGGAAAAAGGCAGATGGAACTGAGTATTGATAAATGCAATGTCATGTACACCGGAACACAGAATCCCAGTCACAGCTGGAACAAAATGATGGTGTCTAAATTACCTGTTACGACTCAAGAGCAATTTCTTGGCTTCATCATGGATCATTCTCTGAAAACATCTACTCACTGTGCAGTGGCCATCAAAAAACCTAACAGGGTAGGAACTGTTAGGCAAAGGATAGCTAATACGACAGAAAATATCATAATGCTGCTATATATACCTGGGTATGCCCACACCTTGAATACTATGTGCTGGTCTGCTTGCCCCATCTCAGAAAAGAGATTAGAATTGGAAAAAGTACAAAGAAAGGCAACAAAACCAAGTGTGGGTATAGAGTCGCTTTCATCTGAGGAGAAATTAAAGTTTGGGAACATTCCACTAGAAAAAGAGACTATGAAGGGGGGAAGTGATAGAAGTCTATAATATCAGGCATGGTGTGGGCAAAGTGAATAGGGAAGTGTTATTTACCAATTCACGTAACACAATTTATATTAATATGTGGTAGGCTTCAAACAAATTAGAGGAAGTACTTCACAAAATGAACAGTCAACCTGTGGAACTCATTTCAGGGGATGTTGTGGCAGCCAAAATATAACTGGGCTCATAAAAGAATTAGGAAGTTCATGGAGGATAGGTCCATCAGTGGCTATTACCCAAGACCATCAGGGATGCAACCCTACACTCTGGGTGTCCCTAGACCTCCAACTGCTAGAAGCTGGGAGCGGATGACAGAAGATAGATAACTCAGTCATTTCCCCATTCTGCTCACTCCCTATGAAGCCTCTGTCCCTGACCACTGTTGGAAGACAGGCTGCTGGATAAGAATGACCATAAAATTACAATTGCATTTTCTTAGTGAAATAGGTCTTTTATTTAATTAAAAACAAATCAGCTTGAATATTTAAGCTGGAAGAAGCTGAGGGCTTGTCTACACAAACAGTTGGTTCACAGCGAGCTGTAGTGTGATTGTACCCAGCCCTTGTCTGCCACAAACTAACAGTTGGCGTAGGCCTGGCTGGTGCATATTAACCGTTTGTCGAAGTGCTTTGATCTAGGCCCATTTCAAAGAGGATGAGATTGAAGCAAATTAACGAACTGTTAATGCACGTCAACAGATTAGTGGTTCATCACACACCCCCGCTTCCCATGAACAAATTGTTTGTCTAGACAAACCCTGTTTGTGGGAGGTACAGCCTTATCGCCTACATTCATGTACAGCTTTGTGTCTGTTGTTCTACATATAGCAACTTTGTATAGCTAAATATACAGTATATCGCATTGATGCACCAGAAAAAGACCCTGTTGGGTACCTTACTCTGGGAAACACATTTTGAGAGATGATTGGTAGCCTTCCTCAATAAGGAGGGTAGGATCAATCAAACAAACAAACAAAATACAAAAACCTGAATATCCATTGTGTCAGTTCTAAGCCCCTTGTTTCTTAGGACTACTAAGAAAGCAGCACTCATTCTGCAAGAGACGCGGGCACCATGAAACACGCTAAACAATCAGATAGGATTGTGTAATCCTGAACGCATGAACTATGCAGAACAGAACTGATTTCCTTCTTTAGGCAGCCAGCGCATCATTTACTGAAATCTCTTGCCTCTGAGCAAAAGTTTTCAAGGACGTTATAAGAATGGACAGTTGAGCAGCTGGTGCAAGAAGGGCCAGCCAGAGCTTGTTGGGCCTCTTGCCAAGCAGGGCAGAATTTGTGTTTAGTATGCCGAGAAGATGGGAGTTAGGTGGTCGGGTGTCATAAAATGCATCCTGACACTGGGGTAATGCCAGGACCTTTTGCCCTGGGTATCTGCTTCAAGGGAGAGCTGTGTCTCTGTGCGGATTAGCCATTTCTGCTCTTTAGTCAGAACAGCTGCAGATGGAAAATGGCAAATTGCAGACTGGTTTATGGTGACTCCTGCTTAGTTGACTCAGCTTCCCCATGACAGCAATTCCCAGGATGGGCCTCCACAAGTGTCCTTCAGCCTTCCAATAAATGCACCCACTGGCATTACACACAGGGCACTTTTCCCACGTCTTAGGCCAGGTCTACAATACTGGAGAAAGTCTATCTAAGACATGCAACTCCAGCTATGTTGATGTACCTTAAGTCCCCATTTCTGCATCATCCCCATTGCGGGAAGTTGACGGGAGAAACTCTCCCATCAAGTTACCTTACTCCACGGTCAATTTATCGGGTCCTTCCTAGACCCACTAAATCAAACCCCGGAAGTTCAATCTCAGCATCACTGATCTCAGAGTAAGTGAAGACAAGTAAGTGAAGACAAAGTCCTGAGTTTAAATGACAGTAATCCATGGCTTAGCAGCTGTCTCTTTCAAATCAAACTGGGACCAAGAGCAGCATTAATATCCCTGACTGTAAGAATGTAAGACGCACCTTCTGGAGTTTATGGAGTTTTTTCCCTTTAATTTTCCTTTGCTTTATTGGAAGGGGCCTGTTACAGCTTCTTCTAGGGCAGTGGTCTCCAATCTTTTCAAGCACAAGAACACTTTCTGAATTTAAGTGCAATCCAGGATCTACCTCAGACCCAAATACCCTGGCCCCGCCTCCTTCGCGCCTCTTCTCCGTAGCCCCGTGGTGCTCCCTCCCTTCCCCTCCCTTTCATCAGGCAGGGGCAGTGGGTTGGGGCACAGACTCTGGTCTTGAGCTAAGGGATTTGGAGTGTGAGAAGGGCTCTGAGCTGAGCTGGGGTGGCAGGGAGTTGGGATGCAGGAGGGGATTCAGGGTACAGGCTCTGTAAGGAGTTTGGATCCAAGGGGCTCAGGGCTAGGACAGGGGCTTGGGGTGCAGGAGGGGGTTTATGAGTGGGGTAGGGTTTTGGGATGTGGGCACCAGCTGGGCTCTGCTGACCTCAGGTGGCTTCTTGGTAGTGGAGCAGTGATACTAAGGCAGACTCACTCCTGCCTTGGCCCTGCACCACTCCCAAACGCAGCAGCAAACTCCCTCCAACCCAAGCCAGGATGGAAGGGGGGCACCCTGATATCAGTGCCCCGTCCTCTCTCTTCCCTGCACTGCCCAGAATGCAGAAGGCTCCTGGAGAGGGGGCAGCTCCAAGACAAAGGGCAGGAGACGGGCAGTAGTGGGGGAAGGGGCGGCTGAAGTGCTGGCTCTTGAGCTTTTGGCCAAACCTGTCAGGATGACCTGTCAGAGGCTCCAAGATCTACCAGTAGATCTAAGTTGGTGACCACTGTTCTAGGGAAACTCACATCCATGTGTTCCTCTATCAGATGGAGATTAGCTAGTACGAATAAAGAAAAACCTGCCTCCCATCTCATGAAAAGCCTGAGCTGCCTTTTTGACAGGCTCTAAAGACTGGCGTACAGGAGCTGTCAAACCAAGGGCAGAAACAAACTCACTCCTGTTGGAATTCAGCAACAGCTGCAGAATTCCATCAGGTGTATGAATTCCGGACAAAAGTCCCCCCTGAGAACTATATATTATATAGCTATAGGAGCCCTGGACTCGCTCCACAGTGAACACTTTGGCCCAGTCCAACAAAATGCTTATTACGCGTGTGCGCAGTCAAATGTCTGAATAATCCTATTTGACTTCATTAGGGTGGCAGGGGCCGGGGACTTTGCAGGGGCTTCAAACTAAGCACATGCTCAAATATCATGCTCAATTGAGGCCTGAGTAGTCTGCCATTTGCAGGATCATGCGATAGTGACCCAGCTATACTGTACTGGAGATTTACAAACAACAAGGGCTTGTCTACACCGGGGCATTCTGGAACTTAAATCCAAATTAACGAAAGGTGTGAATTGAAAGCACGGCAGGTAAACAACATTAACTAATTAAATGATATCAAATTAAGGGCACATTCATTCTGAATTAAGGATGTGAATGGTTAACTGGTAAGCTTTAACCTTAATGGGCGAGCTTACCAGTTACAGTTAATCAGTGGGGGCTGGCAGCCCTTTGCTCACTATGACCCACCGCAGGCAGGGGTAGTACCAGCCCTAACGGAACAGCCTCTATCCATGCCCGGTCCGGGGATGCTGCAGGCAGAGGCACTCTGGCAGGCGGGCCATGCCAGCTTACTCAAGCTGGAGAATCCCCCCGTCTCCTCATTTAATTAGTTAACCAGTTAAACCTAATGTTTAACCTGTTAACTAAACAGGATTTTACATCCATTTGCTGAATAAGGGTGTGTCTAGACTACAGGGTTTTGTCAACAAAAGCGGACTTTTATCGACAAAACTATACGTGCGTCTACACTACCGCTGCATCCTGTCGACAGTAAGTCGACAGAACACGGCAGTTTTGTCGACGGCGGTAAACCTCATTCTGCGAGGAATAACGCCTTTTTTTGATAGAGTTATGTTGAAAAAAGGCGCTATTGCATCCACACTGTGCTTTTTCAAAAGAGAGCGTCGAGACTCTCTGTCGAAAAAGGGGCTTGCTTTGCTTCGGCTGTAATCTAGACGCTCTTCTTCGACAGAGGCTCTGTCGACGGTATCTGTCGACAAAGCCGCTGTCGAAAAAAGCCTGTAGTGTAGACGTACCCTAAGTGTCCACACAGGGGTTTAATATGATTTAACTAATCCACTTTAAATTCAAAACTTGCATTATCCTGAGTGTCCACTCATAGGCAGCGCCCCCCCCATTCAGTATTGACGTGGCTTTGGTGCAGTTTGCCGCCACGAAGAAGCTGCTTCCCACCAGGTACAAGCCCGAAACTATATGGGACTTTAGAGGTGAAACGCAAAATCCCAGCACAAGTGAAGTGCCTTGAACACCGTTGTTTCCCCCAGCAAATTTTTGAGATTTTGTATTAGCAGTGACTGTTAGTAAACTTACACCTTTTAAAAATCTGTAGCTTTAAGTATGCAAATTTAAAAATTATGCATATTTAATTATGCAAATCTGACGTCTGGAGTGGGGAGGAGGGAACAGCCAGTTGCATGGAAGGGATCTAGATTCATTCCATCCTTCACGCAACTGAAGCCTAACTCAGAATCCGAAGTCTGTGCTTGCTTATCCCATGCATTATGTCAAGCTTGGAATCTGAGCACGGTTTGGTCCAGTTCTGTCTTACTGTCTGGATCAGTGCTACAAATTTTGTGTGAGTAAGAAAGAGCAAAACGCAGTCTTGTTGAATGCAGCATTCAAAGCAAGAAGGGGCTGGGGAGGACTCAGCTATGAGGAGTGATGCTCAAAGGAAACAGAGGGGAAACGGGACAATTAACATGCCAGTCTAATTGCTCCCTAGCTTAGTACTCTGTTGTAGCTTTAGCCGAGTCTCTCCTACTTGGCGTACTCTCCAGCTACTTGGATTTCCTGAAAAGTGGGAAGCCAACAGTTTTTGTTCTGCATTGATACAGCTCTCTGGCCAAAGTCACAGACTCATAGAAGATTAGAGTTGGAAGAGACCTCAGGCGTCACTGAGTCCAACCTCCTGCTCAATCAACGTAGGACCAACCCCAACTAAATCATTCCAGACAGGGCTTTTTCAAGCCGGGACTTAAAAACCTCTATGAATAGAAGTCAGGCTGGTCCTACTCACATCAGTCATTTGAGAAGGTTGGCTGCAAGATGCAGGTATATACCAGCCTTGGCCCCGTGAAAGCAGGCACGGAATGCACCTCATGGTGAGTAAGTGGTGGTGGTCTCCGTCTCCATGGCAAAGGAGAACCGCCTGTTCTCCCTGCAGGTCGACAGCTGCCAGAGCCGCTCTTGGCTCAGGCAACCCAGCTCCTTGAGAAGCTTGAAGAGATCGTTGCGGAACTTGACGCCGATGAAGGCGTAGAGGAAGGGGTTGAGGCAGCAGCGGAAGCAGGCCAGCGTGTAGGTCACGTCGTCTGCCACGTCGAGCTGCTTACTCTTCTCGCACAGGCTGTCCGTGTTGTTGAAGGCCGAGATGGTCTTGGCCAACATGACACCATTGTAAGGCAGCTGGAAGGCGATGAAGACTATGACCACTGCGATGATGACCTTGATGGCCTTGTTCTTCTCAAAGTTACGGGCCTGGAGCAAGGTCTTGACGATGACAAAGTAGCAGAAGGACATGACCAAGAGGGGCACTAGGAAGCCAAAGACCATCTGGGACACTTTGATGCCAGTGTCGAACTTGTGCAAGTCGGTGGTGGTGATGATGGAGCAGCGGGGGGTCTCAGATTGGATCAATCCACTGTGGACCAGTTCCGGGATGGAGAGGATGAAAGCCAGCATCCAGATGGAGAAGCACGTGACCTTGCTGATGAAGATCATGCGGGCACGGAGACGGTGGGCGGAGGCGGCCTGGACGATGGAGAAGTACCTGTCAATGCTGATGGCCAGGAGCAGCAGCATCCCGCTGAAGAAGCTCATCTTGCAGATGCAGTAGACGGCCTTGCAGGCAAACTCCCCAAAAAGCCAGTACTTGGCTGCACTTGTGGCCCAGAAGGGGAGCGTCAGCAGGAAGAGGATGTCCGCTAAGGCCATGTTCAGCAGGTAGATATCAGTCATTGTCTTAAGCCTCTTGAAGTACACGTAGGTCAGCATCACCAGCCCGTTCCCCAGAAGTCCTATGAAGCAGATGAGTGAGTACATAGCTGGGAGGAATGCAGCGCGGAAGCTCCGGACCTCAAACTTCTCGCAGACACTCTCAAACATATTGTAATCGACGGTGGTGTTGGAGTCATAGTCGTCGGTGACATTGTTGCCTGTGCAGAACTAGAAAGGGAAGGAAACAAGCATGCTCAAGGCCTTACCCTGCAATGAGGCAGATCTGTCATAAATAACTCACTGCAAAAGCGAGGTCTGAACGGGGAACATAAAGCGAGCAAAACCACCAAGCCTCCAAAAGCAGAGACATCCCACATCCCCGCCAAGCCTGGCATGCATCGTGAGCAGAGATGGTCAGGGCTTTTCATTCCATTTATTTGGATGAAAAATGGAAATTCTGTTGGAAATGCTGGAACCTCACTAACATGTTCCATCTCTCCATGGGAAAACCGGAAACCTCGGGGGAAAAAATGTCATACTTATTGGCTGAACATTTGTCAGGTTTTTAAAAAAAAAAAAAAGAAAAAGAAAAATTTCAATGTTCAATTAAGGGTTTTTTTGGAAAACTTGTGAAGAAAACAGTTTCCTCTTCATTGAGACCATTTTGTGGGAACAAAACCCTTTCCTGACCAGCTTTGGTCACAAGGAAGTTTCTGCCTTTTCATGGAACCGAGAGAGCAGTGCCATTTAATCATTGACTGGTAGAATCATAGTATTAGAACTAGAAGGGACCTTGAGAGGTCATCAAGTCCAGACCCCTGCCCTCATAGCAGGACCAAGCATCATGATAGATATTTATCTAACCTGATCTTAAATATCTTCAGTGATGGAGTTTCCTGAACTTCCCTAGGAAATTTATACTAGTGTTTAACCACCCTGACAGTTAGAAAGTTTTTCCTAATGTCCAGCCTAAACCTCCCTTATGTGACTTAATCCCATTGCTTCTTGTTCTTGCTGGTTTTTACATATGGGGCCAGGATCCAGGGTGGGGTCCCTAGGCACAACCCTAAATGCGTACAATTAAAATTACATATTGGCTTGTGCACTTTTGGGGGGTTCTTAGTGCTGAAACTGCTAAACGAGAGTGATTGCAGGAGGTACAGCAAGCAAGCACGCTCATTTAGCGGTTTCATCACTAAGGATCCCCAAAAGGTTCAAAAGCCGCTCTCTGTCTGGGGAGAAACAAAGCAACGGTGGCATGAACCTTGCAGCAACATGTTCTGGTGTGAACCACTGCAAATGATTTTGTAGGCAAGAGAGCCTACATGTGGAATGATCGAAGTGAGTCTAGGCAGGAAATGTCAACATCCCCGTTCTCAAAATGTCCCCCAGAGACTCCCCCAAGGGATATAATTTTGGATGAAATTAGAACGAACCTTGACAGGTCCCTAAACGCTGAAATTTAGGATCAAACTTTGGTCGGCGTTAACACTTCATTGACAGGCAAGAGGGTGGAGGAGAAGCAGCTAATTACTGCCAGAGCCAAACCGATCCGGTGAGGCTTCTAGCCTGGTGTGCTAGAGCCAAGAGGCCTGAATCAGTTGCAGATGCGTGTCTTCCTCCGCATCATAGAATCCTGGGGTTGGAAGAGACCTCAGGAGGTCATCGAGTTGAACCCCCTACCCCTAGAGGAGCATCCTCTGAAGGCAGTCCATTGCTAACATCTGTGTGGTCTCTGCACCACTGGTCATGCTCTGGGGAGCAGAAATCTTGCTTGCACAGGGTGAATTTGCACTAAGGTCTGAGGGGTGACACTAGCCCAAACAAGTTGGCCAAAGCTTCCATTGACCAAGAAAACAGCTGGATGCTAAAGCTGGACAAAGGAGTTGGATTCCTTATAGATATTCAGGATGAGAGGGTCCAACTGGCATTGCCCACTGCTCATTCACTCAGTGCCGCGGCCTAGATTTTTTTGTAACGCTGCGGTCTCCAATGTACTAATATTTTGCTGTCCTTTTTGTTTTAAATTAAACCGGGGTTGCAAGTGTGCTTTGAATGACTAGCCTTCTCACAGAATAGCCCATCCCACTAAAACGGAGTGCGCTGTACAAACGCTAGCTTGCACAGTGATTCAATTACAAAATACACCCACATGGTAATGCCCCCTTGTCACGTCACGGCTATGGAATGTAGACAGGATAGGTATTGCCAGTCACAAGGCTTCAAAATTTGAGGCAGTCTCTGCCCACAAAGTCTTGAAATTGGCCTAAATATTTTTTTTTTCCAAACTAAGGGTCCCAGTTGACTTCTAGATTTTGGGGCATGGGTGGTGAGTGATGCTAGAACAGGAGGGAAGCAAGCGCTCCACCCCTGTCACCTGAGGCCCTGCACCTGCCACCCAGAATTCCCATGGCAGCTAAGCCTTCCTCCACTGTAGGGGCTTTAGCCCAGGGATGAGAGACAGCAGGTAGTGCAGTCCCAGCCTTCCCTGACCCTGGGGAGGGCAGGCAGTGTGTGTCCCCCCCCAAATACAAGTGGTCCCCTGGCTGTGTAGTGGGTGGTTCCCCGGCCCTGGAACACAGGTGGTGCTTGGCCCCAGCCTGCGTGAGGCTGAAATGCAGGCAGCCTCAGAAGAGGAGCTGTGCTGAATGGGGGGGGGGTGTCAGCTGGGCAGTTTGGGAAGGCATTGCCTTCCCCTGCCTCTTATACCCTCCACCCATGGTTTGGCCCCCTGACGGGCCATGTTTTCAAGCTTTGCCTGGCAGCCCGGAGTCCTACAAGCATTGCCCGTTTGCACAACGAATGCTGTCGTGCTTTCCGGATTCCCCCCTGGCCGGGGCCAGGGCTCTAAGAAAAGCCATCAAGCAGCGCGAGATCTAGAACGGTGAGAGCAGGCAACACCAAAATGGTGGGGAAAGCCCAGATGTCCTTAGCTGCTTTCTGGCTCTCCTAGATTTGCATATCCCAAAGCAAGAGGGACCCAGTCTAGTCAGACCCCCCCCCACCCCCCGGGTAAAACAGGCCAGAAAACTTAGAATCATAGAATCTTAGGGCTGGAAGAGACCTCCGGAGGTCAAAGTTCAACCCCAAAGAAGGGCTAATCCCAACTAAATCATCCCAGCCAGGGCTTTATCAAGCTAGGGATGGAGATTCCAGCACCTCCCTAGGGACCCCATCCCAGTGCTTCCCCACCCTCCTAGGGAAATAGCTGTTCCTAATGTCCAACCTAGACCTCCCCCTCTGCAACTTGAGCCCATTGCTCCTCGTTCTGCCATCTGCCACCACTGAGAACAGCCTCTCTCCAGCCTCTTTGGAACCCTCCTTCAGGTAGTTGAAGGCTGCTCTCAAATCCCCTCGCTCTTCGCTTCTGCAGACTAAACAAGCCCAAGTCCCTCAGCCCTCTCCTCATAAGCCATGTGCTCCAGCCCCCTCATCATTTTGGTTGCCCTCCGCTGGACTCTCTCCAACACGTCTACATCCTCTCTGTAATGGGGGGCCTAGAACTGGCCGCAGTACTCCAGATGTGGCCTCCCCAACTTGCATAAAACAGCCCCCTGCCTTGGTATCCGGACTAGGAATGGGTCTGTGGAGCAGCAGAATGGAAGAACTTGGGTGTGGTTGTGGACAGGCTCCGTGGGGGATCACATGACTGACTGCCCCCCAATGACTTTCTGTAATAAAACAATAAGGGGATCACTACAGCCGAGACAAACATCCAGAGAGTGAAGCTGCCAGGAAGTGAGTGGCGACTCACAGAGTCCCCTGCTGCTTTTCACTCAACTTCCCCGCCCACAGCAGCCTGGAGAGCAGCGTGAGCTTGTGATGCCTGCCTGAACCCGCTTTTCTCTGTCCCTCTCTCTCCCTGCCTCCCCTCCCTTTCGCTCTGTGCAGAGATGAAAGGCTTCCCCTCTGGGTGGCATCTGCCTGCCTTATCACCCTGCATCTTTGCACGCTTGCTCTTCGTCGCGTCCCCGCTTGGCTTCCACCACATCCTGCATGCACCTGAACCCGCGCCACCTGAAGTGAAAGGGGAAAGAAGCCCACCGCAAACCCTTTCTTGTTTTGCAGAGCCCCTTGCAGGCTCGTGCTAGGGCAGGAGGGGGCACTCCCGAGGGTACAGCCATGCGTGGAAGCTGCTCTTGGCACACAGTTCAGAACGGACAGGTCAGCAACGCCTGGGTCTCTTCTTATGGGTTTCCTTTCTCCAGCTCTCGTTTTACTCTGAACTGGAGGAGGAAGAGAACAATGGCGCTGGAACTATTTTGGGGGTGGGGGTGCTGAGTCGTACCCCTCTTTAGACCTGTTGAGATCATGTTGCCGACTCTCCCAGGCTGTAAACAGTGTCTGGTCTGTCTAGTCTGGGACAGTGGGCATCACTCACTGTTCCTGGCTGCGGCCATGGCTGGGGGCAGCTGTAGAGCCCTAGCCAGTGGTGGATAAAGGGGGTGGTGGGCTGCAGATCCCACAGCAGGGCCAGTGGGCAGTGGAATCCCGATGGCCAGTGGGCAGTGGAATCCCGATGGCCAGTGGAACTCACGTGGCCAGTCAAACCTTGGGGAACTCACAAAGCCTCGGGGGCTGGCAGGCAGCAGGACCTTGGGGGGCTTGGCAAAGCACATGCAACCCTGTGGGGGCTGACCAGAGGCCAGGACCTGGGGCTGGAGGAACCATCCATGGGGCCAGCTCTCAGGTGCAAAACCTGGGGGTGCTGCAGCACTCTCCACACGCCAACTTCCCACGCCTATGGAAGAGAATGAAGGAGGATTCATGGCAGAGGAAGAATTTTCCTCTTCTTCCAATGTGCCCCAATCCTGCAGCCCTTTCTCACAGGAGCAAAGGCTGCAGTGTCAGGTAGCTATGAACAGATTTTTCCAAAGAGCTCACTACCCAACATGTGGGGAACCTGGCTGCTTGCTGAGAGCCAAAAATGGGAGCAAGGCTGTCGGTATGAAAACACTTCTGGAAATCACAACCTTAATGGTGATAGAAATGTAACCTTAATGGTCACTTTGCATTCTCTGTCTGTCTGTCTGTCTGTCTCTCTCTCTCTCTCTCTCTGTAATAATTCAGAGAGTTGTTCCGTGAATTGTCCCCACTTTGTTTTAGGGGCCATGTAGTTTCTACCAGAATCACTTTTGTCAATCAAAGTTACCTGCACCTTCTGCTCTGCCTTCAGTGTATGAATGCAGCTAGATTTTAACCAGGCCATCTTTTGTTTTTAAACTTCTTACCTGGAATATTAAGGGAAGACTCAAAACCGCTGTCACCGTCATCTGTTTACCTAGAGAAGGAAGAGGCACAATATTATTGGTAGCAATTAGGAAGGGTTCCCAGGTAATGTACACTTGTTCTAGAAATAAACTTTGAAAATGGTCTCCAAGCTTTAACATAATAAATTGCACAGCTCTAGCATTTCTCATCCATGGATTCCCACAGCATTTGACAAACCTTGTTAAGCTTTCCACAGATGGATAAACTGAGGCATAACAAAGAAGTTAAATTCCAGACAAGACTCTGACGTCCCACTGAACCCAATGAGAGGAGCTGACCTTTGAGGATCCTGGCTTAGTTGACAAACCCCAACTCACACAGCAAGTCAATATCAGAGCAAAGAATAGAAACCAGATGTTCTGCATCCAAGCACTTAAAGACCCAATTAATCTGTCCTTGGTTTATCTAGAAATGTGGTTTATTTTGAAAAACAACAAGTAGTCCTGTGGCACCTTAGAGTGTGTCTAGACTACAACTCTCTGTCGACAGAGAGATGTAGATTAGGCACATCGAAATTGCTAATGAAGCCGGGATTTATATATCCTGTGCCTCATTAGCATAAACATTGCCCCCGCTTTTTTTCAAAATGGAGTTTTTTCGAAAAAACCCCAAACCCGGCAGTCTAGAGGCGGATCTGTTGAAAATAAACCCTTTTTTGATGGATCCTGTAAACTTCATTTTTTGAGGAATACAGGATCTGTCAAAAAAGGGTTTATTTTTGACAGATCCGTGTCTAGACTGTTTTTTTCCGAAAAAAACTCCGTTTCGAAAAAAAGTGGCAGCCATGTTTATGCTAATGAAGCGTGGGATATTTAAATCCCTCCTTTAGTAGCAATTTCGATGTGTTTGATTTGCAGCACTCTGTCGACAGAGAGGTGTAGTCTAGATGTAGCCTTTGAGACTACCAAAAAATATAACTGTATAGTATCATGAGCTTTCATGGGCAAACCCCATGTTATAGTTATTTCTTTACAAAAAGTCCGTGGGGTTGTGGACGCAGTCTCTCACCAGTCCCACAGACATGCCTCATCACGGCGGAGCCAAAGCATACAAAAACCACACAGCTGCATCTGCGACCCACCCCCTCCTGTGACAGAGGAACTGGGCCCCCCCACAGGATACATTTGATGGAAGCTGGCTGAAATTTATGAAGCCGCTGCCTGCTGAAGCGGGGGAGGGAAGTGTGAATTCTGAACCAGGAGTGAGGTGCTCAAACCATCACAGGCGAGCAGCTTTTCCTCCTGTGGTTAATGAAGTTGCACAGGCCAGTGAAAGCATTTTGCTTTCCGCTGTGTATAACGGACTCTGGTTTCTTACCTCAGCCTCCAGTCATCTGCTGCCTAGGTTAGAAGTGGATCCAGCAAGGCGTGCATGCTCTCTGGCTCTAAGAGGAGTGGAGGATGCAGCCCATTTTGGCTGTGTAGCCAAACCTTGGACAGAGGGGGCTCCTCCATCCTTCTCGGGAGCTGGTGGGTTTGTGACATCTGCAACCTCCTGATATTTTGCGCTCACATCATGCTTTTTTTTTTTTTTCCAGGGTTAACCAAGTACACTAACAGCCCTGAGGCTACATCTAGGATACGTCTAGACTACACCTCTCTGTCGACAGAGAGATGTAGATTAGGAATGTCAAAATTGCTAATGAAGCGGAGATTTAAATATCTCATGCTTCATTCGCATAAACATGGCAGCCACTTTTTTTCTAAATGGAGCTTTTTCGAAACCCCCCCCCCAAAAAAACCCCAAAATGGCAGTCTAGAAGCGGATCTTTCGAAAATACAACCCTTTTTCAAAAGATCCTGTAAACCACATTTTAGGAGGGATAAGGGATCTTTCAAAAAAGGGTTGTATTTTCAAAAGATCCGCGTCTAGACTGCCGGGTTGTTTTTTTTTCGAAAAAGCTCCATTTCGAAAAAAAGCAGTGGCCATGTTTATGCTAATGAAGTGCGAGATATTTAAATCCCTGCTTCATTAGCAATTTAGACAGGCCTAACCTATATCTCTCTGTCGACAGCGAGATGTAGTCTAAACACAGCCCTAGACTGCAGGCTTCTTTTGGAAGAATATTTTTCCAGAGGAGATCTTCTGGAAAAGCTTATTTCGAAAGAGAGCATCCACACAGCAAAAGCGTAACGAAAAAGTGATGTGTTTTTTCGAAAGATAGTGTCCACACTGATTGGCAGGGCCAGCCCACAACATTTTGGCATCTGAGGCGGGGAGCTCAAATGACGCCCCCATGCCCCCTCACTTGGGCAGGTCTCAATTCTCTGGGTCCTAGTGGCACCATCCCACCCCACAGTCTGGCACCTGAGGCAGCTGCCTCAGTTCACCTCATGGTAAGACCAGCCCTGCTGATTGGACGCTATCCCGCATTAAGCTTGATGACTTTGGACAGAGGGGCCACCAGGGTACCTGTGCTTCTCCCTGGAGGCCTCTCCTTTCGAAAAAACACTCTCTTCTGTGTCCAAACACACCTTTTTTCGGAAAAAGGCTTCTTCCTCATAGAATGAGGTTTACCGCTGTCAGAAAAACCCCTCCGTTCTTTTGACCTTCTGTTGAAAGAACGCAATAGCAGTGTGGACGTAAGTATTGTTTTCCCGGAAAAACGGCTGTTTTTCCAAAAAACCCTGCAGTGTAGACCTACCCTGAGAGACAGATGCTATTTTACCAATGGGGAAATTGAGACTTGAAGTCAAGAGATTTGCCCAAGGTCACTTGTCAAGACACTGGTAGAGCTGCTAATGACCCATCGGTTCACAGCCCTTTGTTTCTTCCCATAGATCATGCTGCCTTTGTACCTTTAAACCCACTCATTACTGACTTTGAATTACTCATTCATTCCCATTGATGTTACCATCCTCCTCAGTGTTTAGCTGAGACCATAACAAGGTTCAAAAAAGAACAAGCTAAATTGATAGAGGATAGGTCCAGGATGCAGGAATGGAGTCCTCTGTCTCTGTTTGCCAGAACCTGGGAATGGAGTCAGGGGATGTATCACTTGATAATTACAACATAAGAACCATACTGAGTCAGACCTAAACTCCACCCAGCCCAGTGCCCTGTCTGCAGACAGTGGTCAATGCCCGATGCCCCAGAGGGAGTGAACAGAACAGGGAATCATCAAGTGATCCCTCCTCTGTCTCCCATTCCCAGCCTCTGACAAACAGAGGCTAGGGACACCATTCCTACCCATCCTGGCTAATAGTCATTAATGGACCTAACCTCCATGAATTTATCTAGCTCTTTTTTGAACCCTGTTAAAGTCCTGGTCTTCACAACATCCTCCGGCAAGGAGTTCCACAGGTTCACTGTGTGTTGCATGAAGAAATACTTCCTTTTGTTTGTTTTAAACCTGCTCCCTGTTAATTTCATTTGGTGACCCCTAGTTCTTGTGTTATGAGACCAAGTAACTATCTTTTCCTTATTCACTTTCTCTATACCTGTCATGATTTGTATAGACCTCTAGCATATCCCCCCTTAGTCTCCTCTTTCCTAAGCTGAAAAATCCCAATCTTTTAAATCCCTTCTCATATAGCACCCGTTCCAGACTACTAACCATTTCAGTTGCCCTTTGCTGAACTTTTTCCAAAGCCAAGACATCCTTTTTGAGATGAGGTGGCCACATCGACATGTAGTGCCTGTTCTGTTCATTCCCTCTGGGGCACTTGGCCTTGGCCCCTGTTGGAAAATGGGATTCTGGGCTAGATGGACCTATGCTCTGATCCAGTCCGGCAGTTCTTTCTGGGGCTGCTGACGGTTGTTTATCTGCTGTGCCTCTGCAGTGCCAGTTTGTGCCCATCTCAGCTCTGGGAAGCTCTTGAGCAGTATCTCCTGGGCGCTGGGAAGATGTAGATCCATTATTTCAAGTGTCTGTTGCCGCACTGCCATCTGTAGGACCTAGTCTGTAGTAGACACATAACGGCATCGTTGCTCACCCGTGGGCGAAGATCGGCAAGAATGTTGTAGGTTGTTTCATGTTGCACAAAGGAGGCTTTGTCTCCCTAGAGACCCGTGAGAAAGTCACGATTCTCCTCTTCCCAGAGCCCTGTGTGAGCTCACCACAAAGTTTCTCAAAAGTTGAGGCCTTGGTTGGAGATGCAACATGGGCAGGGAGGGCCAGGGCTCCAAGGTGGATCTGTGCTTTCCATCTCCCAGGCTGGTGCGCCTATACTCAGCATCCCCATATGTGATGTCAAGAAGGAATTTCCCTCTGGTCAGATTGGCAGTGATCTTGTGAGGGGAAAAGGGCTGTTCCACCTTCTACTGCTGCATGTGGGGGGCAGGATTATCTGAGTAGACCTCACTTAATCTTTTCCCGGCCCCTGTGGTGGCCCAGTGAACCTCGGTATTGCTCACTCTCTGCCTGCCGCACATACCAATTGGGTCTTGTGTGAGTGGTCACATGTCAGTCTAATTTCAGTGCTTGGGTGTGGAGTGTGGGTGTTAGTGGCCTGGTCATCCCCGCTGGCCTTAAACTCCATGGTTCGTGTTGAAAACGTGCACTTCCCTTCATTTCCATGGACCCTGGCTCTCTCGTGTGCTGTTTCAGTCCTGAGCTCTCCTCACCCAGGTGTCCTTCAGTCCTGATTAGCAGCATGTCCTGCTGGCCCACGTCGGGGACTTCCACAGCTTCCCACCTGAGCTCATCCCTCCCCCTTGTTATTCCAGCTCCCAGACGTCCTGTGACCTAGGACAATTATTCCTGGGCATCTTCCCTTTTAAACAAGCCGTCCAATGCTGCTGCACAGCTCCGGGATGTCTCACCTAGCCCTGCCTCCGCAAAAGTCCATGAGCTGAGATTTGCATGTGCAAAGTCTGATTCTGTTGCGGGTCAGGTCGGGGTTGTGTTTGCCCTGAACCTCCAGAATATGGAGTGGGTGGAAGATCCTTACAGCGATACAGAGCCTTTCCCTCGAGGGATTTCAAAGAGTTATCAAACGGGGGCAGCTGGAATGGCTCTACTCACTACTGAGAGTAGTCACCCCTGACTGAACCACAGTGCATAGGGCAGGAAACATGGACGGTGCCCAGAAAGGGCTGATGGAAACCAGTGAGGCAGAATCCAGTTACTTGGATTTGGAGGGGACATGGAGGCGACACCCCAACTCTTCCCAGAGGCCCAGTGGGATCTTTAGTGATTTGTGAGGCCTTTTCCTGTTTTTAATTCCTCCAATGCAGCCCCTCCTGCAGGGCTGCCCTTAGGATGCATGGGAACCCAGGCAGTACTATGAAACTGGCATCCGAAGGTAGCCAGAGGCAGGGAAATTATGATTTTTTAGGGATGTGATTTTATCATCTTCAGCAACACACTAATGAGATATTTTAAAGCAAATTTTAAACTGAAGTCCCATGAATTAACACAATAAGGCTTTGTCTACACTGGCATGCTGTGTCACCAAAACCTGCGTTTTGAGAGCGTCTACACTGCAAATGTGACGTTTATTGTCAAAAACACCCAGTTTTGGCAACAAAAACTTCCACCCCGGTGAGAGACTCTTGTCTTTTCCCCTCCCTTTCTTGTCAGCTAAGAGCCAGTGTGGACTCTACTGTTTGTTTTGTCAAGAGAACCAGTATCCCACAATGCCTGCCCTGATGGCTGTGCTCAGCATTTTGTGGTCTCTGCTGCCCTGCAAGCATATCCCCTTCCCCTTTCAAAGTTCTGGGAAGTATCTGAAAGTTGAGGGAGCGGCTCCGTTTGGGGAACAAGCAAAGAACAAATCATTGGAATGCTCCAGTTCTGCCCTGCTAGGAACACAGCGGCGGGCAGATTCTGCTGTATGGGTGGGGTGGGGGCAGGAAAGACTGCTATGCTGCTTTGACATTCCTCAGCACAGAGAGCTTAATCCCAAGAAGCACAGGGATCAGCTCTGCCTTCCCACAACACTGCCTGGTGAGATGCTTCTCCACAATGCTTTGCTCTGTCTGTGGAAAGGGTGCTAGCAACGTGGCCATGAAATATCAGCAATGGAAAAATGGAAAGCGGATAAACTGGTTTGACCATTTTTCACTTTTGGAGACTTTTGCATGTCAAGACAGCGCAGACATAGCCTAAATGTGGAAATGGACAGCATAGACCTGGGGTTGGAAAATATGAAATGGCTTTATTACCAAAAGAATGGCTCTTCCAGAGGGTCAGTGTTCTGCTAATCTCTCTGGCAGGCTTTGTCACTTTTAAATTACCTAGACCACTTTGGGGAAAGCAGTTCTACAGAACAGGGATAGGAAGAGGCAGGTGGATGGACATTAAGACCCAGCGGTGCCCCCAAATTTTCAGGTGCCCTACACAGCTGCATATTCTGCATTTGGTTAAGGATGGCTCTGTCCTCCCCCAGCATGCAGCCTCCTACCACCAGGTTGTGGTAGTGGTTGAGAAATGTAGAGGACACTGCATCTCTCATCAGCTACTGACCAGATCTGCCCCCGCTTGACCTCAGTGGTCTGGTTTACGCTCAGGATAATGAGGAGCTGTTGCTAAAATTGTCTCAACTAACCATTTTTGGCTAGTTCATCTATATCACTTTCCTTTATAGAGCCCATTTTGCTTTCCTTAGAGGCTTACAGCATCCCTTGAATTCCAAGATCAAGGAAAAACTGCTTCAACAAACCCCCAGAGCAGTCAACAAGCCCAAAAAGACCAACTCAGGAGACAACTTCTTCCCACCTGGTTTCCTGAGTGAGTCCTTTTCTAAGGGTAGTGGGCACAGGAGCCCACTCACCTATCTTGCTAACACCACTGCTGGGAGCCAAACTTTCCAAAGCCTTGTGGGGAGCGAAAGTGACTGGCAGGAGTGGGGTGGAATACAAAGAGGAAATGAGCCAAACAACTGCTTGAACTCTGGAGTTTTATGGGCATGTGTCTGTCTTTTCTTTTTTTTTCTTGGTTCTGGGTGTTTTCCCAAAGTTTCACCTCTCAAAATACTATTAGAAAGTCCCTAGAAAGTCCTGCAATGAAAAAACTCTCAACCACTCACAAATAAACAAAACAAATACAATATCCAGGGCAGGGAACTAATTCAGACGGGAGGCCCAGAGCTGCCCTCCAGCTCCTTTGGCTGTTTTCTGTACATGCTCTTCCACCACTTGGTCTTTCAAATGCACCACCTCAGTCCAGGAGACCTACACAGACAGACTTCTAGACCAGCCTGGCTCCTCTTGGATACACTCACGGGAGCAGTGATTCCCTGCTGAGCGCAACTCATCGTGGATCCTACCAGCCTCGCAGTTGGGAGTTGGGTACCAGCTGAGAGCTCTTTGCTCCTTCTGGAGACAGGTTAAAAATGCTCAGCGTTGGCCCACCTCTGCTCCCATTAAGTCTCTGCAAAACATCCATTACTATCATGGGGCATAGGGGAGACCAGTGCTGGCAATCTCGTCCCACCTCCCCCCGCCACTAACGTATGCATTATACTCTGGATCAACCATGACATATCTCATACCAGACGAGGGAAGGCATTACAGCAAGGGGCGGGAACAGGAGGTAAAAAAGAGGCATTTGTATTCATCTTCACAGCCTTTGCAGGAGTAAAGGCTTGGAATAAGGAAAAGGAAACTTTAGGCCAAACATCAAAGAAAATCTCTCCAGAACTTGAGCAGTATTTGGCTGTAGAAGAGTCTCCCACGCGAAGTAGCAGAAACCCCATTAACGGGGCATTTAAAACTAGACTGGAGGCAGCCCTGCGGAATGGACCAGAGAACCATCCTACATAGACTCTTGCGCAATGAACCACAAGGAACCTAAAGGTCTGCTCCACCCTCACCTTCTATGAATCTACCACTCCTACATCCGGGTGGGCTAAGACGGTGGCTGCCCAAGGTGTGGAGCAACAAGGAGTCAGGGAGACCACTGGATTTTCAGACGACTGGGAAAGACTTTGAACAGTAGCGGCAACAAACCCAATAAACTCAGCAGAAAACCTGCCTTCTCTTGCAGAGGAGAGTCCACAGAGCGAACAATCCTTTTGCACTAGCCAGAAACACCCAGCCTGAGATTCAAAGTCAGGGACATAACCCACATGTAGATGAAGGGTCCATTTACACTGCGCAGTAATGCAGTGTGGTTAGTCTTACCCAGACTAGCTAGACCCATGAAGTTGTGGCAGCACAGGATTCAGTGTGGGCTAACCATCCCAATACAAGCCCGTTGGGGACCCTACCTCCGCACCAGGGTGCTGAAGGGCATGGCACCCCATTTTCGCTGCTATTGTCCTCACTAATTAAATTAAAACAGTCACAGGAGGCATAACTATGCTAACAATCATACCTTCATCGTACCTAGCTATCACCTTTGGAAAATCATGGGAGACAGGAGTGATTCCAGAAGACTGGAAAAGGGCAAATATAGTGCCCATTTATAAAAAGGGAAATAAGAACAACCCAGGAAACTACAAATCAGTTAGTTTAACTTCTGTGCCGGGGAAGATAATAGAGCAAGTAATTAAGGAAATCATCTGAAAACACTTGGAAGGTGGTAAAGTGATAGAGAACAGCCAGCATGGGTTTGTAAAGAACAAATCATGTCTAACCAATCTGATAGCTTTCTCTGATAGGATAATGAGTCTTGTGGATAAGGGAGAAGCGGTGGATGTGGTATACCTAGACTTTAGTAAGGCATTTTGTGGAGAAATCCCTGTAATATTATCACTCTCATATAACTTTGTGTTAAGATCTTGTCCTTTTCCATATATCTTTAAGTGTTCTATAGAATATTTGTAACATTTATCCTATAACTTTGTATTAAGAGAAACTTTCCATGTAAGAAAAAAAAATGTCTTTTGAGCTGTCCCCTTTCCTTGATTGTCCTGTTGAACTAAATGAGGTGTGAATGGAGAATTAAAGGTGAGCACCTCCAGCACCAGTTGCAAGGGTGGAGAAGGTCTGGGAGCCAGATCCAAGACAATACCTGTAAAGTGAGCTCATTAAGAAGACTGGACATACAGACACTTGGGAGTCAAGCAGCAAATGCCTGCCCTTGGAAGAACTCTCTTTGAAGCAGCATTAAGAAAGGCAAGGTGATGACTAATTGGCTGCATGAGAGGGATAAATAGGAGGCATCTTGCAGAGGGACCCCTGGTTTTTGTCTTGTCAACATGGGAGCATCAATCCGGATTGGCAGAAGCCCAGTTCCACCCCTCCCCCATCTAACTAATCTGGCCAGTGCAGTTAGGGGGAGCAGCTTTTGGTAACAACAAGATGGAGTGTGCTTGTGTGTGTGTGTGTGTGTGTGTGAGTGCATGAGTGTAATGTATCATTTGCATATGATAAGTATTGATTGATCTATGTATGTTCAATAAATGTGGCGTGTTGCCTTATTCCCCTGAAAAAGATCCAAGGTGCTTCTTTTAAGCACAACTATTTGATGTGGTCTCGCATGATATTCTTATCAATAAACTAGGCAAATACAACTTAGATGGGGCTACTATAAGATGGGTGCATAAATGGCTGGATAACTGTTCTCAGAGAGTAGTTATTAATGGTTCCCAATCCTGTTGGAAAGGTATAACAAGTGGGGTTCCACAGGGGTCTGTTTTGGGACCGGCTCTGTTCAATATCTTCATCAACGATTTATATATTGGCATTGAAAGTATGCTTATTAAGTTTGCAGATGATACCAAGCTGGGAGGGGTTGTGACTGCTTTGGAGGATAGGGTCATAATTCAAAATGATCTGGACAAATTGGAGAAATGGTCTGAGGTAAACAGGATGAAGTTTAATAAAGACAAATGCAAAGTGCTCCACTTAGGAAGGAACAATCAGTTTCACACATACAGAATGGGAAGCGACTGTCTGGGAAGGAGTACGGCAGAAAGGGATCTAGGAATTATAGTGGACCACAAGCTAAATATGAGTCAACAGTGTGATGCTGTTGCAAAAAAAGCAAACATGATTCTGGGATGCATTAACAGGTGTGTTGTGAGCAAGACACGAGAAATCATTCTTCTGCTCTACTCTGCACTAGATAGGCCTCATTTGGAGTATTATGTCCAGTTCTGGGTACCATATTTCAAGAAAGATGTGGAGAAATTGGAGAGGGTCCAGAGAAGAGCAACAAGAATGATTAAAGGTCTAGAGAACATGACCTATGAGGGAAGACTGAAGGAATTGGGTTTGTTTAGTTTAGAAAAGAGAATATTGAAGGGGGACATGATAGCAGTTTTCAGGTATCTAAAAGGGTGTCATAAGGAGGAGGGAGAAAACTTGTTCATCTTGGCCTCTGAGGATAGAACAAGAAGCAACGGGCTTAAACTGCAGCAAGGTAGGTTTAGGTTGGACGTTAGGAAAAAGTTCCTAACTGTCAGGGTGGTCAAACACTGGAATAAATTGCCCAGGGAGGTTGTGGAATCCCCATCTCTGGAGATATTTAAGAGAAGGTTAGATAAACGTCTATCAGGGATGGTCTAGACAGTACTGGGTCCTGCCATGAGGGCAGGGGACTGGACTCGATGACCTCTCGAGGTCCCTTCCAGTCCTAGTATTCTATGATTCATTTGTGGTGTAGGGCACACCAGTGGGCTAATGCAAGGGTGGGGAGCCAGCTGCAGTTCCCTGCTTAATTTGATTCAGCCCACAACAAGCCTCTGTGTTGCAGGCTGGAAGCCTTGAACCTCGGTGCCTCTCCTCCATGGGGCTGGAGCACTGGCCGGCTGGAACGGGCCAAGCCCTCATGCCCTGAGTGAGGGGTTTTGGGGGGTTGTTTTGTGTTGTTTTGTTGTTTGTTTTTTTGCTTCTCACTTGGGAGCAGATCAGGTGAGTGAGGTGGGTTTTTGTTTGTTGATTTGTTTTTGTTTTCTTCTCCTTTGGGAGCAGGTAAAGGAGATTTTCGGGTCAGTGGCCCCTGACCCCCACCCTTGGCCTAATGCAATGTGCATTTGTGGGCTTGCCTTCATGTGCCACATTCCAGCAGTGTAGCTGTGCCACCGTGGTACTTCAGTGACAATGACACAGCACCACTGAGACAGGACCAGTTATTCTGCCTCCCTGAGAGGCAGCAGCTATGTTGATGGGAGAAGTTCTCCTGTCAAAACAGCACCATCTACATCGGGCCAGGTTGGTAGCACCTAGGACCAAGTTGGCACGCCATCTCGTGGGGGTGGTTTTTTTACACCCCTGAGCCATGCATTTTTACCGATAGACGTCTATGGTGTAGATTTGACCTGTGTCTCATATAGGATGCTGTAAGATAGAAGCTGCTTCTGAGGCCCCCCTCACACTTTTCAAACATTGTGACTTTCAGGAAAACAGCCAGTTTGTTTCTGAGAACGAATGGCTCATCAGTTAATTAGCATACTGGTATTTCGCGTGGGAGCGTCAGTGCCTGTTGCTCCCTTATCTTGCTCTCTCTCATTCTGTCACTCATCTCTTGCCATGAAGGCCTAGCGCCCTCATTTCAGTAGCGAAAAGGACTAAGGAGATATAACTGTGCCTTTCATCTCATGCACTCGCCACCCCTTGTGACAGAAACCAAAAATGAACCCTCTTTCCCCACCCTCTCATGGAAACAGTGAACCACACAAGAGCTACTGAGATAAACAGATGAGCAGAAAACCCATTCTTAAAAAAAGTAACTTGTTTTTTCTGCCCTAAGTGCTGTATCAGTAAGAATCGCTAAGCTCCAGGCTGGATAGGCACTTTCACCCAGTGTAGTGCCAGTGCCCTAATTGTGCTGTGTGGACAGTTAAGCACGTGTTGACGTGCCTTGCCAAATCAGGCCCTAGGTCCCTTGAGCCAGAGCCTGCTATCTTTATGCAACGGAGCAGGGATTTTTAACGTGAGTAAGCTTTGCAGGCTGGTGTTCCTAATGCAGAATCTAGTGTGCAGTAGGCGTTAGGGTACCACAGGGCACGGTCCTCCCTGTCATCGCCCCATATTTATCTAAGAAATTCTTTCAGTTAATAGCTTTCCTCCTTTCCCTGCCATGTCAGGAGTCTCTGTCTTGGACCTGCACTGGCTCAGCTCAAACCACGCGTGTTAGATAATAGCTGCCCCAGAGCCTTGCCTTATGTTTGCCCTTTATTATTTGCAGTTGGTGCTCATGTAAGGCATGTGCTACTGCACTTTCAAAAACTCCTTAGAGAGGAAGCATGGTCTTATACTTGAGACTGGACGGAGATACAGACTGAACCTTTCTAGTCCAGCATCCTCAGGACTTGACCAGAGAATTTGCCCAACCATGGCAGGTCAATATTGTCTAGTGGCATGACCAACACTTCCACTGCTTACTGGGCTCTTGGAAGACATTTAGGAGTAAACTAGAGCTAAATAACAGCACTGAACATTGCGAGCCAGGACTGGTGTCTATAAACAAACTTTCTGGGACCACAGGAAACTTTGCCCCCACTCTTGATAAATGGACATCCAGCTAACTGAAATCATGCCGGCCTACGGATGTTGCTGGACCAAGGAGTGCTGGATTAGAGAGGTTCAACTTGTATAGGAAACCTGTGTTTGTTCCCAAGCGCCATCACCGTCTCCCTGCGTGACCTTGGGAAAGCCTCATTATTTTCTGGCAGCTGTTTTGCCGTCTCCTAAAAGGGGAAAACACTCCCTGGCACCTACCTTTTCTCATCTTGCCTATTATGGGTGGGATTTTCCGGAGCATAATGGAATTCAAAGATTCCGTTGAAATTGTTCTCTATGGGCACAAGGGAACTCAGATGGGGTTTTTAAACGCTACCGGGAGGCATGTCACAATAACATCCCCCAGGCTGCTGTACTGGCAGGTGCCAAAAGGCCTAGGGAAGCCTTTTAACTCCCTATTCATTCCAGAGTTTGACTTGAAAACATGGCATGAAGACAAGAAGCAGGACCAACCTCCTCAAAGCAAATTCCAACCATCTGCAGATGCTGGGAGACTTCATTCTTCTGTACTCTGGTTTCTCTGTCCAGTATCTCAGAGCAGATCTTGCCCTGAATCTTTACCACACTCTCCCCTACTTATAGCACTGACCCCATCTATTCATTCCCAGAAAAACAGGGGTATTTTCAAGCCCACTTTGCTTAATTCATCTGCAAAGCGCTTCAACTGTCTGCTTTCTTCTGTCACCATTCCACCTTCTCTGTTGTCTTCTCTCCTCCTCCCCCACCTCTCTTTGCCCTCTTCCTTCATTCACTCACTCACTCACTCACTCACTCACTCACTCATCCCAGAGTGCTTTTCTTTGCAAGTGTTTTGAGTAATAAAGAAAGCCGAAAGAAGAACATTCAAGAGCAAGCATCAGGAGGAAGGAAATTACTTGAGCAGAACCGGGAGTTTGAAGGATAAAAATATCTGCTACATCTCTGATCCCACTGCTCTAATTTCCTATGTGTTAACCCTGTGGATGCCATGAAACCACTGAAGGCAAATCTGAAACAGGTTCTTGCAAGGCAGTCCCAGGCTAGAATGAGAGTCTTAAATGTGGACAGAAACAAGCTGTAAGCTCTCTCTGGGAGCAACGCTGATGCCATATCCCCCTCAGCAGACAGTGCCAATGCCTGCTGCTTCTCATTTTGCTGCATAACAATGAAACCATTCCTGGAAATACAGCTCCAACTAGATTCATTCCCACACCAAGTGACTCCAAAAGAACAGCTCTTCGCGTGGATCCAAGGACCTAAAATGGCTTTGTAGACCTTCACCAACAGAGCCCCTCTGAGAGAGGGAACCATTTAAAAATGATCCCCACTTCAGCCATAAGGAAATCAAGGCACAGAGAGAGGAGGTGACTCACTGTAGGCTGCACAAGGGAGTCCGTGGGAGAGCCAGGAACAGACTCCAAACCTCCGCACGCTGAGTCCCCTGCTCTAATCACGGGAGTGTGTCCACGCCACACTCGGGAGAAAGAATCCATTCTCATTTAAAAAGAGGAAAATTAAGTAGTTTTTACAATCGGGCTAGAGAGATGGGAGGAAAATTAAAACCATTTAAAACCAATGTTTGAAATAGACATTTATAAAGAAATATTTCCAGGGAATGCCCAGCCCTCTCAGCATCACTTGGAATGACACAAGCAGCATCCCGAAGAGGGCAGATGAAAACGAGTATCTGGGTATCTTTAGCCAAAGGATGGAGGAGAAGCACTTACCACTGTCCATGGTCTGACTTCTGCTGGTGTTACAGTCTCAGGGTGAGTGAAAGCACCATAGACTCCAGTGCCGTGTCAGAGGGAAGCATTTCTTGACAAGGGTCGCATTTAAGGAACTCTGACTTTTATACCTTCCCCACTACAGGAGCACATGACACACTTGGCACTGCTGTGATTTAGCTTATGCTCCTCCTACCTGCCCCACCGAGCTGTGCCTTTCAGGGGAGCACAGCACACGGTGAAGTGCACCGGGAGGAAGTCTGTCGCCGGGAGCTGAGGTTTCCCCAGAAATAAAAGTCTGCCCTTGCGCTGGTGCGCAAGGAGGGGGCTGTCTCTAAGCGGGGAGGGCTTGTTGCTCTTTGGTTACTTCGCCACCGCTGTACGTTCTGCTCCTTGTCTCTAAATGCTCAACAGCTTCCAAGCTAGGAAAGGCGTTTCCTCCTCCTCCTTTCATTAGTTCTCTGTGGTTTGCACCGTCACCTGATAAATATCTCGCCACACACAATCTGTCTTGAAAGGCTCCGGGTGTATGCAATTCCCCTGCTCCGTCCTCACTTCTGCATCAGTACAGGTATTTCAGAGAAATCGCAGATTCCTCATTCCTTTCCAAGAAGGCCAAAGGTCAGTTTCCTCAACACTTCCTTGCGGGACAGTGTTGCTGCAGGAGTTTTGGATGGTGAAGGATGGGGCATGCCTCCTTTGGCCAGATTCTTCCTTTATGGCCATTTCCTCCAAGACGTATCAGTATACAGGAGAGACGCAAGGTAGCCACTGAACATGCTGTCTCTGCAGAACTTCCAACCCCTACTAGTGAGCATGAGGAAAGAGTCTCTTCAAGTTACCTATCAGGCACATTGCAAAGGTGAAGCAAGTGAGAACTTTGCATTCAGTTGCCCATGCTGGATTGCATCACTTGCTCCTTGAAGAGACTTGGCTTCCAACAGCGATCATCAGTGTTCCCTCTATTTCTGCCCCCCCACTCATGTGTGGAATAATTTTTTTTATGCACACCAAGGTGCACCACTACTAAAAACACACGATGCTGGCTCTGGACACTTGGCTAATCAGCTGGGTGGCATTGAATCTCTCCTGGGAGGTTGCCCAAGTGCTCATCCACAGGTAACACAAGCTGTCAATCCCAGGCTAGTTCTCTCTCACACAGAAAGGGCCAATTACAACGAGGGTGCGACCCCCATGGACTTTAATATACTTACACCAAAGATGAACTGAGTCCAATGTCTGGAACCGTTATGCTGGCAAATTCAAAAGTTTTATCCTGCAAGTTTTCCACTAATGGTAAGTGAGGGAGAAGAAAAAATATTATTCACAATCATTTCTGTGCAAACTTTGTAAAGCAGCTTTTTTTTTTATAAGATATGGCACAAGACACGTGCAGAACACACAAAAGTCAAAAGATAGTAAAGTGTGTAAACCTCAGTGAGGTTTACAGTCCTCACTTGGGACAAGATACAAAATTCACATGTGGCTTTCTTAGCACACACCTCTATATTGTGAGTCACTTGCTCTTTCTCTCCCATATTTTTCTAGTCTCAGAGGGGTAGCCATGTTAGTCCGTAACTTTACAAACGAGTGGTCCCGTGGCACCTTAGAGACTAACAAAAATATATAGTATAATGAGCTTTTGTGGGCAAAACCCACTTCCTCAGACGAGCTGAAGTCTTAGGACTCTGCAATAGATCCATTTAGCAACTGAGTCTGATACTTTTTCTTTTGACTACTCAACATGTAGAAGCAGGTATGCTACCTACGAGAGAAATATCCTTCCCCTCCCCCTCCTTACACACACACACTTTTTTTGGGTACCTTTTCCTGGAACGAGGTCTGAAGAGGAAACCACATTGTAGGGTTAGGTAAAATACTTAGAAATGGTAGGTACAAAGGTTTTGACTTACACACTTTTACTGTACATAGGAGCAAGTAGAGTTGGCAGAATAGTCACATTCTTCTCATCCCCAGCACTGTGACCAGATATTTAGGACTTAACCTGTGCTTAATGCCGAGGATCAAGACAGAGGGATGCTAGCTGCGGTCAAAACCAATGAGAGTGGAACTGTCAGCCAGATGTTTGCAGTTTCTTCTGCAGCTTCCTGTATGCTCATCATGGGTTGCCTTCAAAGCTGCTGCTTCTACAGGCTAAATTGTAGGTTGTCAGAGACGAGTGAATCTATGTAAATAACTTTCTGCAAAGCGTGGAGAGAAATTTTAAAAATAACAATGTACAATGTGCTCTTTGTCTTCAAGTTTCAAAATTTTACCGCCCCTGTTGCTTAACAGCCATGTTCATGAGGTTTTTTCTCCCCCCCAAATGAGATTTTGTTGGTGACCACTAGCTCAGAAAACCCTACTGGGCTTTTATTGCTGTCTTTTATCTGTGAGCATGGGTACACTGGTCCCTCGGTACCCTTTCTCCAGGATTGTCCTGTTCAGCTTACCATAGTTTACAGATAAAGCAGTGAGGAAGAGGTTAACATAAGAACATAAGAACGGCCGTACTGGGTCAGACCAAAGGTCCATCTAGCCCAGTATCCTGTCTACCGACAGTGGCCAGCACCAGGTGCCCCAGAGAGGGTGGACCGAAGACAGTGATCAAGCGATTTGTCTCCTGCCATCCCTCTCCAGCCTCTGACAAACAGAGGCCAAGGACACCATTTTATCCCCTGGCTAATAGCCTTTTATGGACCTAACCTCCATGAATTTATCCAGCTTCTCTTTAAACTCTATTATAGTCCTAGCCTTCACAGCCTCCTCTGGCAAGGAGTTCCACAGGTTGACAACACGCTGTGTGAAGAAGAACTTCCTTTTATTAGTTTTAAACCTGCTACCCATTAATTTCATTTGGTGTCCTCTAGTTCTTCTATTATGGGAACTAATAAATAACTTTTCTTTATCAGCCCTCTCCACACCACTCACGATTTTATAGACCTCTATCATATCCCCCCTCAGTCTCCTCTTTTCCAAACTGAAAAGTCCCAGTCTCTTTAGCCTCTCCTCATATGGGACCTGTTCCAAACCCCTAATCATTTTAGTTGCCCTTTTCTGAACCCTTTCCAAGGCCAAAATATCTTTTTTGAGGTGAGGAGACCACATCTGTACACAGTATTAAAGATGTGGGCGTACCATAGTTTTATACAGGGGCAGTAAGATATTCTGTGTCTTATTTTCTATCCCTTTCCTAATAATTCCTAGCATCCTATTTGCCTTTTTGACCACCGCTGCACTCTGAGTGGAAGTTTTCAGAACCTTTCTGGGAAGGTTCATGTTCCAGGCTATGTCTAGACTGTAGGCTTCTTTCGAAAGAAGGTCTTCCAAAAGAGATCTTCCAAAAAAACTTCTTCCGAAAGAGACCGTCCACACTGCCAAAGCACATCAAAAAAGTGATCTGTATGGACGCTCTCTCGCATTTAAACTGTAATTACTTCGGACAGAGTGGCCACCAGGGCACCTGTGCTTTTTCCTTTTTCCTCTTCTTTCGAAAGAACTCCTCTTCCCTGTCCACACATGCCTTTTTCCGAAAGAGCTCTTTTGGAAAAAGGCTTCTTCCTCGTAGAAAGAGGATTACCAATGTTGGAAAAACCGCTCCGTTCTTTTGATTTTTTTCAAAATAACATGATTGCAGTGTGGACGCATGAGAAGTTTTTTTGGAAAAAACAGCCGTTTTTCTGAAAAAACTCTGCAGTGCAGACATACCCTCCAGTGGTGATGATAGTGTCTGGCTGTGACTGATTTCAGTAGTCCCTCTGCCAGTGGTGTCTGGAGATGGATGTTCTGTAGGGAAAACTGATAAGGAAGAGTGTGGTTATCCAGTGTCATATCTATTCCTCTGTTGCCCTTGACACTAGTTCTTTGGACTGACGGAAGTCTCAAGGTGGAAAGGGTAGATTATGAGTGTTCCCTTTATCGAGGTAATAGATCTGTTTCTGTCCTTAGTGGCATGGTCCATTGCTGCTCCTAGGCTACTGGATGACTGTACTAGCTCAAAATGCTTCTTATCATTTTTCAAATAGTGGGACCTGCCCAGGAACTCAGGCCCTTCTTGAGTTAATGGAGATTGCCTATCTCCTAGAACTGGAAGAGACCTTGAATGGTCATTGAGTCCACTCTCCTGCCTTCACAGCAGGACCAAGTACCATCCCTGACAAATTTTTACCCCAAATCCCCTCCACAAGGATTGAACTCACAACCTGGGGTTTAGCAGGCCAATGTGCAAACCACTGAGCTATGCCTGCCCTCCCCCAATGTGCTTCAATCCACAGAAACCTGATGCTTATCTCCAGGCTGGAGGCTCCTCAGAACCTTCTGCTCAAGTGGAGGAGCCTATACAGCTTACACTTCTTATCCAGTTCGGGGTGCAATTCAAAGTACTGATGATTACAGGTGCTAAGATGACGTCTGAAATTCAGATTATGCAAAGTTATAAGAAACTTTTCACGCCTGACTCTGACCCGATGAAGTCACTGCCAGTTAGGAGAAGAGAGAATGCGCTACGTGAAAATCCAAATTAATATTTTTTTTTCAAGAAAACCCCACACGAGAGAGAGGATTCAGGAACTGACAGATATATCACGTTAGAATTGCTGATTATTAATTCCAGTCAGGACTGCAGGAAAAGAAGAAATCAGCATTACAATTCATTCAATGAAAATTCTAAAATTAGTCAGGAATTTTCATGAAAATGATTTTTTGGTGGGACCCCCCTCCAACACACAGTTTCCACAAAATTAGAATCTTCTACAGGAAATTAAAAATAAATCCAATCCAAAACTTGACCAGAAACATTTTGGTTTATTGCAATGAACCAAAAATTTTTGTTTCCAATCAGTTCAACATTAAATTGCATCTGCCTAGGATGTTGTAGTGCCTCAGGGGAATTGTAGTTCAGCTATTTCAGGCCCCCATTCTCTTCTATGGGCTGTATTTCTTGGCTGGACTACATCTCCCATGATGCACTGAACCATGTGATGCATAATGGGAGTCAAATACCTGCTGTGCATCATGGGAGATGTAATCCAGCCAGATTGCTCTCTATAGGCCAGGCTATGATGGCAGAAGGCCTTTGAGCGAGCCTCTTAAGAGACTCTGTGCCATCCAAGATATTACTCTGCATCTGTCTATCTGACTCAAAAGGAAATGCTTCCAAATTTTTCACTCCACAAAATAGTTAATATTTTCACTTTTTGTCCCAAACACATGTTGAAATGTCATAGAATAAAACTGAAAAGGACCTTGAGACGTCATCAAATCCAGTCCCCTGCCCTCACGGCAGGAACAAGGACCTTCTAGATCATCCCTGATGGATATCTATTTAACCAGCTCTTAAATATCTCCAGTGATGGAGATTCCACAACTCCCCCTTGGCCTATAGTGTTGCCAGGTGTCCGGTATTTTCGCTTCCTGTCCGGTAAAAAAATTCAGAGAATACTGGACACATGAGATGTCTGATATTTTCTGAATTTTTCCCCAGCCAGGAGGTGAAAATGCCAGGCACCTGGCAACTCTACAAACACTCAGTGCCCGGCCTCCCCCCCACCCCTCCGTCCCGACCCCCAGCACCCCCAGTTCCTCAACCCCAGCCCCCATGCTTACCTGGTTCCCCAAGGCTTCCCCTGGGTCTTAATGCTCAACTACTCCCCTGTTCCTATGCCTGCACTCACTCTTAAAGGGGACATGCTGTTTTAATGCTGTTTTATTTTAATTTTTTTTTTTTTTTTGCTCAACAACTTTGTTCTCCCTTCAACATATTATTTTCCTGTTTTTTTTTTTTTTTGTGTGTGTGTGTGTGCGGGGTGGGGGGTGTATTCAGTATTTTTGTTTCAACCGTCTGGCAACCCTATTGGCCTATCAGAATTTTCTATCAGCTGGAAATTCCAATTTTTGCTCACTGACACTTATTTCCAGGTACTGAATGGCAAAGAATCAGCCAAATTGCACTTCATGGATTATCTCATAAAATGCACGGTTTTGTTTTGCCAAGTAAAACTCTAAAGGCCAAACTCAAACCTTGGACATGCTTAGCTTTGCCCTACCTCCCAGCCCTTTCTGTAGGGCCACATATTAAGGAACTGTGGAAGAATGCCTCTGGATGCAGGGGGGCCCAGACCACCCACCCTCCTGGTTGCCCTCTGTCCCAAATGGGAAGATTTCTCCTCTAACCACTGAAGGAAGCCCAGATTAATCTAGACTGGGAAATCAACAAGTCACTAAGCAGTGAGGGGGAGAATTTCGAAAGCTACTTATGTGCCCAACAGCCACTGAGTTTCAGTAACAGTGAGGTACTTAACTGTCTTTGCCATCTGCCCCCTAAATGAAAGTGCAGTGAAGCCTGTGGTGACAACCCTGTCATCTCCCAATGTACAAAATTACCCTTTCTATGCCCGAGAAGTACAGAAAATTCCCCACGCTCAATCAGACGCATAGAAGAGCCAAAATGTCACATCACTGGATTTGCTCATCAGCAGTTTTGCTTCTAATTTCGTAAATATTCCTGCCCATTCTCAAGCTGTTTCTACAGCGTCTCGAAAAAAAAATCCTTGGAAAAAATCAGTTTAACTGAAGACAGTGGTCCAGTATGCTCTTCAAACAAGCAAAGTAGCAGAAGTGAAAGCTCCGGGGAATACTTGACATTAAAAGCCAGGGCAAAGTGGGCATACATCAGCCATGGTGTAATTTTAGGGGATATCCTAAAAGATCAGCTGAATATTATCTCATGATGTGGTTATTATAGTGACACCCAACCACCCAAAGGAGGAAGTGGGCCTCTCTGCATAAGCAGATTTTGCCAGAGACAGTGTCAGGCAGTTTGCCAGAAGGATTTTGAATACCAGCTAACCACAAATCCATTAGACTCTGTATTTCCTGTTGGTCAGCCATGTGTAAAGGGCACACACATGCTGTCACTGGGAATCCACCTCCCTCCCTTCAATTATGTTACTTCCCTACTCTTTAGTTCTCTTTTTAAGTAGAATAGTCTGGCGTGGGATTATATGGAGCATGTGTGCTGTGGTGCGGTCACAGATGCCCCCTTGGGATTGTCCCCCAGTGTGCTAATATTGCCACTGATGTCTGCCTTTTTGTTCTCTGGGGCGCCCGATCAGCATGCCTTCTAAGCTGTGTGGTAGCCTAGCTTCACAGGTGATTAATCAACTCTGCCCAGGCAGTTGATCAGGGCTCCATGCATGGAGCTTAGGGGGAACACTGCTCCCCACCACCCTGGCCTTCTTAGCCAGATCCTCTGGTCTCCCACAGACAAGGCACAGATTTGGAGTTATCACCCCCGTAAAGAGCCTTGCAGATTCTGAAACATTTCAGCTCTGGGAGAATGCATTCCTAGGGCTCAGCACTCAGGAAACCAACCCTCAAAATGGATGAAACCCCCAAATAAATCCGTCTTGCTTTGTGTAAAAGTTTCACACAGAGAAAGCTCATGAGGATGGTCATACTCTTCATCAATAAAAGAAAGAGATGCAGATTGGTTGCTCCCTCCAGGTAACAGCTATTTACACTGGACCTGACAGTAAACATTTTGGTTAAGTACAACAAAGTAGGATTTAAGTGGCTGCAAGTGAAAACAGCCAGATCAATGTAAGTTAGTAAATTAAAATGAACAAAAACTCTCAGCTCGCTCTAATTCAGTAAGAAACTTGTTATAGTCAAATTCTTACCCTGAACAGTTGTTCTTATTTCAAGTATAAGCTTCAAGTCAGACACATAGACTTGTTACTCTGATTTGGATCTCCAGCTGTTCAGAGTTTTTTGCGCCTTCTCATGATGTGCCAGGCTATTTTCCAAGCCAGCCAAAGACAAAGTGCTGATAGCATCCCGTTGCTTAAATAGTCTCTTCCCCAGGGCAGGAATCTTTTGTTTGGATCCCCTCTTCCCATGGAAAAACACCAGGTTCAAAATGGATTCCAGTATCAGGTGGTATGGTCACATGTCTTTCTAGACCAGGGGCAGGGAACCCATGGCCCAGGGGCTGGATGCGGACCCTGGCTTGCCAGGATCTGCCCCCCAAAGCTCAGGTTCCCCCCCTCTGGAGATGGTGCTCCAGAGCCCCCTTTTATCCGCCTGCAGGGCTAGAGCACATAAAATATACTAGGCTGTGCTCTCCTAGGCACACCATGTATCCCCTGGAGCCACGTCAGTAGGGGTTGCTTTTTTTTTTTTTTTTTTAAACTTTTCACTTGTGTGTGGCCCCCAACTGATTTTTCTGTGGGTCAGCAGCCCCCAACCCAAAAAGGTTCCCCAACCCTGCTCTAGACCAACCATCTGTGGACACTCAAGGCTGTTGAAAAGTTGTTCCGTTGATCACCAAGCCATTTGACACCTTGTGCGCCAGTAATGGCTCTTGTTAGCACATTTAAAACTATAAACAGATTCACCCTTCATCTTTCTAACTTCTCATACAAGGGTGATACATGCACCAAAACAGGATATTCAAATGCAGCAGAGTGTAACATTAAAATGAATAGGTTACATGAGTATTTTGTTTAAAGCATATTCGAGTTCTGCATATTTGTATTCACAAGCCAGTTTTCATAAAGTATGGGGGGAACTGTCACAGTATGGATTTTAAGGAATAATGTAGTGCTTAAAGCAGATGACTTTCCTGTTTCTTCCACTGACATGCAGTTTTATGATGAGCAGACCTCTTGGCCAATTCTCTGCACATTTACCCAATGCCCACATGCCAAGAGAAGTGACTCTCAGACTCTTACATTTGTGTCATGATATGAACTGTCCATAGCTGCATTAGACAAAGCTGCCAGGCTGGCAGCTGTAGGAAGGCCAAAGAGCAAGGGCACCATTTGGGGGGTGAGGGGAGGCAGTAGCCACCCCTTCCCAAATTTGAACCCCTGGATTTCATACTTAAGGTCTGCTTAAAGTCCATGCTCTGACTCCAGAGGTAGTTTTTAAATGCAACAGAGTTTGAGCTGCTTGCATCTTTGCCTTTGGAACAGGGAATTTGTTATGAAAAGAGGGAGATAGGGTGATTAAAAAGCAAAAGGCTGGGCATTCCATTGGAGATCATTAGGCCATCATGAAAACACTGCCAGGTACTCCACTTAAAAGACAAGGGGGGGGAGGGAAGAGTAGGAATGAATGTCGTGCTGCTAGAATTTGCATTTAGATTACTGTGTTAAACTTATAAATGTTCTTGAAAAAGGGGTGAACAGTGACTGATCCAAAGCTGACTGCAAAGAGTTACAAAGGGATCTCACAAAAACAGGTGACTGGGCAACACAGGGGTAGAAGGAATTCAGTGTTGATAAATGCAAAGTAGTGCACATGGAAAAATGTAATTCTCAGAGATACAAAAATAGCTCTCACCACTCAAGGAAAAGATCTTGGAATCGTTGTGGATAGTTCCCTAAACACATATATTCAATATGCAGTGGCCGTTTAAAAACTAAAAAGCTAACAGAATTTTGGGAATCATTAGGAAAGGAACAGATAAGACAAAATACCATATGGCTTCTATATAAAGTCATTGTTTGCCCACATCTTGAATACTGTATGCAGATCTGGTCACCCCATCTAAAAAAGAAAGAGCAACAGAAATGATTAGAGATAAGGAACAGCTTCCATACGAGGAAAGATTAATAAGGCAGGGACTTTTCAGCTTGGAAAAGAAATGACTAAAGGGTAGGGGGATATGTTAGATGCCTAGAAAATTGTGAATGGTGTGGGAAAATAGAATAAGGAAATGTTATTCATTGCTTCACTAACATAACACAAGAAGCTGACCCAATCAAATACATAGGCATCAGATTTAAAACAAAAGAAATCACTTTTTCACAGTTGACTTGTGGAACTCTTTGACAGGAGATGGTAGAAAGGCCCAAACCATAACAGGGTTCCAATAAGAACAAAATAAGTTCAAGGAGAATAGGTCCATCAATGGCTACTAGCCAGAATGGGTAGGAATGGTGTCCCTAGCTTCTCTTTGCCAGAAGCTGGGAATTGGCAACAAGGAGTAGATCATTTGATGATTACCACTTCCATTCATGCTTTCTGAAGCACCTCGTAGTGTCCACTGTTGGAAGACAGGATATTGGGCTTGATGGACCATTGGTCTGACCTATTATGCAGAAGTGAAGGAGAAGGAGTCCTGAAGCACCTTATAGACTAACAGATGTACTGGAGCATAAGCTTTCGTGGGCAAAGACCCACTTCGTCAGATGCATGTAGTAGAAATTTCCAGAGGCAGGTATAAATATTCAGGCAAGAATCAGGCTAGCGATAACGAGATAAATTCAATCAGGGAGGATGAGACCCACTTCTAGCAGCTGATCTGGAGGTGTAAACACCAAGAGAGGAAAAATTGCTTTTGTAATTGGCTAGCCATTCACAGTCTGGCTACATCTAGACTGGCCCCTTCTTCGGAAGAGGCATGCTAATTTCTAACTTTGGAATAGGGAAGTCCGCGGGGGATTTAAATATCCCCCGCGGGATTTAAATAAACATGGCTGCCGCTTTTTTTCCGCTTGAAAGTAGGAATAAGAGATCCTCCGGAAAAGGGCTTTATTCCGGAGGATCACGCCAGTCTGGACGCTCTTTTCCGGCTTTTCCCCAAGCCGGGAAAAAAGCGGCGGCCATGTTTATTTAAATCCCGCGGGGGATATTTAAATCCCCCGCGGATTTCCCTATTCCAAAGTTAGAAATTAGCATGCCTCTTCCGAAGAAGGGGCCAGTCTAGACATAGCCTCTTTGTTTAATCCTGAGCTGATGGTGTCAAATTTGCAGATGAACTGTAGCTCAGCAGTTTCTCTCTGAAGTCTGGTCCTGATGTTTTTTTGCTGCAGGATGGCTACCTTTAAATCTGCTATTGTGTGTCCAGGGAGATTGAAATGTTCTCCTACAGGTTTTTGTACATTGCCATTCCTAGTATCTGATTTGTGTCCATTTATACTTTTGCGTGATGGATTTTTCACTTTCAGTCCATTTGGTATGATGTCCACCTGTTTGCATTTGGAGAGAAAGATTATATCTGTCTGTACTTGTGCAAGTTTCTTCATGAGGTTGATGGATTTCAACTCCATACAGCTAAATGCAGTGCCTTGCATGGTGTCAAGTATCAGAGGGGTAGCTGTGTTATCAGATCCAGTCTAACACGGCTACCCCTCTGATACTTGACCTATTATGGTCATTCTGATGTTCTTATATAGAGCTGAAATGTATCTGCCCCCTTGCTGTAACCCACTAGATCCCACTCCCTTCGCAGAGCTGAGGAAGAGCCCAGGAGGCCTGATGGGGTCTGTCTCTCTCCTCAGAGTTAGTAACAAAGTAAGGCTGTGTCTACACTGGCATGAATTTCCGGAACTGCTTAAAACGGAATACTATTCTGTTTTCAGTTTTTCCAGAAAAGGAGCGTCTACATTAGCAGGCTGCTTTTCCAGAAAAGCCCTTGTTCCGGAAAAGCGTCTGTGGCCAATGTAGACGTGCTTTTCCGGAAAAGAGCCCCGATCGCCATTTTCGCGATCGGGGCTTTTTTCCGGAAAAGACTACTGGGCTGTCTACACTGGCCCTTTTCCGGAACAGTGTTCCGGAATAAGGACTTATGCCCAAGCAGGAGCAGAATAGTTTTTCCGGAATAGCGGCTGATTTTGTACAGTAGAGCATCGTTGCTTTTCCGGAAATTCAAGGGCCAGTGTAGACAGCTCGCAGCTTATTCCGGAAAAGCAGCTGATTTTCCGGAATAAGTGGCCCAGTGTAGACACAGCCTAAGAGTGTACATTACAATTTTATGGCTAAGTGACTTGCCACAAAATGTCAGACTATGTTAGTGGGAGAGCTGAGTGGGTCTAATATTTATTTAATTTTCTTTTTTTATATAGGAAGTAGATACAGTGCTCCTGTCTGCTAACTGATAAGTTGTCTGCCAAAAATGTAAAGTTTTCCAGTGCCTTAGTAACCCCTGGGTAGAGATGATGTGTGTGTGGCAGAAGGTAAATGGTGTTGGTCCCCCGCATTTGGTGCTTGACTTGTACTGAACATGCTCAGGAACACTGCTGAAGCCTCTGTTCTCAGTCCACCCCACTTCATGCTCTCACTCTCCCCTCCTCCTCATTATAGCATGCACCCCCATACCCAAATCTGAAATGGCACCCCTGCCAAAGGGCCCTCACTTCAGGAATTGGACACTAACCATGATGGGGTTTAACTAGCAGCCAATGTAAAGCCCAAAGAACTAGCTAAACCAGGTAGAAACACCTGAGTTTTAGTGGTGCACATTAGAAAGGCTTTATCCAGCTTTCTAGACAGATGTCTAATGCAAATCGATGAGGTGGACAATAACACCTCACAGGTAAGAGAGATGCACCAGTGATATCATCCTTACCCATTTACAGAATACAGAACTGCATAGGGCACCAAAAAATCTGGGGCAACATTAGGTCTTAATGTCCACCCATCTACCTCTTCCTATCCCTGTATCATGGCTTCCCTTCCTCTAGAGAGGATCTTGTTAACTTAAAAGTGACAAAGCCTGCTAGAGCTATTGCAGAACATTGAACCTGTGGAAGAGCCATTCAAATGATAATGAAGCTGTTTGCCACTTCCAGGTCTATACTGTCAGCTTCAGAATTAACTGTGATAGTCAGCAGGACCTTAGTTTAAAATTTGCTTTAAAATATTTCACTAATGTGTTGCTGAAGATTATAAAATCACATCTACAAAAAGTTGCCCTCCCTTACCTCCACTGGGCACCCGTTTAGTACCACTACCTAGAGCCCCATAAATCCAAAGGACGGCCCTGATCATCAATTCAGGTGGAAACAATCAACAAGGAGAAGCATGAAGAAATGTTAATAATAAGCACCAATGTGATAAAGTAGATGAGAGCTCACTGGGTATAGATGAGATAAAAAACAACTTTGAGCTTCATTAAAAAGGAAAGGAAAGGAAAGGAAAGGAAAGGAAAGGAAGTTGAAGAACAACCGAGACAGCTCCAGAAAGCTGTTGTGTTGGCAGCAAAGCATTAACTTCCAAGAGGAAGTTGTGTGAAAAGATAGTGAGAGGAGGCCAGACCTAGCAGAGTCCAGGGTGGCTGTAGAGTTTGTACAGAGATGAAGCCACCGTGATAGCTGGGGCCAGGATGCCTATGAAAGACCTGGAAGAGAAGGGGCATGGTTTTGTAGATGAGGAACCAACAAAGGTCTTGACAACATGGGTCTGAATGCGAGATCCTGATGAAGCCTCCTAAACTTCGGATATAAGGCCTGGTTTACAAAGTTAGGTTGAGTCAAGCAACAAAGCATTGATGCTAAAATGTAACTTGTCCATTACACAACTTCATAACAGTTAGGTCGATGCAGTATCTTTGTAGATGTTGCATTGCTTACATTGACTATCCCTGCCTTTCAGAAGTTGTCTCACAATGCTCCATGTTGGCAGCTAAATGGGTGCAAGGGCTTGTGCTGTGGTTCCACATTTCCAACATACGAAGAGTAGTATGGACTTGACCATCTAATTACATTTCTGCATGTGTGGCTCCACCCCTGGGTGCACGGTGCATCCGCGGCCCCGCCCCCTGACACACAGCGCACCTTACAGCTCCAATCGGGTGCACGGTGCCTGATTGCAGCTCTAAGGGGCACTGTGCAGCCCCTCGGTCCTGGGCGCGCGGTGCCTGATGGCAACTCTAAGGGGTGCACAGCGCCCCTTACATCTGCCATCAGGCGCCCCCCATAGGATGGCGCCCTGGACAGCTGCCCAGCTAGCCCCCCCCTTAATCCAGCCCTGATCATAATGATTCCTTTCAACTTTAAATTCTGTGAATCTATGTAATCTCAGAGTCAATGATGCTTCCAAGATTACAGTGAAAAGGTGGAGGAGTTAAGGAAAGAGAGGTTGTAGACTTGTCTTCATTTACTGGGGAATCGATGCTGCAGCAATCGATTCTCCACAATTTATCAGGTCTAGTAAAGACTAGCTGTATCAACCGTCGATTGCTCTCTTGGGGTATGTCTACACTACCCTCCTAGTTCGAACTAGGAGGGTAATGTAGGCATACCGCACTTGCAAATGAAGGCCGGGATTTGAATTTCCCGGGCTTCATTTGCATAAGCGGGGAGCTGCCATTTTTAAAACCCCGCTGGTTCGAACCCCGTGCAGCGCGGCTACACGGGGCTCGAACTAAGTAGTTCGAACTAGGATTCCTATTCCTCAAGGTGTACCGGTAGTTCGGAATAGGAATCCTAGTTCGAACTACCTAGTTCGAGCCCCGTGTAGCCGCGCTGCACGGGGTTCAAACCAGCAGGGTTTTAAAAATGGCGGCTCCCCGCTTATGCAAATGAAGCCCGGGAAATTCAAATCCCGGGCTTCATTTGCAAGTGCGGTATGCCTACATTACCCCGCTAGTTCGAACTAGCGGGGTAGTGTAGACATATCCTTGTTGATTCCAATACTCCACCAGGATGAGACACATAAGGGAAGTTGATGGGAGAGTTTCTCTCGTCAACTGTCTACAATGGAGATCCTACATTAACTTGATCTAAGATACCTCAACTCCAGTTACAGTATTCACATATGCCAGGTCTACAATAGGGGATACATTTGAATCAAGATACACAGCTCCAGCTATGTTAATTGCGCAGCTAGAGTTGTCGTACCTTGATTTGGACTTTGATACCATCCCCACAACAGGAGGTTGATGGGTGAAATGCTCCCCTTACTCTTCCAAGAAAGAGGAGTACCTGGACCCTTAATGTTCGATTTACCAGACACACTAAATCAAATGCCAGAAGATTGATTTCCGGAGCGTTGATCCGTGGATAAGTATAGACCTGGCAATAGCAGGAGTTGCATAAATTGGGTCGACTATGCCCATAACATAGACCTGCCCTAAGAGACCTAACTGTGCATAGCCTGGCTAATCAATGGCTAAGAGCAGATCCAATCATTAACAGTCTACACATATCTGAAGGGTTTTCACACTAATGAAGAAGAAGAATTATTTAGGAAGGTTCAAGGATCTGTAATTAGGTCTAACAGGGTTGAATCAAAAGAGGGAAAAATTATGTTAACTAGAAGAAAAAGCTGAGATCATGTCACTGTGTCATGGACATAGTAGATATAAGGCTCAGCACATGGGACATGTAAAAACCAGAGACAAAGGACTGTACATGACAATAGGAAACATTCCTGTATCGTCTGGATCAGTGTTTCTCAAGCAGTGGTATGAGTACCCTCAGGGGTACTTGAGAGAAGTCTAGGGGTGGGGAAGTATGCCAACACAACTGAAATTTGGAGAAAACTGAATTTTTGTTTTAAGTTTTATAGCGCTTTATTATTTTTGTACTTTTTACACTCAAAAATTTCATCACCCACCTGGCTACGATTATGTTGTTTAAACAAATGTGTTGCAATGGTAGGAAAAAAAAATTGTGTCTGAAAACTGTAGGTACTGGGGGTACTTATAATTTTTTTTAAAGGGGTACTTTATAAAAAAAAAAAGGTTGAGAAACACTGGTCTGGATCATTTAACTGGTATTCTTCACCTCCAAATGTTACGATTCTTTGAACGCTCTCCATCCATGTTGGAAAATAGCACGATATGTAACCTTTTAGTTTGAATTTGTATGCTTTACTCTTTCTTCTTTTTAATGTTTGTTCATTTATTTCATGCTTAATTCTCCAGAAGGGGTGGTGGGATTTCAAAAGATGCTTTCTTGCCCTTCTCAGCAGAACAAGTTAACAAAGAACAGAACTAAACTCTAGCTGTTTTTAATGAATTGTAGTCTTTCACATCTAGCCAATGTGCAAAGCTGTGAGTAATGTTGCTGTGACAAGATGTGCAGCCTTGACAATAACAAAAAGCCACTTGAAAGAAAACCCTGAAGGTCAAAAAGCCAAGGAAAGGAAAGAAGAGTGAACAAAACAGCAAGAAACAAGAAGAATTAAAAAATAGAGCAAGGGCTCAGTCCTGCAAAACTACACCTTACCAAATGAACACCTGTTGGTTTAATCTGTGGAAAGTTTGCAGGATCTGGCACCAAATCACTATCAAAAGCCGATAAGAAAAGAAACAATAATGCTTTGTACTTTCAGAGCATTTGCCACATTGGGGACCACACAAGACTTTATAAACACTGGCTATGTCTAAACTGGGAAGGCTTGGTGATAAAAACACCGTTGACATGCAAAAGTCGCCAAAAGTGAAAACTGGTCAATCCGGTTTTTCTGCCTCCCGCTGTTGACATTGCATGGCCACATTGCTAGCACCCAGTACCCACAGAGCAAAGCATTGTGGGTAAGCATCCCACAGTGCAGTGTTGTGGGAAAGCAGAGCTGATCCCTTTGCTTCCTGGGATTCCCTCGTAGCTCTGGGAGCTCTCCGTGCTATGGAATGTCAAAACAGTACATCTGTCTCTCCAGCCCTCCCTCTGCAGCAGCTGTCTGCTTGCCATTGTGCTCCTATGGCAGGGAAGAACAGAAGCAGTCCAATGTTTTGTTCTCTGCTCCCCAAACAGAGCAGCTCTCTCAGGGTATGTCTATACTACAGAGTTTTGTTGGAAAAACGGCTGTTACATACACACTGCAATCACGTTCTTCTGAAAGTAAATTGAAAGAACAGAGGGGTTTTGCCTGGCATTGGTAATCCTCTTTTTACGAGGAAGAAGCATTTTTCCGAAAGATCTCTTTCAGAAAAAGGCATGCATAGATGGGGAAGAAGGAGTTCTTTCGAAAGAAGAGGCAAGAGGAAAAAGCACAGGTGACCTGGTGGCCACTCCATCCAAAGTAATCACAGCTTAAATGCGAGATAGCATCCATTCAGTGTAGATGCTATCTTTCAAAAAAGCAGATCGCTTTTTCAATGTGTTTTTGAGTGGACACTCTCTTGCAGAAGTTTTTTCAGAAGATCTCTTCCAAAAAAATGGTTCTTCCGCAAGAAGCCAGCAGTCTAGACATAGCCTTAGTTATCAGATACTTCCCAGAGCTTTGAAAGGGGAGGAGCACATGCCCACAGGGCAGCAGAGATCACGAAACACTGAGCACAGCCACCAGGGCAGGTATTATAGGATACCGGTGGAAGCCAGTTCTCACAAAACAAACAGCAGAGTCCACACTGGCTATTGGTGACAATAAAGGGTGGGGGAAAGAAAAAAGTCTCTTGTAGAGCTGGAAGTTTTTTGTCACCAAAACTGGGTGTTTTTTCCAACAAAAGTCACATGGCAGTGTAAACGCTCTCACTGTTTTATCATGCAAAGGCAGCTTTTGATGACCAAAAGTGCCAGTGCAAACAAGTCCTGAGCTTCAGAAGCCTCAGTGGGCTGTATGCAACTATCACAGAAGTCATTCTACAAAGGAAGAATTGTAGTCCTGGCCTAACCTAGACAATTAGATTGAGAAGCTTCAAGGGGTAGCTGAGTTAGTCTGTACAGTTAAACTGAAAAAATAACAAATAGTCTGGTAGCACTTTATAGACTAACAAAACATGTAGATGGTATCATGAGCTTTCATGAGCACAGACCACTTCTTCAGATGTCAGATGTCTAGGACCAAAATAAATAGGGCAGACGTGTGTGTGTGTGTGTGGGGGGGGGGGGGACAAGAAAAGGTAGTGGGAAAAAAAATATATCCAGGGAAAGCTGAGTCTATAAGCACCTAGGGTATGTCTAGACTACATGCCTCTGTTGTCAGAGGCATGTAAATTAGACTACCCAACATAGTCAGTGAAGCCGGGATTTAAATATCCCTGGCGTCATTAAAATAAAAATGACTGCCGCACTGTGCCGGCTCAGCTGATCATTGGCACAGCACAGCAGTCAAGATGCGGACTGGTTGACAGGGAACGCCTTTGTCGACCGCTCCTGTAAACCTCGTTTCATGAGGCATAAGGGAGCAGTTGACAAAGGTGTTACCTGTCAACTGATCCGCGTCTTGACTGCCGCGCTGTGCCAACGATATGCTGAGCCAGCACAGCATGGTGGCCATTTTTATTTTAATGACGCTGGGGATATTTAAATCCTGGCTTCATTGACTATGTCGGATAGTCTAATTTACATGCCTTTGGCGACAGAGGCATGTAGTCTAGACGTACCCCCAAAGACTAGATAGTCAAAAGGGGCAGATAAGAATAATTAATTAGCAAACAACAAAGAGTCAGGAAACACTTAAGACTGATGAAACATCTAGCTGGTATCATGAGATTCTTCAACAACAAAGAACCATTGTCACCCTCATTGTCTGATAGATAGGTAATAACCTAACCATTCAATATCTTTGTTTAATCCAGAGGTATGAGAATTGGACTTGCAAATGAGCTGAAGCTCCAGTCCTTCCCTGTGTATTTGGCCCTAGTAATTGGTTTGTATCAAAACAGCCACTTGAAGATCTATTAATCCATGCCCAGGGAGATTATGGTGGGCTCCCACAGGCTTTTGTATGTTCCCTTTATGGATATCTGATTCATATCCATTAATTCTTTCACAAAGGGACTGTCCAGTCTGTCCAATATATATTGCAGTGGGGCAGTGCTGGCATTTGATGGCCAGAATCGGCCCATCCATATAGGCGAACTAGGCGGTCACATAGGGCGCCAAGTTAAATGGGGCACCAAATGGTGGTGTAGTATCATTGAGGGGTATGGAGGTGGGGGCGCTGATTGCATGGTTCGCCTAGGGCGCCAGTTGCTGGCAGCAAGCGTAGGGCTGCCCCTGTTGAAGGCATAGATTAAATTACTGGATGTGCAGTTGAATGAGCCTCTGATTTGGTGGCTTATGTGGTTGGCTCCAGTAATGAGTTTGCTTGTATAGATATGTGGGCAGAGTTTGCCCCGTGGTTGATTGCAGGGATGGATTACTGGATGTTTATAATGTAGCTGTGTAGCATGGTTATTGGAAAGAATACGTTTCAGGTTGGGGAGTGTCTGTAAGCGAGAATAGGCCTTTCTCTCAAGGCCTCTGACAGTGAGGGAGCGGTTTCCAAGATACGTTGTAGGTTGTGGATAATGCGTCGGAGAGGTTTGAGTTGTGGACCGTGGCAGCTTATGTTAACCTAACGCTAAGTGTCTACTCTACAAAGATGCTGCCAATCACGTAAATCACCCAGCACATCAACTTAGCAACTCCACTTAGGTGTCAGGGGGCTGACAGCCTGGAGATCCTGGTGCCACCTCCTGGCGAAGGATTGTTGCCTGATTCGGGCTGTCTTCTCCGTCTCCATCAATCACTCACCAGGAAGCACTGACAGAGCTCCAGATTGTCAGCCCCAGGCTGTTGGTGCCCTGCAATGCCAGTTAAATCATTGGAAGCACTCCTGGGGAGGATTCACACCACCGATAGCAGCTAGGTGAATATCAAAACATGCAGTAATTACCCGTTGGCCATGCATTGACCTAAGTGAGGTCAACTTAATTTTGTAGCGTAGATAGGGCCTAAGTCACACACAGAGTTAACAGTAGAGTAAGCTACAGAACTGAGGAGTCCTGAGTCCAGAATCCCTGGTGTAACCATTAGAAGGACCCAAAGTCGGCCCAAGCTACGGGCTGACCAGGCTACCGCCCAGGGTGCCCCATTGTAGGGGGCGCCATACAGGGCTGCCGGACAGAGCGGGGCAGCGCATGTGCCGGGTGCCTGGGTCCTGGCGACACTGTGTGCCCGGGGGCGAGGCCGCGCATGCGCCACACTCCCAGGGGCGGTGCCACGGTCCCGGGGCCCGGGGCGCACGAATGGCTCAGGTTGGCCCTGGAAGGACCAGTTGTGACCACTAACAAAGAAAGTCTCTGTCTCAGTTCCAGGGAAAAGGGGATTTCTGGCAAGAGGTGTTATACCTATTCTGAATAGTAATAGAAATGTAGCCGCATTAGTCTGGTGTAGCAAGGGAAGGTACCAGGGTAGACGAATACCTAGAAACCATCTACTTCAAGACAGACCCAAGAAAACCAACAATAGAACACCACTTGTCATCACCTACAACCCCCAACTTAAACCTGTCCAACACATTATCAATAAACTACAGCCTATACTGGAACAGGATACCATACTCCAAGAGGCTCTGGGAGACAGACCCATAGTCTCCTATAGACAACCACCTAACCTCAAGATGATTCTTACCAACAACCACAGGACATACCACACTAATACCAACCCTGGTACCTTCCCTTGCAACAAACCCCGTTGCCAGCTTTGTCCACATATTCATTCTACTGATAACATTATTTGACCTAACCAAGTGAGTTATAAGATCAAGAACACATATTCCTGCGCATCCAGAAATATAATTTATGCTATCATGTGCCGAAAGTGTCTGTCTGCTATGTACATTGGACAAACGTCTCAGACATTTCGCCAAAGGATTAATGCCCACAAAACAGATATCAGATAAGATCACAAAGAAAAAACTATTTCTTGCCATTTCAACCAGAAAGGACACTCTCTCAATGACTTAACCACCTGCATTCTGCTACAAAGACCTTTTACATCTGCACTTGAAAGAGAATCTTCTGAACTGTCATTCATGTTAAAACTCGACACTCTCTGGGGGGGGGGGGGATTGAACAAAGACCCCAACTACCTTACCCATTACCAAGATAGCTTCCCCAATTATCACCTCTAATACCATTAGCTCACAGACATCTAACTTTCCCCACCTCTAATATCATTAACTCACAGACACTTACCTTCCTTCCTCTCTCCCCCCCCCCCCCCGCATCCTCCTTCTGTTCTGAAATGTGATTTTTCCTTTTCATATGTGTTCATTTTTTTTAATTGTATCCTTTGGTATATATGGTTGTGACTATTTTCTTCCACTATTTGATCTGAGGAAGTGGGTCTGGCTCACGAAAGCTCATCATCTAATAAACCATCTTGTTAGTCTTTAAAGTGCTACATAGTCCTGCATTTTGCTTCAGTTATACCTATTCTGTGAGCAATCAGTCCTGAAGTTAGAGGATTATTATGGTAATTCAGCAAAGGAGTTAAGGCACCCTTAAAGTGACAGGCTTAAGATGCTGTCTGTTCAAGAGGAGATCCAAATACTTAAGAATCTGGCTCAGGGCAGCGTGAGAGACTTGTTTCAGAGGGGTGGCCGTGTGAGTTGATTTCAGTGCAATCAACGAGGAGTCTTGGGGCATCTTAAAGACTAGCATGTTTATTTGGGCATCCGCTTTCATGGGCTGGAGTCCACTTTAGTAGTCAATTCCATTATGAGTGGAGATCTGGGTTCTAGCCCATGAAAGCGGATGTCCAAATAAATGTGTTAGTCTTTACTGTGCTACAAGACTCCTCTTTGTTTTTGTGGCTGTGTCTAGACTGCAGGCTTCTTGTGCAAGAAGCTTTTTGCGGAAGAGATTTTCCACAAAAACTTCTTGCACAAGAGTATGTCCACACTGCAAAAGCGCATTGGAAAAGCAATGCGCTTTTGCACAAGAGAGCATCCAGACTGCATGGACATTTTCTCGCAAAACAGCTCTGACTGCCATTAACAAAATGGCCACCAGGGCACTTGTGCTTCTTCCAATAGGCTGTTTTTGTGCAAAAGAATCCTATTTGTTGTCCACGCACACCTTTTTGTGCAAGAACTCTTGTGCAAAAAGGAGTTATTCCTTGTAGAAAGAGGAATACCAATATCGCAAAAAAACACTCTGTTCTGTCGATTCACTGTAAATTTTCATGCGCAAGAACGTGCTTGAGGTGTGGACGCTCCATGGGTTTTTGCGCAAAAACCCCATATCTTAGCCTGTATCTTCTGCTATCCCTAGTCAAGTGTATAAAAGAAACCGAATTGGGCAGTCTGCATTCACGTAGTGCCCCTTCAGCGAATGGGGTGAGCAGATCTGGTGAATTCAGGAGGTTGTGCCTAATTTGCTGGCACATGGGTGCTTTTGAGAACCCCACTAGGTATCCATCTGCATATGTTGGGACTTAAAAACCTTAAAAAGCCAGACCTAAGTCTTCACTGCCAAAAAGGCGCATTCTTGCAGTATGAACGCTAACGTGTTCATGCTCTCAATGTAAAATCCTAGCAGAGATGAGGCTCCCTCGTTTTTACTGTGGTGTAGCTAGTTAAGGTCAAAACTGGCAGGATGGATACGGGGATAGAGCGTTCCCATTTATATCATGGAAAAAATAATCTTGGATAGGGGTGGGCAAAAGGGCCTCCGCGGGCCGGATCTGGCTCTCCAAGCAGGTGGATCTGGCCCACGAAGGCCCTGCTGCTCCCCCGCTCTCTCCAATTAGGGACTGGGGGCGAGGAAGTGCGCAAACCTTTTCTGCTCTGCCCTGCCAATCAGCTGGGGAGCTGCGTGAAGCTTCCTTTGCCCTGCCCCAGCCCTGAAGTGCCGCAGGCTCCTCACAAAGTGCCACGTGCTCCTTGCAGGGTGGGAAGAGGCTTCCTGAGCTCCCATGCCTCCAGGCCCTGATTGGCCTGGGGATAGGGGACATGCCAAGCCTCTTCCAGGGCATGGGTGCCTAGTGGAAACAGGGAAAAAAAAGTGGCTCTCCCACCCCCAGACCAATCATGGTCTGGGTAGTCCCACCCCTTCCCATTTAGGCCCCACCCCTTTCTGTTTAGGCCACACCCCTTCTAGGGTGGCCCAGGGCTACTTTAAATTTTTTTGAAGTGGCCCCCGGGCAAAAATTATTGCCCACCCCAATCTAGACCTTCTCTTCACTCAATTATACAGTGAGAACGTGCATTAGGCAGCTTTTAAAAAAACCCAAACCATCTTTTTTGGCAGTGAAGACATAACGTTGGTTAACTTCAGTCTGTGGTGTGCAACAGTATTGTGCACCCCCTCATCACCTTTCCTCAAGAATCATAAAGAACTCTACAAACATTAGGGACCAAAAATTGCTCTGTTAAATCACGTAACTCCAAACTATCTCCACTAATAACTGAATTGATTGCAGTGGAGTTTCTCCAAATCTATACCTACATATCGGAGAAAAGAATCTGACTTATGCTTATTGCATGATAAAGTCTCTGTGTAGCAAAAAACAAAAAAACCCCAAAACTCACCAAAACCCCCACCAGACAGAATTAAAGCCTGGAAAATAAAGAAAATAGGCATTTGGCTGTATGATATTCAGTGTCTCCTTTCTACAGTGCATGCAACAGATTGGGCCAGTGGATTGTAAAGGTATTTACTGACATTCTATGTGGTTCTTCTTCCTTTCAACCACATTTCTCACATTTTGCAAAAACAACTTGAAGTTTGTACAAAAAAACCCACAAGACCCCAGAAGCTCTTTAGTTTTTGGGGAACTCAGGGGTGGCTACAGATCTTGGGACAACACACACAAAGTTGCTAGCACCAGTTGACAAGATAGTTCATGAAAACAGAACCTAGCAGTGAACACTTTAACTGGGACATCTGCAGTTTTCAACAAGAGCTGCGAAATTGAAATGGGCTTTAGCAATCAATTATATTCCCTTTTAAAGAGATTCATGACACCTCCTACGTGTCACCAACAGCAAATCTCTCTGCTGTGCATGGATACCATCTTGTTTCCCCCCTTTCTTTTGAATCACCCCTTTTCCTAATGCACAGACATAATGGACTCCACATTGCGTTCCTCCAAAGCACCACTTTACTCTCTGCTTGTTGCATGTGAAAAGTGGCTTTATATTTGACAATAAGAAAAAGATGGTTTGAGATTTTCTTGATTTGTTCACTTCTCTCTCTCTCTCAGGACAGGCAAGGAATCCACAGCTGCTGCTCAGTGATGGAGGAAGATAAGGAAGTTTGTAAGATAAGTATTATAAATACGGAATCCACTCATTCCACCACCTTAATAAGCAGAGAAATATATTTCCAAATTAAATAACTGTGTAATTTCAGGCTCTGATCAGAATTTGATCAGCCATACATAATGTACCATAACCAGAGATTCTTGATACTGTCCTTTCCGGAGTTCGTTGCTGCTAGATAGCTGTCAGGGATAAGAATGTATACTTTATTCACTTCTTGCTTGAAAGATACCTAACTGATGAAGTGGGTTTTACCCTCAAAAGCTCATGTTATATTTGTGGGTCTCTATAGTGCCACAGGACTGCTTGTTGTTTTTGAAGTTACCTAAGGCTACGTCTACACTGTAATGTTATTTCGGGATACCAGAGTATCCCAAAATAGTTAACCCGTGTCTTAACAGCAAGCCTGTTATTTCAGGCTCAATATTCTGACATCCCTGTAAACCTCATTCTATGAGGAGTAAGGGACGTTTCAGAATAGTGGGTTATCTCGAAATTCGGCGCTGTGTAGACAGCACCAAATTATGAAATAAGATCAAAATAAGATATGCAATCTGTGTAGCTTAAACTGCGTATCTTATTTTGAGCCATGGTGCAGAGAAGACACACTAACTGTTTCTTTCTGTCTCAGGCTATGTCTATACTACAGAGTTTTTCCGAAAAAACTTCACTTACATCCACACTGCAATCGTGTTTTAGAAAGAACAGAGGGGTTTTTCCAACATTGATATGCCTCTTTCTACGAGGAAGAAGCCTTTTTCCGAAAGAACTCTTTCGGAAAAAGGCATGTGTGGATGGGGAAGAGGGAGTTCTTTTTAAAGAAGAGGAACTTATGGTGGCCACTCCGTCCATAGTAATCACAGCTTAAATGCAAGAGAGCGTCTATTCAGTGTGGACGCTATCTTTCGAAAAAGCAGATCGCTTTTTCAATGTGCTTTGGCAATGTGGATGCTTTCTTTCAGAAGAAGTTTTTTCAGAAGATTCCTTCCAGAAAAGCTTCTTCTGAAAGAAGCCTGCAGTTTAGACATAGCCTCCGGGAGTAGCGGTATTAGTCTGTAACTTAAAGAACAATGGTCTTGTAGCACAACCCCCGAAATACTGTCATTTGAAGAAGTGGGTTTTGCCCACAAAAGCTCATGATGCTATTTATATATTTTTTGGTTAGTCTCTAAGGTGCTACAAGACCGTTTTTTAAAATGTATTTCTTGCAGGAGACAAATTGCTTGATCATTGTCTTCGGTCTGGGGCACCTGGTACTGGCCACTGTCAGCAGACAGGCTACCGGGTTAGATGGACCTTTGGTCTGACCCACTACGGCCGTTCTTATGTTCTGTCTCTGGACAACTATAGACAAAGGCTTACGGGAGACACCTAGTGGCTGCATTTGTTGTAATCCTCCATGACCCTGCATTCACCCATCTAGCTCCGCTTCTTGAATTGGCTCCGTATAATGGAAAATTAACTTTCTTGGTAATTCACTGGTTTATGAATCTGGGATAGGTTTGCTTTGGCCTATTTGATTAGTACTGGTAGCGACTTCTGTTAAGAAGATGCGTCTTTACTTTGGTGAGGCAGGGGGATAAGCAAAGGGAGAAATAAAAAAGAAGCTAGTTTGTGCTTTATGCATAAATGAAGGCACAAGGCTTTCCAGATTTTACTTTTCATCCCACACAGATAGTTTGTCCCAGATCAGCTCAATAAGCCAAAACAAGTCTCTTTACTCAGTATTAGGGAATGTCTACACTAGGAAATTATTTCAAAATAAGCTTATTCTCCAAGAAAAGCAGGAGTTATTTCATAATAATCAGCCCCTTATTTTGAAAAAACAGGCTTGGTAGTGTGGATGCTCTGCTTGCTATTTCCAAGTAAGAGGAGTTATTTCAAAGTTTACAGTCCTCAGCACACTCCCCAGCTTAGCATAAATAATCCGCACTGCCCTCTGTGGTTGAGCTTTGTGATAACCTTTGTAAATCAACCTATGCTACAGAATCCCAGATCCACAAAGGTACCTAGGCGCAGAGTTTTAGGCTCTACTGAAAACATACAAAACTCTAGCTTAACACAATCAGCACCCCCTCATTTTTTTTTTTCAGAAAAAGTTCTGAAGGTGTTTAATATTCCACTTCTAGGCATGGGCACTGCAGCCTCTTCTCCAGGCACCCAGCTCCCACTTGAGCCCACAAATGATCCACAAATAAGGGGAAGACAGGTGGACACAGACGCCCATCTTAGTGACAGGCCCTTGAAAGAAGGGACGCTCAGATGCTGCCGCTGTGATCAGGCCCAAATAAAAAATCTCACAGGTGCTGTTGCTGCCACATGCACCTTGTAACTTTTGCAGCAGAAGCTAGCCCACTTGCCTAGAATGTGGGAGACCCAGGTTCAATTCCCCCTCACACGAAGGATGTTAAATATCGGTTAATTTACTAGCCAAGTAGTCGATGGAATTTCCATCGACTACTCGATTAGTTGATAGTTAGGCACTTCCACATTTCTTCTTTGAAATGTACAAGAGCCCCGCTGGGGGCCAGCGGGAAGTCCCAATGACTCTGGGCTGCAAGAGGGGCGTGCCATCTTTGAAATATACAGGAATCCTCAGCGGGGACTCTTGTGCATTTCAAAGTGGAAGCATCCTCATGGAACTCCAGGTCAGTGGGAGACTCAGAGTCCCCCGCTAACCCCAGGCTCCATGCTGCGCTGCTGCTTTGAAATGCCACGCGGAGCCTGGGGTCAGCTGGGGACTCCCCAGATGATCCCAGGCTCCGCATGGCATTTCCATGGAACCTGGGATTAGCTGGGAACTTCTCATCTGACTGTGGGTTCCATGCAGCATTTCCTCAGAATCAGGGGGCCAGCTGGGGACTTCCCAGCTGATCCCAGGTGCCACGGAAATGCCACATGGAGCCCAGGATCAGTCTCCAGCTGATCCCAGGTGCCACACAGCGTTTCAAAGGGGCAGCACCGCACAGCTGAGCCCAGGATCAGTTGTGCAGTGCTGCCCCTTTGAAACACCGCCATGGCATTTCAAAGTGGCAGTGCCACACAGAGACCGGGTATGGGGTCCATGTGGCGCTGCCGCTTTGAAGTATCCCATCTTTCCCTCTTGCTGCCTCTAACTTATAGAGGCAGCAAGTATGTGTGTGTGTGGGGGGGGGGGGGGGAATCGACTAGTTGGCTGGACTATCCGATAAGCATTAGCTTATCGGATAGTTGACTAGTCCTTAACATCCTTAAAACTGAGACGGGGGAAGAAAAAGGATTTTAATGGGGATTCTCCCACACCACTCAAGTGGAGCAGCTTAGATACTCTGATGTGCCTCTTCCTCAAATTCTCCTATGAAAGCTGTTCCACTCTATATAAATCCTCCAAGAGCCACAGAGCCAGGCAGAGTGAGATATCTTTGCAGTCTAGTTGTCCGGACATCCACCTGGGAGACTCAGCATCCATTCTCCCATGGGTATCAGCAAGACGTATAGGAGACCCCAATTCAGATCCTTTATCTGTTTGAAAAGGGACTTAAACCTAAGTCTTCCATATCCAACACCGATGTTCTTACTGTTGGTGCTCTAGGATATTTTGATGTAGGGCTCGCTTCTCTCTTCCTGAAGGTGTTCCACTATGTGTAACTAATTAAAAAGTCATTAGAGCATGGTGACTCAAGCCTGGGGAAAGAGTCAATTTGCATGAACAGGTCTAGGGGTGTTCCTAGAAGCATTCTGGGAAATCTCTTCTTGCTTGGAAGGGAATACAGCTTGCTGGTGCTTCCCATAAGCTAGATGCTAAAAAACAAAAAACAAAAAACAAAATCTAACGGTACAGGAGGCCCAAATCTCTTCTGGTTGGGCTGTCCTCATTGACTCAGGCCAGCTGCAGCCCCTAATCAGCTCGTCCACAGCTGGCTTCTTTTTACTTTAGTTCTTTTCCCCGTGGTGTACCCTTTCCCCTGCTGGTATCTCCTGGTTCTGAGAATGTGTACAGCCCTGTTTCCTGCAACTGGTCCTGGTTAGTTGGAAGAGACAGGAGCCTTGCCCTGTTCTCTGTTCAAGGTTCCTGGTCCAGAGCACTGAAAAGCCTCCCCCTGCAGCCCAACATAAATTATTCTCCCAGGACTGTTTCCTCTCTCCCTGTAACTGCCTCTCCCATTTTCCTAAGCTTCTGGGGATCTTAAAACTCCACAAACTTTAATAGGGACTTTCTGTGGAACTTGGATCTGGCTTACCCCACAGACCCTACGGCTGTGTCTAGACTGGCAAGTTTTTCCACAAAAGCAGCTGCTTTTGCGGAAAAACTTGCTAGCTGTCTACACTGGCCGCTTGAATTTGCACAAAAGCACTGACGTTCTACTGTCAGAAATCAGTGTTTCTTGCGCAAATGCTTTGACGTTCCTGTTCAGGCAAAAACCCTTTTCCGGAAATGTTTTTGCACAAAAGGGCCAGTGTAGACAGCTCAGGACTGTTTTGCGCAAAAAAGCCCCAATCGTGAAAATGGCGATCAGGGCTTTCTTGTGCAAAACCACGTCTAGATTGGCACGGGTGCTTTTCCACAAAAAGTGTTTTTGCACAAAAGCGTCCGTGCCAATCTAGATGCTCTTTTCCGCAAATGCTTTTAACAGAAAAGTCTAGATCTAGCCTACTACTCTTAAATGAGACAGATCACCCATTATAACTCCCCACTTCTTTCAGACTTTGATAAGCCCTGGTGCTAAACCAATGCCTTCTCACAGGATTCGGAGGTGGCATACTGCTTTCTTTTGCATGAGACATAAAGCAAAGGTCCTCTGAGCTTCATTGGCCTTTAAGGCACTATGGCATTGTTTTGCAGGTATTAACCTCAGTATCCCAAAATTTTGGGTTAGGCAGAATGAAATCAACTATCTAAATTCCCCACTTAACTTTCTAGTAGATGAATAATACATAAATAATAATAATAATAATAATTTCTTCTTCTTCTTGTCCTACCCTGAACTGTTGTGCAACATTGATGTATACTTTAAACAACACTTCATTTTTACTTTACTCATTCTGATATTTCATCCATCTTGGTCTCCCTTTTTTATTCCTTTGTATGCCAGAGAACAGAGATGATCTCTTAAATACGTAGCTGTTTACACATAAACATGCGTATCCTACTTCAGTGGCTCCCAACCTTTTCCAGGATACGGACTTCTCAATCTATTACAACTTTATGGACCCCCCCCAAACAGTATAGCTGTGCCTGCACATCTCTCCTCCACCCACGCTGCTTCCCAAGCGGCGTCCCACAGCCTGCTGGGGAAGCCAGCACATCCTTCAACTGGTTTTCCTTCCCGTTGCTCAGGAAGCAGCATGGGCTGAGGGACTTCCTGCCGCTCAGAAGTAGTTGAGCTGAGAGGCTTCATGCCAGCAGCCAGCAAGTCTCACAGCCCATGCTGCTTCCCAAACTGTGGGAAGCAACGTGGGTTGAAGGATGTGCTGGTTGTGAGAGACTCCAAACGGACTGTCTTCAGTACCGTTGCAGACCCCCAAGGGTCCATGGACCACAGGTTGGGAACCACTGTCCTACTTGACACAGAAGAGCTTTACCAAAGTACTCCAAAGGTGACTTTCCAAATTAGTGGCAGAAGAAATGCACTTGTATTTCCTTAGCTGCTTTGGAAACTTCCCTTTTATGTAGAAAACCAATGGCAGTCACTTTGAGCCAATTTCTAAAAGGTGTTTTTGGCACCTAAAGATGTAGCTACGCACCTAGTGAGATTTTCAAACATGCCTACTTAAGCAGGTTAGGTCCCTAAATCCCATGGATTTCAATTCTGTTGAGGCCCCTAATTGGTCTAGACCATTTTGTGCTAATATGTAGCTTTAGGTGCCTAAACAGCTCTGTAGATCAGAGCCTGATCCCGAGATTAATCCCATATCACTCAAAGCTTTCTGCACTCTTCCTTTTCTCATGATTATGCTTTCACACCTGGGTTTCTTGGGAGCCTTTTTTCCCCAGTGGCAGTACTGACAGAAATAAGGAAACCCCTTCCTTACTTGGGCTACTTTAACTGCTTAGAAAACATTTAATAAAAATCCACTAGTGGGTGTTGGAGGCATAGCTGTGAGAGCTATCAGGGAAAGAAGAAACCCAGCTTGTTTCTAGTGCCACTAGTGGGCACACTGCAAAATAGCTTCTGCTACTTCAGCAAAATTCTCACAAATAAACCTCATAAGGCACCTCACTGTGTAAACCTATATAAAACCTAATTGTGCTGAATTGTAGGGGAGGAATTTCTCCTCATCCTAACTCAGTGGTGATCAGTTTATGCACTGTATCCTAGCTATTATCTTTCTCTATCTAACATTTTCCTGCCAGGTGATAAAATGTCATCACACTCTTTGGACACGAAAGCCACCAGAGACGGGGAGATTGGCGAGCACAGTGAGTGCAAGGAGTAGCCCGTTAATAATGATAAATGTTCTTAATAATTATGTTTGAGATACAGGTTGTACTTCCCTAAACCAGGACTCTCTGGTCCAGTGGGGGCCTGCAATACAGCCAGGAGCCTTGTGGCACAGCCAGTTCTGTGGCAGAGGGGCCAGCAGTGCAGCTGGGAGCCCCATGGCTGGGGGTCTAGCAGCACAGCCAGGAACCCTAAGTCGGGGGGACTTGGAGCCCCACAGCTCAGCACTGCAGGTTGGTGGTGCGGCTGTGAGCTATGGCAAGGGGCCACTGGCAGCGGGCTGACAGCACAGCCAGGAGCCCTGCAGCAGTGGAAGTCAGCGGTGCGGTTGGGAACCCTATGGAATGTGTATGTGTTGGGGGGTGTCTAAGCTCAGCCAAGGCTGGCAACACAGCTGGGTGGAGGCAGGGGCCTGGCCAGGGCCCAAAACAGAGCCAGTGGCAGAGAGGTATGACAAGCTGGGGTCCCAGTGTCAGGGGAACTCCCCATGTCTGGCAAATTCCCTTGTTTGGGACTGGTCAGGTCCTGAGGGTGCCGGACTAGGGAGGTTCAATCTCTAGTGTGTACTGACCAACACAAATTGGAGCCCCATGCATTAGGCACTTCACAGAGCGATAGACAGCTCTTACCCAGAGGCATTTGCAGAGTAAATAGGTCGGACTATAATAAGAAAAAAAATCAAAGTGAACAATGTGATAGGAGCCAGCCTGATTGCAGTTCCATGATTTTTTCTGGGGGTGGGGGTGGGATTAGTTAGGCAGGGATAAGCTATTACAGTAAGTTAAATGCCAATTTATTTCCAGAATTCAATCCATGTGCTTGAGCAGGTACTTAAAATGTTTTTGCAGGTTTATCACTTACTAGGAATTAAGTCAAACAGGTTCTAGGGTGTTCAGAATTAATTTTGCTACTGAAAATTTACCTACTCCTTTACATACACACCCTTTATTGTAAGACATCTTCTCGCTGCCAGTAATTACAGTCAATTAAAATAAGCCATGAGAATATGTTCTTACTGAAGACACAAAATAGCTTAAGTAAAACCACAACTTCGGAGATAACAGCTGTTACAACACAGGAGATCACAACAACTAGGTCTCTTAACGTCAGCAAATGGTTTTATTCAAGAAAGGAATCTTTGCATCTAATTAAAGGAATGACTAACCTGTTATTGAAGAGGAGCTCAGCCAACAGCACTAATACTTCCTCATTTCTGAAGTACTGATTGGATACAGATCAGCCACATAACTTGAAAAAAATTCCAGTGTGCATCGTAGAGGGGTATCCAGGGCGGAATGAAAATAATTAGTGGCAGGTATTCCATGTTTTATATCCAAATTAGCCATTCAACTAAGACAGACAAAACTGCTAATTAGGGACAAAATGTTCATTTAACAGGGCAAAAGCCCTATTTAGCCTCTTCCAATAATTATAATAATTTGATTCTAACAAGGGGAATTCCCCTCTGTGTGTGTTCTGGTGCTAATTACACGTTACAAATGGGAAGAGAACAGCAGAATGGCAAATGCAGGCACAATGTTTACCCTTCAGCAACTGAACAGACTAAAATAAAAGCAATTAAGTAAATTTACTGAGAGGTAACTGTTGGCCTAAGAATAGCTTAGAGCAAGTTGTGATTGAATATTGATAGTTGTGAAGAGTTTTTAGACTTAAGAACTGCTGCACTAACAGCACAAAACAGAATTAAATATTTGCAGAAATCAATGACATTAGTAACTGAGATCCAGAGTCACACGGGTATTTAGGCACCAACATCTTGAGTTTAGGAGCCTGTCTCCTTTTTAGTCTCCATGATCCACAAAACTCCCGCCAAACCTTGTATGCACCTAAACTCAAAGCCAATATTTCTGGATGCATATTCCGGTGCTTTTGTCTAGCCATCTAGACACCTGATAAACCCCGGAGAAATTCAGACTGGAGGAAGGCAAGTGTGCATCTACCTAAGTTGTATGCAGGGCCTGACCCTGATAGTACCTACCAAATTGGGTCTTATTTAAAATGTGGTTGGAGGGAGAGATGGTGATGCCACCTACCCACTTCGTAATTTTAGCTGAGTAGTCAAGTAAGAGAGACAGGCACAATTTATGTGCTCTCTGGGAGGAGGGAAGATTTGAATTAGGACCTCCTCTGATGCAGGTCTCCCTCCATCTCTTCTGTTGAAGCCACTGGACTAGAGTCACTCTCACACCCTCTTTCTCTAACACAAGGAATGGGGCATTGTGGATAAAGACTAAAAAGTGATAAGGCAAGAGAGAGAACAATTCTAGTCTACATAAAGCAACTGAGTGCCATACCCACTAAGAATATCAAACATAAAAAACTCCTGTTCTTATCCATTCTGCCCTCTAGCAGAGGTGAAATTTAACCTAAAGCTCAAAACATCCTAGGTGAACACTCTAACCACCGGGTTAAAAGGTAGGTGGCACCCCCTGTCCCCTAGCTCCTTTGTGTGGACCGAGCCAGGCATCTAAACTACACAAGTCACCTAGGTGCCTGACTTCAGATGAATTTCCTTTTAGGGATCACAATAGGCACCTAAGAGGAGGATGGGAGGATTTAGAACAACCCCCTCCCATCAACAGCTCCCTATCTATCCTATTGAAAGACCCCTCCAATGTTCCCCCTAATCTTACCCATCCATGTGTGGATTTTTTTTTCCACCCATGTGTGGAATAATTGTATGTGCACCGAGGCTTGTGTGAATTTGCACCAGCAGCAGAAACAAAAAACCTAGCTGTGGGCGCTCTGCTTATCAGCTGGGTGCATTTAAATCTCTGTTGAGTGGCCACACAAGTACCCAGCATTCAGGGAACAATGCTCCCCCCATTCATTGTATAGGGAATCTAAACACCTAATTCAGCCTTTGAGGATCACAATGTTCAGCTTTTCAATACCTAAGTCCCTTTGCAATACCCGAGTCCCTTCTGTGATCCTTATAAAGTATTTGAGTAACAATCTGTGAGTTTTTATATTATAAAGGAATTATACTCTTTTGGAGAGAGCAGTTAAGACAAGTGTAGATTTCTTTGTGACAAGTTTTGCCTTTGATCAGGAAAGCAATTTAAAGAAGTCTTTTGTTATGGCAAAAATATAATTAATCTGATACTGCTTATTAAAAAGGTCTCTCTTCCATCCAAGAGAGCAAAAAAAAGTGATGCTGAATTCAGCACGGGCATCTGGGCTACAAAGCTTGTTATGTGTCTAATCAGACTTTTTTGCAGCATGGACTGGACAAACTGTGAGAGGGATTTTTAAAATTATATATATAAAAAATGAATGAAACTTCTAAATGTATTTTAACTAACACAGATACAGGTGTTGAAGCACAATATTCGTATAGCAGTTACTTCACCTCAGGAAAGCTGGACTTTTACAGACAGTATTTAGAAAATCTTTTCGGTTTTGGTCTTTCACACTGTTTGCTTTAAAAAGTATAAAAAGATGTTAAAAAGAAATCAAACAAGATTCAGGTGCAGTCAAAATTTCCATCAAAGCTTCCTCACTCATGTTTTAAAATTCATCCTCTCTTCCCAACAATAAAGCATTTTTCTTCTCAGGACACATACCAAAAAATCAGAATGTGTGCCATTTTATCTCTGCAAAGCTATGACAGATACATTAAAATTACTATCCCTTCCTTACTACCAACTGTGTATTTTATTCTAATCTGCAGTATTAAATAGATATGCAGATGTGTACATTTAAACAAACATGTTAAATGATCTGCAATAACAGGTATATTATCATTCATGGTGTGCCAGAAATATTTACTTGTCACTAGCCTGGTTATATTGCAAGTATATTCCTCACTGCCTCAACAAACAAAATGTTTTGAAAATGGGTTGTTATTCCAACAAGATTTGCCCAAAGGGTAAAACAAAACAAAACATATGCATGCTGAAACTAGATGAAACTTGTGAGTGCACATCTCTGTGTGTGTTATTAGTAATTTCCATAAAAGGACTTAAAAGCAATACTCCAGATGCCAAGACCCACTGTTGTTTCACACGAGAACCCTCAGATTCTAAAACTTACTGAAGGCAGTCCAGCAAAAGCCTCTACTCAGCACCAACCATCAAGAGATTAAGTAGTAGCATCTTACCTCTTTAGTTCTCCTTCTGGACAATGGGTACATGACCACCACTGGTTAAGATTCAACCTGGGACCCACAGGCTGTTTGTCATCTATTGACATCCTGAGGGCCATACAGGTATCATGTGGGCTGTGGCCAATAACAAGTTGTGGGCTCCATATGCATATTGCAGTGTATGATTGGGTGCCAAATTGTCACTACAAGGCCAGGTTCAGTCCTCAATATTTGTGAAATTCTATGACGTTAAGGTGGCTTCACATTCATGGCAGAATTTAGGCTAGGCTATTAAGAACACTCAGATTACACAAGTAGGTTCTTCAACTCTTGTAAATCAATTACTGATTTTAATTCAACTCAACAAATGTTGTGGAAATTTCACTTTGTTCTAACAACATTTAAATTATTTTAAATCAGTCAAGGGAAGTTAAATGTTTATATGCCAAAAGAACACAAGTCAGCAACTCCTTGTGGCATTTCTACCTCAAATCTTTTGTGTTCAGTGGTTTAAATTGAAAGACACCGTTAGGATTCTTTTTAGAAAAATTTGGCCTGTAAACTCTTAGGCCAAGAGCAAATAGCAAAACAAAAAGCAAAAACAGAAACCAACCCTAAAACAAGTTATATTGCAAAATAAGTTTTTGCATGTACTATACCACAGAAATGATGCTTGTGTAGCGTGGACTTGCAATTTTAGTGATCCTCTGATTTAAAAAGGAGACATGCCTGGGGGAGCTCTTTGTATGAAACACAAAATCTTAAGACAGATAACACAGATGGACATAATTAAAAAAACAAAAACAAAAACAAAAACCCATGTTCTACTTTATTATGTTTAGAACATTTAAAAAAAGACCAAAACATTTTTTTAAAAAGAACATACTATCAGAAATACTACTATTCAGTAAAAACCTTCTAGAGCTTACACGAAGCAAATGCATCATGTGGTCTCTTGTGGCTGGAAAAAGTCATGAAATGTCTGGTGTCTGCCTTATTTTATTTGAAAGGGGTGGTTGTTTGGAGTAGGGAAACAACAGAGTTTTCATATTTTGAAATTGCTAGAGTGCTTGAAAGCTCATGTCAAGGAAGGCGGCTATTTGTTACTGTTTATTCTGCATTCACAACAGTCATCATTGGAGGGCAAGAAATATGACATACTTAAGTATTCCCTTGCTTTATATTTTGCCACACCTTTGGATAGTCCTTTGTATTGAACAAAGATCAAAGAGCACAGATTAACAGTGACTGATGCGGATACGAATCCCACATTACATAAAACAGCCCTGAGGCATACCGTAACCACAATAATAGCATTTGAAACAGATCAAGCTTCTGATTATTTGGAAATGTGCATATGACTCTTCAGAGCATACAAGAACTTGCCTTTTCTCTCTTGTGAAACAGCTGCTGTTACTGTATGAAAGGGAACAGAGACCACACAGAAGAAATAGGATCAAGTCTGGTAGTCTCATTGAGGAAAGCTCTTCATAGATTTAAAGGCAAGTTTTCAGTGAGCAAAGACTGAAGGACTTGATACTTACTGGAGATATTACACCTGGCAAACAGGGAGGCAGCTACAAAAGCAAAGCAAAGCGACTTTTACTTTGCTGTACTTTTAAATCCTTCTAATGCTTCATGCTCTTTTCCTGGCATACAGATAGCAACATGACAACTACCTGAAAGACAAATCCATTATTTCAGCCAGAGGAATGTCAGTTCTCTTGAGAGAGAGAAAAAAAGAGAGACAGAAACAAAATAAAATAAACTATAGTGGGGCTTATGCAATTAGGTGTTTGATCTCACTATGATGGGCCTGGAACCAGTGGAGTTTCCTGGTTGGCACCAATGCAATTTGCATTAGAGCATCTAAAAATTCTAATCCCAAACAGTGTTTATTCTAGAGATGTGAATACAAACAAAATGCTGTCCCCAATTCAATGCTACTTCATTAGCATTCAGGGTTGGATATCAACTCCTTGGGTACATATTTAGTATTCCCTTATGGTAAACAAGATGATGGCTTTGGAGGAAAACACCTGAGGCTAAGGCAGAGAATAGGAGTGGATTGGTAAGCCTCACAAAAGGTCAAACTCAAGCTGTGCTTTACCCAGACTTCAGCAGAAAGGGAGGGGATGCCACCCCTGTCAAAGGAGTTCCTCATTAGAACAGACAGAGTAGATACTTGATATTTCTTACGTAAAAATCACTAACTCTGTGTGTGTTTGTGTGTGTGAGGGGGGAGATCAGGCCATCCAGGATACTCTTTTCATATATATATATAAAGTTAAAGACACAAATACTGTGTTTTCCTTTGTAGGTTACTATTAAGACATTCCTCACTCCCTAAAGACCCCTTTGGGTTGGCCATGTTGGTATGGATACATTATGATAATCAGTAGTTAATGCCCAGTATCCTTTGGTGACAAATGATACGGACAAGGAAGAGTGAGTTTAAAAAAACAAAAAACAAACAAACAAAAAAAACACACAGCACATTTCAAACAGAAACCAGTACTTTGTTAAGAGCCATGGAATAAACTAGCATTTATTCTTTCTTCTCATTATCCTCAGGGGTGGCGTCTACTGGAGGCTCCTCCACTGTTGCGCTGTTGCTCTCTGAACCAGTGTTACTGTCACTAGTTCCTTCCTCTGCAGTACTATCAACCCCATCCTGGCCACTCTCCTTATCTTCTGGCGTCGATGTTCCTTCCTCACCGTTCTGCTGGTTCTCTGCAGTTTCTTCTTGGTGAGCCTCCTCTGGAAGACGACATTTCTGTGTCATTTACACCTGTATAGTTGGCTATGCAAATACATTTTAGGAGCTAAAGGTCTACGGGGGGAGGAGGGGGGAGGAAAGAAATATATGGGATATCTTTAGAGCCCACAGCCAATACAAAATTTGTATCTGCAGTCATATCCACAAAAATGAGCAGTGGATATCTGAATCCATATCTGCAGATGTAGATATCCACGGATTTGCAGGGCTCTAGAGATCTTTGATACTAATAATTCATATTTAAACATTTTTAGTAGTTCCTGCTCTGGAATACTCTCAAAACATGCATGAATACACATAGGCAACCTAGGCTAGTGAATGGGCTGCATGAGAGACCCACCTTCATTGCAGTGGGCTGCAAGACTGTTGTAGCCAAGATGGCTTCCTGGGAGAGGGTAATTTTGCTCACTGTGCTTGTGTACTTAGAATTTGCAGAGTTTGCAGACTGAGCCACAGCAGCGCTCTGACTGGATGCAGAGGGAATGTAAGGCTCTCAGTCAGTGTCATGTGCAATTGGAATACACCTCACTTCACGTGCCCTTGCTTTACATGTGTATCATTTTAGTAATACTGGTAGGAAAAAAACAACATGGACAGAAACTAGCAGAATCTGGCAGCCCTGTGCATGGGCAACAATAAACAAAATGTCTTGTGGGTCACACACACAACCCTAATGGACAGCATGTTGCCCACCACTCATATACAAGGTACCTTCCACACTACTTCTTTGAAGTACCCTATAGCCTCTAACTCTAAGAAGAATGCTAGCCACATATAATAAATAAAACAAGCAATAAAACTCCAACTTCTCTACCACAGTCACCTCTCCCTACCTGTTATGACAACAAGCTGTGCTTGAAAATGATGCATCAGTCATGGTTACAATATCTAATTCTTTTGCACTGTAGGTTTGGCAAGCAAATTTCAGGGAGGGGAAGCAAGTAAGGGTTAAAAAGTACAGTCAGAAAAGTGTAGCTTTCCTATGTTTGTTAAAAGCAGAGGGAGGTCTACAGTGTTCCCTCTAAGGTGTGTGCTTGTGTGGCCACTCCAGAGAGATTCAAATGCTGCTTAGCTGATTAGCAGAGGGTCCACTTCTAGGCTTTTTGTTTCTACGGGTGGTGCACAGTCACATGTGTCTCAGTGCAAATTATTTTTATTCTGCACATGGATGGAAAAGATTAGAGGGAACATTGGAGGGCTTCTTCTGGTGCAGTGAAAACTACCTGTTTTGTTACAATCGATATGCTGTTTTTGTTACTACACTTTTTTCCGTTTCAAAATTCAAGTTGTTTAAAGGTTAAAAAAAAAACAAAAAAAAACCTTAAACCTTAGTGATGGCCTTTCTTGTTTGTTTTATTGATGTAACAGAGTTCTGAAGCCAGCTTTCACATGCAGTTACCTGTCTCCATGGGAATGCTCTCCTCTTCCTTCTTCTCCTCCGTCTTGTTGACTGCTTGCTCTTCCTCAGCGGCTGCATTAGTCTGACTGAGTTCAGTTTGCTCAGCTGCTTCTTTTTCCCTTTCCTCTTGCCTCTTACGGGCCTGTTCCTCAGCCTGAGCAATTTCAGCTGCTATTTTTTCCATGTCCACCTCCACCTTCAAACTGCATAACTAGCAAACCAGAAGAGAAAAACCCTTTTATTAATCCAGTACTTTTCTCTCACAGGTTAGCATTTGGGTGCCAGGCAAAGCAGTTCTTGCGCATTAAGGATGCATTTTGAAATAAAAAAACAAACAGAAAAACGTCATTTTGAGTCCAGTAATTCTGCATGGGACACAATGGCCTTGTATCCACTTACCAAGAGATCAACGCAGTGGAGATGGATATCTTTGGGGTCTTTTTAGTGGGTCTAATTGATCTGGCCACCCACTGACTCTGGTACTCACCAGGTCGCAAGGAGTAAGGCATGTCAATGGGAGATTCTCCCGTCAACCTCCTGCAGCGGGGATACCATGGAAATTGAAACGAAGATGCCTTGACTTCAGCTACGCTATTCGTGTAGCTGGAGTTGCATATTTTACTGACCAATGTCAGCACCTTGGTTTTTAAGTTTAAGAATACAAAACGAAGGGCTCCAGCAGCTATAGAAGACCAATTCTCTCAGAGATTTGTGATAAGATTATGGAGCAAAATCAGAAGAACATTGTAGGCCTATATTTAAGGAATACAAAGTATATTTGAGAAGCGTGAACACAAGGGTGGCTTTAAACCATCTTTCCTATCTTTTTGATCTTGCGAACAAAGCGTTGGTCTCCTTGACTTCATTTATAACAGTATGAAAGCTGCTTTTAATTATGTTAGCTGACAACAGCCCTATCACAGAAGCCTGGAATCACCAAGATACTAGGAAGCCCTCTGGCCAACACTTGCTCTATTTTCTAGATCTAGAGCATCACAAAAAATATTCTGGAACATGAACCCTCTACATTTAAAAGTGCTACACGTTAGCTAGGCAGAGTACTCATTTTGAATAATGTGCAACAAGTAATGTTCTAGAGGAGAGAATATTTCAAAGTTCTACCCTTTTCAGTTCGTTGTTAAAGGATTCTGTGCTTTCCAAAAACTTCCTCTTCTTTTCCTGATGACGCTCTTCTATTTGAAGGAGCTCAGCTTCTAGTTTTCGCTAAAAGTAAAAGTAACCGAATTATGAAACTTAATAATCAAATATACCAAATATTGGATACAATGGTTTGATGCACACAGTGTAAATACATTTTTAATATCCATCTCACCCTTATGGTGGAATCTGATTTTCCTGATTTGATGCTCAATGGTTGAAATGTGCAAATGAGAGAGGTCTCCCATCCCACATGATAGCAATAAGAATTCATAAAGAAATTGAATTATATTGAGTCCTAAGGCATTCTAAGCCCTTTACAAACACATAAGATGATAGGTGCTTGACCTGAAGAGCTTGCAATCTTCAGACATGCAATCAGTATCTTTCTACATATTTAGAGTGTCTCATGCATTATATGCACTAAATGGAAACTAACATAAGAGAAGGAAATAGGATGCAACACATTTTCTCCTTTCTTTTATAGTTGAAAAAGAAGTCTTCCCTCTTTCTCGTGTCTGCCTAATTTGCCATAATTTATGTATATGTACATACATATGCATTTTATATGTCAGCTTTGCCTTTTCAATTGGTACACAGAGAGGAATCTATACAGTTGAAATTAACTAAAATTTGTCTTAAATGTGACTATTAGATATTTACTTATGCCTTTAACATACAGTTACAAATGTTAAAAAAGCAAGAGATTTACCACATTGATAAAGGGCCACTAACAAACACATAGCTATAGGTAACATGCTACTGAAAGTCACAACTGCACCAATATCTTTAAATCAAAAGCTTCTTCTCTACATTTTTTTAAGGGTTATATAATTGCAGATGACTGACATGATGTACTATAATATTTAAGAGGTTACAATTATGAGGTTAATCAACATCTTTTAATAACTCCATTTTATCTTTTAGTAAATACAATGTCACAATTTTATATGATGCATGGGAATCAAAGAAGTTTGCACTTATCCCTTGCTCCTCCCAAAAAGCCAGGGAGAGATTAGTTATCTGGGGCATGAAGAGTACTGAGATGTCAACAAGTACATTCATGTAGATGATCTAAATGACTTTAAACTTGGAGTGCAGCCCAGAACCATTATATTTAATAACTTTTAAGTAATTAATCTTTACCTGATGAACCATTAAGGACTGAACTTGGCGTTTGAGAACTTGCATTCTAGCTGTAGTGACAACAGAACGGACATCTGGTACCACACTTTCACTCAGTATCTCACTGATCAGACGGTGGTTCCTCTGGAAACGAGCTGTAGCCGTGTGCTTCATCGAAAATCCATCATCATAATCTGAAACAAAAATTTGACAAATTAGACAAGTCAAGTGGCAAGTCTCATTAAAATGCATCCATTGAAGTCTTCAATTCAATCAGGAACAGAACTGTTGCCATGATGCCACAAATACATTTATGTACAAAGATATTAGAATTACAGAGTATCAAATAAAAGAATCAAACTCAGTTCTGATGTGCTGTATTCTATGTGCTGTGAGACAGCAGAATATGGGAGCTATGATTTCAGTCAGACCCCATACATGGCAACAAATTGAGCTATTCTCTTTGAACAGAAATTATTAGTGCCCATGACAACCCACTACTTTTCCTGTGTCACGAACAAGAGAGATAAACACTACATTGATTATACAAAGTCTGATAATGAAACTTAACAATATATGGTGCTCAATACAATACATTCTTCATTAGAACACAAAACAAAGTTCAACAAAAGTAAACTTCATAGCTCAAACCAAACGGGCCTAGTATTTATAGGTGCTGAGCAACTGCAATGCAAAGTAAAGTAAATAGAAATGGCAAATGCTCAGCATCTGAGGTCCTAATGCAAAAAAGCCACACAAACAAAACCTACTCTAAGTTTGTTCCCAGAAGCCAAACAATGAATTAGTAAAAATACCTTACTAGGAAAAAAAAAGTGAATCATGCATTAAAAGAAAGTTATAGTTAACAAATGTCAAGTGCTAGGAGGAGAAAATACCAGAGAAAGGCTTGGTCTCAAGTCTATGACGAACCATCCCAAAAGGTATGTGACAAAGAAATGTTTTCCTTAATTAAAATGAAGCTCTAGCTCTGTGACAAAACGGGAGTTTAGGCAGATGTTATTCTGAGGATTACGTGTAACTAATAGTGAAACAGTTATATTAACCAAGATTATTGAATGTACTAGCTATTCACTTTCAAAAGCAGAGCAACATTTTAAAATCACACCAGAAAAGAAAGATCTCCAATTATTAAGCTGTCTTTCTCTTATTTTAGGACTGGTCTACTGGACTGTTTAGTTTAGGGCAAAGTGACATGTTAATCTACCCTACACTAAACTGCTACAGTCTGCTGTTTGGCAGCAGGGCCTACAGCCATCGCAGGCTTCGGGACAAGGTGTGCGTGGGGGAATCCCCCAAGCTCCGTGCCCTGCAAGGGACGGGTCCTACAGCAGTCAGCCCTTAATGCCACCCAGATCTCAGTGCACGCCCCCATCGCTTCCAACCCTCAGAGCCGTGCAGAACAGTGTTTTGGTGGCAATTCAAAGGAGCCTGGGGTTCCTGCTGTTGCCATAGCAGCAGCAGCTGGAACCTCTTCCTTTGCCCTCCCACCAAGGGGCCTGTTGTTTGGATACAGGTGACGTGCATTATCTGTTCATTAATGCATTTTGATCTCACCAGTTTCAAAATGGACTAGGTGAAAGCGCATTAAGGAACTGTTAATGTGCCGCAACAGATTCCACAAGGACTAGTTGAGCTAGCTGCCACGCCAGTTTGCCACATCGCTGCAACAACAAAGAGGTCTCTGAGCTTTTAAGGTTGATATGTTTTCATTTTCTATCCTCATTGTCATCACTGAAAAGTCTTTCCCCATCTCCTTTAAATGATTACAAAAATATTTTGTTATTCTAAGTTGTGTTTTTTATTTTGCACAACTTTCCCAGTTATGAGGTAGAAGCCAGTCCCTGCGTTACAAACGCATCGATTTACGACCGTCCGTATTTACAACCAACCACCTATAAAGCTGGAACTTGAATTATGAACAAAATCCGCACCTACAAACAGTGAGGCCGTACGTAAGTGAATGTAATCCAACTTACGAATAGATCGAGTTACGATCTAGTGTTTGGTATGTAACTTGTTTGTAAGTCGTGGACTGGCTGTACATATTAAGACTGTTGTTTCACTTGTCACAAAACTGGAGGGGAACCCCCCCAAATTAAATGTATTATGCCAGAAAGTATTTCTGAAAAGACTAATTTTCACTAAAGCTAGTCAGCCTGAATATTGCTTTCCTGGAAAAAAAAACAAACCCCAAAACCAAAACACAACAGTTTCACATTTGGGATGTATACAGCATTAGATTAATTTGAAAATAAAAAGACTGCAGAAAACTTGGCACAATAACTTAGTTATTTCATAGATTTTCAAGCCAATGTGGACCTTTATAATCATTAACCTTAACATTTTACCAAATGATTGCTGAAAGAGGCCCCTAACTTCAGATTTTTGCCTCAGAACACATCTTTTAGAAAGCCATTCGATCCTGATTTACAGACTTCAACTGACAGAATCCACCACATACAAATTAAAATAATGTTACTATGTTTGCTGCTTTAATTTAAAAAGTTTAATTTCTACTCTGAATTTGTCTAGCTTCAGTTTCTTGACACTAGATCTTGTCATCTCTTCATCTCCTAAACTCAAGAGCCTTCTACCATTAGAAAATTATAATAAGCTATTTGCAATTTTAGCATGAGATTGCAAGTTCCTTTCTATGCTGTCAAATCATGAACCAAATTCACTCCCAAAAAACAAGTACAATTCACTTTAGTGGGCGATGCCCATGATTACATGCAAGTTGAATTTGACACAGATATAATCAAGTTGTAAAGTAGCTTATGAAATGACAATTGTTAGAATATTCCACGAACATTCCTGTTTTACTCAGCTTGTACTGCACGCAGTGGGAAGTGCTACTTACCATAGGAATTATTTCATGGTTGTTCTTGGTGGAAGGGGAAAAATAAGGGTGTAATTGCCTAGCTTCATTTTTCACCTTCAGGTTTCAACAGATAATTATTTTATCATATTTTAGCATAATTTTAAAAATGAAATGGACAATATCTTTGCGTGACTTCTCAGTGGGTGTGATATGGATGCCAGAGAGGTATTTCCTTTTAGGTAAAGAAAATGTTTTGACAGTTTTCTCATTAAGTTGCCCTTTGTGCTGACAAGTTATCTTTTGATTGACAGAAGCAGCTGAACAAATGGCATAAGTGTGTTCAATTGCTCTAAAGAATAAGTCGAAAGGCAACAATCAAGTAAAGTAAAACATTTAATTCAAATAGGAATGAGGGAGCCTTATGAAGTACAAGGGACTACCTGAACAGGCCTGTACATTTTGTCAGAGATCACAGAAAATGTGAATTTGACTAAAGATAATGAAATCTTAGAAATGTCTGTAAAAGTACATATGATTAGGCTTCAAACCAAGTGCTGTTGCCACCTGGTTCTGAGACTCTGTATGCTAGGTTGCAAGGCAATGACACTTGACCCATCAGCTCCTCCATTTCCATCTACAGAGGGGCAAAGGGGATAACATCTGAATGGCACTGCAACCCATTGCACCAGGTTACAATGCTCAGCATTGGGCAGGAATGGCCGTGTGAGTGCTTCATGAGTTCGCTCCCAACTCTTGTGGTATGTTGCTGTAGTGAAAGCTACATTTTTTCCCCCCTTCACCTCTGCTGTGCAATTTAGAATGGACGTTTTAGTACAATTGTAGTCTAAACCACATATAGCTGTCAACTGGTTTAGTTTGAAACAGACATTTGAAAGTATTTCTAACAGGGTTGCCACCCTACCAACTAGAGCTTTACAAGAACGTTGAGTGCGTTGGCTGCTGGTGGTCAGTCTTAAATTGAAGAACAGCGGTGTCATCTTACCACATAGTTTGGAGTAAGATGATTTTTAAAGTTAGTACTAGAGTTATACGTTCCGTGTTTGTGCAGTATAGGGATGTAAAGTCATTGAAAAAGCTAAACCATGTGACCACTAAAAATTTTAGCAGTTACATGTGCTGTGGGCTCTACAGTATGAAGTTTTATACTTAGCTTTATACTGCAGAGCCCGCAGTGAAACGTTCCTGGGAGCGAGGCCACCAGGCCTTGCCCACCCTGCTCCTGAGGAGGTGGCTTCGTTGCCTCTATGAGGCAGGGAGGCTTCCATACTAAATTTCATAGAAGAGGTGCATGGGAAAAAAAATGCAGCTTTTACTACAGCAACATATCACAAGGATGGGAGCAAGCTCATGAGGCACTAATGTTTAACCTGTGGCAGAGGAGCCAGGCCCACCTTAGAAAGGGGCTGCTCTGGCTGGTCAGAGCAGCCTGTGTCTGCGGTGGGCCTTGTGGGGATAGAGCAGCCTCCTGCCCAGTCCGGACAGCGAGCTGCTCCAGCACCTACTGATTAATCGGAATCGTTAAGGGTGAGACTTATCAATTAACCTTTTACATCCCTAGTGCAGTGTTTCCCATTATTAATTAATCCAGGAATAAATCAGTCAATTAACTGCTTTCACAACTGAGAGAATAAATAAAACAACTGCCTGAAACTTACTCTAGATTTTATGTCCCAAGGTGAAAATATACCTCACTGAAAATGTAAATCTCCTTTTTGCTTACCATCTGGGTCTTCTGCTGGCTGGATGCTCATATAAGGTTCACCCTTCTCCATGCGTGATTGTCTTTGTCGGCTTTCTTCCTCCAACGCAGCCTCAGCCCGACTCTTTGCATTGATGTAGGCTAGGTAAGCAGGCGAGTTATGGTAGGCCTTCATGGATTCATTGTACTCTATCTGAAATTTGACGGATATAGTTTTGATTGCAATAAAAACTAATCTTACGTACTCTGACAATGCTGTTTTGCTTGTTGACATCAGCCAAATGGTCCAAAAAGACAATCTGTTATGAATGTTTTGACTCCCTTTTTACCACATTTCTCTTTTAGATACAGACTCAGAAACTCAGGTCAGAAGGAACCACTGTGATCATCTAGTTCATCTCCTGCACATCACAGGCCACGGAATCTCCGTCATGCTCTCCTACAATAGACCTAAGTCCTCAGATCCTGATTTAAAGACTTCAGGTTAGAGAGAATCCTCCTGTTTAATATAATTCAAACCAGCAGGCGACCCATGCTTCTGAGGAAGGCAAAACACCCCTTGGGTCTCTGACAATCCAGCCTGAAGGAAAATTCATTCCCAACTGCAAGAATGGTTATCAGTTAGACTGGAGGCATGTGGACAAGACCCCTCAGCCAGATTCCTAAGGGAAAAAAAACTTTCTGTGGGGGATAGAATTAACAAACCTATTTCATATTGCTTTTTACTTGGTATGCACTAATTTCAGTGTTGGTGGGGCACCTACACATATGATTCAAGAAGAAAATAATTCTGGGAAATCTTATACTATCCTCACGGCTATGATTAAAGATTAAATCTTGCAATCAATTCTTTGTTTTGACTACAACTATTGCAGGGTCCGCCCATGTTTTTTATTCTAATACACCATCTTCTTTACAAATCTAGAAATCCGGAGAGTTAACCTTGATTTCCTGTTCTCCCTCACTTCCTGTTCTCCCTCACTCCAATACTGCTTATATCAGAGTGTGCTTATCCCTTCCTCCAGGACAGAATCATTTATTTTTGTCAATTTTATTATCATGTACTGCAAATCCCACTTTTCATTCTCTTATTTTGTTCTTTAGTCCCTCCCTACACATGGCTAGGGGCGATGCAACTAATCTATTTCAGGTAGCAGAATTTTATCACTGTACCTGCCTACATGGATTTACTTCCCATTTCAACCACTTTTTAAAATCTCACTTTTAAAACCTGTTTTATTTGGATTGTGTAAAGCATTTTAATAGAACCACAGAAATGTAGGGCTAGAAGGGAAGCCATCAAGTCTAGTCCCTTTACAGAGACAGGACCAAGTAAGTCTAGGCTAGCCCGGACAGGTGTTTGTCCAACTTGTTCTTAAAACTCTCCAACAATGGGGATTTCACAACTTTCCTTGGAAACCTATTCAAGAGCTTAACTACCCTGACAGTTAGAGAGCTTTTTCTTGATATCTAACTCCAGTCTCTCTTGCTGCAGATTCTTGTCCTACATTCAGTGGATATGGAAGTACAATTGATCAGAGTCCTCTTTCTAACTGCCATTCATAGATTTGAAAATGTATGAGCCTCTCTGCTTTACAATTTTCTGTTTTCAAGACTAAACATGTCCAGCCCTTTACACACTCTCATAAGGTCAGGTTTTCTTAACTTATTGTTTTTGTTGTTATTCTCTGGACTCTCTTCAATTTGGTCATATCTTTCCCAAAGAGTGGGGCCTAAAATGGGACCTAGTACTGAGGCTGAAGTCTCACCAGCGCTGAAGGGAGTGGGACAATCACCTCCTGTGTTTTACACACAACACTCCTCTTAATAAACCCCAAAACGATACCTGACTTTTTTTGCAATAGCATCACAGTATTAGCTCATATGCAATTTGTGATCCATTACAATCCCCACGTAATATTTATTCTTCTTTTGTAGTTGTGTGTTTGATTTTTCTTTCCTATGTGTGGTATTCTGCACTTATCAAGGTTGAATTCAGTTCTCCAATTTGTTTTGAATTCTTTTCCTGTCCTCCAAAGGACTTGCAACCCTTTCCATCCCGGTAGCATCTGCAAATGCTTTCAAGTCATTAATGAAAAGTCTGACCCCCCTTTTGAACCCTAATAGGTACCCCCATCCAGTCTGATTGAAAAACATTAATAACTGCTATTTTGAGAATGGCCTTTCACTTGTTTTGAGATGCTCTGCATTAAAGTTCAGTTGTACTGTATGATACTGCAGTATGTACTGGAAGGTGCCTTCAAATTTACAGTCAATAAAAAGGACTTATTTAGCAAGAAGTAGGAACTTAACTCTAAGGAATTTGTTTCAAATGACAGAACCCTAATTTAAAAAGAATTTTTCTGTTGGTTAAAACTATTAAGGTAATATTTTGGATGAAAACAGCAAGCACCTATTTGACCAAGTTACCTGTCACCTCAGATTCATGCAATTTTAACACAACACAATAAATGAAAAAGAGATGTCCAACAAATAGCTCATAACTGTCTTACAGGTCTCTGAACACCTATTACTTCAGCAGTGTTGAAAAACTCTTTAAAACTGTCAGCACAGACACAAGATATATTAGTGTCCTTTGCGATGATGATCTGTAATGAAAAGCTAATGAATACTTGCCCACCAAAAAAAGCCAAAACCAAACCAAAACACAGTTTGGCCCAGTCAAATTTTGCAAGGCTAGACCACAGAAAATAATTCATACACGTTATTCATAACTGGCCAGCTGAAGCTACAGAGCATCAGCTTTTCAAGGATTTTGTTGTGGAAAAAATCAAGTCCACTCAGTTAAAATTCCTATTAAAATATAAAAAATTCATTTTAAGTTGGGTCTATATATGAAGGTCCATTAGGGATGTAAAACCCTGTTTAACTGGTTAAACATACTGCTATCAACTGCATTTAACCCTTTAAAGGGAGTGGGTGGAGGAGGGACACTGCTCCAGCAGGGCTAGAGTGCTCCCCCCGCCCGCTGGGATTGAGTTAGAGAAGTCCCCACTGTAGACAAGGGTTGCTCCAGCCCGGTGGCTCTGATGCAGCAGCTCTGTTTCCTATGCAGGAGCTGCTGTGGCTACTTCTGCTCGCCTCTGTGCTGGGGGCCTGGCAGGGCTAAAGCAGGACATAATGTGGGGAACAATCCTGGGAAGGAGTAGATAAAGTTATTTTCTATTTATATGTACCGTGAAATGTCACAAGGCCCTAATTTAGTAAGACACTCAAGCATATGCTAAACTGAGAGCATCAGACTACTCCATTAACTTCAACAGGACTATTCATGTGCTTACAGTCGGGCACGATTAAATACCTAACTGCACTGGGGAACAAGCTTAACTCTTCTATGCCAGTGGTGCCTAGGACATAAAATGGGAGCATCAGCATTAACAACAAAATATTTAATCCCTTTACCTTTTCTGCTTCATATTCATTCAAGTACTCTTGCTTCTCCTCATCAGTGAGATCTCGCCACATCCCTCCAATGATCTTGCCAATTTCCCATAATTTCAAGTCAGGGTTGGATGCCTTCACTTGGTCCCAGACCTTAACAGAAACAGTTGGAGCTTAACTACGGATATTCATTAGGGATGTTAGTGTATAGCTGTTTCAACTATTAACTGATAAGCTTCAGTTTATTCAAACGGCTACACACAACTCCCCCCTCCCTTGCTGCCTCTGTATCTGGGTGGAGGTGGGAACCAATGCCCATGGGGATCCAGCTTAAAGCTGGCTCCCGGTGGGTGCCAGTTCCTACAGAGCCACCTCCCCTACCTGCTTCTACAGAGGCAGCATCGCAGGGGGAAGGAGGGAGCTGGTGCTTGGGGGAGCTGGCTTAAAAGCAGGTTCCCCATGAGCACTGTCTCTGTGTAGCCATTCTCCCCCCACACTGCTTTCTCTGTGTCAGAGGCAACAGTGCAGTGCGGGGAGAGGGGAAGGCGGGATGCCAGTGCAGTCTCTATCTGCAGGGAGCTCGGGTCCCGCAGACAGGGACTGTTGCCACAGAGCAGTCTCTGTCCATGGTGGATCAGGGCTCGCTGCAGACAAATGCTGCTCTGTGGAATGCCAGCTCAGCCTCTGTCCACAAGTAGCTCAGGCCCCCCACAGTCAGGGGCTGCTGCTGCCCCACTCTGCTGCCTCTGATACAGAGTCAGCAATGTGAAGTGGCAGGGGGCACCCCAGGAGTGGGGCAGGGAGCCAGGACCACATAGCTGCTGGCCCCGAACCCTGGGGAGTATTTTAGTAACCATGTACCTGCTAAAAACTATTGTGGCTACACAATTACTAAAATACACAATAGCTAACATCCTTAATATTCATCATGATATTCTTTTAGAAAAGATCACTGTAAAACAAAACTATATTAAGAAAAAGTCTAGCTACCGTCAGTGATTACTTTTTGGGGCATGGAGACAGTACTACAGTCAACTACTGAAACCAGCAGCAACCTGATTGATTGACAACAGTTTCAGTTGCAAATCTGGCCCTTAAACCTAAGAATTCTATTCTAAAAATGCACCTCACAGTGTCTCTGGGGAAAAAAATTAACATATCATGCAAACATGTCTAGCACCATTTATGTTCAGATCCATGACAATGCACTGAACTTTTAAGATCAGAACTTGGACCTTTCTGTATTCAACAAATTTTTAGTCGTCATATTGATCAATTTAAATTCCAACAACCCCCCCCCCCAAAAGTATTTAACTTTTAGATAAAAAAAGAAAGCTGCCAGTGTTATTACTTGCCATGTGCGCTTAGGAATACCATTTGACTTTGATAGGAGGAGTGAGGGTTGTTGGCTTAATTCAGACTGCTGGTAAAGAGACTTTACCAGAAGCAGGAAAGCATGTATATTTCCTTCTGACCCACCCACTCCTTGAAAATGGATCACACTCCCTCGTCATGTTGAATCAGATTCCAACTATCCACAATACTCAATTTCCCATTGCCTTTCTAACACTTCATAGAAGAGTGCAGCAGCACTTTAGTTAGTTAGCTAAAGACACACATTCCTCCCCTTGCTACTCTTCAAGTCTAGCTACAGTACTGTACTATGGTACAACAAGCGTTCTCTATATAGAGGAAGCTCTGACAATATGTTCTATGTGGAGAAGGTGGATGTTTGACAGCAGAGGCCATGGCAGTAAATAACCATTCAAAGAAAATCTTAATTTTGCCTCTTCTAACCTTGGAGATATAAGACAGGGAATTAGAGGGTGCTGACCCCTTTTTTTTGGGGGGGGGGGGTAATCTCTTTCTAGGGAAAAACAAAAGGTGTCATATGGGTAGACCATAGTTGCCATTATTCTGATGGGGAAAACAACTGTGTTTTAAGATTTCTTATATGAATAAGTAAGCTTGGCGGGTTGTAAGAACCTTTCAACAATGTTTAGAAGTTGGAACTAAAATAACTAATCAATTGTTGGCATAAACTTAACCTTTATTGCTATTTAGTAACTCAAAATCCAAAACACTGTTTACTCACCTTCCTGCTGTATCTCATGTAGGGCATCAGAGGCTTATCCGGTGGCTTTGGAGGTTTAGGAATTGTAATACCAGAGGAAGCCTATAAAAAACAAAAACAAAACAGATGAATCCGTTTCTTAACATGAAAACTAGGCAACTTCAATACATAGTAGTCTGAGAATATAAATACTCTCATATATTAAGTACATATACAGGTACTATAACTAGTCCTCAGAATAGTTGGCCAAATTTCACCCACACCACCCAAATTTATTTGTCCAAGTATTAGTTTGAAAAAAGTTACTCAATAAAAATCCAAACACAAACAGTTTTCTGAAAACTAAAAAAGAGAGTCTAAAAATTTGCTTCTGCTCACTGGTCCCAACAGTTTGTTTTGATGTGAATGACTGTTATGGTACCTGCTCTGACAAACTAAAATTACTACGGGGAGAAAAAGGAAAAGGAGAAAGTGTGAAAGAGTAGGAAATTATCCAGACATTCTTTCATTCAGTCCATCTTGGAAATATGCTTCTTCCAAAAAACCTTTCAATGGTAACTTGGAGTCGATCCAAATAATAAAAAAAATCTCTATGAGACTGATCCCTCAACCTTTGCATCATTTGAGTCCAAATTGCACTGTTCTTGTCCAAATTAGATTGTGAGCTCCTTGAGAGACCTTGTCTTCCTTTAGGTTTGTACAATGCCAAGCACGTTGCCTGTACTTAAAAAAAAAAAAAGACACTAAACAGTAATTGTTATTGATTGAAAGCTGTAGCATCCATTCATTTTTCTGCTCTCTTCCATTTATACACCACCTCAGTTAAAAATAGCGCATTTATTATAAGACAAAGTTTGTTCCACATGGAATAATATACTGACATCAAATAAGTTTATAACAGCAGTAGATTCAAAGGGCCAAGAAGGGTAATGTTGAGTGTTCTTGCTTTCAATATTTTAATCTGGATATTTTAAAGTTTTACTACATTTATGAAATTCTATGAAACAATGCATATATTCTTGCATAGAATTGTAATGTAAATGAGGTGTATGCATTACCAAATGTATACATATATACACACAGAAATGGATTTGAAAAACATTAACTGAAACTGTTTAATGCTTTTAAATTAACAGGAATTTAAAGATACCATACATATTGATATATGCATGGTAGAGAAAGCTGCATATGCTTATGACGTACAGAAACAATGAAAATTCTGACATCTAATCTACTCATGTATTCAGTGACATAAAAGTAAGTTCAGACACTCTGATCAAACGCCAGCTCATACCTTTACTACAGGGCAAGGGATCTTTTCTTTAAGCACCTTATTAAATGAGCTGAAGTTATGGAGTTTAAAAAGGTAGACTGTATTAAACGGCATCACCTACAAATTAACTGACAAATTCTTATTTGCTTGGGTAGAAACGGTGCCCCTAGCTTCTGTTTTTCGGGAGGTGGGTGACGGGAGAGATCACGTGAGGATTACCTGTTGTGTTCCCTCCCTTCTGGGGCATCTGGTATTGGCCACTGTCAGCAGACAGGATACTGGGCTGGATGGACCATTGGTCTGACCCAGTATGACTGTTTTTATGTTTACAATCTGAAGTGACTAGAAATTGTATGAATAAAATTTTACACATCTTCGGGAAAAATGCATACAAATAAATGAGCATGTTTATATTAATTTTAGAAAATACTGTATGACTACAGATTTTACATTAAATATTAGGAGAAAAGTGCATCTAAAGTTTTATTTTCTTTCTTGCCTGTATGCAGATTGTGTTTTGTATCTTTACTCAAGCTCAGAATTATCCCATATCAGAACATTTCCTCCCACTTTATTTCAAGTATTCCTTGAAGGGCCTACAAAAAGCATCCAGATTTCATCCAGCAGAAAACAGGCCCCCTCATATTTTATCAATACTACTCATTTGGTTGGAGAAGTCACTGCTGAATCTAGAGATTTGATACTAACCATATAGCGTAAGACTGGAATGGAAAATAAAGATTGGTCCTACATGGCACAATAGTGAGACGTAATTACCAGTTACAATTTCCAGTCTGGAACTTGCCTTTTTTTAAAAAATTTGGTGCCTATAGCCTCAATACAATTTATAATTTCCTCCCTCCAAGAGGAAAATATAGTCCACACCCATACTTAAGATTCCTTCCATAAATGTGTAGTGATCATTGAGGCTTCAAATCATGGAATTAAAAAAAAAATCCACATTTCAGATGGGAATAATAGATCTCTCGATCTATTAAACAGAAGCTTATTTTCCAGTACAAGGTTTCACAATGAAAGGGAGAGGTAGGAGAGGGGAGAAGATGGGGAAAAAAGTCAGAGTTAATAGTCTATCTTTATAAAATTGGCAGCAGCCAAGATTCAGAAGAACCTAACTCTAAAGCCATTTCTGGTCAATTCCTGTTGTTTGCCGGATGATGTAATAGTTGATTCTCCTACCGTGACCCGGCTGTTGGTGCCCGGGTTCCCTCCCAGCCTGTAGTTGTTGTAGGCCAGATGGCTGTATGGATTGTATCCCACAAACCCTGGTGTGCTGGGCATTTGCTAATGGAAACAAATGAGACAAAAACACGAATGAGAAATGAGCTCAAACGAGGAAAACACAGAAATGAAAATGATCTGCAATATGGCATGCAAAAACAACCAGAATTTAAACAAGCAAATGAGGTGTAGCAGTTGGTTTCCTCTAACCATGTGAAGTATTCCATTAGAAACTTGTTTAGGAGACAGGCTTTTTTAGTTGAATGTGTTACTATAAATTCACAATTGTCATCTGATGTTTTATTATTAGACGTGCAAATTCTAACATGAATATGCCATACATCCTGCTATGGATATTATAGTTTGCAAACTTTTCATAAATGGCCAAACAATTCAGCGAGAATCTAGTATCCAAATAAACAAAAGAATTTAACAGTCAAAACAGAACAGTGCATACCGATGATGTAGAAATCACCAATAGCATCGTTTACTATGTGCACCAATGGAAGACAAGCTATTGTTAAGAAACAAAAAAAACCCCTCCCAAAACAAAACAAAAAACCATTGATATTGATAGTAAGACAGTGCTTCTCAAAGTGCAATCGGTGGACCAATAGTGGAGTATGAAGCTTTTTCTGATGGTCAGCAAAATTAAATGTTTTAGGAACTATACACTGGAGGGTGGGGAGGTGAGGGTAGGCTAGAAGAGAAGGTGATCCATAGAGTTATCTTTCCCTTATGAAGTAGTCTGAAGAATTAAAGAACTGGAGAACTGCTGCAAAGGAATGTACATGTTAAATACACTTTTTTGTAGTTATGTCAAAAACAACATTTAAATTGCTTCTAAAATAATAATTAAATTAACATTCTAGAATCTATTCTAGAAATTAAATTCAGTGGGTTAAGTTTGTGTAAATGTTTAATAATGTAGGTCATTGAATTTGGATTTTTGGGAATCATTCTGCTTTTTAAACCAACTACCATTACTGTCTCATTTGCTGCCTCTCTTCCATTCATTTCTGTCTTGCCTCTTTTCCACATTCCCTAGTTTTTGCTTAGTTTCTTTGTTAGAACCCCCCCCCCCCACACACACACACAGCTGTTGAACAGTGAGCCAGTCTCATCCTCATCTTCACTAGTGGTACTACTCCACTATAATTCTTTCTAACAAATCTTTGAGCTTTGTATCTTACCTACTCTGTTCCTTGATGGTTTTAAATCTCATTCATGTAGTGTCTAACCTAGAGGTGGGCAATAATTTTTGATGGCCGGGGGGGGGGGGGGGGGGGGGGAGGACCCACTCCAAGAATTTAGTGGTTCCTCAGCCAGGGTTCCTGCACTTCCATGCCCTTGCACTAGCTACAGGGGTCATGTAGGTTTGAACACTGTGAGGTTGGAGTAGGGAGGGGCACTTAATGCACTGCCTGTCCTGCAAACAGGCCAATGGGAGCTGCAAGATTGTGCCGGGGGGCAGGACAGCACACAAAGCCTTTTTCCCCGTTTCCGCAGGCTTACAGCATTCAGAGAGCTGCTCTAAGCACCATATGGGGGTGGGGCAGGCAGGAAGCCTGGCAGAGGCTCTCATGGGATCTGGTGGATTGGTGGGCCGTTTTTGGCTCATGGGTTTTATTTTTTTTGCCCAGTCTAACCCAATGACTCTCAAATTGTGGGTCAGGACCCCAAAAGTGGGTCCCAACTCCCTTTCAATGGGTTTGCCAGATGGGCTCGGACTTGCTGGGGCCCAGAGCTAAAGCTCAAGCCCCACCCTCAGAGGCCAAAGCCTGAGGGTTCAGCACTGTGTGTTGGGACTTAGATTACAGGCCCCTCACCTGAAGCTGAAACCCTTGGACCTCAGCTTTATCCTTTACCTGGTCAATGGGGTCAGGTGCAATCAGGGTTCTTTCAGGGGTTGTGTAGTAATTTTTATGGTCAGAGAGGGGTCAAGGTGCAAAGAAGTTTGAGAACTACTGGTCTAGCCACATTCCTCAGCAGAGTTGTGGCTTTAGTTAGCAACCCATGCTGGAGTAACGATTTAATGGGTCTCAAAGTACACTTTGTCAGTGGGATGTATTAAAAAATACCATTATAAACACAGTTAAAATGCAGTTCAGTGCTCCTAAAAACCAAGACATAAAGGATATATAATAAAATGAAGATCCTTTATATGTGAAGGGTGCATTCACTTTATAAACACTTTAGTGCAAGAATACACTGACACATCGCAGTCACTTCACTTGGATACAGAAAACAGTAGTAAAGTTAGTCTTACCAGCAAATTTTTAAACATTAATGTGTTTTACTCTTAAGCCTCTCAGACACAAACACAACAGTTGCCATTGACTCAAATTGGTCATGTTTTAACTACTGTACGTAAACTCACTTTTCAATAAGCAGCCACTTTACTATAAGATCAGCAGTATATGATTTCAAGCATATTAGATCTCTTCTCCAAAATAACTGGACAATATTATGTACAGACACTAAGTCTTTATGGTGCAAAACAGACAAATCTAATATTACAAGAAAAGCAGAAATGTTTAATGCAGACTGTCTCAAGTCAGGCTAATTACTGCTATTTACTGTATTAAGCACAATAAATGTTGACAGCAGAGGAAACGGGCAACGGATACACATCTGCATTTCTGTTTTATCTACATTTATAGTGTAATTAGATTCTTAAGTACTGCACATGAAGTACAATGAGTAGTACATAATAAAGATGATAAATATCAGTTAATTGAATAGCTGATTAGCCTCATGAATGCTTCTCAGTTACTTGACTATTCTATAGTCCCTGGGGGTGGGGCCAGCAGCCAGTGCGCTCCGGCCCCACTTCCGAGGAGCCCCCTGCCACTCTGCACTTCTGCCTCTGTGGAGTTCCAGGCAGGAGCTGGTCTGCGAGGGGAGCTAGTTTAACTGCCTGCAGACTGACTGCCTGTTGCCCCACGCTGCTGCCTCTGATACAGAGGTAGCAGTGCGGGGAGGCAGCAGCCCCTTTTCAGGGTGGGGGGTTGTCTGAGCTTCCTGGCTCATTTCTGGCTTGAAATGAGCCAGGCTATCTGCCCGCCTGGCTCCTAACACTCTTTAAATGCAGAGCCACAGCAGGGGTAGGTCCCGGACCCAGCACAAGCTGGGACTGAGCTGGGCTGCTGACCAACCTGCTAAAAAAAATTACTGACAAGGGGGATGAGGGGGAAGATATGCAAGTAGACTATAGCATTACCTGATAAGATTTGCTTATTGGTTAATCAACTACAGCCGGTCCCCGAGTTGCGAATGGTCGACTTACGCAGTTACGACCAAAAGTGTTGTAAATGGCGGACCCCGAGTTGCGAACGCGATCCGCGCTTACGAACAGCGCGGTCACGTGTAACTCAATGGGGTCCGACTTACGAACAAACCGAGTTACGACCAATTGCTTGGTCCGTAACCGGTTCGTAAGTCGGAGACAGGCTGTACACTATTAGGTCCCTAGTACATATAGATGATGTACATAAGATAGGCACCATGCATTGCTGATTGCACCTCTGAGATCACAAACATATACAGTTTTAAAAATACTTGCTTATTTGACTAAAGAAAGTAGCACATCAAAACTGAACATGAATAAAACACCCTTTAACAAATACTGCATTCGTGGAGTGCCCTATTGAAATCAATGGTGTTCCAGATGTGATTGCAGACCAGCACCTATCACATTAATCCAAATAGTAATATATTTAAAATCAAGTAACACATTTTTTGCTCTGCAAATATCTTAATATAACTTTGGACTCAAGCTATTACCAAAACTGGCATACACATGCAAAAAGTTTTTTTCTCCCCAAAATGTATATGGGAAAGTTTATAAATTTCTTTGATGTCAAACATCCATATCCTGCTCCCCAACCTCTTTAAATATGGACTTTGGTTTAATTAAAAAAAAGGAGATTACATAGTTCCTATTTTGGACTGGAAAAAACGTATATCCTAAGAGCACTAACTGGATATTATGTAATAAAAGTTTGCAGGTAAATCCTCAACAGATTGGCTCCTTTGCAAACACAAGTATTTACTTTATTATTTAAAAAAAAAAATCTACCACTGCACTTGCTCTAAGTCTACTTTTCATTTTTTTAACATCACCATCATGGATTTCAATAAATTTAAGTAGTCAGCACAAGAGGTACATTACTATGACTCAATATAAATGAAAGCTTGCATAATCTGACATAACTATGTGAATACCACTGAAAAATGGTAAATACAAATTTAAATCTACTGTAAAAAGTACAAAAAATTATGTTGAAAACTTGATTCAACATTAAGCTCATAGAGGCAAGACAGTTGAGATTTCAGTATGCTACTCAGCCCTTAGTTTACTGTTATATCCAACTGGAATATTTACAACGGATACATGGATAGCAGGCCCAAAGGCTACAAAAGTTCACCCCCATATTTACCTTTACTCATGACTGCTAGCCTTATGGGCTTTAGTGTGAAGTTAAGCACAAATTTTAAGTATTTGAAGGATCTAGCCTTAAGAACTGAATGAGTCTTATTCCAGCTTCTCCAACCCTTTTACAAATGTTGAGGTTAATTTAATTTAAACACTACATATCATTTGACAAATTCAGTGCACATAATCTTATGTTCACAATATTTTAATATTGGTAGGCTGACTACCAAATTATTGTCTTAAAAGCCAGATGACCAGATTTGTACTAATGAGAAAATTCATTATACTTACGGTTGTGGGAGCAGGGGTGGGAGGTGGGGCATAGGATGGCCTTTCTGTTTAACAGACAAAATCAAATGAATAACTTCCTGACAACTCTGAGATAAATTATGCATACAATATCCCAAAGCATTCTAGGCACCCAACAATAATTTGCTAAGAACCATATAACAAGACTGAATCTTATCCCAAAGTGTTTATAAATTACACTGACAAAATAACAAAATAAAGATAGAAGAAAAAAGAATGCATTTTAAAAAAAGACATCCTTAGTGTCAGATTACTAACTTTATTTTACATGGGTTGGGGTGGGAGGAAATGTACGAAGAGAATTTGGAAAAACTGCTAGTCACGATGGAAATTAAAGCACACTAAATTTTCTTCAAAGGCAAGAAAATGGATTTGAAATATAGACTCTGACATGTAACAGTGTGCTTTACAATGAAGCAATTGTAAGCTAAATTTTACATTGTTACCCAATTTACCCCCTCCTCAAGTGATTTCATTCATGACTTTCAGTAATATATACAATAGTTGGCATTAAATAAAAGCACAGAGAATGAGCACATATTTTCCTACTTCATCTAGAAGATGCACAAGAGTAACTTAGTGGTGAATTTAGTTCAAATTGCTTACAAATTTACATGATTTATATTTACTAAAGAAGGAGCAGATCTTGTCCCGTGGTGTGGAAGGTCCTGCCTGTTGGTAGGGAAAATTGTGGGGAATATTGGTGTATGCATCCCAAAGCATAACTCCACTGGCGATCTACACATGCCAGAGAGGTAGATATGATGGGATGAATCTTCTTCCGCTGTGGAGGATGTATCCAAATGGCTCAGACTATTCTAGCCTTAAGAGTGATAAAGTGGCTAAAGTACAATTATGCAGCTTGGCAGGTAGGATGCTTGCATGTTCCTTTCACCTTTTGGACACTTAAAAGAAATCCTCAGTGCACAATGTTGGCTATGAACTGCTGTAATATTTAGTACTAACTGATTGGTAGTTCACTTATAATTACTGTACCTGATAATATTCCTCTTATAATTTTCGTGGTGTAGTAGCCCTTTCCCATGTAACAGCAATGTTATTCATGAAAGTAAATGCCACCGAACAGACGTCTTACATTTAAAAAAAATACAAACTTACTTGACATTTTGGCAGATAAATTTTCAGCCAGCTGACATTATATCTCAAATTCTGAAAAACAAAAAAGAGAACACAGTGTCAGATTGTTAAATACAACACTTTCTGTTTTCATGAACTGTTAAAACAAAGAACATAATTAGAGCTTCTGTTTTTCAGAATTTATTAATTTCATTTTATGGGGTTTATTTTTTAGCAATTTTGCTATATGTATATGTCCAATGAGGTTTTTGAGGGGCTCATTGTATAGCCTGTAATATAAATAATCTGTATAAAGTTCGCTAATGTGCTTTAATATAGCACAGTACTGTTTAAAACAACACCATGTTAAAGCACACAAGGGAACTTGTAGCACACACCAGCTAACATTTGTATGCTTTAGAAATCATAGCCCTATAATCTGTACTACTACTTCATGTAGACACAAGATAAGCATTTCCAATGTTTTTCCACAGTTTATTGGATTTGAGAGAGCAAAATTGGGCCCAATCCTGTAAATGCTCATCATCTGACATAAATAATGTCTAGGGCATCAAATATTAACACTACTATAGGCACAGGTTTCAATGCTGAACCCGTGATTATTTCCACACATAATAAAGTACTTAGGCACGTACATTTCCATGCCCAAGGTCTATGGATGGTCTGGAATGTAGGCGACACTGGATAACTCTTACGAAAGAAGTTATGCTCTCAGTTGAGATTCCAACAAGGTTAAATGAAAAGAATGCTTCAGTAGGTCAATTTTAAATGGAGGCCTGGCTTGAGAACAACAGAAAGATCTCATTATTCATCCAATTTTGGGGTGAATGGGAAGGAATATACAAAATATACAAACATAATATGTAACATACTAATTTTACAACTTTTTTTTTAAGATGAGGCACATACTAAGCACGTAGGTGATAAAAACACAGCCATGTCACTTCTGAACACAGGGTTTTACACCTTGAGAGTTTTACTCCAATCAGTAAGGGTACCTTTGAAAACATTATACCTGGAAGGTTGAGTTAAGGTATGCAACTCCAGGTACGTAAAATACGTTGCTGGAGTTGGCTTACCCTAAGTGGACCTTGGTACAGTGTTCACAGAGGGAGTCCAGTCTACTTCCTTTACTTGTCACGACTGCTAGGAGTACTGGCACCAACCAGAGCCGCCCTGAGTTTCATTTTGAAGGTCTTAACTAGACCCACTAAATTGAATACCAAAAGATTGATCTCCGGCATGACAAATGCAGACATGGTACCAGTCACTACAGCAGGTGTACTTGCTTAAGGGAGGATAGTACCTGCCTTCTTCGCTACCATTTTTGGGAACGGGGCAAGAAATAATTGCTTCCTTCTTTGTTATCGCTGACAGCCTATTCTCCCTTCAAGGTGGAAGGAGGGGGAAAGGGAGCCATTCCCTTCTCCTTGTGAGGTGCATGAAGAGGGGGACTAGCTACCTCTCTTCTCCTGCAAGGTGCATGGGGGGTGGTTAGCTCAGTGATTTTCAAAATTGGGTCATAACCCAGAGGCAGGCTCCTCTCCCCCCATGCTTTGTTTATTTATGTGTAAGCAGCTCCCACTGGCTGCAGTTTGCCATTTTCAGCCAAGAGGAGCTGTGAGGCTCTGTAGTTATGGACACTTAGGGTACGTCCAGACTACAGGCTTTTGTCAACAGATACTGTCGACAAAGCTTCTGTCGACAAAGAGTGTCTAGACTACATCCAGTTCTGTCGACAAAGCCAGCCGCTTTGTCAACATGACAGTGTAGACACACAGGACAATGTAGATGCAATAATGCCTTCTGTTGACAGAACTCTGTCGACAAAAGGTGTTATTCCTCGTAGAATGAAGTTTACAGCTGTTGAGAAACTGCTGAGTCCTGTCGGTGCTATGTTGACAGAACTCAGCGGCAGTGTAGACGCAGGTATAATTTAGTGGACAAAAGTCCACTTTCGTCGACAGAACCCTATAGTCTAGACACACCCTTAGATAAACAAAGCATTGTGGGCCCCACAGCAGTTTACCTAGGCCAGTCCCTGATCCAGCTGTGAAAACCATTGGGCTAGCTATGGCCCTCCTCCCCTGCAAGGTGCAAGGAGGGGGCTGGCTACTCCCCCTGCTCTGGGCATGACTGTCTCTCTCCTCTCCCTGCAAGGATGCATGGAGGGGACGAGCTACTGCCCTCCCCACTTCAAAGCACCAGAAGGGGGCTGGCTATCCCCCCCGCCCTTGGGCACCGCCGTCTCTCTGCTCTCCCTGCACGGAGTGAGCTGGCTACCCCCTGCCCGTGGGGGTGTCCTTGGGCACCACTCCCCCCCCCGCGAAGCGCATGTAGGGGAGGCGGGGGGGGCATCGTGTGTCTCTCCCTCTCCCTGCGAGGTGCGTGGGGGGCGGGGGCTGGCTACTCTTCCGCCCATGGGCGTGGACGCGGGGGGGCATCGCTCTCCCACTGCCCTCCCCCCACTCTCCCACGGTCTCTTTTTCGCGGGGCCGGTGCCGGGCCCACTCACGCAGCGCCCATCGCCTCAGACACTCACCCGCTCCAGCACCGGCCTGGGCCCCCTTTGTTCTCAGCCAACAGCGCGCTCCTGAGTGGGCAGCAGCGACTCGGGGGAAGCCGCCCGCCCTTCCGCCTCAGCACATTCCACACGGAGTCCCCAGCTCCCCCGCTTTTTCACTCCCTCCCCTGGCTTATTCCTGGCCAGGCTCCCTCCCGCAACACCCAGGGAATTTTTATCGTCTCCCGTCAAGGCAGGGAAAGGAGGGTTGCTCTGTGGCGAATCTGCGGAGCCGAACGAGAAAGCCAAGAGGCACAACAGCTTGGCTAGACCGCTTGACGTGACGAGCGGCGCCACGTCAGGTGACCCGCATGGCGCGCTAGGAGGCGCGCAAGGGACTCGCGACCCCGTGACGCGCCGCAGCTCCCGGGGTGGGGGTGGGGTTTGGAGCGTTGTGTTCTCGCGGCCTTTAGGTTCGTTCTCGCGCCTCGGAGGACACGCGCCACTGTTTTGGCGCCTTTTCCCCCTCTCGCGACCGTTAGTCTCGCGCCCCCCAGCCTGTCAAGCAGTCGCTTGAGGAGAGGCGGTGGCCGGCCGCCGACTCGCGCTGCGCCTCCTGTCAGCTCTCCGCCTTGGCTTCTAAGGAACCAGCTGATGCAGGTCGCACCTCTCTGCTATGCAGGCCTCGGTTGCAGCCTCCTGGTTATAACACACGGGTGCCTAGGCTACAGCTGCCCCTTTAAAAAACAGGTGTCCCGGCCCCAGGGACGGCCATGCGTAGGGTTGCCAGGGGTCTGGTATTGAAACGGACCGTCTGTATTTTCATCTCCTGTGTGGTAAAAAAAATTCAGAAAATACCCGTCACTTAAAATGGCCCCTATTTTCCTAGCTAGGAGGTGAAAATCCCAGACTGTCTGGCTCAATACGGAGGCAGCCCGGCAGCCCCAGTGCTCAGTCTGGCCCAGTGCAGGGAGGCAAGATGGTGGACGCCCACCTGCAGCCTGTTAGTGCCAAAAAGCCTCAGCATGCATTTTTTTTAAAGGGACCACTTTCCCCCCCCCCCCCCCCTCAACAAACTTTTTCCTGGCCTGGGATATTTTGGGGGAGGGGGGATATTTGGTATTTTTCCCAAAACCATCTGGCAACTGTAATTGCAACATAATGTGCCTTGGCATAGTTACTGATATAGGAGGAAGCGTCTCTACCCACATAGTTATCTGAGGTGTCCCTGCACCACATGTATGTTTATTGCAATAATATGAAGTATCAGAGGGGTAGCCGTGTTAGGTGCCACAGGACTCCTCGTCGCTTTTGCAATAATATGAGAAGCTGCATCAGATGGTTATTTTATAACCCTATGCATGCCCCACTAAAGGCTGCACTCAGCTATTTAAATAGAGATATTGAGGAAGAGTTATCCATACCCATATCCATACCCTGCATAGGACGCTTGAAAATTTGAGGAACAACTGGGTCTTAATGTGAATGTCCATGCATCTGCTTCTTCCTTTCCTTGGTTTGTGGCTTTGCTTCCTCTGGAGAGGATCTGGTGAAAGCCTGCCAGAGCTATTAGCAGAACCCTGAACCTGCGAAAGAGCCATTCAACTGGTAATGAAGTCATTTAACAGACATTTGTAAACTCCAGGTATATGTTGTCCATTCAGAAACTTACAGGACTAGTTTAAAATTGTTTTAAAAATATGTTGTTAGCATTTTGCTGAAGGTTATAAAAGCAGAATTCTAAAAAATTGTCTTCCCCATCCACCCAGCTGCCCCATCAGGCTTAGGGACATCAATTTAATCATACAGCGTAGAGTCCCATAAATCCTATGGATTGCCCTCCGCCCAGGGTGAGGCATTGCTGGACATGGTTCTCTTAAATACTTGTCTTTAGAAATAAGGGCCAGTGTTTTCTCTGGGACATTCAGAGTTTGTCTAATCAGATGTTGGTCACTGAAGATCTGTCACTTTTTCAAATAAATAGAAGGTCAAGGTCCACATTGGCTCACAATTTATCCCTTGCTCAAGTACAAGGGATAAATCCATAACTTGCATTTGGCTACAAAAAACAAAGGGAACCAAAATACATATTTTTATGAACTTCTTTTTAAACCACCATTATACATCATCAGAAAATTTATGTGAAAAAGGTGAGAATATTGTTTTTATATTGGCAAAATACCATTTCACTCAAGTTTTTACCTGCTGTTAGTTAAGGAGTTTCTGGAGAAGAGTGTAGGTAGTAGAGGTGAAAGTAGGGTCCATTAATTCTTGCTTTCCTTCTTGGTCTCACACCATTACACCACTCTTTTCTCTCCAATCTAGTATAACATGATTTTGATAATATGAAAATGCTAAAATGCTCTTAGATACAGTCATATGAGTCTATGTTTTTGAAATATTTCTCATTGGTTTTTGTATATGCTGGTCACAACTGTGCAATCTTTATATGATTGAGCACTTAACAATGAGAATAGCTCCACTGGAGTGAACAGTCACTGGGTTGTGGGTGAATCGATACCACTTTCTTCCCACATGCCCTTTATTGTAATTTAGGTCTTGTATTTTTCTTTCTGGAAATAGATTTACTCTGCAGTTGCTAGAAGAGGGAATGTACCTTCTGCATTATTTTACCAGAAAATAGCTACATTCAAAGTGATGAAAGGACACCTTCTTCCCCAAGATCCTGCATTTGTAGGTATATGCAGAGTTCTTGTTGTGAATTTATCCCAGGATATTAGTGAGACAATATGGGTGAGGTAATATCTTTTTATGCACCAGCTTCAATGAGAGAGAAAAGCGGTCCAGCTACACACTCTTCCCCAAACAAGTTTTTCCAATGAAAGACATTACTGCACCTACCTTGTCTCCTCAGACATGTTAATTGAAAAATATCATGACATGTTTTCAGCAGTGAAACAGTAGCATATTTATCCATTGATGGCTTAAATGTAAACACTTTGATACTTAAAGTACAACATAACATTCAACCCTTAATTCAGTAAAACTCCCACAGACTTTAAGATTTTTTTTCCTTAGTCTGAATGGGTGATATGACTGCTCTGTAAGAGTCCGTAGGTCCAATCCTGGAAAGTGTTTACAATATGGAGTCTCGTTTGAAGTAATTTGGCAGGAATTCAGTTCTTCTACCAGCTATTGACTACTTCTCTTTTCAAATGTGCAAATTTTAGTTATATTTTTTTTATACGGTTCTCAAATAATTTGTGAAAGCTAAGGTGGAAGGTTTCACACAAGAGGAAGTTTCAGGGATTCATGATCTATGTTGTACTTATTGACAAGGCAGTAACTGTCAAGCAGTCTCAAAAGTTTTCCCTCCTAATCCTGCTTATAGCATTGTATGTTAGTGGTGGATATTTTGAAGTCCTATTGGCACACACAAAGTATCATGTTAATTACAGTATGAAAGTTTTCTGTACTTCATGTATTATAGATCTGCCAAGAAAAATAATTATTTTGTATGCATAGAAAATTAAAAGGAAAGATAAAATCTAAAACAGGATTTATGCATCTAACTCAGATATTTAATGTACGGGTGTGGTGTGTGTGCTTATATTTCATTTTTCATGCTGACATGCCAAACCTATTGTATGTGTTCCACTGATTAGCAAAGTTGTGTTGATTTCTGCTCTTTCATTATATGTATGAAGAGGTGCATGACAGTACTCTATTTATTCATAAGGAAATATGTAAAATACAGGCAACAACAATACAAACTTCACCGTATTGTGCCAACAAAGTGCCTGTATCATGATCTGGAGAGACAGATCATGAGAAGATAATTAAATTTCTTTTCCATATTTGTTTAAGGTCAGACTCTGCCACCCTTAGGGCATGTCTACACTAGGAAATCATTTTGAAATAACTAAATTAGAAATAACACCCAAAATAAAATCAAAAGAGCATGTCCCTACTATGGGGGGAGCCTCGACATTAGTCTGAGGCAGGCTCCATTATTGTGGACATGCTTCCTTGACTTAGAGCCTCAGAAAGGACTGGGGAATAATTACTTTGAATTAGTCTGGGAAGTAGTTATTTTGAAATAGTAGCAGTGTACTGTTAGTGTGGATGCTCTTTCAAAATAACTATTTTGAAATATGTGTTATTCCCCAGGGAAAGCAGGAATATAGATTTTGTAATGACCAGCCTGTTATTTTGAACTTGGTAGTGTGGATCCTTTGTTTATTTCAAAATAAGGGGGGTTATTTTAAAATAACTCTCTAATGTAGACCAGGGCTTTGTGTGGTGGTTGACTAGCATCTTGCTATATAAGTAGTCCTTTGATTTTATAAATAAAGGTGGCAATATGTAGCCCTTAATCTTTGGTTTAACTGCTGAGATTTCTGCATCTTCTACTAGGAAATGGTAGGATGCAGAATGACCTATGGGACAATAAAACTTAAGTTCTCAAAGGTCATTCTACTTTTGTCAGATGGCAGTAGCTCAATCCCAAATCATGTAGTCCCTCAGTATTGAGCTTTTTGAGTATCACTATACAGTGACCAAATTCCAAGACAGTTTGGTCAATATACACACATAATTCATATTGATGTATTGACTGTTCTGATAGTACAGGGAGAAGAAAATAAATCTCTTAACTTTGAAAAGTATGACTCTGTGAAAAATCCATTAAAAAAATCTCCAGTTATATTTTTACTGTAAGTGGAGGAAATGTAATTTAAAATATCAACACCCCATATTGCAGCTTATAAAACCTAAAATCAAGAACAGACTTCATGTAATAGAGAGGATTATACCGGGGACAGAGCAGCATGAACTCGGTATTCTCTAAATTAACTAACCCAACATTTAAACTATTTGTGCTGCTCTTTTTCTTGCAACTCAATTTGTACTCACCAAACACCATAGCTGGTTTGGTGCCAGATGTTTTAAACAGCAAACAAGAATTGTGTAGAAATTGAGGCCAGAGTTATACTGTGGGAATCTTTCACCTGTAGGTGAGTTGAGTGACTTTCACACTCAGAATAACTTAGCATGTAGTTGTGCTCTGATTAAAGTAAATAACTTCCGTTACCTTTAGTTTCATCAGGTTAGTGTGTGGCCAAAATACTGTATGTCAGTAAAGTCTGATTTTTTTTTTCTATTTGATTTATTTCTGGTCCTGGACAACCATGATAGGTCTATATTCCTTCCCCCCCCCTTTTCGATAATATACACGTTTAAATGTAAGCTTAGGCCGGATGTATTCATCAGTACAGTGCATGAAATGTATATGGATAGTGAAAACATTCGTAGTTGCATTAGATGAGATTAAAAAATACAGAGGATACATGTTTCATATGCCAAATGATGGCTGCTTAGAATAAAATTTTCCTTATGGGCAAAGTTACTTCCTATCTGTCCATTGCAGGGATTCTAGAACCTTCTTACAATGTTCCTGGTACAGACCATTATCAGATTTAGATAATTGATCTGATCTGGTAGGGCAATTCTTATGTTCCTATACAAACTTTTCCTGTTGGTGGATATATGCCTAAACAGTTTTACTGTAAGATATGTCAGCCTAGACTTCTGATAATTACTTATTTGCTGTTTGTCAATTTCTGTTTCTGCTGTCTTTTAGGGTGCGTCTCCACAGCAGGGCTTAAATCAAAATATGCTATGCAAATTGAGCTACATTAATTGTGTAGCTTATTTTGAAATTGGGAATGTCTACACAGCACGTATTTCAAAATAGAGCACTCTTCCTCCAACTTCCCTTATTCCTTGTACATTGGGGGTTACAGGAATCAGAGTAAGAAGTCTTTCAGCTTGACAGTATTTCAGCATTATTTTGAAATAACTGCGTGCCATGTAGACGCAGGCTAAGTTATTTTGAAATAATGCTAGTTATTTCTAAATCATGTTGCTGTGTAGGCGTACCCTTAGATTGCTAGCTCTTTGGTGCAGGGACTATTTTCTGTTCCTTATTTGTGTAGTACCTGGCACAATGGGACTCCAGTTCTGATCAAGATCACTAGCATACCCAAATAATAATATTAATAATAATAAATTATGATGAAGATATACTAGGCAACATACCCCCCCCCCCCCCCGTGATGTCAGAAAATCCATACGAAACCTGGATGATAGTACTACTTTTGGAGATTGATAGCAAGCATGGGTCATGATGCTAGAGTACTTGCAGTACTGGTTGAACCTCATAAAACTGGTACTCTCTGGTCCAGCAACAGCTGATCCATGAGTACTTGTGGTCTAGTGAGCCTGGAGTGTAATGGTAGGAAGTCCAGCAGCCTGGCCTGGTGCAGTGGGCCGAAGCACCACAAAAGTGCCTGGGCCATGCCAGAAAATCCCAGCAGCCCGCAGCAATGTGGGAATAGCGAACCTTGGATGCCCGTGGAAACACAGAGCTGGGGGGCTGAAGAAATCTGGCTGCCCGCAGCAGCATGCAGATAGGGGCTGGAAAATCCCAGCTGCTCGCTGTAACATGTGACTGGGGGCTGGAGAAGCCTGGCTTCCCATGGTAGCATGGGGACAGAGAAAACCCCAGTAGCCTGCAGCCGCATGGGATCAGGGGCCAGAGAACCCTGGACGCCCACGGCAGCGTGGAGCTGGGAAACCTGGCAGCCTACGACACTGTGGGTCTGGAGGCTGGAGAACCCTGGACACCTGTGACAACCTGGGGTTGGGGGACCGGTGGTAGCAGGGCAGACAGCCTGGCTAGGGAGGAGGTAGAGGGGGGCCAGAGGCAGGAGGCCAGCTGACTCGGGCCATTAGCAGGGAACACCTCCCCTTATCCAGCAAATTCTCTTCTTGTCCCGAAGTTGCTGGACCAGAGACGTCCAACCAACCTACACTGCATTCTTTTTAGATTTAGGAGGTAGGAGAGGTAGGTAGGTAGGTAGGTAGGTGTGTGTGTGTGTGTGTGTGTGTGTGTGTGTGTGTGTGTGTACATGCCCCCCTCCACTTCCCTTTTAAATGGAAGTGCATGTCAAAAATCACATACTATGCAGTTTCAGGGTCTATTTTATTATTCTTTATTGCAATGGTATAATTTACTTTGGTAACTTCATATCCCTGTTCAAAGTGCCTCAAAGCAGTTTTATCTTAGTTTATCTTCAAGTATTGTAAAAGATAAATATTATAAACACAAAAAAGCTGCATAGTGGAATTACTAGGACAAGCTATTACATTCAGGATGCCAAGTATTCCATTAACACCAGCTCAATATTTGACTGTTAAGGTTAATGTTAATTAGTTGGCTTGGTACAATAAATATAGAAGAATGGCTTGGAGTAAAAATGCATGTTTTTTACACTAATCCAAGTCAGAAATAGTTAACTAAATACTGGATTAAATTTACAGTGTCAGTACCTGATTTGCATGCCATAAGTAACTGAACAATTGCTGACACCTGAATAAAATTTTGACATGCTAACATGGAACAGCAGGAAACACCGGCTTTTCCCTGTACTTCAGTTAGAGTTTAGTTTGCAAGGCCAACACCTTTGAAATTCTTCACAAGTAAATTGTCATTCTTACCTAAACACATACATTTTTTAAACCTAGTTTCATAGTCTATTAAAGAAAATGTGTGTACATATTTATATTTCTGTTTTCCTGTGAAAAGACAGCTATTTAACAGCTGAGGTTTGCTCATTTAGCTTTGAATTAGCAATGAAAGATACCATTAAAGGCATAGTAAAATGTTGACTTAAATTTGTAGTCTTTATCTGAATAATTTAATGAGCTATACAGTAAATAAGCCCAGGCATAATAATGATATTCCAAATACTGTAAACCAACAGCATATATTACTTTTTTAAAAAGGATTTTATACAAATTCCTTTAATTCAACACTTATTGGAACATTTGGAGAGGTATGAAAATAATTGTATTTTCAAAATTGTGGGATGGCCACATTTTTAACAACTTCAAGGAACTATTTTACTTATTGCTCAGCTAATAATGCAGATATATTAGTCCAGAAGGAGAAGCAGTTCTAGGATTTTTTAGTTAGTATATTTATATAATACCTATACAGTAGAACCTCAGGGTTAGGAACACCTTTGGTTTGGAGGATGTTTCTAACTGTGAAATGTTTGTAACTGTACAAAACATTATGGTTGCTAATTTTAAAATACACAATAAATATCTTAATGCAGCTTTGAAAATTCACTATGTAGATGAATAATGTTGCTTTTAGCTATCTTAATTTAAATGAAATAAGTACAGGAACAGTTTCCTTATGTTGTCAATTTTTTAACATTTTTTACTATTTCAGTAGTTTATATTTAGCACTGTTGCCTGATTATGTGTACTTCCAGTTCCTAATGAGATATATAGTTGTGTGCTCAATTTGTAACTTTGAGGTTCTACTATATCGTAAAGCCTATTGATATTTCTAGTACAGGTTGAACCTCTGTAAACCGGTAGTCTCTTGTCTGGGCACATCTGTAGTCCAGGAGGCTAAGGTTAAGGTGTAGTGCTGGTGTCTAGGAACCCTCTGGGCTGGCAGGACTGCAGGCTGCTGGCAGTGAGTGGCCAACCAGGCCAGGAGCCCAGCTCCCCACACCTGAGCTGCCTGGCATGCCCTAATTAGGCTTCCTGGCAGGGCTGGAAGCCTGGTGCACCCCTGCAGAGTTGCTCAGTGTGGCTGCCTGGTGGATCTGGGAGTGTTAATGGGACCCAGAGTGCCCCAGCGGGGCTGCCTGGCACGCACTGCAGCAGGACTGTGTTGTGTGCACCATCTGGACTGCTGGGTGTGGCAGGCAAGGGAGGATGGGAACCGGCAGAGTAGAGGAGCCTGAGGCACGTCCAGGACTGTGTGGCAGATATGACCTCCCCTGGTCTGCCAAAATCCCTCATTCGGGACCAGTCAGATCCCAAGGATGCTGAACCAGGAAGGTCCAACCTATACACAAGACTTTTGTGTTTTGAACTACTAATGAAGTAATGAAATTTCATGCATGAAGGACTTGTGGGACTAGGTCTAGTATTTTGTATTTCATATCAAGTGAAATCCTGGCTCAGATTAAATCAGTTGCAAATCTCCTATTGATTACAGAGTGGTCTGGATTTTGCTCTTTATATTTCACTAGAACTCAGAGAGAAAGAAAATGAGAAACTGATAGATATAGTAAACTCTATGGTGTATATCAGCTCTTCAGTTTTCATGTAAAACCCTGAATTGATTTTAATGGGGAATTCTTCCTAAAAATCAAAGACATGATATTGTTCAATATTACTTCCTTGTAAAACCAGTCTTAACAAAATATGTGCATGGATGCATAGGAGAAAAAGTCAGTTAAAAATAATTTTAGATGTGCACCTCACAGCATGATACTTTTGTATTATAAGTGATATGAGGGTTCATTGTGTTTGTTATATTGAAAAACTAAGAAAACAAAATGATCAGTTTTCATTATGTGAGGTTCTTTGCTACAAAAGCGATGTAAAGATAAAACGGTAGTTCAGTGTTTAAATATTTGATGAAATTCGAGATGGCAAAGCAAGTTTTTTGGAAAAAAATCCCAAATGAATAAAGAGTAAAAAATGAGTAAGAGTTACCTTTCTTGAAATACAATACCTTTACCCTACTTTCTTTCAATTAAGAGAACCTCACAATGTTCATATTTATTAAAGCATATGCTTAGTAACATTCATAGTTGTGACAACATAAGGGGAAGCTGTGTGGTCCCTGTAGATTATTTATTTCGAATACTCATCCTAAATGACCCTTGAGATTTTTTGCTGCAGGTTAAGGTTTGATAGATGGAATACTGCAAGACCTTCTCATTACTAGCCTGACTTCAATGTCGGGTAGGTTATTCTGTTTAGTCTGTAAACATCCATCGTCTGTTGCTGCTAGATGAAGATCAAAGCGCAAAGAAACAGATTTTTTCCTTAAGTGAGGATTGTCCTTAAAGAAAGATCCTTCCCATTCTTTAATAACTTCATCCACTTTTTCTGTCCTGAAACAATAAATGAAATGTTATTGTGAATATTGTGGTGAATACTGCTGGCACGATATTACGTATCTTCAAAGTATTCTTTTAAAATGGGATGAAAAATTCAGTAATATGATATGGAGATAATTTCAGTAAATGCAAAGATTTCAGAGTTCTTGTTTCACAGCTACATTGTCAAGAAATATAGACTACTCATTGTAGAAAAAAAAATGTATCAAAACACGAGTCTAAACACCACCAGATTTTAGATAGAAGGTTGTTTGAAATCCAACCTCAGATTTGAATTTTGCATTTACCTTCTGTTATCTGTAATGGGCAGAACCAAGTTCCTGGATCTGAATGCCTTCACAATGAGGAGGAATAGAAGTCCAGATGCAGACTTCAGAACTTGGGCCTACTTTTAGTGCAAATATAGAAGTAACAACAAGCATGATTCTAGAGCCTTCACTCACACAACTAAATCTTACTCAAGGAAGTAGTCCTATTTAAGTCTATCAGACTATTGGCATGAGTAATGATTACTTACATAAATAAGGGGTTCAGGATTAGGCCTTAATGATTTCAATCAGTAATTGTAATTAAATATTAGTGACACTGTTCACCCAGTTTTCACTAAATGTTAATGAAAAAAAGGTGCAAAAATTACTAAAACAATGCTGGTCTTATATTAATGAAGCAATTTAAGGTAAATAAGTCTTAATAATTTCTTCAGCTAACAAAAAAGAGACTTTGCAGATTCATCATGTGTCTGTAGTTCATAATGCAAGTAAGGAAGGGGCTAATATGAAAAATACAATAGAATATGAAAAAATAATGTGCAAGCCTAGTTAAATACCTGGCTTTTATTAGCAAGATAGTATAGTCCACAATTCTAGGTCTTAAAATGTTTTTAATATTGGCTGGATAAAATCTGTTCCGTTTCATATTAAAAATGCACAGTCACTTGAAGATAAGTCTCTATATAACCTTTAAATATCCTACTGCATATTTATGTAAGATTTCTTCAACTCATAAAACACAAAGGGCAAGTCTACACTACATGGAAGATCGATGCTGCCGCGGTTGATCCTCCAGCGGTTGTAGTATAGGCTGACTAGATCGAACCAAAAGAGCACCCCTGTTGGTGCTACTACTCCTACTCCTCACAAGGAGTAGGGGAAGCTAACAGGAGCATTTGCTCCTGTCGACCTCCTGCTGTGTGGATGGAGATTTAAGATATGTCAACTCCAGCTAAATAATTTACATAGCTGGAGTTCCATATCTTACTTCAGCCTTCCCATGTAGTGTACACCAGGCCAAAGAGTGAAATCTGGGTTCTGTTGTTAATGACTTCAATGGCAACAGGATTTCATCCAAAAGGTGTGATTCCAAAACAAATCTATTTGGATTCCACACTGGAGAAGTACATGGAAACCCTTAAAAATCACCACTCTTCACTTTGTGCAAGCAGAATATGGACAGCAATTTTGCTAATTTAATTAATAATTATTAAGCACTCTGCAGCATTTAGTGAAGTATTACATTGTTTGCTTTCTTATAATTAACTAGGTTATTAACTGACAAATTATTGGAAGTGAATCCAAATCTATAATTAATTAGTGTGTTTATTACAATATATAATGGATCATAAAATACAAACACAAAACTTAGATAATAAAAATTGTGCAATATAGTACAACTTGAAGAGTAGCTAATGCTACTCTGGTTAGTGTAATAGTTGCTTATAGAAATCAAAACATTTATTGGGATGCTGCAAATAACAATTTGGGCATGCCAACCGAGGTTAAAAACTTCCTACATACCTCACCCTGATTAGATCCAACAACATAGTATCAAAACAAGACAACTTAGTTACAAGAGAAAGATACAGCATCATTTACTGGTGGGAGTTCTGTTTACACTGATAATTAAAACTTCCCCTCTCTGGTTAAAAAGTATTTGAAAAAGCAGTAATAAAAGTTTCACTGTAGTAGCTCCTAGGTATTAAGGAAGTTTGCCATCTACAGAGTTTTCAATGTAGGTCTTAAGTCTTCATTCATACTTGGATCTAGATTATCAGTGAATGCATAAACTTAAAAAAACAACAAAAAGTCTAGCAGCACCTCAAAGTCTAACAAAACATGTAGATGGTATCATGAACTTTTGTGGATACAGCCTACTTCTTCAGAGGAATGGAGCATTAAAAGTCCAGATCCAAGAATAAATAAGGGAAAGGGGGGGAGGGGAGGAAGTTAAAAAAGTGAATTAGCGTGTTCAAGTTACAAGAAGCTGATAAGATGACCTCCTTGTTAGATTATAGTGTCTTGAGGTCCTGAAGACACCCTGACAATTCCTTCTCCATGACTGGTCTCCCATATCTATAGGAATCTGCTGGGATGCTTCCAAATCCCTTTCAGTATTCCATTGGGATGATTATTGAATATCCTCAGTGTTTCGTCTTTCCTTTTTTTCCCCCAGTGAATCTGTGCACCAGTTTTGAATGCACTGCAGAGGGGTGAGCTCTTGATTTTTGTAACAGTAAAAATAAGTTGTTTGTTTTCTTAATTATTAGACAGTGTAGACAGCTGCCAGTGTAGACAGCTGGCAAGTTTTTCCGCAAAAGCAATTGCTTTTGCGGAAAAACTTGCCAGTCTAGATACAGCCCAAGGGTTTTTGTGATGCTCTTGGAAGAAATCTACTCCTAATACAACAAGAAATATTGGTCACTTCAACAAAATCCCATCTGCTGTGCAAAAACACTGAGTTCAGCTGGAGTTGGATTTCTTCCATTTTCTGCAGTGATTGATGATTAATACTTATTATTTTACCTCCTGCATAAACCTTTTTTCCTTTTAGCACTCTGTGTTCTCCATAAATCAGATATAATTCAAGTGGTTTTCCATTTATGTCTCTAGACAGTAACAGTGGTTTTCCATCTGTCTATTTCTCTAGACAGTAACCATTCAGTAACAGGTATCTGGCCAGCTCTTCACATGGCCCATGCTAATAATTGCTGAAGCTGACCCTACTGCCTCAACAACTTTTAGCTTCTCCAATGTGGATTCCTGTGTTCATTAAATTCTGACTCCAGTAGTATTTTCCTCCACTTTGCCTGCAAATGTCATTTGGTCTGGGAACCATTCAGGAAACAGTCTGGCTCATGAAATCCATGAGACATCTGAAAATAGTTTACACCTGTGCCTTCTTCAGCATTTTTAGTCACTTCACTAGCAATTATTTCTTGAACATGCTGCATCTGGCATAGAGGAGTCACCATGAATCTGGGCATTAACAGCTGATACTTTTGAGGAAACCCAGTTTCTGCACATTTGTAACTCTGTATATAATCAGGTCCATAGTTTTATCCAGCATGTTATCTTTCTTCACAACAGTTTAAATTCCCCAATTAAACTGCATGCATCTGACGAAGTGGGTCTTTGCCCACGAAAGCTTTTGCTCCTACACTGCAGTTAGTCTATAAGGTGCCACAGGACTCCTTGCCGCTTTTGCCCCTTTCTGCATTCCTTTTCCAAATTTGACACAGTACATCACTCACATTTTGGACAGAGTGGTGCAGGGAAAGTCCTATTTAACAATCTCCTTAATGCCCACAAATAACGATGTAGGAATTCTACCTTTCTCATGCCTACTGGCTTGTTGTTCTGTCTTGTACTTCAAAAGAGCCAACTCGCCCTCCCACACCAAGCAGTGTATAAATATTTGTGTAACTTTCTGTAAGATCCATGATTTGTACTTGGAAGGTGCTAGCAAAAAGCTTTGGCATCACCATCCAGAAACTGGTAAATACTATATTGCTTTCTCATTCGTCCACTAATTTATAAAGAGCAATAGCTCAGTCTCTGTTAAGTACACACAGATTCTAGTCTCACCTGGAAGCTTTGCCATCTTGAAGATACAGCCACCAGTTGTAATACAGAAATTAAATAATGTATTGGGACACTGTAGGCAACAACTCTAGTATATACAGGGGGCTTGTCTACGCTACAGAGAAGACTGAAATTGCTGTAGTTGATCTTTCAGGGTTTGAATTAGTGGGTCTAGTGTAGGTATGTAAGCGACTAGTGGACTAGTCAACTATCCAATAAACAAAAGGAGCTGATGCTGGGGGGAGCTGGCTTAAAACCTGGTTCCCCTAGCACCGTCTCTGCAGGGGGCAGGGGAGCAGTGGGGACCAGGTGCAAGCCAGGAATCATGATTCCTGACTCGTGCCCAGTTCCAGATGCTGCGACTCTGCTTTTTAAATGTATTAAGAGCCTGATTTCCAGCTAACACTGGGTCCTCCCTGCTGCGCACCAGCCTTTTAAAGCCTTTTAATATATTTAAAAGGCAGAGCCATGATGGGGTTAACTCCTGGGGCTTCTGCGGTTCCTAACCCCACTGTGACTTCCCCACTTATCAACTAATCACTAGTTGATGGAAAGTCCATCGACTAGTTGATTAGTAATTAAGCTATATTTAACATCCCAAGACATGCTAATTCAAACTGAGAGGGCATATCCATCAGTGCTGGTAGTCCTGCTCCTCAGAAGGAGTAAGGGAAGTCATTAGGAGCACACTCTCCCATCAGCCTCCTGCTTGTGGACAGCGCCAAAATACGGTTTAAGATACTTTGACTCCAGCAATGTAATTAACATAGCTAGAGTTGAATATCTTAAGTTGACCTTCCTTGTTAGTCTAGACCAGGCCAGACAGGATTAAAAACTTCCCCTCCCCTTTCTTCTCTCTCATTCAAATCCAAGACATACTATCAAAACAAGGCAACAACTTAGCACTAAAATAATTATATTTATTGGTAGAGGTGTGATGTCTGTACTGATCTGACTAATTGTACTGATCTGACCTCCTTACTAATTGGAAATGGTATACTGAAACGATGCTACAAGGAAACACGGTACATCCCAGAGAGGTTTAATTTCAATGTATAGAACACACACATACCTCTCTCTCTCTCTCTCTCTCTCTCTCTCTCTCTAACTAGAAGATTTATCCAGCTTTGCATGGGTCCTTAATTAATATTTGTTTTTTGGAAAATAAAATGTAAATGTACATGCTTCATTTAAATAATTGCTCTGTGGTGGGGCTGGCGATAAGGGGGTCAGTCCTGTAAGCTTTCCCTGGGAGAGAAGGTCATTGCACTCTCTCACCGCAACAGCTTTGAACCAGGTAAGAAGCATCTCTCCATGGACACTGGAGTTCCAGCAGGCACAGCCGAGGGAGGGGTGCGGATCCTCTGTCTGGGGAAGGTCCAGGTTCTTCTGTTCCCCGCACTCCCACGCCAGAGTGAGGAATTCAGCAAAGAGCGCATTTTCCCCTCCCTGATGGAGGGAAACATCCAGCTATGTTCCCAGATGAATCCAGGTGCAGGGGGAGCTTCAGCCTCCTCTCCCTCAGTAAAGAGTGCCAGGGGAATGGGAGGCTCGGGGATAGGGCAATCCAGATGGGAGGAATGCCCTCAGCAAACCCTTTTTACCTGCCTGGTGATTCTTACCTGCCTGGTGATCCTGCCTCTTTTCTCTATGGTTTCATGAGAAGCAATTCCATTCTTGGCACATCCCATTTTCTTGGCACAACCAAACCCTGACCTTGCTTTAAGTTATGATAAGAGGAAGCTGTATACAGAATTTTGTGGTCTTAGCTCTTATCATTTAGGAGGTGTCCTTGAACAAACAGAGGGATGGACAGACAGACAAACTCTCTCAAATATATAATAGATTATAATTTTGCTAAATTTGTCTTACTGTATAGTGCCATGAGCTTCAGCACTTTCCTTCATACCACCTCCATTTAAGATAGCTGGCTTTGTCACTATTTCTGCCTTTTCATCTTCTTGCTTCTTTATAGCTCCAGCTGTAAGGGAAAATGCAAATATATTTGATATTTGTTCTAAAGGAGCTTTCACTCCTTGTACAAGCATTAGGGAAAGATCCCTTTAAAATGTTTAAGAGACTAGTAGGAGGAAATCTTTGCTAGTTTGCCAAGTCTTGTGCCATCTTCTTAAGATACTGTAGTCTGTCTCTCAGGGCGCACATCTGGTAATGAACTATCTGGCATATATGTTGTGGTCAGAAATATGTGCTGATATTTGGTACACAGGTAGGCCTTGTCTACACCATGAGATAAGGTCGAATTTATTAAGGTCACTTTTTTAGCATCTGATTTTATAAAGCCAAAGGTGCATGTTCCCATTGTACACAAGTGTTTGATGTAGTGCATCCCCAGTCGGGTGGCTACTATTAACTTTTGACAGTGATGCACTCTGGGTAGCTATTCCACAGTTCCCACTGCCCCCTTTGCATTCCGGGTTAGGCTCCTAGTGCCCGATAGGACCAAAACAATCTTTTTGTGCCCTTTTTTCTCTGGTTATCTGTGCCCACTCCATAGCATGTCAAGCATGGACCTCGTTCAGCAGCAAAGTGCTATGGTAATCATATCAAAATATCTTGTGCTTTATGCTGCAGCATGTCCAGAGCCTATCCAGTGCCTGTCAAAGCGAGGGAGAATATAAGGAAGCCATGAACAGACTTTTCTGTGAAGCACCTGAGATGTGCAATTAGCAAATGCTTGTGGCACTTGATTCTCTTGACACAGTGGAATGCCGATTCTGGTGCCATGAGACAACCGCAGACTGGTGGGACCACATAGTTATGCAGCTATGGGACTATCAGCAATGGCTGCAAAACTTTCGCATGCATAAGGCCACTTTCATGGAAGTTTACAAATTGCTTTCCCCTGCCATGAAGCACAGAATGAGACTTGCTCTGATAGTTGAGAAGTAAGTGGCAATAGCCTTGTGGAAGCTTACAATGCTAGATAGCTATCGGTCAGTTGGGAATCAATTTGAACTGGGTAAATCTACAGTGGGGGCAGCTATCATCCATGTAGCCAAGGCAATCAGTACCCTTCTGCTATAAAGAATAGTGACTCTGGGAAACATGCAGGACATAGTGGAGGGCTTTGCTGCAATCAGGTTCTGTAATTATGGTGGGGCGATGGAGCGCACATCCCTACCTTGGCACCTGACCACCTTGCTAAAGAGTACATAAAACCTCAAGGAGTATTACTTGATGGTGATGCAGGTGCTGATGGATCACAAGGGCTCTTTCACCAACATTAACATGGCATGGTTGGAAAAGGTGCATGACTCACACATCTTTAGGAATTCCAGTCTTTTCAGAAAGCTGCAGGATGGAACTTTCTTCCCAGGATGGAAAATTACTATTGGAGCTGTTAAGATGCTAATAGTGAACCTTGGGAGACCCAGCATACTCCTTGCTTCTTGGCTCATGAAGCTGTACACCGGCATCCTGGACTAGAGTAACCACAGGCCGAGCAAGTGTGAAATGGTAGTAGAATGTGCTTTTGGATGTTTAAAGAGAAGGTTTCACAGTTTGTTGACTAGGTTAGATGTCAGTGAAAGCAACATTTCCAGTGTTGTGGCAGCCTGCTGTGTTCAGCAATCATACAGGTGTGAGAATGATAGCCTTTTGTTCCTGGAAACATACCTGGGATTGCGTGAGGCACCACATGACTCCTTCCCCTCATCCCTCCCACATTCTGTGCATCTGATGGCTCTCCTGTGAGTCTAACAGGCATGTCATCCATTCTTCCATTATCCTCAAGATGTTCTCCTGTGTCTTCACTTTGCATTCCCTGCATGCTCTCCTGTCCTCATGCTCCGCTCCCATCTCCTGCAGCAGTGTTCTCCTCTACTCATTTAATGCGCCCTGTTCAACCGGGTAGATTGCATTTGCTCATTGGGCATGTCATCCCAATTATATTTTCATCTTCGGATCTGTGATAGTCAAACAGCTGGACGAGCCAGGAGAGTGGGCAACAGGCTTGCTGTTGCACCCGCTGTAATGAAAAAAGTGAAGGGCAGATTCTACAAGAGATACATTGTGGAACATAGAACCTAATCTCTTAAGATAAAAGAATATTTGTCTAAGACACTAGGCATGTATTATGTACAAGGCCAAAGTTATGCTTTTTAGTACCCACTATGCTGATTCTAGTAGTATCTTTGAGATACTACTCAAGGAGCGGATAGAGAAGGTATTTGAGCCTTTAGCTATCATCTTTGAAAAATCATGGAAGACAGGAGTGATTCCAGAAGACTGGAAAAGGGCAAATATAGTGCCCATCTATAAAAAGGGAAATAAGAACAACCTAGGAAACTACAGACCAGTCGGTTTAACTTCTGTGCCAGGAAAGATAATGGAGCAAGTAATTAAGGAATTAATCTGTAAACACCTGGAATATAATAAGGTGATAGGTAATAGCCGGCATGGATTTGTAAAGAACAAATCATGTCAAACCAATCTGATAGCTTTCTTTGATAGGATAACAAGTCATGTGGAAAAGAGAGAAGCGGTAGATGTGGTCTACCTAGACTTTAATAAGGTCTTGCATGATATTCTTATCAATAAACTAGGCAAATACAACTTAGATGGGGCTACTATAAGGTGGGTGCATAACTGGCTGGATAACCGTTCTCAGAGAGTAGTTATTAACGGTTCACAATCCTGCTGGAAAGGCATAACAAGTGGGGCTCCGCAGGGGTCTGTTTTGGGACCGGTTCTGTTCAATATCTTCATCAACGATTTAGATATTGGCATAGAGTATGCTTACTAAGTCTGCAGGTGATATGAAGCTGGGAGGGGTTGCAACTGCTTTGGAGAATAGCGTCAAAATAAAAAATGATCTGGACAGACTGGAGAAATGGTCTGAGAGGATTGACAATGTGAAGGGATGTATATTTATCAGAAGTGCTCTCCCCGCCATGGGGGCCCAGCAACGATACATTCTTGGAGGAGGGCTTTGTCTCCAAAGTTATAAAAAGGTCTTGGTTATTGGTGATGTCGGATGCTTCTCTCTCCTCCTGACAATGCTTCTCCTCTTTTTCCTTGGCAATACTATCCTCCATGCTGTTGTCAGAGGCTGCTGCAGAAGTGTTTTGGGAGGAATTCAGAGACTGAGTTGGGCAATTGGTCAGGTACTCCCAGTGGCATATTTATTGCACTGACCAAGACTTTCCATTTGCCTCCCTTGTCTTTTGGTATGTCTGCCTGAACTCCTTTATTTTCACGTGACACTGCTGGGCATCCCTGTCTTATCCTTTATTTTGTGCAATCTTGGCAAAGGTATATCAACATTTCATTTACTGCTTCATAGTTCTACCTGAACAGATTTCTGTCCTCCCACAGCAATCAGGTCTAAGATCTCCTGCATGCTCCATGCTGGAGCTTGTTTTCATCTTGGGACGTTCTTGGTCAAGTGTGCTACTGAGGTTTGCTGCCTGCCTGATCTGAGGTCTGTCCGTCACGCTGGCCAAATAGGTTATGAAATTCAAATTTGTGGCAATGTGGGACTCCTCCCGGAGGCCAAGAACTTCAACTTTCGCAGTGCTGCATCTGCAGTACCCTAAAGTCAACCATGCAAGGTTGAAATTACAGTTAATTCTCATGAAAAGCAGAAGTACTAAAGTTGACTTTAACAACCCTTAAAGTCGGTGGAATGGACTTGGTGGTGCTGACTCTTAGTTTAGAAAATTGACCTAATGTAGCTAAGTTCGACCTAAACCCCTAGTATAGACCAGGCCTTACAAGTAAATCTGTGTTTCTCTGCATGCAATTCTAACTCACCCAGCTGAATTCAGCCCTGGCAAACGAAATTCCAATGGAGGATGATGCACCAGGCCATGATGCACCAGGCCATGTCTCTGGCCATCTTCTTCATTCTGAGTAGATTTTTAGCTTTAAATTGTTTATTTTGGCATTATCTGTGACTAAATTAGGCATTTGACTGTTTTTTTCTTCAAAATACTGTAGACTGGAATCTGTGACAATAGATTTGAGATAAGAGAATTCAGAAATATTTTTAGCTATGCATTAATGAAATATAAAGTCAGCTATATTTATTAGTAATATACTATAAGATATTTGATGTGCCGCATACATCAATATACTTTATTGAATTAAAGTTTAAACTCCTGGAGTTTGGAGTACAACTTTTACTCTCCTTTGGTTCTATCCATACAAAGGAAGCTTGTGGCCCATCACAATGCTAATAGCTTTTGGTAGCTCCTGTTGAAGAAATTCAGCTGGGCAGCATTAAGAACTGAGAAACTATTGCGGTTTTATTTTGGGAATGTTCCCTTGTCTTAAAAACTCACTTGAACGTGGAATAAAAGCTGTCTTGCTAGTGGTAGGTTTTCTGACATCTTTTGTATCACATGTAGAACAATAAAGCCTGAAAAAATGAAAATATTACTAAAATATAATAATATAGTTATTTTAATCCAAAACCTAAATGATGAATAATTGAGAGGAAAATATGCAGAAATGACAAGATTCATTTATAGATTTGGTGTAGTCACACCTTATTTTGATTGCAGGACCAAAGAATGTTGTTGAAAACTTGTATTGTATTCTATCATTTTTTCTTGAAATGTTTTCAGTAATTTTGAAGTATGCCAGAAAGATCTTTTCTTAATATTTTTCTTTTGCTTTAGTCATAGGTAGGAGATTTACCTGGTGGTGCTTGGAACCTTAACCCAATTAAGTTTTTTTTTAATAAAAGGAACATGTTCATGTTTTATTTAAATAATTGTATTTTTAAAAAGTACAGTGTTATTCTGATAAAATTAATTTTTATTGTGATTTCTTAAAAATGGATTGTTAAATGTTTTCCATTTAATTTTTTTAGTAATTTTTTTAAAATGGGAAGTCCATCAACTGTATTTTTTTCATCCCTATAAACTTACATTCATTATATGTTTTAACAAAAAAGGGCTATAGTCAATGTGGTTTTCTATAACATTTTCTTCTAATTTTCAAATCTTAAGCATTGATTTAGCTTTGTCAAAATAAAGCACTACTCCAAATTTCTCCATTTTATGTCTTTTCGGTAAGATTAATTGAGAAGCAGTCCTATTCCAGGTTCATCCTATTTTTCTATATCATCTTGATTCAGTCTCTTTCAACATTTGCTCATTTATGTCAATTTCGAGGACTCTTTTCTGTTTTGGTTTTTGTTTTACCAGGCACATCCCATTTTCCTGCTACAACCAAGCCCAGACATTGCTTTAAAGATATGATAAGAGGAAGTTGTGCACCAAATTTGGTGGTCCTAGCTCTTACTGTTTAAGAGGAGTTCTCGATCAGACAAACAAACTCTCTAAACTATATGAGGGTATGTCTGCACTAGCCCCCTAGTTTGAACTAGGGTGGCTAATGTAGGCATTCGAACTTGCAAATGAAGCCTGGGATTTAAATATCCTGAGCTTCATTTGCATGTTCCCGGGCGGGCGCAATTTTTAAATCCCCTTAGTTCGAACTGACTGACCGCGGCTACACGCGGCAGTCAGAAGTTAATCTGAACTAGTCCTTAGTTTGGATTAACTGTTACACCTCATTGCAGGAGGAGTAACAGTTAACCCAAACAAAAGACTTAGTTCAGATTAATTTCTGACTGCTGCGTGTAGCCGCGGGCAGTCAGTTTGAACTAAGGGGATTTAAAAATGGCGCCCTCCCATGAACATGCAAATGAAGCTCGGGATATTTAAATCCCAGACTTCATTTGCAAGTTCGAATGCCTACATTAGCCACCCTAGTTCGAACTAGGGGGCTAGTGTAGACATACCCTGAGAGATGAGCTATGTATATTTGTAAATAGCTATAAAATAGCAATGGACTGAAAAATATTTGGAGCCCTAACATTCAAATGTTTTGCCTGTCAGGTTGTGGGAAAGAAACCCTCTAATTTCTCCTGCATGTGGCAGAGGAGGCAAAATTCCTGGCCACCCAGAAGTATTCCCAAGAAACATTTTCACTTGCAACAATAACAGAACAATTCAGAATTTCAAAATCTGATTACAAAGGAAGACAGCTGAACCGAAATTCATTTCCAAAATCTATACAATCAACATAAGGTTGAATAAGGATCTTAACTGGTTACGATACTGCAAGGGCAATGTCCGCTCTCTTGATATACACATTTCCAGAACAACTGCTGTTAATGAATCACTTCCATTCTGACTTGTTTACAGTCAGGCTTTAAGATACAACCGGATTTGCTCCAATCCCACGGACAGAGAGAAACATCTACAGGAATCTATATCAAGCATTCTTAAAACTAAAATACCCGCCCGGAGAAGTGAAAAAATAGATTGAGAGAGCCAGACGAATACCAGACATTAGCTTCTTCAAGATAGGCCCTACAAAGAAAACAATAGAACTCCACTTGTTATCACCGGCAGCCCACAATTTAAACCCCTCCAACGCATTATAAATAATCTACAACTTATCCTGGAAAATGATCTCTCACTCTCACAGGCCTTGGGAGACAGGCCAATCTTCACCTTCAGACAACTCCCTAATCTCAAACAAATTCTTTCCAGTAACCATGCAACATGTCTCCATCATGCTCATCCAGGAATCCACCCCTGCAATCAGCTCCAGTGCCAACTGTGTCTACACATCTATACAAGTGACATCATCATAGAACCTAACCACATAAACCACTTCAGAGGCTCATATAATTGCACATCCACCAATGTGATCTATGCCATCAAGTGCCAGCAATGCCCCACTGCCATGTATATTGGCTAATCTTGATGGTCTCGATGACAACGGATTAATGGACATAAATCAGATATTCAAAAAGGTAACACACAGAAACCTCATTAATGGATCTTAATGTTTCCAAATTATTACAACCCAAATTTAAAAACCAGCTTGAAATGAAAGCTGCAGAGCTTAATTTCATTTACAAGTTTGATACCTACAATCCAGGTTTAAACAAAGACCTTAACTGGAGTACCTGCTACATTCCACATCCTAATGACATAAAAAGCCAAACAACAGGTACTTAAGAGTACTTAGAACCCTCGCTATCAGCTTCATTTAGTATGAAAACTAACTGACTATTCTTTTCTCATTTTTTTCCTTTCCTTTCCTTTTCCTCCTCTCCCCATCCCCTCTCTGCTATTTATTTGGAATTTGGACCCCTTAAACTCCATTCATCTGAAGAAGGAAGTGGGTTGTGCCCATGAAAGCTCATGATACCATCTACATTTTTTGTTAGTCTCTAAGGGTACGTCTAAACTACGTGGTTTTTTTCAGAAGAGGATATGCAAATTCCACGCATAAACCTCCTTTTTTTTAGGAAAAGTGGGTTTTTCAAAAAAGGATTTTTTCCTGAAAAAAAACCAAAACGCATCCAGTCTACTTTCACTTTGGAAAGACCCACTTTCGAAAAAGCAATCAGAAGAAGATATGCAAATTCCACAGGAAATTCCTCTTTCGGAAAAAACCATGTATTTTAGATATACCCTAAGGTGCTGCAGGACTATTAATTGTTTTTTTATGTTTTTTCTATTACAGACTAACATGGCTATGTCTCTGAAATTTCATTTATACAAGTACCCTCTTTCTTTTGTTGTCCTTATATATACCCATGCCTCTGTAAACTGCACTCTGGTATGCCTGCCTGAAAGCCTTTACCCTAATAAATCTGTTAGTCTCTAAGGTGTCACAGGACTCCTCATTGTTTCAATATTTAATATAATTTATGTTAGTAGTTACTTGGATGAGCAAAACCCAAATCTTGCCTTTGATTTGCACTATAACTGAAATATTCCAGATACATTTTATCTCATTTATCTTCAGAGAATTCACATATTCAAAGCATGGGAAGGCTTAAAGGTGACAAAGCTAATGTATGAGCAGTACAGTATATGTGGAAAATGAGGAACTGTTTAAATGTGTAGCTTTTGGATTATAATTATTGAACTTTTCTCTCTCTCAAGTTTTCCCCCTTTAAAACATTAAAGTTAAATCTATATTGAATTATTACAGGAATATTTTTTCATGTTTTGATCAATAAGTTTTACTCCAGTTTGATGTTGGTATAATTCAGTTCAAATCAAAGTGGTGTAATGCTGTGGCAAATCAGGTGCATTATGTATAATTAGATTAAAACTGTACTGAAGCAGGACATTTAATAATACAGATGTGTGTGTACACACATATACACACACACTACTATCCTTTTCTCCATTCAGTGAGAGTTGTGAGTCTAAAGTATTTCTCACTGTGGAGGCCAAACTGCCTTTAAATATTGGTTAAATATTAACTTTACTTTAAAAAAAAACACCATGATTTTTCTAAACAAAACAATTGAAAATCAGAAAAAATAAGCACTGCAGACTTTGTACAGTAAGATAGTTTAATGGCATGAAAATTGTTCATGTAGTCATTTAACATATTATTTTTAGATTTTCAGTATGCCTGTATGGAACTTTGCACAGGTCAAAATGAAAAATCCTTTCATGAAGGATCATCTGTTTTACTGCTATATTTGATGGAGTAGTTCATGTTGATGGCAACTCTGAAAAGTATTGCAAATAGAAGCTCTAAAAGATAATGTAAAAGCAAATACACTTTCTCCAGTCTGTAACTTACCTGTTTTCCTCTTTCTCCAGCAAACTGCGATACGTTGCTATCTCCTGCTCCAGTCTCATCTTAGTGTTCAGTAATACTTCATGCTCTTGAAGCTGTTTCTCGATCCCTCTCCTCACTTGCTGTAATTCCATCTCTAAACCTTCAATTTTAGCTTTTAAATTCTGCAGTTGTGTCTGGTACTCCCGCTCTGTGGCATGCAGACAACTTTCCAAACCTCTTTCCTGGCAAATAAATCCAATATTAAAGCTCAAAAAAGTAGTTCTAAAAGTTCGGTTCCACATAGTGTTTAGTAATAATTCAGCATTGTAAAATTTTTACATTTATTTTTCAATTTATCTGCTAAATAATCTTAGGAACTATAATAGTAACTCAGCTTTTAGAACACCTTTAATAAGAAACTTTAAACTTGTAGATTTTTGCATTTAATTTTCTAGTAACATCTGTAATCACATAAACTCAATTAGATGATCACACATAAATATTGCAATTTTATATGATTAAATCAATTAGTTTTGATCAGAAATTTTACTCAGCTGTCCAGAATGATGTTTTCTAATAGTTACAGGAATTCATAGTGTTGCAAAGTCATCATCCTCAAGCTACAACCCTACCTGCAATAGGGAAATTGACTAATATTTCTAATCTGTTATCACAGTGGCGACTGGTGACAGGGAAGAAAGGGGGGCACTGGCCCCACTTCTCCCCATCCCTTGCTCTGCCTCCACCACATGTTTGCTCCTCCCCTCCCCATCTCTTCCCAGCAGTCCCTGGAGTGGCGCGGCTGGGAAGTGTTGTGGTGTGGGCTGGAGCCAGCTGGCTTGCACCTTCTCCGCCTGCCACTGTTGGTGAATGTGTGTGTGTGGGGGGGGAGCAACATGGTCTCCTGCTGCTGGTGCTAGCCCTCCTGCCAGCGGCTAGCCAGTCCCTCCCACCTTCCAGCTGTATGTGGCCCTGAGTGGATTTTTCTGAAAGATTGTTAAAAACAGGGCCAGTCTTAAGTCTTGTTGTCACTAACTTCTATCTATTAAAAAAAAAAGTTTCCTGTGGGATGACAGAGTATGTCATCACGTCATTCTGGGTATGTCTAGACATACCGAAATTGCTAATGAAGCGGGGATTTAAATATTGCATGAGGCATAATGGATCGGTTGGAAAAAGCTTTCCTTGCCAACCGATCCCTGTCTAGACTGCTGCTTTTTGCCGGCAAAGTGCTGCGGTGGCAAAAAGTGGCGGCCATTTTTATTCTAATGAAGTGTGAGATATTTAAATCCTTGCTTCATTAGCAATTTTGGTATGTCTAATTTACATCCCTCTGGCAACAAAGGGATGTAGTCTAGACATACCCTCTGTGTCTTGCCTGCCTCCTCCCTCCCCACTCTTCTATCCCTTCTCCACGGTGCTTGGCAGGTGGGTACCACATGGCTTCCCTCCTTCCCCTACCCCGGTGCTCCTGGGGGTGCTGGGCATGCTGCTCCTTGGCCTGGCCCAACCCCCCAGTGGCTGGAGGAAGAGAGCTGGGCCTGCCACGCCGTGGCCTTGGCCCAGCCTGACCCCCAGGCGAGTCCCCCTTTCCTTCCTTAAAATCTCTGGAGTCATGGCATGCCACATTCTCCACGATTTAAAAATTGTCAGGTTTGTTTTAAGCACATGCCAAAAAGTGACCCGCACTCCTGCCTGACATGCCGGGGAGAGGGCCATCAAAGAAATCATTGCTGCAGAGAACAGTGGCTCAAAGTGCTTTGTATGGAGGTGGCTCTGCGTCTGGAAGACCCGGCGCCAACCATGTCCTTATCAGTGTAGAGCACCCTGTTGCCATCTTCCTCTTTGAGGCTGAAGAAGAGCTCCTTTTGGCACCACTATGGGTCAGCAAGAGAAGCATCTGAAAGGCACCAATTGCATTCACCAGTGTTTCAGAAGCAAAAAAAAGCCCGAAGGCCGGACTTCATTGAAGTCCACAACTGTGTGATGCCAAGACGGCCACTCTTTCTATGAAACGTAGTTTAGTCTAAAGCCATAGAACTCCCCCAGGCCCCGGGGGTTCAAACCCTGTCACTCTTTTCAACACCAGAAGCATTTGATATGGAAACAAAATTGATGCATCTTGCAGTGCTATTCTACTCCTCCAAGGAGAGAAGTCCCCGGCAGTCATGGCATATAGAGGGAAGCTGGCATTGGTATGTAGGTATTCCCGCTCACAAAGCCGATAAACATTGTCTCGACCTGATAGACAGCCCAGCCACTCACTTAGCTCCCGCTTGTAGTGCCTAGAAGCTTGGCTTCTCCCTGGTCCGTGTTATTAGAGACTTCAGGATTAGAATTGGAGTCATACCGATCCAGAAGGAGCTCAAGTGAAAGGTCTCAATCCAGGCACAAATATCGTTAGTTGCAGGTGCTGTGGCCTTCTCAGTGGCAGAATGTGCCACAGGGGCCCTTCTGGACCCTCTGAACATTCCATCAAGCCCAGGATGGGTTCTCAGGACATCGCTTGCCACTGTCTTCCATAATGTCAGCCACATTTGTCCCTCCCTCTATGGCACTATGTCTTCTGGCCATGGCACACATATCAACACCAATGGTAAGATGGCACTGTGTCTGGTATAGACCCCGATCTCTGTTCTAACACTGACCATGAGTCCAGAGCTGGCAGCTTCCTTAGCTCTGTTGCCTTGACCTGGGCCCACAAGTCATGTCACCAACACCAATGGTGCTGTCATCAGCAGTGTCTTCACCACTCCACAAGCCAGCATAGGTGCCAGTGACATCCCAGGCATCAAGACCGGCATTGATATCTGCATCGTTGGCACCAAAAGTTCTCCCTTAGGCACTGAACTATTTCCAAGATCCTTGGGACTGACAAGATGTATTGGGTCCAGATGGACAGAAACAAGTCCCAGTCCTAGTGCCCTCCTTGTTGTTGTCTCCTGACGCGGCATTAGTGGGCACTGCAGTGGCCCAAACTCTTGAGGACATAAGGGTCCTACAACTACCTTGTGAGGAGGGCTTTAAACTAGGTTTGTCGGGGGCAGGTGAGCAAAGCCCACAGGTAAGTGCTGAATGTGCGGGACTGGGAGATGGGTTGGAAATGGGGGGGACTACGGCCTATAATGGCAAGGAGAAAGGAGGGTCAGGGCACAACAGGGAGGCAAGATCAAATCAGTATCTTAGATGCCTATATACAAATGCGAGAAGTATGGGTAATAAGCAGGAAGAACTGGAATTGCTAACCAATAAATACAACTATGATATCATTGGTATTACAGAAACCTGGTGGGATGGGACGCATGATTGGAATATTGGTATGGAAGGGTACGGCTTGCTCAGGAAGGACAGACAGGGAAAAAAGGGAGGAGGGGTTGCCTTGTATATTAAAAATGTACACACTTGGACTGAAGTGGAGATGAACGTAGGAGATAGCTGTGTAGAGAGTCTCTGGGTTAAGCTAAAAGGGGTAAAAAACGAGGGTGATATCATGCTAGGAGTCTACTACAGGCCACCTAGCCAGGTGGAAGAGGTGGATGAGGCCTTTTTTAAACAATTAACAAAACTATCCAAAGCCCAAGATTTGGTGGTGATGGGGGACTTCAACTATCCAGACATATGTTGGGAAACTAACACAGCGAGGCACAGGCTATCCAATAAGTTTCTGGACTGCATTGGAGACAACTTTCTGTTTCAGAAGGTTGAAAAAGCTACCAGAGGAGAAGCTGTTCTGGATTTGGTTTTAACAAATAGGGAGGAACTAGTTGAGAACTTGAAAGTGGAAGACAGTATAGGGGACAGTGATCACGAAATAATAGAGTTCATGATCTTAAGGAAAGGTAGAAGGGAGACCACCACAATTGAGGTTATGGATTTCAGGAAGGCAGATTTTGATAAGCTCAGAGAACTTGTAGGTAAGGTCCCATGGGAAGCAAGACTGAAGGGAAAAACAACTGAGGAGAGTTGGAAGTATTTCAAAGGGACGTTGTTAAGGGCCCAAAAGCAAACAATTCCGCTGTGTAGGAAAGATAGAAAATATGGCAAAAGACCAGCTTGGCTTAACAAGGAGATCTTGCATGATCTCAAAATAAAAAAGGAGTCATATAAAAAATGGAAACTAGGACAACTAACAAAGGAGGAATATAGGCAAGCAACACGGGAATGCAGGGGCAAGATTAGAAAGGCAAAGGCACAAAATGAGATCAAACTAGCTACAGGCATAAAGGGAAACAAGAAGACCTTTTATAAATACATTAAAAGCAAGAGGAAGACCAAGGACAGGGTAGGCCCACTGCTTAGCGAGGAGGGAGAAGCAGTAACAGGGAACTTGGAAATGGCGGAGATGCTCAATGACTTCTTTGTTTCGGTCTTCACCGAGAAGTCTGGAGGTGTGCCTAACGTAGTGAATACAAGCAGAGAGAGGGTAAGTTTAGAAGATAGGATACACAAAGAACAAGTTAAAAATCACTTAGGAAAGTTAGATGTCAGCAAGTCACCAGGTCCTGATGAAATGCATCCCAGGATACTCAAGGAGCTGATAGAGGAGGTATCTGAGCCTTTAGCTATGATCTTTGAAAAATCATGGCAGACAGGGGAGATTCCAGAAGACTGGAAAAGGGCAAATATTGTGCCCATCTATAAAAAGGGGAATAAGAACAACCCAGGAAATTATAGACCGGTCAGTTTAACGTCTGTCCCAGGGAAGATAATGGAGCAGGTAATTAAGGAAATCGTATGCAAACACTTGGAAAGTAATAAAGTGATAGGGAATAGCCAGCATGGGTTTGTGAAGAACAAGTCATGCCAAACTAATCTGATAGCTTTCTTTGAAAAGATAACGAGCCTTGTGGATAAGGGAGAAGCGGTGGATGTCATATACCTAGACTTTAGTAAGGCATTTGATACGGTCTCGCATGATATTCTTATTGATAAACTAGGCAAATATAACTTAGGGCCACGATAAGGTGGGTGCATAATTGGCTGGATAACCGTAGTCAGAGAGTTGTTGTTAACGGTTCTAAATCCTGCTGGAAAGGGATAACAAGTGGAGTTCCTCAAGGGTCTGTTTTGGGACCCGTACTATTCAATATCTTCATCAATGATGTAGATATTGGGATAGAGAGTACTCTTATTAAGTTTGCAGATGATACCAAACTGGGTGGGGTTGCAACTTCTTTGGAGGATAGGGACATAATTCAAAATGACCTTAGCAAGTTAGAGAAATGGTCAGAGGTAAACAGGATGAGGTTTAATAAGGAGAAATGCAGAGTGCTCCACTTAGGAAGGAACAATCAGTTCCATACATACAAGATGGGAAGCGACTGTCTAGGAAGGAGCATGGCGGAAAGGGATCTAGGGGTCATAGTGGACCACAAGTTGAATATGAGTCAACAGTGTGATGCTGTTGCAAAAAAAGCAAATATGATTCTAGGTTGTATCAACAGGTGTGTTGTAAGCAAAACTTGTGAAGTCATTCTGCCGCTCTATTCTGCACTAGTTAGGCCTCAGCTGGAGTACTGTGTCCAGTTCTGGGCGCCACATTTCAAGAAAGATGTGGAGAAATTGGAAAGGGTACAGAGAAGAGCGACAAGAATGATTAAAGGTTTAGAGAACATGACCTATGAAGCCAGGCTTCATGAACTGGGCTTGTTTAGTTTGGAAAAAAGAAGATTAAGGGGGGACATGATAGCGGTTTTCAAATATCTAAAAGGGTGTCACAAGGAGGAAGGCGAAAATTTGTTCCTCTTGGTTTCTGAGGACAGGACAAGGAGTAATGGGCTTAAAGTGCAGCAGGGGAGGTTTAGATTGGACATTAGGAAAAAATTCCTAACTGTCAGGGTGGTCAAATATTGGAATAAATTGCCAAGGGAGGTGGTGGAATCTCCCTCTCTGGAGATATTTAAGAACAGGTTAGATAGACATCTGTCAGGGATGGTGTAGACGGAGCTTGGTCCTGCCTTGAGGGCGGGGGGCTGGACTCGATGACCTCTCGAGGTCCCTTCCAGTCCTATTATTCTATGATTCTATGATTCTACTTTTTCAGGGTCGCTCAGGGTTTGGGTATCAAGGCAGAGTTAATGACAGAAGAGTCAGGTCCACTGATGGACATTTTGATCCCTTCTGGTTCCTTCCCAGATTGCCCTACTGCTTATTAAAACCATAAGTGAAAATGATAAGACCTTCTGACAGACTCCAGCCTCAATTACGCTGACTGCTAAGCTCAATGATAAGTGATATTTTGTGCCCCACAAGGGGTATCTATATCCAGCCTGCTCCAGACTCACTTGTCGTGTATGCGATGAACCAGTGGGAACGACAATGATTTCAGGGACCTTGCCCCAAGAATAGGGAGCCTAAGAGGTTTGACCTCTTTGGGAAAAAGGTGTACTCAATGGAAGGTTTACAGCTGCATATTGCTAACCAGCAGGCTGTGATTAGCAGGTATTCCTACAACACTTCAGCATCTCTGGCCAAATTCACAGAGTTACTCCCTTACGATTCTTGGACAGAATTCTCTTCTCTTATTGAGAAAGAGAAAATAATTTCAAAGGCCTCTTTAAAGGGTGCATTAGACAGTGTTGATGCTGCAGTGAGAGTCAGGGCTATAGGGATGGCCATGAGGAGGGCCGCCTGGCTCCAAGATTCAAGTCTGCCATATGAAGTACAACAGACAATTCAGGACTTCCCTTTTGAGGGTACCACCCTGTTTTCTAGGGAGAAAACTCAGATAAAAGGATGTATAGCCTCATGGATTCTAGGACCACCCTCAAGTCTTTGGGTCTCAATAGCCCCATAACTCAGCACAGACATTTTAGTCCTCAACCTCCTCAATGGTTCTTTCCACAGAACCAGCAGGACAATGGCCGACGAAGGAACAGGAGTGCTACAAAGAGGGCTCACCGGTCCTCTGGCCAGGACCTAAACAGGCCTTTTGAAGGCACGGTTGAGGACAGCATAACAGAATCAAATCTGGATCCAACCCGCCTTACTTTAGCTTTCCAACTATCCCCCTTTCCACTAGGCTTGGGCCTGTATCACATCAGACCAGTGGATCCTCAGCATAGTGGAAAGGGGATACTTGATCTAGTTCTTGTTCCTCCCTCTCTTCCAACACCCTTCTCTGACCTCATCAGGGACGCTTCTCTTGAGCAACTCCTGATTTAGGAGGTGCATTCGCTCCTATCCCTAGGAGCAGGGGAGAAGGTTCCTCAAGAGCACCAGAATAAGGTGTTTTATTCTCAGTATTTCCTAATACCAAAGACCAAGGGGCAGTGGTCATGGAGTGTCTGCGCAGACACTGTGTACAAGTGTTTTCTTACCTCGACAATTGGCCATTCCAGGGAATAGGCATATCTCAGGTTTATCAGATAAATATTCAACAAAGTACATTCCATCAGGGCACAAGATTTCTTTCACTGTCTTTCTGGCCCAGGTTCCCACTCACAAAATTTGTAGAGCTGCTACGTGGTCATTGATTCATATCTTCACTGCACATTATACGAATACTTGGGAACCCAGGGATGATTCCTCCTTTGGATGAGTGGTGTTACAATCAGTAGTTGGCTCCTACCCCATCTCTTAACCTTCTAACTGGAATCAGCTAACTGGAATACACATGAACAAGCACTTGGAGAAGAAAAAACAGTTATGTACCTTCTCATAACTGTTGTTCTTTGAGATGTGTTGTTCATGTCTATTCTAAGAACTTCCTTTCTTCCCTTCTGTCTGAGTACCCATAAAAAGGAACTGAGGAAGGGGCAGGTCTGCAGGGTGCTACGTAGTACACCATGGAGATGTGCCTCCAGGGGATGCCCCGACTGATCTATGTGTGATGCTATGAGAAAATATTCTGGCTACCACATGCACATGTGCACACACAGACCGAATTGGAATAAACATGAACAACACATCTCTAGGAACAACAGTTATGAGAAGGTACATAACTGTTCTATATTGCATATCAGAAGAAGAAATGGGTTATTTTTTCAGGGAGTTGATAATATCAATTTTTGACCATGCTTACCACAGCCTGAAGAGATTCAATTTCAATTTGCATATGATGCCATTGTCGCCTGGCTTCACTGAGCTCTGCTCTGGCAGTCTTTAAGGCTTTTTTATCTTTGTCCATTCTTTCACTAGTAGCTTCTTCTATCTATAGAAAATATAAACAAGGTCTCTGCATTACACATATAAATATTTTAAAAGAATGAAGATAAAATAAATGCTGTTATTTGAAAAAAAAAACTTCTACTTCTCTTAAAATAGGATATTTAGGTTAATTTTTTGTGGGAACTGAATACATTTATTCAAGGTTGTAACGAAAAGCATATTGTAAACTTTGAGAAACCTCTTGTATTACAACCACTACTGGGAAATACTTTGCTCCATCTTTAATAACTGCTGCACTTCTTCAAAAGAGACTCAAGAAAACAGATTAATTTTTGTCTCTATCTTAACATAAATACAGAAAAAGACACAACTTGGACATATACTGTACAAAATCATCAGCTGATTAACAGTATCAGGGCCAGATATCTTGGCATGGATTGAACAATCATATACAGTAAAACTCCAATAGTCTGGCACCCAATAGTCCGGCACTCCTGATAGTCCAGCATCAAAATGGCAAGAGCCTAGTGAGTGAGCTTCGGCAAAAAATGAGTCACGAAGTAACAGTAGCAGCAGCTGAACTGAGCAAAAAGGGTAAAGAAGGCTTAAAAAAACTAAAACATTACAGTATACTGTATACAGTATGTACAATAAAAAGGGTTAAGAACACTTTATATACAGTATATAATGTATACAGTATATATATATATATATATAACACCATCTTATAGTACCTCCTGATAGTCCGGCATATCTGATAATCCGGCACCACCTAGGTCCCATAGGTTCCGGATTATCGGAAGTCTACTGTAGTAGAGAAAGAATGAAGAACTCATTGAAATACTTTATTAATCATTTTAAGATTTGTATTATCTTAGGTGCAGAAAAGTATGGGATAGGGTTGGTCAGGCTAACCTGTTAGAGAACCTGAAACAGATGTTTAGAGCACTCTTCCCCTGCACCTTATAACACTTGTTGTTGTAATGCTGGCCCAGTGGTGTCTTACTAACTGTATTGTGACCAAATCCAGCCATGTATAAAATCAGTGAAGTTGCGATGCTTATTCCAGATCTTATTCTGCCACTAAATATTAGATATGTTACATAAATTAGATAGTGAAGCACCTTGACAGTAACTGAAGTTATGGGGTATATTTAATTACTTTAAAATGGCCATGTCAGGTCAATTTCTTCCATTCACTCTAGTAGGAATAATGCTGAGTACTTACAGAGTGTTTAATGATAATTACTGTTTCTTTTACATTTGTGTTTTGCCTACAAGCGTTGGTGACATCACAAGCACCTGAAACAGAATATTTTCTGCTTTATCACGGGTTCTTGTGACATCAGCTCAGACCCAGATTTCAGTGTGGATGTCTTGGCATTTGATGATTGTAGCCAAATTTGTCACATTATTTTAACATGTTATTATGAAGAGATGTATGGTGTGTTTATGTTTGATAGTGTATTTATAACCTTTAAAATATGACAGAACAAATAATATAAACATTGCAGACAAGTATGGTATAGTTTTATAGAAACAATAGAAAATCCTTCCCTAGAAGGTCAAATTTCCATAACATATGTGCTCAAAATTATAAATCCTCTTTATAAATGGCTTCTTTATGGCTTCTCTACATAATATTCAAGATGTTTCCTTCCTGAGGGATAACTAAATGAGGAGAGAGTGTATGTCATCATGGTTTTTTTTAGTCACAATAATATAACTAGCTTTTATGTACAGACAAACATCCAGATTCATTACAGAGCATTCCTTTATGGTGAGTTTCATAACCTTAACATAGCATATTTTCTTAGTTTCTAGGTCTAGTCATATTGCAGTAAAATCTAAATCCCTTATCCAGAAATACACTGCATTGAAAAGGAAATATTGTACCTCAAAAAGGTTGAGGATGAATTGGTAGACATAGATTGTCTCCTTATTCTCATTACCTGGGTTCTTGTTGAGAGGATGGTCTCTATCTGATTTCTGGTGATGAGCATTTCATAGTTTGCCCTGATCTCATTGAGGAGCTGGGACAGTTCCATTCTGCTCCCATCCTCCACCTTGACTAACGGAACCTTATTAATAGAATGAGCCAGCTGCTGCAGAGCATACACTGCCTGCAGTGAAAGCAGAGAGCAGGAGAGACAGCACAGCAGAATTTTAAAGATGCAGAGCTCTTTTTTGTAGGAACATTGAAAAATCATCTGCTTTTAGTTGGCTTTAAAGATTAAGTTTAAAAATGCAAATATCTCTCAATTCTACTGTGGTTAAAAAGGTAAGACCCAGATAATGTCATGAAATGAATACAAGTGGTGTCTTCATGTGTTTATTATATTCTTAAGCCACTTACCCAAGAAGCTAGAGTCTGAAAGATATAATATTAATAATAAGAGCAAAATTATAGCTGTTCAATGCAAATTTGAAAGATCTGAGATGGGGCACATGTGGCAATCATAATTTGGTTGGCTGTATTCTTGGAATGCGAAGGAGGGAAGTAAGCCTACATTAACAACAGTCAGAATGTCTGGTGTCCTACTAGGTGAGCAACAAAATGGCAGATGAATGGCAGCGCTCACTGGAAAACATAATCCCAGTTGGATATACAAAATTATGTGGCCAAAATTAGCTGTTACTACTCGAGAGAGATTTTGGAGTCATTCTGGATAGTTCTCTGCAACCATCTGCTCAATTTGTAGTTGCAGTCAAAAAAACCAGTGTTAGAAACCATTAGAAATGGGATAGATAATTTGATAGTAAATGTCATAATGTCATTATATAAATCCATTAGAAGAGTTACCTGGTGTTGCCTGGGCCCATCCTGGGATGGGGGGCTGTGCCAGTCTCCTGCTGTGCTTGCTGCCCCCCGGGGTAACTCTCCAGTATTGCTGTCCTCTGCTCAGCCCCCTCTCTTTGCCTGTTATGGGAAATTGTCCCATTGCAGCACTTCCCATTTTCCTGATGGAACCAAACACTGGCCTTGAGTTAAGTTAGGATAAGAGGAAGCTCATGCCAAATTTGGTGGTCTCAGCTCTTACTGTTTAGGAGGAGTTCATGAACAAATGGACTCACAGACGGGTGGAGGGACACTCAGACAAACAAAGCATGTGTGGACTACATTGTTTTTTTGAAAAAACTTCACCCACGTCCACACAGCAATCTCATTCTTTTGAAATGAAATCGAAAGATCGCAGCTCTTCTGTCAAAATGGGTAAACCTCAAATTACAAGGAAGAACGCCTTTTTTGAAAGAGCTCTTTTGAAAAAAGGTGTGTGTGGACGCGGGAGAGGCAGTTCTTTCAAAAAAAGAGGCCTCCAGGAAAAATCCCAGGTGCCTACACTAATCATAACTCTATAGTTCCTGTCTCCAGCCCGTGTCGTAAAGCCGCAGGCACCCAGGACAAGCCTTGTGGCATGAAGCCGGCCTCACAGCAGAACTCTGACCATGCGGCTCTCCCTGCCACACCAGTCAGAAGCCATGTGCGAGCCACATGGCCCCCCGACATCCCATAGCCCTTCCAGGGAGCCATCCCAGGACCCACTCAGGGGCACTAACTTCTGGGCTCCATCCTGGTCAGGGGCTGAGGTCCAGACAATGTGGGAGCTATGGTCTGAGGAGGAGTCCCTGCAGGTTTGCCAGTCACGCCGCAGGAATGTGGACATTGGCCGAAGCTCTGGCCAAGAGAGGTCACCTCTCCCACACCCTGGAGCAAAGTCCAGGAGTTGCAGCAGGGTTATGCCAGGGTTCATGAGCGCAGCTCTAGCTCCGGGGCAGCGCCACACTACTGCCCCTATTATGAGGAGCTGCATAGAATCCTGAGGGGTGGAGAACCCCTGTCTCCACAGGTTCTTGTGGAATTGGGGATGGAGGCATCCGTTCAGAGCTGGCTGGAGTTCCAGAAGGAGGACAACCTTGCTGACCAGCAGCTGCAGGAGGAGGAGGAGCAGAGGTGGAAGCACAGGGGATGGGATGCGTTCATCATTCGTTATGCTCAGCCTGGACAGAGTGCAGCTGGCCGTGCATGTGCAAGCATGTGAAGTGGCAGTGTGCAACACATGGTGTCAGGAGCCAGTCCCTGAGCACACACAGGCTGTGTCTACACTGGCATGAATTTCCGGAAATGCTTAAAACAGAATAGTTTTCGTTATAAGTTTTTCCGGAAAAGAACGTCTACATTGGCCACAGATGCTTTTCCGGAAAAGCGGCTGATTTTGTACAGTAGAGCGTCGTTGCTTTTCCGGAAATTCAAGGGCCAGTGTAGACAGCTCGCAGCTTATTCCGGAAAAGCGGCTGATTTTCTGGAATAAGTGGCCCAGTGTAGACACAGCCACAGGCTGCTGCTCACACATGTCTGACCCCAGGGAGGGCCGTTCTCCCCCCGCCAGGCACTACCTGAATCAGTCTGGGCACAAGGATGCACGCATGACCCCACACAGACCGACAAACGTCGCACATAGCACACGGCCATGTGTGCACATGCGAGGCACCACCTGCTCCCACAGACAGTGCTGCCACGTGCAGGCATGTGTGTGTGTTTGTGGGGCTCAGGGAGGGCCAGGCCGCTCCAGGCCCCTCTCCCACACCTAAGGAACCCACTGTGGCTGGACACTTCCCTGGTCTACTTGGCCAATGGGGGGCGGGGAAGGGGACAGGCAAGGATGGTCCCTTGGCCACCTCGGGGTCCCTGTGAGGCCGGGGCTGCTGGCCAGGCCACACGTGGGCTTGCTGTCGGAACATCAGTGTCCCCTGTTCCAAGAACAGTTACTTACTTCTCTCAGGAGGGCAGTGCCCTCAGGGACAGTGTGTGCATGCGTGACTGACCACCTGTAGGGAAGCCTGGACAACCCTGTCTTGACCAGAATAATAATGTCTGCGGTGTCCAGCCCTGCATGGACCGGACTAACGATGGCTGCCTTGACCAAAGTGAGGCTTCTAATAAGGCAAACTAGGCCTGATTTGAGCCTAGTGCATAGAAACACATGGGCCATGCCAAGGGTTGACCTTTGAAAGTCAGGAGTGCATTAAACAATAGAATATCGGTATAGAGAAACCGTGCCAAGTGCATTGGTACATAACAGTGCTAATGAGCAAAATCACTGATGCAGCCATAGAACTATCAATGGAGTATAGTGTAGTTTGATTAGCAGAATGTGTACAAAAGAGGACATACACAATACATAATTAATTGGTAGATTTCTCTATACCGACCACATCAAGTTTTGCTTTGCTATAAAAGTAGGTGTAGAAAAGACAAGCAGTGGGAGGGATTGAATAAGGGGTCCCCACTGTCTTACTTGCTGCAATTAGAAGCTGTGTTTGTTCCTACCATCTCATGCATTGTGGACGCCTCTGCGCGTGGGGAAACAAAGAGGCCACGACCTCCCGTCTGACAATCATCTGAGAATAATTCAACAATTATCTGATAATTATAAAGTTTTAGCAGTGGAACTGTGCATATGTGTGTGTGTGATTTATAGAAATAAGTATCCTTAAAATCGAGTATCTTGGGCATTGCTCTAGGTGTAGGTGTTATTTTATTGTCTGTACTAACTATCCCATGTATTGAAATAGATCTGTGTAACCTGCACTGCTTTCCTTTACTATTTTGGGCATAATAAAGTTAACAAGAGTTTATCTGAGGTATTTTTACAGGCTCCTCTCATATCCAAAAGCCGAACCACACAGCACCACCTCTCCCTCTTGTCCTCCACAGCCAGTCCCTGAGGGTCAAGCCACATCAAGCCAACTGCCCACCTGGGTCCATGGAAGCTGCAGGCACTGGCGTGTGTACTAGGACCTCATGTGCCAGCACATCAGGGTGCTACAAGAAGTGAAGGAAACCATCCTTCCTGTTGGGCGAGCTAATCCAGCAGCGCACTGCATTGTGTGCCACAATCCGGGAGGTCGTGGCTTTCCCAGGTTCGGCCGTGAGGGCAGGGGACTGGTCTCAATGACCTCTTGAGGTCCCTTCCAGTTCTAGTGTTTTACGATCTGCTTGAGCATCCACCAGTCATTCCCAGTGGCTGCAGTAAACTGTTCCTGGCCAATGCGAGCTACAGTGGCCTGATCCCCGTAGTGCCTGTTGGCCAGGAATGGCGAACAGCAGTCACTGGGAGCTGGGAGCGGTTGCGTCTGCTGACACTCAGGTAAACAAACTGACTAGAGGTCTGCCAGCGGCTAACCCTGACCAACTACATCCAGCCCATGACAAAGTTCCTTATCCCTGATATATAACTTGCTGAATTCTACTTGTGAAAAAAGAACTTTTAGAAATATTGAAGTGCTAGTTAGTCCAAAGAATGTTTCTATCAAAATCTTAATCTTTATGTAGACATTATTCTGTGCCAATTTTATCCACTGTTAGCATAACTGTATCTTATTTTTATGGAACTAAGAAAACATTTTTTGGGGAGTAACGTTAATTTGAACCAAGGGATTTGATTCGAACTAACGTGGCCTGGAGCGCACTTCCTGGTTCGAATTAGCTGGCAAGCGGAATAGCGCGCAGGCGAGATTATGCTAATGAAGCATGGGATATTTAAATCCCCACATCATTAGCAATTTCGGTCGCCTACATTTACATCACTAGTTCAAACTAGGCAGCAAGTGTAGATGTACCCTTGGTGCCTAAAGATGCAGATAGGTACCTATTAGAATGTTCAGAATCACCCATGTGCGTAACTCATAATGATTCTAGGCTATGAAAGTTTAACTCTGCTATTGTTTCTCATTGTATGATGTGCATACAGTCTACCTATTTGAATGTATGTTTTATAGTCTATGTAATAATAATTAGTAATTAATTGCTAATAGCTTTTGTGCTGTACATATAAATCACAGGACTGAAAAGCCTCAGTTTATTTAGGAGGTCTTCCATGTTGAACAAGGGAGGATTTTTCAAAGTTAAAAATCAGGACTAATGCAAAAATAATGTGCAACAGTTAAAACATTTATTGAAAAACAGAAGCGAACAGAATGTATTTTTGGCAACCACCAGAGAAGAAAAAGCAGATACTAGAAACTTTATTTTTAAGATGGGAAACTCATAAGCCACTTATAATTCTACATTTGTTCAGAACACTTCCTTGTTTTTGGTTCCGACTGTAAGCATATGTTGGAGGATCCTTTGTTCCATTTTTGTTACTTATTTAGCTGGCCTTTCTTCAACTGACTGGACTTGTGAAGAGACTATTTTGCCATCTACCAGCTCTTCAACAATTGTCTTAACAATTCTAGTTTTAGATGGTTCTAAAAACAAAATATTAAAATTATAAATGTTTATATATAGGACCTTTATTGGTCATTATGCCAAAATACACAGCATGGCAGAAAGTTGCCTACAAGCATGAAATAGAGGTTGAAATGTTAACTTTGACAGACAGGTGTAAATTAAGAGCTTTGAGGTTTCTTTTTCTTTATAATGTATTAATAATTTTATTTCACCATTTCTGGCTCAATCTTCTGGGTCTTCTACTGACCTCAGTGGGAGCTGAAGGTTCCTAGCACTTCACAGTAAGTACTCAGCTCTTTGTAGGATTAAAACAGTGGTCACCAACCTGTAGACCAGGATCTACTGGTAGATCTTGGAGCCTCTGACAGGTGATCCTAACTGGTTTGGCCAAGTGGCTATCAAGTGCCTGCACTTCATCTGTGCATCTCCTGCCCTTTGCTTTGGAGCTGTCCCCTCAGGAGCCTCCTGCTCACTGTGCAGGGCAAGGAAGAGATAGGAGGGGTGCTGATGTCAAGGTGCCCCCCTCCTACTCTGTATCCTGTCTCCACAAAGCAGAGAGGAAGCACAACAGAAGTTGGTATGAAATTTGTTAGCTGCTTTTGGAAGTGGTGCAGGGCCAGGACAGGGGGGAGCCTGCCTTAGCCCCACTGTACCACCACCCAGGGGTCACCTGAGGTTAGCAGTGCCCAGCTAGAGCCCATATCTCAAAACCCTACCCCAGTCATGAACCCCCTCTGCACTCCAAGCTCCTGCCCTAGCTCCGAGTACCCTTGCATCCAAATACCCTCCCAGAGCCTGCACCTAGAACCCCCTCTGGTACCCCAACTGCCTGCCTCAAGCTCAGCTCAGAGCCCCTCTCACGCTCCAGATCCCTCAATCCAAGACTAGAACCTGTACCCCGATCCTCTGCCCCAGCTTGGTGAAAGGGAGGGAGGATGTGGGAGATAGGGATTATGGAGTGAGCAGGGGCAGGACCTCAGAAAAGGGGCACAAAGGAGGCAGGGCCAGGGTATTTTAGTTTGTGATAGATCTTGAATAGCACTTAAATTAAAAAAGTGATCTCGTGCTTAAAAATGTTGGAGGCCACTGCATTAAAACATTAAACCTAGTTCAGTCTTCTGTGAAGACAATAGGAAACTTCCCATTAGCTTCAATCGGCATTAGATCTGATCTTTTAATAAGTAGCTATTCATGCAAATAAATATTTTGTTACCAAGATCTGCAGATTTCTTTACTGGCAGAGGTAATCCTATTTGATTTTAAAAAGTGCACTATTGCATCCTTGTAGTGCATACAAAGATAGACTTGAAAATTAAAAAAAAAACAATTAAATTACCTTTTATTTGAACTCTTGAGTCTTGACCAAGTTCTGAAGATTTCTTTGCTGAAAGAGGTAATCCTATTTAATTTTAAAAAGTGCACTATTACATCCTTGTGCATACAAAGATATACTTGAAAATAAAAAAATAACAATTAAATTACCTTTCATTTGAACTCTTGAGTCTTGATAGCTGTAACTTTCAGTTCTAAAACCACTGTTAAAATAATTAATAATCATTAGTTACCTTACAGTACTTTGGAATTCTAAGAAAATGTAATTATTCTGAGAGTAGATGAGAATATTGGTTTTAAAAGCAAGTTATAGTTATCTTTGCAGAACTGACATGAAAAGTAATCAGTTTTGTAAGTACTTGGAACTACTATGATTGCAATTTTTAAGTGTCAAACCAAAAGGTGAATAATTAATCTTTATCCTGTAAAACATTTTTGTGGAATCAAATAAAATTAGTTTATCAAATATGAATGTAAAATCAAACTACTTGCTCTTTTATTATTGATTGATAACGACATTTTTCTATAGTGTATATTCTATTTACTGGAGTAATTTTCAGGTACTTGCAGCTGCTCATAATGTGCAGTTTTATAATATTGTTGATGCTGGGATGAAACAGAACTTAAACAGCAATTTATTTTCAGTTTACTTAGGTCTAGTTCAATGGGCATTGCAAGGCTCCAGATGACTTCAAAGTGTATTGAATTAGGTCTTTTGATCTCACAATATAGCCTCACAAATATTTTTTTTATCTGAAGAACATTTAGTGAAATGTGCTTCTGAGGAAAAAAAGGCCACCTTATTAAATATTATTTAGACTAAATACATACATATTCCAAAACTTTTAATCGCTCAATGACTTCAATCACATTGATGTCAGTGGATTTAAGAACATCCTGAGTCATCAACTTCCAGGATCAGATTTATAGTGCTGATAGAGAAGAAAAAAGTCCTCCTCTTGAAAAAAAGGATGCTTTTTATAGGCCATACTTGAAATGTGGGGTCAGTCCTGCAATGTATTCAGCACTCCTGTAAGGTTATGAGGGCCCTCAGTTTCCACTGAAGTCAGCGTAATTTAAGGTAATTGAGAACTTCACTGGGACGATCCGCACCTTACAGGTTTTATCCCTATTTGCCCAGAACATTAAATAGAGCATTGGTTCCCCAAACTGGGGGCATGAAGAAATTCCAGGGGGGAGTGCAAAGCAAAAGCAAATTTTGCTTTTTGGGGGGAAGGGGCATGATGCTGGAAAGTTTGGCCTTTTTTTTTTGTTTTTCGACAAGTTTTGCTGTTGGGGGGGGCGTGAGGGTTTTTCAAAAATCAAAAAGGGCATGATGCTGAAAAGTTTGGGAATCACCTGAATAGAGATATATTGATATTTATTTCTTATTTCTAATGTTCTGTTTTTTAAAATAAATTCACCTAACTGAAATAGAGATTTTTTTTCTTAAGCCTATTCACTTACCCTCCTTCTCCATTTAGCAGGCGCCTATAGGTCTCAATCTCCATCTCTAGGCGAGTCTTGATGCCCAAGAGCTGTTCATATTCTCCATTCTGGCATTCTATTTCACATCTAATTTGCTTTAATTGTTCCTCCAGGTTGCTAATCTGAAGCTGCATTTGTGAAAGCTGAACATTGTAGCTTCCTTCAGTTTCTGTCAAGGTGCCTTCAAGGGAGCATTTCTATTAGTGCATAACAATGGCATGTTACTGATGAAGCTGAGATGCTTGATTACACACAAAGAAAGTCTTCTTTAACAGTAAAAATAATTTATACCAGATAAGTAGAAAAAATTAACACTTAATTAGAACTAAAATTACATTAACTTTTTTCTCTATCAGTTTTCAATACCACTGGTTGTGTTGAAAATAATTTCTATGGAATAATTTTTCCATTCTTGTCTCTCTTTTTCACTATATAGTTTTCTAGTATTATATTACTAATTTTATGGTGTTTTATTGCTATACTCTGCTTTTGTAATACTTTTCTCAAACAATGCACAGTAAAATCTATGAAATTAGTTGGAGATACATGTAAAACAATTTTACTTGTATGTTAAGTTTATGAAAATGAGAAGTCAATATGGTAATATAAGAATTTAATCTCTTTGGTACATGATTATCTTGGTATTTAAAAAGAATTCAGAATTGTTCTTATTGATGATCCGTTGGAGATAAATAATTTGGCTATTAGCTGCCGTTCTGAATAAATCCATAAGAGGCAGATTAAAATGAATGAAAAATATAGTAATTGAGAGAACATAACTTTATGCCAAAATGTTGGATTGCATTAATTTTAATATCCCATTATTTCTTATTTATATTAATAATTATTATCTGTAAACATTAAAACACTGAATATGGCACCAAGGGATTAGTCTGTATTCAGCACTCCTAAAACACACATTCAGTCATTTTAAACTTACTTAAAAGGATGTGGGCCATATTCCATACTTAATTCTTGCCAAAAAGTTCCACTGAAAGTGGATAAATTGCATGTATGTAATGAAGGTGAGATATTGATCTGTAATGCCTCTTTTGAGGCCATGTCTGTTGCAGAACTTTATATAGTGTTTTTGAGACTGGTTACAATCTGTTTAGTTGAATTATAATTTCTGACTACCCAAACTCATAACTCTTCATTCTCTATCAGCATTAGTATTTAATTTAGAAGTACAGTTGTTTCTCTGTGCATAGAGTAAATATAGGTGAGATATCAGAACACCTGTCTTTAATGGAAACAATTATATATTAAAGGCATATATGCCCTTACATAATGTTGAACTGGATGAAGCTATCTGACACATTGAACAGGTTTTCAATAAGAATTTTGAATGCTAAAAGCCACTTTAAATGGCAACTATTGCAAACCTGGGCCAGAAGGGATTGTAGCTCAATGTCCAAGGTTTGGAGAGTACGTTTGATCTCATTAATCTCATGCCTGGCTGAATCTGTTTCACCAGCATCATGAAAGATCTGTTGCTGCAGCTGTTGACTCTGGAAAATTCATAATAAAATATAGAGGCTATTTTATTTGCTATAATAAAATATAGCAAAACAAAATTTTGGATTTGAATATGCTTTCAGATAACTTGTTATTGTTATCAATCATATTTTTACCGTTTTATTAAACTGTTCTTCAGCCTCCCTACGATTTTGCTGAGCAAGGATTTCATACTGAGTTCTCATGTCATTCAGAGTCTTCATTAGATCAACTCCTGGAGCAGCATTCATTTCTACATTCACTTCACCTGTAGAACCATGCTGGGCTTGTTTTAGTTCCTGGTTAAATGGCAGACAAGATTTTAAATTTTAAATACATTGCAACTGCAGAAGCAGAGAAAAATCAAACTACTGAAATGACTGTGTCAAAATCAGAATGTTTTGAAATATTATATTGTCCATAAACCATTCCACTTTTAAACTGTTTTTAAATGGAAAGGCTCTAGTTGACTTCATTTGGAGATGAACTTAGACCTATATTTACAAACGGAAGGCAAAGATCTTACCTCTTCATGGTTCTTCTTAAGATACATTAGCTCTTCAGTCAGGCTTTCAAGTTCTGCTTCCAGATTGGATCTGGTGAGAGTTAGGTTATCTAGGACTCTACGCAGACCATTAATGTCAGCTTCAACACTTTGGTGAAGGAACAGTTCATTTTCATACCTTAAAAGTGTTAGGAGAATTTTGAGAATATAATCAGATCCGAAAGAAAAAAATCACTTTTCTTTGCAAGAAAAATATTTGATATTAATAAAACAGAATTTCATTAGAGAAGATATGAGAGTAATGTATTTTTATTATCTGTTTATTTTATCTTCTATTTTTGTGATTTGGAAAAAGTTGTAATAATTTTTAATATTAAAATAGAACTATTGCATATTGTAGTTTTAAAATTAGTTTTAATATTGCAGTTATTTTTTGAATAGTATTTCCGATTTCTAAAAAGTATAGAGAAACTTGTCTAAGGTCCATATGGTATCATCAGTTTGTAATCAGAAAACAATGTTGAGTTCTGCTTAAAAACTAATGACATGAGATGGCTCAAATTGTTACTACCCCATTATTATTAACTGTGGCTTTTATTGAACTCACTTAAGTCGGAAGTCATCAGCAGCAAGCTTGGTATTGTCAACCTGCAGGACTATATTGGCATTGTCAGTAGCTGCAGAGAGTATCTGGATAAATAGAATATTTGTATTTAACCAATGAAATATGCTTTGCATTTAATTTGAGGCAGTACTGGCAAAAGTAGAGATTAAAGTGAAAAATACAGATGTTGAAAATAATTTGTTTATATGCAGAATAAACACAGAGGTATGATCTCTTTCTCTTTTTCAAAATTCAGGTTTTTTTTAAGGCTAACAAATTAATTTTCATACATGAACAGTAAAAAACTGAACATACTTAACATCCAAGTAGATGCTTTTATAGTAATAAAAGTGTGTGTGTGAGAGAGAGAGAGAGAGAGAGAGAGAGAGAGAGAGAGAGAAATCAGTTGGTAGAAATATTACCTCTTACAGTCAACTACTTTAAATATTCTTAATGTCAACAGAAAATGATAATGTCTGAAATTATATTGAGCAGAATTTCTCAATTGGTAATAACTTATGCACTGCTTATGAGTTATAGTTTAACACAAGATAAAAGGTGCATACAATTGTAAAGTAAAAAATTATTTATTACCTGATTATGAAGATCTTCAATTATCTGGTAATATTTGTTGCAATGACAGCCTAACCCAGTAGTAGCAGCATGTTTCTCATACCATTGATGGATTTTAATTTCAAGATCACCATTTGCCTCCTCCAAAGCGCGTACCTTATTCAGGTAATTAGCTAGGCGGTCATTAAGATTCTGCATGGTTTCCTTTTCGCCACCAGATAGAAAGCTGCAATCAGCTCCACCAAAGCCCCCACCACAGACTCCACCATAGCCACTACCTAAGCCTCCAAATGAGCTACTACAATAGGCATCTCCATAACCTCCTCCAGCCGATACATGACCAAAACCACCACAATAGCCTCCACCAAAGTCACCACATGCTCCCCCTCTTAGTCCACTACCTAATCCAACACCAGATCCCCCAGTCAAACCACTTACACTCCCATTACCAAAGCTTCCTCCTATGCAAGATAGTCTGACTGATCCACCACCTTGAGAAAATGAGGAAACTTTGGATCCACTAGCACTCCGAAGAGACATAGCGTTTTAGTGGTGGTGTGGGTTGTTAAAATATAACAAAATAATCAAAGTGGAGTGAGAGAATGCCTTTGCTAGGCAGCTCCTTTACCTTTTTATACAGAGTTATTAGGGTGTTCCTTTCTGGATTCCTCCTACCTATGGCATAATATTTTTTTGCTAACTCAGCATAGTGTTAGCCTTGATTGAATTATTTATCCTAATTAGCATTTAAGTAAATGGTGACCATTCACGTAAAGAGGTTAGTGCCCTGAAGATGTTTATTATATCAGGTAGAGCAGGGTGGAACAAAGCTAAAGAGTCATCATTACATTTTAATTATAGATGAGTAATTCCTTTTCTACTTCCAAACCTCAGACATAACTCATAATTTCCAAAGAAGATAGAGCAAAATTTCAAGTGATATATATTTATCATTCTTACTTCCTAACTTACTATTTCTGTTTTAGAAAATTAATAAAAATATCATAGTCCCAATGTTTGTTTATTTGTTTGTTTGATTTGCATGCAGTTTCCCTTCTAACTCTTGTTCTGATGGGATCTTAATCATCCTGAGTGATTAAACCTCCTTTGAGATTTAACATAAATTTGGGGGCTGACTAAGGGCCATACATAGGTTCTTCAAATTTGCCTTTACTAATAAAAATCATTGCCATTGTTATCATCTATAATTTTATTTTCAGAGCGCCTTCCTGCAGAAGCAATCCATGTATTTCATATTTAAAAATATTAAAATAGTCTATAATTATATTTAACCTCTTAAAAAGTAGATTAATAAAATGTACATATATACTGGAATTCCATTTTTTTCTCAGGAAAAGTAGAGAGATTTGGAGCTGGGAATTTGGAAGTTATCAGGACTACTCAGTAGATACAAAGTGTGGAGTCAGTAAAAGTCATCTCCTCTTCAGAATTCGCCACAATCCAGAAATCAGTTACTTATGTGCTACCTTTAAAACATGAGTAATTCCATCCTTGTTCTCTGAAGCACTTGAACACATTATTCAATCTGCTAAAAGTTAGGCTGAGCTTAAGTGCTTTGCAGAATAGGGATGGATTTACCTGCTTATGTTGAAGCATGTCGTTAATTGCTTTGCTGACTGGGGGTCACGGAGGAGTGGGGAGTCTCTGGGCCCTGAACCCCATCCACAGCCAGATGTGACTCCTAGCCAGCAAATAGAACAGAAGGTTTATTCGTTGACAGGTCCAATGTAGCATAGACTAGTTGCTAACATAGGAACCAAGAACAGTCTGTACAATCCATCCTGAGAGAGGGGGGCCCTGGGCTCCCTCCCTGCATCATAAGACAGCCAAGAGTATTTTCACACCTAGCAACCAATCTCCAGCCCTGCAGCCAGCCCCACCTCCTCCTTTGTCCAGTTTCCCCAGCAAAAAGGTGGCACATGATGTCACCTGGTTGCTCCTCCCACCTAGGCTCAGGTTACAAGAGAGCCTACGTGCTGGACTGAGAAGTCTGGAGCAGTCTCCCCTCGTCACACCTAAAACTTCTATCCACAGCTGGGCACTGATGCAGTGGGCAGGGAAGCTGAGGCACACACAGTAACAACAGAACAGCACAGGACAGTAGAAATCACATACAACATAACAAAGCAAACAGAGGGAATACATTCCCCACTTTGTCACAGGGACCAACATGTAATGTTTGTTTGAATTATTTATGAATTTTGTACCAATCTTTTAGCTTCCATTCCAGTGAATGCTAGGTCTTCTAAGTCAGTGTTTCTCAACCAGTGGTATGAGTACCCTTAGGTGTACTTGAGAGAAGTCTGGGAGGTATGTCAACACAACTGAAATTTGGAGAAAACTGAATTTTTTTTAAAGGTTTACAGTGCTTTATTATTTTTGTACTTTTTTCACCCAAAAATTTAATTGCCCGCCCAGGTATGATTAAGTTGTTTAAACAAATGTGTTGCAATATTAGAAAGAAAATGTGTGTGTCTGAAAACTGTAGGTACTGGGGGTACTTTAATTATTTTTAAAGAGGTACTTTATAAAAAAAGCTTGAGAAACACTGCTCTAAGTTGATTTGAGGATGATCTTTGTAGTAACAAAGAATATGTCTGCACTACAGTGTTATTTCGAAATATCTTATTGGAAATAGCTTATTTCGAAATAACACATCTACACACAAAATGCATTTCGAAATAGCGTTTTGCTATTTCAAAATAGTGTGTCCACACTGAGGCTATGTCTAGACTGCAGGCTTCTTTCGAAAGAGGCTCTTTTGAAAGCATCTTTCGAAAGAGAGCGTCTAGACTGCACGGAGAAATTTCGAAAAAGCGGCTTGCTTTTTCGAAAGAAAGCATCCAGTGAGTCTGGATGCTCTCTTTTGAAGAACCCCTATTTACATTGAAGAACGCCTTCTTTCGAAAGAGGAACTTTCGAAAGAAGGCGTTCTTCCTCGTGAAATGAGGTTTACCGCCATCGAAAGAAAAGCCGTGTTCTTTCGAATTAATTTCGAAAGAACGCGGCTTGAGTCTGGACGCAGGGGAAGTTTTTTCGAAAAAAGGCTACTTTTTTCGAAAAAACCCCTGAGTCTGGACACAGCCTGAGTGGACACTGAATTGCATTGAAGGCTGGCCGGAACCAGGTCCAGCAGGGCATCAGGTCAGTAGTTTATTTGTGTGGCTGCTGTCTGAGGCTATTTGAGGCTTGTGCTTAAAAGGACTCCCACCCTGGACAGCCAGTTCTCAGCTTTCCCTGCTTGCTTGCCTACCTCGATGAGGGACAGCAAAGCATTTGTGTCTCTGCGTGCTCTGGTTGCCCTCACTCAGGACACCACAGCACTCTGCAACATGGAGCCGGAGCTGCCCATGGGTACTCTGGTGCTTCTCGTGAATGCGTTGCTGTGAGCCTGGCTGCACTTTCTGCAGGCTGCCATCCAGGAGGTCCACCGGGGGGCTGTCAGTATCCAGCAGGCCCTGCGGGAGAGTTTCCACCCTGAACAGCACTAAGAGCCTCCCTGGTCTGCCCCACTAGGGGCTTGTGCTTCATTCCTCCCCCACATTGTTCCACTTACCCTCCCAGCCCCCCTTTCTGATGTCAAATAAAATACATGTATTTTTATTAACAAACTCTTTTTATTTAACAAAACTACAGGGGGATGAAACTGGTGAGACTGGAGAAAGGAGGTGGAGAAGGGAGGAAAGAGGGTGGGAGAGGGGAGGGGGAAACCAGGGAGGTGGAAGGGGGAAGCAAGGTGAAGAAGGGGGATGGGAAGCTCATGGTTGAGGGGGGGCTTGCCGGACCAACTTGATTTTCATGCGAACCTGGGTTCGCATGTTCCCTTTGGTGGCCAGGCTGGCAGCTATCCTGCCATAGATGGCCGTGTTCCTCTATCTAGTGCAGAGATCATGGACGTTGGGGGCATCCCCCCAAACCTAAGTAAGGTTCACCCTGGACCAGGAAGGCGCCCTTCTTCAGGCCCTGGCAGGCTCCTGGGAGCTGGCAGCCTGCTCCTGAGGAGTGGTGGAGGGCTGGCTGCCAGTGGCTTTCTGGCTCATGTTTTGGGGCCACTGGGTCAGGAGCAGTGACTGCTGGCTCTGGGCTGGCAGGCTTGGAGCTCACACAGGCACTGGCCAAAGTCAACCCCTTTAATGGTTCCAGGGAGGGAGGGGAAGGAGAGGAGTGTTCTTGTTTGAGGCTGGAGTGGCTACCAGGGCACCCTGGGAAGGCTGGAGGCCCCCTATTTCAAAATAAGTGTACAGCACTTATTTAGAATTAGCTATTTCAAATTTGGCGTTATTCCTCGTAGAATGAGGTTTACCAAATTCGAAATAAGTGCTCCACTATTTCGAATTTATTTCGAAATAGCGGTTTGGCTGTGTAGATGCTAGTAAAGTTAATTTGAAATAACGTCTGTTATTTCAAATTAAGTTTGTTGTCTAGACATATCCAGAGGGAGTGGATTATGTACATGGTCGTTTGAATGTTCTGTTGTTGAATAAATTGAGGTTGCTTTTGCATATTGTAACAAGTTGAGAGTTGGTAACATGGAGTCAGTAGGCCTGAATAAAGGCCCGTAACATAAAAATAGCCCATTGTCATGGCTTACATCATGTGTAGTGGTGCAGCAGTGAGTCAGTTTGCTGACAGCTATAGTGTATATTGCCTGGCAATAAACCTGCTCGGGTGATTTCGATCCTTATCTAATTTGTGGTCTCTGAGGGCTGTCTCGGGAGTCTGTCATGTTGACTCAAGTGCACAGGGTTAACGCGTTACACAGGGAAGCACAAATGCACACAGCCGAAAGTTTATCATCATCGATGGAGTAGAGGACCTGTCAGGAACCCATCAGGACAACCCTGAATCCTGACAGAGAACAAAACCTGACTAAATGACACATTATTTTCATTAGTTGAGGAAATGAGGCTACTATTATAGCTCACTCTTAGATGCACGTACAAATCCTTCCTCTGGATCACAGTGTGATTATGCAGCTGACCAAAATTCAGAGTATTTGTGTAGAATATGTAGATGACTTTGCACTGAAACCATCAGCACTGCCATCTTCACTGGTGCCGCATATGCACCTAGCACCGATAAGTGCCGAACCACAGACGCCGGCACCGACTTCGGCACTGAGCTCTCTGGTGCCGAGGAAGGCAGTGCCGAAACCTCAGCAGCGCCGAAGCCCCATCTGTGCTTGCCGTCACCGACTTTTTCGCTGTCATCAGCACCCTCACCACCGCTGATGGCACCAACATTCCCTCCGCCAATTCGAGATGATCAGCACCGCTCTTCACACAGGCTACCATTGCCATTTTTTACTCCACCTAGAGAGCTCTCTCATCGCTTCCAGCGACAATTCTCAGCCTCTCTGTTGCTTCTCCCAAGGAGATCTTATTCTCTCTCCCCTTCTCCACGATCCAATTACTGGAGGGAATACAGAAGACCTTGTACATATGGGTGCTCTCCCTCTTATATTGATTGTTACCATATTGACCACCACCATTATTATGACCGCCACAGACATCGTTTGCCATGCAGGCATTCCTCATATTATACATCCAGATCTTGATCATGGTCAAAATATGTATCTCTTGAACATTCCCCTGCTCCACCTTCATCAGTTCTGGAACACAACCCAGTCTCTCCTCAACCTTCTCCCTCCAACATTGACCAAGAACAACCCACTGCAGTGGAAGTACAAACACCTGATATATCTCCTATCGATCAGTCCTCTTCGTCACCTGACAGAGCAGTTATCCCAGGAAATGCCTCACCCCTTGATGATTTAAAACAATTTCAGAAGCTGTTCAAGAGGGTGGCAATTACTCAAGAGATACAATTGTCAGAGATTAAAGAAAAATAACATCACCTCCTTAAGAATCTCCAAACGTCCCAATCCTCTAAGATGGCTATCCTGCTTGATGAAGCCATATTGGAAGTTGAGGAGGAGATCTGGGAAACACCGGCAGCTGCCTTATCTACCAACAAGTGGGCGGATAAAAAGTATTTTATACCACCCAAGGGATCTGAGTTTTTATTCAATCACTCCCAACCCAATTCCTTGGTAGTGGATGCAGCACAAAAAAGGGCAAAGACACCGCAGCATAGGAATTACACAGTAGACAAAGATTTCAAAAGACTTGATTTATTTGGCAAGAAGGTTTACATGTCATCCACACTTCTCCTTCGCATAGCAAATTATTTAGCGCACTTGTCAAATCACAATTTTGACAATTATACTAAGTTGACACCACTCATGGAATCACTGCCAGAATCCAAGAGACCTATTTTGAGGACAGTCGTACAAGAAGGGTATGCCTCCACTAGAGCTGGTTTGCAGATAGTGATGGATGTTGTAGATACAGCAGCGAGGGCAACAGCTACAGCCATGGTCATGAGACGGGCGTCTTACCTCCAATCTTCAGGAGTCCCTAAAGATTTACAAAATAAAGTAAAGGATTTACCCTTCAATAAAGATAAACTATTTGCAGAGAAGACAGACACCATCCTTTACTCCAGCAAAGACTCCAGAACAACACTTCGTACCTTGGGGACGTAGACCCCACCATATAAAAGGAGATGATACACCCCCTTCCAAAGAGATATGACTATACCCACACTAGACAACAGTGGCATCAACCCCAACGTACATTCGACCAATCCCACTCATGTCAGAAGCCTCAGAGACGTCGAAACCAAACTAACCGTACCTAGGCCCAGCCTAATAACAAGCAGCAGGTTTGACTCCTCTGTTGAGGGTATGCAAACAGATGCACATATTCGTCCATTCCAGTCTCCTACCCACTTATTCCACCATCGTCTGCACCCAGTCTATCGCTACTGGGCTGCCATCACCACCGACAAGTGGGTATTGGAAATAATACAGCATGGATACACGATCCCCTTTCTCTTCATCCCTCCCACAACTCCCCCAACCCTGTCCCTTTTCAGGGTCCCCTCTCACGAGAACCTACTATGCACCAAGGCTGACCACCTCCTATTCATAGGTGCAGTAGAAAGAGTACCGCAAGAGTTCAGAGGGAGAGCTTTTTACTCCCATTATTTTCTAGTACAAAAGAAGACAGGAGAATGGAGACCCATATTGGATCTCAGGAGACTAAACAAATATGTCAGAAAACAAAGATTCTAGTAACTCTAGTGTCCATAATACCTTTCTTGGATCTAGGCGACTGGTTTGCTGCCCTCGACCTGTAGGATGCATATTTTCATGTCACCATTCATCCTGCGCACAGGAGATTTCTTCACTTTACAATCGGCATAGATCACTTTCAATACCGAGTCCTGCCGTTCAGACTATCTACTGCCACCAGGGTGTTTACCAAAACACTGGCAGTAGTTGCTGCTCATTTGCGAAGGAAAGGAGTAATAATGTTTTAATGTTCCCTTATCTCGATGACTGTCTCAGAAAGGGCAAATCGTCAGCAGAGATTTCCCAGATGTTGACAGTCACCATGCATACACTGCACATACTTGGGCTCCTCATCAACAATCAAAAGTCAACATTCCAACCCACTCAGGAGTTGGAATTTATTGGTGCCCGTCTCTATGCCATTACTGCAAGGGCGTATTTGCCCCTCCACAGGTTTCAAGCAATGCAGGTCTTAATAGACATTCTTCTTCACGAACCCACAACTCAGGTTATTGCATGCCTAAAGCTGATGGGCCACATGGCAGCCATGACGTACATGGTTCCTCACTCCAGACTGCATTTCCATACTCTCCATCGATTGTTACAAATAGTCTACAATTTCCAGAAATACAACGTACACAAAAAGGTGGCTCCACCACCACTTCTCAGGGCTTCTCTCAACTGGTGGGCAAAGGAAAACAACATCCTCTCAGGAGTCACTTTTTACCAGCCTCAACCAGTTCACCATATCACTATTGATGCCTCCCTTATTGGCTGGGAGGTACATATGGGTACCAGATCCATCCAAGGACGATGGTCACCCCAGGAAATGTTACTCCACATAAATCTGCTAGAACTGAGGGCAGTCGCCAAGGCTTGCAAACATTTCCATGCTCGCATTCACAACACCATAGTCAAGATCCTTACAGACAATGTAGCAACAATGTACTACATAAACTGCCAGGGGGGTGCACGTTCCCTATCTCTAAGTGCAGAAGCTGTCTAACTATGGAATTGGTGCATCTTATTTACCTGCAAAAGCGACGGGGAGTCCTGTGGCACCTTATAGACTAACTGAAGTGTAGGAGCATAAGCTTTCGTGGGCAAAGACCCACTTCGTCAGTGGGTCTTTGCCCACAAAAGCTTATGCTCCTACACTTCAGTTAGTCTATAAGGTGCCACAGGACTCCTCGTCGCTTTTGCAGATTCAGACTAACACGGCTACCCCTCTGATACTTATTTACCTGGCACCACCAACACCATGGCAGATTCCTTCAGCAGGAATTTCGCACTGGACCACAAGGTGGAAGTTCATCATGTAGTTGTCCAATCCCTTTTTCACCAGTGGGGGACGCCACTCACAGACCTCTTTGCCATGTACAACAACAGCAAGTGCTGCTATTACCGTTCCAGAGCAGGACTGCATCAACACTCTCTGGGAGACATATTCCTCCTCAGTTGGGAAGGTCCCCTCCTGTATGCTTTCCCATCCACATCCTTCATACCTAGGGTTCTTCAGAAAATCATGGCAGACCGCGCAACGGTAATTCTTCATCGAGTAGTGTCCTCGAGGGTGCGCCACTCGAGGTGCTGGGCTCATCCCGGCACCGCAAACCGGAGGAATTTTCACTAGCAGTAGCCCCCCCACCGGACTGTGCATGCGCAACTTCCCCTTCACGCCTTTCATCTGAGCGCGGTCCGGTCTTGTCAGTTTCTCTTCAACCGTCCGCAGCTGCAGACGGAGTTAGATTAGGCTCCCTTCCCCTCTCTGAGGAGGAAGGGAAATCTCCTAGTTATAGTTAGTTGCTTGTTTAGTCATAGATAGTTATCTGTTATAGTGTTTCTAGTTGTAGTTCCCCTCTTTTTTTCCCTGGTTAAAGAAAAAAAAAGCCGTTTTTCTTCAGCGGCCAGTCAGTGCCTTCCTGACTGAAATTGACGAAGAGAATAAATAAACAGTAAAGGACTCAAGGATGCCAGGATCACCTGGCTTCAAGAAGTGCCTTCGGTGCCAGGAGGCTATCCCCGTCTCAGATGGACACTCCCGGTGTGTCAGATGTCTCGAGGACGCTCATGTCCCAGCAAAATGTGGCCTGGCCACTGCACGAAGATGACAGCTCGCGCCAGAAAGGATCGGGAGCTAAGATTGAGGGTCCTTTTATTTAACAAGGCTCTCCAAGCTCCGGAGGTCTCCGAGCCGCGCTCTGCACCTACTGATCACGCTGGGCAAGCCCGCAAGATCCACAGGACGCCGGGCGGCAGTACGGACAAGCCGGGGAGCTCTGGCTATGTGCCGAGACTCCCCGCGGACAAGGCGGGCAAGGGCCGTAGCTCCTCTGCCCCAACTGCAGCCCGCCACAAAAGCTCCGCTCTGACACCCGAGAAGGGTTCGCGAGCAGAGTCGGTGCCGGCAACGGCTTCAACGGCCATTGCGGAGCCGGCAAGAGAAGCACCGGCACCGGGAGTTCCGGCGCATGCGCGGCTGGAGCCAGCTGTGTCGGCACCCGCAGCGCCTTCTCTAAGTGCCGTTCTGTGCTCCTCGGTGCTGGGCATATCGGCACCGGATGCAGCACCGCAGCAGGAGTCTGCCAGCCCAGCCCCCTGCTTTCACATCCCCGGCTGATCAAGCTGCACCGAGCCTTTACTCTGCCGACGTTCAAGTGGCAGAGGCTCCTTCACTGCCTGCTGTTCTGCCGCAAGCACCTCCTCAGCCTGCCTTCAATTCCTCAGTGCCAACCAAAGCACAGCAAAAATCTGCAAGGGTCCGGACACCGTCACCTTCTCGCCTGGACCTGATTCACCTACCTCGTCCCATGCTGATTGCCGTCGTCGTGTTCACCTCGTCATTCACCGCCACGTCGGTACTATCGGGACCACTACTCGCAGTCTCCTTCACACTACTATAGGAGATCCCTTTCACCAAGGTCTCCAAGACATATAGAGTGCCCTCGTCGATATGACACAGTGAGAAGATACACCGTTCTCCCTGCCACAGCCGGAGGGATGACCGATGTTATCACGAATGCTCTTCTCATTTATCTCACCGCAGAAGGTATTCGTGATCGCGGTCACCGCAATCTTCTCGGCATGAATCTCCACATGGTCTGGACGAGTCTACCCCTTATGTTGCCCCACCATCCTCGGCTGGGGATTTGGATTTGGATTCACAATATCAGGAGGATAAGAAGGACCACACTCCTCTTCACAGACAGCAGAGCCCTGATTCCCCGGCGCAGCGTTCCTCATCCTCGCCGGATGACGCAGTTATCCCTGCGGACTTGTCTCCTATGGAGGACCACAAGCAGTTCCAGGAGCTCTTCAAGAGGGTTGCACAATCTCAGGACATTCAGACCGCGGATGTGCAATAGAAACAGCATCGACTGCTTAAGAATTTACAACCTTCCCAGAAGTCAAAGCTCGCTTTTCCCTTTGATGACACTATACTGGAGGTCGCCAACGACATCTGGCAGACGCCGGCCACATGGCTACCGACTAATAAGCGGTCGGACATGAAGTACTTCATAACTCAGAAGGATATGGAGTTTCTGTTTACACATCCTCACCCTAACTCCCTTGTTGTGGACACTGTATAGCAGAGAACAAGAATGTCTCAAACCAAGAATTCCTCAAAGACAAGGAGGCCAAACGACTGGATATCTTGGGCAGGAAAGTATATTCCTCCTCCTCTCCTGCTCTGAGGATGTGTAACTTTGCGGCACAACTAGCAAACCACGATTTCGACAACTATTCGAAACTGGTCCCTCTATTTGAGCACTTGCCGGATTCCAAACGTCAGATTCTCAAGGCAGTGATACAAGAGGGCTATACGGTCACCCGAACAGCCTTGCATTTCGCCCTTGACACAGTTGATGCAGATGCTAGATCTACAGCTTCGGCCATAGTCGTGCGTCGGGCGTTTTGGCTACACCAGGCTGCTGTCCCGAAGGAGTTGCAGGCCAAGGTGGAGGATTTTCCCTTTGATCGCAAGTCGCTATTTGCCCAGTCAACGGATCAGGTCTTCCACTCGGGCAAGGATACACGTACAACTTTGAGAATGCTAGGGATGTACACCCCCCCCCCACAAACGTAGGAAATACATACCCTACAATAGGCAAAGACCATTCTCGTATGCGACGCCTCGCACCAGGCCATACGAGCAGCAGAGGCCAACACAACGTCCCCAAAAGCGTAGCCAGCAACCTAACAAGGCGTTTGTCCAGCAGCAGGGCCGACAGCAGGTTTGATGTGTTGATCGAGGGACTTCGGACCACCCCACTAACAGAGACTCTAGGTATCACAAAAGGCATATTCCATCATCGTCTCAGGCCTTATCAGCATCGTTGGGCTCTCATATCCACCGACCGGTGGGTTTACGACGTAATCACTTCAGGATATGTCATTCCCTTCACCTCTCTTCCCCTTCCCTTCCCCCCCTTCCCCGTCCCTTTTCAGGGACCCCTCTCATGAGACTTCTCCATCAAGAGGTGTCGCGCCTTCTCATATTAGGGGCAGTGGAAAGGGTGCCAACACCCTTTTTGGGGAAAGGATTCTACTCTCACTATTTCCTCACCCAGAAAAAATCAGGGGGTTGGAGGACTATCCTGGACCTACGTCGGCTCAACCGTCATCTGAGAAGGCAAAAATTCAAAATGGCCACATTATCTTCGATCATTCTGGCTCTCGACGGGGATTGGTTCGCGTCCCTCGAACTTTAGGACGTTTACTTCCATATAATGATACACCCGGCCCACAGAAGATTCCTTCGGTTCACAGTGGGGTCCGACCACTATCAGTATCGCGTGCTGCCTTTCAGACTATCGGCGGCCCCACGGGTTTTCTCCAAAACCCTGGCGGTAGTGGCGGCCTACCTGCGGCGCCTCAATATTACAATTTTTCCATACCTGGACGATTGCCTGCTAAAGGCTTCCACACTCGACGAGGCTATGAGGGCAGTATCTGTAACTACCACTCTGTTTACAGCCCTCAGACTCATAATCAATCTCGAGAAGTCCTTCCTAACACCAACTTGCCACCTGGGGTTGGGTAGGGGATCTGATATCTAAATTAATAGTAAAACACTTCTTAATGTCAACAAGTGCACTACTGGTCCTACTGTATAACTCAAGAGCTCAATTTGCTTAGCAAAATGTTATGATGCAATATGAATTTCAGTGAAGGTCTTTGCCGTCCACGTCCTGTGCCACATGTTCTCTGGTGCTGTCTACCACCGGCACCGTGGAGAAGTGGAAAATGGTACCTAGAAAGAGAACGGAGATGGAGTCGAAAAGGAAGTCTAGCTCCTTCACACCGAGTAGTGCTGCTTCTCAATAGGCGTCAATGAAAGCTGACATGCCACCACTTCCGGCACCAATGGACACTCTGGCACCAAACCAACATTCCAGTTCCTGCCAGTCAAAACCCAACCACACCCTGGCACCAGAGCTCAAGAAGACTTCCCACAAGACCAATGACATGTGGCACCGAGTGCCACAGCTACTGACACCATCTCCATTGGTGTCAAGTGCGCCTTTACCTCTTCATTCTCCTATAATTTGACAATCCAGTCCACACCAATGATCCCCCAAAAACATTTCTTGTTCACCTATATCATTGTCACCGGGCCAGGCACAGCATTGGACAGGAGAGCAGGTTCTTCTCACAACATTCCTCACCGATGGGTTCAGTAACTTCATGGCTCTCCACTTGACACTGACCAACACCCCTGCCCTCCCCCCCTGCAGTATCCATGGTTTAATCACTGTTGGTCATATTCAACACAGCAGTTCCCACCCCAATGGCCTCCTTGCAAGCCCTCAAACCAATACTGCACTCACTCCTTGCACCGTCATCGTTCATGCAAGATGGCAGTATCGACCCCAGCACGTATAGCAACAAGATCTCTGGTCACCACCACACAATCTTCTCCGTCCTGTCCTCTGCACTCACCTTCTTTCAACCAGCCAAATTGAGCTGGTGGACAAAGATGATGACCTGCCTCATTCAGGCTCTGACAGTTCCTCTCCAGTTTCCTCATCCTCTCCACCTGCAGATGACCTGAAACAATTTCAGAATCTATTCAAACAGGTTGCTCAATTCCAGGATATAGAACTGCAGGAAGTACAAGAGAAACAACATAAGTTACTCAACACACTCATTGCCTCCAACTGGCAATGTCCTCTAAAATAGCTCCAATGACTAATGAGGGTGTTATGGAGCCATCAGAGGCACTATGGTGAACTCTAGCCTCCATTTCTCCCACCAATCTCAGAGCGGACAGAAAATATTTTGTCCTGGCCAAGGGCACGGATTTTCTTTTTTCTCACCTCCAGCCCAAGTCATTGGTCATGGACTCAGTCCACCACAGATCAAGACAGAATATAAATCTACGCCTCAGGATAAGGAGCATAAGTGGTTAGACAGCTTTGGCAGGAAAGTCCACTCCTCTGCCACTCCTTCCCCATATTGAATGACATGGCTCTGCCCGCGAATTATGTCCATGCAAATTATACTATCCTACAAGAACTTTTAGAAGATCTTCATTAGCAAAAGAGGTCCCAGCTGTAATCGATAATGGCGGAAGGCCTATCGATAGCATGGACAGCACTTAAGGCATCTATGGATGTGGCCGACATGGCAGCCAGGACTACAGTGACAGCAGTAGTCATGCACAGGGCCTCATGGTTGCAATCATCTGGTGTCCCGTGGGAGTTACAGACGAAGGTGGAAGACCTCCTGTTTGACAGAAACCAACTTTTTGCTGCTAAAACACATTATGTCCTTCATTCAATGAAGGACTCCCGTACAACACTCTGCACTTTAGGCATGTACATCTGTAGTGAGCAGGGGTGGCCGCTCACTGACCCCGAGGAGGAGAAACCCCTCTTTTAGCCCCGGTGGGCCGAGATGGAGCTTTCCCCTTTAAGTTCACAAAGGCCTAGGGGTGGGGCAGGAAGTATAAAAGCCCAGCCCAGGAGTTCAGTAGGGGCCAAACCACTGTAGGGAGTAGAGGCCTATGCTGAGCTCTCATGCTTAGGCCCTGAGGATCTGGCAGAGGTGGACGACTGGCCTGGATGGCCAGGCCCAGGCACTGAAGAGGAGACTTTCTATACCCTGTCCCCACAAGCAGAGTACCCAAACTCTGCGAACCCGTCGCTGACTGGGAGTCAGGTGCAGATGGAGGGGGAGTTCGGAAGTGGCCCAGGGGAAGCAGCTGTTGGTCAGGTTGACCTAATAACTCTTTGACGTGTGTTGGCGTGTTGCGGATTAGATTCCCAGCTGACCCCAGTGGTAGCTGAAGCCACCACTGGTAGGGCCCTGGGCCAGGATGCGGTGGATTAGGGAGGGCCTGCATCTCCCCTGCCATTCCACCGACTGGGTGGCAGTCTCCCTCTCCCCACTTGTTCTGGGAGACGGTTTGTTTGTCTGCCCCACTCTGAACCAGGGCCTGGGTTAAATGGACTCCAAGAACTGGTTGTTAGTCTGCCCCACTCTGATCTTGAACTGGTGCGAGCAGAGCAGCCTGCCCCACTGTCTGAAAGGGGCTGTGGGCCATTACTTAAGGGCCTGAACACAGGTCAGGGGCCCAAGATTAGGCGAGACTGCTTACAACACCGCCAAAAAAGAGGTGCAGGTATACTCCCTACCAGAGACCGAGAGATACAACCTACCAGAGACAGCAGAAGAAATCCTATGACCACAGACCTAAGTTACAGTCCAACAGAAGAAGGGTGCAACACAACCAGTCGCCCACCAATCGACCACTGCTAAGCAGCAAATTTGAAGATGTGGTTGAAGATATAAGCTACCACCCTAAGGATCCAGTGCATACCATTCATATTTTCCACCACCACCTGAGGTCCTTTTGTCATCAACGGGTTCTTGAGATCATCAATACTGGCTACACAATTCCCTTTACTTCTCTGCCTCCTACTGAACCCCTCTTTCTGTCCCTCTTCAGGGATCCCTCTCACAAGCCCCTTCTACAAGTGGAGGTGTAAAAACTACTGAGATTGAGGGCAGTAGGGTGGAGGAGGAGGAGGAGGTGAGCCAAAGGATGACAGAGGGAGTGGAAGGGGACTAAATTAGTGCCCCATGGTGCCCGGGGGCAACTGCTCACCTCGCTATGCCACTGACATCAGCCGACGAGGGGGGGGGGGTGCCCAATCACTATGTGCAGAGGCAGTCAGGTTCTGGACAAACTGAGCAGACACTCCTCGGAACAGCATGAGTGGGAGCTCAGCCGCAGCATCATCCTCCCAATCTTCCAACAATGAGTTTTCTGACCATAGATGTGATCAACAAGATTTGCATAGACTGAACAACAATGATTCTGATACCACCCTATTGACCAAGAGAAGCATGGTTTCCTTATCTGCACCATCTGTCGATCATCAAATCGATCCTTCTCCCCATCGGACCCTGCTTGATATCTCAACATCAAGGGAAAACTCACCACCCAAACCTGAGGGTTCTCAAGCTCACCGCATGGCTTCTTCATGGTTCCAAAATGAAGAGCTTACCTGTTCGGAGAGAGTGAAACAGATCCTCTTGAATAGTCAGTGCTCTGAAGGCATTTTCAGGAATGGTGCAGTCAATGCCAATTACAACCAAATATTACCCCAATACTTACTCACTGTGATAGACCTCAGTGACTCAGGCCTCTTCATCAATACCACTGAGCCCACCTATCCGCCATCACTGTCTTCCACACGCCAGTGAATGACTTATTGCTGTTTTCACATCCCATCCAAAATGCTTCTTAGCAGGTTTGCGAAAGACACACCTAAACGTATGTCCTCTGGTACCACCTTAGGATTTAAACTTTATGCTTGGCATACTGACAGGACCAACTTTTGAACCACTAGCTACTGCTTCTCCCCAACATCTGGTCATGAAAGTTGCCTTTATAGTAGCAGTCTTTTAACTTCTCATGTGAATAATTGCAAATCAAGCACTAGAAAAACCAATGCTCAGAAGTGGCAACATTTTAGTCACTGGGCCACAGAACATTCACTAGCACCCCTGTAGTGGGGTAGAGTGGCCACCCACTGAGCCGGAGGCGGAGAAACCCCTCAGGGAGCCGTTTTGGGCCCAGCCTAGCCCCGCCCCCTCACCTGACCGGAAGTCAAAGGGTGGGGCTAGGAGTATAAGAAGGCCGCTGGGGAGCTCAGTCAGGGCCCAGCCTCTGAAGAAGATGGAGGCCTGTCCAGAGCTCCTGCCGGGGGAGGTTAAGACCGGGCCTAGACCGCCCTCAGCGGCCTCCCCGGAGGCCAGTCAAGGCTTCCCTGCCAGGGCTACGGAGGCGTGGCCAAGCCAGCCAGCCGAACCTCCCGTGGACCCAGAGGACTGGCCTGAGTCGCTGGACCAGCTGGAACCCCGATGGGTACTGGAACGCCGGGGCCAGGCGAGCCCACGGGACGCTGCAGAGTTCCAACCCCTTGACCCCCTGGATTGGGCCGACTGGACACTGCTGGGACGACAGCACTTCGACTCCCTGACAGACCTGCTACCCGCGAAGGGGGAGACAAGAAGTGGCCCAGGGGGTAGCATGGGCTGAGAGCAGCAAATTGCCAGCAAGTTGCGGGCTGGAGCCCCTGCTGAGCCCGTAGCAGCTGAACTGCTGCATCCAGGGCCCCTGGGCCGGGGCGCAGTGGAGTGGGTGGGCCTGCGCCCCCCTGCCACCCACTAACCGGGTGGCAGTCTCCCCCTTGCCACTGCCGCAGGTGCCCTACCTGCCCAGCTCTTGAACTAGGAGCTTCTACAAACCTGTATGTTTGTCTGCGGCCACGCCTTGCGTCAGGGCCTGGCCGCCATTTGCTGCCGTGCCCTGAGTTAGGGCTGGCTTTGCTTATTGTGTTGGTTGTCCCGCCCTGCTATAGGGCTAGGGCTTACTTACGCTGTCTGGTTTGTGGCCATGCCTTGTACTAGGGCCTGGCCGCCATTGTTAATTAGCTACCCCGCCCTGTGCCAAGGGCCTGGGCTCAGCTTACTGTGTTTGCCGCCCCGCCCTGCTTGAGGGCCTGGGCTTGCACCCGGTGCTCCGCTGCCCTGCCCTGCTCAAGGGCCTGGGCTTCCGTATGGTGGTTTTGGTACCCGGCCAGGATCCGGACCGGACCTTTTAAAGGGCCAGGACTAGGACTGTTGCCCTGCCCCTAAATGAGTTAAGAGACTTGAATATATGGAGAATTTCTTCCCCTGTGGCCCGGGCCTGAAGCAAGGCCGGGCCCCTGAACTATTGTCTCTCACCCCAACCTGAGATAAGGCCGGAGATAGACTCATAGACTTGGACTATTTTAAGGCACGGTAGGGCCATAGGGCGGACTAGCCACCCATTGTACCAGGGTGGAGGAACCGCCTCCTAAAGGCCTGCCGACCCACAACTAACCGTCCCCTGGAAGAGGGGAAAAGGTCAGGCTATTGTGGACATTGCCGGAGGGCAGTGTCCTGAAAATACCGCGCCACCTGCCGGCAGATCTAATTCCCCGAACAGACGGCAGGGGGCGCTGTGGTGGAGCGGGAAGCCCGCTACAACCCCATTCAACTCCTCTACTGAAATTGTTGGACTACCTGCTCTCTTTAAAGAAACAGACTTTCAAACTCTTCCATTAAAGTGCACCTGGCATCGATATTGAGTGATCACTGCCAAATAGAAGGGCACACAGTCTTTGGTTATCCAGTTACAAAAAGGTTTTTGAAGGGACTCAACAATGTGTTCATTTCTTTTAAACAGACACTACCTTGCTGGGACTTAAACCTGGTCCTTACAACATTGACAGGGCATCCCTTTGAGCCAATGGCAATTTGTTCACTTTTACATCTCTGAATGAAGGTTGCCTTCCTCATAGCCATCACCACGGCAGGAAGAGTTAGTGAGATTCCTGCACTCATGACCAACCCTCCATTCACAATATTTTACAGGACAAGGTGCTGCTCAGACCTCACCCAAAATTTCTTCCCAAAGTGGTTTTTCCATTCCACATTAATACATCTACATACTTACCTGTTTTCCACCAAAAGCCACTTCCAGATGTCTACGATGTACATCCACTCTTAGATGTACATCAGGCAATAGCCTTCCACCTAGAACAAACAAAACAATTTAGATGTTCTGACTGTTCCTATCCATAGCAGATCATTTGAAAGGTCAAGCCATTTCTAAACAAAGACTTTGTAAATGGATTGCCAACTGTATTAAGATGTACTACTCAATTAACAAACAACCATTCCTAGACCAAACTGTACCTTAGATATATATGCCTCACAACACACACAATTTGGGTTGGCAGTTCTATGTGCTGCCTACACTAAATGTCCGAAGCCCCTTCCTCCAAATTCTTGGGATACTGCTCCATAGTCATTTACAGTACAGCACCCATTGGGACACTCCTCGAAGAAGAAAAAGAGGTTACTTACTGGTGCACTGGTGTTCTTTGAGATGGGTATCCCAGTGGGTGCTCTGTGGCCCTTCCTCTTCCCTTCTGCTTCGGAGTCAACATCTCTCTGCAACAAAGAAGGAACTGAGAGACAGTTGACAATGCGCACATGTTGGCACACTTGCTACGGTGTGAGACAGCTCTGCGCATGTGCATCACCCCCCAAGGTATTGCTGCTAAAAATATCCAACTATAAGTCTAGGGGTGCCGAAACACCTACTGTGGAGCATCCACAAGGACATCAATCTCAAAGAACACCAGTTACTGCACAAGGTGAGTAACCTCTTTTTCTTTCCCAAGTGGCTCTGAATAGTCCCACTTATGTATACTATGCCACCTAGTGGTGCATAAGAGTAGAACTTTTTCCATCCAGTGTCTATTAAAGTACATATTCATCCACTTCTGCTTAGCATTTCTGAATGCTCTGAGGGCGAGTCTATATAAAAGGGTGATATACTTCTTGTCACTGCAGGCTTTCATTGATTGAAGAACAGATAATGACCATTGTTGCTTTGAAATCAGTTCCTATTTCCTACATATACACAGGCAATTAGTTGCATTGATTAGCATACGGCAATTAACCATTCAAAGGTTCTTAGCTTAATACAAACATCACAGAGAAATAAGGACAACGATATTATTACACTACATTTCATCTAATTGCTAACATTCACTTTTGATCTCTTAATAGACTATAGAGCAGTGGTCACCAACCAGTAGATCGGGATCCACTGGTAGATCTTGGAGCCTCTGACAGGTGATCCTAACTGGTTTGGCCAAGAGTCTATCAAGTGCCTGCACTTCATCTGCACATCTCCTGCCCTTTGCTTTGGAGTTGTCCCCTCAGGAGCCTCCTGCTCACTGTGCAGGGCAAGGAAGAGATAGGAGGGGTGCTGAAGTCAAGGTGCCCCCCCCTCCTACTCTGTATCCTGTCTCCACAGAGCAGAGAGGGGGCACAACAGAATTTGGGATGAAATTTGTTAGCAGCTTTTGGAAGTGGTGCAGGGCCAGGACAGGGGGGAGCCCGCCTTAGCCCCACAGCACCGCCACCCAGGGGCCACCTGAGGTTAGCAGTACCCAGCTAGAGCCTATATCGCAAAACCCTACCCCAGTCATGAACCCCCTCTGCACCTCAAGCTCCTGCCCTAGCTCCGAGTACCCCTGCATCCAAATGCCCTCCCAGAGCCTGCACCTAGAACTCCCTCCGGTACCCCAACTGCCTGCCTCAAGCTCAGCTCAGAGCCTCTCTCACAATCCAGATCCCTCAATCCAAGACTAGAACCTGCACCCCGACCCTCTGCCCCAGCCTGGTGAAAGGGAGGGAGGATGTGGGAGGGAGGGATTATGGAGTGAGCAGGGGTGGGACCTCAGAGAAGGGGCACAAAGGAGGTGGGGTCAGGGGTTTTGGGTTTGTGGTAGATCTTGAATTGCACTTAAATTCAAAAAGTGATCTCATGCTTAAAAAGGTTGTAGACCACTGCTATAGAGATTTCTAATCTATGAACTAATGAGAACATATTGCGAAGCTTCTAACATATCAGTAAACACAGAAAAAATATTTACTTCTAAGTCTCTGACAATAAAACTTACATTTCAAAGGATTGAATCTACTTACTTGGCTTTGGTAACTATTTACAATAACTACCTATAAGGATTTACCATTTCATTACTTCTCTAATGTGTAATTAAATGTTGATTTTAGATCACTTAGCCTGCTGGTTGCTTAGTCCTCACTGGCTGAGTGTCGTGAGAATAATTCATAGTTTAGAGATAAGCAAAGTTAGTTCTTCTTCGAGTGCTTGCTCCTGTCCATTCCATGGGGGCGACTCCAAAGCAGCACCCCCTGGAGGAGGGATCAGAGTTCTAACATTCAATGGAATGAAGGACAGGCCTACCCACGGCAGTGTCCTCCCTTACTTGGTGCACCAGAGCATAATGGTCAGCAAAGGCATAAACTGAAGACCACATGGCGGCCCTGCAGATGTCCAGGATGGGCACCTGGGCCACAAAAGCAACACATCTCGAAGAACAACAATTACAAGGTAAGTAACTGTTCTTTATTTAGCATGGTACTAGTTGTGAGAGGGCACCAAAAAAATAAAAATAAAGCCAGGATTCAAGAGATGTCCTTCATGCACGGCTGTCTTCCCAATGTTGGACAACCACTTTGATCATCCGAAGTGGTTTGAAAAGGGCCAGTCTCCTGGATGTTCAATATGCCAGAATTCCATGCTCAAAGTTCACAAGGAGATCTCGAACAGGTTGCAAGTGTAACCCACGCACCTCCTGGGTGTGATGCTTTGTCCCTTCTAGTAACTGAGACCACTTGGAGATTAATGAGTCTGCTAGGGTATGTCTACACTACAAAGTTAATTCGAACTAATAGACGTTAGTTCGAATTATCTTTGATAGGCGCTACACAGGCAAACCGCTAGTTCGAACTTAAGTCAAACTAGCGGAGCGCTTAATTCGAACTAGGTAAACCTCATTCCACGAGGACTAATGCCTAGTTCGAATTAACTAGTTCGAATTAAGGGCTGTGTAGCCACTTAATTCGAACTAGTGGGAGGTTAGCCCTCCCCAGCTTTCCCTGGTGGCCACTCTGGGTACCACCAGGGAAACTATTCTGCCCCCCTCCCAGCCCTGGAGCCTTTAAAGGGGCACGGGCTGGCTATGGTGCCCGTGCCAGGTGCAAGCCTGCCAGCACCCAGCACCTGGCACGGCTCGAGCCATCCACCTGCTGCCACCCAGCCCTCCAAGCCATTTGTCTCGTGCCATCCATCTCCAGCCTTCCACAAACAGAGGCCAGGGACACCATTTCTACCCCCTGGCTAATACCACTCCATGGACCCAACCACCATGACTTTATCCCACTTCTCTTTAAACTCTGTTCTAGTTCTAGCCTTCACAGCCTCCTGCAGCAAGGAGTTCCACAGGTTGACTATTTGCTTTGTGAAGAAGAACTTTCTGTTGTTAGTTTGAAGCCTGCTACCCATTCATTTCATTCGGTGTCCTTTAGTCCTTATGGGAACTAATGAAGAACTTTTCTTTATGCACCCTCTCCACACCACTCATGCTTTTATAGACCTCTATCATATCCCCCCTCAGTCTGCTCTTTTCTAAGCTGAAAAGTCCCAGTCTCTTTAGCCTCTCTTCATATGGGACCTGTTCCAAACCCCTCATCATTTTAGTTGCCCTCCCCTCTCCCACCTCCTTTTCCCAGTCTCCCCGAGTTTTGTTCAATAAAGAGAGATTCTATTTTTGAACACAATTGTCCTTTATTTTGTACATCAGGAAGGGGGGCTAGGGAGAGGTAAGTGGAAGGAGGTGAGGGAGGAATGGGGTACGAGCCCCCGATGGGGAGGACTGGGCTGGCTCTGCGGGCTCCTCGGGGTGGAAGCTCTCCTGAAGCCCCTTGATTGACCCTCCCTCCGGATGGCAGCCTGCGGCAAGTGCAGCCGGGCTGATGGCCGAGTGCTGTGATGTGCCGAGTGTGGGAACTGTCTGTCCGGGGTGGGGGTCCGGTCCCTTTAAGCACAGCCCTCGGCTAGCCTGAGACAGCAGCTCCATGCTCTAAGTCCTAATCTGATGCCCTGCTGGCACTGCTTCCGGCCATCCTTAACCTCGGTTCAGGGTACACTCAGTGTGGACATGCTAGTTCGAATTAGCAAAATGCTAATTCGAACTAGTTTTTAAGTCTAGATGCGCTAATTCTAATGGGTATGTCTACACTATCCCCCTAGTTTGAACTAGGGGGGGTAATGTAGTCATATGGAGTTGCAAATGAAGCCTGGGATTTGAATTTCCCGGGCTTCATTTGCATAAAGTCCGCCGGCGCCATTTTTAAATGCCGGCTAGGTCGGACCCCGTGCCGCGCGGCAAACACTTCCTTAAATGAGCATTAAAATTACTGACATTCACATATAAATTGTATGATTAAGCAAGGTACTGAACAGAAAAAAATTGTTTGATAATGACAGTTCTAAAGTTTTGATAGCACCTCTCAAAGAGTACTCATTTTAAAGGTTTGTTTATTCCTTTTTTATTGGCTAAAAACTGTATATGGAATTAAGAATAGAAGAGTAATTTATATTGATTTTTCACTTCTCAAAATTACAGATAAAAAGCCTATGGTATAATAAAAAACTGAAAATTTAACTTGGACACTAGAAATCTGTTTTTTTCAGTTATCTTTTAACACTACAGTACTACAATAGCTGGATTTGAATTGTGACTATATTTTGAAAGCAATAAAGGCAAGTATAATTTGAAACAGAATATTTATTTCATTATCAAACTTTAGAGGATCATAAATGTATTTTTGTTTTGTGTAAAAGAAATCAAAAGAAAAAGAAGGCAAATTGTATTCATCACTTCTGACAAAAGAATATGCTCTCTCAAAGTTATATCTCTTTATTGGGATGCTTGTCAAAGAAACAATATAATGCACATGCTGTTGCTTATATCTTCTCTTCAACTTCCTGTACTTGGGATGAGACAATTTTACCATCCACCACCTCTTCAATGATTGTTTTGATCTTTCTGGTTTTGGTTGGATCTAAAAATTAATAAAAACAAAAAAACAATTAATTTATGAAAGTATTAAGATTATTTTAAAAACCTCCAAATTCAGAATGGAAATTGGAATGCTGCCTAAGAAATGCGAAGGATGTCAAAATAAGCACTAAGATAAATGTCTTCTGTGCAGTTGTGCTTACAGTGCTTTTGTATGCTTGTGAGACATAGACACCATATTGTCACCACATTAAAAAACTTGATCAGTTACATATTCTCTGTCTTTGGTCTGTTTGCAGGGTCAGATTGTGTGACAGGATTCCTAACATTAAATTCCTTAATCATTGTTGGATGTCTGGCATTCAAAGGTTCGTTTCAGCTTTGAACTCGTTCACATGGTAAACTTGAGAAAATCCAAGGCCATATGTTATAGACAGCTAAAGCAAGTCACTTGTTTTCATAGTAGCCAGAACAAACAATATAAAGGCACACTGAAATCAAACTTGAAATGTTGGGTTGATCCCAGCAACTAGGAAGCAATAGCCTATGACAGAGCAAGAGAGAGGAAAATTTGTCATGTTAACCATTTACCATTTCGAAGCAAGGCACATTAACAGCTTTTGTGAAAACACAGTCATCACAAAACAAAGATACAGCAGCCTGCAATCAAGAACAATCTTTTCTGTCCCACATATAACTGTGTTTGTGTCCTACATTTGTCTGACCTCCCATATACATGTTTGCTGAATCTTCATATGTTAACATTGACATGAGATTTCATCAATTAAAGTTCTAAAGCAAGACAATCTACACAGGATAACTTGTTATGCCCTTAATCCTTTAAAATTAAAGATTAAAGTTTCTTGCCATGATGAACTTTACAGAGTAGTAGAACAGAATGACATTTATTAATTTAGCTATAGCATTTGTTTTATAAAATCATTTTAATTGATATTTGCTCCTCTGAAAAAAACTTTTAACAATAAATGTTATCTCAGGAGATTCAACCCACCATTAGAAGAATCCAGCGATTGTGTTTGTGATTTGGAACTTGTCAATGATGAACTTTCAAATGAACCTCCTTGTCCCCCAGTAAATGCACTTCTGCAAAGAAATCACACATATACAATGTTACATAATAGTTGTCAGGATCAGGAGTATAGAACAGTAAATGTTGTTTGTTTTTTTAATCCTGCATGAATCAGGAACGATAAGAAATAATCTTATTTCTTCTTGTTTTAAAATACTGAAATCATAAGCATCATGGGTGAGAACTTTACTTAAAGAAAAGTTGTTATATTATCCTTCTTTGATTAGTCAGTACAATTGCCAGATCAATTCTTACCAAGTCACAATACATATTCATTGAAAAGGCCAAATTATGTAACCTAAAAAACATATATGACTACATCTACTTCAGAATTTTCTTTAAAATTTTCCAAAAAGTCATTAGTTTGGTAAATTTACAGGAATTATGTGAAAAATATCAGTTTCTGGCATAAAATGGTCCAAAACCAAATAACAATATTTGAATGAAATTTTGTGTAAACAGTCTCATTACTTTTACAAGTTTAATTCTGTCATACCTTCGTTAAGTCCTGAAATTGCATGTGTCTCTAATTCAGGCTATCACACAGATGTAGACTGTCTTTACAATCAACAAATGTACTTTTGAAATCTGTGTGTGTCATAGGCCTTACTTTCTGTTGTGGACTACCAGTCTCTACCAATTTTTTTTCCTTTGAATTTGCATTGAAATATTGGGGGAAATCACTTTGGATTCACCATGGGAATGAGTAAAATGGGAATTTTCATGTTCAGATCTTTGCTTACCCAAACTCTCCATCTAGCAGGCGGCGGTAGGTCTCAATCTCCATTTCCAGCCGTGTCTTGATGTTCAAGAGCTGCTGATACTCTGCATTCTGGCGCTCCATATCAGCCCTGACCTGGAAAAGTTGGCTCTCCAAATTCCCAATCTGAAGTTGAATTTGGGAGAGTTGAGCACAGTAACTTGCTTCTGTTTCTGCCAGTGTGTCTTCAAGGGATTTTTTCTACATAAAAAGATATATTATTAAGTAAATACAATCTATGACTAGAGAGAAGAAACCCATTAATGAATTAAGAAAAAAGTGGGCTAAAATGTTGGAAAGAAGTGGTACTATTTCTCTATATATGTAACAACACATTTAAAAATTTCTTCTTATAATGAAATTCTTGCCTTTTGTTTCGTATTAAATATTATCAGCTGAGGCCCATCATTTTCCAGGCAAAACCATTTTGCATAGATTACACTTATAGGAAAGTTTAAAAAATTAAATATATGTAATAGAATTTTTTATTAATGTGCTTGCAAAAGGGAAGTAAAACAGCAGTTTTAAATGTGTAGGATTTCAACTTCAAACATTATTCATTTAGCTGAATAATTACCATACATAGTACATTTGAATCAGAAACTTCATTTATTCTTTCTGTAACTAATTTGAATTATTTTGTGATTTGTAATAGTAAAAATGTTCTTTGCACTAAAATGACAGTTGAATAGGTGATCCTGTTTTAATTTTGTTAGTAAATATTTTATGAACTCTAATTATAATAGTCATGACTTTTTTCCAATGAAAAACAAAAATAAATATTTAAACCAGTGTTTCTCAAAGTGGTCCGTGGACCCACTCTGAGAAAGCTGCTACTGGATGCTCTGGTTTGTTTACTTACAGGCTTTGCAGCCATGGAACCTCGTAGCTTTCACTGGCTGCAGTTCACAGTTTGAGAAACACTGTTTTAAACCTTTCACCCAGAATATTCCAGTGAAAAAGTAGTGCATTCAGCTAATTTAAGTGGCAGGTTTATGCAAATATTGTTATTTGTAGGTAATCACGAAGTATGAATTTATTTTGTACAAACAAATACACAAACTCTTCAAAATATATAGTAGATATAATCCTGTTTTTTGCAGTTCCCAATCATAACGATGTATTTGCCATGCAGGTATTCCAGCTATTATTGCAGTTTATGGACTAAAAAGAATACCTGGAATAATTAAATGTTAATTTTAAACAGTAGTATATCTGAAATTGGAAAAGGTACTGTGTAGTTTATGATTGTTATTCTATCAGCATACCATGGAAAGTTGAGACTGTAGTTCAATTTCCAGGCCCTGGAGAATGCGTCTTAAATCTGTGATTTCACTTTTACCTGACTGAAGCTGTTCAGTGTTGGTGGAAATTTCCCTTTTGAGTTCCATGCTCTGAAATGTCAAGGAAAAATAAAATGTAAATCAGCGACAACAAATATTTTTTCCTATATTTAAATGTGTTTGGCTGAATTGATTATCTTGAAGATGTTTACTTTTTCACTGAACCATGCTTCAGCCTCTTTACGGTTCTGTTCAGCAATGACTTCATACTGTCCTCTCATATCATTCAGAATCTTGGTCAGATCAATTCCTGGAGCAGCATCCATTTCAACACTAACTTGGCCGGTGGCATTACCTTGGAAACTTTGAAGCTCCTAGAATAAACGGAAGTAAAGGTATTTCAGTATAATAATGAACAAAATGATTAGCTCTAAATTATTATAAAGAAAAGTGTATAATTCAAGGTCCCTTCAATATTAAATCTTCCTAGTGCAATCCTATCTGCTACTATCTGTACTGTTACATTTACCCTGTTTTAAATATGAATATCTTTTCGTTGTATCACAGCAACCCATGCAATGCATATCAACAATCTTGCCATTTCAGTTTTTGCAACACTTTAGATAGATCAGAAATACTCAGAAGTCATTTCTTCCCCACCCAGTGCCCTAGGCTATTAGGAAAAAAAATCATTAAAGGGAAAGAAATATAGAGTACTGGTTTCATTGACTTCACAGGTTCCTCTGGTTCATTTCTGTATTAGCTTTCAACTTGAGAGAAAATTTATCCTTAGTAGAAAAATATTTGTCATACATTTTAAAATATTTGATCCATAGAGTCATAGAATAATAGGACTGGAAGGGACCTCAAGAGGTCATCGAGTCCAGCCCCCCGCCCTCAAGGCAGGACCAAGCTCCGTCTACACCATCCCTGACAGATGTCTATCTAACCTGTTCTTAAATATCTCCAGAGAGGGAGATTCCACCACCTCCCTTGGCAATTTATTCCAATATTTGACCACCCTGACAGGAATTTTTTCCTAATGTCCAATCTAAACCTCCCCTGCTGCACTTTAAGCCCATTACTCCTTGTCCTGTCCTCAGAAACCAAGAGGAACAAATTTTCTCCTTCCTCCTTGTGACACCCTTTTAGATATTTGAAAACCGCTATCATGTCCCCCCTTAATCTTCTTTTTTCCAAACTAAACAAGCCCAGTTCATGAAGCTTGGCTTCATAGGTCATGTTCTCTAAACCTTTAATCATTCTTGTCGCTCTTCTCTGTACCCTTTCCAATTTCTCCACATCTTTCTTGAAATGTGGCGCCCAGAACTGGACACAGTACTCCAGCTGAGTCCTAACTAGTGCAGAGTAGAGCGGCAGAATGACTTCACAAGTTTTGCTTACAACACACCTGTTGATACAACCTAGAATCATATTTGCTTTTTTTGCAACAGCATCACACTGTTGACTCATATTCAACTTGTGGTCCACTATGACCCCTAGATCCCTTTCCGCCATGCTCCTTCCTAGACAGTCGCTTCCCATCTTGTATGTATGGAACTGATTGTTCCTTCCTAAGTGGAGCACTTTGCATTTCTCTTTGTTAAACCTCATCCTGTTTACCTCTGACCATTTCTCTAACTTGCTAAGGTCATTTTGAATTATGTCCCTATCCTCCAAAGAAGTTGCAACCCCACCCAGTTTGGTATCATCTGCAAACTTAATAAGCGTACTCTCTGTCCCAATATCTACATCATTGATGAAGATATTGAACAGTACGGGTCCCAAAACAGACCCTTGAGGAACTCCACTTGTTATCCCTTTCCAGCAGGATTTAGAACCGTTAACAACAACTCTCTGACTACGGTTATCCAGCCAATTATGCACCCACCTTATTGTGGCCCTATCTAAGTTATCCAGTTTTGCTACATCTGTTGAAAATACATGTAAACATCAATTGCATCAGAATAACACATTTGGTTGATTTTCATGATATTTTGAAAAAAAAACCTATGAAAAGGTCTTGCGACCCAGTTTCATTTCATTCATCACTGAATAGACTGACAAAAAACTAAGAGCTGTTGTGATGAAGTGATAGCAAGAGTTTAAAATGTACTGCACGCTAACAAAAGCAAATATGCTGACAATTCAGAGCCCTGTACATTTTCAGAACAAACCCAGAAATTCTCAAGCAGCTAGAAAGAAAACATGTTGCTGCTTACCCAAAGTCTAAAGGTTAATAATTGAACTTTGCAAAACCAAAACCTGAACAGAATGTAACATGCTAGTGTATCTTAACGCTCTCTTGCTTTAAAAGGTGAAGTCTGAAGTTTCCCCCATTATTACATTGGCAGATCCAAGCCTATTTAATCCTTTTTCAATAAAGTAGTCTGTTGTTTCTTCACCACACCCATCTTGGCCTTTCTATTGTACCTTCCCACAGGGGCCTTACACAAAGCATATATTCTTGGGACAATTGCTGTGAATCTGAGAAATCCTGTAATACTAGCACCATTAAGAGCAAACAGCTTGTATTTTTGATTTTTTCTGTGTCCCTTTATCCCCCAATTCCTTGATTAAACTGAAAACAAACCCAACAGCAAAAAGGACTCATTACCATGCTGAAAAAATCAGAAAAATGACTGACATTGCACATCTCATCTTTTTTTGTAGTATATATTGTGTTTTACTATGAGTCTTTTTATGAAAACACTGCAGTCCAGAAGCAAACACTCTGTCTACCTCCTCATGGTTCTTCTTGAGGTAAGCCAGTTCCTCATTCAGGCCTTCTATTTGCATCTCTAGATCAGTTCTGGTCAAAGTCAGCTCATCCAGAACTCTACGGAGACCATTGATATCAGCCTCCACACTCTGCCGAAGAGCTGCTTCATTCTCATACCTTTAGAAAATCATATACCGGCTTTTAAACAGTTGCATCATGTACTACTAATTCAAAAACAATGTATTATGACTATGACTGCTATTCAGTTGAACAGTTATACTTCATATACATTTTCTAAGAAAAATATCTAAAATGTTCTGGATTTATTTGGCATTTTTAAATAAAAGCTTAGTAATAGGATTCATAATAGATTGCATAATAGTACTTGCTACCTACTTCAGTCTGAAGTCATCAGCAGCCAGTCTGGCATTATCAATCTGCAAAACGATCCTGGCATTGTCAATAGTGGCATTAATTATCTGGAAAGACAAGCAGGATGCCCGGATAGTGATTCTGTAACCTGATGGCCTTACTGTTCAACATTAGTAATATAATAATGTAAGAGACATTCATTAGACTCTTGTACAATATATAACTAAAATATTTAGGACCAGACTCTCTGTTATTGTAAGTAAGCAACACCAGTTTATATCAGTGAATATAAATTAGCATTAGAATTTCAGTTAATCTCTTTATTGCAGAAATTGAATTGAGGTGCAAGCAGTATGAACACGAAAACCTTTTAAAAATTTTTTTGAAGAAAAATAATTATCTAAGTTAACATTAGTTAATTTTATCTCTACCTTCTCTTTAATTCAAATGAGGTCAGGTGAGTTCACATCATTAATAGCTACACAATTTCAATACATTTGTTTCATCTGCATTACAACAAAAATATTCATGTGATAGAAGACCGTTACAAATAACAGTATCTTAGAGAAAATTTGCTTTTAGTTTCTCAAAACTATTGTAATTTTTGCCTAGGACAATATTCGGTGAGTTTAGATTGTAAAAAAATGGAACAGTTCGGTGATTTTTTTACCTTATTCCTGAGGTCTTCAATTATTAGGTAATATTTACCATAATCATGGCCAGCTCCAGGGCCACTAGCACCAGGACCATTTTTTTCATACCATTCACGGATTTTACACTCTAGTTCAGTATTGGCCTCCTCCAGAGAATGTACTTTGTTCAAGTAGACAGCCAGACGGTCATTCAGGTTTTGCATGGTTTCCTTTTCCGTGCCAGAAAGAAGGCCACCATCACCACCACTACCAGCACCAAAGCCACCTCCAAAACCAGCTCCTAAGCTGCTACCAAAGCCACCTCCAAAGCCTCCCCCCATGCTGTTGCCAAGACCTCCACCAAATCCAGAACTAGAACCAAGCAGAGAAGCAACACCAAAGCCTCCACCAGATCCCCCACCAAAGCTTCCTCCACCACTGGAACTAGATACTCTTACAGATCCCCCACTAAGACCACTCCGGGATGAAAATTGCCGTGATCCTCCCCCTGTACGAATAGAAAAAGCCATGGTGTTCTGTTTGCTCTGATCTAGTGTAACAAGTAGATGAAATAGAATAGGGTAGCTCAGAAAGCAGTTTTATATACAGAAAGAAATGGGTGTTTCAGCTCTATAGTCCACACCTCCTCAAACAAAACACTTCAGTCACTTTCTTTTCTTTTTTTTTATTTGTCAGATCAACATCTCCTGATCAGACTAAATGATATGTGCAAATCTTTATTGTCCATTCATGTGAAAATACATCACCCTCCAGATATTTGTTCTACTAATAGGGGATATGGGTGGAGGTAGAACTAAGCTTTCATTATCATGTTTAATCATGTGCAACTCAGCACAAAAAAGTCATCTTTTCAATTGCTCGTACATTATTTTTCCCATTTTAATATTTATCTTATTTATTATTTGTGACTGTTCCTAGAGGAGTGAGAGAACCTTGTGGAAAGATTCCTTTAATCTCATTATATTTTCTTTCAGTTATCATGTAAGAGAAGGAAAAAAAAAATATTTTCTAGAGAAAATCACTAAAGATTGAGCAGAAAGCCATACCAGCACTTTGATGCAAATAATGAGTATGTATGGAGAAGAGTTTACAGAGATTTATTTCTGACATATCATACAGCCATTTTATATTGGACTTTTTAAAGGTTTTGCCATGTTTCTCTAATTTGTTTGAAATGATTCAAGACTGTACTGTCTTTGTACTTTGTCCCAATGAGAAGGGGGTTTACAGCATAAATAAAACATGGATATCTACCAGGATTTGTATTTGAGTCTCCCTTGCACTACCATCCCAAAGTTATGTATCTATGAGTAAAGAAGGAAATATTAGGTCCAAGAGTCACTTTTTCTGAGCACTAATTTTATTATTCAGCTATATTAATACTATTTTCCCTATTGAACTCAGACTGTCCATAGACTGGCATATCCATTTTGTTTTGTGTTCCTTTGAACTGTGTTTCCTTCACAGACAACTTATGTAGTAAAATTGTGTAGTGATGGGAAGAAAAAGGGAAAGGGAGGGAGTTGAGTTGGTACACCTGAAACTTTTTAATATATTTGTAATTGGATATATAATGTGCTACCATATCAATTTTATGTTTTCAAAGGAATTTAGTTCTTGGAAAGTTTCTGTTACACATGTAAATCTGGACTAAAGGATTGTACCCTTCTCTAACCAACTTTTAAAGTTAGGAAAAAATTATATATAAAAATCATATAGAAAGTTCAATAAGAGGTAATATACATAAAATACACAAAGACTTTTTATTGTCAAACTGAAGTCACCATTGTTTTTTATATAATTTGCTAATATCCCAAAGTAGGGGTACTAGTCTCTTGGGTGGATGATGGTTGTCTTCTGTTATGACTAGAGCGTAGTGAAACTTTTAGACTGAAACTTTTTGATGAGAAATGAAGATTGAGAGACACCTAAACATTTTGTGAATTAACATTAATTTTGCCTAATTGTTTCCATCAAAAATGTCAAAAAAATAAAAATAGTTAACTGAAAATGTCAGCAAACTTACTTCTTGGTTTGTCCTGAAATAATAGCAACAATGCTAATTAATACTAATTAATAATCCATATAATATTTTTATTGCCACTGAAGCAAAATTCATTATTTTCCCAGCTGTACTTACGATAGTTGACTCAAGAAGAGAGGGATAACCTCCTAGGTACAGTTGTTTGGGGACTTTAGTACCTTTAGATTTTTAATTAATAATGACTTATCAGCCCATTTGCAATGTGGGCAATTATTAGATAGTGCTCTCTCTTTTCTAGCCATTCCTGTTCCATATGAGATTAATTGTGAAAATCAGAAAGTTTAGTGGGTTATCTGAAAAATATCTCTTTCCCTGCTACACAACTCGTAAAGTTCACTGGAGAATCTTAAGTAAAATTGTATCATATGACAATACACAAACTGGTAGATTGCCCATGCATCTTTGGCAATTTTTGATGTTTGGGTTTTTAACCATGCAACCTTAATGGGCTTTTAACACAGTTTTTTGTGTGAAATACTACAGTGTTTTACAAGATGATTTATAATCTCCTACCATTACATATTTCTTTTCTTTTTTCCCAGTATCAAAAACTGTATCATCTTTAGGTGTGAATTGTACTACTGTTCAGGAGACTCAGAAAATGGCAATTTTATTTATAAGTAGGTTCTCATAGTAGTGCTCATCACCATATTATTTATTCCTTACTAGCTGGAGTTATCTGGCATTGTTCGGGAAAGTTGATATAACTGAGGTGAGGAGCCTGAGGGGAGGGAGTGAGAAGGGAGCCGTGTGCCTGCTGCCGGCGCCCGAGCCCGCCCTCCGCTTCCTTGTTCCTTCTCTGGTCTAGTGAATGACTGTCCCTGCCGCTTCCCCCGGGAAGCCGCTTCTTCCCGCACTGACAAGCTCCATGCAGTCCTGGGGAAAGGCATCAGTCTCTCATCTCTTCCCTCCTGCAGTCCCTTAAAACCTTCTCCTGGAGGAAAGGTTATCCCATGCAAAGTTTGGTTGCGGTAGTTCTTATAGTGTCCAAGTTATTAGAACACAAACAGACAAACGTTCTCCTTTATATATTAGATTAAACTGTGGAATGTGGAATTTGTGCTCTCCTGTGAGTGTGGTTTTTTGAGGTGGAAGAGCAGGAAGCAGAGTCTGAAAACACCTTGCACTACACTGCCAGCACTGCACTGTGCTATGCTAGCTAGCAGGATGCTTTATGTCAACACTAATTTGAATCATGGGAGGCATATATAACATGGGGCAGGCAAAATGATTTCATCTGTAATAATCCTCAAGGAAAAAGGGAAAGGGGAGACAATCTTATACATTTATTGGGCGAACAATTAAGTTAAAATCCTTACACAAATTTCTTGGCTATAAAAATCTCATTTTCAGGTGTAGATGTGTGTAGATCTTTAAAAATAGCTATTGGACTGAAAGCTGATAGTGCAATATTATTTTCTGACTTGTATCTAAAGATCAAATATAAGTTATAGGTTTAAATATGGGAATGCTTTAAGTCAAGACATATTTTCAGTAAGCAGAAAACTTTCTTTGTCATAACTTGATTATATACTTGTGTCACTGTGAGTTTCTAACTTTTTAATTTATCCACATCCTGCAGCATGGGTATGTATTTGACAGAATTTTGGTCTCAGTTGTATTAGTGCCAGAGAACAAAGGAAAAGTCAGGTTTCATTAAAAGCATTTTTTGTTTAGAAAAGAACCAGCCGGATGGTGTCTGATTCATGGTTGTGAAAGATAAAAAGTATAATCTTTGACAGCTGAGTGTAATACAGCTCATAATAGAATGAGCAGGTGACTTTTCAAAAGGAAAAAGATTTTTTGTGTTTGTTTTGTCAAGAGGATAATGTGTACTTACTAAACTAATACTCTGTGTGAAAGACGATATGCAGTTTGCATTTACTGCTTGAAAAAGGTGTTTGTACAATTTTTCTTAATAACTTTTAGCCCAGTGATTCAGATACTCTCCTAGGATGTTAGTGACACCCAGTTCAAGTCCTCTCTCGATGTGATGTGAAAAGGGATTTAAACAATAATCTGCCATCTCTATGTAACCATTGGTACATGGCATGTTCTAATGTGGCAGATGCTTCAGTCTCTCCTATGGAGGCCGTGGCAGTGCAGATAATATAAATAATTAAAAACTCATTCAAGCAGGGGGACTGGCATGTGGGTCTTTCACATTCTGATTGAATACTCAAATAAGCAGGTTATAGTGTCATGGCCAACCAAACAGGAAAGAGATGCATATTGGTAGTAGCAGACTATACCATTAGTTACTCTGAGGCCGTTGCCTATTCTAATACAGAGACTAAAACACTGGCTAGGGCTCTGTTCACTGTATTCAGCTAAGTAGATTTTCCAGAGATCTTCTCAGAGTGAGTGTCAAATTTCATGTCCCAGTTATGGTGAATTATGGTAGATGTGTGGGGTAAAACATCTGCCCCATATCACTCAGAGACAAACCATTTAGTTGAAGTGCTCAATGGAACTCTAATATTTATGCTGAGAATGTATGTAACCAAGAGGTTAAGTGACAGGCATGTAATATTACCCTATCAGTTATTTGCTTTTTTCTACTTGCAATGATAAAAATAAGAGCCAATGCAGCCTAGAAACTTGCAGATGCAACTTGGAGTGCATCAGTGTCATGAACATCTAGTATATTTAGTAGCTGCATATTGTGCACTGGTATGGAGCAGATGCAGCCACACATGACTTACGGATACCCAGTAGAATAGAGCGATGCACTACCTCAGTGGTGTGCAACCAGTGGGTTGCGACCCCAAAGGGGGTCGTGGATGTCTTCCCAGGGGGGCGCGGGGCTTAGCTCCAGCTGGCTGGTTGCTGGGCCCGGCAGTTGGTGGCCCCCATGGTGCGGTGCTTAGATCTGGCCAGCTGGGGCCTGGGCCCAGCAGTTGGAGGCCTCCGCAGCGCGGGGGTCGCATATCAAAAAAGGTTGCACACCACTGCACTAAGTTTCTTTGCAGTCTACACATAGCCTAACTCTGGGTACATCTAAACTACATGGCTCCATCTACAGAGCCATGTAGTTTAGACATATGCAGAGTTAGGCTCTGTCTAGACTGCAAAGAAACGTCGAAAAAAGATACACAAATTGTGAATGCAATTTGCGTATCTTTTTCTGCTTTTTTTTGGAAGAGGCTTTTCCTAAATTTGGCCCATCTACTCCTCTTTTGGAACATCCCTTCTTCCTCATACAATGAGGAATACAGGGATGCTGAAAGAACATGTCCGCTTTTTCAGAAACTGTTCCGAAAAAGCAGATGCATTCCTTAGATACAGCATAACTTTTCTGGGATACCTCAGGTATCCCGGAAAAGTTCTGCAGTGTAGATATAGCCTCAGCCTACAACAAAATCAAACTTATTAAAAGCAAAAAGGGGACCCAACATTAATTTGGGAAAACATTGAAACCATAATTCAAAAGCACATGACCATAAGTAAGCACTTGCCTCTATTTTTCATCTAGCAGCATGAAAGTACAAAAACAAATGTCCCTTAACACACTTTCCCTTTTCCCTAAATGGCACCCTACTCACCATCGGGAGTCTTTGGTTAGCAAAAGTTCAGAAGTGTGTTCATGGGCAGGACGGATAGCCTTGGGCAACACCTCTGCTGCTGCTGGCCCTCTGCCACCACAGGCTGCTATCCCGCTGCCTCTTTCTGCTCTGTCATCACATTCTGAAGTTCTATCATTTATGCAGCTCTCAGAGATATCAGCAGATAGTGAGGAATCGCACTGCTAGGGCAGTTTCTGGGTTACCTTTGTCTGTTACTACACAAAATCTAAGGCTGTGTCTACACAGCTACTTTAGCAGTAAAACTTTAATCATCCAGGCGTGTGAAAGCACTTTCCTGAGCAGCAAAAGTTTTAGTGCTAAAGAGTCGCAGTATAGACAACTCTTTATCACAGTGTTTCTTAAACTTTTGAAGACCGAGGAACACCAAGCATTTTTTGTTAAGCAAAAAAAAAAAAAAAAAATGTTGCCTGCCCCTTTAAGGGTGGCCATTTTGAATTCTGTTGTTCTCCCCGGCACACCTCCAACTGCTTCGCGGCATACCGGTGTGCCACGGAACAGTTTAAGAAATGCTGCTTTATCACCAGGAGCCATGCTCCTAGCCGTCTAACTACCACTCCTCATTAGGGATGTTTTTTAGTTGCTGGGAGAGCTCTTCCCTGGCAATAAAACATGACTACATTGCCAATGTCATAGTGCTGAGTGGCAGCGCTGCTGCACCCATGATAAAATGAGGACATATTCTTAGGCTTACCCCTTAGACTTGCTCAGCAACCAGAGTAGCTCTTGGACTCACCAGCTAGAAACAGAACTCTTAATTGAGTCTAATCAGCTCTGTCATGCAGCTGAGGAAGGTAGGCTAAATGGTGTCTAGAACTAGGCAGCAGTCACAACACCACTGGGAAAAACTGTCCCCACCCAGCCTCATCTTCACGGGGATTTGGCATTCCTACCTCTTGCCTAGCAAGTGAGGTTCAGTTTGGGTGACTCCTTTAGTCAGGGCATGTTAAGTAAGTACAGTTCTGCTTCCTTTTACTTGTACTTGGCTTATAGAGGATTCCATTTCATTGCTCCTGCATTCAAATATTGAGTGATTTGTAATCTTGTTCCTGCTGCCTGACTGACTTCCTGGTATTGTCACTTTGCCTCTCTTCTTGACCCTGACTCCTGATCTGCCCTGTCCCAGACTCTGACAACCCAAGTCTTCCTGACATTTGGCTTGGTCTGCCTTCTGGCTCATCTTGGAACTCTGCTATCCTGTGAACTTGATTCTTGCTCTGCCATTTGACCTATCTGAAATTCTGGTCCACGCGTATCCAGATCTGGCTTGCTTCCTGCCTCCCAACTGCTGCTCTCACTGCTAGATCAGGCCACCTCTGTGTTCCAGTCAATGACAATAAGCTCTCTAGAACTAACAAAGGGTATTTATTGGTAAATCCCATTGGACAGCAACGCACAGACAAAAGCCACTTTCATTACTTATTTAGGACTTTTTTAGTTCAAAGTGTTACTTTTCTGGTTAATTCAGGGATGGGGAACCTATTGTCTGCATGGTGCATTTAGCATGAGGCTTAGGCTTCCTCCCCTTCTCTGCAATGGGGTGAGTTGGCAGGGGTGCTTCAGCCCCATGGCATGCCTCTGGGCCTCAGTACCACCCCACTTGGCTGGAGCATCAGTGCTGGCTCCCTGCTGCAGGTAGGTGGGTGCCTGGAGCCTTGCTGGCCAGATCAAAGCAAGCTGCCGGCTTCATCTGGCTCGTGGGCTCTGCCTGGCAAGGGGAGGGAGTGGCTTTGTATGCTGCCACTCCCCCTCCACTCCCAGCTGGGGAAGGGGTAGCACAGAAAAGCTAGTTCAGGGAAGCTCTGTTCCTGAGTTCACATGTAGGCTCCATCCCCATCACTCCCATTGGCCAGGAATCGTGGCCAATAGGAGCAGTGGGGAAGAGGGCATTGCCTGCGAGTGTAGGGTGGCATGGAGCCACCTGTGACCCCCCTGAGGTAGGCACCCCAAATCTCTGCCCCTTCCCAGATTCCCCCTCCCCATCCAGACTCCACACTCCCAGCCTACTCCTGCATCCTCCTTCCCCTCAAGGCTCTCCACTCCTGCACCTTACCCCTCCAATGTTAACTGACCAATAGCCAAGACTAAAAAGCAAAACCAATCTTTCATAAGCTTGGCTAACTATTATTGCTGATTTGTAAATGGTTTCAGTGACATTGTGTCTGCTTATACCAGAGGTGTGCAAAAAGACAACTCAGCAAACAATGTAGATGACAACTTGTCAGACAGATTTCAACGAGGTAAAGAAAACTCTGTCCTGGTCAGTCCAGATTTCGATAAAATGTTTGACCTGTCTGTGTGTCTATTATTTTATGTGTACATTTGAGTATTGTTGAGAATATTTGAGGGATAAACATAGGTGTCATGCATTTTATGCAGAGAAGGTTAATTAAAGGTGAAAATTAACCTTTTCAACTTGGATTAACTAGGGTTACCAGGTGTCCGATTTTGAACCAGATAGTTCAGTATTTGAGCTTTCTGTCCGGGAAACAAATTGAGAAAATACCGGACATATAAATGTCCAGTATTTTCTAATTAAATAAGTTTTATTATTATCATGAGTATCAATACATAGTTGCATACTTCCTGGCTGGAAGACACGCTCACGCAGCATGAATGGTTATGCCAGCCAGGCAGTACGCAACTATGCAGTAGGGGGGGAGGGGAAGTGGGATAGAAACCCTAGGGCTAGACTCTCACCCGTGAGCTCTTCTGGGACCATGCGTGGGATGGGCAATGCCCTGGGATGTGCATGCGCCAGGGCCAGCCATGCTCCCTGCTGGCTGGTTTCCCCTCACCCCCCGCTCTACTTCCCCAGCCAGCCCTGCTCCCCCTGACTCCCTCCTGTCCAGCTCCCCACCCCCCGACCTCTTCCTGGCCAGCCCTGCTCCCTGCCGGCCGTTTCCCCCCCGATCTCCTCTGGCCAACCCCGCTCCCCCCAACCTCTTCCTGACAAGCCCTGCTCCTCACCAGCCAGTTCCCCCCAATCTCTCCCACCAGCCCCACTCCCTCTGACCTCCTCCCAGCCAGCCCTGTTCCCCACTGGCTGGTTTGGTTCCTCCCCCCCCCCGGATGTCCCCTGGCCAGTCCCACTCCCCACCAACATCCTTCCGACCAGCCCTGCTCCACACCGGCTGGTTCCCCCCATCTACCCCACCAGCCCTGCTTCCCCCAACCTCCTCCGGTATTTTTGTCGAAACACTCTGGCAACCCTAGGATTAACATATTTTGAGAAAAGTTTGGCAAATTGTTGGAATTACTAGGACCACATTAATCTTCACACTCAAGAAAAGCAGACACCAGTAGGCTGTCTACTGTAACACCAGATGCACAGATACCATATGTTACATGTAAAGTTTATTACCAGAAGTACAATGGAAGTAATATTGATAATTTAAGTTTCAATAACATTAAAGTACACGGCACAGATATCATGCTAAATCTTTTGTACTTACTTGTATGATCACCATAATTAAGCTTTTTCATAAACTTAGAACTACATCGTAATTGCATATTACTGAACATTATTTTTTAATTATTCTTAGGAAATCCATAGTAATTGCTATAATTATAGGTACCATAGTTAAGATATATAGAAATAATTATGGATTTATAATAGAACGGCATTCACTTTGTCTACATACAATATTCTCTCACTGAATGGCCCTCATTTTGTAATCAACCCACCATGTAAGTAAAGAGCTTTTAAAGATATTTGTGTCTTGTAATTTAATGATGCAAAGCAATTTTGATTAATGGTCAAAAATGAGGATAAAGCACGTTGTTTCCCAGTCGAAAACTCCCAGATTATCTTTCAGCTTGATTCAAGTACCATTGAAGTAAATAGAAAGTCTACCATTGGACTTATGTGGAGGTTTCTACAATATAGAGTTTTGGTGCCAAAAAGGCAGCTTTTGGTAATGAAACTGTGGAGGTGCATACATTAAAATTCCATTTTTGCTGACAAAACTTTTCAGTTTTGGCAGCAAAATGAAACCACCTTGATGAGAGGCATAAATCTTTTTGTGGCAAACTTAATGCAACAGTACATCAATGTAGAAGATGAAGATTGCTATATTGCCATATTGACTCCAGTATCCCATAATGCCTGCCTGGACCACTATTCACCATTTGGAACTCAGCAGCCCTTCAGACATGCATCCCTCCCCTTTTACAGCTCTGGGGATGTCCTGACAGCATTAGGAAAATAGAGGCAGGCAGGCAGAGCTGGATGTGCATGTGCTTGAGAGATTTCTGTGCCGTGCAGAGCCAGGGCGGGAGGCAGAGGCTGATGTCAGGCATGTCCCCCCTCCCCTGCTCCAGGCCTTATTGCTTTCTGAACTTAGAGACAGCTGGCTAACACACTCGCTCTCCCTTAACACGTACAATCCCGCAACACGCTCTGTCTCTCGCTCTCCCTCACCTACATACCCTTTTTGTCACATGTTGTCCCTACTCCAACCAACACTTTAGTTGAAAAGCAGCTAGCAAAATCTAGTAGGATGCCCATGGATCGATGGAATCGAGAAACCTGCAACAATGTATGTACCTACCTCACGAGGCATTGCAAATCCTTTCCAAAACGCCCTATGCTCATTTGCACAATGGAATGGCTATCTAGTATGGATTTACTCTGCTGACACGAGGAGCATACTGTGAACATGCAACAGAGGTTTAATTACAGCAGTATAACATTTGGTGATAAAACTCTGCAGTGTAGACATAGCCACAAACAGTCCAATCCAACTCCTGTTGAAGTTTAATCAAGTACTTTTTTCCACCAACATAAAAAGCTTTGAGGCATCTCCTTGCTGACGCTGCTCATATTTTCTCTTCAATCTCTTTGATTTCGGAAGAGACAACTTTGCCATCAACCACCTCCTCAACAACTGTCTTGATCTTCCTAATTTTATTTATTTCTGGAAGTAAATTGACAAAGAGTTTTAATTAAGAACATTTATATTAAAAGTGGAATGCATTTTTATGCTTACTTTAGTAAACAGTGCTATACTTTTTGTTTTTGAGCTTGCTGAGCAAACACATTTGGAAGGAGTCGCTTAATGCCCCATTAGCATAATCAAGTGGCACACAGAAAATTGGAATCAATATGAAAAAGAAAAGTTAAATTACTGAGTATGTATGATTTTGCTTTCCAAATTAAAAGGGGCTTTATGAATGAATGTTCAATTTATTGTAAAATAGATACTGAGCTTCTTCTGCAGTGTAAATGGCATGCTAATTTCAGTCTGAAATAAAAATTCTAAGTAATCAAGTGTCATATTAGTAGAGAACCTTCTGGTCATAGCCGGGAGAAATGGAAAGATTCATGTCCAGGTGTTGGACAAAATTCCTCATTACGGAAAAGAATAAACAAAGTACAGGTCACAGCTCCGAAAACCAGCCCTTTCTGGTCTGGCAAAATCTATGATCCATCAGGACCACAGATGATCCTATGACAGAGAAGCTTGGAGCCTAATGACTGGAGGGCCAACTGGGGCTAGGGGCAGCAGGGCTGGCAGACCAGCTGGGGGCAGAGTCAGAGCTCCACAACAGCCCTCAGCAAGTGAGGCTGGGACCAGAACCCTATGGCACCCCCGTGGCAAGCAGAGCCAGGGCTGAAGCCCCACGGCAGCCCTTGCCAGTGCTGGGGCTAGGGCTGGAGCAGCATCTGTGTGAGCAGCCTGGCCAGGCTAGCAGGGGAAGGAGGAGGAGAATGTCAGAGGCAGAGTGCCTGCTGGAGCAGTAGCAAGCCAGCAGCAGATGGAGGGTTGATGCAGGGGACCTTCCCTGGTGCAGCAAATTCTCTCATTTGGGACTGGTCAGGTCCTGAGGTTGCCACACCAGGCAGGTCCAATTCAGGTATGGGCTGAGCCAGATCAAGGGCGAAGGTGTGGAAAATATCTATGTGAAAAGGAAGTATCAAGAATAATGCAAGTGATCGCTTGAAGAATATACTGTTTAACACAAGGAGGCGCCAGTACTAGCAGACATTTTTTTATAGGAAACTTTCTTTCTTGGTGTACAGAATACGGTTTCCCTACCTACTGCATGTCCTGAACGTCACCCTGAACTTTTACAGAGCCTTGTTCTGAATGAGTCCTTTATTCCTCCTGAGCATATTTTGATGCTTGAGTTTTCTGCAAATTGTATCGTTCTAAGATGCTTGTAATAGAAACATTTAATTGAAAATTTTATACTCAGACAAATATATTGGCAATTTTGCCATAAGAATTCACTGATTTAATATGTATTTATATCTGAAAAACGTATAGTGCCTCAATATTGTATATCAGTTTAATTAATTTTAATTCAGCCAAATTAGTAGCAACCAAATATAAAAATATGGAAACAAAAATTTAAGTTACATACCTCTCTGGGTCTCTTCTATCTCAGATATCTCTGTTTGGGAATGTCTGTTAAATATATGAATAAAACATACTTTATAATTAAGTATCAAGGAATATAGAGATCACTGATCTTGGTACATTTAATTTGTTCACATAAACCCCAGTACAGCAGGGTACTTAACATGTGCTAAACACTATTTTTCTTGTTAAATTCCTTGGATTAATCTCACTCGGTTCTAAAAGAAGTTATTTCCAAGGGCGGAATGGAACAAAGCCTAAGCAAGTGAGCTTTGTGTCAGGTAACTATGCGTACGTCTACACAGCAGTGTTATTTCGGAATAACTGGTGTTATTTCTAAATAACAAAGTGCACATCTACATAGCAAGCTGTTATTATGAAATAATTTCGAGATGGCAGACTTCTTACTCCAACTCCTGTTAACCCTCATTTCATGAGGAGTAAAGGAAGTAGAAGGAAGAGTGGTTAAGATTTTAGAGCATTATTTCCTTCTCAGTTTGCTTGTTTGTCTAGTGTTGGCCAGACTAAACACCACCAGGAGAGTATCCAGCATTGTCAGGAACATTGTCAGGAAGATTTTAATATGCAGAAGGATCCTTTATTTCTTCCTTTTATTAAATGCAAGTGTAATTCAACATCTGTCCTCTTTTTACCCATAGCCAGCCTTTATAAAGAGTAATTACAATGATTTCTGACTTGATATAAAACAACTAAATAACGACCTTCACTGATACTCAATTCCTTACCCACTATCATCTCCCTCCAGTAAGCGTCGGTATGTGGCAATCTCCGTTTCCAGCCGGGTCTTTATGTCCAGGAGAATATTGTACTCACTACTCTGGCTTTCCATATCAGCTCGAAGCTGCATCAGCTGTGCCTCAGCATTGCCAATGGAAGCCTGTATTTGGGCAAGTCGTGAACCATAAAGTTCTTCAGTTTGAGCCAGGGTGTCTTCTAAAGCCTTTTTCTGCAGAAGGTGAAATAATAGAGGACTTTATGGATTTGTATTATTCAAGTCTCTGTGCTAATCTAAAGAATTGCCTGGTAAAGATGTTCTCAATGTTACATTTTATATATGCTTTACCATACTAAGCTGGGACTGAAGTTCTATCTCCAGGCCTTGGAAGTTGCGTCTCAGATCTGTGATCTCCGTTTTTTGGTTTTGCACTTGTTCAATGTTAATAGCGACTTCCTGGTTCACTTCTTCTGTCTGAAATATACAGAATGAAAAAGAAGGTGTATAGGAAGTGAAGCTCAATTTTCAATCTTCCCTGAATTCCTTGTGAGGTGCTGCTGCTATGTGATCTGTGAGACTTTACCAGTTTATCAAAGCGGTCTTTGGCCTCTTGACGATTCTTTTCTGCCATGCTTTCATATTGCTCTCTCATGTTGTCCATAATCTTGGCAAGATCAATTCTTGGAGCAGCATCCACTTCTACATTAACTGTGCCACCTAGCAGTTTACGCAGTTGACCGACTTCCTACAAACCATTAATTATATAATTATAGATCTGTATTTATGAACAGCAGTGAAGCTTTTAAATAGGAAGAGAAACACATTCAAAATGCATAGCAATAGCAGAGCTATCTTCCGAGAATCTCAGTCACTTTTCAAATATAATTAAAGCCTCACAACACTCCTCTGGTGCACTGTTTTCCCCATTTTATGGCAAGGAAAACTGAGATACACAGAGGAGAAATAATAAGGTGATAATAAGGTGATAAATAACAGTCAGGACTGATTTGTAAAGAACAAAATTATGTCAAACCAACCTGATAGCTTTCTTTGATAGGATAACAAGCCTTAGGAGTAAAACTTTAGTAAAACATTTGATACAGTCTCACATGGCCCTCTTAGGGTACGTCTAGACTACATGGCTCCATCAACGGAGCCATGTAGATTTGTTGTTTTGGCAAAGGCAAATGAAGCCGCGATTTAAATGATTGCGGCTTCATTTACATTTACATGGCTGCCATGCTGAGCCAACAAACAGCTGATCAGCTGTTTGTCGGCTTGCGCGCTAGTCTGGACGTTCCCCCTGTCGACATCAAAGCCCTTTGTCGGCAGCCCCGGTAAACCTCATTCCACAAGGAATAACGGGGCTGCCGACAAAGGGCTTTGATGTGGGCAGGGGAGCGTCCAGACTAGCGAGTGAGCCGACAAACAGCTGATCAGCTGTTTGTCGGCTCAGTGCGGCAGCCATGTAAAAGTAAATGAAGCCGTGATCATTTAAATCGCGGCTTCATTTGCCTTTGCCTATGTGTCTAATCTATATGCCTCTGCCGACAGAGGCATGTAGTTTAGACACTGCCTTATAGATAAACTAGGGAAATACAACCTGGATGGGGCTATTATAAGGTGGGTGCATAATTGGTTGGATAACCATATGCCATTACGTGCCAGCAATGCCCCAATGCCATGTATATTGGCCAAACTGGACAGTCTCTATGACAAAGAATAAATGAACACAACTCAGACATCAGAAATGGTAACACACATAAACCTGTAGGGGAACATTTTAACCTGTTTGATCACTCCATCATGGGCTTAAAAGTAGCCATTCTACAAAGGAATGTCACCAGCCAAATACAGAGTGATATTGTGCAATTAGTATTCATCTACAAATTTGACGAGGAGTTCTGTGGCACCTTATAGACTAACCGAAGTGTTGGAGCATAAGCTTTCGTGGGCAAAGACCCACTTCGTCAGATGCATGTCAGATGACGAAGTGGGTCTTTGCCCACGAAAGCTTATGCTCCAACACTTCTGTTAGTCTATAAGGTGCCACAGGACTCCTCACCGCTTTTGCAAGATTCAGACTAACACAGCTACCCCTCTGATACTTGACATCTACAAATTGGTATTCATCTACAGATTTGACTCTGTTTCCCTGGGCTTAACAAAGACATTATAAAGCCAGTCCCCGCCTGCAAGCGCCGCGCGCCGGGGGCCGCTGCCCCCTCCAAATGCCACGCGCCCGAGGCCGGCGCCCCCACCTCCCTCAAGCGCTGCGCGCCCAGGCTGGCGCGCCTCCTAAGCGCCGTGCACCTGGGGCCAGCGCCCCTCCTCCCCAAGCGCCGCGCGCCATGGGCACGAGCGGCCAATTTGCGGCGCTCCCGGGGGCCGGCGCTTACCATGCGCCTGGGCCGGCTCCGGCACGATGCATGCACCACGTGCCCGGGGCCAGGCCAGCCCCGAGCACTTGGCAGGCACACACAAATGGCCCCGCGGGTGCCATGGCGCTTGCGGGCACCGTGTTGGGGATCACTGGTCTACAGTCATGTGGGAAGGGCATAATAAATAGGATCATGCAGGGATCAGTTTTGGGACCAGGTCTGTTCAATATCTTCATCAACAATTTAGATAATGGCATAGAGAGTACACTTGTAAAGTTTGTGGATGATGCCAAGCTGAAAGGGGTTACAAGTACTTTGGAGGATAGGATTAGAATTTAAAATGATCTGGACAAATGAGAAATTGGATGATATAAACAGGATGAAGTTCAGTAAGGATAAACGCAGAGTACTCCACGCATACAAAATGGGAAGCGACTGTCTAGGAAGGAATACTACAGAAAGGGATCTTAGTGGACCACAAGCTAAAAATGAGTCAACAGTGTGACACTGTTGCAAAAAAACCAAACATCATTCTGTGTACGTCTAGACTACAGGCTTTTGTCAGATACTGTTGACAAAGCCTCTGTCGACAAAGAGCATCTATACTGCATCCAGTTCTGTCAACAAAGCAAGCCGCTTTGTTGACATGACAGTGTAGACACAAAGGACAGTGTAGATGCAATAACGCCTTCTGTCGACAGAACTCTGTCAATAGAAGGCATTATTTCTTGTAGAATGAGGTTTACTGCCGTCAACAAAACTGCCGCGTTCTGTCGATGTTATGTTGACAGAACTCGGCGGTAGTGTAGACGCAGGTATAGTTTTGTTGACAAAAGTCCACTTTGTCGACAAATCCGTGTAGTCTAGACACACTCTGTTGCATTAACAGGACTATTGTGAGCAAGACATGAGAAGTAATTCTTCTGCTCTACTCTGCCCTGATTAGTCCTCATCTGGAGAATTGTGTCCAGTTCTGGGCACCACATTTTTTGAAAGATGTTGAGAAATTTGAGAAGATACAGAGAACAGCAACAATGATTTAAAGGGCTAGAAAACATGATCTATGACGAAAGACTGAAAGAACTGGATTTGTTTAGATTGGAAAGGAGAAGACTGATGGGGGAACATGATAGCGGTTTTCAAGTATCTAAAAGGAAGTTACAAGGAGGAGGGGGAATAACTGTTCTCCTTGGCCTCTGAGAATAGGACAAGAAGCAATGGACTTAAATTGCAGCATGAGAAGTTTAGGTTAGACATTAGGAAAAACTTCCTGTCTGGGTGGTTAAGCACTGGAATAAACTGCCTAGGGAGGTTGTGGAATCTCCATCATTAGAGATATTTAAGAGCAGGTTAGGTGTACCGGTAGTTTGGAATAGGAAGCCTAGTCCGAACTACCTAGTTCGAGCCCCGTGTAGCCGCGCTGCACGGGGTTCGAACCAGCGGGGTTTTAAAAATGGCGGCTCCCCGCTTATGCAAATGAAGCCCGGGAAATTCAAATCCCGGGCTTCATTTGCAAGTGTGGTATGCCTACATTACCCCCCTAGTTCAAACTAGCGGGGTAGTGTAGACATACCCTTAGTTCCCATTGGCTAATCTCTCAGTTTCTGTCCAGTAGGAGCTGAGAATTTTTCCTGGCAGCAGGAGCAGTGTAGGAAGCCTTCTCCCTTCCTCCTTGACCCCTTCCCCCTCCCTCTCATGCCTGGAGTGGAGCCATGTGGAGCGAGCAGCTGCCTCAGGTTTCTGCTGGTAAGCGCCTCCCAGCCAGAGCCTGCCTCCAGCATCCCAGCCTCTCCCTTCTCCAACCTTCTGCCCCCCTCTACATACCCATACCCTCTGCCTCCTCCTACACCCAGACCCCCTCCCAAATCTGGCACCCCAATTCCCTGCCCCAGATCCCAATCCCCTCCTACCCCAGGTCACATCCCAAAATCCTGCATACTAGTCCCCTGACATAGGTCACAACTGCCTCCTTCACCCAAACTCCCTCCCAGACCCCATTCTCCCTCCTGCACCCCAGTCCCTTTTCCCAAGACCCCTTCTGCACCCAACCTCCATCCCAGACTCGAATTCCTCCATTAATATCCTGGAGGAGTGCGGCCCTTGACCACTTTCCAAAATCTTGGAGTGGCCCCCGTCAAAAATTATTGCCCACCCTGATCTAGATGGTGCTTGGTCCTGCCATGAGGGCAGGGGACTGGACTTGATGACCTTTTGAAGTCCCTTCCAATTCTGGGATTCTATGATTAAGTTAAATGAGTTCCTCAAGATCATGGGTTATGTCTACACTAGCCCCCTAGTTCGAACTAGGGAGGCTAATGTAGGCATTCAGAATCACAAATCAAGCCCAGGATTTAAATATACCGTGCTTGATTTGCATTTTCCCGGACGGTCACCATTTTTGAAATTTACAAGCCCGGACTAACTGCCCGTGTCTACATGCGGCAGCGAAACGGGCATTTGAAATAAAGACCTAGTTCGAACTACCTGTTAAACTTTCTGCAGTAAGGGAATTCTGTGGGAATTCTGAACGAGTTTCTCTGAATCTCTCACCCACGGATGGCCACCCCATTACAGGCAAAGAGCCAAAATAGTGGTGGACATAGCACAAAGAGCTGAGGGGAAAATTTTTTTGAAAAAAAAAAGATGCCGTGCCATTTTGCCTTGCCGCGCCAGACGGCTCCCCTGCATTCGGTGAGCACAGGGGGCACAGGAACGGCGCCACAAGCCACACTTTCTGCAGTGAAGAGCCACATGTGGCTCACAAGCCATGGGTTGGCTACCCCTGCTCTCACCTCTTCGTGGTTTTTCTTGAGGAAAGCCAGCTCTTCATTCACACCTTCAATCTGTAGCTCTAAATCTGCCCTTGACAAGGTCATGTCGTCAAGGACTCTAAGTAGTCCAGCAAGGTCATTTTCCACATTTTGCTTGATTGCTAGCTCATTCTCATACCTGGAAAAGAAGTATTCATTACAGCATCATTAGTATGTAATTGCTAATGCACAATTAATATGTAATTACTGATATGCTTTATTGTAATAAGGTGGGACTGCAGGCCTATCTCAGAGAATCACTATTACAAACTAGAGACTCAGTCTGCAGGTTGCCTTTTTACTAACTCTAGAGACGAACAATTTGATTCTCAATTTTAACTCCTCTAACTTTATTATCAAGACAAGATATACAAGTGTATATGTAGGGTTTCTCAATGGGAATATGGCAGATGGGTTTTTACTAATGTGTCCATTTTGTATTACTGTTCAATTTTAGTGGTCTGAACAGATTCAGTTCCCTCCTAAAACACACAATTGCCAGAAGACCCACTGGCATTCAAAGAGATCACCTGAGTATCAGTGGGGAAGAGATCATATTAATTGATCGTAAAACTTACTTTATTTTAAAGTCATCACATGCCAGCCTGGTATTATCAATCTCCAGGATGAGCCGGGCATTTTCCTGATGTGCAGTACCGATCTAGAAAAGAGGATGATAGATTATCAAGTGATCTGGAGTTCACACACCAAACCAATATGTAAATATTATGAAAATAGCTTTGGGTGACATTTTAGAATATGAAATCAGATTGTTTTGATATAGAGGCGTATACATTCCTCTCTAAACTTATGGTGTTAGGGAAGCCAATCTACAGTTACCTGTACACTTCAGAGACCTTTTACTCTGAGACCATCCATGGGGGGGTCTGAGCTCCCTCCAGACAAAGGCTGCTGCAGTGGGGATGGGGTGGGAGGCTGCCCTGAAGCAGCCTCTGACTGAGGTAGCCTGGGATGGCCACAGACATAGGCTTCTCCAGCAGTAGCTCCTGTCCACAGGATGTTGGGACCCCCCACGGCAGCCTCTCCTGTCTCCTCTCTCCCCCACCCCTGCCTAGGCTCTTCCAATCCAGTTGGAGCAGCCTCTGCCTGTGCTCCCCCTAACATGAGCCTGTCATGGACTCATGTCTGAGACAGAGACAGCTCCAGGTATCCTTTCTTTTCCACGCTGAAAAGTCCCAATCTTGTTAATCTCTCCTCATATGTAAACTTTGTTCCTTACCTGTAATAATATTTGTTGCCCTTTCCGTACCTTTTCCAAATCCAGTGTATCTTTTTTTAGATGGGGTGCCCAGGTCTGCATGCAGTATTCAAGATGTAGGCATACCATGACTTTACATAGAGGCAATATGATATTTTGTGTCTTATGATCTATTCCTTTGCTAATGACTCCCAATATTCTGTTAGCTTGTTAGACTGCTACTGCACATTGAACAGATGTTTTCAGAGAACTTTTCACAATGATTCCAAGAGCTCTTTCTTGAGTGGTAACAGCTATTTTAGACCCCATCATTTTTATATATGTATAGCTGGGATTATATTTTTCCATGTGCATTACTTTGCATGTATCAACACTGAATTCCATCTGCCCTTGTATTGCCCATTCATCCAGTTTTGTGAGATTTGGTCTTAACTATTTTGAGTAATTTTGTATCATCTACAAATGTTGCTACCTCATTGTTTATGCCTTTTTCAAGCAACAAATAATCATTCATGAGCTTTCATGGGGAAAACCCACTTCCACAGATGAGTAGTGTTCCAAATGCAGATCTTTCAAGCAGAGTACTGTACAGGCAGTCCCCGGGTTACGTACAAGATAGGGACTGTAGGTTTGTTCTTAAGTTGAATCTGTATGTAAGTCGGAACTGGCGTCCAGATTCAGCCGCTGCTGAAACTGATCAGTTTCAACAGCGGCTGAATCTGGACGCCAGTTCTGACTTACATACAGATTCAACTTAAGAACCCCAGGCATCCCCAAGTCAGCTGCTACTGAAACTGATCAGCGGCTGATTCCAGGAAGCCCGGGGCAGGGGCTTCCTGTAGTCAGCCACTGGTCAGTTTCAGCAGCGGCTGACTTGGGGACGCCTGGGGCAGAGCAGCTGGGGTGCTGCTGGGTTGGTCCAGTAGCGCCGCCGCTCCTCGGCGCTACTGGACCAACCCAGCAGCACCCAAGCTGCTCTGCCCCAGGCGTCCTGATTCAGCCGCTGCTGAATCTGACCAGCAGTGGCTGAATCAGGACGCCTGGGGCAGAACAGCTGGGGTGCTGCCCGGTTGGTCCAGTAGCGCCCAGAGCGGCGCTACGGGACCAACTGGCAGCGCCCCAGCTGCTGTACCACAGGTGTCCGGAGCAAAGCCACGGCGCACGGGGGCAGCGGGACAGCCCAGACGCGCCGTGGCTGTCCTGCTGCCCTCGGGCTCCGTGGCTTTGCTCTGCTTTGCTCCCCGTCCCCCTGGTCTGCAGACCAGGGGGACGGGGAGCAAAGCGGCGGAACACGCGGGCAGCGGACAGCCCAGACGCGTCTGGGCTGTCCGCTGCCCGCGTGCTCTGCCGCTTTGCTCTGCTTTGCCCCCCCGTCCCCCTGGTCTGCAGACCATGGGGATGGGGGGGGCCAAAGCAGAGCCAAGCTGCGGAGGCCGCGGCCAGCTGTCAGCTGACCGCGCGCTCCGCGGCTTGGCTCTGCTTTGCCCCCCCCGTCCCCTCCGTCCCCCTGGTCTGCAGACCAGGGGGAGGGAGGGGGCAAAGCAGAGCCAAGCCGCGGAGCGCGCTGCCAACTGACCGCGCGCTCCACGGCTTGGCTCTGCTTGGCTCTGCTTTGCTCCCCCCGTCCCCCGCCCGTCCCCCTGGTCTGCAGACCAGGGGGACCGGGGGGGGGGGCAAAGCAGAGCCAAGCCACGGAGCGCCCGGCCAGCTGACAGCCCAGACGCGTCTGGGCTGTCAGCTGGCCGGGCGCTCCGTGGCTTGGCTCTGCTTTGCCCCCCCCCGGTCCCCCTGGTCTGCAGACCAGGGGGACGGGCGGGGGGGGGGGGGCCAAAGCAGAGCCAAGCCTCGGAGCGCGTGGGCAGCGGACAGCCCTGTCCGCTGCCCACGTGTTCCGCCGCTTTGCTTCCTCTCCCTGGTCTGCTGGAGACCAGGGAGAGGAATGGCCCCGTTCGTAACTGCGGATCCGACATAAGTCGGATCCGCGTAACTCGGGGACTGCCTGTACTTGGCAATGTTTTCATGATGATCTAACTATCCTTCAATTATTTGAATGACAAGCCTTTTGTTATCTTAATCACTCTGCACTCCCTGCTCCAAAGGCATAGTTAGGAGCAACACAAAATCTGTTGCAGCTAAGAGCTGCCTCTGGAGTTAGAACATGTGCTTTAAACAGACTTAATCCAATGAAATCCAATCCAGGGGTTCAAATTTTAGGGGGGTGGGCTACTGACCCCTGCACAAAACATTTCATAAATGGTGCCCTTGAGGCAAGGCATTTTCACAAAAGACCTGAAGCGTATATGGACCACATCTAGGGTTGCTTGGACAGCCCGGTAATTGCGGCTTTTGTCCTATAAAAAAACATAGAAAATAACAGACATGTAAAATGTCTGGTATTTTCTGTTTTTCTCGGATGGAAGGCCACTTGGGACATTTTTCCCCTGCCCCTGCCATGACCTTTTTTTTTTGTGCACTGGAGTTTTTTTCCTCAACAACTTTGGTCCCCATGGGTTTTTTTGCTCAACCATTTTTTCCCACCATGTTCGGTATTTTTTGTGAAACTATCTGGCAATCCTAACCACAGCTAGTGTGGATCAAAACGCTGATTAAGAATGCAGGCAAGTCAGAATTGGCAGTGAAAACTAGGTACTGTATAACATGAACAGATGCCAGATGGAGGGAAGAATGCTTTGACTGCTTAAAAAACCCAATAAACATTAGTGCAAGCCTGACCTACACAAGCTTAATCTCTTCTGCACCTTCACAAGCTTGATACCACTGCACACCTGCAGTAGCTGTGCATGCATGCAAATTAGTATTTGGGTGGTCAGTGGAATTCTGTTCACTCAATTCAAGAATACGTATACACCAGGACTCTTCAACTTTGGAAGCCCCGGGGGCCACAATGATATTCATTGCATATGCTGAGGGCCCCAAATTAAGTGTGGTTGCATAGACATGCAAATATATATACAAATATATGCAAATAGCTTCTTTCACACTGACGGGCAGAATACAAAGATTAAGCCACGGCACCAGACCCAAACGTGGGAGGTGTGAACCAGTCAGCACCTCTCAGGTTCTGCCCACTAGGCTAAGCAGCCAGCACTTCCCACAATGCCCCGGTGCTTCTGGCATCTCCTCCCTGGGGGCTAGAAATGCCGACACCCTATATTCTAGCCAGCCTGTCCGCTTGCATCTTTCAGTGCTCAACCCGCCTGGGAGATGCCTCACTATTGTGGAGCATTTTCCCAGTGGAGGCCATGTTCAAAGGATCCCACCTGCGGGCCACGTGTTGAGCCCCGTGTAAACCCAAACTGCACCGCAGGCTGCAAAGGCAGCCCGTGGGCCATGTGTTAAATAGCTCTGACATACACATTTCTTCAAGTGCATTTTTGAAAATCTGATGCCAATTTAATATCAGCCTTTTCATATAACATAAATAAAGTCTTTGTAATGTGATCATAGGATCTTTGTGCCTGCTCTGAAACCAAAAATTCAGGTGTTCCTTAATATTCATAGAGCAGGAGGAGTCCAGTGAGCACTGACAAAGCTCTATTTCAGTATTTCTTAAATTGTGCTCCTTGGTATACCCGTGTGCCGCGAGGCAATCAGAGGTGTGCCATGTGCCATGGAGAACAACAGAATTCAAAATGGCTGCCCTTAAAGGGCAGGCAACCTTTTTTTTTCCTCAATAACTTCCCCCAACCCTTTTTTTTCTCAATAACTTTCCCCTGACCCTTCCCCCCCCTCCACCCAACCTTTTTTTCCTTAACAAAAAATCCTTGGTGTTCCTCATAAAAATAATTATTGTTTGGTGTTCCTCGGTCTTAAAAAGTTTAAGAAACACTGCTCTATTTCATTCAGCTCTGTCTATATATTTTCCATGAAGTATAACTTTCTTATTGTTGACATTTTCATAAAGAATACAAAGCAAATGAAAATAAAAGGAAACCACACTGAAATACAGATAAAATTGTGAAAAAAGAGATATCCTAAACACTGTACTTCTAGTTTTTTTTATTTATGTCCCAGTATTAACTTAAAGATTGATTTATGTTATTACAAACTTTAATCCTGTTTCTACAAAAAAAAGATAAGTGATATTGTTGACATTTTGCCATTATTTCAAGCTTATCATTTCCAAAACAAGAAAAAACCTACAGACTTTGAAAGACCAAGGAAGAAAATTAAGACAAAGGAAAATGTAAATAATGTTACATTAGGGAGGAGAATTAAGAAGGAAAATGTAAGTAATGTTAGTGCATGTACCCAAACATACATTGTGTTTCCATTTGTGTGAGCAGGTGCACACATTCCCCTGTTTCTGGTAGATTTCATTTCCATCTTTAGCTAAAGCATTCCTGACATGGTTTATTTTTATTCTTAGCTACATCTGAAGATCGATTCTTTTTTCACCTCCTTTGGGATACATCAGATTGCACCAGGTCTGGTACAAAATAGAGCAGATCTTTTTTGTAAAAATTCCTGGAACAGAATATCTTGGACTGTGCCACAAAGAATTTAGGAAAAATTATAAAATGTAACTTGTAAGCTGGCCAAAAGATATCACTCAGCTGTAAAAAAAGAAAAATCACAAGTCCACCAAAAATTAAAATACAAACCATGGGCAATGTTGAGGAGAGGCTTATCAAAATCTCAAGGTTCATATTTGCAACAGAAAAAAATGAAATGGAATAGAGAGCCATTTTATTAAAATTAAGAAGAGAGTTTAATGCCACTTTTTGAATTTTTTTTTAAAGCTTCAGGAATATAAAAAGCCATGATGCAAATTAAGTGTAGTGTAATATATGTAATTGATTCTTTCCATATTTTCCTCCCTCATGTCATAACCTTAATAGCATGCTTTCTGTTAATGGTGATATGCTTTCTGTTAATGGTGTCCCTAGCCTCTGTTTGTCAGAAGCTGGAGATGGATGGCACGAGACAAATCGCTTGATCATTGTCTTCGGTCCACCCCCTCTGGGGCACCTGGTGCTGGCCACTGTCGGTAGACAGGCTACTGGGCAAGATGGACCTTTGGTCTGATGGCCATTCTTATGTTCTTATGATATTTTGACATGGGAGATCTTTGGCAGGTGTACAAATGGAACCTCATGAAGAATACCTATTGATCAGCGATGGGCAATGTAGGCTAGTGAGTGGACGGCATGTGTGGCCCTCCTTCATCACAGTGGGCTGCAAGATTGTCGTATCCGAGATGGTCTCCTGGGATCCAGTAGTTTTGCTAACTGCATTTGCATACATAGAATTTGTGGGGCGTTCTGGGGTCACCATAGCACTTTGACTGGATGCAGAGGGAGTCAATGTTGTGTGCAATCAGCACGCCCATCACTTCACGTGGCCTTGCTTTATGTGCGTGTCACTTTAGTAATACCAGTCGGGAAAAAATGATGTGGATGGGAACCAGCGGAATCTGGCAATCCTGCATACGGGCAATGGTAAACAAAATGTGTCACAGGCCACGCATAGAACCCCAATGGGCCTTGCCCAGAGTCCACAGATTACCTGCCACTGCTATAGGTCAAATATAGGAGAGCATAGGTGTGCGCGGGGGGTGTGCTGGGTGTGCCCAAGCACACCCTAATGTCTCAAAAAAAAAAAGGCTTTGCGTTTTAATTTAATCGCATGAGAAGCTCTTTTAAGTAAAGTTTAGTAGTTAATTTTTAAAAAATTAAGTTTAGTTAAGTTTTAGTTTCTTTAGTTTGTTTGATGAATAAAAATAATGTCCTTTATGATTGAGTATTCAATAAATGTTCGCCTTAAAAAAAATTCCATATCACCCTAATGAAATGTGCTGTGCTTGCCTATGTAGGAGAGACAAGTTGGGTGATGTAATACCTTTTGTTTGACCGTGAGAGAGGCAAATTTGAGTTTCTATATAACAGATAGATAAGAGAATAAGATAACACTGTCATATGGAGAACATAGCTTAATGACTAGTTTACAGTAAATGAAAAAGCTGCACTTAGTTTGCTCAGCAGTCAGAAAGTGAATTCCTTCTATATCTACAATGAACTGGATTTTCAAATCAGGTTCAACACCTTAATCCACATTGCTGAACATCTCGATTTTAGAGACCATCTCTTGGCAATGTAAGATTTGTAATGCTAGCAACATGGGGGCCAATATGTGAAATTATGAGTCATTTTCCTTTACTGCTGCTTTGCCAGTTGAAAAGATAGCTATTTATGCAAAAATTAATACTTAAAACAAAATATTTACATAAAAATGGTTACTGAAATTACTTGGGAATTTTGGTGAATTATGAGACAGCAAGGAGTACTTTGGATTTTTAGATTTCCTCAAAAAACAGCCCCTCCCAGGTAACAAGAGTCTGTTTATTTACTGTTGTCCAGGTATAAGAGAAGAGATTAGATTAAGCACCCACACCTGTGCATGCACGCACACACACACGCACACGCACACACACAGAAAGTTAAACAGTCTGAAAGTCTGACACAAAGCCCACAAATACAAGTCAATCCATTAAGAAAACCAAAATGCTATCTTAAGACTCCCCGTAGTAAATAAATAAAATTGATGGATACTGGGAGATCTTTTAAAGAGTCAAATAAAGATGAGCTAAGAAAGGAATGTTACCATTTACACTACATTTCCTCCCTTTGTAGGTGTAAAACTGATCCATAATTTCACTTTATCCTGAACTTTTTTGATTTAATAATATTGAGATAGTACTTGTCAATGATATGCACATTATGACAAACTGTAATAGTATTTTCAAAACCTTTAAAGCCTTCTCTGGGAATGTATACTTAGAATTTTGGAAATAATTTACATTAAGATGAAGGTAAGTGGTTTAACTTAGTGTCTGACTTGTAACAACACTGAGGAAAGAATTAAAGTTTTATATTCCCACACTCCACTTGTGAGTGTGATTAATTAAATAGGGCACTATAATGATAGGCATGAGACATGAGTTCTATCCTCTATCAGTTTTACGACCTTGGCCAGTGACCTCAGTTTCCTCAGCTGTAAAATAGGGATAATTATGTCTTCTCTGGAAAGCCCTACTTTGAAATCTATAGCTGAAAGACTCTATATTATGTAATTATAGAAGAATTAATTCAATCTTTATGATGGATTTTGAACTGGTATAGCAATATAAAATATGCAAAGTCAGTTTGTCACATCACAGTTTAACCTGCAGTTTGCTAAGGTTTGAATGGTCAATGTACCTACATTGACATGCATCTGACGAAGTGGGTCTTTGCCCACGAAAGCTTATGCTCCAATACATCTGTTAGTCTATGAGGTTGCTACAGGACTCCTTGTCGAATGTATCTACAGTTAGACTGCAGAGAATTGAAAAATATATGTTCTATAGCTAGCTGACTGTCCTCATTCAGTAATAATTGGAGTACAGAAGCATATCAAGTTGCAAAATAATGGATAATTTTTTATTTCTTACCTGGTTTTGGAGGTCTTTAATGGTTTTAAAATATGGACTGTGGTCATGCCTTATAACTGAGGAGCTATTCGCATACCACTCCCTGATCTTCTTTTCAAGCTCGATGTTAGTCTTTTCTAGAAAATGTACTTTCTCCAGATAGGAAGCCAAACGTTCATTCAAATTTTGCATGGTCAGTTTCCCATTTCCAGCAAGCAGGATGTCACTACCGCTGGTTCTAAGCTTAAATCCACTGCCAAAGCCGCTACCCAAGCCTCCTGCATAGTTAGTGCCGGTGGAAATGCGGGTGCCATAGCCACCAGCTCCCCCATAGACACTTGGTGCCTGATATTTTCGTATAATTGCTTTCTTGTAGGTTGAACCACCTATGCTGGGTGCAGTAGGCTGGAAATTGGAGCTTGTACTGGTACGGTAGCTTTGACTAGAGAATTCCATTGGTGGTATTTGTTTTAATTTAATAGTTAAAGCACCACAAGCCTTAGAGCAGCTAGAATGGAGAGGACTGTCTGCTTCTTGAACCTTTATACTTTATCTGAAAAAGAGGCATGACAGATGTAAACTCCACCTCTGCTGACACACAGTTATATTGGGGTCAATGTCACCAACTCTCAGCATCTTGCTCACATTACCTGGGTGAAGTAACAAAACGTTAATCTGTTTGTGGTGTTCCACTGTGCCCCTAGGTAGCGGGGGCCCTCTTTGTGATTTTTTTTATATAAAAGATAAAACACATTTAAGCTATAACAAGATTTATTGCATTATACCTATTACCACAGTCTCTATATCCCTTCTGAAAAAATAACAAAGGAGGTACATTTACTCTCTATTTGTAGATTATTGTATAAAAAGAAGAGAGATGTTATCAGTGACATAAAACTTGGTTAGAGTCAATAATGTATTACTACAGATAATAAAGTCACTGCCTGAGAGATGGTTAGTATGTTTGAGGGGAAAAATCTAATTAGGTCAATGATTAGAAAAATTACATTTGTGTTTACCATGTTCATTTATTTGATAATAAATGCACAAAAGCATCCATATTTAAAACAGACATTAAGCATTTGTAACATTAGCAATGGTCAGGCATTTTACATATAAACACAATTCTGGTTTTAAACAAGAAATCAGTACTATAATTTAAAATAAAAAAACTTTAGTACACTTGAAAATAAAACAAATATTACTTTGTCATAAGATATATGTAAATGCAACATAATGGGCAAGAGCATTTGAAATCTCATTGCTCATCTCCATTTCCACAGCAGCAACTGAATCAATGGCGCTAAACCAGGCATTACATTTAGCCAACTTAATTTCTCTGTAAATATACTTACCTACCCAATTTAGTTTGTCTTGAGTACTCTTGTGTGGCTGAAGTTAAAGTGAAACCAATAACCTTTCATTAAATATTCTTTTCATGTTATATACCCTCATAAGATAAAAATAGATGTATTAATTTGAGCTGCATTTTGGCAACTACAATAGGTTGTACTCTGTGTGTTAATGATTAACATTAAGCAGATATGTAGTCAAAACCATTCAGCTGTTCCAGTGCACGTGTTTCCTTTATTCAAAAACATTTTCAAAATAATTTCTTAAAAAACATAGACATTTCTTTGCTCTAGTTCACCCATGCACACGCACACACACACACGCACACTGGACCCCTGACATTTCACAGAATAGTTTCCTTTCCAAATGTCAGTGATATCACATTTCCCTTCTACACAGAATTGTTATAACTCAAAGAAACAATTAACCTTGAAGAAAGATATATCTCTGAGTCATTCAGGAGCAATAAAAAGGTAGGTTAGAGTTCACAAATTACTTAGGAGTCTGGCATCATATGCACTCTTTCATTTTCTTTGTTACAGATATCTGATAAACAGAATAGGTTGTGTGTCCATGAGGCTACGTCTACACTTGAGGGCAGGGAGTATGCTAATGAAGCACTCATTAGCATTTTTTGCACTGTCAAAAAAGGAGGTATACGGATCTTGCGCAAAAGGGAGTTTTTGCACGAAACAGATCTGTCTATGCTGCTTGTTTTTGCACAAAAACCCCTTGCGCAAAAAGCCTCGGGCAGAGAATATGCTAACGACAGTGCAACAAATACTTATGAGAGAGAACATTTACTGTACAGTAACTGCGTCTTTGACATGTGTTGTCCACAAGGATTCCACAACTTGCACTCCTTCCCTGCTTCAGCAGAGACCTACTCCTCTGGGATTCTGTATTGGTGAAGGAACAGAGGGATGGTTGTACTTGTTCCACTCTTTATGCTGCCACTGGGTAGGGGCAGGGTGATGTGGGGACATCTAAGGCCCCGGTCATGATAAATCAGTTTCACAGCAGAGAGCAGATATTATATCAGGGCTGGACAAACACTGAATCTGTCATGTGGGCACAGCAGGCACCTCAGTCAGCCTTCCTGCCTGCCCCACCCCTGCGTTGCACTCAGGAAAGCTGCCTGTGGTGCCCTACTTGTCTTTAAACAGCTGCAAGGCCTGGGGAAGAGAGGAAAAGCTTCATGCACTGTCCCCACCTGCAGCACAATCTTGTAGCTCCCATTGGCTGGTTTCCAGCCAATGAGAGCTGCCTGTTTGAAGAACAGGCAGTGCACGAAGTACCCTTCCCCTTGGGCTCACAGCTCACAGGTGCACATGGCCCTACAGACGGCTGTTCTGAGTGGCCTGCCAAGGCAGGGAAGGCAGGGAACCTGCTGGGCTGCTGGCCTGGAGTCACCCGGGTAAGTGTCTTCTGTCCAGAGCCTGGCTCCCACACCGCTAGACTATTTGTTGTTTTTTAGAATGATTTCATTAGGATTGGTCATGTTTTGAGCAGGGAGTAGGACTCCTGAGATTCCTTTCAACTCTAATATTCTGTAATTCTATGATGTAGAGTGAGGCAGAGAATCTGGAAGCAATACCCTAGGTTTCTGATGGCTTCCTTCCAATTTGGCACAACACAGATTGGCCATAGATTTAAACAGTTTAGGTATATTTTGAGAATTTGCACTTCCTTCACACTTCCTGAAAATCACATAAAGTGCAATTTTCAAAGTATGAAAGTTTTCCAAACCAATCTGAACAACCTTTAAAATGTTATCTCATGTTAACTTTTTATTGATGCCCTACCCTCATCAATGTGAATTGTCTTTGGACTTCAGTCCTCTGTGGGTGTGGCCGATACATGTAAACGAATGATGAATATTTATAGAAAGTCTCTGCCCAGAAGTAATCCACATGATTCCTGTTTGAAGTGTTTGGGAGAAGGGCATCAACCCCTCCACACTGGACATCTCAAAAAAGTCTCCTCACCTCAAAAAAAATATTTTGGCATTAGAAAAGGTTCAGAAAAGGGCAACTAAAATGATTAGGGGTTGGAACGGGTCCCATATGAGGAGAAGCTAAAGAGACTGGGACTTTTCAGTATAGAAAAGAGGAGACTGAGGGGGGATATGATAGAGGTCTATAAAATCACGAGTGGTGTGGAGAGGGTGAATAAGGAAAAGTTATTTACTTGTTCCCATAATATAAGAACTAGAGGATACCAAATGAAATTAATGGGTAGGAGGTTTAAAACTAATAAAAGAAAGTTCTTCACACAGCGCACAATCGACCTGTGGAACTCCTTGCCAGAGGAGGCTGTGAAGGCTAAGACTATAACAGAGTTTAAAAAAGAGCTAGATAATTTCATGGAGGTTAGGTCCATAAAAGGCTAATAGCCATGGTGCCCCTGGCCTCTGTTTGTCGAAGGCTGGAGAGAGATGGCAGGAGACAAATCACTTGATCATTGTCTTCGGTCCACCCCCTCTGGGGCACCTGGCATTGGCCACTGTTGGCAGACAGGATACTGGGCTAGATGGACCTTTGGTCTGACCCAGTATGGCCATTCTTATGTTCTTATGACACATTTGAGGCCCTGCGTGACCGCATTGAGCTGACCATGCAATCCCCACGTGCAGAGATACTGTGCTGGTGCAGGCGGAGCTAATAGCGCAGCCCTCGGTACCAGCTTCGGAATTGGTTTTGGCACCAATGCCAGTGGTAAATATGGCAAAAGCAGGCACCCCATTGGCACCACCCCACAACAGCACCTCCAGTCCAGCACTGAAGGAAGCAACTATCAATGTTGCGATGGTCACCGTCATCGATACCCAGCACCAGTAGACTCTGCACCACCCTGGTCTGCATCCATGGGGGAGTCATCCACATCGGGCATGAGCAGCGACGGATCCTGTTCCCGGCACTATTCTCAGTATCATGCACAATGCCATGACTCGCAGGGCCTGCCAGCTTGGCCATCGCAATAGCAAGCGGTTTCACAGTGGCTCTTTTGGACTCCTTGGGCTTATCACCCCGCTACAGAGAAGGGCTCTTGGGCTGCTTCAGTAGCATCAATGCCTCAAGGTCCTCCTTCCGCTGCCTTGGCATCACATATAGTGACAGCATCCACACTAGACGAGACACCACTGCAGGCTTGGGAATGGTTCTAGTGGTTACAGGACCCACATCTATGCCCCAAGCAGAATGCATGCAGCTCACAGACTCTCAGCCGGTACTCCAACGAGGATGGGGCATGTGGGAACCAGAGGGCCAGGAGGACCTGGTGCCTAGGGCCTTTTCATTCTCTTTCCTTGATGAAACAGTGGCACAGGCTTCCTCCACTTCCATGCCCACTATAGACTCAAACAGCCATTGAAGGAGTGGCGTCTCAGGTGGAAGGGGCAGGGTTATAGCCATCAGCCCTTGGCGCCACCCATAGCAATGCTCCTCACAGCTCTCGAAGCCACACTCTGGCTACGTCTACACAGCAAGGTTTTTGCGCAAAAGCCTGAGGAGCAGCCACACCTCAAATGCGCTTTTGCTCAAATAAATCAGCAGTAAAACGGCAGAACAGAGGGCTTTTGCCGGTGTATGTAAACCTCCTTCTACGAGGCATAACTCCCTTTTGCGCTACAGCTATCGTGCAAAAAGGCAAGTGTGGACGCTCCAGAGAGGTTTCTTGTGCAAGAAACCCCTATGGGAAAAAGCACAGGGGCTCTGATGGCCATTCTGTGCACCTGTGAATGGCCATCAGAGCTTTCTTGCGCAAAAGCATCCATGCAGTGTGGACGCTTTCTTGCACAAAAGCACATCGCTTTTGCGATGCGCTTTGAGGTGTGGACGTGCTCTTGAGCAAGAAGTTTCTGTGCAAAAACTCTTGTACAGAAGGCTTCTTGCTCAAGAAGCTTGCAGTGTAGATGTAGCCTTAGTCAGCAATTCAAAGGGGTCTGGGGCTCCGGCCTCTGCTGTAGTATCAGCAGCAGTGGCTAGAAACCCTGGGCCCCTTTGAATCACTAGTAAGATTCTTCTCCTCCCAATAAGAGTCATTCCTGAATGTTCTGTAAGAAACAGGTTACAGATTCATGTACAGCAACTACTTTCAGAGAAATGAGCTGCACAGGCTGAGTGGTTTGTGTTTAGAGAAATAAGGTGCTCTCAAAAAACATTCAGATTATTTAATATCCAGAAGTTTTACTTGCGTAACTGAAGTTAAATATACGTTAGAAGGCAAATGAGGATGATTCATGCAGGCGCGTGCTAACACATGCATGCCATCGAGTATTACTCAGCTATTTATTAACCAACACTGAAGTGCAAGAAAGGGGACACGCCTCTCATCGGTTCAGTATTCATGCAAATCTTTGTGTTTAAACTATGCTTTTATCTAAAAGAGATAAAACAAAAACTGAATGACTTTAGGAATTGCTAATGGAATATAGAACCTTTCATCTGAGCCTTCGATTGCTGCCCAGGTTGAGAGTGTACAAAAGTTATGGGTCTGTGCTTCCTGTCAGTGTGAAATGAGTTGCTCATCTCAGTCCAGGTCTTAGGTTGGACTTGATAAGTAGAGTACTGAAGAACTTCACTGGTGCAGTCTTGAATAAACTCCTGGGCTGTGTCTACATTACACACTACTTGCGCAATACTTGCCGGCTGTCTACACTGCATGTGTGTTCGTGCGCAAGTAAATTTACAGTATAGCATTGGAAAACAGGGCTTCTTCCAGAAGAGTTATTCCTCTCCCCACGAGGAATAAGCCCTCTTGTGCAAGAGCTCTTCCACAAGAGGGCAGTGTAGACAGGCAACATGAATCTCTTGCATAAGAAGCCCTTATGGTTAAAATGGCCATCAGAGCTTTCTTGCACAAGAGAGAGTCCACACCACCATGGATGCTCTTGCGCAAAAGCACATCTCTTGCGCAAAGCACATGGCAGTGTGGATGCTCTCTTGTGGAAGATTTTTTGCACAATAACTCTTCCGCAAAACTGTTCTTGCGTAAAAAGCCTGCAGTGTAGACATAGCCCCAGTGTAAATGTGCATTTGAGGGAAAAGGGGTTCTTTTTTCCAATGTTGCAACATACTTCTTCAGAATTTGCCTTCCACCTTCCTAAATCTCAGTGTGGAAGAAGGATTTCTCTCTTGGGTGCTACGTCTACACTGCAGGCTTCTTGCGCAGGAACTTTTTGCGGAAGAAATCTTCCGCAAAAAGTTCTTGTGCAAGAGTGCGTCCACACAGCCATGTGCTTTTGCGCAAGAGATGTGCTTTTGCACAAGAGAGCATCCACACTGCCATGGACGCTCTTGCGCAAGAAAGCTATGATGGCCATTCACAGAATGGCCATCAAAGCATTTGTGCTTTTTTCTCATACCATTTGTGCTTTTTTTCTTGTCCGTCTACACACACCTTTTTGTGCAAGAGTTCTTGCACAAAAAGGCTTATTCTTTGTAGAAAGAGGAATAACTCTTGTGCAAAAAGCCCTGTCTTCTGACGAACTACTGTACTTTTTCTTGTGCAAAAACGCACTTGTAGTGTGGACACTTTGAGAGTTTTTGAGCAAAAACTGCAATGTAGACGTAGCCTAATTGTCTACTAGGGTGGTTTTTGCACATAAGAAATGATGTGGAACAAAAGAGGCTATTTATAGAGCCATTAAAATGAATTCTGCCCCTTGTGCATGCGCCTTGTCAGGGCGGGGCAGCTTGCATGTTCTTATGATCCCAGGAGCTATGCCGGCAGGAGCTTAGTGCTCCTGGTAGGTTCAACCAAGCTGGAAAGGTCAAGGGGAAAGGAGCCAGACTGCGCATACACACCGGTCCTCCCGGATTGGGGGTTTGGCTCAGGGCTAACAACCCTGACCTAGAAAAAGCTTTTGTTACAGAAACAGCAACAAAGAATTCCTTCTCAACTGTGTGTGATGGCCTTCCAGAGTCACTTACAGTGACTTGTATGGCTGCCAGTGGTGAAAGCAGAAATGAAGCTATTGACATGAAGATGGAAGTCCTGAGCTCCAAGATTAAGACCAAAATTGGATCCTGGAATGTACATACCATGTATGAAACGCTGGAGATGGATTGGGCACATGCTCAGGAAAGCTGGAAGCTCCATAATAAAGATTGCTGTGTGCTGGACCCCTGAAGGGAAGCAGAAACGAGGACGACCCAAGACAACATGGCGCCAGACCATTGAAATAGAAATGAAGAGCATGAAGTACACTTGGGGCACTGTTGAGAGGCTGGCCAGAGACAGTCAGAAGTGGAGGATCTTTGTTGCTGCCCTGTACGCAAATGGGTGTGAAGGACAATGATGATGAAGATGAAATCATAAATATGGGTAGGAAACTTTGAGCAGAAATAGCAACATAGTGGCTGTGACGGCGCGTTGGGGGTTCCCCGTATCCTGCACCCCGAAATGGCACAAACAGACTGCACCAGCCGGTGGAATAGAGGAAGTTTATTGCCTCTCCAGGATACAGCATAGCACAGATGGAATCTGGTCCCAGAGCTGGGCTAGGCTGCCTCAGGCCCCCTTGAGTTGGGGGGAGACTGGGCCCCTAAACTCCAGCTCCTCTCCCTAGGCTGTCTCCTCCATCCTCACAGACCCACAGTAACTAACTAAATTCCCTTGCAGCCCTGCCCCCCAGTCAGGGCAGCATTCCACCTTCCTTTGTTCCTCTCCATGGGGGGTGTCTGGCCACTGGTTCAACAAGTTTGGCATTACCTCTGCCTAGCGAGGTTTTCCCTGCTGGGTCTTGCTCCAGACAGCAGGGGTCACCACAGCCCAGCAAGTACCCCCACTACGTCACAGTTCTCCCCCCTCCGAGAGCGAACTGAGCAGGGTCACTCCGCTCGTGACCTAGGGAAGTTCGGGTCCTCTGCGTGGGAACCCGCCCCGGGGACCTGGGTGCTCCCCTTGACTCAGGCCGGCCGTGGCAAGGCCCCACATGAGCTGGCTTCCCTCTGTCCACTCGCCGCCCCGCTCCAGGGCGACTGGCGCAGGCCTGTCCTCGGGGGTCACACCCACCCTTCCGCTGGCCTTGATCTCTGGCCAGGGTCTCTCGGGCCGGGGCCATGAGCCCAGTGAGCCTTCTCTGGACAACCAGGGCGGCTTCCACCCCCGAAGCTCCATCCAGGGAGGTCTTCCCCTCCCATAACTCTCTCAGCAAGCCCAGAGGGTCTATCTGGGGTAGAGACCCCCAAGCCGCTTTCCTCCTGTCTTGGGCCTTCCCGCCCCTCTGGCAGGAGTCACAGGACCGGCAGTACCGCTGCACGGCTGTAAAGATTCCCGGCCAATAGAAGTGCTGGAGCAGCTTCAGCCGGGTGCTCCGGATCCCCCGGTGGCCCCCAACGGGGACATCGTGGGCCAAATACAGCAGCTTGAGGCGATACTTTCGGGGGACGACCAGCTGCCGCTGGACCCCCCATGCCCTCGCCTTCCTGGGGGGGAGCCACTCACGGAACAGGAGCCCACGCTCCCGCAGGAATCTCTCCTGGCCACCTCTCCCCCGGGGCTGAGCTGCATGGAGGCCAGCCTGGTCCCTCAGCCTCTGCAAGGAGGGGTCTGCCTGCACCTCAGCCTGGAATTCAGCTGCTGAGGCAGGGATCGGGACCTGTCCCCCACCTCTGCCTAGGTCCGGAGTCCCAGCCTGGCTGGACCCCGTGTCCACTGGGATGGGACCCTGAGGACGCTGCCAGGAGTCCTTCCCTGGACCCACTTTGTCAGCCCCCCGCTGGCTCTGGCTCCGGGTAGTGACTAGAGCCCGCTGGGATTCATGGGGCCACTCCTCTAGGTCATTCCCCATCAGCACCTCGGTGGGCAAGTGCGGGTGCACCCCCACTTCCTTGAGGCCTTCCTTCGCCCCCCATTTCAGATGCACCCTGGCTACAGGCACCTTAAACGGGGACCCGTCTATGCCCTTCAGGGTCAGCTGCGCGTGGGGTAGTATCCGCTCCTGGGCCACTATGTCGGATCGGGCCAGAGTCACCTCCGCCCCCGTGTCCCAGAAGCCCGTCACCTTCCTACCATCCACCTCCAGGGGTATGAGGCACTTGCTCCGCAGGGGCCGTCCTGCCCCCACCCGGTACACGGAGAAATCCGCCTCCTGAGAATCAGACCTCCCAGGGGAGGTGCACTGAGCATCCTTCCCCTCTCTCTGAGCTGAGGTTTGCCTGCCAGCCCCTGCCTCTGGGGCAGCCTGCCCTTCCTCCCGCCCCAGCCAGTTAACCCTGGAAAGTCCCCGGTCCTGGGACCTGGTGCACTGAGCCCTCTTGTGGCCTTTTTGCCCACAGCGCTGGCAAGTTAGGCTTTGGGCTGTCTCTGTCCAGGCCCTGGCTGGTTCTCTGGGGCGCAGACGACCTGTTCCTTGGTCTCGCCCCGTAGTTGACTCCCTCCGTCGCTCAGCCGAGATCCGGTCTCTGCGCGGTTCCCTTTCTCTCCGGGACTCCCGTTCACACCCGGACCGGCTCTCCGTGAACTCGTCCGCCAGTCTCCCGGCCTCCTGGGGACTCTCTGGTCTCCGGTCCTTGAGCCACAGCCTCAGTTTGGGTGGGCACACTTCATAGAACTGCTCCATCATGACCAGCTTGAGCAGCTCCTCTGCGGTCTGGGCTCCGACTCCAGACACCCACTTGCGGCAGTATTGCGCCAGGCGGGAGGCCAGATCCACATAGGTCTCCCGTGGCCCTTTCTGTACCCCCCGGAACTTCTTCCTGTACATCTCGGGGGTCAGCCCGAACTTGTGCAGCAGGGCCTCCTTGACTCGGTTGCAATCCCCTGGCTGTAGGTTCTCCAGCTGACTGAGCACTCCGGCCGCCTCCTGGTTCAGTGCGGGGATGAGCTCCTGCAGCCAGTCAGCCGGGGGGACCCGTTGCAGTCCACAGGCCCTCTCAAAGGCACTGAGGAACCCGTCTATGTCACCCATGTTCTTCAATTGGGCCACCACGAGCCTCTCCAAGCGTCTGGCAGTCCTGGGACCTTGGGGCTCATCCGCACTTGGCGCAGCCGGTGCCCCGCCGGTCATTCTCTTCCAGCTGGGTAATCAGCTGGGCCTTGGTTGCTTTCCGCACAGGCAAGCCCCTCTCTCTGCACAGCCCCACCAGCTCTGCCTTCAAGAGTCGGGCGTAGGCCATCTGCCCGCTGGTCCCCTTGGTGCAGACTCACCAGTCTAGTGCTGCAGCGCCCCATGATTCCCAGGAACCGCTTCGCTCTGTCTCCAGCACGCCTGGCTCCAGGGCTCTTGCTTCTACTGCGCCTTGTCGCTTGCCGCTGGGAGCTTCATCCACGGGGTGCAGTGCATCCCGCTCCTGACACCAGTGTGACGGCGCGTTGGGGGTTCCCCGTCTCCTGCATCCCGAAATGGCACAAACAGACTGCACCAGCCGGTGGAATAGAGGAAGTTTATTGCCTCTCCAGGATACAGCATAGCACAGATGGAATCTGGTCCCAGAGCTGGGCTAGGCTGCCTCAGGCCCCCTTGAGTTGGGGGGAGACTGGGCCCCTAAACTCCAGCTCCTCTCCCTAGGCTGTCTCCTCCATCCTCACAGACCCACAGTAACTAACTAAATTCCCTTGCAGCCCTGCCCCCCAGTCAGGGCAGCATTCCACCTTCCTTTGTTCCTCTCCATGGGGGGTGTCTGGCCACTGGTTCAACAAGTTTGGCATTACCTCTGCCTAGCGAGGTTTTCCCTGCTGGGTCTTGCTCCAGACAGCAGGGGTCACCACAGCCCAGCAAGTACCCCCACTACGTCACAGTGGCTATTTGTTTTTCCTCTGAATTGGAAATCAAACACCATGTGTTTCATATCAACTAGTATTTGTGTCTCATATGGAGCATAGCTGATAACAAGAAAATGGATATTTCTTATGCTCCATTTTATCTTTTTTTATCTGCTTTTTGCTGTAACACTGTGGTGTGACATACCATGGTTCCCCGACACATGAAACTTGGTTAATATTATTCTAAGAATAATAATGATGTTTTAGACTGTGACATGGTATGGAATGGAGCAGCTGAGATCTATAACAATGCCAGCTGTGTAGCAATTGCCTATATATTTTACAGCAGACTAGAATGTAATATAAGGATAATGATCAATTCTAATCCTCACCAATTCATATGATTTTCATCTGCTTTAAATAAAATATTTGTTCTGTGAGGCAAGGGGAGAAGAGAGTTTGGGACACTTCTCCATCTCCCACTTCCTATGTTTAGTCCAAATGGCGCATCCTCAAAATGCCACTGTCTGTATTTAATGCTCAGAATGATTATTTCTCTTGCGAGACGTGACCAAGAGGTACCATGTGTTGAAGTAAATTAAGAAAAAAGCAAGTCCCCTGTTCAGCGACAACTGCAGGAAACAATGGTTTGTAGGAGCAGCTCTTCTTCTGAACATATAGACTTGGATTTGTTGTCCTGAGTTCTGCACTTTATATTATCCAAGGTAACAAAAGTCCAACTCAATCGTAAGAAATTACTCGTTTGTAAAAGTAAGCAGACGTTTAGCATAAATGGAATGACAAAGACAAAGACAAAGATTAACATACATGGAATGTTTAAGTTAAAAGAACTGTGATAAGGGGTAAAGGCATGGACTGGCATAACAATGAGCTGAAATATTGTAGAAATGGGAGGAAATATTTGTGGTTGAAATCACCAGATACAGAGACCAAAGTCTGTACCAGAGACAGAAGAGGCTGCATTTTCTACTTTGCTATTCTTTTGAGACAGGATTGGACTTCCGTGACAAGTAACAGCTTAGGCCATCTTAATTAACCTTTTCTCTTTTTCCTCCAAAAAGAGCAGTGAACATCATATTTAATACCATTCTAAAGGAATATCAAGCAGTGCTTTTTCTTTCTAAAAGACTAGAAGATGAGACCTTCAGGGCAGGAGGCTGGTCATGTAGAAGGTGCAGGAGTCAGAGTAGAGCCTTGGGATTGTGGGGGGTTCAGGGCAGGAGAACAGGAGTATGGGGGATGCAGGAGTCAGGGTGGGAGGCTGAGGAAGGACTCAGGGCCTGCTCTCTGGGCCTGTCCTGGGAGATAAGGGGTGGGCCGTATAGGCCATCCCCACCAGTGATGGGGGAGAGGGCAGGCTTTCCTGCCTTCTCCCCAGTCTGGTGGGCTCTGCCCTCTATCCCTCTCCCTCTGCTGTAGTGCTGCAGCCAAGGGCCAAATTTGGTGGTCCTAGCTCTTGCCATTTAGGAGGAGTTCTTGAATAAATGGACTCACAGACAGATGGACAGACAGATGCACATTTCTAAAATATATAGATTATGAAGCTAGAAGGAAAGGATTCCTGGACTGAGTCAGGGAATGAAGGAGGTTCACAATAGGGATGTAAACAGGGTCAAACACATAGTTTAACTGCAGCGGGTTAAATATATCGTTTAACTGGATAACATGTTAAATGCTCAAAAGTTTCAGGGGGTACCCGAGTTAGTCTGTACAGGATAAACTTAAAAAACAACAAGTAGTCTGGTAGCGCTTTGAAGACTAACAAAACATGTAGATGGGATCATGAGCTTTCGTGGGCACAGCCCACTTCTTCAGATGACGAGAGTGTTGGATGTCCAGAATTAAAATAAATATGGGAGAAGAGAGAAAAAAATGGGGGGGGGGGAGGGCAGACAAGAAGAGTCAGTGGATATAAAAATATCAAGGGAAAAGCAGAGCTGTAATGTAACAGGAAAAACAAATAGTTTATAAGCACCTAAAGACTGGATAGTCAAAAGAGGCAGATAAAAACCATTAGTAGGCAATTAGAGAGGAAACGTGAAATGCTATTTTACATCCCTACTTCACAAGCATTTTAATTAGGTTTTTGTTGTTGTTGTTGTTTTCAAGAACTATGTTTTCTCCATGCCACATTTGAGGGGTGGGTATTAAAGCCAAATAGTTTCCCTTTAGCATTTCTTGTACAAAGCATTCTAACCCACTTGTTTTATATATATATATATATTCAGCAGTAGAGGGCACCATATGCCTTGTTAAATCAGCCACTTGTGGTGTAACTAGGATATTATTTCATAGGAAAAAATCCACGCTGGAAATTGAGCATGGCTAACAAAGCAGCTGCTTCCAGCTGAAGCAAATGTATTTCATCACAGCAGTCTTTTATATATATATATATATATATATATATATATATATATTACTCACATTTTTTACATATTAAACATCTGTTTGCACTATCTAGTAGGCAAAAGGATTAAGGACTCATATCTAAATACTTAAAATGCTGCGAGGATTTACCATCATAATCTCAAATATTACATAAACATGTAGGGCGCATCTAGACTGGCAAGATTTTGTGCAAAAGTGGCCGCTTTTGTGCAAAAACTTGCCAGCTGTCTACACTGGCCGCTTGAATTTGCGCAAGAGCACTGATGTTCTAATATAAGAATTCAGTGCTTTTTGCACAAATACTTTGACGCTCCCACTCAGGGATAAGCCCTCTTGCGCAAGAAGGGCCAGTGTAGAGAGGCACCTTAATTTTTTTGCGCAAGAAAGCCCAATGGCTAAAATGGCCATCGGAGCTTTCTTGCGCAAAAGTGCGTCTATACTGGACACGGATGCTTTTGTGCAAAAGCACTTTTTGTGCAAAAGCATCCGTGCCAATCTAGACACTCTTTTGCAGAAATACTTTTAACGGAAAAACTTTTCCATTAAAAGTATTTCCGCTAGATCATGCCAGTCTAGACGCAGCCCTGGAGTTTAAAGTACAAATATATTGCACTGATTTTTGTAAGCAACAGGATCAGCTATGATGCAGCGTGCAATTTCTTATGCTCAGAGGTGAAAGTAACTCACATTTCTCACAGATACTATAACTCAGGCCAGGGAGTTCGGAGTGTGAGGGTCACGATACAACAGTACCTATAAGGCATTTAAGTGTGGAATGGGTGCCTCAAGGTGGGACGCTAGGGGTGTGCGGGGAGATGCAGGAGTTAGGGCAGGGAGCTGCTGTGCAGGGCTCAAGGCAGAAGGCTGAAGGTCTGGGGGTATGCAGAAGTCAGGGCAGAGGTCTGGGTGTGTGTGGGTGGAGGCTCAGGACAGGGGCCTGGAAGCGTGTGTTTAGGGGGAGTGTGCGTGGGAGGGGGCTGGGATTGGGTTATCTTATCTGACTGGTGAATGTATCCCTGCTCCTCCTGTTTGCTGCCAAGGGAGCTGTGGGCCGGCTGTGTGGGTATATTGCTGCAGGCAAATGGGCAGCAGCAGTGGTGGAACAAACCCCCCTGGCCTGCTGCTCCCTTTCCCTGGCTTCTTCCCAGGGACCGCCAGCAACAGTGCATGCCAGGAACTGCACATGCACTACCCAGAATCCAGCAAGAGAGGAGCAGTAGGACAGACACAGACACACCAGGAGCCCGGCTGGGAACATGTACCCCTCCTACAGTGCACCTTCAGCCAGCCTCTTTAACCTGCCGACCTCACCCAGCTGCCTGCCACTTACTATGGCACATGGGGTTGCCAGTGGCAGGCTGGAGCAGGAACCCTGGGCACGTGTACACTAAAGTGATATTTCAAAATAATTCACGTTACATAAGAACGTAAGAACATAAGAATGGCCAGACTGGGTCAGACCAAAGTTCCATCCAGCCCAGTACCCTGTCTGCCCACAGTGGCCAGTGCCAGGTGTCCCAGAGGGAGTGAATTGAACAGGTAATGGTCAAATGATCTCTCTCCTGCCATCCATCTCCATCATCTGAAAAACAGAGGCTAGGGACACCATTCCTTACCCAGCCTGGCTAATAGCTATTGATGGACTTAACCTCCATGAATTTATCTAGTTCTCTTTTAAACCCTGTTATAGTCTTAGCTTTCACAACCTCCTCAGGCAAGGAGTTCCACAGATTGACTATGCGTCAATCTGTTCTTTCGAAATAACAAGGTGAGCATCCCCACAGCATGCCCGTTATTTTGAAATTATTTTGAAATAACCAGCTTCTTATACTGGAATAATAAACCCTCATGAGGAATAACACCTATTTTGAAATAGCTCCTCCCCAGAGCTATTCAAAGTATTTACTCTCCAGTGCTTCCTGGGACTCTGAGTTGAGGTAACGCATCCACATTACGGCAGCCTGCCTCGGACTAATTTCCAGGCCTTCCCTGTAGCGTGGATGTGCTACTTCGAAAAAGTTATTTCAGGAGTTATTATTCTGAAACAACTTATTTCAAAATGCTCTTGTAGTATAGACATACCCTCAGGGAGTTGGTGGGAGCCCAGCTGAGAGAGTGCACCACAAGCTGCACTGGGCGCCTCCATCTGCAGTAGCGTGCCCCAGCCGGCTCTTACCGAGCAGTGCGCTGGGGTCCATCACTTTACTTTCACCTTTGCTTACATATTACTGTGTATGGTAGAAGTTGAATTTCTGAAAACATGAATGTTTACTAGTGGATTAGCATTCTTTACGCTTTTTAATAAGTGCCACGGTAGCCTTTAACTTCCACATAGCAAAACCACTAGGGATCAACAGAAGAGACCTTTGTTAACACCTTATTTAAGGGCATCTCCAACAGCGCACCAACCCTCATCCCAGTATTGTACTGTGCAGTTTATGGGACTTAAAATCATGCATCTGAAAGATTGTTGTAAATTTTTCTCCTTAGTGCAAAATTGAGAAAATAAGATCTGGACACTGATTATAGAAACAACCATTGGGTAGATGTGAATAACATTCCTCCCGCTCAAATAAAATGTTGTACTCTCCCGGGGCGAGTAGATTGCAACCCAGAAGAGCTGGGTGTGATCTGCGCATGTGCAGATCGCTGGACAGCGCAGCTGGCGAGCAGGGCTCGCCGCGGTTCGGTGAGCCCTGCTCATCCTAATAGACAACACATCATGTATGTATTATATCAATTGCCAGGGAGAAGAGTCCAACTCCGTTTGTACCAAGGTGATTAAACTTTGAAACTGGTGCATAAGGCATTAGATTACTTCTACAGCAACCTACCTACTGGGGGCTCGCAATGATACAGTGGACAATCTTAGCTGCCTGTTCTCAGACCAACATAGGTGGGAACTGGACACAACAGCCCTCCAAGAAGAGTTCCCAAATGATGTAAACCCAACATAGACCTTTTTGTGACTTGATCCAACCAGCGCCACATATGTCACTAGTTTTGCTCCAGGGCAGCCCTGGGAAAGGGATCTCTAGGAGATGCATTTCTCCTCAAATGGGAGGCCCCACTCCTGTACGTGTTCCCATTGTTTCTCTTGCTATATCGAGTAATCATGAAAATCAGTCAGGACCTAGCACGCGTCATATTAGTAGCAGGATTGTGGTCCAGACAGACCTGGTTTCCATAACTAAAAAAATTTGTGATCTCTGCTCCCCATGCGTTTCCACCACACCACAAACTTCTATCCCAGCATCATGGCAGGACCCTCCATCTGGATCCCGTCATGCTTCACCTCAAGGCCTGGCTCCTTCATGGCTCCATGATACTAAAACATACTGCTCTGACAGGGTAAAACAGATACTAATTGAGGGTATGTCTACACTACAAAGTTAATTTGAACTAGCGGAGCGCTTAATTCGAACTATGTAAACCTCATTTTACGAGGACTAACGCCTAGTTCGAATTAGCTAGTTCAAATTAAGGGCTGTGTAGCCACTTAATTCAAACTAGTGGGAGGCTAGCCCTTCCCAGCTTGCCCTGGTGGCCACTCTGGCCAACACCAGGCAAACTCTACTGCCCCCCTCCCAGCCCCGGAGCCCTTAAAGGGCCACGGGCTGGCTACACTGTTTGTGCCAGTTGCAAGCCTGCCAGCACCCAGCCAGCAGAGCCTACACCTGCCACAAAATGAGCCAGCCACCCGATGCCACCCAGCCCTCCACTGCTCCCCAGGACCAGCCTGGTGGCTCCCAGGAGCCTGCCCGGGGACGCAAGATGCGGGTGCCCGCTTGGTCAAGTGTGGAGATCGTGGACCTCATCCAGGTTTGGGGGAAGCCTCCAATGTCCACGATCTCCGCACTAGCCACAGGAACGCGGCCATCTACAGCCGCATGGCTGCCAGCCTGGCCGCCAGAGGCCACCAGCGCAGCCAGGAGCAGGTCCGCTGCAAAATTAAGGACCTGCGGCAGTCCTACTCCCGGGCCTGCCAGCCAGGGGCCGACCTGGAGGCATGCCCCCACTTTCAGGCCCTGGACCGCATCCTGGGGGCTCACGCCGTCCATGCCCCCCGGGTGGTGATTGACCCCGGGGCAGAGGGACCACTCCTGGACCCGGAGGAGGAGGAGCCGGAGGATGCTGAGAGCCAGGAGCCTGCCCAGGACCCAGGACCCCCGAGGCACCCCACTGAGCATGTCTCCTGTGTCGTCCGAGGCTGGGGAGACCTCCACCTGTGAGTACCATCATGCTCCCCTTATATGTATTGGGGGGTGGGGGGGAGAGGGAGCCCAGGGACCGTGCGCCTGGGCCTTGCCCACCTCGGAGCAGCAGCTGGGTGCCATGCAGGGGCCCTGGTCTTGCAGAGGGGGGCTGGGTTTCACCCACCTGGGCCTAGGGATAATTGACCGCTGCTCTTGTTTCACCACAGCCGCAGCACCTGGGATGCAGGGCGCACCACCCCGCCTGCAACAGCCACCCGTGCCCAGGCCAGCAGGAGAGCCAGGAAACAGGAGGACTACCAGCGGCAGCACCTCTGGTTCCTGGAGTGGCTGCTCCGCAGTCAGGAGCACTGGGTCCGGGAGGACCTTCGGCTGTGCCAGCGGAGTTTGGAGGTGCTGGAGGAGCAGAGCCGTGCCCTCAGAGGCCACCTCCAGACCCTGGTCGACAGGTTCCTGCCTCCTCCTGCTCCAGCTCCTGCAGCTGCCCTAGCTCTCGCTCCTCCTCCCACCCCTGCTGCCCCTGCTCTCCCTGCCCCTGCTCCCCCTCCCACTCCTGCTCCCTCTCCCGCTTCCTCCACCTCCCTGTCCCTCCTGCCCCAACCTCCACACCTGCTCCCCCCCGAGGTCCCCGCACCCGCAGTGTTGTGAGACAGGAGAGCCAGCCGGACCCCCAAGCCTGAGCTTTCCCTTCCCTTCCTCCCCTTCCACCCCCTTCCAGCTCCCCCATCCCAGGTTTCTCCCTCCCCTCTTCCACCCTCACTCCTCCCTCCCCAGTTATGTACATTAAAAAGAGGTTTTGTTTGCCAAAACAGGTATCTTTATTTTACATTACTTAGGAGCGGGGGTTAGGGAGGGGAAAGGGGAAGGGGGAGAGGGTGGAAGAAGGCCCCAGTGGGGCATGCAGGGAGAGTTCAGTCCTCCTCTTCCACCTGGAAGCTCTCCCGCAGGGCTTCCTGGATCCGGAGGGCCCCCCGCTGGGCTTCCTGGACGGCGGCGGTGCGGAGCTGAGCGTACTGGCCAGCCATGCGGTCAGCCTCAGCCATCCAGGCTGGCAGGAAAGCCTCCCCCTTTCACTCACACAAATTGTGTAGCACAGAACATGCTGCCACCATGGGAGGGATGTTGTGCTCGGCGAGGTCGAGGCGGGTGGGGAGGCACCTAAATCGGGCTTTCAGTCACCCAAAGGCTCCCTCAATGATGATGCAGGCCCTGGTCAGCCTCGCATTGAAGGCCTGGCGGGAGGGGTTGAGGTGCCCCGTGTAGAGCTTCATGAGCCAGGGCTGTAGGGGGTAGGCCACATCCCCCACCAGGCAGATGGGTATGTCCACGTCCCCAACCCTGATGTGGCGGTCGGGGAAGAAGGTCCCGGCCTGCAGCCTCTGGCTCATGGAGGAGTTCTGGTACACCCTGGCATCGTGTGCCTTGCCGGACCAGCCCACATTAATGTCCGTGAACTGTCCCCAGTGGTCACACACAGCCTGCAGGATCACGGAGAAGTACCTCTTGTGGGTCATGTACTGGGGGGCCTGGTGTTCCGGGGCACGGATGGGGATGTGCGTCCCGTTGATGGCCCCCCCGCAGTTGGGGAAGCCGAGGGCGCCGAATCCCCAGATGATGGCGTCCGGATCGGCGAGGCGGACCACCCTGCAGAGCAGCACCCGGTTGATGGCCTTGACCACCTGCGGAGAGAGACACAGCAAAGCGTGAATCAGTGGGGCGCCCGGGTGGCTGGGAGTGCTCGTGCCCTGGCAGTGCCCTGTGCCCCACTCCCGGGAGCGACCCTCCCGGGCGTCGTGTAGTACGGCTGGGAGAGACCGGCCCCTCCAGTGCAGGGCACTTTTGCCTCCTCCCCCCCGACCCCCTGTTTTCCCTGGGGCGGCCCATCCCCTCCTTGCAGCCCCCCTCGCCCCCGGCCCAGTGGCCGGCGAGTGCCGTACCTGCATGAGCACTGCTCCGATGGTGGATCTCCCCACGCCGAACTGGTTCCCAACGGATCGGTAGCTGTCCGGTGTGGAGAGCTTCTAGAGGGGGATGGCGGGCCTCATGCAAGTGTCCCTTCTGCGCAGAGCAGGGGCGAGCCACTCGCAGAGCTCCAGGAAGTTGTCCCTCTTCATCCTGGAGTTCTGGGTCCACTGTTGGTCTCCCCACCGCTCCAGGACGATGCGGTCCCACCAGTCGCTGCTAGTGTCCAGATGCCAGATGCGGCGGGGCACGCCGGCACCCGGGCGCTGCCGCAGCTGCTCCACGGCCCCCAGGGTGGCCAGGCGGAGAGGCAGGGGGCTGACATGCACCAGGTGGAACCAGGCAGCCTCCAGCCATTGCTGGCAGGCTTGCAGCAGCAAGTCCATAAACTGCACCAGAAAGTGCAGGGCGAGCTCTGGCTCCATGTTGCCACCTGCGGCGGTGTCCCCGAAGGGAAGCACCAACACAGACGGGCGCAGAGAAAAATGCTTTGCTGTCCCTCAGCGAGGTAGGCAAGCAAGCGGAAAAACTGAGAACCGGCTGTCCAGGGCGGTCCCTTTAAGCACGAGCCTCAGATAGCCTCAGACAGCAGCCACACAAAGCAACAACTGACCTGATGCCCTGCCGGAACCGGTTTCAGCCACCCTTAAATGCGCCCCTGCGTCCAATCAGTGTGGACGCACTAGTTCGAATTAGCAAAACGCTAATTCGAACTAGTTCTTAGTTCTAGATGCGCTAGTTCGAATTACCTTAGTTCAAATTAACTAATTCGAACTAAGTTAGTTTGAATTAGCGCTGTAGTGTAGACATAACCTAATAGTCAATTAAATTCTACCAGGCAAACCTATACCTATAAATGGAAGAGATTCTCTACTTGGATACGGGAAAAACATAACATTCCCCTACCACACACAACTCCCCCACCAATCATACTGGAATACCTCCTTGAATTGCATTAGCCAGGTCTCTCTTTTAGTTCAATAAAAGTCCACACAGCGACAATTGCAGCGTTTCATGAACCGGTGGATGGGGACTCTCTCTTTTCACATCCTATGACTAAACATTTCTTAGAGGGCTTGAAAAACACGTTCTCCACATTAAGACCACCTACTCCCTTGTGTGACCTCAACTACATCCTTAAGTGTCTCACAAACTGCCCTTTGAACCACTCACCACATGTTCGTGTCTGCATCTATCAATTCAAGTACCCTTTCTTGTAGCCATCACTTCCAGCAAACGTGTAGGTGGAGCAGCAGTTTTGATGACCATAAGAATTGCCATACTGGGTCAGACCAGTGGTCCATCTAGCTCAGTATCCTGTCTGCCGACAGTGGCCAATGCCTTCTAGAGGGAAGGAACACAACAGGTAATCCTGCTCCTGTCACCCATTTCCAGACAAAAAGGGGGATGGCAGATCTCCGGTACACAATTTTCAGCAAGGATAAATTCACATTCCACTGCTCTCCTTCTTCCCATACTTTGGAGCTTTTTCGGGGCATATCCAGGGTAGAGAAGGAATGGAGGCACTGTGCCACATGTGCAACTAATGGACACAATATTGTGCATGCGTGGCACGGCAGGGCACTGCTAGAAAAGATCTCCGATCACCGGCGTGAGGACACACCAGTACCTAGAGTGGATCACCCATGGGGACATGTATAAAAAGCAAGTGCATACCCTATCGTATTACGTTGTCAACTATGCACTGGTTTTCTGTTAAAAGGAACCTCATTCTCAATTATAAATCCATTAATACTGGCATCTGATGTGGCATTTTACAAATAATAATTAGCCTGGAGAGAGCAGCATAGCTTGTATATGTAAATCATGCCAATTTCGCAATAAATTTTTAAACATTTGCTAAATTTTACATTGAGTAAGGAAATGTTAGTAAGCAGCAAAAAACAGGTCAGATCCTAAATTATTTTGGATAAAAGCCAAGCTTACAAATGAAGCCAATCATTAAAATGGTTCCTCTGTATAATTTGGAAAGTACAAGTGCTAGGGATGTACAGGTTTCCCATTTTAATTCCTCTTCTTGTTTTCCTGTTGACAGATCCTTCCCTTTTCCAGATGATTCATTCACAGGAATGGGCATCTCCCAACCAACTTTCAGGGAGTTTTGTATATTGAGGGTGTGGACAGCACTGAGTTTCAGTGTTCCAGTTCTATTTTAGTAATAGTGCCCATTTCCTAATGTTACAAAGGTTTCATGTCTTTATTAATTGTATTTAGACTATTCTGAGTGGCAGGAAGTCTGAGCTAATTATGAAGAATTTTGTTTACAGGAAGTTATGGACTATTTTGAATCTTCAGTTTCAAAGTCTAAGTGATTATATTTTCCTGTTTGCTCTTCTCTGCCTCCGGCAGCTAACGTAAGTGGCAGTTTCCATCTTTCTGATGGCTCTTGAGGTGTAGCATCAGCCAGTGCATTCAAGTTTCTTGTGCCAACTTGTTTTCCATATTAGAAGAAGGATCTGATGGGATGTTTTTCAAAAGCCTCTCAGGGATTTAAGATAACTTAAGTGATGATGGATGGTAGCTTTTGAAAATCACCTCTTTTATATTCTGCAGGTGGTTGAAATAATCATTTTCCATCTCACATAGACTACAATATCAGAATTACTTTATAGAAAGAGAACAGTAAATAAACTTATCTCAACCAGATATAATGGTTTTCTTTAGTCAGTATCTGTAAAAATCAGGCATTTTTTGCATAGCTGTTTTCATTATTTTCCTTGTGACTTTACTCACACAAGTAGTTCCATTTTCATATTTCCCCATACATTCCATGATAAAACGGGCTGAAGTTAAGCTGTAGTTCACCAGGTGGTCCTTATTCTCCATTTTATAGATTGGCACTATATTTGCCTTCTTACAGCTCTCTGGAATCTTTCATGTCTTCCATGTTTTTTCAAAGATATTTGCTAATGGCTCAGATATCTCTTTAGTCAGCTTCTAGGACATATTTCATCAGACCTGGTGACTTGAAGACATCTAATTTGCCAGTAGTTTTTAATTTGTTCTTTCTCTGTTTTAGTCTCAGGTCCCTACTTCATTTTCACTGATGTTCCCTATGTTAGACATCAAGTTTCTACTGAACTTTTTGGTGGAAACAAGTGTTCCCTCTAAGGTTTGCCATCTGTGAGTGGAGTGAGTTTTGTCTTGTGCATCAACAATGAGGTCATGTGTGCTTGTCCGGAAGTGTGCCACTGGGGCACCCACCAGTGGCACTGGTCCCCAAGAGACTCTCCCAAGTAGTGTCCCTGCCACGTGGCCCCAGCCTGCACCATCTGCTAGAGCAGCCCTGCCCCCTACCCCCACCATGCAGCCCCGGCCCTTCCACCATGTGGCTGCAGCTGGCCCCAGCCACTGGTGCAACCTCAACCCTCCCTCCCCTGCCACCACGTGGTCCCAGCCACTGGAGCAGCTGCCAGCCACTCGCCACGCAGCTCTGGCTTTGGCCCCGACTAGGGCCACTGGAACAGCTGCTGGCTGCCTGTAATGCAGCTTCAGCTCTGGCCCTGGTTGGGGCCACCGGAGCAGCTGTGAGCTGCCCACTCACGACGTGGCTCCAGCTCTGACCCTGGCCAGGGCCACTGGAGTAGCCGACAGCCACCCACAATGCGGCTCCAGCTCTGGCCCCAGCCAGAGCTGCCCGCAGCTCCAGCCTTGGGAAAGGGGCTGAAGCTAGAGCTAGGGCTGAGTGGTGGCTGCCACCCACCACGTGGCCTCAGCCCGGAACAGCTGAGCAGCCACTGCGCGGCTCTTCTGAGGAGGTGGGCGGGCCTCAAATTCTTGACACACCTACAAGCACACACCTTAGAGGAAACACTGATGGAAACTGAAATGAAGCCTGTTTGTCATTTCTACATTTTCCATTACTGTCTTTCCCTCATAGAGGGTACATCTGCACCAACCCCCTAGTTTGTACTAGGGAGGCTAATGAGGGTGACCGAAATTGCAAATGAAGCATGGGATTTAAATATCCCGCGCTTCATTAGCATGTTCCCGGCCGGTCGCCATTTTGGAAATTGACTAGACCGGAATAACTGCCCGCGTCTACATCCTTACTTTGAATTACCAGTTAAACCGAAGGAAGGAGGAAAATATCCCTCATTCTCAGGGTGGCTAAACACTGGAATAAATTGCCTAGCAAAATTGTGGAATCTCCATCATTGGAGATTTTTAAAAGCAGGTTAGACAGACACGTGTCAGGGGTGATCTGGATCAAGGATGGGCATAATTTCGGGGGGCGGGGCTACAAAATGTTGGTAAGTTGTCATGGGCTACAGTTTTCTATGAAGGGGATGCAGAGTGTGGGATGGAGGTTGTGCGAAAAAGGGAGCTCGGATAGGGAATTGGGGTGCAAGGTCTCAGAGGGGGCATGGGTGCAGAAGAGGGTGTAGGATTTGGTATGGGGTTGTGACCTAGGAGAGAGGGCAGAAGGTCTGAGTAGTGACCTTGGGAGGCTGGGATGTCAAAGGTAGGCTCTGTCCAGGAGGCGCTCACCCAGACAGCTCCTGTCGAGCAGTCCAGCCGGATCATCAAGCCATCTCCCTGCCTGCCATAGGTCCAGACCTCTGAAGCGGCTGATGTGCCTTCTGCACTATATGCTGGGTGGAGGGAGGAGGGAGAGGAGCTCTGTGTGCTGCCCCCATCCCCAGTACAATTTCTGAGCTTTGAGCAGCTTGGGGATGCTCCCTGTCTGAGGGTCCCAACAGGATGGACCATGGACTGGATTTGAAGGCTTGCCAGGCGAAATCCAGCCTGTGGGCCATTTCTTTCCCGCTCCTGATCTAGATAGTGCTTGGTCCTGTCATGAGTGCAGGGTACTGGCCTTGATGGCATCTCAAGGTTTCTTATAATCCTTTAATTCTATGATAGGATTCAGAAGGGGCAGAGGGAGAATCCCAAATCTTTGTTTACAGTCAGCTATGTCATTCTAGCCCAGATACTTTAAGTAACAGGTCTGGCTGGTTGAAGCTGCTGATCACTAAGGAAGTACAACTTCTATTAACCTAGTCACCTATCTAGTATTACCAGTTTTACCCAATTTAGACAAAACATTAAGTAATTCATTCTAGGCTCTTGTCCCAACTTGCCAGTAAGAAAGGGTTGAATCATGGGGGATTTTGTGTACATTTTTCTTGAGTCTTTGAGACTTTCATCCTCTTTTGTGATTCTTGTTTCAGTGCAGACCAACAAAATAATATTAAAATCCTTAATAGCTCAGGAAGGAACACAATGTCGTTTTCTCCCATTGACATAAGACTGGTCAGACCAAAACTGTTTTGCCTATTGTGCATATGTTTGCTGGGGAGTACAAATCACATGCAATTGCTCAAACTCCACCACATTGTCTGTCCTCAGTTGCTTCATTTTCCAGTTCTCTCTGCCAAAATATCCACTTGTGTTGATTCTGTTTGCTAAGAGGCTCCATTTATTTTACTTCACTGGTATTTACTTCACTGTCAGGACTTTCCCATGAGTTGATGAATGTGCTAATGTGAAAAATGGGGAGGAAATGAGGAATTGTCCCAGACTGAGGTGTCGTTAGAGGAAGTTTTGGAAAAAAATTGATAAACCTTACTGTAACAAGTCACAGGGACCAGATGGCATTCACCCAAGAGTTCTGAAATAACTCAAATGTGAAATTGCAGAATTATTAACTCTGGTTTGTAACCTATCCTTTAGATTAGCCTCTATACCTGATGACTGGAAGATAGTTAATGTGACACCATTATTTAGAAAGGGCTCTAGAGGTGATCCTGGCAATTACAGACCGGTAAGTCTAACGTCAATACTACGTAAATTAGTTGAAGCTATAGTAAAGAATAAAATTGTCAGACATATGGATTAACATAATTTGTTAGGGAGAAGTCAATGTGGTTTCTGTAAAAGGAAATTATGCCTTACTAATCTACTAGAGTTCTTTGAGGGGGTCAACAAACATGTGGACAAGGGGGATCCAGTAGATAGATCCAGAATTTAGATTTCCAAAAAGTCTTTGACAAGGTCCCTCACCAATCTTAAGTAAAGTAACTTCTCATGGTATAAGAGGGAAAGTCCTTTCATAGATTGATAACCTGTTAAAGGACAGTAAACAAAGGGTAGAAATAAATGGTAAGTTTTCCAAATGGAGAGAGGTAACTGGTGGTGTCCCTCAAGGGTCCGTACTGGGACTAGTCCTATTCAACCTATTTATAAATTACCTGGAGAAAGGAGTAAACTAGTGAAGTGGCAAAATTTGCAGATGATCGTTAATACCAAAGCAGACTGTGAAGAGCTTTAAAAAGATCTCACAAAACCGAGTGATTGGGCAACAAAATGGCAAATGAAATTTAATGTTGGTAAATGTAAAGTAATGCACATCGGAAAAAATAATCCCAACTATGCATATAGTATAATGGGGACTAATTTAGTTGTAACTACTCAAGAGAGAGATCTTGGGGTCATAGTGGACAGTTCTCTGAAAACATCCACTCAATGTGCAGCAGCAGTCAAAAAAGCAAACAATGTTAGGAATCATTTAAAAAGGGATAGCAAATAAGACAGAGAATATCCTATTGACTTTATATAAAACCATAGTATGCCCACATCTTCAATACTGTGTACAGATGTGGTTGCCTCATCTCAAAAAAGATACATTGGCATTGGAAAAATTTCAGAAAAAGGCAACAAAAATGAATAGGGATTTGGAATGGGTCTCATATGAAGAGAGATTAAAAAGACTGGGGCTTTTCAGCTTAGAAAAAAAGGAGACTAAGGAGGGATATGATAGAGGGCTATAAAATCTTGAAAGGTGTGGAGAAAGTGAATAAGGAAAAGTTACTTACTTGTTCCCATAATGTAAGAACTAGGGGTCACAAAAGGAAATTAATAGGTATCAGACTTAAAACAAACAAAAGGAACTTTTTATTCACACAGACTGGGAACCCTTTACCAGTGGAAGTTGTGAAGACTCAGACTTTAACAGGATTCAAGAAAGAACTAGATAAATGCATGGACGTTAGGTCCATCAATGGCTATTTGCCAGGATGGGTAAGGAATGGTGTCCGTAGCCTCTGTCAGAGGCTGGGAATGGGTGACAGGAGAGGGATTTCTTGAAGATTCCCTATTCTGTTCACTCCCTCTGGGGCATCTGGCATTGGCCATTGTCAAAAGACAGGATACTGGGCTAGATGGACTTTTGGTCTGACCCAGTGTGGCTGTTCTTATGTTCCTAACTGCAGGCCTTGACCACAGAGATTGTTGAGCTGAATTTTAGACATGCTGACTGAGTATCTAGAACTGCTATTTATTTCTGCTGCTATTCAGATTGTTCATTGTGTCTGTCAGGCTGTCTTTCTCCTTTCTGCTACCCCTTGAAGCTCCTTTTTACTAGAATTTGTTGAGAAATAATTTTTTTCATGCAAAATATGTGATGAGAATTAGGATTTTGTTTTCAACAACATTTTTTTTCAACATTTTATGTTTTTTTGGGGAAAAAAATAAAAACCTCAAAGCTGAAAATGTGCCAGTTTTTGGCAATCAAACACCCAAACTCTTCATTTCTCATTCACATGGGCTATGAGCTTCTGTTAGGAAGACAAACAGTCAAGTGATGTGTTGGATTAATCAGATCTCAGAGAAAATTCAGGAATTCAAAGATGGAGACTGAGAGATATCTGGATTAACTGACTCAACTAGAAATGAAAAAGAGGAATTTAATTATTTTGACAGAGGAAGGATTTGAGAGGCAGGTTTCTCTACAGTTGGATTTCAAGGGAAAATACACATTTCCAGAATAGGCATTTCATTAAAATATACTTTAAAATAATGGTAAAATAATATCTTTAAAACCTGACATTTAAAAATTGTACACAGAAAATGGCTAATACACCTTGTTCAAAAAAATGGCAAGTGTAGGATTTAATGAACTGTGTCAACTCTTTTCTTTGGTTATTATTATATATTATGTTACTATCCAGACCCATGCTTGCCCAAGACACACAGGCTGGGTCTAGACTGGCCAGTTTTTCCAGAAAATCAGCCGCTTTTCTGGAAAAACTTGCCAGCTGTCTACACTGGCTACTTGAATTTCCGCAAAAGCACTGACTTCCTACTGTAAGAAATCAGTGCTTCTTGCAGAAATACTATTCTGCTCCTGTTCAGGCAAAAGTCCCTTTTGTGCAATGCTTTTGCGCAAAAGGGCCAGTGTAGACAGCTCAGATTTGTTTTCCGCAAAAAAGCTCCGATCGTGAAAATGGCGATCGGGGCTTTTTTGCGGAAAAGCGCGTCTAGATTGGCCAGGGACGCTTTTCTGCAAAAAGTGCTTTTGCGAAAAAGCATCCGTGCCAATCTAGACGCTCTGTTTCAAAAATGCTTTTAACGGAAAGTTTTTCCGTTAAAAGCATTTCTGGAAAATCATACCAATCTAGACGCAGCCACAAGGTTTTCAAGCTTCATGGATGTGCTGCCCCCCATTTTTAAATGTAAAAAAGCAACTACCAGCAGAAGTATTTTATTAGCGTTTATTGTTAAAGATAAAAAGAAACAGACTGATAGTGAAGGTAGAAAATTATTAAATTCACATTGGTTACAGTCAGTTTGGAAAACAATATGTCAATTATAGAAGGCAGATTCATGGCCTTGGTGAGAAATGTATACCACATTCAGTACCATTGCGGAGTTATTTTCATTGACTAGCTTTTCTTCCATGTCTTGGTGCATAAAAGAACTTTTCTTTAAAAACAAGATACTTCCATTTAGCTCTTATATAAAACTTTTCATCTGTGGCTTTCAAAGAGCTTTAGAAAGGAGATCAGGATGACTCTCCTTGATTTTTCACATGGAGAAACTGAAACACAAAACATGGAAGAGATTTGCCCAACGTCAAATATGAGGCCATTGATAGAGCTAAGACCTACTATGTTCCTTGCTTCAGATCTGCTGGTCAATTTCATTTACAGTGGAGTTCACCACCTGTCCATTCACGCTGTCCTCCATGATTGTTTTAATCTTTCGACTGGTTGTTCTAGCATGTTCTGAAGAGAAGTAAATAAGAGATTTATGAGGCAAGAGGGAATGTTGAAAATAAATCAAGCAGGGGGGTAATTTATTTTTGTACATAGTTTATGGACCAGATCAACAGATATTGTAAATTGTCATAGTTCTTTTGAAGTAATTGATACTATTCTGGTTTATACCAGCTGAAAATTTAGTACTATATGTTCACTGCCCCTGATCTGGCCTCACCTTGAAGAAGTTTTCTGGGGTAGCATAGTTCATAAATAGGTTTATGGTATATCATGTGAATACTAGAATTTTTCTCTTGTGCAATTATTCAAAAGCTTTGTGTGTTTCACCTGTGGGTTGAAATGGCAATGTTCTGTATGTTTAAATTGGTATTGAAATACGGTGCAAATTGATTGTCAATCTCTAATGCTGGTTTCTGACCCTGCTAGAGCTGAATTGACAGCATAAGTTTTTAGTCTGTGGATACAGCTCTTTGCTCTTACAAAAATTAGTATATACCTTTTTTGAAAAACACAACCACTTGGTGTTTGCATATTGAATATTTGGCACCAATTCACAAAGGCAGATTTTTTCTATATGCAGAATGGAATGATGATAGACACATCCAGATAATCCACTTTTCAATTATCACATAAATTAATGTCTCAGAGGGGTAGCCATGTTAGTCTGTAACTTTAAAAATGAGTAGCCCTTTGGCACCTTAGTCTACACTGCACCATTTTTTCAAGATAACTAGCGTTATTTTGAAATAATGCAAGCTTCTACACAGTCATTCCATTCTTTCAAAATAATTTCAAAATAACTGATGGCTTATTCTGAAACCTGTAAACCTCATTCTTTGAGAAATAACACCTATTCTGAAATAGCTATTTTGAAATAACGCTAGTGTGTAGATGCTCTACTGCTGCTATTTTGAAATAGTCCCTCACCAGGGCTTTTCTAAGTTATTCCTCTCCAGTGCATCCTCGGGTTCTAAATCGCGATAGCATGTCCACATTAGAGAATTCTGCCTTGGATTAATTTTGAGGCTTCCCTGAAGTGTAGGGGTACATCTAGACTACAGGCTTTTGTTGACAGAGGCTTTGTTGGCAGATACTGTCGACAAAGCCTCTGTCAACAAAGAGCGTCTAGACTACAGCCAGTTCTGTCGACAAAGCAAGCTACTTTTTCGACAGAGAGTCTAGACAGTGTGGATGTAATCGCACCTTTTGTGTGGATGCAATAGCACCTTTTGTTGACAGTGTGGACCGAACTCGGTCGACAAAAGGTGTTATTCCTCATAGAATGAGGTTTACCACCATCGACAAAACTGCTGCATTCTGTCGACTTACTGTTGACAGAACTCGGCGGTAGTGTAGATGCAGGTAGAGTTTTGTTGACAAAAGTCCACTTTTGTTGACAAAACCCTGTAGTCTGGTCACACCCTGGATGTGCTATTTCAAATAAGCATTTTGGAATAATTATTCAGAAATACCTAATTTGAAATAGCTATGCAGAGTAAACATATTCTTAGGGTATGTCTAGACTACATGCCTCTGTTGTCAGAGGCATGTAGATTAGGCTACCCAGCATAGGGAAATGAAGCCGCGATTTAAATAATTGCGGCTTCATTTAAATTAAAATGGCTGCCACGCTCTGCTAACCAGCTGATGATCAGCTGTTTGTCGGCAGATCGGGGCAGTTTAGACGCGCCGCAGTCAACAAGGAAGCCTTTGTCGACCAGTGCAGGTATGCCTCGTGAAACCAGGTTTACCTGTGCCAGTCAACAAAGGCTTCCTTGTCGACCGCAGCACGTCTAGACTGCCCCGATCTGCTGACAAACAGCTGATCATCAGCTGGTCGGCAGAGCACGGCAACCATTTTAATTTAAATGAAGCCGCGATTATTTAAATTGCGACTTCATTTCCCTATGCCAGGTAGCCTAATCTACTTGCCACTGATGACAGAGGCATGTAGTCTAGACATACCCTTCGAGACTAACAAAAATATATATAGTATCATGAATTTTCGTGGTCAAAATCCACTTAATCAGATAAGCACAATATCAAAATATGGCTTACCTAGGCCTTATATGTAAGCTTTGCACAGACCCTCCACCCAAGAATAAATTTCACCCACAGCAATTGTGATTATTATTTACTATAGAGAACAAAATACGTGATTTTTACCTTTAATGCTTGATTCAGAGTTTTCTGTTATACTGTAAAGATAATAAAATAAAGATAAAATAAATGAATTTTCTCAGTTCAAGTATCCATTCATATATGCACCAATGGTATTTTTAATACAGAATCATAGAATCATAGATTACTAGAAGTGGAAGGTATCTTGAGAGATCATCAAGTCTAGTCCCCTGCCCTCATGACAGTACCAAGCACCACCAAGATCTAGATGACCATTTTACAGATATCTAAAGGGGAAAAACAAAAACTGAGCATGTATTTTTATCACAAGGGTTTTTGCTCTTCATTAACCTTGGGGCCACCCACTTTTAACTTGAATTCCCCTCTTTGTTTTTTACTTTTGAGGAAAAGTGTATATTTCATCATGTTGTTTAAATGGTTAGAGTTGGACCCATTGTGGTTTCTGGTACAAAGTTCAATATTTGGAGGAAAAGTGTTTGCTGGGAGTTTAAGTAGCAACGTTGTCAAATAGTAATTTATAATCTTCCTTCATCTGATTTTTTAATTCCCAGATTTTATGAATTTGAAGCAAAATGTGTATTTTAATTGACAGACCAAACTAAGAGGTTTCCAAATGCAGAGATTCATAGAAGTCAAAGAGGAATGGATTAGATCAGGAGTGGGCAATAATTTTTGAAGGGGGGCCACTTTGTGAATTTTGGAAGTGGTCAGGAGCCGCCCTGGAAGAGGCGGGGCCTCGGGCAGAAGGGACAGGGCCAAGAGACTTGATTGGCCTGAGGGTGGGGAGTGCATGATGTCTTTGACCCCCATCCTGTTGGGGCACTTGGCACCAAGAGGGAACCACTAGCTGTTTTGAACAGCTGGTGGTTCCCTCTAGGTGCTGCATGCCCTTGGTGGCATGAGGAGACTTTGTGTACTTCCCCATACCCCCTGGCCAGTCGGGGGGAAAGCGGCCCGCGCGTGAAGTCTTTGCCTCCCTAACAAGAAAGAAAGAAAAACTGATGGGTGTGTGTGTGGTGGGGGAAGGTAGAAGGACCTTATTCTCTCTCTTCCTAGACAGACTCCCTCCAGGGACCCAAGGTGCACAGTCCTACTGCAGTGGGGAGAGGCACCTGTGGTGCAGCAGCTATATCAAGAGAGGGCCAAAGACTTTCCCTTTAGTTTGGGAAGTGCCTCCCCTTCCAGCTGGTGGGAAAGTGGACAAAATCTCTTGCTCCCCATTCCATCAGGAGCACACAGTTCCCTCAGGATCTGGGGGCAGCGAGAGCATGCAAAGTCTCCTCCCCCACACTAGGGATATACAGTTCTCTCTGGTGCCCAACCACTCCCTGAGTGGGTGTGGAGGGGGGCTGGGACTTGAACCTACAACTCCTGGGTCCCAAGGCTGATGTCTAACACCCATCGACACTGTTTTGCCCATCCCTGGATTAGACAGTGTGTGTGTGTCTGTGTGTGTAAAACTTCAGAGATACGTTATGGAGGAAATTATGAATTTGGATGATTAGACAAAACCTACACAAACATATCTCCTTTTTTCTTTTTAGGCAACAAATTAAGCTGGAAATAAATGTCCGTGCCTATAAAATAGAGTCAATTAAATGAATTTACCTTACATGAACATTGTGAATTTATTTTTTATACATTTCTAAAATGCTCTGAGTGCCTGAGATGGAAGTTACTATACACAGACAAATTTAATAATTCAAGTATCCCAGTTATCAGTCACTAGAGCAATACAGAGGGGTAGCCATGTTAGTCTGAATCTGCAAAAGTGGTGAGGAGTCCTGTGGCACCTTATAGACTAACTGAAGTGTTGGAGCATAAGCTTTCATGAGCAAAGACCCACTTCGTCAGATGCATGCACTTCAGTTAGTCTATAATGTGCCACAGGACTCCTCGCCACTTTTAGAGCAATACATACAGGCATTTGTTAAATACATGTAGCTAATCAAAGTACTATTGATGCAAATTTTACTGAGCAGCATGTGTCTCGTGCGTTTTATTATGGTCCATACACACAAAAATACCATAGTTTTCTACAGGTTGAACCTCTTCTCAGGCACTCTTGGGACCTGACCGGTGCTGAACCAGAGAATTTTCTGAATCATGTAAGGTCAAAATTATCTAGCAGCATTACCAACATTTCTACTGCTTGCTGAGCTTTTAGAAGACATTTAGGGGTAAATTAGAACTAGATAACAGCACAGGACTCTCAGAGCCAAGACAGGTGTCTTTAAACACACTTTATGGGACTGCAGGAAACTTGACTACACCCACGATCAATGGACATCTGGCTAAATAAAATCATGTCAGACCACAGATGTTGCCAGACCAGAGACTGCCGGACTAGGGAAGTTCAACCTGTACCATCTTCATGATGCACACAAGTACTGATTAAACATAAATAAATATGTTACATAAACATAATGATCTCTGTTTCCTCTACCCAAATCAGGCTAGCTTTGTCTTACCCACAAACTTTTCCCTCCAGGAGCTGACGATAAGTCGAAATCTCCTTTTCCAGGCGGGTTTTGATCCCAAGGAGGATCTTGTACTGATTGTTCTGGCACTTGATGTCTTGACGGAGTTGGCTCAGCTCTTCCTCACATTTGGAGATGAATTGTTGTATATTCTGGAGCTCAAGAGTATAGTAACCCTGGGTCTCAGCCAAAGTACCTTCCAGTGCACATCTCTGAAAGGATAGAAAATGTCAATATTCATATCATTACATATGAGGTGGTGTCACATTACTGGATCTTGAGGGGAGCAGCCAGATCACTGATGCACCCATAGGTGGGGGTGTTGGCCCCAAAAATGGTATAGAAGGGGGTGAGGTATTGAATAGGAGCTTACTGTCTGTTGATCCTATGTACACTAGTCATATGATTGTATAATGTCTGTGGGTATGTCTACACTACCCTCCTATTTCGAAATAGGAGGGTAATGTAGGCATACCGCAATTGCAAATGAAGCCCGGGATTTGAATTTCCCGGGCTTCATTTGCATAAGCGGGGCGCCGCCATTTTTAAATCCCTGCTGGTTCGAACCCCGTGCCGTGCGGCTACACGCGGCACGAACTAGGTAGTTCGAACTAGGCTTCCTAGTTCGAACTACCGTTACTCCTCGTGGAATGAGGAGTAACGGTAGTTCAAACTAGGAAGCCTAGTTCGAACTACCTACTTTGTGCCGCGTGTAGCCGCGCGGCCCGGGGTTCAAACCAGCGGGGATTTAAAAATGGCGGCGCCCCGCTTATGCAAATGAAGCCCGGGAAATTCAAATCCCGGGCTTCATTTGCAATTGCGGTATGCCTACATTACCCCGCTAGTTCGAACTAGCGGGGTAGTATAGACATACCCTATGTGTGTAGTTAGGAATCTGTGTAGATACTGAATATTTCTCTGCATGTAGTTGAGCAGTGGGCAGAGCCCGGCCTATGGACATGCTAATCAGCGAGGCCTTGTGGGACAATGGCACTCAATGGGCCAAGGACACACCTAAAGAATGAGTGGTGACTCATACCTAAAAGCTACCAGCAGGGGACACAGGAATAAGCCGTGGACTAGGTGACCTGCTGTAGCCAAGAAGAGACCAGGAAGGAGGGATAAATAGGCCATGTGGTGGTCTCCATCTTGGTCTTCAGCTCAGCACTTCATCCCAGAGGCAGCAATGCAGGGATCAAAGAGCCAGAAAGACCTGTAGACCCATCCTGATCCTAGGATGCACAACAAGGACTTTTAAACCAGCAGCTGTAACATCTCTGCTAGAGCCTGCATTGAGAACTGGGAGATTCGATGCATGTAATGTACTATTCTTTAACAACCTTACTCTCATGCTTTTCTTTATTGTGGTAATAAACCTTTAGTTGTTAGATGCTAAAGGATTGGCCCAGCGTGATTTGTGGGTAAGGTCCAGAGGGCAAATTGACCAGGGATCTGTGGCTGGTTTCTTGGAACCGGACAGAACTTGTTCGGAGTAGGTGGGATTGGGTGCTAGGACCCCCCACCGGTGTATGAGGCCCGGGGCCATCTGGGGCACGGATATTGCTGGTGTGTCGGAGGGGTTTTGCTCGTGAGGCTTCAGGCAGGCAGCTGAAGCGCTCTGTGGGACTGGTCTGTGGCCTGTTTGGAGAGGTCACCAGTCAGGGGGCTGTAAGGAGCCCCGGATTTGAGCAATTCGCCCTGAGCGGACGCCCTCAGCTGTGCCCAGACCGGCCCGGTCCGTCACAGGTGGCCACAATGTTTACTGTACAAAAATACCAGAAGGCAAGTTCCTTAACCAGAAGAACGTACAAACTTAAGGTTCTAGTCCTTCAAATATTCAAGTAAGAAGTTAAAGAGTTCATGGAAAACTAGTTAGAAAAAAGCAACCTGCCATTGATTTCTCCAGAAGATACCTTGCTAAATTGTGCTTGCAACTCAATCTCCAATGCCTGAAAAGTTCGCCTCAGGTTCTTGATCTCACTCTCATTGCTCTTTATTTCTTCTGGGCTGATATTTGCCACAGGGGACACAGTTGCAGTCTGTGGAGCAAAAGTAATGGAAAAGTTTATTGATAGTGGTCAATCTTTTATGGAAATAGTTCTGAGAAATCAGCAGAAGGAAGTTTGATGTATTCCATTGTTACCTGCTCTTTGTACCAGGCCTCAAGGTCTTGGTGATTCTTTTCAATGATGGCTTCATAATCCTTTCTTATCCCTGCTAGAATCTTGGCCAAATCTTGCTGCACTGCATTCACTTTCACATTGACCTTGACATCCTTTGATGAATGATGTGCCGCCATATCCTATACATATTAGCAGAGAAGAGAAAATAAGTAGACATGTTTATGAAAACAAAAGACATTCCCCATTCTCGCCTTATCTCCTTCATTCCTATTTTCAGTAAGTAGCACTAAAAGATTCTTATTACAGAAAATTAACTGCTATACACACAGTTAACTGCTGCTTATCTCACACTGATTTGACCTGGATAATCTTAAAGCACACGGCGATTTAATTTAAAAGAGCAAGCTATGTAAATTGTTTTTTAAAAAGATTATTTCTTTAGACTTCCTGAAGAAAGACTCTAACCTACGTATGCTTTCCAGATTCTTAATTTCTTAGTAAAAGCTTGTATTTCATACCATTTCTCTGTCCAGCCAGGAAAGTGTACTATCTACATTTACTCTTTATTTATAATAAGAGAACATACACATTTCCAGGTTTTAGCATTTACTCTTCCAACTGTTTATTTCAGATTCAAGACCCAACATTTTGGAACACTATATTATCATATGACAATGAGAGTAAATTATTATGAAGAACCAACTGCAATAAAGACACAGAAGCTCCAAAACATTAGGGAATTCCTTCTGACTGGAAAGGAAGTTGATTTTATTCCTATTGCAAAGTTCCATAATGGAAGAGTATGTATGATTTTTGTTTTTCTACAGCACGGTATATATTTAATCTGCAAAATATACAACCAAATATACAACCAACCATCCAGACAGGTACTGGAGCCCTCTAGGTCATAAGAATGCATTGAATTTATTTTTCAATGTAGATGCCAGATCCAATCAGTTTTACTTCACTAGTCTCATACATATATCAGTCAAAAGATTAAACTCTAATAAATGTCTCACACCAGCCTACAAACCCTTCCCCCATTTTGTTGCTTTGTCGACATACTTAACAGAGAACCTATGGCTGGAAGTATGCCTCAGTAGACTAACTGTTCATTCCGATATCTTTATACCAATACTGATGAGATGTGGCTATGCCCACCTCCTTATTATTCATCAGAGACTCGTGTAGACAGTCTCCAAGTCTACTGACTGCTCTTTTTCAAATTAATATTATATTGGTGAAATATGCTATACTGAGAAGTCATTTATATCCACAATAGAGGTACAGCACGAACAAAATTAATGCAAACTTCCTCCAGACCATCCATTAATATGACTCCATGACTGGACCTTAAACTGAAAAGACCACTTCTTGAGTGATAAAATAGTTTGTTCTCTACTTGAGATGGATGATTTTCCAGCTAAACTCAATTATTCTTATGGACAGCCTGCAGCCCACAGGCCACACGCAGCTCATCAGGTAAGCTGCTGACAGGCCACTAGACAGGTTGTTTACCTTGCGTCCGCAATTACGTCTGCCTGCAGTTCCCATTGGCTGTCATTTGCTCGTCCCTGCCAATAGGAGCTACAGGAAGTGGTGCAGGCCACAGGGATTTGTTGGCTGCTGCTTCCCACAGCTCTCATTGGCTGAGAACAGTGAACCGCTGAGAACAGTGAACGGCTTGCAGCCGTCCACCAGAGACTTACCCTGACAAGCCATGTGTGGCCTGCGAGCCATAAGTTGCCCACCACTGGTCTACAAACTAGTCTGGCCACAATATCTTATCTAAAATAATGAGTCCTATGACACCTTAGGCCAGGTCTACACTAGACCCGGCAGGTTGGCTTAAAATACGCAACTCCAGCTACATAAAATGCGTAGCTGGAGCCAGCTTATCTTAAGCCAAGCTTTGGTGGTGTCCACGCTACGGGAGGCCAAAAGGAGGAGTACTGGACACCATCAGGAGCTTCCTCTCAGTGTTCGATTTATGGGTCTATACTAGGCCTGCTAAATCAGATGCCAGAAGATCAACTTCTGAAGTGTTGATCTTCCGGTAAGTATAGACGTGCCTTTACAGTCTAACAGATCTGTTAGTCTCTAATCTGCCACAGGACTACTTGTTGATTTTGCAGATACAGACTAACACGATTACCCCTCTGAGACTTTATCTAAAATGTGATTCAAGCCAGCACTCGAACTCTTTGAAGGGTTTAGTAACATTTGATTCAATATTTTGGATAGGTAATGCTATATTGTATCTGACATAGCCAAAACCAGCAGCCTGCTTCTGCTCCCAAAGACTTCAGTGCATGTTAGCTTGGGTTAGAGAACGCAACAAAAAACAACTTGTTCTCATAATATTTCAAGAAGCAAGACATTTGAAAGAAGTATTGCCACATTTGGATGTATATTTTAATGGAAACCATTCTTATTCATTCAGCTCTATTTGTAATTTCATCTTTTCAAGCATACATAGTATTTATGAAACCATAGACAATTTTATAGGAGGAGACTATAAACATTCTGTGTAATTAGTTGAGGAGCAATCAAATTAAAACATATAATTACTGGGTAAACAACATAATTATAGAACAAGTCAAACGGGTTTGGCAAAATTCTCTTCCGTGTAGCATAATCTCATTTTAAATGTCATTTCCAACCCCCCCTCTCCCGCCCCCAGAAAAAACAACACTCCAGGATATGATACTACTGCATTTGAAATGCAGGCTGACTTCTAGGTTGAATTACTAAAAGTATATAGCTTGTTTATATTTCTGAGTAGACAAGTGCTTCTGCTAATGGAAGCGTCATCTTTTATTATTCATCCTTGGATTTCTGTGTCACTTTTTCAATAACTATGATCACCAAATAAGGTACTTGTTATGTAGGTACTACAGCAGATAACAACTAAGGGCAACAATACAGAAGTCATCATGAAAATGTCATGTTGCCAAGCAGTGGCATGGTGCTGCACGAAAGTAGCAACATATACAGCACAACAAAGCAAGAATTCATAGTGGTAAGGTTTAGTTGCCAAGGTTTAAGTACATTAAGTATTGTCTATTTAATTGTGTTTAGAGCTTTGGCAAAATATGTAGTTTTCACTTTGGAGGGGTTTGTGCAAACATTTTCTTCAGTTTTGATCCGTCTATATTCATTTTTCCCTAAGGGTATGTCTACACTTGCACCCTCTTTCAAGAGAGGGATGCAAATTCAGCTGAGCAAAATTGCAAATGAAGCGCGGATTTGAATTTCCCGAGCTTCATTTGCATATTTGCGTTATGGCACTATTTCGAAATAGCGCTGTTTCGAAATAACAAACTGTGTAGATGCAGTTATTTCGAAAGAAAACCTTTCTTCTGAAATAACTGGTAAACTTTGTTGTAGGAGGATTAAGGGTTATTTCAGAAGAAGGGTTTTCTTTCAAAATAATCGTGTCTATACAGCATTTGTTATTTCGAAATAGCGCCATAATGCAAATATGTAAATGAAGTGGAGGAAATTCCAATCCATGCTTCATTTGCAATTTCATTCGGCTGCATTTGCACCCCTCTCTTGAAAGAGGGTGCAAGTGTAGACATACCCTAAGTCTCTTTCAAACATTCATTCTGAGTTCCGAGTTCAGACAAAATCAAAATCTCAAAGCAAACCTTATTTGCAAAAATGACATATCCAGAGCATCAATGTCTGGGGACACATATCAGTAACAATCATTTCATACATTAGGAAACACAATATATAATCAGAATAATTTCAGCACATTTCTAGTATCTGTTTTGCTGACTGTAGACATGAATGGTGCTAGACCAGCTAATGATAATAATTATTTTAGTGGTTTTAATCTGCAGTCATTCTACAAATATTATCTAATTATTTCTCCTGCTATTCCTGTAAGATAGGAAAGTTTTATTATATATCTGTTTTACAGGCAAGGGAAATGAGAGAGAAACAGGCAAAATGAACTTTCCAAGGACATATATAGTGAGACTTTCTCATATATGGGATTGGAATTCATAGAATGATATAATCATATGGGGGAACATTGAGAGGTCATCTAGTCCAGTTTCCTATACTCATGGCAGGACTAAAAATTACCTACATCATTCCTGACAGTTATTTGTCAGTATAATGAAAATATAATTAAAGAGATCCAATCCCAATCCACCAGATGATGTATGAATGCAAAATATGGATTGGACCCAACCCTCTCTGCAGTCAATGAAAAGACTCCCATTGACTTCAGTTGGAACTAAAAGTAGGTCTTGAATTATCTGCTTCATTTATAGGATGTAGATATTACTCACATTTCTCCATTCATTAGCAAAAATCTGTATTATTAGAACCTAGATTTTGCCTACCTTCTCATGGTCTTTCTTCCTGAGGATCTGCTCCTCCTGTATGCCTTCAATCTCCATTTCCAGATCTGTTGTGACAATGGTCAGGTTGTCAACTTCCTTACGCAGGTTCTCAACATTGATTTGCATTCCCTGCCTGAGTGACTGCTCCATCTGATACCTTTACCAGGAAAAAGGAGGCAAAACGTGCATGCTGAGAACAGGTGAGTTTATTAGTTCTCTATGAATAGCATTAAAGATAAGCAAATGCTTGGGCAAATTATAAGATAGAAGGTCTTTTAAAAACATTTTTGTTATTTTTTAGACATCTTTAAAAATGAAATGTCACTGTACCAAAAGGCAGCATTTTCTTCATTTCCTTATTTGTGACTAGCCCAACTCTAGAAGTAAGGATTTCAACACTCAAAAAAATTGCTGCTAGGGATTTTAAAACAGCCTCTATAATTTAATATCTTCTTCAGTTTGTCCCAGTGGGTATGTCTAGATTGCATCCCTCTACTGACAGAGGGATGCAGAGTAGGCAGGTTGACAGTGCAAATGAGGCAGGGATTTAAATATCCTGTGCCTATTTTGCATAAAAATGGCTGCCACGTTTTGCCGACTCAGCATTTTGTCAGCAAAAAGTGGCAATCTAGAAGGGGATCTGTTGAGAAAGAAAGCCTTTTTCGACAGATCACTTATGCCTCATGCAAGGAGGTTTACAGGATCTGTTGAAAAAGGCTTTCTTTCTCGACAGATCCCCCTCTAGACTGCCGCTTTTTGCCGACAAAGTGCTGAGTCAGCAAAATGTGGCAGCCATTTTTATGCTAAATAGGCACGGGATATTTAAATCCCTACTTCATTTGTGATGTTGACCTGCCTAATCTGCATCCCTCTGCCGATAGACGGATGCAGTCTAGACATACCTAGTGTGATAGATATAAAGGCCTGGTGAAATCATTATGTGTAAAAATTGCTCAAAAACTAATAGCATGCCTTAAAACTCTTCAAGCTAGCCACATTTGGGAAGTTGGTGCCTCCAGGACAAAAAAAAAAAAAATCCCCAAACAAAACAAAACTTGAAACTCGTACTACAGCTACTTTCAGTCCTCTCTGATGGGTCACAACCTTGTCATGGTGGAGAGGTTTACATGAGCTAAAGACCTTCAGAGATATATCATCCAGAGCTTTTATATTCCTGGTAGGGTCCTTCTTGGTGAGCAGGACTGAGGCTCGGCTCCTAATTGTGGTGCAAACTTTAGAAGATGATCTTGTACTACTCTGTGGCTGCGAAGGTGAATGAGGATTACAGCAGGAGAGAGTCCCCTATGGTCTTGGTTCTCCTTGCCACTGGCTCAGGGTTTTCCTTGTGTGGTTGCCACTTGCACACTGGTTTCACCACGTTAAATATATTTCACATGTAGGCCTCTGCTAAAGGTTTACACCCACACTTCCCAATTAACCCCCTTGCCAGACATATCCTTGCATCAAGAGATAGCAAAACTTTCAATTCTGGAACAGCCTTTTCTCTGGATTGTTCCCCAGTCTCAGTATAAGAGACACCAAAATCTCTTCCTCTCTATGTTTGTGGGGTCAGCTGATATTTCCTCCAATTAATTCACCAGACTCACTTTGGAATGTGGTAATCACACAGAAATCCTATTCTGAACAACACTGCCTTCCATTTATAAAGCTTCTCAGTCCCAGTATTTAGTGGCACAGCTTAATGAAACATCTTGGTAACCAGTAATCAAGTGAAAGGAAAGGAAGCACAGAGAAAGTCCAGCATAGCAACTTTGAGTCTTAAAAGAAAAGAAAAGTAATTATAAAAAAAATTGTCTTACTGTACTAGATCTCTAAGGGTACATCTAGACAGGAGCGCTATTTCGGGATACATCTGGTATCCCAAAATAGCATTTTCTGTGTCTTAACAGCATGCCCATTATTTCAAAATACAATTGAAATAAGGGGATTGCTATTCCGATGTCCTATCAAACATCGTTCCACAAGGATTTAAGGACTTGTCAGAATAGCCGTCTATTTGGTGTAGACAGCACCAAATTTCAAAATAGACTATCTCCAAATAAGCTCAAAATAAGCTACGCAATTTGCATAGCTCAAATAGCGTAGCTTATTTCGAGCTAGCGTTGCTGAGTAGACGCAACCTTAAGTGACTGAGCTTCTTTTGATGAATATAGGACTCAGTTCAGGGTCCATCAGGAAAGAGCTGACCATAATGTAAATTCTCCTCAGGTGCATACACCTGCCTGGAAGTTTGCTATTCAAATTAAAACTTTCAGTCTTCTTAGCCTGTCCTGGAAAAAGTCTCTTAATACTACGCATTGCCCACTAAGACAATGCACTAGCAGTTCATTGGGAACTGATTCAATTATGCTGACAAACCCATTGTGGAGACCAGCAGAGGAAAGTGAGGGAAAGGAAGAATGAACTTAAAACCACAGGAGACAAAATAATTTTGTTGAATTGAGGGAGAAGATGGAGTGCAAACAAGAGTTAATTTGTGTGCGGCCTTAACATCTATAAATACTTTTTGTGATTTAATTAAACACCTTTAGTAAAACCTGCTCTTCAGGCCCTCATGTACAATTCACAAACAGAGTGACTCACAATTGTTCAGCTGTCATTTGTTATGTTAATATTAAGTTTTCATTCTTCTGTTGCTTTTGCTATACATTAATTTTATTGATCGGATGGCACCAAAGAACTTCAACAAAAACAAATTCTATTCTATAAAGCCTGGAGTTATTTCATTTTGCCCCCTCCTTACAAATATGAAGAAGTCAAAAAAGAACTTACTTGAGATTCAAATCTTCAGATGCTATTTTAGCATTATCAATACTCAGAAGAATTTTGGCATTGGTGATTTTGCCCTCTTCAATCTGTAAACCACATGCACAGAGTTAAGGTCCCACAGATTTGCCAAATAGTAGATGTCATTCGCTATTTTGCTATGCCTGTTGTTTGAAGTGTGATTTAAAGTAAAAATTTTAAATGCACCTTAATGACTTAGGCTCAGATCCTAAGGAGCCAAGGCTTCACTCTCAAAAATGACTTCAGTGTTTGGACAACTAAATCTCACTGAATATCATCTCTTGCCTAGGATAAGATTACCAGCAAAGTGAAATTAGTTAGTGACAGTTCCAGTGGTGACTTTTGTGATATGGAAGCCAGGCCGCTCTAAGGGAACACAAGAAAATACTGAGCAAACTATCAATAGTTAATGATTTTCAGTGTGCCTCAGTATTCAATTTCAAATCCTTAAGAGTAATCTAGTCCTCTTAAAACCATTAATTTAATAGGTAACTAGCATGAACTAAGACCTATGATGTATCAAGTCTTTTACTAATTAAGGGAAAGGAGGTGAAAATAGATAATCTAGGGAAATTTCTCACTGCAGCTTTTGCTAGATATTTAGGGTACGTCTAGACTACAGGCTTTTGTCGACAGAAGTTTTGTCGACAGATACTGTCGACAAAACTTCTGTCGACAAAGAGTGTCTACACTACATTCAGTTCTGTCGACAAAGCAAGCTGCTTTGTCGACATGGTAGCGTAGACGCAAAGGATAGCTTACATGCAATAACACCTTCTGTTGACAGAAACATTGTCGACAAAAAGCGTTATGCCTCGTAAAATGAGGTTTACCAGCGTCGACAAAACTGCTGAGTATAAAACTGAGGTATAGTTTATAAAACTGAGGTATAAAACTGAGTATAAAACTGAGGTATAGTTTTGTCGACAAAAGTCCACTTTTGTCGACAAAACTTTTGTCGACAAAACTCTGTAGTCTAGACACACCCTTAGATGACAATAAAAGGTGAAGATATTCCTACAGTGAGAAATATCTTTATTCAATGAGAGAATTCCCAGGGGTTTTATAAATAAAACTTTATGCATCTAGTCAGCAAGAAACCCAGCAAAAATAAAACATGAAAAAATATCTTGAAGTGTCCCAAGTTGACTTCTGAATGGAAAAATCAAAGTGTCCTTGGAATGCATTAATCAATCAATAATACAGAACATGCAGCACCTCTTGGCCAATTACAGCAAATGTCAGGTTTCCCCTTAAGGTATTAGGAAGGCCAGCTGAGTAGGAAAATATTATCCTAAATGTTTGGCAGCCTGGGGTTTGTTATTGCTGACAGGGAAAAGAACTAAAAATAATAATTGAACCCATTTCCTGTGCATTATGGATTACTCCGCGGAAGAGAATAACAGAGAGCCAATCAGAAACCTCCTTAAGTGTCTTGAATTTTGTAATCATTTTATAATCTAGCAACAATAATCATATAATTATTTAATAACATTGTAAAGGGCTTAGTGTAAAAGAGACTCTGTCTTTGGCATCTGAAGGACAAAGAAGTGAAGGACTTAATCTGAAATATACTAAGAAGAATTAACAGTCATTGGTCTGTAGATTGCTGAAGAATGCCAACTAGAATGTTAGTTGCTGCTAATTTTGAAATGTGAACATCTATCTGCTTAAAACTAGACTGAGCCTTTTAATTTGTTTTATAGAGACCATGAAACAACCATCATTTAACAACTTTCAGTTCCTAATACCAACACTAAACACTTTTTTGTTTGAGGCAGTAAAGGTAGATTTAACAAAGCACTAGATTATAGCTGAAAGGCCTGTTTCATTTATATCATATGACCTCCCTCTTGTTCAAATTCTATCTCTAAATGTATTTATTTTATCAAGGCGTCCTGCACTGACCTCCTAACTTAACAATGTCACATTACCTCCTGCACTTCAGGCAACCAGTTTGAGGCAGCAGACACTATATTTTTAAATGATTCGCATTTCACCTTTGTATATTTACAGCAACACACAGTATAAGAATATTAATAGGAAATAAATTAACACTGATAGGAAAATAGACTAGATGACCTTTTTATTTCTTTTGAACAAAAATCATAGACATTCTGGTAGAAGATAAAGAATTAAAAAAAAAAACAGAATTAAGAACCTTGATGCAAAGAGATTATTCTACACTGGAAGCAAAGAGCGGAAAGTTGAAATCTAGCCAGTGTCAATGTCCCAGTTGCAGAGGAAGATAGAGATGATCCAGTCTGGTAAAAGGGACATAAGTAGGATTTTTCTCCTTTTGTTGGTTCTGTAGAAAAAATCCTCACATTAATATGCCAGATTCCTTACATTAACATGCAGAAATGTAAATCTAATCTAATCTAAACTATTATAAAAGGAGAGGTGTCTGTCACGCCATCTGTCACAGAGAACATTTGAGAATACACTGGAAGACTTGAGAAGTTTCTAGAAATCCAATATATACTAGTAGTGGGGCTTAGCTCCTCCCCCAGGCCTGATTCAGCCTCACCCACTCCCTAGCGCAGCCCTGAGTCCCCAGCTCCTTCATGCGTGTTGCCCTGTGTTCCCATAATTACATGTCCCAGTCCTCAAACAGGGGGTCGGTCTTCATGACACCACAACGGGCCTCAGGAGCTAATCATGGCGGCGAGCCAGGTTTATGGGGGGTCAGCCCCAGCCTCTCCATGGCAGCAGCAGCAACTATCGCTGCCTTGCTGACAATTTTGAGGAGATCCCGAGGTGGCGGCTCCAATCCTTGCTCAGCCCTACGTGGTGGGAGGGAGGGGGCTGGATAATTGGGGGGTACTGTCTAAGTGGGGGTCTCGGCTGCTGGGAGAGTCTAAACTGGCCAGGGGCGCAGAGCTCTCCATGCACTGGAGCGGGTCACACCTTGCAAGCTGCTGCTCTTTCCTGTCTGCCTCTCAGACAGAGGTGTGTGGGGTGCCCTTTGCTTTGTTCTTTCTTTTGACTTCATCTATCTACCCATCTGCCCCCCACTGGACCCACCGGTGCCCCCGCTCCAGCTCCAGGCCAGCCTGGGGAGCGCCGATGGGAGTCAGTACCCCCGTTCCCCCAGCCGGGCCCCAGCAATGCCAGGGCTGGGCTGCAACAAGGGTGGGGCAAGTGAGGCACTTGCCTCGGGTGCATCATAAATTGGGGCACAAAGACGCAGTAAGTAAAAATAATAAGCTGCAAAAGTAAAAAGTGCAACGGGTGCTAACCTAAGCAAGAGGGGGCGCATAATTAATATTTTGCCCCAGGCGCAAAAATACCTAGTTATGGCTGTGATGCCAGGTGAATCTGCTAGTAAACATAAATATCATCAAAATGCTGGAAATCCTTCCACATGACCTGACCCTGCTCAGTGTGCCTTACACCTGGATCATAGAATCATAGAGCTGGAAGAGACCTTAGAAGATCATTAAGTCCAGCTCCCTGGCCAAGGCAGGACCGATCCCAACTAAATCAACCCAGCCAGGGCTTTGTCAATTATTTGTAGTTAAATCTAAAAAAGCTATAGTCAGCAAGTTTCCAACCTTCACAATACCAGATTCAGTGAATAAACTGTAGGCCAGGAAGAGTAGGTGAGATCACAGTCTGGAACAGTTCACAGATCAATCATGGAACTGAAACAGAGTAGCAACCAGAAGTTCAGTAGAAATTGTTAGGAAAAAAGGTGTGAATTAAGGTTTCTAAAAACAGATGAAAATGTCACCAATTTTGAGTCAAGGATGGGAGGGAGCACTGATTTGGAAGCTGTTAGCTTAGAGAACTGCAAATGCCAGGTTTTATTGTAAGTAGAGAACCTGATTATGAAGAGCGTGCACCCACAGCTAAAATAGCCATAAAGTCCTCAAGTGAGACATGGTCAGGCAGTAATTATTGGCAAGCTGTTGTCTAATACCATAACCATTTTGCTACTCTATGAATATATGAGAGCTATTCAGACAAGTTCTTTTTGGACATATTCCACATGTAAAATATGGGCACTTTGACAAGCGCAATTACAGCCGCTCTCCAAGTTACGAACAAGTTACGGACCAACACTTGGTCCGTAACTCGAACTGTTCATAAGTCCGACCCCATTGAGTTACACGCGACCGCGCTGTTTGTAACTCGGGGACCGCCTTTACGACTGCTCCATGGGAGCTTTGGTTGTAAGTGCGAATGGCTGTAACTTGACCGTTTGCTACACAGGGAGCGGCTGTAATTCATTATGATTATTAAATGTTTATTACATTGTCATTCACAATGGTGGCAATTATGAGGTTAGCTGAAGTTCCTTTCCAAGCAAATGAAAATTCTGGATTAAAGGTGTCCGGTCTAAATAACCATCTGATATCCCACCTTCTCTATGAATGGTAAATAAAATAATGCATACTAATGGAGAAAGATCTTGATGCTAATAACTTCTGGATTACCAAGCTTAACTGTGACTGGTAGATACAAGAATCATATTGGTGGTAGGGTGCTTTCCCACGAAGGGCATGTCTATACTCTAGAGAAGATCGACCTTTCCGAGGGTTTGATGTCGTGGGTCTAGTGTAGACCCCCAAATTGAATGCTGAGGGCAGCCCCCACTTGTATCCTGTACTCCTCATTCTGCGAGGAGTGTGTGCTCCTTTTGGCTTCCCATAGTGTAGATGCTACAATGTCTCAGCTTCAGGTAAGCCAATTCCAACTACACAATGGCATACCTTAAGCTGGCCTGCCTGGTCTAGTGTAGACCTATGCATACAGCGTTATCCTGAGCAATCCTATGATTTGGATAATTTCATCTTTTTAAATATTTCTTCAAAAAGGTTCTCGCATGGGTAAAAGCTATAGGTAAGGATTTCCTCCCTGAATCAGAACTTCTCTGGGCTGTAACTCAAGATGTTAGATAATCTGTTTATTTAAAGACCAAGTTTTTATCTCTGGTTTAGAGATTTTTTTTTCTTTTAAAATGAATTAACTGCTGAACTGACTGGCCTGGAGACCTGATGACCTTTTTTTATCCTCAGATCAGGCCAATACAGCAGCAGAGCTTGTTTTCCTTGTGCATTGCCTGGGGCCAGCATCCCTCATCTTCTGCCCAAAGGGAACTCCTTTAGCAGTGAAATGGAAGATTTTTATCCATATTTATTCAATTCTGGGTTTCCCTGCCATAAGTCAGCAAAGATGACAGTTAATGCCAATGCCTGGGTATCTCTAGAAAAAAGTTCTCAACAAGATTATAAGAAATCCTAAACAGCCCCATTCCAAACAAAAAGTGCCATTTAAAAACTAAAAACATAATGTCCTTGAATAGCTTTGTTTCTTGCCTTATATGGTCATATAAAGTTAAGGTAATTATTCTGATTACTTACAGGATGATTATTGAGTTAATTATGTTTTTATGTATGCAGATTAATATTCTTTCATTTTAGATACATTAATATGAAAAATATTGATTAGTGTTAATATGAAATAGTTGTGGAAACTATAAATTCACTTTTTAGTAACAGTGAAAACGTGAGGAAGAGTATTTGTCAGTGTTGTTCTCATAATTAGAATGGGCATTTAATTTTTCTGTCTTATTTGGATATTCTCATTGGACTGAAAACCCAGAATATTTCCCTCCTCTTCCACGACAGAAGGCAGTGAATGAAATACAAAGGTACCTCTAAGAACAGCCTGTGTGAATGTGTATTTCTACTCATTCCATTACAAACTTGTTGTGAGTTCTTCTATGTTTCTGAGGCATTGCAAAAGCTATCCCCTTCAAAAGTGCTATATTGGGATTGTTGGCATGACATCATTTTTACACGTGATTTTAGAATGATTTCATTACTTGGCTATAGGTATATTTGGTATATAGCCAAATCCTGCTGCAAGGAACTTTTAGATAGGAGGAAGAATAGTTGTAGATAATGGTTTCTTTATTGAATCTACTGACTGAGTCATATTTCTAGCTTATGCACAAGATATTCGTGGTTTTTGGTATAAAACATACAATTTGGATTATTTGAAAGATTATAGAGAATATAGATATATTACAAAAGTCAGTGCTCTTTAGGGACATTCATGAATGTCTTCTGCAGATTTTCTAAACTGTTTTTCTCCTATTTTCCGCAGTACGCCAGTTGTTCTCCTTGCTCCAATAGTCCTAGGCAGTCCAGCCTGCCTTTCTCCCTGTTTGAAACAAGGCTGTTTCTTCATTTTTCCTGTTTTGCAATTTGTCTTTGTTTGATTTACCACACTGTGCACTCTCAGTGAGACCATGTTATGCAAGAAATCACAGATCAGTCCACAATTTCAAGTAAAAACACCTGAACATTTGACAGCCTTTTAATTTCTGCATATCACAGACATCTATAAATTCTGACATACCTCTCTCTTCTTTCCTTCTGCCCTTTCCTCTTCCCCTCCTGCTTTCTTGAGTACACAATGAACTTCTGTGTACAGCTCTTCAATCACTTTAATTAATGTTTCTAATTGTTTTAATAGTTATGCTTCTGTAAAGGAGGCTCTGTCAGTCTGAAGGAGTACCCAGATTCTACAAAGGGGGAATGCAAAATGACATAGCCAAATGAAGCTTTGACTTACCTGTCCCTGCGTGTCAACGATGTTTTGCTTGTATTGGTTGAAGTCCTGCTTTGTTTCATTAGACTTTTTCTTGTGCCACTCCAAAATGCAGTTCTCCAGCTGAGCATTTGCTGCTTCCAGAGAACGTACCTTCTCCAGATAAGCAGCCAAACGTTCATTCAGGTTTTGCATGGTCTGTTTCTCATTCCCACCCAGAAAGACACTATCTCCACTGCATTCACCAAGGGATCCCCAAGATACCCCCACTCCAGAGGCCAGCCAGAGGGGCCTAGTGGAGGAAATGGAGACAGATGTGCCAAGGGCCCCTCCATATACGCTTGAAGGTCTGTACGCACTTCCTAGCAGGGTCAAATCACACCCTGCACCACTCCTGTGGGATCCAGACGAGAATTGGAATTGGCCAGAATTCATGACCACAGATATTAGGGATCTAACACAATGTTTGGCTTGCTAGCATCAACTGAGCAGTTTCTCAACCTTCCCCAGGCTTTTTATGCCTTTCCCTGTGGGAGTTCCCTTACGTGAATGACTGAAGCAACTGGATTGTGTCATCATAAAATATGTGTTTCCTCTTCGTCAATTCTGAACTATTTCTGAGGCTGCATACACTGTTGTTATTTAGAACAATACCTGCATATGGCTATTTTTCTTCTTTTCTTTCTTCTTCTTCTAACAGTGAGGTGTGGCTGGCAGCAGTAGGTGCGGAGTAGGATCAGCTTTGCCAGTCTTTTCTCTAATTTCACAGTAAATAGGTTGTGTTTTCCTGTCTGTGGTGGAAAGAATTTCTTGAATTACACAGAGTACAAAAGGTCGGAAAAGGACTTGTTTTCCCACATATCTTTTTAAGAAACAGATTTTTTAATGTATATAAATGTCAGTATTTTATAACAAGCTGTAGAATTTTAACTGCAAGTGAAGCACCACTTCCTATGAAGCTGTTATGAATGCTTCTAAGAACAAAAAAGGGATAGGTCCTTAAATAGATATAAATGAATGAAGTTAGGCCAATTAACATCAGCTGAAGATCTGGCCTGGTGTTATAATTTGCTTTGCTGCTATATTCCACTGTTTCTTTCATGCTATGTGGGACCAAAGAAGAAAAGCCAATTTTTCATGTAGGGTACGTCTAGGTTATGGAGTCCAGGGAACACATCTGTCCTTCCGCTTTTTTTGTGGAACAGCAGATGCGCTCTTTCAGAAGCCCTGACCTCCTCCTTCCACAAGGAAGGAGGGATCTTCTGAAAGGCGAGGATTTTCCAGTGTAGACGGGCCAAATTTTGGAAAAGTCTCTTCCGAAAAAACTATCGGAAAAAGATACGCAAATAGTGTGATAGCAGTTTTCTTAAAATTTTAGCTCTCCCACTGTTTTTCCTGAGCTGAACCCAGAATTGCAAAGGCAGCATGAAAATTCAAAACACAGCTTCTTCCCGAGTTACAAACGAGTTACGGACCAAACACTTGGCCGTAACTCAATCTGTTTGTAACTCATACCCCATTGAGTTACATAGTGACCATGCTGTTTGTAAGCGTGGCTCACGTTCGTAACTTGGAGACCACCTTTACAACTGCTCCATGGGAGTTTTGGTCGTAAACGCAAACAGTCGTAACTTGGCCATTCGCAACTCGGGGACCGCTGTAGTGGGGAGTTGGGAGTGGCATTGAAGGGAAGATGATTGTTCTCATTTGACATTCAAAGAGGTTTGCTTTTGTCTTGATCCAGTTCTAGAGATGGGCAAATGTTCATAGGCAGAAGATCTTACTTTTTCCAAAATGATACATTGGTCAGCACAAGAAGTAAATTTTTCATACCCAATTTGTTAGATAAGCAGCAGTAATATGGTTGATGAATATATAAGGGTATGTTTTCACTGTGCGGCTATTTCAGGATACATATCCCAAAATAGTTACCCTGCATCTTAACTAGCCACCTGTAATTTCAAAATATTTTTTGAAATAATGAGCACGCTATTTCGGCATCCCTATAATCCTTGTTCCATGAGAGTTGAGGGATGTCTCGAAATAATGCATTATTTTGAAATTTGGCTCTGTGTAGACATGCCAAATTTTAAAATAAGCTTGTCTGAAATAGAATCAAAGTAAGATACGCAATTTACATAGCATAAATTGCATATCTTATTTCGAGTTTAGGGTACTGTGTAGCTTCAGTCTAGACCAGGCCTAGGTGATGCTTTGCATCAACTGGAGCCATGACAGTTACCAGTTTTCTTTATCTTTTCCTTTTAGCATAAAGCATTCTCTTCCCACAAACACCCAAAGATTCTGGTTTCTGATAAATTATACTCTTTCAATAAATACAAAAATTTCAAAGACAATTTTTACAATTATCACAAATGTTTTCTAGGTATTACTTTAAAAAAAAATATATATCACGTTCATTTGTTCCCAAATTAGTCTAAATGTTCCCGACACATTCATTTACCACACGTGAGTTTTGATGCCTTGCACTGAGAAATATATAAAACAACCAACTATTACACTTCAACCAGGGTAAATAATGTACTCATTTGTTGGTATATTTTAGATAATGTATTAAACTAGCACATTTACTGGGTTTTTCTTGGGTCCTTAAGGAGGGGCTTAGGGCAGGGAGTTGGGAGTGTGGAAGGTGTTGGAGTTAGGTTTGGGTGTGTGTTTGTGTGTAGGCAGGTGGGCGGGGGAGCCAAAGCCCCCACCCCCAAGATTCATACCAGGGCTGATTGCTCTTTCCCTTCCTGTCTCTGTCAGGAAGCAAGAACAAAGTATACAGCTTGTCTGCCTCCAGCCCTTTCCAGCCACCGCGAGGATTGCAGCAAACTGTGCACTTTCCCATTGCTCCCTGACAAAGGGGAAGAGCCAGCAATGTCGCCGTATGAATCAGGGGAAGCTTCAGCCCCCCTGTCCTCCCTAAAGGATGTCTTAGGGGTGTGAGGCTTGGGGCTGTAGCAGTGCTGGATGGGGGGTAAGCACCCCCTGCCAGCCCTTTTCACCGTCCTCATGATTCAGTCTCTTTTCTGTATACTTTTGAGAGATGCGATCCCATTTTAGGCACATCCCATTTTCGTGGCACAACCAAGCCTTTACAGTGCTTTAAGTTATGATAAGAGGAAGCTGTACACTGAATTGGGTGGTCCTAGCTCTTACCGTTTATGAGGAGTTCTTGAACAGAGACAAACTCTCTCAAATATATAGTAAACCAGAACGAAGACTTACCCAGCATCGCCTGGGTGCTTCAGGGCAGTGGGCTGGTGGTGTGTGGGGGTGCAGGAGTCAAGGCAGAGCCTGGCAGACGTGAGGGCTGGGAGGCTGGGAGCGTAGAGGGTGCAGGAGTCAAGGTGGGGGTTGAGGAGTGGCTCAGGGCAGGGGGCTAGAGACGTGGGGCAGTGTGAGAGTGACTGTTGGGAGATGAGGTGGGGTTCATGGTGGGGGTCCCATCCAGTGAGGCTTTCTCTTGCCCCCCTCCCCGCCAGTCTCCTCAGCTGGTAGGGATCTTCTCCCTCCCCCCAGTCCTCCTTGGCTGGCAGGAGCCTTCTCTCCCCTCAGCCTTCTTCCAGACCATTAGGGGCCTTCTGTCTCCCCACAATACCCCTGGTTGGCAGGGGACTTCTCTCTCCCACCATCCTCTCCCCCAAGCTGACAGCGGCCTTTTCTCTCCTCCCAGTTCACCTGGTTGGCAGGGGCCTTCTCCCTCTCCCCCGGCACTGCAGTCCAGGGCTGGGTGGGGTGGGGGAGATCAGTCTGGGGCAGAAGGGCTATTTATCCAGTTTGGTGGCAGGCAAGATGGTGAACCCAAGCCCCAGCTGGCCATTCTCTTGGTGGTGTAGCTGCACCCAGTGCAGCTCTGCAGTCTAGCTCTGCATCACTCCTCTGTGTTCCCTCCCTTTCTATGTGATGGAAAACTGCCCCAATCCCAGCACTTCCCATTTTCCTGGCACAACCAAACTCTGAGCTTGCTTTAAATTCAGAGAAGAGGAAGCTGCCTGCCGAATTTGGTGACCCAAGCTCTTACAATTTAGAAGGAATTCTTGAACAAAGAGACTCATGGACGGACAAACAGATGCATATTTCTAAAATATATCAATAGAAGATTGAATAGCCAAACAGCAGAAAAATCCATCTTTTAAAAGCTACCCAGTACTACTCCAGACCTGGAACCATATGGCAGCTGTTCTGATGCATGATTTATTTTAGCTGAAACATAGTTTTGTCTTGTTGATAGAACGAGGTGTGAAAGATACACCGGCAGTTTCTCCAACTTTTATTTCAGCATTTTTCAGTATTGAAGCATCATGGTCTGGTAGACTCAACAAAACATGGGAAAATAGAAACTCTTCTGTTTTAATCTCTGCCACTAGCTTACTGCCTGATATTGGGCAAATCACCTTCCATCTTTGTGCATCAGTGTCTGAATCTGTGGAATAATACTTGTTTATATCGGTGGGTAATTTGAGGATTTAATTTCTATTGTTTGTACCCTGCTTCATGTGTGTGCATGTATCTGTGGGAAAATTCCGCTGCCTATGTTATCCTGTAGGTCAGACTATATGATCACAGTGGTCCCTTCTGGCCTTGGAATCTATGAACGCACAAGACCAACTCTTCTTTGAGCAGCCTCTTTTAACTATTAATGCCTAAAATAAGTAGCACTGAGCTGCATTTTAACAGATTCCCATGTTCATTTGCTTTTATTCTGGCATTACTTCCATACATCAAAGCTACCATAAAGCTTTATTTTTCCCCGTGAAACATCAACTGCATTGTTGATATAATCAAAACAACAACAACACTGGTCAAGGTTTTCAGAAGAAATTAATGGTTTTGAGTGCCTCAGTTTCTGAGTGCCCTATTTTAAGGGATCTGATGATTTTCAGAGCAGGGATGCTCAGCACTTTCTGACTATCAAGCCCTTGGAGGTGTCACAAGTTAAGCACTCAAAAATTGACTTGCTCCAAATCCCAATTTACTTTTGAAACCATGGCCAAATGATTTCTGGATGATCTTATGGGGAGTTTGTAATTTCAACAAACCCCAGTAATCTGTAGACAGAATCAAACCGGGGCCCTCTTGAGCTTTGTGCATGAGCCTCTACCACATGAGTTAAAAGCCAGGTGCCTGTTAGTTAAGGCTGCCGAGAAGGCTCATTGTTCTCTCTGCAAGTAATCTCAGTGCCACCAGGTGAGAGAGTACACCACACCCAGTAGGTGTGTGGCCCACACGTTCTTTTACAATAACAAGCTGTTCAGGTTTTAATTTAATGGAAATAAATTATTAACATGCATCACATTCCTCTCATATAACAAACATTGATCATCTGTACGTATCTGCTGTAAGAAGAGTGTCTATTATTTAAGTGAAATGTTTCAACAACAAGTTTTTCTGTCCTTTTATAGGTGTATTGAGACTAGAAAGAATAACAATGTTGCGTGGCCATAAAAATATACATATTTAAGATCTACCTTCATATTACTTCCTAAATCCTTCCCCTTTATAATCTCTGTATTAATAATCACCCCCATTGTAGAACTATGAGGCTGTGTCCAGATTCAGGGGTTTTTTCGAAAAAAGTACCCTTTTTTCGAAAAAACTTCCCCTGCGTCCAGACTCAAGCCGCGTTCTTTCGAAATTAATTCGAAAGAACGCAGCTTTTCTTTCGATGGCGGTAAACCTCAATTTACGAGGAAGAACGCCTTCTTTCGAAAGTTCCTCTTTCGAAAGAAGGCGTTCTTCAATGTAAATAGGGCTTCTTCGAAAGAGAGCATCCAGACTCACTGGATGCTTTCTTTCGAAAAAGCAAGCCGCTTTTTCGAAATTTCTCCATGCAGTCTAGACGCTCTCTTTCGAAAGAGGCTCTTTCGAAAGAGGCTTGCAGTCTAGACATAGCCTGAGTGAGAGAGAAGATTTAAATACAGTACACTCTCTTGTCATGGTGGGCACTCTTTACATAGGGTACGTCTACTCTGCACAGATATTTCGGGATACCTCAGGTATCCTAAAATAGCTACCCCGCGTCGATCAAGCCACCCAATATTTCAAAATATTTTTCGAAATAATGGGCGCACTATTTCAGCATCCGGGTAAACCTTGTTGAACGAGAGTTAAGGGATGGCACGAAATAGTAACAGGGGGCATGTCTACACTACCACCCTAGTTCGAACTAGGGTGGTTAATGTAGGCATACGAACTTGCAAATGAAGCCCGGGATTTGAATTTCCCGGGCTTCATTTGCATGTTGCCGGGCGCCGCCATTTTTAAATGTCCACTAGTTCGGACTCCGTGCCCGTGGCTACACGCGGCATGAACTAGGTAGTTCGGAATAGGCTTCCTATTCCGAACTACCTGTACTCCTCGTGGAATGAGGTGTACAGATAGTTCGGAATAGGAAGCCTATTCCGAACTACCTAGTTCGTGCCGCGTGTAGCCGCAGGCACGGAGTCCAAACTAGTGGACATTTAAAAATGGCGGCACCCGGCAACATGCAAATGAAGCCCGGGAAATTCAAATCCCGGGCTTCATTTGCAAGTTCGTATGCCTACATTAACCACCCTAGTTCGAACTAGGCTGGTAGTGTAGACATACCCAGGAGGAGTAACAGTTAATCTGAACTAAGGACTTAGTTCGGATTAACTTTAAACTGCTGCTTGTAGCCGCGGGAAGTTCGTTCAAACTAAGGGGGATTTAAAAATGGCGGCCGGATGGGAACATGCAAATAAAGCCCGGGATATTTAAATCCCGGGCTTCATTTGCAACTCTGGTTGCCTGATTTGCCTACCTAGTTCAAATTAACAAGCTAGTGTAGGCATTTCCTAATAGATTAGTAAAACATGATTTCCCTTTACAGAAACCATGTTGACTTTTGCCCAACAAATTATGTTTGTCTACGTGTCTGACAATTTTATTCATTACTATTGTTTCAACCAATTGGCCTGGTACTGATGTTAGACTTACCGGTCTGTAATTGCCAGGGTCACCTCTAGAGCCCTTCTTAAATATTGGTGTTATGTTAGCTGTCTTCCAGTCCTTGGGTACAGAAGCTGATTTAAAGGATAAGTTACAAACCACAGTTAATAGTTCTGCAATTTCACATCTGAGCTCTTTCAGAACCCTTGGGTGAATGCCATCCAATCCCAGTGATTTGTTACTATTAAGTTTTTCAGTTTGTTCCAAAACCTCCTCTAATGACACTTCAATCAGGGACAGTTCCTCAGATTCATCACCCACAAAGGATGGGTCAGGTTTGGGAATCTCCCTAACATCCTCAGCCATGAAGACTGAAGCAAAGAAATCATTTCACCTTTCCACAATGGCTTTATCGTCCTTGATTGCTCCTTTTGTATCTCGATTATCCAGGGGCCCCACTGATTTTTTAGCAGGCTTTCTGCTTTTAATGTACTTAAAAAAATTGCTATTACTTTTTTAGTTTTTGGCTAGCTGTTCCTCAAGATTTTTTTGGGCTTTTCTTATTACATGTTTACACTTGATTTGACAGTGTTTATGTTCCTTTCTATTTACTTCACTAGGATTGGACTTCCACTTTTTCAAGGATGCCTTGTTAGCTCTCACTGCTCCTTTTACATGGTTGTTAAGACCTTTTTTAGGTCTCTTACTATGTTTTTTAATGTGGGGTATACATTTAAGTTGGGCTTCTATTATGGTATCTTTGAAAAGTTTCCATGCAGCTTGCAGGGATTTTACTGTAGTCACTGTACCTTTTAATTTCTGTTTAACTAACCTCCTCATTTTTGCATAATTCCCCTTTTTGAAATTAAATGCCACAGTGTTGGACTGCTGAGGTGTTCTTCCCACCACAGGAATGTTAAATGTTATTATATTATGGTCACTATTCCCAAGCGGTCCTGTTATCGTTACCTCCTGGACCAGATCCTGCGCACCACTCAGTACTAAATTGAGAATTGCCTCTCCTCTTGTGGGCTCCTGTACCAGCTGGTCCAAGAAGCATAGCGCAAATTGCATATCTTATTTCGAGTTTAAGGTGCTGTGTAGATGCACTCTTAATTACATCTCTGCCTATCATCACCTAGAGCTGCCTCTCTTCTACTTCATTCCCAACTTTGTACTTCACACATTTATCCTAAGAAAATATCATTACATCATTATTTTGGATGTAATTATTGGTTTATCTCTGTTAATATGCCATGTCTGTTACTGTTGAGACTTGCACAGGAGGATTAAAATTTCATTTCAGTTTACCTGTATTTATCTTGCTTGACATTTCTAATCTAGCCTAAAGGAAAACAAGCCTCACTTCTCATTAGATCCTTAACAGGCTAGTAAAAAACTCATCTGTTCTTGCTGAAAGGCTAGAATCTCTGAAGGATTTTTCATGTGACCTTATGAGACTCTTCTCTTGCCTTCATTACAAGTTTAAGTATGTATCTTTTCTCTTTTTCTCCATGTCTTGCTACATAATTTTACATACATAGCTTCACTGATCGTCTTGTGCTTTAGCCAGCTTCTTCTCCAAGGGGTCCCAAACTTAAATCCATGGAGAACTGGTTGATCACACATAGTTCTTCTGGTTTTCATCTTTCAGCTGCTAAAACTCATTAAAATAAGCTGATGATAGAGGTGGCAGGTTTGCAGAAATTTTGGTGGTTCCCAGAGTCTGTATCCCACCCTACTCAAACACACACACACCCCAGCTGCCGAAGACTCAGACAGGGAGTTTGGGTGGGGGAGGGTATAGGCTCTTGCTTGGAGCAGGGATTTGGGGGGCAGAACCAGGTTCAGGCTCTTGGAGTGACAGGTGGGGCTTTGAGGGGGACTAGGGTGCAGATGAGAGTCTGGGATGCAGGCACTGGGATGGTGGAGTTGGATTGCAGGTGTAACGCCAGCGGATGGAACCGAATCTGGAGCTTAGTGCAAGAGCCTCTACCACAAGAGTTAAAATCCTGATGCCTGTTAGCAAAGGTTGTAGAGCAGACTTGTTATTCTCTTTGTAGGTGGTCTCAGTGCCACTAGATGGGACAGCAGCACACCCAGAAGGTGTGTGGGATACGTAGGCTCTGGGATGAAGTCGGGGGATTGAGGTGTAGGAGGGGTGCAGGATGCAGATTCTAGGAAGGAGTTTGGGTGCACGAGAGATCTGGGGTGCAGGCTCTGGGAGAGAATGTGGGTGCAGAAGGATGTGAGTTGTGCAGGCTCTGAGATGGAGTTTGGGTGCTGGCTCTGACCTGGGACAGGGGGTCCAGGGTGGAGGCTCTGAGAGGGAGTTTGGGGGCAGGATGGGGAGATTGGGAGGAGAGGGTGGTATTGCATAAAGAGGTGTGGAGGGAGAGGGTGAAGAGTGACATGCTTACCTGGGGCACCCCCCACTGGCAGTAGCTCTTCGGAGAGCGGGGGGTCTATGGGTGCTGCTGCCTACCTGCTGTCCTCACATGCTCCCCCCTCCCCCGTGTATCCCTTGACCCTGCCTGCTGTCCCCAGGGTCCCTGCTGCTCGCTCCCTGCAGCTGCTGGCATGTGCGTTTCTGTGGCCTGGGGAAGGGAACGGTCTCTCTGCCGTGCATTACTCCAGCGACTGGAGCAGCGCATGGAGACCCCCTCCAACACACCACAGGGATACAAATGCCGGGAGCTGTATGGACCGAGCAGCAGGAAACCTCTTTAGCCTGCGGCACTGCCGGTGGTGCTCCTTGAGGCATTTTAGGTTGCCCAGGGGCAGCAGGCAGGGCGGGGGAACACACGTGGCAAGAGTCTGCAGTGGCAGAGGGAATGGGGAACACAAGGGGCGAGAGCATGGGATAGCAGGGGGGGCCAGGGGACAAAAGGGGTAGCAGGTGGTGAGTTTTGGTTGATCCTGGTACTGGAGCACCATGGTCCCATGTTGCTCTCCACTTATGGCTGATTGTCAGGGCTGTTCCTCACTCTGGAACTCCAAGTGCAGAAGGTGGGGGCCCACAAGAGAGCTTAAAAACCTTGCCTCTACAGGCACTAGTTACAAAAACTTCCCCCCCAGAATCACAATACACAGATTTTGGGGAATTGCTGTCACCATCAAGTGATATTTATCCCTAAAAAAATGGGTGAACCCTGGAACCCACCCCCGGGGCATCCCAAACTCTTTTGCCCTACAAGAGCTTAAAAAAAAGAAACAAGGAAAACAAGCAGCAGTCTCTAGTAGCTGACTTTTCAGTCTGAGGCATGAAGATACACACAGAGGGTATGTCTAGCCTGCATCCGTCTGTCGGCAGAGGGATGCAGATTAGGCAGTTCGACATTGCAAACGAGGCAGGGATTTAAATATCCCGTGCCTAATTTGCATAAAAATGGCCACTGCATTTTGCCGACTCAGCACTTTGTTGGCAAAAAGCGGCAGTCTGGAGGGGGATCTGTCGAGAAAGAAAGCCTTTTTCGACAGAACCTGTAAACCTCCTTCCAGGAGGCATAAGTGATCTGTCGAAAAAGGCTTTCTTTCTCAACAAATCCCCCTCTAGACTGCCACTTTTTGCAGACAAAGTGCTGAGTCTGCAAAACGCGGTGGACATTTTAATGCAAATTAGGTGCTGGATATTTAAATCCCTGCCTCATTTACAATGTCAACCTGCCTAATCTGCATCTATTTCCCAACAGAGGGATGCAGGCTGGACATACCCAGACAGACCTTCTAGGACACAAGAATCAAATCATCACCTTTGCATTCTCTGAAATACTTCCAGTTCCATGTGCAGGGCCAGGTAAGCAGGCAAAGCTTTGGAGTCTCAATGTGTAGATGAGCTGATGGTGTAGAGAGGACGGGGTTAGATTTATTAGGAACTGGGCAAACTTTTGGGATGGGGGAGCCAAAATGAAACCAGACTGCTGGCACTTAACATTAAAAAGGTTGTAGAGCAGTTTTTAAATTAAGGGCTGGGGGAAAGCTGATGGGTGCGGAGGAGCACATGAATCAGATAGAGTCATCTCTTAGTGGATGGTCTATTAATAGAGATGTTCTATGTTCTAGCCAGAAGGGGTATGTCTACACTACCCCGCTAGTTCGAACTAGCGGGGTAATGTAGGCATACCGCACTTGCAAATGAAGCCCGGGAAATTCAAATCCCGGGCTTCATTTGCATAAGCGGGGAGCCGCCATTTTTAAAACCCCGCTGGTTCGAACCCCAGGCAGCGCGGCTACACGGGACTCGAACTAGGTAGTTCGGACTAGGCTTCCTAGACTACCGGATGAGGTGAAATTCAAATCCCGGGCTTCATTTGCGGGTTTGAACTAGGAGAGTAGTGTAGACATACCCAAGGAGAGTATGGAAGTATGAGTCAGATCAGATGAGACAATCAAATGAAAAAGAGTCTAACACATCAGGAAATGGCAGACAGATAAATAGTGACAATTTTTTAAAGTGCTTATACGCAAATGCTAAATAATAAAGTCTAAATAATAAAATGGGTGAACTAGAGTGCTTATACGCAAATGCTAAATAATAAAGTCTAAATAATAAAATGGGTGAACTAGAGTGCCTAGCTTTAAAAGAGGATATTGATAATAGGCATCACGGAAACTTGGTGGAATGAAGACAATCAATGGGACACAGTCATACCAGGGTACAAAACATATCGGAAGGATAGAAAAGGTCATGCTGGTAGGGGAGTGGCACTATACGTGAAAGAAAATGTAGAATCAAAGGAAGTAAAAATCTTAAATGAGAAAAAATGTTCCATAGAATATGGGTAGTAATTCCATACCCCAATAATAAGACTATAACAGTAGAGATATATTATCAACCACCTGATCAGGACAGTGATAGTGACTATGAAATGCTAAGGGAGATTAGAGAGGCTATCAAAATAAAAAACTTAATAATAGTGGCGGATTTCAACTCTCCCCATATTGACTGGGTACATGTCACCTCAGGACAGGATACAGAGATAAAATTTCTTGATACCTTAAATGACTGCTTCTTGGAACAATTGGTTCTGGAACCCACAAGGGGAGAGGCTGTTCTTGATTTATTCCCAAGTGGAGTGCAGGAAAAACTATTTTACTAGAAGGGTAGTGAAGCATTGGAATGGGTTACCTAGGGAAGTAGTGGAGTCTCCATCCCTAGAGGTATTTAAGTCTCGGCTTGACAAAGCCCTGGCTGGGTTGATTTAGATAGGATTGGTCCTGCCTAGAGCGGGGGGCTGGACTTGACGACCTTCTGGGGTCAATTCCAGTTCTATGATTCTATGATAAGGGGATGGTTGGATGAAATAACATGATCTTGGTAACTAATTGACCATTCATTATCAGTTGGAAATAGGTCAATGGAGGGATGATAGGAGTTGCTATAGGGAACTTTCTGGGTGTCTGGCTGGTGAGTCTTGCCCACATACTCAGGGTTTAGCTGATCGCCATATTTGGGGTCGGGAAGGAATTTTCCTCCAGGGTAGATTGGCAGAGGCCCTGGAGGTTTTTCGCCTTCCTCTGTAGCATTGGGCACAGATCACAGCTGAAGGACTCTCTGCATGTTGGGTCCTTCAAAGTATTTGAATGCTTCAATATCTTTGATATAGGTGAGAGGATTATTCTAAGAGGGGTGGTTGAGATTCTGTGGCCTGCACTGTGCAGGGGGTCAGACTAGATGATCATAATGGTCCCTTCTGACCTTAAAGTCTATGAATGAATCTGGTTCAAGAGGTAAATATAACTGGACTGCTTGGAAATAGTGACCATAATGTAATAAAATTTAATATCCCTGTGGTGGGAAAAACACCTCAGCAGCCCAACACTGTAGCATTTAATTTCAGAAAGGGGAACTACACAAAAATGATGAGGTTAGTTAAACAGAAATTAAAAGGTACAGTGACAAAAGTAAAATCTCTGCAACCTGCATAGAAACTTCTCAAAGACACCATAATAGAGGCCCAACATAAATGTATACCCCAAATTAAAAAACACAGTAAGAGAACCAGAAAAGTGCCACCGCGGCTTAACAACCAAGTAAAGAAGCAGTGACAGATAAAAAGACATCTTTTAAAAAGTGGAAGTCAAATCCTAGTGAGGAAAATAGAAAGAAGCATAAACTTTGTCAAATTAAGTATAAAAATATAATAAGAAAAGCCAAAAAAGGAGTTTGAAGAACAGCTAGCCAAAAACTCAAGAAGTAATAGCAAAATGTTTTTTAACTACTTCAGAAGCAGGAAGCCATCTAAACAACCAGCAGGGCCTTTGGATGATCAAGATGCTAAAGGAGTACTCAAAGATGATAAAGTCATTGCAGAGAAGCTAAATTAATTCTTTGCTTCAGTCTTCACAGCTGAGGATATTGGAGAGATTCCCAAACCCGAGCCATTCTTTTTAGGTGACAAATCTGAGGAATTGTCCCAGATTGAGGTGTCATTAGAGGAGGTTTTGGAACAAATTGAAAAACTTAACAGGGTAGGAATAAATGTTAAGTTTTCCGAATGGAGAGAGGTAACTAGTGGGGTTCCCCAAGAGTCCGTCCTGGGACCAATTATATTCAACTTATAAGTGATCTAGAGAAAGGGGTAAGCAGTGAAGTGCAAAATTTGCAGATGATACTAAACTGCTCAAGATAATTAAGATCAAAGCAGACTGTGAAGAGCTTCAAAAAGATCTCACCAAACTAAGTGATTGGGCAACAAAACGGCAAATGAAATTTAATGTTGATAAATGTAAAGTAATGCACATTTGAAAAAAATAATCCCAACTATGCATACAATATAATGGGCACTAATTTAGCTGTAACTACTCAAGAGAGAGATCCTGGAGTGATTGTGGATAGTTCTCTGAAAACATCCACTCAGTGTGCAGCAGCTATCAAAAAAGCAAATAGAATGTTGGAATCATTAAAAGGGGGTAGAGAATAAGACAGAGAATATCTTATTACCTCCATATAAAACCATGATACTCCCACATCTTGAATATTGCGTACAGATGTGGTCGCCTCAGCTGAAAAAAGATATATTGCCATTGGAAAAGGTTCAGAAAAGGGCAACAAAAATGATTAGGAGTTTGAAACAGGTCTCATATGAAGAGAGATTAAAAAGACTTGGACTTTTCAGCTTAGAAAAGTGGAGACTAAAGGGGGGGGAATGATAGAGGTCTGTAAAATCTTGAGTGGTGTGAAAAAAGTGACTAAAGAAAAATTATTTACTTATTCCCACAATATAAGAATTAGGGGGTCACCAAATGAAATTAATAAGCAGCAGGTTTAAAACAAACAAATTGAAGTTTTTCTTCACTCAGCACACAACAGTCAACCTCTGCCAGAGGATGTGAAGGCTAGGACTTTACAGGGTTCAAAAAAGAGCTAGATAGATTCATGGAGGTTAGGTCCATCATTGGCTATTAGCCAGGATGGGTAGGAATGGTGTCCCTAGCCTCTGTTTGTCTGGAGGTGGGTGACAAGGGAGGGATCATGTGACGATTATCTGTTGTGTTCCCTCCCTCTGGTATTGGCCACTGTTGGCTGACAAGTTATTGGGCTTGATGGACCGTTGGTCTGACCCAGGATGTCTGAAATTGCATATTCTTTAAAGGAAAACAAAATAAATTATTATTATTATCATTATTATTATTATTATTGATTAATTGATGGGGTAGAACATCAGATACCTAAATGCCATATTATTATTATTATTACTAATACTACTAATAATAACAACAACAATTATAATAATAATATGGCATTTAGGTATCCAATGTTCCCCACCCCATCAATTGGACACAAACAACATTTGAGTAGGGTGGAGGATATACCACAAATAGTTTTAAAACCTGGTTTTCAAAAGTTTTTAAATTTGTTTTTTGTAACTTTAGAGATTTGGGGTACTGTTTTGAAAAGTGGTTGATGTTGGTGTATTTCTGAAGCCACTGAAGATAATGAATTGATTTAAATGGGACAAAATTAAGCCAATGTTGAGTCCTTTCTTTAAAAAATTTCTGTTTAGATCTTAACTCCCATTTAGACACCAAAATAGGTGGTGAAGTTTTTCAGATTTTACAACAGTAAAATCATTATTCACACCTTTATGCAGACTAGTTATGAAGACAGTGTTGCAAAATAAGCAAACATCATTCTGAAATGTATTAACAGGAGTGTAAGCGAGGGTATATCTAGACTACAGAGCTTTTCCGGGACACCGGATGTCTCCCGGAAAAGGTCTGCCACATCCAAGGACTGTGTCTGCTTTTCTGAAAAAAAAAAATTAGAAAAGCAGACTCATTTTTTTGGCATCCCAGTAAACCTCATTTTACAAGGAAGAAGGGATGTTCCGAAAGAGGTTTTTTTCCGACATTTGGCGCTGTGTAGATAGGCCAAATGTCAGAAAAGCCTCTTTCAGAAGAAAAGTCAGAAAAAGTCTTTTTCTGACTTTTCTTAGTAGTGTAGGCACAGCCTAGGATGCCAGAAGCAATTCTTCCATTCTCCTCTGTGCTGATTAGGCCTCAAATGGAGTATTGTTTCCTGTTCGGGATGCCACATTTAAAGAAAGATGTGGACAAATTGGAGAAGTTCCAGAGAAGAGCAACAAAAATGACCTATGAAGGAAAATAGTAAAAATTGCATTTGTTTAGTCTGAAAAAGGGAAGACTGAGAGGGGATGTCATGACAGCTTTAAGTACCTAAAAGATTGTTACAAGGAGGAGGGAGAAAAATTACTCTCCTTAATGTCTGATGATGGGATAAGAAGCAATGGGCTTAAATTGCAGCAAAAGAGATTTAGGCTGGACATAAGGAAAACTTCCTAATTGTCAGGGTGGATAAGCACTGGAATAAATTGCTTAAGGAGGTTGTGAAATCTCTATCATTGGAGATTTTTAAGAGCAGGTTAGACTAACACATGTTAGGGATGGTCTAGGTGGGGCTTGGTCTTGTCATGAGTGCCGGGAACTGGATTTCATGACCTCTCAAGGTTCCTTCCAGTTGTACAATTCTATGATTCTATGACATACTACAAATACAGTCAAATTATTTGTTTCTGTAAGCAGGCATAATGACAGTAATTTGGGTACTTATTAGGCCTTGGCATGGCACAGCTAAAAATAGTACAAGGCATTCCTGCTATAAGTTGCTCCTGTATTCCATACTAAAGTTGCTGATGCTTGTAGGAACTGATGTGTTATAAGTCCCATTCCATTCCCCAATCTTAAGTCGAACAACACCCCTCCCCATTTGCTCAAATGGAAGTCAGACGCGGGGGGGGGGGGGGAATCGCCGTATTAAGTTGTTGCACTATAAGTACAAGTTTTTTTTAATGTATCTTGGACTTCTAGCAAGGATGGCGTGTACTGAGCTTGACATAAAACCATAATCTTGCACTGTTTTCTTCTCCCTCTCTCTCATACATAAGCACTTATATTTTACTATATAATTTAGAAATGTGCATCTGTCTATCTGTCCATCCATCATTTGTTCAAGAACTCCTCCTGAACAGTAAGTGCTAGGACCACCAGATTTGGTATGCAGCTTCCTGTTATCATAACTTAAAGCAAGATAAGGTTTTGGTTTTGACAAGACAATGGGATGTGCCTAGAATTTGACTTTCTCATAAAATGGGAAGGGAGGGGTCTGGTACAAGATAGTTATACTATAGAATGACCACAGGAGGCAGCAAGGGTTCTGAGATGGGGACCAGCACTGCTATAACTACACTGGGTCAGCAGTGGACAAGGGTGGAGAAAGGACAGCTCTCTATTATATATTTCAGAGTGTTTTTCTCTTAGGGTATGTCTACACTACCCTCCTAGTTCGAACTAGCAGGGTAATGTATGCATACCGCACTTGCTAATGAAGCCCGGGATTTGAATTTCCCGGGCTTCATTAGCATAAGCGGGGAGCCGCCATTTTTAAATCCCCGCTGCTTCGAACCCCGTGCAGCGCGGCTACACGGGGCTCGAACTAGGTAGTTCGGACTAGGTTCCTACTCCGAACTACCGTTACTCCTCGTGAAACGAGGTGTACCAGTAGTTCGGAATAGGCACCCTAGTCCGAACTACCTAGTTCGAGCACCGTGTAGCCGCGCTGCACGGGGTTCGAAGCAGCGGGGATTTAAAAATGGCGGCTCCCCGCTTATGCTAATGAAGCCCGGGAAATTCAAATCCCGGGCTTCATTAGCAAGTGCGGTATGCATACATTACCCTCCTAGTTCGAACTAGCGGGGTAGTGTAGACATACCCTTAGTGTGTCTGTTTGTCTGTGTGTCTATCTTTCCCCCCGCCAGCCACGAACAAGCGCTTCTCACATGGCCGTAAGGTGGTCAGAGAAGGCTGAGATTGTCTTCTCTCCTCAGGGCAGCCTGCATCCCCAGCTTCACCCCAGAACAATGATTTAACTGAAGAAAAACAAAACTTATTTGAGTTGAGGACACTAGCAATGCAGGGAAATCTTCTAGTAGTACATATAAAATTCTAATAGCAGTGTAAAGAAACTCAGTACTATTGATGTTGGGATTAAAGAGCCTGAAGTTAAATAGGAGATGATTAAAAGGCAGCTAATGAACTGCTTATGCCCTAAAAACAAGATAGGAATGGTAAGGGATATTATTGTGCAGAAAATATATAGTAATGTAGATAAATAGACATAATTTTCAGACAGTAAAACAGACATGGATATTAATCAAAACAAACACAACTCTTCAACAGAAATCCCTTAATTAGTGAAATTGCTGTGACAAAGCAATTGAAGAAGAAACATGTGCCTTTGTACTGTACAGACTGCACTGGGTGAAGCATGTTCATCGTAGTGGACCCACACAACATACGCTTTTTGTCACTTTTATATTGTGTCAGTCCTTGATTAAGAGACTGGATCTGCTATTTGGAAGAGCTGTGTTTTATGGCATTAGGTCAGGTCCCAGGAACAGACACAGAGGAGAATTTGGTTTTTCTGTTGTGGTGTTCTTCTTTTTACCTTGCGTCCCACATTCTTGTATCAGGAAGACCTGAGCGTGAGGACTCTGCGTTGGTGCACTTTTCACTAACTGCCTCTCCTCTTGTGGCTTTCTGCTGCCTTTTTCCTCCTTCTCTCCTGCTATTGCTCTGAGGTCCGACAAGTCAAAGGGTACTTGGGCTTCAGCATCTGCTGCTGCTACTACTACTGTGGCAGCAGTGGCAGCTGAAGCCCCGAGCCCTTTAAATTGTTACAGAGCACCGTGCAGCACACTCCAGGTGGCGCTAAGGGCGAGGGATCTGGCATGGCACATTTTGGGCAGCGCTCAGGATTGGCTGCCCCAGGCCCCGCCCCTTCTTCCAATGGAACCACCCCTTCCTGGAGAATGGAACCAGCCTCCCGACACCGTGCCCAGGGGGCTGCGGAGGCTATCAGCACCCCTGGCTATGGTAGCCCTTCACCATTCCAGTGCTAAACTAACTGGTTCATCAAAAATGCTGTCCCACCCATGGAACCATTTGGGGTCCTGGTTTCCACATTAGTATTATACTAATTGTAACAATCTCACATATCTTAACATAAACAAAAGGATGCTCTTTACAGGCTAAACTGAAACAACTGTCTTCAAGGGTGTTTGGTTTAAATTAAAAAGTGTTGTTAGCACCACCTACTGGTGAAACTAGGCACCAGTTTGTTTGGTTTAAATTAAAAAGTGTTGTTAGCACCACCTACTGGTGAAACTAGGCTTCCTAGTCCGAACTACCTACTCCGTGCCGCGTGTAGGCGCGCGGCACGGAGTCCGCACTAGTGGACATTTAAAAATGGCAGCGCCCGGCTTTATGCAAATGAAGCCCGGGAAATTCAAATCCCGGGCTTCATTTGCAACTCCGGTTGCCTACATTACCACCCTAGTTCGAACTAGGGTGGTAGTGTAGACATACCCATAGAGAGATGAAACAAGGAAGGTGAGGCAATATCTTTACTAGACCAACTTCTTTTGGTGAAAGAGACCAGCCTTCAAGGTACAAAGACCTCTTCTTTAGAAGTAAAAGATAATTCCTCACCCACCTTCACCCTCTATTATCCTGAGACCAACAAGATTATAACAACAAGGCACGAAAGCTCATGATACCATCAACATGTTTTGTTAGTCTATAAAGTGCTACCAGACCATTTGTTGTTTTTTTCTGTAACGGACTAACTCGGTTACCCCGAAGCTCCTGAACTTAATTTATATATGGCCTTTTAATTTTATATTATATTTTGGAAACATTTATTAGTTTGAAAAAGCATAGCTGATGGCAATTCCCAAAAGAGTTTGTTTTGTGTTCAGCTGAAACAAAAACCAGGACTATGTCGCACTTTAAAGACTAACAAGATGGTTTATTAGGTCATGAGCTTGCGTGGGCCAGACCCACTTCCTCAGATCAAATTGTGGAAGAAAATTGGCACAATTTGATCTGAGGAAGAGGGTCTGTCCCACGAAAGCTCATCACCTAATAAACCATCTTGTTAGTCTTTAATGTGCTACATAGTCCTGTATTTTGTTTTAGCTAGACTAGACTAACACGGCTACATCTCTATTACTATTTTGTGTTCAGATCTGTGAGACCCAGAAAAACAGGTACATAATATTTGGGAGGCATAAACGATGGCCAAAATATTTATGGAGCAGTGTAGTGGGGTGGCAGCCCCATTCTGGCCAGAAGAGCTTAAAGCAGAGTGGAGAGAGCTTGCACAGAGCCCTGGCCAATCAGGGAAAGGCTTGTAAGAAGTGAACCAGAGGACTGGGGGCAGCCCTAGTTATAAGAAGCTGCTCAGCAGAGCACTGTGCAGTTAGGGCCTGACCAGGGAGGGGGTAGGACTGGTTCCCAGAGAAGCACTTGGGATAGAGCAATGCTGGGCAGGCTCAGAGGAGCAGAGCAATAGAGGCACCAGCTTGAGTCTCGACGCCATTACAAGCAGGATAATCTTGAATTACAGCCATTTATTTTAAGGCTTAAACTTACTCCAAAATAACTCATTGAAATGAATCTAAGATTTGCCAAAGTGAGTCTTCAATAAGGACTGCCAGATTTGGCTAGTCGTTTTAAATCTTGCTGCATACAATTAAAATATTGCACCAGTGCTTACATTTATTTGATCCTGAAGCAAGACTCGCTGCCCTGTCATTGAGACTATGTGAAGCAGCACTGAAATGTTCGGGACTGGGGAATGGTGCAAACAGGTGCTATTTTGTGACACGGTTGGCTATAATACAATTGCACCCTCTTACAAGTGGGCCAAAGCTAGCTTTTTATATTTTTATTCTGTTTGTTGAAGTTTTCGATAATATTGCTAGTAGTGGGCATTGCTGTCACCTTTTACCCATTCTTGATGAGGCATCCTCCAGAGGAGGGCGACCAAAATGATTAGGGGCTGGAGCACATGACCTATGAGGAGAGACTGAGGGAATTAGGTTTGTTTTGTTGTTTTGTCTGCAGAAGAGAAGTGTGTGTGTGTGGGAGGAGAAGAGGGATTTGATAGCAGCCTTCAACTTCCTGAAGCGAGGTTCCAAAAAGGATGGAGAGAGGCTGTTCACAGTAGTGACAGATGACAGAACAAGGAGCAATGGTCTCAAGTTACAGTGGGAGAGGTCTAGGTTGGGTATTAGGAAAAACTATTTCACTAGGAACAAAAAACAGGACTGTGTAGCACTTTAAAGACTAACAAGATGGTTTAATAGGTGATGAGTTTTCGTGGGCTTTCAATGAGGAAGTGGGTCTGGCCCACAAAAGCTCATCACCTATTAAACCATCTTGTTAGTCTTTAAAGTGCTACACAGTCCTGTTTTTTGTTTCAGCTGCACCAGACTAACACGGCTACATTTCTACCACTATTTCACTAGGAGGGTGGGGAAGCACTGGGATGGGTTACCTAGGGAGGAGGTGGAATCTCCATCCCTAGAAGTTTTTAAATCTTGGCTTGACAAAGCCCTGGCTCGGTTGATTTATTTGGGATTGGTGCTGCCTTGGGTAGGGGGCTGGACTTGATGACCTCCTAGGATCTCTTCCAGCTCTATGATTCTATGATCCTTACAAAAGAGACAAATACAGAAACATTATATAATACATTCTAATCCAAATGTTTTTAATTGTGCAGGATTTAAATTTCCCTTTGTATAGGTTTCTCAGAACTAGCATAGAGTTTCAAATTTTCATTTTAAAATTCTTTCTAGGTCATATTCCCAGAGTATATTTTCCTTTTTTGAGCATATACATCTTTGCATATGTACATGCTGTCTTGGGAACATAATAGTTTAAATTGCTGGATGCAACTTATTCACTTTTATAAAGATCTTAACCATCCTCAGAAATACTTATCTAGTAACTACAAAAGTGAGTTTAACCCACAAAAACATATGCCCAAAGCTGTTAGTTTTTAAGGGCTTGTCTACACTAGAAAATTATTTCGAAATAACTAAATTTGACTTGATAACACCTGATTTTACAAAATCAACATAGCATATCCCCACTACAGGAAGCCTTGAAATTAGTCCAAGGTGGGCTCCATTAATGTGATTGCGCTACCTCGACTTAAAGCCCCAACAAGCACTGAGGAGTAATTACTTTAAATTACTCTGTGGAGTAGTTATTTCGAAATAGCAGCATTGGAGCATCCACACTAATGCTATTTCAAAATAACTATTTTGAAATCAGCGTTATTCCCCGAGGAAGGCAGGAGTACAGATTTTGAAATAAGTGGCCTGTTATTTCGAAATAACGGGCTTTGTAGTGTGGACGCTCCGCTTATAAACTCAACCTAAGGGGGGTTATTTTGAAATAAAGCCCTAGTGTAGACCAGGGCTAAGGACTTCTAATTGTTTTTACAAAAGGTTCAGAGAGGTAGCTGAGTTAATCTGTAACAGGAAAAACTTAAAACACAACAAATAATCTGGTAGCACTTTAAAGACTAACAAAACCTGTAGATGGTATCGTGTCACTTCTTCAGATGACTAGAGTACTGGATGTCCAACACTTTTTTTTTTTTACAAAAGTATTGTTAGCTTTCTGAAATAAACAGTTCAGACAGCAGATGGCACTAACAGCTAAGGTTTGTTCTCTGCTGCACAAAATCAGTGATTGGTAAAAGTGAGGTGTGTTTAGAATTGCTGGCCAGAAAATTAAGGCTATTTAGCTGAATCTAATCAAATGGGGATATGGCAAGGGAAAACATGATTTCTGGTATCTAGTATAACTTGTTACTCTTAACACCCATATCAAGTCTATGCAAATTTAAAGTCGAGATGTGACTTTGGTTACTTACAGTTTTGTGGGTTAAGCTGAGGGTCCATGGGTAAGACTTCAGAAACCCTATAGAGTTCTGGCCATTTTGTACTAGTGTTCCACATGGATCCAGGTTTCCCCACACTGACTTTCTCTTTCTTGAATTTAAATAATTACTCTTTATTGAATGGAAAGAAAGAAAGAAAGAAAGAAAGAAAGAAAGAAAGAAAGAAAGAAAGAAAGAAAGAAAGAAAGAAAGAAAGAAAGAAAGAAAGAAAGAAAAGTTTGTGTCTTTGAAGAGACAGGGAATATTGTAGAAGAACACTGAAAGCAGAAATATAAAGAAATAGTTAGAAGCTGAACATTTTCAAAAGAACAGATTCAGATAATCAGTTGTAAATCAAGATAACGGAAATCTGAATCTCTCGATTTCAGTAGAATTACACTGATTTACTGCGAGGCCTGGTGTACACTACGGCTACGGCTAGACTAGAATGATTTTCCGCAAATGCTTTTAACAGAAAAGACTTTCACCCCTTCTGATAACTGTGCCAAAATCACACAGGACATAGTGGGAAAAGGATATGACAGGGACACCCAGCAGTGCTGCATGAAAATAAAAGAGCTGAGGTAGCCATACCAGGAAAAAAAAGAGGCAAATGGACAGTTTGGGTCAGCACTTGCAAACATGTCGCTTCTATGAGGCGCCGCATGGAATTCTAGGGTGGGATTCGACTAGTGTTCCACAGGAGTCAATGGTTACCCTCCTAAGAGACTCTTCAGGCAACGTTGGGCAACAGCAGGGAGCTAGGGTTGCCAGGTGTCTGGTATTCAACCGGACAGTCTGGTTTTTGGGCCCTCTGTCCGGTAAAAAAATTTCAGAAAATACCAGACATGTGCAATGTCTTGTATTTTCTGGTTTTCTGGCTGGGTACCCGATGGAAGTCTGGAGAGGGCGGGGGAAGTGGCTGGGAAGCAAGGTGCGATCAGCACTGGGAGCCTCTGGTTGCATCTGACATAGGAGTGATGCCTTGGGGAGCAGGAGAAGCCTGGTCCATGCTCCTGAGCGCTGTTCAAGCGCGTTGTGGAGCCGTAGCCGGACTCGTTCGTGCTTCGCCGGGACCATGTGCGGGATGGGCAGCGCCCTAGGATCTACATGTGCCCAGGTCAGTCCTGCTCCCTGCCGGCCGATTCTTTCACCCCTGCTCCCCTCCCCCCCCCCCCCAGCCAGCCCCACTCCCCCCAACCCCTCCCGACCAGCCCTGCTTCCTGCTTCCTGCTGGCCGCCCTCTGATCTCCCTCAGCCAGCCCCGCTGCCCCCAACTCCCCCCGCCAGCCCTGCTTCCTGTCCCCTCCCCTCCTCCCAGCCAGCCTCGCCCCCCTCCCAGCTGATCCCTCGCCGTCCCCTCCCCCCCACGATCAAGTGTGTCCAGTATTTTTTCTGAAGCTACCTGGTAACGCTACAGGGAGGACATTGTTGCTGAGGAAGAGAAGGAGAAGGAGAATGTTCAGAAGGCGAGAGGAGCATCCGATCTCACCAACAGCCAGGTCCACTTTGTAACTTCGGAGCCAATCCCTTCCTCCCAAGACAGATCACTGTCGGATCCTGGTGGCAGGGAGGACACTTCTGAGGAGCTCACATTTTTAATTAAGGGTTAAGGCAGTTGGGTGTGACCTGTGGTGGCCACTCTGCCTGCACAACGAGGGCATCCCAGAACAGTTTAACATGTTTGGAGATGGAGCGGGAAACCTCCCTGCACATCTCTATAAAGCTGTCAGACATACTCTTTCATCCTTCTCATAAGATTTCTGGGGAGGCCTGCTTTATTCCGTCCTCCATGATAGGACACCTTCCCATGCCAAGTCAGCAGTAAGCGATCTGGCATCATTGAACACCAAGCATTTGCAGCTTAAGGTCCAGCCTTTGTCGACCTCTCCCTTATGCCTCGTGAAACGAGGTTTACACGAGCGGTCGACAAAGGCTTCCCTTGTTGACCGATCCGCGTCTTGACTCGCTCGCTGTGCCGACAATCAGCTGAGCCGGCACAACGCGGCAGCCATGTTTATTTTAATGAAACCGGGGATATTTAAATCCCAGCTTCTTTGACTATGTCGGATAGCCTAGTTTACATGCTTCTGTCGGCAGAGGCATGTAGTCTAGACATACCCTTAGGCTGTGTCCAGACTCAGGTTTTTTTTTAAAAACAGTAGCCTTTTTTCGAAAAAACTTCACCTGCGTCTAGACTGCAGCCACGTTCTTTCGAAATTAAATCGAAAGAACGTGGCTTTTCTTTCGACGGCGGTAAACCTCATTTCATAAGGAAGAACGCATTTTTTCGAAAGTGCTCTTTCGAAAAAAGGCGTTCTTGAATGCCAACAGGGCTTTTTAGAAAGAGAGCATCCAGACTCACTCGCTGCTTTCTTTCGAAAAAGCGGCTTGCTTTTTCGAAAGTACTGCTTGCAGTCTAGACGCTCTTTTTCGAAAGAGGCTTGCAGTCTAGACATAGCCTTAGAGACTAACAAAAATGTAGATTGCATGGTAAGCTTTTGTGGGCATAGACCACGTCTTCAACAGGAGAGAAGGTGACCACCTGAACCCCTGCCACCACAACTATCTTCCACCTCCAACACAACCCCTCTCAGTTGTGGCCCTCCTTTGCAAACTCAGAAACTTGACTCTTCATGGCAGCTGCAAATTGCAGAAGCTGTGTCACACATGCTTGCAAGGCAGAAGCAAAAGAGCAAGAGCCCCATCCTGTTCCTTGTGCTTGCCACCAAATAGAATTCAGCTGCTCCCTTGAAATCTGAGTGTCATATCTGCTGGCTACTAAGTCTTTAAAAACATAACTTTGGCCTTGCACATAACACATGCCTATTGTGTGGGACAAGATGTTCTTTCACAGTAACAGATTAGCTTCTGTGCTCTGTGAAGTATCTTCTCTAAAGTCTGCCCTTCCCATTTTCTGCATTCTTCCATGTATCTTTTCTAAAGTCACTTTTTTCATTACACTGGGTGCAACAATGAGTCTGTTGCCCACTCCCCCCAGCTCTAGCAGTTTGGCTAGCACAGATACAAAGGCAAAAGAGCTATAATCGGGATGACATATTCAATGTCAAACCACCCGCATCGACAGGGCACAATTAAATGTGTGGAGAAAAACAATGTTTCAGAAGATGCAAACATAACATGAGGAGAGCGTGCAGGGAACACGAAGCCAAGACCCAGGAGGAGGTCTTGAGATTCATGGGGCAGCAAACAGAGCTGCTGATGCCTCTGATAGAGGCACAGGAGAAGCATATGGAGAACAGAGACAGCGCCCCATGCTGAATCACCTGCCCTCCTCACCATCTTCCATAGTCTCCCCTCTCAAGCACCCTAGAATTTGGGGGTTGGAGGGTCAAGGGCAGCCTTCCACTCAACTCCCAGGGATGTTTCCCGGAATAGAAGTCTGTCATCCCCACAGCTGTGACTACTGAACATGGGGATTGTAACATACCACTTGCCCTTGCTCCCCCACAACCTCTTAGACCTCATGCCACAAATTCCTTTACTGTCTCTGCTCCCTGTGTTACCTAAATAAAAATACATGATTTTTAAACAGCAGTATCTTTATTGCTTGTGTTACGGGAGTGGGGGAAGGGTTACAGGTCAGCACACTTAATGCAAGGGGCAGGGGCAAATTACCATTTTGCGGGGCCCAGGGCAGCACAATTTCGTGGTGCCCCCCTTTGCCATGGTGCATGCACGGTGGCACCACGGCGCATACGCGGGGCTTCTTGAAGCGCGGGCCAGGGGCGGCTGCCCCGCTCGTCCTGCCCTATATCCGCCCCTGGCACAGGGGACCTTGTTAAGATCAAAATACACTGTCATATCACTGTCTGGTCATTCACAAAACTGGTTTTCAAAGCCTCTCTGATTTGCAGTGCCTCTTGATGTGCCCCCTTTTTGCCCTGCTGTCTTACTGCTCATAATCGGTGGCAAGGCACTCCCCATCTCAGCATAAAATTTCCCCCCTTACTTTTACAGATATTATGGCGCACAGAGCAGGCCGCCACAACAAGGGGAATGTTGCTTTTGCTGAGGTCTAACATAGTTAGTGAACTATTAACCTTCCCTTTAAATGCCTGAAAGCACATTCTACCACCATTCTACCCTAGTTCAGCCTGTAGTTGAACTGCTCCTTATTGCCGTCCAAGCTGCCCGTGTACAGCTTCATGAGCCACGGGAGCAAGGGAAAAGCTGGGTCACCAAGGATCACTATTGGCATTTCAACACTTCCAATTTTCTGGTCTGAGAAGAAAGTTCCAACATGCAGCTTTCTGAAGAGACCAGAGTACCTAAAGATGCGTGTGTCATGCGCCTTTCCTGACCATTCCACATTGATGTTGGTGAAACGGCCCTTGTGATCCATCAGTGCCTGCAGCACCATCAAGAAGTACCCCTTTGTGGTTTATGTACTCTTTGGCAAGGTGGTCAGGTGCAAGATAGGGATGTGCATTCCATCTAGTGCCCCAACACAGTTAGGGAACCCCATTGCAGTAAAGTCATCCACTATGGCCTGCACGTTTCCCAGCATCACTCTTCTTCATAGCAGAAGGGTATTGATTGCCTTGGCTATTTGAATCACAGCAGCCCCCACTATACATTTACCCACTTCAAATTGATTGCCTTCTAATTGATAGCTGTCTGGTGTTGCAAGCATCCACAGGGCTATTGCCACTTGCTTCTCAACTGTCAGAGTGGATCTCGTTCTGGTATTACTGCGCTGCAGGATGGGAGAAAGCAATTCACAAAGTTCGATGAAAGCGGCCTTACGCATGCAAAAGATTTGCAGCCACTGCTCCATGTCCTGTAGCTACATAACTATGTGGTCCCTCCAATCTGTGCTTGTCTCATGGCATCAGAAATGGCATTCCACCATATCAACAGAACTGCCACCAGCATCTGCCAGTTACTCCACTCAAGTATTTCATACGTGCCCTCCTCACATTCTTGCTCCTGCAACTCCTGGCCAGACTTTGGATATACCACAGCATAATGCTCAAAGTGTTTGCGATGCTTTCCACAGCACTTTGCAGCTGAGTGAAGTCCATGCTTGTCCTACTATAGTGTCTGCATGGATAATCAGGGAAAAAAGGATGCAAAAATATTTTTTTATGTTGCTTTCAAGTGGGGGGAGGGAGTAGGTAAATGCACCATGGGAGGCTGACTAACATGTACTCAGAACCATCTGCTGCACTGTTTTTGTCTCATCGGGCACTGGGAGCCTAACCCAGAATGGAAGGGGTAGCAGGAACGGTGGGTTAGCTATGCACAATGCATTGGTGTCAAAGTCTATGGTAGCCATCCAACTGGAGATGCACTATGTCAGTGGTTCCCAACCTTTTCAAGTATATGGATCCTTTTTCAATCTATTAAAATTTCATGGAGCCCCCTCCCAAGAAAAGAAAAGAAAAGAAAAGAAAAGAAAAGAAAAGAAAAGAAAAGAAAGTGGGCCCAATTCTTACTTTTCAGCTTTCCACAGACCCACTGCAGTACTGTCACAGACCACCAGGGGCCCGCAGCACACAAGTTGGGAACTACTGCACTATGGCAAACTCTTGCACACAGTGGAACATGCACCTTTGACTTTAAAGAGTTGGGTGCTAAAAAATCAACCCTAATAAATTCGACCTAATCAAGTAGTGTGGACATGGCCTCTGTCTCAAGTCCCCAGTCTTTACTGTTTTTAAGCACATGGATGGGGCTATAGATATAATTTCTTAGTCATTTTAGTCACTACGTTGATTCTTTATTTTGATGTCCTGACATGTCTGGTGCTGTCTGCTCTATAACCTAGTGTGGCATGGTGGTGCCTTGCTGGTAGCTGGGCTTGGGCAGTGAGTGACTTCCATTGGTGGCTATTTGTAGCACGGCCCAACAGGACAGCGGATGAGTCACTAGGCAAAGGTCTCACAACCTGTCCGACAGGTCGCCTCCCAGAGAGAGAGACAAAGGGAGGAAGGCGGAGACCAACCCCTGTCTGGGGGGCAGGGCTGGAAGAGAGTCAGTTTCTGTCTGGTATCATGGAGGAAGTAGCCTAAGCAAGGGGCTGGGATTTAGGGGCCCAGTCTCCCCCATCTCAAGCGGGGCTGAGGCATCCTAGGCCTGCCCTGTAACCAGATTACATCTGTGCTGTGCTGTATCCTGGAGAAGCAATAAACTCCCTCCATTCTACTGGCTGGTGGAGTATGTCCGTACCATTATGGGGTGCAGGAGTCGGGGGAACCCCAATGCGCTGTCACATCAGAGAAGAGCAACAAGAATGATAAAAGGTCTAGAGAACATGAGCTATGAGGGAAGACTGAAAGAATTAGGCTTGTTTGGAATGGAGACGACTGAGAGGGGACATGATAGCGGTTTTCAAGTATCTAAAAAGGTGTGACAAGGAGGAGGGAGAAAAACTGTTCTCCTTGGCCTCTGAGGATAGGAGAAGAAGCAATGGGCTTAAACTGCAGCAAGGGAGGTTTAGGTTGGACATTAGGGGGAAAATCCTAATGTTTAGGGAGGTTAAACACTGGAATAAATTGCCTAGGGAGGTTATGGAATGTCCATCTCTGGAGATATTTAAGAGCAGGTTAGATACACATCTATCAGGAATGGTCCGAGTTTCCTGGGTTGTTCTTGTTTCCCTTTTTTATAGATGGGCACTATATTTGCCCTTTTCCAGTCTTTTGGAATCTCTGCCAACTTCCATGATTTTGCAAAGATGATAGCTAAAGTCTCAGATATCTCCTTTATCAGCTCCTCGAGTATTCTAGGAAGCATTTCATCTGGCCTTGGTGACTTGCAGACATCTAACTTTTCTATTTCTAACTTGTTCTTTTTTTTTATTTTAACTTTTAAACCTACCCCATTTCCACTAGCATTCACTATGTTAGACACCCTGTCACCAACCATCTTCTCGACAAAAAGCAAAACAAAGAAGTCATAGACACTTCCTACTGTCTTTGGAGGAGGGAACCACTTCAGATGATTACCTCACATTATACTCGTGCATTGACCACATCAACTGCTTTCCTGCACAATGTACCCCTTATTGATATCTGTAGAGCAGCAATGTGGTATTCATATCATTCCTTCACATAACATTATGCTCTGCAACAAGGACCCATACCTACCACCCCTTAGCCAATGTGGTCCTTGCCTCTTCTCAAAACTGACTCCAAAAGCAGCAGATACTGATACTTAATCACCTGAGTGGAGCATCCACAGGGACACCACTCGAAGGAGAAGGAGAAGTTGCTCACCTTGTGCAGTAACAACAGTTCTTCAAGATATGTGTCCCCATGGGTGCTCCACTATCTTCCCTTCCTCCCTGCTACTTGACTGCGCATGTGCAACATGGGAAGGCACCGCTAGGCAAAAATCTCTGCTTGCCAGCATGAGGACTCACTGAGACCTGAGTGGAACACCCACAGGGACACACATCTTGAAGAACCATCATTACTGCACAAGGTGAGTAACTTCTTCTTTTGCTTCCATATCATATTATAAATTCATATCTAGTTTGCTCTCCTCTGTCACTCATCTCTTTCAGCATTACTGCTTTCTGGGTTTCTCCCTCATCTTCATTATCTATATGTTAGATTACTTTCCCCAGATGTAGCCTAATTTTTTTTATTTCAGCCAGGCTGTGTCTAGACTGCATCCCTTTTCCGAAAAAGGGAAGCAAATTAGACACATTGCAATTGCAAATGAAGAGGGGATTTACATCCCCCCCCCCCGCTCATTTGCATAAACATGGCTGCCGCTTTTTTCCGGCTCGGAGCTTTGCCGGAAAAAAGCGCCAGTCTAGACGGAGATCTTTCGGAAAATAAAGCCTTTTCCGAGAGATCCCTTATTTCTTTTTTTAAGAGGAATAAGGGATCTTTTGGAAAAGGCTTTATTTTCCAAAAGATCCCCGTCTAGACTGGCGCTTTTTTCCGGCAAAGCTCCGAGCCGGAAAAAAGCGGCAGCCATGTTTATGCAAATGAGCAGGGGGGATATAAATCCCCTCTTCATTTGCAATAGCGATGTGTCTAATTTGCATCCCTTTTACGGAAAAGGGATGCAGTCTAGACACAGCCCCAATGTATTAGTAGGAATAGTGTTGGGAATTTAATAGTGCATAAAGTTATTCATATCCCAGGGTATGTCTAAACTACATCCCTTTTTCGATAAAGGGATGTAAATTAGACATACCCCCAGTTACTCCAAAAGCTGTTTAGAATGAGAGACAATTGCAGGAAGATGTATGATGATGATAATAATTTGATTTGAGTTGTATTGGACACATGACATGTCTGTCACATCTAACACATAAAACCATGTTGCTGATTATGAAAAAATGTTAAACAAAAACTCGACCTGTATTTATTTCAAGCCAGAAGAAAAATTTATTATCCAGACTGATACAATATACTAGAGCTGCTGGTATGCAGTAAAAGAAGCCCTTCACCCTAGACTTTAAGAATACACAGTGTAAAAGACAGAGGAAATTGTCAGAAAGACACCAAGCTGTTGTGTTCTATTGGATTACACTGCTGTGACTACATAATTAACATTTCCATTAGCATTTTCTACTATGCATACTGAGTAGATTCATCGATACTATGTTGGCTGGTGTTTCATGATTCTCCTCTCAGATGCGTGCTGTCTTCAGAACTGGTACAATACAGGTGGTCTCAGGTGGGTGAGGGGATTCAGTATTTTCTTTCCTGGGTAGAAACTACTTTTCCATCTACTGAATCTTCCACACTGATGCGAACTCTACTGGAGCTGCTGCTGCTGCTGGTGGTAAGGGATGCTGTGATGGAGAAAGAGGGAGACAGTAATTACAACTGGGAAGATAAATATCCATTGATAGAAGACTGAAGAATCCGGGTTTTCTCTGGCTGGAAGCTTCCTTCAGTTATCATACACATAGCCCTGCATCTTCTCGCTACATTGTAGTGACACAGTAAAACTTATGTAATTTACATATGAAAATTACATATAAAAACTTGCTTTTGGTTAAAGTTGCCAGATGGTTTAACCAAAAATACTGAACAGCCCCCGTCCCTTCCCCCCCCCCCACTCCCCGCATAAAAAAGAAAACCACCGGGGGGGAAATAAATTCTGTTGAGGAAAAAGAGGGGAGACCAAAGTTGTTGAGTTAAAAAAAAAAAGTGTGGCCCTTTAAGAAACACTTTTGAGGCTTTTCGTCTCCCTGCTTCGGACAGCTCCCCCATGGAACCAGGTAAGCACCTGGTATTTTCGCCTCCTGGCTGGGAAAAAATCAGAAAATACCAGACATTTTAGGTGTCTGGTATTTTCTGAGTTTTTTACTGGACAGGAGGCAAAACTACCAGACTGTCCAGGTCAATACCAGACACCTGGCAACCCTACTGTTGGTATGACTCAGCAGAAGCTGATCAAGGGATCCCCAGGTCTCCATAATTATTTAGATTTGAGAGCTATATGTACCAGTGATCAAGTGCCTACCAGCTTGCTAGACCAGGCATAAAATAAGATTGTGCCTGAAAAGGTTGTGGGGGCTATGGAGAACAAAAATGGAGATACTGTCTGTAATCTCTGTAGTTAATAGGGACGGGCTTATTCAATTCTATTTCACCATACTAAATGTACTATGGTTCTATTTTTCATTTCAAAATCCTCCTTACCATCCTTGCTGCTCCATCCCGACATCCTGGGGAAGAGAAGAGATAAGAAATTAAACTAATGTGCTCCAGTACAATTGTGGACTGTACAGCAGATTCAGCAATTCTACTGATGTACTCTGACCACCAAATAACTACTTAATTGGACCATGCAAATATTGTGTGCAAAAGATCAATCAATGGCAAACTGCAGATGCAAAATAGAGGCCCTTTTGCAAATGTGGTCCTTGTATGACTATTCAGTTGTTACAGTGTCAGAATTCAAGTTTTCATTATCCACTCATTTGCCTTTGAAGATGGACTTGCATTCTGGTAGCCTTTGGGTTTTTCTGGACCCTTGCAGCCCACGATTGGCCTAGTATCCAGGCAATATACTTTAGAAAACTGCAGTAATTCTGGTTGTAATGAGGCTCAAATTCACCTACTTTCAGGGGAGGTTCTTTACTTTACTGTTATAACGTATGCCATGTTAATAAGATTATGTAACAGCTTTAGGGGTGTTATTTTGAACATGGTTACATACTGGGAATCTTGGCCTTCCAACAGCCTGCGGTAAGTGGCAATCTCCTGTTCTAATCTGGTTTTGATGTCCAGGAGCATCCTGTATTCTTGGTTCTGCCGCTCCATGTCGCATCTAAGCTCAGCCAATTGCTCCTCAATGCTGGTAATCATGCCCTGGAGTTGTGCTAGCTGTGCGCAGTATCTTCCTTCTGTTTCTGCCAAGTTGGCTTCCAACCCAGCTTTCTAATATGAAGCAAAATTAAAGTTGATTATTACACAGATTCTTCCCATAGTAGAATGAAGGGGGAGTGTGATTTATAGTATGCATGGAACAGCCACATACCATGCTGAGCTGGGATTGGAGCTCTATCTCTAGGCCTTGCAAGGTGCGTCTCAGTTCTGTGATCTCGCTCTTGCCGGTCTGTAGCTGTTCAGTATTGGTAGCTACTTCACGGTTCAGCTCTTCAGTCTGGAAGAAAAACAAACAAAAAATCATGCACATTGGCTTACCAGTGTTTTACGTCCAAAAAGAAAGGACCATCCTCATTGCTGTCGTGGTGCTGCTTGCTTTGGAGTGTTTCTCAAATGTAGCCACCAGTGGCTTTTCTTGCAGCCATAGGCTCCTGGAAGGTGATGGAGGTGGGGAGGAGAAAAGCATCCTCTCCTCTCCCTTCCTGTTGCTCTTGGATACGCTGCCTTGCTGTTATCTATTGGGGCTCTAAGCAGGGTTTGGCTGCTGCCCCCCTCATCCTCTGGAGACAGCTGGGGCAGTGAGCAGGGGTTGAGCCCTGACTCCTTCCTCCAGAGACAGCAAGGGCACAACACTGGAGGAACAGACTGCAGCTTGAATTCCCCACCTTCCCTGAGTTGGTGGGGTGGCAGGCTTTGGCTGCAGGGCTTTTAGCTCCCGCCTGAGGCTCCTATCACACGACTTCAGGCTTCTTCCCTGTCCCCTAACCCAGGGGATTTTGATTCTGGCTGCAGGGCTTCAGGATCTGGCTGTCTTCCCTGGTTCCTTCAACTTCATTCCCCTCTGGCTACCCTAACCCCCTATCCAGGGCTTAATTAGTCTCCGGGCTAGCCAGAGCTGAGTAAGTCTTCTGTGACAAGTGATACTTTTATGTTTGTTAATCCCAGTTTTTACAACAGACTTACTAGCTGGCAATAAATACATTGCAATGATTCAGACACATATATGAGCATATTTATTTGTTTTTCCTAAAGCTAATTGAGTATTTTAGGAAAAAGTGTGAGTGGCCAACAGCAAGATTTGGTGGCCACACTCTGAGGCTGCCCAAATATTTGTCCTGAGAACCCTCACTGGTCCAATGGTGAAAAGAGGATAAATATTTAAAATCTTGGTAGGTGTCTTAGGATACTTAGCTTCTTACCAAATGTAGAAACTGATTGGCAAAAGCAGGAGTGTTGTGCAGAAATTGGCATGGTGAGCTCATAGTGCACCAGTTTATTTGTTCATTGGAGTAGCCATACCTGTTTATAGAACCAGGCCTCAGCATCTCGACGGTTCTTGTCAGCCAGTGTTTCATATTGCTCTCTCATCTCAGCCAGGATACTGGAGAGATCAATGCCAGGAGCAGCATCCATCTCTACGCTGACTTTTCCACCCACTTGATTGCTGTATTCTTTCATTTCCTGTAGAGAAAGAAGGATGCAAAAGAGGTTAAGCTTTTTGCCCTTGTACACTTTCTGCATTCAGCAATCCATGTAGCTTAATTGGGAAATGTGTGTTTTGAGTTATGGTTATTATATACCACAGTGCCTGTTGCCCCTTAATTCCCTACTTCATTTTAAGTGGGATCCTACAGCATGTCTAAATCCTTTACACTTAACAATCCCCAGACCTGAAGATAAGCACTGAGAGGCTCGAAAACGTGTGCTTTTCACCAAAAGAATTCGGTCCAATAAATGAAAGTACCTGCTACGGTGATACAATTTGCAAAATCCTCTGTTATATTAGATTTTCTTTTCTTTCCTTAAATATATTTTTACTTTATTATGTATAATTTGTTGCATGTATTATAACTTTAATATCTTAACACATGAGAGATTTATCAGTTACTTTTCATAAAGAAGTTTATTCACACACTGAATTTGTATCCGCATATGTGGTTGGAGTTGAAATTTTTAAATGAAATATCTTGATTACTTTGGATTGATGTTTATTCTGTGTGGGTACGTCTACACTACAGCGCTAATTCGAACTAACTTAGTTTGAATTAGTTAATTCGAACTAAGCTAATTCGAACTAACGTGTCTAGAACTAAAAACTAGTTCGAATTAGCGTTTTGCTAATTCGAACTAGCAAGTCCACATTGAGTGGACTCTGAACAGGGCTTAAGGATGGCCGGAAGCAGTGCCGGCAGGGCATCAGAGGAGGACTTAGAGCGTGGAGATGCTGTCTCAGGCTAGCCGAGGGCTGCGCTTAAAGGGTCCCGACCCCCACCCTGGACAGACAGTTCTAAGGGGTGCCCCGCTTGCAAAGCAGTCCTGGCTTGGAGTGCCCGGAGTACCCACACTGGGCACATCACACCACTCGGCCATCAGCCCGGCTGCACTTGCCGCAGGCTGCCATCTGAGGAGAGGGGGCAATTGGGGGGCTGCAGGAGAGCTTCCACCCCCAGAAGCCCGCAAAGCCAGCCCAGTCCTCCCCATCGGGGGCTCGTACCCCATTCCTCCCTCACCTCCTTCCACGTACCCTTCCCTAGCCCCCCTTCTTATTGATGTACAAAATAAAGATAACGTTTCTTCCAACATTGACTCTGTCTTTATTGAACAAAACTGGGGGAGACTGGGAAAAGGAGGTGGGAGAGGGGAAGAGAAAGGCTGGGAGAGGGGAGGGCAACTAACATGATCAGGGGTTGGGAACAGGTCCCAGATGAAGAGAGGCTACAGAGACTGGGACTGTTCAGCTTAGAAAAGAGGAGACGGAGGGGGGACAGGATAGAGGTCTCTAAAAGCAGGGGTTGGGTGGAGAGGGTGCATTCAGAAAAGTTCTTCATGAGTTCCCATAAAGAAGGACTAGAGGACACCAAAGGAAAGGAATGGGTAGCAGGCTTCAAACTAGTAAGAGAAAGTTGTTGTTCTTCCCAAAGCAAAGAGTTAACCTGTGGAACTCCTTGCTGCAGGAGGCTGTGAAGGCTACAACTAAAACAGAGTTTAAAGGGAAGTGAGATCAAGTCATGGAGGTTGGGTCCATGGAGTAGTCTTAGCCAGGGGGTAGGAGTGGTGTCCCTGCCCAAAGTTTGTGGAAGGCTGGAGAGGGATGGCACGAGACAAATGGCTTGGTCACTGTCTTCGGTCCATCCCCTCCAGGGTCCCTAGGGTTGGCAGATGTCGGCAGACAGGCTACTGGGCTAGATGGACCTTTGGTCTGACCCAGGACGGCCATTGTAAGCTCAGGGCTCATGGTCGGTGGTCTCAGTGGACCCCCTTGATTTTCATGCACACCTGCTCCTCGGTGGCCAGGCTGGCAGCTCTCCTGCCCTAGACAGCCACTTTCCTGTGCCTAGTGCGGAGATCGTGGACGAGGTCCACAATGTCCGCACTAGTCCAGGAAGGTGCCCGCCTCTTGCGGTCCAGGGCAAGCTCCCGGAAGCCGCCAGCCTGGTCCCAGGAAGAGGGGGTGGGCTGGGGGACATCGGGTGGGTGGCTCTGTGCCGTGCCAGGTGCAGGGTCTGCTGGCTGGGTGCTGGCAGGCTTGCACCTGGCACGGGCACCGTAGCCAGCCTGTGCCCCTTTAAGGGATCCGGGGCCGGGAGAGGGGCATAGAGTTTCCCTGGTGTTGGCCAGAGTGGCCACCAGGGAAACCTGAGGAGGGCTAGCCTCCCACTAGTTGGAATTAAGGGGCTACACACCCCTTAATTCGAACTAGTAAGTTCGAACTAGGCTTAATCCTCGTAAAATGAGGTTTTCCTAGTTCGAACTAAGCGCTCCGCTAGTTCGATTCAAATTCGAACTAGCGGAGCGCTAGTGTAGCGGCTATGAATGTTAGTTCGAACTAACGTCCGTTAGTTCGAACTAACATTGTAGTGTAGACATACCCTGTACTTGATCTTTTTAAATAAAATGTCTTGAAAAATCATATTTTTGTTCTAAATGAATGAGAACCTCTCCATGTAACAAATGTTATTGACTTTGGAATAATTTAAAAATTTCTGATCTCATGCTGATGCTTTTCAAAGCAGATACACAACTCACATCTTTAACAGAGTTTGGAATTGGAAGGATGTTAGCCTGAGGAACCTTTTTTTTTTAATTTTTAAATAAATCATCTGGTTGTGAAGCTCTCGTTCTTTGGGGTATTTTTTAATCCAAAACTTAAATTCTAAATGTGATGGCTGTCCTCATTCTCTGTCTAGAGCACTCACCTCCTCGTGGTTCTTCTTGAGGTAAGCCAGCTCTTCTTTCAGGCTTTCAATCTGCATCTCCAGGTCGGCTCTGGCCAGGGTCAGCTCGTCCAGGACCCTACGCAGGCCATTGATGTCAGCCTCCACACTCTGGCGAAGGAACAACTCGTTCTCATATCTGTAGTGTTAAAAAAAAGAAACAGATATTTGAAAATGCATGACTTTGAATCCCATCTCATTATAACAACAAGGAATCTTGGGTGTATTGTGTCAGAGGAATAGGACAACAGAACTGAAAAGTCAGAAAAGGGACCCAAAAATAGAAGCTAGAATGTTTGTTCCAGTTTTAAAATATGATATTTGAAAATGTGTGTTAGTTGTCTGGGTCCTTTGTGGACATTTGATCACATTGTGTCATCAAATAAGTTGGTATTTTTGGCAGTCCCAAGATACTAGCACTTAGTTGCAATCAGTGCTTTTTTTGTTTAAAAAAAAAAGTGCTGGTACTCCAGGGGAAAAGTTGTTGAGCTCTGACTGGAAGTGCCAGTACTGCATCTAGAAGTGCCAGTACTGCGTACCAGGCAGTACCATCACAAAAAAACCACTGGTTGCAACAGTGATTAATACTATAAAACAGAGTGACAGACAAATCAGGATTGACATGCAATGCCAAAACTGAATGTGGGAACTAACAAAATTACCGACTACTGGGTGTTATCAGCCTGGTGTTCATAAACAGCAAGAAAATCACTACATTTAAAAAGGTTAACTTGAAATTAACAAATGTATTTGGACTTGAACTAGATTTCTGAAGCATAGATATGACTTTTATGGGTTTATCGAGAATGGATTATTAACATCTATGAAAAAAAGGTAACAGACAATCCATATTTAGAGATCTCTCAGTTATGAAGAATGGCATATGTTGTTATCTTTGCTCAGTGCACCAGAGGAGAAAATATCATTCTGGAGCTACTTTGTTGTAAGAGAAAGTAGCTGCACCAATGTTCTTAGCATCTTGACAGCAATACCCTGGAAACAAGCTGATTTCAACAGTGTCCTTGAATTTCAGTAGAACAATCACTCTTTGGCTTTCCTATATAGCTTTCCTGTTCCAATGTCTACATCCTACGAGAAAGAGTGAGTACTGGAAAAAGATTATCCCTCCATTTCATCATGCCACTTCTAAGGGTACATCTACACTTCAAGGCTATTTTGGGATACCTGAGGCATCCCAAAATAGCTACTCCTCATCCAAGGAACCACCCGTTATTTCAAAATATGTTTCGAAATAACGGACACGCTATTTCGCCATTCTTGTAAACCTCTTTGTACGAGGATTAAGAGATGACTTGAAATAGGGCTTCATTTCAAAATTTGGCGCTGTGTAGACATGCCAAATTTCAAATTAGCCTATTTGGAAAGAAAATCAAAATAAGATACGCAATTTGCATAGCGCAAATTGCATACCTTATTTCAAGTTTGGGGTGCAGTGCAGATGCACCCTAAGTGAAAGCTGTTTCATACCTTTTCTCATTTTAAAATCTTGAGTGGTATTTTTTCAATGAGAATGAACTCTTCAAAATGTTAATAACAATATAGAAAGTAAAGGCATGAGGTATAAAAAAACAGGAAAACATCTAGATTAGCTTGGTGGCATTGCTGATAAAGTTTCTTCTCCCATTTCTTCCTTTATCACATCAATTAATTTGCCTAGATTTTCCCTTATAAATGATAAGGGAGAAAATTCTATCCCTAAACTTGTGAGCAGTGGATGAGAATCAATCTATCTGCAAACATATGAAATGTTCAATTTCAGAAATATTTATTTGAGAGAGGGAGAGCAAAATTAACTTACTTCAGTCTGAAATCATCTGCAGCCAGCCTAGCATTGTCAATCTCCAAAATGACTCTGGAATTGTCAATAGTAGCTGCAAGGATCTGGCAATTGGGAGACATAAAAAATATTTCTGTGAACAATGGTGAAAAATCATTGTACTGAGTACACAGTAATTAGTTACTGACATGTAAAGAAGGGAGAAGGAACGGATATGGGGTTTAATCAAAGTATGATTTAGGGATTCCAAAACACATTTTATTATATCACCCTTTTCCCTACTTACAGCTTATATATGGGAAAAAACAAAAGAAACTAAACATTATATATGGATCTGAGAGCTGAGTACAGAATAGATTTTGAGCTTCATCCAGAGCAAGAGAGGGTCCATCAGAATGGAATTAGATAGCTTGATTTTTCTCTCGCCTTGCTATTCATGTCTCTGTTCATACAGTTAATGGAAACAAAGTCCAATCCTTTCATTCTCTGTGCTAATATTCTCAAAGTAAAAGATGAAATAAGAATTAAAACTGATGCTGCCTTATTATCCTTGTACCCTAACTTTTTATAAGAGTGTTTTTCTTGTTTTAAATTTATTCTGTGGTACTTTTGTACAAATGTTATAAACTTATAAATTAATGACAGTGGGAAGTTAAACAGTATGTTCACAGCTAGGATAAATGGAAAACCAACTTATACTATAAAATATTCCACTTTACTTTTTCTCTGAAGTCCATGGTTTGTACTTGATCAATTTTTTAATATTTGATTTTTTTGTTTTACATCTTCTGGATACACTTTAATATATTGTGTCACATTTTGTCACCTTTTTAAAGCTTTCAATACAATAAACAGCAATAAACAGCTTCCCTTCTTTTCTGCAGGAGCGGTTTTGTCTGCAATGCATTTGCCTTTTTTGGCAAGAAACTATGACTTTGTAATTATTACTAATTGTTTTTAAAAATTGGAATGTGCAACTCAGCAAATAATCACAAATTCTTAAAATAATCCCTTCTAAATATGAATGACATACCTTGTCTCGGAGTTCCTCAATTATCTTGTAATAAGGACTGTAGTCACGATCTGGACTAGTGGGACCTTGCTTCTGATACCAGTCTCGGATTTTGATCTCTAGATCGGTATTTGCTTGCTCCAGAGCTCGCACCTTGTCCAGATAGGAAGCCAGACGATCGTTCAGGTTCTGCATAGTTATCTTTTCGTTTCCGGATAGCAAGCCTCCATCACCACCACCGCCACCCAGGACACCACAGAAGTCAAAACCACCACCAAAGCCACCACCAGCACCTCCTCCAAAGCCGCCACCAGCACCTCCTCCAAAGCCACCACTACCATCTCCTCCATAGCCGGAATAAAAGCTACTGCCCCCACCCATGCCAGAACCATATCCAGCCCCATAGCTACTTCCCAAACCACCACCATATGCACTTCCTAACCCGGAGGAGACAAACTTGCTGGAAGAGATAGAAACACCCCTGCCACCAGATCCTCCGTGCATACTTGGGGTTCTATAGGATCCTCCCATTCGGACTGAAGAAACACGAGAGGAGCCACCACCCCCACTCCCGAAACCACCACCATAGCTAGAAGAGCCGCTCTGCATAAAGGAAGTAGCCATGGCAGCAGCACTGAAGGATCTGGAGTCAGCTACTCAGCTTGGCCTAGAGTAAGAGAGCAAGTCTCTGCGTGGCAATGATGCTCCATTTATACCAACCACAGTGGGTGTTATCTGACAAATCCATTCTCCAACCCTCCCCAAAAAGACTCTCCACCCTTAAGGGTGATGCCAAGTTATAATTTTGCTTATTAGTACAATTGGCTGTGTATTCTGAGGACCTGGACATTTTTTCTTCAGTTAAACAAAAGGTGTGATTCAGGATGAGTGTTTGTTTTCCCTGAGGCTACAGTTCTGATACTTGGATTATGCTTTACATTTTTCTACTTCAAGAAAAGAAAAACCAACCACACCCAATTTATGCATTAACTGAAAACGGTGGTAGAAAAAGTCTGACACAAAAATGAAGTTTGCTGTATATACACTTTCAGATTAATTTAAATTGTATCCTAAATTGTATCTTAAGCAGCTTATTCATTGCTGCTGCTTGTTCCTTTTTTAAAATTGTGGTTTGTTTGCATCGAGACTTTGGAATCATCTACTCTTTTATTTCTATTCTTCACTCAGAATCATCCTTCAGGGTTTAAAACCTCAATGTCTGAAACTTAAAATACATTTTCTTGCTTGTATGAGACAGTATTCCTGGTTATTAAAATAACTGGATAATTATTATGAGTTTGCAGTCCCGAAAACAACAGGAGATCAGGGATGATACGAGAGGATTGTAAAGGTAATTAAAAAGCCTCTGCAAAGAAGAGATAGCAGCACTTCCCACTAATAACTATTGGGAAGATTAAATTTACTGGATATAACATTTAATAGAAAAGTTTTAAAAAGATAGACACTAATATTTATACTTGGAAATTGAGCCAATTTCTGAAAATGAAGGTGCAATCAATATCACTTGATATGTTAAAAATCACAGCCTGAGGAGTGCCTCCAAGATCTGCTCTTAAAATATTAGTCCTGCATTAAAACAGGGGAGTGTGAACTATGTGTCTTTTTAACTCCTAACAATTCTCTAATGAAATTCAAGAACACAGATCTGATAGTGTAAATTGCAACATGAGCTGGATGCTGTTAAGAAACATCTTTTCATCCTTTGTGGACAGGATGCGATCAGACTTGTGAGATTTCTGATGCAAATTATATTTGTTCTATCCTGCTAGAGTGGTATGTGTGAGAGAGAAAGAGGATGGAAACAAAGTTTAACAAATTGTTCTTAAAACCTCTGTTCCCCCTGACCCTACAGCTCATTTGTGATGTCTGAATGGCTATTTCAAGGGAAGTGGGTTTTACCCATGAAAGCACTTGATTTTATATATATATTTTTGGTCTCTAAGGTGCCACAGGACTACTCATTGTTTTTAAAGTTTCCAAGGAATCTGTTCTTTAGATGAAAGCAGTGTTTTTTTACTAGTAGATGGGGTTAGTATGCACAGTAGCAGCAGTAGTAGTAGTAGCTACAAATCAGTGTTGTAGTGTTAGAGAACTGGCAATGCTGCAGGTCAGGTCAGACTGGCACTGGAAATGGTGTATAGGAAGCCAAGTCCTGGAAAAGGAGGTTGTATTCTCTTCATAAGTACCAAATGTATATTAAAACCACAAATTTAAAGAAGATAAACACAGGTTAAATAGTTGGTGGCAATCAAAAAAGAATTCTGGGTAGTGCAACGCTACGTAGCTGAAATTAGCTATAGATAAATAAATTGGAAACAGGGTGGGAGAATGCATGGGGTTTCAAATCAGTTTCAAGGGTTTTTGTGACATTGCATAGCTGGCACTTGAATATAGCACTGGGGATACACCCCATCTTTCTCTATATTGAGGTGGCATTGGGAACAAAGTACTTGATCAGCAGCCCCTCTTAACAATCTGCGTGTAATACTGTCCTCTCACAATCTGTTTTCTCATCTTTCCTACTCTAGAGAAAAAGCCAATCTTTCCAAATTTTGATAGCGTGTTTCAAACTGAGCTTGGAATTCAGCCATGGATCAGTCTTGCCAGGGACTTGATTTAACAGATCTAAGTAGCTTGCCAAATCTATATATCACCACGTCTTTAGTATCTTGAAGAGCAAGTTTCAACAAACTCTTAACGGTAAAGAATGTTCCATAAAACCCCTGTAATGTAAGCATTCTGAAACTTACATGCTACCAGACTCCGTTTAACTCCTACTGGTCCTCTAATAAGCAAGATCAAGTTCTGTTTCACTAAAATTCTGTGTTTTGGCAGAAGCCCTTGTGGAAAATGTCATAATTTTGAAGGAATATTGGTTTTTCATCATTTTTTTGCACATACTGTTCATAACTCTCTTGAATGTTTGAGGGTGAAATATGCTGTGCTGATTTCATTTTACTCTGGGCACAGAATTGTTATTGGACAATATCTCAGGAATGCTATGTAGCAGATGCAACCATGTGTATTCCCTTTTAAATAATTCTTATTTTAGGAAACATAAAAGCAATCTGGCAGCTGGACAGCTTATCTTATTCTCTTATAATAGAACTCAGAAAAACACCATGACAGAGGGTCTGATGTTTTTATTCTTCTTTCTGGAGTATCAAGCCTGAATTCATATATCTCATGTGATCAATATCCTGCTGTTGCAGAAGGGTACAGAAGTAGTGGATCTCAGCCCTTTCCATCTTCTTATTATTGATTTTGTCTTTTTTAAAACGACAAGCCCATCTTTGTTCCAATAGTTTATAATACCTTTTTCTCTATATTGTTTGGAACATTTTCTTTCCAAAGGTGCCAAACAGCTATGAATTTTGGAGAAGTTAATTTTAGGATCAATTCAGTGTGAACCAATTGTTATTTCTCACAGACATTTTCATAATACGGTGCATTTCAGTGAGCTCTAGTGTTGTTTCTTCTTATGAAAGAAAAACAATCAAATTGTCAACGCGTGCAGACAATCTGTGTGCATCTATATAGTTCACCACACACATTTTGTTGGTTACAGTACGTAAACCTCATAATGTGATTACTGGCTCTTGTTTGGATTACTACTCTAACTAGCCAATATATCATTTTACAGGTCAAATAGACCATGTGAAATTAGCTTTTGTCAAATAATTAGCTAAGATGTTGCTTTTAGGGGGTATTTGCTTTAGTAAAACTTGAGCGAGCAAAGTTCATTTTTTAATTTGAATAAATATTCACTGACTTTTTTCCAATATTAACTCAGCTCTAGAAGTAGGTGTGAATCCTGATATAAACAAATTTGGGTTTTATTTTTGGAGAGACTATTTCTGTATGTAACTTGTATTGTATGAACCATCTAAAAAAGCTTTTTCATTTCCCCAAACGTTGAATTCTCTCAGCTTCACCACCCTCCTTATGAAAAAGTTTCTTAAGTTTCTTTGAGGTCTGTGGAGCTATGCCCTTTTGGGTGTGTCTAGACTACATGGCTCCGTCGATGGAGCCATGTAAAGTAGTTTACTTGACATAGTCAATGAAGCGGGGATTTAAATAATCCCCGCTTCATTAACATAAAATGGCTGCCACGCTGTGCCGACAATCAGCTGATCCAGCACCGCTCTGCAGTCTAGACACAGCACAGTTGACAAGAGAAGCCTTTGAAACGAGGCTTACAGGAGCGGTTGACAAAGGCTTCCCTTGTTGACTGCGCCGCGTCTAGACTGCCGTGCTGTGCCGTATCAGCTGATTGTCGGCAAAGCGTGGTGGCCATTTTTATTTTAATGAAGTGGGGATTATTTAAATCCCTGCTTCTTTGTCTATGTCAAGTAAACTACTTTACATGGCTCCGTTGACTAAGCCATGTAGTCTAGACACACCCTTTGAGATTGGATTCACTGTCTTGTTCATCCAACACTTTTCTACAACTGGGTGTGAAGTGAAAATTACTCTGTTGACTCTACTGAGGGAGTTAAAGTAGAACTTCTCACCCCCCAGAGATGGTAGAAGCTGTAGTGAGCTTGCCAGTTGTGGCCTTTGCACACTTCACACTAACCTTTCCCTAAGTTTTTATGCTTCCTATCTTGACCTTTCCACTCAGTTTAGTCCTTATTGAAACCCTGTAAATGAAGAAGTCCAAAAAAAAAAAAATTAAGTGTCATGCCTTGGCAGAGCTTAGTTGGCAGACACCCTACAGCATGTCTGCACTCTCCAAACTCTGTTATTGTCATAGTTTTGATGGGCTGTCTAAAAAATAATACACAATAGCCTGTTAGCTTATGCAGACAAAGAGTTCCGTTCAGAAAGAGGCTTATTTGTCACCTTGACCTACCTGGCATTTGTGTGTGGTCCAACCATAACAAATTAATCACATACCATTGAAGAAGGGGAAGTGGCTATTTCTGAATATACAGAGAGAACCAGACCTCAGATATCTCAGTGATTTTATGTTCAAATCTTCCAGGGTGGTAGGAGTATGTGCCAACATTTTCAAACGTTGGCATTTAAAACTAGGCACTAAAATCTATATTTTGGTACCTAAATACAGGTGGTTTACTTTTCAGGACTGCTGAGCGCATGCAGATAGGGTTTCAATAGAATATGAGAATGTCCAGCTGCTCTAAAAATCAGGGCATCCCTTGATATGTTTAAATGTTCATTTAGGTACCTAACTTTATATACAGGCAAATATTACTTGCAAGCCATGTATGGCTCATTTAGGAGCCAAATATGACTCACAGCTTGAGCTCAGCCCCCCTCCCTCACTCCTTCCTCCTCCTGCAAGGGGGAGCCTGTGCTGGCAATCTAGCCTCATGCCCCTTGCAAGATTGGAGCCAGCACCAGCTTCCTGTGGGGAGTGGAGGAGGCTGGAGAAAGCCCCGAGGCTCGTTGTGCGATTGGGAAACAAGCTGGAGCCACAAACGACTCCATGCCCGCTCCCCTTCCCTCTCCCCTGGCTGGAGGAACAAAGCAGGGACAGACGTGCTGCCTGAAGACTTTCCTGCTGTTCTATTGGTCATAATCCAGCCAATGGAGCAGCGGGAAGACATGGCTGAGACAGGAAGCCTGAGAGCAGCATGGAGCGCAAAAACTGAGCTCTGCCCACATGGTTTCATTCTGAGTCCTTATTATCTGTGCTGGTGGCAGAGCGTTTTAAATAGAGAGCTCTCAACTCCTGAATTCAATTCCCACTTCGCTCTAACAAGGCACAAGTTTATCCAGTTTGAGGCTACATCTAATTCTGTTTGCTCAAGCTTTTGTCTCGAGTAAAATGGGATGTATTTTTATTTAGAGCTATATATAGAATCATAGAATCATAGAATATTAGGACTGGAAAGACCTCGAGAGGTCCCCTGCCCTCATGGCAGGACCAGTCTAGTACTGTCTTGACCATCCCTGACAGACCTTTATCTAACCTACTCTTAAATATCTACACAGATGGAGATTCCACAACCTCCCTGGGCAATTTATTCCAGTGTTTAACCACCCTAACAGTTAGGAACTTTTTCCTAATGTCCAACCTAAACCTCCCTTGCTGCAGTTTAAGCCCATTGCCTCTTGGCCAAGATGAACAAGTTTTCTCTCTCCTCCTTATGACACCCTTTTAGATACCTGAAAACTGCTATCACGTCCTCCCTCAATCTTCTCTTTTCTAAACTAAACAAACCCAATTCTTTCAGCCTTCCTTCATAGGTCATGTTCTCGAGACTTTTCATCATTCTTGTTGTTCTTCTCTGGACCCTCTCCAATTTCTCCATATCTTTCTTGAAATGTGGTGCCCAAAACTGGACACAATACTCCAACTGAGGCCTAACCAGCACAGAGTAGAGTGGAAGAATGACTTCTTGTGTCTTGCTTACAATACACCTGTTAATGCATCCCAGAATCATGTTTGCTTTTTTTGCAACAGCATCACACAGTTGACTCATATTTAGCTTGTGGTCCACTATAATCCCTAGATCCCTTTCTGCCATACTCCTTCCTAGACAGTCGCTTTCCATTATGTAAGGTTGAGTTATCAGGTTTTGATTGACACTGAGCATCTGATGATAATGTTTTTAATTACAGAAATGATTGTTGTTCTTGTTATTTATCTAACATTTACATTTCAGTAAAACCCAGGGATCTTATTTAGGATAGAGGTCTCATTATAACAGGTGCTGTACGATCACATAAGTGACTGTGTCTGCCTTTTCCACATGACTGAAAACAGGATAATTGGCACTTTTAAAATAAAAAAAATAGGCAAACAGGAAACTTAGAAAAAGCATTCTTCACATTCTTTCCAAAACTGTCGGATACTTTTGCTCTGTTCTGTAAGCCAGCTGACACATATCTGAAATTAATTATGTTATCTCTGTGTATAACATTTTAAGCAGTCTGTTAAGTTTGTAAACTGCTCTGGAAACCTTGTAGATGGAAGCCGTATATAATGTACATCACTATTACTTCCTAAGCCTAGTAGATTTATATCTTTATTTTACTTCCATTGCGATGAAAAATGCAACAGCCTCTTGGAGAGGCGACATGAAGAATGCCAAATTCTTTTCACAACCAAGTGAGACTCTTTATAGAGATTTGAGGCCAGGTCTCACTCTCCAGCTGTGGGAAAACTAGTTTGCTAACATTTTGTTTGTCTAATTGTAACTGTGTGCTTTTCCTAGCTGGCCTCAATCTGCTGTGGTATGGCTGGAAACAGTTTTCAGAGAAATGTACATAAGACTGTGTTTAATTCCTAGTGAGTTACCCCCTCGTCCTTCTCTGCTAAACTCTGCTTGAACTGTGACTCAAGCCCTGGGCAAGAGAGAAGGCTACTCTCCACTGTGAGCATGTGTGCAAAAAGAGAGTGGGAAGGGTGGGTGAGGAGTAGAGCCCTGAATTACTTGCTGGCCAATATATCTGTGCAGGTGCTCAGAGCAGAACACATTTTAAAAAATGGAGAAGTAATTTATTCCTTCCCCAGAAAACGTGGAGGCAGGGGAAGAATTGTTCTACTCTGCAACACAATTTACACCCTGGCTTGTTCCTGTGGGATACAGCTACGCATTGCCCCTTACTCAGCGTAGATTGTAAGGCAATCCTCAGTGACCAAACACATGATACTTGGAGACGGGGATGTTATGTTACAAGTTAGCTATTACTCTGAATATTTTACATGTTGGGCTGTCTTTTAACACAGCCCATAGGAGGTATGGGGGTGGTGCCTGTGGATGGGGTCAGCATTCAGAGCCACCTGACCATTTCCCCTCCCTCTTCCACCCCAGGAACTGCTGCTCGACATATTGGCTGCTTTTGGGAATGGTGCAAGACCAATGCAGGGGTGAGCCTGCCTTAGCGCCACTGTGCCACCATCTGGGAGACGCCTGAGGTAAGTGGTGCCCAGCTGGAGCCCACATCCTGAACCTCTGCCCCAGACCTGAGCCCCTCTTGCACCCTGAGCCCCCTCCCACAATCTGCACTCTGAACCCGCTCCTGTACTCAGCCCCCAGTTGCACCCAGGCTCAAACCAGAACCACTCTCATACTCCGAATCCCTTAGACCAGGGCTGGCCAACCCACAGCTCGTGAGCTGCATGCGGCCCTTCCCCCCTTCAAGTGCGGCTCGTGAAGCCTCCCCCATGGCTCACGAAGCCGCCCCTAAAAATGGCCCCTGTTTCCCTGTGCTCACCATCCAGTGCAGTAAAGCAAAATGGCTCCAGCAAGATGGCACTGGCCGACGGGAGACTGATGTGGCCAAAAAGCCACCCGGAGTTGTGTTTAAAGGCGCAGAGTCCTTTTTTTTTTTCTCCCCTGGGGCTTTTTTTTTTGCTCAACTCCTTCCCCTTCCTCCCCCCCGCCCCCCCCTCCCCCGGCTCTTTGTGCTATATCCCCAATTATTGTGGCTCTTTGCCTTTAATGGGTTGGCCACCCCTGCCTTAGACCAAGGCCACAGCCTGCCCTCCTCTGAATCCCAACTCTCTGCCACAGTCTGCTGAAAGTGGGTGAGAGGAGAGTGAGAGGAGGGAGAGGGGATGGAGTGAATAGTTCAGGGCCTTGGAGAAGTGGTGGGGCAGAGGCAGGGCCTCAGAGAAGGAGGTGGGGTCAGGGTATTTTGGTTTTAGGTAGATCCTGGATTGCACTTAAATTCAAAAAGTGACCTTGTGTTTGAAAAGGTTGGAGGCTGCTGTCGTAAATATTCAGATACTGAAGGTTCACTGCAATTGGATATGGATTTGTCACTCCGTGGGGTATGGTTTATCTTTTAGTTTGAGGATAAATGTATTAGAATATATAGTTGCATGGAAAAAAATCTTACGCAACTTTCCGTCTTGAGGGATCTTATATGTTTCTGTTGGTTCTCACTCCATTTTGGCATGCTTTATTCTCTCCCCTTTCCCCCCCCCCCCCCCCACAGGAACACTTGTTCCCGCTCACCATGTTTTTATCAAGAGTACTTTGTAGTTCATTCACAGTCCTCTTCATTTGGCTACTGCCGTTGCTATTCATAGTATCCATTCGGTATATCTCAATAACCAGACAGAAGTGAAGTTTGCATAAATCAGATGGTTTTATTAGACAGTAGAAACAGCAAAAATAATAGTAAAGGAGAACTGGAAATATATGAATAACTAGCCCAGGTCACAAATTAATGGCTCTATTCTACCTTGAACATTGTGTGGTCTAGAATTTCTTAGAAGTGAATATCTCAAAGCACTACTGTCTGTTTGTGATGGTATCCCTCTGTACCAATTCCTGCTTGTCTAGTGTTTTTATTCTTGTAGAGTAAGATAGTCTGTGTGTCTTCTGTAGTTATTTCCATCCACCACCATGCCTCCTTTGCTGCTGCTTTGAGAGCCTGCCGCAAATAAGGAGGTAAAGAACAATGATTAACCTAGCATGTTAAACGTGAAAAAACAGCTTCAGCAGGCAGAGAAAGAAATTTAGCTGTTTTCAGCTCTCTGTCCTCCCCCTTGCCACCTCCCCCAACTTTTCTCTGTAATAACATTGAATTTGAAGCATGTGCCACTTCTACAGTATTTTGCAAGATATTCTTAAAAGTGTGCACAATAGCTCTGAACTGGTCAGTCTTGAATTTCTTCATAGTCCTCTCACCCATAGGAATAACGATGGGTGCTTGACTTTTTATATAGTCAGTTAGTATCTTGCTGCAGCTATATAAAGATCCCGAGCAAATAGCTGTAATCTGTTAAAAAAAATTCAAAATGAACTGAAAGGCATTCATTGTTTGATTTCTATCAATGACAGGGACCAACACAATTGCACAGATAGCTCATCAATAGATTCTTTTTATAAAGTAAAAATTCTCCACCTTTTAAAACTTCCCATAAGGAGAAAGAATCCTTACCAGTAGTTCCATAAAGGGTCCCAAACATCCTGTGGCACAAAAAGAAAATAATTATAGCAAAGAATGATCACAAATACCATGTGTTGGATGTGAGGACGATAGAATGAAAATTCTCTCTATCAGGCACCCTTTGCAACCTCAGGAAAGGGGAATTTATCTTCTTGCTAGCTCCCCTACAGACTTTTCTGCTCCTTGGTTTAAGAAAGGGAAAACTACAGAAAATATGTCCGAAAAGGGAATTAAGGAATAAATTAAATATGAGAAATTTAAGAGTCTGTGAAAGCCTACATGATTTTTCATGTTTCAGACTATGAAAAATGTTTTCCCTTGGTGCCACATGAACTGAGAGATGGTTATGCCACCAAGTCTGGGCGATGTTATGTTGCTATTTGAAATTAGCTAGGTAAACAGGTCTACATTCACATCCTCCTTAAGATTTATTTCTACTGTGATGCCTGTGAGAAAGAACCAGCTGTAGCTATTTGTAGATAATCTGTTTTGTTTTGTAAACAATACGAACAACAGTGTATTATTAAGAAACTGTATAACTGGCAGCCATTTACCACTTGGATTACTTTACTTATGGCATACTGTTTTTTCTCTACTCTTGCCTCTTTGGTTGTTCAGATTTGAAACTCATTAGGACAGAGACTTTGCCTGCTTTTATTTTTAGAAGCATCTAGCATTGTGTTGGTATTCATAGAACCATAGAGCTGGAAGAGACCTTAGAAGGTCAAGTCCAGCCCCCTGCCCTAGGCAGGACCAATCCCAACTAAATCAACTCGGCCAGGGCTTTGTCAAGCCAAGACTTAAAAATATCTAGGGATGGAGACTCCACTACTTCCCAAGGTAACCCATTCCAGTGCTTCACCACTCTCCTAGTGAAATAGTTTTTCCTAATATCCAACCTGGACCTCTCCCGCCACAACTTGAGACCATTGCACCTTGTTCTGCCATCTGTCACTACTGAGAACAGCCTCTCTCCAGCCTCTTTGGAACCCCCCTTCAGGAAGTTGAAGGCTGCAATCAGATCTCCCCTCGCTCTTCTCTTCTGCAGACTAAACAGACCCAACTCCCTCGGTCTCTCCTTGCAGGTCATTTGCTCCAGCCCCCTAATCATTTTGGTTGCCCTCCGCTGGACCCTCTCCAATGCATCCACATCCTTTCTATAGTGGGGGGCCCAGAACGGGACACAATACTAGTAATACACAGTATTACTGGAAACAAATTATAAATTGACTAGTAATAATTAATATATATGAGGCAAAATAGTAATTCCTATCTGCACACCACTGGTGATCACTGCCATTTGAAGATTTGTCATGTATACTGCAAACATTCACTGGACGTTTTAGAGTCTCCCAAGTGTATTTTAAATTGAACACACTGTGGGGGCAGAGCTGCCACAGACATATAATAACATAAGAATGGCCATACTGAGTCAGACCAAAGGTCCATCTAGCCCAGTAGCCTGTCTGCCGACAGTGGCCAACACCAGGTGCCCGGGATGGACTGAAGACAATGATCAAGCAATTTGTCTCCTGCCATCCCTCTCCAGCCTCTGACAAACAGAAGTCAGGAACACCATTTCTATCCCCTGGCTAATAGCCTTTTATGGACCTAACTTCCATGGGTATGTCTACGCTACCCTCCTATTTCGAAATAGGAGGGTAATGTAGGCATACCGCAATTGCAAATGAAGCCCGGGATTTGAATTTCCCAGGCTTCATTTGCATAAGCCGGGTGCCGCCATTTTTAAATCCTGGCTGGTTCAAACCCCGTGCCGCGTGGCAACACGCAGCACGAACTAGGTAGTTTGAACTAGGCTTCCTAGTTCGAACTACCGTTAATCCTCGCGGCACGGGGTTCGAACCAGCTGGGATTTTAAAATGGTGGCACCCGGCTTATGCAAATGAAGCCCGGGAAATTCAAATCCCGGGCTTCATTTGCAATTGCGGTATGCCTACATTACCCCGCTAATTCGAACTAGTGGGGTAGTGTAGACATACCCCATGAAACTATCTTGCTTCTCTTTAAACTCTGTTATAGTTCTAGCCTTCACAGCCTCCTCTGGCAAGGAGTTCCACAGGTCATATATGTCAGTGTAACAACTCTGTAACCTTAAACTCAAATATCTTGTGTAGTGGGTAGAGTTACATACTAGGAGCCTTGGCCTTCCAGCAGTTGGCGGTAAGTGGCAATCTCCTGTTCCAGATGGGTCTTGATGTCCATGAGCATCCTGTATTCACTATTCTGCCGCTCCATGTCAGCTCGAAGGTCAGTGAGCTGTGCCTCAATGTTGCCAATACGCTGCTGTATCTGTGCTAGCTGGGCACCATAGCGGTTCTCTGTGTCTGCCAAGGTGCCTTCCAAGCCAGCTTTCTGAAAATAGCGAAGTTGGAAGAAAAATAATTCAAAGGCTCTCGCCAAATACAGGATTGTTCTTTAGAAGGGAAACACCCTGGATTAGGAGTCACTTGTCCCAGCATGCATCTATCAAGTCCAAAATTTGGGGAGAAATTGTCACATACCATGCTAAGCTGGGATTGAAGCTCTATCTCCAGGCCCTGCAGGGTGCGTCTCAGATCTGTGATTTCAGTCTTGCTGGTCTGCAGCTGTTCAGTGTTGACAGCCACTTCTCGGTTCAGTTCTTCAGTCTAAAGCAGGGGAAACATTTGAAAAATGGAATGGGATTTTCTGAAAAAATCACAAAAGGCTTCAGGAGCCCGTTTCTACCAGACATTTGAAATTCTTTTCTTCTGCCTTGTACCGTTTTATGGTTTTACCTTGTTGTTGAACCAAGTTTCAGCATCCTTCCTGTTCTTCTCGGCCATGACTTCATACTGGTCTCTCATGTCAGTCAGGATCTTGGACAGATCAATACCTGGTGCAGCATCAACCTCAACACTGACTTGGCCTCCTGTTTGCCCACCCAGGGCATTCATTTCCTATAGTAGCATTGCAGAAAAAGACACAAGCGTTAGTTAAAGACACTACAAATCTCTCTGGAATTCACCAGCTCTCCTCAACGGCTGACCTCTGCTTGACCATTCTTAAATATATGGAGCAGGAAGTCTTTATTTACTGAATCTACGAGGCTTTTTATATTCTACTAGAAAGTCCAACATAACACCGAGAAATCCCAGATTCCCTTCCACATATCTGTTATCGTTTAAACTGTGATTTTTTTTTTACCTCCTCATGATTCTTCTTTAGGAAAGACAGCTCCTCCTTCAAGTTTTCGATCTGCATCTCCAGGTCAGCTCTGGCCAGGGTCAGTTCATCCAGAACTCTACGGAGGCCATTGATGTCAGCCTCAACACTCATGCGCAGGGCCATCTCTGTCTCAAACCTTCAAAAAAGCAAAAAAACCACCCCCCAAATCACACCAAGAGTTATTAAAATCTGAAAACAAGAGGTGAATAATATTCATTACTATTGGCACTGGATTTTGCCTTTAATTTTCTTCATCATATAAAAAGCCCTATATTTGTAATTAGCAGATTTACCCAAAGTTACTTGGGTCTGTAATTTGGGAATTCCATCAAGTGTATTTTGTTTCTTCCACCCGAGAAATTCTTGTCATTCACTATGGGTGTGTCTAGACTACATGGCTCCGTCGACAGAGCCATGTAAAAGAGTTTACTTGACATAGTCAATGAAGAGGGGATTTTAATAATCACCGCTTCATTAAAATAAAAATGGCCACTGTGCTGTGCTGACAATCAGCTGATCCGGCACAGCACGGCAGTCTAGATGCGGCGCGGTCGACAAAGGAAAGCCTTTGTTGACCACTCCAGATCCCGTACCTCCTCCATTAATGTCACAGAAGAGTTCAGCCCTTGACCACTTACCAAATTCTTGGAGTGGCCCCCATCAAAAATTATTGCCCACCCCAGCGCTACACTCAATAAATTCACCTTGTAGGATGCTGTGTTACAATTTTTCTAATCCTTACACAGCTCCTTTTAATGGCTCTGCAGAGTCAGTCTCAGTATCCTCATTAATATTGTACCATTGTTAACATTGTTTAATTGTGGCATGATTTTTATAGACTGATGTCTGCTAACATATAGGAGGAAATCCACCCAACTCATGAAGGTTAGTTGATGAAGCTGTGAAACACACTCTACACATACTGTATATTGGCTATGTCCACTTTCAAACCATATTTTTATTGTCTAGTCTTAATGTATTTGCTTTTCCAAATGATGATGATATGACTATCTGCCTGTCATTCAGGATCTCCTTGCCTTAAATTGACTCACTTGGTTTTGAAGTCATCAGCAGCCAGTCTGGCATTATCAATCTGCAGGATAACCTTAGAGTTGTCAACTGTGGCAGCAAGAATCTGAACAAAAACAAGTGGCACAGATTTAACAGTCTGGGGTAGAAGACAACAAATTCTGAACAAATTCTAGTGAAATTATGGGTGTACTACAGTGTAGCTACACCTACACTGCAGGTTTCTTGCGCAAGAACTGTTTTGCGGAAGAGTTCTTGCACAAAAGGTCTTCCACAAGAGCACGTCCTCACTGCCATGTGCTTTTGTGCAAGCGATGTGCTTTTGCGCAAGAGCGTCCAATGCTGCACTAGCCCTGGCTGTGTTCCCCTAGCCTCTGGGGAGGGCCAGGACAAGGCCACACCAGCCCCAGCTCTCTCCCGCTGTCCTCCGGGGAGGGCCAGGATGAAAGTGCCAGCCCTGCCTCTGTACCCCCAGCCACCGAAGAAGGCCAAGGCCATGACGTGGCAGCCCCAGCTGTCTTCCCGGTCGCTGGGGTGAGACCACGACACAGCAGCCCTGGTTCCCCCCACCCTGAGTACCAGGGAGGAGGGAGGTGGCATGGCACCCATCCTCCCTCCCCCCAGAACACCAGGGAGATGAGGAGGAAGGAGGCCATGTGGATGAAGGTGGAGGCAGGTGGTGGGATAAGGGTGGAGGAAGGTGATGATCATCCCACAGGAAACATTTTTTATAGAAAGAGAGAGAGGAAAGGAGGCAGAGGTGCTGAGCAGAGAAAGTCTGCTGAGTCTACCATAACAGAAATTATGCTCAAGAGGCTTTTATCTTTGTTAGTTCTGATCAGAGATTTGGCAGCTCATATTATTTGTATATAAATAAAAACAAATTATGCCTTTGGATATAACTCTGTAATGGGATACAGTATAATAATATATGGTAATTCTATATCACATTTGTATAGAATTTGAATATTTTATCTATAATAATGAAGGGAGATTGCCTATCCTCTAGAGCTGTAAGGGACTTTGAAAGGTTATTGAGTCCAGTCCCCTGCCTTTATAGCAGGACCAAGTATCATCCCTGATAGATTTTTTTGCCCCGAATGGCCTCCTTTCCTTAAGAATTGAGCTCACAACACTGGATTTAGCAAGCCAATGCACAAACCACTGAGCTATCCCTCCTAGCCCAATCATATACCTGGGCTGTGTCTACACTGGACCCCTTTTCCGGAAAAGGGATGCAGATGAGACAAGTCGGAATTGCAAATGCAGTGGGGATTTAAATTTTCCCTGCTTCATTTGTATAAACATGGCTGCCGCTTTTTTCTGGCTCGGGGCTTTGCCGGAAAAAAGCGCCAGTCTAGACGGGGATCTTTCAGAAAATAAAGCCTTTTCCGAACGGTCCTTTACTCCTGATTTTAAGTAGGAATAAGGGATGTTTCGGAAAAGGCTTTATTTTCTGAAAGATCCCTGTCTAGACTGGTGCTTTTTTCTGGCAAAGCCCCGAGCCGGAAAAAAGCAGCAGCCATGTTTATACAAATGAAGCGGGGGATATTTAAATCCCGACTGCATTTGCATTTCCAGAAAAGGGGTCCAGTGTAGACACAGCCCTGGAGTTTCCATACTTCAGAATTCGGAGTGAGTCCTGTACTACACTATGGACAACCACACAATGAGATTGATTTACTTATTTTTTTTCCTATACCTCATCTGACAAATTTACTATAAAAAACACCTTATAAGGGGTTGGGAAGGAATTTCCCTCAGGTCAGACTGGCCTTGTTAGGGCCCCAGTAGCAGCTGGGAAGCCACCAACAAATTCCCCATGGCTAAAACTGTGGCATGAGGCCCATGTTAGCTGGTGGCCCCATTGGGGGCTGAGATGGGCTGGGGCATCCAACCAGGAGGAAGGGTGCAGGAGCTGGTGGTGACCTTTGGGAATCTCACCTTTCTCTGAAATATGCGGATGCGGGTCACTTGCAAGAATTATCTGGATATATCTCACTTTCTCATTTCCCTGCCATTGCAGGACATTAAGCATTGGTCCCTCCAGTTCTCCGCTTGTAAAACATAATAATCTAGTCTCCTGTTGGCTGTAATACTTAGCTCTAATTTTTATTTTTGTTTACTGTGTGCATTTTGGGTAGTGTTGTGGCACATGATTTACAGAATGTCCGAGTAGGTGATCTGGTAGTCTCATGTGGCCTGGGAAAGCAGGAGCTGCCTACTTTCATGAGCTGGAAATAAACAGCAAGAGCACAAGAGATTTCAGATTAGATAATTTAATCCCAGTGCTTCTTTTTAGGAGATTGGAATCAGTGCAGTGTGCGGTGAGATAAGCCCAGGGGAAAGGAAACTGCATGGATTGGGTCATGAACTCTATGCTAAAATTGGAAAAATAAACTTTAGGTTTTCCCCATGAGATAAAGTGTTTACACAGATCAATCAGCCATCATGTATATCTTCTAGGGCGTGAACTACTCTGAATCAGTTACTGTTCACTAAAGAGTTTGCTAAGGCATAATAAATCCTATAGTTATATGATTTGTAGGCACTTAATTTAGTTAATGTCTCCTGTTTCTTTTTTAAGTACATTTTTAAATACTTCTTCAAAGTTCAAGCTCAGGAGGCAAAATAAAAAGGGCCAGAAAAATCTGTGTTGTGTTAAAATTCTGAAGTGCTCCAGTTCACATGTGCAAACCCCTCTATTTGGTCCGTTCTTATTTTAACTGTAAAGAGATGAGTTCTCTTCTCCGATAACTGTTAAAGCAGTGCGCGCACTGGCTGTCCAGAAGCTTAAACAAAAGCGTATGATTGGTAGGTGACTGCAGAGATAAACAGTTATCCACGGTAGTTTTACAAAATTTAAACTAGTGGTCACCAACCAGTAGGTCGGGAGCTATTGTTCGATCTTGGAGCCTCTGACAGGTGATCCTGACTGGTTTGACCAACAGGCTATTAAGTGCCGGCACTTCACCTGCCCCTTCCTGCACTGCTGCACATCTCCTGCCCTTTGCCTTGGAGCTGACCCGCCACCCCCACCCCCACCCCAGGCCTCCTGCTTTATTTGCAGGGCACGGGAGGGAGGGAAAGGGTGCTGATGTCAAGGTACCTTCTCTCCCATTTGGTATCCTATCTCCACAGAGCAGAGAGGGGGCACAACAGGACTTGGGATGGAGTTTGCTGGCTGCATTTTGGGAGAGGTGCAGGGCTAGGACAGGGTGAGCCTGCCTTACCTGAGGTCAGCAGTGCCCAGCTGGAGCCCACATCCCAAACTCCTACCCCAGTCATGAACCCCCTCCTTCACCCTAACCCCTGCCCCAGCCCTGAGCACCCCTGCAGCCAGACATCCTCCCAGAGCCTGCATCTAGAACCCCCTTCTACTTCCCAACTGCTTGCCACAAACCCCTCTCACACACCAAATCCCTTAATCCTCTCACACACCAAATCCCTTAATCCAAGACCAGAGCCTGCACCCCAACCCTCTGCCCCAGCCTGATGAAAGTGAGAGGATGGGGGAAGGAGGGAGGACAGAGTGAGCAGGGGCGGGGCCTCGGAGAAGGGGCACAAAGGAGGCAGGGTAAGGGTATTTGGGTTTGAGGTAGATCTTGAATTGCACTTCAATTCAGAAAGTGATCTTGTGCTTAAAAAGGTTGGAGACCCCTGATTTAAACAGAAGTGTAACACAGCCATTTAGCTAACAATTTTAATAGGAGATACATTTCATACTGAACATTGCCATTGTCCATCTTTTTTGAATCACTTCCTACCCACATCACTTTTCTACTCTTCCATAATCCACCATTCCTTTTGGCTAAATATCTACTGGGGCTTTTCTTTTCATTTCTTATTACATTTCAGAAATGCAATGGAGGCCAAATATGTCTTTCATAGTTACACTATAAAACAGTTATTATCTGCAAATAATTTTCTTTCAGCTGTTAAAAGCAGTCACACTATATGTGTGTTGTTTTAACAAATATTTTGGACTACCCTTAGATGCTTCTTAACAAACTTTAACACCAACCTTGTCTCGAAGATCTTCAATAGTTTTGTAATATAAGCTGTAGTCATGGGCTGGCCCTGGTCCTTGTTTCTGGTACCAGTCTCGGATTTTAATTTCTAGGTCAGAATTTGCCTCCTCCAGAGCACGTACTTTGTCGAGGTAGGATGCCAGACGGTCATTCAGGTTCTGCATAGTTGTCTTTTCGTTTCCAGAAAGGAGGCCATCGCCACCACCAAAGCCACCACTAAAGCTACTGTATGACCCCCCATCATATCCAGCACCCAAGCCACCTCCGAACCCAGAAGAGACAAATCGAGCAGTAGAGACAGAGATATCCCTGCCACCAGATCCCCCATGGACACTCGGAGTCCCGAAGAAACCAACAGCTCGTCTGGCTGAGGGACCACTAAAATTACCTAAGCCCGAAGAGGTTATTTGCTTCAAGCTGTAAGTGGACATGCTGAGTAAATATCAAGAATCCTACTCTAAGCACAATTCACACAGTTTGTACTCTGGAGGTAGGAGTGAAAGACTCTCACTCCGACCCTGCGTCTTTTATGCTTGTGACAATGGGAGTTGTCCATAGAACATGATATGTAAGCACTGTGGAATTCATCAGCCCTAAGCTTTTTGCCAGCATTGAAATTCTTCTTATTGGTCAGTTGACATGAAGTGGGCTGTGTCTCTTATCCAAATACTTTCACACATACCAGATTTCTTTTTTTCCCTCCCCTCTCTTCCTCTTCAGACAAAAGGTGTGTGTCTTTCTGCTCAAAGAGACTTTTGTGACTCTACAGTGATAGTTTACTTCTACGGAAACAAAAGACCTTTAAGCACACACTCTTCAGCAAGGTACAATGCCTCCTTTGTGGCACCTTTGTGAAGACTCCCACAAGGTAACTGAAGGTGTACAATGAACAGTAATGCACTTAGTGGCTGTTAGGCTGCTCATAGAACCTTGTATAAAGGGAGCCCAGATGACAAACTGCACTGCAAGGAGTGAGCTTTGGAAAAATAGATTCCCACACTTACCCGCCTTTTTTGTTACTTCTCCTGTAAATTCCGTCTTTGGATAAAAAAAACGTTTGAAGCACAAGCTCTTTGCTCTCAGTTCCTTCTGGGAGGACAACTGGACAAAGGGTTTGATTGTGGAAATGGCTGACATGAAAATATCTGTTTCTTTTCTAAATATGGCAAGTCTCTTTCAGTGGCCACGGTTTGATTTATTTTCCTAGCCTTAATTCATAGAATTACAGGACTGGAAGGAGCCTCAAGAGGTTAGTAGTCTGTTCCCAGCACTCATGGCACAATTAAATATTACCCTAGCCTAGATCATCCCTGACAGCAGTTTGTCTAACCTGCTCTTTAAAATGAGGGGAGAGGGAGAGCTCAGTGGTTTATGCATTAGTCTGCTAAAGCAAGAGTTGTGCGTTCTAATCCTCAAGGGGCCCTTTAGGGACCTGGGGAAACCTGTCAGGGATGGTACTTGGTCTTCCTGTGAGGGCAGGGGGCTGGACTCAATGACCTCTCAAGGTTCCTTCCAGCTCTATGAGCAAAGTATATCTCCAATGATGGAGATTCCACATCCTTCCTTGGCAATTTATTCTAGGGCTTCGCCACCCTGACAGGGAGCTCTTCCTATTATTTTTCAGATAATCCATGGGTTCCCAAACTGGGGGGCATGTCCCCCCTGAGGGGACATGATGAAATTCCGGGGGGGGTGGGCATGAGGCAAACCAGCTCTCCCTCCCACAAAAAAAATGTTGCTGCTATTTTTGTTTTTCAGCCTGTCAGTTCTCTCTTTTTTTTTTGCTTAACCAGTTTTGCTGCTATGGGGGGGGGGGGGGGGGGCATGATGGTTTCTCAAAAATCAAAAAGGGGGCGTGATGTCAAAACGTTTGGGAACCACTGCTTTAAACCTTCACTGTCTGAGCATTTCTTGTGTGAGCCAATCAATTGATCATAAACTCATGTGTCACTTTGCAAAGGGCAAAACTGGCAGGAGAACAGCAGCAGGTGGAGCAGTATCCTTTGACATTAATGAAATCGGTATTTCTAAAATGTGCGAAAATCCTTTATTATCCAAGAGTTGGACAGAAAAGTCTTGCTGTTGGTGCTTCTAGTATATCTACAGGCCTCCCTATCAGCTGGGATTTTGCTTCTTTTTCTTCTGTTGCTTCCCCTCGGCCCCATCCAGAAAATGTTACTTAGAGAATGACAGGAGCAAGTGCACTAGCGTTTTGCATTGCTGTGGATCAAGGCCTCAACCGTGATCAGTCCCTACTGGGAACTACCTGGATCAGGGCCACAACCCTCTTCCCAGCCTTTCCTGCCCCAGCACTCAGCTCCTGCCCCTCCCTCCCAGCACTTTCTGCCTGCCTTGGATTGAGTGGCATGCAGGAGGCACTTGGGAGGAAGGGGAAAAGTGTGGGCAGGAAGAGGTGAAGGAGGTCTGAGAAGAGACAGGCAGGTGTGGAAGGGTGGAATTGTTCGGGTGAGGGTGGGGCCTGCAGTGGAGCAGGTGTTGAACACCCCAAGGCAACTTAGAAAGATGTCCCCTGTGCACTTTGGGTACAATCCGTACAATACAAAAATAAGAACACGAGAGAGAAACCAAACAAAATACCCACTCCAACTCAGTGCCTGTGGATGATTCTCACAGACATAGTGAAACGCAGCAGGTGTTTAAAAGTGTGCAGCAAAATTATACACTGCTTGTCCAGTTTAATAGTACCGGCAGTTCTGCACACTATTTCTTCGCCAAGTTTCATTGGGACTCAGATTCGAGAGGACAGAAATTTGAATGAACAGATCTATAGATTGTAGCTAAAGCTACAGTCTAATTCAACAAAGGCTTGTATGCTAGCTGGGCTTGTTTTCTTCCTTCTTGCTTGTTTTTATAAGTCTTTTTCAAACATGTCACAAGATCAATCACTGGCATTGTTGTTTTGAAGGCTTGTGATTTACGCTTATATTTAAAAAAAACGAAAAAACAAGGAGTCCTGTGGCACCTTAGAGACTAACAGATTTATTAGAGTATAAGCTTTCATAGGTAAATTTCACTTCATCAGATGAAATAAGGTAGAAGTTACAGAAGCAGGAGTATATATAAGGAAAAAGTTACTTGTGTTACCAAAGCTTATCAAGTCAGGGAGAAGTGGGTCATTCACAGCATTTGGTGTGGAGATGTGAATATCCAGATGGGGAAATTGCTTTTGTAATACCTTAACCAGTTTTACTATTTCTATTTAGTAACGGATCTAAGCCATTGTTAGGACTCCTTTTGTTCATAATATACATTAAAAACTTCGTATTGGTCCTGGGTCTATCAAACATGGATATTTCCTTAATGTCTTTAGCTTCACTCATCAATTTTCTATACTTCATACCTTCTAGTTTATATTGATTGCTATTTTCCCTTTTTCCATTTGCTATACAGTGGAAGCTTTGTTATCCAGCACTCTGTTAACCAGAAAACTTCGTTAACCGGCATTGCTCCCAGTCACAATACTGTCACATCTTCAGGCGCACAGGCATGGCTTGGTTTACCATGACTGGCTTAACAATTTTTTACGTAAGAAGTACTAATCATCTTTAACTCAAAATAGAAATGTGAGATCATCTGCCTCCCACTACAAAACTACCAATATTAAACACTTGAGTTTTACTATTATTGTCCATTGGTTTTTCCTAGGTTGATGGGACCCTCAGATAACCAGAATTTTTAGATAACCAGAATGCCCTAATCCCCGAGAGTGCCGGATAACACAGATTTTACTGTATATTGCTTTTTCATTTCTAATTGCTGCTTTCATTTTGCCAGTAAGCCAATAGTGATTTAATGATGATACATAAAGAGCAAATACCTGTACATTAGATGGCATAATTACATAGAGTTGATAGTGATATGGTCACTGAGCAGTATTTCCCAAAAGTGGGTCCCAGCCCAGCTGTGGGAAACCTGTAGATGTGTTACCATATCTAGGGCTTGATTAACCTTGGCCTGGGCAAATATACACTTCTTCCAGCATGGAGGAGAAACATGGTGGGATAGGGTAAGTTGTGGTGCAAATCCATCTGGCACTTCCCTCCCAGCAGCAGCTCCAGTTCTGCATGGCTGGGCCTGGTTTTCTGCTCCGTGTGTGCCTACCTGGCTCATGTTACAGCACCAAACTTGAGTGAGTCTGTGATCCTGTGCATCATGTCACCATGCTCGGACTGAGGAGCCGTGACCAGCCCCATGGGATAGAACAGTGTTTCCCAACCAGGGTTTTGCGGAACCCTGGGGTTCCACAGACCATCGTCAGGGGTTCCGTGAGAAACCGTGGAATAAATAAATACACTTTTTTTTCTTACAATGTAAGCTGACATATATATATAATGGCTCTTGACAAATACATTTTCTTGACAATAATTTAGTAGTAATTGAATTGAGCTCCCTGCTGTCAACTTTTTCTAGCCAAGCAAACGTTTTCATAGGAAGGGGTTCCTCGGGATATGAAAAATTATTTTAGGGGTTCCTCCATGAGAAAAAGGTTGGGAATCACTGGGATAGAAGGTACCTCAGAACCTCAACTCTCATGGCCTCCTCTCCACACTGGGCCAGGATTATAGTTGTGGTACCGGAGTAGAAAGTACATATATGTAATGGTGGGTTGTAACCAAAGACAATTAGCAGTTGATGTGCTGCCTTAGTTAAAGTTGTGAATCACACCTCTAGAAGCAGCACGGTTGGATTCCTTTCTCTCAATATGGGCTACTGTGTTGAAATAGCTCTCAAAAGATTGTGGTATAAATATAGAGCCTTTAGGAAGAAACACTGGTGACAGTTTTGCCTACAAAAGATCTGAGTCCTCCTCAGCCTAGGACAGGAAAAACCTGCCCAACAGGATCCAAGTGTGTCTGAATGAACAGCGAGGGAAATCCATTTGTGGCTACAGCAGTTTTATTGTGCTATATGGTGTTATGAGTGCTAAGGTGTACAGTATGTCTACACTGCAGATTGTTTTTGGCAAAACGGCCATTTTTCCGAAAAAACTTCACTTACGTCCACACTGCAATCACGTTCTTTTGGAAAAAAAAAATTAAAAGAACAGAGGGGTTTTTCCAACATTGGTAAACCTCTTTCTACAAGGAAGAAGCCTTTTTCCGAAAGAGCTCTTTTGGAAAAAGGAGTGTGAGGACGGGGAAGAGGGAGTTCTTTCGAAAGAAGAGGAAAGACGAAAAAGCACAGGTGCCCTGGTCGCCGCTCAGCCTATAGCAATCACAGCTTAAATGTGAGAAAGCGTCCATTCAGCGTGGTCCATGGGTGCTATGTTTTGAAAAAGCAGATTGCTTTTTTGATGCACGTGGGCATTGTGGACACTCTCTTTCAGAAGTTTTTTTGGAAGATCTCTTCCAGAAAAGATTCTTCTGAAAGAAGCCTGCAGTCTAGACTAGCGTGGTTCCCAAGCTTTTCGGCATCACGCCCCCTTTTTGATTTTCGAGAAATCCTCATGCCTCCCCCTCCCAAAAAAATAGCAGCAAAACTTGGCATGGGATTGATGAGGGTGTGTGTGCCTGGGTCATCTTACGCCCTCTCCCCCCCCCCAGAATTTCTTCATGCTCCCCCAGGGGGACACGCCCCCCAGTTTGGGAACCTATGGTTTAGACATAGCCTTAGAGAATAAAGTGGCATCAAAGAAAAGTTAGGTCTGTCATTGCCAAATAATAATGCTTCATAAGGCAGTTGCATCAGCTCTCTGCCGTTTCCACCTACATGTTCCTTGGAAAAACAGGGTCGCCATGTCACTCTGCATTCCCTATCATGCCAGACACTGCATCCTTAGGAGAAATCGGGCTGGTGACAAATAACACCTTCCATAATTTTAGGATTTAAATTATAAAATCTTTGAAATATGATGAGAATATCAAGGTGCTGTAACCAGAGAAACCATAGGATCTTGTAATTTCTGTCTCCTGTCTCTGTAGTCCATTAAGGCTAGATTATCTTACTTGTTAAATCCACTTTTGATTAATTACATACAAATATAAAAATGAAATGGTCATACTGGGTCAGACCAAGGGTCCATCTAGCCCAGTATCTTGTTTCTGATAGCAGCCAATGCCAGGTGCTTCACAGGGAATGAACGGATTAGGTAATCATCTAATAATTCCCAGCTTCTAGCAAACAGCGGCTAGGAACACGTCAGAGCAAGGTTTTGCATCACTGTCGATGTGGTGCAAAGTGAACCATATGCAATGTTTGGAACCAGGCTCACCTTTGCCATCTTTAGATTTTAAATGATTGGGAGTGGGCATTGTCTTTTACCTGATTGTACAGCAAAATACATATTTGTGGTGCAGTATAAAAATTATCATATCAACAACATCATCAAGGTCACATGCTCTGGCAGCCCTCCTGAATTCTTGATTCTCTGAAAGCTCATCAGATACAGACATTAATTGCCCAGATAAAACAACAGACAAATATTAATGGTGTACTGTGCTAAGGTTAGATATGGCTCAGGTTATACGCACTAACTATCGCATTATGGCTACATTACAGCTTATGCCACTGCAGCAAAATACCAACATTTTCCAGTAGAGATTGCATCCAATTCTAGGGCCCCCATTACAGAAAGGATGTGGACGCATTGGAGAAAGTCCAGTGGAGGGCAACAAAAATAATTAGGGAGCTGGAGCACATGACTTACGAGGAAAGGTTGAGGAATTTGGGCTGGTTTAGTCTACTAAAGAGAAGAGTGAGGAGGGATTTGACAGCAGCCTTTCACTAACTGAAGGGGAGTTCCAAAAAGGATGGAGAGAGGCTGTGGAAATGGCAGAATGAGGAGCAATGGTCTCAAATTGCAGTGGGGGAAGTCTAGGTTGGATATGAGGAAAAATTATTTCCCCAGGAGTGGGGTAAGACACTGGGATGGGTTCCCTAGGGAGGGGGCGGAATCTCCATCCCTAGAGGTTTTTAAGACCTGGCTTGACAAAGCGCTAGCTGAGAAACTGCCAGACTCAGTGACCTGCTGAGGTCTCTTCCAGCCTTAGGATTCTATGCACCTTTACTGTGATCATGCTTAACTCCTGGGTGCCTCAGGGAGAGTAGATTCTAGTTAGGCTATGAGATTTTATGTGTACGTGTCTCTTTTACTATGATGGCTGCATGAATTCACTCTTTCCAGCACTCCCTAAACCTGGCAGTGCTCACAGATGCAGCTGAGTTGCTTCAGTTGATATAATGGAAAAATGCTTCCTGTGCCTGAGCTTTTGCTACTTCCCCTCACAAAAATGAAAGAGGTCAGAAAGTAGGTGTGTAAAATGTTAACTCATTAATCAGTAAGCATTAGGCTTGCCAGTTACCTGACCATAGCCATTAACCTCTGGCTGGACCCCGGGCCTAGCCATGCTGGCTGGACTCTGGCTCTGGCCATGCCACACTGGTTGTGGCCTGGCCAGATCCAACCCACACCATGCTAGCTGGACCCTGGCCTCACCAGAGGAACCCCAGTCCTGGCCATGCTGCACTGGAGGGACCCAGAACCAGGAGGGCCAATAGACTTGTGAGGGGGGGGGAGATGGAGAGGGTGGTTCTGTGTTCCCAGAAAGGGCAAACCTTCAGCTCTGCCCAGAGCACCCTGTACAAACCCCTTCTGCAGGACTCCCTCAGAGCCACCCAGAGTGTGCCATGTGGAACTCCAGCAGGAAAAGCAAAGGGCCACTGGCAGCTGGTTACTTCTGGCAGCAGGCAGTGCCCCGCTCCTCCTCCCAACCCATCCACCATGGTTCTGGAGACCCATTATACTCCTCTGGATTCCAGAGATAAGGAATCATCACCTTAGGAGGAGGAGAAGCCTTGTAGCCCCAAGGCGAGGAGGTCTGCAGCCACCACTCCCAGGAGGAAATGCAGGGCATTAGTGGTTGGAGACTCTTTTCTCAAGGGGATGGAGGCACCCATCTGTCACCCTGACATATCGTCCCGGGAAGTAAGCTGCCTGCTAGGGGCCCGTATCCAAGTTGTTATAGAGGGACTGTTGAAGATCCCGTGGCCCTCTGACTACTACCCCATGCTACACGTCCACGTAGGCACTAATGATACTGCAAGGTGTGATCTTGAGCAGATGAAAAGTGACTCCCAGGCTCTGAGAGCACAGGTGAGGGAGTATGGGTCATAGGTGGTGTTCTGGTTAATCCTTCAGTGGCTGAGGCAGAATGGAGGTGAATGCCTGTCTGAGAAGATGGTGTTGCCAGGAGTGTTTTGGCTTCCTTGGCCATGGGATGCTGTTCCAGGAAGAAATACTGCTAGGCGGGGATGGGTTCCACCTATTGAGGAAGGGGAAGAGAGTATTTGGATACAGACTGGCTAATCCCATGAGGAGGGCTTTCAACTAAGTTCAGTGGAGGGAGGTGCCCAAAGCCCACAGGTAAGTGAAAAATATGGAGATCATGGAGGGGCATATGGGCTGTAAGAGCAGGCATAAAGGAGAGATAAGGCAGAACCGGGGGAGCAAAATCAAATCAGTATCTTAGCTTTCTGTATAGGAATGCAAGAAGAGCATTTCCAGCAGCTCTAGAGAAGTTATTGTTCCCCTTTATTTGGCATTGGTGAGGCCACATCTGGAGTATTGCCTCCAGTTCTGGGGGTCCCCCTACTATAGAAAGGATGTGGATGCATTGGAGAGGATCCAGCGGAGGGCAACCAAAATGATGAGGGGGCTGACGCACATGATCTACAAGGAGAGGCTGAGGGATTTGGGCTTATTTAGTCTGCAGAAAAGAATAGTGAGGGGGGATTTGAGAGCAGCCTTCAACTTCCTGAAGGGAGGTTCCAAAGAGGCAGGAGAGAGGCTGTTTTCAGTAGTGATGGATGGCAGAACAAGGAGCAACAGTCTCAAGTTATTGTGGAGAAGGTCTAGGTTGGATATTAGGAAAAGCTATTTCCCTAGGAGGGTGGTGAAGCACTGGGATGGGTTCCCTAGGGAGGTGGTGGAATCTTCATCCCTAGAGGTTTTTAAGTCTCGGCTTGACAAAGCCCTGGCTGGGATGATTTAGTTGGGGTTGGTCCAGCCTTGAGCAGGGGGCTGGACTCGATGATGTTCTGAGGTCTCTTCCAGCCCTAGGATTCTGTGATTCCATGATTCTAAGGGTGTGTCTAGACTACATGCCTCCTTCGACGGAGGCATGTAGATTAGCCAGATCGGAAGAGGGAAATGAAGCCGCGATTAAAATAATCGCGGCTTCATTTAAATTTAAATGGCTGCCCCGATCTGCCGATCAGCTGTTTGTCGGCAGATCGGGGGAGTCTGGACGCGATGCGCCGACAAAGAAGCCTTTCTTCATCGGCACAGGTAAGCCTCGTGAAACCAGGTTTACCTGTGCCGATGAAGAAAGGCTTCTTTGTCGGCGCATCGCGTCCAGACTCCCCCGATCTGCCGACAAACAGCTGATCGGCAGATCGGGGCAGCCATTTAAATTTAAATGAAGCCGCGATTATTTTAATCGCGGCTTCATTTCCCTCTTCCGATCTGGCTAATCTACATGCCTCCGTCGAAGGAGGCATGTAGTCTAGACACACCCTAAGTGTGGGGAATAAACAGGAAGAACTTGAAATACTAGCAATGAACATAACTATGGTATCATAGTCGGTATCACTTGGTGGGATAATACGTATGTTTGGTATATTGGTAAAGAAGGATACTGCTTCCTCAGGAAGGATAGGCAGGGAGAAAAGGGAGGAGGTGTTGCCTTATATATTAAAAATGTAAATACTTGGACTGAGGTTGAGATGCACATAGGAGGCAGACTTATTGAGAGTCTCTGGGTAAGGTTACAAGGTGTAAAAAACAAGGGTGATGTCCTGGTAAGGTGTCTACTAAAGACCACTTAACCAGGAAGAAGAGGTGGGTGAGGCTTTTTTTAAACAACTAACAAAATCTTCCAAAGTACAGGACTTGGTGGTCATGGTGGACTTCAGCTATTCAAGCGGCGAGGAGTCCTGTGGCACCTTATAGACTAACCCAAGTGTTGGAGCATAAGCTTTCGTGGGCAAAGACCCACTTTGTCAGATGCATGTCGTGGAAATTTCCAGAGGCAGGTACCTGCATCTGATGAAGTGGGTCTTTGCCCATGAAAGCTTATGCTCCAACACTTGGGTTAGTCTATAAGGTGCCACAGGACTCCTCGCCGCTTTTGCAGATTCAGACTAACACGGCTACCCCTCTAATACTTCAGCTATTCAGACATCCATTGGGAAAATAACACAGCAGGGCACTAATTATCAAACAAGTTCTTGGAATGTATTGGACACAATTTTTTTATTTTAAAAAGCAGGGAGGCAATTGAATTTGAAAATGGAAGGCAACGTGGGTGAAAACGATCATGAAATGATAGCGTTCATGATTCTAAGGAATGGTAGAAGGGACATCAGCAAAATACAGACAATGGATTTCAACAAGGCAGACTTTAATAAACTGAGGAAGCTAGTAGGCAAGGTCCCATGGAAACAAGACTAAGAAGAAAAACTACTGAAGAAGGTTGGCAGTTTTTCAAAGGGACATTATTAAGGGTTCAAAAGCACACTATGCCACTGCATATGGCAAAAGAAGTCCTACAAAATCTGGAAACTAGGTCAAAGTTCAAAGGATGAATATAAACAAATAACACAAATATATAGGGACTGCAAGAAGTACTGGTACCGACCAGAGCCGGCCACAGCATTCGATTTAGCAGATCTTAACTAGACTCACTAAATTGAATGTCAAAAGATCAATCTCCGGCACAACAAATTAAGATGTGGCCTAAGCCTCAGAGGTGAGGAATGGTAGACTGATTCTCTAGGTTTCAGACTCAAATTCTCCTTTGTTTTCTTCCCTTTCAATTTCTTGTTGGAAATAGCACACAGTAAAGGAGAAAGTCAGGGGCGCTTAATGAAGTGACTAGGCGTTTGGCCAATGTCTGTATAAAATGCAAACCTTAGGGCTTCTTGTCTGCATAGCGCAGCATAGCCCATCATTAATCATTCACCTTCAAATACTCAGTGTTTGCCTACTCCTTGTAGGTGCCAACAAATTCAAGGACAAGAATGTTTACGTGTCTCGAAGCATGTTCTAACACATACACACCCAACTGTTAATAAGCCGTGAAGAAACATTTTTCAAGATCACGATTTTTGAAGTGAAAAAAGATATTGTCTCATTATCTCTGCAGGATTTGAATGCATTACCTCTCACTGGAATGAAGGACGAAGCACATAAACCGTGTCCCATAGGGCAGAGGTGGGCAAAGGGATCTCCATGGAACATATCCAGCTTGCCGGTCCACTCTAAGAGTTGTGTGCCCCTTGCCGGGCAGGTACAGGGAGCAAGAGATTTCATCCACTCCTCCTGCTCCAGGCCCTGATTGATCTGGGGGTGGACGGAGCATGTAAAATCTTCTTCCACCGCCAGGGTTGTGGGTGCTTAGAGAGAACCACAGTTCTCTCTGGGTGGGGGAAGGGTGCAGGCAAAGACTTCACGTGCTTCCCCCAACCCCAGGCCAGTTAGGGTCTGTGGGTAAGGGGGCATGGAAGTGTCTTGGCCACGCCTCTTCCGGGGTGGTTTGAGGCCACTTCAAAAACTAGTGAAGTGGCTCCCTGTCTAAAATTATTGCTCACCCCCTTCTTACGCATGGGACCATCCTTTCTCTCCTGAATTAGAAGAATTGATCAAACAAGATGTGCCATGTGCCCTAATTGGCCTGAGGGAGGGCTTGCGGCAGGGCATCCGTGGGCCGGATCTATCCACTTGGTATGCTGGAACCATCCCACGGAGACCCTTCTGCCCACCCCTGCTTAGGACACTCAGCTAAGAATTACAAGAATGACTAGACTTTTCTGCTGCACCGCGCACTTCCTGTTTGACCTTAGAATCATAGAATACTAGGATGGAAGGGACCTCAAGAGGTCATCGAGTCCAGTCCCCTGCCCTCATGGCAGGACCAAATACTGTCTAGACCATCTCTGATAGACATTTATCTAACCTACTCTTAAATAGCTCAAGAGATGGGGATTCCACAACCTCCCTGGGTAATTTATTCCAGTGTTTGACTACCCTGACAGTTAGGAACTTTTTCCTAATGCCCAACCTAAACCTCCCTTGCTGCAGTTCAAGCCCATTGCTTCTTGTTCTATCTTCAGAGGCCAAGATGAACAAGTTTCTCCCTCCTCCTTATGACACCCTTTTAGATACGTGAAAAGGGCTATCATATCCCCCCTCGGTCTTCTCTTTTCTAAACTAAACAGACCCAATTCTTTCAGCCTTCCTTCATAGGTCATGTTCTCTAGACCTTTAATCATTCATGTTGCTCTTCTTTGGATCCTCTTTAATTTCTCCACATCTTTCTTGAAATGCGGTGCCCTGAACTGGACATAATACTCCAACTGAGGCCTAACCAGCGCAGAGTAGAGCAGAAGAATGACTTCTTGTGTCTTGCTCACAACACACCTGTTAATGCATCTCAGAATCATGTTTGCTTTTTTTGCAACAGCATCACACTGCTGACTCATATTCAGCTTGTGGTCCAATATAACCCCTAGATCCCTTTCTGCCGTACTCCTTCCTAGACAGTCGCTTCCCATTCTGTGTGTGTGAAAATGATTGTTCCTTCCTAAGTGGAGCACTTTGCATTTGTCTTTATTAAACTTCATCCCGTTTACCTCAGACCATTTCTCCAATTTGTCCAGATCATTTTGAATTATGACCCTATCCTCCAGAGCACTCGCAATCCCTCCCAGCTTGGAATCATCTGCAAACTTAATAAGCGTACTTTCAATGCCAATATCTAAATCGTTGATGAAGATATTGAACAGAGCCGGTCCCAAAACAGACCCCTGTGGAACCCCACTAGTTATACCTCTCTGAGTACGGTTATCCAGCCAGTTGTGCACCCACCTTATAGAATCCCCATCTAAGTTGTATTTGCCTAGTTTATTGATAAAAATATCATGCGAGACCGTATCAAACGCCTTACTAAAGTCTAAGTATACCACATCCACTGCTTCTCCCTTATCCACAAGACTCGTTATCCTATCAAAGGCGCATTGCACTTAGCCTATCTTTGCTATAATAGCACTTGCCTATTTTACCTATTTTAATGTGGTGTGAGAAGTACATTAAAGATTGTGACGCACTCAAAACCTGTGATAATGGTGATCTTGTAAGGATCTGGAATAGATATGTGATATCTCATTAACTGCCGTGGCAGAATGCAGTATAGTTTCATGCTGCGCTCTACAAGGCCAGAGCCAGAAATCGATCAGTGGTCAGTATGAACATGAATTGTGCCTAAAGATGTGGCTAGCAGAATTTTCATAGAATACTAGAGCTGGAAGGAACCTTGAGAGGTCATCAAGACTAGTCCTCTGCCCTCATGGCAGGACCAAGCACCATCTAGACCAGGGCTACTCAACTTTGGAAGCCCTGGGGGCCATTATGATACTCACAGCACATGCTGAGGGCCGTAACTTCAGTGTGGTTGCATATAAATGCAAATATACATGCAAATAGCTTCTTTCACACTGACAGGCATGAATATAAAGATGAAGGCAAGACTACACCACACACAGGCCCCATTTAAGTCAGTTCTGCTGATATTAATAAAATGCAATATTTACCTGGTTTTCACCGATATGACAGCACTTTTAATGAACAGTGACAGTCCAGGAATTTAACTACTAAAACACATCTCAAAGGAAGACCATTATATTGATTACTTTTTTGTTTCGGCTCCCCTTGCGGGCCGAGTGATGGGGCCATGGGCCTGCATGTTGAGTAGCCCAGGTCTGGACCATCCCTGATAGATGTCTATCTGACTTGCTCTTAAATATCTCCAGAGATGGAGATTCCATGACCTCCCTAGGCGATTTATTCCAGTGTTTAACCACCCTGACAGTTAGGAAGTTTTTTACTAATGTCAACCCTAAACCTCCCTTTGTGCATTTTAAGCCCATTGCTTCTCGTCCTATCCTCAGCGGCCAAGGAGGAGGATTCTTTTAACAGATTTTTTTGGACCTACTTCACCAGCTCCCTTATCTGCCCTACCTTCAGCTGATGCCAGCTCCCGCCAGTACAAGGTGGTGCTATCTGCTAGGTCACTCCCTAGGCAGGGCAGAGGACTCAAACCCACATCCCCACAGACTGATGCCTTATCAATTAGACCACTGGAGAATGCTCCAGTTTTTCAAAAGCATATAAAACAGATTAAGTCCCTAACTCCCACTGAAAGTTAATGAGTGCAGGGGCTGTCTACTTGGCAGAACAAAATCCATTAGGAGTGTGTGATTTGTAAAGAGTTCTGATTTGTTGCACTCTAATGGATCAATGTAAGTCCTCTTGGTGCACTCAGAAAAGTACCTCGTTTGCATTAATGGAGCTAATGTTGTTCTAAAATAATAACAGAGAAAACAGATTAATTAAAAATCATGTGGAGAGAAAGGATCAGGTGTTATAATCTGTGAAAAATAAAGTCTTGAATTTTTCTTATACATCTTGTATAACCTGTCATCTGCTGTATAAATATTAGCACGGATGTTCGGAAGCTGAAGACTATATTTAGGAGACAAACTTCTGAAACAAACATGTTGATTTGTCCCAGAAGTCAGGTTTCAGCAAGCATCAAGAAGTAAAACCTGTTTGGAGGGGGCTGCCAGAGCCAATTGGATTAAACCTTTCTAGGGCTGCAGGGAACTCAAATATGTTTTCATGGTTCCCATGTTAATTATGGCCCTATAGTAAACGTGTTTAGAGCAGAAGCCCAAAATAAAAACAATCTGAGTATGGGAAAAGGGGTCGGTGGGACAGTGGTTCTCTTCTACCCTCTCCTTTTTCATCATCCTCATTAGTTGCATTTCACAACTTTTTATGTCTCATTTCCGCCTGATTGCACATCCATCTGGTAAGGGACAGACCACACCCCCACTGGCTGTAGGCATTGTACCAAGGACAGGAATCTATAGTCATGTAGGAACAGAAGCACCTGTAAACTTTTCATGTCCAGAATGGTTTGGTGATGACTTTTCTGCATCTCTAAAATATTGTAGGTAGAGCTGGTAGCACTTCCTGTTATTGAAGTTGCCTGATACTTATAAAACCCATTTATAATTGCTTATTATTTTGCCAAGCCTAAGTAGTTCAACTGTTTCCAAAAATGAGGTTCAGGGACATCATGGTCTATATTATGGCAATCATTTCTCTGAAAAGTTCTAGAGTTCTAACACTTCCATGGTTTGGAGCAGGGACTTGAAATTTGGCATGGAGTGGTCTTTAACTCAATGAAGTAGAGGTCCTGTGCAAAAACATAGTATGTGGTTATGTAATGAAAGATTATATCATCATACTTACACACAAAAGAGCTGAATTATGGTGCACATGAAGCCTGAGCGTAGAAATTTCCAAATTTTTGAGAGCTTCATTTTGCAAACTTAATAACATTCTTTTAATATATTTTGTGTGAAATATACAATCATAGAATTATACTAATGTAGGGCTGGAAAAATACTCTAAGGCTAGGGTTTTCAAAATCACCTAAGGGTATGTCTACACTTGCCCCCTAATTCAAACTAAGGAAGCAAATGAAGCATACCGAAGTTGCTAATGAAGCGCGGGATTTAAATATCCCGTGCTTGATTAGCATATTCGTGGCCGGTCGCCATTTTAAAATGCTGGTAGCCCGAATTAAGTTGCTGTGTGTAGACGCGGTAGTCCAGTCCAGAACCCTTCCCTCGAATTAACTGGTACTCCTCATGTAATGAACTGGTACTCCTTGTGCAATTTGCCCCCCCACGAGAATGTCTGAAGTCTGAGGTCGGAGACAGGGAGTGCCAGGAAGGGGCTCTCGAAATTGCTTTGTCCCCAGGCACCCTGAATCCTCTGGGTGGTCCTGGTCTTTATGGTGCCACAGGACACCTAGGCTATGTCTAGATTGCAAGCCTCTTTCGAAAAAGAGCGTCTGGACTACAACCAGCACTTTCGAAAAAGCAAGCCACTTTTTTAAAAGAGAGCACCCACACAGTCTGGATGCTCTCTATCGAAAAAGCAGAGTTTGCATGACATAGTGCCTGTTTTTCGAAAGAGCACTTTTGAAAAAAGGCATTCTTCCTCATAAAACAAGGTTTTCGCGGTTGAAAAAACTGCCACATTCTTTCGATTTACTTTAGAAAGAACGTCTAGATGCAGGTCAAGATTTTTCAAAAAAAGGACACTTTTTTTGAAAATCCCTGTTGTCAAGACACTCCCTTAGTAGTTTTTACAAGATAAGGTGTCTTCCTGAGTTGTTAACTGTAGCTGAAGCTTGGATATATATGGGAGACTCTGGAGAGATTATCTACTCTACAGTTCCTTAATAGTTTTTAATAAATTTATGTTCTAATCTGGAACCCTAAAATCAGCCCTCTGTTTAGCAAATAACATCAGTTGTCTTTTGTGCTGCTTCCCCCAATTCCCGCTGTCTGGAAACCCTTAAAAAGTGTGGACAGAATGAGGACAGAACCATGCTATTATGGAATCAAATACAAATGCAGATTTTTGGTTCGGTGTCAGATTTCCTTCCCCCTGAAGGTAATTTTGGCTGTATTCGTTTTAGTTTTCGCTCTGTGTGAGATTATTATGAGCTTTAGGGACCCCCATCACGCTAGTAGATTTGTGTCTGGGGGAGTAAAAGGCAGAATAAAACTTCAATTTATGGGGTAGGCTTTCTGTCATTAGGCTGTGGGATAGGTTTGACCCGAGATCATAAATATAAGCAGGGCTCGCTGAACTGCGGCGAGCCCTGCTCGCCAGCCACGCTGTCCAGCGATCTGCGCATGCGCAGATCGTTCTGTGCACGTGCAGATTGCCCGAACCTGGCTCTTCTAGGTTGCAATCTACTCGCCACAGGCATTATTTGTCGAGCCCTGAATATAAGAACAAATAGATTTACATGATTTGAAGTGCCTCTAATGCATCCTTGTGTTAGTTTAGCCAGGGCAATTCACTCCACAAGTCAAAAGATATTCCCTGCAGTCAGATTCGCTTCTCTACATCTTTGTGTAGGTTAATAGATAATAGTCTCTTGGAGTTAATTACAGAGTGCATATACTTCTCTCTAGGCACTTTTAAACAAGTCAGTTGGCATATATAAATAAAGACTTCAAAGTTCTTCTGCCTGCCCCTTTTTAAAAAAGGAGTAATCTTCTAGATTGCAGAGAAATGTTAAAATGATTAGAAGTCGTCTTCTGCAGACCTGAAATTGCCTATTCAGTGCACCAGTCATAAAGAAGCGTTGTCTCTTAGGATTTGTTTGACGGACAAATTTCAAGACGTTTACAAGCTTGTTTGGATTTCTACTCAAAATGGTAAATGCTTATCTTGAAATGTAACCAACAATTTTCATCTAGATACAGGGATAAAATGGTGATAGAAGTGTAGCCGTGTTAGTCTGGTGTAGCTGAAACAAAAAACAGGATTATGTAGCACTTTAAAGACTAACAAGATGGTTTATTAGGTGATGAGCTTTCGTGGGCCAGATCTGAGGAAGTGGGTCTGGCCCACGAAAGCTCGTCACCTAATAAACCATCTTGTTAGACTTTAAAGTGCTACATAGTCCTGTTTTTTGTTTCAGGGATAAAATGGATTCTCATATAAGAATTCTTCTATTGCCTGAGTTTGACTATATTATTATGTTTATTATTTCAATTAGTCTATTACATATTTGAGAGCGTTTGTCTGTCTGTCTGTGTGTTTGTCTGTTCAAGAACTCCTCCTAAATGTATCATAGAATCATAGAACTGGAAGGGACCTCAAGAGGTCATCGAACCCAGTCCCCTGTCCTCATGGCAGGAAGAAGCACTGTCTAAATCATCCCTGACAGGTGTCTGTCTAACCCAGGGATGGGCAATAATTTTTGATGGGGGCCACTCCAAGATTTTGGAAAGTGGCCGAGGGCCACACTCTTCCATGATATTAATGGAGGAGATGCGGGGGGCTGGGATGGAGGTTGGTAGCAGAGGGGAGCTTGTGGTAAGGGATTGGGGTGCAGGAGGGAGACTGGAGTCTGGGAGGAAGTTTGGATAGAGGCAGTTGTGACCTAGGGCAGGGGACTGGAGAGCAAGGGCTTGGGGTGTGACCTACGGTAGGTGGGGATTGTGATCTGGGGCAGGATGTTGGAGTGCCTGATCTGGGAGGGAGTATGGGTGCACGAGGGGGACAGAGGGCTTAGGTATGCTGAATGGGGGAGCAGAGGGTTGGGGCAGGGAGGGACTGGAGTGCCTGAGGCAGCCTGTGGCCTGAAGACCTACCAGCCTGCCTGCCTCACAGAGCTTAAAACATTTCCCAGACAGCCAGCCTGCCTGCTTGCCTGGCCATGTGCTTCAGTGAATAACTGAGCGGAGAAGAGGGGGCGTGGTTCTTCTTGGCTGCCTGTTATTCAAACAAGCAGCTCCCATTGGCTGGTTTCTATCCCCAGATTGTGCTGGAGGTGAGGTGGCTCCTGGATCTTCCCCCCTTCCCTCCAGTTTTGAAACAGAAATGGAGCCTGGCAGTTGCATTTTTGCATGGTGCATGGGACTGTGAGACATGCAGGGGATTCTGACTGGGACTCACCACTGCCTCCACAGGCCAGATTCAGTGGCTTGGTGGGCCAGATCCATCCCACAGGACATATTTTGCCCAGGCCTGGTCTAACTTACTCTTAGATATCTCCAGTGATGGAGATTCTACAATACCCCTAGGCAATTTATTCCAGTGCTTAACCACCCTGACAGGTAGGAAGCTTTTCTTAATGTCCAACCTAAACCTCCCTTGCTGCAATTAAGCCCCTTGCTTCTTGTCCTATCCTCATGGGTCAAGGAGAACAATTTTTCTCCCTCCTCCTTTTCTCCCTCCTCCCTCTCCCTATCTAACTTTTAGATAGTTGAAAATCGCTATCATGTCCTCTCTTAAGATAGTTCTAGACTACAACATTTTTGCGGAAAAAGCTACGCAAAATGCACTCTGTATTTTGCATAGCTTTTTCCGCTTTTTTTTTTTTTTTGGAAGAGGCTTTTCCACCATTTGGCCCCATCTAGATGGGGTCAAATGGCAGAAAAGCCTCCTCTTTCAGTGGAGCCCTTGTGCCTGCTTTCATTGGATGCAGAGGGCTAGACATAGCCTCAGTCTTCTCTTTTCTAAACTAAACAATCCCAGTTCTTTCAGTTTTCCCTCATAGGTCATGTTTTAGACTCATAGACTCATGGGGTATATCTACACTAGCCCCCTAGTTCGAACTAGGGAGGCTAATGTAGGCATTCGAAGTTGCAAATGAAGCCCGGGATTTAAATATCCCGGGCTTCATTTGCATCTTCCTGGACGCCGCCATTTTTAAAAGTCCCTTAGCCCGAACTCCGTGCCCGTGGCTACACGTGGCAAGAAGTAGGTAGTTCAAATTAGGATCTCTAATTCAAACTACCAGTACACCTCATTGCATGAGGAGTAACGGTAGTTCGAATTAGAAATCATAATTTGAACTACCTACTCCGTGCTGCATGTAGCTGCGGGCACGGAGTTTGGACTAATGGACTTTTAAAAATGGCGGCGACCGGGAAGATGCAAATGAAGCCGGGGATATTTATATCCCGGGCTTCATTTGCAACTTCAAATGCCTACATTAGCCTCCCTAGTTTGAACTGGGGGGCTAATGTAGACATACCCATAGACTTTAAGGTCAGAAGGGACCATTATGATCATCTAGTCTGACCCCCTGCACAATGCAGGCCACAGAATCTCAACCACCACTCCTGGAATAATCCTCTCACCTATATCTCAGATATTGAAGTCCTCCAATGATGGTTTAAAGACCCCAAGATGCAGAGAATCCTACAGCAAGTGACCCATGCCCCATGCTACAGGGGAAGGCGAAAAACCTCCAGGGCCTCTGTTTTCTAGATCTTTAATCATTTTTGTTGCTCTTCTCTGGACCGTCTCCACATCTTTCTTGAAATGCGGTGCCCAGAACTGGACACAACACTCCAACTGAGGCCTAATCAGCGCAGAGTAGAGCAGAAGAATGTCTTGCTCACCACACGCCTGTTAAGGCATCCCAGAATCATGTTTGCTTTTTTTGCAACAGTGTCACACTATTGACTCATGTTTAATTTGTCATCCCTAAATCTCTTTCTACACTACGCCTTCCTGGACACTCGCTTCCCATTCTGTATGTGTGAAACTGATTTTTTGATTTTTAGATCATATAAGATCTCCCGGCTGATCCAAGGTGGTCTCCTGCCATACTTTCTATTTTTCCTATGTAGTGGAATAGCTTGCTTGTGGGCCTTTAATAATGTCCCTTTAAAGACTGGCCAACTCTCTTCAGTTGTTTTTCCTCTTAGTCTTGCTTCCCATGGGACCTTACCCACCAACTCTCTGAGTAAGATGTCAGAGCTAGGACCATCAAATTCGGAATGCAGCTTCTTCTTATCATAACTTAAATCAAAGTAAGCGTGTGGTTGTGCCAGGAAATTGGGATGGGCCTAGACTGGGATTGCTTCTCATAAAACAATACAGAAGAGACAGAATCACCAGGCAGGTGAAAGAGCTGGCAGGAGGCCCACCTCCTGTCTCCCATCTGGGACTGCCCCAGTCCAGAGCCTCTTACCACCTAGGCACCCTTTAGTGAAGGCAGGGAGGCTAAAACGACCCCCCATGATTCATACAGGAACATTGCAGGATGTTCCCCTTCATCAGGGAGCAAGGGGAAAGGGCAAACTTTACTGCATTTCTCACTCTGGCTGAGAAGCAGAGGGGCTGACAAATCTGAACCTGGCACATGTTCTGGCTGTGCCTGCTGGAGCTGCAGCAGCCATGGAGAGGTGCTTCTCACCTGGTCCTAAGGTGCTGCAGTGAGAGAGGGGTGGGGTAGTCTCTCCCTGGGGCCGTCTGCAAACTGAACCGCTCATCCCCAGCCCTACCCCAGAGCAATGATTTAAATGAAGCATGGACACTGTCATTTTATTTTCCAAAAGGCAAAAATTAATTAAGTTAAGGACCCTAGAAACACTGGGAAAGCTTCTAGTCTATCTAGATAGATCTTTTAGAGAGTGGCTGTCTCTCTGTGAGCCTGTCTGTCTTTGAGTCCATTTGTTCAAGAACTCCTAAACAGTAAAAGCTAGGGCCACCAAATTTAATACGCAGCTACCTCTTATCCTAACTTAAAGCAAAGTCAGGGTTTGGTTGTGCCAGGAAAATGAGAAGTGCTGGGAATGGAACTGTTTTCCATAACATGGAAAGGGAGGGAACAGAGAGGAGTGACGCAATACTCAGAGTGGCCACTGGGGGCAGTGAGCTCAGGGGAGAGCTATACTGCAGAGTGACCACTAGGGGCAGCCGCACCACCAAGAGAGTGGACAGATGGAGATGAAGCTTGCCATCTTACCTGCTACCAGACCAAGTGGCCCCCTACTCTAAATCCTTTCTTCCAACTGGATGGGACCCCCTGTTCTGAGCCCTTCCTCACTCTCCCTCTTGCACCCACACACACATCCCCAGTTCCCTGCCCTGAACCCCTTCTCCCCCAGCATCCTGCCATCCCCTGACTCCTGCACTCCCCACACACTGCCAGCCCCCTGCTTTAAGGACCCCAGCAACATTGGGTAAGTCTTCTAATGCAATACATATTTTAGTACTACATGAGCAGCTTTCTGTGCAATATTTTGTTTCTAGTGTTTCTTGTCAAAAGTCACAGACATCTTTTGTAAGTAACTAAGTTGTTTGGAAGGGGGAAGAGTTGCCTCAAAAAAGGCTTCTCTGGCATTGTGTGAAATTAGACCAGGATCCAATTTTATTCAGACCAACTCACAATTGTCTAGTCATATATTTGGAAATGCAAACAAATTCTGGAAAGGTCTGTTTGTCAGATCATAGAAAATTTCTCTCTCTTAAGCAAAAAGTAGAATTCGAGCTGTAGTTGGATAGTGGGAGTATGAGACATTAGGTGTAGGGATGTAAAATCCTGTGTAATTGGTTAACTATTTAAATGCTTAACCAGTTAACCAATTAAGGGGGTCACTGCAGCCCAGCAGACCGGGGATACTCTGGACACCCAGAGCAGCCCCCAGCCCACAGTGAGCAGAAAGCTGCTGTAGATCCTCCCGCCCCCTGTTCTTACCAATTAGCCAGTTAACCTTTCACATCCCTAATTATGAGCATTTAAGATTAGATTTTCCAAAGAGACTGCAATGAAGGATCTGAATCCACATCTCTAAATTACTGCACAGTCATCTGTACATGAAAGCATATCTCTTTTAATACAAATTTCTTATGCTGACCTGCGGAAAGGCAGTCTACAGCCATAGTTTTCCATTAACAATACATCTCCTGGACACTACTATATTTATGTTGGCAATTATGCCAAGTCAGGGGATTATTAAAAGCCTATATTAAATCCAGCTTCCTGGGATGGGGCTTGTTAAGAAATACAGGCCACTTTCATTTAGCTGTGACATCACTAGTCTATTGTTCTTTGTGAACTAAAATGGAACCCTGCATGTAAGATTTTCATGTCCATAGCTAGATTGCAAAGATGGCATGAAATTTTCTAAAAGTCATTTTCTCCCTAAAAAATACTTGGAAGAAAATTTTACATCAGCTGTGATCTTCCCTTTGTGATATAGCAGTATATTATAAGCATCGTTACTTTTGTCTCAGCCTTGAAGATTTTAAGGTATTTTAACATGCTCTTAATGCAAGCTGCAAGTCAGCTGTCAAAATCAGGTGTAAGCCATTACATTAATATAGTGACCCTGTTTGAAGTTTCACTGATTCCCTGAAAATTACTATTAAAATGTTAAGAGAAAGTTTGAATGTGTTTGTATCCATCTCTCATCTTCAGTTTCCTACAGATGGTCTGCTATACAGCCAGCATAAATGGCATAGCTTTGAGTCACTGCAGAAGTATATTTCGCAGTCTATAGCTATGTGCTTTTGCCCTCAAACCCTTCACACAAATTGCACTCTCTTGACTGTTTCCTCCAATACAATCTTTAGCAATTTTTAGTGCAATGTATAGGAGTCAATAGCCCAGGAACCAAACTGAGCATGTCTCCATCCACCAACTTGTCTTGGCCCCTTTAGTAAGGAAAAAAAATAGCCTCCCCAAATTTTGGTAAGTTTATCCTAATGTCTATTTGCTGTTAACTAGTTCTAGGGTTGCAATTTCCTTTCAGTCTTTGAGGGAGATCCTCAGGGGTGTCAATCAGACTCAGTGAAGCTATGCTAATTTATACCAACTGAGGATCTGTCCCTCTGTGTTTACCTTGATTCTCATGCTCTGGGATCAGCAAACTGTAGTGTCAGAAGGTGTATTATGCTGCATGAAGCAGCAATGCTGTCAAAGTCACAGAGCAGAAGTTGGCTGGGTAGAAGAAAATGACTGGCTGGGAAAGAGATAGGAATATAATCTGTACCAACTGCTGACAAAGTGACTCAGCCAAAGTTTGCCTGGACCTCAGCAAAACTAGACCCTTATGCCTAAAGCATCAGGTTCTTATCTTAGTTTCCTTGTTTCAGTCAGAACATTACCAATGGGATCATGTATTTTCACATTCCACAGACATGGTCTGATCTGCTTTCCTGCATGGTTTTGTTACACAAACATAGATGATTAATGCCCAGAGTTAAGAAAACCAAACACACCTGAAGACTGAAGTTGAGAAAAGGTTCTTGTCCCTTGGAGACAGTAACAACATAACACAAAGCAACCGTAACAAAAGCTGTCCTCTCTTGAGGGCTACAATATAAACAACACCTTAAACCTCATTCTTAATAGAAGTGGACTAATTTTTAAATTGGCAATGTCAGCCCCCCCCCCCCACTCCCTTTGTTTTATGTCTGTGCTCTTGTATCAGTATGTAGGTGAGTAAGCCACATGGACAGGATAACATGCATGCTAAATCAAGTGCTCACAGGCTTAGCGCTGGCAAACCCTGGCTTCAGTAAGATCTGCTGACTCCTTATGGAATTATTTGAAAAGATTCGGAGACGATCATGCCTAAATAACCAGAACTTCCTCTGCTTCTCTCCCTTGTTCTTTATGACCAGTGACATTTCCATTATCTTTTCTTTATGAGTGTCCATCTGCTCCTTCTGTTTATTCCCCCATTTGAAATCACAGCATGGAAGTGGTGAAAAATGTATCAATTTTATTAACATATTTTTGCACAAAAACCCGATGTTTTCATGCAATTTTCCCTTCCATTTCTGTACACATCAAACACGAGTCAAATTTCACCCTAGAAGAAATGGCAAGTGCATGTTTACACACTTGTTCAGGGTTAATTATTGTCAGAGATAACTTTCATCACATTTTCTAGTGAAGAATAAACGTATATTTCATGGGAAGTGACAGCTAACTCAAAGAGAAACCACAAGATGTTCTTGTTTTGAGAAACTAGTTAATTTTTTCCCTGGTTTATCTTCATGCAACGTTAGTCAGAATAATCTATTTGTGATGTCAGCAAAGCATTGTAATGCTTCAGCAGAGAATTTTGCCTTAATGTGGGGAAAAGAAGAAGCAGGAGCTGGGTTTTTTAAACACTTCAAAACTTACATGGTTCATATACTGGCCAGAATGTGAAGGTAATGGGCATGAGTCGGTTGGCATCAGAAATTAGAAGGCATGTTCTGTAGAAGGTGAAGGGTGTATATTCGTGGAAGGAAAAGCTCATGGATTGTGTCTCAAGGATATAGAATAAGGGCCAAGTAAAAACATCATAGTCTTTTGGTAGCTATTCCAAAGTTATAATGTGTGTTACTTTCATGAGGCTGTCTCTTTCAAAGCTTGAGACTATACTATCAGCTGCTTTTCCAGAAAAACTTGCCAGCTGTCTACACTGGCCACTTGAATTTCCGCAAAAGCACTGACTTCCTACTGTAAGAAATCAGTGTTTTTTGCGGAAATACTATGCTGCTCCCATTTGGGCAAAAGTCCCTTTTGCGCAAAAGGGCCAGAGTAGACAGCTGAGATTTGTTTTGTGCAAAAAAGCCCCAATTGTGAAAATGGCGATCGGGGCTTTTTTGCGCAAAAGCGCATCTAGATTGGCCACGGACGCTTTTCCGCAAAACGTGCTTTTGCGGAAAAGCGTCCGTGCCAATCTAGACGCTCTTTTCCGCAAATGCTTTTAATGGAAAACTTTTACGTTAAAAGCATTTCCGGAAAATCATGCCAGTCTAGACGTAGCCAAGAGTCAGTGTTGTAAGTGCTAGCACACTTTCTGTGCTTGCCACTAGAGGATGCTACATGAGCATTCTATGCGATTGGCTATGCTAAAGAAACAAGAAGTCCTGTGGCACTTAACTTATGTCCAAGTAAATCTGTTGTTTTTACTCACGAAAGCTTATGTCCAAATGAGTGTGTTAGTATTTAAGGTGCCACAGAGCTCTTTGTTGTTTTTGCAGATATAGACAAACACAGCAACCCCTCTTAGGCTACGTCTAGACTGCAAGCCTCTTTCGAAAGAGACTTTCTTGAAAGATACTTTTGAAAAAGCCTCTTTTGAAAAAGAGCCTCTAGACTACAACCAGTACTTTTGAAAAAGGAGCCACTTTTTCGAAAGAGAGCACCCAGGCACTCTTTCAGAAAAGCAGAGTTGGCATTACATAGCGCCTTTTTTCAAAAGGGCAATTTTGAAAAAAAGCCTTCTTCCTCATAAAATGAGGTTTTCCGCAGTCGAAAAAACTGCCGCGTTCTTTCAATTTACTTTTGAAAGAACGTGGCAGCAGTCTAGACGTGGGGACGTTTTTTTAAAAAAAGGCCACTTTTTTCAAAAAAAACCCTGTAGTCTAGACACACCCTTAGGCTGTGGCCATGTCTTCACTAAACAGAAAATAGACACAGCTGTGATCAAACTCCGAGGATGCCACCGCTGGCGGCCAGTACTCCCGCTTCTGCAAGGAGTAAGGGCCTCCTGTCGGCCTCCTGCTGTGGGGATGGTGGGAACCATGAAACAGGATACGTTGCTCCAGCTTTGTAATTAACCCACATGAAATTTTAGCAATTCCAGGACTATTCGATAGACTCTGGAAGTGGGGCCGGCAGCCAGTGCACCCCACAATCCCACTCCCAGGCAACCCTAGAGGCGGCCCGTGACTGTAGGCAGTCTCAGCCATTGCCTACGGTGCTGCCTTCAATGACACCCGGTGATGATGTCGCGGGGCACCCAGTGATGATGTCATCCCATTGATGGCCGTGCAGGCAGGGGCGCCGATTGTGCGTTCCGCCTGGAGTGCCAGCTGCCGCAGCCCGCCTCAGGCCACTCCTGGGCAGCCCTCTGCCACTTCGCACTTCTGCCTCTCGGTATGCTTTACGTGCAAGTCACTTGAGTAATACCGGTGGAGAAAAAAGCTACACAGACAGAAACCAGCAGAATCTGGCAACTCTGTGCATGAGCAACAGTCAACAAAATGTCTCAGAACCCTGACGAGCTGCTTGTGGTCTGTAGGTCTCAGTATGCCCACCACTGGTACAGTGCAAACTTCGTCTTTTCATCCCAGTCTCTGTTCTGATGGAGGGGAAGAGCTTTCCCTTAGTTTCTTTCTTTCTTGACATGCAGTAGCATAGTACACTCCAGTGTGGGTGGTTATAAGCTGGTATTTGCCTTTTTGAAAGGTTCTTCCAGATGCCCAGATGTGAGTGGAGACTGGAGCAGGAGGGGCCAGGAATAGCAGTCCTGCCCCAGCTCACCCTGCACAAGTAGAGGGAGGGAAGCCCTCTCTGCCCTGATTTTTGCATGCCCCCCTGCCCTGAACCTCTCATTCCCTGCCTTGGCTTCTGCAGTCCCTGCCCTCAGCCCCTCCCCACACACACACCTCCCACCCCCTTCCCTGAGTCCCCTGTCCTGCACCTCCCACCTCCTGCCCTGAGTCCCCTGTTCTGCGCCTCCCACCTCCTGCCCTGAGTCCCCTGCCCTGCACCTCCCACCTCTTACCCTGAGTCCTCCATCTCCCAGCCACTTGGGCTGAGCCCCAGACCTCTTGCCCAGAGTGCTGAACCTCCCATTCCCTACTCTGACCCCCCCACACACTTCCCAACCCCCTGCCCTGACTGCTGCATCCCCGTCATCCCATTATCCTGACCCCCCACAAGGACTCAGGCAACACTGTGTAAACCCTCTAGTTACAAATACTGGGCAAATCATTTTCACAAATGTGTATAAATAAGCTTTTCTGTCTGCTCTCACATGTGCAATAGCTAATACTGAATGGAAAGATCACCGCCACTGTTAACATCTCAGAAAGAAATGTCTACAGCTGCAAGAATGCGGTCTATAAAATAACAGGCTAGAATATTATCCTTTCCTGCGTACTCAGCCAATATTGACATTTCAGGGAAGAAACTGATAGCCAAAGACAATTCTCTCTGTGTTTTCTAAGGTTTCCATTTTCTTCTGAATTATCCTGCACTGGGTATGTCAGGCACAGCATACTGGACAAAATGGAGAGCTGCTTTCTTCCAGCACGAGAATTCTTTTTCCCTTAAGAGAAGGTTTCTTGGTTTCCACATTTTACAGAACTGTCCTCTTTTCTGAGAAAGGGATTCCCAGGTAGTCATCTCTTGGCAGGGTGGATTGATTTAAATCGGTGCTTTTCAAACTGGGTCATGGAGGCTACGGCTACACTGCTGGGTTTTTTGGCGGAAGAGGCTATGCAAATGATCTCATTTACATCTCTTCTTCCGATTCTTTTTTGCAGAAGAGGTTTTGCCGATAAAAAGCCCCGGGTGGGCGGGGCCATTAGTCAGAAAAAAAACCTTTTGCGCAAGATCCTTTTATCCTCAATTTTTAAGGAATAAGGGATCCTGCGCAAAAGGTTTTTTTCAGACAAATGGCCCATCTACATGGGGCTTTTTATCGGCAAAACCTCTTCCGCAAAAAGAATCAGAAGAACATATGCAAGTGAGAGTGCCATTTACATATCCTCTTCCACACAAAAAACCAGCAGTGTAGCTGTAGCCGGAGTGTCAGGCGCTGGGTGCCGTTGCTGCAGGATGATCAGGGGACCAGTGGCGGTCTTAAGGCAGCTACCTGCGTGTCCTGATTGCGCTGCACCCCAGAAACAGCCGGCAGCAGGCCCAGGTCCTAGGTTGGGGTGCAGGAATGCACAGGGCTCTGCGCACTGCCCCTGCCCCAAAGCACTAGCTCTGCACTCCCATTAGCTGGAAACCTGTTGCTGGCTGCTTCTGGGTTCAAGGAGGCACAGCTCACTGGGAGCTGTTCAGGGTAAGCCACTCCTGCTTCAGTCCTGACACCTCCCTGCCAAGCCAGATCCCTCTCCTATGCCCCAAAGCACTCATCCTCAGCCCCGCCCTGGAGCCCACACACTAGTCAAATGATGCTGGGTTGCGGATGAACAATTTTCTTCAACTGGGTCATGAGAAAAAAAGTTTGAAAACCCTTGATCTAGGCCATCCGTCATGCCGAAACAGGATCAAGTATATCTATAACATCCATAGTCAGTGGGTAGCGACAATTTTCTTCAACAGGGTAATGAGAAAAAAAGTTTGACCTACTCCCGCTGCAGCTCCGACTATGTGTACACTGCAGAGCAGCAGCAGAGGTAGGTCCCAGATCTGGCACAAGCTGGGATTGAGCCGGGCTTGCTCGGTCCCGGCTCACACCAGGTCCAGCATCCCCTGCCCAGAGCAAGACTGGACCTGCCATGAACAGAGGCTGCTTTGTGGCAGCCTCCTCTGCCCCCCTGTGTGCTGTCGCCTGTCTATATCTGAGGGAACAGGATGCATAATTTGGAATATTCCATAGTTATAGTAAAACTGGCTCCCCTTGACCTCTCCCATTCTGGTAAGCGTCACCCTCACCAACATGCTTACCAGGGTAAACAGTTAACTGGTGCCACGGCCAGGCCGGATCAGCCCCACCAAGCCCATTGCACCACACAGTGGGCGGAGGATGCCCCAGTCCGGCTGGCCGGCCCAAGCATCCTTACCCTGTGGACAGCAGCCCTGGGCAGGCTGGAGAAGACCCCTTGCCCGGGGAGTCCTAGTTAAACAGTTAGGCTACATCTAGACTGCAGGCTTCTTTCGGAAGAAGCTTTTCCGGAAGAGCTCTTCCGAAAAAACTTCTTCCGAAAGAGAGCGCCCACACTGCCCACGTGCATGGAAAAAGCGATCTGCTTTTTTGATAGAGAGCATCCACGCTGAATGGATGCTCTCTCGCATTTAAGCTGTGATTATAATGGATGGAGTGGCCACCCAGACACCTGTGCTTTTTCCTCTTCCCTCTTCTTGTGAAAGAGCTCCCTCTTCCCTGTCCACACATGCCTTTTTCTGACAGAGCTCTTTCGGAAAAAGGCTTCTTCCTCTTAGGTTTTGCCCAAAGCCAAATCCACCCAAAGCTGGCAGAAGCGGCGAGTGGTTTGCTGGTGGGCGGGGGAAGCAGCAGTGAGCGTCTAGCAGGGTAGCTGGAGGGAGCTACTGAGCGGTGGCCATGCGACAAGGTGGCAGCAGTGAGCAAGCAGCTGGTGAGTGACCAGTGGAGGGAATAAGATGCATCTTTGCCTTCCCCAACTCAGGATGGGAGGTGAACTCTGTAGATCACCGGAAAGGACGGGGCCTCAAGAGGAAGGGGCAGAGCCAGAATACTTCCCTACTTCCCCACTCACAGACCAATTAGGCCCTGGGGGTGGATGAGCACCTTTGCCCTCCCCCCAGGTTTCCTTTAGGTGCCCAGGCCCCTGGTGGTAACAGGACACTTCACACACTCCCCCCAGCCCCAGGCCAATCAGGGCTTGAGGGCGGGAGAGCATGCGAAACCTCCTCCCACCCTGCCAGGAGCACATGGTGCTTCTGAGCACCACGTTATCCTTGTGGGGTGGGGGCAGGGTGGCGGAAACTTTGTGCACCTTTCCTCTGCCCCCAGGCTCTAATTGGCCTGGGGGCAGGAGAGCAGCAGGGCCTCCATGAGCCAGATCAATCCTCTTGGCAGGCCAAACCTGGCCCACAGAGGCCCTTTTGCCCTGCTGTAGATGCACCTCAGAACTCTGGGTCTGCCTTAACCAAAGCAACAACTGGGAATGGGGTGCAGAGAAGGGTTTGGCACGTAAAGGGGCCATCCAGATTGCTGGACTTAAGAACTTGACAGGAAAAGGACATTGCCCAACCGACTTGGCATGGTACTTTTAATCATCGTTCATGTTTATGAACTCTGCCTGTGGTACTTTCCCAAATTTATGCCAAGTTACCCCCTCCCTTTGATTAAAAGTTTCTTTTCTACACTCCAACTTTGTGCTTGTACATGGGGAAGCGTTGCCTCCCAGAGGAGCCCGGGGTGCTGTGTGGATTTCCCAGGTTATTAGGTGGGGGCTCAGGCTAGTTCTGTGTTGGATGGATGGAGAGGAAACCCTAGATATTGAACCTAGCTCCACCTGGAAAATGGTTTGTTAGTATAACTCCATCAGCTACTGTAGGCTGTGCCCATGAAAGCTCATGATCCCATCTACATGTTTGGTTAGTCTATAAAGTGCTACCAGACCATTTGCTTGCTGTTTTAGACCCCTTCCTATGTGCTCTGGGTGAGGTTGGCCTCTGAACTGGATAGCAACAAAAAACATATTAAAGGAAAATACTTCGCAGACACAGGTTTCTGTTTGCATCAGAAAGAAATGAAGTTTTATTAGAGACACCTTGCACAAGTAGGCAGGCTACCGTCCTTGGTACAGACTGTCAGATATTGGTGACTGAACCACAGAACATTACAGAATGGAAAAAGCAGGTAGCAATATGCAGGAAAGTGGCCCATCTGAAAAGCTCCAATAGGCCCCCAGAAATAGATGGCACAAGCAGCGTTGATTAACTTTGAGAAGCATTTCTCCTTGCTCTTCGTGTAGGCATGCAAGAAATACGGTGAATTTATTCTAACTTTGTCTGCTTTTGCTTAAATGGATAGTGTTCGGCTGGAGGATCATCAGCATGTCTGGTTACTCAAAAGTTCTTCTTGTGTACACTGTAGAGAGACAGAGGCAACTATTACTTTATTTAGCGTGTGAGAGGGGGACCTCTTTGCATTACCATTTAATACACAGGAAACAGGCTGGGGACAGATGCTAGTATGCCTGTAAGTACAGTACTCCAAAGCTTTATAAAAAATATATATTTCATGGGGTTCTGCAAAAAGTAAATGAGATTAAGAAAACCAGCTGTGCTTGTAATTAAGGGTGTGTCTAGACTACAGGGTTTTGTCGACAAAACTATACCTGCGTCTACAGTTTTGTCGACGGCTGTAAGCCTCATTCTACGAGGAATAACGCCTTTTGTCAACAGAGTTCTGTCAATAGAAGGCATTATTGCATCTACATTGTCCTTTGCATTTACACTGTCATGCCGACAAAGTGGCTTGCTTTGTCGACAGAACTGGATGTAGTCTAGACGCTCTTTGTCGACAGAAGCTTTGTCGACAGTATCTGTCGACAAAACTTCTGTCGACAGAAGCCTGTAGTCTAGACATACCCTAAATGTTGTGTTTAGAGCAAAAGTCTGTTCTCGGAGGGACAATTACAGCTTCTATTGAAAATAACAGGAGCTGCGTACACATATCTGAAGGGAGAATTTGGTCTTTAGTGTTTATAGCATGGCAATAGAAATAACATTTTTTTAAAATAAATCAGTGAATCCATCAGTCATGGAAGCATCTTTCAAAAATGTTCTTTTATCTGCAATTATGATCTCCCCATGTGTGTTTTTCTGTTGTTTCTCACAGCCACATTCCATAAGCATCATCCTCTCTTTTGCACTCTGGCTGTGTCTAGTCTACATCCCTTTTCTCGAAAAAGGGCTGCAAATTAGACACTTTGAAATTGCAAATGAAGCTGTGATTTAAATTTCCCGCACTTCATTTGCATAATGGCAGCCGCAGGGGGGCGTTTCCCAAAAAGGGGCTTTCCGAAAGAAAAATGGCTGTTTAGCTAGGGATCTTTCGAAAATAAAACCCTTTTTCAAAAGATCCTGTAAACCTCATTTACACACACACTTGCACCCACATATATGTTAAAGGAGGCTCCTCCAAGTTCCAGTTTTCCTTTTCTCCTCTAACCCACGCTTTGTTTATATTACCTCCTTTATACTTCTCCTCTACTTGTCATTTGCATCTCTAGTAATTCTTACAATAGTGTTTTAATCTGTTTAATACTGAATTTGGTATACCACTCCAAGGACCTTCGGACACATACCCAATATATTAACAAAAGTTTTTCAAAACACATTGGCCTCATAGAGTGGGCTTGATATGTTCTCCTTTACCTCACTCTTTCAGCCAAATGAGCAATTAGTCTGCTAGTGGAATTAGAGAGTAAAGAAAAAGGAAACAATTATTCTGATAATAGTTCTTACCAAAGTTTTCACCAGCCTTAGATGGCCTTCTGTCCTCTCCTCTTGATCCTGTGCTACCTTCTCCTCTTACTACTGATCCTCCACCTGAGCCACCTCCTTCTAATCTGTGTGATTCTCCACCTACTCTGACACTTCCTCCTCTGTCACCTCCTCTTGGGACTGTAGAAACGCCACTACCTCTTCCTCCTTCACCTCTGAGGCCACCTCCACTTACGACACCTCCTTCTCCTGGAACACTATGAAAGGAAAAGAGAAAAAAATGAATGAAACAACAAATCAGTTCATCAAAGGAGACCCACACCCTGAAGATGCACTGAAGCCTGGCCAGCAGGTCTCCCTCCTGTCCATTACCCAACATTCTGCAGCCCTATGGCCAGTGCAGATCATTAAGAAAATGACACTCAAATGCATCTTCTCCACCAACTGTATCTACAAGTTGAATTTTCCCATGGCCCAGCTAAGAGATTTTTTCCCCCCAAATCTGTTCTTCTATCCCACCAGTCCTGAAAGCCTACTATGTCACTGGTATCTACATTTGAAATGCATATATCGAATTGATCTGTGCTTGTTTCATGGTATGGATTAAGCCCAGTCAGAATTATGGGTAGGCCAACTGCTTCAGGAATTTTTTTTAAAAAATCTGCATTTCCACCAGAGGTTCAAACTAAAATTATTTTCTATGTTCACTTCTACCACTAAGACTTCCTAGCTTTTTCTAGAATCAAAAATAGCAAAAGAATGGGGGGACCCTTTTTTCCTGGTATTTCCTGCCTAGCCCAAAATACTACAGCACTAGAACAATTTTTAAATCATGGTTTTACTCATAAGATTTCTATTGCAACTCTAATGTCCAAGAATTCCATGAGTTTTGGACTACCTTATAGTTTTTTAAACAGCTCTCCAAATATTGGAGGACCACTAAGTGGCATGAAATTAACTCCCTTTCCTTGCAGGTTTTGTGTCTGCCAAATCTGTCGAACCAGTTCTCCTCCCTGCATGATTCAATTTGTTCCTAATTGCTGTTCTGATATGTCAATAGTTTACATACCCAGGAAGGTCTTTACTTCCTGCGTCAAGCAGACTCCGATACTGAGCTATCTCCTGTTCCAGCTGCATCTTGATGCCCAGGAGCATCTTGTATTCTTGACTCTGATTTTCTATTTCACATCGAATATGTGCCAGTTCTTCCTCCACAGAGCTAATAACACTCTGCATCTGTTGCAGCTGTATGTTGTAGCGACATTCGGTGTCATCCAAAGAGGACTGCAAAGACTTCAGCTGAGAATTGAACAGAAAGAACAGGCTGTTAGGAACGTGGCAGGCTTAAAATATTTTGATGCAGTACCCCATCTCACCCTTTACATAATGGGGCAAGGCCCAAGGCTGGTCTCCTGTCATGCCTGTAATCCATGTGCCCCGTTTCATACGTGATATGCAGAAGCAAAAACTATTACATACCATGCTGAGCTGGGATTGCAGCTCAATTTCCACATTCTGGCATTCACGTCTCAGTTCTGTGATTTGTTTGCTGCTGGTCTCTATGTCTTGGCCACTCGTATTGACTTCTTGATTAACTTCTGCTATCTGAAAAGTGGAAATACAGAATTAAGCTGTTTTAGCTTTAATTATAGGGTGAATATGGTGAATTTGTCATCATGAAAGCATCTAAAAAGTTAAGTGAACTGGCTAGAGGCTGAGTGAGTTGGTTAGGTTCTGTGGTTAGGTTAGTTGGTCATGATGGTCCCTTCTCACTTTGAAGGCTATGACTCGGAATGTAAGACCAGAAGTAATTGGCTTAATTTGCAACAAGAGATTTAAGTTAGATGTTAGGAAAAACTTCAGACTCTTAGGGAAGTTAGGCTCTGGAACAGGCTTCCAAAGAAGTCGTAGAATACTCATAGTTTGTTTTTAAAAACAGGCTGGAGCAACACCTGTCAGGGCAAGGGGCAGGGTCTAACTTCTCAAAGTCCCTTTGAGCCCCACATTTCTATGATTCTATTAATTCTGACTCGCAGCTAAACCTTTTCAATCCAATTAAATCTTCTCATGCTAAATTGTCAGCATAATTTAGATGATTTATAGTAACTCACATGGGAACAATTGCTCTACGACTTTTATGCTTGGGTTTGCTAACAAAGTATGTCAAGTCTTTTTGGCCGTGTCCAGACTCAGGGTTTTTTTCGGGAAAAGTAGCCTTTTCCCGAAAAAACTTCCCCTGCGTCCAGACTCAAGCCGCGTTCTTTCGAAATTATTTCGAAAGAACGCGGCTTTTCTTTCGATGGCGGTAAACCTCAATTTACGAGGAAGAACGCCTTCTTTCGAAAGTTCCTCTTTCGAAAGAAGGCGTTCTTCAATGTAAAGAGGCCGTCTTCGAAAGAGAGCATCCAGACTCGCTGGGTGCTCTCTTTCGAAAAAGCGGATTTCTCTTTCGAAAGATCCGCCTGCAGTCTAGACGCGATCTTTCGAAAGAGGCTCTTTCGAAAGATGCTTTCGAAAGAGCCTCTTTCGAAAGAAGCCTGCAGTCTAGACATAGCCTTTGAGAGAGAGAGATTTAGTTACCAGTACTGCAGTTTACCTTGCATGCATACCACTGTTCCACCTCTTTGCGGTTTCTCTGTATGATAGCATCATACTCTCTTCTCAAGTCATCTAGTGTTTGCGTCAGATCGCAGCCTGGGGCAGCATTGACCTCCACATTGACATCACCAACGGTCTGCTGAATCAATCCTTTAATTTCCTGCAATGAAAACCAGACCCCCCCAAAAACAAACAAACATCTCATTCTGAGGCTTTGAGCTCTTATTCATAGCAAAGAAGGTTTGGAAGACAACTCTACCACTGCGGATACAGAAGGTCTGATTCTGACATTCACCCCTTATGTCTCTCTCACAAGACCCTCCTCTATCAGATCCCAAGAGAAGAGCAGGATTCACCCCTTTAACTTCCTAGTTGTAACACACAATGGCCAATGTTGTTGTACTCTGTGAAAGGGGACAGTTTTTTATACTTGGCCCTAACTCTGCCTCCTATGGGGTGTTTGATTTCCAGTGCATTGCGGACCTTGTATATTGGGAATTCATTAAGGTTATCAGATTATGAATCATACTTTTCCATGGAAAATAGTTTCCCAAGAAGCTTACATTTTTTACATACATGAAATCTATTGTTTTCTTCCACGGCGTCACCACATAAATTGAATTTGGGTAATACAGGCTGCTTATTTCCCTAATCTAGTTTGGTCGAACGTTCAAAGTAGTCTAGCTTGGTCAGACATTCAAACTAGCCATCCCTTTTCTAAACGAGAAGGGTACTAAGTCAGTGAGAGCGGTGGGCCATCAACAGTTCTGAAAATCAGGCCCAGGATGTCTCATGTAGGGCACCCAAAATCACAGAGCAAAAGTGGTGGCTCTTAAAATAACTAATGAAAAGCCAACATTTAAAGGGGGGGATTTTACCTCCTCATGGTTCTTTATGAGAGAAATTAGTTCCTCCTTCAGGGATTCATACTCCGCCTCTAGGTCAGACTTGCTTATGGTCAGCTGGTCCAACATGGGGCGTAAGCCATTAATATCAGCTTCCACATTCTGGCGGAGCGCCATTTCATGCTCTGCTCTAATCCACAGAAAAGAAAGTCGGTAATGCTTAGTGTCGTGTTCCTAGCACTGTCAAGTGTGTTTACGAATGGGTCCTCATCATCTAGATGCCTTTTTGGCCTTATTTTATCTCTTTGCTTATTCTTGATTCTCTTTGCATTTATACTGACTTTACGCGGTTTTAATCCCATTAGCTACAATGGAGCTACCCCGGATTTCCACTGGGGTAAGTGAGTTCAGGCTCATGCCCACAGCACTTCCTGATCATTTGCCTTGTTAGTTCAATGTCATGGACTGGTGTTTTAGTACAGTCAAGCGCTCACTGTGGGCACTGTACAGATATCACCTACCCATGTTTCCTATTTTAGGGGAGAATCATCAAACTGTATTCAGTTACTGTGTAAAACTGAGGGTCAAACCTTTAGTTGGTAAAAATCAGCAAAACTCCATTATTGTCAATAGTGCTACACTGGTTTACACCAGCTGAGGAGCTGAACCTAAATTTGTAATGCCTCAGAAACACAAAGTTTTGGGTGACATGAACTGAAGTCCTTGGAATGCCACTCTATTTCCTAGAGTACTTCTCTTTCCGATAACTGTTCTGTCACAGTGTTGGAAGTACAATACCGTAAACCCCTGTAGGAATTGCTTTGGATATGGAATCATGGTGGGAAGAGGTGGGAATGGGTCAGGCAAGAAGAGAGATACTCACTTGGTTCTAAAGTCATCAATAGTCATCTTAGTGTTATCAACATCCACAGCTACCTTGTTACATTCCACAGACGCAGCAACAATCTGAAAAAGAGGTGACAGGTGACATTTTGCCCTGCAGTCTCTTCTATCTGATGCATAGAAAAAAGGAGCAAACAAATGCAGTCTCGTACATAAACAGTTGGGGAGAAACCAAGATCTGAGAAACGTGTGTCAGTTACTACTTTTTTACCTACAGTGGTGCCCTTTCTATCAAATGGTATCAAAATCAGTATTGTCAGATGTATATATTAATGAGGTATTTACTACACTAATGTTTTACATGTCTTTTAAAATATGTAAAACCTTGTTTAACAAAATAATTAAACAAGCATCCCATATCCCACAAAATAACAGTGCAAAAACACTATTCCCACTGGATGTAACAACAGGATCATTCAAGTAAAGGATGCTTGAATGTTCATGCAGCTATGAGATCTAACTGGCTCCATCATCTCGGTTTCTGTGTAAAGATTAGAAACTAAGGCTCATCTTGTGGCCCTTCTTACACATCCACACAGAGCCAAAGTGTAGGTAGCAGGTTGTGTAGGTAGCAGGACAAGATGTGGGAGAGACATTTGCAGAGTCACCTCTATCAGTGATCACCCATACAAGTGAGTGAGATGCGGGCAGGCAGGGAAATGGGGAATGAGTGGATATCCAATGGTACATGACTACTTTCTAGACTAGAATTCTCTTCATTTAATTGAAAAGCTCCACAGCACTTTAATTCATCAAAGTGATATCAATGCATGTGAAGTTATTTTTTTTTTACCACCTAAAATGGCACTGGAGGAATAAAATAGCATTTACAGGTTTACATTTAGAAAACTGTAGCTTTTTGTGCTATAAACTGTGAAGATTATATATGAAAGATTAAGTATAAATTATACCAATATATTGCAATATGTAACTATACATCTGCAGAAGTGGGCTGTGCCCATGAAAGCTCATGATACCATCTTGTTCTGTTAGTATTTAAAGTGCTGCCAGACTATTTGTTGTTTTTTAAGCTTATGTATGTATGGAGAGAGAGAGAGAGATAGGACTGTTTTGTATGTTGTCAAATATGATTTAATGTTTGTGGCATGCGTTAATATTTACCTTTAAAATTTGTTATTCGGTACTGTTCCTTAGGTAAGTATCCCTTTTTTATATGTTTCTTCAGAATAATGCATTTTTTCCCCCAAATGCCTGGTTAGACTCAATTAGCAGAGGGGTAGCCGTGTTAGTCTGAATCTGCAAAAGCGGTGAGGAGTCCTCTGGCACCTTATAGACTAACCAAAGTGTTAATCTACTGTGAATGGCTAGCTAACTACAAAAGCAGCTTCTCCTCTCTTGCTATTCATACCTCCAGATCAGATACTAGAAGTGCGCCTCATCCTCCCTGATTGGATCCACCTCCTCATCTCTAGCCTGATTCTGGCCTGCATATTCATACCTGCCTCTGGAAATTTCCACTACATGCATCTGACGATGTGGGTCTTTGCCCACGAAAGCTTATACTCCAACACTTCGGTTAGTCTATAAGGTGTCACAGGACTCCTTGCCGCTTTTGCAGACTCAATTAGATCACTGAAATCCTTTTTATTTTAGGAAAAGGGCTTTTCGTACTTCAAAAGAAAGCTCGATACTTGTTACACACCAGACTAACTGCTTTGTCCTTAACTTATGATATTCAATAGTATTTTATTAAAACCTCCCAGTTCCAGTTTTACTTGGAAGGAATACTTTTCATTAACTCAAATTTGTACAATTTTCCCATAAGCCATGATTAAAACCTATTTGTCTTACTCTGTTAAGAGTTCATTATAAATGGATTACAAGAGTACTGAAGCCCTCACAAAGGAGGGCTTTTTTATATATAATTAATTGTCTTCACTTGTATCTGCAGAATCTATTGTGATGATGGCACAGGCAAGGAGTGATTCCTGAAGTTAAGGTTGCCTGATGCTTTCCAGTACAAGACACTGTTTTAGTTGTGTATAGCTTTATCAAACATTCGAAGAATTCCTCCATGCCTGTTGTCTGTTTCACGTTGCTTTGTTTTGTTTCTGATCTCCTGCCTGTGGCAAGTGCAGGAATTTAAATTGAATCGTTTTGGAGGAGCCCATTAAACACAAAATGAAAGGTTTGCATGAAACCACCTGCTAACCTGGGCAGTGAGGAAGCCGCACAGCAGCTGGCTTCTGGGTTCTCCCTTACCTCTAGGCTGTGTCTAGACTGGCAAGTTTTTCCGCAAAATCATCTGCTTTCGTGGAAAAACTTGCCAGCTGTCTACACTGGCCGCTTGAATTTCCGCAAAAGCACTGATGATCTCATGTAAAATCATCAGTGCTTTTCTGGAAAAACTATGCTGCTCCTGTTCGGGCAAAAGTCTTTTTCTGAAAGACTTTTGCGCAAAAGGGCCAGTGTAGACAGCATAGTACTGTCTACACTGCAAAAAAGCCCCGATCGTGAAAAAGGCGATCGGGGCTTTTTTTGCGGAAAACTGCATCTAGATTGGCCACGGACGCTTTTCCGCAAAAAGTTCTTTTCCGAAAATGCTTTTAACGGAAAACTTTTCCGTTAAAAGCATTTTCGGAAATTCATGCCAGTGTAAATGTAGCCCTACTGTTTCAGCCTGCCTGCTGCTTCTCCTTTCTTGCTCCTAGAGTCACAGTATGGGTGCCTGCTTTACAGACAGCTGGGGCAAATCAGGGGCTAGAGGCAACATGTAGGACTCCAACCGCAGGGAGGAAGCAGAACGCTGCAGGTGTAGGAATGAGGAGAGGAGTTCTCAGCTGTTAGCCAGACACTCTGCTGCTTCCTCCTTCTTCGGGCTGCAGGAACGTGTATGCACAGGAGATTTTGGGGTGTGGTGCCCCTATTTACTCTCTCCTTCTGCATGCCAGAGGTCCACCCCTTTTTAAATATGTTATGTTAGCAGAAGAAGTTCAGCTATTTAGCTAAACCAGGTTAGGTAAAATACAGTGATTTGCCTACTTAAAAAAAACAAACCCCCTCTTACTAACATTTTGCTAACATTTAGCACCTCCATGTTTCAGAACAGGGATGCAAAATTCGGCAGGAGGGAGTGCAGCGACATAAAGGACATGTCTTTGGCTGACTCCTTCAAATCAGCCCAACATTGGCAAAGTTATGAAGTTGTGAAAAAAAATGAGCTTGCACATGCTTAGTACACATGTGTTAGGCATCTCTAAAGATTGGATCTCCACAGGTTACCTTAATGCCGGCACTGCCTAATTGTTGGTTGCTTGTAAGTAATGAAATATTTTACCTACTGCCTGCCTAAGTATCTGTGCATAATCTCAGAGAGAAGCTTTATAATGACTAGAACTTGTCTGAAAAATAATAGCTTACCTCTTTGTCAATGTCATCAATCTCTTTAAGAAAGGGAGTGTAGTCCTTTAATGAAGCAGTTGGACCTTGATTCTGATACCATTCCTTGATGAGCTTCTCCAGATCAGCGTTGCTTGTTTCCAAACCGTGAACCTTTTCCAGGTAATTTGCCAAGCGATCATTAAGGTTCTGCATGGTGACCTTTTCATTGGTGTTGAGGAGGCCATCGTCGACACAGAAACCACCGCTTCCACCAAAACCACCGCTTCCACCAAAACCACCGCTTCCACCAAAACCACAGCTTCCACCAAAACCACTGCCCATGGCACCTCCACCAAAACCACCACCGCACACACCACCTGCACCCATGACACTTCCGCCAAAGCCACTGCCGCACACTCCACCTCCACCATAGCCACCGCCGCTAAAGCCACCACATGTTGATCCAAATCCCGCTCCATAACCACCACAGCTTACTAGTCTGCCACCATAACCGCCACCGCCTCCCCCTCCATAACTACACTTGGAACCTCCCCCATAGCTTTTACAAGAAAAGTTTCCAACACTGCTCTTCACAGTGGAGGTTCCCGTCCTAGAGCCGCCACTCCCTCCTCCACCAGAGACGCGTGTTCCACCCCCACCAACAGTTGAAGAAGAAGTAAGCGTAGTCTTAGTGCTATAACTCATAGTGAAAGTAGTTAAGTGTCCAGCCCAAAGCCCGAGTTTAGTTGCACAGCCTGATAAAGACTCAGACTGTAGATCTTTTATCCCCTCGAATTGCTATTTATACCTTAAACACTGGGTGTCACCACTAGGGTGTTTCCTCTTCCCAAGGCATTTGGCAACCATACTGTTTATGCCAAGAATAGTTTGCCAAAGGGTTTTTTGTTAATATCAAGACAATCAAGAACATTGCTGAGATTTTGCATTGTCTTTGTTTGAGACAATATAGCCAATGGAATTAATAGACTCCTTTGGATCTGTGTGTTAGTGCCTTGCTTTGCCTTACCCATTCCATTTGCGCCTCTTTCAACATGGCAAAATGGCTTCTGCATTATAACACCCTGCAAAAGGCAGCCACTGGGTAGTTTCTCTCTGATAGCAGAGCTGATCAATCAAGTTCTTTACCAAATTCTATTCCACTGTATGAAATAGAGAAAATGGATCCTAAATCCAGAGTTGTTACCCACACTCAGAACATGCAGTTGCATAGTACACCCAAAGATTTGGGGCACTGCTGGGGCTTAATGTGCACCCCCCCCCCCGCCTCTTTCTAGCCCTGTTCTGTGGCTCTATTTCCTCCAGAGAGGATCTACTTAACAGTGAAAAAGCCTGCTATTAGCAGAACCTGTATAAGAGTCATTCAAGTGGTAATAAAGCCATTGAACAGGCATTTACCAACCCCTGTCATTCATTTACTAGTTTATAAGACCTTAGGTTTTTTTTAAAAATTCATTGGTGTGTTGCTGAAGATTATAAAATCACACCTCTAAAAAACTGTTGCCCCTCCCCCCACCTGATTGTCATCAGGCATAGGGGTACTATTTAACAGTACTACAGAGGGCCCCATAACTCCTAGGAATGACCCTACCCAAATCCCTCATACTTAGATTGGGTATTTGTTTAGTCTTCCATTTTGTTTGCTCTAATTATTCTAATTAGCTGCTGTTATTGAATACTATCTTTCTTTTTTGTATTGTCATATTCTGTCTATTTCCATTTTCATTCTGCTTATATTTTTGTCTCAGTGGACAAAACGTTGCCACATATGTTTTGCTATTGAAGCTATTTAATTTGCCTGGAATGTGTGTTTTTCCTGCAACAGTCCCAGTACCAAAACAATTATTGTACACATCAGAAGTCTATTCCAAAATATCCATCAATATACATATTTTTAAATTATCAACTCTTCTTTATGAAGAAAACTATGCAACATTCCACAGAAAATGACAGATAAAGAATAATTACCATTCATTTGCAGGAAAGAGCACTTCAACATTTACCTCTTAAATTATTCGTGTCTGGGAGAGGAATATTAACTATGAAATCATAATTAAATCAATGATACAATAATTTTTCTATAAAATCAATCGTAGTGTTGTCAAAAACTATATTAAATTGATGAGCTTTCATAAACCATAGTGCTGAAAGGTCTAAGTGTGGTAGAAAGTATCAATCCTGTACAGCGTTAAATATTCTCATAGTAAAGAGATCTTAGAGTCTGAACAAGTATCCAGGGGAAGTATTAGAAGGCTTACAGCTTGACTCAATTAAAATTATACTGGACAAAACACTGGAGAAAATACTTTATGGAAGAACTAGAAGATTTGCTCAGTGTTGCTTGGATCCTTAACTCAAATAAATTTTGTTTTTCTCCATATAAATCGTCGTTCTAGGGTGGGGCTGAGGTTGAGGGGTTCCGTATGTGGGCTACCCCAGGGACAGAGGACAACCCCAGCCCTTTCTCACCGCAGGTTGGGGCCACTCAGAGACCACAGCCGGGGGTGAGTTGTATGTCCCTAGCTGTAAGCTAGTCAGACACACAAACAGACAAATTATCTGAAATATATAGTAGATAGCTGTGTCTTTTCCCACTTTTACCCCTGTTGGCCCAATGGGATTATAGCTGTCCTGGTCGCCATCTCTGGCCCCTTGCTGCCTCCTTGTGGTCATTCCACAATACAACTCCCTCCTACCAGACACCACCCTTTCCATTTTATGAGAAACAATCTAATTCCAGGCATATCCCATTGTCCTGGCAAAACTAAACCCTCACCTTACTTTAAGTCATGATAAGAGGAAGCTGTGTACCAATTTTGGTGGTCTTCATTCTTACTGTTTAGGAGGAGTTCTTGAGCAAAGGACTTACAGATGGACAGACGGATGCACATTTCTAAAATATACAGTAAAGATGTTGCTCTGATCCTAACGGGTATGGATAACATGGGCTGTGTCTAGACTGGCAAGTTTTTCCGCAAAATCATCTGCTTTTGCGGGAAAACTTGCCAGCTGTCTACACTGACCGCTTGAATTTCTGCAAAAGCACTGACGATCTCATGTAAGATTGTAAGTGCTTTTGCGGAAATACTATGCTGCTCCCGTTCGGGCAAAAGTCTTTTTCCGAAAAACGTTTGTGCAAAAGGGCCAGTGTAGACAGCAGAGATTTGTTTTCCACAAAAAAGCCCCGATTGCGAAAATGGCGATCGAGGCTTTTTTGTGGAAAAGTGCATCTAGATTGGCCATGGACGCTTTTCCGCAAAAAGTGCTTTTGCGGAAAAGCGTCCTGCCAATCTAGACATGCTTTTCTGAAAATGCTTTTAACGGAAAACGTTTCCGTTAAAAGCATTTCCGGAAAATCATGCCAGTGTAGACGTAGCCATGGCCTATCAAGTCTTTTCCACCTAAATTTCTAAATTCTGTGCTGAAGTAGGGAATCAAAAGGTGATGGTGGTAAGTTTGTTGTAGCAGTCTGTGGGGAGGCAGGAGAATACCCCAACAATCCTAGTCTGTCCATGGTGTGTTTGGACACTAGCAATGTTTCTGAGAAAGTTTAAAAGAGCATTTTAAGTAATATCACGGAAATGGCCAACCAACATTGATTATTACAGATTATTATTATTTGCTTCCTGAATCAGGCACCTCCAAAAACTATTTTTCTGATTATATGAATTGCTGTTAATTGATTACTTAACTTTTTCCTTTGCCAGCTCCAGAGCTTCAACCACACTCCAGTCCAGAAATCTGTTCTTCTGAGATTTGGAGCCATAATTGTATCCCTAAGTGGTTTCGTAAATTCAGGTCAACAACCAAACTATAGATTGTTTCTTTGAAATCAGCCTCTATATCTTGTGTGAATAAACCTCAACAGATCACAAATTAGTGTGGTTTGGCAGCTGTGATTTGAGGAAACGGGATCATTTTGGAAGCATCAGCCTTGTTGGATTTTACCAAATTATTTTTAACACTATCCTGCCCTGGTGATATTTTGTGATTGCTGGTTTAGTAAGTTGTGATGCTGTTGTGAGATTTCGCAGCTGGTAAGGACACAGTATTTTCACCTCATGTGCCATCTGCAGTGAGCACCATGGGACACACCTGGAACTGTCCTTGTATCTCTGAGGGCCTATTCAGCAAGCTCTGCATGGATTTGCAGAAATTACCCTGGCTGTGCAACCTGTTGGCTTTTCTGCAGTCATGTCTAACAACCTGCCATCTGTCCACAATGTGCAAGGTTCAGTTTCAAGATATCTTTTTGCATCTTCCTTTCTGGCTGTTTTTCCTTTCAAAAAAATCATTATTCAGCATTTTCTTTCCCAGCGAGGGATGCCATTTGGGGATATATGCTGTGCAGTAACACTGTGCTTTTGCGTTTGCTTCATTTCTGTTTATGCAATCTTGTTGCAGAAGCTCACTGGTTTTGATTTTATCTGGCCATTTGTCATGCATAAGAGCTTAAAGGTGATGAAATATTTTATTCTCTTTGATGGGCTGGTAACTTGTTCTTGTTTCATGGATAGAGATACGGTGGCAACCTATAGCAGCAGAAACACTGATTTTGTTTTTTGTGTGATACCTTACTAGTGCCTTACTGAAAGGTATCAGAGGGGTAGCCATGTTAATCTGTATCCATAAAAACAATAGTTCTTGTCTGTGGCATCTTAAAGACTAGGGGCGTGTCTACACTACATGGAAGATCGACGCTGCTGTGGTCAGTCTTCCTGCTAAATCAAATTCAGAGAGCAACCCCGTTGCCACTGTTACTCCTCTCTTCATGAGGAATAAGGGAAGCCAATCAGAGCATTTACTCCTGTCAGCCTCCTGCTGTGTGGACGGCACAGAAACACAATTTAAGATTCGCCAACTCCAGCTACACAATTTGCATAGTTGGAGTTGTGTATCTTACTTTGACCTTCCACTGCAGTGTAGACCAGGCCTAATGGATCTATTTGTGCAAAACCCCACTTTCTCACATGCATCTGGCGAAGTGCGGTTTTGCCCATGAAAGCTTATGCCCAAGTAGATCTGTCTTTAAGATGCACCCAGGACTTTCTTGTTTTGATTGAAAAACACAATTTGCCAAATGCAATATGTCTTTTCTAAGTCTTTTTTTTTTTTTTTTTTTTGTATTCAAGTAGCATATTTTTGTCACTGAGGGCTATCTTTGACAAAATTCCACAAGGTAACTAAAATCAATTATCACACTGAGTTTCCCACCGCTGATTCTAGAGCTGTGTCTTACATATGCTATCTCCGGTGAAGCATAGAATCACAGAACACTAGAACTGGAAAGGACCTCGAGAGGTCATCAGGTTTGGTCCCCTGCCCTCACGGCAGGACCAAGCACTATTCTAGATCATCCCTGAGAGATGCCTATCCAACCTGCTCTTAAATATCTCCAGAGATGGAGATTCCATAATCTCCCTGGGCAATTTATTCCAGTGTTTAACCACCCTGACAGGTAGGAAGTTTTTCCTAACATCCAACCTAAACCTCCTTTGCTGCACTTTAAGCCCATTGCTTCTTGTCCTATCCTCAGAGACCAAGAAGAACAATTTTTCTCCCTCGTCCTTGTGACATCTGTTAGATACTTGAAAACTGCTATCATGTCCCCTCTCAGCCTCCTCCTTTCCAAACTAAACAAGCCTGATTCTTTCAGTCTTCCCTCATAGGTCATGTTTTCTAGACCTTTCATCGTTTTTCTTGCTCTTCTCTGGACCTTCTCCAATTTCTCCACATCTTTCCTGAAATGTAGTGCCCAGAACTGGACACAGTACTCCAACTGAGGCCTAATCAGCGCAGAATAGAGAGGAAGAATGACTTCTCGTGTCTTGCACACAACACTTCTGTTAATGCAGCCCAGAATCATGTTTGCTTTTTTTTGCAACAGTGTCACGCTGTATTGATTGAAACATAAGACATTCATTTTATTTTATTTTAGTTTATTTTATTTTATCAAAACTATTTTATATACATTGGCTTGGTAATGAATGGGAGATCCTCTGGAACATAGGTGATTCATGGGGGGTGGCATGTGGGAACTTGTTCTCCACTAGATGTATCATGAACATACTCCCCTATATTTTCATTGCTGACGCTAGGGATCCTCACTCTGCCCCCTCTTCACTACAGGCAGGGGCTGCCACAGCTCTGGGGGGTGTGTGACAAGCGCAAAAATATTTGCATAAAGTTCTCTGATACGACCTGCTTGCTTATTTTTACAGAGGATTTCAGCCTGCTTAGATTTAAAAACCTGTGTCCTTACATATGCTATCTCTAGTGAAGCATAGAATCACAGAACTCTGGCTTAGATGATATTTTTCAGATTGAAAATTTCCCTGGGTAAGATCTGGCTATAAATGCCCGACACATTTTTGGGAGCTATAATAAATTATAAAGATTTTTTTAATATTTTAAATTATTTTTCCACAATATAAAAAGGATACATAATGCTAAAAAATCAAGAATTTCACAATAAAGTGTTTAACATAATTACAGGGAACTAAAATATAAGATTTCCAGAAATGAGATTTCCCAAAGTGCTTTCTCTTAAAAATCCCTTGTAACATTCTGTACAGCGTTGAGCACTTTCCTTAGTGTCAGAGAATATTTTAGTTTCTCTCTAATGCTTAGAAATTCGCATCAGTTATATTGAAAGATGGAACAAGAGTATGCATTTTTGCTTCATCAGGAACTTTTAAATGGGCTTTCCTTTCAATATTGCTATTATTTCGTTATCATTGCTTGAATCTTAATGCTTTCTTTTCATGAATCCAGTGGTGTTTATTTTGGTGTGCCATATCTCCTAGTTCTCATTTTTCAGCAAAGTGATTTTCTTCATATCATCGAAGATGTCATTTTCTTCCATATATAATGTGGTAATGATGTTCTCAGGAACTGTTGTTTCTATATTATGTCTCACTGGACTTTAACTTTAAAACATCTAGAGGATGTGTATGAAGTTTTAGAGTAGATAGAGCTGGACATCAGTTTATTTCATAAATATAGCTTCATAATTCTGACACTATCTATCTGTTTGTCTAGATATTCACAGTATTCTCTCACCATTGTATCAACATGTTAAACAATAAAATACAGAAGTGCCAACATGGTCATGCCAATTCTATTCCAGAACATGATCTGAGGAAGTGGGTCTGGCCTATGAAAGCTCATCACCTATTAAACCATCTTGTTAGTCTTTAAAATGCTACATAGTTTTTCCTTTTGTTTTAGCAAGATCAGACTAACATGGCTACCTCTCTATCGCTATTCAATTAGTGTAGTGTTGATGTGACCCCAGACTCCAGCACCACTACAAACAGCTGGCTTCAGCTGCAGCAGCCGCCTGCCACATGGTGATTGCCAGAGCTGAAGCCATCTGTTCACATCAGTTCTGAGGGCCGGAACTTTTGGCAGACCAATAAAATTTTATTTGCATATTTGCCTATTCATTACTTGTATAATGAATAGGCAAATATGAAAATAAACTGTCACTGTTCCGCCGAAAGTTTGTGAATGCATTTGCCGGGCCACAATATAAAAAAGGTTGGGAATCACTGATGTACACCATTGCTTATGTCAATGTACGTTACTTCACTCAGGAGTATGAAAAAGACACCCCTATGCGAAATAAGTTACATCGACCTAAGTGCCGGCCACACAGTTACTGTACCTCCCACCTACATCACTTCCACCTCTTGTGGAGGTGAATTATGCTGGCAGGAGAGCGCTTCCCCCTCAGCTAGGGGTGGGCAGTAATTCTCACCGGGGGGGCACTTAATGAATTTTGTTAGGTGGCTATGGGCCGGCTCCATCCCTTGGAAGGGGCGGAGCTTGGGATAGAAGGGGCAGGATCTGGGGCAGAAGGGACGGGGACGGGAATTAGTGTCCCCAGGGTTGGTTGGGGCCGGAGGCTTTGAATTAAAACACAGCAAAGGGCTCGCAGCTCCTGGCCCTGCCGCTGCCATGTGGCCTGGCAGCCGCATGGGGTTCCTGCGGCTATTTAAAGAGCTTATGGCTCTGGCCCCACCAGGGTAGCGCCATGACAGGGAGCCGAGAGACATTTCAATAGGATCCTGCTGCCTGAGCCACCTCCTGGAAATACTGTGGCACGGGCAGCAGCCTATAAATAGAAAGTGGCCAGATGCCGTCTGAGGGCTGGACCAAAGTGTTAGGTGGGCCGGATCCAGACCTGGGCTGCATCTTGCCCAGCTCTGCCATCAGCCTAGCACATCTTCACCAGATGCACATGAAGCAGCACCAATGGAATGCTGTCGTATAGACTTGCCCAAAGTCTGCAAAGGATTCAGATCATAGGGCATAGCTTTACCATTGCTTTATTGTCATCGCTGAATCAAACTGTTAAGTCAGGCCCACTGGGAGGAAGGAGGGTTGCCAGGTGTCCATTATTTTCACCTCCTGTCCAGTAAAAAAAATCAGAAAATACTGGACACCTAAAATATCGGGTACTTTCTGATGTTTTCCCAGCCAGGAGGCAAAAATCCTGGGCTGTCCGACTCAATACAGAGGCAGCCTGCCAACCCTAGTGCTTACTGGGTTCCACAGGGGAGCTGTCCGGCCCGGCGCAGGGAGGCAAGATGGCGGGTGGCTGCCAGCTGCTTGTGAGGGCCAAAAAGTGTCATCACGTGATTTTAAAGGGGCCACAGTGGGTTTTTTTTTTCAACAACTTTGGTCTCCCTCCTTAACAGAATTTTTTCCCATTTTGGGGGGGAGGGGAATTCAGTATTTTTTGTTGAACCATCTGGCAACCCTAGAAGAGAGGGCAAAGGGAGCAGTTGCCCTGGGACCTGGTGACTCAGCAGCAGCAGCGAAATCCCCGGGACCTTTAAATCACTGCTGGAGCCCCGTGCGGCATGCTCCACATGGCGGGGGGCGGGGAGGTGTTCCAGGTAGTGCTGAAAGCCGGCTGCCCTGGCCACACCGCTTCTGGGAGTACAGAGTTGGGCTCCCACCCTACTTATCTAGGGGCCTGGCAAGTCTTTCTGTTGAATCTACATGCGTATGATTTATTTAAAATGAGGTTGGTTTCCTTTGACTCTCTCTCATTCTTTGCCTCTGTCGCAGGCCCGAACGGGACCTATAAACAAGAGGGCTGGTGAGCATGGGTATGTCTTTCGAGAGAGGGATACAAATGAAAACATTCAAAATTGCAAATGAAGCCGGGATTTAAATATCCCGCGCTTCATTTGCATAATCGCGTTATGGCGCTATTTCGAAATACAAAACGAGATGTAGATGCGGTTATTTCAGGAGAACACCTTTCTTCCGAAATAACTGTTAAACCTCATTTTATGAGGAAAAAGGGTTATTTTGGGATAAGGGTGTTCTCCAGAAATAACCACATCTACACCGCGTTTTGAATTTCAAAATAGTGCCATAACGCGATTATGCAAATGAAGTGCGGGATATTTAAATACCGGCTTCCTTTGCGATTTTGAATGTCTTCATTTGCATCCCTCTCTCGAAAGAGGGTGCAAGCATAGACATACCCTCTCTGATCAAAGATGAAGTCCACAAATAGTTAATCCCATTGTGTACTTCCCTGAACCCGCAAGGCTCTTAATTCAAGCAGTTCATGAGGTTGTTGGCTATGAAATGGACTTGCAAAAAAATACTGATGCTTGATTGTCTCTCCCAAGAAGCTAAATATTTACCAGCACATCAAATCACTTCTGATACCTTGTGGCAAACTAATCCTTTCCGCTGATATATCTGACCGTCTCTTCCCCTGAGCTGTTACCAGAAACTGCTGCTTGAAAACAGGATTTGGGTATTGATTTCTACAGGAATCTGCCTCACTGTTCGCGTCTGGCTAATTTCATAGTACACTATTACATCTTCCTATAGGACTTTACATTGATATTCCAAATAGGAAGTTGCTTGGCAATAGATATTTGAGTAAATATATCCCTAAGCAACCAATATCCCCTGTTTATAAAAGGAATAGGGAAAGCATCAGGAAATATATTGTGCAGAGGGGTGGTTTCTAAGGAGCAAGTTTGCCAGTGTGCCATAAAACCAAAGCCTATTCCTCCTTTTCTTCAGGGATTTGTCCCCTTGTAGTCCAGTAATGAGGCAGTTTTTTCAGCAGGAAGTATTTCTGGACACTTATCACTGACAAATTAGATCATCCTAAAATATGCAGGATTAATTTAAATCTTCTCTAGGCAATTTGAAATGTGCTAAGAAAATTATATTTATTCTTTGAACTTCAGAATACAAATTATCCCAAGAGTTGTTAAAGTCTAAATTCTGGATTGTGTGTGCTAACTTATTTTTGCCTAGGGAAGTTCAGAAGACTTGCTCCAACATGTATTGCAGTAAGCTTCTTGAGTAACTTCATAGAAATAACAGATACGGTCTATACATTGCAAGACCTGATGCTCATAAAACTGGAGCCGATAATGCTGATTAATCATATTGAAGGCAGATACCGTGCAAGATTTTCCACACCACTCTGTTAATACAACCCAAACTTCACCTGCAACAATCCCTCCATTTCCAGCTATGGTATCCCACACAGCTCTGCCAATGCAATTAATTCCTGGCCTTCAGCACCTCTGCTTTTCTAGTCCTCTGTCTGTGTAACCCACACACAGTTTGGGCGTGGTGCCCTGTGTCTTCTAGTGGCACGGAGATCGCTTACCCAGAGAATGATGAGTCTACTCTACAGCCTTAGCTGAGAGCCAAGTGGCTTTTAGTTCTTGCAGTAGAGGCTCCTGCACTAAGCTCCAGAGATCCCAGGTTTGGTTCCATCTGTCGGCCTTACATCTGTGCACAGCTGTGCCTTAACTTTCCCCGCTATGCAGATCTGGATTTCCTATACAATTCTGCCAGGGCACCTCAACTATAATTCAAAGCACACCTGCCTATTCTGACATGAAAAAACAAAGAGAAAAAAATGCGAGTGTATGGCAAGGTCCATGGAGAGTAAAAGATTAAACCTGTATGGCTTGCTCTTACTTTGTTCATGCTTCAGTAGTTCTCGGATTCCCTGCTTTGGATAATATCAGTGATGTTATGACCAACTGGGTATTCATTTTTTTTGTTTTCCTTTCAGGGTATAAAATAAATGATTTAATGATGCACTCTAATTTTATAATGTGTCGTTACTGCAATTGCTTTACAAAAGCACAGCAATTACAATCATGTAATCCTACATGATGTGTGAGAATAGGAGAGGATTTAGATAAGGAGGAAAGTATTGCTGAAAGGGTACATCTAAACTACATGGCTCCGTCGACGGAGCCATGTAGATTTGTTTGTTTGGCAAAGTCAAATGAAGCCGCGATTTAAATGATTGCGGCTTCATTTACATTTACATGGCTGCTGCGCTGAGCCGACAAACAGCTGATAAGCTGTTTGTCCGCTCAGCGCGCTAGTCTGGACGCTCCCCTGCCAACATCAAAGCCCTTTGTCGGCAGCCACGGTAAACCTCATCCCACGAGGAATAACGGGGCTGCCGACAAAGGGCTTTGATGTCGGCAGGGGAGCGTCCAGACTAGCGCGCTGAGTGGACAAACAGCTGATCAGCTGTTTGTCGGCTCAGCGCAGCAGCCATGTAAATGTAAATGAAGCCGCGATCATTTAAATCGCGGCTTCATTTGCCTTTGCCTATGTGTCTAATCTACATGCCTCTGCCGACAGAGGCATGTAGTCTAGACACAGCCAAAGAGTTGCCATACAGGTTGCACCTCTAAATTCTGGGATCCTCTGGTCCAGCAACACCCATGGTATGGCATGACCATGGATGTTCCAGGATCAGAGAGTCCCAGTGCACTATAAGTAGGTGGGGCCCCAGGAGCTGGTACACGTCTTAATTGGGCTGCAAGGAGGAGCAGGGAGTCAGTGAGCAGCTCAGCTGGGCTGGGGAGGGGCAGGGAGCTGGCATATGGCTCATCTGGGCTGCGGAGGGAGCCAGGAAGCCTGCAGGGAGCAGGGGAGAGGGGATGTGACATCAGGGGGCCTGAAAGAACCTCCCCTGGTCCAGAAAAATCCCTCATCCAGAACCAGTCGAGTCCAGAGGGTGCCGGACCAGGAAAGTCCAACTAGTAGTACATTCACATAACATCTTCCATCTTGAAGATCAAACCTCCTTTGCAAAGTGTATGTTATTATAATCATACTCATTGCAGAAAATAGCTCCTAATAGGTCAGCATCATTATTTGACCAGGTTACTGACCTAGTGCAGTGTTTCCCAATTTTATTTAACCATGGAACTCTTTTAAACTCAAAAGAATTTTGCAGAACCCCTAATAACAGTCTAATAATATCTGAAAAAGTAGACCACAAATAAATAAGGATAATAATAAACAGATGCTAAACAAGTTCATGAGATCAACATTTAGTTTAATTGCACATATTTAAAAACAAAAATCACATAATACTAATTATTATTTTTTAATCATAAAATGTTGTTGTAATGGAATTTTCTCGCAGAACCCTTATTTTCACTTTGCAGAACCCCGTGGTTCTGCAGAACACCATTTGAGAAACACTGACCTAGTGGATGGGAGTAAACAATTAACATAGTATATCTTGATTTTAGTAAGATTTTTTACACTCCCATATGACATTCTCATAAGCAAATTAGGATAATGTCATCTAGATTAAATTACTGTAAAGTGCACAACTGCTTGAAAGACCATACTCCAGGAGTAGCTGTCAAATTTGGAGAGTGTCCCTCATGGGTTCCTGCTGGGGTAATTCCTGGTTCCAATGCTCGTCAATATTTTCATTAATGACTTGAATAATAGAGTGCAGAATATGCTTATAAAATTTGCCAGTGACACCAAGATAGAGGGGACTGCAAGCATTTTGGAGAACAGGATAAAAATTTTAAAACAATCTTGTCAAATTGGAGAATTGGTCTGAAATCAACCAGAGGAAATTCAATAAAAAAAAATGCAAAATACTTCACGTAGGAAGGAAAAATCAGATGCACAACTGCTAATGGGAAATAGTGGTCAGATGGTGGGAGATGATTGTCCCAATCTGCTTGGCTCTGGTGAGGCCTCAGACATTGTATCCACATTTTTGGTTTAGATACAATGGAGAGAGTCCAGAGAACTCTCAAAAAGGACAAACGGTTTTAGAAAACATACTTGACCAATGAGGAAAGGCTAAAAGAACTGGATATGTTTAGTCTTAAGAAAAGAAGATGGAGGGAGGACCTGATATAAGTCTTAAAGTATCTTAAGGGCTGTTATAGAGAGGACTGTGATTTGCTTGTCTCTATGTCAGTGATGGGCAACGTGGTTCTATATGTAGCCCAGAGGACATTGCGTTGACCATTGCTCATTCACGGGATTGCCAGATTTCGCTGGTTTCTGTCTGGGATACTTTTTTTGTACCAGTATTAGTAAAGTGACATGCACGTGAAGTGAGGTGTGTGCTGATTGCACACCACACTAACTGTAAGAGCCACGTGCTCCCTCTGGCTGTGTCCAGACTCAGGGGTTTTTTCGGGAAAAGTAGCCTTTTCCCGAAAAAACTTCCCCTGCGTCCAGACTCAAGCCGCGTTCTTTCGAAATTATTTCGAAAGAACGCGGCTTTTGTTTCGATGGCGGTAAACCTCGTTTCATGAGGAAGAACGCCTTCCTTCGAAAGTTCCTCTTTCGAAGGAAGGCGTTCTTCAATGTAAAGAGGCTGTCTTCGAAAGAGAGCATCCAGACTCGCTGGGTGCTCTCTTTCGAAAAAGCGGATTTCTCTTTCGAAAGATCCGCCTGCAGTGTAGACGCGATCTTTCGAAAGAGGCTCTTTCGAAAGATGCTTTCGAAAGAGCCTCTTTCGAAAGAAGCCTGCAGTCTAGACATAGCCTCTGTGTCCTATCAAAGTGCTGCTATGATTCAATTGGCCCCACCCGCAAATTCGAAGTAGGCAAGCGCAGTGAGCAAAATTAGCCTATCCTGGGGGACTGACTTGGTGACGACAGTCTTGCACTCACTGCGATGAAGGAGGTCCACTCACTAGCCTGGGTTGCCCATTGCTGCCTCTAAATCCATTGACATTAGGAAAGAAAACAATTAGCTTAATCTGCAGCCAGGGAGATGTCGGTTAGAAACTTTCGAATTATAAGGGTACGTAAGCTCTGGAATAGGCTTTCAAAGGAGTTTTGGCAGCCTCATCTGTGGAGGTTTTTAGGAATAAGGTGGTGAACACTTGTCAGGGATGGTCTAGATTTACTTGGCCTTGCCTCAATATAGGGGTCTGGGTTTGACAATTTCCCGAGGTCCCTTTTAACCCTATGTTTCTGTGATAATATAACACATTACAAAATACAGTCTGTTAATACTGATAAAATTCCAGTTAGCACATGCAATATTTAGCTGTCTGATCTCAGGTATTTCAGGGGGTAGCCGAGTTAGTTTGTACAGAAAAAACAACAAATGGTCTGGTAGCATTTTATAGACTAACAAAACATGTAGATGGGATCATGAGCTTTCATGGGACAGACCACTTCTTAGTGTTCAACTGTTTAATGAAATCTCCTCACAATATCTCCAAACTCTGCAGGTTGCATTCTGCCTGTTCTCACTTGCAGCTCAGGCTGGCTGGTCTTGTATGAGGAATTGGGCTTTCCTCAGCTGTGACTAATTAGCTGCCTCCCAGAGGAATCCATCAAATGAGGGATCGGGTGCTAACTTCATGATAGCAAGGCAGGCATGATGCTCAGTAGGATAAGGACACAACTGGTATATTTCACTTGTGTTAAGCAAAGTAAAAAGGAATCCCTGATGAAAAAGGACTAGAATTTGATGTCTTGAGATTGTTCCTCAGTTAGTCCTTCGGCTTATATCTCTTAGGCTACATCTAGACTACAAGCCTCTTTCAAACAAGGCGTTTTCAAAAGAATCTTTCAAAAGAGAGCATTTAGACTACAAGCAGATTTTTTGAAAAAGCGAGCCACTTTTTCAAAAGAGAGTCTAGATGCTCTCTTTTGAAAAACCACAGTTTGCATTCAGTAGCATCTTTTTTAGAAAGAGTACTTTTGAAAAAATGCGTTATTCCTCGTAAAACAAGGTTTATCACGATCGAAAAAACTGACGCGTTCTTTCGATTTACTTTCAAAAGAAAGTGGCTGCAATATAGATGCAGGTGAAGTTTTTTCAAAAAAAGGCTACTTTTTTCGAAAAACCACTGTAGTCTAGAGACACCCTTACATAAAAGGAAACATTTGGGAGCAGAGAGAAAGACAGAACAGTCAGAACCAAGATAATAAATAGGGTTTGAGGGAGAGCAATGACTGTGCAGAATACCTAAGAAGGGACTTAAAGACGAGGAGCATGATTTTTGTAGTAGATAGGGAGACAGTGAACTGCTGATGTAATTAATCATATTAGGGTGAGACTATTTTAATGTTTAGCATTTAGTAGCACTTTACAAACATTAACCAAATCCTGATAACTGCCCTATGAGGTAGGTAGGAATATGCTTTTCTCTTTGTTCAAGATGGGGAAACTGACCCACACAAACTGAGTGATTTACATAAAGCAACACAGTGAGTAACTAGCATGCTACTACTTTGGACATCATACATTTTAAAGGTTTTGCCCACCTGAAGTTATTCTGTCTTTTAGAATTATAACTAATTTTTCAACCTGTTCAGCCTGTTTTCCCTTTTAGAATGATCTGAAGTTTGACACACACTGGTTGAGAAACAGGACACTAATCAATACTCCCTGGGTATGCTATACTATTCTGGAACCCTGGAGTTTGTCTATGAGTATGAGAGTCTAAAGAGGAGGGAATTGGAGTAATCAAAGAAGGAACGGAGAATGCATAAATGAGCAATTCAGCTTAGACACCATGAAAGTAATAGATCCAAGTGTGTATTACAGTAGATGGAAATGCAGATTTTAACATTATGAGGTTCAAAGAAAAGTTATAGGGCAAGGTGCCTCTAAGAATATAGACAGTAGAGGCATAAGAGATGCCAGAATTGAGAAAGCTTGAGGGAAATTTGTCAATTGAAAAAAGCTGTGAAAGAGCCAGGTGTTGATTTTTGAGATAAGTGAAGATAAACTCAAGGGTGGGACTAGTGTAGGAGTTAGCAATGGGTGTCATCAGCATAATAGCAGCCTACGCTTACGTGATCCTTTTTAAATGCCACAATTCTAAAATGTCAGGGAGTGTGCTAAGCATGTATGGCAGAACCTTATTGATTTTGGTGAAAATTGGAAAACTTGAAAGGAGGAGGTGGAGAGACACAGGGAGCTCATAGCGTCTGGTTAGCCCACTGAGGAACATCAGCAAAGTATCAGACTTCACAGAGAAGGATCTTCACAAAAACACCTGTTTCTATCACAACAAGTTATTCATTGATGTTGGGCGGAGGCTGGGGTTGCTGTGGGTGGAATAGGGAGTGATGAGAGAAAAGGAAAATGGGCAAGTTTGATAAAAACCTGAGTTAAGAAAACTGAGTGAATCCACCTGCTTGTGACTTACAAGCAACGGCTGCAACCATCGGCCACCAAAAGCTTCTGCATGACCCTGCTTGGGAATTTTTAACTATCAACATACATGACTCTAGCTGGGATTTTTCTGAAAATGCATCCCAGGATCATCCTGCAGCTATTAGATTTGTATTTTCCAATTAGAGCAAATAGAAAAACAAAAAGCCTGGAAACCTTAAAATACAATGAACAATCTTTTGGCTACTCTCTCTGCCCCAAGGTGAATACAATTTGCAATAAACTATCTCAAGGGAAACTACGATCAGTTCAGATAAGTACTTGGACCTTCATTAATTAGATGTTTTGGATTAATAAGGACTCTTTTCACTCACTCTAAGCACAGGTACAAAAAACATTACATTAACCAGTCTCCGAGGAAAGCCATGTTCGTCTGTATCTTCCAGTGGCACCTTAAAGACTAACATTTAAGATGATGCCCAAATAAATCTTTTAGTCTTTGAGGTGCCACAGGATTTTTCAAGTAGACCAGCAGCTTCCGGAGTTTGAGAGGTTCTAGATTTCTGATGTGAAACCAGGCAGGTAATGATCAAAACTTAGTCTAGCTGGATTATATTAAGTGACATATGACATGAGTGGTTGGTCCCAGGCCATGGGTGTAGGGATGTGCCACAAAGCCACGGGGCCAGAGTACGGCTTTTCTCTGACTCACTTGATGTTGATGCATCAGCCTCTCTAGGTTTGGGGCCACACTGTACAGAGAATTGGAGAGTTGTATCTGGCTCTCTGATAGCCCTTCCCTCTGCTGCGCTGAGTGGACTTCAGCGATAGAAGAGACTCTGGCCCCTCCTAGCTGGCAGTCTCAGCAAAAAGATCAAGAACTAAATGAATTAGGGATTCTGAAACCCCTTTTGATATTGAGGGAGGCTCCGTTCACATTAAGAATGAGGGACATTTGTAGTAGGTGATGTCCATGGTGAAGCTTATTCGGTCACTGCTGTCATCTGTTCTGCAAATATAGCTCTTCTGTCTTTGGTGGTCTCCGTTTTTCACCTTCCACCAGCACTAGTTCCTTTAATTTTGTATAAAGGTTGCAGGAAAAATTATGCGTGCAAGACTCTGATCTTCAAATGGTACAGTTCCTGCCTACTGTGCTGGAAGTTAATCTTTTGAGCTGTGTCTAAACTACATCCCTTTTCTCAAAAAAGGGATGTAAATTAGACACTTTGAAATTGCAAATGAAGCTGGGATTTAAATTTTCTGCGCTTTGTTTGCATAATGGCGGCTGCGGGTTTTTTCAAAAGGGGGATTTTTGAAAGAAAAACGGCTGTTTAGACAAGGATTGATCGAAAATAAACCCTTTTTCGAAAGATCCTGTACTCCTCAAAAAATAAGGTTTACAGGATCTTTCGAAAAAGGGTTTTATTTTCGAAAAATCCCCGTCTAAAAGGCCGTTTTTCTTTCAAAAAGCCCCTTTTCAAGAAAACACGTGGCCACCATTATGCAAATGAAGTGCAGGAAATTTAAATCCTGGCTTCATTTGCCATTTTGAAGTGTCTAATTTGCATCCCTTTTTCGAGGAAAGGGATATAGTTTAGACAGCGCTGGAGTCAAATACTTTGGGGTTTTTCTTGGAGGCATGGCAGTGGGGATTGAACATTCTTACCTTCCATTTTTGGAAATAAAAGCTTCCTAATATATTTTAATAAATCCTTTCTGATCTATCTTCTGAGGAAATTGCTTCGGCACCAGCCAGTCACCTGCAGGAATCAGGAAGGGATTTCCTTCTTTTTCTCCACCTACTATTCTGGTGTTTGTGGGTTGGTTGTGTTTTTCCTTCCTCTGAAGCCTCAAGGATGATGATCGCTGAAGATGAGATGCTGGACAGCAGGGGTAGGGACTCTGAGACAGTACAGGTGACCCGTGGGGGTGCAAAGGCAGTTCCCTGCTTGTCCTGGCACCGCAGACCATGCTGTGCCCCAGAAACGGCCAGCAGCAGGCCTGGCTTCTAGGTTTGGGCAGGGTGGAAGAGAGGCATAAAGCTCCATGCACTGCCGCTACCCCAAGCACTAGCTCCACACTCCCATTGGCCTGGAACCTGCTGCTGGCCACTTCTGGGCCGCAGAATGCGCTGAGGTGCCAGGAGAGGCAGGAAGCCGCCTTTGCATCCCTGTTGCACCGCCGACTGGGAACCGCTCAAGGTAAGCCCCTCCTGCCCAGCCCCCCCCTAAAACCAGAGCCCTCCGTACACACCAAAGCTTCTTCTACTGGGTCATAAAAAAAAAGTTTGAAAACCACTGATCTAGGCCATTCGTCATGCCAAAACAGGATCAAGTATAGCTATAACATCCATAACCAGTGCTTATCTAGCATGTTCTTCAACGTTTCTAATGATATGGGTTCCATAACCTTCTTGGTATCTTATTCCAGTGCTTAGCTATTCTTAGAGTTGGAATGTTTTCCTTGAGTTAGAAAGGTGTATCACCACCATAAGTTTCTGCAGGTTCAAATCCTTAATAATAATAAAAAGACTAAAGCGTATGTTGAGGGTTGTCCAGGAGGCAAGTCACTTCAAACTGTCATTCTAGTAGTTGTCTTTATTGTAATTTTGGTTGTAATATTTCTGACATAATTAAATGTAAAAATGTGCATGGTTTAGCCACCATCAATAGATTGCCTTATGAAAATAAACTTCATGTTGAGCATTTCCTGCTTTAATAACCTAATTTAACTACATTTTTAGAGTGAATCTTAATTAATATAGCCTAATAAAAAGGAAGGGAAGGCAGAAGACCTGTCAATTGCCTCTTGTCAAATCATATGTTCAAGATAATGAGCTATTTTTATCTTGATAATAGGAGTACATCATCCAAATCACTTTTTTAAATTAGGTCTCGCTCCCATTTCACTGTGGCAGTTGATCTTCCGGTGTTTGATTTAGTAGTTCTAGTAAAGACCCACTAAATTAAATGCTGAGGGTCCCTCCATCAGCACTAGTACTCCTCATTGTTGTGAGGAGTAAGGGAAGCCAGCAGGAGTATTTCTCCCATCAATTTCCCGCTGTGGAAATGGTGCCAAAGTTCGGTTTAAGGTATGTCAACTCCAGCTAATGAGGCCTATTCAGTCAGGGTGGATGTGGCTCACTCCCAAGTAATTACCAAGAGAGGGATAATTGCCTTTGTGGTGAGAGAACCATTCTAAGTCCTTATTCAGACCTAATTTGACCGTGTTAAATTTGCAAATGAATTGCAGCTCTGCTGTTTCTCTTTGTGGTCTGGTTCTGAAGGCTTTTTTGTAAAAGGATAGCTACTTTTAAATTTGTTATTGAGCATCCACAGAGGTGTTCTTCTATTGGTTTTTACATATTACATTTCCTGATGTATGATTTGTGTGCATTTATCCTTTGGCCAATATACATGGCAAAGAGGCATTGCTGGCACGTAATGGCATATATCACATTAGTAAATATGAAGATGGATGAGCCTCTGATGATATGACTAATGTGGTCTAACCACAATTCAAATAAATCTGTGAAGGTACATCCACACTGCAACACTATTTCAAAATAACTAGCGCTAGTCTGAAATAACTTAGTCCGCATCTACACAGCAGGCAGTTATTTCGAAATAGTGTCAAAATATTGTCAAGCTGGAGGATTTCTTACCCGAACTCCTGTAACCCTCAATGTGCGAGGAGTAAGGGAAGTCAGAGGAAGAGTGCTCTATTTCAAAATAATTGCTGTGTAGATGCTCCCTAAAGCCCAGCAGTGTAGACGCACCCTTAGCCTTTAAGGTGCCACAAGACTCCTCATTGTTTTTGCAGATACAGACTAACATGGCTACCTTCTGAGCTGTTTCATTTAGTTGGTCAACAGATCCTCACCTTGAGTTACACTGACCTCTCATCTCCTGAAGAAAAGCCCCAACCCAAAACAAATAAACAAAATCTAATGGTGCATTCACTTCTTTGACAAAGTTCCAGAAAATGACTCTTAGCTGCTAATTAATTTTCGCCTGTCTGTTTCTTGCTTCTCTAAGGGTACATCTATACTACAGAGAAGATTGAAGCTGCCAATATTGATTTTCTAGGGTTCGAATTAGCAAGTCTAGTGAAGACACACTTATTCAAACTGAGAGGGACACACCAGTCAATTCCCGCAGTCCTGCTTCCATGAAGAGTAAGAGAAGTCGAAGGGAGAGTGTTCTCCTTTCAACTTCCGGAAGTATGGACAGCGCCAAAAGTTGAGTTAAGGTACTTCAACGTCAGCTACACAATTAACATAGCTGAAGTTGCATATCTTAATTCAACCTCATACTGTAATGTAGACGTATCCTAAAATGCTTTCTCCATCATACACCAATGCTTGGAGGCAGTTGAAGAAAGAAGGTGATTTCCTTTGTAGAGGGTTGATATTGATGAAGTCAATGTGATGAGGGCAGGAATGGTGGAAATTTGGAGCAGGCTGGAAGGATGATTAATGGAATTTTCATGCTGCACTTATTGGTCGTTAACTACCAAGAGCAGTAGACAGACCAGAGATCTCTGCCATCGCCACATCAACTGGATGTTTCACATTTTATTGCAATACAGTCATTTCCCTGAACTCAGTAATGCTACTTTTGCTCCCCTTTCTGCACTGATTTCAAAGGATTTTTTTGTGTGCATAGTAAAATACTATTCAACTTAAGTAAAGGTAAGGATCAGGCACTATGTGACTTGGCAAAATGTCATCAACCTGTTCCATTTCCAGTTTCAGGTGAAAAACCAGTCACTCCACCCAGACCGCTTTTGTGCACAAAACCCCCTGTGCCATTTGACAAATTTGAGTTTTGTGCAAGAATAGCAGGGGATGTTTGATTTATCGCCAGGAAAATTCAACTCGCCTCTGTTGCTACACAGAAAAGACCTGTGTCTCATCAGCTTGATGGGTGTGATTCATCACCATAATTACATGTTATAATCCAGCTCCTAATACTTAGTAAAACCACGTAATTTTATTAGTATCTCAATCACCAGTGAATTAAAAGCATTTCTCTATGATAAGGGTACAGTATTGTTCTCCAAGCACATAAGGAGCCAAAGATAAGACACTGTTCTTCCTCTGAAGACCTGTGATACCCCTTGTTCCACCAAGAGCAAACAGATAAGAGCTAGGCAGGAAAGATGGTTTGTCCATCCTGTGAAAAATCGAGATTTCAAAAAGTTTGCCATCCCCAATTGGGACAAAAAGTCAAAATCTTGAAAATTTTTGCAGTCTGAAAATCTCGGCAAAATGTTGGTTTGGGTCAATGGAAACATTTTGTTTTGATAACTTTGAATTTTTATATTTCAATGTAACCATTTTGCCTCTAATTGGTTCCAACAAAAAGTCATTTAGAACTGGAAAATCAGATTTTTATTTTCATCTGGAAGTGGTTAAAAGAGGATGTTTTGACATTCTGAAAACCTTTTTTATGTTCTGAATCAAGAAATTAATCAAATTGTTGGTTAACGAAAAACACTGTTTCAATGAGCCATCAGTTTTCCATGAAAATACGTTTTGTTCCGCTCTGGTTCTGACTATGAAATAAATTGAGAGTTCTGTCACGATCTGCAGAGGCAGCTGATTCAAAGCTCACATACTCTTACTTCCAAGAAAGGACTTCAACAGCAGGTGTTTTTAGCATTATTTAATAGCAAAATAATGTCTTATCATTCTTTCTCTCTCAGGCTACGTCTACACTGGCATGATTTTCCGAAAATGCTTTTAACGGAAAAGTTTTCCGTTAAAAGCATTTTCGGAAAAGCACATCTAGATTGGCAGGATGCTTTTCCGCAAAAGCACTTTTTGCGGAAAAGCGTCCATGGCCAATCTAGATGCGGTTTTCCGCAAAAAAGCCCCGATTGCCATTTTTGCGATCGGGGCTTTTTTGCAGAAAACAGTACTGTGCTGTCTACACTGGCGCTTTTGCGCAAAAGTCTTTCGGAAAAAGACTTTTGCCCGAACAGGAGCAGCATAGTATTTCCAGAAAAGCACTGACGGATCTTACATGAGATCGTCAGTGCTTTTCCGGAAATTCAAGCGGCCAGTGTAGACAGCTGGCAAGTTTTTCCGCAAAAGCAGATGATTTTGCAGAAAAACTTGCCAGTCTAGACACAGCCTCTGTGTTTTCATGTGTGTATTTAGAACAATATCAAATGAATTATTTAATAGATTAAAACAAGATATTTTAAGAGGCTAGCAAAACTCTGCTGTGTTTGTAAGATATAAGTGCTGATGTACCAATGTACATTCATCCTGCACACATCAGTGAAACATTGCTTTGTACTTCACCCTCATAAGCAGTCTGCTGCCCCCTTGTAGGTGCAGACACTAATACACTATCCTAACCAAATATTTACCCTTTAGAGAATAAACCTCTGTTCTGTGCATTATGCTTCATCTGTTCACTAATTTGTTAAATAATTTTGCATACACTAATATTCCCAAAATGCTAAAGAGCAACTTCTTGAAGTTGCATCAATCCAGCAGAGAAGCAATAGTGATGAGTGGGCAGATTAATTCAGTGGTAACATCTGCCAGAATCCAGCTCTACCACCAAACTTTGGGAAAGAGTTTTGCTCCCTGAAGCTTATCAGTTCTTTAGGGTAGTTGCCATTTCATTGTTCTTTGTTTCACTGCACCCAGCTCATTGGAGTCATAGTCCATGACGAGTGTTCCCAGTTGCTACAGTAACACAAATAATAAATATTAAATATAATCATTTGCTCAATAGAAGGGAGGAGCTTCACCTGTGCTAGGGCAAGTGATGGGGAAGTAAACAAATTGCTCAGTGCAGGTACAACCTACCTGGAATAGCCAGAAATACACTGTGCTTATTCCTAAACACATGCCACAATCTCTAGCAGGTAAAAGATGCCAATGTCATTCTGGCAATGCACTGATTCATATACCCATAAATCCAGCAGGCCTGTCCAATTTCACCTGGTCTCTGGCTGCTGGCAGCTGGTTATAATTGCTACCACAACCTCCATACAGCAGGCAATAATTCCATTAGAAACAAAGGCAAATATGTCAAGGAATCCCAGCGCGGGTGGAAAATAGAGCTATGCTATCTGACAAGAGAGTAACGTACGCAAAGTCAGGCTCATCTCAATGTTCTCATGGACCTGAGTGTTAAAGAGGGGTAACTGGGCCAGGGCAGCCGGCCGCCAGGGCAGGCAGTTGGACTCTTATTTTCTTAGTCAGTTTCCTCGTTTTCCATTTGCAGGATTTCCACCAGATTATGTTTTATCTCATCCCATAGATATGGCCTCATCTGTTTTACAGCCTATTTCTGCTAAACAGTCAGCAATTCTCAGTCCCCAGAATTAGCAGAACAAACACACTTGAAAGCTGAAGTTTAAAATACAGCTTATTGCCTATGTGCAGAAGCAACATACACAATGCATCATGAATAGAACCCTTTCAAAATTCACAGTCCATTTTGGTCAATGTCACCATCATAAGATTGAAAAAATAATAAATGTCATGATTTCAGCTATTTAAATATGAAATTTCAGGGAGTGGTTATTGTAGGGTCCTGACTCAAAAAGGACTTGTGAACGGAATGGTTCCGAGCACCCGCCCCCTAAAATAATCTCGTGACCCTCCTGCAACTCATTTTGGGTCAGCACCCCCTAATTTGGGAAATACTGGTCTCCCCAGTGAAATCTGTATAGTGCAGGTTAAAAAGCACACAAAGCGCCAGATTTCCATGGCTGGGAATTTGGTAGGGCCCTAATTATTAACAACACAGTGCCCTCTTGAGGACAAAATGAGAACAATGAAACAATACCTTCAATCTTATACTGTTATTTACACTTGTGTAAATTGAATCCAATGAGGTAAGATGCTTCCAGACCAGAATTTACCATCCAGCTGTGTCACAGGTATAAGCAATGACATAAAGGTGCCGGACCATGGAGAATTACATTTTGTGTTATCAGATGACAGGGATTGACTTTCTGTATGTGTTGGAATAGAGCGTAGTACAGTAAGGTTCTGGAAGCTATTGCAGTTTATATCATGTTCTATTTTATATTTATTAATAAACTACTGCTCCCTTTGGAACTATTAAAAAACTTGCAATACATCTCACTACTCTTAGTAAAATGTTCTCCAGTTTTTTATTGAGCATTCTCAGGCTCTCTTTAGGGTTGTGTATTGCTGTTGTGAGTTGCACACAAGGACAGGATAACAGTTGCTACTAAACCAAGGACATGTACGCACAGCACTAGCAGGCTGGGCGTTCATTCAGATTTCTGTTAAACTGCTTCTGATACCATAAAATCAGAAAAACATCAGAAACATTCCTTCCCAAAGGTATCTATCAAGCACTTCTGTTTCGTTTGTTATTTATCACTAGCGGCAGTCGTATGGAAACCTAATGGTGGTTTCTTGATTACAACTTGATCTTCATGTATATTTGCCAATGTGAAATCACATACTTTTAGTGATAAAAAAGTATTTCTGCAAGTTTTTATGCAGATTGAGTAACAGGCAATCTTTTTGCATTTCCTGCTGGGCTAAGCAAATGCAATCTAATGATACTCCTCTCTAGAATAAATTGCAAGTGTCAGGTTAGTTTGCTATTCTCACCTTTCAGCTGGCAGACATCCGCTTTGGCTTTTTGTGTAGAACAGTGAAAATAATTGATGTAAAACTACCACAAATTTTATTCCTGTGAAAAAGTGGCTCTGAATTTTCTCCAATTTTTCACCAGTGTAAATGTTTTCATTCTCCTTAGTCAGAATCCTCAGTTCGGGCCATCTGAACCATGAGTGAAGAAACAGACAGCAGGAGCCAGGACTTTACAATGCTCCCACATTTTTTGCATGCTTTGTAAATCACACTAGTGCCTGGTAGCATAATAGCTGCCTGGGAGAGTGCCTTTGCTTTCCCACTCCCTGCCCACGCTCCACTTTTAGGGACAGGAGCACACTGTGCATGACAGAGGGGTGGCAGGCTCCAGCTCACTCGGCCACTGTCCCCAATTGTTGAGCTTGGGCAGGGGCAGGGGAGGGGGAGCATTCTGCTACAGCAGCCAGGTCCACGCCCAATCAGGCAGCATGGCTGAAAAAGGCTCTGGCTCCACTCCTTCTGCCTGCCCTGGCCAGTTGCTGGAGGGGTGTTTGACCCTGCTGGAGATCCTCTTGACCCTTTGTAACCTCCCTTCCCCCATATATGCTGGATCTAGGGGTGCTAAGGGTGCTGCAGCCTCTCCAGGATTGAAGTGGTTTCCATTATATACAGGTTTTCAGTGTGGTTCACCATCCCCCCTGGAGAAACTGTTCCAGCACCTCTGCCCTCCCCACGAGTCGCCCGAATGCTGTAGAACGTTAGAAGAGGCAGCTGTCTCTTCCACAGTGTTTTCTGCCCCTTCCCTGCACTTCGCACTTTGGTTGGGAAGTTCTTTGGGAGGGGTGGCATTAGAACAGTGTTTCTTAAACTGTGTGGAGAACAACAGAATTCAAAATGGCCACCCTTAAAGGGGCAGGCAACCTTTTTTTTTTTTTTTTGGTCGGTAACTTTCCCCTGACCCTTTTTTTCTCAATAACTTTCTCCCCAACCCTTCTTCCCCCCCACCTTTTTTTTTTTTTTACTTAACAAAAAATCCTTGGTGTTCCTCATAAAACAAATTATTGTTTGGTGTTCCTCGGTCTTAAAAATTTTAAAAAACACTGCATTAGAAGGTGTTTTCTTTGTGTGATATTTTCCGTGCACTTGTGCTAACCACTAGAGGCCGCCAGCTGAGCACACTGTTTCTTCTGGCAAAAGCCGGGAAGGAAACACTCTTGTTTGGGCTTGGCAAGAGCTGAGATTCTTCGGTCTGTTTTGAAGAGTATGTTCACCACACGCCGAGAAGTTTGTATTCTCTGGATTCTTTTCACTGCCTGACCTCCCTTATCTCCCTGTATAGCAGGGGGGGTCTTGCTTCCTCTGTTGATCTGTTAGAGCCAAAATATTATCCTTCCCCAGGTTGTCAGTCAAACCTGTTGTTACGGGGCACAAACTGATCACCAGCTGGGGTTGGAAAGACAATCCCTCCCAATGAATAGTGTAATTAATACTATGAAAATTTTACACATTCCTCTGAATCTTCCAGCAGTGGTCACTTCCAGAGACTAGATACCGGACCAAAGAGATCAGTGCTGCCTTCCAAATATCATGTTTTCTGTGTTCCTCCAGGGAAAGTTTCTCTGTTTCTGCATTTATAAGTAATGCTCAATTTCGAAGCATGGTTCTGTGTGTCTATGGGACTGAGAGACTTGCTTTGTAACATGCTGTATCTGATAAAAACGAGCTCTCCTCAAACATCCTCTATTTCCTTCCTGTAGGTGGCTCTCTTGGGTTCGTTAACAGTAATTTCTGGTTCCATCACATAATTTGCATTTTGTATTAGCATAGGGACAGGATGCCTGACTCGAAAAGATTTGGGGGGGGATGATGTAGTGGGGCATCTTGCCAGTTGCTAGGCTTGGGCTGTCCCCTACTGGCCCTGTCTGTTAGCACAGCCCAGCAGGGGGTCCAGACACTGCCCTGACCGGTTCTGACGGGAGGAAAGGAGGTTGGAACAAAGGAAGTACGGGGGAGGGGGAGGGCGAGAGTTAGTCAGGGTCTGGAAACATGATGGAGACAGTCTGGAGGGGGCTTGGAGACTAGGGGCTCAGGCAACCCACCGTAAGAATTCTGGGGCATCCTATTGCCACATCACATCTATGCTGTGCTGTATTCTGGAAACTCAAGAAACCCCTCTCTACTCTGCTGGCTGGTGGAGACTGTTCTGGCTGCTGCGGGGGTGCCGGATCAGGGTAACCCCAACTGCGCTGTCACAGAAGGTGATTGTCAATGAGAGACAGCCCATCCCAACATACTGAGGTACTTGTGTATTCTCCACCGTATGCAGAGAGCTGAAAGGTAGAATGTTTCAGGAAATTTTCCAGGATGTGCTCAGCACGGCTGTGCACCACCTACAGTTTTTAAAGTTTGATTAGGCCTCAGCTGGAGTATTGTGTCCAGTTCTGTGCGCCACATTTCAAGAAAGATGTGGAGAAATTGGAGAAGGTTCAGAGAAGAGCAACAAGACTGCTTAAAGGTCTAGAAAACATGACTTGTGAAGGAAGACTGAAAGAATTGGGCTTGTTTAGTTTGGAAAAGAGAAGATTGAGAGGGGAATAATAGCAGTTTTCAGGTACAGCCGCTCCCCAAGTTGCGAACGGTCGAGTTACGACCATTCGCAGTTACGGCCAAAGCTCCCATAGAGCGGTCGTAAAGGCGGTCCCCGAGTTACGAATGCGACCCGCGCTTACAAACAGCACAGTCGCGTGTAACTAAATAGGATCCGAGTTACGAACAGTTCGAGTTACGGACCAAGTGTTGAGCGAGGAGAGCGGCCGTATCTAAAAGGGTGTCATAAGGAGGAGGGAGAAAAATTGTTCTTCCTGGCCTCTGAGGATAGAACAAGAAGCAATGGGCTTAAACTGCAGCAAGGGAGGTTGAGGTTGGACATTAGGAAAAAGTTACTATCAGGGGGTATGTCTACACTAGAAAGTTAGTTCGAACTAACGGACGTTAGTTCGAACTAACTTTCCTATGCGCTACACTAGCGCTCCGCTAGTTCGAATTTGAATCGAACTAGCGGAGCGCTTAGTTCGAACTAGGTAAACCTCATTTTACGAGGACTAACGCCTAGTTCGAACTAGCTAGTTCGAACTAAGGGCTGTGTAGCCCTTTAGTTCGAACTAGTGGGAGGCTAGCCCTCCCCAGGTTTCCCTGGTGGCCACTCTGGCCAACACCAGGGAAACTCTATGCCCCCCTCCCGGCCCCGGACCCCTTAAAGGGGCACGGGCTGGCTACGGTGCCCGTGCCAGGTGCAAGCCTGCCAGCACCCAGCTAGCAGACCCTGCACCTGGCACGGCACAGAGCCACCCACCCGATGCCCCCCAGCCCACCCCCTCTTGCCGGGACCAGGCTGGCGGCTCCCGGGAGCTTGCCCTGGACCGCAAGAGGCGGGCACCTTCCTGGGCTAGTGCGGACATCGTGGACCTCGTCCACGATCTCCGCACTAGGCACAGGAAAGTGGCCGTCTAGGGCAGGAGAGCTGCCAGCCTGGCCACCCAGGACCAGGTGTGCATGAAAATCAAGGGGGTCCACTGAGACCCCCGACACTGAGCCCTAAGCTTACAATGGCCGTCCTGGGTCAGACCAAAGGTCCATCTAGCCCAGTAGCCTGTCTGCCAACAGCGGCCAACCCTAGGGACCCTGGAGGGGATGGACTGAAGACAATGACCAAGCCATTTGTCTCGTGCCATCCCTCTCCAGCCTTCCACAAACTTTGGGCAGGGACACCACTCCTACCCTCTGGCTAATAGGACTCCATGGACCCAACCTCCATCACTTTATCTCACTTCCCTTTAAACTCTGTTCTAGTTGTAGCCTTCACAGCCTCCTGCAGCAAGGAGTTCCACAGGTTAACTATTTGCTTTGTCAAGAAGAACAACTTTCTCTTACTAGTTTCAAGCCTGCTACCCATTCCTTTCCTTTGGTGTCCTCTAGTCCTTCTTTATGGGAACTCAGGAAGAACTTTTCTGAATGCACCCTCTCCACCCAACCCCTGCTTTTAGAGACCTCTATCCTGTCCCCCCTCCATCTCCTCTTTTCTAAGCTGAACAGTCCCAGTCTCTGTAGCCTTTCTTCATCTGGGACCTGTTCCCAACCCCTGATCATGTTAGTTGCCCTCCCCTCTCCCAGCCTTTCTCTTCCCCTCTCCCACCTCCTTTTCCCAGTGTCCCCCAGTTTTGTTCAATAAAGACAGAGTCAATGTTGGAAGAAACGTTATCTTTATTTTGTACATCAATAAGAAGAGGGGCTAGGGAAGGGTAAGTGGAAGGAGGTGAGGGAGGAATGGGGTACGAGCCCCCGATGGGGAGGACTGGGCTGGCTCTGCAGGCTTCTGGGGGTGGAAGCTCTCCTGCAGCCCCCCAATTACTCCCTCTCCCCAGATGGCAGCCTGCGGCAAGTGCAGCCGGGCTGATGGCCGAGTGCTGTGATGTGCCCAGTGTGGGCACTCAGGGCACTCCAAGCCAGAACTTCTTTGGAAGCGGGGCACCCCTTAGAACTGTGTGTCCGGGGTGGGGGTCGGGACCCTTTAAGCGCAGCCCTCGGCTAGCCTGAGACAGCATCTCCATGCTCTAAGTCCTCCTTTTATGCCCTGCCGGCACTGCTTCCGGCCATCCTTAAGCCCTGTTCAGAGTCCACTCAATGTGGACTTACTAGTTCGAACTAGCAAAACGCTAGTTCGAACTAGTTTTTAGTTCTAGACGCGTTAGTTCGAACTAGCTTAGTTCGAATTAACTAATTCGAACTAAGTTAGTTCGAACTAGCGCTGTAGTGTAGACGTACCCAGGGTGGTTAAACACTGGAATAAATTGTCTAGGGAGGTTGTGGAATCTCCATCTCTGGAGATATTTAAGAGTAGATTAGATAAATGTCTATCAGGGATGGTCTAGACAGTACTGGGTCCTGCCATGAGGGCAGGAGACTGGACTCGATGGCTTCTCGAGGTCCCTTCCAGTCCTAGTATTCTATGATTCTATGAACCCTGTACAAGGAGACCTCACAATGAATATTAGCTCAGGAAGAATCTGATACATACATAGACATTAGCACAAGAAAAAACCTGCTAAATCACTGAGTGCATTCTCACAGCCTGAATGGACAAACCAAGATTGTTCTCCTTAGTTTATAATCCAGACCAGTTTTCAATTATTCAGTAGTGGGCCTTCCACCACTTCCCTGGGGGTACTACCATACAATGTGACAGACTAATCTGAGCACATGGCTTTGTGTTTAACCCAGTAACAGATACCATGGAAAAGTTGGATAGAGGAAATCATTTCCCAGACACAGGTTTCTTGATTGCATCAGGCAAAAGCAAAGTTTTATTACAGATACTTTTTCATCAGATGGTAAATTACCAACCACGGTACAGATAACTCAAGTAAGTAAGTATTGTAATTAGACACACAGAGAATTGCAAAAGAAAAGAAGCAAATAGCATAATAGGCAGGAAGGTGGACCAAAGATCAGATGGGCCCCTTAGAACAGAAGAGTTGATGTTAGAAACCTTGAGTAATTCTAAAGAGCACTTCTCCAACTCTGCCTAGGTCCACAGCGAATGCATTAGGTCAGTTCTCTCTTTGTCCGTGGGTGGTTCTTTGCTTGGTGGGTCTTGCACTGGAAGATGCTGGTTTCTCTGCTTAGTCACAGATCTTTCTGCCGTGTCCTACAGAGGGATAAAAAGAACCGTTACTTTCCTTAGAGAGGGTGTAAACCTTTCCTGGAAAGTGAGCGTTTGACAGTAGCTTCCCTATCATCCTGTTGCTGAGAACAGGACTAAAGAAACATTCCCCCTGATACCCGAAGTCAGTGCTCACCCTTCTCAGCAGGGTGGCAAGGCGGGACATGGGGGAGGCAGTGGGAAGAGGTAGAGTAGCTGTGGGATGATTTAATGACAACGCCTCCTCCTCCTGCGCATTTACCAGCTCCACTTCCGACACCGATCCCTCCTTCCGGAACACTGTGGCAAGGAAAGAATGTCTGGTGAGTGGAACAGCAGCCAACCCTGCAACAGCATTGTAGGTTCAATAAAGCCCTGCGACTACCTGTCCTCACCCACTACCAGTCCCGCAAGGAGCCAGGACCCAGCCCCTACACCTCCCTTGGCTTTCTGCCAGCGCCCTTGCTCACGACTTCCATGCAGCACAGCAACAGCACATCACTACAAGGCCAGCCGGTCTCCCTATTGGCTTTGCCCCCCAAAGGATGAATTAGCTGTAGGCTTCCATTGCCGGAGAGATTTTACACAGATTCTGCTCTGCACCTGGCTTCCAAACCAGGAAATCTTTGCCTCATTAATGAGCTGGCTGGTTTCAAAAGCAAATGGAGTTGGGGACATGCCAGGTGCTTTGGATAAAAGTAGGAGTGACTGAACTTTTCGCAAAAGCTCAGGCTACATCTTTATGCAGGGATGAGCATGTAGGTGTTTGCTTTATTCCCCACTGGGTCTGTAGCCTACATACATAATGTCACGCTGTCCTCCTTCCAGCAGGCAGCGGTAAGTGTGAATCTCCTGCTCCAGTCGGCATTTGACGTCCAGAAGGACCTTGTACTCGTGATTCTGGGACTCAATTTCTGCGCGCAAGTCAGACAGCTGCTGCTCCACACAGGTGATCTGTTGTTGTAACTGGCACAGGTGGGCGTTGTAGCGACTTTCGGTTTCAGCTAAAGAGGCTTCCAGGTTGTCCCGCTAAGAATTGAAGGAATAAAGCCACATGTACTTTAACCAGGCACCAAATTAAACCCATTTGGATGCAGAAAGCTGGATATTTCCAATGCAGAAATTAAAGCAAATTGTTGCTAACAGTCAGTTACATCATCACTGCTACGTAGAGGAAAGGCCTGGCTGGTCCCCTATTAGTCTAGAAATCCAGGTATCAGTGTGTCATAGTTGAGCTTTCATTGATGACAACATCCCTACCTGGCTAAGATGGGCTTGCAGATCAATCTCCAGGCACTGCAATTGACGTCGAAGTTCGGAGACCTGATTGTTGCACGACTCCACCTCCTGACCGCTTGTGATGACCTCACGATTCACCTCCTCAATCTGAGAAACAGACACACACAATAAAGAGCATCAGAGGGATTTTTAATTGTCCGGTGAGTCTAGTGAATGCACAAAGCAGTGGCTAACAATACATGTAAGACAGATGGGATGGGCAAGTTTTCTGCACACGGGAATGAATCCCATCTATTGATTGGAACTCCCCTTGTGATTCTAATGCTACGGCTCCTCACAGCCTCACCTGTGATTCTCCTTTGTCCTAAACTAGAGGTTCGCCCACTGTTCCGCCAACACACCTCAATAATGACATGTAGCAAGCCCTGTTATTCCAGGAGAAACATACACTGTGTGTACGCTGGGCCTCCTTCCCCTATGCAGAGGGCACTACACATCCAGGCAGATCATATTTAGAACATATGAAACAGGAATAAAATCTCCCCACAGTGTGCATATGTGATTCTGGAATAGCTCCTGCATTTTCACCTGAGGGAGTTATCATCATGAAGGACTTACCTTGCATTCATACCAATCCTCAACCTCTTTGCAGTTTTGAGCAATCATTGTTTCATACTGGCACCTCATCTCATCTAGGATTTTCTTCAGATCTGGTCCAGGACTGGAGTTGACTTCCACACTGACATCGCCAGTGGACTGGTTTCTCAAACAAATGATTTCCTGCAAAGATAGCCCAGATCGGCTTGGTTAAAAAGATTGAAAATATAAGTTGAGTTCTTTGGCGCGTGAGAGCAGCATGCCGCTGTCAGGGAGCCGCTAATCCTGATGCCCATTTCAGACACTCACAACACCTGTCTCTTCTCCACTGAGGACTTCCAAGCTAAATTCTACATTGAATGCTCCTGAGGTATAAAAACCAATGGGTATTTTCAGGGATGTGTGGTCGCTAATCACAGCCAATTAATATAATCTTGACTATTTTTACTTAGACAAAGGACATTTTTTATTCTTCATTTCCGCCTGGGACTTTGTATCCCTGGATCATGCATAAAGGCTGTTTTCCTATGATCATTTTTACATTACACTTTCCAATAGTTTATATTTTCACAACAGTTACCATTTGTGTGTGTCTTTTCTATACACCAAATCCAGTCAGCCCATTTTTACTGCCATGTTTGGTGCACACATCCCTTAGCAGAATTAAGTTTGATGAATGAAAGTCATTTCCCTGAGTAGGTTGCCACTAGTGTAACAGGCTCCCTTATCTTAGATCACCTTTTGACAAAGAAGTAAATTTTCAGGTAGATAAGTCACAATATATTGGCTCTTTCAATGTTTTTCCTTTTATATTTACATTTTCAGGGAATGGAGTGTGGTCCAGTGGTTAGAGCTCCTTGCCTTTTGTTTCATGGGTCTGCTACTGCATTTCCAAAAGATTTTGGACAAGATATTTCCCTTAACCATTTCTTGGATAGCCTGGCTTCACAACACAGCGAATAATACTAGCAACACAGGGATGTTCTAAATAGTGATTAGTTGCTTATGAAGGGTTTTGAGTTAAGTTCTGTGGATGAAGAATAGCAAAGAAGAGACAAGTGATATCATCAGCCATTGGCAAAGCTGCTGCATGGTTTATCCAACTCGCTGCTAGTGTCTGTGATAGCGCTCTCTCCTTCCCCTTTTACAGGGCCCAGGAGCTGCCAGAAGCTTCACATTCCTTCCCATGGTTCCTACATTGCTCCCAAACCTTAGGGGAAGGACTTAGCCTGCTTGCGACAAATACTCCAGCATAGGACCCACCATCCTTGTATGTTACATACGAATGAATATGATTAGGAAACGGGTTTGGAGAAAGGAGTAATACGGCTGCAATGCAGATCATATTCTATTGGCTGTAATGGCAGTATTCCATTCATAGTCTATTGGCTGTAATGGCAGTATTCCATTCATAGTCTATTGGCTGTAATGGCAGTATTCCATTCATAATCTATTGGCTGTAATGGCAGTATTCCATTCATAGTCTATTGGCTGTAATGGCAGTATTCCATTCATAGTCTATTGGCTGTAATGGCAGTATTCCATTCATAGTCTATTGACTGTAATGGCAGTATTCCATTCAGTCTATTGGCTGTAATGGCAGTAGTGTTGGGGGTTAGAATCAAATTCAGAGCCCCGCTGTAAGTAATATGCAACATACATTGTGTTAGCTCAGGAAATGGGACCCTACCTCCTCGTGGTTCTTCTTCAGACAGCACAGCTCTTCCTTCAGGCATTCGAGCTGCGCCTCCAGGTCAGACCTGCACAGGGTCAGCTCATCCAGAACACGGCGTAAGCCGTTAATATCAGCCTCCACACTCTGGCGAAGGGCCAGCTCAGTCTCATACCTACGCCATGGACAAGAAGCACAGAAAAGTCAGCCCCCGAGCCCACCGCTCAGGCCTCCTGGCAGGCTCTCTCGGATTATATTGAGTTTGCGTGTCCCTTCTGCCAATGTTACGTCTCTGTCTGGGCTTAAATAGAACACAGCCTGTCCGCTGTCCGGTCTCTCTGGGTGTTCAAAGGCAGGGTCTAGGATTTTGTGTTTGCTTCATAAAAGACCTTCTTTACTATACTGCTACAAGACCTCCGTTCTCTGCACTTGCCCTGGGGAATAATCTGAACTCTTCTTTTTTTTAAATATCGGTGGGCCGGACTCTCCACTGGTATAAATCTGTGTAGCTCCATTGCCTTCAAGGGATGCATGCAAACTTACATCACCTGTCCCTATATTTTAGCCCCCTCAAGCCTCACAACCAACTCTTTGCTTCAAACTCTCTGTCCTAGAAATGCCCCTCTTCTGGGCACTTCTAATATCAAAGACAGAAGGCACATGTCAAATTCGAGACCACAACCTGTGAGATCTCTTATTCTCCTACATTGGTCTTTATGTATCCATTGATGTCTTGTACTCTGCTGGGATTATTGGCTCTTTCAGTGGGATGTATAACGGTTTGACTTGTGTGTGTACAGTGCTCGCACAATGGGGTTCCGGGCCTTCACGGAACTTAATAGCTGCTGCTCTAATACAAATAATTTATAATAATAAAATCCCCCACCCCTTGGGAGATTTCTTACTTTGGGAATAGGATAAAAGGGGAAAGTGGCAAATGGTTGTTTTTTGGGTTTTTTGTAGAGAACGGTACTCACTTCAGTCTGAAGTCATCAGCTGCCATCCTGCTGTTATCAATGTTCAGAATGATCTTGTTGTTGTCAAGGGTTGCACAAACAATCTGGAAAAGAAGAGGGTCCAGGAGACTCTCAGCCCTTAAGTCTCTTCACACACTTACACTCAGTGTCACATTGCAAATTTCAGTCTCCGTACTCTCCCAGTATTCAATTTCCGATTGAGAGGAAGCACAGAAGATTTCAGATCTCAGGAGAAAAATTTGAGAAATATCCGAGTGTTTGCAATGAAATAGATAAAAGGAATAAAGTTGCAAAAATACAGTTAAAATACTAGCGACTTTGAAATTATACTTAGTGCTCTCTGGTACCTCCTATAACAAACCTCTCATTTTCAAAGTTGGTCTAGAGTTCATTCAAACCCATTGGTGACAACGTATTATATTTTTCTTATTTTTTAGGGGAATATTCCTCTTCTCCACCCCTACTTTCTATAGAAGCTCAAACTTGGTTGAAATATAATTAACATTTTAATTAAAATCTGGGAAAACTGATGATAAGATAAAAGGTAATAATGAGGATATTTCAGTAGATTAATGAATGAATTTATCTTTTCAGCTTTGTTTTGGTCATAAATATATTAAAACATATTTTCTCAGCTGTATTCCCCAAGGTAAGATCTTCACTTGAGCCTGTGTTCAGATCCTGTTGCGGTTCAGAGAGGCATTATTTCACTTTTGTAAAATGTTCTTTGCAGACATAAATTTAAGGCAACTGCTCTTATGAATATGAGTGAGGGTGTGAAAACTCCTGAGTCCGTTCACAATCAGCCTTTTCTGGGCCAGGCTTGTACAAAGAGGAAAAGGTTACATAGGCAGGGAACAATCTAGACCTGGTCAGTGCACGTGCAGCAAATGTGTAACGGGATATTTACCTGATTTTGAAGATCTTCTATTTCCTTGTGGTAGCAGCTGTAGTCCTTTGGTAAACCAGAGTGCCCATGCTGGGCATACCACTCCCTGATTTTACACTCGAGGGCAGCGTTTTCTTCCTCCAAGCATCGCACCTTGTCCAGGTACGAAGCCAGGCGGTCATTGAGGTTCTGCATGGTCAGCTTTTCATCACAGGTGACAAATGCACCATCTCCACAAACACCACCGCCAAGAAAGCCACCACCGACTGCAGCACCAAAGCCACCACCAAAACCACCTCCATAGCCACAATGGGAAGCACCACCGCTCAACCCAACACCAGGACAACCCCCACAGCTGTATCCTGGGAGACCTCCACCGAAGACACCTCCACAGCTACCTCCAGAAAAACTACCAGCACCACCACTAAAACTCCTGCACGAAAAGCCTCTACCACTGCCTAGCCCACAGGAGCCATATCTCCCAGAAGAAACGGAAGAGATCTTTCCTGCACCACCACCTCCAACCACGCAGCTACCACCACTACTCCTCCCTTTGGTAGTGAGAGTAACAGTCTGCTTGGTGCTGTAGCTCATAGTGACAGCAGTTAAGAATCCAACCCAAAGCCCAAAGCAAGAGGCACAGCTTGATACAAATTCAGACTGCACATTTTCTGTCCTCACGATCACTATTTATACCTTCCCCAGTGGGAGTCACCAATAGGGTGTTTCTTCTTCCCATGGGGATGGCTAGTCTTGCTGTTTATGCCAAGGATAATTCCCCAAAGGCAGTTCCCCTCCAGAAATCCCGGTACACAAGGACGTTAATTTACACTTTAGCAGCTAGTTCCAAATATACACTCACAATGATATTCCATGAATCATCAGCTTTTTTTTATGATGAATATTTTACAAGAAGAAGCCAGGAAAAACACTGCCCTAAATTATATACAAGGAAGAAATAATGCAACTTCTTACAACAGAGTGCGCTTTATCTGTTATTATTTAATTTCAATTGTTTTACTTTACTAGCCTGTTTTCCATATGAGGTGTTAGGGTGTAGACATAGAAGATCAAAATAAATGAATGAATAAATATGTAGTCATGCTTTAGTAAAGTGAAAACCATGATCAACCTCTTAATGGAAAGATCTGAGACACCGTGACACAGATATTCAGATCTTTTCTTGGTACATTGGTGGATCTGAAGTTCAGTACACTTCTAATACATAAAATTGTTAAATTGTGGCAGTTGAAGAAGTGGAGCAGGGGTTCCCAAATATAGTCCATGCATCCCAATGAGCCACAAAGAACACTTACATGTAGTCTGTGGAGAGCTGGCTTATTAATTGGTTCCTCCTTCACCTTGGGTTAAGCTGGAAACGGTCATTAAAATAAGTGAAAAATTTGTGAAATACTTTCCTAATATTACTTTCCCCGTATGAGCAATTGCTGTAGTTGCCACCAGGTTGTTTTGTGCCTCTGAGTTGAAGGGAAGATGTTCCATGCAGTGGTGAATGGGTGTGGGGTTGTGTATGGCCAATTTTTCTGTTAATATGTGTGTATGGAAAAATTCTGGAATTTATGATATAGAGAATGTAATGTAAAACTGTATTGCTGATAGTGCCAGGGGATGGACTAGATGTGACCAAATAGGTCTTTTCCAATACTAATGTCTACAAATCTATACTGAGCAAGAAATTAAAGTGGGAAGAGCTGTCCTCATTTCTGAACGTCATAGTAACTGGTGCCAATACATTCTGATTTGCTCCGAGAGCGCGGGCAGCAGTACCGCTGTGATACGCAGCTGAAAACTAGAAGAAGATCTAGAGAACTGACATACTACTCAAAAGGCCAGTAAGGATACGTCTACACTAGCTCGTTAGTTCGAGCTAGGTAAAGTAATGAAGGCAAGCGGAGTTGCAAATGAAGCCCGGGATTTAAATATCCCGGGCTTCCTTTGCATGTTCCCGGGGGCCACCATTTTTAAATCCCCCTTAGTCCGAACTCTGTGCCTGCGGCTACACGCGACACAGAGTAGGTAGTTCGAATTAAAGATCCTAATTCGAACTCCCGTTACTCCTCACTCTACGGCGCCCGGGAACATGCAAATGAAGCCTGGGATATTTAAATCCTGGGCTTCATTTGCAACTCCGCTTGCCCTCATTACCCTACCCAGCTCGAACTAACGAGCTACTGTAGACGTACCCTAACATCCTAATGCTAAAATCCTTTTCTTTTCAAGCGCACAAAGGTGCACGTTCCCTAATAGATGGACATTTATAAGCAGCTATTCATTGTAATTAGACTTTGTCTCACCTTCCCTTCCTCCCCAGTGAGCACTGTAAGGGAGAAGTTGAGATGAACCCTCATTTATATAGATTGTGCTGCTGTTAGAGAAGGTGTCAGCTGCCACTCCAGAAAAGAGGGGCTTCTTTGCAAAATTAGTAGGATTATTTACACCCAGCCAGAATCAGTCAGCTCCCAGAGGGACAGGAACTCAGGAAAGAAGCAGAACTCCCCACCCAGCTGCTAAGGGCCTGGGAAAGGCGGCCAGAGGGGCGGGAGGGAGAGGGGGAAGTTGCCATCAGGAATCCTTTTCCCGGCTGCAGAGTCCATCTCCAGGTTCAGGGAGCTCCTGTAGGGAAAGGACAAGTCCAGGCATTGGGGGACAAGAGATTCTCTAGCATGAGATATTATGCTAGGTTCTGCAAGCCCTAACATAGGCTATGTCTACACTGCAGAGTTTTTTTTGAAAAACAGTTGTTTTTCCAAAAAAAAAAATCCCTTCACTTATGTCCACACTGAACTTGTGTTCTTTCAAAAAAAGGTTGAAAGAACACAGGAGGTTTTCCGACATTGGTAAACTTCTTTCTACGAGGAAGAACCCTTTTTACAAAAGAGCTCTTTCAGGAAAAGGTGTGTGTGGATAGGGAAGAGGGAGTTCTTTCAAAAGCAGAGGAAAGAGGAAAAAGCACAAGTGCCCTAGTGGCCACTCCATCCACAGTAATCACAGCTTAAACACAAGATAGCGTCCATTCAGTGTGGACTTTAGTTTTCGAAAAAGCAGATCACTTTTTCGATGTGCTTTGGCAGTGTGGACTTTCTCTTTCAGAAGTTTTTTCAGAAGATCTCTTGTGGAAAAGCTTCTTCCGAAAGAAGCCTGCAATCTAGACATAGCCATATTTAGGAGCATTCAGAAACTCTCTGGGGGTATGTCTACACTAACCGGAGTTGCAAATAAAGCCCGGGACTTGAATTTCCCAGGCTTCATTTGCATGTTGCCGGGCGCCGCCATTTTTAAATGCCGGCTAGGTCGGACTAGGTAGTTCGGATTAGGCTTCCTATTCCGAACTACCTGTACACCTCGTTCCTACTTGAAAGTAGGAATAAGGGATCTTTCGGAAAACGGTTTATTTTCTGCAAGATCCCGTCTAGACTGGCGCTTTTCTCCGGCAAAACCCCGGGCCGGAAAAAAGCGGCAGCCATGTTCATGCAAATGCCGCGGGGGATATTTAAATCCCCCACGGCATTTGCAATTCCGAAGTGTCTCATTAGCATCCCTTTTGTGGAAAAGGGTGCCAATGTAGACACAGCCTCTGTGTAAGGAGAGGCTAAATTCATATATCATGTTGCCGTGCTGAAAAAGGGATTCCATAGAAATAAGGGTTCCTCCAAAACTTCTTGCCATTGTAAACACCTAATGCTCCAAGCCCTTCTCTTCTAGGATCTGAAGGACAGTCCCTCCACATTCACACCTCTCAACCATCTCCAGTTTGCCACTAGGAATAGCTGTCTATATTACGCATTTGTATGGCTCTCATCCCATAATATGCTTCCCAAATATTTATGGGCTAATCATCATCCCATTTGTATAAATAAGGAAACTATGACCCCCCTTGAAGTGGATTGATTTATTTAGATTTTAAATGACAAAAGGGACATCTATCACAAGCCTCTAGGTGCCCTGCCACATTCGTTAGTTATACCATACATGGGAACCCCCAATAATCAGTGTACAGGCAGATGAAGTGACTTCCTCAAGGTCACAGTATGAAGCTGTGTCAGAGCCAAGAATTACATGCACTCCTGAATCAGTCAACAGTGCCTTAAACACAAGCCCATCCTCACTTCAGAAATGTGCCCTATTCACTCCCCAAGCGCCAGTCAGCAAAGACACAGTTCCGAGGAAAGCTGTAAAGAGGAAAAACAGCTTTTCATCGTTTGTACTTTGGAGTATAATTGGAGTCAGGGTGAGGCTCTGAGGCCAAACAGAAATTAATGTAATACTTTTATTGCTTTGGTTATGCTGTGTGGGCTCCCTGAAGGAATTACCCAGGAGCTGTCTACCAGATACAGCTTATGTGGATGGAGTAACATTCAGTTCCCTCTTTCAGGAATATAATTTCAGCATTATAGAGTTCCACTTTCTTGTCAGCACAGCAAATCTTGCCTGAATTACTTGCAGCGCAAACAAGGAAACATTGTCAATACCACATTGAGGCCTGATTTACGTTAGGAGTTTAGGTCGAACTTAGCCGCATTAGGTTGATTTTCCAGACGAAGCCCGTTCTGTTGACTTTGAGGGCTGTTAAAGTCAATTTTGGTACTTCTGCTTTTCACAAGGGCTACATCTAGACTGGCATGATTTTCCGCAAATGCTTTTAACGGAAAAGTTTTCCATTAAAAGCATTTGCAGAAAAGAGCGTCTAGATAGGCACAGACGCTTTTCCGCAAAAGCACTTTTTGTGGAAAAGCGTCCATGCCAATCTAGACGTGCTTATCCACAAAAAAGCCCCGATCGCCATTTTCGTGATCAGGGCTTTTTTGCGCAAAACAAATCTGATCTGTCTATACTGGCAATTTTGCGCAAAAGCTTTGCCCAAAAGGAATTTTGCCCGAATGCGAACAGCATAGCATTTCCGCAAGAAGCACTGATTTCAGACAGTAGGAAGTCAGTGTTCTTGCAGAAATTCAAGCGGCCAGTGTAGACAGTTGGCAAGTTTTTCTGTAAAAGCAGCTGCTTTTGCAGAAAAACTTGCCAGTCTAGACGCAGCCAAGGAGTATCAGTAAATTCAGTTGTACATGGTCGACTTTAGGGTAATGCAGATGCAGCGCAGTGAGAATCAACAGTTCTGGCATCGGGGAGGTATCCCACAGTGCCCCCGTGTGACCACCCTGGTCAGCATTTTCAACTCTCCAGATGCACAGGAAGAGACCTGGGGAAATTTGAATGTAATTTCCTGATTGGCCAGCGTAGCGAGCGGACCTCAGAGCAGGCAGCACACCTGGCCAAGAGTTCCCAGGGTTGCAAACAAGCACCAGCATGGCATGGGCAGGAGATCCTGGACCTCAGTGCTGAGTGGAGAGAGGAATCAGCTCAGGCAGAACTAAAAAGCAACAAAAGAAACATAGATATGTATGCCAAGATCGGACAGCACATGGTGGAAAAGGGACCCAGGGCTCAGGAGTACCACGTGAAGATAAAGGAGCTCAGGCAGGCGTACCGGAAGACAGAGGAATCTGTGGATACCTCCCAAGTGACTCTTCAGTGACTCAACAGAGTGACTGAGGAGGAGGATGGTCACCAGGCAAGCAGAGCACCGGGTCTCACCGACAGCCAGGACCCTTTCTATAACTTTGGAGCCAGTCCCCTCCTCCCAGGACACCTCGTTGCCAGACCCTCCACTTCTGAGGAGTTCACATTTGGAATCGTGCTACAAATGGGTTAAGGCCATGGGGTGTGGTAGCCACTGTGCCCACACAGCAGGGGCTCCCCGACCAGCTTGTTCTGGAGATAGAGCAGTAATCCTCCCTTTGCACATCTCCATAAAACAGCCAGAGTGGCACTCCTTAAGCCTTCTCGCAAGGTTGCTGGGGACGCCGGCCTTCTACCGTCCTCCACAGCAGGACGCCTTCCTCGCCAAGCCCGCAAGGAAGAGGTCTGGCATCACTGCAGCGTAAGGTCTGGTTTCTGGCCACATTCCGTCAGCATCTGCTCCCTATCCCTCTGGGCACCCTCCCCCTTCCCATTGACAGTCTCTTTAATTGCACTTTCTGGAGGGAGGGGTGCCAAATACACGGACACTACATGAGCCCCTGCCCAGCCCCTCTGCTACAACACTTGGCCCCCCTTTGCAAATGCAGACACTTGCCTAGCTGTGGGAGCTGCTGTTTGCAAGCACAGTGTCACACATGTTTCAAAGAAGAAACAAAAGAGCGAGCCCCGACCTGTCCCTTACTGTGCCTGCCACCAAACCAAGTTCAGCTGCTCCCTTAACATCACTGGGGTATACCTGCTGCATAGTGGGTGCTTAAAAGCATAACTTTGGCCGTGTACATAACACATGCCTGTTATCTTAGACCTGTGGTTCTCGACTGGTGGTCCATGGTGACTTTTACAGTGGTCCACAGAAACATTGTCCAAAGTCACACGGTGTGGGCAGGCACCAAAAATCTGTTAGTAAGAAATAAATTTCAAACCAAAATGTTCGTTGTCTGCTCTTTTTTATCATGTCTCAAAAAGGAGGTGGTCCACGAACATTTTTTGATTGGCCTGGTGGTCCGTGGACTGAAACAAGTTGAGAACCACTGTCTTAGACAGATGTTCCTTTATGCTAAGAGATTAGGTTCAGCGTTTCACAAGGTATCTCCTATAAAGTCTGTCCTTCACGTTTCATTATAGCAGGTGCAACAGCTAGCCTGCTACCCACTTCCCGCAGGCTGCCTCCTTCAGCTGTGTGGCTAGCATAGATCCAAAGACAAAAATGTAATCCAGGCGACACGTTCAATGAGCACATGCAATCCACTCGCTTGGACAGGGCGCAGTTCCATGAGTGGAGAATGCTGTTGCAAGAAATGCAAACAGAGCATGAGGACGGGAGAGCATGCAGGAAACGCGACGTGAAGACACAGGAGAACGTCTTGAGAGTCATGGTGGAACGGATGACATGCCTGGTAGACTCATAGGAGAGCCAGATGCACATTCAGCCTGCAGGGATATGTCCCAGAACAAAAAGCTTTCATTTTCACACCTGTGTGCTTGCTGAACAGAGGAATTGTAATACATCGCTATCCCTTATCCCCACCCCAGCCCAATCCCCGCATGCCTGAAGTTTCCACCCTGAGCTCCTTTTCTGTCCTTGTGTTCCCTTTAATAAAAACGCCGGATTTCTCAGCAACAGTATCGTTATTGCTTGAGTTGCATGCGGAGGAGGGTTTATAGGCAAGCAGACCTTAAGAGCAACACGCATGACTGTCATACCACTGCCTGGCCGTTCACAAAGCTGTTTTTCAAAGCATCTCTGATTTTCAGTGCCCCTCAATATGCTCTCCTTATTGCCCTGGCGTCTGACTCATCATGATTAGTAGCTAGGAGTTGTGTGTGGCCCCCCACACACGTACCATGGCCTACAATTTTCTCCTTTACTTTTACAGATATTACGGAGCACACAGCAGGCTGCTACGACAATGGGGATGTTGCTTTCACTGAAGTCTAACCTAGTCCATCAATTGCAAAACCCTTCCTTTAAACTTCCAAAAGCACATCCTACCACCATTCTGCACTTGCTTCGTCTGTAGTTGAACTTCTCCATACTGCGGTCCAAGATGCCTGTGTACGGCTTCATGAGCCATGGGAGCAAGGGGTAGTCTGGATCTCCAACGATCGCTATTGGCATTTCAACACCTCTGATGTTCATTTTCCAGTCTGGAAAGAAAGTGCCATCTTGCAGCTTCCTGAAGAGACCAGAGTTTCTAAAGAGGCACCTTTCCTGACCAACCCACAGCAATGTCGGTGAAATGGCCTTTGTGATCCATCAGTGTCGACAGCACCATCAGGAATTACCCCTTGAGGTTTATGTACTCTTTGGCAGAGTGGTTGGGTGCCATGATAGGATGGCGTTTCGTGCCCCACCCCATTGTGACAAAGCCCTCCACTATGTCCTGCGTGTTTCCCAGAATCACTGCACTTTGTAGCAGAAGGGTATTGATTGCCTTAGCTACTTGGATCACAGCAGTCCCCACTGTAGATTTCTCCACTCTGAACTGATTTCCATCTGATTGGTAGCTGTCTGGCATTGCAAGTTTCTGCAGGGCTATTGCCACTCGCTTCTCAACCGTCAGTGCAAGTCTCATTCTGGAACTGTGCTTCATGGCGGGGGAAAACAATTTGCAAACTTCCACCAAAGTGGCCTTATTCATGTGAAAGTCTTGCAGCCACTGTGGATCATCCCACAGCTGCATAACTATGTGGTCCCACCAGTCTGTGCTTATCTCGCAGCACCAGAACCGGGATTCCACTGTGTCAAGGATCAACTGCCACCAGCATCTGCCAATTGCTCAACTCAAGTGCTTCACACAAGCGTCTGTTCATGGCTTCCTCAAATTCTTCCTCATTCCGGAGGACCCTGCATATGCTCTGGACATACTGCAGTATAAGGTGCGACATATTTGATACGATTACCATAGTACAGGAACGGGGAACCTTTTTTGGGTCAGGGGTGGTTGACCCCCAAGCTAGTAGTTTCTGTGTGATCCAGCCCCATGGTGGAACAGCAGTGTGGGGGTAGAGTGCCAGTGCATGCTCCTCAGTGCTGTAGGGGAGCCGTGAACATTGGGGGCAGGATTCAGGCAAGCTGGGGGCCATAGGTACCTCACCCCTGCCATAGCACTTTGCCGCTGAACGAAGTCCATGCATACCCTGCTATTGCATCTACATGGCTAGCCAGAGGGAAAAGGGCACAAAAATTGTTTGCGGTTGCTTTCAAACACAGGGGAAGAGATGAGATAAGTGCATCATGGGATGCTAACGACAAGAACCTAGAACCACCTCCTGCACTGTTTTGGTCCAATCAATCACTGGGAGCGTAACTTGGAATGCAAAAGGGCAGATACAACCAGGGGATAGCTATCCACAGTGCATTGCTGTCAATGGTAATGACCCTACTGGGGATGCACTTCATCAAATTATTGCACACAGTAGGGACATGTACCTTCGACTTTACAAAATTGGATGCTAAAAAGTCGACCTTAAAAAATTCGACTGTATCTCATATGTAGACATGGCCTCGGAATTGTGCTTTTGTAGTTGACTAAAGATTCTAGATCAGAGAGGGAAATCCATTTATGTCTGTTAGTCAGGTCAATAACTTGGTCTCTCTCCTGCTCTCTGTGATAGCAAACTACCCTTTTGCTTCCAAACTTGCACCGTCACGTGCTACTGTTTTGCCCACCAAAATGATTATTAATTTGCTGCTGCACCTAACGACTGATGGTGGTTTATAACAGCGGGCAGAGATACTTTTCAGGGCATCTCTCTCCCTTTCTCTGTCTGGTTCCTTTGTTCATCAAAACTCCGCTGCAGAATATTATCTCTACGCTCCAGGTGCTCCATAAGGAGGGTGTGTCCAAGACAGCAGAGCTTTGCTTTCATAAGCCGGGCTTCCGTGATGGTTCTGCAGCCTTGTTATACATGATTTTATCTTGTCGCTTGTCATAATTACCTTATAGAATTTGCATAATAGCTACCCGGCGTCGTCAATTACATTTTTGCAGTTCTTTGATGTGCAGACAGAGAATAAGTTGGAAATCAGTACTCTATGGTAAAAGTGACTTTAATTGTTGCGTGTGGGTGTGGGATACCATGCAAACTGCTCCTTTGGTGTTGCAACCTTTCCGATTCAGACCATGCTTTTTATCTGACTAATGATTCGCTGGTCAGTAAGGATCATGTCTGACAAAATTCCAGGAAGGTAAATTAAGTCCTTACCCTGCGGAATTGGACAACATCAATTACGGTCCTAGGTCTTAAATATGCCTTCGAAGGTGCAGGGTTTGTACATTTCTTCAGTTTCATTCACAGCGATAGTTCAGAGCTTTGAGCTGTCTCGGCACACTTCCTAGCGATGAAGTGAAGGTCTGGCAGAGCGTGTGCAGCAAGAGCAGAATCATCAACTCTAAGAAGCTCATCCTTAAACTCCTCGGTTCCTTTTCTAAAGGGTTTCACTTGCTTGCAGAGTCTGCTGATATTTCACGATGTAATTAAAATTCCTGGCATTTACATCACTGGGAGCATGATCGATCATCCTGGCAAAGAAGAGTCCAAAGAGACTTACATTAGGGAATACCAGGAAGAATGAAGTGGGATGAAAGGCCCAGCTGGTTCACCCTCCTTTTCTATTTTCCTGTTGGGAGCTGGGTGCAGTGATGGATTGTAACAGGAGACAATGTCAGAGCCTGCAGCTGAACAAGAGAATGTCCTGGCAGAGCACCGTGTGAATGAGGAAAGTGAGCAACAGAGCTGGATAGATGCCCAACTTGGTGTTTCTTCTGAAATGTCTTTTATTTGTATTTAATATTTTATTTAAAATAACGTACAATACACTTAGGTTGTTCATGAGACTGTCTCATAGCGTACAGCATTTAGAGCTGCTGATAATAATCAAGTGTTAGAGTAGATGAAGACACTAGATAGGAAGAGTTAGAAAATATAACGGTTATTTATTATGTCTATAACAGTACAGTATATAAATACAGACAAGAGATCTGCATAATAAAACAGACTTTTACATCATATCATAAAATACTCCAGTATTCAAAAACATCTTCGCGATCGGGGCTTTTTTGCGGAAAACAAATCTGAGCTGTCTACACTGGCCCTTTTGCGTTTAAAGCATTTCCGGAAAATCATGCCATTCTAGACGTAGCCCAGGAGTTAAGTAGAAACACTCAGGGAGAGAAAGCCTGTCTAGCCAGGGCCCACAGAGGGCCTGTCTTCTGTGACAAATTCAGCTGGCTAGCTCCCTTAGTCTTCCACCACTTTATCTGATCTGTCACCAGAAGTTTTTATTCTATGAGTCTTCTAAATCCCAAAATTCTCTTGGTTGCTATATGCCAGAGGGGGTCTTGCTTCCTCTGTTGTTGTGTTAGAGTCAAGATACCACCCTACCCTACTTCCTCAGTCCACACATTCTGATTGCCAGCTGGAGTCAGAAAGATAATCCCTCCCAATTTACAGTATAATTAGGCAATGGAATTACATTTATCATGAAAATTGTATACTTTCCTCAGAAACATCCAGCACTGGCCACTGTCATAGGCCAAGTCTACACTGGCGGAGAAAATTGATGCAAGATACACAACTCCCGCTATGTGAATTGCGTAGCTGGAGTCGAAGTAACTTGCACCCATTTTCTGGGGCAGCCCCACAGCATGAGGTCAGCGTTCCAGTAACCTCCTTTAATCCTCATGACAGTGAGGAATACCTGTGCCGACAGGGGTGCCCTCAGTGTTCAATTTAGTGGGTCTTTACTAGACCTGCTAAATTGAACCGCGGAGCATCAATCCTCCGGCAAGTGGAGACGTGGCCATACATAAGAACATAAGAACTGCCATACTGGGTCAGACCAACAGTCCATCCAGCTCAGTATCCTGTCTTGATGACAGCAGCCAAAACCAGATGCCCCAGAGGGAGGGATCACAACTGGTAACCCTCACGTGATCCCTCCCCTGTCACCCACCTCCAGAGAAACTGAAGCTAAGGACACCATTCCTACCCATCCTGGCTAATAGGACACCATAACACATCCATGAATGTATCTAGCTCTTTTCTGAACCCTGTTAAAGTCCTAGCCTTCACCACATCCTCCTGCAAGGAGTTCCAGAGGTTGACTGTGAGCTGAGTGAAGAAAAACTTTTTGTTTGTTTTAACCCTGCTGCCTATTCATTTCATTTAATGACCCCTAGTTCTTATATTGTGGGAATAAGTAAATAACTTTTCCTTATTCACTTTTTCCACACTAGTCATGATTGTATAGACCACTATCATATCCCCCCTTAGTGTCTTCTTTTCTAAGATGAAAAGTCCAACTCTTACACTGGATACCAGACTAAGAAGATAAATACTATCTTCCAAATAGTAATAGATAGGTAGCTGTGTTTGTCTGGTCTAGCTGAAACAAAAAACAGGACTATGTAGCACTTTAAAGACTAACAGATGGTTTATTAGGTGATGAGCTTTCAGAAGTGGGTCTGGCCCACAAAAGCTCATCACCTAATAAACCATCTTGTTAGTCTTTAAAGTGCTGCATAGTCCTGTTTTTTGTCTCCCAAATATGATCATTTCTTTGTTCCTCTGGGCAGAGTTTATTCTGTGTTAGAAGCAATGCTTAATTCCTGAGCAGAGGAAAGTGCCATGGACTCCTTTTTCTTTTCTAGGATGTGCACTTATTATAGTTTAGAAACCTTTTCTACTTTGCGGTGAACTTCTTTTCTTTTATTTCAGTTATGATGTAATAATTAATGATCTAATTCTGCAGCTTGTTACACCAGTTTTATGTTCATGAAAAATGATTTACATGCATTGAATTATCTTGTAAGACCAGTTTAACAAAGTAGAGATCAGGCTTGATGCCAAAATAGTTCATTTTGATTTCTAAACTCTGAAGACTGTCAAACGCTAATTTTAGTAGATGTAGTTGGAGTAATAAATCACTAGGGCTGTGTCTAGACTGGCAAGTTTAACTACAGGCTTTTGTCAACAGAGATTTTGTCGACAGATACTGTCAACAAAGCTTCTGTCGACAAAGAGCGTCTAGACAACATCCAGTTCTGTCGACAAAGCAAGCCGCTTTGTCGACATGAGAGTGTAGACACAAAGGACAGGGTCAATGCAATAGCACCTTCTGTTGACAAAACTCTGTCAGCAAAAGGCATTATTCCTCGTAGAATGAGGTTTACCACCGTTGACAAAACTGCTGAGTTCTGTTGAAGTTATGTCGACAGAACTCGGCGGTAGTGTAGACGCAGGTATAGTTTTGTCAACAAAAGTCCACTTTTGTCGACAAAACCCTGTAGTCTAGACCAATGTTTCTCAACCTTTTTTTGCTCATGCCCACCCCCCTTTTTTTGCTCTGAGCCTCGTTTACCTCTGTGGCCCCTCTCATAGCTGCTGTTAATTGGAAAAAAAGGTCCATAATTTACCTAATGTTCTGTTTTTTCCATGTGGCCCCCTAGAGGTAGGGCGTGGCCCCTGGAGAGCCGTATGGCCCACGGTTCAGAACCATTGGTCTAGACACACCCTTTGTGAGCAAAGATCATTTTCAGGTATGAACATGTTTTTAAAATTAGCTAAACATTGAGCAGGGGCATCAACACTGTCACCCTCTGACACACAAAAAATAGTCACTTTTTTGCCTAGAGAGGAGATGGATCTTGGTCCTGTAAATAACAGCTGGAAGGCAGGATGGTTCTGTATATCAAAGATCTCTGTTTGCTCTAATCTTCCCCTGCCTCTTTAAATTCTCCTCATTGCCATTTCTTCCTGGTCCCAGCAGCTGCCTTTCCGGCTCATTGTGCACTATTGCTCCTCCGAGAGCCGTTCCTGCATGTCAAGGCTGTTCCCCACTCTGGCATGATGAATGCAGAAGTTGGGGCCCACAAGAGCACTCCAAAACTTCGCCTCTACAGGCTCTGATCAGAAAAAAACTCCCCCCCCCCCCAAAAAAAATCCTAATACCTATATTTTGGGGAATCCGCTGCCACTATCAAGTGCTTTTGAATCCACAAAGAGGGGTGGACACTTGAAATCAACCCCAGAGGTACCCCAAGCCCTTTTTCCCTAAAAGAGTTTTAAAAAAGAAAGCGAGAAACAAGCTGCAGTCTGTGGTAGCTGATCCCTCAGTCAGGCATGCAGATACACACAGACAGACCTTCCAGGACACAAAAATCAACCAATTAGAAAAAAATTAGAAAAAAGAAAAAAACTTTCATCATCAAAACAAAACTACAGTTGCAAGCATAGCAAAGTGGCTAGATGGAGAGAGCCACCAATTGATATAGATCAGTGTGTCCCAATTTTATTTGGCTATAGAACCCTTTTAAACTCAAAAGAATTTTGCAGAACCCTGAATCACAGTCTCATATATGGAGATGAAAAAGTAGACCACAAATAAGTAAGGTAGTAAGAAACAAATGCTAACCAGAGTCAACATTTAGTTTAATTGCACATATTTAAAAACAAAAATCACATTTAATGTGTACAAAAAAAAGCTCAAAAACTAATATGCATTAAATATTAATTATTATTTTTAATCATAAAATGTTATGGCAATGGAATTTTCTCGCTAAACCTTATTTTCACTTCACGGGGGGGGTTCCGCAGAACACCATTTGGGAAACACTGATATAGACACTAAGGGAAACCCCCTGGGCTAAAACTTAGTTACAAAAGGGGAAAAAAAAAACACTTAAGCTCAGACATTATTTCCAAATCCCAAACAAGGAAAACAACAAATCCTGACGGATTATCTAAACTTTTCCCTGACACATTTTAAGAAGTCTGTTCTTGGAGAGAGAAGTGTCTCCCATCTCCCTCAGTCTTGGAAGAAACTGCTCTAAAACTCAGACAAAGAAGAAAAAATGTCTCTTTTCCAGTATGGAATTCCTACCTGTATTGTTACTGGCTGACCACCCAATACCTGGCTATACCTATATGGCAGCCCGTCCATATAGGTGAATGAGGCAGTCGCCATGGGTGCCAAGTTAAATGGGGCGCCAAATGGTGGCGTAATATCATTGAGGGGTTTGGAGGTGGGGGCACCGATTGCATGGTTCGCCTAGGACGCCAGTTGCTAGCAGCTAGTCTAGGGCTGGTGTCACGTTACCAAATTTGAGGGGAGCAGCCAGATCGCTGCTGCACCCATAGGTGGGGGTGTTGGCCCCAAAAATGGCATAGAAGGGGGCCATGTGAGGTATTGAATAGGAGCTTATTGTTTGCTGATCCTGTGTACGCTGTTTATGTGAGTGTATAATGTCTGTGTGTGTAGGTAGGAATCTGTAATCTGTGTGAAAGCTGAATATTTCTCTGAATGTGGTTGAGCATTGCTATGGACAGGCTGATTAGCCAGGCCCTGTGCGACAATGGCACTTGATGGGCCAAAGACACACCTAAAGCATGAGGGTGGAGACCTAAGAGCGGCCAGCAGAGAGAGGCCGCTGGCCAGGTGACCTGCTGATACAAGAAGAGGCCAGGAAGGAGTATAAAGAGGCCATGTGGTCGATGCCATTTTGTTCTCAGCTCAGCACTTCATCCCAGAGGCAGCATTGCAGGGATCGAAGAGACCTGTGAACCCATCCTGATGCTAGGATGCGCAACAAGAACTTTTAAACCGGCAGCTGTAACATCTCTGCTAGAGCCTGCATCGAGGACTGGGGGATTCGGTGCATGTAACGTACTGTACTTTAATAACCTTACTCTCATGCTTTTCTTTCTTGTGATAATGAACCTTTAGATATAGATTCTAAAGGATTGTCCCAGCGTGATTTGTGGGTAAGATCCAGAGGGTAAATTGACCAGGGATCTGTGGCTGGTTTCTTGGAACCGGACAGAACTGGTTCGGGGTAGGTGGGATTGGGTGCTAGGACCCCCCACCTGTGTATGAGGCCCGGGGCCATCTGGGGCACGGATATTGCTGGGGTGTTGGAGGGGTTTTGCTCGTGAGGCTTCAGGCAGGCAGCTGAAGCACTCTGTGGGACTGGTTTGTGGCTTGTTTGGAGAGGTCACCAGTCTGGGGGCTGTAAGGAGCCCCGGATTTGAGCAATTCGCCCTGAGCAGACGCCCTCAGTTGTGCCCAGACACGGCCTAGTCTGTCACAGTGGCGTAGTCGGCAGGATCCACAGATCTTGGTCAATTGAGCTTTGGGATCAGGACCCCACGCTGTCTAAATTTGATTTGTGGTACTGAGAGTGCGGTTGGTTAAAGGGCAGCTGAAATGAGTCAGCACCAGTATGAGAGCCTAAGTAGAGAAGCTCTGAAGGATTTGTGCTCGGGAAGAGGCATTGCCTTTAGGAAAAGGGCCTCTAAACTAGATCTGGTAGTGTTGTTACTAGCCAGAGATGTGGATGAAAGGGAGCAGAAGCGAGCCAAGGAAGCTGCTGAAAGAAGGCAGAAGGCAGATGAAGAAATTGCTAAGAGACAGAAGGAGATGGATTGGGAACTTGAGGAGAAAAAGGCAGAATATGCTGAGAAACAGCGGAGGGAAGAGGTAGAGCATGCAAAGAAGATGGCCCTAGCCAAGGAGGAAAATGCTAGACTTGACCTCCAGCTTAAGAGACTAAAAGAACAAGAGAGACTGTATTCTCCTGAAGGTTCAATGTATAACCCTGTGGGTATGCGATATGCTTATGATATGGCAGACGTATTTTACCCAGCTGATGTGAGAACCCAACCCCAAAGCATGTGTGAATGCAAACCTTTTGTGTTACCTGTAGCTAACAGGGAGGTTTGGGAAGGGGGTGCATGTGGGTATGGAAAGTTTCCTGGAGCTGGTCAGTCTCCCTGTAACCAAGGGGAAAGTATCTCTACATGTGAGCCTGTGGCAGATGGCTGTGTGTCTGTGCAGGGGGGCAGTGAGCCTGTGGGTGAGGGCCCGTCTGATGCCTCAGAGGTGAGGCTGGAATCAGAACCAGGGCAGGAAGAGCCCAGAAGTCAGGGAAATGTTTCTCTGGGGCAGCCTGGAGTGGCTGGCCAGAGTGAAGTTTTAGTTGAGAAGTTGGTGGCTGGTGAGGTTTGTGGAATTGAACCTGCACAAGCTGAAATTGAGTTGTGTGAAGCGCTCTGCGGGACTGGTTTGTGGCCTGTTTGGAGAGGTCACCAGTCTGGGAACTGTAAGGAGCCCCGAAGTTGAGCAATTCACCCTGAGCAGACGCCCTCAGTTGTGCCCAGACATGGCCCGGTCCGTCACAGCTGGACATTAGTTAACCCCTTAGTCTCTGGATGCTAGTCAGCACTCCTGATTATGACACAGCACAACACATATTTGCCAACTAGTGGTGGTTGTTGCCAAGGGACTAATATCCAGGATCTGAGTAGCTTTCCAGGTCTCAAGCACATGCACCCACCCCTCCCCCACACGCACACACACACTTCATTGGTCTCTGTAGCTATTAAGTCGGCATGTGTGTTATAACGCAAAATTCACTTCCACTTTGCATGATATTGTGTATTTAAATGTTATGCCATGTGTACAGTCACTGAAACTTCCATAAGGCCCTGCTTGAAAACAAAAACCAGCAAAATTCTTGCTGCTTTGGATGATATTTATGACTGTCCACTTGCGGGATACACAACTGTGGGATGCTGTGTTTAGAAAGTTAGTCGAGGAGCCCAAGAGTTGCTGTTGTTTGTAGAAGGGGTGTTTTTCTGTTTTTCATTGCTAATGGCTTTCTCTTTACCTCTGTGTTGGAGTAACCAATTCAGTTATAAGATCAAGAACACATATTCCTGCTCATCCAGAAATATAATTTATGTAATCATGTGCCGACAGTGTCCGTTTGCTATGTACATTGGACAAATGTCTCAGACGCTTCGCCAAAGAATCAATGCACACAAAACGGATATCAACAGTATCATAAAGAAAAAACAGTTTCTTGCCATTTCAACCAGAAAGGGCATTGTCTCAACGACTTGATTATCTGCATACTGCTTCAAAGGCATTTTAACACCAGACTTGAAAGAGAGCCCTCTGAACTGTCATTCATGCTTAAATTTGACACTTTACGCTTAGGTCTTAACAAAGACACTAATTATCTTACCCATTACAAAGATAGCTTCCCCAATTATCACCTCTAATATCATTAGCTCACAGACATTTACCTTCCCCCCCATCCCGCCTCTGTTCTGAAATTTGATTTGTCCTTTTCATATGTGTTCACTTTTTTTGATTGTATCCCTTTGGTATGTATGGTCATGCCTATTTTCTTCCACTGTTTGATCTGAGGAAGTGGGTCTGGCCCACGAAAGTTCATCATCTACTAAACCGTCTTGTTAGTCTTTAAAGTGCTACATAGTCCTGTTTTTTGTTTCAGCTAGACTAGACTAACACGGCTACATCTCTATTACTACCTATGACGGCGATATTTTAAATGGGAGTATCTTTGGAACTAGTAATATTGCTAAAATCAGAATTATTTTTTCCATCCATTCATCACTGTGACAGGGCGCCTGCCCTGCACTGGCCCTTTAAGACCAAGACTCAGGCCCTGAGCCGGGGCTGGGAACAGAGGTCAGCTGAGGCCGTTAGGGCTAGTGAGAGCCCAGCTGGCAGCTATATAGAGAAACACAGTTGGCTTGAAGAGGCCAGCTGAAGCGGTTAGGGCAGGTGAGGGCCCAGCTGGCAGCTATATAGAGAAGCACAGTTTGCTTAGAGTGAGGAGCCAGTGAAGGGCTGACTGCAGAGGAAGCAGGGGCTCGCAGGAGGGAGAACAGCTGGGGGTAGCCAGCTAGGGCTGGGAGACAGCCAGCCAAGACTCCCCCTGGCTAGGGGCCGGAGGCAAGGCCCAGGGTTCGGAGGCGGATTACAAGGCAGCCGAGGTAAGCGGGGCAGTAGAGATAACCCCGTGCCAATGATGAGCAACCCGTGCAGACTGTAACTTGCCCTGAGAGGGGCTAGCTGAGGACAATTGGGGCACTGAGGCACGGTGGGGTGCGCGCACCCGGACAATCACATGTACGGTATGTATTTAGTGCAGGGATGGGAACGGTTAAGCAGTTAACCGTAAGCATCACTTTTAAGAGGGGATACTTTTAGTTCCGGTTAAGCAATGGGGGCTGCAACAGCTGCCAGCCTGCCATGGGTAGAGGCTGCTCCAGCCCCACGGGGCTTGCTGTAGACAGGGGTGCTCCAGCTCCCTCTGCCTGCTCCCTGTTTCATCAGTCATGTTTAACCAGCTAACCATGTTACATCCCTCATTCAATGACATAAATACATTCTCTCTCTCAGCCTCTTTTCTCCCCGTTTCTCTTCTACCCATAAAAGGAACTTTTTCGAGGTGGCCATGCTCGCACTTTCACTTCTGGGTTGAAACTGTAATTTCAGAAAACCTTAGAGCTTCAGAAAATATGCCTGGGGCAAGTGAATCCCCGTGGGCCTTACACAGATGACCAGGCTTTAACAGAAACTGTCACAAACCCAGTGGCTACATCTATACTGCGCTCTCTTGTGCAAGAACATATGCAAATGAGGCGAAGCTGTGAATATTGCTGTACCTCATTTGCCTACTTAATAAGCCACCATTGTGCAGAAGGGGTTTTTGCGCAAAAAGGAGCCATCTACGCAACTCCATTTTGCACAAAACCCCCCTCTTGAGCAAGAGCCGTTCTTCCTGAAAAAAAGTGGCAGAACGGCTCTTGCACAAGAGGGGGTTTTTGCGCAAAAAGGAGCCGTGTAGATGGCTCCTTTTTGCGCAAAAGCCCCTTGCGCAAAAATGGCGGCTCATGAAGTATGCAAATGAGGCGCAGCAATATTCACCACGTTGCCTCATTTGCATATTTCCTTGTGCAGGAAAGTGCAATATAGACATAGCCAGGGTGTGACTCAGAGCAGGAATGGATTGGGGGGAGTGGTAAGGGTTTTATAAACTGTCACCTAGAGATTACTATGGTGAGTTCAGATTAGGCTGATAGTGAGGAAAGAAATGCCCCAGAGAGTATTTGGGGACCTCTGTGACGGGAATTGGTTACTTCAGTCCATATCTTAGGAGTCAGCCTAGAAGTGACCAGGCCTATCTTGTATTGTTATCCTGAGCCGTTCAGTGTCCACAGCTGTCGGTGAGATCCTTGCAGCTGTGCTCAATAATTTTTTTTAACTTAAAATTAACCATAATGTTATGAAAGAAACTCACAAACACACATACACCTGGTGGCCTGGGCTGAGCATATGGACTATGAACAGTAGCTTCTATGGTAACACAAAGTCTTTGGCCAAGAAGTTAGGGCTGGAAAAGAAGGCCTAACCCAGCTAGACCATTCCCTCAGCCCCGTTGGCCAAAGCGAGATTATTCTCCTTAGTCTGCTGCGCAGATGAGGCTTCTGCCACTTCCCTCTGTGGGCTATCGTGCAGTCTGCAAGACCTATCTGAGCATTTGGCTTTGTGTTTAATCTGGTACCAATTGATAAGAGGAACTCATTTCCCAGACACAGGTCTCTTGATTGCATCAAGCAGAAGCAGTTTTATTAGAGACACCTTTTCTGTAAAGGGTAAATTACCAGCCACGGTACAGATTATCTCCAGTAAGGAATTATTGTGATTGGACAGCATGAGAGAATGAAGAAGCAAATAGCATGGTAGGCAGGAAGCTGGACCAAAGGCCAGATGGGCCCCTTAGGACAGCAATGTTGGCGTTAGCAGCGTTGAGTAATTCTGAAGAGCGCTTCTCCAAGCTCTGCCTAGATCCACAATGAATGCGTTGGGTCAGCTCTCGCTTTGTCCGTGCCTGGGTCTTGCACTGGAAGATGCTGGTTTCTCTGCTTAGTCACAGATCTTTCTGCCATGCCCTGGGGAGAAATAAATAGAGCTATTACTTTGCTTAGAGAGGGCTGGGCAACCTGTGTCCACGAGCCTCCTAATTGTCCCTGTCTCCCACACGCCTCTTGCTCACTGGGGCCCTACACTTCCTATGCCTCCTCCTCCCACAAATCTGATTTGCGCCCGGTCCCTGCTCCTTCCCGTCCCTCCCGAAGCTTGAGCAGCTGCGAATCAGCTGTTCCGTGAACTCAAGCTCTAGGAGGGAGGGGAAGGAGCGTGGCCAGAGAACCAGTCAGCAGATTCGTGGCCATCTGAAAGTGCTGACGTGCGGGGCCCCCATGCGAGATGCGTGATGGGGAAAGAGGCAGGGAGAGATGCATGGGCCACAGGTGGAACCCCAGGGGCCATGGGCTGTAGGCAGCCCTCCACTGACAATCATGCAGCCCACTGAGACAAGGGAGAGCCCGTCATGTGGCCCAATCACTCCTGTGGGTTGCCCGTTGCTGACGTACACGCTCAGAGCGGAGCGGCACAGACACTCTTCTGATGCACTCCAGAGCTTCCCCCAAATCGTTTCCTGTTTAGACTACAAGAGAAGAACACGGACACTGCAGGATAGGCCAGCCGCTGTGCTGGGAAAGCAAAGGGCAGCTCCTTTGGCCCTCCTCCTATCCTTGTGCATTCGCCTACACACCCGGCTCACTCTGCCCCAAATGGGGGTTGGTTTTTTTAGAATGCAAATGTAAAGTATTGCACAACCCTCAGCAGGATGGACTTGCCCGAGATATTGTTTGTGGGCTAGGACCCATTTTTCCCATCCACCATCAACACATCGTTGATTCCATCGCTCTCTGTTTTAAGGACCTGTTCCCTCCTCCTTTGCCCTACAACACATCCAGCCTCCATTTCCAGCCTCTTTCTCCAAGTCCTTTAGACTCCGTCTCTGTCTCTGCTTTCATTTCACCTCTTTTTTTCCTCCTCTTTCCCCTCCCTCTCTTTTATCTCTCTTCTAACTGACTTTCACCCTTCATAATTCACAGTGAGAGAGGCCCAGATCCATTTGACACTTCTCTTGATGATGTTACCCGTAGCATGCCTTAGCCCTGGCACTATGTCCTTCCACACTCTCCAGGTGCCTAACAACACAGTCCTGAAAGGTGAGCTGTAGCACTTCAAAGCCACCTCACAGTGAGAGTTTAACAGAAGCTTCCCTCTCGTCCTGTTGCTGAGAACAGGACTAAAGAAACATTCCCCCTGATACCCGAAGTCAGTGCTCACCCTTCTCAGTAGAGTGGAAAGACGGGACATGGGAGAGGCCGTGGGAAGAGGTAGAGTAGCTGTGGGATGATGTAAGGACAACGCTTCCTCCTCCTGTGCATTTACCAGCTCCACTTCCGCCACCGCTCCCTCCTTCCTGAATACTGTGACAAGGAAAGAATGTCTGGTGAATGGAACAGCAGCCAACCCTGCGACTACTTGTCCTCACCCACTACCAGTCCCGCAAAGAGCCAGGACCCGACCCGTACACTGACAGCGTCCTTGCTCTCGTCTTCCATACAGCACAGCAACAGCACATCACTACAAGGCCAGCCGGTCTCCCCACTGACTTTGTCCCCCCAAAGGATGAATTAGCTGTAGGCTTCCATTGCCAGAGAGTTTTTACACAGATTCTGCTCTGCACCTGGCTTCCAAACCAGGAAATCTTTGCCTCATTAATGAGCCGGCTCATTTCAAAAGCAAATGGAGTTGGGGACATGCCAGGCGCTTTGGGTAAAAGCAGGAGTGACTGAACTTTTCGCAAAAGCTCAGGCTACATCTTTATGCAGGGATGAGCGCGTAGGTGTTTGCTTTATTCCCCACTGGTCTGTAGCCTACATACACAATATCATGCTGTCCTCCTTCCAGCAGGCAGCGGTAAGTGTGAATCTCCTGCTCCAGTCGGCATTTGACGTCCAGAAGGACCTTGTACTCGTGATTCTGGGACTCAATTTCTGCGCGCAAGTCACACAGCTGCTGCTCCACACAGATGATCTGTTGTTGTAACTGGCACAGGTGGGCATTGTAGCGACTTTCGATTTCAGCTAAAGAGGCTTCCAGGTTGTTCCGCTAAGAATTGAAGGAATAAAGCCACATGTACTTTAACCAGGCACCAAATTAAACCCATTTGGATGCAGAAAGCTGGATATTTCCAATGCAGAAATTAAAGCAAATTGTTGCTAACAGTCAGTGACATCATCACTGCTACGTAGAGGTCAGGCCTGCCTGGTCCCCCATCAGTCCAGAAATCCATGTATCAGTGTGTCATAGGTGAGCTTTCAGTGATGACAACATCCCTACCTGGCTGAGATGGGCTTGCAGATCAATCTCCAGGCCCTGCAACTGACGTCGAAGTTCGGAGACCTGACTGTTGCACGACTCCACCTCCTGACCGCTTGTGATGACCTCATGATTCACCTCATCGATCTGAGAAACAGACACACAGAATAAAGAGCATCGGGGGATTTTTAATTGTCCGGTGAGTCTAGTGAATGCACAAAGCAGTGGCTAACAATACATGTAAGACAGACGGGATGGGCAAGTTTTCTGCACACAGGAATGAATCCCATCTCTTGATTGGAACTCCCCTTGTGATTCTAATGCTACGGCTCCTCACAGCCTCACCTGTGATTCTCCTTTGTCCTAAACTAGAGGTTCGCCCACTGTTCCGCCAACACACCTCAATAATGACATGTAGCAAGCCCTGTTATTCCAGGAGAAACATACACTGTGTGTACGCCGGGCCTCCTTCCCCTATGCCGAGGGCACTACACATCCAGGCAGATCATATTTAGAACATATGAAAATCTCCCCACAGCGTGCATATGTGATTCTGGAATAGCTCCTGCATTTTCACCTGAGAGAGTTATAGTCATGAAGTACTTACCTTGCATTTATACCAATCCTCAACCTCTTTGCGATTTTGAGCAATCACTTTTTCATACTGGCACCTCATCTCATCTAGGATTTTCTTCAGATCTGGTCCAGGACAGGAGTTGACTTCCACATTGACGTCGCCAGTGGACTGGTTTCTCAGACATTTGATTTCCTGCAAAGATAACCCAGATCAGCTTAAAAGACAAGATATGTGCTGAGTTCTCTGGTGCATGAGAGCAGCATTCCGCTGTCAGGGGAGCCTTTAATCCCGAGGCCCATTTCGGACACTAACAGCACCAGACTCTGTTGCCACTTCTCCAGGACACACCCAGCTCTGCTGGGGAAACCGCTGATGATTCCCAAGCTAAATTCTATAGTCCTCTCCTGAGGTATAAAAACCAGCCTGTGTTTTCTGGGACATGGGATGGTTAATCTCAGCAAATTAATGAAATCCTCATTATTTCTGCATAGAAAAAGGACTGTTTTTTACTTTATTTTCTCCTGGGACTTTTGTGTCACTGGATCATACATAAGGGCCGTTTTCCTGTGATAGTTTATGTTTTCACAACAGATACAATTTGTGTGTGTGGCTCCTGTGTCAATCAACTCCAGTCAAACAGTTTCAGTGCCATTTTGGGAGCATACGTGCCTTGACAGCATTAAGTCTGATGACTGAAATTCACTCATTTTCCCGAATAGGTTGGTACTAGTGTTACAGGTTCGCTTTGTTCTAAATAAATTTATGACAAAGCAATCTGTTTTTCATTGAGACATGTCACCATATGTTGGCTCTTTTAATATTTTTTCCCCTTTTATATTTACATTTTCAAAGAAGGGAGCGTGGTCCAGTGGTTAGAGCTCCTGACCTGCCATTTCATGTATCTGCTACTGCATTTCTAAATGATTTTGGACAAGATAACCATTTCTTGTATATTCTGGCTTCACAAAAACTAGAATCATGGGGATGTTGTTAACACGGATTAATTGCTTATGCAATGTTTTAAGTTCTGTGGATGAAATATGCCAGTGAAGAGACAAGTGATATCCTCAGTCCTTGGCAAAGCTGCTGCATGGTTTATCCGACTTGTAACTAGTGACAGTGGTAGCGCTCTCTCCTTCCCCTTTTACAGAGCCCAGGAGCTGCCAGAAGCTTCACATTCCTTCCCATGGTTCCTACATTGCTCCCAAACCATAAGGGAGGGACCTGGCCTGCCTGTGACAAATACTCCGGCACAGGACCCACCATCCTTGTATGTTACATTCGAATGCATATGATTAGGTAACGGGTTTGGGGAAAGGAGTAATATGGCCGTAATGCAGATCACCATTCATAGTCTATTGGCTGTAATGGCAGTATTCCATTCATAATCTATTGGCTGTAATGGCAGTATTCCATTCATATTCTATTGGCTGTAATGGCAGTATTCCATTCATATTCTATTGGCTGTAATGGCAGTATTCCATTCATAGTCTATTGGCTGTAATGGCAGTATTCCATTCATAGTCTATTGGCTGTAATGGCAGTATTCCATTCATAGTCTATTGGCTGTAATGGCAGTAGTGTTGGGGGTTAGTATCAAATTCAGAGCCCTGCTGTAAGTGACATGCAACATACATTGTGTTAGCTCAGGAAACCTACCTCCTCATGGTTCTTCTTCAGACAGCACAGCTCTTCCTTCAGGCTCTCGAGCTGCCCCTCCAGGTCAGACCTGCACAGGGTCAGCTCATCCAGAACACGGCGTAAGCCGTTAGTATCAGCCTCCACAGTCTGGCGAAGGGCCAGCTCAGTCTCATACCTACACCATGGACAAGAAGCACAGAAAAGTCAGCCCCCGAGCCCACCGCTCAGGCATCCTGGCAGGCTCCCTCAGGTTATATGGGGTTTGCGTGTCCCTTCTGCCAATGTTACGTCTCTGTCTGGGCTAAAATAGAACACCGCCTGTCTGCTGCCCAGTCTCTCTGGATGTTCAAAGGCAGCGTCCAGGATCTGATGGTTCATAAAAGACCTTCTTCAGCTTTTTTTGTCCCTCTCTTCTCTACTGTCTTTGCTACAAGAGGTCACACACTCCTTTTTCTGCACTTCCACTGGGGAATAATCTCAATTCTTTTTTCAAAATCTGTGGGTCATGCTCTCCATGGATATAAATCTGCCTAGCTCCATTGCCTTCAGTGGACGCATGCCAGCTTACAGCACTTGTCCCTATATGTTAGCCCCCTAAACACATCAACCAGTTACTCTTTGTTGCTTCAAGCTCCCCGTTCTGGAAATGCCTCACTTCTAGGCACTTCTAATGTCGAAGATGGAAGACACATGTCAAATCTGAGACCACAGCCTGACCAATATTGTGTCATTGTTCCTTTGGTCTCCCCCATTGGTCTGTATCTATTTCATGTCTTTCATGTAGAGAGTGGTACTCACTTCAGTCTGAAGTCATCACCTGCCATCCTGCTGTTATCAATGTCCAGAATGATCTTGCCATTCTCAAGGGTTGCACAAAGAATCTGGAAAAGAAGAGGGTCCAGGAGACTCTTAGCCCTTAAGTCTCTTCACTCACACTCAGTGTCTCCCAGTATTCAATTTCCGATAGAGAGGAAGCACGGAAGATTTCAGATCCCAGGAGAAATGTCTGAGAAATACCAGAGTGTGTGCAATGAAATAAATGAAAGGAATCGGGATATACAAATACAGGTAAAATACCAGCAGCTTTGAAATCTACAAACTTCACATTTTCAAAGTTGCTCTAGAATTCGTAACTATGAGATTTACACTGCAGCTCAGCATTTGGCACGTTTCTCTCTCCTGTGACTCTGTCTGCTTTGTTCCTCCTAGCTGGCTAATCCTTCTTCAGAATACACATGGCAAAGGTTTTTTACAAACATTAAATTGCCCATTAAAACCTAGTGGTGACAAGTATTTATTTCTTATTGTGCTTTGGGGGAATATTCCCCTTCCATGCCCCGACTTCGTATAGCAGCTCAAACTTGCTTGAAATAGAAATGAGATTGCAATTAGCATCCAAGAAAACTGAAGACAGGATAAAATATAATAATGAGAATAACTCAGTAGACTAATGAATGCATTTTTCTTTTCGTCTTCCTTTTGGGTATAAATACATTGAAACATCCTGTTCCATATTTCATTTATGAGGAGTAATGACCAGACCCATAGTGTTCCCTGCCTATGTAACCTGTTTCTCTTTGTACAAATCTGGCCCAGAAAAGGCTGATTGTAAATGGACTCAGGCGTTTTGACACCCTCACTTATATTTCATACATGCAGTTGCCTTAAACGTATGTCTGCAAAAAACATTTTACAAAAGTGAAATAATGCCCCACACAACTGCAGTAGACTCTGAATATTGATTCAAAGCGAAGATCTTACAATGGGGAATTCAGCTGAAAAAATGTTACCTGCTTTTGAAGATCTTCTATTTGCTTGTAGTAGCAGCTGTAGTCCTTTGGTGAATCTGAGTGCCCATGGTGGGCATACCACTCCTTGATTTTGCACTCGAGGGCAGCGTTTTCTTCCTCCAAGCATCGCACCTTGTCCAGGTACGAAGCCAGGCGGTCATTGAGGTTCTGCATGGTCAGCTTTTCATCACAGGTAACAAATGCACCATCTCCACAAACACCACCGCCAAAAAAGCCACCACCGACTGCAGCACCAGCACCACCACCAAAACCACATCCAAAGCCACCACCAACTGCAACACCAGAGCCACCACCGAAACTACCTCCATAGCCACAATGGGAAGCACCACCGCTCAACCCAATGCCAGGACAACATCCATAGCTGTATCCTGGGAGACCTCCAGCGAAGACACCTCCACAGCTACCTCCAGAAAAACTACCAGCACCACCACTAAAACTCCTGCACGAAAAGCCTCCACCACTGCCTAGCCCACAGGAGCCATATCTCCCAGAAGACACGGAAGAGATCTTTCCTGCACCACTACCTCCAGCCACGCAGCTACCACCACTACTCTTTCCTTTGGTAGCGAGAGTAACAGTCTGCTTGGTGCTGTAGCTCATAGTGATGGCAGTTAAGAATCCAACCCAAAGCCCAAAGCAAGAGGCACAGCTTGATACGAATTCAGACTGCACGTTTTCTGTCCTCACTGATCACTATTTATACCTTCCCCAGTGGGAGTCACCAATAGGGTGTTTCTTCTTCCCATGGGGATGGCTAGTCTTGCTGTTTATGCCAAGGATAATTCCCCAAAGGCAGTTTCCCTCCAGAAATCCCAGTACACAAGAAATGTTAGTTGTATGTCAGCAGTTTTTTCAAAAATACATTGGCAATGATGTTTTATGAATCATCAGCATTTCCTTATGATGAAAATTTCAGAACAAGAAGCCAGGAAAAACAGCACTCTAAATTATATGCAGGGAATAAAACATAGAATATATAACAACAGCAAGCTCTTTATCTGTTATTATTTTATTTTAATTTTTGTTTTGCCTTTAATCAACATGTTTTCATATGTAATTTGGGATCATAGACATAAAAATGAAGGAATGAATAAACATTTGGTAAAGTGAAACTTGCTGTACAAGGATCTGAGACATCATGATATAAATATTCAGCCCCAAAATGATTAGGGGGCTGGAGCATATGACCTGTGAGGAGAGGCTGAGGGAGTTGGGTCTGTTTAGTCTGCAGAAGCGAAGAGTGAGGGGGGATTTGAGAGCAGCATTCAACTTCCTGAAGAGAGGTTCCAAAAAGGCTGGAGAAAGGCTGTTTTCAGTAGTGACACATGGCAGAACAAGGAGCAATGGGCTCAAGTTGTGGTGGGAGAGGTCCAGGTTGGATATTAGGAAACACTATTTCACTAGGAAGGTAGTGAAGCACTGGGATGGGTTACCTAGGGAAGTAGTGGAGTCTCCATCCCTACAGGTGTTTAAGTCTCAGCTTGACAAGGCCCTGGCCGGGTTGATTTAGTTGGGATTGGTCCTGCCTGGAGCAGGGGGCTGGACTTGATGACCCTCTAAGGTCTCTTCCAATTCTATGGTTCTATGAAAATGTGTAAAAATATGTTAAATACTTATTAATGTTACTCTCCCCGTGTGTGCAATTGCTGGATGTGTTGTGTCTGTGACTGGAAAGGGAGAACGTTCCTTGCAGCAGTGAATGGATCTGGGGTTGTTTATGGACAGTTTCTCTGTTCATGTGTGTTGTTGTGAATGAAAAACGCTGAGAACTCCTGAAATAGGGAATGTAATGTAAACCCGGTCTGGACAGTCAAGCGACAACTGCCTCCATGAGGGTGAGGTAGATGTGACCGAATAGGTCTTTTCCATTGCCAATGTCTCATCATATTAAAGTGAGCAGGGTAATTAAAGTGGGAAGAGCTGTCCTCATTTCTCAACTGCATAGTAATTGGTGTCAATACATTCTAATTTGCTCTGACAGCCTGGACACCCGTACTGCTGTCACGCAGAGATGAGAACGAGAGGAGTATTCAGAGCTAGCATACTACTCAAAAGGCCAGTAGCATTCACCCAAGAGGACATCTTAATGATGGGATGCTTTTCTTTTCAAGTGCACAAAGGCACACGTTCCCTAATAGATGGAAATTTACTACCAACTATTGGTAGTAATTGGACTTTGTCTCACATCCACCTAATTAGCCCTTTAAGGTAGATGTTATGACCAACACTCATTTATATAGAGCATGGTCCTTAAAGGGAAGAAAGAGAAGCTGTCAGCTGCATCTCAAGAGCAGAACGGCTTCTTTGCATCCAACCAGAACCAGGCAACTATGAATAGTCAAACTCGCCAGCGTGAGATATTATGCTGGATTTCTAGAAGCCCTAACACGTGAGTTTGGAGAGATCAGGAGCACACTGGACAAGGAGAGGTTACGTTGTGTTGCTTGAATGTGAGAAAGAAAAAGATTCCATATTGGAGAAAAAAGGGTAACTGAAAAACCACTCAGTTATGAGCACCTAATTCTCCAAGCCCTACTCCTCCTATTCACACCTCTCAAACCATCTCCTATTTCCGGCTGGGATTGGGCTCCTACATGGCTTCAGTCATTATGGCATTCTAAGTGCCTCCCAAATGTTGATGGATTTAACATCATCCCGTCTATGTGTGGTAAGGTACCGTGATCACCACTAAGTGTCTGATTGATTATAGTGCATGGAAATCCCAGCAGCATTAGAACAATCCTTCCAACAGGGTAGGAAGATACGTACATACTGATGACGTGGCTTGCACCAGCACCCCAAGAGAAGCCATGGCTGAGCCAAGAATTGAATCTGAAGCTGCTGAATTGGGCCGTGGTGTCTTAAATCAAGCCCATCCTTCCTTCAGATACAGGACTCGGTCCTTCCCCAGACACAACTCAACAAGGACGTGGTCCTGAGTAAGAAGGAAAATCTGATTTTCATCACTCATGCTGGGAAGTTGGAGTTACTCTGGGGATCTGTGGACAAAACGAAATTCATGTTGTTTTTGCTTGAAATTGGGATGTGGTGTGTATGAACGCTGACAAATGATCTAACCACAGACCACAGCCAGCTGGTTGAAGGTCCGTTCCTTCTCCTCCTTCAGGGGTTCTGAGTTAGCAGTGCAAAGTTCCACTTTCTTGCCAGCACATCCCATGACCTGAGTTGCATGCTGAAATAGGTTCAGTGTCAGTTCCATGTTAAATATTTCAGGGGGGAAAATGTATATTTATAGATAGCTAAACACTCCAGTGCTTTACGCACAAATCCTGCCCTTGATCAGAAAGGGAAATGCATTTCTATGTGCTAGTCAGGTCAATAAACTTTGACTCTCTGTGATAGCAAACTACCCTTTTGCTTCCAAACGTACACCATCACGTGCTACTGTTTTTCCCACCAAAGTGATTATTAATTTGCTGCTGCACCTTCCCACCGATGCTGTTTTATAACAGTGGGCAGAGATACTTTTCTGGACATCTCTCTCCCTTTCTTTGCCCGATTCCTTTGTTCATCAAAACTCCACTGCAGAATATTTTCTCTAAATTCCGAGTGCTCCATGAGGAGGGTGTGTCCAAGCCAGCAGAGCTTTGCTTTCATAAGCCGGGCTTCCGTGATGGTTCTGCATCCTTGTTATACATGATTTTATCTTGTCAATTTTCAAAATTACCTTATAGAATTTGCATAATTGCTATCAAGCGTCGTCAATTACACTTTTGCATTTCTTTGATGTGCAGACAGAGAATAAGTTGGAAATCAGTACTCTATGGTAAAAGTGACTTTAATTGTTGTGTGTGGGTGTGGGATACCATGCAAACTGCTCCTTTGGTGTTGCAACCTTTCCGATTCAGACCATGCTTTTTATCTGACTAATGATTTGTTGGTCAGTAAGGATCATGTCTGACAAAATTCCAGGAAGGTAAATTAAATCCTTACCATGCGGAATTGGGCAACATCGGTTACTGTCGTAGGTCTTAAATATGCCTTTGAAGGTGCAGGGTTTGTACATTTCTTCAGTTTCATTCGCACCGATAGTTCAGAGCTTTGAGCTGTCTCGGCACACTTGCTAGCGATGAAGTGGAGGTCTGGCAGAGCGTGTGCAGCAAGAGCAGAATCATCTACTCTAAGCTCATCCTTAAACTCCTCGGTTCCTTTTTGGAGAGTTTCACTTGCTTGCAGAATGCTGATATTTTACGATGCAATTAAAATTCCTGGCATTTACTTCGCTGGGAGCATGATCGATCATCCTGGCAAAGAAGAGTCCAAAGAGACTTACATTAGGGAATACCAGGAAGAATGAAGTGGGATGAAAGGCCCAGCTGGTTCACTCTCCTTTTCTATTTTCCTGCTGGGTTCTGGGTGCAGTGATGGATTGGGGTAGGAGACAATGTCAGAGTCAGCAGCCGAACATGGCAATGTACTGGCAGAGCACTGTGTGAATGAGGAAAGTGAGCAACAGAGCCAACACTTTAATGTGTGATTAAGGTGGTCGGTCCTAGATAGGTAGGTAGATAGACAGGGTGTTTGGAGATAGATAGATAGATAGATAGATAGATAGATAGATAGATAGATAGATAGATAGATAGATAGATAGATAGATAGATAGAATTTGATGTTTTTTTCTGAAATTATTATTTTATTTGTATTTAATTTTTTTTACAAATATGGCACAATCCATATATGATGTGTCATTAATGTGACTGCCTCCCAATATACAGCATTTAGAGCCATTGCCCCTAGCTAAGTATAAGACTAGGTGGAGACAATAGATGAGAAGAGGTGTGAAATAGTATTTATTATTATTTCTATTGCAGTAGCAGGCTGAAATCCCCCATGTAAAGGCCCTGTTGGACTAGCCACTGGAGAAACAAATAGCACAAGGACAGTCCTATACAGATGTAAATCATAAAGCAGACTTTTATGCAGAATTCAGAATATTTACATCATACCATAAAATATACTAGTATTCAGATAATCTAGAATCCATATCGTCTTGTGTAATTTTTGCCACAAACAGTACTGACTAGATGATGATTTCCAACATGTGACTAGTGGTTTCCTCTCAGTCTATATCTACACCAGTAGCTCCAGGGTGTGAAAAACCCTGCCCTTTGAGTGAGGTAAGTTACACCACTTTAAGTTGCAGTGTGGATAGATAGAGAGATAGAGAGATAGATACAGAGAGAGAGAGAGAGAGAGATGAGCTTCTCCCACTGACATAGCTAAAGTAGTTAAGTTGACAGGGGAGTTCTCTCCCCTTGTTAGAGCAAGTACATTAGTAGCCTACAGTGGCTCAGCTGCATTCGTCTGGCTCCACCAATGTAAATGATCTAATGTAGCCATTGCCTCAGTCTCCCCATTTGCACCTTGTTGCATCTGTTCCTTTGTCCTGCCAGAGATTTCTTTCTGATAACGCTGTCATCTGTATTCATTTCAATTGCCATGAGAGCGCAATTAATTTTAACTCCCGCTGTTGGCCTCGATGCTGACTGCTTCCCAAGATCCATGGTGCACTGAACCTTGAGACCAGTGCTCCCTGTAAGCTGTGTGTGTGTACGGCCACGCAAGAAAGAGTCTAATGCCGCCCAGCTGATTAGCAGAGTGCTTACAGCTAGATTTGTTTCTCCCAGTGGTGCACATTCACACCTGCTTTGGTGTGCATAAAATTTATTATGCACATGGATAGGAAAAAATCTGCACATAGATGGAAAAGACTAGAGGGAACAGTGCTTGAGATGCCTTCCTTGTGCGCTGCCCACACTCCTTCCTTGCTGTTCAGTCTCCTCCAACTTGCATCTTGGCGCCTTTGCTCACACCACCTTCTGCTCTTGGAGTAGCCTGCCGTTGCCAGTGCTCCAAATAGCTTCCCTTCCCCTTCAAATTCCTCTACAAAACTCACAACTTTCAGGGTGTGTCTAGACTACAGGGTTTTGTCGACAAAACTATACCTGCGTCCACGCTGCCTTTGAGTTATTCTACGAGGAATAATGCCTTTTGTTGACAGAGTTCTGTCGATCGAAGGCATTATTACATCTACACTGTCCTTTGCGTCCACACTGTTATGACGACAAAGCAGCTTGCTTTGTCAACAGAACTGGATGTAGTCTAGATGCTCTTTGTCGACAGAAGTTTTGTCGACAGTAACTGTCGACAAAACTTCTGTCAACAAAACCCTGTAGTCTAGACGTACCCTCAGTGTTAGCCAGAGTCTCACAGTCACCTGCTCATCCCCTCTTTCTCTACATTGCTCATGTAGGAAACGTGAGAAAAGAACAAAACTCAAAGCTCATAAACGTCTTCCCTACATTTGTTACCCTTCTTCGTACCTTCCCTCCTTTCATCTTTGCCTGTGGTCATCGTTTCCTGTGTCTAATTTAGATGATAAACATGTTGGGGGCAAATGTGAAGCCTTTTGCACACTTCGCTCAGGAGGCTGTATATGGCCAAAGCACTAACGAAATTCATGGGACCAATTACTGTTAGAGATGCACTAGATACTTGGCTTTCCAGAGGGAAGGTCAGTCAGTAATCAAGAGTCTTGCAAAGGGCTGGCTGGTGGTTGCTGAGGCTGTTGCGAGGGCTGAACACTGTCTCTTGTCAGAACAGAGACTCACAGAGCAGGCAGCTCCTGAACGTGCTGGGTGTAATTAACCCTTTTGAGTAATTTCTTGTGTGGCAGAGCAGGTGACTGAAAAAGTAGTTAGAGCCCAAACTAATGAATTAACCTGTGGTCTGTGCCGAGAGCCGTGGTCTCCATGAGGTCAGGTTATCTGACTTGGGGTGGAAGGGTGAGCGTACAAGGGAGGGGGACACAAGAACCCAGTGTCCTGTCAACGACTCAGCTGGATTCTGGCGACAGGGCTGCATCATAGTTTCATAGTGATGTCACATTCCCCTGTAGGATTTCCCTCCGGAACTGACCTCCACATTGCTACCCACAGCTGGCTAGTTTCTCAGATTTCATTTCCTGCAGAGAGAACCCCAGCAAAGCTTAGTGGTTCTCATGCAGTGAGTATGCTCCTGTAGCAAAAAGTAGCAAAAACCGAACAGCTTCTTCGTGAGACTCATCGGTGACATATCTCTAGCACTGGTCACATTTTCACCCAAGTCAGCAGAGTCACTCCTGCCAACTCTAGTTGTGAATTTGTCCCCAGAAGCAGAGTTATATTCCCTGGTCTTCAGTGAGATCTACAGTCACCATGCTTTTGGGGGTGATGGTTAACCAAAGCAGAGTAGGCAGTGCCTGACTTGCGCTAGGGAATAGAATTACTTTCCCATATGTAACCATATCTCCAGAGCTACTTGCAGGTTCTACACTCTGGGATATAGCTCCTACATGGGGACGTTACATCTTTCAACGGTGTATGTTGTCATAAACTGCAGCAAGGGAGGTTTAGGTTGGGCATTAGGAAAAACTTCCTAACTGTCAGGGTGGTTAAACACAGGAATAAATTGCCTAGGGAGGTTATGGAATCTCCATCAGTGGAGATATTAAGAGCAGGTTAGACAAGCGTCTATCGGGGATGATCTAGATGGTGCTTGGTCCATGAGGGCAGGGAACTGGACTTGATGACCTCTCGAGGTCCCTTCCAGTTCTAGTATTTTCTGATTCTATACATGTATGTCTTTTTCATCTTCAATATCTAAGGGCTGGTCTACACTACAGACGAAAGTTGACTTAAAGTACACAACTCCAGCTACATTAATTACATAGTTGGAGTCGATTTATCTTAAGTCACGTTTCCACGCTGTCCATACAGTGGGGGGGTTGATGGGAGCAAATGCTCCCGTTAGCTTCCCTTACTCCTTCTGAGGACAAGGAGTACCAGCGCTGATGAGGGCACCCTCTGAGTGTGATTTAGTGGGTCTTTATTAGACCCACTAAATCAAACCCTGGAAGATCAATCACAGCAGCATCGATCTTCCACGTAGTGTTGACATGGCCTAAGGGTCTACACTCTGCAGGAAAGTTGAAAATTGTGGAATGTTGTCCATAATCCTGTCTGACAAAGCCCAATGTTATCATTTATCACAAGACACACCAATGAATCCAATAATTCCAGCTTGCTCATGAATCTCTACCACCACAAGAATTATGCTACTCCAAAGAAAAGAGAACTTATCAAAGTATCTATTGTGTGAATTTTTGGCTGTATTATTCAACATCTCTCAATAATTCATGTAGGCCCACCTGACTTCCTGAAGACAATTTTTGCAAAACTCAATGTGCCCTAACTTTTGTTGCTTGGTAGCCTCCAAAGAAAGTACCTGCCGCCATATCTGGAAGCTGTAGCTTGGACTGTCTGCCTACTACTGCCTCTGATAAAAGTGCCTCTCTTTACATACTGGCTATTGCTGTCACTGAGGGAGTTGTAGCAATTGTAAATTACAAGAATTGCTCATCAGAATCTTGTTTGTATACAATTTGTAAAGCTAATGATCAGCTTCCATTTCATTCAAAACATGTCGCTTGTATTTTTCAACAAAAAACTTTCAATGTATTTTGTTTCCTTTTGAAAGTGGGTAGCATTTCAAAAAAATTGAACTGTTTTTGAGTGTTCCCCCTTATTGTCACTTTTTCAGTTTTTCACCCAACCTAAACAGACCCAGGTTTTTAACCTTTGCTCATAGATCAAGATGTTTAAAACGTTTATTAGTTTTGTTGCGCTCTCTTAAAAGTGATCGCAAGCGAATGTGAAGAGATCTGTGAAAATGTTCTGAGAATATCTATCTATGTATTTTAGAAATGTATATCTGTCTGTCTATGAGTCTGTTTGTTCAAGACCTCCTCCTAAATGGTAAGAGCTAAGACCACCGAATTTTGGTATGCAGCTTCCTCTTATCCTAACTTAAAGCAGTCAGGGTTTGGCTGTGCCAGGAAAATGGAAAGTGCCAGGAATGGGGTTGTTTTCCATAACATCGAAAGGGAGGGGACACAGAGAGTGGCCACTGGGGGCAGTGAGTGCTGGAGAGAGCTATACTGCAGAGTCACCACTGAGGGCAGCTGCACCACTAAGAAAGTGGTGAACAGGATTGGGGCTTTGCCACCTTGCCTGCCACCAGATCGAGTAAGTAGCCCCCTGCCCCAAACTCTTTCCCTCCCCTGGCCCTTGGCTGCAGCACCAGAGGGGTGGGGAGAGAAAAGGTCCCTGGTGATCGGGGGGCTGGGGGAAGATAGAAGGCCCCTGGCACCTGGGTGGGATGGTGGGGATCCCTGGAGGCCTCTGCGCTGATGGGGAGAGAAGGTCCCTGCCAGTCTGGGGTGCTGGGGGAGTGAGAAAAGGTCCCACCAGCTTGGAGGGGAGAGAAAGTCATGCCAGATGGGACTCTGAGCCCCTCCTCATCTCCTAACCCCCACTTTTGCACCTCCCACAGCTTCCTGCCCCACCCCCTCTCCCCAAGTCTCTGCCCTGGTTCCCCCCTCCTCCGCCCAAGCCTCCTGCCCTGAACTACCCAGACAACACCGAGTATGTCTTCTAGTTTTCTATATAATATGCCTCACAATGTGGTTATCATTTCAGTTAAGTAAGAAAGTAGGAACTGAGATGACATTTGTGCTTTGCAGCTTTATATTTCGTTTACTCTAATGTTACAGCATGCCTTGGAAATACAGTGGAATTCTGTACAGAGAGGGATTCGGAGGGATTCTGATAAATATCCAAATGATATCTCTATGCTCCTCTATTCTCCTCAGCTCAAACATTGCACAGAAGTGAAACCTCCATCTCTCAAGAACAGGTTCCTTTGTGCAGATCTTTTAATGCCTGGACTGGTCACTTAGGTTGCAGAAAGCCCAGTTCCACCATCCTGACTCGCTCTGAGTAATACTTCAGAAAGTACTGGCCCTGTTGAAGTCAATGACCCAGCTCTGTCGTTTTAGATGTGTCGCCATGTTAGTCTGTTTCAGCAAAAACAAGGAGTCCGGTGACACTTTAAAGACTAACAAATGTATTAGAGCATAAGCTTTTGTGAGCTACAACTCACTTCCTCGGATGCTTGAAGAGAAAAGAATGGAAGGGGTACAGAGATGGGGGTGTGACATCAGTGCTAATTAAATCTGAGTGGGCGTGGCTTATCTCCAACAGTGATGAGAAGGTGAATGCACCTGAAGGGGGAATTGCCTATTGTAACTGTAACTTTGTAGGTGCCTCTCAGCATAACTAAGGTTCACAGAACTGAGCCCAGTGCTGCTAGCTTGAATTAGCACTCCTTCAGACTTGTATGTTTTGTTCATACTTAAGCTTCTTGTCCCAGCTGTCACCTCCTCCCCCCAAAACTCCTATCAAGTTCTCCACTCAGCCATCCCCAGGTATGGCCTAGCAATGCGCTGAGTGAGAAACTATTCCCCGAGATCCTTTATGTCGCTTTTGGAAAACCTTCCTTCTTGCTTTCTCCCTTCCCTCAACCTCAGAACAGCTCCATCTTCTGCCGCCTTCCTCTGTAGCATGGGGCACGGATCACTTGCTGGAGGATTCTCTGCATCTTGGGGTCTTTAAACCATCATTTGAAGTCTTCAATATCTGAGATATAGAATCATAGAATAATAGCACTGGAAGGGACCTCAAGAGGTCATCGAGTCCAGCCCCCCTCCCTCAAGGCAGGACCAAGCTCCGTCTACACCATCCCTAACAGATGTCTATCTAACCTGTTCTTAAATATCTCCAGAGAGGGAGATTCCACCACCTCCCTTGGCAATTTATTCCAATATTTGACCACCCTGACAGTTAGGAATTTTTTCCTAATGTCCAATCTAAACCTCCCTTGCTGCACTTTAAGCCCATTACTCCTTGTCCTGTCCTCAGAAACCAAGAGGAACAAATTTTCTCTTTCCTCCTTGTGACACCCTTTTAGATATTTGAAAACCGCTATCATGTCCCCCCTTAATCTTCTTTTTTCCAAACTAAACAAGCCCAGTTCATGAAGCCTGGCTTCATAGGTCATGTTCTCTAGACCTTTAATCATTCTTGTCGCTCTTCTCTGTACCCTTTCCAATTTCTCCACATCTTTCTTGAAATGTCTGCCCAGAACTGGACACAGTACTCCAGCTGAGGCCTAACTAGTGCAACAGAGACAAGTTCCATATTGCATGAATCAGATGAAAAGCTTTATTAGACATTTGCAGACCAGTGTGGCACTTAAAGGCAGGTGACGGCCAATGCAAGACACTGAGAAGGGAAAGAACAAACAAACTGAGCTGAGTTTTCCCCATGGCTCAGTCAGGTACAGCAGCTGGAGCTTTCCGCGAATCTCTCTCTTTATTGTTTCTGAGCAGTTTAAGCCTTGGGAACTGGGCTCCATAGAGGTCTCTGTGCTGTTAGCAGGTGGAAAGCTAAACCTGCTCGCGGGATGAGACCACCTTTCTATCTTGGACCTCCTCAAGAACCGTGTGGACTTTAAGAGTGGGTATGATTACTGCAAAGAAAAGGAGAGAAAAAAATGATTTAGAGCATAGAAAAAATATTGGTCATGCTCCCTAAGCATCTTGAATACACAATTCTTCATTCGTTGAGGGACAAAAGAAAAAAATGGGACTGCAGCAGCCAACATGTATCTATCACCAGAACGGTTAATGAGAAAGCAAAAGTTCAATCTGGATTCATGGAGAGATTCACCGCTATGTGCAGACCAGTCAAGGGTAGACTAAACTATTTGCATACACTTTTGAGCTCATATTTGAGGATGGATTTTTGCACAGAATCCCAACTAAATAAAATCACTTGATGATTTAAGTATTATTTGATTTTTTTAGGTTTCTCCAAAAATAGAATTCAAAGTAGCCCAAAGAGGATTGAACCCACTTGAAGGTCATCTGCTGCTCCAGAGCCAACCTTCCTTTTCTCCATGACCCCAAAGTAATGGGTTTTGCACAGCTCTGACAACTCGGTTAAAAGGCCCCTTTACCCAGGGTATGTCTACACTACCCTCCTAGTTCGAACTAGCGGGGTAGTGTAGACATACCCCCTAGTCTTTTATGCTTGTAGGGGCAATGATCATTTGGGGATTTTCTATTCCTGTCCCCTCCACCCATTCTTCACAGACTCTACTTTGTTAATTATCAAATTGTACAAGTGTCAGCTGACTAGCTTGTAGTTTGCAAAGCTGCTCGTTAGAGAGGTGAACGAAACCTCACGTACGGTCCTTACATTCGTTAGTAGACAGCGAGGAGAGGACTGCAGGGTACTCGGCAGCAATGCTACAAAGGGAAAAGTAATGAGAGCAAATTAGAAATATGAACACATTTCCGGGATCCCAAGATCTGTATTCAGTGCTTTTCACTTTCTGCAACAGCCTAAGTTTCCCCAAAATTCTCCAGCATTTTAACTACATGAGAAAATCCTTCCAACAGATCAAAGCATCTCACAACTTGTTATTGATCTCTCACATAACCTCTCACCTTTCCTAGGATAGTAATAGAGATGTAGCCATGTTAGTCTGGTCTTGCTGAAACAAAAGACAGGACTATGCATCACTTTAAAGACTAACAAGATGGTTTATTAGGTGATGAGCTTTCGTGGGCCAAACCCACTTCCTCAGATCAAATTGTGGAAGAAAATTGACATGACCATATATACCAAAGGCCTTAACAAAGATGCTAACTACCTTCCCCATTACAAAGATAGCTTCCCCAATTATCACCCCTAATATCATTATCTCATAGACACTAATCTCCTTCCCCCCCACACACACCCTTCCTCTGTTCTAAAATCTGATTTGTCAATTTTATATGTGTTCACTTTTTTTTTAATTGTATCCTTTGGTATATATGGTCGTGCCAATTTTCTTCCACAATTTGATCTGAGGAAGTGGGTCTGGCCCACGAAAGCTCATCATCTAATAAACCATCTTGTTAGTCTTTAAAGTGCTGCATAGTCCTGTCTTTTGTTTCACCTTTCCTAGGAGACAGAGTAAAAATATTAGCGACACATTTTTACAGATGGGAACGCGAAGGGCTAGAGAAATCAATTGACCAATAAGCTTGTTCAGTGAGTTATCACCAGAGCCCAGAAAACAAACCTGTTCTTCTAGGTCCCAGTCCCCTGCTCTTACCACAGTACTGTGAAGGGAAGACTCCGTCCTTCTGAGAATGAACACCTCCCAAGACAACGAGGATGGGCACAGGAGATAAGCCACTGAGCTATCACTTATTCGTCTTCATAGCCACTAATCTTGACTATTTAGTTCAAAATGAGTCTCTAGGAACACAGGCAATTCAGCTGTATAGCTGTGTCACCATCAGCCAGTACTGCCCCTCTCCAATCAATGCCTGTTACATACTGGCCATCCTCGCCCTCCAGCAGGCGGCGGTATGTGGCGATCTCCTGCTCCAGGCGTGTCTTGACGTCCACGAGAATCTTGTATTCATGGTTCTGGTGCTCCATGTCGCATCGCAGCTCAGCAAGCTGTTCCTCCACGCTAGTGACCAGGGCCTGGAGCTGGGCCAACTGGGTGCCGTAGCGGGCTTCCGTCTCCGCCAAGGTGCCCTCCAGAGCGGCTTTCTGAGAATGGAGAACAGAGAGGAAAGAATTCAGTGAGAGGGTGGCTCATCTCAGCACCTGCCCTTGGGTGTGTCTCCCTGGGAATCCAGTGGCCCATACCATGCTGAGCTGGGACTGCAGCTCTATCTCCAGACCCTGGATCGTGCGTCTGAGTTCCGTGATCTCCGACTTGCCGCTCTGCAGCTGTTCCGTGTTCATGGCTACTTCCCGGTTCAGCTCTTCAGTCTGGAACGAGGGGAAACAACTTAGTTACGGCACGCACTGCGTGTGCACAGCCCTGCCGCCGGCATCAGTACGTGGCAAGTGCTTTTATTCATTCAGGCATTGCGCACCTGGCTGTAGAACCACTGCTCGGCCTCTTTCCGGTTCTTCTCTGCCAAGCTCTCATACCGCTCTCTCATGTCAGCCAGGATCTTGGTCAGGTCCACCCCAGGAGCCGCGTCCATCTCCACCGTGATCTCTCCACTCAGCTGGCTGCATAGTATATCCATTTCCTGTGACAAGAGAAACACACTATGCGCATCTGCAGCTTACCTGTACCTGCTCCCTACAGTGAATATAAGGAGGTTTTTACACTTGCACCCTGCTTAGAGATCTTAAAAAAAAATCTTATAGGGGTTTCAATTGTTCACGTTTGTCAGATAAAATACCGAGCATCACATGGCTTCACAACCCTCGCAGCCAAGCGTATGGTTCCGTGCCTATAGCCAATAACTCGGCTCCAGTAGGAGTTACCCGAATCGTAAGTGGTGGATGTAACTTACCAGATGCTACAGAATACACATTCAGAGTCAATTATTCTTTACCTGCCCATATCTCTTTAACAACCCCAGAATCTTGGAACTATTCATACTGATCAGCCTGTGTAGATTCCATTGTGGATTCGCTACTATGTATAGGTCTCTTGTTTGTGCCTTGTGCCTTGTTTTGTTCTCACCTCCTCATGGTTCTTCTTGAGATAAACCAGATCCTCCTTCAGGTTTTCAATCTGCATCTCCAGGTCATTTCTAGCCAGAGTCAGCTCGTCCAGGACCCTGCGCAGGCCATTGATGTCCGCCTCCACGCTCATGCACAGGGCCAGCTCCGTCACATACCTTCATGTGCAAAGAAGGTCAAAAGCTCAGGCACATCCAGCCAATAATGATTTTTCATTCCCTTTTCCTCCACAATTTTCATTCATTTTTAATGGCATTTTTGTGACTGGCCTTTCCCCCAATGGATCAAAAGCTTCTTCTGAATTCATGAAAGCCAAAATGAAAGTTCCCCGCTTCCCTTTTCCAATCACTACAAAATGTGGGAACATGGGAAGCATCTTGAAATGCAATCAGCAAGAGAGACCCTCTGGAAGAATGGCTTTTTTACACCTTTCCCTTCTCAGAGCTCTGTGGGGCCCTGGGCTTACTTGGTTTTGAAGTCATCAGCTGCCAGCCTGACATTATCAATCTGCAAGACAAGGTTGGCATTGGCGATAGTGGCAGCAAGGATCTGGGGAAGAGAAAAGGAGAAGAGGGCATTAAAAAGTTGTTTCAGTAACATGTAATATCTGCACTACAACTTTTTTCGGAAAAACGTCACTTATGTCCACACTGCAATCACATTCTTTCGAAAAAAATTGAAAAAACAGAGGCATTTTTCTGGCATTGGCAATCCTCATTCTGCAAGGAAGAAGCCTTTTTCTGAAAGAGCTCTTTCGGAAAAAGGTGTGTGTGGACGGGGAAGAGAGAGTTCTTTCGAAAGAGGAGGAAAGAGGACAAAGCACAGGTTCCCTGGTGGCCATTCCATCCATAGGAATCACAGCTTAAATGTGAGATAACATCCATTGAGTGTGGATGCTATCTTTCGAAAAAGCAGATCACTTTTTCATTGCACTTTGGCAGTGCGGATGCGCTGTTTCAGAAGAAGGTTTTTTTGGAAGATCTCTTCCGGAAAAGCTTCTCCCAAAAGAAGCCTGCAGTCTAGATGGAGCCTAGCTGATGGGTGTGAACAGACATTAATGGTTAGCAGAAGGCACAGCTTCTAGATAATTGAACTTGCATAACTGTACCACGGAGATGAGAGACAAACTGGTATGGACCAAATTCTCATTTGCACTAAGGGCCCTTTTCACTGCTCTCGTCATGTAACCAAGGCTCTAAAGGATATGTCTAAACTACATCCATTTTTCAATAAAGGGATGTAAATTAGACACATTGAAATTGCAAATGAAGCCGCAATTTGAATTTCCTGCTCTTCATTTGCATAATGGCAGCTGCAGCTTTTTTTCGAAAAGCCTCTTTTCGAAAAAAAAAAGTGGTCAAGATGGAGATCTTTCGACAGAAATGCCCCATTTCGAAAGATCCTGTAACCCTCAAAAAATGGGGTTTACAGGATCTTTCGAAACGGGGCATTTCTGTTGAAAGATCCCCATCTTGACCGCAGGGTTTTTTGTTTTTTTTTTTTCAAAAAGAGGCTTCTTGAAAAAAAGTCACGGTTGCCATTATGCAAATGAAGCATGGGAAATTCAAATCCTGACTTCATTTGTAATTTCGATGTGCAATTGCAATTTCGATATGTCTAATTTACATCCCTTTATCAAAAAAGGGATGTAGTTTAGACTTACCCAAAGAGTCTGTCAGTCATATTTGATCACTGAGGTGACAAAATGAAATTCAGCCCAGAAAATTCCCTTCCTACACTGACTTCTATAGCAGGAAGGAATGAACATCCAGCAAGAAACAGGAGGAGACATGGATGGGGGTGTTCTGGGAGTTGTAATTTCCTTCTACGGACAGTTATCTACTTGGGCATAACTAGGGCGACCAGATAGAAAGTGCAAAAAATCAGGATGAGGGTGGAGAGTAATAGGCCCCTATGTAAGAAAAAGTCCTAAATATTGGGACTGTCCCTAAAAAAACTGGACATCTGGTCACCCTGGTCATAACAGACAAGAGAACTACCAGTCCCAGAATGCCTCTCCCTTGCCTCCCTCCTGTGTCATCTCCTCCATGGCTTCCTGGTAAATGTGGTCCCTACCTCTCTCTCTGACTCTAGGGTGCAGCACAGAGCTCAGCATCCCCAAAAGTCCATCTCTCCGCACCTGGTTATTGAACCTGTTATTTTGAACTAGTTACTGGTTTGGGGGCTTTTGGTTCAGTTTGACTTCAATGCCACCCAGAGGTTTTTAGTTTTGAAGCTACATCTAGACTACAGGCTTCGTTCAGAAGGAGCTTTTCCAGAAGAGAAAAACTTCCTCCGAAAGAGAGTGTCCACACTGCCAAAGCACATGGAAAAAGCGATCTGCTTTTTCGAAAGATAGCATCCACATTGATTGGACGCTATCTTGCATTTAAGTTCTGATTGCTGTGGATGGAGTGGCCACCAGGGCACCTGTAGTTTTTCCTGGAGGCCTCTTCTTTCGAAGAAACCACTCTTCACCATCCACACATGCCTTTTTCCGAAAGAGCTCTTTCGGAGAAGGTGTTCTTCGTAGAAAGAGGCTTACCGCTGTCAGAAAAACCCCTTTGTTCTTTCAATTTTTTTTCGAAAGAATGCAATTGCAGTGTGGACGTAACTGAAGTTTTTTTTTCAGAAAAAACGGGTGTTTTTCCGAAAAAAACTCTGCAGCATAGACGCACCCTGCATCACTTAAACGAACAGTTTTTGGGTTTGACTTGGGATTGATTCCCTGGGGCTCAGGTTCCTAGACACAACAGTAATGCAAATAAATACATACATACATCATTAATAATAATAATAATCAATAGATTCTCTTGCGCCAGGACTTTCATTGCCATCAATTACACTCTCCTGCATGAGAAAGGGACAGAAGTTGGGTGGAATTCTCTAAGCAGAATCTCTCCCTGTGACTGTGCTCCCTTTAGTAACTTCTCCTGAAGCACCAGGGAGAGGAAAACCAAAGCTCGGGTTCTAAGGGCACATCTTCACTCACCCTGCTGGAGATCGATGTTCTGGCGTTCCATTGAGCGGGTCTGGTATAGACCCATAACTCGAACGCTGAGGGCTGCACTGGCCAGCACCTGTACTTCTCGCAGTCGCAAGGAGAACGGAAAGCCAAAAGGAGCATTTGCTCCCAACGGCCTCCCACTGGGGGGATGCCCCCGAACTCAGCTTAACGTACACCAACTCCAGCTATGTATTCTACGTAGCTAGAGTTGTGTACCTTAAGCCGACATTTCAGGTGTAGGTTAGACCTGGCCTGAGTAAAGCTAGCGAAGTGGAGTCAAAGAGAAGGAAAGAAACCCGCTTGGGAGGTTTATTAGACCGGAGTCTGAGTCACCTGCATCGCTAAGCATCTCAGTTTCTGGCATTATGCTGGCAGTCACTGCTGATGCTGCGTGAAGCAAAGACGGTGACTCTGAGACATATGCTCCTTCCTTGGGGACCGCTCCCCATGATGCCACTGACACGGCATTCAGTGAGAGTTCGGTTTGAGTAAGGGCGTAGCCATCCAGCCTCCGGAGAGAAATGTCGTAGAATTTGAAAGCAAATGAGCCAAGTAACCAGGGGAGAGGGAGGGACGTGAACATTGGTTCTGCAGCGAGGGCATCCCTGGTCCCTTTTCAGGAGAGCTGTCGGCGCAAACACTGAGACACACACCTGAATTAGAAGGAAGCAGATAGGACCGGTTCTGCTCACACTGGCTTGAGGGAAGCTACTCCTGACCTACCCTGGGGTAAGAGAGAACAGAACCTGGCCCAGCTTGTTCGGAATCCTCCTAGTCGTGAGCCTACGGAAAACGTTAGGCCTTGTGTCAGCCATTCCTGAATTGCCAAGGTCCCGCCTCCAGGGGCAGCGAGTTATTTGGCCTGGGGAGGCCAGGCTCCCCGGAATATTCCTGGCCCGTGGGCGCAGCTCCAGCAAAGCTCACGGCTGGGTCTCTCCCTGGCCCCACCTGCCACCCCCGCGCACTCCCCCCACGGTGTCCCCTCCCCCAGCTCCAGGTTAATTTAAAGGGCCCAGGGACCCCCACTGCCACCACAAGCAGCGCAGCGGGACTAAGCAACTTCCTGCATGTGCAGCTGCCAACATGTCCCTGCAGTCCCGAGATGGGGATGTCTCCATGCTCTGCCCCCATCACAAGCGCCCCTGCAGCCAATGGGAGCTCTGGGGGGCGGTGCTTGTGGGAAGCAGTGCGTGGAAACCCCCGGCTCGTCCACTTACCCCCAGGTAAGCGCTGCACCCCATCCCTCCCCCCCCCCGCACTCCCGCTCCTCTCAGTCTGCCTCACACACTCTGCCCCACCCATACTCCCGCCCTTCCCCCGCCCTGCCTCCCACCCCTAAACTCCCTCCCAGAGCTTGCACCCCCGCTCCTTACTCCAGCCCAGAGCCTGCACCCCGCACCCGTGTGCCCTGCAAGCTGAGCGCTTGGGTGGCCACCCAGGAAGAATTCCAATGCCGCCCACAGCCAGCAGCAGGTGTTCTTACTGGTGGTGCACCTCCGCACAGGCCTTGATGCACATAACAAAATGTATTCCACATATGGCTGGAAGAAATTAGAAGGAACGCTGCCCGGCACCCAGACGCCCTCCCAGAATCTACAACCTCCCCCCTCTTGCACCTCCGCCCCCTGACCCAGCCCAGAGCCAGCACTCCAACTCCATCCCACAGCCTGTACCCCAGACCTTCTCCCTGACCCATGCTCTCTCCCCAAGCCTGCACCCCCCCCCCCACCTCAAACTCCCAGAGCCTTAGGCAGGTAAGGGAGGGTGCAGATTCTGGGAACCACCCACATTTCTAAAAAAACCCGCCACCCTTTCCCATATCCTCATTATCATTTGCTTTGGTCTTCTTTGAACCTCCAGATTCAGCCTAATCACAGGCTAGACATGATTATTAAAATCATTATGATCCTCGTAGCGTCTGTGTGTTCACAAAGCCTTCCACAGTAGGTGAGCCATGCCAAACAGATACCGTGTCCCTGCCCGGAGCTAAACATTGGCAGAAGCACATACTTGGAGTGTAAGTAATATCCGGTACTTAGTCACTTGTGTATAATCCTACAAGCATTACGGCTGCTGCAGCCTTCTTTCTTCTCGTGTTGTTGAAGCACCCAAGATGTAACATCTAACAAACTTGGACCAGTAGGCGTCTGCTGCTACGTTCCTGTCCCAAAGTCTGTTTCCCTCATAGGAATCATTTATAGGAAATGCAGTTTTGCTCCTTCTGGAGGTCTATCATCAAATCACTGATGCGTGTAAATCATTAAAAATGTGTCTACACAGCAAAGTTATTTCAAAATAATTTCGAAATAACTGACGGCTTATTCCGACTTCTGTAAACCTCATTCTACAAAGAACAACACCTATTCCGAAATAGTTATTTCAGAATAGGGGCTGTGTAGGGGTGTGTCTAGACTACATGCCTCCTTCGACGGAGGCATGTAGATTAGCCAGATCGGAAGAGGGAAATGAAGCCGCGATTAAAATAATCGCGGCTTCATTTAAATTTAAATGGCTGCCCCGATCTGCCGATCAGCTGTTTGTCGGCAGATCGGGGCAGTCTGGACGCGATGCGCCGACAAAGAAGCCTTTCTTGATCGGCACAAGTATGCCTCGTGAAACCAGGTTTACCTGTGCCGATGAAGAAAGGCTTCTTTGTCGGCGCATCGCGTCCAGACTGCCCCGATCTGCCGACAAACAGCTGATCGGCAGATCGGGGCAGCCATTTAAATTTAAATGAAGCCACGATTATTTTAATCGCGGCTTCATTTCCCTCTTCCGATCTGGCTAATCTTCATGCCTCCGTCGAAGGAGGCATGTAGTCTAGACACACCCTAGATGCTCTACTTCTGCTATTTCGAAATAGCCCCTCACCAGGGCCATTCTACCTTATTCCTCCTGGGGCACTAAATTGAGATAGCGGGTCTACATCAGGGAAGCCTGCCTCGGACTCATTTTGAGGCTTCCTTGCAGTGTAGACGTGTTATTTTGAAATAAGCTATTTCAGAATAACTATTCCGGAATAGTTTATTCTGAAATAAATGTGCAGCGTAGACATAGCCTATGGGTGTGTCTACACTACACCGTAACGCAGAATAAGATACGCAATTTGAGCTGCGCAGATTGCGTCTCTTAGTTCGATGCTATTTTGAAAAAGCTTATTTTGCCATTTGGCCAGATTTTGAAATAAAGCGCTATTCCGAAATGTCCCTTACTCCTCATAGAAGGAGGTTTACAGGGATATCGGATTAGCGAACCCAAAGTAACAGGCTTGCAGGGAAGACCTGAGAGAGCTATTTCTGGATACTCTGGAAGTCTGAAATAGCATTTCGGTGTAGACGTAACCTAAATTGCCATCATTTGAGTCTGGGCACATATTTCTTTTATGCCTGTTACCTATACTCAGTTATGCCCTCTGTGTTCAGCTCTTGGCCATAGGGCAATCTGTAACAGAGAAAAGCAGACAAGAGACATTGGATTTTTTTAACAAGCGTGTCCTACCTTGCTCCTCAGATCTTCAATTGTCCTGTAATGGGGGCTGTGGTCACGGTCAGGACCAGGTCCCTGCTTCTTATACCACGCCTCGATCTTAATCTCCAGATCGGAATTGGCCTCCTCCAGGGCACGCACCTTGTCCAGGTAGGTAGCCAGGCGGTCGTTCAGGTTCTGCATCGTTTCCTTTTCACCCGCAGGGAGGATGCCATCACCACCACCAAAGCTACCACCAAATCCACACACAAAGCCAACTCCAAGCCCACCCCCATAGCCACCTCCAAAGCTACTACTGTAGCTCCCCCCATAGCTACCACCCATGCTGCTTCTTACCCCAGAGACATACCTAGAAGAGGAGACAGAAAAACTGCTAGATCCCCCTTTGATACTTGGGGCTCTGTACGGACCACCAAGATGCACGGAGGAAACCCGTGAGGAGCCACCTCCTAATCCACCTAAGCCCCCTACGCTCTTGAGGGATGTGGATGAGGAGTACTGCCTGACGCTGGTGGCCATGGTGAAAGGCAGTGGAGGATCAAAAGCCCAAAACAGTCACCCAGCTGAGCTACGAAAGGAGGAGAGTGCTGCTAACTTCCCCTGGCTCGGAGGCTCCTTTTATACCCGCAATGGGGGGGAGTTCCCACTGCAAGCTCCTTGTTTCTCTCATACATTCTCCAAGGTTTTCATAACCCGTAAAGTCTGTGCCAACTTCTAAAGTCAACATATTTTTTGCTTGCTTTTGTCACATTTCACTGGAAACACATTCTCTCCCCCTCCCCCCCCCAGTGCTTGTCTGTGTCTTCTGGTTTCCATCTGCAATCAGGTGTTATTCAAAGCGGGAGGCTGTATTTGTACATTGCCTTACACTGCTGAATGGGAGAGAGGGCTGTTCAGACGTTTCCAGTGTATTTCTCTGGAACTCATCACATGTGGCTGGCCGCGCTGAACCCAAGTCCTCTGTGTAGCTACAGGACAGACACAATGGGCAGCAATGGGGCAGGCTTCCTCCACAACATCCCATGTTCATATTCCTTCCCCTCGTCCTGGAACAGCTCCCACTGCAGCCCCGTGGCAATTCCATACACTCAAGACTTGACCTTGAGACGGCCCGTAAGGGGCTCCACTAGTGTTGGATGGGGTCCTTGATTTTGTGTTGTCAACCTCTGCTACCGAGAGCGAGACTATGATCCACCCCAGACTATTAGATGGAAGAACTCGAGAAATTGTGGTGCTCTCCAGAGGGTAAAGACCAAAGCAAACAGTATGAATGGCCGGTAGACCAGTCACTGGATTCAAGAACTGGGGATAAAGAATAATGCTCAGAACACAGATCTTTATCATTAGTCTAATGAACCAGTTCATCAGATGTTATCAGAGATTTCTCTGTGGCTCCCTGCCCAGAGAGCTCAGTTTGAGTGTTATACACACCCATTATAACTCCAGCTGCTCATGAGATGCTAGCTGCCTGTAAGGAATTCAAAGGGCTCCGAAAAAATTGCAGGGTTAGCTAAGGTGGAGCTCAGCTGGCTCAAGTCTCAAATTTTAAAATGTTATTGAAGCCAATGTTTCAAAGCATGTGCATAATCCTCCACCGAGAAAATGAGTCTCGGTACATCTAACCTCCCTACCAGACTGAAAACTCTCGGGCACAGACCGAAGGGGCACTGTGTGATAGTCTTCCCGGGGGTGGAGGAAAGCATCGTCTTCCACGTGTCGTAGCATGCCAGCCACTTTACTGTCTTCCTCGACAGGCCCTAACAATCCCCTTCCCCAAAGCTAGAAATGAGGTGCCTTAGATCAGCTGCCCACAAAAGAGGAAGGAGGCTATGGCCAGGGCCAGATTAAGAAAGGGCTTTAGGGGCTGGGCTAAGGGGGGCCTTGGGCTGCAGCCCCTATAGCCCCTGGCTGTGTCTAGACTGGCCAGTTTTTCCAGAAAATCAGCTGCTTTTCCGGAAAAACTTGCCAACTGTCTACACTGGCCGCTTGAATTTCCACAAGAACACTGACTTCCTACTGTCTGAAATCAGTGCTTCTTGCGGAAATACTATGCTGCTCCCGTTCGGGCAAAAGTCCTTTTGCACAAAAGGGCCAGTGTAGACAGCTCAGATTTGTTTTGCGCAAAAAAGCCCCGATGGCGAAAATGGCAATCGGGGCTTTTTTGCGGAAAAGCACGTCTAGATTGGCTACGGATGCTTTTCCGCAAAAAGTGCTTTTGCGGAAAAGCATCCGTGCCAATCTAGATGCTCTTTTCCTCAAATGCTTTTAACGGAAAACTTTTCCGTTAAAAGCATTTGCGGAAAATCATGCCAGTCTAGACGTAGCCTCTGTGTTTTGGGCTATCTCTTCATGGGGGGGAGGAGGGAGGCAGCCCCGTGTTCGGCTGTTCTTCTCCCCACGACAGCCCTGGGCTGGAGCTACCTTGCTGTGAGCACCAGGAAGCTCTGCCTCAGAGGCCCCACCCCTTAGCTCTTATTGGCCTAGAATCACAGCCAATAAAAGCTTTGGGGGTGGTGCCTGCAGGCAAACACGGGGCAGTGTGGAGCCACCTGTCCCCCCCACACACACCAAACAGAGGCAGCCTACCCTCTACCCAGCACTGAGCCCCCTCCCACACTAAGGGTGTGTCTAGACTACAGGGCTTTTTCCAAAAAAGTGGTCTTTTTTCGAAAAAACTTTCCCTGCATCTAGACTGCCGCCACGTTCTGTCAAAAGTAAATCAAAAGAACGCAGCAGTTCTTTTCACCGAGGAAAATCTCGTTTTACGAGGAATAACGCCTTTTTTCAAAAGTGCTCTTTCGAAAAAAGACACTATGTAAAAATGTGCTTTTTCGAAAGAGAACATCCAGCGTGCCGGGGTGCATCCAGAGCGCTCTCTTTCGAAAAAGCGGCTTACTTTTTCAGAGGTAGTCTAGACGCTCTTTTTCGAAAGAGGCTTGCAGTCTAGACATAGCCTAACTCCCTTCAGACCCCGTTCTCCCAGCCCTGCATTCTGACTCCTACCCAGACCCTGCCCTCCCAGCTCTGCCTCCTGCCCTGAGTCTGCTCCCAAACCCTAAACCTCTTGGCCCAGCCTGGAGTCCCCTCCTGTGCCCCAAATTCCTCATCCCCAGTCCCACCCCAGAGCCCCCACCTCCCCACAAAGCCTTCACCTCCTCCCACACCCACCCTCCTGCCTCAACCCACAGTTCCCTCCTGCACAATGAACCTCTTGTTTTGGCCCCGCCCTAGAGCCAAGGAGATCCCACAAAATGTAACAGCCCCAGGCCCCCAGAAGAGGCTCTGGCCAGGGCCGGATTAAGAAAGGGCTTTTAGGGCTGGGCTAAGGGAGGCTTCTGGGCTAATCTGACCCTAACCACGGTCCACAAGCAATAGATACATATTTCTGAACAGGCTTCGATTGCTCGGCTTCATCTCACCAGGCTGGAGCACTTTACAGGAAGGGAATGAAACTGATGGTGAAAATAGCCCTGGGCAGGGTCTTCGGAATATTTACGGCTATTACATTGCAGCTAATGCTAGAGAAATAATGGCACTGAAGCTCTCATGTGCTTATACTGTACTGAAGCAGCTTTGGACAAGCATCAGCTGAGACCGATCCCTTCTGGCCATAAAGTCTGTGACCTCTCAGGATGGTCGCATCCACAGGTACCATGTGAGCACAAAGCGGGTGTCAAATCCTACCATTGTAATGTGGTGGCAGCTTATACTCCCTTTGCCCGGGAGTAAGTAACAACACAAGAGGTGAGACGGGTGGAATTTTGAGATCCAGAGTCTCTCTCTCACTTGATGCCAGAAACATGGGGGGGAAAAACCCAGAAACTTCCTGCATCATCCCAGCTGAGAGCAGAGACCACCCAGAAAATGTGTAAGACCTAAAGGGCCATAGGCCTGCTTAACTGCATGACTGGCAGCTGCAGAGGGTAAGGATCACATAGAAAGCGATCCTATTAAACTTGTCACTGCCTGAATACACAGGAATTTTCCAGCCTGAACTTTCGCTGCGAACCACAAAGAACCTTCATAGAGGCAATGGGTGAATTGTGCGATTAAAGCAATGGGTGGTTTCTTACCTGTGTCTTTCATGTGCGGCTGCTCCTGGGGCAGGCACATCTACAGCTAGAACAGAGCCAGAGTGGCTGGAAGCTTTGCCAATCCCCCTGCAGCACAAGTGCAGGGGCTGTGTAAGGGCAGGCAGGGACCATGCTTCCCCATCTAGATCGCTCCGGCTCCCATGTGTTGCTTTTGGAATGCTGCTGCAGCTGTAGCCAGCCTGAGAAAGGAATCGAAAACCATCCACTGAGGGCCCAGTCGACACAGCAGCGAATCTGAATCTGAACTTCTCCAGGTATATTTGAATTCGTTCTTCTAGCACAGCAGTTCCCAAACTTTTCGGCATCATGCCCCCTTTTTGATTTTTGAGACACCCTCTTGCCTCCCCGCCCCCTATAGCAGCAAAACTTGTTGAGCCAAAAAAAAACCTGACCAGGTCTGAAAAACAAAAATAGCAGCAAAACTTGGGGGGAGGGGGAGTTGATGGGGGGGGCACTGGGTCGCCTCACTCCACCCCGGAATTTCTTCATGTCCCCCCAGGGGGGCACGCCCCCCAGTTTGGGAACCCATGAAAGTGCTTTAATTGTTTGGTCGTCTCTTTCAGGAAAATCCGCCTACCGCTGCAGGGGTGCCTGTGTTTACAAGAGAAAAATCAAAACCTTCCTGCCGTCCGTTGAAGCCTGGAGCAGAGAGGACTCCAAAGACACGTGCCTTAGCTGCAAACTTGTTAGGAGAGGAATCTCGTCCATTGATTTTCCACCTGTAAAATGCCAGCGCTGCTATATAAACGCACCAGTTCAGTCCGTAACTGTGTGATCGGAACCCTGTGCATGGCTCATTTTTATAACATAGAGGCTGAGTGGAATAGGGTCATGTAAGTTGTGATATTCTGAACCAGAGAGAGAACAGAAAGGCTCTTTTCCCCTGTTCCAGGGAGAGCCAGAGCTCCTTAGCTATATCAGAGCTCAGCCAGGTTTAATCAGGGCGAGGTCCCTGGAAATAGGAGGTTAAAGCAGGAAGCCCGGATTCCGCCAGCATCCCACATGTCCAATCATCTCTCACCCATGCTGATGCATGTGGAGCAAGGCACTAGCGGGAGGAAGGGGAGCAGAACCTCGCCAGGACTGAGGGTGGACGTTCTCTGCAATCAGGTTGCAGCACATGCAGCTATAGCGGACCTAGCTTTCACCTCACTAGCTCAGGCAGAGACATTCCCCTACTGTGGGCAGCTGCAGCTGGACGAGCTGGCTGAGGCTCTAGGCAATTACTAGCCCACGGCGCAGTCCATGCCACTGTGGTTTCCTAGCTGAAGACTGGAGCTAGCTCGGTGGAAATATCTCAGGCATATGCTGCAGTAACACCCCGGATTGCTGTGCAGACACACCCAGGGAGCTCAAATGCTCTGCCAGGAATGATGGGTCCTGCTGGTGGAGATGGAGTGTCTCAGTGCGCCACTGCATCTGGAATGGGCAGTGATGACAAGTGGACCCAGGGGATCAAACCCCGAACGCCATGTGGGCATATCCTGAGCAGGTCTCACACTCCCTGATGGCTGTCCAGGGGGCCTGCCTTTCTCTGACCCTGTGGAAACACCCGGCGAGTTGCCAGTAAAGTGGCACTGGATAACACTGGAATTGTATGTCCAATGAGACGGTCAGCCAGCGGTACCGTACACATCTGCAGCACCAGTTAATTTCACCACCAACCGGTGTTGCCTGTGTAACGCAGCCGGCACTAATACAGATGTGTGCGGGTGCCAGTTGGCGGGGATCTGGCAGGATGGTGTCTGTGATTCATTTTCTTTCACCTTGGCTCAGATCCAGTGAGAGGATGAAGCCCCATCTCTCACCTTCCTCTGTGTGGGAGCCACCTGGCTGTCGCACAGTCCTGCTCATCTCTGAGACAGCAGTCGGTCCCGGGTTTCACCTTTTGAAACCATTGCAGCTTAGGGCGGCACCTGACACCATTTATCCCGTTCACTTGTGGAACTCCAGCCAGGTTGGTGATGAGCAATAAAGCTGCTAGTTCTTTGCCTTACTATTTAGTCCTGGAGTGTTAATTCATGTCACTCGGGGTGTAGAGTGCAGTGCCTTGTAGGGCCCATCTGAACAATTCCTTCTTCTAGCTGCCCATCCTTGCTGACAGCACCCATCTCCCCCTATCAAGCCTCTGTCAGTCCCTAGAATGACCAGGCCGAGACTGTAGTTGCATGAATGAGAAGAAAAGCTTTATTTGACGTATGGGCAGAGCACAGGAAAGCACTCAGACAAGGGGGAGGGAGGCAGAGGCGGAATAAAAAAGGCAGGAACACACTCACGAAGCCCAGTCCTACACAACCTTGGCAACAGTGCTACACATCTACAGCTACAGCACATCAAGTGGACTCTTCTTTCCTTTCTGTGACAATCTTTATCTCAATGGGTCCGCAATGTTCAGGACTGGGCCTACGGCGCGGTGTGCAGCTTTAGCGGACGGTCTGATGGACCTGTTCGCGGGAAGAAATCACTTTTCCATCTTGGACTTCCTCAACGATCGTGCGGACTTGTCGGGTGGTCAGGGATGCTACAAGGGAGAGAAAGAGCAAGGAAACTATCACTTGGGGAGAAGCAGCAGTAAGTGTGTTCTTATTAGGCATCCTTCAGAATCTTAAGCAAGTGAGGACAGGCAGCAATGAATTTAGCAGTAATTTTAAAAGGAGTGAGTCCATGACTATAGCAATTAATTTCCCATTGAGCGAAACAGAACCGTCCAAGGCTGTATTGGACTGTGAAGGGGGGACGTGCTTCACACCAGATTTTGTAGGGAACAGGAATGAAAAGAAAGAGCTTATTGGGCAGAGCAGGTTGGAAAACGTTTTGTTTTTTTCACTGAAGACCTGAGAATTGAAAAGGTCTTGGCTGAAAATCAAAATAAGAAAGTTGCCTTGGAAAGCAGAATTTTTCTGTGAAAAATAAGAAGTTTGGTTTCTTTGTAAGGACTGGAATGGTGAGTGATTAGCCACGACTTTTTAGCCAAGACTTTTCCTACATTCAGGGCTAAGCTTCAAGTCACACAGTGGCTAACTGATCAGCTGTCCTAAGGATCTGATCTCCCTTGGGAGGTTTTATCTTAGCCAATTTAGCTGCAGAATTGAATGTCACAAAATCCATATCTGATTTTCCATTTTACACAAATATTTATCTTCATCTCATCCATATTTCAAAGGAATCATTCCAAGTCATTCCAATTTTGTGCCTAACAAATCAGAGCCTATGGAAAGAAGGTTGCCTAAAATGTGAGGCTGAAATGTGCTATCATGTCAGACAAGACAAATTCTTACCATCTCGTGCAGAGGCGTACTGGGATGCAATGCTGCAAAAGGAGAAAAAAGAGAGAAAATTAGAACTATATACACCGAAGGAGAAGGGGTGGTGCGATCAGAAAGGTACAGGCCACTAATGGGGAGAAATAATTATTCTGACATAAATCTGATGGATTTCATTATTATGTCAACTGGCATGTCCCCATTGTCCTCTCCTTGAAATTTTCCAGAGTTACGATTTAAGCAGAACATTTAATCTTGGAAGGGCTTTTAAGGTGGGAAGGGATTTAGAATCATGATCTTAGCCTCTCAACACTTCTGTGACATTTGTTGTTGTTATTAACTACTTTCCCAGGGTCCGGCAATCGCTGAAGGGGTCATGAGTAGACCCCAAAAGTCCTGAAAGCTAGAGGTTTAACATAGCTAATAGACGATGCTACCCCTCCAAGTGTACAGTGGAAATGTTGTGTTACACTCCATAATTCAGACAATAAATACCTCCCAAGACATTGTTCACACTGAGGGTGGTAACAGGGGATAAATCATTGAGCTGGTCTTCAAGGCTACCTAGGAATCTTGACTATTTAGATCAAAATGAGCCTCTAAGAACACAGGCAAATCAACTGTTTAGCTGTGTCACCATCAGCAAGCCCCGCCCCATGGCACCCTCTCTAATCAACGCCCATTGCTTACTGGGCATCCTCGCCCTCCAGCAGGCGGCGGTATGTGGCGATCTCTTGCTCCAGGCGTGTCTTGACGTCCACGAGAATCTTGTACTCGTGGTTCTGGCGCTCCATGTCGCATCGCAGCTCGGCCAGCTGTTCCTCCACGCTAGTGATCAGGGCCTGAAGCTGGGCCAACTGGGTGCCGTAGCGGGCTTCTGTCTCTGCCAACGTGCCTTCCAGAGCGGCTTTCTGAGAATGGAGAACAGAGAGGAAAGAATTCAGTGAGAGGGTGGCTCATCTCCGTGCCTGCCCTTGGGTGTGTCTCCCTGGGAAGCCGGTGCCATGGCCCGTACCATGCTGAGCTGGGACTGCAGCTCTATCTCCAGACCCTGGATCGTGCGTCTGAGTTCCGTGATCTCTGACTTGCCGCTCTGCAGCTGTTCCGTGTTCATGGCTACTTCCCGGTTCAGCTCTTCAGTCTGGAACGAGGGGAAACCACTTAGTTACTGCACTCACTGCGTTTGCAAAGCCCTGCCACCGGCATCAGTACGTGGCAAGTGCTTTTCTTCACCTTGGTGTAGAACCACTGCTCGGCCTCTTTCCGGTTCTTCTCTGCCAAGCTCTCATACTGCTCTCTCATATCAGCCAGGATCTTGGTCAGGTCCACCCCAGGAGCCGCGTCCATCTCCACCGTGATCTCTCCACCCAGCTGGCTGCGTAGTATATTCATTTCCTGTGACAAGAGAGACATGTTGTGTTCATCTGCATCTCACCTGTGCAGGCTCCCTACAGTGCATCTAAGGAGGTTTTCCCACATTATGGCTTTTCCGACAAGCACTTATCTCTTACTGTGTGTCTGTTCAGCACCTTGAGGCTGTGACCCTAGCTGACACCTCCCTTAGGGTTGCCAGATGCTTCACAAAAAATCCCGAACATGGCAGGGAAAAAAATTGGTTGAGCAGAAAAAAAAAGGGGGGGGGCACCAAACTTGTTAAGCAAAAATAAAAAAAGAGGTTGCTGCACCTTTAAATTCCCCTGCTCCACCCCCCACCACCCAAACACGGAAGGGGAAAAATGTCCCCACCAGCCTTCCGTCCAGTATTTTCTGTTTGTTTTTGTTTTTTTACTGGGCAGAAGACGTGATTACCAGACTATCCGGGAGAAAACCGGACACCTGGCAACCCTACCTCCTGCATGACAACAAGGAAAAATAATGAAAATAACATCGTAAGACATCTCCTTTGTGGATTCAGCTGCTCCTGTCCAGAGACTAACTCCCAGACAACAGGTGGCTTCACCACCCAAGAGGCAGGTTTCTGTTGCTGTGTGTTGACCTGGCCCCATGGAAGCTACTGAAATGATTAGTGGTATGTGAGTCTGACCTACACAGGCCATGCTCCGTCCAGAATGAATTATTCCCCACTTCTTTATCCCCGGATGCCCTACTATTTAGAAATAGCCTTGCTGATTGGCCTGACTGTCCTTGTACCTTAGCTACAGCTTCTAACCCCCCTCCTTTGTGCCTGGGGTCCTCACCTCCTCGTGGTTCTTCTTGAGGTAAGCCAGCTCCTCCTTCAGGTTTTCAATCTGCATCTCCAGGTCGGCTCTGGCCAGGGTCAGCTCGTCCAGGACCCTGCGCAGGCCATTGATGTCCGCCTCCACGCTCATGCGCAGGGCCAGCTCCGTCTCATACCTTGAAGCACAAAACGGGAGCTGCTGAGCTGCTGCCCTTTTCCCCTCCCCAGCCTTTCAGTGTCTGCCAAGGCTCTGTGCTATGTGGCACCCGGTGAGGGAGGTGCAGTGTCCAATGCCCCAGTCATGTCTCTGCTAAGACCAGTAACTTTACCAGGCAGCTTTGGCCCGTGTTCTGTATCCAGCTCCATGCTGAGGGCTCTCCTCCCATTAGATTACTCTAGCTCTTTTGCCCCAGGCCTGTGTGTTCCGAGTGATGTAAATTAGATCAAGGGTTAGATCCTCCTGGAAGCAAGACATTTCCCAAGCACTGTCAGGCGTTTGGTCTCTTATTGCTGGGCAGAAGGCACATTTGTATGAAATGCCTTGCTTGCTAATGGGCTTGCCTGCCTGTCTCGGTTGTCTCATTGGTAATGAAGAGGAAGCTCCCATTGTAATAGGCAGCAGGTTTAAAACAAACAAAAGGACGTTTTTCTGAACTCAGCGCACAGTCAACCTGTGGAACTCCTTGCCAGAAGACGTGGTGGAGGCTAGAACTTTAACAGGGTTCAAAAAAGAGCTAGATAGATTCATGGAGGTTAGGTCCATCAATGGCTATTAGCCAGGATGGGTAGGAATGGTGTCCCTAGCCTCTGTTTCTCTGAAAGTGGGAGACAGGGGAGGGATCACCTGTTGTGATCCCTCCCTCTGGGGCATCTGATATTGGCCATTGTTAGCGGACAGAATACTGGGCTAGATGGACCTTTGGTCTGACCCAGGATGGCCATTCTTATGTTCTTGGAGAGGAACTCGCCCTCTTTTCCAGTCGTGGTGCATGTGAGGAAGCTGGACACGCACAAAGAGATCCCCATACGGATCCCGTTCCCAGGGGAGCAGCACTTACTTGGTTCTGAAGTCATCGGCCGTCAGCCTAGCATTGTCAATCTGCAGGAGGATCCTGGCATTGTCGACAGTGGCAGCAAGGATCTGGGGAAAGAGCAACAGAGCAAGTGGGAAAGAAGCCTCAACAGCCTGTGGCTGATTGTGGGATCCAAGCAAGGGAAAATGCTTGGAGAAGGTCAGGCACAGCACTGAACTCCCTGTAGAGATGTTTCAGAGGGGTGGCCAGGTTAGTCTGTGAGAGTGCATCTACAGAGCAGGACTTAACTCGAAATAAGCGACGCAAATTGAGCTACGTCAATTGCATCGCTTATTTCAAAACTGAGAGCGACTACACAGCAGTGATTTCGAAATAGAGCACTCCCTCCGACTTCCCTTCCTCCTCGTACATTGAGGAAGTCCTCCAACATTGTTTCGAAATAACTGCCCCGGCAGTGTAGACACAAAATAAGTTATTTCGAAATAATGCTAGTTAATTTGAAATAATGTTGCAGTGTAAATGTACCCTTAGAGACCATCAAAACATGTCGATGGTATCATGAGCTTTTGTGGGTACAGCCCACTTCTTCAGATGAATGGAATTTAATGGGGCCAAGAACTTTCTGCTATTTATTTGGAACTTGGACCCCTTAAACTCCATTCATCTAAAAAAGTGGGTTGTGGCTTTCGCTCGTAGCACCATTGACATGTTTAGTTAGCCTCTAAGGTGCTGCAGGACTATTCGTTTGTTTAAGTTTTTCCTGTAGAAAGGGATTTACCTCGCTGTACATGGAGAAGGGCAGCTCTACTGAGTTAGACTAAGCAGTCTCCCTTTCCTGCTTATCCCTCAGGATGAATTGCAAAAGGCAGCAGGATAACATCTCAGTATGTGCAAGACCTGATAAGGTCACTGACTGTGTCATACCTCCAGGCATTTGCTGATCCCACAGAGTTCAAGAAAGATCTGACCCTCTTCCCCTCCCTGCCCCACCCCATGTACTGCTGTGTGCAATTGCCATACCAGGAATCCTGGGGGGAAGACGCACTAGTCATCCTCAGGAAACACCAGGTATCGGTGGCTGCCCCGAGCAATACTAGTAGTCGCACGTTGAGCTCGTGTATGGCAAAGCCTGTTCTGCAGTGAAGCTCATTCTCACTCGCTCCTAAGAGCAGGGTCCTTGCAGAAGATGAACAAAGTGTAGCGAGCAAGTGCTGATTATATGTGATTTTTGTGCTGCGTGCGCAGGCACAGAGAATCCACCCGATGGCTGCAGAGAGAGGAACTCCAAGCCAGGCACATCAGAGAGGTGCCAGTGAGAGGAAGGGGAAATAATGTGTCTGGTTTGCTCCTGCCCCTGCATTGCCGAGGCTGCTTCTGCTTCCCTCAGATTTCCCCTCTGTTTACTAATGACGGTTTGTAAACGAGCAGTAATGACAGAAGGGGAGGGAGAAAATCAACCTTGGGCTTTCCCCTGGAGAGGCAAAAGAAATTGCTCCAAATGCAACTGGTTTTGACATCATGGAACAAGTCAGGCCTCGCAGTGATCATTCCGGCAAGAAGGCTGGGGAATTAATTGATCTTTTCCTTTTTAACCCTCCACACTCAGCTTAGCACAAGGGAGCGAAAGGGGTATCCGTTGATTCTGTGACTACTGAGGATTTCCTGGCTTGCTACAGATGAGCTTGCTTAAGAGAGTATTCAAGCTACTGTCTTAGCAACACAGGCCACGGTCTGAGATTCCGCTGTGGCTACACTGCTCTTTATGTCTGGTTCATGAGAGAGTCAAATAGTAAGAAATCCAAGAGAGATGTGTTCTTTCTGGAGGACTGTAATTAAACAACTGAAGTTGATCAATTACTCCATCCTCATCTTTGACACCTGCACATGCGACATTCGGAATGCCTGTGCTTGCTAGCATGTACGGTGAAAACGTCTCATTCAGTGCCCCTGTGCCAGGGTAATGAAAAGTCTCAGGCTTGAGACATCAGACTCTTTTAACAAGCGTGTCCTACCTTGCTCTTCAGGTCTTCAATTGTCCTGTAGTAGGGGCTGTAGTCACGGTCAGGACCGGGTCCCTGCTTCTTATACCACTCCTTGATCTTAATCTCCAGATCGGAATTGGCATCCTCCAGGGCACGCACCTTGTCCAGGTAGGTAGCCAGGCGGTCGTTCAGGTTCTGCATCGTTTCCTTTTCACCCGCAGGGAGGATGCCATCACCACCACCAAAGCCGCACACAAAGCCACCTCCAAGGCCGCTGCCCATGCCACTGCCCAGGCCACCAGCAAGGCCACCCCCATAGCCACCCCCATAGCCACCTCCAAAGCCACTGCAGTAGCTCCCACCATAGCCACCACCCATGCTGCTTCCTACCCCAGAGACATACTTAGAAGAGGAGACAGAATAGCCACCAGATCCCCCGTGGAGACTTGGGGCTCTGTATGGACCACCAAGATGCACGGAGGAAACCCGTGAGGAGCCACCTCCTAAGCCCCCTAAGCCTCCTACGCTCTTGAGGGATGTGGATGAGGAGTACTGCCTGACGCTGGTGGCCATGGTGAAAGGCAGTGGAGGATCGAAAGCCCAAAACAGTCACCCAGCTCAGCTACGAAAGAAGAAGAGTGCTGCTAACTTCCCCTGACTCGGAGGCTCCTTTTATACCTGCAACGGGGGGCGTTGCCGCTGCAAGGTCCTTGTTTCTCTCATACATTCCCCAGGGTTTTCATCACCCTCGAGTCTGAGCCAACTTCCAGAGTCATCGTTTTTCTCCTTGATCTGTTCATGCTTTTGTCACATACTCACTCAAAATGGTTTAGCTCACCCAGGCGCCCTTTACGTCTGCTTTGTGTTCCCCGGGGAAGGGTGAGGTGCGATCAGCATAGCAGGCTCATGGCTCAAGGCCACACTTTAACATACCTTTGCAATGTTACAGTGTTACAGCAGACAGACCGACTCCACCCGGCAGTTTCGCAGAGAGCGAATCCAGCTTACATCAAGTGGAAATATTTACAAATCTGGTTGTGAAAGTTGCTGTGGGAACAAATCCTCGATTTGGATCAGACCACAAGCACAAGCCCCCTGAAGTGGTTATCCACCACACAGGTAGAGACCAGGCCACAGTGAAAACTTCTCTCAGGCTGGCAGGACAAAAATACTGAAGCTCCACAGTCTGTTCCCACTGAGAATTTCTACCAATGTTGACTCAGTCAGAGATGGGCTTGGAAAGACGTAGATGAACGTCAGTCTGGCTACGTCCACATTACAGGGTTTTTGCGCCAAAATGGCTGTTTTGATGCAAAATCCTGTGGCGCATCCACACCTCAAGCGCATTTTTGTGAAAGTAAATTCACAGTAAATCAAAAGAACAGAGGGGGTTTTGTAGTGTAGGTTTCCCTGTGGCTCAGGGGATATGGCATTTGCCTAGGATACAGAGGATGGCAGGGTCTATCTTTGTCCCAGGAGCAGCCGAACTACCACCACAGGATATAAGGGTGGTCCTGCAGGTAGTTTGGTGGGGTGGGTTCCTGTATGGCTTAGGGGATAGGGCATTTGTGGAGGGTGGTGGGTTCTAGCCCTGCTACCAGACTGCCAACACAGGATATAAGGGATGACCAAGAGGTGGGGTGGGTTTCCTTGTGGCTCAGGGGATAGGGTGCTCTTTCTATGAGGAATAACCCCTTTTTGCCCAAGAGTTCTTGCACCAAAAGGTGTGTGTGGACAGGCAACGGGGTTTTTGCGCAAAAAGAGCCAATTGAAAAAAAGCACAGGTGCTCTGCTGGCTGTTCTGCGAATAGTAATCGGAGCTTTCTTTCGAGAGAGACTGGATCTTCTCTTGCACAAAAGCGCATCGCTTGTCCAATGCACTTCTGCAGTGTGGACACGCTCTTGCGCAAGATGATTTTGCGGAAGATCTCTTCCACAAAAAGCTTCTTGCGCAAGAAGCCCACAGGGTAGACGTAGGCACTGGTGCCCTTCTAAGGCAGAATCTAGTCCTCTGGGAGTGAATGTGCAACTGTGTTTTAAACTGATACAACGTTAGATTCCAGCTCTCCGGCCACATTGCATGCTGCTCCTTGGGGAGGTGAATGGACAGTTTTCCTTTGTATTTCTGTACAAATTTGCATTTCAGCTCATTTGCAATCACAAGGGACTGCTTTCCAGGCAAATTTAGCAGGGGAACTGGAGGTTATTTTAGAGAGTGGGATCGGTCCAGGGCGGTGTTTGCACTGGTACAAAGCACCTGGATGCTAAGCAGTCAGCGGGAAGCAGACAGTTTTGACAAAGCAGGGCAGGGCTGAAAGCCCATTTACTCATGAAGCAACAAAGCCATCTGAAAAGAGAGGAGCCACTCCTGTAATCTGCTATGAAGGGATCCTGGGTTGTGAGTATAACAACCGTACCGGGCAGCTGGTGGTGTGAAGAAGCAGCAGGAAAACCAGGCGAGGGTCAGGGCGCTGTTTCCTTCTCTGCTCTGGTTTTACTTTGCCAGGAGGCTCTCTCCTGCCACTTGAGATAAAACAAATAACAGTGCAGGAGATGGTATCGGAGTGTTCCAACAAGAAGCACTTAGCAGATGTTATCTCCTCCCTCAGGTTAGATACAGAGGAGCAGCAAGAGAGCACATGACAGGGAACAGGGTTCTCTCCTGGGAAGGAAAATGAAATAATTACTTAGATGTTCTGGGACTCAGCAAGGAATCGCACAGTTCAGCGTAAGGGCCGGAGTGGTAGAAATGATGATGGACCAGGAACCTCTGCTTGAAATTGTTTAATTAGAAACAACTGGAGATGCCCTTTCCCTGGGGAGTGCGGTTCAGTGATACGCACAGCCTGGAGAAACAACTAGAAGACGCACCAGTTGCAAATCTCGAGCTAAAGGGCAGATCCTGAACAAAGTGGCTCAGTTACACGGAGGAAGTCTCAGGGAAAGGCAGGAATGGAAATGCCAGAGCTTTGCTCCACTTCTCAGTGCCAGGCCTCCGTGAAGAACTGCAGAGCTTGCCAGCCAGTAACATACCAAGGTGTGAGTACGGCATGTTGGTTTGGTGTCTGTCCAGGCTCCTATTTAGGGTCTGCTCATAGCAGCCCCTACACAACAGCTAAACTGTTCGCCTGATACAAACTGAGGCACACGTCTCAGCCGGCCCGTACTGTACAGCCCCGTCCCAGCTGGGCGGGCTCTGGCAGGAAATCTTCCCTCTTCTGAGAGCCACAGTTAAAAGGCACTGAAGGAAAACTTCCAAGTCGGGCAGTAAGCAAAACCATGACACGTGATTGGTAGGGGCGGCTCATTTTCATTCCCCCACACCCAATGCCGTTAGGATTGGAGTGGAGGGGGAGGGAAGTCACATGGAAATGGAGAAGGAGGCTGTGGAACCAAAGTAGTTCTGTCTCTGGACCAGGAAGGAAACCGCTATTTTAGGCCTGATGCTTTTCCCCATCCCAGATAGGCTGGGGTCTTGCAAATTGTAAGGTCAGCTCTGTTCTTATCCTTTAGGACCTAGAATACACATGTTGGCCTAAGTCTGAACATTAAGGCCAAACACCAGATACTTAAGCGTACTTAGAACCCTGTCAGCTTCATTTAGCATGGAAACTCTAAGGCTATGTGTACACTGCGAGCTTTTGTGGCAGCAAATATGCTAATGAGGGACTCATTAGCATAAGTCACGATCTCATTAGCATATTTTCTGCCCTTTCTTTTTGCGCAAGGGGGTTTTGCGCAAAAAGAAGCAGTGTAGCCACTTCCGTTTTGCACAAAAACACCCGTCTTGTGCAAGAGCCTTATGCCTCTCCGAATGTAGGGAGGTTGAGGGGGACTTCTCCAGTGGGGCAGTGGATAAGGCATAAGGCTCTTGCACAAAACAGGGTTTGTGCACAAAACCAGAAGCAGCTACACTGCTTCAACAGCAGAAAATATGCTAATGAGATCACGACTTATGCTAAGGAGTCCCTCATTAGCATATTTTCTGCCGCAAAAACTCGCAGTGTAGACGTAGCCTAACTGACTGTTTTTTAACCTTTCCTTTCCCTCCCCATCCCCTCCCTTTCTCTGCTATTTACTTGGAACTTGGACCCAGGGCCGGCTTTAGCAAGAGGGCCCCGTGCCCTAAATCCGGAAGTGTGCTGGCATGCCGGGCGTGCTGCGGGAGGGGGCCTCGGCCCCGGAGGAGCGTGGCGGCTTCTGTGCACCGCATGAGGGGTGAGTCAAGCGCAGGGATCTCCCTGCACTGCAGGAGCAGGAGTTGGCCCCTGGGTTTGGTGGGAAGGTGGGATTCTGCCCTGTAGCTGGAGATTTAAAGGGGCTGTGACTTTTTTGTGTGTGTGTGTGCTGGGTTTTTTTTTGGTCAACAAAATATCCTGGCTGCTGGGGCCGCGTCGAAATGGTTTGAATTGGGCCCCGCACTTCCTAAAGCCGGCCCTGCTTGGACCCCTTAAACTCCAGTCATCTGAAGAAGTGGGTTGTGCCCACGGAAGCTCATTTACATTTTTTGTTAGTCTCAAAGGTGTGGCAGGACTATTGGTTGTTTTTTAAGTGTTTTCTGTTAGGGTGTGTCTAGACTACATGGCTCCGTCGATGGAGCCATGTCGATGAGGCAGGACGACAAAGGGAAATGAAGCGATGATTTAAATTATCACCACTTCTTTTAAATCAAAACGGCCGCCGTGCTGTGCCGATCAGTTTTTTGTCGGTACAGAGCAGCAATCTAGACGGGGATCTGCTGACCCCAGAACCCTTTGTCGGCAGATCCTTTATGCCTCTTTTCACGACACACCCTTACAGACTCACTCGACTACCCCTCGGAAACGTCTTATCTTAATGCCACATCAGCCCTTTGGCTCTCAGCATGCTTCTTTTTTCTTCAAATGTTGAGGGGCTGTTTGCAGAACAGTAAGGGATAGCACCCTGAGGGTTCTTCCCCTATCAACATGCCCAGGACTTGACAAACCACAACGAAATCTACTCGCCAGCCCCGCACTGCGCGTGCGCAAGACCCTCATTGCGCATGTGCGTGCTGCCGGTGAACGAGGCAACCAGCTGAAATCTACTCGCCACGGGTGAGTAGATTCACTGATTTGTCGAGCCCTGAACATGCCCTTCAACCGTATCTGCACCCAGGATCAACATGCCATAAAGAGCCGATCTGTCCCCTGCCTACTCCTTCCCTTCCTCTCTGACAGAGAGGGGCAACTGCCTGGCTCTTGCATCTCCGTTGCCCGTTGCAACATGCGCTGAAGAATCCCTGTCACTGCAGTGGGTGCGTGTGAACGATTCTCGGTGATTCACAGCTGTGAGTTCAATGAGTTCAGTTCAATGAGTTACTCCTCCGGTTCAGTGGCCTCCTCCAAAGGGAGGGGAAATGCACAGATCGACAATTATTTTGTCTTTGCTTGGGAGATAGGTGACGTATCCGGCACCAACCAACCTCCAGATGAGAACTCCAGCTGTTCCCATTCATGTGCTGCAAATCTTTTGCCCTCGTAGTCATGGAACTGTCACTGTCAGTTACAGCGTAAGTTCTTCAGGGTGGGAAATGAGTCTTACTCTCTGCTTCTAAAGAGCAGCGCTCGTTTACCGCACTTACTTCAATAATACAAATGAAGTGGTGACCAACCTTGAGTATAGGCATCTCCTTCAGCCCTCCTATACCTGCTTGTGTGACACAGCCAGACCCACTATAGAGGAGCGCTGCAGGGAAACCAGTGCTGTGTCTCCACACTGTTCCCCTTGTGACTGCGGAGCATGTCTACATGAGCAGCTCTTGCAAGGCCACCGAGAGCAGTGCATTGTGGGAGCTGTCCCACTGTGCAACTGGCCGCAGGGTGCTTTGGGAAGGGTTTGCAATGCCGCATGGTGCAGGCGGCGTCACATGATGCAGGTTTCCCGATCCCATTGCTCCATGGTCATCCTGCTACCTCAGTGTTTCTTAAACTGAGTTCCGTGGTACATGGGTGTGCTGCAAGACAGTCAGAGACCAACAGAATTAAAAATGGCTGCAGGTACTACAAAGAGCTGGATGATATATTTGTAGGCAACCCCTACAAATCCACTCTGAAGACTTGGGTGGACAGCTCAGGAGTTCAGGGGCATCCGGCCGTGTACCAATCCAGGAGGAGGAAACTGTGGCTGAGTGTGCTAAAGAGGAGAGGGACTCAGAGCCAGAGGAGGACTTGGCATCCATAGAGGCTTGCAGCCAGGAGCTGTCTTGTACCCCCGAAGAGGCGAACCACTTGCAGCTCTCGGAGGCTGCGGCTGATGCACCTGGGAAGGGGGTTAGGAAGCAGCTTGCCAGGAGTGGGAGGGTTACAGAAAGGAGGCTGAGTTCGGTGTGATGCTGCTACCAGCAAAGGGTTAGTCAGACGGCAAACAAACGTTGATGCAATCTCTTACATCTCGGTAACCTGCCTCTCAGTCCTCACCCAAAGCTTCGTGCAGCTGCTGGGCCACCCTTCTCAGAGCAAACGTAGTATTTGACCCCTGCCGTCTGACATTCCCTCCTCACTGGGCCATCACCGGGGGAGGGGGGGGGACCATCGTTGCGCAAAGACAAGCCATGTATGGAACCTGCAGTCAAGTAAACGACCTGCCTTCACTTCCCTGCTCACCCTAAGCAGTGAAACATCTTCCAGGCTGAACACAGGCTGCAGTAATGTGTGGCCATTAGTAAAACTTTCATCCCGCCTTCCCCCCCCCCCCCCCCCCGTGCTCTCCCCAATTCACACCTGCCCAGATCACATAATGGCCAGGCGCACATGAAAACTCCTGCTCCCTGGCACCTTGCCTGGCTGCACCAAGGGATACCCCCACCCATGCCACAGCAAGGGCTGTCCCGGCCCTTTCCCCTACCCCTCTGCACATCACCAGCAGGCCTTCAAATGGCCAAAAGCTCACTCCACAGTCATTCTGCACCTGCTCAGCCCGTTACTGAATTGCTCCTTGCTGCAGTCAAGGCTCCCTGGCTGTGTCTAGACTGGCAAGTTTTTCCGCAAAATCATCTGCTTTTGCGGAAAAACTTGCCAGCTGTCTACACTGGCTGCTTGAATTTCCACAAGAACGCTGACAGTCTCATGTAAGATCATCAGTGTTCTTGCAGAAATACTGGCTAAAATGGCGATCGGGGCTTTTTTGTGCAAAAGCACGTCTAGATTGGCCACAGACACTTCTCTGCAAAAATGCTTTTAACAGAAAACGTTTCCGTTAAAAGCATTTCCGGAAAATCATGCCAGTGTAGACGTAGCCCCTGTGTATGGCTTCATGAGCCATGGCATTAAGGGGTAGGCAGGGTCACCAAGGATCACAATGGGCATTTCCACTTTCCCCCCATGATCTTCAGGTCTGGGAAGAAAGTCCCCACATGCACCTTTCCAGACCGTCTTGGGTTAATGTCAGTGAAACGCTCATGGCGATCCACACGTGCCTGCAGAACCATGGAGACATCCCTTGCAGTTAATGTATTCGGTGGTCTGGTGACAGAATTGGAGTGTGCGTGCCATCTATTGCCCCTCTGCAGTTTGGGAAGCCCGCCTGTGCAAAACCTCCACAATTTTCATACACGTTGCCCGGAGTCGTGGCCTTTTGGAGCAGGATGTGCCTGATGGCCCTGCACACTTCCACCAGCATGAGTCCAACGGTTAACTTTGCCACTCCGAAATGATTGGGGACCAAGTGAAAGCTCCCTGGAATCGCCACGTACTTCTCCACCTGCAGAGTGGCTCTCGCTTGCGTGTCCTTGCACTGCACATAGTCCCCGGAAACAGGATTTCTTAGAATCATAGAATACTAGGGCTGGAAGAGACCTCAGGAGTCATCGAGTCCAGCCCCCTGCCCAAGGCAGGACCAATCCCAACTCAATCATCCCAGCCAGGGCTTTGTCAAGCTGGGACTTAAAAACCTCTAGGGATGGAGATTTCACCCCCTCCCCAGGGACCCCATCCCAGCGCTTCCCCATTCTCCTAGGGAAAGAGTTTTTCCTAGTTCTTCATCTGAAAATTCTGCAGCCACCGCTCATCATCCCAGGCTCGCACAATGATGGGATCCGACCGCTTGGTGCCGTTCCACTGTGGGCAGCACCTCTGTGAACGCCACAAGAAATTGTGAGTCGTACAGACACTGCTCAGACTCCTCCTCGTCACTTTGCAGCTTCCATCCCTAGACGCTTTTAAGTCTCAGCTTGAAAAGCCCTGGCCGGGTTGATTGAGTTGGGATTGGTCCTGCCTAGAGCAGGGGGCTGGACTTGATGACCTTCTGAGGTCTGTTCCAGCTCTATGGTTCTATGATTCGGGAGTGACTCGACGGCCACACGTGATGGGTTCATGAGACTTACCAGCATTTTAGTCAACAGCTGGGGATCCGTCCCCACCCGGCGAGGAGGCAGAGTGCGCAGCACAGAAGCCATTGAAAGATGGCACCAAAGGCAGGTGGAAGCACAAGGGTTCCTTGTGCAAAGTGATGCACGACGGGGCATTGGGACAGGACCCAGCCTGCCCCCATACCACCCCCTCCCTAGGGAACCCATCCCAGTGCTTCCCCACCCGCCTAGGGAAATAGTTTTTCCTAGTTCTTCACCCGAAAGTTTACCACCAACCTGTGGCCGAAGAGGAAGAGGTGCTTTGGGACAGCTACCCAGACTGCACCTCTCCGAAAGGCGCTGCAAGTGGCACAAGTGTGGTCGCTGGCAGCGGACAGTGTGGCCACTCAACAGCGTTGTCGCGGCTGTACTCCATGAGCAACACCGTAACTGCCAGCACTTTCCATCTGCCAGGGTAGACACGGCCAAAGAATCAGAACGTAGCCTCAATGGGGCCAGCAGCCTGGAGTCCTGGTGTGTTTATTTGTGGCATTTGTCTAGCAGAATATAGTCTGGGGGATTTCCCACCTCATTTTTCAGCGTCAATTTTCCACACTTGCAGAGAGCCCTCGCCGCTGAAATTCACCCCCACTGCAAAACAACCGAGCCTAGGACGACCACCCGGCTTAGAGCGAGGTTGAAGGACCTGACACTCCACTCGCTACGGGGTTTGGAAACTCTCCGGATCTGATCAGCTGGCTGGGTTTGCCCATGCAATCTGACCCTGACCAAGGCTGTTTGGGGCTACAGGGCACTGCAGTGCATAAGCTCCTGCTCGGGGGAGAATCTTACTTGCTTCTGATCTAGACTGTAGAAAGTTCGCCCAGGAACCTCCAGGCAGCGTCAGGCAAGTCCAGCTCACGCAATCTGCGGTCTCTGACTGGAGCCAGCATCAGCTGCTCATGAGGCAGTGGGTTATTAGGGACTAACCTGCCCACTGGGGAAGTTTCATCCTAACACCTTTCAGGTCGAGGGTGCTCATGCCCTGAAACAGATGGGTTCAGATCCCTTTCAAAAATCAGTGTTTTCTAATGCTTGGCACTATAATGCTGGGTTTTCTCGTTAATGTCCAGTCCTTTTGGAATCCCGCTAATTTCTTGGCCTCGGGGATAGTGAGTGGCATTGACTTCCACGGGCTAGTTGTGCCTTGTGTGGTAAAACACTTATACTAGATGTCGGTGGTACATAAACACACTCCAAGGCACCTTGAGTTAGTGTCCCAGGGCTGGGAACGGACAGGAAAGAGCATTTACCCGCTGAACCCCAAGCTCCTTCCAACCTGGCGCAAGCCTTTATCAGCATCTCACCTTCTGTGCTACTGTCCCCTGTGCATCACTGAGGTGCCCCTGCCTTGCCCTGCCCACAGGAATTCCTGTAGCTAGACGTTATGAGCCCTCCCGTGTTACAACAATCATTTTGCCTCCTGTTAAGGTGCGTTTGGGAACCTGTTTTATGGTGCCAGTGTCACGATCCCAACAACATCAGCCCGACATGCTCCAGCGGTTCCCACTCGTCCTTCGAGCAACTCTCGTTGCAGTTCCTCTCCGCATTTTGGGAACGCTCATCCCCTCGCTCCACTGGCTGGCTGCCCTCTCTGCACTCCCCAGCGTGCCTTGCATAATGGCCACACACCGGGAATTCCTCCCCATGGGTGCAGAGACTCTCCCCTCCCTGCTCTCTGGGCCGTGCCCTGCAGGGCTTCTGGCTGCAGTTCCCAGCCTCACCTCAGCGCGCCACTGATTATTTGCAAGACTTCAAAAGGGGAAACGAGGCCACGCTGCCAGACAGGGGCCTGCGACGGTGCAATTAGCCTCTCGGAGCCTGACTCGCTCTCCGGGTTAGCTCAGCGCCTGGTTTCTGCTGCAGCACAGCCCATGGCTTCGGCCCCATCGCGGTCACTGTGGCTTGGCCTGTGGCCGCAGCATCTCTGGAATCAGCTCCGGCTTTCTCTCCACACCTGGGCTCACCGTTGCAGGAAACAGCCCGTGGCCGGGTGAGAGGAATTTCAGTGCTGCTATCCTGGGCCAGTGTGGCGCACACACGGGTCCGTCTGGCCCAGCAGCCCAGAAAAGTCCAGAGCTCCATGTAGTCCAGTGTCCTGCCCCAGACTAATGTTCTACCTCATCCAGGGGGCTGTCTCCGTCATACCCCAGATGTGGAAACCATTTTCATATTTAGCTAGAAGCCATCTGGTATAACAGAAACCATTTCAGCTTTCTGCTTCTGCACGTCTACCAGAGTGAACTTTCTGTTACCCCAGGACAGAGGCCTGCAAGACGAGCTATTGGACTGTGTTAATTGAGCTGATTAAGGGAGCCTTACTCCCTAGTACCTGCCCACCATCCTTGCTGATAAGGCTTCGCTTTTCTAAGTTTAATTGATGATTTCTGTAATTGGATATCCTGACTCAGATTTGTTTGGTTAAGGGTATAAAGATACTAGGTTTGATTGTATTAGCCAGCCTTACTGGGCCCGGCTCTGCTGGGGTCAGGTTTGGCTCACTTTGCCTTATTGATCAATAAAGCTGTTTGTTAGCTGCCAAAACAGAGGGAAGCCTTTGCTTCAACACAGAGAAAGCCATGATACCTCCCGCTCCCTGTGCATCTCAGGGTGTCATCTATACCAGTGTTTCTCAACCTTTTTTTTATAAAGTACCCCTTTAAAAAAATTATACGGACACGCAGTACCTACAGTTTTCAGACACACCATTTTTTTCTACCATTGCCACACATTTGTTTAAACAACTTAATCGTAGCCGGGCGGGCAATGAAACTTTGGGGTGTAAAAGGTACAAAAATAATAAAACGCTGTAAACCTTAAAACAAAAAGTCAGTTTTCTCCACATTTCAGTTGTTGACGTACCCCCCAGACTTCTCTCGAGTACCCCTAAGGGTGCTTGTACCACTGGTTAAGAAACACTGATCTATACCACAGAGGGGCTTTCTGACCAATGGGTTGGGGTCTCAGACTCAATTTACCTTAGAGCCAGTGCCAGTCCTCCAATCCCCCTAGCACGCCAGTGGGCACCCCGTCCTGGCAGGGCTCTGGGGAGGGGGATCTGTGCATTCCCTCCCTCCCCACACATCCCCTGGCCCTACCTGCTGCCCCCAGACCATTTTAAACCCAGCGGTGGCCTCTGATGCCACCACCATAGAGCACTGAGGCTAGAGCGGCAGCCGACTCCTCTCTCCACGCAGCTGCTGCCACGTCCCTGTGGCCCGGGGAAGGTGTGTGCAGAGCCTCCCGCAAATGTAAGCCATGACACTGTTCATTCATGTTGTGAAACTGCCCAGATATCAGTGATGCCAACTCTACCGCTTTGATCACAAGCCTCCTGATAATTGAGGCTTTTTTTTTCCCCTGGAAAGCCCCAGCCATGTTGCTGGAATTAAGCCAGATCTAGGAACTTCACTGCCTGATGCCTCATGCACCTCTGTCAACTGTGATTGCTCTGACTTAGTAGGTTATGCTTCGTTGCAGGTGTAGGGTATTAGAAGAGCATCTCAGCTGCCTCGTTCTTTTCTTTTTTTTTTTTTTAGGAAGACTTTAGGTCCCAAGGTTTATCGAGAAAAGGTAGAAAACGGGCCCTGAGTTCAGCCAAAGACCTCAAACCCCAGAGGCCAAATAAAAAGATCCCCAAGTGTATTGTATCTGAGTTCAGGAAGCCATGCTCTTTTGGGGGGTGAGGGAGCGCTTGAGTTTAGAGCTCTTGGGGCTAGCAATACAGGACATGCATGTTGATTGAGTCTCCCCCTGTGTCCAGGAGCCCGGACAGAGCCCAGGATCTTACAAAAGACCGGAAACCGAGTTGTCACCTTCACACCCCTAGGTCCTCACGCTGGGGAGCACCTCCTCCTCCTTTCCCCCGCAACCCCACACGTATAGCCGCACCTTTGCACTGGGATCCCGGCTGCCCCCGCCGGGGGTAACCAAAAGCAAAACCCCCCAGCCCCGCTCCACTGGCTGCAGAAGCCCCTCAGCTAGTGTGGTTCTCTGGCCTGTGCAGTTTACGTTGCAGTGGGAGGAGCCAGCACAGTCTCCCGGACCAAGCGGCACCCTCCGCAGCTGGGAGCGTGTGGCCAGTGGGGGCTTGGATGCTGCTGGAAGCCGTGAGCTTGGGTGAGTCCCCAAGCTGGTAGTCACGTGGGCCCAATTCAATAACTTTTTCAACATATTTCACCAGCTGGATGGGGCTGGAGATGGCCCGTGGGCCAGGACTTTGAGAGCCCTGCATAGGCGGTGGCCAGCCTACGTCCAAGGCTTGCACATTAAGGATCTTTGTGATTTGATCCTACTTCCTGCCAGCGCACATGGCCCTCTGAGTCCAACACACTAAGGGCCCTTGGGTGCAGCGTTGCAAAGACCCAACTCTTAGCCCCGAGTCAGGGGCGCGTTAGAGACCCACCGAAGTTGGGGGGCTCAGCTGGGAGCCACCTCAACTTGCCAGCCAGGGAAATGCCAGGGAGAGGGGCGTGGCCTGAGCACAACCTCTCAAAGGCCGCTAGGCATGGACCTCCGGGCCAGAGGGGGAGCCGGAGCTGGGAATTCTCACAGGGTGGACCCAGTCACAGCACTGACGGATCGAATTCCCGCTCCGCCAGATTCAAAGCTGCAACCTGGGCTCAGCTCCCCTGCTCTGGGCTCCAGGGAAGGCGCCTCCAGCTCTCCAGGGAAAGCTGCTCCATTGGGTGCAAAATGCTTGAATGCTCATGGGAGCCCCCGGCAGAGCGGCACAGAAGTGGTGTCTGGGCCCATAACCCCCAGGTCACAGTGTCAAAAGCATCCTCTGCGCTGCAGGGGTCTGGCCCTTTAAATTTTTTTTTAATTTTTTTTTTTTAAGGGGGATTATGGAATCTCCATCACTGGAGATACTGAAGAGCAGGTTGGACAGACACCTGTCAGGGATGGTCTAGGTGGTGCTCGGTCCTGCCGTGAGGGCAGGGGACTAGACTCGATGACCTCTTGAGGTCCCTTCCAGTTCTAGGGTGCTATGATTCTAGCCCATCGAGTCATTTTCCTGCTCACTCTGGCCCCAGGGATCGCTGAGTTTTACACCGAGTGGAAGCGTCCCACCAGGAGGCCAAGAGCCAGCTGTCCCGGGCTTGGAGCAGTCACTAAGTAGAGGGAAAACCTCCAGTCAGGTCCCTGCTCTGGACCAGGCAGAGGGGGGATTTGAACCTGGGGACGCTAACCGATGGGCCAGCAGCAATAAGGGGGGCAGCTCCACCATCCCCGCTTCAGCTGTGGGCAAAGAGGGGCCGGAGCTGGCAAGCACTAGGCCCCTGCAGGGAAATGCCTTGGTGGAGGACCCTGCCAGGTGCAAACCCTCAGCAGCATCAGGCCTGGGGCAGCTGTGCATGCAGCCCCACCCTGGAAACAGGTGCCTAGAGGGTTAGGTGGTTGTTGGGCAGGAGGCTGAGGATCAGACCTAGACACCTGCCCCCCTTGGAGTTCTAGCCTTACCTGTCAGTCCGGGCTTGGCTGACCCTTGAAAGGAGCTGGGCCCAGCCTCACCTGTGCCTGTTTTGCTGTCTCCCAGCTGAGGCTCAGGGATTATAAAAGCAAGACACTGCCCAGGTAGGGAAGCTGATGCAGGGGATAGGGGTGGGAGAAGAGCATGGCAGGGAACAGGCTGGCTCCTGTGGCGAGCCCGGGCGTGGGGGTCCCAGCTGCCTGCCCTGTGAGAGGGCTGGGAAAAGGCTGCTGAGAGCAGGGAGCCTCGGGGCGGGGAAGAGACGTGCGTGGCTTGGGGGCTGCCCCACAGACAGCCTGCCCAGCAGAACACTCGGGAATGGGAACGGGCCACGGCAGAAGCCCCGGCCTTAGGGAGAAGGGGACGGTTGACAGGGAGCTTGTGTTACCACGTCTCCCGGGGAAGGAATGAAACTGGCATCCGTCCCCCCCAGGGCGGCAGGGACAGGCCAGCCCACATGGGCTCGGAGCCTTACACGGGCTAGGTCCTGCAAAGCGTGGCTCTCCCTGGGAGGCTGGTGTTGCGCAGGTAGCAGCTCTGCTCTGGGACTAGCCCAGGGCAGGGGGGTGCACAAAGCTGAGTGGAGCCACAGAGGTCGGAGTCTACTGCCCTGTGGGAGCTGAGCCCCTCTGAAACCAGGCCACGTTCCTGCCTGGCTCTGAGTAGAGAGAGGGCAGGCAGCTTAGCTGCTGGGAGGGTGGGGAGATGCCCAGCGCCCTTTCTGGGCAAAGGAAGAGCAGCACCGAGAGAGTCTTTCCCCAGGGGCTCTGGCCCAGCTCAGGCGCCGCAGTGGGAGGAGGGCTGCCCACTGCCTGCAGCTCCCCCCAGAGACTTTTCCCGGCATGACAGAACGCCGCTTTCTAAAACTCCCTGGTTCCACTCTCCCAGGCGGCTTTCCACGGTCCCCGGGAGGTGGTGCCGATTCCCAGAGACTCCGGGCCCGACCCCGCAGGGCTGGCAGCCCTAGGTGGGAGACGGGCCCTAGCTGGAGTTCACCACCTGTTCCGTCTCGGCCAGCAGAGGGTCAGCTGATAAAATGAACGTGGAACTGTCTAGTGGCCAGAGAGGCACCAGCTGCCCCACCTGAGCCAGCTTGGGTAGGGACCGGTGAGCAGCCTTGATCGGTGCTGAGCTCTGTGGCAGCCCGTTGGAAAACGCGCCCCCAGGCACGGCGTGCGTCCTCCCCCGGGGTGGGAGTCCCCAAGGGCTGAGGTGCACCAGTGTCTTAAAGCCTCGTTTTTCCCTCTTCCCACCGGGAATCTCCTGGGACCTTCCACCAATGGGAGCCTGACGTTCCTGTTGGCACCTGAAAGCCCCCGGCCTCTCTGGGCAGGGCCTGGCTGCAGGTCGTGCCGAGCCCTCCCTGAAATGTGACTCGTGGAGCCCCACGTGGCCCCCTCGCTGCGGGTGGCCGAGCCCGACGTCCTCCCTGGCCCACAGGTGACACTGGGAGTAGCACGTTGGATGCCAGTCGTATGCGTCTCACAGGACTCAGCATGTGCCCGGCACCCTGCTGCCTAGTCAGCCTCTGTCCTCCCTCAGGGCTTTCTGGTCCTCTCAGCAGGACTCCCGTCCCCATGCATATCCAGTTCTCAAGCGCGACGCTCGTTCCCTCCCCACTATAACATCCAAGGGTCCGGGGAGGGCACTCAGGAGCCGCCCCACCAGCTGGGAACAGAGCCGTTCCTGGGAGACCGGGTAAGGGAGGGGTTTCTTTTCCTGGACCAGCTTCTGGTGGCGCACAGGCGAGGTTCAGAGATTAAAGAAGAGCTCGGTGCAGCTCAAATGCTGATTTCTTCCTCCAGCAGAAGTTGGTCCAAGAAAAGCTGTTCCCTCCCACGCCAAGTCTCTCTCCTGTCCCGGGAGGACACAGCTCCAGCGCTGCGGCTCAGGGCAGGCAAGCCGACTTCTGCAGAGATTCTTGTTGGGACCTGCTGCTGGAGACCAAGTGTCTAGGGAGGCAGGATTGTGCCTGAATTCTGTGGGAGTAAACATGGGCTAATTGGGCATCTGCTGGTCGTCTGCCAGCGCTCTCAAGGCCCACAGGTGAAGGCTGGCCTGGTAGGGCAGAGAACACTGCAGCTTGGCTATGGGCTGTTTGGGATGGGGACTCGGTAGCCATGCTGTGCCCTGGGGCAGTACTACGCTGGGTGCTGTGCTCTAGGAGAACGTATCAGTGATGGATGGGGGGCGCTGTCTCCTTGGAGACGGTGCTAAACCACTGTCCTTCTGGGGAGCAAGTTTTCTCATGGACCAACCTTGACATTAGAATTATAGAATCATAGAGCTGGAAGAGAGCTCGGAAGGTCATCAAGTCCAGCCCCCTGCTCTAAGCAGGACCAATCCCAACTAATCAACCCGGCCAGGGCTTTGTCAAGCCGAGACATTGCAGGATGGGAGTTCGGATTGGGGGCAGGAGGAAACACTAGCAGAGGAGGAGACAGAGAGTTGGAAATACCCCGGGTATCAGCTTCTGTAATTTCCTATAACTTCAAGAGCTGGGAATGGGGGTGGAGAGATTCGTTAGTGTGAATCTCTGGTGGCGAGAGCCGCTGGGCTGGCAGCCATGCTGAAGGAGTCCGTCTATATGTCCGTGCAGTGAGTAGCAAGGGATGGTCCCAGAGGGGTGATGGCCATGTGGGTGTGAGGGCCACATGGATCGATGGACAGGACAGGTCAGCTGGTCACATGGGTCCATGAGCCACAAGGGTCTCCTGAGCAACCCTTCAGGATGGTCACTTGGGGGGGTGGCCACGTCTGGCCCGGAGAAGCAATTGGCCAGTTTTGCCTGGTGCTCCCCGCTGCGGCGTGTCTTCCCGCTCGTTCTCCCACCTGCTTCTTCCCATCAGACTGGAAGAAAGGCTTCCATCCCCACCCCCGTTATTCCTTCTCATTTCTCTGCTTTGCCCTCCTGCCAACCAGCCGGGGCTCAGCCAATCAGTCAGGTCCCTTTGCTGGGGCTCCCTGGCTGAACGCGTCCCAGGCTCCCTGCGTTTTGCTTTACGTTTCACATTCCGGGCAGTCTGAACGCCCCGAGAGAGACTGCAGAGCTTTGTTTGTCTTCAGGTCGGTGCCCTGCAAAAGCTCCAGGCTCTTTCCGCTCAGGGCTCAGCTGCTGTTTGTCAAAGGTGAGAGGCTGAGAGGCGGGGACAGCAGGTCAGGTGATGTGTCAATGGTTTGGGGGCGAGAGGGGGAGCTCGGGGTCAGGCCCCAGAGCTGAGTAGCTCTGTCTGCAGTGCCGTGAGGGTCACGCCAGCCAGTGGCTTTGCGTGAGTGCCGGGGGAGGGGGGATCTCAGGGCTGAGAGCCCCGTAGCAGAGACTGGCTCTGAGGCAGAGGAGAGCACTGACAGCCAGCCAGGCTGCATTGGAGTGAGGCCTGGTCTACGCTTGACCCACCTGCCAGCAGGCCAGGGATGTGACAGAAATCCCTCCCCACACCAACAGGCCAGGCCAGCAGCGACCCTAATGTAGACGCAAAAAAAGTCCGTTTGCTGGTGTAGCTGATCCCAGTTGAGTGCTGCCAGGGAGGTTTGCGAGGACAGCCAGCCCTGTATCGCGCACACACAGACTTCCTGGACATAGGGATGTAACTGGGTAACTGGCGTGTGGCCCGGCCTGAGCAGTCCCTGTCCGTGGCGTGCCGTAAGCGGGGGCTGCTCTAACCCAGCTGGGCCCACCGCACCACGTCGCAGGGCCAGAAGCCAGCAGCTGAGCCCCACAGTTCACCGTTTAACTGAGGCATTGTCTACACTGCAGGATTTTTGGGCAAAAACGGCCATTTTTCCGCAAAGACTCGTGGAGCCTCCACACCTCAAGCACATTTTTATGCAAGAGAATTGAAAGAACAAAGGGGTTTTTGCGCAATTAGTATTCCTCTTTCCACGAGGAAGCAGCCTTTTTACCAAAGAGCTCTTTTGCAGAAAGGCGTGTGTGGATGGGGAAGAGAGGGGTTTGCGCAAAAAGAGGGAAGAGGAAAAAGCACAGGTGCCCCGGTGGCCATTCTGTGCATAGCAATCTGTGCTTACTTTCGAGAGAACGACCGTGCAGTTTGGACGCTCTCTTTCGCAAAAGCCCATCGCTTTTTCACTGCACTTTTGCCGTTTGGACGCCCTCTTGCGCAAGACGTTTTTGCGGAAGATCTCTTCCGATAAAGGCTTCTTGCGCAAGAAGCCTGCAGTCTAGACCATGGGTTCCCAAACTGGGGGCCATGAAGAAATTCCAGGGTGGGAGTTAGCTGACCCAGTCTCCCCTCCCTACCCCCCCATCAAGATTTGCTGTCCTGGTCAGTGTGTTGGTTTTTTTTTTTTTGGTCAACAAGTTTTGCTGCTATTTTGGGGGATGGGAGCGTGAGGGTTTTTCAAGAATCAAAAAGGGGGCATGATGCCGAAAAGTTTGGGAACCACTGGTCTAGATGGAGCCTGTGAGAATTTTGAATTTGTAACACAATTCGTATTTTTTTTACAACTTTTACTTCCCTACTGGGCAGGCTCTTTCCTCCTCAGTGAGAGCCGACCCTGTGCAGCCACTAACAGCACCACACAGACACGCCTGCCTCTAGGCCCCAAACTCCATCGCTCTGCACTACAGGCCGGGAGGCAGGGCCGGCTTATCCACTAGGCACAGTGCCTAGGGCCCACAATACTTTTAAGGGCCCATGAAAATGTTTTAATTTCTTTTAAAATCAGAAGAAAAAAAATGACCTTTTAGGACCCACGAAAATCTATTAAATTTTGCCCAAAACAGAAAAAAAAATAAAATGATGTATTTAAAGTTATATCAAAAATAATGTTTAATATTTTATTAATGGAGGAAGGGGCCCACGAAGGCGAAAGTGCCTAGGGCCCACGAAAGTCATAATGTGGCCCTGCCGGGGGGCAGGCCCCAGAGAGGTTCCAAAGGGGAAAATCCCCCACTCAGCTCGCAGGCAGAAGAGCAGAGGGGGCATAAACTCAAAAGTGAGAAGAGGCGCTTTGGCGTATTGCTCACACTTATTGCCAAGTATCGGCTGCGCCCTCGTGCTTGTACCCGCTGCTTTCCGGCCAGGGGCTGCCAAGTGCACACTGACCCGTGGCAGCACTTTGTGGGGTCAGGGAAAGACTTTTTGGCAGCCTTCCTGGCCCTCAAAGGCCTGGGGAGCTGGGCTGGAGCGAGAGGCTGGCTCCGTTACAAATGTTTAGCAAGAGCGCTCTCACCTGGTGACTCCGGGCATTGCTGGTCGGCAAAGGGCGGTTCCTTTGGTACTTGCTGCAGCAGCAACACTGTGAGCCTCCCTGTGCAGGGAAGTAACGGTGTCTCTTCCCACGCACAGGGACGGTCAGAGACTTTGTCCCCCACTCCGCCCTGGTGTCCTATTGTCCAAGCAAAAACCGGGGGCCTTGTAACCCAGAGGGGTGGTATCAGAAACTGGGAGTCACAGTTCCTTTGGCACCTTGCAGTGAGCTGGGATGCCCGTGGGCTTAGCCCCCTAGCGGGTGGCAGGGACGTAAGTCGCTCTGCAGCCGCGGCCGAAAAGCACCGTGTGTGATTGGCATGGCAGAGTGCCCGTTGTGAGAGGCGCTGAGCAAACTGAACGCAGGGGTAGCCCCTGGAGAGCTTACGCTCGAAGCATAAAGCAAGTGGCCCGGCGCTGGCAGGGGAGCGGCGGGAAGCAATGAGCCAAGACAGGCTCCCAAGGGGAAGGAAGGGCCGCAGTGAAACCTAGTTCAAAGGGCCGCAGTGCCCCTGGGAAGCCTAGTTCAAAGCAGCAGGGTTTTGTGCACGTGCTGCCTGTAGCGATGGTTGGCACCGTGGTATCCATATGGGGGCTTGCCATAGAGGGACGTGGGGCTAGGCACACGCATGCTGGACCACAGGCACAGGCTCCAACCTTCCCCTCGGGCTGGGCCCGGCTGCCCTGGGGTCTGTGGCAACTGTATGTGAGGACTGACGGGAGACTGAGGCAAAGCACCAGGGTGGGAGGGAGGCAGGAGTCCCTCAAGTTCTCTCCTAGTCCGTAGGGAAGGGTTCTGCTGCCCAGCCGGTCTTACAGCCCCCGGGATGGGCCCTTCTGGGCAGGCGAGGTGCCTTCCCGCATCGCCTGGGACCAGTGACGCCGGGCGTGAGCTGTGGGCTGCCCAGGCAGCGGGGTGGGGTGTCTCTGGCGAAAGGCTCGGAGAAGTAACTTCTGGCATGGCCCAGGGGCTGCCCAGTCCCTGCGTCCTTCTTCGCCAGCTTGTGGGCTGCTCTCGGCGCGCCGAGGGGCGGGAGTGCTGTACTGACTCGTGCCCGCAGGTGGCACCAAACCACTGCTTAACCGTCCCGCTCGGCGGTGCTGGGGTTGCCGGGGGCGGCAGCTGGTAGCACGGTGAAAGCACGGAGTGGGCCCGTAAACGCCCCAGCGTGACTCCTGCCTGACGCCCCTGCTGAGAGGGAAACCCGTTCCCAAGCCAGCGCCACGTACAGCTCACAAGCTGCCCACCCTCCTGGGGGCTGCAGGGTCGGAAGGGGAGAGATGGAGAGGGGGAGTTGGTATCAGTCACCCGCAAAGGGGGTTGCAGGCCAGGGGCGTGTCAGAGGAAGCAGGGGACGGCCCGTCTACAAGGAAGCGGAGAGGCCATGGCCATGGACTTGGGGAGTGTCCTGCCCTGGCTTCCTCAGAGGAGCTTTCACGTCCCACTAATCCTCTGCGGCATGGCCTGAGCACGGCAGAGTCGGGGTTAACGCAGGGGAGCCCCGCCCACTGGTACCCCCCAACCTCCTCAGGTACCGGTGTCATTACCGACTGTAACGCCGACAGGCGGCACCGAACCTGGGCCCTCTGGAGCTCCAGGCACGAGCTACCAGCCGGCGGGTGCGCTGCTAAGGCAGCGAAGCAAACCCTCTATAAGCGGTGTGAGTGCCGCTCCATGGGACAGCGAACCCCCCCCCCCGCCCCCCTTCGGCAGGTGTGTGGCTACAACCGCTTTGTGGTTGCCCCGGGAGGCTGGGGCCTCGCTGTGCGCGGTGCGAGGGTCCTACCCCAAAGCGCCCTCCAGGCTGCTCGTGCAGTGACGCTGTCTGGCTCGCCCCAGCAGGGCGAAGCAGCGAGGGCCTGGATGCGGCATGTGGCCTGGACAGGCCTCCTCACTAACACCACCACCACACGCCCCCTGAGACCTCCAGCTCCCACCCCCCTCACGCTCTGCAGCACTGGGAGCGCCTCCAAGTCTCTGTTGCACTGAGAGCCTGGGAGAGGAACGGTGCTCCCATGGGCCCTTGCCCCTTGTTGGGATGGGGGCAGCAGGCCCATGCAAGGCTCTGGTAGCCAGGCACTGGTGTCCAAGCCCTGGCTTGCAATGGTGGCCGTGCCTGCTGGGGCGAAGGGATAGGGTTGCCCAGTGTCCAGTATCGACCCGGACATTCCGTTATTTTCGCCTCCTGTCCAGTAAAAAAATGTCGGGTACTTTCTGATTTTTTTTTCCCGGCCAGGAGGCGAAAATCCCAGGCTGTCCGGCTCAATACGGAGGCATCCTGGCGACTCTAGTGAAAAAAGCAAGAGTAATTCATGGAGGTTAGGTCCATAAAAGGCTATTAGCCAGGGGGTAAAATGGTGTCCTTGGCCTCTGTTTGTCAGAGGCTGGAGAGGGATGGCAGGAGACAAATCGCTTGATCATTGTCTTCGGTCCACCCCTCTGGGGCACCTGGTGCTGGCCACTGTCGGCAGACGGGATACTGGGCTAGATGGACCTTTGGTCTGACCCAGTACGGCCGTTCTTATGTTCTTATGTTCTAGTGCTTACCAGAGAGCTGTCAGGCCCGGCCTGTTAGGGCCAAAAAGCCTCACCACGTGGTTTTTAAAGTTGCTTAACAACTCTCAGGGTCCTTTTTTTTTTTTGCTCTCAACAAACTTTTTCCTGGCGTGGGGTTTTTGTTTTTGTTCTTGTTCATTATTTTTTCTGAAACCATCTGGCAACCCTATGAAAGGACGGCAGGATCCCAGCCAGCCCCTGCAGACACGGCCCATGGGACTGGAGAAGAGGCGGAGAAGCAGTGAAGCTGATGGGGGACGAGGGCTGAGGGATGCGGAGGGGCAGGGCAGGACAGCAGGCAGGGCCGGTTCTGGAGAGGCAGCCAGCAGCCTCACGAGCTCTCAAGCCTGCACCTTTCACCCACGTTAACGTCTCTGGAGCAGGCCAGGCAGGCAACTCGGGCCTGAGCAGCCTGCTAGAGGCTCCCCCCGAGCTTGTCATGGATCAGTCACCACACAACCTGCTCCCACCCAGCATTTCCCTGGCTCCCCGCTCCCCTCGGCTTGGATTTTGCAGGCCTCAGAGCCTGCCCGGCAGAGGCAACTCTTGTAACCCCCCTGCCAGCCCAGACAGAGCCGGGCCTGGCTCTCTGTGACTCAGGCGCGTTCCAGAGACAGGCCCAGACCCGTGCGTTTGTTCCCAGGCTGGGTGGCCTCCCGTCTCCGTGCTGAGACCTGTGCGAAGGTGATTACAGGCGGGGTGAGGACTTCAAAGGGTTCACATTCCTTCCCATGGGGCCAGCCCTGGGAGAGAACTTTCTCCCGAGGGCGTGTGGCGTCGCTCACAGGCCCTGGGGCCAGCCTGGGCCCTGGGAGTCGCAGCCCTGTCGCTGCAGGTTTGAGGGTGATGGGCACAGGCTCCTTTTCACCTCTCCCCAGAGACTGGCTCGGCGACACCCCGTTCACCCCGTCTCCGGGACGTGGCCACGCTGGAGCCTCTTTCCAGACCCCGACGCCAATTCGCAAGGGCCTCTGGACCCCCCCTTGTTCCGGCCAGGCATGTCCGCGCTGCATAGCGCTGGCCAGCGTGAGGGCTCTCCACACGGTCTGGCCTGGCCTAGGCCGGCAATGCCTGGAGACCTGTCGTTCCCCAGTGCTGCGGGAACTCTCAGCCTCTGGACACGGCTCCCATGAAGGAAAACGGACCCATTTCCCCTGGCATGGAGTGGACTCCTGCCTCCCTCTCCCCCTGGGGCTGCACGGCACAGCGAGCCAGAGACTCAGGTGCAAAGATGAACGGCCAGAGCCGTACCCTGGCTTGTCCTTGGGGGCGTAACCTGCCCAGGGGCTGGTGGGGCCAGTGATGTCTCATTAGGAGACTTGCTCCTGCCCCCCTTCGGTTTGACCTCACAGCGACGTCCCAAGTGACAGCCCCGTGAGGTCACTGCCGTTCCGTTGGCCCCATTTCTGCCCCCGCCCGTGGGAAATCGGGCCACTCGTTTCAGGGCCTGAGGAAGGGTTTACGGGTGGGATTTTCAGGAGGGCCCGAGTGATTTCGGAGCAGTGCTGTTTTTGTTTAAAAAAAAAAAAAAAAGGTGCCGGTTCTCATTTCCCAGCTGGTCCAGGGAGCACGTGCGCCGCGCTGAAGCTCAGCTGAGCAGTGTGTCGGTTCCCTGAGCACCCCCAGCCCAGCTGAGCCGCCTGCTGCTTTTCTGCACCCCTCAGCCCAGCTGAGCCACCCCCTGCTTTTCTGCACCCCCAGCCCAGCTGAACTGCCTGCCGCTTTTCTGCACCCCTCAGCCCAGCAGAGCCATGCGCTGCTTTTCTGCCCCAACAGTGGAGCCGCATGCAGCTTTTCAGCCTCCCCTGCTTTTTCTGATGGCCAGCTAAGCCCTGGACTGCTTTTCTGCTCCCCTCCCGCCACCCCGAGCCCAGCTAAGCTGTTCACCGCTTTTCCGCCAAGGGAAAGCAGCGCGGCGCGAGTGCACCCAGAAAAAGGTGCCGGTACGCCGTAGCGGTACGTACCATCACACAACAAGCACTGCTCAGGACATCGTGTTTCAGGGGGACTTCAGTTGCTAGGTCACTGGGCTGTGTATGAAAATCCCACCCGAACAACCTGACAGTGGCCTGGGTTTTCAGCGCCTGCTATTGAAAATTGCGGTGCGGCAGCAGGCTCAGAAAGGGGCAGAAGGGAGCAGGGAAGGGCCGGGAAAGGGCCACAGGATGAAATCTGCTTCTGCGTGGAAATTCCTCGGTGAGCACCAAGGGGCTCCAGCCTCCGCCAGTGCGTGAAATTAATAACCAAGACCCCTCAAGTCAGGCCGTTTACCATCCGTCTGTCCCACCTGCCGCTCTGGGCCTGCTTGGGACGGTGGCTCCATGACTCACCTCCGCCCGAGTCTGTGAACTCGGCAGCCGCTCCCAGCAAATCCCTGTGGTGCATTGTTCCCACGGGCGTGGCGCACTGCGGGGAAACATGCAGGGACATGGGCGTGGGCCGCGCCTCTCGTGCAGACCCTGGCCCAGGCCAGGGGATATCCGCTCCCCCCAGACCTGTGCAGGACTCCACTGCTGGGGGGACGTGTGTCTAGGGCATTAGTCTGGCTTATTCACCGGTGTATTTAATCACATTTTGGAGTACTCTGGACGCTGGTGAATGGCTCTTTAGCATATGCCTGGCCTCTAGGCCTCTGCTTATCTCAGAGCAGGCTCAGCTCCGGCAGCCACCGGGCAAACTTCCCACTCACACTGCCCCACGCAGAGCGCCCCCTGCAGGGACAAGACAGCCAGTCAGTCCCAGAGCCCCACTTCTGAGAGGGCCAACAAAGGGCCCCCACTAGTGTCAAGAATGGGAGGTAGATCCATGCAGCAGGGACTGGCCCAAAAGCCCCCAAGTCATTTCACACCTTCCTGCATAGAGCATCCCCCTGTCCCAGCCCCGGATGGTGGGCTAGCAGGAATCCCAGCAGCTAATACCTAGCAGCCAGGTGCGTGGTGCTACCCTGTGTGGATGAAGAGGCCTCCCACAAGGAACATGGATTAGCAAGCAGCTTCTGTCACAGGTAAATAGCCCATCTGGAACCCGGCTGAGTCTTGGACACCCCGTGACCTCGGCTTCTCGCACCCGTGTCCCTGAGCAGCAAAGGCCTCGCGTTCTGCACCACCATGAGCTTCGCACTCGGATTGCGGCCACCCAAGTGACCAGCCTCGCAGCGATATAAGCGCAAAGCCGTGTGCCCTGTAGGCTGAGCACTTGGGCAGCCACCCAGGAGAGATCCAAATGCCACCCAGAGGATTGGCAGAGCACCCATAGCTGTCCACAGCTGGCAACGTGTTTCTATTGGTGGTGCACATCCACATGCACTTTGGTGCACATAATAAAATGTATTCCGCCCATGGATGGAAAAAAATAAAGGGAACATTGGAGCAGAGGTGCTGGAAGTGGGGGGAGGGGAGTGCTACCGCACCCCTTGGCTTGATGCGGTTTCCTGCATATCCATGGTTTGCAGTTTGGTACAGTGGCTCGCAGCCGAGAGCTTAGTGCTGCAGGGCATCTCTGGTGGGCGAGCTCACCTCAGCACCGCCTGCTGTACATTTCACCTCTTCAGAGAGCGACAGGCAGCCTAGTGAGAGAGCCCGTCCTCAGAGGCTCTGGAAAGCAGAGAGCCCTATTTTCCAGCCCCCAATGAGACACCCCATTCTGGACTCCTGTCCCACTAGGAACTTTTCTTCCGGATCCCAGCCGGGGTCTATCGCATGCCGGGGTGGGGGGTCCAACCTGCTCTGCAGCTGTAGCCACTAGGGTCTCTTCCGTGGCTACTGCTAGAGCGAACTCTCCACACTCAACTGGCCAAAGAGCCACATGTGGCTGGCGGTGAGCGTGTTGGACACCACGGCGCTAATACCTAGCAGCATGAGGACTGCGGTCCTAGGGTGTGTCTAGACTACAGGGTTTTGTCAACAAAAGTGGATTTTTGTCGACAAAACTCTACCTGCGTCTACACTACCGCTGCGTTCTGTTGACAGAACGCGGCAGTTTTGTCGATGGCGGTAAACCTCGTTTTATGAGGAATAACGCCTTTTTTCGACAGAGTTCTGTCGAAAAAAGGCGCTATTGCATCCACACTGTGCTTTTTCAAAAGAGAGCGTCTACACTTTCTTTCCAAAAAGCAGCTTGCTTTTTCGACAGAACTGGTTGTAGTCTAGACGCTCTTTTTTGACAGAGGCTTTGTCGAAAGTATCTGTCGACAAAGCCTCTGTCGAGAAAGGCGTGTAGTCTAGACATACCCCTAGCGTTACGGAGTGTGTTGTTCTTCATCTGGCCCTGGGGTGAAGATGGTTCAACTCTCTGGGGTCAGTTTATCACAGTACATTTCAGGGCTGGCCTTACCATGACGCGAACTGAGGCGGCCGCCTCAGGTGCCAGACTGTGGGGAGCACCACTAGGACCCAGACTGTTGAAAATTGTATCTGCTGCTGGTGTGTATGTAGGTAGCAGAGCAGCGCCAGGAGAGGAGGAGAACAGGAAGAAGGCAGAATTGAGACCTTGCAAAGTTTTGGCCCAAGCAAAGGGGCATGGGGGCATCATTTGAGCTCCCCACCTCAGGTGCCAAAATGTTGTGGGCCAGCCCTTGTGCATTTCCTTGTGGCCTTTTAAACCACGGTACCAAATTTCCCAGGCCGTTGTGCTCCCACTCAGTTTCATCTCCCGCCGACTTTTATCCTTTGAATAGAAGATTAGCCCAGCGCTGCTTGAGTCCTCCCCGCAAATAAGTTTTATTTTTATTCCTTGAAATCAGTGCTCTGGGGTGGAGCTGGGGAGGAGGGATGCAGTGTGCAGGCTGCCTTAGGGAAGGACGACAACCCCAGCCCTCTCTCACAGCAGCACCTGGGAGCCAGGTGAGAAGCGCCTCTCCATGGAAGCTGCAGCTGGCACAGATAGGGGAGGGGTGTATGTCCCCTGGCTGGGGAACAGACACGCAAAGAGACAAACTCTCTGAAATATGGACAGTCCCTACGGGAAAGAATCAATGGACACAGATCAGATATACGTAAAGGGAACTTACAGAAACCTGTTGGAGAACACGTCAATCTACCTAATCACTCTTTAAAAGATCTCCAGGTGGCTGTCTTGTCACAAACCAATTCTACTAGTCAAATAGTGTTGGAATTACATTTCATCCACAAATTCAATTCTCACTCTGATCATCATCTTCTCAGTCGGGATAATGGCTGGGACATTATCAACCTAACATTCAGTGAAGGTGCCAACAGCTCTTTGTCTGTGTTGATTCTTGCATTAGTACCCTTCCTATCTATTGCTATTCTCTTTACTCCTTATCTGCTTCTTTTTAACTATCCAGTCTTCAGGTGCTCATATGTTACCAGTTCTGCCTACTTGTTTTTCCCTTTGATATTTCCATGCCCTCTACGCCTTGTTTCCCGCCCCCTTCCTTTTTTTTCCTCCCCCGCCCCTTCCTTCTCTCCTATTTATTTTGGGTCTGCACATCCTAAAGAAAAATCTCCAGCCATCTGAAGAAGTGTTGTGCCCACCAAAGCTCATAATACCATCTACATGTTTTGTTCGTCTCTCAAGTGCTACCAGACCATTTGTTGTTTTGTAAGTTTACTCTGGAATATATAGTCGATAACTGTCCCTTCCTCCACCCCTGCCCCTTGCTGGCCCAATGGGGTCATAGCTATCGTAGTCCCCATCTCTGGCCCCTTGCTGCCCCCTGTGGTCATTCTACATTATAACCGTCCCTCCTACCAAACCCCTCCCTTTCTATTTTATGAGAAACAATCGAATTCCAGGCACATCCCATTGTCCTGGCACAACCAAACCCCAACCTTGCTTTAAGTTACGATAAAAGGAAACTGCCTCCCAAGTTGGATGGTCCTAGCTCTTACTGTTTAAGAGGACTTCTTGAACAAATGGACTCGCAGATGGACAGGCAGACAGATGCACCTTTCTAAAATATATAATCAGATTTGTATTGGCCTTTGCCAATGTCTGGTTCTCTGAAGAGCTCTGGGCAGTGTAGTAACAGCTCCTGAGACCCGATTTTACAGCGCAGTGGGTCACCAAGGCAGCTGTGGAAACTGAGGTGGGGGACGGAGCAGGAAGGTCTGACATGGAAATGAGGCAAAAGTCCAGGCAGACAGAATAACTGTCCTTGCTCTGTGCTGTCAGACGCACTGTGGCCTTCCTCGCCCTGCCCGACAGGGTACAACACATTCTAGTAAGGTAAATAGAAAGGAGTATAAACACTGCCAAATGAAGATGTAATAAGAAAAGCCAAAAAAAAGTTTGAAGAACAGCTAGCCAAAAACTCAAAAGGTAATAACAAAATGGTTTTTAAGTACATCAGAAGCAGGAAGCCTGCTAAACAACCAGTGGGGCCCCTGGATGATCGAGATACAAAAGGAGCAGTTATAGATAAAGTCATTGCAGAGAAACGAAATAAATTCTTTGCTTCAGTCTTCACGGCTGAGGATGTATGGGAGATTCACAAACCTGACCTGTCCTTTATAGGTGACAAATCTGAGGAAGTGCCACAGATTGAAGTGTCATTAGAGGAGGTTTTGGAATTAAATAATAAACTTAACAGTAACAAGTCACCGGGACTAGATGGCATTCACCCAAGAGTTCTGAAAGAACTCAAATGTGAAATTACGGAACTATTAAGTATGGTTTGTAACCTATCCTTTAAATCAGCTTCTGTACCCAAGGACTGGAAGATAATGTAATGCCAATATTTAAAAAGGGTTCTAGAGGTGATCCTGGCAATTACAGACCAGTAAGTCTAATGTCAGTATTGGGCAAATTAGTTGAAACAATAGTAAAGAATAAAATTGTCAGACACATAGAAGAACATCATTTGTTGGGCAAAAGTCAACATGGTTTCTGTAAAGGGAAATCATGTCTTACTAATGTATTATTCGTCCCTATTTATTTTGGTCCGGGACATCCAATACTCTGGTCACCGGACGAAGTAGGTTGTGCCCATGAAAGCTCATGATACCATCTACATGTTTTGTTAGTCTCTCAAGTGCTACCAGACTATTTTTTTTTAAGTTTATCCTACACAGACTAACTTGGCTACCCCCTGAAACTTCTAATCTATTCCGAGTTCCTGAAGGGGTCAACAAACATGTGGACAAGGGGGATCCAGTAGATATAGTGTACTTAGATTTCCAGAAAGCTTTTGACAAGATCCCCTCCTATGTAAATTAAGTTGTCATGGGATAAGAGGAAAGATCCTTTCATGGACTGAGACCTGGCTAAAAGACAGGAAACAAAGGGTAGGAATAAATGGTACATTTTCAGAACGGAGAGGGGTAACTAGTGGTGTTCCCCAAGGGTCAGTCCTAGGACCAAGCCTATTCAACTTATTCAAAAATGATCTGGAGAAAGGGGTAAACAGTGAAGTGTCAAAATTTGCAGATGATACTAAACTGCCCAAAGTAGTTAAGACCAAAGCAGATGATGAAGAACTTCAAAAAGATCTCACCAAACTGAGTGATTGGGCAACAAAATGGCAAATAAAATTTAATGTGGATAAATGTAAAGTAATACGCATTGGAAAAAATAATCCCAACTATACATAAAATATGATAGGGACTAATTTAGCTATAACTAATCAGGAAAGAGATCTTGGAGTCATTGTAGATAGTTCTCTGCAGACGTCCACGCAGTGTGCAGCAGCAGTCAAAAAAGCAAACAGGATGTTAGAAATCATTAAAAAAGGGATAGAGAATAAGACAGAATATCTTATTGCCCTCATATAAATCCATGGTACGCCCACATCTTGAATACTGCATACAGATATGGTCTCCTCATCTCAAAAAAGATATACTGGCATTATAAAAAGTTCAGAGAAGGGCAACTAAAATGAGTAGGGGTTTGGAACAGGTCCCATATGAGGAGAGATTAAAGAGATTAGGACTTTGCAGCTTGGAAAAGAAGAGACTAAGGGGGGATATGATAGAGGTCTATAAAATCATAAGTGGTGTGGAGAAAGTGAATAAGGAAAAGTTATTGCCTTGTTCCCATAATATAAGAACTAGGGGTCACCAAATTAAATTAATGGGCAGTAGGTTTAAAACAAATAAAAGGAAGTTCTTCTTCACACAGCGCACAGTCAACCTGTGGAACTCCTTGCCTGAGGAGGCTGTGAAGGCTAGGACTATAACAGGGTTTAAAAGAGAACTAGATAAATTCATGGAGATTAGTCCATTAATGGCTATTAGCCTGGATGGGTAAGGAATGGTGTCCCCAGCCTGTTTGTCCAAAGGTGGAGATGGATGGCAGGAGAGATGGCTTGATCATTCCCTGTTCTGTTCACTCCCTCTGGAGCACCTGGCATTGGCCACTGTCGGCAGACAGGACACTGGACTGGATGGACTTTTGGTCTGACCCGGTCTGGCCATTCTTATGTTCTTAAGTTTTATGCTGCTCTACACTGCCGGGGCATCTCTGAAGGGGAGGGGCAGTAGGGCCCGTACATGCACGAAGGCGGGGTGGGGGGGGAGAGCAAGTGAGCTCCAACCTCAAAGCCCTTGCTCCATTTGTTCCGTTTTCCCCATGTGTCTCCCTTAGCCTGCTTCAATCCTTCCCAAGGCCCACAGCACTCAGAGCAGAGGAGCCAGCCAGACAGCTGGGCCCGGTGGAGGCATTGCTAAGTGTGCAGCCCACAATCCGGTCAGGTTCCGCAGGGCTAGCATTAGGCTTTGGATCGCTTTGAGGGTCCCTGTCGTTCAGCCTGTGCCCTGTGCAGACCCCAGAGGGGCCCTCGCGGGCGGGAGGGCGGAGAGCTTGCTGCGTCGGGACATTCCAAGTTGAGACGCGTTCACAAGCAGCCAGGAGCAATTTGTTTCCTTCTAAGGTAAAAAAACCGGCTTCTCTCAGGGAGGGAGCTGGGAGCAGCCAGTCCAATCCTGCAGGTTGTGCAGACACACCCGGCTTGGCAAAGCCTGAGAGAGCAGCCTGGCCCTGGGCGTAAATAGTGCTGACAGCAGGGAGCTCTCCAGGGCGCTGGCCCCATCTCCTCCACCCCCCTGCTCAGTGACTCACACAAGGCGTGAGCAGGTGGGGAGCAGCCCAGACAAAGCAAATAGACACATCAGCTAAAAGAGGAGTCTCCCCGCATGTGGAATTTCCCACTCTCAGCCTCATCCCTTAGCCACTGGCCTTCCGGGGAGGGGGGGGGGGGCGAGAAATCCGTTTGACCCTAGCACCAGGGCTCACGTTCCAGGCTGGCAGGTCTGGCCCCTGCTGTGACAACTGCGAGCCCCTCGCACTCCGAAAAATCCCAGAACCAAGACGAGTCCCAAGTGCATTTTGCTTCTGCTCAGGAGTGAATCTGGGACAAAATCGGCAGGGGATTTGGCGAGTGACCGTGTCTAAAACAGACCAAAATTCATACAAAACCAGTCTCCTGGGAAAGGAAAAACAAGAAGCTTCAAGCAGCAGCTAAATCTGTCAGAAGAGTTCTCGTCCACTGAATGTGCAGCAGCAGTCAAAAAAGCAAACAAAATGTTAAGAATCTAGAGAATCAGGGAACATCTTACTGTCTCTATATAAATCCATGAATACTGTGTGCAGATGTCACCTGCAAGGTTGGCCTGAGCCATTCTTGTGCCCCGGGCAACTGCCCAGCTAGCCCCCCCTTAATCTGGCCCTGCTCACCTGATGGTAAAAAAGCTAGCATGGCACTGGAAAAAACTCAGAAAAGAGCAACCAAAATGAGGAGGGGTTTGGAACAGCTGCTACATGAGGAGATTAATAAGACTGGGACTTTTCAGCGTGGAAAAAAGACGACTGACTAAAGGGGGATATGACAGAGATCTATAAAATCATGACTAGATTGGAGAAAGTAAATAAGGACGTTATTTACTTGTTCCCATAACTCAAGAGCTAGGGGGGTCACCCAATGAAATTAATAGGTAGCAGGTTTAAAACAAATGAAAGGAAGTGTTTTCTTCATGCAACACACAGTCAACCTGTGGAACTCCTTGCCAGAGGATGGTGTGAAGATCAGGACTTTAACAGGGTTCCAAAAAGAACTAGGTACAGTCATGGAGGATAGGGCTATTAATGGCTATTTGCCAGGATGGGTAGGAATGGTGTCCCTAGCCTCTGTTTGTCAGGGGCTGGGGGTGAGTGACAGGGGAAGGATTACTTCATGATTCCCTGTTCTGTTCACTCCCTCTGGGGCACCTGGCATTGGCCACTGTTGGAAGACAGGACACTGGGCTAGATGGACCTTTGGTCTGACCCAGTCTGGCCGCTCTTCTGGAAGGCCAGCATGTTCTCCCCCCCCAGTGTGTCAGCTCAGCAGCACCCAGGTAGCTTGGGGACTCCACTGAGGAAATGCCCAAGGTCCAGTTCTTCTCTGACACTCCTGCAGCTGGGCCCCAGGCCGGAGAGCTCACCGGAGCAGCCTTTCTCCTGGGAGTGTGGTGCTTTGGCCTCCAGACGGCACTGGATGACTGGCAAGGACAAAGCACACTGCAGACCTTGCCAAGCTTCCCTGGACCTCTCCAAAGATGTGGGTGAAGATCTGGGCCAGTCCTAACCGCATCCAACCTTCCCAAATCCCCAACATTTCAGAAGCCCCCACTTCTCTGCTCCCCGAAGTCCCCCCCCCATCGAGGGCGGCCTGAGCCACAAGCCAGCCACAGGTATCACGTGTCGGGGTGCCCGTGGGGACCAGCTGCAGACAGACGACACTGCACCAGTGACGGGCAACCGGCAGGCTCACTGTTCCGTGTGCCAGTCACCAGGCCCGGTCTGCATCCCCTGCAGGGACCAAGGGCCCCAGAACACGCTCTTGTGTTCCCAGGCTGCCCCGTGCACCTGGCCCCCCGACATTCCCCCATAGCATCCCAGTGAGCCCCCGGTCACTCCGCACACCCCTGGCCATTGCTCCCCCCAGACGCTGTCCCAGCATGCATCTTGCTGCTGGCCTCACACGACTCTGCCCCCAGTGCCCTGGGGTGCTGTGTTTGGTGAATGTTAAACAGTATTTGGCACCTTGTTCATTGAACCCTCCATCGCAAGACCCCCATGGCTGTGCCCCTGGCTCCCCCTGGACCAAGCTGCAGCAGAGGTCCCTGGGCGGCATGGCCCCCGCAGCTCAGGGCATGCTGGGGTCCCCCACTGCCTCCAAGGCCAAGGGCCTAAGCGAGAAGGGGACGAAAAGGCTGAAATTCCCCCGTGCCAGGTGCCTTGGACGCGCCTGCCCGAGCACAACCCCCGAGCCTGGAAACAGAGCCCTTTCCGGTCCCAGGCTGCCCTGGGAGGCTGATGGCACAACAGGCTGGGGCCCCTAAGCAGCCGCCATTTCAAAGAAGGGAAGGTGCTTGGTTACCGAGGGCAGCTCGGGGATTGCACCTGAGCAAAGGCCAAATCTGTCCCCACAGAGGCACCTGGCTGAAGTCAGCGGGGGGGGGAGGGGCAGGAGTGACCCTGGCCCTGTGTGTCCCAACCAGTTAACCTCCCCCCCCCCCTCCGCCACCCACCTCCGAGTGGCTGGGTGAGGTGCTGGATGGAAATCTCCCTGCTGGCTGGGCGTTGTCCCCTTACGGGGCGGGCGGGGTGTTTGTGCAAGGAGGGAAGCTATGTTCCCACTGCCAGGCGGGAGCCGCTGGAGCCCAGCCAGTGTTTGGGCCTCGGGGAGAGGCGGGTGTGTGGGCAGGGAGCAGCTCAGTGCCTGGCTGTGGGGCTGGGAGAATGCAGGGGCTGGGCCGGCGCCAGCGGCACACTGCAGATTGAGACGCACTCGCCTCCCTTTGATTTTTTTGCCGAGCAAGGGAAACCTGAATGTGGAAAGGGAGGAAACCAGCCAAGAACTGAGGCCTAGAACCGCCAGGGCGGCAGAGCCAGGGTCCTCTCCAGCGCCCCCTCACCTGGGGGTGAACAGGACACAGGGCCTCTCCCCGACTCTCCTCTCGCAGCCCTGGTATTGCAACGGGCCTCGCGGTGGAGTGGTCCCCGAATTCTACCAGGGCCCGTGAGAGGAACTCGGGGGCTGGGTTTCCTCAGCGCTGTTCACACTAGTGTCTCCCAGCTGATTACGGCCCAGGGAGGCCCCGCAGAGACCGGGGAAGCCAGCGTGTGGGTTACTCGCTCTGCTGGCAAGTACAAGTGACCCCAGCTCCAAACAGCGGGGCTACCTAACCCCAGAGGTGCGGCTCCCTTTGGGGTAGGGGACCACCCCGGCCTGAGCACCACTCCCCACACCGGGAAGGGCCGGGCGGCACGTGTGGGATGGTGCAGAGGGAGCGCCAAGGAGCAGGAGCAAACCCCCACGGGCAGGGGCCAGGAAGCAGTCAGTGCTCGCTGGGCAGGAGCCGTCCACAGGGAGCCAGTCCCACAGTGCACGCCAAGCCTTAGAAATCCCCCGGCACAGAGACATTAGCTGAAATCCCTCGTGTGAGTCCCTGCAAGGGCTCATTCCCGGGGGGTTGGGTCAGGGCCGGCCCACAACATTTTGGCACCTGAGGCGGGGAGCTCAAATGACGCCCCCATGGCCCCTTGCTTGGGCCAAAACTTTGCAAGGTCTCGATTCTGCCTCCTTCCTGTTCTCCTCCTCTCCTGGCGCTGCTCTGCTACCTACACAGAGATTTCTACACCCTGGGTCCTAGTGGTGCCCCCCCATAGTCTGGCACGTGAGGCAGCCGCCTCAGTTCGCCTCATGGTTAGGCCAGCCCTGGGTTGGGTTCCCGCACAGGGTGCAAGCACCATGAAGACAGAGGCCCCTGGCATGGCAGCCTCAGCCGGGCAATGGGAGTTATTGTTCCTTCACGTCCCAGTCCAGCGATTCCCGGTGGCACCAACGCCCCAGGTCTGCACCTGGGAAGGTGACTCTCTGGAGTCAGAGCCAATAACATCTTGAAGGTCGGGCCTGAGGGACCAGCCCAGAGACAAAGGCCCCGGGGTTTGAAATCTCCCCAAGGGCAGGCATGGAAGCGCTACTCGAAGAGCATCTGACGAAGTGGGTCTTTGCCCACGAAAGCTTATGCTCCAATACATCTGTTAGTCTATAAGGTGCCACAGGACTTCTCGTTGTTCTTGTAGTTGGCTAGCCAGTCACAGTCTTTGTTCAATCCTAAACTGATAGTGTCAAATTTGCAGATGAATTGTAGCTCTGCAGTTTCTCTTTGGAGTCTGTTTTTGAAGTTTTTTTGTGGCAGGGTGGCTACTTTTAAATCAGCTACTGTGTGTCCAGGGAGATTGGTGGCTCTCTACCTTCTCCTGGTCGGCCCCATCACCGAACCGCCATGCCAGCTGGCAGACCAGACCCTTTCTGCCCAGGGGAGAGGGCCCAAGGCTGGCTACAGGAGCGGGGCTATGGGGCATGACCGAGGGGTATTGGCAGAGCTGTGTGTGGGCCCAGGCCCGGAGCAACAAAGGGAGGGTCAGTCCATGGAGGGAAGCTGGGGTAGCAAAGGAGGCTGGAGGTCCGGGACAAAGAGCATTGGCCGACCCATGTGTGGACCCAGGCCTGGGCGAGCAGAGGGAGTTGGAGGCCTGGATGTGGGCCTGGAGGTGGCTGGCAGCCCCAGTGTGGCCCCCAGATGCCATGTGGAGCTGTGTGACTCCCACTCTCCTCCCATCACTTGCATGAGACCCAGCTGCCCTCTGGGAGGCAGGAAAAGGAGACATTTCTGACGCCTACCAGCGACATGGCCCTACGCCGAGGTCAGGATGCACAAACCCAGGGGAGCCGATATTTTCAGCTCCGCTCGTGGACTCCTAGACACGGGTTGTTGTTTTTTTAACGCTTTGACCAGCCCTGCTTTGTCTCGCTTGTTTCGAGAGAAACGGGGGCTTGGACAGAGCCCTCCCTAGCTTGCAGCTCCCTTCCCTGGGCGGCTGAGCCTGGTGCCTTCCAGACCGATCCGACAGAGCTGGGGGCTTCGCGACTGGTTCCGGCAAAGCAGGACACGCCTGGCAACAATGGGGTCCCGGGCAAGCGGGAACAGAGAACGAGGGTGGAGCGGCAGGTGCCAGGTGAGTTCCTGGGCATGTAATTACCGGCTCCCTGGGCAGGGCTCGCTGCCAGAGCTAGGAGTCAAGAGCGCAGACCAGTTGTGTGGTCTTACCAAGGGTGGGGGGAGGTTTCTTTGATCCATGTGTCCAGCGGTCTCAGCACAGACCCAGTGCAAAACTGGGGGCTCCCCCCAAGTCCTGCTTCCTTCCCCCTGCCCACCTGCACCTCTGGGCTCCTCGGCAGCATGGAAAACGCACACGGATCCGCACCCCCCCCAGAAACAGCCCCCTCTGCTGCCACCAGTGCGCGCCGCTTCCTCGCTCGCCCGGCCGTGGTGGAGCCCAACCCCAGAGGAAGAATCGTGCCGGGAAACCCACCAAACGCAGCCTGTGGAGAGGCCCCGTCTCGCGGCCGGGACTGTGTGTGATTCCCACCGTGCTCTTTGCGTGGCTGCTCGGTTATAGGTAGCAAGGCAGGAGAGGCAGGTTGCCGGGCCGGGCAAGAGTTCTGCCTGGCCGATAAATCGGGCACGTCAGGCAGGCCCCAAATGCGGCCTGCCTAAAGATTTGGCCTGTGCCTGCAGAGCAAACGGCCATTCCCTGCGCTGCGACCTGTGCTTCCTGCCTCCTCGCAGAGCGAGGCCTCGCCGGGACGCTGAGACGCGAGGGGAGCAGAGAGCTGAGGGGGCCCTGGAAGTAGATGTCCTAAGGGGCCCCCCCACCCACTCACATGCCTCCTGGCTCCCCCTTTGGAGAATTGCAGGAGAGACCCACGCAGGGGCCTGTGCTCTCCCCTCTCCCATGAGGGAGCTGGCTCGCCCCAGTGAATGGCCCTGGAGCGGCACACGGGCAGGTCGCTGCACAGCACGAATCACAGAGGAAGCCCCCGCTGCCCGGCTCTCTCCGAAACCCCAGGCCTCCCCGAGCCTTCAGAGCTGTGGATAAGCCACAGCAAGTAGAGACCAGCCCAGGCTGCTCCACAAGACTCCTGCAGCTCCCTACACGCAGCAGTGGGCTGTCGCCAGCCCCTCTCCATGGCCCCATGCAACCAGCAGCTCCCGGCAGCGCAGAGTCCTTGGCCTCCATGGGGCAGGCTCTTCGGCAGCGCTGTGGACCAGCTGACCCCCGCCAGCCCCCTGTCCTTCAGGCCCCAGAGCTGGGGCACTCGGCCCAGCGGCCAGGAACAAGCAAACCACCCTGGAGAACCAGCCTGCCTCAAGTCAGGCCCAGCCTGCGCCCAGCCTCTCCCATTTGGAAACCGGTTCCCTCCCGTTTGTTGGTCAGTTCGGAGCCGCCTTGGCACGTGAGGGTGTTCGGGTACTGAGGCCCCCGGGCTCTGGGTCCGATCGGCTTCCGGCCCTCTGCTAATGGCCTGGTGAAAGGAGCTGGCAGTCCCCGTGCCCACCTGACGTCCCCTGGGCACGGATACGCGGGGAGGCAGCTGTTGTGTATCAGCTCCCACAATCTACCCTCATATCTCGCACCACCAGGGCGAGGGGACCCCAGGCAGGACGTGGGCTGCACCCTTGCATGTCCCTGCTCACGTGGATCCTAGCTTTGTGCTCAGCCCTGCACTGCCGAGGGCATTGGAAGAAGTACTGGAAGAGCCTCGTGTGTCCCAGCAGCACACGCCAGCCCATTGGGTGTCTCTGGGGCTGCTCCTGCATAGGCAGTTGGGATGGGGCAGAGCCCGACACCCTGGCTGCAGCAGCCCCCTCTGCAGTGACTCTGGGAGCCGCCCCGGGGGAGGTCGGGGGGCTGTTTGCTGGAAGAACCACCAGCAGCTTTATGCTGCACCTGAAACCCCAGGGGCATCCGTCGCCTCTCTGCCCTTGGACAGACTCTCGGGGTGGCAAGGGGGCACGTGGCAGGGCTCTGCTTCCGGGCCCCCATGTCCCTTGTCTCACCCCATCGCCTGCTGTCTTCACCAAGTTCTTGTGGCCAAACCAGATGACCCATCCGCCCCCCCTCCTCTCCCGCAACCTGTGGGCAGTGGGATGGTTCGGGAAGAGCCCACACCCTGACTCAGCCTTCGTCCCTCATGCCCTGGCCAGCTCTGGCACATCTGCAAGGTCTCCCCTGCAAGCTGCCTGGCAGCTTCCATTCTGGCCTCACTGCGCCAGGTGGCCCGTAGGGCCCAGACCCAGGGCAGAGGCCGATTCCACCGGATTCCCCTTCTGGGGGCCCCCTTTGGAGGCCTGGCTGATGCTCACACTTGGCCTGAGTACTGACTATGGCTAAGATGCTGGGTTTTCACCCGCCTGTGTCCACGGGCTCCCTGCATGGGCGGGAGCAGAAACTCCGGGTTTCCAGCCTCGTGGCCCTGGGGAAGGCTCTGCGGGAATGGCCGGAGGTCATGCTGGCCGGCGCTCCAGCCTCCCAGCCACACCCCAGCCCAGGCACAGGCGAGGCCCGTGGCACATGGAACCCAACACTCCCACTGGGTCTTCGGTGCCACCAACCAAGCCGAGCGCAGGGAGCCCAGCGCCACGGGCAAGGCAGAGTCTGCAGACGAGCAGTAAACGCCGGGGAGAAGGGAAAACGCCTTTGCTACAAGTCATACGACAGTGGCAACGACAGGGACAACTGAGGCCGGGTCCCGTTGCGCTGCACAGACGCAGCGAGAGCCAGGCTCTGCCCCAAAGAACTTACAGTCCCAAGGGTGGGCGGGCAGGGGATTTGTCCAAGGAATAGATGTGGGTCTCCCCACTAGGCAAGGCTGCCTTCCTACCCTCCTCAATGCCTGCCTCACCAGATGCTGTATTAAACTCAGCGTGCGCCACCTGCCGGGTCCTCATGGGACCTGACCCCAGCTTGATTAGAATTCTCCTGCTGCCATCCTGTGGACAAGCGAGGTTTGCGCACCCCAGAGCGGAGAAAGGGGGGACCAGACTTTGCAAGGCCCCACTGAAGGGAAGGGAAGGCAAGGCGAGGGCGGATTCTTTGGAAGGTCTCTGCGTTGCTGGCCAGACTCCAGGAGGTTCTTTGCTGGCAGAGCTGCCCATTACCCCTTTTTTCTCCACTCACGCTCATCGGAAGAAGTGGGCTTGGCCCCCGAAAGCTCCGGATACTCTAGACAGCGTTGTTAGTCTCTGAGATGCCGCAAGACGACTGGTTGGTTTCTTAGGCTACGTCTACACTGGCCCCTCTTCCGTAAGGGGCATGTAAATTTCAGCAGTCGTCGTAGGGAAATCCGCGGGGGATTTAAATATCCCCCGCGGCATTTAAATAAAAATGTCCGCCGCTTTTTTCCGGCTTTTAAAAAAGCCGGAAAAGAGCGTCTAGACTGGCCCCGATCCTCCGGAAAAAGCGCCCTTTTCCGGAGGGTCTTATTCTTACTTTGAAGTAAGAATAAGAGCCTCCGGAAAAGGGCACTTTTTCCGGAGGATCGGGGCCAGTCTAGACGCTCTTTTCCGGCTTTTTTAAAAGCCGGAAAAAAGCGGCGGACATTTTTATTTAAATGCCGCGGGGGATATTTAAATCCCCCGCGGATTTCCCTACGACGACTATTGAAATTTACATGCCCCTTCCGGAAGAGGGGCCAGTGTAGACGTAGCCTTAGGGTTTACGGGGCTCTAAGCCGCACTGTTTAAGCTGGTATCCCGGCCCGATGGCAATTTTAGCATCTTCAGCACCACATGAGTGAAATATTTGTAAAGCAAATTTTAGACGAAGGCCCTGTCGGCTCACCCAGTAAATCCAGGAACTGACTGTGTAGACCGGGGGTTGGCACATGCCTATTAAACAGCTGCATTCCCCCTCGACTGGCTTTCGCTAGTTCCAGGTTCTGCTAATCGCTCGGGCAGGTTTTGTCACTTGCAAGTTACCTAGATGCTCTCCGGAGGACGCCGAGCCACAGAACAGGGATAGGACGAGGCGGGTGGGTGGGCATTAAGACCCAGGGGTGCCCCGTATGTTTGGGTGCCCTACGCAGCTGCGTATTCTGCGTCTGGGTAAGGCCTAGGCAGCCTGTCTCCGAACCACAGGCTGGGGATGCTGGTTCAGCCAATGCCCTGTTCGGATCGTCCCACTGGAGACCGGTGCTGACACCTCTCTGGCTGCCCTGACAGGCGCCCGTTCCGGCTGCCGTGTCATTAACACCCCGGTAACCCTGCAGCCCCGCGTGAGAGATTCACGTGCCCTGAGGCCCTTTCCTCCCACAGGCCCCCCAGGGCGTCCCGACCGACACCGGGGCCTGATTCCCAGCCTCAGAAAGGCCTCGTGCAGCCTGCGGCCGTTCCCTGGAGCTCAGCTCCGCCACAGGCAGCGGGGGGCTCACATCCCGAATGGGCGGCTGTCATGACTCTGACCCAAAGTGACTGTGGGTGCTCTGCTCTCCCCATCGCGGCCAGAGGGAATGAGGCCGGCTGGGCTGTCCGCTCCGGCCTGGGGTGCGGGGCATTGTCCCCTCCAAGGCAGGGGCGCGAGGAGCTGGGACTAGGCCAGGTGGCCCTTGGGTGGCTGTGTGCATACTTGGTCTGTGCTGACACCCAGTGGCCATGCCGGGAAGGTAACGCCCAGGCGGCGTCCTGGCTTTTAGCCTGCGCATCACTGGGCTTCTCAGTAGAAGCAGGTGGCAGGGAAAAGTGAACCAACCCCCCCCCTTGCACCGCGGCTAGGATATGGGGGGGCACTGCTGGGCCAAAGGCATCATCGCCCTATCACCAGCCCTCAAACGGCTCAAGCTCCAAGGGGACCTGGAGGGGGTGGGGGGTGACTGAGCACTGGAGCCGTGGCAAATAGGGCTGGAAAAGCGCCGTTTGGCACCTCCCCACGCAGGGCTGGGCCCAGCGGCCTAGATTCCCGCAGTCAGATCTCTGCTCCCTGTGACGGTGCGGACCAGCAGCCGGTCCCCATACTCTGCCCCCCCCCTTGCCCTGGCTGATGGTTAACCCTGACCCGTCCTGCCCTGCCTGGGGCTTGCTCACCAGGAGCTGCCTGTGCCGAGCTGTGCCCCACGTGCTCCCTCTCCCAGTCTCCTCCACCTGCCTCGCAGACATTTGGGGGCCCTGGGAACTGTCCGGCTCCACCTCCCCCAGGGCCAGGGCAGGGCCCGCTCCCAAAGCTGCTGCCGAACCGGGGCCACAAATACCAGCCAGGAACCCAGCTGGGCTCAGAGCCCCCTGGTCCAGGGGGTGATGGGTGAGCCAGGTAGCTGCTGCCCCCTAGTGCTTGCAGGCAGGACTGCTGGGATCTCTCCCTGGGACCTTGCCATACCCAGAGGGACGGGATCTCTTCTAGGGGCAGTGGCACTGCAACAATTTTTAGCGGGAGGGGTGCTGAGCTGCAGCCCCTCTCTTGCCCCAGGCTGGGGTTGGCTTCAGAGCCGTGGCTGCCGGGCCAATGGTCAGGGGCCCAGGGCCTGTTGGGGGGAGTGGGGACCAGGGGCAGGCAGAGCCATGCATGGAGGAGAGGGGGCAGGTGGGGCTGTACAGGAGGGAGCGGGGGCAGGTGGGGCTGTGCACGGGGGAGTGGAGGTAGGCAGGGCTGTGCACAGGGGAGCAGGGGCACATGGGGCCATGCACAGGAGAGTGGGGGCAGGTGGGGTCGTGCACAGGGGAGCAGGGGCACGTGGGGCTGTGCACAGGGATTGGTGCACTCGCCCTGGGCTGAGACCCTGGCTTCACTCACATGCTGGGTCTCCCTCAGGCCTCCCCCCAGACAGCCCCACACAACAGCCCCACGCTGGGCCCACGCTGCACCACTGGCTTTATTGGAATCCACGGCCACAGAAGAACAAGCAGGGGATCACTGGGGCCGGGCTAGCTGGGGCCTGACTGGTGGGAGGGATCCGCCTTCCTTTGCCTTTCCCCACACTCCTCAGACGGGATGCTCCACCTCCTCGGTGCGGGAGGACACCATCCTGCCCTCCAGCAGCTGCTCGATCACTGTAGTCACCCTCCTGGAGGTGGTGGAGCTGTTAGCAGCCTCTGGGGAAAGAAATAGGAACGTGGGGCTGGGGAAGGAACCGTGCGGCGGAGGCGGGGCAGAGGGAAATGGGGCGGGGCAGAGGGAAATGGGGCGGGACAGGGAATTGGAGCATCCAGTGGCGTGCACGGTGCCAGGCACCCCGTGGGTGCCCAGGCGGTGCAGGGTGTGCCTGGCTGGGAGCCCTGCCCCCCTTGGCATAGGCCGCCTCCAAGTTTGCCGCCGGTGCCCGTCTGCCTCAGGGCAGCAGCGACTGAGCTCAGGCTGTTCCTAAGGGCTCAATCCTGCCCTCTGTGGCCAGCTCTCCCCAGCGCCAGCGCTGCCCCTGGCCTCGGCGGGCAGCCCCTGCAGAGGAGCTGAGCCTGACTGGGCCACAGATGCCAGCCCCCGTCCCCCGCCAGCACCAAACTGCAGAGTTAGCGGGAGACTAAAGAGACGGGAGGGGTGGGGTGGGGAGATCCCGGGTGGGGAGGGCCCGGGTGACCTTCGGACTCACCCGCTGCTGAGGCAGGTGCCGTTCTCCGCTCACCTGCGGGCGTCTGTCTCACAGGGGAGTTGGCGTCAGATCTGCAGGGGAAAAGGACAGGACCCAGTTAAGCCGGAGGCAGCTGCCAGAAGCCCCCCTGGGATCAACCTCCCTCTGCTTGGGACCCCAGGCCAGGAGTCTCACCGGGGGGCCGGAACAGCAGGGAGCCTCCTGCACAGAGGCTGTTCTCAGCATGGAGGCAGCACGGCCTAGTGGTCGGGGCCTGGCCCGTCTGTCTCTGGGCTCCCCTGGCCAATCCCCACCCTTCATGGGTTCTTCAGTTTCTGCCTGAAGTTCCAAGCTGCTGTTGTGTCCACCCGTGGCCACTAGGGGGTGCTCTACATGACAGGTCACCATGCTCTCTCTCACCTGGGAAGAGCAGTTGCAATAGCCCCATTTCAAAGCTAGGGAGACTGAGGCAGAGAGCGAGCGTGAGGGATTTGCCCAAAGTCACACACTGAGGCAGTGCCGGTGGCGGAACTCAAGCGTCCCGGCTCCCAGCTCCCTGGCTCCTGACCCAGGCCACGCTGGCAGGGTCCCACCTGACCAGGCCTGAGGCCCCGGCACTAAGACCTGACCTGACGTCGCCATCCTCCAGGAGGCGCTGGTAGGTCGCAATTTCCATCTCCAGCCTGGTCTTCACATCCAGGAGCTGCTGGTGCTCCTCCGCCTGGTGCTGGGCCTCAGTTCTCAGCTGCATCAGCTCGGCCTCTGTCCCGGCAACATGCCCCCGCAGCTGCGCCAGCTTGGCCCCATAGCCAGCCTCCGCCTCAGCCAGTGTGCCCTGCAGAGCCGCTTTCTGAAAGCAAGGGCGGGATGTGCCCAGCTGCAGATCTGCGTGCGGGGGAGCAACACCCCGGTGTGCTCCTTAGAGCGAGGCCAATAGCTGACATCTCGGTTCGGCCAAACAACCGACGGGAGGGAACCGTCTCAGGCTGGCCCAAAGCAAACAGCTGTAGCCGCTTTGGGCCAGGTCTACAGCCATTGGGAGTCCCGCCTCCCGGCCCCGAATGGCTGATGGCCCGAGGGCATGGGCAGCGGGTGAAGGCCCAGCTGGGGAAGGCAAGCCCTAGCCCCGCCCCTTCTGTTTGAGGCCACGCCCCTTCTGCCTGAGGCCCCACCCCTTCAGCAACTTTTCCCTCTAGAGCCATACTTTGCCGGTTCCCAGCCTGATCCTTCCTGGCCACCTGGTGGGCCAGGGCTGTCATGTGGCAGCCCCAGTCCTAGTCTTCCCCAGTGGCCAGGGCACATAGGCAGTCTTGGGATGGCAGTGCCTCCCCTTGCCTGCACTGCCCACCGCCCATGCCCGAGGGCAGTACCCACCGTGCTGTGCAGGGTCTGCAGTTCAATCTCCATGCCCTGCACCACCCGCCGGAGCTCCGTGATCTTCGTCCTGGCCGCCTGGACGGCTTCCGCGCTGGTGGCCACCTCCTGGGCCACTGACTCGCACTGCACCAAAGGGAGGAGGCTCAGGGGTCTGGGTGCAGCCATCTCGTGGCTCAGGGCACATTTTGCCTCCTCTCTCGTATGGGAGGGGGATAGGTAGAGCAGGGAGGGGTGAGACACTGGGGTCAATGCAGCCCCGCCCCCGCCCCTCCACCATGTACTGGGATGCGACCCCATCGCCAACGCACGGGAGCCAGCAAACCGCCCGCCACGAGGAGGGCACAGACCACCTTGCTGAGAGGCCCCTACCTGCGCCACGTGCCAGGCCTCCGCCTCTCTGCGGCTCCTCTCAATGACGCCCTCGTACTGGTCCCGGATCTCGGCCAGCGTCTTCACCAGGTCCACGCCCGGCGCAGCATCCACCTCCACGCTGACCGTGCCTCCCAGGCGAGCCTGGCAGGTAGCCACTTCCTGGGGATGCAAAGGGGACCAGCCGCTGGTAGACGGGGCAGGAGGCGAGACTGGGGTGCGGTGCAGCTGGGCAGAACAGCGGGTCCTGTCCCGGGTGCAGGAGCTCAGAGGGAGGAGGTTAGATTGTCCCCAGGGGGAGGTTTGTCCAGGTCATGGACACAACAGCCCAGGCAGGGATGTAAAATCCCGTTTCATTGGTTAGCCCGTTAAACATATTGTTTAATCGGCTAACCGAGTCAAGGGAGGGGGGATGGGAGCCATCGCTGGGCTGGAGCGCACCCCTTCCCCCCCACCATAGGCAGGCAGGGCTGGCCTTACCATGAGGCGAACCGAGGCAGCCGGCTCAGGGGGGGAGCCACTAGGACCCAGAGTGTAGAAAATTGTGTCTGCTGCTGGTGCGTATGTAGGTAGCAGAGCAGCGCCAGGAGAGGAGGACAGGAAAGTGGCAGAATCGAGACCTTGCAAAGTTTTGGCCCAAGCAAAGGGGCCTGGGGGCGTCATTTGAGCTCCCCGCCTCAGGTGCCAAAATGTTGTGGGCCGGCCCTGCAGGCAGGGGCTGATCCGGACGACCGGAGCAGCCTCTTTCCACGGCAGGTGGGGAGCTGGTCCAGCTGCCACCAGTTCATCACCCCCCTAATCCCAGGTGGCAGGACTGGCAGAGCAAGCTGCCTCCAGGAGAGGCCCCGGGCTGGAGCAGAAGGGGCATGGGGCAGGCGCTGAGGTGTGCTTACCCCACTGGGTGTCGTGGGAGCCGGGGCTGGACTAACATGGGCTGCGGGGCAGGATCTGAGGCGCGTTTGCCCCGCTGAGTCACACACAGCCTGTCGGCCTCCCCTTCAGGCCTCCCCTTCAGGACTTTAAAGCCCCCCAAAGAAGCCAGCCCCCCCCCCCGGTGACCCTGCCCAGCCCTGGCAGCCCCGCTGGGGGCTCTGAAGGGACCGCACCTCCTTGTGGTTCTCCTGGAGCTGAGCCAGCTCCTCCTGCAGGCTTTCCACCTGCCCCCGCCGGCTGGCTCTGCTCAGGGCCAGCTCGTCCAGCACCTTGCGCAAGCCGCCGAGGTCGCTCTCCTCGCCCAGCCGCATGGCCAGCTCTGACTCGAACCTGTGCGAGAGGCGCGGGAGGCTACGTCTCAGCGGGGACCCGGCCGGCTGAGCACGGAACCACCCGCGGGCCCCTGCTGTGGGATCCTCCCGCCAACCCCTGGGCCTAGAGCGCACGGGCATCTGCAGCCAGGCAGGCATTCGCCTCAGCTGGGTTTCCAAGCAGCTGCCGTGGCCGCGAGGGAGCCCGTGTGGACAGCCCCCCTGGCCCAGGCAGCCTCCAGGCACTAGCGCCAAACAAATCAAATGCTACTTTTCCAATGGCTGGTAACCAGACCCCCAGGACCCAACCCCCTCCCCAAGGCCCTGCCCCCACTCCGCTTCCTCCCTGGAGGTTCCACCCCCTTCTTGTGCCTCTCTTCCCCAGCCTCAGCACAGCAGGATCTGGCGTGGATTAATAACCCGGGTCCTCTGTCCTCTCCCTGCCCAGCAGTAACGAGGCTTCTGGTGCCATTGGGGGTCACCAATGTCCCCTTTTCAGCCAGACTTTCCGGTTGAAAGCTGAGATTCCGTCAGACCTCAGTGGTACCCGGACACAGAAACCAAATCCCAGACAGGCGGCCGGCAACTCTAACTAAATCACGTCTTCTTTGCATGAGCAAATGTCTGTTTTAGAACATGCTTACATAACCGCCACAGGGAAGATTTGAACCAGGGACCTCTGGGGCCACTACCACTTGAGTTATGAAGCCAGCTGGCTCTCAGCTTAGGCCCTAGAGCTCCCTTGTTTTTAGCTCTTGCGGTCTGTGGTCTAAGTGCCGCTCCATGGGACTATGAACCACACTAGGTGTGGGGGTTACACTTGCAAATTTCTCAGGGGCAGTTTCAGAAGCTGCTGTGAGAACTCGGTGCTTAAAGAAAAAGGCCGAGAAGGAGCGGGGGCCGGGTTTCCCGTGAGGCTCCCTACTTCACTCTGAAGTCATCCGCGGCCAGCGTGGCATTATCAATCTGCAGGACCAGCTGGGCGTTGCTCACTGAAGCGGCCTGGATCTGCAGGAGAGAATGGGCGGCTAGTGGGTGCTTTGCAGCTTTCAGGTGTGTAACCATCATCGGCCAGGTGACCAGCGCCAGCGGATCTCAGAACAGAGGCTCTTCAAATCCCGTTGCCGTGGAAGGGAAAATATTAGCAGGAGGGTGGTGACCAGCGGCCATCACAACCCCCCACTCCAGTTGTCGGGGAAGGGGTCAGGCCAGCAGAGGCTGCTGCCTTGAGGTGCATAAATTCGTCACACTAGTACAAGCCATTGGTCTGTATTTCAGCAGAGCAATAGTGGAAGCTGCTGACTGTTCAGCTGCCATTAGTAGGGACCAGAGTCAACGCCCCTCTGCGATGAGTGGGCACAATTCACATCACTCAGACTGATTGGCCAGTGCTGAACCGGCTCAGGCTGGTATCTCTGCCGCAGCCACACCAGCATCCCAAGGGGAAGATTAGCATCCTAATGCTAAGGGCTGTGTGTGCTTTATAGGAAGGCTCACCAAGCCTCCACAGAGCTGCCCTGGGTATTCAGTAACAACATGAGGCTATTCCCAGAGGCATATGCCCACCAAAGTGCCCTGTAAGCTGTGCACTTGGGCAGCCATCCGGGGGGGGCAACCTAAGGCCAGGTGGCTGGATGTGACCCCCGGCTTGCCTGGATCCGGCCCCCAAGGCTTGGAGTTTCCCCTCAGCATTGGGGAGTCCACCCTGGTGCTCTGGGCCCCCCCACCATTCCCCACGGGGCTGCAGCACACAGAATCTACTAGCCTGCTTCTCACTTGTGTGCGGCCCCCCGACCCACTTTTCTATGGATCAGTGGCCCCCAGCCCAAAAAAGATTCCCCCTCCCCGCAGGAGAGAGCCAGATGCTCCCCAGCTGATTAGCCGAGCGCCCACAGCCGGCAGCAGGTGTTTCTACTGGTGGCGCACAGCCGCACATGCCTCAGTGCACAGAACAAAATTTATTCTTCACGTGGATGGACAAATTAGCGAGAACCTTGCGGCAAGGAGGGAAATGGAGCCACAAGTCAGTGCTAGGGGAAGGATTCAGGGAGGTGCAGTACCTGGGATCTGAGCTCCGCAATGGTGCTGAAGTAGCTACTGAGGTCTGGGCGCCCAGCCAGCGCCCTCTTGGCATAGACATCCCGGATCTGCTGCTCCAGCTGCTCGTTGGCTCCCTCTAGAGACCGCACCTGGCGGGGGGTGAAGGCCCAAGAGGATGGTGGCATGAAAGGCTCCGCGCCTGTCAGGACTTGCTTTCCCTGCGCTGGGCTCTTGTCGGGGACGGGCACTGATCATCCACAACCGGGGGGCGTGGCCCTGGGGCAGCTGGGCTGCAAATGCTTCGCTTGCGGCAGGTTTGTTTGTACCCATGGGGGGGCTGGGTTTCAAAGCGGCCTCCGGCCAGCCTCTGAGAACGCTCTAGGAGCCCAGATACCATGGTGACGGGCAGCCCAGCAAGAGAGATTTCTGCACCCACTGGCTTTGGCCAACCAGGCTCATGCACACTCCAAAGCCAGCTCTGCACATGCAGCTGGCAGTTGTAGGACCTGCTGGTCCGTGTGGCTGCTGCCCTGCCCCCCACCCCTCCCCCAGGGCCCTGTCTCAGCCGGCCTCTCGTTACTAGGATTAACAGGAGGAATTCTCTGCAGATGGCCCCTTCCCTAGAGCTGTGCCTGCTGGATTTGACCTTCTCTCCGGCTGAGCTGGGTGGCGTCAGACCCCCTAGTGCTGCCGCCCCCCAGCCGCGCCCCGGCAGGTGCCCACACTCACCTGCTCCAGGTAGGCAGCCAGGCGATCATTCAGGTTCTGCATGGCATCCTTCCCATTCATGCCCAGGAGGCCCATGTCCAAGGCCCCTCCTCCCAGCCCAAGCCAGTCTGTATTGGCACGGACAGAAAACAGGCGGCTGCTGGGGCTCTCAGGCCCTCCGCGGGGACTGAGCCCTCCCAGGACACCCCCCTGCAGCCCCACCACGCTGGCCCACCTCAGTCTGGGCCTCTGAGCAGCCCCAGAACAGGGTCGACTGGCCATGGTCTGGCTCACCGGGTGGCCCGCACCTCGCAGCCCAGATCCCTCCCTCTGCCGAGCGGCCAGGAGTCAGGCTGCACCAAACCCCCTGGGCAGTTCCCTTATATAGGGCGTGGAGGGGCTGAGCCGGGGCATCTGACCTTTCCCCTCCCGCCCCGGCAGCCGCGTTCACACGGACACCCGAGGGCGAAAGACACTTCCCCTGACTTGTTTTCTTCCCTTGTTCCAGCCCAACTTGCTCTACAGGGAGAGGCTGGAGGCCGGCGCCCGGGGTTCTGATCTGTGGCAGCCCCCCCCCTAGCTCTGCCGCTGGCTGTCGGGGAACGAAACGTGTCCCTGGGCGTCTCCAAAGCCTGCTCCGGGGCCGGCGGCGTGCTAGGGGACGTGGGCATAAAACGCCTGGCCGCATCTGCCCAGCGTTGCGGGTGCCAGGGAAAGCCTCCCTGAGCCACGCCCCCGGCTGGGTTGGAGCCCCCCGCCCTGGACGCACGGCCTGGCTCGCACAAAGCCACCCTGCGCCCGCTGAGCTCACTCAGGAGGGGATGACAGAGGCTTTGCGCACACGCCGCGTGCCCTGGCCCACCTGAGCAGAGACCTCGCCCGCCGGCACGTCCCTCCGCCGCCAGCTCTTGGCCCCTGCTCCGGCCGGCACGCGGGCGGCAGAGCAGGATGGCGCCTGTGGCGTGGTGTGACAGGGCGCTTGCCCTGCACTGGCCCTTTAAGGGAAAAACCCGGCTAGGAGCAAAGCTCCAGCTGAGGTAGTTCTAGCTGATGAGGGCCCAGCCCGGAGCTATATAAGGGGAACGGACAGCTGCTCTAGGAGAGAGCGGTGAGGGCTGACTGCTAGGGAAATAGCTGGTGTGGCAATTTCCCAGGCTTTAGTTCCTAAGAAAGAGCTCAGGGAGCTCTGAGAAAGAGAGGACTTTGGGATGTGAGCAGAGGGAATAACAACCTATCCCGGAAGGGGCTTGGACACTGGTGTGGGGCGTAGCCTCCCCAGAAATTGAAATTGGGGGGTGTTTGAATTTACATGGGAGGGGTGTCAGGGCTGATGAGGGGTGAGACCATGAAGGTCAAAGTGGGCTGTATGGCACCATAGTTCACAAAACCGGAGGGGTGTTGGGGAAATCTGGGGGGGTATACACCCCATGGGGGAGTGTAGGGAAATCCCTGTCTGCCGGAGGGCAGTGTCTGGAAGAGGATGTGAGGAGAAATGTGGGGGTGATACCACCTGGAGAAAGGCATCCAGCAAGGCAAGAAGAGCTAAATCCCAGGACAGCCAGCTGGTGGCACCGTGACGATGAGTCAGGCACCGTGACGGTGAGTCGGCCCCCCTCACATGCGGCTGGTGCTGCGATCCCGCAGCTGCACCCGCCTTGCGAGCAATGTGCTCTCAGCGTGCACGTGCGAAGAGGGGGAGCCGTGGCCTGCACCCTATGCAAGACCCACTGGAATAGGTGCCCTATGGAGGCGATGCTACGGAGGGTCTGGCGCACTCCAGCAAATACCAGTGTCAGACTGGGAGGCTGCCTGGGCAAGGTACCTACAGCTCCAGGAGCTCATCTGCTTTGCCAGGAATTCTCTATCTCCCCACCTCCACCCCCCACCCTCAGCACCTGGTGGGAACCTCTAGTGCACGGGTTCCCAAACTGGGAAGGAAACTGGGGAGGCATGAAGAAATTCCAGGGGAGGTGTGAGGTGACCCAGTGCTCCCCCCTCCCCCCCCATAAGTTTTGCTGCTATCTTTTTTTACCCTGGTTCAGTTCCTTTTTTGTTTTTGTTCAACAAGTTTTGCTGCAATGCGGGGGTGGGGGCGTGAGGGCGTCTCAAAATTAAAAAAGGGGGTGTGATGCCAAAAAGTTTGGGAACCACTGCCAGCGCGTGGGTCTGGGAGAACCCCGCAGGCCACTCGGATGCAATTTCTGTTCTTGGCGGCACAGGTTCTCGCCCTGTTGAATCTGTGTGCCTCTTCCCAGCAGGCAACACAGGCGACTCCCCTGCTCTCGGATCCCCCTTACTGCTTCATTCGAATGGGGCCGTCCACGAAGCGCCCAGCCAGTGCTGTGCGTGGGGGAGAGAGGAGAAAAGCTGGCCGGTGAACGCTGCTCGTTAGTCCAGATTTACCCAAGCCAAGTTTGTCTCGCCCTTTCCATCGGGAGCAGTCCAAGCGTTTTACAGAGGGTGGGATCATTAACCCCATCTTACTGGTGGGGAAACTGAGGCACAGGTCAGGGTGTGACTTGCAGGGGCCAATCTGGGGCAAGCACCCAGGCTCCTGAGTCTCCGGCAGTGCTCTAGCCCCGTGCCGGGTGACCAGCTTTGTTTATGCAGAACAGCTCTGCCTCCCAGTCTGTCGTGTCTCAGCCTACAGCAGGGCGTGGGGCCCAGTCAGCAGAGAAGGGGTTAATCTAGCCCGCGTAGGGTTGCCTCCAGCCAGTGCCCCTCCTGCATTCCTGGGGCGGCAGATGTAGTTCTGACAAGGTGAACCAGTGGGGCTGGTGCCTGGGGGTTGTTTCTGTGCTCAGGGATGGAGCTGTGGCCGGCACTGTCTGGTTCTGGTCCCGGATGGGATACTGAGGATCACGCACGTTGCCTGCCCTCAGGACCTGCCTGCACCGGTCTGGTGTGTACAGACCGCAAGTGGCCTGTGGCTCTTGCAGCCACATCCATCCGGGGACACGTACGAGCCCCGGAGCCAGCCAAGCCAGTTGCTCCAGCGGCCGCCACTGGCCAACGGCAGCAGCTGAGGAGATGGGGGGTGGCTGGACATTCGCAGAAGGGGACAAACTGTTTCTACAAAAATGCTAGTGGCAAGGGAGGCTTTGGGGGTTCATCCATTCACTGCTTCTAAAGCCGGACGGGAACCCTGCCCGACCTGCGGAACCGCCACAGGGCTTCCCCGAATTCCTGCCTGTCCCAACTACAGAAAACAGCCAATCTCAATCTAAAAACGGACAGAGAAGGAGAATCAACCCCCGCCCCTTGGATACGGTTCCAGGATTACTCCGGCCTTCCCTCCTCTCCCTGTTCTTCCCTCCCCCCCCCTTCCCATCATTAAAAATCGACAATTTATTTCCTGGCCAAATTTATTTAGCTTCAGCTTCCAGCTCAGGTTAAACTTTGTCTGCCAGCCTGAAGCCCATTACCAAAGATTCATTCCCCGGGTAGGTACCTTATGGGCTCTCTATTCAACCCTCATCCTGCTCTTGGTTAAACTACCCGCCTTGAGCTCCTGGAGGCTCTACCAAGCAGGCTTTTCTGCCCTTTACTTATTCTCACGACTCTTCTCATAGCCCTCCCCCCTTTCTCAATATTCTTCAGTCTGCCTCCCCGAAGGACAAGTCCTCCCTGGGTTTAATCAGCAATAATTCCCTGGGCTTGCAAATGGCTTCCAACAAGCTCCACTAACGGCACAGGAACCCCCTCTCCCCTCTGACGTACACTGGAGAGTTTCAAGGGGTTTACAGTGAGAATTTCTTTGGCTTCTTTTGCCTCCATGGGGTGGCTGCAGGCCGGGGAGCTGGCTCGCTAGGTTGCTATTCTGTGTATTGCCATGATCCCTATATGCCTCAGTTGGGGACCAGGTCCCCCATGCTGCACACCTGCATGATAACAATGGGGTTCCTGTCTCCGAAGGGCTTGCAGTCGAAGGGCTTGTCTACAGCCCAAACACGACAGCGGCGCAGCTGCACCCATGCAGCACGGTCAATGTGTGGCTCTCTGGTGAATCCACCTCCCAGAGGCAGCAGCTAGGACAGGTGAACCTTCTGTTCCGTTAGCACAGTCTGCACAGGGACTTTGGCTGGCTTAAGTGACCCATCCGGGGTGGATTTTTTTCCCAGCCCTGAGTGACATAGTTATGCTGACCTATTCACTGTCTTTTTTTCTTCCCTTATTTAGTCTTGGATCTGGACTTTTAATACTCCAGACATCTGAAGAAGTGGGCTGTGCCCACGAAAGCTCATGATACCATCGACATGTTTTGTTAGTCTCTAAGGTGCTACTAGACTGTTCATTGTTTTTTAAGTTTTTCTAGCTGCAGACTAACTCGGCTCCCGCTCCGATACTTTTCCAGTGTCAGCCAAGCGTAAGTGTTTGTCGAGCCCTGCTCGTGACAATACAATCTACTCGCCACGGGCAAGCCCTGGTCATGAGGGTTCACAGGTAGATGCAACAGTCGGCGATGGAGCAAAGGGAATAGGATGGTGTCCCTAGCCTCTGCCAGAAACTGGGAATAGGTGATGGGGAGGGATCACTTGATGATTCCCTGTTCCGTTCATTCCCTCTGGGGCATCGGGCATCGGCAGACAGGACACTGGGTTAGATGGGCCTTTGGTCTGACCCAGTCTGGCCTGTTCCTAAGAGTAAGACTGTAATGAACAGTGGGATACGCAGTAGTCGCAGCTGTGCACCAACAGGCGGAATCAAACTTGGGATCTCTTAGTGCATGAGCCTCAACCACGTGAGCTAAAAGCCAGCTGGCTCTCAGCTGAGGCTGTAGAGCAGGCTCATCATCCTCTCCGTAAATGGTCTCCGTGCCACTAGGTAGGTCAGGTTGTTACGTAGACATCCCAGCATCGTGTTTATTTTAGGGTTCCAAGCAAGTGCTGCTGAACAGCGCCTGCTACTTTTGTGATTGTAGGGTTGTTCTCCAGTGCTGGGCTGTGCATGCTGGATTGTTGCTAGGGTTGCCAGGTGTCCGGTTTCGAACTGGACGGTCCAGTATTTGAGCTTTCTGTTCAGGAAACAAATTGAGAGAATAGAAATTTGTATTTTCTAATTAAGATGTAATGTACATTGGGATGTAATGTCAAGTGTGTCAGGGTTGCCAGATGGTTTCAACAAAAATACCAAACTGTTGCCAATGCTTCTTGACAAGAAGGTGGAAAGTTTCTCTTTGGAGAGCTGTCCTGCACCCATCGTGAGAGCCAGGCCTCTGTTCTTCCTAGCAGGAACTGTGCATACTCAGTCTTCCTACCCTACTGAGTAGTTTGTTTCCTTGCTAGTAGTTGGTGCCCTCTAGTGTTCATTGGCACATATATATATATATACAGAGAGAGAGAGTTTGTGCATCTGTCTGTCCATCCGTGAGTCCATTTTTTCAAGAGCTCCTCCTAAACAGTAAGAGCTGGGACCACCAAATTCAGCAGGCATTTCCTCCTCTCCTAGCTTAAAGCAAGGTCAGGGTTTGGCTGTGCCAGGAAAACAGGAAGTGCTTGAAATGGGATCGTTTTTCCCCCTTAAAATGGAAAGGGAGGGGGCTGAGGGCAGGGACAGTTATGCTCTGCAATGACCACTGAGGGCAGCAAGCACGGGAGACAGCTGTACTGCAGAGTCACCACAGGGGAGGGGGGGCAGCCACACCTGGAAGAGTGACCAGTGGGGTCAGGGCTCTCCATATTGCCGGCCAACAGCCACAGGTAAATGGTTCTGCTGTCCCAAACTCCTCGCCAGCAGCCAGGCCAGGCGGTGGAGCCCCATCCTCGCAGAAGCCATGGGTTGGGGCCAGGCGGGGCACCCCCCCCCACTCTCCCAGGGGGAGCCACTGGCTGGGGCCACCAGAACATCTCTGCCCACTCCCCTCTGTCCCCAAGGAGCTGGAGTTAGGCAGCACTGCCCTGGCCTCCTGGGAGTAGCCACTGGCTGGGCAGTGTGCCCCAGGGAGCCACTGTTGCCAGAGTAGCATCGCCCTTGCTATCATGGGTGGCCCAGATGAGCCCCCTCTCGTAGCCCCCAGCCCTGACTATTGCAGCCCCCCCACCTTCTGCCCTGAGCCCCCACAGAGACCCCAGCAACACTGTGTAAATCCTCTAGTGCAATGGTTCCCAAACTTTTGGGCATCATGCCCCCTTTTTGATTTTTGAGAAACCCTCATGCACCCCGCCCTTCACCCTTCCCCCCCAAAAAATAGCAGCAAAACTTGTTGAGCAAAAAAAAAAAAAAAAAGGAACTGACCAGGGGCCCAAAAGTCATGGCTCCTTTCATTCCCAAGACCAGTTGGGGGAGGGGGGGGGGGAAGGCGGCGCTGGTACTCCAGGGAAAAAGTTGTTGACCCCCCCCAAAAAAAAGTTGCCCTTTTAAGAGCACAGCAGGCATTGCCCTTTTAAGAGCACAGCAGGCATTTTGAAGTCTGCCCAGGATGCTCCATCCTCCCCCTGCCCCAGCCAGCCTGAACTGCACATGTGCTGGCAACAGCCAGAGCCAGGAAAAACAGAAAATACCGGACATTTCACATGGTATTTTCTGAATTTTTACTGGACAGACTGGGCTCCTCCTTGGGGCGGGGGGAGAATTGACGGGAGGGGGCTGGGTTGCCTCACGCTCCCCCTGGAATTACTTCACACAGCCCCAGGGGGCACGCCCCCCAGTTTGGGGACCTATGCGTGCATCTGATAACCGAAGCTGGGGTGGCAGAACTGCTCTCCCACGAGAGATCAACAAAGCCCCCTTGTGGAGGCTCCGGAACAAAGACTCCCTCTCTCCTCTCCACCCCTTCCCCTCCGAGAAATCGAACGGATTCCAGGCTACCTGGTTAAGGAGCCGCCAGGTTGCTGCGCAAAGCAAAGGGCTTGACAAAGATTGAGCCAAGGGCTCAGTCCAGACTGTCAGGCAGTGGCTGGAGACACAGGTGCCAGATTGCTCTGTTGGCGTGGTTGATATCTGGACATAGCTCTGTAGGGCGCTGTAGGGACAGGGTACAAGAAAACAATCCATTTGCCACAGGAAGTGATTGTGGTCATGCGTGTGAGTCACAAATGCAGTGCTCCTGGAGGTATTAGGAGAGGGTGTGAACCTTTGGCAGTGCTCAATTCTGGTCCTAATTTGATTCCGCGGCACCTTTCACAGAGTTGGAGTATTGGATGTTCTCCAGTGCTGGTAATTACCAGCCCTGCCAGACTAAATCCCCCTCGGTATGTCTACACTGCCACCCTAGTTCGAACTAGGGTGGCTAATGTAGGCATTCAAACTTACAAATGAAGCCCAGGATTTAAATATCCCAGGCTTTATTTGCATGTTCCTGGGTACCGCCATTTTTAAATGCCCCGTAGTTTGAACTACCTGCCCACGGCTACAGGCGGCATGGACTAGGTAGTTCGAATTAAAGCTCCTAATTCGAACTATAGTTATTCCTCATGCAAGGAGGTTTAACGGTAGTTCAAATTAGGAGTTTGCACACACACAGTGGGAGGTTGCCAGGAGCAAACGCTCCCTTCCCGTACTCCTCGTGAGGAAGCAGGAGCACCAGCGCTGACGGGGGTGCCTTCTCCATTCGAATTAGCAGGGCTTCACTAGACCCGCTAATTCGAATCCCAGAAGCTCATCTGTGGCAGAGCTGGTCATCCGCATAGTGTAGATAAGCCCATAGCGTCTGGACTGACCTTTCCCAGCCTCTCTGAGAATGGGGGTTTTGGCCACCACGGGACAACAGAAAAACTATCCATCCTCTGATACCTGTAGCTCATACCAGACTGTAGAGAACCAGCCATTTCACCTCTAAAGTAGAAGGCTCTAAACCAGATTAGATGCTTCTATTTTTGAATTGCATTCAGCCACAGCAAAGCCAGCCTCACAAGGTGGAGGGAACGGATTTGATCTGAGACACAACTAATTCCTGCTGACATGTGATCTGGGCTTAGTAGATTCATACAAGTCCGAGCTGAGAGATTCACCCCAATGTCCGTCGTTTCCAAGGGCCACGGGCAAGAAGGCGCTGGATGGGACAACTGATGGAAGGAAGCCTCTGCTGGTCCTAAAACCCTGCCCAAGGCATTGCTTTCGGCTCTGCCACTCTGCAGTTTGGAGGGCAGTAGTCAATTGACGTGAACTGTAATTACAGTTTATCAGGAGCTGCTTCCGCCGTGGTGGCTGCAGCGGACTGGATGCTGGGGGAGATATGTTGTCCAAGGTGTCGTTGGTCACTGGCAGGATGCTCAGCAGCCTACTGCTTTGTGATAGTTCAACTGAGCACCTATATACCAATCAATTCACCCACCTTCCCAGCCTGCTGATGCGGGGGGGGGGCAAAGGGGTCAGTTGTCCCAGGGCCCAGAGATTCTAAAGGATCCAGGGTTCCCAGTTTCCACTCTTGCGTCCTGGGCCCTTTAGAATCGCCCCCAGAGTACCATGTAGCGTGCTCCAAAGCCCCAAACTGTGTGCTCCAGCCAGCTCTGAGGGCCAGCGTGGAGGGAACACCCTTCTAAGACTCCACCTTCTCGAAGAGCACAGAGCCGGGCCTCCCAGGGACTTGGTGATCCAGTTAACTCCCCTGCCCAACACACCTCTCCCTCTGGAGTAGAGTGGGATAGCTGCTCTGGGCCAGCAACGCTACACAACAGTTTAGGACAGGAAGTGGAGTGATTTGCAGTAGAACCTCAAGAGTTACGAACCTCTCGGGGAATGGAGGTTGATCGTCTCTGAACGAAGTGCAATGGTTGTTCTTTCAAAAGTTTACAGCTGAATATTGACTTAATACAGCTTTGAAACTTTACAATGCAGAAAAGTGCTGTCTGACCACCTTAACTAAAATGAAACAAGCACAGAAACTTCCCTTGCATTGTCAAGTCTTGTCTGTCTGTCTTTACTGTAGCCTGATTGTGAACGTCCAGTTCCAGATGGGGTGTGTGGTTGTGAGGTCAGTTTGTAACTTGGGGGTTCTACTGTACACTGTTGAAATGCCAGAGGTGAATTTAAGTTGGTTAATACAATTGCCTCAAATGGAATTTAGGAAGAACAGGGCTAATGCCATGTGTTTAATGAGCATTTCCCATTTGGGGCTGGGTTAGTCGACAGGGTAGTGGTCAATCTGGGATCAAAAGGAATCAGTGGTACCACTTCCTGCAGCACCTTTGGGTGCCTTGAGCAGCTAAGGAGACCCAGCAGTTGCGATCTGACAAATTTCCAGCTGGAGTCGGCATTAATAACCAATGCAGAGGTTGATGGACCTCGGTAGGTGCGTTCAGCGTGATGAGATCAATTGTTACTGATTTTGCTGTTTGGTGTGATTTTAATACCAGTGTTATGCTTATGAGACACCTGGGATCTTTTTCCAGGGGGAAAGACAATTTGCCATGTTTACTGAAAGTACAACATGAAAAGCAGCATCTGGATCTACATGCAAACACACACACGCACACTGGTCCTGCGGATGGTGTAGTTACCAGTCTTTCATGGCTCAAATCAGTCTTACTGGCCAGGCAAAATTGACTGAGTGAGGAGTCGGGGTTCATCGATTGCAATTTAAGGCTCCTCTGAGGCTTTGCTTGCAGGCCCAAACCCAGAGTCTAATGGCAAAAGCCCCCCACTTTATACATGTAAGTTCCCATTGGAGTCTATGTACGTCTACGTTGAACTAGGGATGCAAACGTAGGCGACCGAAATTGCTAATGAAGTGGGGATTTAAATATCCTGTGCTTTATTAGCATGATCTCACCGGTGTGTTACTCTGCTCAACAGCTGTTCCAAAAGTGAAAGTGCGTGCCGGGATGTATTAGTTTGAACCAAACCCCTATGGGTATTGTGGTAGAAATGTAGCCGTGTTAGTCTGGTGCAGCTGAAACATGCTACAGTCACTACAATGGTGTTAATCTCGGGGTTTTCCACAGTTATCCTTTGACGGCTCTGTCTCTCACTCTTGGGGATGACTGCCTGTCTCCAGGGTACGTTAACTCTGCTAATTTAATTCAGCCTCAGACACAATGGATTATCTTCAAGATTCCCACTTCTTGACTGCCTGGGCATTTGTGAGGGCTCTCACACACATACATCCTCCACTCACACCACACCATTTTGCAGAGAGTTTCAGACAAGATTAGAGTTTAGAAGGGATTATGCAGCTACTAAAGGAACAAAAAGGAATCTTGCACAACTTAGTTTGTGATGCAGACAAGGGGTACAACTTAAATTGTAATGCTAAGAAGAAGCAAGGCCCTGCAGCAAACATTGTCTAATTGTGACAGGGTGAAATAGACGCATACAGAACTTAGTCATTATACATAATATTTATATTCTTATAACGTGGGCTCACCAAGCAGCGGCATGCCCTGCTCACCAGCTGCGCAGATCACGTGGCACTGGCTGTGCCGGCTTGTAATCTACTCGCTACGGGCGAGTAGATTACATGATTTGTCGAGTCCTGCTTATAACCAATACTAAACAGTACATTTTGGCTACACAAAGGCGGCTTTGGAAGAGAGTACAAGGAATCAGTGGGCACTCTTCTCTGAATCACTGTCTACCTCAGTGTTTCTCAAAGGTGTTCCGCGGAACCCTGGGGTTCAGTGAAGTGAAAATAAGGGTTCTGCACGAAAATTCCATTACAATAGTATTATTTTTAAATCATAAAATGTTATGTGATTTGTTTTTAAATATGTGCATTTAAACTAAATGTTGCTCTCATGCCTTTGTTTAGCATTTGTTTATTATTATCCTTACTTATTTGTGGTCTACTTTTTCAGCTGTTAGACTATCAGGGGTTCTGCAAAATTCTTTCAAGTTTAAAAGGGTTCCGTGGCCAAATAAAATTGGGAAACACTGGTCTAACTGCTCCGTTTCACACTACACCTATCATCATGGTGATATCCAAGAAACAACAGTAAACACTCAAGCCTCTGCTAAAATACAATCCTTAGGGGATGGAGCTGTAAGCAGTGAAGGCTATGCTGCATCCTGTACATCATCTGCTCTATTCCACGTCTGTATCCTTTCCAACAGGTTTAGGAAAAAAAGTCCTGCACTGCAGGAGGGGAGAACTAGAGCCTAGAACAGACACAGCTCATGGGGCTCCTAGTCAAAGCAGCATTTGGCCACTTTGAAGTTTTCAAGTTTTAATTGGGTGAGATTCTTGGAACAGGATCCAACAGTCCTCTGTGCTTCTATAGTGTTGATGATGTGATGTGGGGTCCCAGGATATTAAAGAAACAAGTGGAGGGGGGAGAGCATATCTTTTATTGGAACAACTTCTTTTGTGGATTGAAGAGAGATGCTTTGCAGCTTACATGGCTACTCCGGTCTCTGTAGCTCCAAAGTGGAGTCTCTCTCATCAACAGAAGCAGGCCCAATAAACACTATGATATCCCCCACTTTATCTCCTGTCTGCTTTTTGGGGACTCAGAATTACATGTGATAATTAATAAACTGTTCCCACACAATCTGGCTTTACCCATCCCTTTCAGCCCCCCTCCTAGCCCTTCACAAGTTGGGTCAGCATATTTCACTGGTGCTGCTCCTCAGTGGAGTTGGACATGTGGGCTGTGTCTACACTGGCATGAATTTCTGGAACTGCTTAAAACAGAATACTATTCTGTTTTCAGTTTTTCCGGAAAAGGAGCGTCTACATTGGCAGGCTGCTTTTCCGGAAAAGCCCTTTTTCCGGAAAAGCGTCTGTGGCCAATGTAGACGCGCTTTTCCGGAAAAGAGCCCCGATCGCCATTTTTGCGATCGGGGCTTTTTTCCGGAAAAGACTACTGAGCTGTCTACACTGGCCCTTTTCTGGAACAGTGTTCTGGAATAAGGACTTATGCCCGAGCGGGAGCAGAATAGTTTTTCTGGAATAGCGGCTGATTTTGTACAGTAGAGCGTCGTTGCTTTTCCGGAAATTCAAGGGCCAGCGTAGACAGCTCGCAGCTTATTCTGGAAAAGCGGCTGATTTTCCGGAATAAGTGGCCCAGTGTAGACACAGCCGTGGTGTATGGTGGGCACACTGGGTGGGGGACACCCGGCACTGAACACAACAAGGGCTGCTGTGTCCTGGGGGTGTAGCACTGGGGCACCAAGGCAGGGCCTGGAGCTTGGGGACAGAATGTGGCTCAGGGCAGGTGGTACATGGTGCTCTAACTGAGGTGGGCGGCACAGGGCACAGTCCCAGAGCTGCTCCAGGAGGAGCTAAGGAAGCTCAGAGGGTAACTGGGGGGTGATGCCCAGCCAGGAGAGGCTGAGAGGGGTGTTGGGGCAATGCTCTGGGTGGGGAGGGGCTGAGAGGGGGGTTGAGAGCGATGTGGAAATGTGGGGGAGGGGTTAATGTTGCGGGCAATGCTCAGGGGTAGGGGAGGGGCGGGGGGGGGTTGAGAGCAGTGTAGAAAGGTGGGGGGTAGTGTTGGGGCGATGGTCGGGTGGGGGGTTGAGAGCGATGCAGAAAGGTGGGGGAGGGGTTAATGTTGGGGCGATGCTCGGGTGGGGGAGGGGCTGAGAGGGGGGTTGAGGGCGATGCGGAAAGGTGGGGGAGGGGCTGAGAGGGACGTTGAGGACGATACAAAGGGATGGGGGAAGGGCTGAGAGGGGGGTTGGGCGGGAGGTCGCAGGGGTGGGGGAAGGGCCGCAGGTCGGTGCGGACTCGCGAAGCGGCACAAGGCCCCGAACCGGTGGCGGTGCCTGGCAACTAGACCCCCCCCGGCTCCCCTCCCCCACTCTGCGGCCCTCTCCCACCAAGGCCGCTCCCATCCCACTGCGCATGCCCCCACGCCACTCTCCCGCGGTGTCCCCCCCAATGCGCATGCGTCGAGCCCCTTCCTGGGCCCCAAGGTGGCCAGCGCGCGTGCGCCCGGCCCCACCCTCGCCCATCCGGGCGCGACTCCCGCTCCGTGCGAGGTGACGCGACCCGGCCGCAGCCAATCGCTGCCCTCGCTCTCCCGTGCGCGCTGGCGTCACAAGGGGCGGCTATATAAGCGGGCGGCGCCGGTCCCGCCCCTCTGACACGGTCTCGAGCAGCCACAGCGAAAGCATCCGCTTCCCCCGAGAGCCCTGCTCGAGCCGCCGCTGCCGTCTCCCTACCCGGCCGCCGCCGCCTGCTCCCGCCGCTGCCCCCCACCGAGGGAAGGGAAGCGTATCGTATGTCCGCTATCCAGAACCTCCACTCCTTCGGTGAGGGCGGGGCCCGGCGCGGGGGGGCGGTGAGGGCGGGGCCTGGTCCGTGTGTTGGGGGGGGTTGGTGCGGGAAGTGACGAGGGGGCTGGTTTGTGGGGCGGCCCCGGGGGGGGGGGGTTGGTCCGTGAGGCGGCTGGTGGGGGAGGGGCGGGGCTAGACCCTGCGGGGTGCGCGGTCCGTGCGCCTCGCGGGGCCGGAGGCGGGGCCACCCTGCGGCTCGCGAGCGGGCGGGAAAGGGGCGGCGCCTCCCAGTGGCGCAGCTACAATTCCCCGGCTGGCCGCGTCACTGGCGCGGTGGGCGGGCTCGGCCGGGAGCGACGCCGCCGCCGCCCAATGGCGCGCGCGCCCTTCTCGCTGGCGGCGGTTGGAAGGGGCGGGCCCTCCCAGGCGCCGCCCCGTGACGTCACGGCCTGTCTGCCCGCAGACCCCTTTGCGGATGCAAGTAAGGGTGATGACCTGCTGCCCAGCGGCACTGAGGACTACATCCATATAAGGATCCAGCAGCGCAACGGCCGCAAGACCCTCACCACCGTCCAGGGCATCGCGGATGACTACGATAAAAAGAAGCTGGTGAAAGCCTTCAAAAAGGTGGGGGGCTGTGCCTGGCTTCTGGGGCGGGGTTTACCCGGGGGGGGGGGGGGGGGGCTGCTGGTTGCAGTGAAACATGGGTGTGCCAAATTAACACAGGTTGCAAAAACGCCCATGGCGTGTCTGGTCTCAAACCTCTGAGGCAACAGCTGCAAAGCTCCGCTTCTTAGCCAGGGTTCCAGGAAAGGAATAAAATATGTCAAATCCTGCCTACGTTTCTGCGTGGCATGACGACCTGGCAGGGTGTGTGCCTGCTTTGTGGAACAGGCTGACAGCTGACCCGCACTGCATTTGACACGTGATTTCTCTGCTTGTAGAAATTTGCTTGCAATGGTACTGTGATTGAACACCCTGAATATGGAGAAGTGATTCAGCTGCAAGGTGACCAGCGCAAGAACATATGTCAGTTCCTCATTGAGGTATGACCTTCCCTTCTAGAATTTGTGCCCTAGAATCAGCCTTCCTGTGTAATTGCTCATTCTCAGAGATGACTCCCTTTGTTGTGGCTTAATGAGCTGTTAGTACTGGGTTTGGTACTTCCTGCTAACCAAAGGTAGAATAAGGATCACGAGGTGGGGTGGAGAGGGGGACATTCCCTGAATTTTTCCCAAGCTCTGCATGGCTTACAATGGTGCTGCTTTTCTAGGGATGGAGTCTAGTGGTAGCTTTGTCCTTTGGCTTCCATAGTTCTTGTCACCATCATCTCATATCTAGCTAGTATCTGTCTGAAGCCAACCTGGTTCATGTTCGGTAAGGCATGGTCATGTGTTTTTGTTTTTTTTTCCACAGATTGGTCTGGCTAAAGACGACCAGCTGAAGGTCCATGGGTTTTAAGTGCCTGTGGGTCACTAAGTAAGAGGACTGCCTTGCAATGAATAAAATCCCCTTCTGTCCCTTGTCATAAGTTTAAAACCAGCTGGATTGTGTAATGTAACCATCTCAAGTCCGCTGTTTCAGTCTGGACTGGTAGTGTAACTCAGCGATGTAATAAACTGGCAAGAGCCATGCTGTCCTGTCTTGCTGTCCCTCATTTAAACAAAGGTAAATCAGGCAGTGTCCAGCCTGAAGCTAAAAATCAGAAGTTTGTGTTAAGTCCAGGGACTCAACATCTTTGTCCAGAGGCCATCTGAATCTCTTCAGTCTCGATTCCTTTCCTTTTAAATGGACTTTAATACTTGAGATGCTTGCTGTGGTCCTAAATGGCATAAGGCACCAAACATGAGCTGTGACATTGAATGGGGAAATAGCGTCCTGTAGGCAGGGCTTGCTTCTGGAGGTCTGGCTGAAAACTGACACTGATCAAGAAGAGTAACTGAAGAAACCTATCTTAGGAGATTCTTGGAAGAACGCTTCTGCAAGGCTGACTCTCTTGACCTCAGGCCGCATCAGCTGTTGGTATTAAACCCAAAGATATGGGGGTAGAGTATTGAAAGGAAACATTACCTTGGGTTAAACTTTTGACAAGGGATCAATTTTTGGATAATTGTAGATAAAGCTGCACAGCTTACATGTTACTAATAATTGCTGCCCGATGCCCTGTGAAGCAACAGATTCTTGGTTTCCGTTTTAATGTATGTAATGTATTTAAACCCTTATTTAAATAAAATGGTTTTCAAAAATATCTGCCTGGAGAATTCAATTTCCTACTTCAGCAAGCAGCTCTCTAGTTGCTGTTCAAATTCTGGGCCTTGTGTGCCTTGTGCTAGGTCAAGCTAATTAAAGTCCAGGTGGTTTTCTTTGTTGCATCAGCTCCCATAGTACTTAACAGCCTTCCTGCCAGTTGTATGGGAGCTGATTCAACAAAGCAAACCACCAGGACTTTAGTTTGACTGGTGTAAGATACACATGGCCCGGCCCCAAATCTGAACAGGGAGCAACAGAGACTGATTCTGTGGGAGGGAGTGCTATGAGGTGGTATTGCCTGGCTTCTGGTCACCTTGTAGTAGTCCCAAGATGCTTTGTTGCAAAAACATTTAAGTGCAAAAGCTTTTCACCTGTAAAAGTTGGTTAGTCAGAAATTCTTGCCTGTTATGTCTTACTGGGCCTACCAAAACTGCAGCGAACAGTAAGGATCTTGCTCTATCAACCCTCAGGCAGGAAGTGGTGTTGCATGTGGTTTTGGAGGGAAAGACCTCCCCTGAAGCCCCCATTACAGGGAGCTGCAGTATATGAGCATTGCCTTCCTGTTGCTCTAGGAATGTTGATACACAAAAGTATTGATACAGCACAAAGCCATAGCTTCCTCTTTGTCACCAGTAAGCTGGTAACAGTTAAGACCACTTCCTTATCAGAATAGCAAATAACCCACTGCTAAAAAATGGGGCAAAGAGATCTCACCCTGCACAAAGTGTCCTATAGGCAGGCATGGGGACTTCATCCCATTCTTGCTTTAATGAGCATTTTCAGGAATATGGCTACATTAGTCCCCCTGGAACCTCTTTCTAGATATGGATCTACCCTGATACCATTTGCTGAAGGGGTTTTGTTTTCCTAGCCTTCGCCCTGCTGTAGACACGGCTTCAGCCTATGCAGCCCTGAGTCCCAGTTTCATTACCTCACAATACTATAGCTGAAAGTTGTCACCTTCCTAGGTAAAAATGGCAGCTGTTTGTAGTGTTGGATGGGTAGCAGGTAAACAATACCTTGCTTTGTCATAGCCAGTGCTTGGTGGCTTGTGGATGTCTAAATACAGACTTGCTCAGGAATGCAGCTTAAAGCTTGGCTGGAGCATAGTGAGCTTCTAGGGTAATGCCCTTTGTTCAAGGAGCGAAGGGTTCTGGGGTTGGACATACACCAGAGTGCAAAAGCTACAAAGGATTTACCATACTGGATCAGAGCAAGGCTTCTGGCAGTTGCCTTGCCCTGCTAAAGAGGGGTGTAACCATAAAGGGTGTGTGAAAGTTGGAAGCTGTTTGAGGTGCAGGGTGGCAGCATCTGCTTCAAATGCATGGAATAGATCCTATCTAAGACACAGCAGGAGGTTCGGGGTGGAACTGTCTTAGCTTTTTTGCTGACGTTCTTGTTTGTTAAATTACACCCAGACCTGTTTTCTAGTGGCGTGTTTTCCAGTTTACAAGCCTCCCATTTACTCTCTCGAGAGATGGGACTACAATTACACAAAGCAGCAGAGAATCTTTTACAAATGCCATGAGAGAGAACAATGACTTTCTGTTCCTAGGAATGAATGTAACCACTGTGTGCTTGGGCCAATATGGAAACCTGCACAGATGATAGGGCTCATCACTCATTTGGTTGAAGGCTTGGGAAAGTATTCACTCCTCCACTGTGCTTGTGCACAAAACCTGTGAGCTACCTTAGCCACCTCTGTGCCCAGTGCTTTAATTGATGGGACAGATGGAAAATCTCAGGCTAAAGTAAAGAGTCTGTAGGGGCTCTAGTGCTTACACCCCAAACTAGTATGCAAATCACCTTTCAGGGTGTAAATTACTTGTTTCTAGGGAAGTGGTCTCCAACCTTTTTGTGGCCAGTAGCACATTCATGTTTTCAGAAGTGTGTGGTGGGCGCCAACAATTTTTCAAGGCTTATTTTGTATTTGTAACACATTTAATATTACATAATATCTGAATCCATAAGATGAAAGTAATTTTACATGTAAAAGGTATTAATTAAATTATTCACCACCCCCCTCTTTGGGGGGAAAAAAATAGAAAAAAGTTGTTGAATGTGCAAATTGAAGGCTATTTTCATATTAAATGTGAATTGGGTAAATTTGATAGAAACTTAACTTAGTTGGATAATTTTTATTTCAACTATATTGTAATTAATTTTTAAACAACATTCTACATAATAAAAGAGGGAGCTGTCCAAATGTTGAGCCAAAAAAGCACTCTTCCCTCCCCCCCCCAAAAAAAATCAAGACCCCTTTAAATCTCTCACTCCCCATCCCCACCGTGTCCTTACTATCTGCTGCCATGTTTCTTTCCCTTGCTCCATCAGCTCCCCTGGTGCCTGCTGTCCCCCAACCTCTTAACCTCCTCTGCTGTACTGACTCCTGCCCTTCTCTCCCCCCTGTGACACTCCTCCAGTAGCCCCACGCTGATCATGGGAGCTACTTCCTCCTAACATGTCCCTCTACACACCTGCCCTGCCTCTCCTCTGGTGCTGGTCCCTCCCCTGCAGCTGTGTGCACCTTCCCTTACCCCTGCACCCTTCTGGTGCCTCGCCCCTGCCCCCTTTGCCCTCTTTTTCCCTGATGCCCACCCCCTCATGTTCCTGTGCCCTCACACATGATTTGTTCCATCCCCACCTTCCTCATGCCCACCCCTTCTTTCAAGCCTTCTCCCAGCACCTCCCCCTCTAGCCCCCAATGCCCTTACTCTCTCCTCTCCCAGCATTACCCTGTCCCCCCTCACACTGACACCTCCCCTCCTGCCCGTTTCCTCATTGACTCCACTTAGCCCCCTGGTATTTGTCTCTCCTCCACATTGTCCCTTGGTGCCTTCCCCTTTCTTGTCCTGACCTGCCCCCCCTCCCCTCAGCACAAGCCCCTTCCTCTCCCACCCCTTCCCCCTATTTTTCCTGCACCCCCACCCCCACCTTGTGCCTTCCAGTTTGAATCTGTGATCGGGCCCGGCCCCAGCTGCTTCCGTGACCCCAGACCATGTGCCAGGCCTGGAGCTGGGACATGCTGTTTTAAAATTTAAAGTCCCGGGCCATGATGTCACGACCCACAGGACGTCTCCCCTCTCAGCTGTTGCGTGGGCCTTTGAACACACCGTGCATGCGCTCCCTCAGATGTCTTGCGAACCTGGCACTTCCCCCCCTCAGCTGTTGGGCGGAGGGGGTGCACGAGACAATCGGAAGAAACGCATGCCGCCGCGCAACAGCTGAGAGGGGAGGCGCTGGTTCGCAAGACATCAGAGGGAGTGCATGTGTGGTGAACATGCCGCACATGCGCTCCCTTGGATGTCTTGCAAACCAGCGTTTCCCCCCTCAGCTGTTGCGTGGCGGCATGCGCTCCCGCCGATAGTCTCGTGCACCCCCCTTTGGAGACCACTGTTTTAAAACACTGGTGTGGGTGCACATAAATGCCCTGCCGGGCACCATCAGCAGGCACGGCGTTGGGGACCCCTGTTCTAGAGCATCCCTAAATATGTGATTGAGAGCAGCGGCTGATGACGCCTTGCTGCTTTACTTGGCCTGCCTCATGAGCGCTCTGCAAGACAGAGCACGTAGTAGGCACTGAAGCCCTAGCAACCTGCTTTGAGTCTGGAATAAAGACCCTTAGGCATGTGTAAGTAACATGTATGTATTGAAATAGGGCTGGTGCCATCACTAATGTTAAACAGCAGCTGGGAGTGTGGTGGGAAAATGAACCTAGCCCTGGTCCTCTGCCACTCTGAGCTCAGTCTGTCCCATGGAAGAGCTCAGTGTCAAGCTGGTTTGATAAATATGACCTTCCCCCATCTTGCTGCTCTCATCCTGGACTCATGTGGCTCCCACAGTGCCCAAGTTGTTCCTTAGCAATCCTGCCCCGGGCAGAAGGAGGATGAGAGACCGTCCCCGTGGGGCAGTATGGCACTATATGCACTGGGGCCCTGCTCAAATACAAACGGGGGGAGTGATTTTCCTGAGATTGGTAGTGAGATCCTGAGTGAGAAATCAGGTCTCTCAGGCTATGTCTACACTCGTGGCTTCTTGGCTAGAAATATGCAAATGAGGCTACGTGTGGAATATTGCCGAGCATCATGTGCATACCTAATGAGATGCCACTTTGTAGAAGAGGCTCTTGCACCAGAAGGAGCTGTCTACACTGTCCCTTCTTGCGCAAGAAAACCCCTCTTGCACAATGCCGTTACGCCAATTATTTTCAGGAATAATGGCCTTGCACAAGAGGGGTTTTCTTGCGCAAGAAGGGGCAGTGTAGACAGCTCCTTCTGGCACAAGAGCCTCTTCTGCAAAAATGGGAGCTCATTAGGTATGCAAATGAGGCTTGGCGATATTCCATGCTTAGCCTCATTTGCATAATTCTAGCGCAAGAAGACGTGAGTGTAGACATAGCCTCAGAGACGCCCCAGCCAGAATACAAGGTTTTCATTTGAGTGTAACATATGGCTGCCCTACATGATGACAGGTAAAGGAATTACTGAGTACCTCTTCAAAGGAAAATATCATTGGGTGAGACAGCCTTGTTAACACTGCTTCCTGAGCTGCAAAGCAAACATGGAAGGTCGTCCATAAGGTAGAGCGAAGTGATTTTGAGATGCACTGTGTAAAACTCAGGCTCAGATCCTGGTCTAGTGTAAGTCAGCTGGCATTTTGCTGACAAAATAAACAGAACACAAGCGAGAGCTCTTCCAGGCCTTCTGCGGGTCATAAATATACCAAATGGGCATTGGCTCAATCTTAATTATTTAAAAACAAACACCTCTGCAGCACTGGCTGTGCTGGCCAAAACTGACTTTTTTCTCCAGAAGTCTCTCAGTGTTCCTAGATGTAGCTGTGCTGCCCCAGCCCGGATACATTCTGGCAATGTTGGTGGAACCTGCTACCTGAGTTTGCATCTGCCGACAGTGGCCAGCACCAGGTACCCCAGAGAGGGTGGACCGAAGATAATGCTCAAGCAATTTGTCTCCTGCCATCCCTCTCCAGCCTCTGACAAACAGAGGCCAGGGACACCATTTCTATCCCCTGGCTAATAGCCTTTTATGGACCTAACCTCCATGAAACCTCCATGAAATTATCTAGCTTCTCTGGCAGACGGGCTACAGGGCTAGATGGACCTTTGGTCTGACCCAGTATGGACGTTTTTATGTTCTTATGGTAGCATCCTGTCACCAGAGCAAAGCATTGTGGGGAAGCATCTGACAGGGCAGTGTTGTGAGAAGGCAGAGCTGATCCCTGCGCTTTTTGGGATTATCTCGTAGCTCTGTGAACTCTCCATGGTGAGGAATGTCAAAGCCACCCAGCCGTCTCTCTAACCCTCCCCCTGCAGCAGCAGTTGGCCTGCCCCTGTGTTCCTAGCAGGGCAGAACAGGAGCATTCCAATGATTTGTTCTTTGTTCTCCAATCAAAGCAGCTCACTCACCTGACAGATACTTCCAAGAACTTTGAAAGGGGAGGGGCGCATGCCTGCAGGGCAGCAGAGATCACAAAACACTGAGCCCAGCCATCAGGGCAGGCATGGTGGGAAACTGGCAGAAGTCAATTCTCTCACAAAACAAACAGCAGAGTCCATACTGGCTCCTTGTGACAAACAAGGGAGGGGAAAAGACAAAAGTCTCTTGCAGGGGTTGGGGTTTTTTTGGTCACCAAAACTGGGTGTTTTTCCCGACAGAAGTCGCAATGCAGTGCAACCACTCTCACTGTTTTGTCACCAAAAGGCAGTTTTTGGCGACAAAACCTGCCAGTGTAGACAATAAGAGGAGCTTTTTTTTTAAGGGGGGTGAGTTTGAATCCCTGCCCAAGTGAGATTAACATTCTCAAGGCCTTCCTGGCCAGGCAGATCCTGTTTTCCGGGCTGCAGTACCACAGTTTGAACACAAGAGTGAGCCACTTGCATGAGAGAAGATTAACTGTGGGACTTGATTTTCATGTCCATTCTGACCCCAACCTCAGCCTGTGCTCTAGCAACCAGTCTGGGGGACCCAGCTGGCTGCTTCTGACACCCAGAGGCTCCGGGTACTCACCAAATGGGATTAGCGTAGATAGCAAATATTTACTTACCTCCTGACGAACCAAGGGGAAATACGCGGCAGACGAGCCACGGATGTATCCAGTTCCCCATGGACTTTCCAGCGACAATTGACAAAGTGGGTGACAGCAGCATTTGACACGGATCACCAGAAAGGCTTGTTTAGCCCCGACTGGTGGCATTAGGGGCCTGTAATTGCAGAACAATTTGTTTGTGTTGCCTGTAGGGAGTGCTCCTGCGAGGAAGCCATCGATCGGAGGGGGAGCGGTAGCATTTGAGAGCCTGTTTGTCTTGGTGGCCAAGCTGGAAGGAGTTTTGTGTAAAGAATGAGCTGTTCAGAGCCCAGCATGCAGCTAAGCAGTAGCCTTGTCCATTACCAGTGACCCCCGAGTTAGCTTAGCACATCGGAGGACCCGAGCTCTGGATCAGCTCGTGTCTTAAAGCCCAGACTTCGCTCATCGCCCCTGTAGCTTAGCCTGGCCGCTTTCCGCAGCACCTGGCTTTGGCTGGATCCAGCTCTGTTTCCAACCCAGCAGCCAGATCTGTCTCTAGGCTTTAGTTTAAATGAGTTCCAAAGGACGGCTGAAAAGGGTTCAGGGGATGCTAGCTAGCGTTTCATTTAATAAGTGTGTAACCGCACCAAATCGTAGCGGTTACACGATTATTCGCTGGTCCCCAGGGGCAGGGCCGGCAGGCAGTGCACTCCAGCCCCACTCCCAGGGAGCCCCCTGCCATCCTGTGCTGCTGCCTCTTTTAAGCCGGCTCCTCCCCCCAAGCACCTGCCCCTCAAAAGGCTCCACGCACTCTCCACCTTGCTGTATCACCGCCACCCACACACACAGCCCTCGCTGCTGCCTCTCTATCAGAGATAGCAGCGCAGAAGTGGAAGGGGGCAGGTGACTCCGCAGGATCGGGTGCTTGTGGGGAGCCTGCTTAACAGCTGGTTCTTCACAGGCGCTGGCTCCTGCCTCCCCACCCGCTTGCTGCCTCTGTTACAGCAAGGTGGGAAGTGTGTGTAGCCTTTTGGATTAACCGATAAACCCGGGCTTAGCCGTTAATTGTTTACATGACTGTACGCCAAGCCAGGGCGGCCCTAGACTAGCTGCCAGCAACTAGTGCCCTAGGCGAACCATGCAACCCACCTCCAAACCCCTCAATGATATTGCGCCACCATTTGGTTCCCCATTTAACTTGGCGCTCTAGGCGACCGCCTAGTTCGCCGAGACAGACGGGCCGCCCCTGAGTTGCCAACATCCCTAGTGAAAACCCTGCTGTTCCCTCCCGCACCAGCTTCAAAGAGGCATCTCCAGCCGTGGCCTCCCCGTCGCTGCTCTACCTTGGCGGGCTCCATGTCTCGTGCCACCCACCGTGCCCACTCCAAAGGAGCAGCAGGACCAGCTGATGGAGGGAATCTTTGCCTGGGCCTGGGCCTGGCCCAGGAAATCAGCGAGCATGTCATGCCAGGGTGGCCCCAAGGTCTGCACCATGGTGGATGTGGCCATGCCGGGAGCTAGCGATCAGCCGGCAAGAGGGGTTTTTCTTGCGCAAGAAGGGGCAGAGTAGATGCTCTGTCTTGCGCAAGAGCCTCTTCTGAAAAAAATGGCGGCTCATTAGTTATGCAAATGAGGCTCGCTGATATTCAACGCTTGGCCTCATTTGCATATTACTCGCGCAAGAAGACGCGTGTGTAGACATAGCCCTGGTGAGTGGCCAATGTGTAACATTGGGGACGCCATTCACCAGCCCCCGTGTTCCTGGCACCCTCGGCAGAGAGGCTGCGGCGTGATGCAGGCCTGGAGACAGTTCTCCCCACAGCAGTAGGGAGGCAGGGTGCTGGAGAAACTGTCAGCATCCTGTGCAGCTGCCTGCTGCCCAAACTCCCTGTATCCCCCCCCCAAAGCTGCTTCAGAGTGAGTAAGTGCAAGGGCGGCGGGGGACGCAGCGACCGGTGGGGGCTCTGTGCTTCGTGGGTTCCTAGCACCTACCTGAGAACAGCTCCACAGCTTTCCACATCGATTCTCTAAACCGTTTTACCTCATCGATTGCCAGAGTCAACAGGCGTCTGGTCCTGAAAAACTGCCTTTTGAAAAGGTCGCTTGGGAATTAAAAGCCCAGCTAGGGCCAAGCCCCCTTGCAGGAGAAGCAGCCCCCCCCTTCCCCAATCAATCCCCAAAGGATGCGCTGTTGCCCAGGGAGGTGCGACAGGGAGCCAAGCCCGGCTCGGCAGATCACCAGGGGCAGCTGGATTTGTCACGCTAGAACGCACTTTAGAATTGGCAAGGCCCTTTGCAGGTGGAGGCGGGGGGGGGGGGGAGGACGCCACATTCCCTAACCCGCATGGCCCCCCCCTACAGCACACGTGCTGTGCACGCCGGGGGGACCCATTGCTGGCACCCCCAGACAGCGAGCCTACAGGGGGGTGGCAGTAACGAGCCTGATTTGTGGCTTACGGGCAGCAAAGTGGCCAGGCCCAGGCGTGAGAATGCCAGGCATGGCGGGGGAGGGGGCAGTTGAGTCCAGCTGCCGCCCACTTTCCCGTGCTCGAGGGTCCCTTCCTTGCCAGCCCGAAAACGAGGCGACGAGCACGTGTTAATGCCCCCCCCATTGCCTAAAGTCCCCCCCTCCGTTTGTGAGCAGGGGGCCCTTAGCGCAGCCCCTGGCTGGGGGGTCTGGCAGGGAAAGTGCCCAGCCCCCACGGCCCGAAGTGCTCCTGATGCAGGGGCAAGCTTGCCCTCGCAAAGGTAACGCCCCACTGACACAGCATCCAGCCGCCGCTCGGCCTCCTGCGCCCAGCCCTGCGCCTCCGTGGGCCCGAGCCAGGCCGAGCAGCCCTGGCGCAGCCAAGAGGCGTTTGCCTTCAGGAACCCGCCCCGGTCCCCACCCGCTCAGGGCACGTTCTTCCAGCCTCGGCATTGCTCGCTGCAGGGCTGGGTCGGCTGGCCAGACAGGCCCGCTGGGGAGAGACGGGGGCTGCACAAGGGCTTGGTTGTGATGCCTCAGCCCCTCTCTGTGCAGGGCACCGACGCTCCCTTGGCGCCTTCCCCTCGGCTCCCCACAGGGCCAGGGGCATGGGTTGGAGGAGACCCATGTGGACAAGGATGGAGGGAGACACATGCAGGGAGGGCTCCAAGGAGCCGCTGTTTAGCCTTTAACCTGGGTCCGTGCTGCTGACACGCATGGGAGGGGGGGCTCACAGACACAGCCGTGGCACCCACTGACTGGTCTCCTGCCCAAGAGCCGCAGCCAGCAGCAGCAACCTGCATTATTTGGATGGGGGGGGGCGGAGAACCCACCACACCAGCTTGGGCGCAACCTTTTGCCTTCGCTGTCCGGGCTGCAATGTGGATCCGGCCACCGAGGGGCCCGTCTGGCTCCGTCCCTGGCGGCTCGGTGGCCTGTGACTGCTCCCTGTGCCGCTTTTCCCAGGCGGGGTCGGGCTGCTTTGCTTGCCGGTACTGTGGGGGGCGGGGGGGAGCAGGCGCCAGCACAATGGCCCCTCCCCCATCACACAGCGCACACGGGGGACACTTCCCCCCCCCCCGTCCTGGGCGACCCTTTTTACTACAACCATTCGCGCCCGTGGGAGCCTGGCCATGACGGCCACGTGGCGCTGAATGACTCCCCTGCCCGGCCTCACAGCACATGGCTGGCGGTGCACACAGCCAGCAGGGGCGGGGCTGGGAAGGGTGAGGGCGGGGCTTCTACCCTGGAGGGTGGAGCTTAGCCCCTGCACCACCTTTAAAAGGCAGGGTCTTGGCACCCGGCGAGACAGCTGACGATCTCCCCAGAGGTGACGCCTGATTGCTTCCCTGCACTGACACCACCGGACTCCAGCAGGTGAGACCAAGGGGGGGATGCTGGGGATGGGGGGAATCCCTGGGCGTCTTTGTGCTGTGCCCCAGCTCCAGGGTCTTCTTTAGCTACTGGCTCACAGGTGCGTCCCCTCCCCCTGCCTGCTAATTATGTCCCTGGCTCCACGTCCAGGGTCCCTGGGTCTTTGGCTGGTTCAAGGCAGGCTCAAACTCTTGCTGCTGGGGCAAAGGGGGGTGCTGAGCTCGCCCTCCCCCCCATGCCAGCCTGCCTGGGGCGGGCTGCGTACCTGGCAACGGGCCTGTGCCTTGCAAAGGGTGCCGACAGCACAGGCACGAGAGCCCAGGTGTGCCAGCTCGTTCCCTGGGCACCAGGGCAGGCGTGGCCCCTGCAGGACCCCTGTGGCCACTGTGATGTGTCGGGCTCCCAGCTCCTCCCCAGGGCTGGTCACAGCCTGCTGGCCCGGCCTCCAAGTGCCACCTGCTCAGTGGGAGCCGTTCAGCCTCGGGCACCAGCCTCCCCCACTGTGCACAGAGCCCCCAGCGCTGCCAACGGCGCCAGGCTCAGCTGGGCTTGGGCTGCCCTGCCTGCACTGCGGATGGGCTCAGGTGCGATCCAGCCCCCCACACCCCACTCCAATGGCTTTGTCCCAGCCCCTGGCCAGGATGCCTCCCTCCCCCTTGGGGGTCTGGCTCTGTGCATCACAGGCCCCTTGCTGGGTTGGGCGTGGGGAGGGCACAGGGCCCTGGGGCTGTACGTGTTCTGCCTGGCACTACGGCGTTTGTTCTTGCTCAGAAAGTTCCTGGTTGGGGAGGGGGGAGGGTTGCCCTGACCCTGCCCGGCAGTGAGCAGTGTGGGGGGGGGGCTTACACTCCAGACAAACCCTCCCCACTCTGCCTGTCCCCCTCCCGCACCCATCTGCAAGGCCTGCTGTTTGACCCATACGTTGCCTTAGGGTTGCCAGGTGTCCGGTATCCAACCGGCCCGTCCGGTTTTTGGGCCCTGTGTCCAGTAAAAACATTCAGAACATACCGGACATGTGCAATTCCGGTATTTGCTGGTTTTCCGGCTGGGCGCCCGAGGGAAGCCTGGCGGGGGCGGGGGAGTGGCTGGGAGGCGGCGCTGGGAGCCTCTGGTTGGGCGTGACGCCGTGGGGAGGGGAAGCCCTGTCCGTGCTCCTGAGCGCTGTTCCAGCGCCTTGTGGAGCCGCACCCGGACTCATTCGCGCTTCTCCGAGACCGTGCACGGGCCAGGCAGCGCCCTGGGATCTGCACGGGCCCGAGTCAGTCGTGCTCCCCGCCGGCCGATTCGCTCCCCCCAACCCCCTCCTGGCCAGCCAGTTCGCCCCCACTTCTCCTCCCGATCTCCCCCGGCCAGCCCCGCTGCCCCGCCAGCCCCACTTCCAGCAGCCAGTTCTCCCCTCTTCCTCCCGATCTCCCCCGGCCAGCCCCGCTGCCCCGCCAGCCCCACTTCCAGCAGCCAGTTCTCCCCTCTTCCTCCCGATCTCCCCCGGCCAGCCCCGCTGCACCCAACCCCCCTGCCTCCCGCCAGCCGGTTGCCCCACCCAATCTCCCCCGGCCAGCCCCACTGCACCCAACCCCCCTGCCTCCCGCCAGCCGGTTGCCCCACCCAATCTTCCCCAGCCAGCCCCACTGCCCCCCAGACCCGCCAGCCCTGCTTCCCACCAGCTGCCCCCCCCTTCCTTCCAGCCAGCCCCTCCCGCCTCCTGGCCCGTCCTCCGTCCGGTATTTTTTTTTTAACTCACCTGGTAACCCTAGTTGCCGTAGCTCTGAGGTGCAATGCACCGGCCCAGGGAGCCTTGTGCTGGGCCCAAAGCTTGGGCCACCTGCCCTGTGTCTTGAGACAAATGCTGAGCATCCCCGACCTGGCAGACTGCCCCCATCCCCCGGCTGGCTGCCTCAATCCAGACCCCCCCAGAGCCATTGGGCGTGGGGGGGAGCTGCTGCACAGCCACCCTGGGAGCAGGGTGCAGCGTCAGCCCCCAGTAACCCCCTCGCGTCCCTGGCAGCCATGCAGGGGGCTCTGTTTCTGTGCCTGCTGCTCGCCGTCCTGGCGCCCGCCTGCCACGCCAGGCCGAACGCCCGCCCGCCAGGCAGCCCCGCGGTGATGCCACAGAGAAGCAGCAGGACCCCTGGCCTGGTCCGCAGGGACTTGCTGGGGGCCCTGTCTCAGGACCAGAAGCATCTCATGGCCAAATTCCTGCCCCACATCTATGCAGGTAAGCACCTGGAACCCTGCCGCCCTCTCCCGCCCCCTGCTGGCTCGCACCTGCCATCCCCAATCGGGTGCAGCCAGCTCTGGGGTGGGACGCGGCTGCTGTTCACATGGGATAGCCATGGGGGGGGGTGTCACCCATGTGGCTTGGTGCTGGGGTTGTGGGGGAGGATGGGTGCTACACCCCAATGCAGCCGGGCTGCAGGTCAGCCCAGAGGGGTCTTGCCCACGCTTGGCCATGCCCTCAATTAGGGCAGGGGGCTAAGCAGGTGGCCTGTGAGGCTGTGCCCACCCCCTGGGACTGATTATTGAAAGTTGGGGGGAGGGGGTGTTGAAGCCAGGGAACCCGGGGGGCAGGGGATTTAACTGCTGTCTCTGCTCCCCCTCGTGGCAGAGCTGGCAAACCCGGAGGGCTACTGGCGTGAGGACGACGCCGTGCGCCCCCTGCACGACCGCGGTTACCCCGGCTGGATGGACTTCGGGCGCAGGAGCCTGGCAGACTCAGACGAGGCCTTGTAGAGCGGCTCTGTCCTGCCGGGGGGGGGGAGGCAGGAGCTGCAGGCTCCGCCCTCTGTGACCCATTTTTAAGCCTGTCACTCTTGACTTTGTCTTCAAAGCCCTTTGCTGTTGCACCCCAATAAAAACGTGCTCAGTGTCACCGCTGGGGTGTCCGGTGTCTCCATTCGCCGCGTCCCTGCACAGCGGGCAGGTCTGGCTCACCACAGGACACCTGGGTCCATGCCGCTGCCCCTCGTGGGGTCCCCCAGGTAACTGAATGGCTTTAGGCCAGAGCTGGCAGCTGCTCTTGCAACATTCTCCCAACGCGCAACCCCCACTGTAGGGTCCTGCCAGAGGCCCTCGGCCCTCAGGGAACGTGACTCCTGAGCCTTCAGCCCCCATGTGAGTACCACGGGGGTTTTGTGCTACCCCCCAGCCGAACACAGCTCACTGCGACCCGGGTGTCTGGAACTGACTCCCACGCCAGGACACCCAGTTTGCTCCCACGAGCGGGCAGAGGGGCTGGCGGTAGTGTTCCCTGGGAGCTGCGCACTTGGGCGGCCGCCCAGGGGCGATTCAAGTGCTGCCCCGCTGGTTCGCAATGCGCCCCCACCCTGTGATGCTACAGGTGGTGCACAGCCACCCATGCCTTGGTGTGCACAACAAAATTTATTCCACACACACAGAACAAATTAGGGGGAACACTGGCTGTGGGGGGAAGCTTTGCTGTGCCCACAGGATCAGAGTGAAGAGAGCAGATAATGTGGGGGCAAGCAGCAGGCATTTGCTGGAGGGTCAGACAGCAACAGACCTTAAAATCCCAGGCAGGTCTGCAGGGGTCCCAGGCCACCTCCCCTCCCTGTGGAGTCCAGCATCCCAATGCCACTGCCCTGACCATGAGGGCATACCCAGTAATATATGCTAATTTATTCATTTGAAGCCAGAGCTCCCCACCGCTCAGCACTTTATTTTTAAAGAAGCTAAACAGAGAATCTCTCCCCCACCCCCCAATTAAAATGCCAAGGCCTGTCTGGGGCTTCAGTCCCCTCCATGGCCACAGGGGGGCAGCAAGAGCCCTAGGCCATGCACTATGGGGCCTGCTGACCTGGGGGGGGCTTGGTGGAGGGGGGTGAGAATAGGAGGGTCTTGACAAGCTGGGACCAGCCGGATTGGGGGGGGAGGGGAGAAGAGAGAATTGCTCCTTGCAGGGTGACTCCTCCCCTGCCCCACATCACTCCTTGCCCACTGGCCTGGCGTGTTCAGGACCCACTGGCCAAGCCCAGGGCAGGACGAAGCCTCGAGCCGCGCGAGTGGTTATTCCTCGGCCAGTGGGGAGACGGGGTCATTACCTGAAGCCCCCACCCTGCAGGAGCCAGGGCTGAAGGCAAACACGTGCCAGACTCGTAAAAGAACAGACAGCGCCACCCCCCGCGACCCCCTTGCTGTGGCGGACGGAGGATGCCCCGAGTTCCGGGCTAGGCCAGGCCAGCTCAGAACAGGGGCCAGCTCAGGCCTGGGCCGTTGCAGAGCGGCGGGAAGGGGAAGGCTCATGCTCCCAGGGGCATTGCACCCAATCCCCCAGCAGGCAGGCTCAGCTTTCAGCGTCAGTGACCCAAGGTCCTTGCTCCAGCCCGGAGGGGCCCAGCGAGTGAGGGAGCAGCCAAGGGGCTTAGCCCGGCCGTCGCCCCCACACAGGACCAGCCCCCCTCAGCCACTGGCATCAGTGGGAGCCAGCCCCCACCCCGGGAGCGGGCGGAAGGGGAAGAGGGTTTTGTCATTGCCACGCCCGACCCGGCCGCCTCTCACCCGCGGAGTTGATCTGCCCCCACCAGCCCCTGCCCCACACGCACCAGCCTGGAGCCAGGTCTGAATCAGTCCTTTATTTCACCACAAAGACAGAGCTACGGTGCGTCACTGGCGGGGTGGGGGGTGTAACAAGCTAGTGCAGACTTACCACAGGCGCAGGACTGGGGGAAAGGTGCATGCAACAGCTGCACAGACACACAGGGGTGCTGCAGAGCCACACCCCCAGCAGCATGCAGGCCCCGCCCCTGCCACAAGGAGGCGGAGCCTCCACTCAGTGTAGTTTATTGATAGGGGACAAACACTTGCTTAAAAATCTCTCCGTGTTTTAAAAAGACAAGTCGGCCGCTGGCCTGGGCCGCGCCCCAGGGGGAGAAGGGAGAGTCAGACACAGGTTCAAGTACAGGCCGGGTCGGGCCAGCCCTGCCACCCTGGACTCCAGCAGAGCCCGGGCCAGCTTACCTCTGCCAAGCCAGTGCCCCTCAGTTCCCAAGCTTCCAGGCCTAGTTTTGGGGCCCTGCCCCCCTGCCCTGCGGCTCCCCCCACAACCCCAGAAGCCAAGGGGCTGCTGTCCAGCCTGGGGAGCAGGGAAAGAGACAGGAGCATGGCACAGATCTGCCTGCCACGCCCCAGGCCAGCAGGGAACCGGGGGCTCTAATGCTAGTGCTGGGCCACCCCCCAGCTTTGAGCACCTACTACCCAACCAAGAGCCAGCCTCTAAGAGCCCGAGTTCCCACTCAGCTGTGTGCCTGGCCTCACCCCTCAGCACGGGGGAGACCTGCTGCACCAGGGCGGGTTGCATCCCCCACTGGCCGAGACGTGGGTGCCTATTAAATTCTGCAGCAGCTAATGCAGCAGCTGGCCCTGCCCCTCAGTGGCTACACGCTCACCTGGGGACCGGCCGACAGTGGCTGGAAATAAAGACCAAGAGCAGAGCAGCCCGATGAGTCCAGCTCCGGCTGGTGGCCAAGACCCCAGGCGGGCGAGGGGTCAGCCCTGATGCTGGAAAGGAGGGGGCGGCTGGGGAAGCCGCATTGCTCTGGGCGCCGTGCCCAACCCAGGCGGCTCCCGGGCTCTGCTCGCCGGCAGCCTGTGCCCGACTGTCCCAAAACCACTTCATGGCTGTGCAGGGGGAGCTGGCCTCCTGGCAGGGGGTGGGTCCTCCCCTGCACCCCGGAACGGGGCCTCTCCTCTGGCCACCACCGTGTCCAACCCGAGTCTCTTCAGCTTTGCCACCAGGTTCAGACTGAAGATGCTGCTCGTGTCCCGGGATCCAGCGGCCCCGCCGTCCTGCAGCCCAGGGTCCCTCAGGAAGGGCCGGGCCGAGCCCCCCAGAGACCTGCCGCGCAGGCTGTCCCACTGCTCCCTCCAGGGGGGCAGCCAGGAGGGGGACTCTGGTGCTCGGAGGCTGCCCCCAGCCTGGCCCGAGGCAGAGATGCCGTGCTCCAGCAGCAGCGTGACGAGTCCGAGAGGCGCCCCGGGGCCTGCCTCCGGCGCCTGGCGAAGGGGGGGCGCGGCGCTCAGCCTCTCAAAGGGCCCACAAGAGGGCACGACTGTATTATAAAGACTGGGGGGAGAGGGAAAGGGGGATGCTGATCAGTACGAGGTGGCCTAGCCTGGCCTAGGAGAGAAGAGCTCTCACTTGGGGAGGGGGAGGGAGAGGGAGGGAGCTTCCACCAGTGCCCCCAGGGCAGGGAGCTCCTCTTTCCAGGCACCAGCCCCGTTTGCTTAACGAAGCTTTTCCCATTAGCCTGCAGCAGCCAGCCCCCTCCCCCATGGCCAAGTCACACCAAGTGCCCAGGGCCCCCAGCATGTCTGGGACACCCCCCCACTCCCGCCAGCTACCTTAGTCAAGCTGAGAGAACAGAGCAGGCTGTTAATGGCACATCCGTGTCCGAGGCAGCTACCTGGTTAGTGGGTTAGTGAGTGCTCCCCAGAAGCAGAGGCTGGACCCAGGCTGCTCCCCCCACAGGCAGGGGGGCACCCTACACACAGGGAGCCTGGCATGCTGGGAATCTCAGCCCAGGGGGGCCTGGCTCCTGATGGCCAGTTGCTCATTTCTGTCAGTCAGCACCAAGTCTCCAACTCCTAACGCAGCGTCCAGGCTGCAGAGAAACCCCTCAGACTAACGGGAGGGGCCAGCTGCCCAGTCTGGCTCCAGCGCTGGGCCCAGCCGAGCTGGGCCCCTGACTTGTTAGGGAGCAGGGGTTCTTAGCGACGAACCCACACGACGGGGATGCCCGGGTTGGCCAGTGCCTAGCTGTGCTTTGAAACAAGCCAGGCATGAATCCCCATGCAGCCATTGGGGGGCAGCCTGGCCCAGCCTCTGCAGTCCAGTCTAGCGGTAACCCCCTTCCCACCACACCGCCTGCAGGGGGGCAGACTTGGGGGGCAGCTTAGTCCTGACCCCCACAGTGGGGGCCAGCTGGCAACAGCCCCCTTTTGTCACCTTCCAGAGGCTGTGTCCCCTGCTCTGTAAGCCCGCTGCAATCCTGCCAGACAGGCAGCAGGGGGCGCTCCATAAGCCTGCTGCGATCCTGCCAGACAGGCAGCAGGGGGCGCTCCATAAGCCTGCTGCGATCCTGCCCTACAGGCAGCAGGGGGCGCTCCATAAGCCTGCTGCGATCCTGCCCTACAGGCAGCAGGGGGCGCTCCATAAGCCTGCTGCGATCCTGCCCTACAGGCAGCAGGGGGCGCTCCATAAGCCTGCTGGAGGGACCCTCCCTGCAGGCGTGTGGGTGGGGCTGCCACGCCGGGCTCTGCCAGCGCGATACACGGTCTCTTACATTGGCACCGAGCGCTCAGAGCATCAGGGGCTGCAGGGCCCTGGAGTGTCGCTGCCTAGAACCAGGAGCCAGCAGAGCAGCCCAAGGGGGGAGAAAAGGAGACAGGTTAGAGGGGCGGAGCGGCTGGCAGGGAGGCCGTGGGGATGGGCCCCGGGCGCCTTACCTGGGTGTCACCGTGGTGATCTCCTTGCTGGGGTGTGAGATGCGGCAGGTGGTGATGGTGAATGTGGATGGAGTCTGGGGGAGGTTGTTAATGGAGTGGAACACTGGAATGCACAGGAGACCGGGGTTAATGTGGGGGTGGGGGTGGACAGACACCTGGGCCCAAACGGGAGACAAGATGTGGGGGACCCAGGGCCCTGACCGCAGCTCAGCAGGGGCCCCCACGCCTGCTCCCGAGTCACCAAGGGGCTGGTGAATCGCTGGAGGGAACGGGGGGGGGGGGGGGGGGGGGGCAGACGCAGGGCGCACACATGACCGAGACAAGACGCATGTGCAGACAGATCCGGGAAGGGGAGGTAGCAGTGGGGGCGGGGGCAGGATGGAAACACCTAGGTGGACCGGCGCAAAGGACACCAGCCCGGTTGTTGCATCCCGGCAGGGCAGAGCATCACGCTAACCCGGCCTCCTGCCGGCTCCCGGTCCGGTCAGGGTGAGCTCCCCTCCCCCCGGGCCAGTCCATCAGCCCCCACTCACCACTGGAGCAGTCCTTGGCTTTGGAAGGCGTGGAGGTAACGAGGGCCCGGAAGGCGCCTGAGTCCACGTCGTCCTCCTCGAGGTCGTTGAGGTTGTAGACCTCCTCCAGGTCCACGTCCAGCTGCCGGAAGTCTTTGGTGAGCACACCGGGCCGGGGGACCAGGATCCCACCCAGGTTGGGCTTGGCCAGCTGCTGCCACTGGTGGAGAGTCACGGAGCCTGGGGACAGAGACGCCAGCCATGCAGAGCTCCGGCTCCGGCCCATGCTGCCGGGCACAGCGCACGGAGCTTCCACCGGAGACGGCACAACGGCAAGAGGCCTCCCTGCGCCGGGACCTCCCGGGTTTGCCACAGGAGACCCAGCACCTCCGAGGCGGCTCCTACCAACCTATGGAGCCAAGCAGTGACACGGGAGGAGGGGACCCGAATTGGGAGCTCTGGGAAAAGAGGGGCGAGATTCAGAAAGTGCTGCAGTAACGGAGGGTGCCGGGGACAGCTCCAGAGGCCGACGGCAGACAGCTCCAGGCTGCGGCCAGCTGTGCTTGGCAAGAGGAGCAGCTGGGGGAACCGGAAATGAAGGAGCCAAAAGCAGGGTGCTGGGTATTAGGCCCAACCAGTGGACAAGTGATGGGATGGGCCAGTCCACTCCCCATGTGCTTAAAGACTTCGGGGGGGGGGGGGGGGGGGAAGGAAAGACGGAGGGCTCAGAAGCCGGTTTCCCCAGCGGGCCCGGGAGTAGCAGCCCCGCCTCATTCTAATGCAGAGACCCAGACCAAATAGGCCAAACCACGTCACTGCCTCCACCACCCCCAACCGGCCGGGAGGACACGGGATTGGACTTCACAGCAGCCACAAGGGAGGTCCCAGCCAGTCTTGCGGACTCCCCCCCCCCCGCTCAGGGGCCGCCACCCGAGGGGCTTCCGGCTAGAGCCCCCAGCCGACAGGCACAGAAGCTGCTCCACCGCACCCCTGCCTGGCCTTTCCTGGGTTTGCCTGCCTGCCTGTCCGTCCCTTCGCCATGGGCTCCAGCGGCTGAGGTGTTTCCCAGCCCGACGCAGGCCGAGGCCTCCCGACGCCCACCCCAGGCCTTGTTCAAGGCTGGTTTACGCTGCCTGGCTTCCACTGCACCACCGTCCCCGCTCGTCCCACTGCGCGAACACAGCGCTGGCCTCTCCAGGCGGCTCCAGGCTTTCCCCTCAGCCTGGGCGCCCAAACCCGCTCTGCCCCGTCCCTCCCCACCCGCCCCAGGGCTCCTCAGGGCCCTCACTCACCTTCCAGGGGCTTGACGATCTGCAGCTTGTCAGGCAGGTAGAAGGAGCTGAGGGAGAAGCCGGAGCCTCCGGTGTGCTCCGAGCTGCCCGAGTAGTTGGTGCCCGTGGACAGGCTGCTCTCGTCGGGCGTGAGGAACCCGCTGGAGCTCTCCACGTCCCTGGCCAGCTGGCTGAGCTTCTGCTCGCGCTCGGTCTCGAAGAAGGAACGCTCCGAGGCGTGGCTCTCCTGGCGGGCGGACAGACGCTGCAGCGCCGCCTCCAGGTCGTGCCTGCCCGGGGTGCCCGGGGCGCCCCGCTGCTTCTCCTCGCCCCTGCCCCAAGGAAGCGGGAGAGAGTGAGGACCGGCCCCGGGCCCCCCAGCCCAGTGCCAGGGGCGTCGTGCCCCACAGAAGCTAGCACAGAGGACGAGTGCACTGTTGTCTATGGGACGGACCCTTCCTCTCTTCGCCCCTTGCTGGGTTGGGGCCTGGCACCCTGCAGGCCCACCCCAGTTCCCAGCCACGCTGCTCCCAGCACCCGTACTCCCAGGATCCCCAGCAGGGAGACCCTACGTAAACCTCTGCAAGAGCGCGTCTCTCCAGAGAGCCAGGCAGGGGCGGGGTGCGGGTCTGACCCCGGCAAGGGGAGGGCGGAAGCCCCGGCTGGCCCCATCCCGCCAGTGCCTGGCCCCCGCCCGCTGCAGAATGTGGGGGAGGGGCACTCACAGGGCACTCTCCAGGATCTCTGGCACCAGGCTGGCGTTGTCGGAGCCGTAGCAGCTGGTGCGGGGGGTGCTGACCCGGCTGCACCCCACCGAGGGGACGCCTGAGGGTGGCTTGGAGCTGGGCAGGTTCTGGGGCGACTCCGCACGCGACTTGGCTTTGGCCACCTGGTTCGCGGCCTTCACCGTCTCGAAGACCCGCATGTAGCTCCTGGAAAGGGGATAGTGCCAGTCAGTGGGCACCCCATCCCGGGGCCAGCCTGCCCGCCCCTCCCCCCGCCAGGCAGTGCAGGGCAGCGGGCACCCCATCCCGGGGCCAGCCTGCCCGCCCCTCCCCCCGCCAGGCAGTGCAGGGCAGCGGGCACCCCATCCCGGGGCCAGCCTGCCTGCCCCTCCCCCCGCCAGGCAGTGCAGGGCAGGCAAGCGGGCATCCCGTCCCGTCCCGGAGCCAGCCTGCCCGCCCCTCCCCCCCTCCCCCCCACCAGGCAGTGCAGGGCAGTGGGCACCCCATCCTGGGGCCAGCCTTCCCGCCCCTCCCCCCGCCAGGCAGTGCAGGGCAGCGGGCACCCCATCCCGGGGCCAGCCTGCCCGCCCCTCCCCCCGCCAGGCAGTGCAGGGCAGCGGGCACCCCATCCCGGGGCCAGCCTGCCCGCCCCTCCCCCCGCCAGGCAGTGCAGGGCAGTGGGCATCCCGTCCCGGGGCCAGCCTGCCCGCCCCTCCCCCCGCCAGGCAGTGCAGGGCAGCGGGCACCCCATCCCGGGGCCAGCCTATCCGCCCCTCCCCCCGCCAGGCAGTGCAGGGCAGCGGGCACCCCATCCCGGGGCCAGCCTGCCCGCCCCTCCCCCCGCCAGGCAGTGCAGGGCAGCGGGCACCCCATCCCGGAGCCAGCCTGCCCGCCCCTCCCCCCGCCAGGCAGTGCAGGGCAGCGGGCACCCCATCCCGGAGCCAGCCTGCCCGCCCCTCCCCCTGCCAGGCAGTGCAGGGCAAGCAAGCGGGCATCCCGTCCCGTCCCAGGACCAGCCTGCCCGCCCCTCCCCCCCCACCAGGCAGAGCCATCCAGTGGGTTCTCCCACGCGAGCTCCCATCCACACCCAGGGGCTACCCCCTTCACCCACACCTCAGCCACATGGGCTCCCGTCCTGGACACTGTAGGTTCCCACGAGTCACAGCGAAGCCTGCGCCCCAGCAGCCGGCCGGTTCCCCTGCCCCACGGCCCAGCCCCACGGCGAGGGCGCACTCACTTGCACTCCGAGGACGTGCCGTCGGCTCCTTTCCTCGTGATCCCTTTGAGCTCCGCAGCCAGCGAGTCCTGAAGGCAAAGAGCACCGGGAGCTCCAGCAGGGCTGGCCAGGGGCCAGGCAGCCCGGAGCCATCAGTGGGCATGAGCGCCCGGTGTGCCACGTGCTCCCACGCCAGGGCAGTGCAACGGGGCCGGGCACCCCACGTGCATGGCACAATGCCCGGCTCGCCCTGAGGCAGCACTGCCGGAGCCACGCACTGGGACAGGGCCTCGCGGGTACTCACCAGGGGAACCAGGCTGGCCAGGCTGTAGCGGCTGATGGTGCTGTTGGGGAGGCTGCGGTTGCGCAGGCTTTTGATTTCCTCCTGGGCCTCGCGCAGCATCCCGCCGCACTCGGCGTATTTCTCCTGCAGGTCCCGCAGCTGCACGGGCACAAGAGAAGGGTCAGGGCGGGACCTAGGGGGTGGCGCCTGGCACCTCCTCTGCACAACAGCCAGGGTGCAGAGCATGGCCTGGGCTTCGGGCACCGGTGGCTGGAGCAGCAGCACGGTGCGGTGCCCGGGGGGGCCGGCCCCACCTTCCCCCCCCAGCTCAGGGACTCACCTCAGTCCGTAGCTTGTGCTCAGTCTCCTTCGTGGCGGCCAGATGCTGCTGCAGCTCCTCCACCTCCGCACCTTGCTGGGGGAGACACGGCAGGTCAGGGCTGCGGTCGCTCCTTCCCACAGCACCCCCCTTCCCCGGCTGCTCCAGGCAGCCCCTCTCCAGTGAGGGCCCGGGCTGGCACCAGCAAGGCAGCCCCGGGCAGGGCACTTACCGTGCGGCACTTCTGCTGCAGGGCCACGATCTGGGCCAGGAGCTGGCTGATCTCCTCCTGCTGCCGGGCCGTGTCCTCCGCCTTGCGGGCCAGCTCCTCGGACAGACAGACCACCTGCCGGCTGGCTTCCGCTGGAGGAGGGGGGCAGGGGATTAGCGACCGTACAGGCAGCCAGGCCTGTGGGGGGCTCCCCATCCAGCCCAGCAGAGACCTGGGTTCCAGGACGGAGCCCAGTCTCCGGTGTCTGAGCTGGCGGCAGCATAGAAGGGAGCCCCCCACCCCACCCCCCCGGCAGGCGAGGGCTGTGGGCAGGGCCCCGAGCCAACATACAGAATTGCTCCACACAGTCCAGCATCAGCTGCTGCTCCTGGTCTTCGTACTGGCAGGTTTCCGTGGCGATGCTGGAGGCCTGGAGGGAGGGAGGAGGAACGTTAACCAGGCAGACACACGGACGGACGGCTCCCAGCTCCGCAGGGCTTCCCATTGGGAACAGCCCCCGGCTCGCCCACCGCACAGGGGCAGGAGCAAAGGGGGGCCCCGCGCCCAGCCTGGGGCAGGCAGGAGAGCCGCTGAGACCGACAGCTCCATCTGAGCCAAGCATCACCCCCACCCGGCCCCCTGATGCCAGTTTCCCCAACCCAGAGCCACCCCCCCAGTCCAACACAGAGCGCCCCACCCCTACCGCCCCCCTGATGCCAGTTTCCCCAACCCAGAGCCACCCCCCCAGCCCAACACAGAGCACCCCACCCCCACTGCCCCCCTGATGCCAGTTTCCCCAACCCAGAGCCACCCCCCCAGCCCAACACAGAGCACCCCACCCCCACCGCCCCCCTGATGCCAGTTTCCCCAACCCAGAGCCACCCCCCCAGCCCAACACAGAGCGCCCCACCCCCACCGCCCGCCTGATGCCAGTTTCCCCAACCCAGAGCCACCCCCCCAGCCCAACACAGAGCACCCCACCCCCACTGCCCCCCTGATGCCAGTTTCCCCAACCCAGAGCCACCCCCCCAGCCCAACACAGAGCGCCCCACCCCCACTGCCCCCCTGATGCCAGTTTCCCCAACCCAGAGCCACCCCCCCAGCCCAACACAGAGCGCCCCACCCCCACCGCCCGCCTGATGCCAGTTTCCCCAACCCAGAGCCACCCCCCCAGCCCAACACAGAGCGCCCCACCCCCACCTGGCCCCCACCTCCAAGCGCAGTTTCTGGTTCTCCTCCTCCAGCCCTTTGAGCTTCTGCTGCAGCGCGTCGTACTGGATGGATTGCTGCAGGGACAGCGAGGACTCGTTCCGCCGCAGCCTGGGGGCACAGGGGCCGTGAGCAGCTATAGCCAGGCACCCGGGGTCCCTCCGCCACCGGGCAGGGAGCAGACCCCAGCCCAGCCCCTCCCGCAGCCTCCCCTGGCTGTGCCCATAAGCCCAGCCCCCTGGGAGGGTGCGGCTTCCCCTGCGCATCTTCTAGAGCGGGGCCAAGGACCCCAGCACCAGCCAGGCCCCGTGCACCAGGCAGGTGGAAAAGGGAGGCACCAGCCTGCCATGGGGAAGGGGCAGAGCTGCCCCAGTGCAAGGAGCTGGCCCCTCAGAGCCCAGGGGCCCCACTGGGGGCAGCTCCCAGCACTTGGGAGCTCCAGGACGGAGGCCCGGGGAGACGGGCCGGGCGGCGCGAGCGACGCAGGAGCCTCCCGGCACAGGCGGGCCAGGCAGAGTCCACCCTCCCACGTTCCAGGCAGCGCGGTCACTCACGGTGTGGCCGTGGCCGTGGCCGGCTCGCTGTCCTCCACAGTGTTGGTGTAGAGATGCAGCAGGTCGTCCCGCATGGAGACTTCATGCCGCAGCTGAGCGATCTGAGGGAGGGGACAGGGGACACGACGGGGGGTGAGGCAGGGCAGGGTCCCTAGGGGGCTGCTGCTCACAGCAGGGTCACCAGCCTGGCCTGAGTCCAGGTGGTACCAATAAACGGGGGGGGGGGGGAGGGTTTAAGGGGCTACGGGCAGGCATTCCCCCATCACACACAGCTGTCCCCTCCCTGGGGCACTGCTGATGGGTCAGGCCCCAGGGCGGAGCCCCCCTCTTGCCCATAGCAGGGGCAGGGAGAATGGGAGGAGCTGGCTCAGCAGCCGATAGGGTCCTGAACCCCCTGGGTCGAGGGGTTTCCCACCCAAGCCCATGGGGGGGGCTTTACCTCCTCCTTGGCCAGCTCCAGCTGCTCCTCCAGGAGCTCGTTGTGCTCCGTCAGGCTCCGGTTCTGCTTCAGCAGGGTCTGCCCGATCCGTGCCGCCAGCTCCAGGTCCCGCTCCTTCTGCGGGGGGGACGACAGGCTGCTGTGAATGGAGGCAGCCCGGTAGGAACCCGCCCCACCCCCAGACTGGCCCCTCTCCACTTTACCCCCACCCTGCCCCATAGACTCCTCCCATCCCACCCAGACCAGCCTCCTCCCCCATCCCCTGATCAGCTCCCTCCCATATCCAGAGCCCTCTTATCCCAGGCCAGGAGCCTCTCCTGGCTGTTGACACTGCAGGGGCACCGGGTGGGTTTGCCACCACCTCTGGGGAGGAGTGGAGACCCCAGGCAGGCAGGGGGTGGCAGCTCCGCCTACCTCCTCCAGCAGGTTGGTCACCGCGTCAAGATCATGGTAGGTCTTGGTGACCCGGCCAACCCGCTCGGAGCACAGGACTGCGAAAGAGCAAGAAAGAAAGTTGGTTCCCCCCGTCGCATGAGCTCTGCCAGCCCTCTGCTTCCTCCTAGCCCCCCTGGAACGGGCTGAAAAATGCAGCCACCTTTGGGGAGAAGCCAACAGCTGCCCCATCACTACAAGCAACAGCTTTGGCACAGGTCTGGCAAGGGCAGGAGAGTCCCGGGGGTGCAATCTAGAACTGGGGCAGGGGAGCCAGAACACTAGAAGCAGGGGATGGTCAGTGGTGCTGACGGTGCAGCAAGGAGGAAGGATGGTGCAGTGGTCATCGCACTAACCGGGGGACCCAGAGTCAAGTCCCAGCTCTGCCACAGAACTTTGTGCGACCTTGGTCCAGACACTTAACATCTTCATGACTCGGCTCCCCATCTGTGCCCAGGGCCGTGCAATGAACTTTGTGCAGCGCTCACACCCTGCAGGGCCGGGGGCCAGCCAAGCACCTCACACAGAGCACATTTGTAACAGAAGGGAGGAAGCAGGACCTGGGGCTTGCCTGCGGGACCCACTGCGACAAGGCTGCGTGGAGGCCCAGAGTGGGCAGGGAACAGATGTTGGACAACGACGCTACAGAGGACAAGCCCGGCGGGGTTAGACACAGATCCCCCGCTCTGCTGACTGCCCAGGCCAGAGCAGCTGGGTCCCCGGTGAGCAGAGGAGTCCAGGCAGAAACCCCGCCAAGGTCTCCACGAAGCCCAAAGTTAAACAGAATCTCCTGGCCCCCTTGAATCTCCCCCAATCCTGATGCTACACTCAGCCAGGACTGGCCCTACCATGAGGCAAACTGAGGCAGCCACCTCAGGTGCCAGACTGTGGTGGCACCACTAGGACCCGGAGTGTAGAAAATTGTGTCTGCTGCTGGTGCATCTGTAGGTAGCAGAGCAGCGCCAGGAGAGAGCAGAACAGGAAGGAGGCAGAATCGAGATCTTGCAAAGTTTTGGCCCAAGCGAGGGGGCGTCATTTGAGCTCCCCACCTCAGGTGCCAAAATACTGTGGGCCGGTCCTGCACGCAGCCCCCTTCCCCACAGCCCCCCGTGCTGGCATGTCAGGCCTCTCTGTGGGACATGGGTCTGCAGGGAATGGAAAAATCCAGGCAGCTGAGACAGAATTGGAAGGGACATCCCGGCACGGGGCCAGGCCGGAAGCTGCTTGGCACCACTAGCCTCTATTTATCCCCCCGGCCAGGCTCCCCAACCGTGTCACTTCCAATCAGCGTCCTGCCCCCGCTTCCCAAGCAGTCACCTCGCTCCTCCCCAGAGCTGCAGGCGAGGGCAGCCAGGAGGTTGCACTGGAATCCGGCCGGCTCAGCTCTAGTGCAACGAGCTTTGCCAGGTCTCAGCCCAGCCCCTCTCTGCTTGCAAGACTCCCACTGCCTCGCCTTCCCCAGGCTCAGAGGGGGTAGAGCAGAGACCAGCGGGTAACTGAGGCAGGGGAACGGACCTGTTCCCCTGCAAGCGTCACTGCCCATCTGCTGCAGCCCCTGCCATTGCGGGGTCCCCGAGTCCCCGCACAGAATTTGGGCAGCTCCACTCCCGGGGTCAGGATTGCCCTGCTCTGTGAGTGGAGAAACTGAGGCATGGAGCAGGGAACTGGACGGACCCAAGGGAACACCGACAGCAGCCAAGACGTGAACCCAGGAGTCCTGGCTCCACGTCCCCACCGCCCCGTACCACAGAACGGCCCATTCTCCCCGCCACGAGCCAGCCACGGCCAATCTGCCCCATGTCCGTGGCGCCTGCTGAGCCCCCAGCTCCCCCCGAACCGCCACAGAGCAGGGAGCTGCCAGGCGAGCGCCAGCCCAGCGCAATGCCACGGCAGACGTGGGCAGGTTGCCTAAGCAACAGTCAGCTGCCAGCCATGCTGACGTTCAGCGGAGCTGGCATGTCCCCAGGCCCTTTCTCGGCAGCAGCCCCCACTTCCTCGTGAGAGCCGCGAGGTCGGGCCCAGCTGGGTGTAGGGAGAGCGACACCCCAGGGAGGCAGGGGAGCAGAAGCCCGCACTAGGGCAGGGGAGGCAGGGGCGCTGAGCAGGCAGCTCTTGCTCTGCCGGCTGCACCAGGAAAGTCTGCCAGGGCGCACGTTGGGAGGCCCTAGAGCAATAGGAGACGCTCCACCAAGCGCTGTGGGGTCTAGTGGTTACAGCCCAGACCTCCTGGGTTCTATACATACTTCTGCGAGGGGTCTAGGGGTTGGAGCAGGGGCGCCAGGAGCCAGGACTCCCGGGTTCCATTTGCAATGTTATCACCAACTTGCCCAGCAGGCCGTGGGGGACAAAGTCATGTGCCTCAGTTTCCCCACCTGTTCAGCAGGGACCCTCTGCGCAGGAAAAGTGAGGGGTCAGCAAGCTCTTCGCCCCCACCCCCACCCAGAGCACTAAGCCCGGCTGGCAGGACCCGAGACGCCCGTGAAGTGGGTTAGCAGGAGAAGCTCAGAGACCACAAATCCCATTACGGTGGCCCCGGCGGCGGTGACGTGGCAGCGGCGCGTTGCCATGGCGATGCCCCCACACACACCCCCATGCCCACCCCCGCTGGCCCTTGGAACAGTCTGTCCCGTTCCGCCCAGCTGCTGTCTTGTCAACAACCCGGCTAATCCCGCCACCCGTGGCCCCCGGCCCCGCCCGGCTCCCGACACCGGCCCTCGTGCGGGCTGGCACGTCCGCACGGCAGGCGGGGGCAGCATCCGAGAGGCCGGCCCCCTCCCCCAACAGAGCCTCAGTCTCCACAGGGGACACCTCCCCCCCGCCCCCCAATGCCTCGTCAGGCTGCGGAACCGTAATTGGAAATAATTAGAGCATGAGCTTCGTTAAGGCAGGAGTGAGCGGCGGGCCGCCGTGCCGCGGCTGGGGGGTGCAGCTTGTGCTGGGCGCGCAGAGATGGACCCCGGCCGGCCCCACCCACCCCCGTGGGTCAGGAATTGGCTAGGCACAGGGTGGGCGCCAGCCCCAACCCCGAGGGAGGGGGGTTGGCTTGGCCAATCGTTTGGCAACAGAAACCCGTCAGGTTGGGGATCCCTGCTGCTCCCCTAGCCCCAGCTCTGCCCCCACAGCGGTGTCAACATCAACTGCCCTTCCCACCCCCTGCTTCTCCCCCCGCCCCAGCAGGCACCAGCCCTGTGCTCTTGTGGGAAGGACGACCCTCCCCTTCAGGGTCACCAGGACACCAAGGGGCCCTACAGCCATGGCATGGTGGTGGGGGGGGGTCCTGCTACCTGAGCAGCCTCCATAGCCCCCCAGCCTGGGGTGTAGGGCACCACACAGAGCTCTGTATTCACCATGCCACCCTGACAGCGCATTGAGCCTGGCCCCTTCCAGGGAGCCCCTCGGTGCCTATGGGTCCTCCAGCCCCTGCCCTGCCAGCCCCCCAACCCTAACAGCCGCTCTGGGGCTGTGCCCCACACGATGCCACCCCCTCCACCTCGGAGTTGAGCGGGAACATAGGTGCCTCCCGCACTCCCCCTCTTCCCCCCAGCTCCATCTGAGCTGCCACTGCCCTGCAACACCTACCCCAGGATGAGGCCACCCAGCCCTGCCCCAGAGGAGCCCAGGAAAACCTGGCGCTCCTGGGGGGCCCCGGATGCTGCCACGCGCAGCTTCTCCCGCTGCCACGGCGCCCAACCCCACAGCCAGCAGCCCCAGACCACGTAGGGGCACCCACCGGGCACCGCAGGGAAGCAGCAGCCGGGCAGACTCGTCCGGTGCCCAGCCCTAGCAGGGGAAGCAACCCAGCGGGGGACAAGGCTGCGACCGAACCAGGGGAGGGCCGACACCCTGACGGGTCAGGGGCTCTTAGACCCACGCCACACCCGCAGCACCTGCTCTACCAGAGACTCCTCCAGCCCAGGAACCTGCCCCGCGAGGGAGCGCAGCCCTCGGGGGGGAGACCGGTGCAGGCAGAGCCCTGGGGTACTTCCCCCCAGGCAGGGGCCTCATTTCCCCGGGGACCGAAAGCCAACAGCAGCAGGGCCAGCCACTCCAAATATACCCTGGCCATGGGGCCAGGCACCCCAGGCCCCCGCAAATGCAGCACGAGCCACCGTTCGCCCCAGTGCCAACATACGGCCAGACCCAGCCAGGGCAGAGGAGCAAGCGACAGATGCCCCAGTCCCAGCACAGCCCCCAGCCTGGCAGCCAGAACTTGCCCCACACTTGCCCATAGCCAAGTGGGCATCCCACCCGGCAGGGCAGGGGCAGTGCAAAGCACCAGTGGGCTGCGACCCTGCAGGGTTAACGCCCCCCCATCCGCCCCGGCCCTCACCTTCCTCCAGCTCGCGCGTGATCAGATCCCGGGGGCCGTCCGGGGCGATGGTCCCGTTCACCTCGTCATAGGCTGCGGGGCTGCTCCAGAACTCCATGGCCGGGGGGCCACAGAGCCCGCCCCCCTCGCACAGCTCAGGGGGAAACATGCAGCCAACCCCCGGCACGGAGGGAAGATGCAGCTCTGGCAGCCTGCTACCGAGCAGCAGGTAGCATCTGTGCAAAGTGTGTGCGCTAGTGGGGGGGTCACAGCCAACCCAGCTCCCTCCCCTGCTCCGACTCTCTGGCAATAGGTGCCCACCACCAGCTACCCCTATTTATAGGGTCTCCCTTGCTTCTGCACCTGGCTGGGCACATCTCATTCCAGCACATGAGGGGGGGAGCACAGACTAGACCATCTCTTTGGAAAGCGAGGGTGTCCTGTTCAGAGAGGCACAGGCACTGCTGGGGATAAAGGGCTCGTGGGATGGGGGGGGGGGCAACACTGGGCTTACCCTGCATCTATGGGATTGACTATGGGGGGGTGTCAATGGGCGCTCCCCCCCCTCTTTCCCTGCAGAATGGATCGGCTCTAATAGAAGCCTGTGGCTCTGCAGCTGCATCCTTCTGCAGTGGCCCCTGGTGCAGAACAGCCCCTCTGCAGAGGGGGAGACAGGAGCTGCATCAGGGGACCCGGCGCCCCCCCCCCCCCCCCCCGCGGGCTGGGCAACGATCCCCTCTGGCAGCGCCAGCCCCCGGAGGCCAAGGCAGCAGCAGGTGCCCCCTGGGGGCTGGTCGGTGGGGAACGGGCTCCGTGCTGCGCTGCAAGCCCGGCTGGGGAGGCAAAGCCGGGGGCGAAAGGCTCCCTCCCCAGCTGGCTCTGCAGATTGAGGGATGAGCCCGGCGCTGTTTGAAAATCTGACCCTAACCTGGCCTACAGGAGGGACTGGGGGCTTGGTGGTGGGGGGGGGGGGATGTTCCTTTCTGGATCCTTCCTCCCCGCCCTGGGATGTCTAATCAATAGTATCTGCTGAGCCCTGCCCCCCCCCACTCCCTCCCCAGAAGCCTGTGGTGAGAAAGGGGCCAAGCCAGGGCCAGACCCCACGGGCAGAGCCCTGCACAGGTGCGGGGCCGGCACCACACGCTCCGAATTCCACGGCTGGTGTCTGAAAGGGACACGCGTGGCCATGTGGGATAGACAGTGCTGCTGCCCACCTTCCCCCCCTCCCCACTCCCCTGCTGCCTGGTGCTGCTCCGTGAACGCAGCTGATGAACAGGGGCCTTGGGGCTAGATTCACGGCCCCACCTACCGCGCCGGCTGCACGCGGGAAGCAGAGCATCCTGCCTGCTCAACCTGCAGCCTAGAGGGGGGACGGGGAAGCCTGTGAGGGTGGGAGGTCCTGGGGGGGTTTCTGGGGTCTATTGGATCCAGGGTGCACATGGAAAATGTGTCTCCTTGGGGAATGGGGTCTCCCCCACTCAGGGAGGTGGGGGGGTGCTCTCTAGGGCGTAGTGGGGGAAGCTGGGGCACATGGGGAGGGCACCTGGCCTCTGGTTCCAGCCGCGAGGCGATGGGCGGAGCTCAGATCTTTCCCCCAAATGCAGGGTGTGCATGCCCTGGGAATCAGGGGGGTCTGTGACCAGCTCAGACAATTCCCAGACTTCCCACCACTCAGGGTGGTATCAGCCGCAACGGTTTGGATCGAGGCCCCTTGTCACACGCCCCAGCCCCAGAGCGGCAATGCTACAAACGAGCCCTCGGCGCCCAGCCCTGGCTCAGGCAGATCCACGATTTTTGGGTGGGAATGTCCCTGGTTCTGAGCTGCCGTCCCCTGGGATGGGGAGCAAGTTGGGGCCGGGACCCCTGCACCACCTGGCCAGTCGCTGCCACGCTCATAGCTGGGGAGTTGTGGGCCTGCTAAGCAGGAGCCCATCTGCCCTCTGGCCCTGCCCACGGTGCCCTACCTCCCCCGGCTGCCTGGCAGCTGTAACCGGCCTGGCTCACTTGGCAGCCCGGCTGTAAACACAGTTGGACGCAGGCAGCCAGGAGCTCCAAGCCAGGGGAGACTTGAATAATTTATGCCGGTGCTTTAATAATGGACGAGCGTGTGCTGGTCCATGGGGGAACCTTTGTGGGCAGGGGCTGTTGGGCAGCGCCACGGGAGGGCCCCCACGGGGCAGATTTGACCGGCTGACGCAAGCCGGTCCCAGGGGGACAATGAACAATGGGCCGATCCCCAGCACAGAGCCAGTCATGCAGACACCCCTCCCACCCTGAATCCCTCGGCATTCACGTAACAACCCCCCAGCAACAATGCTGGGCTGACGGCCGCCCGTCACGTCCTTCGGCAGAGCCCTGCCACCTGCAGAATGGATGTTCTGAACCCAGGCACCTGCGCAAGGTAACTCTGGCTTCTAGCCCACCCCTGCTGGTGCAACCACTAGTCCTCACTTCCCACCCCCAGCCAGGGCTAGACCCCAGGCATCTTGGCTCATAGCCCCTTTGCTCTAACCACTAGACCATCACAGGACCCTCCCTGCTGGGCACAGACTAAGCAGCCAGACCCTACTGCCTGCCCCCGCAGAGCAGATCCAGAGCCAGCCGCCCAGCGGGTTTGCACGCATGGCCGGGGCAGCTGGGCGGAGGCTCCTTGGAGAAGGGCAGGAGACGCAGCCTTCGCCTAATCCCCCGCCCAGGGATTTGCTCCCCAGTTTAGGTCCCACAATCAGATTACATGGGGCTAGTTCCGAGGGCGGATTAAAGGGCCGGGACACGGGTTCAAGGAGAGGAGCCAGCACCCACCTCCCTGCCCCGGGGTGGGGGTGTGGATCAGAGACACGCGGGCAGCCATGCCCTTGGTCTTGGCCATCCCAGTGGGGGGAGGCTGCTGCTACGGGGGCTGGCCAGTGGGACTGGGCAAACTCGGCTAAGTTCCCAGGGGTCTACAACCTCCCTGTCGTCCACTTGTATCCCCCCCCCAGGGTCTATACACCCTCCCCGTCGTCCACTTGTATCCCCCCCCCCAGGGTCTATACACCCTCCCCGTCGTCCACTTGTATCCCCCCCCCAGGGTCTATACACCCTCCCCGTCATCCACTTGTATCTCCGCCTCTTCCCCAGCGACAATCCCCCCCCCAGGGGTCTATACACCCTCCCCGTCGTCCACTTGTATCTCTGCCCCTTCCCCAGTGACAATCCCCCCCCCCCCAGGGATCTATACACCCTCCCCATTGTCCACTTGTATCTCTGCCCCTTCCCCAGCGACAATCCCCCCCCCCCCCCCCGGGTCTATACACCCTCCCCATTGTCCAGTTGTATCTCTGCCCCTTCCCCAGTGACAATCCCTCCCCCCCCGTAATTCCTCTCTCCCCAGCACTAATCTGCCCCCTCCCCTTTTGCTCTCAAACATGTGGCCAGGAGTCACAAGCAACTCAGAGCTAATCCTGTCTGTGCCCCACACGGAGCCTTTGGCCTCAAAGCCGAGCCCCCTGGCCCCACGGCGCTTCTCTTCCTGCCCCCAGCTTCGCCAATCCCAATCACTGGACGTGTGAGCTCTGTGTTGCCTTTCCAGCTGCTCTGCGCACCGGCCGCTCCAGGGACCCCACGGGGAGGCTGCTGAGCTGTGGCTTGGGGACCCATTTGGGCGTCCCTTGAGGGCTCCAGGACAGGATGGCACAGAGCCCTTCAGACCAGGGGAAGTGACACCAGACTGAGCGGGAACCAGCCTCGAACCTTGGCCCCACGGACCCGCCCTGCACCCAGAATGGAACTGGAGCAGGTGCACCAGCTAGCAGTGAGCTGGGAGCCCATAGGGAGGGCCTGATCCTGGAGAAACAAGCCCCTATCCCCTACCCAACAGGGGGAGAGGTGGGAGGCTGAGAGAGGCAGGTGCCCCAGAGGTCCTCCAAACTGTCCTCGAGTCACCCTGCCCAGAAACCCCCTCACTGTAACCTCCCATCTAGGGCCCTTTCTCCTGGGGGGGGGGGGGGGCAGGCTCAGCAGTCCCCTGCTCCCAGCCCTCGGGGGAGGGTCCCCGGGAGACGATGGAGGTGGCAGCTCTAAGATATTCTGGGCCTGGAAACCCCCCCCCCCCCATGCTACCCGGGCAACTTAATCCGCTGCAATTAGCTCCTGCATTGCTCTGGGGTCCTGGGCCTGGGGGGCTGGGGCTAGAGGGGGCACCCGCCAGCCCCCCAGCTCCACTCCCTGCCCTGGCTCAGTGCCTCTCTGCCCCCCCGCAATCCAATGGGACCCCCAGAACCCAGCTCCCCACTCTGGCTGTGCCCCACGGCACTCACGGAAGTACTTGAGGGTCTCCTCGATCTGCTGGAACGTCAGGGGGGTGGGCGCCTCGGGGGGCACCAGGGGCGTGTGCAGCCAGTCGTCGTGCTCGTAGCCAAAGACCGTGTCGGCCCTCAGGGTGTAGCGGGGCAGCTGCTCCCCCAGCAGGCTGATGATCTCCACCTCGGGCACGCTGCCACAGCTGCACAGGTCTGGGGGGAGAGCAAGGGGTCAGCCGTGGGGCAGGGCTCACAGGGAGACAGCCGTGGGGGTGGATTGAGAGTCCCGGGAGCCCAGGGCTGGGCTGACAGGGGCTGCAGGTTGGGAGAGAGGGGCACTGGCAGAGCTGGGGGGGGGTCCAGGGCTGGGCTGGGCTGGCAGCGGCTGCAGGATGGAAGTGAGGGGGCCTGGCAGGGCGGGGGAGGGCAGGGTTGGTCTGACCAGGGGCTGCAAGTCAGGAGTGAGGGGGCCTGGCAGGGCGGGGGAGGCCCAAGGCTGGGCTGGCAGAGGCTGCGGGACGGGAGCGAGGGGCACTGGCAGGGCTGGGGGACACCCTGGGCCGGGCTGTCAGGGGCCGCGCGGAGAGCTGAGGTGACGTCCCCAAGTCCCAGAGGGAGTCATCGTCCCTGCAGGGAGCAGAGCCGGTCACTGGGATGAGCCCTTTGTACCCCAGCAGGAACCAGACGCCTCAGGCAGGCCGCCGGCGCGGGCTCGCCCCAGAGAGCAGAGGGGTCTGGGTTCGGGCTCCACAGGCCCCTTCGGCCACCTCTCCTCCCTCAGGTCCCCCCGCGAGGGCCGGTTCCCACCGCGCCAGCGTCACTGGGGGTTGACCGTTTCCTCTCGGCCGCCGGCTCGGTTCCCTGGGGCTGGGTTGGAGCCCGTCACCCCTCGAGGGGACAGGCCCCGGGGCCAACTCCTCGCCCCCCCCCTCAGCCAGCCAGTCCCCTGCCCCATTCCCTGACCCCTGCGCCAGCCAGCCCCCCATCCTCGGACCCGGTGCCCCCTCGACTGCCGCCCTGCTCCCGCCTTTCTTTGGCCGTGGGCCCTCAGGACGGGCGGCCCTGGAGGCAGGGCACAGAGCTTGCCCACTGCCGCAGGGCGAGGACTTGCCAATCCCCCCCCCCCCCCAGGACTGAGCCCCAGCCCCGGGGCTTCCGGCGCCCGCCCGAGTCACAGCCCAGCTGCACTCCCTGGTGGCCACGGTGGGGTCCTGCTGCCACCTGCTGGCCACAGGGCCTGCAGACGAGCAAATCCCCAAGGAAAGCTGGGGGGTGGCAGGCCACACTTCGGGGTCTCCTGCCCGTGGGGCCCATCTCCCTGAGCTGGGCCTGGGATGGCGGGGGGGGAGGGGGCTGGCAGGTGCCACTCAGGTCCATCCCATGGGGTACGCTGGCTGGGGTCCCCCACAGGCAGGCGTGCTAGGGCCCTGGAGGGTGGAACCCGAGCCCCCCATCCCCTGCTGGGTGAGCTCTGCTGCCCTTGGGCCTCCCGATGAGCCAGCGAGGAGACCCAGGCCTGTGGGGCTTCCTCAGGTCCCAGCTGTACCCACCGGTGATGGTGGCGGCATCGTGGAATCCGCCCATGTCCGATCCATTCGGGCCTTGGCCAGCCTGGGGCAGGGGGGCGGCAGGGGCGCCACGGGAGTGGGGGTGGCGGGCGGGCGGACTCTGGCCTAAGGGTGCCTCACGCACACCCGAGGCATCCAGCTTGACTGGTGTTAGGGGGGGCACCCAGCTGCCATGTGGGGAGCGTGGCCCCCACCCCCGGCTTCAGGAAGCAGCAATGGTGACTGGGTCCAAGGTCGAGTCTCCGCCCCACACCTAGGGAGAGAGAGCTGGACGTTAGGGCGATCCGGGGAGGGGGGGGGCGAAGTGGAACCCTGGGGTCCTGGCCACGGGTCTCTGTGGGGCTCCTGGCATCCCCCCGTGCCCAGGCGGGCAGTGTCAGGCCAACCGGCCAGAAACCCCAAGCCAGGGTCCTCAGGAATGCAGCCCCTGGCAACAGCCGCCTTTCCTGTCAGGGCACCCGGCCCGAGAGTCTCACTGGGACCCGGTAGAGGCCGAGGGTGGGGCTGGCTGGGGCCTGTCGGGGCAGCCACTGCCGCTTTCTGAGGGGAGATGGTGCTGAGAGCCATGTCCCTCTCCCCTCCCCCCCGCCCCGTGGCACAGTGGTGATGCGATGGGTTGGCACCAGAGGGTTCCAGGAGTTGCCGGCTCAGGGGCAGGAGCAGGGGGGTAGAACAGGTTGCTTTGAAGACGAGGAGAGACAAGCCCCTGCCTGGTTTGATACTTGGTGCTGCCTGCGAGTGGCCTTTAAGCACCAGTCTGCGCCCCCTGCCAGCCCAGCCCTGGGCTCCCTCCAGTCTGCCAGGATCCTTCGCTCCCAACTCGCTGCCAGCCCAGCCCTGGGCTCCCCACACCTCCCCCCACACAAGCTCAGCAGAAACCTCTCATTTCTGATCCCCGTGTGTGGACGTTCCCGTCCCTGTTCGTTACACTAACCTCCGACTTTTTCTACCCCATCACTTCTTGGGCGGAGGATGTCTCCAGAGTGGAGCCAAAGGGGGGGGCAACCAGTTTATGACCCAACCACTTTTGGGCCAAGCCACTCACATTCAGAGGGGCAGAGGTAGGGGTTCCTGAACCATGGGGGCCTCAGGCTGCTGGGGGGGGGACTTCAAGGGGAAAAGGGGGGTCGGGGCCAAATCTATGCCCCTGCTTACAACAATGCTCCATACCCCCTGCACCTGCGTAAACACAGCAGCATTTTAATGCAGCCACCTCTGGGTTGGTGCAGCCAGGCAGGAAAACACTGCCTGGGGAGCGGACAGACAGGCCAAGCCGCTGGGGGCAGAAGCCAAGTTGGGTCCAACATGCTGCGGGATCTTTTATGGCTTATATAGCACTGTCCCGCTACAAACTCAGCCCCTGGGGACAGACCCCTCTCCTTATCCCTGGGCACAGACAGGGAAACTGAGGCAGGGCCTGGGGCTTACACCACACCTAACATCTCTCTTACAAGCCTGTCTTCCTCCTCACTCCCCAGGATCTAAGGAGGCCATGTGCAGCTGCACCGCTGCCTGGGAGGCCCATGCGGGGTTAAATTAACTCCCAGTTATTCAAATCCTTAGACCCCCTCCTCAGCCAGATCCTAGCAACAGGGCCGGGAACGCAAGGCCCAGGGCTGGGCCGGACGTGCTTTGCCTGCTGCCCTGGGTTATTATCGAACTCTGGGAAGGGGAGGGGCGTAGTATCACGCTGCTGCCTAGAGCCAGCTGGGGCTGGCTTGCTAGGACTGAGAACATCTGACTCCGCACACAAACTTGGGGGCAGCCACCGGGGAGATGGGGGCGAATGTCAATTTGCATTAAAGCCTCATGAGCTCATCAGAAGCCGGGTAAAGCCCCGTCCGGGGTCCTGAGAGACGAGGCCTCAGCTCTGGACTGACCCCAGCGTCCAACTCGCCTGTGGGACAGACCCAGCGCCTAATATGGGGAGTTGGTAAAACACGCCTTGCAGCCAGCCCAGAGGGTGGCTGTTTCCTATGGCTGTGAGATCATGGCACTGTCCCATTAGCTCCCATGGTGCGGAAGGTCTCAGGTTCAAACCCGGATGCTTCCTGTGTGGGGCAGAAGGCTGTTGCTAACCCACGGTTCCCAGCCCAGGCTGCCTGCAATTTCCCAGCCCAGAATGGAAGTGTCTTCCTGCCTCATCAAAGCACCAGACCTGAGACATTGCCCATAGCCTGTGCACACCAGAGCCAGCCCCTCACAGGCATTAATGGGGCAGGAACCTCCTGGGTGCAACAGGGTGAGTGAGGAGCCCTGCTGGTCTCTGGGACCAAAGGGACAGTGGTGGGGGGGCTACCAGGCACCAAACCCCCTTCTTAGGATGCTGCATTTGTCTCACTGTAGGGGATTGGTTCTGCAGGGAGCAGAAGGAGCCTTTGGGATTTTCCTGTGTTTCTCAAGGGGTCCATTTGTCTGGGTCTAGTCTGCCCTACTCAGGCTCTCAAATGCCCTGCATGTTGCCCTCAGGTAACCCTCTCCCAGGAGAGCCTTGAGAGCTTTGATGTACCCAGAGGGAAACTGAGGCACAGAGTGGGGCCATGCCCATCTCAGAGTCCCCCAGCCAGTCGGTGGCAGAACTAGAACCCAGGAGTCCTGACTCCCAGATGGCCCTTGCTCTAACCACTAGCTCCCGCTGCCTACAGCCCTGGGCAGTTTGGCTGCGGCTGGTGCCTGTGAACAGCCAGGCCCTGCCCTGGTGGGAGCAAAGTCCAGCCAGCGAAACTTTTCCGGGTAGCTCAGCCTGGGCACCTGCCACGTCACACAGGGCCAAGCCAGGGCGGGTCCCATAAAGGTGCCATGGGATGAGCAATAAAACCTCTTAGCCTCAAGGCCACTCTGCAGGGTGCTGCTGCCCGCCTTGGCACGGGGCAGTGGGCTGAGCCTGCCGCTTGTGCTGCCCCGGGACACCCCCAAACCGCACCCCCGCTCCACTCATAGGGGCCAGGGCCCTTCCCAAGGCCCTATAGCAGCTTCACCCACTTCTGGCCACCCAGGGGCAGGCGGGAAGGACCCATTGCCATGGCAGCATCACCCCCCACTCCAGGGAATCAGGCCCTGTCCCACCAAGCCAGCCGCCTTCACAGCGCCTCCACCCTGAGCAGCGACTGACGGGGAATGAGGAGAGCGCAGGACCCCAAAGGGGGGGATGCTGATTTTGGGGATGGGACTATCCCCTCCCCCACCCCCACCGCCCTTTCCAAAATCCTGCCCAGGTTCCCACAGACCCAAGGGAAGGGGGAGTTGCCAACTGTGCTGACAGCACGTAGGGCTGCCAGGGGTCCAGTTTTCATCCTGTCCGTTATTTGGGTCCCCCGTCCAGTAAAAAAAAAAACCAGAAAATTCCCACACATGGCAGGGGTAGGGGAGTAAGAGGAGCGCAGGGCTATTTAAATCCCTTTTTTTTGCTCAACAACTTTGGTCTCTCTCCTTTTTTTTTGCTCAACAGAATTTTTTCCCATTTTTGGGGTGGCGGGGCGGGGGGTGTTCGGTATTTTTTGTTAAACCATCTGACAACCCTAACAGCCAGGGTTCCTGGGTTAGGAACTCCTGGGTTCCTTCCCGGCTCCACCATGGGCCACTGTACAAGGTGCTCCCTTTCTGGTGCCGTGGCCAGCCGGGAGTGGGGTCAGGAGAGCCCCCTGGGAAACTCCCAGCCACGCAGGAGGGCGGACGGGCCATGGAGCCAGTCCCCGTCTAGCACCGGGGCTTGAGTGGCTTCAGGACCCCAGAGGGCTGGGGGGACAGGCAGGAGCTCTTCCTAAAGCCGGCAGCCCTGCACCCTGAATGCCCGGGGCGAAGTCTTTGTGATCAGTCCACGCCCCGAGCACCGTGGTTTCCAGGCAGGTTCCAGTCGGGGCGTGTCCCCTCCTGCGGCACGTCCACCCAGCCCAGCTGCTCTTGTGTCAGCCAAGCCCACGTTCACGGCATAATAAACCGCCCGCTATTTCCCCATTGCCTTGTGACAGCCATGGAAACCGGGCGGCGCTTCCTGGCAGAGGCTGCCCTGACATTAGCTCATTACAGATTAATCGTTAATTCCTAAGGCTCTAGGGCAGCCCCGGAGGGTAGGCATCCCGGCTGCTCTCTGACCGGCAGCTCTGGGCCTGCGAGTGCCCAGGATCCGGACATGCACCCATGGCTCCTGGGGTGCCTGAAACCCCGGCTGAGTACCCACAAATCCAGCTCAGCCCCTGAGGCGGTGGCCCAAGGCGCTGTCTTGGGATGGCACCTGGCAGTGGATTCTGAGAGAGACACGGGGGGGGGGGGGGGCTCTCGGGACAGGCCAATTCCGCCGCCCTGACTTGGCTCCCTTCTTGGAGCCTGCAGATCCCAGACCACGTTTCCCCCTCGGGCCTGTTTCCAGGACCTGCCGGGCTCTGCTGGTGCGAGGAATCCAGCCCCAGAGGGGCGAGTGAGCAGTGGGACTGGGAAGCTGCGGAGGGGTGTGGGGGGGTCCCGGTTCCTGCCTGCTTCAGGCTGGGCTAGCTGGGTCCCCGAGGAAGAACTTCCCACCACGAGGGACAGCGAGGGAAGGGACAGGAGCCCAGCGTGGGAGCTGGAGCATCACCCTGCTCAGGGCCAGGGCGGGACTAGACAGGCTCTGGGGCATGTCTGTCTCCATCACCGTGGTGCTGAGACAAGTGCCCTGGAGGGAGGACCTGCCCTGTCTCTGGGCCTGGCAGCTGGACAAACTGCCTCTCCCGGGTGGGCTCCTCTTGGCCTCGCTGTCTCCGGGGCACCCCCTCCCCCCCATCGCAGCCTGGGACCCCAGCAGCTGGCAGGGATGATGCTCTGCACAAAGCGCCACCTGCAGCCAGGCAGGAGACTCCGCTGCGCCAGCACCAGGTGGGTGCAGGCTCAGACAGTGCTGGGCTAGCACTCCGGGCTCCGGGCTGCCGGGAAAAGGGATGCTACAGGGACAAAGCATCTCCCAGCCCTTCTCCCTCCCCCTCCCCCAGGACTGAGCCAGAACCTGCCCTCCCCACCTCTGCTTTCCTGTGGAGACAGACCGCGCGGTTCCGGGATCCTGCTGCCGGCACCGTCCCGGCTCCCCGGCCAGCCAGGTCCGGGGCTCGTGAGTCAGCACTCTGCGAGCTGTCCTCGTTCCTTGGCCCGGCTCCTGCAGACAGAGTCACGCAGCTGCGAAGGGGACCCGGCTCTGACACATCGAGAGCGGCTCACATTGAGCCCCAAGCCCCCCTAGCACAGCGGGCGCAACCCACGGAGGGGTGTCAGGTGCCAAACAGGGCCCCTCTGCATCTCCCCTCCAGAGAGCAGCGTCCTCCCCAAGCCCAGCCTGGCACAAGCAGGTCTGCAAGGGGCACATGTGAACCCACCAAAGATGCCCCCATGCTCCCCAGCCAACCCAGACCCTGCCCCCCAGACAACCCAGGCACAAGAGCCCGGCCTCGGGGATTGAACCTGGGTCTCCCATCCTGTCTCCGTACCACGTTCCACGGCCAGCTCTGCTCTCTGCTGCCAGGTGACTGCCTGGCCCCTGCACGATCCCAGCCTGCAAGCAGCCCTCACATGGACATTGTCTTTGCCTGCCCGTGTGACTCGCCGGCTCGGAGCCAACCACGCCCAGAACGAACACACTTCAGAGCGCCCGGGCAGGAGGGGGAACGCCGGCAGAGCAGAGGTGTAGCGGGGGGATCCCTTCACTGGGGTGCCTGCAGGGAGATGGTTTGGACAGAGATAATGGCAGTCGGCAGGGGACTCTGGAGTTCTACCCATGGGTGCGAGAGGGGAGTGGGATCTAACGGTTAGCGCGTGGGGGGGAGGAGGTGGGAACCCCGACTCTTGGGTTCTACTCCCAGCCAACACTGACTCACGGTAGGACCCTGGCCAATCCCAGCCCACTGACCCCCAAATGGAGCGACGGAGCAGCCCAGGACCCCACCGAAGCATCCAGCAGCTGGGGATGTCACAGGGAGGCCACAGCTCCTAGCTGCCATTTCAGAATGTGGCGGCCGAACTATTTATTCCCCGCAGCTGCTGCTCGTGCGTGAGCCTCGCCCTGGGAGTGGGTGTGGGGGCAGCCAGCTACATGGGCCAGGGCCAGGAGGGGTCTGGGCAGGGTTCACGGGGAGCCACCAGCTCTGGGAGGGAGGTGGGGAGAAGGTAGACTGGAAGGGGGCAGGCAGCGGGAGGCCCAGGGAGGCGGGCAGTGGGCACCGCTTGGAGCCAGGACGGGAGCAGGGCGTGGTGAGGAGACCGCAGGCCCCGGCTCGCCCGGCCCCCATGCTAGACGCTGTCTCACTCCTGGTGCCGGCCCCGGTGGCTGGAGCTGCAAAGGGCAGGTCCTGGCAGGCTGCAGCCGGCTCCACGCGCCCAGGAGAAACGTCTTCTCCCAGGGGCCCAGCACAGAGCTGATGGGGCCAGGCCGGCTGCAGCTCGGTGCCTCTCCCGGATCCCGGAGGCAGGGCTTAGAGAGCCACCCAGGTGCCAGGCGTTTGAAACCAGGGCACGGGAATGGGAGCTGCTAGAGAAGCCCATCCAGAGCCGTGGCACAGATGCCAGCGCGCCCAGCACCTGGGGCAACCTCAGGCCCAGAGCAAGCCACACGCTCAGCGCCCGGCATCTCCCCTGCCCCGTGGGGACCATCTGAGCGCAGAGGGGCCGAGGCCTCGATGGATTCACGCTGCGCCCTGCCCCAGGAGATCTGGCACCGGGGCAGAGAGGGGAGCAATAGACCCGAGGGTCCCTGATGGGCAGGCGGATATGGGCCATCTAAGAGACCCATGAGGGGAAGTGGCCCCTGCAGCCTGGGCCATGAACCTGCCCTTCCCACTGCTCCCATTCAAGCCCAGCCCGAGAGGCGTGGCAGAGGGGTGCCCGTCCATGCTGGTGCCACACGCCAGCACCTCCGGGATGCTGCACCATGTACAGAACCTCACACGGGCCCTGCGGTCACCTCCCATCCCCGGTTCAGCAGGGAGGCACCAGGCCAAAGGGGATGGGGACCCAGCTGGAGACATACTTCCTACAGTGGCTCATGGGGCGGTACAGCAGGCAAAGCCGAAGCAGCCGGAGCAGGGGCATTTGCCAGGCATAGCAGGGGTGTGCCAAGCCCGCAATGGGCAGGGAAGCCTCGGAGCTGCATCCCCGCTGCATGTCTGTGCAGCACCACAGCAAAACTAACAACAGTTACCAGTAACCACAGCAGGGCTGTGCTGGGGGGAAGGGAAGCCCAGACGTGGCCCCCAAGCTTTTCTCAGCACTAGTTTGTCGCTGTATCTCTAAGTCCCCCGATGGACATCACATCCCCTCCCTCCTGCTCCTCTGACCCACCTAGCTGAGGGTCAGGCCCACACTTCCTCTCTGCCCCCCATGCTGCCCCTCTCCGTGGCACTTGAAGCCAGATGCCTGTGCAGAGCTAAATAGAACACAACCCGACTCCATGCCTAGAGCACCAGGGGAAGCCAAGTGCGGGATAAATCAGGAATGTCTCTTGCAAAAAAACCAACTACTACTAATACCACTACTACTTCCTCTTCAAAATGTTTCAACTCAATTTTCTGGGCTTTGCCCCCCCAAAACACGTGGAAACAAAACAAAACTTTTCATCTCACATGGCACTTTTTAAGTTGGCTCCGATTTCAGATTCCTAGGGCAGGAGAAGAACTCCTTCCTCACCTATTTTGACCTCTTCCCAAGAGGAAAAAAAGAGAGAGAAAGGGGGAAACCCCCAACTATCTTGAAAATCAGGGACAGAACCTTTGAGAGACTTAATAAAAACTTCCTGTTTCATTTCTGATTTTGCCCCCAAATCGAACAGATTTTGCAAAAACATTTTGATTTGCAACAAAATTATTTTTCATCAAGAACAAAAAAGGGGTAGACCTAAATCTCTCCACCAGCTCTTCTAACGGCCTCGAGACAGGGGACTGTCAGCCTCTTTCTTCCTGGTTCCTCTTTGTCCTCTGCTCCGGAGTCTAACTGTATCCGGACGCAAGAGAGGCACGTAGGACACAGCAGGGACTGATCACAGCCATGTGTGCTAAGATGCAATTGACAAGGGGACGGAATTATCTCAGCCCACTCAACTGGGTGGGCATGTCAGGTTTTCATAGATCCATAGGCCTTAAGGCCAGGAGGGGCCATTAACTCATCTAATCTGACCCGCACATCACAGGCCTGCAAACTCCTCCCAGTTCCCTATGCACTGAAGTTGAACCCAGTAACTGGGGTCTGGTTGATGCCCCCCTTCCAGAAAGGCACCCCACTGGATCTCCAGACCCCAGAAGAGGGGGCGCCCACCACTGGCCCTGGGGATCTTGTTCCCCGAGGTCAGTCACCCGGCCTGTTCAGAACGTGAGCCTGTGGGCCCTGGCTCTCAGCCAGTCCAGCTGGCCTCTAAAAGCATGAGCCTGGGTTCAAATTTGTAGGACTTCACCGTCTAGGTGCCCGTTCTTGTTCCGCTTCCCCCTGGGTGTCTGATGTTTTCTCCCCAGGCAGGTAGCCCCACCGAGTCACCTGTCTGGTCGGTTCTGAGAAACTAAGCAGCCGGGTGCCTGGCATTTCCTTCAGTCCTTGGGACTCCTGGCTCCACCCGCTCCCCTTCATTGGCAACCCAGGCACTGAGCGAGGGTCCAAGAGCTCTCTCACGGCGCTGTCGTCCCCACTGCCCAGCTCACGCCAGCCCCTTTGGCTGCAGCTTCCCCCGTTGGGTCTCTTGTCCAGAGGGCAGAGGGGCTGCCCTTCCCCCCACACACCCCACTCTGCTCCCTCCATGCCGGGCCAGCCAGGAGCCCCCCATCAGCAGCCTCCAATCTCAGCCCCCCAGCGCTGGTCAGTTCCCTCCCGGCGCTAGTGAAGCAGGAAAACCCATCAAACGCGCCCCAGCTAATCCGGCCGGGAAGGGGCCGGACTTTCGCGAGCCGGGGACCCCCCCCAGGCAGACCTCCCCGGGTCCCGAGCCCACAGCCGGAGGGAGCAGATCCAAGAACCGGGCACTTTGGGGTCCAGCCGCCAGCACCGCAGTTCGCGTCTCGCAGCGCGCCCGGGCTGCAGCCGCCGCTCTGGGAACAGGGGCTCCCGGCGCGGGGCAGGCGGGGGGGCGCCCGGGAGGGGGGCGGGCAGGGGGCTGGGTCGCACTCACTGTGTCTCCCGCCGCTGGCCGGCCGGCAGATCCGAGCTGCCCTTAACTAGGAAGCAAATGAAACTTACACATTCCCCCCCCCCCCCCATTGATCTGTTCCCGAGCCGCTCCTCCAGCCGGCGGGGGGAGGGCCCCGCGGGCCCTGCTGGGAGCTGTAGTCCCGGGGCCCCCCCAAAGTGGCAGCTGCAGGAGCCACTTTGGCACGGGCGCGGGACTACATTTCCCAGGGAGCCGCTGCGCGCAGCCCCCGCGCCTCCGAATATGGCCTGGGAGGCTTTGCCGAAAAGCCACGAGGGCTGGGAGCTGGCAGGGCTGAGATGGGGCCCTCCCCCAGCCGCAGCCGGACTTGGATCCCCTTTGCACTGGGGCAAAACAGCCCCCTTGGTGCAGAGCTGCCCCGGCCCCCGCCTGTGGGTACATCTGGGCAAGGGGGCATCAAGGCCGGGTTCAGGGTAGCCTGCACTCCAGGCCCAGTTATCCAGGGACCTGCTGTTTAGGTGCCTACGGGCAGGTCGCACACGGCCGCCCCCAGCGGGACACCGCCACTTTTCCCCGCGCCCTGCTGAACGGGGCCCTGACGGGGCATCGAGAGCCCTTTGGAAAAACCCTGGACCATGCACCACCAGACATGAGAATGCCACACACACACCCGTCCAAGCCACGAGCACGCGGCCCTCCCCCGGCACCGCACCGGGGGCAGCCCGCCGGTGAGAGAGGCCTGGGCAGACGGAGATCAGACTCCATCCTCGGCAGCGCTCCGGCGGGTCCCGTCCCTGCGTGGCATTCTAAACCGCGGTGCTTTGCACTCCTAAGGTGTCCTGTCGAGGAACCATCATCAAATGTCCCCAGTGCTCTTCATGAGCGGCTGTCCCCATACGGATAAGGAATTCTGGAGCCCCAGATAGACGGGGAAACAGCTCGTGAGTTGCTGGAAAGCGGCGTCTCTGGGGAGGGTGCGGCAGCTCACAGGAACGTGGCAGGACAGGGAGCAGCGTAATGTTAGACGCCATGTAAACGGCAGAGGTGGAAAGCACCAGGGAGAGCCCCTCCTCTCTCAGAATCAGACCCTGGGATCACCATGTTCCTATAAGCTCACAAACATTTACCTCCCCCCCTCATCCCCCTTCTGTTCTGAAATTTGATTTGTCCTTTTCATATGTGTTCATTTTTTTGATTGTATCCTTTGGTATATATGGTTATGCCAATTTTCTTCCACTATTTGATCTGAGGAAGTGGGTCTGGCCCACAAAAGCTCATCATCTAATAAACCATCTTGTTAGTCTTTAAAGTGCTGCATAGTCCTGTTTTTTGTTTCAGCTACACCAGACTAACACGGCTACATTTCTATCAGCTCCTTCCATAGTCACCCCATAGAGGTCCTAGGCCTGAGGCTGCTTAGCACACCAGCAAGGGTGGGAGTCTGGCCACAGGGGCAGCGTGGGAGGTGGGGGGAGGGAGATACATAGAGATGCCTCAGTTCAGCGGTTCTCAAAGGCTACGTCTAGACTGCAAGCCTCTTTCGAAAGAGGCTTTTTCAAAAGTATCTTTCGAAAAAGCCTCTTTCCAAAAAGAGCATCTAGACTGCAAGCAGTACTTTCGAAAAAGCGAGCTGCTTTTTCGAAAGAGAGGACCCAGGCAGTCTGGACGCTCTCTTTCGAAAAAGCCCAGTTTGCATTCAGGAACGCCTTTTTTCAAAAAACGGGATTCTTCCTCGTGAAATTAGGTTTTCCGCCGTTGAAAGAAAAGCCACGTTCTTTCAATTTAATTTTGAAAGAACGCAGCTGTAGTCTAGATGCAGGAGAAGTTTTTTTGAAAAAAGGCTACTTTTTTCAAAAAAAACCTTGAGTCTGGACACAGCCAAAGTGTGGTCCGTGGACCACTAGTGGTCCATGACTGTGTTGCAGGTGGGCCACGGGCTCAGGGCTTAGCTCCCTTCCCCCCAGCAGTGGGGAGTCTGCACGGGCCTCATGTGTCCAGCCCCACACGTCCCCCCTTGAGAGAGTGGCTTCCTGCTGTGGGGAGGGGAGAGCTCTGATGGTCACAGTCCAGATCCAGCTGTGGGGGAGAGGGGGAGGAAGAGACTCCACATGCTGCAGCTCTCCTTTTCCCTAGCTGGGGAAATGGCAGCACAGGAAACTCACCGGGAGGCTTTCCCTGCTGCTCCCATTGGCCAGAAACCTGGTCAGATCCCCCCCTCCCCCCAGCCCACTCCTGCACCCTACCTCCCACCCGGTCCTGCACCCATTTGCCATTATGGGTGGTTGGCTGGTGGGCCGTGGAAAGGTTTGCGTTGAGCAGGGTTGTCCGCAGGCCACAACATTTGAGACCCACTGGTTTATGTGCAAATCATGCTCAACTCTCAGCAAGGGCGCCATTTATGCAGAGCTGGCGGGGGTGGGTCTGTAGCCTCCCCTAACATTTGAGCCCCTGGATGTCATAGCTGAGTCTGCTTAAAGCGCATGCCCTGGCTCCAAAGGCGGCTCTTACCTGCAGCAGGGCTAGTGCTCCTCCCAGCTTTGCCTTTGGGGCAGGGAGCTTGTTTATAAACAGAGGAAGGCAGCTCAAGATAACAAAGGGCTTGTCATTCAAGGAACTGAAGGATCGTTAGGTGATTATGGAAATATTGCCAGGTGCTCCACTTAAAGATAGGGGGGGAAGAGTAGGAACAAAGAGTGTTGTTCTTCAGAGGTCTGCATTTGAACCACTGCTGCTCAATTTATTCATAAATGTTCCTGCGAAAAGGGGAAACAATGAAGCAGCAAAATCTGCAGAGGATACAAAATGACTCAGAATAGTTAAGTCCAAACCTGACTGCAAAGAGTTACAAAGGGATCTCACAAAACTGGGGGACTGGGCCATACAAGGGCAGATGGAATTCAGTGCTGATACATGCAAAGTAATGCACATGGAAAAATATAATCCCCGCTATAGATACAAAAATGGTGGGGTCTAAAATAGCTGTTACCACTCAAGAAAAGAGATCTTGTGGATAGTTCCCTGAAAATATCTGCTCAATGTGCAGTGGCAGTCTAAAAAGCTAACAGAATATTGGGAGTCATTAGGAAAGGAACAGACAATAAGACAGGAAATAGCATATTGCCTCTGTATAAAGTCATAGTACGCCCACATCTTGGAATACTGCATGCAGATCTGGTCACTCCATCTAAAAAAAGATACACTGGATCTGGAAAAGGTACAGAAAGGGCAACAGAAATAGTCAGGGGGGAAGAACAGCTTTACTATGAGACGAGATTAACATGACTGAGACGTTTTAGCTTGGAAAAGAAATGACTAATGAGTGGGAGGATATGTTAGAGGTCTAGAAAATCATGAATGGTGTTGAAAAATAGCATAAGGAAATGTTATTTACTCCTTCACGAACGTAACATGAGAACGTCACCCGATGAAATTTCTAGGCAGCAGATTGAAAACAAACAACATAAATTATTTCTTCATGGTCAACCTGTGGAACTCTTTGCCAGAGGATGGTGGAACGGTCCAAACCATAACAAGGTTCCAATAAGAACAAAATAAGTTCGAAGAGGATCAGTCCATCACTGGCTACTAGCCATGACGGGCAAGGATAGCGTCCCTAGCCTGTTTGCCGGAAGTTGGGAATAGGCAACAGGGAATGGATCATTTGATGACTGCCTCTTCTGTGCATGCCTAGTAAAGCATCTGTCACTAGCCACTGTTGGAAGACAGGATACTGGGCTAGATGGACCATTAGTCTGACCTAGTCTGGCTATTCTGATGTTCTTATTAGAGCCCAATTATATCTGCACCCAGTTGTAACCCACTAGACCCCCACTTCTCTTCCAGAGCTGAGAAAAAGTCCAGGATTCCTGACAGTGTCTCTCTCCACAGAGTTAGGAACCAAGTAAGAATATATATTAAAATGTAAGACTAGCCAGTGTCCCTTCAGTGACTTGACACAAGATGGCAGACTATGTGAGCATTGGAGCTGAGTAGGTCTAATATTTATTTAATTTTCTTTCTTTTATATAGGCATGAGATACCTACATAACTAATCGCTAAGTTATCTGCCAAAAAACTAGAGTTTTCCGGTGCCTTAGTAATCTCTGGAAAGAAGTGATGTGTGAGGGGGAGGGTGGACGTGGTTTGCCTCCCCTCCCCCAAATTTCTCTTTAACTGGTACTGAGCATGCTCAGTAACTGCTGAAACTGCTGTCCTCAGTCTACCCCCCATGCTCTCATCCTTCCCCCACCAGGGCATGCACAGGTACTCCCCACCCCCCGTCTGAAATGGTGCCCCTGACTCTCAGACCAGCCCCACTCGGCCAGGGGGGATCTAGGCCTGGGGACTTCTGGAATTTAATTGTAAGCAGCTGCCATCCACAGCAGTCCCTGCAAAGACAAGTGACAAAGGTGCTCAGCCAGCAAGTGCGCGCACACACACGCGCATGCACGCACGCACACAGAGGGACTAGCCATGAGGGCTCACATACATGGACTGGAGACCCAGCTGCTTCCTTCTGCTGGAAAGTTAGTTTGGAAAAAAGAAGATTAAGGGGGGACATGATAGCGGTTTTCAAATATCTAAAAGGGTGTCACAAGGAGGAAGGAGAAAATTTGTTCCTCTTGGTTTCTGAGGACAGGACAAGGAGTAATGGCCTTAAAGTGCAGCAGGGGAGGTTTAGATTGGACATTAGGAAAAAATTCCTAACTGTCAGGGTGGTCAAATATTGGAATAAATTGCCAAGGGAGGTGGTGGAATCTCCCTCTCTGGAGATATTTAAGAACAGGTTAGATAGACATCTGTCAGGGATGGTGTAGACGGAGCTTGGTCCTGCCTTGAGGGTGGGGGGCTGGACTCGATGACCTCTCGAGGTCCCTTCCAGTCCTATGATTCTATGATTCTATGGAGCATCCTGCCCCCTCACTGAATCGCAGCACCAGGGTCTGGCTCCGGGGAAACCCTTCCTGGGGATCCACGCACCCCAAAACCCTCCCAGCACCGAGGAGAGGGGATGACAGCAGTGGTCAGCAGGGACGGCACCGCCGCTGGCACATGGAGAGGCGCTGCGGAGGAGAAGGGTCTCTCACCAGGTCGGTGGGAAGGGATGGAGACCAGCTGGGCCGGCAGAGGGAGCAGACACAGTCTAGGGCTGGGGAATGGGGCTGAAGACACTACTGAGCTGGATCCTGGCAGGAGCTGGGAGCCGGGAGCCAGGAGCCAGGTGTGGGAACCTGTCCATCTGTCTGTCCCTCCCCAGGCTGAACCCTGGAGAGCAGAGATGGGAGTCCCCGCCAGCCAGTAAAGGAAGCGGGAAAGCCCAGCCAGAGCGAGCTGGAGGTGCTCTAAAGAGAGAACATCACACGGGGCGACAGGCCACGGTGCCCACGTGGGAGATGCTCCTACTGGTGCCCGGGGATGGGCTGGCAGGTCACTTGCTCAGACAGACTCCCCATTGCTGGGAGAGGTGCCAAACTCTGTCCAGGGAGCGCAGCGAGCTTTGGGCTCCTATGGCTGCAGCCATGCAAGCTCGTGTTACTGACAAACCTCAGGAATGCCCCCCCCCCCACTGCTTTTCCCCCCTCCGAGCCCTGCAGAGGGGCAGAGCAGCAATCGAGCAGCAGAAAGGAGGTTTTGGGGGTTCACAGCCCCGCCTTGGTCCTTGCTGGGAAGGAGCCAGGGGGCCTGGCTCTGCAAGGAAACAGGCTGTGAGACACAGGGGCTGCTGGAGCTGCCTAACCCTGGCCTGTGGGGGAGGAGGCCGACCCAGTTCCAGGCCTGAATGGGACTGGGAAGGTGGAGGGAGCGGGCCTGTGGAGGAAGGCCGGCCTGCCTGGGTTTTACACAGGCTCTGGGTACAGGGAAATGCAGGGAAGGAGCCTCGCTGGAGCAGAAGGTGAGGTGGGGGGAAGAGCCGGGAAAAGGCTGGGTGTGCTAACAACCACCCCGGCTCTGCGCTTCCGGGGGATGGAGCCGCCCACAGACCAGGGGCAAAGGTTTACCTGGCACCCCAGGTGCCAAGCCCGCTTGGGTATCACCAGGGTAGCTGCCGCCAAAGGCCCAGCCTGAGCCCGCACCGGGGAGACGACGGGCAGGACGACGGGGCGTGGGGCTGCCAAAGAGCATCCAGCCTCCCCTGAAAGAAGGGGCCATGGCTGAGCATCACTATGGTTACGGGGAGCCATGCACACAGCACGGCCACCGCGCGGCTGGCATGCCCCACAGCCGGGGGGGCGGCTGTCACGACACCGCGGGCCGGAGAGAGGTACGATGAGGAGGTGCCCGGTGGTGCCAAGCCGGCTTGGGCCCCTTCCTCTCCTGAGCCTGGGCAAGGGGGCTTAGGGCTTTGCCATCGCGGAGACTCGGGCCCAGCGCCTCATTCGGCAGCACAGACAGGGCCTGGTGTGTGGCAGAAGCTCCTGCCGGGCTCCCGTCCAGCTGCGTCTGGACTGCGCTGCCATCCCCGGGCATGAGTGTGGTGGGAAAAGCCCCCTCGCCGAGGGGCTCAGCTCCTAGGCTGGGGCCAGGCTCAGAGGGAAGGGGGCTGGTGCTTGTGAGGAATCGCGACTGGCGCGGCCCCACCGCATCCACTCTCCAGGGCTGTCAATGTGGCACCTGCCGCCTCCAGCCCTGGCCATTATGGGCCCCCCTCTGGCAGGGCTGTTATCCCCACTGTGACAGCGCACAGGGGGCCCTCCGATCCTGCAACCAGAACAGACTCCGCCAGCCCGTAGAACAGAGGGGTTTATTGTTTCTCCAGGGTACAGCACCGCATAGACGTGGTGTGGTTACAGGAGTCAGGGCCAGGATGCCTCAGCCCCCTTGGCTTAGGGGGTCCATCCCCCCCTCAACCCTCAGCTTAGTCTGTTCCCTTTACATTTCCCAGCCAGAAACTGCCCAGCTCCCAGACCCTGCCCCCCAGCCAGGTGGTGGTCTCCACCTCCCTTTCTTTGTCTCTCCCCCTGGGAAGAGCTTTGCTAACGGCTCAGGCTGGGCCAATCCACATGTGGGTGAGTCAGTGGGATGGGAGCAGACAGCACCCCCACTACATCACACCCACTCAACAGCTGGGTTAAGGGACTCACCCGTGGTCACACAGGGCATCAGTGGCACAGAGGGAAACTGAACCCTAAAGTCCTGTCACACCAGAGCACCGGAGCTAGCCTATTGCCCCCCCCCAAGCAGGAATATCCCCCCCACAACACAAAAACCAAATGTGGGGGCCCCATGAGCTGCTCAGGGCCCTGCACGATTGCTGAGCCGGCTCATGCCGCCTCCCCAGCCAGCTTAGGGACAGAACAGGCTGGCACCTGCCAGGCCAGAATCCACCCAAGGCTGGTTGGTTTCAGCTCCTGCAGGCAGGGCTGAATTCCTGCAGCGCCTTTGCTCAGGCAGGCCGGGCTGCCCGACCAGCCTGCGATGCTCAAACCTCCACGTGGGGGCAGCCACAGGCCAGAGATGTGCAAAGATCAGGCAGGCGGGAGGGCGGATAAATCCACTGGGAAGTTGCCAAGTTTCCAGAGGTCAGCTGAGGGGGGAAGCTGGCTAAGGCTCCCGCGTGGCACCCTGTGGCCAGCCCTGGCAACTCCTCCTTCCCGAACAAAGCCATCGGCGCGCTTCCTGGCACCATTTCAGTGCCAACTCCAGCTGCCCTTGGGCTAGCGCCTCCCGCCCCTGCCCTCTCGCGGCGGCAAGCGCAGCATCAGGGGAGGGCAGGATGGTGCCAGCCCCACACCAGGCACCAGCCTGCCCCAGAATTATCCACCAAGGGGGAGAGAGCGTAGGCACCAGCTGGGGAGACCAGCAAAGGACCCTGCCTCTTCTTCACTGTTCCCTCCTGTCCGGCTGCCTCCCCTCCCCTCTCATGCTGAGTGCGCCAGCCCGGCCTGGCGATCTGCTGCCCATAGAGGGGCCCAGCTTGTCAGGATTTCACAAGCTGGCAGCCTCCGGGCATCCTCAGCTCCCAGGCACTCGGCTTCCCAACCCGGCCCAGCGGAGACCGGAGCTGCAGCGCACCGACTGCACCAGGAACAAACCCCGCACTGGGTTTAGACTAAGGGCTGGGCCTTCGGCGTTTGGGGTCCCGTCCCAGCTGAGAAGAGGGGCCTGGGACTGAGGACCGTGGGGTTAGCCCAGGGCAGGGAGGGCAGGTCGGCTAGTGGCTGGGAAAGGGAACAAAGGGGTGGGACGCTCGAGTCCTGGCTGCACCCTGGCCCACGTGGGATCCAGGCACCCCTTGGCCTGGCCCTGCCTGAGCCACGATTCGGCGGCAGGCTTCCACCTCGGGCTGGGGGTGCACAGCCAGCAGGGCCTGACCTGCTGCACCACCCGAGCTTTGCTTTCCAGCTGCCCCACAGAAACGCACAGCTCGGAGGGGGGGGGGGGGGCGGCGCCTGGTTTCCCTGCCCCTCAGCTGCCTTTAGCAAGCCAGCCGGAGTTGGGTCCTTTGCTGGTCCCGGGAAACGACGAGGCCTGATCCCTGTGGTGCAGCCGAGCTGGGCTGCCCTCCAGTGCCACGTTCACACCCCAATACACACCGGCACAAGGCCGGGCTGCTGGCCTGGCTCCACTCCACCCAGTCAGGCAGGTTCCCATCGCAGCTGGCCCATGCTAGTCCAGCTGCCAGAGCAGGGGAAGCAGTGGTAGGCCCTTTCCTGTACCTAGGCCCCCCCTGTGCCCGGCAGGGCTGCCACCTTTAGGCCAGCAGGATGCTCTGGACGCTGCCAGGACATAGAACAGGGGTTTCCCCTCCCAGCCCTCCTCAATGGGACCCTCCCCGTAAGCACCACTCAACGGGATCGATTCTCAGAACAGCTACCCCCTCCCCGCCTGCTGAGCCCTGAGCCAGACCCCTCCTGTAGCCCCCTTCCTGCCTCTCCCCCCGTGGTCCCAGGCAGAAACAGCATCACTCCACCAGAGCGGACCCCCAGATCAGAGAACTTTAACAGCCCCCCCCCCACCCTAAAGAGCAGCTCTGCCTCCCTTCTCCAGCCCCACAACCCAGGGCCGTGCTAGGTTGCCATGGGGAGTTCGGTAAGAGATGACGCCGGGCTCTCGGAAGGGGCAGCACCATGGGAGCTGGGCCCCTCTTCCGTCCCATCACCCCCCGGCGCAGCGCCAGGCTCTGCCCAGTGGCCCCACGATGGAGACCCAGGGCTCTTCCCTCACGGCAGCTGCCACAGGGACGTGGACAGCAATGTGGCGTGAGGGGGCTGTGGGAGATAAGGCAGCCCCCCCCCCCCCATCTTCTGGGCTATTATCAAAACGCTGCCCCACCCAAGTGCTGCACGAGATTGCAGCCAGGGGCTGGAGGAGGGCAGGGAAATCCACCCTCCGTCCCACACGGGCTGCAGGGAAATCCCCCATCATAGCAGAGCCTGTGAAGGCCTCTATGACCCCCCCCCCCCCCGCCGGGGCCATGCCAGGCAAAGGGCCAGGCTGGAGCCAGCCCCCGCCCATCCTGCCAGAACAGACGGGCATTCTCGTCTCAGCAAAGCTGCTTCCCTTTGTAATTAATAGCAGCAAAGGCCCTTTGATGCTGGGAGCTGGCGGAGCCTGGGTAGAGTCCAGAACAAGGGGGTGGGGGTGGGGAGGAGGAGAGAGATACCCAAGCACTGGTGCCTGCTGGGATAGCCTCTCTCAGCCTGGGGAGGGGTGGCAGGCGCCAGCTCCGGGCTCAGGCAATGGTAACGGACCCAGGCATCCTGCAGGCCAGGCTCCTGTTTAGCCACGAGGAATGTGGGAACTCAGGCTGGCAGCCCCTGGGCTACACACGAGCCCCCCTCCCTCTTCGTGCTGTTTCATCTCATTGTCCCGTCCCCCTCGTGGGGGCACCACAACGCGCCAGGCAGGACTGGTGGCTACTTCCTTCCCTGCTGCCTTTGATCGCAGCTTGAGCCTGCGAACGGCGCCCACAGGGCTGGGAGCAAGCTGGGGGGAGGATGGGAGGGAAGAGAAGATGAGGGGGAGCTGTGAAATGAGCCCCTTTCGCTGCCTATTCCCCCCACCTCCTGGGCCCGGTCTTGGGCTGCAGCGCAGCAGACACACGTGCAGAAGCTGGTGCCAGGACCGGCTTGGGCCCCCGCCCCCCAACCTGGGGCCAGCAGTTGTGCTGAACACCCCTCCCCCACCCATCTCCACGTAGCAGCTGGGTGGGGCTGCTACAGCCTCCCTACCCCCCACAGCAGGGCCAGGGTAGCAGGGGGGCTGCGGGCTGGTGGGGCACAGCCGGTCTTCACCAAGGACTAAGAACAGGTGCAGCTGGGAAGCACATTGCTCATCGACGCTCCTGGGGGAGGCTGGGCAGGACGCCCCTTGGGAGACAGGCTGCGGGGTGCAGGCCGGGATTCGCCATGCCCTATTACACACTGTTTCAAGGCTGCCACTGGGGGGCGGCCGAGGGACAGCTGTCCCTCAGCCTGGTGATTTAAAAGGCCCCAGGGCAATAAACCATTAGCGCAGCAGCCAGCGTACTGGGCCTTTAAATCACCGCTGGAGTCCCATGCAGCATTGAGAGCTGGCTGACCCTAGCTCCGCCCCTTCCACCTGAGGACCCGCCCTTCCAGCAGGCCCAGTGCTGAGACTCTCCCTCCCCAAATTGCACAGGACCCAATGATGTCTGTCACCAGCCCTGCTCAGTTTACCAAACACAGGAGGGCACAAGGGCCTGGCAGACACCCCCCCGCCAGCCTGGGCCTGGCTCAGGTGCAGCCCTGCACCGTGAAAGCCCAACCCAACAGTGCCCTCTTCCCCCGTGGACTACCCTGCCTTGACAATAAATGGCGATTTCTGCCTTGTCCAAAGTACGGATCTCTAAAAAGCAAAACCCCGGCCTGGCTCAAGCCTGGTGCACATAAGCACGCAGGCAAGGTCGAGGGAGAGACCGAAAGGCAGGAATGTTTTGCATAACACTGCAGATTAAGTGTGGTCCACAAGACCATGTCAAGAACACACGACAAGCAGCCTTGTACAGCTACTTCGGCTTCTGATCAGCAAAAACTACGGATGCAGCCGTACAACCGGGAACCACGCCTACAGCAGCAACATCCTAAGTAGGATAGACTTTCATGGAGGTTAGGTCCATAAAAGGCTACTAGCCAGGGGATAAAATGGTGTCCCTGGCCTCTGTTTGTCAGAGGCTGGAGAGGGATGGCAGGAGACAAATCGCTTGATCATTGTCTTTGGTCCTCCCTCTCTGGGGCACCTGGTGCTGGCCACTGTTGGCAGACGGGATACTGAGCTAGAGGGACCTTTGGTCTGACCCAGTACGGCCGGTCTTATGTAAATAGGGCATTGGGCATTTTACGTATCCTACACAATCCATGATCAATTGGTAACTTTGTAGAATGACCACATCTCGCTTTGCTATAAAATGGGCTTAGTAAGAACCACCGATTAATGCACAGGTCCTGCTCGCTGGAACTAGAAGTAAATCGGTTCTTCGCACAGTGACCCAGGGCGTGGCGGCCCGAAGCGTAGAAAAGGAACCACAACCTCCTTCCTGGCACCATGCAGACGAAGTGTAAATGAACCAGGCTCCATTCTAGTAGATCTATTAATTGCTTTTGCATTGCTTGGCGCTGTATTAATTGCTTTAGAATAGAGCGTATTTAAGGTAAAATTGTAGAGTCATTTTTTTAAGGCTTGTAAAACTTAAACAACTGTATTAACTGCTTAAAGTTTGCAATCACTATGAAAGTGGTGAAGTAGCTCTGCAGTGTCCTGGTTTCCCTTGGATCTAAAATAAATCGAACCACACGACACTCCGCCAGAGCACAACAGCTGGGGACAGATCTGCTCTGGGGTGGTTTATGCCAACCTGGCAAGAGATTTCACCCAGACAACGGGCAGGGGCAGAGCCTGGCAGCCCTCGCCCACAGCCGTGCAGCAGGAGGAGTGAGGCAGGGATCACGAGCTGCGCTCGCTGCTCAAATACACCCTGACGGCCACCTCTTCTCACCCCGCCAGCCCCCGGGACCAGGGCAGGGGGGGAGGCTGCCCAGGGCCACTCCTAGCCTCCCCCACCCCATAGAGGCAGGGAACTCCCCATGGAGAGAGAGCCCCAGCTCAGCAACAGGAAGGGAGTTTAAAATGTGCAGCCAGCAGACGCTGGGGGTGGGGGGGGGGGGGGGGAGCATGGGGGTGGTGCTTCCATGCCTCTGGAAAGGCTGGGGATGGGGCTACCCTCCCCCACCAGGACCCCACACCAGCCCTTCCTCCGGCTGGCCCCACACTGCCAAGAGTGCACCATGCGAGACTCCAGCTGTCCCCATGGTCACAGTAGCAGTGAATGGGAGCCCCAGGCCCTTTTGAATCACCAGGCCTTGCCCTCCCCCCCCCCGTGGCAGGCCTGTCTCTGGACTGGGCAGCCCCCTGTCTCTCCAGCTTCTCCGCTGGCTTGGGAGGCGATGGCGAAGTGCCCCGGAAGAGGGCATGGATCCCAGCCGTGCCTAGAGCCACGGCCCACTCCCTGCTCTTAGGCCCGGATGGGTTTTTCCCACGGCCAGAGGGGGGAGACTCGCGCAGGAGCCGTGGGATGGAGAGTCCACGACAGTGTCGCAAGAGGAAACATGGCTGTGAAACCTCCACCATGAGCAGGGCGGGAGGGGCCAAGCATAGAATCCCAGGGTGGAAAGAGACCTCTGGAGTCATCGGGTCCAGCCCCCTGCCGACCGACCCAACTATAGCAACCAATGCTTGGACTTGCTGGACGTCCAGCTGCCCACGTCCCTGAGGATCACTCCCAAACGGGGAGCTGGAAAGGGAACCCCCCCCTCCTGCATCTGGGCACTTGGCTCTCTCGCGCCTAATCCCAGCGCCAGCTGGTGCCAACTCCCTGCCATCCAGCTAACGACGTTCACAGTCGGCGAGCGGCCAGGGCGCTGCTCCATTTGTCACTCTGCCTGTTGCTCATTTCAGTCCCCCGGCACGGTTCTGCCGAGCCCCCGAGCAGCACCTTCGCCCTGGCAGCGTGTCAGCTGGGAGCGTTTCCTCTCGCCGCCTGTCCCCCGGACCACAGCCACGCGCTTCTCAACGCAGGTTCCCGCAGCTCCGGCCCGCTTCCCTCCTATCGATCGAGGAAGCAGGCGCTGGAAACAAGCACGTTATCCACTCCCAGCACTGGTCACACGGGCCGCGAGGCCACGGGGATGAGATGCCGCCAATGCTGCCTAATGAACAAGCATCTTAATTAAGGGACTTCTATCTCCTCACTTCCTAATAAGCGGAAGAGGCGCGCGTGACAGGCAGCGGGCTAATGATGGAGCAGAGAATTACAGGGAGAGAGGCAGCACGGGCCAAGCAACTATGCAGCATTGCAGCCATTTCCAATATTTTGGCCTTGGAAAGGGTTCAGAAAAGGGCAACTAAAATGATTAGGGGTTTGGAACGGGTCCCATATGAAGAGAGGCTGAAGCGACTGGGACTTTTCAGTTTAGAGAAGAGGAGACTGAGGGGGGGGGGGGGGGGGGGATATGATAGAGGTCTATAAAATCAGCAGTGGTGTGGAGAGGGTGCATAAAGAAAAGTTATTTATTAGTTCCCATAATAGAAGAACTAGGACACAAAATGAAATTAGTGGGTAGGTGGTTTAAAACTAATACAAAAGTTCTTCACACAACGTGTAGTCAACCTGTGGAACTCCTTGCCAGAGGAGGCTGTGAAGGCTAGGACTAGAACAGAGTTTAAAGAGAAGCTAGATAATTTCATGGAGGTTAGGTCCATAAAAGGCTATTAGCCAGGGGATAGAAATGGTGTCCCTGGCCTCTGTTTGTCAGAAGCTGGAGATGGATGGCACGAGGCAAACTGCTTGATCGTTGTCTTCAGTCCACCCCTCTGGGGCACCTGGTGCTGGCCACTGTCGGCAGACAGGCTACTGGGCTAGATGGACCTTTGGTCTGACCCAGTACGGCCGTTCTTATGTTCTTATGCCACACGCACCACCAAGGGTACAGACTCTTCTCCGCTCCCCGTGTGAAGCTTTAGTTCAAACCTCCCCCAGCACCCTCCTTTCCAAACCAATACCCAAGGCGCCAACGCAACAGAACCAGCTCACTGCAGCACAGGGTTAGGGGTGTTTTATTCTTTGCTTTGGTCTATACAAAAAAAAAAAAAAAAACCCTCACAGAAATAATAAAATCTTCAGTTCCTGAACCACATTCCAAGAAGATCCATCCCTTCCCGACGGAAGCAGTAAGCCATCGGCTCTAGAGCCGCTTTAAAAATGCATGAAGAGAAGGGGGGAGGGAAGCACGCCACTCACCAGAAAGGAGACCGGATAAATTGTGCAACAGTCGGATCAATACAAGGACAGTTCCTAGTGGTTAGAGTCACTCCTCTATCGGAAGGACAGTTCACTGAAATTCTGCTCACCCGTTTGATGGGAAAGAATAAAGCTATTGTCACGGCCTTTGGGTTAGGACAAAGATCCAAGGAGAAACACAGCACCCTTTGTTTTCTGCAAACTCACTGGATTCGCTAGTTTTAATTTAAAAGTCCGGAGAAAGCAAAAAAGCTCATTGGAAAGTGTGAAGAGTATTATTCTTTTCGGAACACTGAACACAGAACAGGAAGTGGGAAGTTAAAAAGCTTGAACGTAAGATCAGACAGCAAAAGCCATTTGCACCGTATTAAAAAATAAAAGAAATATATATTTATAGAAAAGGCTGTTACTGGTACGCCAACCGAGTTGGAGAATGACGCGAGGGGGTGGGGGTCTGCGTGTTTTAAAGCTTCGGAAACAGGATTTTGGCTTGGCTGGAGGGCGTTTGAAGCAATCTCGGGAAGAAAGGGCCTTTCTCGCAGACCCCCAGCAAGAGAGAAATAAAAATAAAACATCTAAAAATAAAGCCTCTGGTGGGAATGGAAAAGTTTGTCGTCTCAGGCACTTCTGTCTCCCAAGTCCCTCTCGCCCGCGTTCAGCCTTGGAGCCATCCTCTGCTGGCTGGAGAACACACCTGCGGAAGGGAGGACGGCGTCAGACCGCGGCGTACCACGGGGCCTCTTGGTGACAAGGTCTATCAGGGTGGGGCTTGTTTCGAGGGCTTGGGAAACGCCAGGTTCTTTGGAGCTAGCTCGGCGGAGGCAGAAGGTGCGTTGAAGGGGCAGTCCTGGGCTAGTCTAGTTCAGCCACCGACCTGCTCCCCACTGCCCCCACCCCTCGTCTTGCGGCACAGCAGGCTGCTGTCTCATGGCTCCCACGCCGCTGTTCCCTTGTGACAACAGAGGAGAGGAAGCGAACTCACGGGGCTGTGCCCCCACCTTGGGGAGCGCACAGCTCTTGGTTTAGGTCCTCGGTACCATGCGAGTGCCTGGGGCGGATTGTCCCCAGGCAGCCAGGAATGCTGGTGGGCAGGACGGCCACAGTCACGCACCCCAGGCCTTCCACCCGGCCAGCCACTGGCAAGTGCACTGCGGCTCAGCCAAGCTGCCCCGTCATTGGATCCTGCGGCTGCCCCATGTCCGGGGGGCGTCCCATCCCTGGCTCAGCTACCTCCTTGGCCTTGCGCTCTCCACTTGGCATCTGCTGACCCGCCCAGCCCCCTTCCTGACCCACCTAGTTCCTGGCCTCGTGCCTAGGGCCCTAGACCGATGCCCAGAGGTGGAGGGAGGGGGGAGGATGCGCTCACGGAAAGCGTGGCAGGCCCAAAGCTGTCCACCACCCTGCCCCACAGCACTCAGGCAGGAGCAGGCCGAGGCAGCCACGTCCCCCTACCTCGTGCAGTGCCTGGGGGGCGGGTTAGGCCAGCATGTGGTCGCCGTAGGTCGCTCGGACACCGTCACTGTAGGCATCCATGGGGTAGTCTCCGTCCATGTCCATGTCCATATGGTCCAGGGGAACGTCGCCCGAATACATACGATAGCCAGCATCCAGATCTAGCCACCAGGGGAGAGAGCAGCCGTCAGCCCGCACCCCAGCCACGGAGCTCGCTGGGAGTGAGGGGAGGGGGGGGGCTTCCTGCTCCCAGGCAAGCATCGTAGCCACCCTCCCGGGCACCGAATGCATCAGGGCTGGGGTCCAGCCAGCCAGCCCCACACCCTGCAGAGACCCCACAAGGGGCAGAAAGTTTCTCTGACGCTGGCTCATGCCCCGAGGCAGGAGGAACAAAAGTCACAGCCAGGCTCCCGGCCACACGTGGTCCCAAGGGGGCAGAGAAATCCGGCTCAACGCAGGGCGCATGGCAAGGCCACCCTGCCGGTGCTGGGGCCCGGCGTTCAGTTCCCTGGGCCCGGACGTTAGGAGCCGGCCAGGCAGACGCTCAGAGCCCTCGCGGTTCCGCTGCCGGCCCACGCGAGGTGATGCTGAGGAGCGGGGGCAGAAGGCTACAGCCACCTGAGGGGGGCTTCTGGCAAAGGGCCCGCCGGGGCCCCAGGACACCGGCCCTGCCGGGCTGGGCGCTTTCGGCACTTACCCTCCGGGTAGGGCTCGTTGATGGGGATCATGCTCTGCGCCTAGGGAGAAGGAAAAGCGCACGGGTCACTCGAGGGCGCACAGGAGCAGGACCCCTGAACAGGACCCCTGGCAGCAATGGCTTCTGGGAGGGGGGGTCACACGGCCAGGGCAGCCAATTCCCTCCCCCACCTGCCCCGTGTCCAGCCCAGAGCCGGCTCCTGAGGTGGTGACAGGGCTGAGCCATTTGATGGGCTGGGCCACAGCTCCTGGGGGCCCCACAGTGCCGGGGGACGCTGCACGGGCTGACGGCAGCCCCAGCAGGTCCCTTGGGCCCAGGCTTAAGACGCCTCCAGTGACATGGAGCCACTGTGCCCTCCTTATCCACCGGCCCCCGGGCACGTCGGACCAGCTTCTCAATGGAGCTCGGACCTCTCAACTAACCCCTTCCCTCCAGCCCCCACCGAGGGCCACGCACTCAAGGCTCAAGTTCTTCCCCCTCCAGATGCCTTTCACCACGGGGCCTCCAGAACCCCCCGAGGTGGTGCACAGCCCAGTGGCCTCCCAGACGCCCTGGGTGCAAACCCCCCTGGCGGGCAGGCGGCGGGAGAACCATCTCAGCTCCGGGGGAGCTCCTGTGTCCCTAGGAAGAGCCATGCGCTGACCCTAACCGGGGTCCCCCCTTCCCCCCCGACAGGCACTTACGGCTTCCCAGGCGGCGGGGTCATGCTTGAAGAGCGAGTTGGTGAGCTCCACAGAGACGCGTTTCCGGTAGTCGGGGTTCTTGTCCTCGGAGATGCGGAAGAGCACGGCTGCCGCGTAGGTGGCTGGAGACGTGGGAAGAGGAAAGCTCTACACGCCAGCGCGGGGCAGAGGGAGCCGCGCTGCGCGGGGCAGACGGACAGCGATTCCCGCTCCCCCCCTCCGCAGGGTTGTCACGGTGCCTTCCCGAGAGCTGCCAAGCCCCGGCTTCCTTGGTGCCCGGGCGTCGTTTCACACAGGCAGGCCTGTGGGCCGTCGCCCTCCCGCTGCGCGCCCCCCGCCCCTCGAACGCTGGAGCCAAGTGCGAGAGGCAGTGGAGGGGAGGCACTTTCTGAAGAGTTTTACTGGCCTAGCAGCCCTGTGCATGGCAAAGGGGGCAGAGAGGGGCAGCACAGACAGACCCCACCAGCCGGCAAGGGCGTCCTGACAGTGGCACCAGAGGGGCAGCACAGACAGACCCCACCGGCCGGCGAGGGCCCCCTGGCGGTGGCACCGGAGGGGCAGCACAGACGGACCCCACCGGCCGGCGAGGGCCCCCTGGCGGTGGCACCGGAGGGGCAGCACAGACGGACCCCACCAGCCAGCGAGGGCATCCTGGCCGTGCACGCTGGCTCCGAAGATGGCATGCACCAGCACCCTCTCTCCAGCCGGAGCCGCCCCGGGGGTGTCAGTGCCGCAGGACCGGGGAGGCCGAACGAGCGCGGCCTAGAAGCCGGCACTGCCAAGGCACCGAGCGGCTCACCTGTGCCTTCGTTGCGGGAATGCAGCAGCTCCATCAGCGGCGCAGAGGCCCCCTCGGCATCGATGGCGTCAGCCGCTTCCTTGTCCTGCGCCAGTTCGCACAGCACCCCGGCAGCCACCCGCTGGATGTTCTCCACCGGGGAGTAGAGGAGCTGTCGGGGGCGGGGGGGAGGGGGGGAGAACAGCAGCGTGAGGTGGCGACGGGAGCTTCAGCTTCTCTGGCTGCCACCCCAGGAGCGGCCGACAATCCCTGCAGGGCCTATCAGGCGCCCAGGGCCACCTGCCCGTGGCCGGCTCCCCCGGGCCAGCCACCCCGGAGTCCCTCTCCCCCCCCCGCACTGCAGCCCAACCCCACCTGCACGAAGAGAGGAATGGTGTTGAGTCGGAAGATCTCCATGCGGTTCATGGGGTCCCGGGCCAGGATGTGCAGGGCTCCCGTGCAGCCCTCCACGATCTCCTCCATCTTCACGCCATCCTGCAAAGGCAGCCGCCATCAGCATCGGGCGCAGCACGCGCAGCGCCCTGGGACGGGCGCCATGCATCCGGGGGGGGCATGTGCGCCCAGATCCCCATCCCCACCCCACCGGGCTACAAGGGCTGGCCACAGCTGACAGGTCCTCAGGGGATCACCCAGCAGGGGGCGATATGCACACGGAGGGGTGGGGGAGGGAGGGAGAGAGATCAGGTCTCAGGAGCAGGGAAGGGCAGAGACGGGTTCTGGAGTCGCCGTCGGGACCGTCCAGGACCACAGCCCAGCTATGGCAGCCCCATGCCCACCCCGAGGAGCTGGCAGGTCAATGCCCGGCAGGCATCCGGACCCTGGGAAAGCTTCATTTTCCAGAAGCCAACTGGCCCCACCCGGCCGGCGCTCCCCATGGGCCCTCCGGCCTCGTACCCACCGTGTACGGCTGCTGCGTGCCGGCTGCCACGTGGCGCTGGGCATCCTGGTGAGCCTTCACCAGCAGCTGGACCAGGCGTGGGATCACGGCAGCCTCCTGCAGCGGGGCGTGGTTGGCCGGGCACAGGGCCAGGTTGCGGATCAGACCTATGGTGGCCTAGAAGAGAGGAGGGGGAAGAGGCCGTGGCAGCGGGCACTGGCGGAGGAGGCAGCTCAGGACCCGCCCGCAGGGGGAGGAATTTAATGTGCCGGGGTGGGGGAGGAGGTGTTCACATTCGACCTCCTGTGTCTGGCTGCAGGGCCGGCCGGGCTCCGTGCCTTTCAGAACCAGCCACCCCAGCGTGCTCCTCACCAGCACCAGCTGCTCCCTGCCGGCATCTCCGGCCAGCAGCCCCCTTCCTCCAGGCCGCCCCCTCACAGCAGGTGGTGGCTTTGCAGCCTGCAGCATTTCGAGAAAGGGATCCACCTACCTACCTGGGAGCAGGGCCAATGGAGACCAGCCCCAGCGGCGCCGCAGGGAGCTCAAACCAGCCTGCTCTCCCCCCCCCTCCCCGCACCAGGAACGCATGGGGCTTTCTGGGCACGTGCCCCCCACTCCTGCGGGCACCCCACAGCCCCGCCTGCCGTTTTACCTTGACCAGCGGCCACTGGTTGGGCTGGTTGAGGAGTTTGACGATGGCCGGGATGCCGTAGTTGAGCCGCACCGAGTTCTGGGCCATCTCGGCCTCTGGGTGCCGGCTGGTGAGGTGCCGCAGGGCGCAGACGGCCGGCTCGGTGATGTCCTCCTTGTCGCCCGCCCGCAGGATGGTGTGGATCAGGGCTTCCACCCCGTTGGACTGCGTGACCAGGGTCTTGTTTTTGCTGTTGTTGCAGGTCAGGTTGGAGAGGGTGCCGGTGGCGCAGGTCAGCACGTTGACGTCATCCGAACTCAGCTGGTTGACCAGGATCTTGAGGACGCCGTCCAGGCCCTCCTGGACACGAGCACAGAAGGGACAAGACGTCACCCCCCCATCCTCTGCCCCTGGGGACCTCTCACTGCGGCACAGACCGGCCCGTCTCTTCCGAGTGGGGGGCACAGCTCTGCGGCAGCCCCATACCCTGTCCCCAAACTCTGCCCCCTCCTGCCAGAGCGGCCGGGCGGGTCAGAGAGGAGCCATCGCACAGCAATGGAGGCTCAACTGCATCCTGTGCCAACACCTCCAAAACCACCTCCCTGCCCTAGAGGGCCCCAGGTCCCCGGGGAGCTGGGAGGGGCCCCCTGCTGGGACTGGCGGTGGGGCTACGGGAGTCCCTGTGCCCCCAGGTTCACCACACCTGCTGCACAGGAGCTCGCGAGCCAACTCCCGGCCCACGCCCCGGGGAGACGCCAGCCCGGCGCGCTGGAGATCCCATCGCTACGCGTCATGAGAACGCTTAGCTAGGCCGGAGCCAGGAGAACCGGTTTCAGGGAGGTGGCAGTGCTGGCGGCAGGGCTCCTGGCCAGACGGGAGAGGGGCTGTAAGGAAAGCTGCAAAGCCACGTGAAGCTAGCGAGTGCCAACACGCAGCCGATTCGCCAGCGGGCCGGCGGGGCTCAGCCTGGGAGGAGCTGATCCCAGCTGGCCAGATTCGCAGGAGACGACCAAAGGGTCCTACGAGCTCCAGCGTCTGCCCCCACACAGGTCAGACTAAAGTGCACTCTAATTTTTTCCACCCACGTGCGGAATTAATTTTGTTTGGTGCACCAAGGCATGTGTGGATGTGCACCACCAACAGACACTTGCTGCAAGCGCTCTGCCGATCAGCTGGACAGCATTTGAGTATCTCCTGGGTGGCTGCCCAAGTGCTCAGCTTACAGGGAACGCTGATTCAGCCCCCCAATTGCGCACCCCCAGAGACCACTTCGAAGGAGAAGGTAACTGCTCTGGTAAAGACAACGCAGCGCGTTGTGCCGACGAAGCGATTGTGAACGCTCCCTCTGGGCGCCACTCGCACTAACCCAGCATGTTCACCCCACCCTCCCACCAGGGAGATGAGATCTATGCAGGGCACAGCACCCATGGAACCCAGGCCAAGGTCGGCTGGAACGTCAGGCAGCCAGCGGCACCGTGGCAGGTGGGAACGTTTCTTGGAGGGCTCTTACTTGGGCGAACCAGGGGGCCGCAAAGCTAACCCTTCCTTCTCTGCTCTCCCGCATCCCCTGGGGTTTTATCTGGTGCCGCTGCAGGGTTGACTATTTAATGCCGTAGAGCAGGGCTGAGGAAACTTTTTGAGGCCAGGGGGCCACAGAAAAATCAGTTGGGGGGAGAAAAAAACGAACCGAGATGCAGAAAAACCCTCTGCACATTCCCCTCACACACCAGAGTTGGGGGGGGGGGGGGTAAAAACGAGGTGTTCCATGTGTGGGAGGGGGCTGCTGGGAAGCAGCCAGAGGGGGTGCAGAAGTGGTTTGGGGGTGGCAGGGCTGGGGAGGAAGTAGGGTGCAAGAGCAGAATAGAGGTGAGGAGTCTGGGTGGGAGGGGGCCACAGGACTGGAGCACTAGCTCAGCTCCCCAATGCTGGGTAGGGCGCCCTGAGCCTTAGGGGCCAGGTCCCGACAAGCCTGGGCCTGAATCCAGCCCCTGGGCCGTAGGTTCCCTACCCCCGCCTTAGAGTCAGGAGTACAAGGGACCGCCCAGGCGCTGTCCTTTCCCAGACCCCCAGGACTGCGGCTTGCCTGCGCCTCGGCAGACTCCCGCAGGCCTGAGGAGACACAGCAGCCCCGCCCCGTGCCAAAGGCCCAGCGCGGTTCTGCCGTCTCCAGCAGGGCGCCCCGAAGCCGCACGAGTCCCGCTCACCACGAGGTGCTCCGAGAACAAGCGCCCCAGGCCTCCAGGCGGGCGTGACCACAGCTCGCTCCCGGCACTGTCCGGCCAGCGGGAGCGACGGATGCGCCAGACACATGCAGCTCTACTGCGGGGCTCAGGGTCTTCGCCAGGTTTCCCTGCCGGAAGCACGGCAAGTGATCCGATCCCCAGCTGTCCGGAGCAGCGTGGGAAGCCAGCAGGCGCGCGGGGGGGGGGTCCCTGAACGGCAGGACCGAGGGATTTAAGAATAGCCACAAGGCCAGTGGGGGATGGGGGGTTGTCCGTGGGCTGGGCTAGACCGAGGCCGTGAAGGAGTTAAGTCAGAAGACAAAGCCGCATTCCCCTGCTTTGCGCTGACCAAGCGCTGCATCTGTTAATCTCACTGGAGACGGAGCCACGTGCCTCCCCAAACGCTCCCAAATACTTTCCGTGCTGCATCAGATCTTAATTCACGCGGTGGGGCGGCCCAGGGACGAGGCGCGGGATGCACCGGGAAGCAGTGGGAAGGCGGGCACGTCCCTGTCAGTGGAACCCCAGAGGTCAAAGCAAGCGGCCTGGGGAGCCGCCAGGGGTGTCCGCCGCTTCTGTTCCCTTCCTAGCCCAGACTCAGCCCCGCCCAGCGGCTTCCTTGCTGGCAGGCCCGTTCTGACAGCCCCCGTCCAGGGTTCTGCAGCAGAGGGACCCCGGAGACGCCATCCCATGGGTGCTGACACAGAGCTGCCTCGCCCAGGCTCCTAGCCCCACCCCTCTGGGCGCAGCGCCCGGGCTGGCTGCGCACAGGCGCACGTCCTCACAGGCTTGCGGGAGGGGGAAGGGTTCGCCATGAGCGGCTCCTTCTCCCCGCTGGGTCCTGGAGATGGAGTGCGAGTCAGGCAAACACGCAGGGAGAGCACGAAACCTGCCATCCCCACGCGAACAGCACCCGGACACCGTGCAATAGGGAAGCCAGGGTAAGTGGCCCAGTGGAGGGGGAGGGGGAAGCAGTCGACACAATGGACCTTGACTTTCACAAGGCTTTTGACAGTCCCACATGAGGTTCCCATAAGCAAACTAAGGACCTGAGGAGCCCGGCTGTTGGACAGATCGGACTCGGTGGGGTCTGCAGAGGACACCAAGCTGGGAGGAGCTGCAAGCGCCTCGGAGGAGATTAGCATTCAAAACAAACTAGAGAATTGGTCTGAAACCAGGAAGATGAAATTCAGCGCAGACAAATGCAAAGTACGTCAGTTGGCAAGGAAACCATTCAAATGCCCAGCTGGGGAAATAACCCGCTTGGCGTTATTATGGACCTACCCCACCTCCCTGCCTTCAGCTGAGGAAGCTGGTGTTGGTATCACTGCTGAAAAGGACCTGGGGGTTCTAGCGAATCACACACTGCATCCGAGTCAACAATGCGATGCAGCTGCAGGCACGGCTGAACCCGTTCCAGGGTGTATGAAGAGGCGTGTCACACGTAAGACACAGGAGGCAAGTGTCTCGCTTTACCCTGCCTGGCTAGGGGCTCAGCTGTGTCTAGCTCCAGGCACCGCACTTTAGGCAAGATGCGGACAAGCTGGAGAGAGCCAGAAAAGAACAGAACTGAGCGAAGGGCTAGAAAACCTGGCCTGTGAGGAAAAGGTAAGAAACCCGGGCAAAAGCCGGGGGGGGGGGGGGCGATGGGGGGTGGAACCAGCCTTCGAACACATGAAGGGTTGGTACAAAGCAGGCGTGTTAAATATCGGCTAATTGAATAGTCGATTAACCTCATGAATTCTTATCAGTTACTCGACTATTCAATAGTCCCCCAGGGTGGGGCCGGCTGACGGCGCACTCTGGCCCACCCCAAGGAGCACCCTGCCACTCTGTGCTGCTGCCTCTGTATCAGAGGCAGCAACGCGGGGTGCCAGGCAGGAGCTGGTCCGTGAGGGGAGACAGTTTAAAAGCCAGCTCCCTGTCACCCTGTGCTGCTGCCTCTGATACACAGGTAGCAGCAGCCCCTGTCCAGGGTAGGTCTGAGCTCCTGGACCCGGTGAGAGCCGGAACTGAGCCGGGCTGCCTGCCCGCTTGGCTCCTAATACACTTTAAGTACAGAGCCGCAGCAGGGGTAGGTCTCAGACCCGACACAAGCCAGGACTGAGCCGGGCTGCTGGCCAGCCTGCTAAAAAATGTACTGGCAAGGGAAGGGGAAAGGGAATGCGTGTCGTCTGTAGCATTAACCCGTAAGCTTCTGCTTATCAGCTAATCGATTAATCGACAACACTGACATCCCTCGTACAACGAGGTCCGGGATCAGCCCTCGATCTCCACTGAAGGCAGGACAAGTCACAGGCTTGCCCGGCACTGCTGGCGATATGGGTTAGACGTTCGGAAGAGCTGGCAGGGGAGCTCAGCTCCGGGCCACGGCTCCCTGGGAGGTGCCCTGTCCCTGGAGGTGTCGAAGAGCAGGCTGGACAAACCCGTCAGGGAGGGTCTAAGGTGACTTGGTCCTGCCCCAGCACGGGGGACTTGACTTGGAAATCAGAGACACCATGGAGAGGCCACCATGGGCCACGGCAACCCACTCGTGCAGGGCCCTCCGGCCTGCTGCTGCTGGGCTTGGTGCAGAACAGGCCACGGGCAGGTAGCTCCGCAGAGCGGCAGGCGGGGGATTTGTGCTCTACACTCCCGGAAGGGGCAGCTCAGCGGAGACATTTGGTGCTAGATACGTTGGCTACGACGGCTGGATTCCGGCGCCCACTCACTTGCTTGGTGGCCACGTCAGAGAGGTTCCTCAAGGTCCACAGGCAGTTCTGGACGAGCCGTGGGCTGGAGCTGGTCAGATGTTTCCCCAGCGCCTGCATCCCGCCTGGCGGAGGAAACACAAAGCCCGGCTGTGATTAGCACCGTCCCCGCAGGATCAGCTCTCCGGCTTTGGGCTCTCCAGGTGGCTCTCGGCAAGCGTTGTACCGCAGAGGCAGACTCCATCCAGCACAGCCGGCCGCCAGGGTCGGGAGCAAGTCTGCCCGCTGGCCCTCCCTCAGAGGCCCGGCCCAAGTCACGGCCCAGCTGCGAGGGGACTCGTCGGCGATGAACCTATTCCGGTGGCTTCCCTACTGCACTGGCTGCTTCCATGAAGGGCCCCCGGCTCAAGTTAAGGCGCTACCAGGCCCGGCCCCCGTCAGAAGCGTCTCCGCTCCCTGGGGAACCAGTCACTACGGCCTCCCGCCAACGCCCCTCCGCCAGACCAGCTCCCTGCAAACCGGCGAAGGGCCGTGGGAGCCGCCGACGTGGAACGGCAAGCGGCACGACGGGCCGTTTGACCTGGCGACAAGCGGGGCCGCAGCCTGGCTGGGGTAGAGGAGAGACTCTCTGGGTGGTGTTAGACCACAAAGGCCTAGATGATCCTCTGGAAGCCCTGAGGGACACTGCCAGGATGGGGTGAGGGGGAGGAGCCGACGGGGAGCCGAGTGGCGGGGGACAGGCCGTGGCGGAGGCCAGGCGCCGTTTGGGGAGAGCTGGGGAAGGTGCTTTTTAAGCTCACGGCAACGGAAGGGGATAGGAGAGCTGGGAACCTCCACGCGGGGGCCTACTGGGACCTCTGGAAGAGAGCAAGTGTCCCCGCGGTGCCTGGAAAGGGCCACAGCCCCACTCCCTCCAGCGGCTGAGTCCCAACCCACCCCCCACCTCCACACGGCTCACTCACCGGCCTCCACGATGGCAGGCTTGTTGCTGGGACACACGGACAGGACCTTGAGCACCCGGCTGGTGGTCCAGAGCAGCTTCTCGTAGGTGTAGCTGCGCATGATCTGCACCAGGGCCTGGGGTCCCCCATTGGCCAGAATGATCAGCTGCAGGGGAAAGCGGCGTTAGGGTGGCCAGGAGGGGGGCCTCCGCGGACGCTAGGTGCTGCCAGAGAACACCGATTAGCCCCTACCAGGCGCACGTAAGCCACCGCGCGGGTCACGACTGCACTGGCAGGAATATCTGCTCGGCTCTCAACACGAGCCCGCGGGGGGGAGGCACACCACGTGGCCACGAGCCTCACAGCCTGTTTCTACGAAGGGGGTCGCCCAGACAGGCCTGCCGGGCCTCACCCCACCACCAAGGTTACATGCCGCCTGCCCAGAGCAGAAACCCCCCGGGCTTCCGTTTTCCTCCCCGCCGACGCACGCGGGACAGCGGGGCTCAGTGGTTTGAGCTTTGCTCCCCATTCTGGGCTCATGTAGCAATTTTTGCTGCCAGAAGGGGGCCAGGGTGCAACGCAGTGGGGTGAGTATGAAGGAGGAGTTTCTAACCCGCCAGACAAGCTTCCACGGAGGCCGTGGAATCGCCATCACTGGAAGCTTTAAAAACAGGCCGGACAAACACCTGCCAGAGACAGTCTAGGTCCACTAAGTCCAGCCATAGGGGCTCGGTAGTCCTTTCCAGCCCCATATTTCTACGCTTCTCTACCAGTGTAACCACCACAGGGCAGATTTGAACCTGGGACCTCTGGAGCGGAGTATAGGAGCCTCTACCCTCGGAGCTAAAAGCCCAGTGGCAGTTATACCAGGACACTCAGAGACTCTGCAGGTCCACTGGGCAACTTCAACCTGACTCAGACTCACAGGGCACGAGACTAGACGCCCACTGTGTGCGCAGCAAACTCAGTGCAGCTTCCCCACCCAAACGCCAACAGCCACCCGGCCCTCAGGGGACTGAGGCTTGGGCCTGGGTCTAGATCCAGGGTTGGAGGCTTGAGACCCACCCTCTGCTCCACACACCCATAGACTCAGCTACAGCGCTCAGGGGTAAGAGGAATCCCACCCCAAGTGCTGTAGTTTGTCCTAACACCCCCCCCCCTCACTCCGGTGTAGCCACGGCTACGCTGCCGCAGTGCGTGTAGCGTCGACACGGCCGGACGAGCCGCCCCGTGGGTTTGCTGCTAGTCCGCACAAGCAGAACTTCTCTGGCGTCTGTAGCCAGTCTCCGCCACACACGCTGGCACCGAAGTCTGTGTTTCTGTGCTATTCCGGGCAGCTAGAAGTGTTTACACACGGCGGCTGTTGTGGAGGAGTAGGGGAAAGAGGCTCTTGCTTGAAGGCTATAAATACAGGCCTAGGCGGGACGGACAGCTCAGAGGAGCCCAGGAGAGCTGAGCTCGGAGCGGTTCGGGCTCGTTCTGACCAAGCAGCTGCTGAGCCGAGCCGCGGCATTTAGTGTTGCCGGCCCAAGTATCCAAGCTAACGGGCACGCGGCTCGTTTCAACCTTCCATTCTCCCCCTCAGCCCACGGGCTTTCCAGGTTCTAACAGACAGGCAAGCTGGCCACACACAGCAGGTCGTCCACGGACCCCAACCCCCACCCCAGGCCCTGGCAGCCCTGGGACAGACGTGACGCGACGCAGAAGGCGCCGGAGCAGCCAGCCGCCCCACCTTGCTCTCCTGGTTCCCGTAGGCGAGGAGCTGCAGGCAGTCTGTGGTGATGGCCAGGAATTTCGGGTTGTTCTTGTTCAGCAGGGGAACCATTTTCTGGAGGCCGTCGGCCAGGCGCACGGCCATCTTGGCGCCCTCCTGGTACAGCAGCAGGTTGTGCAGGGTGGTGATGGCGTAGAACAAGACTGACTCCACCGGCGAGCTACGGAGGAGAATGTGTGAGGGGAAGGAGGCCACAGCAGGGGGAGAGGGGAGGCCTGAAGGCAGCTATGGGGAGCGGGGGGCACCTTTATGCCAGTGCCAGGGAGGGCAGGCTGCAGAGCGCTACCGGGACGGGTGGTTCCAGCAGACGGCACCTGCAGGGAAGGGCTGCTGCCGGCCGTGCCATTTTATGCTGGTTGGGTGCGGCCGGCAGGGAGGTGGCCCCCGTAGCACAGTGCCTGGCCAAGCTCAGCTACCCCCAGACCAGCATGGAAGAGACGCGAGCCCAGGCCTGGCCCTAGGAACGAGCAACCTGACGTCTCCCTAGCCCAGCGGACGCTTCTCTAGCACGGCCTCGCCCTGAGGGGTGAACGCAGCCTCTGGGAGGCCCGGATTGGACATCCCACCACGGCCGGAGGGAGGAGACCCGGGGTCTGGCCAAGCCCAGGAGGCACCAGCCAGCTCAGAGAGCGGATTCCAGGCTGCAAGCGAGCACACCCAGGTTCCTCTGGCAAATGAACGGGCTCCATTAAGCCTGCCCGGCCCTGCTCCCCTCCCACGCCCTGTCCAGCAAGCCTGGCAGCTCACGGGTACCTGAGCATCCGCACGAGAGCCGGGATGCCCCCGGATTTGAAGATGGCCAGCAGCCCCTCGCGGTGGTGCGAGAGGTTGTGCAGGATGCTGGTGGTGCAGCGGGCCGTGTCCAGGTCGCTGGTGTTCTGCATGGCGCGCACCACGGCCGCCACCACCTGCGGGGACTGCATCAGGGCGCGGCGCGAGGCCTCCTTCTTGGACAGCTGGTTGACGATCATGGCCGCTTTGCTGACCACGACCTGGGGGAGAGAAGGCCGCAGATGGAAGAGGGGCCCCGGCCGACGCTAGGAACCAGGAGCTTCAGTGGGGGTGAAGCTACCAGGGTGCAACGCATCAGCCTTTCTGACAGCGTCGCTCTAGGAATTATGGGGGGGCAGGCGTCTGGCCGGTGCCTACACGAGGGGATCACAACGGTGCCTTCCAGTCCATGGGGCACTAGGGTGCAGGCTGCCCTGTCCTGCCCTCTGGCCAGAGCCAGCGTCAGCCCCAGGAGTGCTGAGTTTGCAGGTGGTACTAGAAGAGCCAGAGGGGCAGGGGTGGAACAGGGGACAGACAAAGGGACACAGCTGCCCTGGGCTGTCCCCCTCGCTGCAGCACGGCCGGCGGGCCAGGTGACCGCCGTGCTATGCGCAGAGGACGGGCGGCCGCAGCAGGATGGCCTCAGAGGTCCCGGCACCTCGCAGCAGCATCCCCCGGCCAGAGCGACGCGGAGAGGAGACTCCCCGTGAGGCCTCCCGGAGCACCTTGGGCGGTGGGTGTGGGAGGTGTTGCCTTTCCAAACTGCCAGCTCGGCCTCGCCCACGCTCCGCCCCCTGCCCCGACCCTCCCCGTTCTGTGCGTCTAACCCCAAGGCTAGGGCCGGGCTCCAGCTGGGGCCAGGCACCACCTACCCCCTTCCGTGTGCCAGATGGGGCCAGGGAAGGCTGGTGCTGCGCACCGCCCCCCAGCCTCCATGCTCCAGCTGGGACCAGGAAGGCTGGGGCCATGCACCACCTGGCCTTCTCCCCATACTCCAGCCACGGCCAGGTGCTCCGGCTGGCACCGTGTGCTGCCTGCCCTCACCCCCCTGCTCCAGGGCCAGGAGGAGGAGGGGCTGGGGCAATGCATTGCCTGCTCAGGAAAGGGTGGTCTGCCCCTACAGCAGGGGAGCCCTTAGCTCCCATGGGGCCCTGGGTTGCAGGGGCGGGGCCTCAGGCAGAAGGGGGCGGGGCTGAGGACTTGCCTCCCCCAGCCCTAGGCGGACTCCTTGCCCAAGAGCGGGCACGGAGCAGTTTGCTCCCTTACCGGGTCCTCGTCATTCAGCAGCTTGGTGAGCTCCGGAATGGCCCGGGTGGCCAGCTCAGCATCGTCCTGGTAGTTGATCAGGTGCACGATGGCGGATTTCAGCATCTGGGAGGGCTCGGCCAGCCTCTGCACGTTGGTCTGCTGGCCCTCGATGTGCGTGGTCATGAGCAGGGAGCGGTCCTCCACCGTCTCCGGGTACATGGCAGCCCGGACCCGCTGGGCCCGCGTCATGGCCAGCTGAGACTCCATCTCGGCTGCAGCTGGGAAGAGAGGGAGGGCTCGTTAAGTTCCCAGGCCCGGCAGAGTCCACACTGCCGGGCCTCCCGATTTCAATTAGCCGAGCAGGGCGCTTAGCACGACCCCAGCCACGTCAGCAGTCCCAGCACGGCGCTGGCGCTTCACGCTGTAAACAGATACAGCGGCCCCGAGACGAGGGAACACTTAATTAGGCAGCATAATTAGGGAATTGTCACACGAGGCCCGTTAATTAACAAAAATTGAAGGCATTTGCAAGTCGGGACCAGCTGGCTCAGGGGATTGGAATGACACGGGGAGGTCTTTCGCCATGTGGTATGCTGGGACAGACCCAGATCAGAGGCTACTATTGGTAACCTCTGGGCACTTCTGGCTGGTTCCTAGCAGATTCAATACCCCCAAATCACAGCAGTGCCTAGGACCAGGCTCTGAGGATCAGGGAACAGAAGAACAGCCAGACTGGGTCAGACCAAAGATCCATCTAGCCCAGGGTCCTGTCTGCCAACAGTGGCCAGTGCCAGGTGCCCCAAGAGGGAATCATCAAGTGATCCACCCTCGTCACCCATTCCCAGCATCTGACAAACAGAAGCTAGGGACACCATTCCTACCCATCTTGGCTAATAAGCATTGATGGACCTATGCTCCGTGAATTTATTAGTTCTTTTTCTAGCCCTGTTAGGCTACGTTTACACTGCACAGTGATTTCAGAATAAGCGATTCCAGAATAGTTATTCTGAAATAGCACATCTATACTGCAGGGAAGCCTCAAAAGTAGTCCGAGGCGGGCTTCCCTAATGTAAACATGCTCTCTCGATTTAGAGCCCCAGGAGAAAGAACTTAGAATGGCCCTGGTGAGGGTCTATTTCAAAATAAGCCGTCTGTTACTTGGAAATTATTTCGAAATAACCAACTGGCTGTGTGGACGCTCTCATAGTTACTTCAGAATAACAGCCATTATACCGAAATAACTTTGCTGTGTAAACACACCCTTAAAGTCTTGGTTTCACAACATCCTCTGGCAAGGAGTTCCACAGGTTGACTGCGCGCTGAGCAAAGAAAAATTTCCTTGTTTGTTTTAAGCCTGCCACCTATTAATTTCCTTTGGTGACGCCTAGTTCTCATGTTATGGGAACAAGTAAATAAGCTTTTCCTTATTCACTTTCTCCACACCTGTCACGATTGTATAGCTCTGTATCATATCTCCCCTTTTCAAGCTGAAGAGTCCCAATCTTTTTAATCTCTCTTCATATGGCACCTGTTCCAAACCCCTCATTTCTGTTGTCCTTTTCTGAACCTTTTCCAGTGCCCAGATTTTTTTTTTTTTTAAATGAGGCGACCATATCTGTACGCAGTACTCAAGATGTGGACATGCCATGGATTACAAGAGGCAATAAGATTTTCTCTGTTTTATTCTCTATCCCTGAGCTAACTCCGCTGCAAGGCCTGGTCCACCTAGCTGCTTGGCTTAGGGCTGCCAAGAGGATTCTTGCACGAGCCTAGCTACGGGCTCGGAGAGGCGGGTTGCCCACGCGGATGGACGCTCCCTTCTGACAACACAGAAGTGCTCAGGTAGAGCAGCACAGCTGCAGCTCCGCTGCTGTAGCGATGGAGTCATCTTCCGCTTCCCCCCGGGGTCAGTCACCTGAGCCTTCTCCTCAAAGATAAAGGCCCGAAAGAGTTCAGCAGCTCGCTCTAGTTAGAGAGGAATAGAGGCAGAGTCCCTTCCCACCTCAGCCCAGCGGGGCTCTGGAGCTGCCAAAAGAGCCGTCACCCTGGCGACGGCCGGCTCCGTGCCCGTTTCATGGAGGTGTTTGGGGTGCAGGGAGAACGTCTGTCTGCCCCCCCCCTTTTCAGACGTGCCCGAGCTGCGGCTACTTTGCGCGACGCCTCGGAGCAGCGCTACGCCCAGTCCCCGAGCAGCCGGGGCACGGAGAGGCACAGATGGCCGATCACCAGGCTGGGACCAGACGGCTGCGATCAGGAGCACAGCTTAAAGCACCGTGGAAACCGAGCTCGGAACGAGAGCGGCGGGTCTGCCGCACAACGCCCTCCCTGCACTCGGACCAGCTGTCAAACAATTCACCGGGGCGGTGGGGGAGGGGGAGGAAATGCATTTTAATCTGCAGCAACAGCCCAAGCCTGGAGAAAAAAAAGTCATGCACCCACGGAGAGGGGCAGATCAAGTACAGGCCACGGGAGACACCGTGGGGGAGATGGAGAAAGGCTGGGACGGAGCAGCTGAATTTCTGCCCCGCCCCCACCGGAGTGTCTACTTTGCTCACGGCCAACTTGACATCCTGACCACCTGTCCCCTTTACCTGCTCCCGCGCCCGCGCCCAGGCCCAGGCCCTGGCCCTGGCCTCCTCCCTCTCTGTAGGTGGTGGTCTTGATGGTGTACTGCTTGCCGTAGAGGTCCTCGTCGTCCCCAATGCACCTGCTGCTGACCGATGGCACCTGGGTGTTCATCCCGGAGTGTATGCCTGAGTCGTAGGTGTAGGTCTGCTGCCACTCCGTCACCTTGATCGGCTGCTCCATCATGTTCATCACCTCCATGGCTGCTCTGCAGGGCGAAGGGGATGGACGTTACAGCCTCCCTCCAAGCACATGGGGGAACGGAGCCCGATTCGGATTCCCAGTATCCTCCCCGGCCCCCACAACCCAGGCTAACACACCAGCTGTAGCCAAGCACCGCTTGCCCTTCTCCTTCCCACGCAGGCAGATCGCTATCTGCCATGTTCTTCTGAGCCAGATGACAAATCCCACAGCTCAGCACTTTGCCTCTCGTGTTGGGACATGAAAGGAGGCTGTGGCTGGTACAAGCTCCCCCGGCCCTTAGTCACTACAGAAGGGCTGGGTTAGTCTCGGTGCGGGGCATCCCCCACCGAGGGACGGATCCCCTGCTTTTCCGGGCAGTGCCCAGGCCTTTTTTCAAGAGCTGTTTCCCGACAGACGAGCCGGCAGGATGCGGGATCCTGTCTCAAAAGGCCGGCACTTGGAAGAAAAACCCAGGTTCGAGGTGTTTCTCGGACCGCCTCCGAGTACCTAAAAAAAATCAGGCAAGCCGCACTATAACCGAGCAAAACAGCCTGGCGGTGGGTGCGGATCCCGGACTCGCACAAGCTGCTGCATCCAAGCCCCAAGGGAGAACAGGCAGCCACGTCTCGGGGTGGGTACTTACCCCGGACGCAATAAGCCGAGTAGCGGCACCTCTGGGCGGGATCAGTTACCCCGTGACGGAATGAGAATGGAAGCAGCTTCTGCGGACTCCGCTCTAAGCTGCCATGCCAGCGCCGATCTCCTTCCCGGGCTGGCAGCTGGCTCAGCCCCTGGGGGAGGAGACACCACGCTCCCCCTCCCGCGCAGCCCCCGCCCATGCTGCTGAAAGGAGTGGCTCTCCAAGGCGTGCCCCATTCCCGCTGCCATACCATGCTCAGCCTCTAAGGTGGGGGCAGAGCCCGGATCAGCAGGGTGGGAATCTCTTGTACCTCCCCACGCCGGCCACTCCGGGGCTGGCTGCTACGCCGTGCACCCCTGCCTCCCACCTCGGCCTGGCCTTGGAAGACACAACCCCACCAGGGCTCAAGGGCAGGCTGCTCAGAGTCACTCCAGATCTGCCTGGCCCAGGGCCCATTTCCAGGAGAGGAGGCAGCGGCGCTTAGAGAAACAGAGCGAGCAAGGAAAGAGGCCCTGGGCATTGGCAGGCCGGGACACAGCTGCACAGCCTGGGAACTACATTTGCAGCTGGGGCTATGCGAGGCGGCTCTGTGGCTCTAAAACAGGGAGACTCAACTTTGGAAGCCCCGGGGGCCACAATGACACTCACAGCACATGCTGAGGGCCGCAACTCAAGTGTGGCTGCATATATATGCAAATATATGCAAATAGCTTTTCACACAATGCTCTGGTTGCTCCGGCACCTCCCCTCTGGGGGCTAGAAGTGCAGATACCCTGTCTTGTCTGTTCCAGCCAGCCCCTCCGCTTGCGTCTTTCAGTGCTCACCCCGCCTAGGAGACACCTTGCCGTCGTGAAGCGTGTTCCCAGTGGAGGCCATGTACAAAGGATTCCACCCGCAGGCCGCCGGTTGAGCCCCACGTAAACTCAAACCGCCCCGCGGGCCGCAAACAAACGGGCTGCGTGTTGAGTAGCCCTGCACTAAAAGGCTGAGCGAGAAGAGCAGTAGCAGACCCCCCGGGATAGGAATGCCAGCAACAGCTCTCTGGGAAGGGGGGGGGGGTCTCTCCAGATTGGGGGGAGGGTGGACAGGAAGGATGCATGGCTGAGAACCTGGTGAAATGATACTTAAAGGAAACAGACAGGGGTCGGACTGATCTTTGGTCACCTGAACAGGAGCTTTCAGGGAGACTTGGGAAGAGGATCTGGGGTTTGCACCTGGCACATGCTGCTAGCAGCTGGGTTAGTCTGGTACCTGCTTGCCCTGCTCCCTCCCCCTCCCGGAGAGTGGGGGAGGGGGGGATCCTCTGGCCAGTCCTAGGGGTGAGGCTTGTTTGCACCACAAAAGAAGGTGGCAGACTCAGAACGTGGCCATTCAGCGCCCCACCGAAGATGGAGCCCCTGCTTCCTCTCAGAGAGGGCCCCAGGAGGTTAACACAGCCAAGGCTGGCGCTTGGGCCAACCAAGCCAACAGCTGCCGCGCACACAGAGGCTGCGCACGCTCAGCCCAGTCCATAAGGGAGCGTTTACCCCGCTGGGCTTGCTTTCCTGGCCCCCCCCAGGCGGGGGGGGGGGGAAGGGACTGGGGACTCGACAGGCACCTCGGACAACAGGGGAAGCCGGCCAGCCCCGTTATCGCAGGCGAGGCGTTGGCTGCATGGAAGGGGGAGGTAACTGCAGGTGGTGAAGCAGGTTTTTCCTTCAACCCTGCCCCAGCGCAGCCCGGCCTGGCCGCTAGGAGGGCCTATCCCAGAGTCACTTGCCTCCTTCCCATTGGCACAAGCCTGACTCCCGCGCTCCGGGGCGGGGCTCCGCCCAAAGGGCTCCAAGCCAGGAAGGAGCAGCAAGCCACAGACCCCAGGCCGGGCTGTCGGCGTCCTGCTCACCTGAAACTACCTAGCACCCCTCCGGGGGCCAGCTCACAAGTGCCCCAGGACCACTCCTCGTTTTTACGAGTAGCCAAGTAAAGCGGAGCCCGGAGGCCTGGCAAGCAGCGCTCTGGAAGCCCCCCCCGTAGCCAGCGTGCTGTGGGAGCAGGCGACGCAGGATCCCTAGCAGGGAAGCCAGGCTAGGGGAGAACCAGATGAGTGCGGCTTACTGCCTGGATGGCATGCTGGTTTACACAGCCACGGCTTCCCCAAAGCCAGCAGAATACACCATGGCCGGGGCTGGGGGGGGGGGGGAGGGAGGGGATGGATTGTAATGGGGCCCCAGAACCTCTGCAATGGGGGGGAGAATGGGAGGAGGGCGCCACTGACCCCAGCGTACCTGGGACACACATTTATCATGCCGGCCTTTGTACAGGGCAGGGCTCACGCCGCAGCGCCCCCCCAGCTGGGCCAGCAGCCAGGGCAGCTCTAGCCCAGCCTGCTCTTGGCTTGTGCGAGTGGAGGGCAGGTTCTGCACCCCGCTTTCACCGTCTGCACAGCTCCACTACGGGGCTCAGCGCTCGGCTGCTCAGCCCCAGCACCAACTACCTTCCTGCACCCTGGGGCTCAGTGGAGAAAAGCCATTAGGCCAGCCCCCCCCCCCCCATACCAGGCTGGGGTACACAGAGCAGACGCTTCCCAGGAAAACGCCTGAGGTGTGGTTTGCACTAAGGCATGGGTTCCCGAACTGGGGGGGGGGGGGGGGGAAGAGGTGCGTGAAGAAATTCCAGGGAGGCGTGAGGTGACCCAGCCCCCCCACAAGTTTTGCGGTTATTTTTGTTGTTCGTGCCCGGTCATGATTTTTTTTCTTTTTTTTTTGCTCAACTTTTGCTGCTTTTTTTTGGGGGGGGGGGGGGGGGGAGGGGCGAGGGTTTCTCAAAAATCAAAAAGGGAGTCCTGATGCCAAAAAGTTTGGGAACCACTGCACTAAGGCAACGGAGGCCAGAGCCTGCCCCTTCCCCCGCTTCTCGGCATTCCCTGAGCCCCACCTGTGCCCAGGGTCCAGGTGGGCTCCTAGCAGTAGCGGAGGGAAGAGAATTCTTCCTGCCCACCTCCCCTGCCATCTCCCCCATCCTGGGCGCCTCACAGGAGTCGCTCTCCTCTCCAGGCTGAGGCAGACCCAAGAGGCCGGTCATCACAGGGACTTGGCTCCCCCTCTGCTACAGGGCCCTTGCTCCAGGGTGACACAGAGCAGGAGTCAGACAGCCAGGGAAGGGAGGCATGAGTCACAGTTTCAGACTGGATAGGGAGACAAGCCAGCAGCTGCTCTGTTGGCCCCATGGGGGCAGGGATTTCGACCAGAAGAGGCAGCCACACAACTTTCCAAAGTAGAGGGGAAGTAACCACCTTGCACCGATACTCTGAGTCACGTGGGCCAGGAGAGCTCTGCTGCCTGCTCCCCCTCAGCCAGGGACAGACCCATGGGCAAGCCTGCGCCGGCAGGAAGCTGGTCCAACCTTGACCCCCATCTCTCACCCGGCTGACGCCTTGCGTCCGAGTCAGGGCAGCGGCACCAGATTTCGGGGGTGACAGCACCTTGCTGCAGACGGACACGGTCTGCTCGAGATCTTGCTGTTCCTGCAAGGGCTTGGCAAAAACCCGTCTGAGCCCCGTTCGTTCTCCCCAGGAACGGCACCACGGTCGAGGGAGAGGAGTCCGACCCAGGGCCTGGCCGCACATTTGGACACACCAATGCAGGGACAGAATTCAAAGGAGCCCAAACCAAGCTGGAAGTGTTGCCTCGTAGAGTTAGAACAGGGGGACGCAGGAAACCTGGTGTCTACTATTCCCACTGAATTTGGACAAGTCACTCCACTTATGTACCTCAGTTTCCCCACCTATAAAGCCGTCTGACCACCCAACATTTAACTGCACCAGTTTAGGGCTATGCAAGTCTACTAGATGCCTGAAATCTGCATGAAGCTAGCCCACAGACATACCTGCTCTTCGTTCGCTATCTAGTCCCCCGTGACCATCCCAGGTCCCTTGTAAGGGCGGTGTTCTCTTGGCCATCTGTCATTTTAAAGCTATAAAGTTGTATTTACTGGTTAGGTTACCATGTTAATGGCTTGTGCATAATGCATGCTTATGTGGTAGTTTAAAAAAAAAAAAATAGAGAGACAAAGCTAGAACCACTAATGGAAGCTACTCAAGGCTATTGACTCCCCCACCGGAGGGGGCAGAGACTGGATTTCAAGGCAGGAAGCACAGGAGTCAGCCCTCCCCTTCGGTTGCCAGTGAGCCATTAACAAAAGTAAGCACAGATCAAAGTTTCTAGAAAAAGCCCCCTCCCCCCAAGTCCATAGCTGACTCAGATGCTGAAAATATACGGCTCTAACGTTCAGCATTTCCACCCACGTCTCATCGTTCTGATGGGTTTCGGATACGTCTGCCCCACCCCCGGCATCTTTAAATAAATCGTTGGGTATCGCCCCGACTGATGACCGGGTCCAGCTTGGCGAACAATTCTCTTCACTGTCAGCCTGGAACTCGCATCCCGCCCACTTGACCCCGCAGTCAGTCATGGGGACGGGAACAAAGCAGGCTGGAGACACGAGGCACCGAGCAGCAGCCAGAGACAAAGGGCATTGTCCCAAAGTGGTCACTTGTTAGCGAAGGGCACGGCAGACTCACCCCGGGCGAGGCTGGCTAGCAATTCCATGTCAGCGCACGCAAGGCCCCTAAGCGGACCGGAGTCACCCCCGACAGCCCCAGGCTGGCCCTTAAGCCACAACAGAAGCAACGGCGTTAGCACATCCTGGGGCAGGTGGAGAAGTCCCAACCGGCTTCTTTCCCAGCTTGGGCAGTCTGGCGAGCTACAAAGGGAGCAGCTTTCCTTACTGTTGGCAATTTGGACAGAGAAGGGGGGGGGGCAGGAAGGAGGAAGTCTAAATTTAAGCATCTAAGTGGGCAAGGAGACAAACATTTAGCACTGCTCAAAGCTCCCCCCATCGGAACGATAGGGAAACTGGCAGGAAGATGAAGCGAGTTGCACGGAGCTGCAGAGAGCACCTGGCTCATAAGAAGGAACAGAATTTACAGGGGCGTGGCTTGTACATATGGCCACTGAACGGGAGGAGATGGGGATGAACGAATGGATCCCAAACCCACAGAAATCAGTGTTCCTAAGCCAGCTGGGTATGCACACAGGCACAGAGGGACGGTGGGTCACAGAACACTCGAGTCAAGAGCCATGTTCCCTCCAATTTTTTCCATCCACATGCAGAATAAATTTTGTTCTGTGCACCACCACATGGGTAGATGTGCACCACCCATAGAAGCACATGCGGCCAGCTGTGGGCGCTCTGCCAATCAGCAATTTAAATCTCTCACCCAAGTGCTCAGTTTACAGGGAACACTGGTCAGCAGGAGAGATTTTTCACAGCAGTCTGGGAGATTTAAACACCTTTCAGAGGGATTAACAGAAGAGGCATTTTAATCCCTTCGCCTACTTTCAAAATCTCAACTAAGGGCCTTACAGCCAGGAGGAGGAAGCAAAATGCAAGGGGTGGGTATTTGAGAAGTGGCGTTGGAAGCTGAAGAAGCCTATGGAAGGACTACAAATGTCACACACGACCAGGAGGGGCCGGTTCCACAGAGACTGTGCGTGTATGTGGACAGTAACTGCTGCTCTGAGATCTGAAGGAGTTTGACAGCCACTTATTGTGCAAGCATCCCTGGGTTCGGCGGGAACGCTGACGGCACTGCATAATGCATGAGCCACCGTTGCCTCTCTGGCATGGATGGCAAGCATTTAAGCTTGCAAATCAAAAGCTAGTCCAGGACTGTTCTACATGAAGAAGTGGAGCAGGCCGGAGACCGGGGCTGCAAACAGGATAGCTATTTCCTAAGCACTGCATACAGCTATCTGCTCGGCAAGGCTTTGTAGAAATAGTGTCCAAGCCAATGCACCTGTGTGATGGATAGGTGCAGCACTGGCCAGCACACAGCGACTAAAGGGTTAAACTCAGGTGGGGGGGGGGGGAGAAAGAGGGAGATTGGCAGAAAGCCAGGGAAGCCAATGGGAAAGACTGTTGAAATTTACATGGTAAAGGAAGAGCAGCCAGTTGTGAGAGTTCTAAGTTAAGGGTTGGAGGGAGCACCTCCAAGGAATTCGGGGCATGGAAGTGGACTGGACTGTGAAGGGATTGAGAGTAACTAAGGGGAAAACGTATATTTAGCTGGGATCAGGGTATGTGTTTGGGTTGTTGGGTTAAATCTCTCACTGTGAAGTCCATGTGCCTTCGCTTCCCCACTCACCGTATTTAAGCTACTGACTGCCCAAAGAGAGAGCTTGTGTTTTGATCTGTTCTTTTCTGAGTTGCTCTGTCACACCTAGCAATCACATATGCTTCACCAAGTAGATCTTTTTGTTTTGTTAATAAAAACCACCCTTTTTAAAGGAGATGATTTGATTCTTGTGCCCTGGAAGGTAACAGGAGGCCTGTGGTGTGTGTCTGCCTCACCTGGGAGGTCACCCTATCAAAGAGTTTGTTTTCGGTGTTTTCTTTTTTCAAACTCTCTCGTGGCAGAAGAGCTTGGGGTACCCCATGGGAAGGAATTCAAGGGTTCCCTCCCGGTTTTTTCCAGGGTTCTTTTTTAAAAAAATCCCGTGATGCTGGCAGCCTATCTTCCGGAGTAAGCACACCTGTGACTTTGGGGAGTTTTTTTGGAAGCAGAGCCTACAGAGGCAAGCTATTTAAGCTCTTTTGCGAGCCTCCACCTTCTTCACTCCGAGTGCCAGAGTAGGGACCAACCCTGACAGCCTGCAACACAGCATCTACTCACGTAAGACAGTGAGCCGTTCAGAAGTGCGGGCAAATTACAGCAACCTCCGTGGTCCAGCGTGATTTCAGTGAGCCGGATGCCTGCTTATGGGCGTGGCCATGTTCCCACGGTCCCAAAAAGTTTGTTTACAGCCACGAGTCCTGGTTTTCAGTGTTCAGTGCTGTGATTTAGTTCTGATTTAACCCTACACATCTTCTAAGAGCCCAGTAAAGAGTGGGAGTGTGGGTAATGCCGCTAGACAATATTGACCTCCCATGGTCAGATCCCAAGGGTGCCAGATTAGAAAGGTTCTACCTGTATGTTGACCAAGGCACCAATCTCTCAGACTCGCCAGTTTCCCAGATTAGGACTTCAGGCCAGATGGCGGCACCAGCTTTCTTCCCTACCTTCACACCACTAGGATTCAGAACGTGCTGATTTACGGACCACTGGCACAGAGGGGCCAGAAGATCACAACAGGGCCCAAGGTAGATTCTCCTTCCCTTCACTGGCGAGGCTACTCAACCACAGCAGGTGAGCGGCAGGGAGCACAGCTGGGAAAACTGAGCACTGCGCCATGCTACTCGTTTATAGTACGGCCTTCCCGGAATTCCTTATTCTCACTGAGTACCGCCAGAGCCGTAACAAGGGTGGGGCACTCGCCCCGAGCGCAGTTACATTTAGGGGCGCAAAATTAAAAATGAGAGTTAAAATAGGGTTTCATTTATATCTTTACTATCATCTCTTTGCAATCTCAATATATGTGCAATTAACACCATGTGCAACGAATAAAATTAATACAAACAATTAAGAACTTTATCTTTTTGAGGGGTGGGGAGGCGCAGTTCAGCAGCTTCCCCCAGAGGCAGAAAACCTTACTTTCGGCTTAGAGTGCCTCTCCTTTGGGGAGCAGGAGAACGGACGTGTCCCCCACCCGCTCGCCTCTCGGGTACGGGGGGGGGGGGGGGCCAGGTAGCAGGCGCTGCTCCATTCAGAGCTGCACTGGAAACATGAAAGGAGATTTGAGCCTTTTGATTGTAGGCGCGCGCGCGCCAACGAGGTCTATTAATGCAACCAAGAGCCTCACAAGCAGAGATTGGCGAAAACTAGGTCACATTACAAACGCAGAGTCTCATCCACGCTATAGAATGGAAAAGAGAGCGCGCGCAAACCCCACATTTCAACACATCTGGCAGCCTTCGGTCAGCAGCACGGAGCTGGCAAGTAATAAGCCTGACCACTGGCATCGCGGGAAGTGTCTTTGTAGACGGGCCAAGCAACGAGTGAGCCTGCAGCCCGCACGCCTCTAGGCAACCGAGCGAGCCGAAACGGAATGCTGCTGTTTGACTAAGAACTTGGGAAATGTCAACAGCTCCCGGGTACAAGCCAGCCGGTGCGTTTGTGCTGGGCCCTCCACCGGCACTGAGAGACGGAGGAGTCCCTGCCCCATCCCCTTGTCAAATTAGGGGCGAGCACAAGGCGGAAAAGCCCTTAATTCATCCTGAAAACCGCAAGAGACAAGGCTACCCCGGCCCCCCGGCTGTGGGCGACATGGCACGGGGGTGGCTGACAGTGCCCACCGCTGCAGAGACGGCCCCGTGGGTGGTTTGGGCCAGTAATTCAGAGGGATGGGAAGAAAGGACGCCTTTGTCTTCAGCCTGCTCGGGGCAGACACACGAACACGGGAAGGTACGTCCGGGCAGCTGCAGTCAGAACAGAGAACAAGGTAGCAACAAAACAAGGCATTTGCCCTGGCTTGAGAATCTTTTGGTGCCAAGCGGCTCCCCACGCCAGCCCTGAGGAGATCTTGGACACGAAGGCAGGGGGGTAGCCAATTGTTTTTGAAGGGGGGGGGGGGCACTTCATACGTTTCTGAAGTGGCCCTGGACCGTCCAGGAAGGGGGCGGGGCCTTAGGCAGAAGGGGCGGGGCCAGGACACTTCCTGTGCTCCCCCGCCCACAAACCCTGAGGGGAGCACGTGAAGTCTTTGCCCCCGCCCCACCCTACAAGGGGTGCTTAGAGTGAACCGCCAGCTGTTTTGAACAGCTGGCAGTTCCCTCTGGTCTCACATGCCCCTGGAGTGGGAGGGAGGCTTCACTCGCTTCCCGGTCCTCAGGTCTCGATTGGCCTGGGGGCAGGGCGGCTGCGAGCTGGATCAACCTGCTTGGCAGGCCAGATACAGCCCATGGAGGCCCTTTTGCCCACCCCTGCCCTTGGGAGTCACTAGTAGGGATGTAAAAACCTCCTAAAAAAAATTAACCGTGTAACCGATTTAAATAGAATTGTGGTTATGTGGTTAAATGAGCTCTGCCGGTTTCACAGGCTCCTGGCACTCCCGGCTCCGGAGTTTAACTTAACCAGAACCAATATGCAGCAGCTTACCGGTTAACCGCCTCCACCCCTAGTCACTAGCACGCCGAAAGCAGGCCTACCGCGGGCAGGCACGTACGCAGAGCTTAGGTTAACGGGTCTGTACGTAAAAGGGGTTCCCATACCACAAGTGCCGCGCTGGGATTTGGAAAGAGCAAGGCGAGCATTAGCGGGAAGACCGGAGGCAGACCCAGGAGGGCAGGCAGCCCATGAAGCCCCCCTGCAGTGACCAGCAATGCCAGCACTCAGTCTGGTATCTACCTGAAAGTCATGGGAACGCGCTCCGATCTCCTCCACGCCTGGAGAGTTTAGCCCTGGGACTGGGGAGGAAAGTTTTGAAACTGTGGCCCCGAAAGCAAACGTAGAAGAATTTGGAGTTGAAGTCTCATGATTTGTTGGGGGGGGCCAGAATCGGACTCATGAGTTTTGAGCTCGGAGTTGGCAGCACTGCAGGGACAGTCAGGAAGTGGACCACAGGCAGGCCACCACCAGCGTTCCCTATAAGCTGAGCACTGGGTGGATGGCTGCCCAAGAGAGATTAAAACACGGCCCAGCTGATTAGCAGAGCACCCACAGCCGGTAGCATTTGTTTCTCCTGGCGGTGCACACCCACACATGCCTCAGTGCACAGAACAAAATTTATTCTGCACCTGGGTGGAAAAATATTGAGGGAACATGGACCACCACATAAGAGGCAGAGTCCTCCTTCCTGTTAACAGGAACCAATTCTGCCCCCAGAAAACTTCGTTCAGGGATGAGCTAGGCAGGTCATTACACCAGGACTCATCTGTTTAAAAAAACATGATCCAGGCCCATGCTTGTGGGGTGTCATAGCAAGGAGAGGCCCACAGGAAATTCTTCTTATGAAGGGAGGCGGGGTAGATTTCCCATTCTATTAGCAGCTACAGCAGTGACACCAAATCTCTCCCAGGAGACCACATGAAGGTCAAGCGCTGTTCCTTTAATGGCGCGCTGGACAGGAACAGGCAGAGCATTCCCACCCATCTCAGCACCGATTTGATGGACACGCAGCACTAAGGCAGCTCCCCACCCTTGGCTGGGCCAGCGCAGCAGCTGGAGATAACCAGACAGGAGGAGAGATGGAGCTCTATCTTCTAGGCAGCTGTCTGAAGCAGCCATTAAACACAGTACAGACAGGTGGTCCACTGGGAGGCACAGACCAGATCACGCTTCCGGCCAATGGGCAGTTTACAGCCGGAACAGGATGGTTCCATAGCAGGCAGTTGGTAAAAAACAAAGGAACAATGGCTGGGGAGAGCCGCCCATCCACCAACACTTAGGGGTCACCACAAGAGACTTTCCCTTTAAAGTTCTGCCTCTGACCACCAGCTGCGCTCACCCAACTCCTCTGTCAAGGGCGGGGTCCAAGCCTGGGAATACAGGAGAAGGCAAACCTGGCTAGATTTAGAAGGACACGCCCTGAATCAGGGAGAGAAAGTCGCTATCACAACTAGTGCTCTTATCTACCATTGGTCCCAGGTTCCAGAAGGGCAGCACAGCGGATGCGGAGCCCCGCTGGACGATGCTCACGGCGCTGCAGCTCACGGCCAGGTCCGAGGGGGAGGACCGCACACTTCCACGCCAGCAGTCCTGGCACATGCCTGTGGTGCGTAGGCAGCGGGAAGCCCGCGCTGCCACCCTTGTGACTCTGGAACCCATTCAGAGGCTGGGAGATCTACTGGCCTCTCCTGCCACCTCCTGAAGGGGACAGAGGCAGGCCCACCACCCAGAGTGGGCTTCCTTCTAGAGTCAGAATGTTAAATTGGTAAATGCAACTTGTGTCAACGACACGATTAGTTGACAGGGCCGCTCTGCAGAGCCGCAGAGGGGGTAGCTCCAGGAGCCGGCTCGAGCCAGTGTAGGAATCTCTCATGAGTTGGTGGTAACAGTCCATCGCCTGCTCTTCCACATTGGTGTTCTCCTTAACTCTGCCCTCTGTCTCTAGAATAGGGACGTAACAGCGGCTGATGACTGAGCAGTTCCAGCTCATGCTGGCTCCGGGAGCCACCCATGCTACAGTTCTGCATTTTAAATGTAGTAAGAGCCAGTAGGCTCTTACTACTTTTATAATGCGGAGACGCAATGTCCCGGGCCAGCGTGAGCCAGGATTGCTCTGTCATCAGCCACCGTGACATCCCTATTCTGGAGACAGAGGGCAGAGTTAAGGAGAACACTAATGTGGAGGAGTAGGCGATGGACGGAGTGTCGCCACCAGCTTGTGAAAGATTCCCACGCTGGCCAGCCACTAAAGCGATTGCCCTGTTGAAGCTAAAGGACCCTTGTTCTGGATAATTACTATACAGAAGCTGGGCCTAATTTGTGCCTTTTCAACTGCAAATGCTTGGCTTGCAGTCACAAGGACTACAGCTATGCTATTAGTACAGAGGCTGGCCACGATCAATTTTTAGCCACAGTGAAAAATCAACCCGCCCCATTTCAACCAAGCCTTCTGCAGGTGCTGTTTCCCAGCTACTGGCACCTGGGGGAGGATGGGGGGGGGGGGGGAGTGCACATGGGGAGGGGCACATGAAGCTCACTCATGCACAAGCCTGCTCCCTCTGAGACACGGGAAAATACCCTTTGGATAGATTCAGAAATTCAAACAAAGTCATGGCCCGGCATCTGACCAGCTCAACTAGAGGAAGCAGCCAGAGCTGCCCAGGCAAGCAGGGAATTTACAAACCAACAGCACCACTGACTGAACAGGGGTGACCGTTTCTAGCCCTGAAAGTTTGCATGCAACTTGCTGTCGCAAACACTTTGGGGAGAAGCAAACTCGAGTGAACTGCGTTCCGCTTCCAGAGCCAGGCCTCTACTGTCCGCTGAAACCCATGGAGGTGCCAGACTGGCCAATTGCGTGTGCACGTTGGGAGAAACATGACACCAGATGGGCAACATTTATTTAAGGGCTCAAAAGTGGGAGAACAGAAACAAGTATTAGGTCAGACGAGACGGTTTGGCCACCTCCTCCCGCAGAGCAAGGACTTAAAAAACTGTAATTCTTTCCCACCAGAAGCCTGGAGCGAAGGAGTTAAGAATCCTGACATGGAGCAGAGGAAGCTACCACTGGAAAGAGACTAGAAGTCTCACGTCTACCAAGTTATTTGATCTGCATCCAGACAGCTTCATCTCTGCACAGATAACGTCTACCAATAAATATGCATCTATTTGCAGCTCGACTGCCCGCGTCTTGGCACTCCGTGGTCAACCTGTCTTCCTTGTGCCAGGCAGGCAGCAGAGTTCCAGCTTTACACTGATTTATCGTTGAGCAATCCCCCCCCCCCCCCCGCAAAAAAAGCAGCAGGGAAGCCATAAATATTGTTGCATTAAAAAAACACCCCATCCTCAGACATGTTCCACTTCCGATACTTCCTGTTGTCAGGCTCAAATCGCTCAGTGCCAGTTATGCGATGGGAGGCATGCAGGGTAGGAGCTCTGGATATCAAGGCACAACCAGAGGATGCTACACTAGGGTGCATGACTGCATCCTGCCGCCTCCCCCCTCCCCCCTTTGAAATCACCAGCCAAGGATGAAAGCCAGAACTGCCAGCTCCAATTAAAAGGATTTGAGACTAAGAACACGGGGCTCTACCAGAGCACGATCCAACCACTCAAATAGGTTAAATGAAGCTCAAAGAAATCGCGTTAACCCCTTGGACAGACAATCCTGCTAAGCACCCGCTTGGCTTGGAGACTCCTCGTGTCTAAGGGTTACGGGGCCGTGGCCAGACAGTCCAGTCACACATGACAAATCTTACCTTGTGCTTCGAATTTTCAGGAGATTTCACACTACTAATGTCACTGCCCAGGGTCCTAAAGCACCACCCTTCGGAGGCAAGCCAGTAACTTGAAACCCCTTTGGGTAGGACGGTGCTGAGGGGGGTGCCCCCCAGTCGCCCCACACTGAGTTTTCAGGGTTTCGTGTGCTGTCGAGAATGAACCCAAACCAGCTGCCCGCCCGGACAGAAGGAGCGAGGGAGGAGCAGGCAAAGGAGCAGGCTGGGCTACCTATCCGCACACGAAACAGCCCCTCCGCTTTCCAGAGAGAACAAAAGGTCAGAAGGGCTCTAGCGCGCCCCAGTCAGGAATCCCAATGTTCACAGCTATGCGGGAGTGGGATGAGCCTGAGCGAATGTAATTAGCGACTTAAGGCCTTTTGCAAAGACAGCTGGAGAGGCATCTCAGGCAGCCTGCGGAATGCGCTACAGGAAGAGGTGCGGATTCTTGGCACCTCGAATCCTCCCACCAGCAAATTAGGTAACATGTACAGTAGAGAAAGCAGAGGGGAGACAAGTGCTCTCCGGAGCAGCCTGGAGAAGTGCCACAGTCGGAGGAGAAGCGTGTCCCTTTTAACTCCGTGTTCTCCAAGTCCCAATTCAGGCAGCACTCCAGGGAGCTGATGGGTAGGCCTCAGAGCTCAGAAGAGTTTAAAGCAAGGCCAATTATCTCCTCCCCTCACACAGTGAAAGTATAGACAGAAGCCAATTCCTTTAGTGACAAGCCTTAATCCCAGCCTGGCTGTGACCTTACACACACACAGCACCGAATCCACTCACATTCCCCCTCTGCCCATCAAGGTGCCATGGACTGACTCCAGGCGGCCCCGAAGCCACAAGCCCCAGTCCCTGCAAAGACTGGGATCACCAATGGGGAGGAGGGGTGTCCTCCAGGAAGGCTCCCTTAGCGTGGAAGGCAGCAAAACACACACACACACAGAGCAATCAAAAAAACCACGACAACAGGATGTTAAGCAGGACTCATTTTGTCCTGCAATAAACATGGCTCCTTATTGACTTTGTGGCTAATAACCAGATGCTTTCCTAGTGTGGGAAATATGTGTTGGCTGTTTGGCTTGTCTCAGAGTGGGTTGGAGTGGGGGGCTGGACTTGAACCCACCATCCTGTGGTCCCCAGGCACATGCCCTATCCCCTAGGCCACTCCAGAACCTGCCCCATCTATGTACCTTCCGGACATCCCTTATCCTGCCTTCTGAGTGCTAGTGCTAGTTCCTGGTCAGCCTAAAAGGTGTCCCAAAAAGGGCATAAAACCACCACACAAGAGCACCAGTTAAGTATTTTTGTGAGGTACAGACACCAAGAAACATTTGGGATCTCATGACAGCCTCAGGACCTGGAATAGCAACTTCCTTCCCTCCACAGGGTGAGGAGACTGAGTAGTAAGGGCCACATGTAGGTGCCTAAAGATGCAAACAGGTGCCATGGGGGGATTTCAAAAGCACCTATGTGCCCAACTCCCATGGGTATTATACCACCATGTGCCCAATTCCCATGGGCTCCGGGGGAACTTTCAGAAGAGCCCAGAGGGGTAAGTATGGTTACAACTCTGGCCCTGCATCATCGCCTATGTGCTAAGGCAATCTGCAAGGTCCGAATGGAGTCCTTATTGCTTCGTAGGGGGAGTAGGGAGCACACCCACGCCCTTTCCCCACCAGGTAACCCATTACCCGGTTAAGCGGTAAACATCACCTTAAGTAATGCTTACCAGCTCTGGTTAACCTGTAACCGGGGAGGGGGAGGGGCTGAAACAGCTCCCCGCCTGCCGTGGGCGGGGGGCCGTTCCTGCCCCCCAAGGGACTGGTAGGGGCTGCGCCGGTGTCCAGAGCAGCCCTCTGTCCACAGAGAGCCCGATAGGGGCTTGGAGCAGTCAGGGGCTGGAAGTCAGGAGTCAGCAGCAGCCAGCCTGGAGCAGTTCCCAGCCTGGATCCTGTTTGGTCGGTTAACCGGTTAAACATTAGGCTGCACTAGTGTTTAATCGATTAACTGATGAACCGGTGGGAAAGGTGATGCTTATTAGGGATGTAAAATCCTGGTTAATCTGTTAACCGGTGCCTAGGAGGGCCACTCCATCCAGGCTGGAGCGGCCTCCTGCCCCGGGATCGCGCTTAATTAATTAACCGGTTAAACCTAACCACCCGTTAACTGCCTCAATGGGATTGTCCATCCCTGATCCCCACCTTCCTCCGCCAAGATCGGGTTAAATTCCGGCGCAAGGCACAGCTGCTCCTCTGCTGCAGTATTTACAGCCAGCGAAGCGCTGCTGGGAGCCACACGTGCCCTGTCCAAGGCGCGCTGCTGAGGTTAAGAACGAGCTTCCTGCCCAGAAGGAGAACCAAGGATGAAAGAGCGAGCAGCACTGAGATTCCACCCGCAGCCAGGAGAAACAGAAGCAGGAAATATAATCAAGAGTCAGATTTTTCAGCAGCTTAACCCATTTCAGTGGAGGCTTTGCAGGGAAGGAAGGTGGAGCAATTCAGGGGGAATGGAGGGTTCTTTCACGAGGAGAGGCGGGTCACAGAAGTGATCTTTGTGAAGACAGCTGAAATAGCATCATGTGATTCTGCTCCCCCCCCCCCCCCACACACACACACACTCCGCTAGCTCTGTCCTCATCAGCCAACAAACAAAGGAACTGAATTCCTTTGTTCTCCTGGCATGTTCACACGGGACTGGAACTATTCCCCCAGCTTCCCAGGGGAGGCAGACGAAGGATGCAACAGACTCTTGGATAACGTCATTCCGAGAGAATCAGGAAGGGAGACGGGCCGGCAGATAGGGGTTGTAAATGCCATCGCCGGAGGGCATGGGGCCTTTCCAAAGCGGTCGATACATGGCTGCGACCAAACATGCGCCCGCGTGTGCGTTTCTCGTGCGTTCCTTCCTACGGCTCCTTCCCTCCAACTGCGCCTTTCCAACAGCGGCGCTTGCACGAATAGACGCAAGAGATGAGCACATCCTGCAAACCCGGGAAGTGCCGTGACTTCACCCCACTGAAGGTTGGCCACCTCACAACACTCAAGTCCAGGCGGTAATATCCCAGCACCCCGTCAGACGACGTCCAGGTGCTCCGTGTTAATAGCTTCCACTCGTCTCCCTTTGTGATGCTATGCTGGTCAATACAATTAGCTGTCCCTGGCAAGTAAGTGGAGCGTACAAACCCCCTGAAAGCAGCCGGAGATAGGGATGTAAGCCATTAGTCGACTATCCAATAAGCATAAACTTATTGGATAGTCGTGTAGTGGCTTGACTAGTCGCTTCCCCCCCTTTCTGCCTCTATCAGAGGCAGCAAAGGGGGGGGAGCAGACACCGGTGCCGGGGGGAGCCAGTTTAAAAGCCAGTTCCTCCCAGCACCATCGCCGCAGGAGGGCAGGGGAGGCAGAGGTGTAGTGGGGGGGCGGCCATGAGCCAGGAATTAGCTGTCCCAGCTTGTGCCAAATTCCCCCCCCCCACCCCCACCCCACTTCAGCCTTTTAAAATGTATTAAGAGCCTGGCGGTTCTTAATACTTTCAAAAGGCAGAGCCACAGTGGGGTTACGCAGCCGGGAGCCACTGTGGTGCTGCAGTGTCCCCTCTTATCGACCAGACGACGGAAATTCCATCGATTCGTTGATTCAACGCAACTTAACATCCTTAGCTGGAGACGCACCTGGCTCCCTTTTTGCTGAAGTCTGGTTATTGCGGGCAAACAGCCAGAGTCAACAGCACGTGGAAATGGCCCTTCGGGGGGCCCCACACGGCGCTGGCTGTTTGTATTTGTTCCTTCCCGACAGCAAGTTGTGCTGCTTTCTGCCACACCGAAGCAACGCCCCACACGAGGGAAGGCCGGGAGCTGGCGGCTGCGAGGCTCCGGGGAGATCACAGGCATTATCTCACCGCCATATGCACACACGGGTAATGCTGAACACAAGCAGCGGAGCGGCCTGCTCCATTGTGTCTCCTGCTGATATTTTCCGTTGGATTAAGCCTGCGAAGGAGCGAGGAACTCAGCCATGAAGAGACATTTCAGAGATGCCAAAGCCAGACGGACAATTACATGATCCAAGTTGGCTTGTGAAAAACGACCCCTCCCCTTTTCCTCCGGTCACCGAGCACAAGCAGAGCTCATTTGCATTCGGCTAACGCGGGGGTGGGGAACTTATGGCCCGTGGGCCGAAGCTGGCCCACCGATTGCCTTGGTCTGGCCCACGAGGTCCAGGACTCGCCCCCTCCCCTCTGCAGTGGGGCGAGCCAGCCCTGGCATTCCAGCCAGTGGCGAGGAAGCGCTCCCTGTAGGCACCGCCCCCCACTGCTCCCACTGGCAGGCACGTAGAGCCATGCAGACATCTGTGGCCCCCATCCCCTTACCGCCTCCATCCCAGACCCCCCCACCCTATCCCCCATCCAGACCCTGCACCTGTACCCCTAGTCCTTTCCCCAGCAGCTCCTCCCACACACTGAACCCCTCAATTTTGGTCCCCATCGCAGCACCTGGGGGGGTTCCTCACAAAATCTACTAGCCCCCAGAAGAGTTAACCCAACTCTGGGGGTAAGCTCTGAGCCTCCCCTCTGCTTCCCATGTGGGGCTGCAGCTTGAGGGAAGTATGTCGTCTCCCCCCCCACACACACACACTCTCTCACTCGGGAACCTGTGGGGGTTAGGTTTTTGTACGTCTTTTTGTTTCTCATTTGTGCGTAGTCAGTGGCCCCAGATCCAGAATAGGTTCCCCCCCACCCTGGACATGCAGCTGGGCTGGATTTGAAAACACCGATGCCCTCGGCAGTTTGTTCCAATGGTGATCCCCCGCCACTGAAAAATTTGTGCCCAATTTCTGATTTCAACTCCCGACCATGAGTTCTTGTTCTGCCTTTCTTCGCAGGACTGGAGGCCCCACAACCACCACTCCAGGCAGGTATTTTATCGCGAGACAGTCCCCTCCACAGGCTGAGCAGAAAGGTCTCACTGGAAGGCATTTTCTCTAGACCTCGAAACCTGTGTGCGCCCCTTTTCAGCAGCCCACAAAACGCAGACACCTGGATGTTGTATTCCAGTAGTGGTCTCACCACTGAGAGAGTCACAGGCAAAAATCATTTCCCTGCCTCTCCATGCTGCTCGCCCCCCTGCGCCCACCTAGTACTACAGTGTGATGCCCTGGCATGCGCACAAAGCACTCATGACCATCCTGAAGGGGCTTGAACGCACCTTCTCCACCCAACTGGCGGAGGGTGGAGCGCTAGGCAAGTTGGTTCCTGCCCCCACTAGCTGGAGGGAAGGGATGCCTGGCCACAGTAGGGGTGGGGCAGTATTGCTAAGACGGCCGATCTGCACACACACAGCATCAGGGAAGCAACTCCGGCAATCCCCGTCAAACGTGGGCTCTTGGCTTGCAAGCGACTTGGGCGCCGTACCGCCGACCTAAGAACAGCCATATTGGGTCAAACCAAGACCCATCTAGCTCAGCGTCCTGTCTTCTAGGAGTGACCAATGCCAGATGCCCCAAAGGGAGTGAACAGAACAGGGATTTATCAAGTGATCCCTCCCCTTCCATCCATGCCCAGCTTCTGACAAACAGAGGCTAGGAAATCCATTCCTACCCTCCTGGCTAATAAGGGCTCGACAAACTGCAGCGAGAGCTACTCGCCAGCCCCGCACCGTGCATGCGCCAGATCGGCACTGCGCGTGCACACAGCACCGGTGAATGAGGCACATGGAGCGACCGGCTGAAATCTATTCCCCATGGGCAAGTAGAAACAGCAGTTTGTCAAGCCCTGCTAATAAGTATTGATGGACCTAACTCCCATGAATTTATCTAGTTCTTTTTTTGATCTCTGCTAAAGCCCTGGTCTTCACAACATCCTCTAGCAGGGAGTTCCACAGGTTGACTGTGTGCTGCATAAAGAAAGCCTCCCTTTTTTTGTTTTAAACCTATGTATTAATTTCCTTTGGTGACTCCTAGTTCTAATGTTATGGGGCAATGGACAATCATCATTCATGCCAATTTCTAGGTGTGCTTATGCTGCATTCATCCTCAATGCAGTCTCAGGCCAATCTTTAGACAAATCAGCAGGCTTTTCACCACAGAAAGCTGGCTAGAGCCCAATCAGATAACCCGATTCCACCTAAGAACACAAGAACGGCCATCCTGAGTCAGACCAAAGGTCCATCTAGCCCAGTAGCCTGTCTGCCGACAGTGGCCAATGCCAGATGCCCCAGAGGGATCACAACAGGTGATCCTCACATGATCCCTCCCATCTCCCACTTCCAGAGAAACAGAGGCTAGGAACACCATTCCTACCCATCCTGACTAATAGTTTCATGGAGGTTAGGTGCATCAATGGCTATCTAGCTCTTTTTTGAACCCTGTTAAAGTTCTGGTCTTCATAACCTCCTCTGGCAAGGAGTTCCACAGGTTGACTGTGCACTGAGTCAAGAAAAACTTCCTTTTGTTTGTTTTAAACCTGCTCACATGGCAGACAGGTTTAAAACAATAGGCAGCAGAAATGAAGTCCTCGTCCCAGTGGGCAGGTCCGAGGCCTTGGTAGCGATTTTACAGGGCACCGAAGTGAGCGAGGCAAGTGTTCTGAGCCCACCACCTTCCCATGTCCTTCAGTGAGCTGCTTCCGAACATACGCTGGGCTGAGAGGGGCCACTGCAGACACTTCAATGTTTTAACTGCAACTCGACCATCGCCCTGGCCCATCACATGGGCCCTCACACGCCTGCTAGTGTATTCTGGCTGTTAGACAGGTAAAAGAAAAGGAAGCCACACCCCTTCTTCGGTTTCCCCTCCCAGATTCAGAAGCCACCCCCCTTATCGCATCTGAATTCAGCAGCAGCATCTCCCTCCCCAACGTTAAGAGTCGACTGGGGCTACTTCATTGGCTGTATTTGTGCCACCATATCCCATCAGTAAGAGCAAAATCTGAAGGCTCTGGTAATTGCTGCATCAGAATAACTACAGGGCAAGTGACACTACACCACCTTGCTTCTGCGTTAAGCTCTTTTCCCCACCCCTTGACCTGCTTTGCCATTAACAAGATGTTTGGAAAATAAATTGGTTAATATTAACCAAGCTGGAGCAAATCCCTGGACACCAACCAGCTCTTCCAAGCCAGTCGGCTGTGCTCGGGGACTTCCCAACATCCCAGAACAGATACAGGGCCCACCCATCAGCACTGAAGTGGAGAGACAGGTTTGGCATAAAGGAGCAGCACAGCCGAATCCCCGGGGGCAGATATGACACTTTGAAGGAAACGCACAAAACCCTCATTACACCGCGGCATGATGTTCGAGGCGGCCCCCGCTTCAGCCGTCCACGTAACACACTTGCAACACCCCTCTGCCCCAGTTACAAGGTGTTCTGGTGATGCACACCGCCACTTCTGTTGCACAAGAATGGATGAAACATGTTTTTGTGCCCACACCTACTATGCTGCTACAAGTGCTGCACCAGTGCATTCTGGGAAAGCGTGGCTGGCCAACAGTACCTAGTACATGTCCAACGGCCAGCAGGACACAGAGCTGTCCCGGGTATTGCTGGCATCATTCCCTGTCCTGCCTGGGATGTTAAATATCGGTTAATTGAACAATCAAGTAACCTCATGAATTTTTATCCGATAGTCGACTGTTCTATAGTCCCCGGGGGCGGGGCCAGCAGCCTCACTCCTCAGGAGCCCCTGCCACCTCGTGCTGCTGCCTCTGTATCAGGGTACCAGGTGGGAGCTGGTCCGTGAGGGGAGCCAGTTTAAAAACCAGCTCCCCTCGCAGATTGACTGCCTGTCACTCTGTGCTGCTGCCTCTGATACAGAGGCAGCAGTGCAGAGTGGCAGCAGCCCCTGACTAGGGTGGGTCTGAGCTCCCGGACCTGGCGTGAAATGGAACTGAGCCGGGCTGCCTGTCCAGCTCCGAATACACTTTAATTGCAGAACTGCAGTGGGGGAAGGTCCTGGACCCGGCGTGAGCTGGGCTGCTGGCCAGGCTGCTAAAATGTCCTGGCAGGGGTGGTGGAATGCACGCAGTCTGTAGCATTAACTGCTAAGCTTTTGGTTATCGGTTAATCGACTACACTATGACAGCCCAAGTCCTGCCACCAAGGCCAGGCGGGGAAAATCAGACAAAGCGGTTACGCAAGCACAAGCAGGGAGGGGCTGACCACTTACACTAGGGTGGAAAGCAGCACACGAGACCAGCAGCAGAAAGACAACCACGTGCTAGCTTCAGCCACTGACCCCCAGGGTGGGCAGGGACGCAGCCAGACTGAACAGCAAGCCCAGCGGAAAGCTGTAGCAGGGACAGGGTCTAAGTATCCAGCACGTTGCCTCTGCTGCTAGAGCCCCCGCACAAACAAGTTCTAGGTACAGCGAAGTCCAGGGACTTGTCCTACGGCAACACCGGCATTCCCCAACCCAGATCAGCGACCCCTCGTGCGAGGTGCTGCACAGACGCAGGAGAGAGCCCCCACCCCAAATAGAAATGGTCAAAGGAAAGAGCCGCCCCATTGCACAGTGAGGGACCGGAGGCAGATTCACCCTAAACTCGCAGAGGCAGGAAATGAAATCAAGGCTCGAGTCTAAGGATGTCAACTCCCGTTTAATTGGGAAAAACGTCAACGACGAATAGCCCTGCAGCACCTTAGAGACTAACCAAACACGTCGATGGTGCCCTGAGCGTCCGTGGGCCCAGCCCACTTCATTGAACTGGTTAACTAGTTCAACGGTAAGTGTTCATGGTTAAACGGGGGGAGTGCTGGAGCGGCTCCCCGCCTGCAGTGGGGGCCCACAGAGGTGAAGCAGCCCCCTGCCCGTGGCAGATGGGGGGGTCTGCTCCAAGCCCCCACCGGTTAACTGCTTGCCAGTTCACCATCAACATCCCTACTGAAGCCTGAGCACCAGGCGCCTGCTGTATCCCGAGCAGTGTGGAAAGGCGAGAGGTTAGCTACTTCACAGCAAACGCCCGGGTTGAAACTGACGAGGATCGGGGGGTGAGTGGCAGAGAACCAGAACGTGGCTAAGACCCATTCCAAACCGTATCGAAGGGGCAAGTGCTAGGCCGGGGTTTAAAACAAAGGCCATTCAAAACTAAGATGCCACTACCCCGCAAGGCATCCGCTCTGTCTGTCCCCAAGATGGGGGGCATCTAAGCTCTTGGGGGGGGGGGGTCATCTCTTCCGCCATTTGTGCAGAGCCCCACACGGCTGCATTCCCAGCCCCACGGCAGCCTTTGGGGAGAATCCCTAGATGCCTAACAGACCCAGCATTTCACAGCCTCTTGGAAGCCACGCTCAGGGCTGCGCCGTGTGTGGGAGCCGAACGAGCCATCTGGGCTCCGAGGCAGGAAAGGAATCTCATTTGAAAGTTTCACAGCAACCCTGCGTGTGCATGAGACCATTCTTTTGCTGGCAGGAGAAGCTGGGGGTGCAGCTTCTGGGGCAGGAAATCGCCACTGGCGCTGCACCGGGGGCTCTGCTTCCTTCCCACCCCTCATGTTTCCTGGAACAGCAGCCGTAGCCACACTCAGCTGTCACCGGTGACTTTTATCAGACGGAAACAAGCGAGCGCGCTTGGCTCAGTGTTCGATACCACGCCGACAGACCCTCGCTCCAAACCGGAGACGGGCGCCTCGGAGCGGAGATTTCTCTAGGTCATTAAGGTCACAAGGATCCATCTTTGCGTGTCTCAGCTGGCATTAGCAGAGGTGTGGTTTAAGGATGTTCAAATGCATTTACTGAGATCGGGGTGGGGAACCTAAGGCCCGGGAGCCAGATGCAGCCCCCAGCTTGCCTGGATCCGGCCCCCCCAAGCTTGGGGCTCCCCCTAGCATTGAGGAGCCTGCATTGGTGCTCCAGCACGCGCGCGCGCGCGCGCACACACACACACACACACACACACCCACCCCCCTGCAGGGCTCAAGCACACAAAATCTACTAGCCTGGATCCCCCTAGGATCTGGTGTGTAAGGAGGGATGTGGGGCTAGTCTGGGGCCATGTCAGTGAGGCCTTTGGGGGTTTTTTTTTGCTTCTCACTTGTGTGCAGCCCCCCCAACTGATTTTTGTGGGTCAGCGGCCCCTGACTCATAAAAGGTTCCCCACCCCTAATTTCGGTAAAGGTGCTGAAAGTTTCAGTGGTTACCAGTTTACACATGGGGGGGCAGCTACCAAGGAGCCCCCCCTCATCCCCCCCCCCACACAGATGCCTCTCGCAGGAGGCAGTACACACGGGGAGCCAGCAGCAAGGGGGGGGCAGCGTGTAACCGCATACACAGGCACACTTCCCTAGTGCAGTTGCCCTTAACTGCAACAAAACACCCTCCCACCGCAATCCAGAAAGGGCAGCCAGCCAGGGGCAGAAACATGCATCTCACTGCTGATGGTGGATTTTTCCCGGCTGCACTGTTTGCTCCCTTCTCCACCCCCCCCCAGCTGCCAGACTGTGTTATCCCCAGCAAGCCGCACCGCTTACCCAGGCCAGAGCGCGCACTTCGCTTACTATCCACGTGCTCTGCGGCTGGAAGCGAGCGCGCGGCTTTTCCTAAGCAAGCTCGCCTATCGGAAAGGGGAAACGCGAGAGCGCAAGGCACACCAAGCCAATGCAAGAGCCTACAGACGTGCCCCGCGGTCACCCCCCAACACTGCAGGGGCTCTGCAAGAGAACAGCGTTTCATGCCCCAACAAGGGCTCGTCTGGGGATACCCGTGCATAATGGCTTTAGCGCACCATGCATGGTGTTTCCGCGACACAGCCTGGGCCTTTGAGCCTCAGATGCCAGACACAGGCAATCCGCAAGCCAGCGGTTTAATAATGGACATTTTTAGTAAGTCCTGGACAGGTCATGGGACAAAACAAAGTCATGACCTGCCCAGGACTCCCACCAGAAACACCCCAGTTGCATCTCCGGGTGGGGGGCATGGCACCAGCAGCTGGGGGGGAGGGAGCCCTGAGAATCCCTGCTTCAGGAGCAGTCAAGCACCAATGGCTCCCAAGGATCAGCTGCCCCGGCAGCCGTGATTCCAGCTAGCCCCCGTGGCAGGGCCACTCCAGCAGCGCCAGCGCGGTGTAACTGGCCTCAGAGCTGCCTCCCCACAGCCAGCTGCTTGGGCAGCCATAGAGGAAACCCACAGAGGCTGCAGGAATTCCCGGAACCCCGGACTTCAATGACCAACATGGAGCTTTAGCGACCAGACACCGGTCCCAGGCTTTGGGCTTACGCATAACAGGGGCGAGGGAGAAGAGATTTCCCAGGAAACCCCATTTCCCATCCATTGTCCCCCCCCAAAAAAAACCACACCATCCTTGTTGGCCACACTGTTCCATCCAGTCCCTTAGGCAGCCAGGCCCACAGTAAGATGGACCCTTTTACAATCGACAGCTGTTCGAGGCTAGGGCAGCCCATTGCCACGCCTGCCACGCTTTCATTGAAGGCAGCGGCTTTCATACCATGGGTTTACGCTGGGAGACGGGCACTGACTATTTTCTTCGACTGGGTAACAAGGAAAAAAAAAAGTTTGAAAGTTCCTGTTCTAAGGAAACCAGCATCCAGCGTCAGGCACAGAAATGCCGCATGCTCCGATTCGCTCGTTCATGCCAGGTTTGTTCTTGTTGGACCCATCCGTGGGACAGATGAGGGAAACTTGCCGTTTGCCAACGAATAGGAGGTTTTGGCACGATGGCTTGAGCCGCCCATGACTCCCAAACAATACAATTAATCACTGTAACTCCATCTGGAGGAGAGAGATTTTATTACTTTTAAAAAGCTACGAACAAATAGCTCCCCAAGAACACAATAATTGCAGGCTTTAAATTTAGCCACTGAGGCACTCACGTGCTATTTCCAGCCTGGATAATGGCGAGAAAAATATAGTATTTCTGCAGCGCTGGCCCTACGTGATAGCCAAGAACGGCATTCAAGAGGGGAAAACAAAAGGATTCAGGGGCTGTTGGGTCCCAACTTAATTCTACATTCAACCGCATTACATCAGCTGTTTCATAAGAAATTATAACCAGCACCAGTCAGCGCCCAGCCTGTCGGAGCAAGTTAATGGTTTGCCACTACGGCCCCGCCTGTGTGTCGGAGTGATTACTAGGAGGCTGTTTAAAGTGGCCAAAGGTCTTTTCGCCACCAGTTAAGCAAACGAACTTCATGCAGTGATATGCCTGAGTAAGTCAATGCCACAAAGCAACCCACTCCAGAAGCAGCATGGTTCCATATTCCTGACGTAGAAGCTGCAGACAGATGCGACACCCGCAGAAAACAGAACAGCTGCCCCCTTCCGTTCCCCCATCTCTGCTCTGCCAGCTAGGCACCCCCAGAAGTAGGGCAGGGGAACGCTTCTTACGCAAGCTTGCTAGCAAACTGATGTGCAACTGACACATGTGGATCCTAATTAAGAATTGTAGGTTTTTCCCAAACCCGAATGAGCCTGCAAAGAATTCAGAAGAGCTACACTCATCTGTAAAGTCTCATCTGTCTTCAGTGCACTGGAAAAAACTTGAGCTGAGTTCACCCTTTCCAATGTCACTGCAGAGCTGGAGAGAGAATTATCTTTTTGGAGCTAGAAACAAACCTCCCCCCCCCCGCGTCTGCTGAAGAAAAGCAGCAATATTTTTCAGCCAGAAACCTCGAGGCACTTCATAAGCAGAAGGCAAAGGCGGGAAACTGAGGCAGAGTTGAAGCAACTTGCCCATGGCAGCTAGACCAGTAACCTTCCCACAGGGCCACACTGATTCAACCGCTCAGGCCCAGTTTGAAGTAGTCATTTGTATTTTTACAGCTTTTCGTGGGTAGCGGCAGCTTTGGTCAGCAAGGTGTGGAATATGAAAACAAAAAATGAGCAACCGAGATCCTTTCATCCGGCTGTCCATTCTCCCTCAGGAGTGGGCAGAAAACAAAGCCGCCCGCTCAACATCCTGAAAAGAACCTTGAGACGCACTTGGCTTAAGTAACAAGACGCCAAAACTCGCCACGCACTGGGACTAATGATGCAAACACATCTGTAGACAATCGCCTCTGTCTTCGAGAGTTTCGGATTGGAATGCCCCTCCCCGTGCCCTTTTTGTAGAAATGATTTCGGAACAAAATGACTGAAGCATTATGAAATGCCTAAAGGCCTGACAGACTCCGCAGAAAAACTAATCAGGGATGGCAGATTTAGAAAGATATTTCAAACCTCCATCTAATTAGAAACATCTTTGTGTCTGACGACTGTTTCCCCAGCAGAGCGGTTTATGAAATATACATTATTCCTACACAAGGGAAGGGGGAGGTCTGTTTGTCAAAGCGACTGCAGACAAGAGCACGGCGATCTTCCTAGGCTGCGTATTAAACTTCAAAGCTAGAACGGCAGTTGTCACTTACGTGCGCGTTTCAAAACAAGTACGAGCCCTGAAAAGAAAATTCCTGCTCTGCAGACACAAGAGGGTTTTATTCTGTAAACAGCTGTGGCACCCATATGGTTCAGTGGGGAGCGGGATATTATTCCAGGACAAAGTCGTGAGTTCAGTTTCAACCCCAGCTATTTATGCAACACCATGGATGCTTTGCAGACTGGCCATATATGATCCCTGCCTCAGATATCAAAGTGACGGGCATGAGGCAAAAACCTAGACACTACAAAGAGAACTCAGATTTCTGGCCTCTCTCAAACAGCCCTGCAGGATAATGCATTATAAGCAGTTTCTAAGAAGAGACACAGATAATCCACATCACCCATGTCTACTAAGAAGCACTTGCTGCCTATGCTTCCCATCCACAGGTCCCAAAGCACTTAGGGAAGGCGATCAGCATCTCCACAAAGCCACATAAGCATACGAAAGCACTAGTGTTCCCTGGAGAGATTCAAGTGCCGCACAGCTGATTAGCAGAGAGAGAGCCCACAGGTGGCAGCATGAGTTTCTACTGGTGGTGCACATCCACACATGCCTTGGTGCACGTAACAAAATTTATTCTCCATGGGGGGTGGAAAAAATGAGGGAATATTGCCACTGACTTTCAATTTCATCTCATAATCAGCAGTCATATCTGCACTCTTCATTACCGCTGATTATTTCTTACCGACAAGCACTTTCAGGGACTCCAAGAATGGGAAGGATCATACAAAACCTTATTCTAGTCCAACTACCAGCTTACAGGCCTCACCTGAAATGTTTCCCCGGCACTTTCGGATTCCAAAATTAATGCGACATTCAGCTGAAATCTGCCGAGCTAACAAGACCAGACAAGTTCATGCCTGAAAATGTTTCCATCTTCAGACGAGAGCAGTAAAACACTCAGAGCCAGGACTTGCAGCCACCTGCGATGTACTTTTTGGTTACACACTACACCAGGGTCAGGAAGCCGAAGTCACTACAGGCAGTCCCCGGGTGACGTACAAGATAGGGACTGGACTGTAGGTTTGTTCTTAAGTTGAATTTGTATGCAAGTCGGAACTGGTACATATTGTAGGGGAAACTCTAGCCAAACATTTCTCCAGAGCTCAGTTTTATTCTCCCACGCCTCACTTCCCTCAGTCCTTTATTCTCAAGCCGAGGTGTCTGCTGAGAAAAGCCGCTCCGCGTCTCCCTGGTCTGCTGGGGGAGGGGCGCTAGCTCCGCGTCTCTCTGGTCTGCTGGGGGAGGGGGGCGCTAGCTTCGCGTCTCCCTGGTCTGCTGGGGGGAAGCAGCTAGTGCGGGGTTGCCTCACCCCGTTTGTAAGTAGGGATCCGATGTAAGTCGGATCCATGTAACCCGGGGACTGCCTGTACAGGAAAGCAGGGCAGACTTTTTTTTTTTTTTTTTTTAAAGGAGGAGCTGTCAGTGAAGAAAGCCCCTCCCTTTACAACAACACAAGCAGTGTCTCTAGAATACCTCTCGGCCATTACAATAAAGAACTGGTTAAAAAAATAATAATAATCTGCCCAGGTCTCCTCCATGTGCCAGGGAACTCCCTGCTAGGGCTCACTACCACCAGCTAACACCTGTTAAACGGAGACTCGGCGTGTCCACACTAGACTACCTGTGCGGCAGCATTCAAACACTCGCCCTTTTCCTAGCGTGGACATTGCTTCAGAGTGTAACAAGCAACTTGTGCCTCTTCGCTGCGGCCCTGCCCCGCCTGTTTTACTCCAGGGTCCCGAGACCCTGACATAGAATCACAGAGCTGGAAGAGACCGTAGCAGGTCCAGCTCCCGGCCCAAAGCAGGACAATCCTAACACATTTTGCCCTTGGTTCGGCAATTGTCGTTGAGCTCTTCTAAAGCTGCTTCCGTCGGCTTTGGAGGATTCCGTCGCCAATTTTTCCTACATGCAGATACCATTATCCTGCTGCACCGCATAAGCATCTCCCTTTGCTCCCCCACACCACCTGCTCCGTGTGTCATGCTGGATGGGAGAAGCGGCAGCTAGGAACTTGAGGAAGAGCTGCAGGTTCCATGCAGATGGGTTGTCGGCGTTGTCAGACAGCCACAATTCTTCTCGGACGCGAAAGGAAGAGTCAAAGACCTCTCACCAGATAGTAAAGAGCAGCAGTCCTGTGGCTCAGAAGGCAAATTCTATTTCCAGGCCTGCCTCCTTTGTCTACGTAACCTCGAGCATCTCCCACCACATTGCTTTTGGGTTTGTCTGGGGGAACAAGCTGCACCAGATGAATTTAAAGGGGGAGGGTTAAGTTGATTTTGTTACACCACCAAAAACCGCTGGCTGGGCATGTTGGGTTTAAGAGAGACAGCTTTTGCCTTAGCTTACATCAAAGTAGGAATTGACAGACGTGAAACAGAAATCAGCTGATGCAAGCAGTTGCATGGACACTTAAAAAAAAAAAGAAGTGACAAAGACTTAAGTGTAAAAAAGATGTCAGTTTCCCCCATATCTACCATAGGGGGATGTTGGTACTCGTCTTCCTTTGTGGACAGCTTTAAGAGCTATGGTAGAAGTGCTCTGGAAGACCACGTTTTCTGAAACTGAGCCAGAGCTGAAGTGTTCGAAAGCCAAATTCAACAATGCACAAAAAACACTGGCTTTCAGACAAACTACAGAAGCGTTGGAGGAGCCTCAGGAACATGAAAACCAGCTGATCCCAGCTCTGGAACCTCGTCTTGGATTTGTGGGGGGAAGCCATCTCATGCCATTAAGATTATCCTCAGTATTTTCAAGGACAAACATTGCCTGGGATGAGAGGGTTGCAACTTTCACCAAAGAAATCCAGCTTCCGAGGTGGGAGACACAACTGATCTTCCCAACTGGGAAGCACAAGGGAAAGCTGAAATGCAGGACACTGTTGCAACCGATTGACAGTGTAACATGGCCCTTCCTCCAAGCGTTCCCCAAAACGACGCTTGGGCATAGTGCCCTGCGCAGATACAAGATCTGCAACAGAGAGCTGAGGACACCCACGGATACAAAGCTGATCTCTGCCAATTTGCAGGGTTTATTTCCGCACCTGCAAAGAAGAGGCACAGATAGCCATCCCTGCAGATGCAGACACCCGCGGGTTTACAAGGCTGGAAATGCAGCTCTGTCCCAGCAGGGCTGGTCATGGCCAAGTCCTGAATTAAGCAGAAGCACAGCCATGCTGTGAACTGCGTTTCCGCTCCTCCCCCCCTTCTGAAGGAAGTGTCCTTTTTCCCCTCAGCTGTGCAGGGTGGCTCCTTGGAGGCGGTATTGCTCTACCCGGCTTGTGGCACAAGATACTCTGGAGAGATGACCCCAGTTTAAGTCGGTCTCGTTTTTAAATCCTTTTCCCCGCCACCCAGCTTGAGCGCTCTTCAGAACGCCCGCTGCAACACTTCTTGCCTCTTCACACTGGCATGGCCCAGGGCTGCAGTGACACAGGGGGCTTTCAATACCCTCGGATGGACAGACAGAGGTCACTTGTTCTTCCGGATACCATACCCAGAGCTGTCGGGTTGGGCGCCCCAGACCCGCATTTCAGACAGCTGCTTCGGTCATTCTATGGATGGGGCCCGGGGCAGCCCGGAGGTTACCTGGGGGCCTGGCACAGAGCATCACCAGGGGTGTCCCCCCCCCCACCATGGCTGCAGGAGCTGGAACAACCCATCAGCACCCCCTCCCCCCCCACACATGGCCTCACCGCAGCCCCAGAGAGCTCTGCTTTCCACCGCCACGGTCCAGCATGTAGTGGACTGCAATGGCAGGGTGCCGGGTCGCTCTGGCTCCCATGGGGAGTCCAAACCCCTGCTGCCGCCCCTCACAAGGCCTCCTGCCCCCTCCCGCGGCTCATGCTGGTCAGGGGAGGGGCCTTCAGGCAAGGGCGAGGAGCAGGGGTGGGGTTAGGGAAGGGATGGAGCAGGGGCGTGCAGAATGAGGGCGGAGCCTGTGGTGTGGGGGGTCGATTCAGACCCCACACCTGGGGGGGGGTGCACCCTAGGGACAGCCCCGACCGTATCCATGCACTAACCCCTCCTCCCCCCTCCCCGCAAGCTGCCCAGTGACATTTTCAATAGCCACACAGTCCCGCTTTCGTCAACCCCGACTGCTCATTCGGGGGACGGCTCCGCAGCCGGCGGAAGCGAGCCAGCCGGCCTGGGTCGGGAGACCTGGGCTAGCAGGGAGCACCTCAGACCCTGAAAAACTTGGCTCAGTCTGGAGCCAACCTGCTAGTCCCACTCCAACTGCGGGGCTCGCTGCCCAAGGCCGTGCAGCCAAATTCCCAGGGTTAGTTTATTTGGATAGCCCTGTTCGAAAGAAGCAGACAGGGAGAGGATACGCCCATCACTCACGGGGTTAGTGAGACAATGGAGGATAAACATCTATTGTAGTGTGGTTGCTGTACACACAGCAGCTGTTTTGACACAGACTCCGGAAAATCTGAAGGGGGGGCCCCCGCTACTGGGAGCCACTTTCCTACACGCCATAATTCAAGTTGCATTTTTTTAATTAGCTTCCCCCGAAACGGCCCCCACAATTTGTTCGCATTAACCCAGCCACCTGAAACAGCCATAAAAAGACAATTCTGAAGTTGCAAAGCACAAAAAAGCCATTGTAAACCACAAGCTTTTGCATTCCTATAGCTTAATGGCCAAACCCACTTATGCCAAATTTGCAGTAAAATAGGTATTGCCATGACATTTTATGGACGCCTTCCAAGCGGATGAATGGTTACAGATTGAAGACGGAACAAAAAGACACTTTAATTGGGCACGCTGTCCTTTTATAGCCTACTTCAATAAACATTAATGAAGGACACGGACATGGACCTTTAAACCTCTCCAGATCCATTATCGGAGAATGAATGCATCTACTTGAGTGTTGTGCCTCTATTGCAAACAACAAGGACCTAGCCAAGTAACAGGGACCCCCCCCCCACACACACACACACACGTGCCAAGCCAGGGGACAAAGCTGGAAAACAGAGGCTCCCGTCCCATTACCAGAAAGAAAGATCGTTGCTTTTAAATCCCCCCCCCCTCGGAAATTCCTCTCTCTCTTAGCACCCCTAGGAAGAGAGCTAGAAACATAGGTGTTGGCACGTCACCCCAGCATTTTGTCCATATTCAGAGGGCAGAGGTGGAGAAATTGTTAAAATAGCCAAAGAGCCTTGTGGCTGGGTTCTCAACTTCACCTCCAGGCTGGGATATTGGGCTTTTGCGAGCAGGAAGAAGGACCCTGCGGGCTTCACAGCTCTAGGTGAACAACTAGAACCCATCCCAGAGAATCAAGGTGCCAGCCGCTCTGAGGGGCCAGGATGGGTTTGCTGGAGCTACAACATGGGTTCCCAAACTGGGGGTTGTGTGAAGAAATTTCAGGGAAGGTGAGGCAATCCAGCCTCCTCTCCCTTCAATTCCCTCCCCCACCCTCAAGTTGTGCTGTTATTTTTGTTTTTGTCCCCGATCAGTTCATTTTTTGCTGCTATTTGGGGGAGGGCGCATGAGAGTTTCTCAAAAATCAAAAAGGGGGTCATGACGCCAAAAAGTTTGGGAACCACTGAGCTACAACCTGCTTAGGAATTAGCCGCAACCAGAACAGGAATTAACTACAGGCAGTCCCCGGGTTACGTACAAGATAGAGACTGTGGGTTTGTTCTTAAGTTGAATATGTATGTATGTCGGAACTGGCATCCAGATTCAGCCGCTGCTGAAACTGATCAGTTTCAACAGCGGCTGAATCTGGACGCCAGTTCTGACTTACATACAGATTCAACTTAAGAACCCCAGGCGTCCCCAAGTCAGCTGCTGCTGAAACTGATCAGCAGCTGATTCCAGGAAGCCCGGGGCAGAGCAACTCTGCCTCGGGCTTCCTGTAGTCAGCCGCTGGTCAGTTTCAGCAGCGGCTGACTTGGGGACTCGTGGGGCAGAGCAGCTTGGGTGCTGCTGGGTTGGTCCAGTAGCGCGGCCGCACCTCGGCGCTACTGGACCAACCCAGCAGCACCCCAGCTGCTCTGCCCCAGGCATCCTGATTCAGCCGCTGCTGAAACTGATCACCAGCAGCTGAATCAGGACTCCTGGGGCAGAGCAGCTGGGGTACTGCCGGGTTGGTCCAGTAGCGCCAAGGAGCGGTGCTGCAGGACCAACCGGCAGCGCCCCACCTGCTCTACCACAGGCCCCGGACTTTGCTCCACGTCTCCCTGGTCTGCTGGGGGGAGAGGGGGCACTAGCTGCGTCCCCCTCCCCAGCAGACCAGGGAGACGCGGAGCAAAGCGGCGGAGGACCCGGGCCAGACCGTGGCGCTTCCAGATCAGCGCCGCGGTCCGGCCCGGGTCCTCCGCGGCTTTGCTCAGCGTCTCCCTGGTCTGCTGGCTCCCCCAGCAGACCAGGGAGATGGGGAGCAACTTTTCTCGCCCCAGAGGAGGCAGGCGGCGGGACCAGGCGTCCCGCCGCTCCAGTCCTCCGGGGCGAGAAAATCCTCGTTTGTTACTGCGGATCCAACGTAAGTCGGATCCGCGTAACTCGAGGACTGCCTGTATGTGTAGCAGCACTATGGAGCAAAGATTGTGTTTCCAGACGGGCTTACGCCAGGTGCATTCGGATAACACTGGAGAGGCAGGGCCCATGGGAAGAGACGGATTTCAAAGGAAGAGGATGCTGAGAAACACTAGCAGAAAACATCTGAATAGCTTCATTCAGCTGAAGGCGGATCCCGTGCTGACAGGCGATGGAAACATGGCACAAAGCTCATCTAAGGTGCAGAAATCCACCACGTTCCAGTAGTTGGCAGGGAAGAACCTTTATTTTGCAGTTAGCAAGGCAAGAAAAACGAGGGGCAGATTTGACTGGCTACGTGCAATGTGTCTGAATAGGAAAGGGTCTTACATTGCCTGGGGAGGGCTACTACTTCTAGGGGCACCCACTCTAGGAGTCTGCCAGCATCTGTGGCTACTACAGAGTGCCGGGGAGAAAGAGCAAGCACTTGCTTGCAAACAGGCGTTTCCAGGGGATCCCAGGGCAAAACACTGCGAGTACACACTTCCTTATTGGCTTGATAAAGCTCTCAGTGGTCCAGACAAGGCAGCGGAGGGGGAACAGAGCCAGGGGAAGGAGTGACTCACCCAAGGTCACGCAGGGAGTCGGTGTAAGAGCTGAGAAAAACTCCTGCTTCTCATTCCATTGCCCTCCCCTCTGGCACTCACTAGTTCCCTGCAAGAACATGTCTGCTTTAATCAGTCGCCCAAGCAGGTGCAGCGTGGGTGAGACCCAGCGGACCTGCCACTTCACTCCCACAACTGATCTGTCATGCGTCGCTTTGCTTTTCTACTGGGACTGGCACCGCCAGCGTGGCTAAAGGCCGGGTTTGAAAGTCCTCTGGAGCGCACCAACACCTGACCCACGAGCTCAGAGCTCATGCTGACATCACCCCCAGCATGTTAGTAGAGAAGCTCAAAGTGGGCCCTGCCCTTCAGGCACAGAGCAGCATGACTCATTGCAGAAGTGTTCCCAAGACACACCCCAAGCTACTGAACACACCTAAATGCCTCCTCTTTCAAATGCTCAGTCCTGCCATCCAGTCGGATGGGAATACACCCGCAAGGAACATGCCCCAGGTGCAGACCACCCTCCCCGAGAATTCAGAACGTGGACACAGATCCTGGGAATAAATAGCACATTTTCAGGACGGAAAGTTTCTGTTCTGAGACTATTTTTTGGCCTGGAAGAAAAGGGCATCTTTAAATACTCTGCAGAACGCCAGGCAATTTCAGAGCGTTTGGTATTATGGCCAAAGGTGTTTGTGTGTGTCTTTTGCCGTTCCCAAACTTTTCATTTCTACCCGAGAAAGCCACAAGCACAATTTGTCTCATCTTGCACACACCTCTCATATCTTCTGCAGGTCAGATCTAAGCAGGCTTTGCTACAGTATTCACTCTTAAGTGAGAATAGAGGGTTTAAATCGAAGATACAGCAGCACACCGACTTCAAAATTCCCACCAGCCACCTTTATCCACACCACGTGCTAGGTTCAATTTACCACACTGGGGCAGATATCGGTCCAGGATAGAAAGCCCAAAGACCAGCTGCTTTGTGTTTAGCTACTTCACACCAACAGAAGCATCCGAGACCAGGTCTGCCTGCAAAAGTGAAGTCAGCTCAGCTCGCTCTCTCGGATTCTCAAATCCACCCCCCTAAGAAATGCAGGTAAACCAGGCCGTCTCCTCACATAGAGGGTTCTAGTCATGGGAAGAACCCTTCCAACTTCGGGGGAGGTAAATAAACTGTCTGTATCGGAGAACCCCTCCTGTCGCTGTAATGAATCAGCACGCAGAGGAGCCACAAAATGCAATTGCAGCATTTCAAGAGTGGAGAAGCCCTCCAACTTCGAAAACGCATGTTCAGGTGCCTTTTGTGCAGTTACGGCAGCACCAAGCACACTGCCTGGACTCCCTTGCACCCAGCTCTCATTGCATTCGCCATATAATTAAACATGCACCCTCCCTAATGAGTACAAAGAACATCAGGGCGTTCACGCATACATGTTCGTACTGATTTTATGGCATCCATTTTTTTAACTCCAATTCTCTTTTCAGGTTCCTTATACAAGAGCATTTTTCCCAGGCAACTCCCAGCAACATTTTGGCATTGTCCTTTCATCTTTGTTGTAAACCTAATTAATTAAGCGAATACCAGCCAGACAACCTCTCCTCTACAAGTTCCCTAAAGCACGGCAGCGTGGCAGACTGAACAGGCTTCTAATTTCACTGCACAGATTCCTTCCTTTCGCAGACTCTTTTTAGTTTTTAGCTACAAGATTTGAATAGATTCCTTCCCTCCTTACCCTCACTCTCAGGTTGTCTACATTGCCTTTTTCCCCCCCTGCAGAAGATATGCAAACCATGCTCATTTGCATATCTTCTTTGGATCCTTTTTGCAGAAGAGATTTTGCCACTAAAAAGCCCCATGTAGACAGGATCATTTCTCAGAATAAACCCCTTTTTCCTCAAGATCCTGTAAACCTCATTTTTTGAGGAATAAGGGATCTTGCGAAAAAGGGTTTTTTTCCCCAACAAATGGCTCCATCTACACAGCGCTTTTTGGTGGAAAAACCTCTCCCACAAAAAGGAGCGGCAGAGGATATGCAAAGGAGAGCTGCGATTTGCATATCTTCTGCCAAAAAAACAGCAGTGTAGACATAGCCTCGGAGTCCTCCCTACTTCCACACACTGAAATACTAATTCCCCCTCACTTACAGACCGTTCCTGATAGCAAGATGAGAACACAAGATTTTCGGCTCTAAATTGACTTTACTCCAACACACGGCAGAGCATAACAAACAGGCTCAAGCTCTTATAAACAGGGCCCTACCAAATTCACGGCTGTGAAAAAAGTGTTCCATCCAGACCATGATCTCCCCTGCAAAGTGTGGCTGTTGTAGAGAGGGCACTGTATTGCAATCCTTACTTCTGTGATAATACTGCAGTGGCACTGCCTTCAAAACTGGGTTTTCAGCCAGAAGCTGCCATGGTCTGACCACCTGGCTCTACAGATAAGAGCAGAAATAAGGGTGACAATATGCAATCCTCTCCCATCATAGCTTTGTGACCTCCTTTTGGATTGGGACCCCCCGTTTGAGAAATGCTGTCTGAAGGGCTTTACATGTTTATGCTTTGTGACAACCCGATGAAATCTAAAAATTTAAGTATCTGATGCTGTGGATTTCACAAATGCTATGACTGCGAAACTGACCAAAATAGACAGTCTCTGTTCATCTGAGGAAGCGGGTTTTGCCCACGAAAGCAAGCTCATGCTTTTTATTTTGTTAGTCTAAGGTGCTACAGGACTACTTGTTTTCAAAATGGACAGTGAATTTGGTAGGAGACATCACCTGCTTGCTGTATTTTTTTCTTCCAGTGAAGAAACACCACCTCCCAGAACTATTTCATCAACATGGCTACATCTCCGCTGGGGCGTGGTTTTTTCCAAGTCCCATCCCACATCCATATGCCAATATAGTTTTCAAGTAGAGGCCAAGCTTACATTGCAAATCACAACTGTTTGCCAGGCAACTGGCAATCTAGATACAAGGCAAGTCTCTAGGGCTACTGCTGGGGACTCCTATCAGGCAATTTCCCTACGAAGAGTCTACACTTAGCTTGTAACAGCATCTTCCTTCCAACCAGGGCCAGATTAAGACCCTTAGAGGCCCTAAACACTGAAAAGATTATGATGCCCTCCCCATATGTAATTCAAAATAAAAAGTATCAGAGGGGGAGCTGTGTTAGTCTGAATCTGCAAAAGCGGCCACAGGACTCCTCGCCACTTTTTCAAAATAAAAACAATACTATACCGTAAAAATCTCTTTTTTTTGGTGCCCCTGCTTTGCTGGTGCCCTAAGCACGGGCTTAGTCTGCCTACTGGGTAATCCAGCCCTGCTTCCAACCATTGCAAAGTGCTGGGAGCCCGATGTGTGATCGTGCTTTGCAAGAACATACACTTCAGTCAGTCACCGCATGCAAGCTAAGAAAGCAGGTCGGGAGCATTTTATAATACATGGACAGGAGACCTCAGAAAACTAATATGTCAAACACCACAAATACACCCTGAAAGCTGATTGTATGTTGATTCACTGCACAATCAATTACACAGAGGAAGGATTTCTTAAATGCCTGTGAGATTGCCATCTTAAGCTCGCATGGCGAGAGCCGAGCCAGAATGACACCCTTCCTATCACAACAGTTACAGAAACAGCAATGGCACTCTCCTGGAAAACCCAGTCAAGGAGACAATTTGCAAACTTGCTCCCCAGGAATCCAGCAAGAGAACAGGAAACGCCCATTGTGAGCTTTAAAAAAGGAACCATTTCAAGGACCAGCTGAAATAGATTTGCAGCGCGCACCCCTCAGCAGTTTTTGTAATTTGTCATCCAGGAGTCCATCAAGTTGCACTGCCTGAATGAAAAGACAGCTAATTAGGTTTGAAAACGCAAGACGCCTCCAGTTTACACCACTTCCCTTTCGGTTTTAATGCACAGTCCAGCTTTCTGGAGCAGTTGCAGGATGCAAACAACAGGCTCCTGTCTCATTCTCCAGATTCCAGCAGGATCCAATTTCTCTTGCGCGAAACAGCGTCTCACGAGAGAGGTTCAGCAGCCACCCCGCAAGCCTTCTGCTCCAACAGAGACTCAAGGCACTTGCAAATTAGACGGCTAATTTAATACCGATCTCTGGAACTATGTAACAGGCTGCCTACAAGTGGTTTGCCGTCAGCCATTAACTGCTTTGATTAATAGCGACCTCAGCGTGTGTTCAGTGCAGGGTGATGAGGTTACTGGTGACACTCCTGTTTTGGCAAGGCAGGGTTCCCTAGAAGGGCCACACGAAGGGGGGGGGAGGGACACGACACAGCACCTGGCTGGCGCGGACAACGCGGGACACAAACATGTGCGAGTCTGAACCGCCCCCAATTTCCCACCGGCACGAACTTTACCGGGCGCCTGGACGCGTCCTGGCTTCGCTTGCGCCAGATTCCCCCAAACCAGCACAGCCCCCCAGCAGCACTTCGCTAATCCCACCGCAAGCGGCCGGGCTTTCCAAGCTCGCCGAGACCGCCCCCTCCCCAAGTTCGCCCGGACCCCCCCTCCCCGAAGTTCGCCGGGACGCCGCCTGCCCCCAAGCTCGCCAGAACCCCGCTGCGCCCCAGCCCGGAGCCCCTCAAGCTCGCCAACACCCCGCTGAGCCCCGCCCCAGCCCGGAGCTCCCGAGGAGCCAGAGAAGGCCCCACCCGGCCCGGACAGCTCGGTTCCCAGGGCCAGGGCGTTGGCTCGGAGCAGCCGGGGGCCCGCGGAGCGGACACGCACCAGCTCCTAGCCGGGCAGACGCGAGCCCGGGTGAAGCGCTGCCTCAGTGCCCCCCCCTTAACACACGCACACGTTCAGCCCTCCCTTTGCACACGCCGCGCACACTCAGCCGCCCCGCTTTGCACACTCACCCACCCCCTTTGCACACGAGAGCACTCAGCTCTCCCCCTTTGCACACGAGAGCACTCAGCCGCCCCCCTTTGCACGCGCACACTCAGCTCTCCCCTTTGCACACGCGCACTCAGCTCTCCCCTTTGCACACGCGAGCAGACTCAGCCGCCCCCATTGCACACTCAGGCCCCCCCTTTGCACACGCACGCACACTCAGCTCTCCCCCTTTGCGCACGCACGCACTCTCGGGGGAGCCCGCGGGCCGACCCTCACCTGCGCTGCGCCGCACCGCTCTGCCCCGACACTGGCGGCTGCCCGGCTCGCACCCACCAAACAAAAGGCGAGCGCAGCCCGCAACCCAGCCCCGCCCCCGCGGTCCCCAAGGACACAGGCCCCGCCCGCTCGTGGCCGCCCATTCATTGGCCCGCTCGCCCTTCAGTCACGCCGTCGCGGGCGGGGGCTGCGCCGCCACCTGGCGCGATGGAGCGCCTCCCGATTGGCCGCCCACAAAGCGCAGGGCGGACGGGCCCGCGGGCCGGAAGCGGATTGGCGCTTGGTCGGGGAGCTGGGACGCGATTGGACGACGGGGGTGGCGGTCACGGCGGGGAAGGACCAGTGGGCGGGGGAGGGCGTGTCCCTAGGCCAGGTGGGACGGGAGACGCTCACCTGGATGAGGTCATGCAGGTGGGGGCGGGGCTTCGGGCTAGGAGGGAGGAGCCTGCGAAAGGACAGGGAGCTGGGGGAGGGGAAAGGGCGAGCCTGGGCGAGAGCTGCGGGGCAAGGGGAGTCTGGGGGGTAGGGGCAAACCTGGGGGGTGAGTTTGGGGCAGGGGAAAGTCTGGGGGAATAGGGGGGCAGAGGGAGAATTGGGGACAGATGGGGGTGGGGGTGAGGGAGCCTGGCAGGGGAAAATCAGGGCTGGAAGCTGATCAGCCCTCTAAGAGCTCTTTGCAGCACATTCCTGTGCACCTTCATGCAGCTCCCCCCCCCAGCAGTCCTATTCCCCACTAAATAAATTTAATGGAGATTGCCTATCTCTTAGAACTGGAAGGGACCTTGAAAGGCCATCAAGTCCAGTCCCCTGCCTTCACAGCAGGACCAAAGACCATCTATGACAATTTTTACCCCAAAGTCCTAAATGGGCTTTTTGAGGATTGAACTCACAATCCTGGATTTAGCAGGGCAATGTTCAAACCACTGAGCTACCACCTTGCCCCCCATTACCCCTGTTCCTGTCCCTCCTCCCACAAAGATACTCCCCCGACACATCCAACAGCCCCATTTACCTTCACCTAACAGCAGTGCCACTCTCAGCAAAGGGCCCCTCCCATAGCACCCCACTCTCCAGTGAGGCCCTGTTCTTAGGAGCCATGTTGGTCACGTGCCTCTGAGCACTGCGGGATGGTGATGGAGAGACACAGGCTGTGCCTAAGTTCGGACCTGGAGAAGGCGCTTGCCGTGGACAGCAGCAATGGCTACCTCTGGGGTGGCTGTGCATGGTTAAACTGTTTGAGCGCAGGGGGCCATACCATGTTCAGCAACCTCATGCTCAAACCCCTCCTTTGGAGCCAGTTCAGAGCAGCCTTCTTTATTCAGCAACAACTTGGTGCGCTAGCTCCAGCCACGCTGCACAGCTTTCTGGGTTCTCTTCTCTTCATCTAGCACTGGCTTCCCTTCTGGACCAACACAATTCCCCAATGGTATGCAAGAGCCTTCTCCTTTGCCTCTCTCGCTGTCAGCCGCACGCTCCTGGTGTCATTCCCTTTCTCGCCTAACTTCCTGCAAAAATATTTGTTTCTCCCTTGTGTTCCCTGTAGCGCAGCACAAACCCAGACAGGAACAACTGTGCAACCAGTCCGGAGGAGGCGAAATTGAAACAGTCACTTTTCTACTCCAGAGTCCCAGGGACGGCAAAAACGCTGTTTCCTCCAATGATCAGAAATGATAAAAGACTTCCCATTAAAAAGCAATGAGGAGAGCATGTGCCTGGCCTACAGGGAAAGGAGCGAGCTGGTAGGAAGAGTATCTCACAGTTTAACACCCTGCCACCAGCTCACAGGCGACGCTGACAAATGGCCAGAAAAATAAACCCCAGCAGCCTCATACGCCTTTACTACGAACAGATGCTTGCTACAGCTGCCAAGGACTTGTACCTGAGGCATCTGCCTCAATTGCTCTCCGATAACCCTGCGTCTGGCTTGAAACATTCATAAAGAATCTTGAATTTGAAATATTTTGGGACTTGGGTTCTTTGTCTCTCGGAAAGGTTTGCAGAGATACAGTGTGTCTTGAAAGCCTCTGTAGCCAAAATAGTGGTGACAGGTGTCATATTAAGCACTGCCGAGAGGGAAGAAGGTGGCATAATGACACATTTCTTATTATTACAACAAAATAGCAGCACATTAATCAGATATCTCTGGCTGGGGGTTAAGAATAGAAGGTAGAGTTCTTTGAAGGGGTCAACAAATGTGGAAAAGGGGGTTCCAGTAGATATAGTGTGCTTAGATTTCCAGAAAGCCTTTGACAAGGTCCCTCACCAAAGGCTCTTACGTAAATTATGTTGTCATTGGAATAACAGGGAAGATCTTTTCAAGGACTGAGAACTGGTTAAAAGACAGGAAACAAAGGGTAGGAATAAATGGTACATTTTCAGAATGGAAAGGGGTAACTAGTGGTGTTCCCCAAGGGTCAGTCCTAGGACCAATCCTATCCAACTTATTCATAAATGATCTGGAGAAAGGGGTAAACAGTGAGGTGGCAAAGTTTGCAGACAATACTAAACTGCTCAAGGTAATTAAGACCAAAGCAAACTGTGAAGAACTTCAAAAAGATCTCACCAAACTAAGTGATTGGGCAACAAAATGGCAAATTAAATTTAATGTGGCTAAATGTAAAGTAATGCATTTTGGAAAAAATAACCCCAACTATACATATAATACGATGGGAGCTAATTTAGCTACAACTAATCAGGAAAGAGATCTTGGCGTCATCGTGCATAGTTCTCTGAAGATGTCCATGCAGCGTGCAGTGGCAGTCAAAAAAGCAAACAGGATGTTAGGAATCATTAAAAAAGGGATAGGGAATAAGATGGAGAATATCTTATTGCCCTTATATAATTTGATGGTATGCCCACATCTTGAATACTGCGTACAGATGTGGTTTCCTCATCTCAAAAAAGATATGCTGGCATTAGAAAAGGTTCAGAGAAGGGCAACTAAAATGATTAGGGGTTTGGAATGGGTCCCATATGAGGAGAGATTAAAGAGATTAGGACTTTTCAGCTTGGAAAAGAGGAGACTAAGGGGGATATGACAGAGGTCTATAAAATCATGAGTGGTGTGGAGAAAGTGAATAAGGAAAAGTTATTTACTTGTTCTCGTAATACAAGAACTAGGGTCCACCAAATGAAACTAATAGGCAGCAGGTTTAAAACAAATAAAAGGAAGTTCTTCTTCACACAGTGCATAGTCCATCTGTGGAACTCCTTGCCTGAGGAGGCTGTGAAGGCTAGGACTATAACAGGGTTTAAAAGAGAACTAGATAAATTCATGGAGGTTAAGTCCATTAATGGCTATTAGCCAGTATGGGTAAGGAATGGTGTCCCTAGCTGCTGTTTGTCAGAGGGTGAAGATGGATGGCAGGAGAGAGATGGCTTGATCAGTACCTGTTCAGTTCACTCCCTCTGGGGCACCTGGCATTGGCCACTGTGGGCAGACCGGACACTGGGATGGATGTACCTTTGGTCTGGCCCAGTCTGACCATTCTTATGTTCTAAGTCTAGTTTTACTCCTTACTATGCCTTTGACTGGTTCAGGAGTCTCTTTAGCCTCTGATTTTGGAGTCTTCAGTTCTCAGGTGCTCTGATTTTCGGAAGAGCACAGCTCCAATGAACTTCACTAGAGTCACGATCGCTTGGCACCTTGGAAAAGCAGGCGCAGTTGTCACTAACTGGACACCCAAGATCACTAGTCACTTTGGACCTGCTCACCAGGACAGCTTCTTCTTCAGGCGAGAGTGCCCACCTGACACACCCCTCCCAGGGGAAAGGGCAGGATTTGTTCATTTACGGCCGGAATGTGCTTGGAGAGCCTCAGCATTGTTAGAAACACAAAGTATTTTTGTCATGTCTTGATTATTATTGGCACTTAGGCCAATGTCCCAATTAATCCATCTTTTGAGAGCTTCAGGAGAAAGATGCCAGAATAGAGCAAAATGCGATTACAGAGTTACTCATTGCTTGCCAGTCCTGGAAATGAATATACACACATTATATATAACTAGCTAGAGATTTGGCTAATGGGACCGTCATGCCACTCTGAAGAACCCTTGGACAGGCAGGGCAGCCCTGGCTAAACACCTGCATTCCACAGAGGACTGCATGCTGATGGTTGCAAGACAGCAAATTCATGTCTTCACATACCCAAGAGCTCGTTCCTGGAAGCCAGGAGTGTGACAGCCAAATCGCATCGACTATTCGATTAGCCAAATAATTGAAATTTTACATCCCTAGTTAACAGCAGTTCCCACAAGCAGAGACCAACATTAACCCATCACCCGGCGGGATGCCCAGCAGGACTGTCCTTAGGATTTATGGGGCCCTCTCCAGTGCTATTAAACTAGTGCCCGTAAGCCCCTAAGGGGAATGCTTTTTAGAGCTGTGATTTTATCATCTTCAGCACTACACAAATGACATATTTTTAAGGCAAATTATAAACTAAGGTCCAATTGACTCACACACGAAGTGCAGAAACTGTCAGTATTCTGTTACCTAGGGATGTACAATTTTGATTATTTGGCTAATCAAATAGTCGATGCAAATTTGCATCGACTATTTGGTTAGTCGTTAAGGGTGATTTTTCCTTTGAGGCATAGCAACAGCCCCAGGGCTGTTGCTGCACTTCAAAGGCGAAAGCGCTGCAGGGAGCATGGGGCTAGTGACGGACTCAGGCAGTCCCCCACTAGCCCCGTGCTCCCCACGGCGTTTCAAAGCGGCAGTGCCACGTGGAGCCCGGGGTCAGCTGGGGACTCTGAGCACCCTCACCTCTTCCCCCCTCCCCCTTGCTGCCTCTTTCTGATAGAGGCAGCAAGGCGGGGAGGCGACTAGTCATTCACATCCCTACTGTTAACGCCACTCAATCTGTTAACAGTTAGCCAATCCCTCCGGGAGGCAGGCTGCCCTCCCTGCACAGCAGTAGCCTCCCCAGGAATTGAAATTAAGGGGGGGGGGTTCGAATTTACAAGGGGGGGTGTCAGGGCTGATGAGGGATGAGACTGTGAGGGTGAAGGTGGGCTGTATGGCACCATAGTTCACAAAACTGGGAGGGGGGTGTTGGGGAAATTCAGGGGGCGGTATACACCCCCTGAAACCTGGTGTAGTTGCTGCTCCGGAAGCTAGACGCCAAGTGTAACCTGGACAAATAGAGCTTTGCCAGTCCGCGCACTGGGCTAGCACCGGTGCGTCTGTGCACAAGACCAGGTTCTTCTGGGGCAAAACGTGGGCCAATGAAATTAAGCAGAGCGCAAAAGCCAAAACTTGAGAAGCCTTTTCTGCACCTCAGAAAGGCGTCTGGGAATGGGGAGGAAAGAAACAAGGGAGCCTATCTCCTTTCAACACCCAGAAAGAACTCACCCGCCCGGGGCCCAGTTGTGGGAACACCCTTGCTGCCGCCAATAGGAATGGACTCGAAAGTAGAGCCCTGCACGGATCCAGAATGTTCTGGCCCCATCCGTAGCCACACAAATGAGCCGTGGCTGGAAAGCGGATCTCTGCGGAGTTGCAGGGTCTACTCGGAAGGCCAGCTGTGCAGTTCTCCTGCCCCTGCTTTGGAAAAAGGCTGCAGGAGGGTGGGGGGGGGGGCCTGGAAACTGACAAGTGACCAACACATCAAAACGGATCCTTCGCTGCGCCTGGCCGTCAGCATGGCTGCCTCCTTGCTCCCGCCACATGGGATTCTGGGACACGTCAGTTATTCGGGGGCTGCTCTTCCTGGCCGGGTGACTTACACCGTCACCCTTTCGTTGCGGCCTATCAGCGCTGTAGGGTCTCACCTCCCCAGCCCCTGTTGCCGATTAACCAACTGACAAGCATAAGGGGCCTGTCCAGCTGCCGATGTGCGTCTCCTGCCCAGGGGTTAGGGTGTTCCGCACAACTTGAATAACACAATTAGCTGCCACTGCCCTTTGTAGCCCGTCCCTCGGTAGCCCCTGGTCGGGCCCAGGAGAAGGGTTATTATTAGAACTCCATTTCCTGACTGCTTCCGGGCACGGTTCGTACCCCCATTAAAAAATATCAATGAGCCGCGCGTCTGAAAGCTATTTGCATGACACAGGCCCGGCTGCGCTTCCCCTCGGCAGAGCTCAATTGACGCCGCTAATGCACTGCAGCCATGGGGCACAGTTGTCCTACGTCTGCGGCCTGTCGGAGCAGCAATCGGCTCCGAGAGCCCCTGGGCTCTTGGCAAGGCCAGGAGACAGGCTGCACGGCAGAGGCCTTTCCTGACCCTCCTGCACCGTCCCCCATCCCAAAAGCCCGTCATTAGCTAGGGGGCCACAATTGAGTTACAGCAGACACCTGCCGGCCCCCAGCCCCCACCCAGCTCTTGCCCTCCGCGAGCAAGACACCCAGATCCAGTGGCGGAGGATTCGTTCCCCCTGCCCCAAGCCAGGACTGCTCCATCTGCCTCTAGCCAGTGAGCTGGGGGGGAAACCCAGGGAAGTAGGCACCCTTGGGTTCCGGGGAAGGAGCCGGGCTGCATCATCAGAGCTGGCTCCAGAGCCCTTCCTGCCGCAGCCTCCATCTCTGTGCTGGCCCAAACGCCTCCCCTTCGCCATCTCCCATAAGGAGCCGGGCCCCCATTCCATCCTGGGCATCCTGAGCATGGATGGGGGGGGGAGACCTCATCTCACTTAATTACAGAGGCGGCTCTGCAAACGCCCAGCTAATGGGGCCGCGGGCAGCCATGGGAGGCTGGACACACACAGAGACTGAGAGGAACCGGGCACCAGGCCCCTGGGGACCAGGCCTGGCCCCGGCTCCACTTCTGCCCTGCGGCTGCTTGCAGAGGCTCCTCCAGTCCTGTGGAGCCATGGTCTGGGCGGGTGCTGAGGCCATTTTCCTCCCTTGCGCATGGGCAAGGGCACACGGGGGAAGGGCTGCTCACCCGGGCTGGCTGGGGCCCTCCAGTTTGTTATTGTAGGGTTGCACAGTGTTATTAGTGGCAGGTCCCAGCCAGGTGCAGGACAGAGGTTCCACCAGCCCGGCTAGGCTGAAAGCTTCCTGCCTTGGAAATGTCCCTGAGGATGAGGCGGGGTCACCTCACCGCCACGCCCAGGTAGCACCCGCTGAGAGTCACCTGAGCCGGTGCCCAGGATAGAGTGGGCTGGAAAAGCACCATGCTGCTAGAGGGCAGGGGGGTTAAATACCACCTGGGCTGGGGGTGGTGGTCTGTAGATGCTGGGATCACGGTCCAGTGGCAACCCTACCATAACAAACAGGGAGGCACCGGGTGCACTAGGAGCCAGACGGGCTCGGCGTCTGACTCACTGGCTGAGTCAGTTCGTTCACGCCTGGCCTCCATTCCCCATCTGTGAAATGGGGGCAACGCGTCCCTGCGCGTTGGGCGGGTGATGAAAGCCGGGAGAGGGACTAGACAGAGCAGGGGATGAGCCATGCGGCCTCTCCCTCCGCCCAGGGTGAGCTCCCCAGCCCGGGAGCAGAGGAACCTCCAGGAAGGCCCCTTGCCCCTGCAGCAAGGGGGTCCAGGGATGCCCATGAGCCCCTGCTGGTTCCAGGAGCCAGACCCCCAGGGTCACTGTGCCAGGAGTATCCACTGCGGGCCCTTTGCTCGTCTCTCCACAGGCGAGGCCGGCAAATTTCATCCCCGGTCTCATGCCGGTCGCATTCCTGGCTTCCCCGGTTGCTCATGAACGCCAACCGGGTGCAGCAGTGCCGAGCGGGGAGCATGTACGCCCAGCCCCCTGGAGCCTCACAGCTGAAGGCCAGAGCCCCCCTGCAAGCTTCCAGCACCTGGCAACCATGCTGCCTCCTCCAGCTGCTGGATCTGGGCCTAACCACTCCTCCCACGTATGCCACCGTCAATCGGGCGTAACGCCACCGCTGGCACTGCAGTGGCACAGGGGTAGGAGCAACCCGCAGCTGGCCCCAGAGCTGGTGCATGTGTTGGCTGCGCAGAGCGGGAGGAGAATGCCAGTAGTTTAACGCAGGGGTGGGTAACCTCAGGCCTGGGGGCTGAATTCGGCCCTCGGCTTGCCTGGCTCTGGCCCCTAAGGCTCAGTCCTCCCACCCACAGCATTGGGGAGCCCGTGCTGGAGCTACAGCCCCCCTGCGGCTTCGTGGGGGGCTGGAGCACAAAATCTGCCAGGGGAATGCGGCGAGTGTCTTTCTCCCTCTCAGTCGGGGGCCACAGTGCGGGTTTTTCCTCACTTCTCACTTGCTGACTGATTTTTTCACGGGTCAGTGGCCCCCGAGCCAAAAAAGTTCCCCCCCACCCCTGATTTAATCCCTCTTGCAGCAAGGCACACACAATGGTTGCCGGCTGGCTGTGCTCAGGCTGATGCCCGGAGCCTGAGGCTGGCCACATCCTTGCAGAAGGGCGGGCTCCCCTGGGCGTGGGGCTGCACCCACATCTCTCCTGCCTGCATGGGAGGGGCCCGCAGGGCACGTGACACGACATCATGCTTCCTCCCCACGCGGCGGCCTGCCTCCCCAGGCGGAGCGGCTTGCGAAAGCCATGAGCTGGAGACGGTGCTCCGAGGCCGGCTGGGAATGCAGGCGCGCCAGGCACCAGCGCTCGGCCCGGCCCCGGCATAGGGATCAGCCGGGAAATTAAAGGAGATCGTCTCGCCGGACAGGGGATCCGGGGAGGTGTCAGAGGTGGGGGACTGTGGCCCTGCTTCTCTGGGACACAAGAGTCACTCGTGGCACTGGGGAGGGCCGGGAAGGAGGGGGCTGAATGATGCAGGAACACCCTGGCTTGGAACCAGACGCCATTTTCGTGGTTGTCTCTGCGGTGGCCTCGTGACTCTCATCTGTCTCCGGGGGCGGAAATGGAGGGGGAGCGATCCCAAGAGCAGCTCAGACACCCCACGAGGGGCACGGTCTGCGGCCCCAGGCTAGGCAGGCCGCGATGTCACAGCTGGGCCTGGAATGAGGCGTTTCTCGCCCAGCGGGCACCCTCCTGGCAGCTCCCACTCCGAGAGACTCGGAGCCGTCCCTCCCGGCTCAGCGCCACGGGCGCCGTAATCCCGAAGGGAGAGACACCGGCGAATGCGCGCGCAGGGCGAGCAGAGCTCACCAAAGACAGGCCTCCATCGCGCTGCCCAGCCCCCAGGCAGGACAACCATTCCTCCCCACCCCCCGCACACTCAGGCTCCCCAGCAGCACAGAGAGCGAGGTGCGGCACAGCAGGGCGCCCGCTCCGTGCGGCCCGAGCCAAGAGCGCCACGTCCCCAGTGCCGGAGCAGACGGTGATACAGTCAATCGTCGTCAATATTTCATCAGTGCATTAGGTGCAGGGAGTTTCAGTGAAGTGTGCGGCCGATTCATCTATAATTCACCCTCTCTGCCCTGCCGTCCGCGTTATTGTTTATTAATAAAGTGCATTGGAAAGGCACAGGGAAGGAGAGGCGGCAGTCTGGCTAGTAGGGCTTCTCCCCCACTCTGCCCCCAGCTCTGGCCAGAGACCGGAGGCAGGGGCTGGCCCAGAGCCGACCGGGGGGCAGCACCAAAGGGATTCTAGTCTGGTAGCCACAGGCACAAATATTGCTCAGAAGATCAGCCCCCTGCCTCGTCCTGCGTCCACCCTCCGGGAGGAATCCTGACATGTCCCCTCCCCCACGTGCCTGAGGAAATTAAATATGGAGTGTGACCTCGCGGGCCGGGAGAGCCCGAGGCCGGGGACCCAATGCCAGCACAAACGGGCGCGAGGGAGGCTGCGGCGTTCGAGCCGGGGCGCCAGGACTCCTGGTTCTGTACCTTGTGCCGTGGCAGAGCGCCGGGCCGTGGCTTGATGCCTCACACACCATGTCTGCAGCTTGGGGGGGGGGGCTGACCCTGCTCCCGGAGGGGCAGGGGTGGGAGAATTCATTGCTCTTTGTTGCAGACTAAAATGAAAAATTAAGGAATATTAATTACAGCTCTTCCAGGCCCCCTCTCTCCCAATCCACAACCCCTGATGGCCCTGCCCTGGGCGCCCCCCCCCCCCATGAACTCCACCAGGCCCCTCACTCCTGACCTGCAGCCCCTCCTAGCCCAGCCCATGGATCCCCCCAACCCCAACTCTGCCAGGGCCCTTCACTCCTGACTCCCAGCCCCTGCTAGCCCAGCACCCTGGGGTGCCCCCCAGCCCTGCCACTGGCCCTCAATCTGTCCCAGCTATCAGAGGCAGAAAGGCACTTTGCATGCAACTGGGAGGCTGGATACAACCCAGCTCCACATTTGCACAGATCTGCCAGGCCCTGAGTGGAGGGCACCTCGTGCGTGGTGCTATGGGATGAACAGAGCTCCCAGGACCATTTGTGCTGCATGTGGCGTTGCGGGGGGACGGGGCCTGGGGGCTAAAACCCGCCACTTTCCTAGTAATCTCCCTCAAACTGCCTCTAAATCGACGAAGCAGCATTCAAGCTCCAATCGCAGCCCTGCTATCTTCAGTCACTCTGAGCTCTGGCATCTGCCTCCTGCATTATTTACGCCGTTTGCATCGATTGGCTTCCAGGCAGGCAGGGCAGGGCTGGCAGCTCCCACGCAGCCACGGCAGGAGACGCTGGGACACAGTGTCTCCACTCCCGGGCTGGAGGAGGCAGAAGACAACCCCTCCCATCCTGCGAGGCCCAGGCACCCACAGGAGTGCGAGCATTGTCCCGTTGCACCCGAGGCCTGGTGATGCCTCGCCTGTAAGCGAAGCGCTTGGGTGGCCACCCAGCAGCGGTTCAAATGCTGCCCAGTGGATTAGCCGAGCGCCCAAAGCCAGCAGCGTGTGCTTCTACCAGTGGTGCACATCTGCACAGGTCTTAGTGCACCGAACAAAATTTATTCCACACGTTCTTATTCGAGGGAAGAGTAGCGGGGACGTCTCTTTAGCCCGCATCACAGGGCAAAGGGAGGAAGCTGGCGCCACTGCATCTAGGCTGCGCCCACTCTGGGAGGCGACAGACTGCAGGGTTCACTGTGCTGCTCCATTCCGCAGAGCCACGGCCCCACGTGGCACCTGCTGGGCTCTGCGTGGCACCCTGCTGCACCACGCACATTTCAGCCAGCAGCTTAGCTCCCTACGCACTGTCCTACCCCTCCCAGCTCCTTGATCCTTCTGCAGCCGCCAGCCCTCTCCCTCCCCCCCATGTCCTGACTGCCCGACTCAGCCAGCCCCCAGTCCTCTCTCCCACCCCCGTCCATCTCTTTCCGACATTCCAGGCACCAGCCCAGGAGGAGGCTCTGCATCCCTGCGTAGGCCGTGGCACGGAGCCAGGGTCCCCGAGGCTCCAGATGGCTTCACAAGGGAGCTCTGTGGGCAGGGCCAGGCCGCGCTGGGACTGGGCGAGCGGGAGACGCGCAGGGCGGCGCCGCTCTGGAATTCAAGGGGATCTGCCGGCCGAACGCTGCCCCAGGCCTGGCGGCTGCAGAGGAGCCTCTGTCTGCTGGGCACGGGAGTGTCACCAGCCTGGGGGGGAGCTATGCGTGGGGAATGTTTGGCCTCCTGATTCCTGGGACTCCTAGGACCCTGAGCCCTGGTGGCAGGTGTCCCAGAGCTGGGGCAGGAGCTACAGGCCCCCTGTATCTGGGGGAGGGCACCTCACTTTGTACCTCACCCCGCCCCGGGGAAAACATACCAGCACAGGCAGCTGGGCCCTCTGGCAGGCTAGGAACCAGGGCTCCTGAGTCTCATTCTGATCTGTGCCTGGCGAGACCAAGTCCCAACCCAGCCCGTGCCTCAGTTTCCCTCTCTGTACAATGGTGATCAGGCACTCCTGTGTAAGAGCCTTGAGGGGTCACGGCGTTAGAGTTCCTGCACCGCCCAGGGATTCCTGCATGGAAGAGGCTGAGAAGAAGGAATTCACAGGGTTACTAGCCCCCCTTCAGAGCTGAGGCTGCTGCATCCAGGGGCCCTGGGAGCAGCTGTGTGGAGTGGGGATGGGAGAGGGTAAATCAAAGCCAATTCAGGGCTGGAACCCTCCACCCAGTGCCCTGAGGGGACAGGGACAGGCCCCCAGCTCAGCCGGGACCACTCACTCCCCATCCATCGGAGAGCGAGGTGCTGAGGCTGGATAACATTCATTGCATGTGTGTAGCAGACCGGGCAAGCCAGACACATGGTGTCAGAAGGATCAGGACAGCTGGGCCCAGCCGGGAGCAGAGTTCTGCTCCCAGGGGAGGCTGACCCAGCCCCCACAGGGGGCAGGTCCCAGAGGAAGCAGATGAGCCCAGCTCCTGTCAGCCAACCCACGGTGCCACCTGGTGAAGGCCCCCACTCAGCTCCGCACAGGCACCTGGCCCCATCACTGCAATTCAGGTGCAGACGGCGGCAGCTCCAGGCTGCTCCTTCCACCAGTTCACACCAGATCCCAGAGGGAGAGGAGGCTCCAGCCCCATGGCTCGGCTGCTTGCCCTGGTCCAGGGGCTGGGTGGCAGAGGTACCCTAGACTGCAATCCCTGCCTGGGAAGGAGGGGAGAGGGGGCGGGGCCCTTTGCAAACCCCGAGGTACATCCCCATGAGTCATCACCTGCAGCCCTCAACGTAAACCCCTCCAGCACATCATTGACAATCTACCCCCTCTTCTGGAAAACCATCTCTCGCGCTCGCAGGCCTCGGCGCCCACCATCCACGCCACATCTGGGCGCTCTTCCCCCTGCATCCCTGCACATCTGGATGTTCCACCTCTCTTGGGTCTGCTTTATTTGCTTTCTCTCCACGCCCCCAAACTCCCTCCCAGCGCAGGGCCCAGCTACCCATGGAGCAAGGCGCTCACCAGCGTGCCCAAGTCCTTGATGCGTTCCTCAGCCCGAGCCCAGCGCGCCCCCCAGCCTCCTGATTCGGGTGCACGGCGCAGCAGGCGCCTGTGGAACTCACGGACTCCATTGGGATGCATTTCCCGCCTGGGAGCAAGCGAGGGAGTCCTGCAAAGAAAGGGAGCTCATGGCCCCGCTGGGAACCGAACCCCAGCCGGGCTCCCTTCAGTGCCAGGAAGAAAGGAGCCAGAGATGAGCCCTTCCATCGCCCAGATGCCTGTGCCGCCTTTGGAAGGAGCAGCCTGCCCCGTGCCAGAATTAACCAGCCTTGGGCGCTGTTCCTTTGCGCCACAGCAGCCCCCATGGGTCCCTGCCCAGTGTCATGAGCACTGTCAGCGCAGAGCTGCAGAACCGGCTTAGGGATGGGGCCACCAGGCATGGGTCTGTGACAAGCGCCAGCGCCGGTGACAGGCTGCCTGTCTAATTGATAACCCGTGGCCTGTTAAGGACTGGAGACACAGCAGCCACCGTGGGCTTTGTCTCCGCCGAATTCACCCATGAGGTGCCACGCAAACTGCTGCGCCCAGCAGGCTGACATGAACCACGCAGGGGGCCTAGCCTCAGACCGGCAACTGATGCACACCAGGGCACTGGCCGAGTCACCGCCCTGCTCCAGGCCTCAGTTTCCCTAGCTAGAAAGTGGGTTGATGATCAAAGGTGAAGGTGGGAGCCCTTTTGGAAGCTTGACTCCCCACCTCCACCTGAGTGAGCAGGGGGGAGGGGAGACCGGGGAGGGATGCATGTCCCTCTGGGGCCTTCGTGGACCAGGCTGGTCCTCAGTGCATAATTATTTCCCTAGTGAGAGGAGAGGCCAAGCATCCTGGGGCAGCGAAATTTGCCCTGTGGCTGTCCTGGATCTGCCTCTTTGGAAGGCAAACAGAGGTTTTAGCGCGCCATGCCAGCACCCACACACCATCCACACAACACCATCCTCCGCATTACAACTAGGAGGTTTACAATAGACCCGCCCTGGTTCCAAAGCTGGCTACGCCCCCATTCCCAAGGAACCTCTGGGTTTTCTCAGAGGAGCTTGCAGCAGCGAGCCAGTTCCAATGAGCCATCACTGAAGGATGCAGCCATGGGTCCTTCCTTCCCTGTGGGTCGCCTTTGCGCCTTGCACCCACTCCCAGAGACTGGATGCTCTTGGGGGCAGGGACTTTTTCTCTGTTTGGTTCTGTGCAGCACCTGGCCCAACAGGCTCTGCAGGAACAAGGAGGGCATTGGGTCTCTGTGGAGCTGGGAGGCCCTCCGAGGTTCCTCTTATCAGAGGTTTAGCGGAACCTCTCTCATGGGGGGGGACACATTGCCTGGAACCTGCCCCCCCCCACCAAGCTTTGCAGTTGAAGAGCCCCAACAAAGGTCAAAATAAAACTTGACCAAAAAAAAATAGTAAAACACCCTTAACTCTGCCCACGCTCCACCGCCTAAGCACCAGGGCCTCTCCACAAGGCTCTGTCTTACTCAACCCCAGCTCCCCCACAAAGCGCAGGTGAAACCTCTCTGCAGCCCAGGTGAAAGTCTAATAAAACCCCAGGGAGGGTTCTAATAAAAACCCAGGGAAGTTCCAACCTAGCTCCCCACCCCGGCCCCATTCTCCCCTTTCCATCCTAACCAGTCACTTGTAAAAAAACAGCCCCTGGCAGAGAGAAACACCCCCCACCCTCAGGCAGATCTACTCCCCCCACTGCTTCTGCTGGGTGTTTGTAGTCTACCTCCCTCTGCAGCTCGGGGAGTGCCCCAGGCCGGCCGAGGAGCTGGGAGCAGCTGCGATGAATGCATTGCCTCTCCCAGCAGGGCGGGGTGGGTCCTGGCACACCCCCAGGGGACACGCTATGATTCAGCCGCTCAGTTTCGCTTCTCGGAGCCAGCGTCCAAGGGGAGGGAAAAATGCCAGCACAGCAGGGCGGAGCGAGCGCGTGGCTGGGCCCTGGAGCCGGCGCTGGGGCATGGCATCCCTCTGGGAGAGCTGCACCCGGCGCAGGCACCGGCTTGCCCGCCTGGGATGTTGAAAGCAAAACAGCAGGCACCACCCTGGCCCCAAGGCACTGCCGCCCAGCCCCCCCCCCCCCCCCGCATGGACCCACCGCGCAGCAGCTCCCGGCGCCCTACCTCAGGACCCGAATGCAGGACAGTCCCTGGCCATGTCTTCTGGCCCTGCCGCAACCCCAGTCCTGCTCCAGAGCTGGTTCCCCTGGCCAGGGCAGTGATGGGGGGGCACCCGTGCACATGTGCTCCCCCGTTCTGGGGATAGGCAGGGCTGTGCCCCCACCCGCAGCACAATTGGAACAGCCTCCAGGCCACTGGAAGCAGGGAAGAGCCAGTGTGGTCCAGCCTCCTCCCCCACCAACCCAAGTCTGCCCCACGGCACCAGGAGCAGGGAAGAGCCAGTGTGGTCCAGCCTGCCCCCCCCCCATCTGCCCCACGGCACCAGGAGCAGGGAAGAGCCAGTGTGGTCCAGCCTCCCGCCCCACACACACATCTGCCCCATGGCCCTAGGAGTAGGGAAGAGCCAGTGTGGTCCAGCCTCCCCCCCCCCCCCATCTGCCCCACGGCACCAGGAGCAGGGAAGAGCCAGTGTGGTCCAGCCTCCCCACACACACACACACACACATCTGCCCCATGGCCCCAGGAGCAGGGAAGAGCCAGTGTGGTCCAGCCTCCCCCCCCACATACACATCTTCCCCATGGCCCCAGGAGCAGGGAAGAGCCAGTGTGCTCCAGCCTTCCCCCCTCCCCCCCTGCCCCCCCCCACCACCTCCCCCCCACACACACACATCTGCCCCATGGCCCAGGAGCAGGGAAGAGCCAGTGTGGTCCAGCCTCCCCCCACACACACACATCTTCCCCATGGCCCCAGGAGCAGGGAAGAGCCAGTGTGCTCCAGCCTCCCCCCCACACACACATCTGCCCCATGGCCCAGGAGCAGGGAAGAGCCAGTGTGCTCCAGCCTTCCCCCCTCCCCCCCCATCTGCCCCATAGCCCCAGGAGCAGAGAATATCTGGAGCACAGGGTGTTCCACCCCTGGATAGATGGCGGGGGGAGGGGCGGGTAACCGCTCTCCTCCCCCCTCTCCCCAGGACACAGGGAAGCTGCTAGACACGGGGAGTCGCGGGGAGCAGGCAGAGCGCACGTCCAGGAAGGGGCGCGTGTCCCTGTGAGTTTGAATCAATCCCCCCCATCAGGCTGCAGCCAAGCGCCCCCGGAGCCTGCCAGAGACTGGGCTGCTCACTCCCGTAAGGAACAGCAGGGATCCCCCAGAGGGCTGCAGAGAGCCCAGCGGGGTGGGGAAGGGCACAGGGCTTTCCCAGGGGCTGCCAAGTTACCACAGGCCCCATTTCCCCTTGGCCCTTTGAAAAACAACCCTCAACCCAGAGGCCAGAGTTGCCCCTGCCCCCCAGGCGGGGCCCAGCATGCTGGGCGCAGGGAAAGCGACTCCTGCAACCAGGGGCGAGTCTCGTGGGCCAGCGCAGGGCCCCTGGGGAGGGATGACACAAAGCGGTCAGTACGGGGAATAGGACACACAGTTAGAGTGTCCCAGCCAGGTGCAGGTGAGTCAGACGTTTGTGAGTCTGGAAGGGATCATCTCCCTTCCCCCACCCTGTGCCTCACCAGACAGGAGGGGGCAAAGAGCAGGCAGAGAGAGCAGCAAGGGCCATAAGCGCCAGGGGATCAGAGCGGCCAAGCGCCCACAGCTGCCCTGGGATCAGCCTTCAGCTGGCTCCCCTGGGAACCAGAGAGGCCACTGTAGGAAGCTCGGAGTTGCCTCTCTGGCCCATAGATGCTGGAACTGAGGGGCGAGACGGGGGCTCGAAGTGGATTCTGTTATCCAGGATTTAGTTTGGTTCAGTGGCTCTCAGCATCCCCCAGGACGTATTGTCCCTCATCCGGACACATCTGACAGCCAGCAAAGCTGCTACCTGGCCCCAGCTCTGGCCAGGGGGCCTGCCAGCCCCCAGGGAGGGGCACAGCCAGCATAGCCTGCAGGCGGAAGGAGCCTCAGGGTACGTCTACACTGCAGTCCGCTCTCGAGAGACGACTGCAAATGCAGCCGAGCAAAATTGCAAATGAAGCGCAGATCTGAATTTCCCGCGCTTCGTTTGCATAATCGCGTCCGGCCGCTATTTCAAAATATCCTATTTCGAAATAAAAACCGCTGTGTAGCCGCGGTTATTTTGAAAGAACCCCTCGAAATAACTGTTAGACCTCATTTTTTTAGGAGGAAGGGTTATTTCGAAAGAAGGGGGTTCTTTCAAAATAACCGCGGCTACACAGCAGTTATTTCGAAATAGCAGCCGGACGCGATTATGCAAATGAAGTGCGGGAAATTCAAATTCGCGCTTCATTTGCAATTTCGCTCGGCTGCATTTGCATTCCTCTCTTGAAAGAGCAATGAAGTGCAGACGTACTCTTAGGGAATCGGGCCCAAAGGGGCCGGCTTGGCCACCCTAGCCAGAGGGCAGGTGTGAAGGGGACACACCTCCGTCAGCCCCAAGCACCCCAGCCATGTCTGCTGAGACCCTCAGTGGTCTGAGGGAGCAGAGCAATTATTGGGGGCAGTCCCGGCCCACTGAGTGTCTCCCCCTGCTCTGCAGGGAGCAGCCGTGCTGCCTGCTCCTCCCAGGCAGGACCCCAATTCCCCTGCACCCCAGTTTCCCAGTACTCCTGCAGAGCCCGCTTCCTGGGCACAGGGAGGCCCGAGGGCATCAGTGCCTGTCTGCAATGCATCTGAGCGGCTGGCCCCCTTTGCCCCACTCCGGTAGCTTGGGCCCAGGCCCTCAGGCTGCACCCCCTGGGCCCTGCCAGGAGCAAGCTTCCATGCCAGGTGTGAAACGCACCCACTGCCCCTAGCTCCCTGCCCGCCCCCAGAGCTGCGCAGGGCAGTGGGTCTCAGGGCACCCCCCAGCTGGCCCCCAGGCTCACAGCGCCACCTGCTGGAGAGCACCGGGAACCTAAGGGCCAGTCTGTGCCCAGCTCACTGCTCTGCTGGCCGGAGGAAGGGGGGGCAGATGATTTATCTGTGAGGCGTTGAGCCACACCCCCGCCCGCCCTCCATCCAGCCCTGTGGTGCCCAGATGATGGGGGGGGAGTAGGGATCCCCGGGGGCCATGCTGCTGCACTGTGACAGCTCAGAGATGAGATGCTGAGGGGTGTCCCCTTCGCCGTTAAGGCCAAAGGGACCAGGACCCCGTCCGGCCTGGCTGGAGAATTCCCCCCCCCCCCCAATTCCTGCACCGAGTCCAGAAACCCCAAGTGGAGCTGTCATCCTTCCAACCCCCCCACCCCCACGGGGATTTAAAGCCCCCGCATGATGGAGAATCCACTTACATCCCCTGTGGCAACCTGCACTCCCCAGTTCGGCTCCAGCCACGGAGCCTCGCTCAGCACCAGCCCCTCTAGGTCCGGCTCCCTTCTCTCAGCGGAGGCAGTCGCAGCCCCCCGGGGCTGTCCCATCGGCCTCTCAGCCTTCCCACCCCATTCTGAGGGAGTTTCCCAGACCCCAGGTCCTTCTAGCTCTTCTCAACCCATCCCCAGCCTGTCGGGCCCTGGCCCCCGACCCGGAATCAGCTGGCAGCTCCCCAGCCCCGTCCAGAGCGGGAATGGCGGCCCTGTGCCCGCAGGCGGGCAGGACGGCCCCAGGCAGCAAGGAAAAGCCCCATCCGGATTTTATTAGAGTTTAGCACAAATACAAAAAGGCAGGAACCGTTAAGTTAATGGAGAGGAACCTGAGCGCGGGCCAGTCCCATGAGAAGCCAAGGCGCTCTGGGTGCCAGCTGCGGCCGAGGGGCAGCACCCGGCGCAAGGGGCAGCCGCCTCCCATGTGACACAAGCAGTCACCGTGCTAGTGCAACTCGGTCACCAGTGAAACGAGTTTGGAGGGGCTCCTCCGTAGGCCTTGATATTTACACGTCCTGTAACCACTGCACCAGGCACCACCGGACAGAGCCGGACCAAACCCAGGGCCGGAACAGCAGGGCTGCAGTGGAGGGCACCAGCGACACTGGGGGAGAGGAGGACTAAATTAGCCAGGGGCTGCATGGTGGGATTGAAGGGCACCAGCAGGACTGGGGGTGGGGGAGCCCAGGCCTGGGATGCCCTGGCCAGGGCAAAGGGGAAGCGGGGGAGTTGCCTGGCCCACCCACATGGTGTCCGACTCTTCCCCAGTCCCCTCTGCTGCCAGAAACGAGCCCCAGAAATGGATCGAGATATTTCAAACCAAGTCGAGTGCCTATCCCCAGGGAGCCTGCCCCTCCCGCACACGGCCGCCAGCCAAGGGGGGTCTCACAGGCCAAGCCCAAATGGCTGCAACAAAGCTCCCCAAGTGTCACGTTCCTGACCCAACGGGGGAATTTTCTCCCCCCAAAAACAGCTGGGGGGAGGGGGACACGAGCGACAGTTCGGGGAGCTCCAGGGTCTTCAGCCGGCAGCTGTACAACTGGCCCAGAGGGGCCGTTTCCCATTCCCCCCACCCCATCCGAAGGAGCCAGGTTAGCCAGCCGGGGGCGCAGCACCACAAGGGCTAGTCCCAGAGAGGGGGGCGTGGTGTGTGTGTCTGGGTGTGTGAAGAAACACCCATATTTGGCTCAAACGTGCCAGAGCTGGGCCAATGGGATCGAGGGGGGTCCAGGAATGATTTTTAAAAAGTTTAGGCACAAAAGGCAAAGGCAGGCAGGTCCCGTCGGGATCTCCACGTGAGCCTGAGTTTGTCCACGGCCCAGCCTGGGGGAGCCCCACGTCCTGCTCCCAGGGCATCTGTCCTCGCCCCCAGGCCCGCCAGGGAGAGGTTATGTGGGGCGCTCAGCCCCTCTGGCCTAGACCCAGGGAGGACGATGGGGCGGAGACCCGGCTGCAGACGCTGCGAAGGTGGCTCATCAGATCCTCTCTGCAAACAAAGAAGAGCGGCCGTGAGGGGTGGACCCAGGGTGCTCCAGGGCCCAGCCAGCCAGGGGAGGCTCAGGGGACGTCTCTGTCTCTGTGCCCGCTGCGTCTCAGGAACCACCCGCAGTGAGGCAGTGCCCCAGCCAGCACCCGCAGGGGGGCCGAACGGGGGCCGAAGTGCTGCCCAATCCCGTCTGGCGGGAGCATGAAGAGGAGGGAGGCAGGGAGCAGGGGCCACGCCTCAGAGGCAGAGCGCTCGTGGCTCACCCGGCCTCGATCCAGCGCCCGCCAGAGCGGGCCTGATCCTGCAGCTGCAAGCGCTGGTGGATCCGTCATCTCCCGCCCTGCCCCCGTCCTCGCAAGCAAGGCCAAGGGCAGAGACTCCCAGCTGGGCTGCGGGGGGTCCGCCTCGCGCCCCACGGATCATCCACAAGCACTTGGCAGCGCCAGAGCCATGCAGAGAGGCAGGGCCGGCATGGCAGCGGGACAGGGAAGGGACAGAGGCTCGTTAGCATAACGAAGGCCCTTGGGCACCTGGGAGAATGGGGCAGCAGCCGCCTGTGGAGGGGCGCTGCCTGGCCTCCAGGATTTGCCCTCTTCCCTGTGCTCCTGCAGGAGGCGAGGCGGGATGGCAACTCCCCATGGGGGAGCTCAGCACCTCGCAGGATCCGGCCCGTAGGGCTGGCGAGAGAAGCTGGGGCAGGGGCAGGGGCAGAGCAATCTTCCCCCCGGCCCTCCCCCCACAGCCTCAGCCTGCCCCCCAGCTAGAGGCTCTACCGAGGTAGCTCCGGGGAGCCAGTGGCCAGGTCATGCTGTGACCCCGGGCGGCTGCTCCTCTCGGCTCCCTGGGCCCCGCCAGGGCAGGGGGGCTCTGTCTGCGTCCGTGGGGCAGGGGAAGGCGTGGCTGCCCCCTCCCCTGCCCCTCCGTGACACAGGCCCCAGGAGCCTGCAGTCAGTAACCTTGGTCCGCTTTGTCCCCCTTGGTCTTGGGTTCCTGCCACCACTCGGCGAAGAACCCCTCCTCATAGTCGCCTTCGCCCTCGAACTCGCTGTCCGAGGGCCAGTCCCGCCCGGCCAGCTCCGCGCCCGCATCCAGCTCCATCTGCAGCACAGGGAGGGAGAAGCCGTCACCGACGGGCCGAGGCGCCTGGCTGTCCCTAGAGTCCGGGCCCTGGGCTTAGCAGAGCTGGAGAAGGCCCAGCGGGAAGTCGGGTTGCCAGGTGTCCGGTATTTGCAACTTCTGTCCCGTTTCAAAAAAAACAAACAGAAAATACCGGGCATGTAAAATGTCCGACATTTTCTGTTTTTCTCGGACAGAAAGCCACTTGGGACATTCTTTCCCTGCCGCGTCTGGTGGGGATGGGGCGTGTGGGATTTAAAGGCGCAGTGACCTTTTTTTTTATCCCTGGTTTTTTGTGTTTTTTTTTGGCTCAAGTACTTTGGTCCCTGTTTTTGTTGCTCAACCAATTTTTCCCCCGCCATGTTCGGTATTTTTTGTGAACTATCTGACAACCCTAGCGGGAAGGACCCAGCCCACCCCTCCCTCCACAGGGACCGGTGCAGGGTCACCTTTAGACTCAGCTTTCCAGAGTCCCCCAGCAGGAGCCTGCTCCACCCCAGAGTCACCATGGCCCGTTCTCCATGGCTTCGGCGAGCCTAGTTTAAATGGGGACTCCTGGCTGCTTCCAAACTTTTCCAAAGCTCCCTGCTCAGCCCACGCCTTCGCCCCGTCCTCACCCATGAGGTGCACAGGGCTCACCTCCCCCAGTGCCAAAATGCAGCCAGCTCTGGGGTGGGGCCCAGCAGCGCGGGCTGCCGCTACCAAGCAGCACAGCCGAGGGCTCCCATCCAAACAGCGCTATGGCCCAGCCCCAAACGGGTTCCGGCAGCAGAAAGCTGCAAGGGGAAAGGGGGGGGCATTCCTCCCACCTCTGCCCCATCCCCTGTGGCTGCCCTTGCTCACCTCGTCGTCGGCCTGCAGATACTGCTTGGCAAAGTCCAGCAGCTGCTTCTGCGTGGCCGTCTGGTTGTGGTACTGCAGCGCCTCCTTGGAAGGGACGGGGGGAGGAGACAGATCAGCCTCACTGATGCACAGGGAGGGGCTATTCCCAGCGTGGAAAGGGTTAAAGGGATGAGTTGCACCAGGGCAGCCAGGCCAGTTCATCCAGGGTGGGATGAGCAACCTCCTGCGAGCCCCCGAATCAGCCACAAAAGCGGTTCCGGGCTCCCCCTCCCCAGGAGCTGGGCTCATGCCACCATCCCCCAGACCTGCCGGGGCGTGAGACAGGAACAGGGCCTCTCCCGGAGCCCGTGCGCTGAGCCCGGCCTGCCCTATGAGCCACGGATGGGCTCCATGAATCCGTCCCTCCCGCCCCACCCCCCGAGGCCCCTCACCGGGCGGGGACTGAAGTCGCCTTCCTCCAGGTGCCAGCGCTCGCGGTAGAAGCGATAATAAACCAGGTTCTGCTGCATCACCTCATCCGCCGGGTCGAAGAGCATGTAGCTGGAGACGCTCTGCACGGCGTTCTTCACGTCGTTCACTGCGCAAGAGCGGGGGGGGGGGCGTGTGAGTGGGAGAGAAGGGCTTTGTTCCCTCTCGTGTGTGGATTTTTTTACGTCCGTGTGCAGAATAAATGTTATGTGCACCGAGGCTTGTGCAAATGTGCACCACCAGGAGAAACACACAGCCTAGCTCTGGGCGCTCTGCTAATCAGCTGGGTGGCATCTGAATCTCTCCTGAGTGGCCGCACCAGCACCCAGCTTACTGGGAATCAGAGTCATAGAACACTAGAACGGGAAGGGATCTCGAGAGGTCATCGAGTCCTGTCCCCTGCCCTCATGGCAGGACCTAGCACTGTCTAGACCATCCCTGACAGGTGTCTGTCTAACCTGCTCTTCAATATCTCCAGTGATGGAGATTCCACAACCTCCCCAGGCAATTTATTCCAGTGTTTCACCGCCCTGACAGTAAGTTTTTCCGACTGTCCAACCTAAACCTCCCTTGCTGCAATTTAAGTCCATTGCACATGGGAGGCCACAGAGACACCCCCCAATGCTATGGAGCCAGGCACGGGGGCATAGTTAGGAGCAGATAGAGACCCCCCCGCCCCCATTGTTTAGGTGCCAGGCATAGGAGGTGCAGGGCAGAGACAAACCCGCCATACTGGCACGGTGAAAGAGAGTACAAGTGGGGGGCATGGGGCAGAGGCAGAGACACCCACCCAAGGCAGAGGAAAATGTCCCTTTTGCATAAGGACTAAAGGACGAGGAACCCCCAATATTAGGCCTCCCTGCGCCTCACCCCTCACAGCAAAGGGGGTCTGAGGCAGCCCCACTCCTGCTAGACCGGGGCACAGGGCTGAGAGGTTGCGGAGCTGGGCACCCCCCTATATGGGGCTTCTGAGGTGCTCAAGTGCTGGCTGCAGAGGGAAGAGCAAAACCAGGACATTTTGGGGGGGCTCACTGCCTGCTGCTCTGGGGTCTAAGCCCCTGCCCCCGCCCATTAAACCCGCAGTCTGCCTCCATCCCTACCCCCACCCCACCCCCCGGGGGAATCAGCGAGCCGGGAGAGGGCCCCAGGGACTCACGCTTGTAATACGCAAACTGCAGGTAGTGGTACATAGTGGCCACAAATTTCTCCACGAAGTAGCCGCCCACGTTGGGCGTCAGGTCGGCCTCGCAGTCCACCTTGCACTGCAGCACGTCCACGAAGTGATCTGGGAGGAAAGGCCCGTCAGGCCGGCGTGCCCAGGCCCCGGCACCCCCCAGCCAGCCCCGGGTGACTGCCGGGTGACTGCCCTAAGAGGCACTTTCCCCCTGGCCCCTCACTGATGGGGCAGCTGGTGCCACAGCACAAAAGGCTCAGCTCTGCCACGGCTCTGGAGAGTCAGGGACCGTCTGGTTGGCACCACACCCCTTCCCCCCGGACACCCCCTCTTTCTCCTGGACACACCTCCTCCCCCGCATGCCCCCCCTTTCCTACACACACCCCTCCCCCACATACCCCCCTTCCCTGCACACACCTCTCCCCCCCATAAACTCCCTCTCCTGCACACACAGCCTCCCCCACATGCCCCCCCTTTCCTACACACACCCCTCCCCCTCATAAACCCCCTCCCTCGCACACACACCCATCCCTGCACACACACCCCTTCCCCCACCTTTCCCCCCCAAACCCCCCTTTTCCTACACACACCCCTCCCCCCATAAACACCTGCCCCTGCACACACACCCCTCCCCCGCATACCCCCCCTTCCCTGCACACACCTCTCCCCCACATAAACCCCCTCCCCTGCACACACCTCCTCCCCCGCATGCCCCCCCTTTCCTGCACACACCTCTCCCCCTTATAAACCGCTCCCCCGCACACACACCCAACCCTGCACACACACCCCTTCCCCCACCTTTCCCCCCAAGTCCCCCTTTTCCTACACACACCCCTCCCCCCATAAACACCCGCCCCTGCACACACACCCCTCCCCCGCATACCCCCCCTTCCCTGCACACACCTCTCCCCCACATAAACCCCCTCCCCTGCACACACCTCCTCCCCCGCATGCCCCCCTTTCCTGCACACACCCCTCCCCCTTATAAACCCCCCCCTCACACACACGCACACACACCCATCCCTGCGCACACACCCCTTCCCCCCACACCACCCCTTCTCTCTGCACACACCTGGCCGAGCAGGCAAACCACCTGTGTCCCTACCCTTGGGGGCACGGGAACAGGTAGGTTCTCTTTCCTGAACCCAGCTGTGTCCTCCCCCCCCGGGGATTGTGACTGGGAAACAGGGGTTCAGGGAACACCGAGGCTTCCACCTGTCACCTTCTGGCCACTTCCCCCTGGTGCCCACCAGCAGCGCCCACCCCACAGCTCCATGGGGCTGGGAAACGCGCCCCCCGGGGCTGGGCCCCCACCTGCTATGGCCGGGTAGAAGTCCTTGAACTCCCGCAGCTCGTAGGCGCCCTCACAGCCGGCCAGGCAGTTCTCGTAGGCTTTGTAATACTCAGCCAGCGCGTGCTCCATGTCGGCCGTGCTGCTCCGGAAATCCCCGCTGTTGTACAGCTTCACCGAGCGCACGAAGGCCGTCTGCAGGGGACCCCAACAGCCCTGTGTCACGGGAAGGGGGGCAGGCCCGGCTGCGCAGCTGGACCCGGCCTCCACCGGCTCCAGGGCCGTGTGGGACTCAGCCAGGGCCCGTCCCAGGCCCGGGCGTCGCTCGACTCCCTCGTGATGGCTCAAGGGGCTGGAAGGCCCGGTGAGGCAAGTCATCCCCGGCGCCTTGTGTGGGCAGACACTGCCCCAGCTCTCGGCCCACGGTGACAGCCGGGGCAGGGCGGGGGGGCTGGCACAGACACCAGCCTCCTAAGCAACCCAGACCCTGCACCCAGTATGGGCCGGGTGCACACAGGAGGGTCCCACCAGTGTAAGCCCCGGTGCCAGTGTAAGGCCCGGACCTGGTCCGTGTGGGCTCCCAGTGTGATCACCCCCTGCTGGGAGCTGCATGTCCCTCCGCGAGGGCGGGAGCCGGCTCTCCGCATTGCGGGACTGGGCCCCGCTTTCAGGGGCCGTTCCAGCCCTAGCTTCCGACCCCACGTGGATTTCTGTCCGGCAGCCCCCTGGTGCAACACGGAGCAGGAGCAGCTGGGGCCTCCGGGCAGAGCCCAGCAAACAGGGGTGTAGCCACAGGCAGCAAATGCCTCCTTCCCCAGGGTCCTGCTGCAGCTGGGAGTCCCCAGCAAGGGCCGCCTAGGGCCCAGCCTCTGTCAGCCCCACAGGCTTTGTCCTGGCTCAGCCTCAGGAGCAGCCAGGGACCGGACACGGCCCTCACAGCAAGGGGCTGAGGGGAAGGAGGGAGGCCCAGACAGACCTGCTCTTTAAAGCTTCTGAACCTGGCCTGCCGCCCCCTATTCCAAGCATGGACCCCCCGCGCCCAGATCGGTCACGGCCTCATTGCTGGCCCACCACGCTGCTGATGCCTCCGAACCCTGGCGCCAGCCCTGGCTCCCCACCGCTGCGCCTCGGCTTCCCTCGGGAGGCACTCACCTCGTAGGGCTGGGCCTCCAAGTCCACGAGGTACTCGTCCACATCCAGCATGGTTTTGTAATAGTTCATGTACTTCAGGGTCATCTCGTGCTTGGGATTCTTCTGCAGGAAGGTGTGAGCGGCAGACACGGCTTTCTCCACCTTATTTGCCTGAGAGAGGGCGAGAGAGTCACTGGACCAAGCAGCCCGGGAAAGGGGGGGGGGCGCCTGCTCTGGGGTCTCCCCCAGCCGTTAAATCAGAGTCACTCAGGTTCACTGCAGCGCCAGGCCAGGCTCAGCTTCTCAGCTCTGGCCAGCCCGGAAAGGCCACATGGCTCCAACTGCCCCGACGCAGTCATGCCGGGATAGTGAACGCAGCACAACCCCACAGCGCGGACTCAGGTATTCCACAATGGGGGCTTTATACCCCCAGAGCTTCCTGCCCTTCCCACAGGGGGCTAAGCCAGTCATGGGCCACGTCAGTGGTCTCCTCCATCTCAGCGGCTGCTAGAATCAGTGCCAAACTTTTCGGCATCACACTCCCTTTTTTATTTTTGAGAAACCCACACACACACACACACACACACACACACACACACACACACACACACACACACACACACACACACACACACACACACACACACACACACACACACACACACACACACACAAAATAGCAGCAAAACCTGATGAGTTAAAAAAAAAAAAAGTTGCCCTTTTAAGAGCAGAAAAGGCATTGCCCTTTTAACACGGCCATTCAGTTGTCTGCCCTGGACGCTCCATCCTCCCCTTGTCCCAGCCGGCCTGAGCTGCAGGGACCAGGCTCTTTCTTGGGGAGGGGATTGAGGGGGAGGGCTGGTTAGCCTCGCGCCTCCCCTGGAATTGCTTCACACCCTCCAGTTAGGGAATCTATGGGCTAGATTGTCGTAACCGAGACGGTCTCCCCAGACAGGAGAGTTCTGCTCCTGGCGCCTGTGTGCCTAGCATTTGTGGGGGCAGTGCCGACTGACCTGGAGTAGCGCTGGGATTGGCTGCAAAGGGAGCGCAGCCAGTGTTATGGGCCATCAGCCTGCACCGCACCTCCCGTGCCCTGGCTTTATGTGCGTGTCACTGTAGTAAAAACCAGCGGAGTCTGGCAGCCCTGAACGCCTCCCGGGCCACACACAGAACCCTGATGGGCTGCATGAGCCCCACGGGCCCCGAGCCGCCCAGCACTGGGCTAAGCTACCCTAGCAGAACTCCCGCCGGGGATGTCTGCTCCACCTACCCCAGCATAGCCAAGGAGATGCAATTTGTGGGGGCGGACACGCCCCAAGAGTTCCCCAGTGGAGGGGCAAGCTGCCAGGGGGCTCGAGGAATTGCCAAGACTGGCAAGATTCCTAAGCAGGGCTTGGCACCCATCTGCTGGCCCCTGATTTCTAGACCCCATAGAAACCTCTGCTCCTACCGAGGCTTGGAAAACACATCCCCTTGAGGCTGTGACATGCTCCAAGAGACGGAGGCAGAGCCAGGGTCTGAACCCAGCGCTCCTCAATCCTTGGCCATGGGATCAGACCCCCAGTCTCCCTTCCCCTCCTTGGCTAAGCCTGTTTGGGTCCCGAGAGCACACCCGCCCGGATGCAGGAGAGCAGCTCCTGGCACACTGCGCTGGAATACACTGGCTCCTTTATCCTTCCCAGGGTAGCTGGGACATGCGGCCGGGCTGCTAATATTCTGGCCGCTCACCCAACAGAGCTGCAAGTGATTTCACAAGCCGAGGCCGCGTGGCAGAGCTGGCGACGCACACGGAGCCCGGGTGGGTCTGGGGAGCGTTCCCAGCGGGAACCAGGCAGCGCAGGGCTCGGTGGCAGGGATCCTGCCGGAGCACCTCCGATCAGCAGCAGCCCTGGGACGAATTCCCCGCTGGCAGGAGGCGACGGGCCGAACAAGACAAGAAAAAAGCCGATGACTCCAATGGGCACCTTGTGGGCAGGGCTGGACGGAGGCATGGACGAGCCAGGCAGCTGCCCAGGGTGCCAACCGATGGGGGGGCACCTGATGGCAGCTGGAAGAGGCACACGGCATCCCTTACAGCTGCCATCAGGCGCCGCGCACCCAGCTGCCGCAGCGCCGGCCCGCCCGCATCCCCACGGTGCTGGCCAGCAACGTTCTTCCCCCCTCGGCCGCAGGGCCCTACACGGCCCAGCGTGCGCGCCAGCAGCGACCCCGGGCTGTGCGCCAGCAGCTGTATCCGGGCCGCACATGCGCCGTGCGCCCGGGGGTAGCGCCGCGCGCCCGTGGCACCAAAATACCTCGGGCCGGCCCTGCTCATGGGTCCCCTTTGGCACCGATGCAGGCGAATCCGCCCCCTCATGCCTCTGTAGCTCACGGGAGCTGGGGCTACTCATCCCCCTGGCTAATCTCTTTGGGATGGAGTTTGGAGTCTCTCTTTACCCTCTCACGTTTGTAATTTCCAGCCAGGCTTCCCAAGTGATTCTGGGGCCCAGGCAGCTGCAGGTCAGGGTGTTTCCCAAGTCAACCACCGCACCAGGCAAACCTGGCATGCCTGACAGCCCCTCGGGTTGCTCCTGTTCACCCCCCTGGCTGGGATCTTAAATGGCCTTTCTCTGTGCTCTCCTAGCAGCTGTACAGACTGCCCCGGCATTACCCAGGGTTCCCGGCTGCCGGAGGTTCGGCTGGCGAGGCCGAGGGGAAAACGTTACATTAGCAGGCGGGATTTTCCCATTTCACTCCTGGGCAGGAGCCTCGCCTCTCTCAGCCTGTAGGAAATTAGCCACCGTGTGCGCACAAGAGACGGAGCAGACAACTTCCTGCCTTCCACATGCAAAAAGCAGGCTCCTCCCAGGAGCCGTCTCACAGTAACCGGATCCGTTTGCACGGCAGGAGCCTGTGAAAACGTGTCACTTCTGGCAAGGGGTAAGTCACCCCCCAGCATGGCTCATGCGATGGAATTCGGCAAGACCTGCCGGATTGGACACTGACTAATCCTCACAACTCCTCCCAGCTGACACCCCCCCCCCCCACACACACACACCCCTTCCCCCAGGCCTCCTTATCCCTGCTTTACAGTTGGGGAAACTGAGGCACAGGGCAAGGCAATGTGACTTGTCCAAGCTGGCACCAGAAGGAGGTGTCAACGCCAGGAAGAGAATGGAGGGAAATTGGACTCCCAAGGCCTTTGCTCGGGCCGCTGGACTCGCAGCCTTCCCCTGCCTAGATGGAAATCTAATAGAAAGAAGAGCTTGAATTGCAGGCAGGAGAAACACCGGTGAGTGACTGATAGATCAGAGCCCTTCTCGAGCAAACGCCGAGGCTACGTCTACACTGCCCTCCCTTGCGCAAGAAAATATGCAAATGAGGTGAATATCACCGCGCCTCATGTGCATACTTAATGAGCCGCCCGTTTTGCGCAAAACCCCCCTCTTGTGCGAGAGCCGTTCTGCCGCTTTTTTTCAGGCAAAACGGCTCGTGCGCAAGAGTGGGGCTTTTGCGCAAAATGGCGGCTCAGTCAGTATGCAAATGAGGCATGACAATATTTACCGTTTCATCTCATTTGCATATTTTCTTGCATAAGAGCAGGCCGTGTAGACGTAGCCCCAGAGTAAAACTGCAGAGAAAGAAACTTTGGTCCTAAATGTCCTGTCCTCCCTGGGGGACCCCCTTTCATCAGCCTGTTAAAGTAACTCTCCCTTCTCAGGATCCCCCTCCTTCCAGGGAAGCAGACTCCCCATTCCAGCCACGCACCAACTGCATCTGACCAAGTGAAATGAACACGACCCTTTCCTCCGGCTCCGATCAGACACTGCCCCAGAGAACAGAAGTTGGGGGACTTTTACTTTCCAGAACCTGCCAGGCTGGGGCAGAGGAGGCAGGGAAAAACTCACAGGGTCTACGGGACAGTAAGACTGTAGGGATGGTTTCAAACAGTGTCGGATTTATGTACAGGCGAAGTAAACTACAGCACAGAGCCTCAGATGATGAAGGGCCTCTAAATGCAAAAAATGATTCGTTTTTAGTTGCAGCCTTGCCTACGTCCTGGTAAAGATGCAAATAAAAAACTGGATTATTTCCACGTTCATTGTCCTTTCTGTTAGGATAATGCACGTTTTTCTGGTAATGCTAAGGGGGGCCTCTTAAACTTGACACAGCTTAGGGCCTCAGCATGTCTTCAGACTGATTTATCCCTCTCGGAGCCCGCAGGGATCCCTGCGATCTATCGCCCAGATTTTTGGGCTAAGCAGTCTCCTGCCACTCTGGATACAGGGGACGTGGCATTTGCATTCCTCCCACCAATCCAAGTCTGGGGGCTTCCTGGCTCCGGCTAAGGGAAGGGCTGGCGAAGGGGATGGGGAGAAAGGGGAGGAGAGAAAAAGGGGGGAGGAGGAGGAGAAAAGAAAAAGACCAGAAGCAACTGGCAGGAGTTTTAACACTCCATCCCAGGGCAGGAGCACTGGGCTGGTCCCAGCTGCTGACTCCCGCTGGATGCGATGGGGTCGAGGGGGGCAGGGCCTCCGAAAGCAGCAGATTGTGAAAGGGGAATCAGTGACAGATCACAGTGCGGCTAACCAGGATCCTCCCAGCAGTGGCATGGGGGTCCCGTTAGAAACCAGCTGGGCAAAGCACTTAGAAACCCCCCGAATTCCATTTCTGCTCTGGCTGGGAAGGGAACACGAGAGACGTACGGGGCCAGAAATCCAGACTGGGGACCAGCTTGTGTTTACACAAGGGCACAGAGGCAGGGATGGGGGGCACAGAGGCACAGCCCAGAGCTTATTCTCTGCTTGGCACCTGTGGGACTCACAGACACCAAGAGCAGAAGAGTCCATCATGATCATCATCAGACTCCAGCGCCCTGAGAGGATGGAGATGCAGGGCACAGATCAATGGTCCCTCTACTCTTTTCCTTCCATGTGCGGAATAATTTTTTATGTGCACCAAGGCATGTGTGAATGTGCACCCCTGGGAGCAACAAAACCGAGCGGTGGTGGCTCTGCTAATCAGCTGGGTGGCATTTGAATTCCTCCTGAGTGGCTGCCCAAGTGCATGGCTTACGGGGAACCCTGCCTGGAGGAGCCAAGGGCCCTGCCAACCGTGTCTCTTCCCTCGCACAAGCCGGGCCACCTGCGCACAGGCCAGATCGCAGGACCTGGCCTGAGTCAGGGTGATGCTGAGCAGGCATGGGGCTGTAGGAAGGGGTGACAATACAGTGATACCTGCCGAGGAGGAATGGGAGAAATGGGCAGAGACAGCCCAGGAGCCATGGGACCAGCAGGCAGCTAGACACACACCTCCTTTGAAAATGGATCCCACCCTGTCCCCACCATCTCCCCAATGACCAAGGTCTCTGGTTTAACTTAAAAAACAAGGAATGGTCCTGCAGCACCTTAGACTGACAAAACATGCAGATGGCGCCATGAGCTCTGGTGGGCACAACCCACCTCTTCAGAGGAGTGGAGTTAAGGGGTCAGGTTAGAGACCGGAGCTGTGGGAGGCGCAGGGTAGGGGCGGGAGGACCTGCAATGCCCAGGGGCGAATATTTTGCGCGGTGGCGGCGCCCCCTGCTGAGATGCGCGGGGGAGGAGGGGGCTAGAGCAGCTCTTTGCGCGGTGCTTGCGCGCCACCCCGTCCTGCGCGCCCGGCTCACCTTGTAGAGCGCGTAGTGCAGGTACTGGTAGGGCGCGCGGCGCTGGAAGTCGCGCAGGGTCTCGGCCGGCGGGTAGCTGAGCTGGAAGACCGGCAGGCCGCGCTTGCAGCTCCGCAGGCAGGCGGCTCGCCGCAGGACGTGCCCGAAGAGCTCCAGCTCCCGGCCCCACTCCTCCTGCGCGCCCGCGGGAGGCACCGCGGCCCCCGCGCACTCCTGGTGGCAGTGCGCCTCGCTGTCGCGCAGCAGGCGGTGCAGGCGCAGGCTGGCCTCCAGGTAGCGGGCGCTCTCCTTCCAGCGCTCGCCCTCGTACTGCTCCAGCGCGTAGGCGTAGGCGCTCTGCAGAGGCATCAGCTCGGCCTCCGGGAAGCCGCGGAAGCTGTACTCCTCGTACTGCGCGCCCGCCGGAGCGGGGCCCCGCGCCGCCCCCAGCAGCAGCAGCAGCAGCCGGAGCCACCGGCTTCTCCGCTCCATGCCGGGCGCGGCGCCTCACGCGTCCTGCACGCAGCTGCCCAGCCTCTGGGGCCCATCCGGAGTCTAGTCTGGGGAAAGGAGGGGGAGCGAAGGGCTGGGAGGGACAGGCGATCCGCAGGGTCTTAGTGCTGCCCCAGCAAGCAACAGGCGGCGTCGCCTCGCGCCAGCGTGAGCCTTGCACGGGGACCCTCGCACCAGCCTGTGCCTTGCACGGGTTTGCTCCTGTCCCATGTGTACACCTTACCTAAGTTTGCTGTTTGCCCCGTGCACGAGTTTGCTCCTTGTGCCTTGCACGAGTTTGCTCCTTGGGCTGTGTTTACATGAGTTTGCTCCTTGTGCCTTGCATGAGTTTGCTCCTTGCACTATGTTTGCACGAGTTTGCTCCTTGTGCTTTGCATGAGTTTGCTCCTTGCACTATGTTTGCACGAGTTTGCTCCTTGTGCCTTGCATGAGTTTACTCCTTGCACTGTGTTGGTCCTGCACAGGATGGGTGAAATTCCGACTCCATTACAGACGATGGGATTGTGACCACTGATTTCTGTAGAGCCAGCCAGGATTTCGCCCACACCCATTTAGCCCTGGCACGCTGCACATTGAGCTCTGACTTGGTGCTAACTTACGGGGGACCCTAAGCAGGACTATTCCTCCCCTACTCACCACTCACTAATAATTAATAGGGCCCCCCCAGCAATTGCTTTGTCTGCTTATGTCTCTGATTGGGTTTGTGCCCCCTCGGAGGGAGCGTTTGCATGGGAAGGTGCTAGGGAGGGGGGCTACCCTCACAAGGCAAGACCAATGAAGGTCAAGCCACTGCTGCCCAAATCCACAGCGCATCCCCGCCCACCAGCCATGGTGAGTGGCAGCTGGCAGGACTCCACGGACTTGTGGGGCCAGACCGTAACTGAGATCCTGTCCTGTTGTTCCCCGGCAGTGTGCACCAACCCTCTGCAAGCCAAGGGACCCAGCCATGCACAGAGACATGTGGCACTTACTGAATGAAACGGTCCATCCTCGGCCACCCACGGTCACACGGCCAGGCCGGGGCAGAGCTTTCCACGTGGGTCAGTTTGAACTTGAAGAAGCATCTGGGTCCGGGCCTTCCAGGACAGGCCACAACTGCACAATGCCTGGGGGAAGGACCCCAGGGCCCGGCCCGCAGGGGCTGGACTGTTTGTCTCTTACTGCACAATGCAGCCCTGCAACTAGGGAGGTGGACGCAGCATCTCCAGCAGGGGATAAATCTAAGGCTATGTCCACACTAGCATGGTTTGTCACCGAAGTGCTGGCGACGGGCAGAGTCGCCATAACTGGAAACCCGTCAAACCGTTTTTTTCAGGTTCCCGCTGTCGACAGCTCATGGCCACCACATGAAGCTCCCTCGCCCACGGAAAGAGCAAAGCATGGTGGGCAAGCATCCCACGGTGCCTTGTGTCGCCTTCGCACGCTGAGCACTATGGGAAAGTGCAATGTAGTGCTAGGCATGATGGGAACGTGAAAAACATCCCGTCAGCTATTTTGAGCCCAGGGGCCCCATGGGAGTTTCCGGATTGTGCGCCAACTTGAGCAGTAACACGTGGACCCCGGCCTTGTGGCCCCTGTCGTGAGCAGTGGGCTGATGGCATCACGCATGGCAGCATACCTAATGATGCATCTAGTAGTGGACAATAACTATGGGTAGGTGACAGTCCCGCTCAGGGTGTGAGTGGGGGCTAGGCCCCATGTGCCCAATGTTGCTGCCGGGGAGTGCATGTCCCCAGAGTGTTGTCCCGCACGTAGAAGCAGAGACCTGCGGGGCTGTCAGAGGGGCACAGTTACAAACACTATTGATAATCAACAGTGCGCCGGGGGCTTTGCAGGCAGGTCTGAAGGCCAGGGGCCCAAAGATGGCGGGATGGGCCAGTTAACCCCGATCAGCTGCAGTGCCAGACAGGCATTGCTGGGGTAATAACCAGCACTTATCTTCCACAGCACTGCTGCGTGGAGGGTAAGGGTCCCCCTCTCTAGACCGGTCCTGGGCACAGAAACCTCTTTCTGCCCCAGGTGGAAGAGCTGGCAGCAGACTCCTGCTTGAAAATGCAAAGCCAAGAATGGCAGACAACTTGCTGGCTCCGGGGGCAAACAACAAGCGGTTGGCCGGATCCGTGGTCTCACCTGTTGGTGGCCAGTGACTCCTGTCTCAGTTCCTAGAAAGGCCATGTCTCTGCCCCTCTGAATCATAGGCACACACCGGTCCCTTTCCTGGCCAGCTCCTCAGAGGCGAGCACATCAGAAGAGACTTGTCCAGGACACTGTTCACCCACCTTTTCCCCAGAATAGGGAGCCCCACCAAGCTGGCACAGGGGCTGGGTGGAGGCAGGGAAGTTTGTCTGGTACCTAGAGAACATCAGGCTTGTGGGCTAACACCTCTCCCCAGGGCAGAAATCCTTTCCCTCGCTGTAGAAGCAGCAAGTGCAGGTCGGGGGAGCTGAGCTGAGGGGCGAGGGCCGGGGGAAGTGAAATTTCTCCCCCCCCCCCGCTTCCCTATCTGTCCATAGAGCTGAGTCGCTAGGCAGCTCCTTTGCCCTGCTGCTTTCAGACTTCCCATGATGTCTGCTCCGTTTCCAATGGTGGTAGGCAGAGGTGTTCGCAATGGTCTGGTGTGCGTTTAATGAAAAGGACACTATTAATTCGTCATTAGTCATTTTGCACCTAACACCGCCTTTCCTCGGGAGGTGTAAAAGTTGCTATTAATAATTATTGCCTCCCCATATTCATAACTCCTGGCTGAGAGCTACTGATCACAGAATCAAGGACTCATAGGACTAGAAGGGACTTTGAGAGGTCATCAAGTCCAGCCCTTTTCACTCATGGCAGGACCAAGCACCATCTGACCATCCCTGACAGGTCTGTCTAACCTGGTCTTAAAAATCTCCACTGATGGAGATTCCACAACCTCCCTAGGCAGTTTATTCCAGTGTTTAACCACCTTGACAGGAATTTTTTTCCTAATGTCCAACCTAAACCTCCCTTGCTGCAATTTAAGCCCCTTGCTTCTTGTCCTATCCTCAGAGGCCAAGGAGAACAATTTTTCTTCCTCCTCCTTGTAACACCCTTTTAGGTATTTGAAAGCCGCTATCCTGTCCTCTCTCAGCCAGGGGCGGCCCGTGAGCCTAGGTAGACGCGGCGGTTGCCTAGAGCGCCATGGGCCCGGGGCATCCGATGATGACATCACAGCCATTGACAGCTGTGTAGGCAGGGGTGCCGATCACGCCTCCGGCCAGGGGCACCAGCTACCACCCAGAGAATAGAGACCTTTCAAAGTTTTGACCCAAGCGAAGGGGCATGGGGGCGTCATTTGAGCTCCCCGCCTCAGGTGCCGAAATGCTGTGGGCCAGTCCTGCCCTTACTCAATGTTGTTGCTCTTCTCTGGACTTTCTCCAGTGTGCCCACATCTCTCCCGAAATGTGGCGCCCAGATGGGACACAACGCTCCGGCTGAGGCCTAATCCTTGGGGCAGAATTACTTCTGGGGTCTTGCTCACCACACGCCCGTCCATGGTGCCTGCATGGAGCAACAGCTGCAGGGGTGCCCCCACCGAGAGGCGCCACACGCAAGAACCCAAGAGCCCGCACCACCAGGACTGAGAAAGCCGGGAGGGGAGAGACCTTAGCGGCACTAGGACCCAGGGGTGTCTGGCTGCCGATGAGCTAGGACCTCTCTCCCTGCCCAAACTCGCAATTAAAGTTTGCTGCAACTTTTGCCTTTGCAGAAAGACTCGCCCCAAACCGACCCCCAAGCCCCTCCGAGGGGCGCTTCCCCCTCCGGGTTTTGTAGCCTCCCGGGGGACACTCCCGGGCTGAATTTTGACCCCCCCCCCCCCGAAATCCCGTAGCCAGCTCAGTGACCTCAGAGCCAGCCCCAAGCCCGCTTTACACGTTGACAACATTCCTGGCTGGGAAGCGAAACGCGAAGCTCCGGCCCCTCTGCAGGCGCCTCCCAGCCCCTTCTGCGCGGAGCTGCCTTTCTTTCCGCCCCCAGACCTCGAGCACCATGGCCCTGAGCTGCCTCGCTCTCCTCCTGGGCCTGCTGGGGGCCCCGGCGCTGGGGGACCCCGGCCCCCTGGAAGACGTGGTGATAGACAGATACTACATCCCGAAAATCTGCCTGCGAGAAGTCCAGATGGGGGATTTCATCCGCTACCACTACAACGGGACCTTTAAAGATGGCAAAAAGTTTGACTCCAGGTACAGGGCGTTTCTGTGTCACCTTGCACCCCTGGCTACTTTCGGGTCACAGCAGGGGTGGGGGTGGAGGGGGGGCTGCTACAGCCCCCCCCCCTTCATTGTGCAGCTAGAGGATGCACTCTCCTTTGTCTTCCCCCAGCTGCACTGAACGTTCTTTCCATGGGTTAAAATTCCATCTGGTCCCAATCATGGGCACGGTTCATTTTGCACGCCGGCTTTGCACAACGGCTTTGCACAACGGCAGTGGGGCCCCAGCGCCGTTCTGCATGCCCGATGCTTTGCAAGCTGCGCGGGGCCGATTCACAAGGCAAGACAAACCGTGGTACGGCGCATGCCCCCGGGCTGGGGGAGGCCAGGCGGGGCGCCTGCCACGGGGTGCTGCTGAACACGCCCCGGGGACCCGCCGGCTGCATGTAGACGTGTCATTCCTGTGGTGCCGTATTCGCCCCCGGGCAAACCCTCCCCGACCCGCCTCCCTGAGTTAGAGGGGAGGAAAAGCTTCGGGGCACATTTTTCAGGCACTGCCGTTCTGTATTGTGGGTCCGATTTGTTTTCTTGTTGGGCGATCTGTGTGGCCTGGCGTGCTCCAGCTGTTTCTCACGCCAACAGCCCTTTTTCCCAGGCCAGGCAGGCCTAAGTCCAGGGCAACTGCTTGACCAGGAAAGGACTGGTCAGGAGAGGAAGGGATTTGCAGGACTGGGTCCGAACTGAGGCCAGGCCCAAAAGGGGCCCTGCTCGTTGGACTGTGCATGGGCTGTGACGTAGGGATGGCTTAGAGCCCGCCTGGAGCTATGGCAGCTTTGGAGCGAGGTTTCTTTCCCACGGATCCCTTCTCCATCTCTGCGCGTTGGTCCCGGTTCTCCCTGGGCCCGCGTGGCCTTCCCTTCCCTCCCGCTGCTGGCTCCAGTGGTATTTCTCCTGGTGGACGCCAGTGGGAGCAAGAGGCAAATCAAGGCCAGGCCTGCGAAGGACGAAGACCGACTCTTCTATGCCCAGAATCGGGCCCGTTGCTTTTCAGAAGTGGCCGTAAAATGCATCGGGGCGTCGGCTCCCGTTGAAAATATTTCCAGTTGGGGCTTCTCGTCCCTGAAAGCCTGAGCAGGCAGGCGGATCAATCAGCCATGCAGCAGCCACCGCTAGGAGTGAGTCTCACAGAGCAACGTGGCCCCGGGGAACCTTTCGGATTAGAATCATTCTTTGTTCTGATGGCTGCAGCGGGGCCCCCTGAGAAGAGCTGAGCTGGCCGTTAAACGAAGCGAAGGATCTCGGCGCACTTGTAACGCGCTCGAATGGCCCCCGAGAGACTGGGTTTTAAGATGGAAAAATCAGAGTTATTTTCAGGTTATGGATGAGGCTTGGAGATTGGTCGTTAACTGCTCCGGGCAGCGTTGGAAACCTGGCCTATCTGCACGAGCTGGGAGCCACGGAGATGGCCAGCCAGTGCTTATCTCGGCTTAAACACTGCAAGTGGCTTCCGCAAGCAAAGGGTCCATGCCGCGTCCACAGGCCTCTGAGTGTGTTAGGAATTACATAAGAACGTAAGAATGGCCGTACTGGGTCAGACCAAAGGTCCATCTAGCCCAGGATCCTGTCTGCCGACAGTGGCCAGCACCAGGTGCCCCAGAGAGGGTGGACTGAAGACAAATCAAGCGATTTGTCTCCTGCCATCCTTCTCAAGCCTCTGACAGAGGCCAGGGACACCATTTCTATCCCCTGGCTAATAGCCTTTTATGGACCTAACCTCCATGAAATTATCTAGCTTCTCTTTAAACTCTGTTCTAGTCCTAGCCTTCACAGCCTCCTCTGGCAAGGAGTTCCGCAGGTTGACTACGCGCTGTGTGAAGAAGAACTTTCTTTTATTAGTTTTAAATCTGCTACCCATTAACTTCATTTGGTGTCCTCTAGTTCTTCTATTATGGGAACTAATAAATAACTTTTCTTTATTCACCCTTAATTAGAGATGTTAAACCCCGGTTAGTCAGTTAACAGGTTAAATGTTAGGTTGACCTAATGGTTAACTGGTTAACTGAATAAAGTGGGATCCATGCTGGGGCTGGGGCTGCCGCTGGTTCCCGGCTCCCGTCAGAGCAATCCCTGTCCATGACAGGCCAAGGCTACCCACAGACTGAGGCTTACTGGGTAGTTGAGTGACTAAGTGACTACTCAACTAGTTGCTTTCTCTCCCCCCCACCGCTTGCTGTCTCTATCAGAGGCAGCAAAAGGGGAGCAGAAACCGGTGCTGGGGGGATCCGGCTTAAAAGCCAGGTTCCCCCAGCACCATCTCCGCGGAGGGGCAGGGGAGGCAGAGGTGCAGCGGGAGGGGACCTGGCGTGAGCTGAGAAGCAGCTGTCCTGCCTCGTGCCTGGTCTCCCGCTGCGCCTCTGCCTTTTAAATGTAGTAAGAGCCAGGCAGCTATTGTTACATTTAAAAGGCAGAGCTGTGGCGGGGTTAGCTCCTGGGGCCTGGAGCTAACCCTGCCGCGGCCCTGCAGTTTTCCCCCTTATCGACTAATCGAGCAGTCGATGGAAATTCCATCGACTACTCGATTAGCTGATTAAACTAAATGTAACCTCCCTCCTGCTGGCCAGCCCCCACTGGTTACCAGTTAACAGGAACCAGTTAGCGTTTCCCGTATAGGGTGATGCTTACCGGTTAACCTTTTGCACCCCTAGTAGGAATGCAGCACCGGGGGGGGGAGGGTGCCAGTGCTCCTCCAGTCAATGCAGGGTCTGCTTCTGCGGCAGAGATTGAGTTGCAAAAGAAATCTGCCCGGGAGCATATGTGGGATGCCATGTTCGTTCATACGCACCACCATGAAACGCATCACACGTGTGCCCTCCGCCCCTCCTTCTTCCAAGAGCAAAAATACAGGATCCATTATCTGCAGACCATTATGGTCATCCCACAAGCCTATCATTTCGTGGGCCGGTTGCTTTAACCACAGAGACACATGGTCGCCTCGTGGGCTGAGCAACGGGACACAGGAGACCAGAATTCTCTTTGCTGCCAACTCGTTGGGTGAGTCCCATGGGCCAGCGTTTTCAGAAATGGCCTCTAATTTGGGGGGCCCAAGCTCCGGCTATGTGGTTGGGAGGTGGGCAGCAACTTGGGCTCCTAGCTGCAGAAGCCCCCCAAATTAGAGACTTCTGAAAGCATTGGGGCTTAGCCACTGTGTGTCTTGGTCGAGTCGTTGCCCCAGGAGAGGGGACACATGGAACATTTGTGGCTCTAATCCAGGGGCCGGGGGCTGCAGGGAGGCGGTGGGAGGCCTGGAGAGGCAGCACGGGCTACCCAATGCTGGGGGAAGCCCTAAGTCTCAGGGGCCAGATCCAGGCAACCCCAGGGCTGTGTCCGGTTCCCCATCCCTGTTCTAAACCCCTGATCTTCAGGGGGCAGATATGGGAACTCAGGGTGTTAATCACCAAAATAAACTACCCGACTGGCCAGGGCTGGGTGGGAATGTTGCTACTGTATTGTCTGGGCCCAGCCATGGGATTAGCTGGGCCGGTGAAGCCAAGGATCCTGGCGGCCTTGCAGGACCCCAGACAGCCAAGGCCAGGAGACGAGGGCCACGTAACATGTCTGTCTCCGTTCCTCCCCAGCTACGACAGAGGCGCCACGGTGGCGGGCGTGGTGGGGGTCGGCCGGCTGATCACCGGCATGGACCGCGGCCTGCAGGGCATGTGCGTTAACGAACGGCGCCACCTGATTGTCCCTCCCCACCTGGGCTACGGCAGCATCGGCGTCGGTAAGGGGAGGAGGCGTCGAGGGCCAGGGCCCCACCCAGCAATCCAGGGGGGTTTTCTGGTGCGCTGGGCCCATGCTCCTGCAGGGTTCTGCCTCCGGCATGGCTGGCCACGCTCCTCTCCCTGGGGAAAATGGGGGAGGCAGAAAGGCCCCGAGGATGGAGTGGGGGTGCCTTGTTACACCATCCAAATGCTCTCAAGCCCCTCCCATCTGCGCACCTAAGAACTTGGCCTCCCCCACCTCCACGAGCTTTGCAGGGCTCCGTGGGCGGCTCTCCCCTGGATGAGTGCATGCCAGCACCAGGGACCCCCCCCTTGGTGATGTACTGACATGGAGAGAGCTCTGGCTGCCTCCGTCTCTGAGCTGCAGAGCCACCCGCTGGGTGGGGCTGGGCTGGCACAAGCCACGGGCGGGTGGGCAGCAGCTGGGACGACAAGGAAGAGAAAAGGCCCCGAGTCGAGCGCAGAGATCGCCTGGCTCCCTCCTGAAGTTTATAATAGGGTGCAGTGGGTGGGCGGAGCTACTCCCAAGTGCCAGCCAATGAGCATTGTGTAAAAAAACCAGACAGGGCCGTAGGCACAATCAGCTGGAATTATTCATCCTGTGAAGGCTGCAAACCTTCCCCCAACCCAACACCCCCCCACCACCACCACCATGCATGCTGCCGGCATAGCATCACATGCCGCCACCCCGGGTCTCCTGCCAGTGGTTCCCAGTTCCACGAGGTCACGGATGGTCCCAGTGTCACATCCCGGGAGCAGAATGGCCAGGCTGACTTCAGACAGACCAGGATCCACCTCCCAGTCCTTTCCCCTGGGGGCAGCCCCATTCCTCCTTGTTGGGGAGCGACCCAGCTGCCACAGGCAGCCCGGAGGTGAACAAAGCCGTCTCTGAGCACTAGGCCAGTGTTTCTCAACCTTATTTTATAAAGCACCCTTTAAAAAAAATGAAAAGTAACCCCAGTACCTACAGTTTTCAGATACACAATTTTTTTGCCAACCATAGCAACACATTTGTTTAAACAACTTAATTGTAGCCAGGCAGGTGATTACATTTTGGGGTGTAAAAAGTACAAAAATAATAAAACGCTGTAAAACTTAAAACAAAACTTCAGTTTTCTCCAAATTTCAGTTGAGCTGACGTACCCCCCGGACTTTTCTTGAGTATCACCGGTTGAGAAACACTGCACTAGGCTGCCTGAGCCCTTGGAGAAGGGCTAATCAATTAATAATCATTCATTTCAAGCTGATAAATAATCAGTACAGCAAATCCCCGAGCCCCCCCTTACCGGGAAAAGCAGCAGAGAAGCAAGGTGTTGAATCAAGGCAGTGCCCTACCGCCCTGGAGCGCACTGGTTCCCAGTCCCGGCGTGCTCTGTTGGACCATGGGAGGCTGGTTCATCTGAAGAGAAAATCCGGCACCTGGCATTTTGGGCAGCCCATGCCTTGGGGTGTGGCGGCCCCTTCTCTGCTCAAAGTGACCACACGTGGTCAAGTGTCAGCCCCCGTGTCTAAGTCCATCATCTCCCGTCTGTGGCAGACGCCTGGTATCTCTTCATGGGAGCAACCGTGGCCGGGGGAGGGAGGTCAAAGCTGCCTTCTCCAGTGGTTCTCCAAGGGCGGTCCACTACCATCTTGCAGGTGGGCCTCGGGCTCGGGGCTCGCCCCTCCCCTGCAGCAGGGAACGTGCGCTGGCGCTCCAGCCCCGTGTAACCCTCCCCCGCCCCCGCAGGATTAGCGCGCCAGCGCTGGCTTCCCGTTGCGGGAGGGGGGTGAGCCTCGCGGGTCGGATCCTGCTTGTGGTGGGAGGAAGCGGCTTCATAGGCTGCTGCTCCCCTTCCTCCCGGCTGGGGGAACAACAGCGCGGAAAAACGCTCACCTGGAGGCGTTCCCTGCTGCTCCCATTGGCCAGGATTCTGGCCAATGGGAGCAGTGGGGGCAGTGCCTGGGAGTGGCAGGAGGCACAGAGCCAGGTAAGCGCCTCCCCTCCTCCCCAGACATCCCGCTCCTTCAAAGACCCCCCCCCCACTTTCAGCCTGCTCCTGCACCCTCTTTCCCGCAGAACCCCCCCCAGCCCAGCCTGCTCTTGCATCCATTTTGCTGTCATGGGGGGCTGGCTGGTGGTCTGCGGAAGGATCTATGTCGAGCAGGATGGGCTGCAGGCCAAAAAGTTTGAGAACTACTGTCCTAGCAGAGCGTATGAACAGCTATTGCAAACGGAGCCGGGGAGGGGAGCAGCAGAGCTGGGGCAGGGGAGGGGGAGCTGGCGGGTGGATTTCGAGGCACTGAAGCAAACAGCCGAGCCGGGAGGCCGCTCCCCTCGCTCTGACACTTCGCACGGCTGAGCCTTCCCGCTCCTTGTCCCCCGCCCGCAGCTGGCATGATCCCCCCCGACGCCACCTTGTATTTTGACGTCATCATGCTGGACATCTGGAACAAAGAGGACAAGCTGCAGATCACCACCTTGCACAAGCCGGAACGCTGCAACCGCACGGTGGAGGACTCGGACTTCGTCCGGTACCACTACAACGGCACGCTCCTGGACGGGACCCACTTCGACTCCAGGTACCCGGGAGTCAAGGGGGGGACTAGGGATGTTAATGTCGGTTGACTGAATAGTCAAGTAATCGACTATTCCAGTGTTTCTCAATCAGTACCCTTAGGGGCACTCGAGAGAAGTCGGGGGGGGGGGGGAAGGGGAGTACGTCCACACAACTGAAATGTGGAGAAAACTGAATTTTTGTTTTAAGTCTTACAGCGCGTTCTTATTTTTGTCCTTTTTACACCCAAAACTTTCACCGCCCGCCTGGCTACAATTAAGCTGTTTAAACAAATGTGTGGCAATGCTAGAAAAAATGGTGTGCGTCTGAAAACTGTAGGTACTGGGGGTACTTATGGCTTTTTTTAAAGGGGTACTTTATAAAAAAAGGTTGAGAAACACTAGACTGTTCTATAGTCCCTGGGGGCAGGGCTGGCAGCCAGTGTATCAGAGGCAGCAATGCGGGGTGCCAGGCGGGAGCTGGTCCATGAGGGGAGCCAATTTAAAAACCAGCTCCCCTTGTGGACCGGCTCCTTGTCGCCCAATGCTGCTGCTTCTGATACAGAGGCAGCAGCACAGGGTGGCAGCAGCCCCTGTCTAAGGGGGGGTCTGAGCTCCTGGACCTGAGCCGGGCTGCCTGTCTGCTTCCTAATACACTTTAAATGCAGAGCCTCAGCCGGGGTAGGTTCTGGACCCGGCATGAGCCAGAACTGAGTCGGGCTGCTGGCCAGCCTGCTAAAAAATATACTGGCAAGGGGGGAGGGAAATGCGTGTCGTCTGTAGCATTAACCTAGAAGCTTTTGCTTATCGATTAATCGGTCAGTTGACGACACTTACATCCCCATGACGGACGTCAGCTCGGGTACCCCCTGCCTCGCTGCACAGAGTGGGGGTACCAGTGGGGCCAGCTTTACCTGTGCCCTGCCCCTTCCCAGTCCGTCTCACCTGACTATGGGGGGGCCCGGCTGGGCCAGGCATGAGTTCCTGCTCCCTGTGGGGGAAGGGGGAGCCGCTCCTGCCCCGGAGTGACTCTTCCCTGGTCTTTTGTCCGTTCTGTGCCCGGTGCTAGTTACGGCAAGGAGAGCACGTACGACACCTACGTGGGCACAGGCTGGCTGATCAAGGGCATGGACCAGGGGCTGCTGGGGATGTGCGCGGGGGAGAAGAGAAAGATTGTCATCCCGCCGTTCCTGGCCTATGGCGAGAAGGGCTACGGTGAGTCAGGGAACCCCCGGCCCGGGCTGGCGGGTGTCCCCGGAGCCGGGGTTGGCACACGGCCTGGACGGCCCTGCCCTGAGGGGAACCAGCCAAGGGGCCAAAGGCAGAGCCAGGACTGAGCCCTGCCAACTCCCCAGGCGAGGAAATGGCCAAGCAAGGCCCAGCCGGGCTTGGGCAGAGGATGGGGGGCTGGGGGGGCTTTGGCACTGGCGGGAAGCCTAGGGACTGAGGAAACCCCGGGAGGAGAGGGGAGAAAGGGACAGGAGCGGATGGGGAACCAGATGGCTGGGGTGGGCGTCTGACCCCGCACAGCCTAGCGTCCTGCTGCCTGCCAAGCCAGCGGAGAAAGCCGAGCCCAAGCCCCGGGCAGCAGGTCTGAGCCACCCGGCCTTGGCCCCGTTTTCCGGCAGAATTCAGGCAGGTCCAGGCAGGAAGGTCTGAGCCAGCTGGGGCTGAGAGTCGGGGAGGGGTGGGCGATGGGACCCTCCTCAGCAGTGGATCGCTCCGGGGCAGCTCTGAGGTCAGCCACCGCCTGGGGCAAGGCGCCCACTCCACCCGGCGGCCGCCTCGTGCCGTTGAGCACGGAGCTGCTGCCACCGCCGATGACAGCGGCCGGTGTTCCCTGTGTGGCCGCTCAGGAGCGATTCAGAGGCTGCCCCGGCGAGGTTTTCTGGTGGTGGTGCCCTTTCCCCCGTGTCTTGCTGCACACAAAAATGTATTCCGCACATGCATGGGAAACGATTAGCGGGAGCAGCCACCTGCTGCCCTGTGCCGCAATCCGCACGGAGCCAGAGCCGGGCAGGCTGGGCTTGGCCGGCTCCGGAGGCCTCACCTCTGCAAAGCGGGGTGTGTGACTGCCACGAGGCCACCCCAGCCCTGAGGAGGGTGCTGCTCCCCCCGCGGAGTCTGCTTGGGCACGACCCCCCTTCCCTCCTCCCCGCCAGGCACGGTGATCCCGCCCCAGGCCTCCCTGGTGTTCGACGTGCTGCTGGTGGACCTGCACAACCCCAAGGACGGCATCTCCCTGGAGCACTTGGAGCTGCCGGGGTCCTGCAAGCGCAAGGCCGTGACCGGCGACTTCGTCCGCTACCACTACAACGGCACCCTGATGGACGGGACGCTCTTTGACTCCAGGTACCGGCCACGGGCGGGGCCTACGGACGAGTGCGGGACTCGCCCTTTGTGCCCGGGGCTCAGCATCCCTGCTTTGTCCCATGATGCCAGGCAGCAGTAGTCCAGTCATCCCTCCCCCCCCATGGCCCTAGTGGGGTGGGGATGCCGGCCGGGCTGGAGGGGCCAGGGCTGGTCTGTGGGGTGGGGATCCCGGCTGGGCTGGAGGGGGCTGGGCTGTGGGGTGGGGATCCCGGCTGGGCTGGAGGGGGCTGGGCTGGGTAGCTGGGCTGTGGGGTGGGGATCCCGGCTGGGCTGGAGGGGTCTGGGCCGAGCTGGAAGGGCCAGGGCTGGGCTGGGCGGGGATGCCAACCGGGCTGGAGGGACCTGGGCCGGGCTGCAGGGTGGGGTTGGGAGGCTGAGCTGCGGGGTGGGGATGCTGGCCGGACTGGAGGGGCCAGGGCTGGGCTGGGGAGCCAGGCTGTGGGTTGGGGATCCCAGCTGGGCTGGAGGGGTCTGGGCTGAGCTGTGGGGTGGGGATGCTGGCCAGGCTGGAAGGGCCAGGGCCAGGGCCGGGCTGGGCTGGGCTGGGGGGCAGGGTGGGGATGCTGGCCGGACTGGAGGGACCTGGGCCGGGCTGCGGGGTGGGGCTGGGGGCCGGGCTGCGGGGTGGGGACGTCGGCCAGGCCGGAGGGGCCTGGGCCGGGCTGCGGGGTGGGGCTGGGGGGCCAGGCTGCGGGGTGGGGCTGGGGGCCGGGCTGCGGGGTGGGGACGTCGGCCAGGCCGGAGGGACCTGGGCCGGGCTGCGGGGTAGGGCTGGGGGGCCGGGCTGTGGGGTGGGGACGTCGGCCAGGCCGGAGGGACCTGGGCCGGGCTGCGGGGTAGGGCTGGGGGGCCGGGCTGTGGGGTGGGGACGTCGGCCACGCCGGAGGGACCTGGGCCGGGCTGCGGGGTAGGGCTGGGGGGCCGGGCTGTGGGGTGGGGACGTCGGCCAGGCCGGAGGGGCCTGGTCCGGGCTGTGGGGTGGGGCCGGGGGGGACAGACCGAACGTATCCCGCCGCGCTCCCCTTGTTCGGTGCTCCTGTGACCTGGCGCCGCCGCGTTCGCTGCAGCTACTCCCGCAATCACACCTACGACACCTACATCGGGAAGGGCTACGTCATCCCCGGCATGGACCAGGGCCTGCAGGGCGTCTGCGTCGGAGAGAAGAGACGGATTGTCGTCCCGCCGCACTTGGGCTACGGGGAGACTGGAGCCGGTAGGGGGGCCCACGGGGCGGAGCAGCCCTGGGACGGGGGGAGCCGGAGCTTGCACATGCTCAGCAATGCCCTGCCCTTCCCCGCTACCCAGGCCCTCCTCTCCTGCGTCGCTTCCCGCGTCCCTGACGGGAGGAGTGGGCGGGATTTGCCCACCCGACGGGAGCCAGCCCTGCCCTGAGCCGCCCGGCTGGAGCTGCCCCAGGCGGTGAATTCAGGCTGAGCCTCCGAATAAGACGGGGGGGCCCTGCCTCCCGCAGGGAAAGGCGCAGAGCCCCCACCTCAGTGGTGGGTTTGTCAGGCTCTGGGCAGGGCCCAGCTTAGGGGGATGTCTCTTGGGCTGGGCAGGAGGGGGGGGGGCCAGGATTAGCACCACGGGGACCCTGGCCAGGAGCAGGCAAAATCCAGCCCATGGGCTAGATCTGGCCCAGTGGCACCCTCAGGCAGGCTCCGTGGGTCCGCCGTGGCCCCACATGCTGCTCTCAGCAGCTGGCGGCAGGGGCCAGCATGCGTATGTCTGAGCGGCCTGTGCCTCTTGGGGGGAGGAGGGGTTCCACGCACTGCCCCGCCCCCAGCACCCTCCTCGCAGCCTCCCATTGGCCAGAAGCTGGCCAATGAGAGCCCAGGGGCAGTGCTTGCAGGCGTGTGCAGCACACGGAGACCTGCTCCTCCTCTCCCCACGAGACGTGGGACCCCCCCCCCCACCGCCCCGCCCCGCGGCTCTGCCCTCTCTGGCTCTCCCCAGCTCCTCACCCTTCTCATCCAGGGAACAAGATCCCCGGCTCGGCCGTTCTCGTCTTCGACATCCACGTCATCGACTTCCACAACCCCACCGACACGGTGGAGATCGAGACCCTGTACCGGCCCGAGGGCTGCAACGTCACCACCCAGGACCGCGACTTCGTCCGCTACCACTACAACTGCTCGCTGCTGGACGGCACCAAGCTCTTCTCCTCGTGAGCACGCTCCCGCCCCCCCAGCTAAATCCCAGCCCGCTGGGTGGTGCTGCTTGTGGGGTAGCCCGTTAGCTCTGCAGAGCTGAGCAGGGTGGGGTTGAGACACAGGAGGCGGCCGAACTCAGGGGACTGTGGCTGGGGGCTGCCCGGGGGTCCGATCACGAGCACTGGTCAATCCTCGGATCCTCAGGCAGAATCCCCTCGGTACAGGTTGGGGGGAAGGCACGAGGCAGGTTCCCGAGGGTGGGAGCTGTGCAGCCCCCCGTCACCTCTCATCAGCCCCCCGTCTGCGTTGCCCCCGGCAGGCACGACTACGAGCACCCGCAGGAAGCGACGCTGGGCACCAGCAAGGTGATCGAGGGGCTGAACACCGGCCTCTTGCACATGTGCGTGGGCGAGAAACGGGTGATCGTCATCCCCCCGCACCTGGGGCACGGCGAGAACGGAGGTGAGGCGGGGGGGCTGCCAGTCTTGCAGCGGCCCAGGGCAACCTGGTTTCCTTTGGGTGTTAACCCCCAAGCTGGGGCGCGCTGCCCCGGCTGGTATGTTCAGAGGCTCTTTCTCGCACGTCGCACCGTGGTGCAAAGGCACAGTGGTGCATCAGAGCACACGAGGGACCGGTGACATGTCCCCCCCCCCCCACTTGCCTTTCAGCCCGGGGCGTGCCGGGCAGTGCCGTGCTGCGGTTCGAGTTGGAGCTGCTCTCCAGGGAGGAAGGGGTCCCGGAAGGCTACCTGTTCATCTGGCACGGGGACCCGCCCGCAAACCTGTATGAGGACATGGACCTGAACAAGGATGGCGAGATCCCGCCCGAGGAGGTGCACGGGGAGCACGGGATCCCAGCCGACGCTTCGGCTCGCGGGGGGAGGGATCGGAATGAGGGTACCCAGCCCCGGAAGCCGTCTCGGATCCCATGAGCCGCTCAGCTTGGGCTTTTCCAAAGGCGATGGGCTGGGGCCAGTTAGGCTACCTGCAGCACTTGTGCGATGTGCCCGGAGCTACGGCAAAGCCGTGAGGAGCACACACTTGTTGGGTGGAGGGTGATGGTGGCAGTCCCAGGCGCTTGTGCGGACACTCAAGAGAGATCCCCATCCTGCCCAGCTGATTAGCACTGGGCCCACAGCTAGATTTTCTGTTTCTACTGGTGGTGCCCATTCACAAATGCCTTGGTGCGCAGAAAAAAATTATTCCGCACATGCATGGAAAAAATTCACACATGGATGGAAACAATTAGAGGGAATACTGGTCCTAGGGATTCCGTCTGAGGCTAGCCCAGCACTCCTGCCAGCTAACACAAAAGGCCCAGCCATGAAGGGGGCAAGTTCGGACTCTGAGCAACCTGCTGCTAGGACTAGGGTTGCCAGATGCTTTCACCAAAAATCCCAAATATGGCAGGAAAAAAATTGGTTGAGGGAGGAAAAAAAAAAAAAAAGTTGCTGCACCTTTAAAAATCACCTCGCTCACCCCACCCCCAACAAACGTGGCAGGGGAAGAACGTTTCCCCCCCCCCCCCAGCCCTCTGTCCAAGAAAAACAGAAAATACCAGACGTGAGGTTTCTTTTACCAGCCAGGGGCCACGAATACCTGACTGTCTGTCAAACCTAGCTGGGACATGCCCAGGGGTCCAGCTGTGCAGCATAGAGACCCGTGCCATGTGGCATGCTGGGAAACAGGCCAGTTAGCACAGCAACTGGAATGGGCCTGGTTGGAGGCTGAGGAGAGGCATGGGGAGAGGGGGTGTACCCACGCTGGGTCCCTGCCCAAGGAGCGTTAGGAGCGCTGCCGCACAGGGAGCCTGGAGGGGAGCTCCCTCCCCTTGCTACCGTGCCGCCTGCCCGCCCTGTCTGGCCATTGCCCTCCACCCCAGCGCTGGCTGCATGCTGGCCTGCCCCACTGCCCAGGCTCAGCTCGGTCTCCCCTCTCCCTGCTGCAGTTCTCCACTTTCATCAAGGCCCAGATGGCCGAGGGGAAGGGGCGGCTCATGCCCAGCTCGGACCCGGAGATGGTTCTGGCCGACATGTTCCGGAACCAGGACCGCAACCAGGATGGGAAAATCACCGCCGAGGAGCTGAAGCTGAAGTCAGACGAAGATCGGGAGCGAATCCACGAGGAGCTCTGAGGAGCGGCCGGGCGCGTCGCCTCCTGCCTGAGAGACAGCTTTGCTTCTTGTCCTTTCCTACTTTGGGGTGGGCAGCTCCCCCCACCCCCACAGGGCCCGGGGCCCGGAGAAGCCAGCTCAGGAAAATTGGGTGCCAACCCCTTTGCAGAGCGAGGTTGTCTGGGATTTGTGGGGTTTTTTTTTTGTTTTGTTTTTTTACTATTTAAGGGTTTCATTGGGAGTGTTTTTAACAAGCCAGCAGGGGAAAAAATTCCATGTAACAAATCCAGGTCAGAGAGGCCCAAGTCCTTAGTTCATCACGTCCCACACAGGCAGATCCTAGACACTAGACTCCCCCCGCCCTCGTGCTATTTCCTAGGACTCCTACCCACACCCCGGGCCCGAAGGCCATAAGGGAGGGGTGGGGAACCTTTCTTGGGTGGGGGGGCTGCTGACCCGCAGAAAAATCAGGCAGGGACCACCCACAAGTGAGCAGCACACAAGTGACATGGCCCCCAACTGAGGAGAAAGATGCTCCCCACATTCCCCTTACACACCAGAGCCTGGGGGGGCCTAGCCTAGTAGATTGTGTGCTGCAGCAGGGGCTCCCTAAGGCTGGGGGGGGGGGCCCCCGAGCGTCAGGGGCCAGATCCAGCCAAGCCGGGGACCACATCCAGCCCCTGGGCCTGAGGTCCCCCACCCCTGCTGTGGGGGTTCCACAGGAGTAATTGACCCCCCCCCAAACTGCCCAGGAGTTGTATCCGGCAGCTCGTAGTCCAGAACTCCAAGGCTTTTCCTTCTCTGGACTTTCAGCCGCGTAGCTGCGGCTTTGCGCTCTGCCTTTGCCTCCTGCAGAGACAGGCCCTGCCAGCCGGCCTGCGCGCAGGGCAGGCTGCAGTTCTAGCACGTTGCCTGCCTTGGCCAGGGTGGGGGCTGCAGCTGCAGCCCCTGGCTGTGGACACCTCAACGCACCTGCCGCAGCCCAGAACGGGGTGGATCCCAGCTGCACCCACCCCATCTGCTCTCTCCAGCGACAGGGCACTGGGGAGGTTTCCTGGAAGTTGGTGGCATCCCCCCCCCCCTCCAGAGACCCCCATGTCAGAGCCAGGAGCGCCGGGCCGGTTGTGAACTAGACTCCATAGCACGCCGACGTCTGCACTCCCTCCCCTCGCGGCAGCCCTGGCCCTTCGCTCCCCTCGCGAACGTTTCAGCCGCGCTGCTCTTGAGCTGCCAGGTCGCCTTCCGGCGCGGCACCAGACTGCCCTGCGGCTTCCGGCGAGGGCATCCTGCTGCCACATAAATTCAAAGCGGTCCCTTGACTTTGGCATCGGCGAGAGCGTTGCCTGGAAGGAGCCGGGGCCCTGGGCCCTCGTGGATCCTTTTACTCCCATAACCATGGGCCTAGGGAGCTGGGGGCTTTTCCAGAGGCAAGGGAAAAAGCATTTTTTTTAATGCAATGCCCTTTTCTATCCCTGGCCCCGGCTCCCGCACCAGGTTGAATTGGGCCAGGAAGGAAAGCCACGGCCCCCTTCTCCAAACTGATGGGTAGTTTTAAGCCCAGGGATATTTGGGGGCTTGAACTCTCGCCCCCGCAAGGGGCCTGATTTTACGTAGCTCAGTCTTTCCTGGGGGTGAGGCCCCCCTCAAAGCACTAGTCAGTGTCGAAAATCCAGGGCTCAAAAAATGCTCACAGCTGGGCTACATACCCAGGGGCTGATGTTCAGTTTCTGGGTATCCCAATGCCAGCGCGAGTCAGGCTTGCTCCATCCCACTGGGAAACAGCGCACGACTCGTGAGATGTGTAACTAATTCAGGGCAGGGAGGAGACACTGGCCAACATTTGTAGCAGGCACCAGCTTCAGTCTCCCACGTTCACAAATTTTGGCCAGGGTCCCCGCCGCCCCTCCCCCGGTCTCCCTGGTTTTAAAGGTTTGTGTAACCAAGATCACGGCTTGGCAGACCCGAGGGTCTGTCCCCGCGACCGGGCAAGGATAAAAGGTCGGACGTGCAAAGGACAAACTGATGTTCAGGTTCAAACCACCCGAGAACAGTTTCTGCCTTGCACCAAATAAACGGATTTCAGTTGGTTTCCAATGACTCGGCTTCATGGCACGTTATTTTGGGAGGAAACGTTGCTTGCGCCGGCCCACCCTGCGGCATGACGAGAGGACCCCACGCACGTATGTGTGTTCCAGTGGGGGGAGCGGTGGAGGAGCTGGCTGAAGAAACCTTCTCTCGGCTTCTTGTATTGGCAGCACTGGGGTTGGAAAACAAGCCGTCTTCTTCAGTGACTCCTGCCCGTCTGCAGACACCCCAACTCAGAAGAAGAGAGAGAATCACAGAACACTAGAACTGGAAGGGACCTCAAGAGGTCAAGTCCAGTCCCCTGTTCTTGTGGCAGGACCAAGCATGCTCTAGATCAGGGGTTCCCAACCTTTTTGGGTCCCCGTATCCCCTATTCAATATGAAAGGAAAAAAATTCTAGACTCTAGAATCCACAACTTTTTTCACTAACACTACGGCTGTGTCTAGACTGGCCAGTTTTTCTGGAAAAACAGCCACTTTTCCGGAAAAACTTGCCAGCTGTCTACATTGGCCGCTTGAATTTCCGTAAAAGCACTGACTTCCGACTGTAAGAAATCAGTGCTTTCTGCGGAAATACTATGCTGCTCCCATTCGGGCCAGTGTAGACAGCTGAGATTTGTTTTGCGCAAAAAAGCCCCGATTGCAAAAATGGCCATCGGGGCTTTTTTGCGCAAAAGCGCGTCTAGATTGGCCAGGGATGCTTTTCCGCAAAAAGTACTTTTGCGGAAAAGCGTCCGTGCCAAGCTAGACGCTCTTTTCCAAACATGCTTTTAACGGAAAACTTTTCCATTAAAAGCATTTCCGGAAAATCATGCCAAGTCTAGACGTAGCCTCCTAGTTTTGGAATATTTCAATTCGGATAATCTAGTTATTTACCAAATATTCCCCGTACTCCCTTGACAAGCTTCTCGTACCTCCTGGGGGTACGTGTACCCCAGGTTGGGAACCCTGGTCTAGATGATCTCTGACAGGTGTCTGTCTAAATATCTCCAGTGATGGAGATTCCACAACCTCCCTAGGCAATTTATTCCAGGAAGTTTTTCCTGATGTCCAACCTAACCCTCCCTTGCTGCAGTTTAAGCCCATTGCTTCTTGTCCTGTCATCAGAGGCCAAGGAGAACAATTTTTCTCCCTTCTCCTTGCAACACCCTTTTAGATACTTGAAAACCACTATCATGTCCCCTCTCAGTCTTCTCTTTTCTAAACTAACAAGCCCAATTCTTACAGCCTTGCGTCACAGCTCATGTTCTCTAGACCTTTCATCATTTTTGTTGCTCTTCTCTGGACCTTCTCCAAATCTTTCTTGAAATGTGATGCCCAGAACTGGACACAATTCTCTACTTGAGGCCTAATCAACACAGAGTAGAGCGGAAGAATGACTTCTCGTGTCCTGCTCACAACACTCCTGTTAATGCAGCCCAGAATCATGTTTGCTTTTTTTGCAAGTGTCATACGGTTGACTCCTATTTCGCTTGTGGGATAAAAATGTAAAGATTTTTAGTTGAGTTGGTTCCAGCCTCTAAAGCCCCCAGGCCGCCGAGCGGGGAGAGATGCTGGCTACTGGGCAGGTCAGATTCCTGCCCGAAGTTAGCCAGGACTAGCCAGTGTTGGGAACAGCACGCTGGGTTAGATGGACCACAGGTCTGACCCCGCCAGGGAATGCTGATGTTCCTATGGCCATGGGGCTGGAGCAGCAGCGATCTCTGATGGTCTTTGCATTACTCGTGGGCATCTCTCAGATACAGCAGAGCAGCCTAGGGGTTAGAGCAGCGAGTCAGGCGATGTGATTGCCATCCCTAGTGCTGACACTTCAGCCAACCCACATCACCATCCCATGCCTCAGTTTCCCCTTTTGGAACAGAAGAACTAGCTCACTCCCCTTCTTCTGCAAGTTGTGTGCGCTTCGGTGGGCCCCCCGCCAGTGCTGTACTGAGAGCTCACACACCTGGCTACAAACCACGCGCACGCCGGCTTTACCGAAAGTATTTATTTCAACAGAATAAAACCCGCACTTGGAAGATGTGAAATCGACACCCCACTGAGACTCAGTCAGCGAGGCAGAGGGCCAGCCCAGCTCCTGCAGGCCAAATGACAGGAGCCATTGGTTACCAAACCATGCAGGGGCTTGGGCTGCTAACGCCAGTCTGGGTCCCGGCGAGACAGCCACTAGGCCGGCACCTCTCCAGGAACAGAACTAGTAACGATTTGCACACCAGGAAGTGAGCTCCTTGCCACCTGCAGAGGAGACTGGCGGCGGGAGGGGGAGGGGGAGGGGGAGTAGGAGCTGCTTGTCGTGTAACACAAGCCTCTGGCTCTCCCCAAAAGGCCCAGTGCGAAAGGAGATGGGATATGTCTACACTGGCACGATCTTGCGTAAAAGCAGCTGCTCTTGCGCAAAAACTTGCTGCCTGGCTACACTGGCCGCGAGTTCTTGCGCAAGAACACTGACCTTCTAAGTTATGAAATCAGGGCTTCTTGTGCCAGAACTCTGATGCTCCCGCTCAGGGAGAAGCCCTCTTGCGCAAGAGCTCTTCCAGAAGAGGCCAGTGTAGACAGGCAACGTGAATTTCTTGCGCAAGAAACCCCTATGGCTAAAATGGCCATCGGCGCTTTCTTGCGCAAAAGCACGTGCCAGTGTAGACGCTCTCTTCTGGAAGAGTGTTTGCACAAGAACTCTACCGCCAAAGAGTTCTTGAGCAAGATCGTGCCAGTGTAGACGTCGCCATGGAGTTTTCCAAGGGGGGGGTCTGGAACAGCATCTGCCCTCCCACATGGTCTGCATTATGCAGGCGAAGCCCAGCTGATAAGCAACCATCTGCCCCCCATCCAGCAGCCAAGTACAAGAGTCTGTGTCCCCCTAGGACAGGGGTGGGCGGAAGGGCCTCCACCGGCCGGATCTGGCCCATCACAAGGGTTGATCCGGCCCGCAGAGGCTCTGTCACTCACCCGCCCCCAGGTCAATTAGGGCCTGGGGGCGGGGGGAAGAGCATGAAGTTTCCTCCACTCTGCCAGGAATACACGGTGCTTAGAAGCGCCACGAACTCCTAGCAGGGCGGGAGGAGACTTCACGCGCTCCCCACCCCCAAGCCCTGATTGGCCTGGGGGCGGGAGGAGTGTGCAAAGTCTCCTCCCAGCGCCAGGGGCATGGGTGCCTAGAGGGGAACGTTGGGGTGGGAGGCGGGGCAAAGACACTCTCCCACCCCCAGACCAATCATGGGTGGGGAAGCAGGGAAGTATCCTGGCTCCGCCCCTTCTGCTTGAGGCCCCGCCCCTTCCAGAGCAGCCTGGGGCCACTTCAAAAATTTCTGAAGGGGCCCCCGGCCAAAAATGATTGCTCACCCCTGGGCTGGGAGGAGTCTAGGGCCACTAAGACAGAGCCCAGATGGCCATGCGAGGCAGCTCTCTCATGCCCAGGCCAGGGGGCTGAACTCGGCAGGAGGGACATAGGTGCCCTGCTCCTCCGGAAAGGCCGATGCTTAAAGCAAACGCAGCCCCCCTGTGGCCATGTGCCGCAGCCTGGGCGGAAGCCAGGACACCTGCCTGGGCCAGCGGGACTGGCTCCCCAGCAGGGAACCCACAAGCCAGGTCTCAGGGGCCTGTGTGGCTTTGTGTCTCCTGCACGTCCGCGCTCGGAGATTTGACTCTGCCGGCCGCCGAGCTGCACTCAGACCCCAGAACCAGCCCCAGGGGGGAGTGGGAGTCGTGCTCCAAAAAGCCGCCCGTCACCCGCCTGCCCTGCCAACGGCCTGTAAACTCCCCCCCACACACCTCCCGACACACTGCAGCCCCCGTGCTCCCCAACACCCTGCCCTGCACATGGCAAGCATGCTGACCGACTACCCTCCACAGCACAGCACGACTGGCCAGCGGCTTCATGGCTCCAGTGAGAGCCGCTTCCCACTGGCATCCCCGGCACACCGCCACCCAACCCCTCCCCCTGCCGGCAAAGCACAGCAGCCATGCAGACCCCCCCACAAACACCCCCCCCCCCGTGTTCATCACAAGCGGCTCGCCCCTGTGAGCACTGCTGCCTCGGCACAATCAGCTCACAAACCCAACGTGCAATGCTCCAGGCAGCCAGAACCTCCCCAAGCTCCATATCCTACGTGCGCCCTTCAGCGCCGGGCCCACTCCGCTGGCTGAGCCACTTCCGGCTCAACCCCCCACAGGTCGGTGCACGGACGAGTGGGGATTATGCCTCTGAAACCTCCCCTCCTCCCCCCGACACACACAGGAGGGCAGGCAGAGGGAGCAGGACACGGCGAGACGAAGCCAGCCTGCGGGGCTAGGGGATTGGGAGGGTTTCCACAGCTAATTGCACCCCCCAGTAGAGGGCAGGCTGCAGCCCTACTGGGCAGCTGAACCCGGGCGCCCCAGCCTGAACGCTGTGGGATAGACCTAACCCCTCCCCCCCCCCGGGGCCTGCTCCCCGGCAGAAGGAACCGATTGACAGGAGTTTGCCCCCCACTCTGCCAGGAGACCTTAGTCCTGCACGCAGCAGGGTGGTAATGACGGGTGGGCTTAGGTGGCCCATGCACCTAGCATCCAGGCCTGCCCCGGAGCGTTTGCCCCACTCTGCCCGCCCAGGGCTCCAGCAGGGGAGGGGGTCAGGGGGTTGCAAGTCCCCATGCCACAACTCCCTCCCCAGGTGGAACGCAAGCCCCCCATGCCACTTGCAGCTGGTGCACCAGAGCAGGGAAGCTCCCACGCCCCGTCTGGAGAGCCAGGTGGGCTTGGGGAAACCCCCGATCCGGCCCTGCGGCTGGAATGGGGCAAGCGCCCATGTCTCAACCGGGCTCTCCAGCGGGAGCACTGGGAGGGTGGAGCATGGCAACGCCAATCCGCGAGAGAGGTGGGGGGGACGGACATTTGAATGGGGTCTGCAGGCCAATGTGTTTATCCCTCTCCCTCCCCCCCCCTGCAAGGCCAGCTGGAGGGGAGAGAAGCACCCCCAGGACCCCCAACATTGCCCACTCACCCCAAGTCGGGGCCCTGATCTGCAGCACCAGCCAGGCCGCTGGCCGAACGGCTCCACCCAAACGCCGACGTGGGGCTGTCGTGGGCTGGGCCGGGACCAGCGCCGCTTCGGGGCTGGTCTCGGCAGAGCCACGGAAGAGGTAGCTGGGGCAAGCGGCGTGTTTCTCCAGCAATCCCAGGACTGATGAACAAAGGGGCATGCCGACAGCCCGGGGGGAGGCCTGGGGATGTGAGGGAAGTTCCTGAGGGCATCGAGATGGACTCAGCAGGGTCCCAGGCACCATCCGCAGAGGCGGGAGTCAGGGTCCCAGGTTCCCAGGTCAGATCTCCCTGAGGACGTGGCATAGAATCCCGTTGACCACGTCCAGCGTCTCGTCCTTCTCCAGCACAATGTCATAGGCATCCCGGTACCTCCCTCTTCGCTCGTCCACCTGCGGAGCAGCCGCCGGAGGGTGGCAACGTTAGCAGCTGATAATGAGCACGGCCGGTTGCTACGCCCACGACTCCAGGAGCCCCATGAAAGCAGCACTGGAGGGTTGAGGGTGAAAGGTACCGATCACCAACCCTAGAGACTGGCGCTGCCCCCTGCCGTACAGGGAGGGCCCCATGCAGCGCAGGCGAGCTGGAGAACAAGGGGGTCAGCTGGGATGCGGACACCTTCCCGCTGGGAACTGGGCTGAGGCCCAGGAAACTCGTTTCATACACCAGGCCAGCTGACAGGCTGCCCTTGCTGCACGCAGGCTCGTCCCCCCTCCCCTGCCCTCGCGCTCACCCTGTCGTTCAGGAACCCGACCGTGAGGATGTTCTCCACGTCGGCGACCCCGTCTGCCATGCTCAGGTCTCCCAGGGAGTCCCCCAGCAGGAGGATGTTGGGCCTGCGGCTCAGCTGCCGGAAGGGTTCCGTGCCCTCCAGGACCGTGTTGTTCTTGTTGAAGGTGTGGATCAGCGGCTCTTTAAACTGCCTCAGGACGCCCTGCGCAGCAAAGAGCGGGCGGGTCAGAATGAGTCCTGGGCTGTCGCGGGGCTGAAGGAAAAACCCTTCCGCCAGGCCCGCACCTTTCTGAGAGAGGCTCTTCACAGAGCCGGCTAGGAAACCTACTTCCCACGCTGCCCAAGGGCCTGATTTTCTGCCACTTTGGCCCCATTCTGACAGCATAAAGGGGAAGGAACCGCAGCAGACCCCGGTGTCGGGGGTGGATCAGGGACGACCAGGGATGTTCCCTACGTCCACCCAAGGCAGTCGCTGAGAATCAGGCCCCAGCGGCCCAGGCAACGGAAGAGAAAGTGCCGGGGCTCCGGCTAAGGAGGAAGAGGACGACGCGGAACCCAGAGATTTCTCAGCGGTGACTGCGTCTCAGTGAAAGCGACTGGCTGCGGCCGGGGTTTTCCTAGGTCGTAAGGGTCAAGATGGTAAATGTAATGCCCCTCCCTCAGCAGCCCTGGCCCCCAAACAGGAGATCATGGGGGCGGCAGCGCCCAAACAAAGAGGCAAAGGGAAAAGCAGCAGCCCACATTCTCCAGCCACGTGCATCACAGAAAGCAGGGCCTTGTCAATGGCATCCCTTTGTGCCCGGCCCTTGTGAATCTGGGCAGGGAGCTCCCTGCAGGCAGGGTCTCCCTCTTACTGTCTGTTCTGCAGGACACTTCTCTGGGGTGCTACCGTAATACAGCTAATGGAGGGTCACTTTCAAAGCCACTTCAGCATTAACTGGAAAGGTGGCTACGGTAGGTAGCCAGGGAGGACGTTTCTAATGGACAGGTGGGTTCTAACCGAACGGCACCCAGATAACCTTTCACATCCCTAGTTGGGGGTTAAGCGATGGGGGCTGGAGTGGCTCCCTGCCTGCCATGGGCAGGGGGCCGCTGTAGCCCCACTGTGGACAGGATCCTGCATCCAGAGTCCAGGTACCCCACAGGCGGGGGCTGCTCCAGCTGGGCTGAAGCATTCCACGCCTGCAGCAAGGGAGGTATGTTCCAGCCCCCCTCTCCCTCTTCCTCGTGCTTTCTTTAATCGGTTACCCAGTTAACAATGTTTAACCAGCTAACCAAAGAAACAGGATTTTACATCCCTACCCCCAGCCCACACTCGGGGCTAACGCAACCAAATCACGGGCCACTGCCGCACAACACACCTTGTCATCAAAGTCCATGTAGTTGGACACCACGGTGACGTTCGGGTGGAACACCTGGGCCTGTCGGAGGACCTCCTCCAGGATGTCGCCCACGCCGGCCGAGAAGATGAACAGGGGGATGTTGCTTTGGTAGAGCTGGTCAAAGAACACGTCGACTCCGTCCCTGAGGGAAGTGGCAAATGCTTTCATCCCTACTGGAGTTTGGAAACTTGTCGGGTAATAAGTTCTACATTCTCCAAGTGACTGGAGAGTTCCTGAAATCAAGGCTCTGGTGGCCAAGGGCATAAACTTTACTGACCATTTCTGCACGGTGGGGAAAATTCAACCCCCTCCAAAGGGCCCCACGATGTCTATTGCCTTTAGGGACTTAGCCGTGCATGGGCCTTGTATGGGATGACTTCCACCCTCTATGGTACACACTAGGGATGTTAAAGACTAGTCGACTATCCAATAAGCATTTGCTTATTGGACAGTCTTTTGACTAGTCGATATTCCCCCGCTCTGCCCCCACAGGCACATGCTCTCACAGGGAAGGGAGAGAGCTGCCAAAAACCGCAGAGACCCTCCCCCCAAGCCCGTACCTGAGCATCACCTCCGACTCCTTGACTATCTTGGCTATGTCGCTTTTCAGAATCTTATGTTGCAACAGGAGCTCATGGGCCTTGGTCCACCTGGAAACCCAGACCAAAGGGAGCTTCGTTTCTGACAGGCCGGGAGCGACTAGGATCCAGTCTAGGGAAATGACCGGAGCAGTGACCAAAACACCACCCCGTCCGACTAATTATTGCTTCAGGAGCGTTTCAGCTTGCTCTCGGATTCACACACGAGGCTCGATGTGGGGAAAAGGCGGCCTGAGGTAGCACTGACTTAACTGATGCATTTCTATTGTGTCCACCACCAGGGGATCTGGCACCCAAGTTACTCTGCCCCGGGCTTCCTGGAATCAGCCGCTGGTCAGTTTCAGCAGCGGCTGACTTGGGGACGCCTGGGGTAGAGCAGCTGGGGCGCTGCCCGGTAGGTCCCCGCAGCGCCGCACCTCAGCGCTGCGGGGACCTACCGGGCAGCACCCCAGCTGCTCTGTCCAGGCGTCCAGATTCAGCTGCTGTTGAAACTGATCAGCGGCTGATTTTAGGAAGCCCGGGGCAGAGCAACTCTGCCTTGGGCTTCCTGTAGTCAGCCCCTGGTCAATTTCAGCAGCGGCTGAATCTGGATGCCAGTTCCGACTTAAGTACAAATTCAACTTAAGTACAAACCTACAGTCCCTATCGCGTACGTAACCCAGGGACTGCCTGTACTGATACAAACAGACACGCTTCGCTCTCCAGGTGCCCCTTGCTTCTGCGGTTTGTCCACAGCTCTGCCATTCTGTACTGCAGTGTTTCCCAATTGGTGCTCTGCGGAACCCTGGGGTTCCACGAAGCGAAAGTAAGGGTTCCACGAGAACTTGGCACTTCCCCGCTCCCTCTTAAAGAGACAGAGCCTTTTTGTGGCAGGAGGTGTTTTTTTTTTTTTTTGGCTCGACAACTTTTACCTTGGCAACCCTAGGGGTTCCTTTAAATTCTTTCAAGCTGAAAAGGGTTCCATGTCCAAGTAAAATTGGGAAACAGTGCTGTAGCGGTATCCACCCAACTCTGTGTTGGGCACATGACCAGAAAAGCTGCTTTATGCACTTTGAGGAATGGGAAACTATCACGCCTCATCGTGAGCTCTGTTCTGGAGGGGGAGCAGGTCGGACTTTCTCGTTTTCTTGTTTACCTGCTTGTTTTCTATCCCATGGCATTAGCTCCTTGTACAGTCACTCACCATTCCACCATGAGGGGACATTTTTCTTCCATGGTCCGATTGGGGTCAATTTCGATTGGATAGTAATAGTGCAGCAGATCTTTTAACTAGAGGAGTGGATGGGTTTAAACAGAAAATGCAAGGAACATTAAGGGCTTCGGAAAAGAAATGTTAAATCACAAGCCAGCCGTGTATCTGCAGAATTCACAAATGCATCACGGCTTAAAGTGGTCCCTACACAGCTGAGTAACATGGCGATTTCTAGGGGACCCCAGGGACATATTGAATACTGCTCTAGAAATCCATCAGAGCGCGGCAGCAAGGTTACATGGCTCTGGACAGAAACAATGGCCTTTGTTCGCCACTGATCACCGTTCTCTTGGCCAGGAAAGGCCCGTGCTTGGGGGTGGTGATGGGTTTGTAAAGATTCTCTTGAACACCAGCAAGTGCTTCCATATCTGAGATGCTATTTGGGAACTTGCTTGGTTCTCTCCGCTGGCAGGGGGATCTCATCTGACCCAGGGCTGTGTTCTAGCTCCATCTCCTCTGTATCCCAGGAGCCTACCCCTAGCAGGACGAACGGCGTTTGAGCAGCAGAGGACTGGACTATACGTAGGGCCAAAAGAGATGGAATCTCATGGCGCTAAACGTACCTTTTTCCGGCCCTCCTCACTAATGACTCGGCTGTTATCTAGGATATCTGGAAAGACACAAACAGGCACTCAACTCTGGGAAAACACCGGAGTGCCCTTTTGCAATCCTACAGAAATACCAGTGTTACCACTTGCAAAAATGATCTGTGATTTTGGATCCCAACTTGGGACCCTTTAAAAGAGCCTGACTGAAGTGGTGATTCAGGATCTTTTAGGGCATCTCTCTGAAGGGGGAATCGTGCAAAGTGCAAACAGGTGCAACAAGGACACTTAGGGTACGTCTACACGGCAACGCTCTTTCGAAATAACTAGCACTATTCCGAAATAACTTTGCGTCCACACAGCAGGCAGTTATTTCAAGAGAGTGTCAAAATACTGACAGGCTGGAGGACTTCTTGCTCCAACTCCTGTAATCCTCATGGTACGAGGAGTCAGGGAAGTCGGAGGAAGAGTGCGCTATTTGGAAATAAGTGCCGTGGAGACGCTCTCTATTTCGAAATAAGCGATGCAATTGACGTAGCTCACTTTGCATAGCTTATTTCGAGTTAAGCCCTGCTGTGTAGACGCATCCTTAGTGCACAGCAGACTGGGGCAGGGTAGATTTACACCCCAGGGGTCAATGTTTGCGTAGACAAGCCTTGAGCGAAGGAGCTGATGGAAGAAAGGGGCGTGGGACGGGGCTCTGAGTACAGTGGGTGGTAGGAAGGCAAGCGGCACAAAGGATGCAGAGGTGAGTAAAGAGCCAAAGGAGGTGCAGGAGAAAAGACCAGATGTGCAGGTTGGATCAGTCACACACAGCCCTGAAAGGGAGCTGGCACTTAACAGGAAAGGCAAGGCGGAAGCAGACAAGGGGTCTGTGGGGGGTAGGGAGGAGGGTTGGAGCAGCGAGGATGCTGATCTTCACCGTGGGATTTTGGACCAATGGGGAGGAGCGGGGGGGGGGGGGGGTTTAACAATCGGTATGAGCGATGGCCAAGCCATGGAGCAGAGTTTCAGCAGCAAAAAGGGTTGTACCAAGTGAGATGGTTGGGGAGGGAAAAGGCTGGAGCTTCGCAACAGCCCACGAGTGCAAGTGAGAGAAATGACACGGCTGGGCCACAGAGCCAGGAGCGAGGCGCATAAGCTACAAACTAATGGCCACAGAGCTTGCTTGACTCACTGTGCGAAGTGGGGCATCGCCTCCCATTAAAGCCAAACCTGCTCAGAGTCATATCGAAGTCCGAAATGACCTGCAGGGCACAAGGAAGAGGAGAAAAAGGACAATATCAGAAACCGAGCCAGCAGGCTGTGCTTTGAGAGATGCACGGGCCGCTACAGCCTGTGTTTCTCCTGCAGCAGGAGATATTCACCGGAAAAGGGCAGGAGGAGCCCAGTCCCTAGCAGGGAGGCAGAACCTGGCTCAGATTTCTACTTCCAGCTATGACACAGATGCCACCTTAAGACTTGGGTGAGTCCCCTCCCATTTCCTTCTGTGCACAAAAAGGCCCTGGTGATTTACCTCCTGGTGAGGGGGTTGTGCAGACTGGCTTAATACAGATAGCCCCCAGAAGCTGAACACAGGAGGCCGGGCTCTGTTCCCTGCTCCTTCCCAGACAAGTCGCCTAGAACTGCATCTCCCCACCTCACGCAGCAACGGTCAGGGTAACGGCCTCGTCGCGAGGCACTCGCATACTATGGAAATCACGGATGTAAAATCCCGTTTCACTGGTTAACTGGTGAAATGTTACGTTTAACCGGATAACTGATTAAAGAGGGGTGGGCTGGAGTGGCAACCGTGGAGTCAGCAGCTGGAGGGGAAGGGAGGCTGCCAGCTCCTAGCCAGCAAGCCCACGCAAGCTGGGAGCTGGCAGCCTCCCTCTCCCGGCTGCCACCTCCCAGCCCATGCAGGCTGGGAGCTGGCAGCCCCCCAGGACTGCTCCTGGGTAACAGTTACCATTATCCGGTGGTGATGCTTACCAGGTAACCGGTTACCCGTTCACATCCCTAATGGAAACGGAGGCTAGACAAGCGCCTTCAATAGCTCTACCCCAACATGGCACGCGATCCCCCCACCATGCACTGCTGAACTATCCCACAGGAACAGGCTCCAGGGCCCTGAACCACACAGATCAGAGCACAAAGAGAAACCTGTAGTTTGTCTGCTCCCGCTTCCCGGAGCGCCGAGATTACGCGCTTCACGTGCTCGGGGTCCTTCATGTGGACCGACGCCTTCTCCAGTTCAGGAACCTGCAGACAGGTACAGGGGAAGGGGTCAGTGCCAAGAGACAGGCCCCGCTAGCAGGCACCAGAACTGCCGGTGTTCATTGGCCTGGTTTCAACGCTGCGCCCAAAACACCCCCCCCCCCTCCATTAGGAGCATTTCTCTCTCTAGGGCCGTGGTTTCCAAACTTTATTTCTCATGACCCAGGTGAAGAAAACTGTTGATGCCCAACAGAATTTGACTGGAGTGAGAGCTCCGGGGCGGGGCTGAGAGCTTTGGGGTGTAGGAGGGGGACTGTGGCAGGAGGGGCTTACCTTGAGCAGCTCCCAGGCAGCAGGTCAGCGGGGGTGCTAAGGTGGCTTCCTCCCTCTCCTGGCACTGCAGACCATGCTGTGCACAGAAGCAGCCAGCAGCAGGTTTCCAGCCCATGGGAGTGCAGAGCTAGTGTTCGGGACAGGGGCAGTGCACAGAGCCCTGTGCACTCTGCCCCCCTTCACCTAGGAGCCGGGTCTGCTGCCGGCTGCTTCTGGGGCGCAGCTCAGTCTCTGGTGCCAGGACAGGCAGGGAGCTGCCGTAGCATCCGCACTGGTCACCTGATGCAGCACCGAGACCCAGCGCCTAACACTCCACCGCCCAGGTCTGGAGCGTGACCCCTAGTTTGGAAACCACTGCCCTAGGAAGAAAATCAGCTCTGTCAAGATGGCACTACTGGGTCCCCATCCCATCAAAGCAATTTCTCTACTACTGGTTTTGGAAAATCCTGCTGGGTTCATTAGCCCTGAACGATTTGGGATCCGATCCTGTAAGTTCTGATATTGCAGACTTGGGGCCTTAGCTGGTTTGCTGCTGTCCAGGCCGAACAGAGGCCCAGCTGCCCTCTCAGTCACCACAATTGCTCCCACGTTCTTCTCACTGGTTGGATTCGCTCAGCAGTGGCCCTGGCAGCCCTCAGAGACACAGAGACACTTCCCATCAGAGCTCTGTTTGCAGCAGGCTTGCGGCTGGAGAACCAAACTGGACTGCCAGCCGCTGGGGGCCTGCCACAGCCATCGCTGCGTCTGCACCGCAGCAACCACCCCCGCTAACACGGCAGCGCTGCACCAAGGACTGGGAGCTAGGCGGGGGCCAGCTTCCAACCCTGGGCGTGTGCAGGACACCGGAGCCGGAGCCAGGGACAGGGATGGAGCCGGAGCCAGGGACAGGGACAGGGACAGGGACAGGGACAGGGCCACCCTGCAATCAGTGAAACTGGCAGCTTCCATTCTTTATAACATCCTCCCCGCCCCGCACATGTGCGTACGCCTCTCCCAATGCTCCCCCACTCACTCCAACCCTCAGTGCTCCCCTCCCCCAATATCCCCTAACCCCAAAACCCCTCTCCTCCAATCCTCCCCCACTGACCCCAACCCCCAGTGCTCCCCATATTTACCTCAACCCCCTCCCCCAGTGCTCCCCGCCCCCAATGCCCCCCGTACTTACCCCAACCTCCTCCCCCGGTGCTCCCCGCCCCCAATGCCCCCCGTATTTACCCCAACCTCCTCCCCCAGTGCTCCCCGCCCCCAATGCCCCCCGTACTTACCCCAACCTCCTCCCCCGGTGCTCCCCGCCCCCAATGCCCCCCGTATTTACCCCAACCTCCTCCCCCGGTGCTCCCCGCCCCCAATGCCCCCCGTACTTACCCCAACCTCCTCCCCCGGTGCTCCCCTCCCCCAATGCCCCCCGTATTTACCCCAACCTCCTCCCCCGGTGCTCCCCGCCCCCAATGCCCCCCGTATTTACCCCAACCTCCTCCCCCAGTGCTCCCCGCCCCCAATGCCCCCCGTACTTACCCCAACCTCCTCCCCCGGTGCTCCCCGCCCCCAATGCCCCCCGTATTTACCCCAACCTCCTCCCCCAGTGCTCCCCGCCCCCAATGCCCCCCGTATTTACCCCAACCTCCTCCCCCGGTGCTCCCCGCCCCCAATGCCCCCCTACTCACCCCAAAGCCCCCTCCTCCAATCCTCCCCCACTGACCCCAACCCCCAGTGCTCCCCGCCCCCCCTCTCACCATCTCGGCCCGGCTCTCTCCGCCCAGGAAACAAACAGAAACGCGGCGGGGGCGGGGCCGGCCTGGGAGCGAGCAGGGGGCGGGGCTGGCTGGGTTGACGGGGGGGGTGGGGGGGGGCTGGGCTGGCCTTGGGGTCTGTTGGGTTCGGCCCTAGATTAGGGGTCTGCTAGGTTACAGGTGGGGGGCTGGAGGTGGGGCTCGGGGTAGGACTAGGAGGTGGGGGGGTAGGGGGTGGGACTGGGGGGTCAAACTATTAGGTTAGCTGAGGTTGGGGGCTAGGTGTGGGGTGGGGGTCTACTGGGTTAGAAGAGGGAGCTGGGTGGGGGGCTAGGACAGTGGTTCTCAAACTTTTGCACTCGTGACCCCTTTCACATCAGTGTCTGAATATGAATCCCCCCCCCCGCACCCTCACACATTAAACACACTTTTATATATTGAATACCCAATAGCAATGCCCCCCCCGCCCAGATTGAGAATCCCTGGGGTAGCTAGGCCGTTTATTAAGCTAGGTGGCAGGACTGTTTTAGAATGGGGGTGGGGTGGGGAACTAGGGGGCAGGATGCGAATGCTGCATTGAGAGCACAGGATTGAGGGGGGCCCTGGGGCACTGAGAGAGCCAGGGGCTTATCTGGATGTGCTCCATCCCTGCCCTTTGGGGCCAGCAGGGCATCTCAGTTCAAGGTCTGACACCAACTGAACCAGCATTACCCCTGTATCTTCCAGCAGGGGATGGGGCTGTCTACAGAAAGCTGATAATGTGCAACCGCACGCCCAGTCCTGCCAGGAGCTGCTGAGCATTCACCCACTGTCACTGGAGTCAAAGGTCACATATTTTGCAGTGCTCCAAACCACACTGGGTCAGGCCTTCATATGTAACAAGGTTTTCTGCTAGCAGCAGGCTCTCCCCCTTCCTCAAGACACAAAACAGATCTTGTAAATCATTCACAGAACAAACACAGGAGGTAACCGCTGCAACTCAGGGCTTGTCACAGACAGGTTTTGTTTGTAGCTGGCACAAGCCCAGCCTGTTGCAGTACGGTCACTAAGGCAACTAGCTTATCTCACAAGACCAAAAGTGAAACATGCAGGCTGCAACCTGACTTTGAACTTCCGACAATACAATCCTAAATAAAAATTTCATTCAATTAAAAAAAAAAGCCAAATTGCATTTTTATCTTGTTGCCATTCACAGCTCTCAAAGCACTTACTAATCCTTGGTAACATGCTTTTCTTACTGCCCATATTACTGATGAGTATGTTGAGGCTCAGAGAAGTGACTTGCTCAAGGTCAGATAGTAAGCCAGTGGCAGAGTCAGGAGTTAACTCTTTATTCCTGCTCTGGCCTCCTGCTGGACTCTATTGCCCCTCTGGATAGTAGGCACCATATGCAATCCAGCAGGTAAGGCACCAGGTGGAATCAGGTGAATTTGACTCCTGGCACTGTCACAGGACTTGTGCAGCGTTAAGCAAGCCACTTAGATTCACTACTTACACACTCTGTTCTGTAGCTTCCACATCTGTAAAATGGGTGTAATAATAGTTTAGAAGCTCCAGCTAGAAGACAACTGACTCCATAGACCTTGGTATGCAATCTCACGGACTCCGAGGCATTGCTTTCTATCTCAAACATCAGACATATTTGGCATTCAAGAGCTAATGTAGCTGTGCTGCCTGGGCATCAGAGGTGGCCAAGGGTACCCCATTGCCGGGTTGTCTCCAAACAAGTCATCATTGCAGCTCCATCGACGTAGGGCAACCGTCCCAGCTGCTGCTCAGTGCAGGAAAGGTTCCAGAACCCAGCCCGTTCAGTGATCTCATTATCAGGTGTGTTCTGGAACTTCTGGGCTAAATACGCATTTCAAAGAAAATGTAGGAGGGGAAAGGAGAAAGCCTAGTAGCGCCTCGGAGAGGAGCTTCTTCTGCTGTCTCCAGACTGACGGACATGGATGACACCTCGGCTTCCGCAGGGTACTCCCACCCCCACATGGAGAGAAAAATGAGTGCAATGGCTTGCACAGTCTTCAACGAGCTTCGGCTGGAAGGGAAACTCTGCGACGTGGTCATCAAAGTCAATGGCTTAGAGTTCAACGCCCACAAGAACATCTTATGTAGCTGCAGCTCCTACTTTAGGTCAGCGCTTGAAACAAGCCCAACCAGGCTATGGGCACAATGGCTGCTCTTGTCTGGAGTAATTGTTTTAAGATGGATTTGGGGGGGGCTGATGGAAGCCTTAGAATTGGCCTCTAATGTTTAATCGCCTAGATACTAGCATAGGCCACAGACTAATATATAACCAGAGCCATGGAAACTGGTGTCTAGTATTTAGCCAGAGTGGAACAGCATGGGAGGGGACATTCTGAGACTCCCTACACTGCCCTGCCACGATGTCCAGCTTCCTCCCATGTAAGCCAGGGGAGATTTCAGTTTCCCTTTGCAACAAGGCAACCAGTCATTCTGCAGCTACTTATCCGCTAGGAACGATCCCCAAGGCCCCATTTCACATGGGCCAACAAGCAGATCAGATTTTGGTCGCTATCCCGTAGTCTGGTTTAAAACCCACGGTGAAAGGATCCAAAGCCCTGCTATTGCTCACCCTCTGAGTCAGCTCGCCACCTGGATTGGGAGCTGGCGAAGAAGGGGTCTAGACATAAAGCAGTAGATCCGTTGTTCAAGTAGGCCAGGACTACTCAACTTGCAGCCCTGCAGCCTGTATGTTTGCGGCCCCTGGTGTGGTTTGGGTTTACGCAGGGCTCAACACACGGCCCGCAGGTGGGATCCTTTGAACATGGCCTCCACTAGGAACATGCTCCACAACAACGAGGCGTCTCCCAGGCGGGGTGAGCACTGAAAGACGCAAGCGGATGGGCTGGCTGGAACAGACGGGTAGCAGGTGTTCGTGTTTCTAGCCCCCAAGGAGGAGGTGCCAGGAGCCCTGGGGATTGTGGGAAGTGCTTTGTATTCATGCCCATCAGAGGGAAAGAAGCTATTTGCATATACATGCAATAGCGCTTAAGTTGTGGCCCTTGACATGTGCTGTGAGTATCATTGTGGCTGCCTGAGCTTCCAAAGTTGAGTAGCCCTGATATAGGCAGTTTGGTTCAAGTGTTGCTTCATTTTCCAGGGCTTTGTTTACCAGTGGCTGGAACAACACAGAGAAGAGAGTGTATAATATTCCAGGTATTTCTCCTGACATGATGAAGCTCATTATTGAATATGCCTATACTAGGACAGTACCAGTCACGGCTGACAATGTGGAGCGGCTACTGGCTGCAGCAGACCAGTTCAACATAATGGGTATTGTCAGGGGGTGCTGCGAGTTCTTAAAATCTCAGCTGTGCTTGGAGAATTGCATTGGCATCTGCAAGTTCACGGAGTACTACCACTGCCCGGATCTGCGGCAGACGGCTTACATGTTCATCCTGCACAACTTCGAGGAAATGGTCAAGGTCTCTACAGAGTTTCTAGAGCTCTCGGTCAATGAGTTTAAAGACATCATTGAAAAGGACGAACTCAACGTGAAACAAGAAGATGCAGTGTTCGAGGCCATTCTCAAATGGATTTCCCACGACCCCCAGAACAGGAAACAGTACATTTCAGTCCTGCTGCCTAAGGTCAGTTTTCTGCTGGTTTTTAGTTACTCGTTCCTTGCTAAACAGTGGTGGGTACCACTGGCAACGATTAGGATTACAGCCCCTTAAACTGAAGTTAGTTAGTTAAGAAAGGTATAATAGACAGTGACTATGCAAAGATTTTCCACACTCAAGCCAGCCCCAATCCAGTAATCCGATCCCAGGGAGGGAGCCCAGGGAGTCCACAGAGTTTTGCACAAGTCTGAGGGCTGACCAAGACAGCGGCAAATCATTACCAAGGAGCCAGAGGCAATGGAGGGGGAAAGCTGGGCCGTGGTACCAAGAATGTTTCTTTAAACCAAGGAAATTAAATCCTCAAAAACTGACTTAATACAGCAGTAAGATTGGCCCGTGGTGCCAGTCCAAAATGCTGAGTGGTTAATTAAAAACCTCTAAGACCCAGAAAAAACAAAGATAAGATGGACAAACCCTGCCTTCCCATCTTAATTCTGCCCTCTCACCAGTGCCCAAACACTTCAGTAACACACACTAGCACTCTGTCTTCATGGATACATCACATGGGCACTGTGGGATAAAGTCCAACATTAGACTATGCTAAAGCAAAACTAGAGTATTAGTCAAGGGTTGCAAGCAGGAGATACTGACCCTACACAAACCACTCCAGAACTGCCAAATTTCAACACTCCTTCACCCTGGCCCCGAGGATTACTTCCCTTTACCACTGCCGAAGAATCTGAGACCACTGTTCTGCAGGACACCCCACCATGACAACCCGCATGGCAAAAGCATTCTTGTGCATGCCTGCTGAAAACTTGGCACTAAAATGAAGCATGCGTGATCCCTCAAGATACACATCCCTCGTCATATTACAGTCGCAGCTGTACTCCAATGAATCCACCACCGTTTAGCATGTCTACCCCCAACACAATGAACGCAGCAGAAGCTCATGTCTATCAATGCTGGAATTCACATCACATGAAAAACACCGGCATGCTCTTAGTTCTTCCACAGATCTAATTATAGATTAATAGATGGGAAGCTCAGAAGGGACTATCAGATCCTCTAATCTGACTTGCAATATTACACAGCATGGAAAATTCCATCTAGTTATTGCTGCATTGAGCCAAATACCTGTGTTTTTTGACTAAAGCATATCTTACTGAAGGGTAGGTACCTGGTCTTACTGAAGACTTCAGGAGATTAAAAAATCCACCCTTTCTGACCCATTACAAGTGGCTATTGAACACCCTATGGCGCTAGAGAGCTAAGGTTGCATTGTGGGAACGGTGTCAACCTTAAATTAGTATGTCCTGATTTTCAGGAATGTACGTTAGCCAAGCTCCACATTCTGGAAGGGTACAGGCATCACGGGGCTAACTTTGCATTAAGGAAGTTTGGGGGCATTTAATTAGACATGCAATGCAATAGCAAGTGACACCAGTTCAGTTTTAGGTTTCGAATATAGAAGCATTGTGTAATAGATAAGTTGTCCCTTTCTATCGCTCTTTATGTGCGTCTGCTGAATCCACACCTGCAGCAATACATTCAGTTCTGCCCCATTATAGCAGGGCAGAGATGATCAGAAGGAAGTGTATTAAACTATAAGTAGAATGATTAGAGACCCAGAGGGACTGATTATTGAAGAAAGGTTAGAAGAATTAAGTCTGTATAACTTGGCTAAGCAATGGCTGAGGAGCTATAATTACTTACAAACCTGGGGTGAATATGCCAAGGAGGGAATTTGGCTGTGGGGTACAGTACGGAGCATAAAGATGTCTTTGGCTAAAGAACAGTCTCCCAAAGGGAGGTAGAGAAAGCCCTGTGGCCTGCAAGATTTAAAACTACGTAATTAAGTTGTCATGGGATAAGAGGGAAGATCCTTTCATGGACTGAGAACTGGTTAAAAGACAGGTAATAAAGGGTAGGAATAAATGGTAAATTTTCAGAATGGAGAAGGGTAACTAGTGGTGTTCCCCAAGGGTCAGTCTTAGGACCAATCCTATTCAACTTATTCATAGATGATCTGGAGAAAGGGGTAAACAGTGAGGTGGCAAAGTTTGCAGACGATACTAAACTGCTCAAGGTAGTTAAGACCAAAGCAGACTGTGAAGAGCTTCAAAAAGATCTCACCAAACTAAGTGACTGGGCAACAAAATAGCAAATTAAATGTAATGTGGCTAAATGTAAAGTAATGCACTTTGGAAAAAATAACCCCAACTATACATATAATACAATGGGAGCTAATTTAGCTACAACTAATCAGGAAAGAGATCTTGGCGTCATCGTGGATAGTTCTCTGAAGATGTCCACGCAGTGTGCAGCGGCAGTCAAAAAAGCAAACAGGATGTTAGGAATCATTAAAAAAGGGATAGGGAATAAGACGGAGAATATCTTATTGCCCTTATATAATTTGATGGTACGCCCACATCTTGAATACTGTGTACAGATGTGGTTTCCTCATCTCAAAAAAGATATGCTGGCATTAGAAAAGGTTCAGAGAAGGGCAACTAAAATGAGTAGGGGTTTGGAATGGGTCCCATATGAGGAGAGATTAAAGAGACTGGGACTTTTCAGCTTGGAAAAGAGGCGACTAAGGGGGAATATGATAGAGGTCTATAAAATCATGAGTGGTGTGGAGAAAGTGAATAAGGAAAAGTTATTTATTTGTTCCCATAATATAAGAACTAGGGGCCACCAAATGAAACTAATGGGCAGCAGGTTTAAAACAAATAAAAGGAAGTTCTTCTTCACACAGCGCACAGTCAACCTGTGGAACTCCTTGCCTGAGTAGGTTGTGAAGGCTAGGACTATAACGGTTTAAAAGAGAACTAGCTAACCTCCATGAATTTAAGTCCATTAATGGGTAAGGAATGGTGTCCCTAGCTTCTGTTTGTCAGAGGGTGGAGATGGATGGCAGGAGAGAGATCGCTTGATCAGTACCGGTTCAGTTTACTTCCTCTGGGACACCTGGCATTGGCCACTCTTGGCAAAAAAGATACGGGGCTGGATGGACCTTTGGTCTGACCCAATATGGCCGTTCTTATGTTCATCTTGATCTCCACCTCCCTTTGCTTTTCTAGGTTCGACTAGCATTGATGCATGCCGAGTATTTTATGAACAATGTTAAAATGCACGATTATGTCAAGGACAGCGAGGAATGCAAGCCTGTCATCATAAATGCACTGAAAGCCATGTATGATCTCAACATGAATGGCCCCTCAAGTTCCGATTTCACCAACCCGCTCACAAGGCCTCGCCTGCCTTATGCAATCTTGTTTGCTATTGGTGGATGGAGCGGGGGCAGCCCAACCAATGCCATTGAAACATACGATGCCCGGGCAGACAGATGGGTGAATGTCACATGTCAGCAGGAAAGCCCCCGTGCTTACCATGGCGCTGCCTATTTAAAAGGCTATGTCTACATCATTGGCGGATTTGACAGTGTGGACTATTTTAATAGCGTCAAACGGTTTGACCCCCTTAAGAAAACGTGGCACCAGGTGGCTCCCATGCACTCACGCCGCTGCTATGTGAGCGTCACTGTTCTTAATAACTTCATCTACGCCATGGGAGGATTTGATGGCTACGTGCGTCTCAACACAGCAGAGCGGTACGAGCCGGAGACCAACCAGTGGACGCTGATTGCACCCATGCACGAACAGAGAAGCGACGCAAGTGCTACCACGCTGTACGGAAAGGTAAAAAGGATTTGAGATTACGGCATGCAGCTGCTGCCATACCATGCTCATGTGGAGAGAGCAGGACAGGGACCAAACGCAGGTCTTTAGCATGGCAATGCTAAACACCTGTAAAATCATAGGGATTTACTGTAACACAGAAAGAACCGACGCCAGCACATACAGGCAGGATTGAACGTCCCGCTAAAACCGCCAGATCAGACACAACATCTTAACACTAAACTGGTCTACACTTAAAACTTAGGTTGACCCTGTAACTTGGCTCAGGGGTGCAAAAAATTCACACTTGTGAGATACAACATTAAACCCGACCTAAGCTGCGGTACAGATGCTGCTAGATCAGTGGAAGAATTCCATCAACACAGCTGCCATCTCTTGAGGGGGTGGATTTAAGACAGTTATGGAAAAACTCTTCTGGTGCTGTAGCATGTGTCTATACCACAGGGCCACAGCAGCACAACTGCAATGCTGCCTGTGTGCTGCTGTAGTGTCTGCAGTGTAGACAAGTCCAAAGACACAGAACCTCTCCATCAACAGATAGTGCTGTGTCTCCAAAAAGTACAATAACCCCAACATGCATTATTGTTTGCGTTAGGCTAGGGGGTCTCATCTGAGGGCCTCATTGTGCTAAGCACCTAGGCTAGGTCTACACTATAGCCTCTTGCACAAAAACGTATGCAAATGAGGCGAAGCATAGAATATCACAGCACCCCATTTGCATAATTAACAAGGCTCCATTTTTGCACAACAGGCTTTTGTGCAAGAGCTGGTCTTCCTGAAAAAAATGCGAAGAACAGCTCTTGTGCAAGAGGGTTTTTTTTGTGCAAAAAGAAGCCGTGTTGACGGCTCCTATTTGCGCAAAGGCCTTTTGTGCAAAAACAGAGCCTCATTAATTATGCAAACGAGGCACAGCAATATTCCACGCTTTGCCTCATTTGCATTTTTTACGCAAAACGGGCACAGTATAGACATTGTCCTATAGTTTAGAGTCTAAATAGATAAAGCGAAGGGAGGAAAGGGAAACAAGAGTCTCGTAGTGGCATGCCCAGTCACGTTGCCAGTCAGTGGTAGAGCTGGAATGAGAGCCCAGGTCCTCAGTCCTAGTCCAGAGCAAAATTCTGCTTTTGAACTACAACTTTTAGTTTCAGGAACTTCATGGATATGGTAGGGAGACAGAACAGTACATTTTAATTTTTTTCCATTGCAAACTCAGGAAAAATAGAAATTTTGAGCATTAAAAGCAAACAGTGACGTTGAGGGTTCCTATTGCAGGTGCTCCCCCCCTCTGAATGTAGCATGTGGAATCAGTGTCCCTAGAACTGATGTGAGCACTTGCATGGACCCTGAGGTGTGGTTCAGATGCCCAAAGCTAGTAGATGGGAGAGACTCATAGGCTGCGTCTAGACGGGCATGATTTTCCGGAAATGCTTTTAACGGAAAAGTTTTCCGCTAAAAGCATTTTCGGAACAGAGCATCTAGATTGGCATGGATGCTTTTCCGCAAAAGCACTTTTTCTGGAAAAGCGTCCGTGCCAATCTAGACGTGCTTTTCCGCAAAAAAGCCCCGATCGCCGTTTTCGCGATTGGGGCTTTTTTGCGGAAAACAAATCTCAGCTGTCTACTTTTGCCCGAACGGGAGCAGCATAGTATTTCCGCAAGAACACCGACAATCTTACATGAGATCATCAGTGCTTTTGTGGAAATTCAAGCGGCCAGTGTAGACAGCTGGCAAGTTTTTCTGGAAAAACTGACCAGTCTAGACACAGCCATAGACTTTAAGGTCAGAAGGGACCATTATGATCATCTAGTGCAATCCACAACATGTGCAATTAGTCATATTGAGTTGAAACAAAATACAGGACTATGTAGCACTTTAAAGACTAACAAGATGGTTTATTAGATGATGAGCTTTCGTGGGCCAGACCCACTTCCTCAGATCAAATAGTGGAAGAAAATAGTCACAACCATATATACCAAAGGATACAATTAAAAAAAAAGAACACATATGAAAAGGACAAATCAAATTTCAGAACAGAAGAGGGATGCGGGGGGGGGAGGGAAGGTAAATGTCTGTGAGCTAATGGTATTAGAGGTGGTGAAAGGTAAATGTCTGTGAGCTAATGGTATTAGAGGTGATAACTGGGGAAGCTATCTTTGTAATGGGTAAGATAACTGGGGTCTTTGTTGAGACCCACATGTAGTGTCGAATTTTAGCATGAGTGACAGTTCAGAGGATTCCCTTTCAAGTGCAGATTTAAAAGGCTTCTGAAGCAGGATGCAGGTAATTAAGTCGTTGAGACAGTGTCCTTTCTGGTTGAAATGGCAAGAAACTTTTTTTTCTTTGTGATCCTGTCTAATATCTGATTTTATTTCCACTATTTGATCTGAGGAAGTGGGTCTGGCCCACGAAAGCTCATCATCTAATAAACTATCTTGTTAGTCTTTAAAGTGCTACATAGTCCTGTATTTTGTTTCAGCTACACCAGACTAACACGGCTACATTTCTATCACTATTCTACATATTGAGTTGGTTAATGCCTTGTTTTTCAGCTTAGATGTTTTCACAGTTAAAAAAAATAAAGTAGAAACAATGCATCACAGGCTCCTGGAGGCAGTTAGCAGGGAGCCAGTATATCGAGCAGGGAACACTAGGAATCAGGAATGCTAGGTTGTAATTTGGCTCTTCCATTGATTCACTGCCATATCACTGCTGCTTTTCCAGATTATGGCAGGCCAGGCCTGTGAAGTATATATGTGCAATACTTTGAGAATCTTGCTGAAAGGAGCTGTAGCAGTGGAAAGCGGAAGCGATCACTAGTCTAGAGGGAGTGTCAGTTTACACGAGACAATCTTACACTCCACTACTTATCCTTAGTTTAGACCCTTAGTAGTACAGACCTCTGGCTGTCCAAGAACAGGTAGTCAGATAGAAAGGTACTAACGTATGAATGTGGACAGGATAAGAATAAGGGATTGCCATTGTTCATTGGATAAAGTTCCCTCCAGCAAAGGATTCCTAGTACTTCTAGGAAATTCCTATCTCAAGCAACAGAAGTCCAAACTCAGCTGCCCAGGTGGTTGATCACTGCACTTGCATTAACCCAGGACCAGGAAAAGACTCTATGCCTAAACAGGATATAATCATTTCACATTAAATCCTGCATGCCCCCCACATAGAAATACTGTAATCTCTTTAAAACAGGTCTATATATGTGGTGGGTTCAATGGAAATGAATGCCTGTTCACAGCTGAAGCATATGATGCTAAGACAAACCAGTGGACGCTAATTGCACCCATGAGAAGTAGAAGAAGCGGAATAGGAGTAATAGCTTATGGAGAACACGTCTATGCGGTAAGGTGACACCGGTCAGCTTTCATTGTAGTGGATATATGTGTGGCATTCACTCGAGTTAAAAGTGCTGGAGCAGTGCTCATATATTTCACTCCCTCTCTGTCTACAAGTCAGATTTCAGGAAGCAAGACAGAGCAAAAATGAATTAACCGCTTATTGGGAGTGTGGGAGCACGGGGGGAGGGGGGGAGAGAAGCAGAATAAAATGCATTTTTCCTCCATTTAAAAAAGCTTTGAAATAATGTTAGCAGTTATAGTTTTGAACTAAAGTTTGGCAGAGAATTAGCCCTGACAGAGAAATGTCTTGAGTAGGACCTTGCAAGACACTTAGCAGGTGCTACATCTTGAGAAATACGGTTGTTGGATGCTCCCTTCTCAGTCTATTTCTAACCAGTTGTCACGAGCAATAGGCGGATGTCCCTACACAGCCCATAGGAAAGCTCTCTCAACCACAATCCTAGAATCATAAAACACTAGAACTGGAAGGGACCTCAAGAGCTCATCAAGTCCAGTCCCCTGTCCTCACAGCAGGACCCAATACAGTCTAGACCACGGGCTCCCAAACTGGGAGGCATGCCCCCCTGGGGGTGTGTGAAGAAATTCCAGGGGGGGCGTGAGGGGACCCAGCCTCCCCCCTCCCCATCCAGATTCGCTGCTCCAGTCAGTTTTTTTTTTTTTTTTTTTTGCTGCTCAACAAGTTTTGCTGCTATTTTTGGGGTGGGGGAGGAGGGCGTGAGGGTTTTTTCAAAAATCAAAAAGGGGGTATGATGCCAAAAAGTTTGGGAACCACTGGTCTAGACCATCCCAGATAGATGTCTATCTAACCTGCTCTTAAATATCTCCAGTGATGGAGATTCCAAAACCTCCCTAGGCAACTTATTCCCGTGTTTAACCACCCTGACAGCTAGGAAGATTTTCCTAATGTTCAACCTAAACCTCCTTTGCTGCAGTTTAAGCCCATTGCTTCTTGTCCTATGCTCAGAGTCCAAGGAAAACATTTTTTCTCCCTTCTCCTTGTAACACCCTTTTAGATACTTGAAAACTGCTATCGTGTCCCCCCTCAGTCTTCTTTCCAAACTAGTCCAGTTCTTTCAGTCTTCCTTCATAGGTCATCTTCTCTAGACCTTTGATCATTCTTATTACTCTTCTCTGGACTATCTCCAGTTTCTCCACATCTTTCTTGAAATGTGGTGCCCAGAATTGGACACAATACTTCAGTTGAGGCCCAATCTGTGTAGAGTGGAGAAATGACTTCTCGTGTCTTGCTCACAACACTCCTGTTAATGCATCCCAGAATCATGTTTGTTTTCGGAATAGCATCACACTGTTGGCTCATATTTAGCTTGTGGTTCACTATGACCCCTAGATCCTTTCTGCAGTACTCCCTCCTAGACAGTCGCTTCCAATGTGTGAAACTGAATGTCCCTTCCTACGTGGAGTACTTTTTGTCCTTATTAAACTTCATCCTATTTACCTCAGACCATTTCTCCATTTTGTCCAGATTATTTTGAATCAGGATCCTATCCTCCAAAGCAGTTGCAACCCTTCCCAGCTTGGTATCATCTGCAACCGTAATAAGCGTACTCTCTATGCCGATATCTAAATAATTGATGAAGATATTGAACAGAACCGGTCCCAAAACAGACCCCTACGGAACCCCATTTGTTATGTCCTTCCAGCAGGATTGTAAGCCATTAACAACTACTCTTTGAGAACAGTTATCCAGCCAGTTATGCACCCACCTTATAATAGCCTCATCTAAGCCGCATGTATTTGCCTAGTTTATTGATAAGATCATGTGAGACCATATCAACTGCTTTACTAAAGTCAAGGTCCCTTTTCTCCCTTATCCACCAGACTCATTATCAAAGAAAGCTATCAGAATGGTTTGACATGATTTGTTCTTTACAAATCCATGCTAGCTGTTACCTATCACCTTTTCTTCTTCCAGGAGTTTGCAGATGAATTCCTTAATTACCTGCTCCATTATTTTTCCTGGCACAGAAGTTAAACTGGATGGTCTGTAGTTTCCTGGATTGTTCTTATTTCTCTTTTTATAGATGGGCACTATATTTGCCCCTTTCCAGTCTTTTGGAATCTCTCCTGTCTTCCATGATTTTTCAAAGATGATAGCTAAAGGCTCAGATACCTCTGTCAACTCCTTGAGTATTCTAGGATGCATTTCATTAGGCCCTGGTGACTTGCTGACATCTAACATTTCTAAGTGGTTTTTAAACTTGATCTTTTCTTGAAATGTGGTGCCCAGAACTGGACTATTTTATCTTCTAAAACTACCCCATTCCCACTAGTATTCACTATGTTAGGTATTCCTACATCATCAGACTTCTTGGTGAAGACCAAAACAAAGAAGTCATTAAGCATCTCTAATGATTAATGCAGCTGCTAGAGTGGAAATTGAGCAAGGCACTGAACATACAGTAGAACCTCAGAGTTACAAACTGACCAGTCTACCAAACACCATATTTGCAACCAGAAGTATGCAATCAGGCAGCAGAGGAGGGGGAAAAAAAGCAAACAGTACTGTGTTAAAATTTAAAAGAGGAAAAGTGGCATTTTTCTTCTATATAGTAAAGTTTCAGAGTTGTAGTAAGTCAAAGTTCAGCTGTAAACTTTTTGGAAGAGCAACTGTATTTTTATTCAGAATTAAGAACCTTCAGTCCTGAGGTGTTTGTAGCTCTGAGGTTCAACTGCATTTCTGACCCGACCTCTTGAATGAGTGAATGAAGTGTGCACTCATCAGCTATTCAGCTTTTCATGGAATAAGGACTTCTGATACTCCTTTGACATTTTGTTCCAGATAAAGCTTTTTTTTGAAGTAGAAAATTCCACCCAAAGAGCCAAATTCAAGTTTCAAGATTAAGCATTAAGTTATAGTCATCTTTTTGTGTACGTGCAGTAAGAATAATCTCCTCAAATACCAAAGTTCTCTCAACTTTAGATGCAGGAGCAGAATGTTATAATACTCTGGATCAAAGTGTATGAAGATTTCTTATACAACGAAGAAAACATTTTTATAACATAGCCCAAATGAACAGCCTAGGTTCACAGATAACTACTATATTCAACTGTTTCATTCCCAAAATTTCACCTAAAATATGCTGCAAATGTAAGTCATGTTATAGCTCAGCTTCTGAACCTCCAGTTACATCAAAGGATAACTTAATGTCAACTGAAGAGAAAGGCTGGTACTAAAAGTTATTGAATACCCAAGAGAATTTATATGAAGTCAGAAATTACAGAATATTTTAAACAGGTTGGCGTGAATTGTGACAAGAGGCTATACATATCCAAGGTTGTAGAAAACTAAATTGTGTTAGAGAAATACTCTGATGTATCTGGAATACTGAAATGGGCAAAAGAGGCAGAGTTCAAATTGCATTTGGAACCTTGTTATTTCTCCACTTACAATGCTTAACCTCACCACCTTACAATTCTCTTCACTTCATGTAGTTAAGTGAAATCTGGATTATTTCTACTTAACCCATATACATCCTGTGCCTTTCCCTCATTTTTGACTGCCAAGTGTCACCATAACTAGAAAGAACAAAGTAGTAGCATGCAGAAAGCAAATATGTATTTTCAGAAATGCTGAATACTCACGCTTCTAGTCAATGGAGCTGAATATGAACAGAATTTATGAGAGTCCTAAACCCATATAACAATTCAGCTACCTAATGTAGGCCCTTCCTAAACTAGTAAACTCCGTATTTCTTTGATGTCTACAGGTAGGAGGCTTTGATGGCGCCAACCGTCTTCGGAGTGCAGAAGCCTACAATCCAGTTGCGAACACCTGGCGGACGATCCCCACCATGTTTAATCCCCGTAGTAATTTTGGCATTGAAGTGGTGGATGACCTTCTGTTTGTGGTGGGTGGCTTTAATGGTTTCACTACCACATTCAATGTTGAATGCTATGATGAAAAGACTGATGAATGGTATGATGCTCATGACATGAGCATATACCGTAGTGCTTTGAGCTGCTGTGTGGTGCCAGGACTAGCCAATGTTGGAGAGTATGCTGCCAGACGAGACAACTTTATAGGATTATCACAGCGAGATGAAGTCAAATACTCCTCTTCGACAAGTACCCTACCTGTATGAATAGCTCCACTTAGCTAATAAAGTCTTCTAAGCAAGAACTGTATGTATTCACTTTTTAAAATAAAAGCAATTGGATACAAACTCACAGGAATAGTCAGTATTGGAAATTGTTTCATTCAATGGAGCCAGACATCTATCATTTACAAACGTGTTATACAGGGCATCCCCGCTATAAGTTGCCCCGGTATTCATCCATTCCACACGAAAGTGGTTGACGTTTGTAGGAACTGATGCATTATAAGGCCTCTCATTCCCCACTCCTAAGTCGGGTAAAAAAAAAAAAAAAAAAACCAATTTGCACAAATGGAAGTCAGCTGCGGGAAGAAAAGTTTTTTGGAACATATCTTGGACTTATAGCGAGGATGGCCTGTAGTGCTAAATACCATAACGTAGCAAAAAAACATATGGAACACTAGAATAGAGAAATAAAAAGTTTATTTAATTCAATTTCATTACAACAAAGCAGTGTAATGTCAAGAACTTAAATATTACAATATTATTAGTTTCAAACAGCCTTGAACAAACTCTACTTTACCGTACAGAAAGAAATTCAATTCTTCCAGGTATAGAGGGTACTGCTTCTCCAACCACCTGCAGAAGCCTGCACTAAAACTGACAGAAAAGAACAGCTGCCTCATAGGTCATGGGATCTAGAATGATGTGGATCCATGAGGAAAATCTACGATTATAATGGTCTTCAAACACCTAGTTACGTCTTTATTTAACATGTGTTATTTATTGGACTATAGTCTCAAGAGCGCTTGTATTAGGAGGCTTCCACTTATATTGGTTATATTAAAAACAATTATAGTCTAGTATAATTTGAGAAGTGGCTGAAGATAAAGCTAAGTCTTACAAATACATTTCTACTTACTGGGTCCTTTATAAACAAGTCAAATACTACAGTATACTATTTTAACTTAGGGTTAAAGGCTCTTAAACTTTGTTAATCTGCACAAAGCAGTCTGTCTCTAGAAAACAATACAGTCTCTTTAATATACACTGACACAATAGTCCTGTTATTTTACTGTTTACTGTAATGCAAAAATAATTTGGGGCTAACATCAATAAGCTGAGGCAGAGAAGTTTGTTTCAGAATCCTTAGTGCATTTAAAAAGATGGCATATATTCTATTCGCTTGGAGTGGTGTCTTTCTAACCTTGTGCAAGAGAAGCATTAAAAATACATACAAAACAGTTACTTACCAACAGACCGCTCAGGCTTTATAAAATACTATGTACACATATGGCACCTGGAAATTATTACAGTGCCAGCAGCCTAGCTGGTGGCATCCTTAACTTATTTCACTAACCTTTTGAACAGAAAGATAGGACATAGGACATGCATTTAATGGGATGTGTTTAGAATAGCCAAAAAGGTATGATTGTCTTTCAGAGGGCAGAATAGTTGGAATATTAAGACAAAGATAGGAGTCTGTTTAGTTATACTTACTTCTTATGGGAGTAAGATTCTTGTTAGTTTATCTATCCTGCTATAACTACAGCTAAGAGCGCTCAGAGTTTTGCAAAGGAGTGTTTTACATGTACCACCACGCTATGCTAATCAAGGGCCACAAGAAACTTGTTAAATGGCGGATAGATTAATGGACCGAGGTAGATCCACAGTCACCACACATTTAAGTTTTCTACAACTTATAACAACTACTTAGTGTACAGTGGGCAATCAGACTTTGTTTAAAAACAACAGTGTGTGCAGATGCCATTGATCCACAAACATTCAAGGTAAAAAAGGCTATTTAAAAATGAAGAGTTCCCTTGGAATGGCCATAAAACTGAAACTGACTATGCTGCATGGTACCCATCACTCATCATGCAATTGAACACACCAACAGTGAGATAAAGTGCACCACACAGTAAACCGTGGCTGGCATTCACAAGTTAGATCACTCTGGCATGACATTATTTTTACATCTTTAAGAATATTAAGACCTGGTAAGATGAACAAAAGCTAAAAGTTATTTTCTGAGTAGTTATATTTTGTTATAACCAAACAAGATCATGAGAGGTTTGCTTGGGAACCCACTAGTCTAGGTTGATCGTCAGTGATATTTTGCTTAGATTGCAATTGAAATATATACTAATGATACATTACAACCAAATGCTCTATCAGTGTGGTTGATAAATTATATTCATCTGCACTTTGCCAAATGAGTTAATTAAGTCTTTCAGGGCCAGCAACTTCTGGATGTCAGCCTTGAACTTGAATAATTTAACTGATTTCTCCTTTTAAACAGGTTAGGCCCACCTCTCAAATTTTAACTTGCACACTGGTTCTTGCAGTGTAATTCGATAGCCAAGTAAAATCCAACATCATGGTAATAGCAGGTGATTAGCTTGTATCTGAGTTGTTACTTTGTCATGGTAATTTTTACAAGGCTGGATTAGTCTGAATACTATAGCAAGGCAAGTTAATGATACAGATAATATCAAGTGAATTTCAAGAGGAAATGCAAGTCAGAAAAACCTGTACATATCATGCAGTTGAAAGACTTACCTACTATTTTCAGACATGATCTAGACTACCTGCTGAACTGGAAAATGAGAAGTGTCAGGTCAGAAAGTTAAACTACTTTTGAAGAGCTTTCCAAAATTAGCTGCCCCCGTTTAAGACACTAACAATACCGTAACATGAACAAGAGAAAGTAAACTGCTTTTCCATTTGACTGTATAGTCATTCAGGATACCCTCATTAGTATTCCTTTCTTTTCCCTAAGATCCTGAGTTACAGCTCCAGTAGAAATAATCAAAACAGTTAAATAAAGGGAAAGCTAGGGAAGAAGAGGAGGTAGGAAGGACAACAGAATTTACAAGAAATAAGTGAGAAAGTTTTTGGAGCTCTTTAGCAATGAGAAGAAGAGGAGAGAGCTAGTTGGATTGTTACTTCCAGGAAACGTTACTTCAATGGGACAACATGTTGGATATTTCCCTTGGAGTATTAAGTAATCTAGAACAAACATGGCCTTATTTATAAAACAATTTCAGATGTAAAAAAATGAAATTGCTTAATTTTATCCAATCAGCTTTAAATGCTGCAAACAGAATAAATTCAAACATTCGAAGATTGTGAAGGCTTAAGATTACTAAAAGCTTCTCATTGTCAGAAGCACAAAGTGCTAATCTAGTAAGGAACAGTGTGGCATTGTTACTTTAAATTTAGAGAGAAAATATATTAAAGGCAAAAAAGTACTGATTGTCAGTCAGGCTGGATACAGGTTCACTTTTCAAACTCTCACTGGAATTAAATGTGTGTCATTTGGAAAAACCCTTCAAGTCAATCTTTAATATCACACTATGAACTAATTTTGCTTTTAGTAATCCCTAATTGTCTCAGATATTTTAGAAGTGGACAGTTTGGGTTTTTTTTAGTTTAACATTTTTACTGTTTTCAGTCACTGAATGAGGTTGATTGTTTGCCTAAGTTTCTAATCAAACTGACAAAGAAGAGCCCCAGAAACATGAAATGTTCAAATAGTAAAATCCTCCCAGGTGCTGTCTCAAGTCCCATTTTAGTATGTCTCTGATGTTTTACCAGTCATTTGCTATAAGTAAATGCTGGCATTTCTACAATATTCAGAAACAAAATATTTCATACAGAACCATCTTGAAGTAATTTTATGAAAAAAGATTGTGCTTTTATTTTTATACACAGGTATTCCTCTAACTATTTTATGTGCCTTCAATTTTGGAGAAGCAAGTGCACAGATTCCAAATGTATGCAACTTTCAGCTACTCAGGAGAAGAGAAGCTACAGGAATATCAACATGTAAGTGCAAATAAAATTGGTGCTTTAAGAATATATCTAAATATAATGGTTAAAATGCATTAAGTTGGATTTGTTTTTTTAAAATCCATACAAATCCTTGAAAGTAAGGGCCTGACAAGAGAATTAACAGATTCTGCACTATATTTTCTTAAAGTGTCAGGCATTTCATCACACAGGAACCCAGGCTACTGTATGCTCTTCTCAATGATACACGAGAGGGATTTTAGATGTTAACTATTTCCCACCCTCAAAATTTAAGTAACAATATTACTTTTATGCATCAAATCAGCCACCCAAATCTTAATACATGATGGCAATGTACTAAGACTTACAAAATAGATAACACTGTATTCTTAAACCAGGTTAATTATAGGAATGGTCTTCCATGAATTAGCACTCAATCTGTGAGCGGGGCATTCCTCGCGTGTTTAAAGAATGTCGATGTTGTTCCTGCATCTGCCGTATTCTATCCTTTTGCCACATCAAGTTTGGTGGCATAGGGTATCTTTGTGTACCATGTAAGCATCTGAATGGTATTCTCACATGGCAGGCTGTTGCTCTACAGCGAGGTTGCGGCATGGGAGGCAGAAGCATCCATCGTTTTCTCTCAGCACAGTAACGATAGGCCTCTTTTCTGTATTGCTTATCTATATCATCACTGTTCTTCCACCCACCAATGATGAAAACATCATCTTTATAATAGCAAATGGCTGCCCCTTCAATAATAAGAACTTCTGGAGGCAAACTTTCCAGAATCTCGTCTGGCATTCTGCCAGAGATCTGTCTCTTAGCCTCTTCATTATCTATGGGGTAACTCTTGGGGCAGCATGATGCTGTCTGGTAAAAGTTTGTGTTGGCAACGGACATCTGAAAAGAGCAGTAGTTATCAATGAGTGGCAGCGACTCAATGTCTTGCCAGTGCCTTGTCTCTGTGTCATATCTGGTAATTAATGCCTTTAAGCCATCTTCACTATCATTGTCCACTGGGGTTCGAGCAGCAATGTAAACAAATCTATCTTCTACGGTGACTGCTTTGACATCACGAAGGATCTTTGGGGCTGACTCCAGGTTGTGCCATTTGTCTTGCTCAGGATTGTAAATGGCTACATCTTTAAAGCCAGGACTGAAGTTGCCATGTCCACCAATACTGTACAAGTTTCCCTTGACTTCAGTAAGGCCAAAAGAATGTTTTTTGCTTACTAGATTACAGACTTGCTCCCACACATTTCTGTTTGGATTGTACCTTTCTACAGTCTTGGCAAAGCCAGGCTCCATGGAGCCAGCCACATAAACATATGATTCTGTAACAGCAACAGCATGTCCATCAAGGTAATTATGTATGTGTGGTAAGTTTACCCACCTGTCTTCATCAATGAAATACCCCACACACTCACTTAAATAATCTCCTCCCTCTGATACACCACCAATCACCATGATGACATCCATATTTTGCCCAAAGCGAGGCAGCAATGCTACAGGGTAAGCAGAATGTTGCAAATTACCAGACTGCAAGTTCTCAGCCCTCAGGGCATGACTTTCCACAGCATCAGACACTAATTTAAGACAGGCTTCGTTACTGGATACTAGCCTTTCAGATTTGACATGCCGGGTAAGATAAGTGGGTTTCATCTGAGACAACCTGAGCAGTTTAAAGAGTTCTGCAAAATACCTCTCTCTTTCACCAGCATTTCTCTGAACCCACTTTAAAATGGTCTCAAAAAGAACTTCTTCAGAGTCCACTGTGATTTCCAAGTCTGAAAGCCAGTCTCTGATGAGGTGAAAGGGCAATGTGTAGAATTCTTCATCTTGGATAACTTTGCAGAAGTTCCTTCTTATCATGTCTGCAGCTTTCAGGGCAAGCTGGTTCAAGGAATACATATGAGCTAAGCTATGAATAGCCACACAGTTGGAGAGATTCAGTTTTTTCTTCAAAAATTCTCCACAGAATTCCTTTAACCGAGTCAATAAAAACCTAAAGAATATACAAAGATGAGTTAAGACATTAACTGAAGGGAGCGAGTTTAAGTCCTGTCATATCTCTTTAGCAATAAAGAGTTTATACAGCCCAACAGCTAAGTTTCTGGTGTAATTTATGAAATCAACATTATATAATTGTTCTTTTAACAGCTCCCTTTAACCAATTTATAGCCTACAAGCACACACAAGGCCTGCAAGCCAAATTGGGATACTTACTCTGATCACTAGATATATATTAATTGCTGGTGGAATGGGGACACCTACTAGATCAGTGCATTGAATTCAGATGTCTCCAACCAGTCTACTGTAGCCTCTAATAAATTACCCTTCAGGGAGCTGAAGAGAGCCATGCGCAGATACAAAAAGTTTGTAGACACATGTGTATCTGCAAACATGAGCCATGTATATCTGCATACATACCTGCTGATAGAAATCTGATATCAGCACATTTGCAGGGTTCTAGATGCAAAAATGAGCCGCGGATATCCGCATGATACCAGCAAATATAAAGCGAACATCTGCACACTTGGAAGGCTCTAGGGATGAATTTGGGATGCCAAATCTCCATGGTGCAGCTCAGGGATGCTTTTTGGAGGCTAGGAATGCTGTACATGACTTGTGCCCACCCCCAGAAGTACAGCTTGGATCCATTTCTCTTCAGAGAATTCAGGAACTGTAAAACTTATACTAGAAGAGATGAGCTAACTACAAGGATTCAGAGAAGAGACATGATGCTGTTCCTGTAGGAAGAATGTAAGACTCAGAAAGCATGCCACTGTTCTACCTCACACCTCCCTAACAGCTCCATCATCACCCCACCACTAGGTCTAACTTCACCACTTTATCAATAGCCACAGGCCCCAAAGTTCCCTGTCCCACCACCCCCAACAACCACTTTCCAACTTAAGAACAGCCATACTGGGTCAGACCAAAGGTCCACCTCGCCCAGTATCCTGTCTTCCGACAGTGGCCAATGCCAGATGCCCCAGAGGGAATGAACAGAACAGGGAATCATCAAGCAATCCCTCTCCTATTACCCATTCCCAGCTTCTGACAGAGGCTAGGGACACCATTCCTACCCATCCTGGCTAATAGCTATTGATGGACCTATCCTCCATGAATTAACAGAGCTCAAGAAAGAACTAGATAAAAGTCCTGGTCTTGACAACGTCCTCCTGCAAGGAGTTTCACAGGCTGGCCATGAGCTGTGTGAAGAAAAACTTCCTTTTGTTGTTTTAAACTAGCTAGTTATGTTATGGGAATAATTAAATAATTTTTCCTTAGTCACTATTTCCACACCAGTCATGATTGTACTGGTAATCTATCATATTCCCTTCCCCCTAGTATCCACTTTTCTAAGCTGAAAAGTCCAAGTCTTTTTAATCTCTCTTCATATGGGACCTGTTCCAAACCTCTAATCATTTTGTTGCTCTTTTCTAAACCTTTTCCAATGCCCATATATCTTTTTTGAGATGAAACGACCACATCTGTACGCAGTATTCAAGATGTGGGCATACTATGCTTTTATATAGAGGCAATACGATGTTCTCGGTCTTATTTGCTATCCCTTTTTTAATGATTCCTAACATTATTTGCTCTTTTGACTACTGTTGCACATTGAGTGGTTGTTTTCTGAGAACTATACAGAATGACTCCAAGATCTCTCTCTTGAGTAGTTATAGCTAAATTGGTCCCCATCATATTGTATGTATATTGGGATTATTTTTTCCAGTTTGCATTATTTTACATTTACCAACATTAAATTTAATTTGTCATTTTGTTGCCCAGTCACTTAGTTTTGTGAGATCTTTCTGAAGCTCTTCACAGTCTGCTTTGGTCTTCACTATCTTGAGCAGTTTGGTATCGTCTGCAAATTTTGCCAACTCATTGTTCACCCCTTTCCTGAGATAATTTATAAATAAACTGAATAGGACTGATCCCAGTACATACCTTCGGGGGACACCACTAGTTACCTCTCTCTAGTCTGAAAACTGACCATTTAATTCCTACCCTTTGTTTCCTGTCTTTTAACCAGTTATCAATCCATGAAAGGAGCTTCCCTGTTATCCCAAAGGCTCTGAAGTAAAGTTAGTCATCATGGGGAGGGACCTTGTCAAAGGCTTTCTAGAAATCTAAGGACACTATATCTACTGGACCCCCCCCCCTCAAAGAACTCTAGTAGATTAATAAGACATGATTTCCCCTTTTCAGAAACCATGATGACTTTCCCTCAACAAATGATGTTCACCTATGTGTCTGATAATTTTATTCTTTACTATAGTTTCAACTAACTTCTTCAGTACTGACGCTAGACTTACTAGTCTGTAATTGTCAGGATCACAAAAGCTGATTTAAAGAATAGGTTACAAACTACAATGAATAGTTCTGCAGTTTTACATGAGTTCTTTCAGAACTCTTGCATGAATGCCACCTGGCCCCAGAGACTTGTTACTGTTAAGTTTATCAATTTGTTCCAAAACCTCCTCTAATGACACCTCAATCTGGGACAATTCCTCAGATTTGTCACCTAAAAAGAATGGTTCAGGTTTGGGAATCTCCCTAACATCCTCAGCCGTGAAGACCGAAGCAAAGAATTCATTTAGTTTCTCCTCAATTACCTGATTGTCTTTGAGTGCTCCTTTGGCATCTTGACAGTCAACTGGTTGTTTACCAGGCTTCCTGCTTCTGATGTACTTAAACATTTTGCTATTAACCAAAAACTCAAACCGTATCTGTTCTTCTTTTTGGCATTTCTTATTATATTTTTACACTTAATTTGACAGTTTACATTCCTATTTTCCTCACTAGGATTTAATTTCCACTTTTTGAACAATGACTTTTTCTCTCTCACTGCTTCTACTTAGTTGTTAAGTGGTTTTCTTACTGTGTTTTTAAATTTGAGGTGTATATTTAAGTCGGGCCTCTATTATGGTGTCTGTGAAAAGCTTCTATGCAGTTGAAGGACTTTATTTTTGTCACTGTAACTTTTAATTTCTATTTAACTAGCCTCATTTTTGTGTAGTTCCCCTTTCTGAAATTAAATGCCATAGTGTCGGGCTGCTGAGGTGTTTTTCCCACCACAGGGTGGTTAAATTTTATTACATTATGGTCACTATTTTCGAGCATTCCAGGTATATTTACCCTTTGGACCAGATCCCGTGTGCCACTTAGGACTACATCAAAAATTGCCTCTCCCCTTCTGGGTTCCAGAACCAGATGCTTCAAGAAGCAGTCATTTAAGGTATCAAGAAATTTTCTCTCTGCCTTCCTTCCTGAGGTGAAGTGTACCCAATAAATATGGGGATAGTTAAAATCCCCCACTATATTGAGTGTTTTATTGTGATAGCCTCTCTAATCTCCCTTACCATTTCACTAGCACTAGCCTGGTGATCCGTAATACAGTAGACTTCCAATAATCCGGAACCTATGGGACTTAGTCCAGCATATCTGATAATCCAACACCACCTATCAGGAGGTACTATAAACTGGTTTACACACACACACACACACACACACACACACACACACACACACTTATATATATATACACACACACACTATACATTATATACTGTATATAAAGTGTTCTTAGTATATAAAGTGTTCTTAACCTTTTTATTGTACATACTGTATACAGTATACTATAACGTTTTATTAGTTTTTTTAAGCCTTTTTATCCTTTTTGCTCAGTTCAGCTGCTGCCGCTGTTACCTTGTGACTCATTTTTTGCCGAAGCTCACTCACTAGGCTCTTGCCATTTCGATGCTGGACTATCAGGAGTGCCGGACTACTGGATGCCGGATTATTGGAATTTTACTGTATATCCCTTCTACGATATTATATTATTAGAGCATGGAATTACTACCCATAGAGATTCTATGGAACATTTTGGTTCATTTCTGATTTTTACTTCGGTTGATTCTACATTTTCTTTCACATATAGTGCCACTCTCCCACATCTCTGCACTTCACCTACTAGCTATCTCCATCACCTCCTCCCTTCACCTGTGTGTCTGCTTCACCAGCTTTTACCTTTCTCCTCTGTGCCGCCTTGCCCCCCTCACCTATCTAGCCACCCCTAACTCCAACGACCACTCTAGCAACAAACCAAGCAGACAGCTGCCTAGGGTGGCAGATTTACTCCGGCCACCCGACATTTGAATGGTGCCCAGTGCACTAGATCAAAACGCCTCTCAGGAAGTTTCCCTTTCCCCTGAAAAGCAGGGAGGCCAAATCTAATATGGGTCTATGGGGGAGAAGGGGATCTGGCAGTTTTGCGGGGAGGAAAAGGGAAAATCGCCTCAGGCAGCCTCTAGCCAGGCTCTTTCCTTCCTTCACCCGTGAAGCACCTCAACCCTCGCCCTGTCAGCCACAGGGCCCCTCTGCCCCCAAAAGCCGGCCTCCCTGCACTCCCCCTCACCTGTCGGCCATCTCCAGCACCTCGTGCACATTGCCCGGGCTGACACGGATGCTGCCCGTGTATATGAAGGCGATCACCGCTTCCACCGTGTCAGGCTCGGGTCCCCCCTCGGAGCTCCACTTCCGCAACTCCACCCGGCCGGAGCGCGACTCGGCGAAGCCGCCCGACAGCAGCGGGGTGAAGTAGTCGGTGGCGGCGGCCAGCACGGAGCGGTGGGCGCGGAACTCGCGCAGGGGCCCGGCGCCGCTGCCGAAGGCCAGGGTGATGTCGCAGAAGAGGTCGAGGCGGCGCTGCTCGTTCTGCCGCCAGGCCAGCTCGCTGCAGTGCGCCAGGCAGGTGAACTCCTCCGCCTCCTCCGCCCCGGCCCCACCGCCCGCCTCCCCCGCGCGCTCCCCCGCCGGCCCGGGCTGCGGCTGAGGAGAGGCCGCTGCCGCTGCCGCCGCCATCTTGCCCAGCCGCCGGCTCCCAACGGCTCGCGGGGATGCTGCCGGAAGGAGGCGGGAAGACGGCACGCAACCGCCGCCGCGCGCGGAGAAATCGCGTCACTGGCACGCGCAGCTCGCCCCAACGGCGCCTGCGCGCGCCGCCGCGTGTTAAAGCCAAGGCGGGAGGCGCCACGCAGGAAAGGGGCGGGGCTTCTCCTCAGGGAGCGTAAAGCGCGGCGAGTTCGAAGGCCGGTAGGCAGCGCGTCCTCGTGACTCAGTTTCCCTCTAAGCGCTGTTTATTCCCTCCCCCCAACCATTTAGGTAGTTTGGCTTCACTGGCACGAGGAAGGGGCAGGTATCTCAGGGAGGTCAAGGCAAAGAGGCAGCCTTGGCTCCCTAGTCACCTCCCTCAGCCCCACCCCGCAGGCTGACTTAAGCCCCCCCCCCCCCGTTGGCAGCAGGGTTATGGGCCTTCTCCTAACTGGACCTAGGAGCACTGGAGGGAAAACTGCCCCCAGGCCCTGCTCTGCTGCTGGAGTGACAGAAGCAGGTAGGACAGATGCTCAGTGCCCTGGGGCTGCCAGGCACAGCAAGGCCCAGAGGGCAGGTGCTAAGGAGAGCAGCCTCGTCACACCACAGCCATCACTTCTCTCAAGCTACATCTAGACTGCAAGCCTCTTTCGAAAGAGGCTTTTTTGGTGGGACGCGACAGCCAACACCCAGGCGGCCCTGATGAAAGGCAGGATAAGGGATGCCCTGAAGGTAAGGTGGGTTCCAGCGTGGCCTAGGGGACAGGGCCTGCACCTGGGGAGGGCAGGGGAGGGTGATGGGTTCAAAAAAGCCTTTTAAAAAAGAGCATCTAGACTACAACCAGTACTTTTAAAAAAGCAAGCCACTTTTTCAAAAGAGAGCACACAGGCAGTCTGGATGCTCTCTTTCGAAAAAGCAGAGTTGGCATTACATAGCGCCTTTTTTCCCCCCCCGAAAGAGCACTTTCAAAAAAAGGAGTTCGTCGTAAAACAAGGTTTTCCGTGGTCAAAAAAACTGCCGTGTTCTTTTGATTTAGTTTAGAAAGAACATGGCAGCAGTCTAGACACGGGAAGTTGTTTTTTTTTTTTTTTTTTGAAAAAGGGCCACTTTTTTCAAAAAAACCCTGTTGTCTAGACACACCCTTCCTGCAGGAACCACTCCTACTCGAAAGGTATGTCCAAGCATACATGTGGTCCGAGAAGGCTGTGTTCCCCTGCACATCTACTCACGTTATATGCACCATCATGTGTCAGCAATGCTTCTCTGCCATGTACAAGCCAGGCTGTTCCTGCTCACAAGAGTAAACGGATGCAAGTCAGACATCAAGAACAGTAGCGTTTCAAAACCAGTAGGAAAGCAGTTTGTTCATGAGTGCCCAGGGAGGTCAGACTTGAAAGTTGTCATTCTTGAGCAAAAAAATCCCTGCAAAAACAGACGGCGGTGTGAAGCCGCAGAGCTGGAGTTCATATGCAAATGTGATGCTATCAGACTGGGTCTGAATAGAGACTGGGAGGGGCTAGGTCAGTAATAAAAAAAAAAAGTCGATTTTTCCCTTTTTGGTATTCTCACCTTATCAACCGTTGGAAACAGGCCACATCCACACTGATTAAACTGGCCTCATTAACAGTGGGCTCCACATAGTAATATAACTCTCCCATCTTTTCACCCGTGAATAATATATATATCCATATCCATGCCCAACTGAAGATTCCACTTAATGCATCTGACAAAGTGGGCTCCAGCCCACAAATTGTTAGTCTTTAAAGGAGCCACAAGACTCCTCCTTGTTTATGCCAACACACACTAACATGGCTACCCCTGTGAATTTGTCTTACATTACATATCCCATTGCTGTGGAAATCCAAAATGTGTAGACAGCACTTGCTGTAACTGTTACAGTAACCATCTACCAAAGCATAAACCTACATTTACCCATAATTTTACACAGTTTGGTTCCACCAAGCCAGAGGGAAAAGTTTTGAACCACATTCTCCTAATTCCTTGGGAGGATTTAGCAGCATAGGAGCTTTACTAGGATGGCACAAGGCATTCACTAATTTTCCTGCACTGTACTTTATTTACAGTGCAGTTGAGTTTACTTTTGTCTCCATGATTTAAAATTAACTACAGCTCATCTTGCTCTAAATGACTTTGGACATTGTGATCATTAATGCAGAATGATAGCACCCCAACTTAAATGCTATGCTACTGAGCATTTATACATATTAAGTCCCTTAACTACACAAAAATTGCAGAAAGGTACGTTGACCTCTTTCCCCTCACATCTTAAACCCATGGGCTACGTCTACATTGGCAAGATTTTGCACAAAAGCAATTGCTTTTGCGCAAAAATCTTGCCACCTGTCTACACTGGCTGTGAGTACTTGCGCAAGAACACTGACGTTCTAATCTATAAAATCATTGCTTCTTGCGCAAATACGCTCCTGCTCAAGGATAAGCCCTCTTTTGCAACTGTTCTAGCACAAGAGGCCAGTGTAGACAGGCAACATCAATTTCTTGCGCAAGAAACCCCGATGTTTAAAATGGCCATCGGCGCTTTCTTGTGCAAGAGAGCGCCTACACTGGCACGGATGTTTGTGCAAAAGATGTGCTTTTGCGCAAAGGCACATGCCAGTGTAGACGCTCTCTTACTCAAATACTCTAATGCAAAAACTCTTGTGTTAAAGAGTATTTGTGCAAAATCTTGCCAATATAGATGTAGCCATGCTGTAAGATCTTGTCCATTTCTGCCAAGTTTATCCAGGTATTTATATTTCCCTCATTGCCACTATCTTAACTCCTACGCATGACAAAACACGATTTTTAGCAACACATTAAGGCCCAAACTTAAGTGACTAGTGATTTGGGGTGCCCAGAAGGAGACATTGTGGGCCTCATCTTCAGAAGGAAAACGCAAAAGGAACAATAGAAATTATAGATCTGAAGAACACAGATTACCATGTGTTCTAAAGTCATCTATTTCCCTTCATAAATGAAGATTCAGTACAAACAAATCTCAAGATACCAACACTAAAAAACAAAAACAAAATCCAGCTAAAATTATTACTATATTGTTTATTTAAGTTAGATTACAATAAAACAGAGACCAATAGGATGCTGAAATTATTATAGCAACTATAATTAAAGACCCACTGAATATGCATGTTGCATATGTAGATAATGTAGTGCATCAGCATTTCCTGTAAGCAATATGGTGGTAAATTATGAGTTGGCTGCATAAATATAGAACATGGAATACAGGTAGTTTCACAGTTTTACCAAGAGTATATGTTACAACTTTTACATTTTAAATTACTACACCAGAGTTTGAATGACATTGGATATATCTGCAGTGGTCCCACTACATAGGATATTATTCAACTGTGGAGGTAAACACAGAGCCAACAAACTGAAAACTACAAAAGAACCCCAACTCATAGCTGATGGGGAACAATATACTTCAGGTTTTGGTTCCTCCTTTTGTCAAGAATGTTGCAACTTATTTTCAGGCTAACACGTCTAGTTCTTCAAGTCAAAAGCAGCTGTACCCATGAGCAAACAACAATACCCCTCCCCAAACAATCTTAAAATCTTGTCAAAAACAAAGAAAAATAAAATGAGTAGAAAAATTAAAAGAGGCAGGGGAAAAGAGACAAAGTTCAGCTGCTTCCAAGCATGAAATACAGCAGGTAGCATATGGAACATCACACCTTTTGGTTTTATTTGTATCAGTTTTTATGCTTATAGAATAGCTGCTTTGCACAGTAGTTCTTGATTTCTATACACACATGGCCTTTACATTTAAGTCCCACGTGTAACAGTCTTCCATGCAGGCAACTTGCTTCTCTGTTTTGAAGCAGTGCTACTGGCTATCACATAGTCATATGCTCTGGTAGAACATAGGAGATGTCATCCCATGGGTGACGATACAGACCTTGTTTCAGCCTCTTCTGATCCAGATAGTGTCCTAAAACGAAAGTGATCTTTACATGGAGCAATCAGTTTCCATTCCTCCCAGACTGACTGCTTGAAACTTGTCCTTTCCAGGCCCCACAAATGATCTTATACACTAAAGCATGAGATCCAGTTACTCCAATTTCAGAGCATGACTACAAGTGTTATTGCTGTTTGTCACAAAAGCTTCCATGCTTTTTTTTTTTTTTTAAATAAATCCAAGCATAGGACTTGGCTTTAGGCAGTCACGTGAAGCTGACATCGTAACTATTCTTAGGTGACATGAGCTCAAAACTTGCTTCTGAGCAACAGAGAAACCCCAAAATGAGCAAAAAGCCCTAACAAAACAAAAAGTCTCTCGTACAAAAGCTATGTAGATCATTTTATTTGCTAGAATTACATCCATCCCATGCTTTGCCTTTTGAGAAGCAATAAGTAGTACATATGATATGCCCCGTCACTGAGCAGGAAATAAGATCACTCCCTGTGTCACTGGGCATAAGCACAGAGGATTTGGATGTTTGTTGTTTTCTCAGTAGCAACTATGCAAACAGTGATGGTGCTGGCACTGTGCAACCAGTGCTTTCAGTTCCAGTTTCAGGGTAGTGGAGTGCTTAAAGATCATTCACGCAGCTCCAGGAGGATGGATGAGAATCCTAACTATTGTTCAACCATTAGCTTAAAAAGCCCAGCACCAAGAGGATCCCAGCAGGTTCTTCTGGGCTGGAAGTGTTGCTGATGCACCGCATTCAGTCAAGAGTGTGTGAAAATTGAAAGGGTAAAAGATGTGGTGATGGGGGAAGATCACATGAATAGGGCTTTTGAGTGCATGTGAAACTTACCAATGAATCCCATACTTCTGCCAAGCACAAACACACCATTGAGGGCTCCGATGTCAATATATTCATCTGCTTCTTCCCTTCGATAAGTAACAAACAGTTCTTGGTAACAGAGTACTTTAGTACAATGGTTCCCAGAGCAGCTCTAAACCACCCCCAATGCAAACTGAAGAACCAGTTTCTCCTGGAAAATCTTCTCGCAGAAAGCCCTGACTATTGCAGGGTGCATTGTCTTGCATATATCAGATGAAATCCTAGCCCCATTGAAGGCAACGGCAAAACTTCCATCATGTCAATGGCACCAGGATTTTACCCTTCCTCCCCAACTTCACATAAGTGCTACAGAAAATACATCAATGTTTACCGGGTGAAAGAGCCACAGTTCCTGAGCACGTCAACAAAGGCAACTCCAATGAAGCCATCCACATTGAGGATAAGATTTGGTTTCTGAAGAAAGTGGAAAATGTTACCTGTTAGTAACTCACATTCATCCGGCAACTTCTGTCTCAAATGGCCTTCCGTGCCTTAGACTGCATGCAATAAGGGTCACCCACACTTTGTAACACAGAAGTCTAATTTGGCAATCTGCTTGAAAGCCAGAATCAATTTGAATGAGGGGGGAACCCTCTCCCATCATCATCTGCTTGGGGCTCTACTTGGTTCAAGGGCTGGGATCTGGCATCTCTGTGACCATACTGTCAAATTAAACGAGGAGGGCAGTCACAAACTATTCTGTAGAACCGTTGGCTGGCAGTATGGAATTTCCTAGTTTACAAGGCTCACTTCATCCACAGCTCATGCGGTAGCTGTACCTGGCTCCCATTCAATGCTACATCTCTGGATTTTATTGGTAGCAATGCATTACTCCCTCTCCAGTTAAAACCAAGAAACGAAAAATTCCTGCAACATCCCAGAAAGATTTTTTTTCCCCTGCAAAGTGACAGAATAAAAATGCAGAGGGTGTTTTACCTTGGAAGTTGTAATTTTTTCTACTTCCAGTGCATAGTCCAGCAGTGGGGTAGCAGGAAAGTGCTGCTTCACGTAGTCCTTGAGAATCTGAACTCTCATATCTGGATTATTTATCTGCAAGTTAAGAACACATTCTATTACATGTGTGTCTGCCACTGTACATCTTACTGTAATCATCATCTCAAATGAGCCTTTGTTTGAAGCCAACCTAAAAAGTTGTCTCCTTATAGTGCTTTTTTTTTTTTTTTTTTTTTTTAAAACATAAGAACAGCCATACTGGGTGAGACCAAAGATCCATCTAGGCAATGCAAGTGCCCCATCAGGAATGAACAGAACAAGTAATCAAGTGATCCATTCACTGTCATTCATTCCCAGCAAGGGACACCACCCTTGCCCATCCTTGCTAATAGCCATTGGTGGACCTATCCTCCATGAATTTAATCTAGTTCTTTTTTTGAATCTTGTTAATAGTTTTGGCCTTCATTACATCCTCTGGTGAGTTCCATAGGTCGAATGTGCATGTGTAAAGAAATACTTCCTTTTGTTTGTTTTAAATCTGCTGCCTATTAATTTTGTTTGGTGACTACTCGTTCTCATGAATAGCACCTCCTTATTTACTTTCTCCACATTGGTCATGATTTTATAGTCCTCAATCATACCCTCCCCCTCTTAGCCATCTCTTTTCCAAGCTGTACAGTCCCAGACTTATTAATCTTTCTTCATACAGAAGCCATTTCATGCTCCTAAAAATGTTTGTTGCCCTTTTCTGAACCTTTTCCAATTCCAATATATCTTTTTTGAGATGGGACAGTCACATTTGCATGCAATATTCAAGATGTGGGTGTATTTATACAGAGGCAATATGAGATTTTCTGTCTCGTGATCCAAACTTTTCTTAATTATTTCCAACAAATTTAGACCCTGTCATTTTATACGTTTAGTTTGGATTTTGTTTTCCTATATGCATTACTTTACATTTATCAACATCAAATTTCATCTGCCATTTTTTGGCCAGTCACCCAGTTTTGAGAGATTCTTTTATAGTTCTTTGCATTATGCCTGGGACTTAATCTTGAGTAGTTTTATATCTGAATTTTGCCACAATAAGGGTCATTATTTACCCCTTTTCCCAGATCAGTTATGAACACGTTGAATAGGACTGTCCCAACACAGACCCCTAGAGGACACCACTATTCACTTCTTTCCATTCTGAAAACTGACCATTGATTCCCACCCTTTACTTCCTATCCTTTAACCAGTTGAGGACCTTCCTTCTTATTCTATGATAGTTTGCTTTGCTTAAGAGCCATTGGAGAGGGATCTTGCCAAAGGCTTTCTGAAAATCTAAACAAACTATATCCAATCGATCTCCCTTGTTCACATTTGTTGAATCCCTCAAAGAATACTAGTACATAGGTGAAGCAAGATTTCCTCTTATAAAAACCAATAACTCTTCCCCAGTAACACAAGTTAATCTAAAAAAACAACAACAAGTGGTCTGTGGTAGCACTTTATAGACTAAGAAAACATGTAGGTGGTATCATGAGCTTTTGTGGGCACAGCCCACTTCTTCAGATGACCAGAGTTATGAGTTTGGGATGTGAACACAAAATAAATAGGAGGGGAAGGGTGGGCGGGAGGCGGGGGGCAGAAGAGGGGAAGAAAAAGGGAAGGGGGTGGGAAACAGAGCATCAGTAAGTATCTGGAGAATGGTCATGCCAATTTTCTTCCACTATTTGATCTGAGGAAGTGGGTCTGGCCCACGAAAGCTCATCACCTAATAAACCATCTTGTTAGTCTTTAAAGTGCTACATAGTCCTGTTTTTTGTTTCAGCTAGACCAGACTAACACGGCTACATTTCTATCGCTATTCTTTACTATAGTTTCAGCCACTGTGCCTGGTATTGAAGTCAGGATTACCAGCTTGTAATTGCCAGAATTACCTCTGGAGCCATTTTCAAAAACTGGTATCACATTAGCTACATTTCAGTCATTTGGTAAAGAAGCTGATTTAAATGACAGGTCACGGACTACACTTAATAGTTATGCAGTTTCACATTTGAGTTCCTTCAGAATTCTTTGGGGGAATACCAGCAAGGCCTGGTGACTCATTACTATTTAATTTATCAGTTTGTTCCAAAGCTTCTTCCTCTACTGATACCTCAATCTGGGATAATTCCTCAGCTCTGTCACCCAAAAAGAATGACTAAGCCTCAGCCATGAAGATCGATACAAAGAATTCGTTTAGTTTCTCCACAATGGCCTTAATAGACCGTAAGTGCTCCTTTAGGATCTTGATCATCCAGGGGCCATAGTGGTTGTTTAGTCTCCTGCTTCTGATGTACTTACGTGGGGTATACATTTTATGTTAAGTTTGTACTATGGTATTTAAAAAAAAAAGTTTCCATGTAGCTTGCAGAGATTTCATTTTTGACACAATACCTTTTAATTTCTATTTAACTAACTGTCTTGTTGTCGTGTAGTTTATCTTTCAAAAATGTTTCAGTGTTCAGCTACTCTGATGTTTTCCCCACACAGGGATATTACATCATGGTCACTATTACCAAGTGGTCCAACTATAGTCCCCTCTTGGACCAGAACCCTGTGCTCTACTTAGGACTAAATCAAGAATTCTCTTCCCTCTTGTGGGTTCCAGGACTAGCTTCTCTGAAAAGCAATCACCTAAGGGGTCAAGAAACTTTCTCTGCATCCCTTCCTGAGGTGACATGTACCCAGTCAATATGGGGATAATTTAAATCCCCCATTATTATTGAATTTTTTTATTTTAATAGTCTTGCTCATCTTCCTGAGCATTTCACAGTCATTACTGACCACCTGAACAGGATGGTAATAATATATCCCTACTGCTATATTCCTATTAGAAGAACATGGAATTACCCCCTGACCCAGCAAAAGTGAGTGAGGGCAGGGGAGAGTGAATGACGGGAGGAGAAGATGGAGTGAGCAGGCAGAGGCTCAGAGAAGGGGCAGAGCAGATGGTCCCCTAAAATTTTTAAATCAAAATGGGGGTCCTCAGGTTGCTATAGTTTGAAAACCACTGGTCTAGATAGCACTTAGTCCTGCCATGAGTGTAGGGGACTGGACTAAATGACCTCTTGAGGTTCCTTCCAGTCCTAAGATTCTATCTATAGAGATCCTATGCTACAGTTTAGTTCATGTAAGATTTTTAGTTCATGTCTACTCTTTCTTTCACATTCATGCACTCAATTCAGAAATTAAATCTATTTATTTTTAAGGCCTGTGAATGGAGGACCAAATACTAAACTGTAAAAGATGAAAAATGTCATCAGCACTGTCATAAAGTAACTGTTTAAACAATGCTGAACTGCTCTCTACTGCTGATGTGCCACCCAAGTATCCAAATACCACCTTATATACAAGTATTGTTTTAAGCATTAGTCCAAATACCACTTGTACAAATTGCCATCCTTCCACCAATTACTTTTTTTTAATTTATTTTACTCCTCCCACAGAAAAAACCCTACCCTACTAAAACAAGATAGGTTACTTACTGATTTGACCCTGTGTCCAATGCCCATAATCAGTTTCCCTTCTTTCTTCATCTTGTTGACAAACTCCATAGGGATAATACCACTGTCAAAGGCCTTACTGAACATCTTAGCTGCAGCATCCAACGCACCACCAAATCGGTCTCCCTGTGCCCAACATACACAAGTTAAACTCCTGAAAAGATTTCTACAGCTGCATGCTACAGTAGATGCAAGAACCAAAATCCCTTCTCCACAGCACCCCCACACTCATAATAAGGCCATTATGAAAGCAGGATTAGACTATGCAGGGGTCCAAGATAAAGAACCATTTGGGACTTATTGGTCAATTGTAAACAACTAGAGATGGTATCCATCCCCTCTGGGCAAAAAGATAAATAAGATTAAACAGCCCATTTAATTCTTGTACATTTCTGAGACTCCCAATAAAAAGGGGTCAGTTAGTGCTCATAGTAAATGATATGCTTTGTGATATAGACATTTATATGCTTCAGAACTTAGACCTAAGCACATTTCACATACTTGAATATCAAACAGTTGTCAGCTTTCGGTTACTACCCTTCTGGGGTTGGATTTAAACCAGTGATCTAGAGATGAAAGGGTCCAATTCACACACATTATTTCCCAGTGGTTCTTATCTGATCCAGTTTCATTAATGTATTTCTCCAGCTACTCTACGTTAGTACTGGATTTTACATAAAGCTTATGTTTTAATCAGTGACAGAGTAATTAGGGGAGGATAACTAAAGAGTAATTGAGGCTCAGGTTAGTCTATGGCACAGGAATAGTGCCAAGTTCTGACTTGCTACCAGGTCACTATTGCTAAGGAGTGTAAGTAAAGATCAAATTCTATATTAAGGAGGAAATTCTATATTAAGAAGGAAGACTGAATGTCTCAGATGTTAAATGCTTACAATAGTGAGAAGGCCTGAGGTGAGACTAGAGACCAGGTCTTTTCCAGCTCTTGCACAGACAATGGTGTTATGGGCTCCTGATACAGCAGGTCCATGATCTGCTGTTACCATCAAACACATCTCAATGAAGTGACAGGCATACTTTGGTAATCTTGGGGAGAGAGAGAAAGATGGGTGACATTACTTAATAGGAAGTAATCAACATGGACAGAACATATGCTTCTATATCATATAGGATAATAAAGCCCTCCCCCGCCTCACACACAGTAAAACAAAGGGAGATCAAGAAAGGTGATGAAGGATCATATCTAATGTTAGGTTTCAGAGCCCGGAAAGTCTCCCTAAATACTCAGACTGCTAAGGAAGAAAAAGCTGGTTTTGTACCTTGGCATAGTATGCCCACTGCTTTGCACAGTGATGTATTTCCTGGATAGTTTATAAGCTGCAGTTCTCTGGCTATTTTATCAAGACTATATGTTTGTGGATGATGTTTGCAAAAATTACTGTGTGTGACATCTGCACTGCACAACTAAGACAATTTTCAGAGAAACTTGCAACAGGTGTGTCCACAAAGGTGCATGAACAACTTCAGTTATCTATGGGCACTTGTCCATTTTTGTAGGCCTACTTGTTGTTCCCACCATTAAAAATCTGGCCCCAAAATTGCATATTACACATCTTGACTACAGATCATCTCCAGTTCTCAGCCAGATTCCTGGTAACACCAAATCCCCGAAAATCTTGTATCCTTCAGCAGCCACATATAGCTGGCAGACCTGGTGGCCTAGGAGCTTCACTCAATATTGTTATGTAGGAAACTGAATTCTAGTCCCATTCTGCCTGGACTGGCTGGAGGTGAGAGCATTGTGCAGGAAGTGTGTTCCCTTCTAGCTGGATGTTAGGAAAGAAAGGGAGCATCTTTGCCACTCAAGGTTCCCTGCAGGCTGGTAACAAATTTTATAGGCTCTGCAGACAGCTTTGTCCTGTCTCTTTGTGCTGAAGGATGGTGACTATAAAAAAGGGCCAAGAAAGTGAGTAACAGAACTAAACAGAGATTTCCTCGGTACTCCACCATGTTTTCTTTGATAGGATAACAAGCCTTGTGGATAAGGGGGAAGTGGTAGAACTGGGTATGCCTAAACTTTAGTAAAGCATTTAATACAGTCTTACATGACCTTATCTATAAACTAGGGAAATACAAGGCAGATGGGGCTACTATAAGGTGGCTGCACAACTGGCTGGACAACCACTCTCAGAGAGTAGTTATCAATGGTTCATAGATATGCTACAAGGGCATAACGTGGGGTTCTGCAGGGTCAGATTTGGGACTGGTTCTGTTCAAAATCGTCATCAACATTAGAATAGATAATGGCATAGAACAGTGTTTCTCAACCTTTTTTTTTTAAATAAAGTACCCCTTTTTAAAAAACAAATAAGTTTCCCCTTTTAAAATATATATACAAATGTACCCCCAGTATCTACAGTTTTCAGACTCAATTTTTTTCTACCATACCAACACATTTGTTTAAACAACTTAATCATAGCCAGGCGGGTGATGAAATTTTGGGTGTAAAAAGTACAAAAAGAATAAAGCGCTGTAAAACTTAACACAAAAATTCAGTTCTCTCCAAATTTCAGTTGTGTTGACATACCCTCCAAACTTCTCTCAAGTACCCCGAGGGTACTCGTACCACTGGCTGAGAAACACTGGCATAGAAAGTACGCTTATTACGTTTGTAGAGGATACCAAGCTGGGAGGGGTTGCAAATGCTTTGGAGAATAAGGTTATAATTGAAAATGATCTGGACAAACTGGAGAAATGGTGTGAGGTAAATAGGATAAAATGTAGTAAGGACAAATGCAAACTACTCCACTTAGGAAGGAACAATCAGTTTCATACATACAAAATGGGAACTGACTGTCTAGGAAGGGGAACATTTAACTTGCCCGGGCACTCATTAATAGATCTCAAAGTCACCATATTATTTCAAACCAATTTCAAAAGCCAGCTCGACAGGGCAGCTATAGAACTTAATTTCATTTACAAGTTTGATACCTACAACAAAAGTCTAAACAAAGACACTTGCTGGATGACCCATTACATTTCCACATCTTAATGACATAAAAAACCAAAGGGTACTTAGAGTGGATCATGAACACACTGACAATTTCTTCCCCTTCTTTTTCCTTCTCCCCCCCCATTCCTTCTCTATACTATTTATTTGAAAACTGGACCCCTGAAACTCCATTCATCTGAAGAAGTGGATTGTGCCCATGAAAGCTCATGATACCATCGACATTTTTTGTTAGTCTCTAAGGGCAGGGCTCGACAAACTGCTGAATCTACTCACCCGTGGCGAGTAGATTTTAGCCGGTCGCGCCGTGAGTCCCATTCACTGGTGCTTCGTGAGGGGCAGTGCCGGTCTTGTGTATGCGCAGTGCGGGACTAGCGAGTGGCTCTCGCTGGGGTTTGTCTAGCCCTGTCTAAGGGTATGTCTAGACTATGTGGCTCCGTCGACAGAGCCATGTATACTATACTAGTTTACCCGAGCTAATCAATGAAGCGGGGATTTAAATAATCCCAGTTTCATTAAAATAAAAATGACCGCCGCACTGTGCTGACAATCAGCTGATCCGGCACAGCTCAGCAGTATAGACACGGATAGGTCAACAAGGGAAGCCTTTGTCGACCACTCCTATAAACCTTGTTTCACAAGGCATAAGGGAGTGGTCAACAAAGGCTTCCCTTGTTGACCGATCCGCGTCTAGACTGCCGTGCTGTGTCGGATCAGCTGACTGTCAGCACAGCGCAGCGGCCATTTTTATTTTAATGAAGCAGGGATTATTTAAATCCCCGCTTCATTGACTATGCTGGGTAAACTAGTTTACATGGCTCTGTCAACGGAGCCATGTAGTCTAGAAATACTCCTAGGGTACGTCTAGACTACCGCGTTTTGTCGACGGAAGTTTTGTCGACAGATACTGTCGACAAAACTTCCGTCGACAAAGAGCATCCAGACACATTGAGTTCTGTCGACAAAGCAAGCTGCAACGTTACAGGCAATAACACCTTCTGTCGACAGAGTTCTGTCGACAGAAGGTGTTATGCCTCGTAAAATGAGGTATACCAGCGTCGACAAAACTGCTGAGTTCTGTCGATGTTATGTCGACAGAACTCAGCGGTAGTGTAGACGCTGGTATAGTTTTGTCGACAAAAGTCCACTTTTGTCGACAAAACTAGGTAGTCTAGACACACCCCTAGGTGATGCAGGACCATTCTTTGTTTTTTTAAGTTTGCCTAGGAAGGAGTACTGCAGAAAGGGATCTTGGGGTCATGGTGAACCACAAGTCAAATATGAGTCAATAACGTTACACTATTACAAAAAAAATAAACATCATTCTGGTATGATTATCCAGAGTGTTTGTGAGCCAGACACAAGAAATAATTCTTTCCTTTTACTCTGCGCTGATTAGGCCTCAACTCAAGTACTGTGTCCAATTCTGGGCATCACATTTCAGGGAAGATGTGGAGAAATTGGAGAGGGTTCAGAGAAGAGCAACAAAAATGATTACAGATCCTGAAAATATGACCTTTGAGGGAAAGACTGAAATAACTGGGTTTGTTTAGTTTGGAACAGAGAAGACTGAGGGGACAGGATAGCCGCTTTAAAGTAAGGGTGTTACAAGGAGTAAGGAGAAAAATTATTCTCTTGGACCTCTGATGATAGGACAAAGGGCAATGGGCTTAAGTTGCAGCAAGGGAGGTTTAGGTCAAACATTAGAAAAAGCTTTCTGTCAAGGGGGTTAAACACAGGAATAAATTGCCTAAGGAGGTTGTGGAATCTTCATCATTGAAGATATTTAAGTGGTTAAACAGACATCTGTCAGGGAAGATCTAGATGGTGATTGGTCCTAATGTGAGGGCAGGGGACTGGACTTGATGATCTCTCGAGGTCCCTTCCAATTCTAGTATTCTATGATTCTCTGTTTGTGGAATTCTCCCCCCACCCCTCAAAGTCAAAGAAATGTCTGTGGTCTTCAAACTGATATGGTCTCAGAGAGAACAGATAATGGGAGGGTGTTTCCTATACAATAGTAATACAGGTTAAACCTCCTAAATCTGGGACTCTCTGGTCCAACATATACTAGCATTACATCCATTGGTGTTTAATCCCTATGAAACACAATCTAAATTAAAGTCAGAAGAGGAGACAGGAGCATCCAAAAAGCAGCCTCACCTCCTCTGGAACCAGAGAAGGCCCAGGACCCCACCAATTCCCATCTCCTCTTTGAAGACCTCGGTGATAGGCATCCCAGCATAGATCAGCTCTTGGCCCCTCTCATCACAGATGCTGCTCATGAAAGAAGCTGGCTTCCGGATCAGACCCAGCTCCTGAAGGATGCAACAGAAAGACTCAGAAAAAAGAAAAAATCCTTCTCTCCTGATTCCCCCCTCCCAAAACACAAATACACACACACACAAAACTGTTTTGCAAATGAGGACATTAATTACTCTTTACTCAATTCTAATACTTGAATTAAGCCAAAAGGAATGCATCTTTTCTCTAGTCCAATGCAGGGTAGCTGAACAGCGACTTGCCTAAATTTTTTGCATCATCTGCTACCTGTTATAGAAGCTATACAAATAATACCCAGCTCCACACACAGTATTATTCACCCCATGCTTTACTCTCTCTCAATTACCCCAGCACTTAGACATTGTTCCATCACACCATATTTTGTTGGTATGATGTAGTCTTGCTTAAGTCATGAGAATCCTGGTCTAAGCATATATGCTGTTGGGAGTAAAACATCTGTATTCAGACTAAGATAAAGGCATTGGTGGCAAAATGTGGGAAGACGAGTTTGACACCATATAGTACGTTTTGTAGAGGAGTCTGAGAGCTCTAATGGATAATTCCAGCAATGTAGGCCAGAGCAGCTTTTAATGCCCGTTTCACCTAGGAAGTGCTGAGTTAAGTCCATGATCAGCATCAGATGGCATGAGAAATATATCTTCCATTGCCTTCCCTCTGATGATAATTTTATCATTTAAAAATCTCCCAAACACTTCGAAATCACAGCAAACATCTCAGCTGTTCTCAAGTAGGTGGACAGGCAAGAGACAAAACTTACCCTTGCCCAAGAATAATCCATTGGTACCGTGGGGGGAGGCACTTCTTGGGCTGGTTCGATCACTCCTTTGGAAACGAGATCTTCATATACAGACCTAGGAAGAGGGGGAATAAGAGACAGACATTCAGTTATCCGTCGACGGACCCATGTAGATTTGTTTGTTTGGCAAAGGGTAATGAAGCCGCGATTTAAATAATTGCGGCTTCATTTAAATTTACATGGCTGCCGCGCTGAGCCGACAAACAGCTGATCAGGGAGGTAGATAAAGGGCTTTCAGGTCGGCGCGGAGCGTCCAGACTAGCGCGCTGAGCCGACAAACAGCTGATCAGCTGCTTGTCGGCTTAGCGCGGCAGCCATGAAATTTAAATGAAGCTGCAATTATTTAAATCGCGGCTTCATTTCCCTTTGCCTATCTATCTAATCTACATGCCTCCGTCGATGGAGACATGTAGTCTAGACACACCCTAAGTGGTTTCAAGTCAAGCAATTCTAATCCAAAATTCAGATACATTTTGAAAGACCTAGTATCAAGAGACGTGTTTTCACAGAGAAGTGCGATTACATTTTCCCCTCAGTTTAGAGCAGCGTTTCCCTGTCCCCTGCAGAGCCTGTAGACAGCTCCTGCCGTGGCTGCCCCTCGTGCCCCCCACAGCCTGCAGGATGGCCCCTGTCCCACAGGGCCTCTGGTGCTGCACAGCCTCCTCCTCCTCCATGTGGGGGAGGGGTGGCTGGAGCTAAGGAGTTGCTCCCGGACCTTGGCTTGGCGTTTTAAAACTGCCGCCTGCGGGGAACCCGGCTCAGGCTCTGCCACCTCCTTCCATCTGGGGCACACTCAGGCTCTTCTGGCCCCCCATGTGCTGCTGCTCTCTCTCTCTCTCCTGCGCCTGCTGGGGAAGTGGCAGAGTTTAATTTGGCGGGGAGGGTCAGGGTTTCTACTCCCTCCCCCCTGCTTTCCCGCCAGCTGGGTTCCCCACTGCATGGGTGCGGGGGGAGAAGAGTGGACACTGAGCTCCACACACACACGAACGAACAAGAGCATGTTCCCTGAAGGTTTTCCCTGCTGCAGCAAGGTGCCAAGCCAGGTAAGAGTCTTTCCTCCCCTCCCCCCCCCCCCCCCACTCCTCTCCTCCTGCCAAGACCCTGCATTCCTAGCTTGCTCTGACATCCTGCCCCAAGTCCCCACCTCTACCTTCCCTTCTGGCCAGACACCCTGCCCCAAGACCCTCCTCCAGTTTTTTGTTTTGTTTTGCTCAACAAATTTTCCCCAGGGCCTGGGGTGGGGGTGGGGGGGGTGCTGTGTTGTGCTGTGCTGTGCTTTGCTTGACCAAAAAAAACCCACCACCACACAAACCTTGGTGTTTCCCAAGGTATTGTTTGGTGTTCCTCAGGTCTTAAAGTTTAAGGAACACTGATTTTAGAGGCAATATCCCAAGGGTTTCTTAACCCCTGCAAACATCACTGTGTTCAGGGTGCCCTGTTCATACCACTTACTGAATTACATCTCCGAGCTCGTCAAAACTCTGGGGAACAAATACACCGGCTTGTTTGAGGGCCTGGTTCTTTGCAACAGCAGTTTCAGAAGCCTGGTTGGCACAAGCACCTGCATGGCCGAACTGCACCTATTAATGATGACAGAAAGCACCAAGAGGTCCAGTCATCTAATTGCTGATAAAGACAGACAGAAAATACAATCAGATATTGGATTAGAAACCAGTGGACTAAAGGACTCCACAAGTTTTAGGAAGGAAATCAGCTTGGACTGGAGATGAAGTGGTAAAGCACATGGTCCTATATCAACCTCCTATTCAGCTTCATTACTTCAAGCACTGGCACTGTGATCCTGAACCTACCCTTGTTAATGCTGCAAGACACAAAGCATTATCTAATCTGGAATCTATAATGTTAGTATGGCTAATTACATTCTTTGTCCCTACTTCCCTGCCCCCGACCAGACAGAGACGCTGTATCATCCTTGCTTCCCTTTCCAAAATTGAAGTGCAGCATGTGTGTGTGCCATTAAAACAGCTGCCGCATTCCAATTTAGGGCATTCACGGCAATCCCTGTGTTGGTAGAATCCTTTGGGATCTTTCTGGATCAAAATGTACTGCAGAAATATACGACAATTATAATTTATGATTTATTAACTTCCACATTCATGCATGCAGACAGCTAATGACTACAGAGGTCTTGAAAAATGTGTGTTCCCCGAGTCCAAGGTGTGCATATTCTTACTCTCATGCATACGCCACACACAGAATACATACCTCTGAAGAGAACATGGTGGCACAGGTACCAATGCACCAGCAGACAACAGGCTTAGTGATGCGTCCTTCTTTAATACCCCTGCAGATCTTGTACTCTTCTGTGCCTCCAATCTGCAAAGAGAAACAGAGTAGCTTAACTTGGTTCGAGCTCATGAACTTCTGTCGAGTCAGTTTTTAAATCAGTGCAGTATTTCTAAACACATCCTCTATTTTTGCCACCTCTAAGACACAGAAGGCCACATGCTTGTAAAATAATATATATATTTAAAAAACAAACAAGCAAGCTATCCTTAATCTCCAGAAATTGTGGGGTTTTTTTTTGTTTTTTTTTAAAACAAAGAAGCCTCTGTGGGCCTATTCTGGGCTCCATGGTTCCTACTTCTGTGAAGCAGTATTTAAATATAAAGTGATCATGAAAAGATTCATTCTTTCAACAGGAAAAGAAAATTGTTACTAAGAGGAAGAGCCCAAGTGGAATTGTTATTGAGTGTTCCTGTAGTACAGTCTCTCAACTAACACTGAAAGAACTTCTATTATAAAGAAAATAAACAAGTTTCTTTACTATAGCAAGAGCATATGGGTTTAACTCACCTCCCCAAGCACCACAATCATTTTCACTCCTGGCGTATCCTGATAGCGTAATACATGGTCCATGAAAGTTGATCCAGGATATCTGGGGGAATATAGAGAGAAAGCAAAGGAAGTTGAGCTTTTATTTTGAGCTCCTACAGAATATTTCTGATAAGAGGATGGTTAATTTAAAACATCGGAAAACAACAACTTCTAAAAACTCTGTGATGTTTTAGAGGCAGGCACTGGTAGAAACAAAAGACATTCCTGGAAGAAACAGGTCCCTACCTGTCACCGCCAATAGCCACACCTTCATAGACCCCATCTGTAGTTCTGGAGATTATGTTGTTGAGCTCATTAGACATTCCTCCAGAGCGGGAGACATAGGCCACACTGCCAGGCCGGTAGAGTTTCGATGCCAGGATATTATCCAACATACCTCCTGTGTTGCCTATTTTAAAGCATCCAGGTTTGATCCCACCAACCTACAGGAAGAGGTAAGGAGGAGTCAGGCCTTTCATAAACACACATGGGAGCTGAGCAATGGAGATGCATCTGTAGAGCAGACTGTTTCTGCTAGGATTTATACAAACAGAAGCAATAGAATTGCTTGCTCCATAATGACTTTCAGATTGGGAATGACTTTACACTTTAGAATCCACTGCAAATTCTTATTTGTGATATACTGTGTTTATTTCTCTCCCCCCCTCTTCTCCTACAAGGAAACTGATCTAAAACACAAATATGAAGGAGTGTGAGCAGGAAGAGCAACAGCTGATTTCTTACAGTCGCAGGCCCGATTATGGTAACCCCTTTCTTGTCAGCCGTCTTGATTAATTTGCGTGTCAGTGCCTCTGGAATGCCTTCAGCAATGATGGCAATGGTGCGGATCTGCAGCACAAGATAGAAAATACACTCAGTAACTTCTAGCAGTCAACAGCTGGACAAATGCTAGGGAAGGCAGAATAATTGCAGGTAAGAAAGTTCTATAACACAGTGATGACCAGGGTAAGATCAAATGCATTTCAGAGAGCACAACCTTTGTTCTCTTGTGAAAGAGTGCAGTTTTGAGTCCCCGTCCCTGGAATAGCCTCAGATAACAGTGCTGTGAAGACACCAGTAGCATTGTTGAAGAGCTAGGCCCTCCACTCTTCAAGTAAAGAGTAGTGCTGCTTTGCCCTGAAGGGGGAGTCCAGTCCCAGTCCTCCTGACCAGGCAGATGGAGCTGATGTCCCTATTCCTCAAGCCCCTCAAATCCATTAATAATGGATAATAATAATAAATAATGCAGCACTAGACAGGAAGTTATTCTACATCCTTGGTAGCTCTTCAACAGCCCAGAAGCCACTTCTAGACTCAGCTGTTTTTTTATGGACCCCAACTCACTTTGCTAACAATCTGATTCTAAAATATTTTCTCTCTGGTGTTATTAGCCTGAGCATTCTCTACAGTTTGGATTTTGCAGATTCCCCACTCACCTGCGGAAAGTTCATGGTCTCAATAGTACTGTCATAAGCAGACCGCAGAGATGCGAAGTTGATCAGCACGTCTACCTCTGGATGCTTTCTCATGGCATCAGACATGTTCTTGAAGACAGGGATCAGGATTTCTTTGTGGCCCCAATAGAATTTCTGCTTGTGATCACCACTGCAAAAACCAACATGGACAGACCTGATCATACACACTGCTACAAAGAGACATAGCTACCCAATGGTGCAGACACAGGCAGGTGTCAGCAACACAGTTCCCAGACACATCAGGTTGGCTTTTCAGATCTTAAGAGAAGGAAAGGTAGCCAGAACCCATAGCCTGCAGATGTACAGTGCATAAAACAAAGAAGCATATGGAGGAAGTTGGATTGATGAGACAAACATGGTAAAGGAAAGCAGGATCATCTAGCAATGATAAGCTGAATTTCCGTTCTGTGAAAGAAGGATTTCACCACCCAGACACGTCAAGGAGAGGCACGAATGTAAAAGCTTCTTTCACAGATGTCATTCTCTGCAGTCAAGAGAGACCGCAGCTGGAATCAGATTGCTGAATCAAGTGATACTGATCACACTTGGGTGTTAAAGATTTTGATCATCCTGACCAAATTCCATCTCTGGCCATTACATGTTGCCAATCTAAATTCTCCCTGCAGACTCAAACAGGATTCTTCTTCATTTCTGGTCTTAAACATTGCTGCCACACTACTGTATCCACAAAAAAGTTGCCACATTCCAAGTGGCTGTGCTTCAGCAGAAAGTGAAGCTATGCCAGCATTCAGACTGTGTAAAGTGTTTCTCACCCAGAAGAGATTCCAGAGATGTAACCCTCATGATCAAAATATGGGATGTTTGATTGGCAAAGGGCAGGAGGAGTTCACTGAAAGACAGTGATACTTAAATCCTCGTATCTCAAATTCATAGGAAAAAAACAGCAAACAAGGAACAACCCTTAAGGGACCTACTGTCTAGATTTTTCAGACAGACCACCAATAGTCACCCTCTAATTCTCCTCCTTGACATCCACCCTTTTCAGTGAAGAGTTTCCTTCACATCTTACTCACTCCCTCAGGTAGAAAGCCTCCGCTAGATGCGATTTAGGAGGAGGAATCAGCAGCTCAGGCAGCATATAGGCACTATGCATTAACAACGCTACATTCTACAGGGAGCCAGGCAGATGTAGTGTAATTGACAAAAAGATCAAACACGCGCTGCTGGATTATTATTAAATATAATTGTCATGGGACCCCCTCGGGCCAGGCTTTATGAAAACTGGCTTATGAATATGAACAAGCATGCCTCAAAGATGCTTTAGGCAAAATGCATCATTTAACATTTTTTAAAAGTTATGATCTGCTGAATGTGTAGTCTATTTTTATGCATGTATCATTCTTGTATCTGAAGTTAGAAATATGAAATGTAAACCTGTTTTAATAATCTAAGTGTTGTAATGAAAGCCATTAGTGGTAATTAAAGAAACTTAATGGCCAGGTGCTCAAGACAGTGATCTGATGGGATTGTTTTTCCTGTATACTCAAACTGTGGTTGGTCCTAGAAAAACATGCGACTGTGCCACCTGGTGCTGGAATCCATCTTGAATCTGGTATTTTTAAATGGGAAGTGTAACACAAAGGATTCTCGCCCTAGGGTAAGTCTATTTAAGAATGGAAAGCAGTCTTTTGTCTTTAGCCGGCCTTCGAACCTGCCTTCCAACTCAGAGGATACACATGAAGAAACCTGAAAACAAAGAACTCTAAGGAAACAAGAAGCTGTAGACCCAAGCCACAGAGAAAAGATAATCTCTGTTTTGAAGGATTTTACCTGGAATAAGGGCTGGGGTGAGAATTATGTTCTGTAACATTCTCTGTCAGTGTTGTAGGCTTAATTACTGTGTTTTGTTTATTTTGGCTCAGTAACTTACCTTGTTCTGTCTGTTTTCATTTGCAGGGGCTTTCAATTTCTAATGGGGGGGCCACTGCAAGAGTTTAGTAAGTGGTCAAGAGCCACACTTCTATGGAGGGGATGCGAGGTCTGGGATGGTGGGTGGATTGCAGAAAGGCGCTTAAGTTAGAGGACTGTGGTGTAGGAGGGGGTGTGGGGTATGAGAAGGAATTTGAGTGAAGAAAGGGGCTGTGATCTGGAGCAGGGGCTTGGGGTGCAGGGTCCAGGAGGGGGTATGGCTGCGGGAGAGGATTCTGGCCTAGGAGAGGAGGATAGGAAGAGGTGCAGGGTCTGGGAAGGAGTTGTCACCTGGAGGAGGTGGGGAGAGGGGATACAGAGGGCTTGGGTGGTGACCTAGAGCAGGAGGGGCTGGTGATCTGGGGCAGGTAGTTGGGGGGAGGGGGCGGGGGCAGAGGCAGGCTGTGCCTGAGAGGCACTTACCTAGGTAGCTCCCAGCCAGCAGCCCAGCAGGAACCTGAGACAGGCCTCTATGCCTGTCTGTTCCATGTGGCTATGCTCCAACACTGTGAAAGGGGTAGAGAAAGGAGGCTTCACTCTGCCCCTGCCTCCAGCAAAATTTCTCAGCTCCTATTGGCTGGAAACAGGTGAATGGGAGCTGAGGGATTTTGCAGGGGATGGCGACAGCATCCAAATTCTCCCAGCCCTCCCCAGCTTGCAAAATAATTAGCAGCCAGCTGTTTAAAACAGCATGAGCTGCTGGGTAGTAAGAGTGCTGGCCAGGTGGCCGTAGGCCAATCCAGTGACTTGACGGGATGGATCCAGCCTGCTAGCCACCTCTTGCCCACTCCTGTGTTAAAGGAACTGCACGCTCCCTGCCGCAAAGACAGCCTAAAGGATACAAACAGTGACACTCAAAGACAGGATCACAGGCTAGATGAACCAGTAGTCTTATATAGTGTGATAGTTCCTACATTCCAGTGTAGTGTGGTCAGTATACTTTTGAGAATTCTTTGAAAGACGGCACATAGCAAACATGAACTATAGGATTGTTCCAAGTCATTTCACAGAGATGGTATATAGTCAAGAGTGGCAAAGGAGACAAAGGGAACAGTCAGGAAAACAGCTCAGGTGGCAGGCAGGAGTGAAGGCGAATGTATTATCACAGATATAGGGTGTGATAGAGGTGTGCAGAGACCCAAGTAAAAATAAAGGGAGCTTGAAGGGGAGAAAGCCAGTGGACAGATCTGAGAAGGGAGATAAAGGAAGTCAGGAAAATTATATGATGGGTACAAGACACTTACGTGAATGGATAAACCATGGCAGCGACCGAAGGTTCATCCCTGGAGCAGATATAATCGAAGTCCAGCATGCCCTGCACAGCTCGTGTTTGCATCCCCCAAACAATAGCTTTGGTATGGCGGCTGAATAAAGTTGTGGCTTTACCTGTCCAAAGAAAAAACACCACCCCCTACATATAAATCTATGCTAAAAAGCTACAATGCAGCACTTTATACACACAGCTGCTGAGAAGTTTCCACATTCAGCCACTTTCCCCACTCCAAAACCACTGGCTGCATTGCAGGAAGTAGCAGACAGGTATTCCAAGAGAAAGATGAAACTGCAGCTGAAGCAGCCTTTCCAAGAGGTTTCAATACAATAGCCACACTTTAGCTTCACAACGGGGAGAACAGGAAAAGGGAAAAATCGATTCCTTCTCACATCCTGCTTAAGAAAACAACCATTCCCTCCAAACGGAATTTATAGATTTAGTCTATGGAGCTGAGGAGAGCTTAAATGCATTATTCTGAACCACATTATTCCACAAGTCCTGTGACCTAGGAGGACCACAAGGGCTGGACTTCACATCAATCAGGTTTTCCAAGTGGGAGAGCAGGAAATGGGGAGAAAATGAAGAAAACAAGGAACAGAGAAAGCAAAGGAGCTTCACAAAACTCAGCCTACATTTTCAGTTCTGTTTGGATATCAGAATTCAACAGATAACAGACTGCCCCAGGATCATAAATGTGACACAGATCCCAGCTTCTGAGACCAAACTCACTGAAAAGGCAGCTCTGTTGCTAGTGAGGATGGACTTTTTGCTCAAAATGCATTTATATTGATTGCTAAGAGTGACATTTTGTGTTCGAACTCGAAGTGTAAAGATTCTTCCCCAGCTTCAGGGCCTGACTCAGCCTGGAGCTGAGTTCTTCCTGGTTTTGCAGAATTCTTAGTGCTCTCTACCTGCATTATAGTAGTCCACCCTGCTCCTTTTGTTATAGTCACAATTTTTCCCACCGCCGTGGATATGAGCGCTGCTAATTCAGACTGGCTGCTGCTTAGCTCACACATCTCAAAACGATTCTAGTCTGAAAATATATAAAAAAAAATTCCTTCTCATTTTTGTTTTTATACTTCTCCAGGACGTGTATTACCCCCTTTTTTAAAACAGGGAAAACAGAGGGCTAGAGAGCTAATGTGACTTAATCAAGGCCACACAGCAAGTCAGCTGCAGGGCCAGAATTAGAACTCCGGAGTTTTTATTGTCACTGCCATGACACAGTGGAGTGTCGCTTCCTCCTTCTACGCCATATTAGATAGAGCAATCATTTCAAACTTCAATTAGGGCCTGACCAAGCAGTCCATCCTCATTTAGAAAAAGGTCTTAAAAACAAACTTAAGTCCCAACACTTCAGTAGGAACGAAGCCCATAATTCAATGTGAAGCCATCACAACTTGGAGTTGATCCAATGACTTCCCACTGAGCTTTGAATGTTTCACAAACACCAACAGATGGTATTTGCATTACTATGTACCCATGTTCCCTCTAATTTGTTCCATTCACGTGAGAAATTTTGTTATGTGCACCAAGGTATATGTAGATGTACACCACCAACAGAAATACATGCTACGGTTATGGGCACTCTGCCAATCAGTTGGGTGACTCTCAAGCACTCAGCTTACAGGGAACACTGCTATGCACCCAGCTTTTTAAAGAACACACTAGTACCTGAATCTTAGAAAAATAAAAACCAAAATCTTTTTAATAGTTGGGTTTTTAGGAGAATAAAAGCTTGGCAGTGTGCCCCTAAGGAGCTCTCTTCTGATATTTGTGTCTAGCCTGCCCCCTCAACAAATAAGTGTCAGATCTGAATTTCAAAAACAGCTGAAAAGTTAGAACGGTCCTGTGCTACTATGCTGCATGTGGGGAAGAGGGGGAAAAAGGTGTGGGACTAGACAACACCGCAAACTTTGAGAGAGAAAATGAGAGCATGGGACAAGGGAGGGAGGGGAAAAAGTCAGCTGCCAGCAAGGCAAGACACATTCAGCTAGCCACACGTGTCCTACCTTGCACAGGTCTTGAAGCTGGGGCTGAATCTGTTAAAGAGAGAATCACCAATGCAACAATATGACACAACTGATGGAACAAAGAACTTTGGCTGTTGTCAGCCCTGACAGCCCATCGGGGTGCCTGGAGAGCTGTTTAGAGAGCTTTTTCATTAAAAGCAAACTGAAAAGCAAGATAGGGCATGCTAGATGGGATGTTTTAAAAAATACAGAGGAAAATGAGCATAAATGCTAGGTGGCCCCAAAGCTATAAGACATGATATCAATGCAACCAAGCAATTCCAAAGCCCATCTGTGAAGGAATAAAGCTACAACACACAAAGAAAACACCCATAAGTAGAACAATGCAGGTTTGAGATACTGAGCATCCAAAAAGTCACATGTGTAGCAGAAGCCAAGCTAAAGTGCACCTGGACGGAATGTACTGAAGTCAAAATATCTGCCTTCCAGATATCCAGACATCGTTGCTCAGCCCAATTTAGACATATTTCAGGCTCAAGTGACGCAGGCCTCAGCATTATAAAACACATTACAGTCTCCACGATAAATTTAAATGTCTACCTCTTTGCTAAGACTGCCCATAGAATTTCCAGTTAGTACTATGTTAGCAGTCTTGGCTCTTGTGATCTGGCCTCTCAGGAACAAGATTGAGTCTCACAAAAAAATCACTTTTCTGTGCGCACGCACACATGCAAAATCTTCAGATTCAAGGACAAAAACCAAGTATCCCACTGCATTCCACAAACCTGACTCCCAATTCTGCCATCAGCTTGCTCCCATAAATCATCATCTTCTCTGCAGATTTCTAACAAGTACACCCAAAACTACAGCATCAAACCAGAGAAAGTTCACAACTGTCTGAATTAAGAAATCATGAATTTGATCAGGAGTTTCATTATGACGTGTTTCAATCAGTGGACCACAATCTGTACTGCACTAGCAAGATTCCATATGCAGGAAATGTCTTTTTAGATACTTGTGTGTCCTCCAACAGCATACTATACTGAGCACATCTTAAAACAAGAAAAATCCCCCAAACCAAACAACCAGCATGAAGAATATTCTACCTATATAACATGAGCTGGGAAAGCTGGAATTCTTGAGTTCAGCTCTTTCACCTGGAGAGACATCCTGAGTCAAATACATTCTGACATCTTTTTATAAAAGGACTCCAGGAGACAACTATTAAAAACAGTGAAGTCCAAGTTATAGCAAAATTCCTGCTCATTACCCACAAAGAGAGGTACAGGTTGAACCTCTCTAGTTTGGCATCTTCAGGACCTGACTGGTATTGAACCAGAGAATTTCCTGAACCATGGGAGGTCAATATTGTCTAGCAGCATTACCAATACTTCCACTGGCTTACTGGGCTCTTAGATTTATTGGAGCACGCTCCAATAAATCTGTTAGTCTAAGGTGCCACAGGACTTTTCGTTGATTTTGCAGATTCAGACTAACACAGCTACCCCTCGGATACTTGGGCTCTTAGAAGACATTTAGGGGTAAATTAGAGCTAAACAGCACAGAACTTTGAAAACCAGGACTGGTGGCTGTAAACAAACTTTATGGGACCACGGGAAACTTGGCCATGCCCATGATAAGTGGACATTCAGATAATGAAAGTCATGCTGGACCACAAATGTTGTCGGACCAGAGAGTGCTGGACTGGAGAGGTTCAACCTGTAGTGTCCCTAAGCCAAGCTGGAAAGTGGAGAGGAAAGGCAGGCACCAGGACTCACTCCTACAAAAACAGGCAGCCACAGAAGATGGGGTGAGAAAGCAGTGCTGGTAACCATTCATCAGAATGCTTACCAGGAGGTGTCGTGGGCTTTGCCTTCTTGGCTGGAGCAATCTCATCAGGTTTGGACTCAGAAAAAGAAGCAGTTCTGCTTGGTGCTGGTGTCTGAAAGAGAAACCAGGAGCAAAGTCAGCAAAAAACGACTGCAGAATTGAACATCCTGATGCAACACTTCAGGACTGGCAACTGACTTTGGCAGTGGGTATACTCCAAAGAAAATGGGAGACAAATGTTTCAGATGGCTGTCTCCTGGCGGGAAGCAGGGATATCAGATGTTGTATAACTGAACAGTCGTGTAACCGCATCATATTTTAGCAGTTATGTGACTATTCAGTAGTCCCGGGGGACGGGGACCCCCTTGCCACCATGTGCTGCTGCTTCTCTATCAGAGACAGCAGCGTGGAGTAGCAGTCAGGAGCTGGTCTACCAGGTGAGCCAGTTTAAAAAAAACCTGCTCCCCGCACAGACCCCGATACAGAGGCAGCTGTGCAGGATGGCAGCAGCTCCTGTCTGCTGGGGTCTGAGCTCCCTGTGGAGTCTGATCCACAGCAGCAGCCCATCTGGGGAGGTCCGAGCTTTCTGTGGACAGAGGTTGGTCTGCGGGGAGAGATCAGACCTCCCCCCATGGACAGGGGCTGCTGCCGCAAACCAGCCTCTGTCCACTGCAGATCCAGACTCACCGTGGACAGAGCCTGCTTCGCGGCAGCCTCCCCTGCCATCCCTCCTTTGCTGCTGTAGAGGCAGCAGCACTGGAGGTGCAAGGGGGGGGAAAGAGGGCAGGCAGCACTGTGGAGCTGGTGCGGGGAGCATAACCGGCATTTCTGGATTTGGGACATGGCAGACTTGTGCAGAAGTCAGTTTGGTATTAGGAGGATTCACTGCAAGATATTTTGCCTGCCCCGACTAATTCAGTGTAATATCAGAGCTCTACAGGCTGCGAAAACCCCCGGGAGTCTAAATTAGACTGTTTTCCAAGAGGCAATGCCACACTTTTAAGCAGTTGTTTTTACTGGATTGTCTTAGAGATACGGAGAAAAAATGGGTCAAGGAAGTCACATCAGATATAAATTGGCCCCATTTTACATTTGAGTGGGAGCATTCTCCAAAGCCTAGTGAAGTCACAGGGAGTCAATCTTTCCATTGATTTCAAGTGGGCTTTGGCTCACACCCTACCTTACAGCAGGCAAAAAGGCTCATTATGTATAATGTCACTTTTCACATTCAGAACTGTAATTCTTTTAATGTTGGATTTAAACCAGAATGTAAATTAATCTCAGAACGTGTATCTATTAGAGTAGGCTGTCGTGCTATTATTTACTGATCACTGCAATGTATTCGGCATCCCTGGCAGTGTTCTCTGGGCTGAAAGACAAAAAGCATTGCAGTCCAAGAGACCAAATTATAAGCAATACTTTTCCACTATTAGGAGAGAACTAAGGCCCTGTGTTTAACAGAATGAGATATGGGGAAACTGAACATGAATTAATCATACTTGTTGCTGCCAGCATTTCCCTGGGTAGAGATTTACTTTGGAGAATCGTGTTAGTCAGACCATGCTATGCACGTTACAGGAAGCTGTACAAGCACAGCGTGGATATAACCTAGGAGAGCTGCAGTAAAGGAACAGACAGCCCTGAAATCTTCTTGCATTAAACGTGACCAATCCATGGAGGAAGGTCCCCACAAGAGGTTTCCATTGGACTCTGGGCTACTAAAACCCTGCCGTCATTTTTCTGCTAATTTCTTAAAAAAAGGTTTACAGCAATTCCATCAAACCTGTCAGAACAAGGAAAATCACCGGGGCTGGAAAACTCACAGAGGAGCTGCCACTGGCATTGAGCAGGAAGTTGGCAGTGTGGGCTGCCGTAGGAGGCTGATTAGGGATCGGCCGCTGACCCAGTGCCATGCCTACAATGGCTGTCATGTGGGTCTCCGTCCCAAAGACATGGATCGGGATCCCAGTGGTTTTTCCTGTATACAAACACACACACAAAACAATCAGGCTTGGGGAGAGGCCGAATGTCAAGATTCAAAGAAAAAGCAACAGAAACAAAAGAAAAAACAACAACAAAGTACATGAAGTTTTAGTGGCTGGTTGAGTTTTCTTACCCACTTCACCCATGACACGCAATCCTTCCTGGTAGTTAGGGCCTCCTCGCCGCACAAAGATCCTCACCCCATGCTCTTGCAGAGGGCCTTGGTAATCCTTAATGGCTCTCACAATACCCTAAAACAGAATGTATGGGTGTCTGCTAGTGGAGAGAGGTCTTACCCCCCACCCCCCTTCTCTGGAAACTCAGAACACCTCCTCCTGCTTTATACTGCAGGTCTTTGAAACCACCATCACTGCTGCATTGGATCAGAGTCCATCAGAGACTCTTCATAACTGGCCAGAAGGAGGCACTTTTGAACACCTTCCCATAAGGTTTGTTTCTGTGGAGCCCTGGCTATGCTGGGGCCCAAAAGACTGGGGTCTGAACAGAAGCGACTGGCCAGGGGGAACTGGGAAGCGACTGGCCATCTGACCCCTCCACCTGGGGAAGAGCCAGGACAACCCCCCTCCGCTTAGGCTCTGCCTCTCCCCGTCCTTGCTCCACCCCCCATCCCACCTCTTCCCCCAACTGAGATGACCGAGGGACTAGCAGGGGTCTGCCCCCTTCCCTTCCCACCACTCACTAGTAGTAGCAGGGGAAGCGGAATAAGGTGGCACAGCTGCTTTGCTCCCCTGGCTGCTGCATTGCTCTGCTTCCCAGCAAAGCGGTGGGGCCACCTTGCTCCACCTCCCCTGCCGGTGAGTGCAGGGGGCAAGGGTGTGGTGGAAGGGACTGGATTCATGCTGCAGGCACCAGCCCCTGCCCTGCCCCCATCCATGGCGATTGGGGTACACATGGCCCTTCTTGCCCCCCCATGTGTGTTGCCTTTGGGTTTGAGCTAGAGTCTAATGCGCTATGGTGCAGAGCATTAACTCTGAACCCCTGCCAGCCCAGGGAATGAGAGACTAGGCATCACACCCGGGTCCTCTGTGCAGCAGTGCAAACTTTCCAGAGTGACTTAAGTGCTCATGGAAATAGTTCTGCCTCAGCAATGCAAGAATCACATCATGCAGCTTCCCTCCCTGGCCCAGATAGACAGTGAATGTGGAGTAGAGGGAAATTCACTCAGTCCTAAGTCTCTCTGCTGAGACTGCCCAAAAGGAGACCAGTTGGGAGCATGGCTGTGTAGAGTTGATACCCAACACGATACATTTCCTGGGGTTGCAGAATCATATGCTACCTTGAAGGTGGCTGCCACGTTGGTGAAGTTAGCAATGCTGCCTCCAATTATCAGGATTTTGCCTTTGGGAAAAAGAGGAGAATCACAAACAGCTGTTAGAACCTGGGCTCAACATGCTCTTAATGGGAAACTGCCTAGGAGGTGACAGACAGTTACAGGGCCTCTCAGTTCTGGCTGCTAGCCACAGCTCTGTACAGAAGGGCTAGCCAGAGTCTGGGAGAGGTTTGATAAGTGGGATTTGTGCCTGCAACAGCCGAGCAACAAGTTTTCTGATAAGAGCCGATAGTCCACTCGTCTCATGTACCATTCTAAAGCTACTGGTATTTGTCATCTCTGACTTTTGTGGGGGAAACCCAGAAATGCCAGTCATTCATCCTAACAGGCCACAGTAATATGCTAATGTTTTGATCATCTCACATGATGGAGCTTCTGTTACTTGCTTTGGGAGGCTACGTCAAAGCTCAGTAAGCTATTCAGACATCCAAACATGATCATTGCCAAAACAATGGACAGATCTAAGCGGACACATGCTAGATAGCTAGGCTCCTTCAACTGGTCTGGACAAGTTCCTATAACAGATCTGACTGCAGACTCTAGAGTCCAAATCCCAGCTGCCCTTTCTTACCCTCCGGGTGCTTCTCCCGAGTCATGAGGGAGAGAATGGTCTTAGCGTAGTCGTAGGTCTGCTGCTCACTAGGGGCTCCAGAGTATTCCCCATAGTTTGCCAGTTCATTTACACCGCCCAGGTCACAAATGGTATCACTGCAAGACAGACAAGATATCTCAGAAGTGCTAAATATTCTTCAAAGACTTCACAGGCCGTAATAAACTTAACCAACACTCAGGTGGAAGGAGCCAGGGGAGAAGTGGTGCTCCAAAGGAGTTAGAGTGGCCAGGCTATTTCTTGAAAGCAAAGATGCTTTCCTCATGATGCATACCCAAATATATTTCCCAGAGGAGAGGGGAAGTCCTCTGAGATGTGAGGATGGTAGACAGAACAAAATAAACCCAAGACAGCCATGGAGTCACTGCCTTAAACATAACATTCAGCTGGCTTCTTCGTGGTCAAACCACAGAGAAAATGTACTTCCCAACCAGGCAAAGGTCAGAAGGAGCCTAGCAGGTGCTAGAAGCTCCTTAGCCAAATCTGGGAAGCAAGCTAGCGATTGCTTCAGCCAAGACTGCATTCTCCAAGCTGCAGCTGTGAAGTGAGTTTTAGAAGTAGACCACGGGGAGGAGAGTATCCTTTAAGACGGATTCCTTGCCTGGGAGCACCGTTTATAGCATACTTCACAGACTTACCCACCTCCCAGAATTAAGCTGTATTCAGTACTGTGACAAGGACACAAACATATCGCACCCTAAAAGGGGGTGCCATATGGTAGCTGGTCCTGGATCAAACAGGATCCAAATACAGCTGATTAGAAATTTTTCAACTAAACTTTTGTCATTGGAAAATGTTCATTCCACACAACATTTTGGTTTCAATGAAATGTGTCTGTTTTTGTCAGGAAGGTATCTTGTGTGCAGGGGGATTTTCTGTTAGAGAGACAGAGAGAGAGACAGAGAGATATATGCCCCAGAACAGCCAATAGGATGGGGTTAGGCACTCATTTGTGTGTTGGAGACCCAGCTTTAATGCTCTCATCTCACTCCGGCAGACCGGACGCTTAAGCGTGCGTTTCCCACATCCCAAAAGTATGACCCGACTAGGGGGCTACTGGGTATTCTGCAGTCTCTTGCAAACATTTCTGATGCAACAGAATTCTTGTTTACTAGTCAACCCTGCTCTCAGACACACATGGCTTGGGAGCTGCTGCACTAGGAAAAGACCCTTCTCCAAAAGCTGCATCATCAGGTGTTTTCCACTGGTAGCTCTCTGGGGTTAGAATTCTCTGCAATGTTCCCTTAGTTTTTTCCATCCATGTGCAGAATAAATGTTCTTTGCACTGAAGCATGTGTGGATGTGCACCACCAGTAGAAACAAATGCTGCCGGCTGTGGGTGCTCTGCTAATCAGCTGGGTGGCATTTGAATCTCTCCCAAGTGCACAGCTTACAGGCAACACTGATTCCCTATCCTGTATAGAAACATGTGCTTGGTACCTATAGACCACTGATGCCCCTCCTCCAGCCACCATGGTCCAGATCCTTCCCTTGGGGTTGAGAAGAGTTAATTTCAAGCTGGCTCCACTCTTCGCATCCAGATCAGCAATGTAGGCCTCCTGCAGAGAGAGAAGCACAAATGTTTTGAAAGTCCCCCTTGCCCCTTTTTGGGTGGGTGACTGCACTATTCTTGTGGAGCAAGCGGGGTTAGCGATACTGGCCCTGATTTCCAGAGGTGCTGAGCCCTTGCTGCTCACCTGGACTTCAACTGTAATTGCGGGTGCTCAGACTTTTGCAAAGACAGTCCCACCACATACGTTCTGGTGCCTTTTAATTCTTGTTGGACACCTGGCTACTGCTACTGTGGCAACACCCTTTTTTTGTATTTCTATCTAGACGCCTGGAAATCAGAAGTGAACGAGATGCGTTCAGTTTAATCTTACCCCATCCTCTAAGAGGCAGGGCAAGGCTGTACTCTACCATACAATCTCCTGGGTTTTGTCCAATTCAGTTTTAGAATGTTCTGAGAGATGGTGCTTACACCACTTCCCTAGAGGTCCAACACCACAGGGTAACAGAGCTCACCATTGACCAATGTGAAACCAATTAAAGCTCCTGCTTGTGAAAACGATCAACCCCAACCATCAAACATCTCCACTGTCATTCTGTCACTGGATAGATAGCATGTTCTTCTTGACAAAGCAGGAGTTAAGATCACCCATCAGTAGTAAAGAGTCTTTGGGAATGTCACACAGAACCAGTTTGGGCACTGCGATTTAAATTTCGGTCAGGATCTGCTCTGTCCCTTCAAGATGGGAATTTTACTTTGCTGCCCTTTACATTAGGTATGTAATAGTGTAGTTGATTAACCAATAAGCAAAAGCTTATAGGTTAATGCTGTAGACTACACGCATCCCTCCCCCCATCCCCCGCCCCAGCTCCTTGCCAGTACATTTTTTAGCTGGCTGGCTGGCAGGCAGCCTGGCTCAGTCCTAGCTTGCGATGCGTCTGGAAGCTCAGACACACACTGCCCCCCTGTATAAGGGCTGCTGCCACCCCACACTGCTGCCTCTGTATCAGAGGCAGCAGCACAGGGTTGCAGGTAGCCAATCTGCAAGGGGAGCGGATTTTTAAATGGCTCCCCTCATGGACCAGCTCTCTCCCGGCAACCCACGCTGCTGCCTTAGATAGAGATGCAGCAGCATCGGGTGGCAAGGGGCTCCTTCGGAGCAGGGCCAGAGTGCACTGCCTGCCGGCCCCACCCCCCAGGGACTACAGAATAGTCAAGTAACCGATAAGAATTCTGAGGTTAATCAACTATTCAATTAACCAAGATTTAACATCCTTACTGCCAGTGACCAATTTTGGACACTCCTGGGTTCCATATCCTCCCAGACCTCAACTGCAAGTTTCCCCAAACAATACTTTACGCTGACCTCCAGTATGTGCAAAATCTCTCTGCTGATGTAAAGTAGTGGAAGGTTGGTACCAACACCCTTGGGGTAGGTCTAGTCTACAGAGTTTTGTTGGAAAAACAGCCGTTTTCCCGACAAAACCTGAGTTATGTCCACACTTCAAGCGCGTTCTTTTAACAGTAAATCAAAAGAACAAAGGGGTTTTTGTGCAATTTGTATTCCTCATTCTACGAGGAAGAAGCCTTTTTGCAAAAGAGCTCTTTTGCAAAAAGGCGGATGTGGACAGGGAAAAGAGACTTTTTTTGGAAGAAGAGGGAAGAGGAAAAAGCACAGGTGGTCTGGTGGCCATTTCTGTCCATAGCAATCACTGCTTACATGCGAGATAACATCCACGCAGTCTGGACGCTGTCTTTTGAAAAAGTGCATCACTTCTGTTTTTTCGGAACATCTCTTCCAAAAAAAACTTCTTGCGCAAAAAGCCTCTAGTCTAGACATAGCCTTGATTAGAAACTTTCCAACTAAGCTGCTGCCAGAGATCTAATCATTAAGAGCCATCACTGTGTTCTTTTACCATCACAACAGGCAGGCATGCAGTGTGCCGTAATGGGAGTTCATTTACATTCTCAAAGAACAGAGAGATGCAATAACGTTCAGAGTCACTTGAAGGTGGATGATTAAACCAATCCATTAGAGAACAAATTGAGTTAAGTGTTGGCACCCAGCAAGCTACGCGGCAGGGAAATATCTAAATGGATTTCTTGGCCACACGTCAAAAAAACTGTTCCTAATTTTAGCACCATTCTGGTTATTAAAACGAATGGTCTGAACAACAGGCAAGTACTCCAGACGTGCCAGGCCAAGCATCTGAAAGAAGTTTTTGCATGACTAGGGAGAGTGCAACATACCCAGCGATTTCTGATGCTGCTGGAAGCTTTTCTATATGGGTGGGATTTGTAGAAGCACCTAAGTAACTTCGGAACATGAATTCCGTTAGCCTCCAATGAAATTTGCATTCCTAATGTACTTTAAAAATCCTATCTGATGTATATATGTTTTTGTTCTTGACTTTACAGGCCAGCAACAGGTTTCAGATGTAACAATTTTATTTCAAAGTCTCTTAAAAGGAAAATTCTCTTCTTGGATTAACGCATTAGTCTTCAGCCCAGACAGAGATTTTACGAGTTATAAGTCCTAAGTGTGTGTCGGGGCGGGTTATAAACAGAAATGCTTAATGACCATCAACCCTAAAAGCACCATCAGCATCATATGGCATAGCAAAGAGCTATGGTTAACTAACATGGCCGGGGCTGCCCTTCCAATAAAGAGAACATTTGCACAGTATTAAACCAGAAGCCACCACACACAGTAGTGTACCTGCCATTTAATTCAATGTGGTTAAATTTGATCCTCCAGTGAATAAGGTAAAAATTCTAAATGAGAGAGAAGAAGAGGAGCCCAAGGAAGATCCATGTAATGATAAAAAACAGCAACAGCTCATAGTACCATTGCTGGCATTATGTGAGTAACAATGTAAGTACTACCATGAGCAGGGCTCGACAAATCACTGTTTCTACTTGCTGATGGCGAGTAGATTTCAGCCGGTTGCCCCGTTCACCGGCGATGCACGCATGCACAGTGCCGGTCTGGCGCATGCACAGTGCAGGGCTGGCAAGTAGATCTCGCCGCGATTTGTCGAGCCCTGACCAGGAGTATGGGCCAGGTCTAATACCCAGTCAGCTTTGTCAGCAACATGAACCATGGTGATGGGACTGCATAGAGAAAAAGCCCCATCTCCATCATGTACACACTGACCTACGTCTATGGAGAAGAGTTTCTTGTTAACTGAGAATTATGGAATGGTGGATTCTTTACTTGCCTCTGGATAAGCCTCCCTGCCAAAGGGTGGGGGGAAGTCCACATCCCCCCATTTCACTTTGCAGACGTAGTCGGCCGTAGCGTCAATCTTCGCAGCCAAATCCAGAACATAGACGCCATCTTTAGTCACGACTGTATTAGAGATACACCAGCGTTAGTCTTTTGCTTGTACATCCTAACAACTGGATATTTTGTGATGCTTTCTAGAGTAGGAATAGTGGCTTGTTTTTTCTTTATATTTGCTGACTTTTGGTGCAGGTCATGTCTATACAGAGAGCCATCCTACGGCCTATACCTTCTATGTCCCACTATTTGGCAGGGGGGGGGTGTCTAATTTCAGTATCTATGGCACAATGGATACCACAAGAATTGTGGTTGTGTTTGATGCACTCTGGTGGGTGCAAGTTACCCATTAGTTGCACACACTGGTACGCCAAAATCTACCAGAGAGAATTTTAAAAACCTGTGCGAAAATGGCAGCCTGCTTGCATGGAATTGACCAGGCAGGGATCTTTCCATTGCTTTCCTTAAGCCATTCACAATATTTATTCTACGGCCAAACCAAGCCAATTACATCACTAGACACATCTGAAAATGATCAGGTTTCTTCCCGTGTAGGACTCCGAATTTCCCTAAGATTCACTCAACAAAACTTTCTATGTGCCTCAGCCAATTATACTGCGAGAAACTAACACATGCAGTATCCAGTCTGTATTTTTAAAAGGTACATAATTATCTACTCTTAGAAAACATGTGAACATTTTTCTATCACTTTTACTTAGATAGTAACAAAATATCACTGTTAAAAAACAAACAAATCATGCAGTGATTCTTTTACCCTCTCCCCAAGCCAGAGTTACCTAGTGGATTTATCTCCAGGTATGTGAAATACAAATCTTCATAAAGGTTGAAAAGGCCGGATATGAAGCTAGCCAGGACACTGCACAAAAATAGACAAATTCATTAGAGCAGGTAGGCACATAACTGACATACCAGAGCCCGTCTTAATTCCTGTAGAATCTTCGTCAGTGGAAAAGCTACCTCACATCAGTTTCTTTCACTCTCATTCATTTCCACGAGAAGCTATCTGGAGGATGACTCAGAGGCCAGGACATGGATGACTCAATTTAATTAAAGCCCCAATTTAAAAAAATGCAGAGAAAACGTTATTGTCTCAAGACTGTCTTCATCTGATGTTTCCATCTAGCCTCATCTCATTAAGAAGTCGAGTCTCTTTTTGTCAGATGTGCAGCTTTAGTCAGAACTAATCTTTAAGACCCATTAGCTTACAGGTCCTGGAACTAGGGATGGTCAGGGGGAGGGGAAAGGGTGCTGCAGCATCCCCTAGCTTGCAGTGGTTTCCATTATGTACAGGGTTTACAGTTTGGTATAGTGGCACTCAGCACCCCAACTATAAATATTTTTGCAGCCCCTCTGCATTAGCTAGAAAAAGGAAAGATTAGTGTAAACAATAGTGGATCTAAGAGCCTCACGAGGGGCATCTCAAAAGGCCATCAGCAATTATTTTATTGGCAAACAATGAACAACAAGATTAGCTACCTGCAACTTCTTTAACTAGATGTGGAATAGTTTTGAACTGTGCAGATCAATCTGAAATAAGCTTTTAAATATCAAGTCAGGTGACAAAATCTCAAGAAGCTTACTAAGGACAAGGAATCGCAGTTTCATAGTCAGACAGCAACTACAAGTTGAACCTCTCTTGTCTGGAACACTCCGGTCCAGCAACATCCAGAGCACAGATGTTGCTGGACCAGAGAACCTCTGGACCAGAGAGCCCTAGGAACCCAGTGGCCAGGGCAGCTCCCCTGGGAGCAGCAGCACCTCACTGTCCCAGCAGTCCCGGGCCTGTAGGCGCAGTGATGGCCCTGGCAGTCCCAGGGCAACGGACCCTGGAGTGGTGGAACCCTGGTCCCTGTAGCCCCAAGGCAGCAGAGCCCTGTGACTGAGGGCAGGCATGACCTTTCTGATGGACCCTGGGATTGCCCAGAGTCCATCAGCCGAGGGACGGACTTTACCAGCCTTGGTCTGGCAAACTCCCTCATTCAGGACTGGTCAGGTCCCAAGAGCACTGGACCTGGGAGGTCCAACCTGCACTGGGTTCAAGAAGTTTTACAAGCCCTGCGAGATACAGCAATCCAACTCCAGGAATTGTCCTGCACTTGCTTAAAGAATGATGGGGGAAAGTGCTCTCCTTGGGCTGCAGGCTGGTGGTAAAATTATGCCTTTTGCAGCTCAAACAGGAAACAGACAATCCCAAGGAATTTAGATTGTTTGGGATGCGGTGCACATGGGGGTCAACCCCACTGAAATGTGAGCGCTTATGGGAAGGAAAATTGGCACACAGAACAGTGGCACTGGGGCATATCAGACATAGAATTATATCCCCGCTTACTCTTTCTTCTCCTCCAGCACGTGCACCAAGAGGTGTTTTTTCACATCAGATGCAGTGAGCTTTTCGTCCACCCTCACCAACAGCTTCTGAGCTTTGGCATCAACATCTCCCACATCCATGCCCCCTTGATGGTGGAAGAGCACATAATCCCCTTCACGGGCCGCATAGATGCACATGTAGAACTCTTCTTCCTGTGGCACAGATCAGGGGATGGACATTCACCAGTAAGTCTCTCCCAGCAATGGCACCGCTTAACTTGGGTACCCCTGGAATTTTAGCTAACTCACTGAAAAACCCAACCCAGGAATAATTGGTGCCCCGCAGAGATGCCCTTCACACGGCCCAGGGAAATCTACAGACTGTTGCATGGCTGCTCTTGGAGGGGCAATCTGTAGAAAGATCAGGTCCCAGCAGGTCACATGCCCAGTTCAATCCCGGGACCTGGTCATTTGCAATCTGCTCCCATTTTAAACATCTGAAGTACAGGCTTCCGATGCCTGTTAAAGCACCAGCGTAACCCTCAGCTGGGCACAGAGAGGGAGCCTCCATTTCAGATGCTGAAAGTACAGACTAAGGCAGGGAAGATTACGCGGTAGCTACGTCCCCTTCAATCCCACATAAGCGGTCTCACTTCAGCACTCTTTCTTCCACCTGCTTGACAGGCACCAGACTGGAGGAATAATTTATTGCTTGTTCCCACGTGACCTTTATTGTGGCAGGATTTCCTCCTGGCGGGGAAGAAAAGCAGCCAGTGCCGCTGTAAATCACTGTCTCCGTGCTAAGATTCTAAAGCTCTCTATTACTCACAGTTCTCAGGGACAATGTGCGCCAGTGTTGCCACCTTTATGACACACACAAGTGCCTGCCTTCCCCACTCCTAAGAGCCAGTCAGTCAGTCTGGGCCAAACAGGATTATTCTGGAGCACTCCTGTGTTTTAGTTGCAATACTAACCTGCTTGTGAGGGACGAAGGGCTCGATCAGGAAGTTCTTTAGGATGCCAGTGGCTTTAGCGATCTGTCGACAGCAGAGAAAGAGACACCATTAAAACTTCACACAGTATCCACTAGGGATGTAACAGTGTAGTCAATTAACCAATAAGCAAAAGCTTATTGGTTAATGCAATCAACTACACGCATCCCCCCACTACCCCCGCCAGTAAATTATTTAGCAGCCTGGCTCAGTCCCAGCTTGCACTGGGTCTGGAAGCTACCCCCGCTGCAGCTCTGCATTTAAAGCGCATTAGGAATCAGGTGGGCAGGCAGCCTGGCTCAGTTGCAGCTCGCATCGGGTCTGGGAACTCATGCCCCCAGACAGGGGCTGCTGCCTCTCTGTATCGGAGGCAGCAGCACAGGGCTACAGGCAGCTGGTCTACAAGGGGAGCTGGTTTTAAAACTGGCAGGGGGCTCCCTGGGATTGAGGCGGAGCACACTGGCAGCTGGCCCTGGACCCAGGGACTATAGAATAGTTGAGGAACCAATAAGAATTCATGAGGTTAATCAACTGTTCAATTAATGGATATTTAACATCCCAAGTATCCAGGGATCCTCTGACATGGCAGAAACACGCTCCGGGATGTCTTTAATGCTGCGCTGACTCAAAACAATACCCAGCCATCTCCGTTGGTTGAAATGTGTCCTCCTGAAACCAAGATCTCCACCCTTCTGAAAGCAGAGAGTATTATTGCTGCTTGTGAAGGCCACTGAGCTAGTCTGTGGCACTTCAACACTCACATCAAGCTTCAGGGAGCTCTCTCAGAACTCAGTGGCTCCCACTTCTCCCTGGTCTATGTTCTCCGGAAAGCTGGCAATCCAGGACACCATACTGACATCACCTAGGAGGCCTGCCTTCTCTTTTTCCAATGGTGGCTGCCCGTGTCTCACTCAAACTGCAGTGCAGTAGCTGTTTGCCGCTTCACCCCCCAGGCGTGGAATATTTCCAAACGGCACCACTCAATACAGTACGGGTTGAACCTCTCTAGTCCAGCACCCTGCCCGGTGCTGAACCAGACAATCTACTAAACCCCGGGAGGTCAGTAAGATCTAGCAGCATGACCAACACTCCCACTGCTTACTGGGCTCTTAGAAGACATTTACGGGTAAATTAGAACTAAATCACAGTTTAGAATTAAAGCACAGAACACAGAGCCAGGGCTGGTGGCTGTAAATAAACTTTATGAGACTGAGGGAAACTTGGACACACCATGGCTGTGTCTAGACTGGCAAGTTTTTCCGGAAAGTCAGCAGCTTTTCCGGAAAAGCTTGCCAGCTGTCTACACTGGCCGCTTGAATTTCCGGAAAAGTACTGACGATCTCATGTAAGATCGTCAGTGCTTTTCCGGAAATACTATGCTACTCCCGTTCGGGCAAAAGTCTTTTTCCGAAAGACTTTTGTGCAAAAGGGCCAGTGTAAACAGCACAGTACTGTTTTCCGCAAAAAAGCCCCGATCGCAAAAATGGCGATCGGGGCTTTTTTGCGGAAAAGCGCGTCTAGATTGGCCACGGACGCTTTTCCGCAAAAAGTGCTTTTGCGGAAAAGCATCCTGCCAATCTAGACGCGGTTTTCCGAAAATGCTTTTAACGGAAAACTTTTCCGTTTACAGTGGCATGATTTTCCGAAAATGCTTTTAACGGAAAAATTTTCCGTTAAAAGCATTTTCGGAAAATCATGCCACTGTAGACGTAGCCCATGAGAAGTGAACATCCAGCTTTCTAAAAGCATGCTGAACAACAGATGTTGCTGGACCAGAGAGGTTCACAACCTGTACTATGTGCTACACTAGATGCATGTACTGGGCCTCCCTTAATCTTGCAGTAACTAACACACATTCCATAGAGTTACCACCAGGGTGTGGCGGAAGGACCCACATTTTCTCATTGGACATAGTTAATGGCTGATTTTCTAAAGGGCTGTCATTGGATGAACAGCCAGGTTTTGTTGCCTCAGACTGATGTGAGCTGTCAGCCCCAGGCAAGGGCACACCAAGGCACCGGAACTGCCTTGGCTTCAGATGAACAGCAAAAACCACCAGAGGCTGCGATCCATTTGCCCAGCCGCAGGCACCAGCTGAGAGGCTGGGCTCAGACAGGGCAGGCTGCAGTCAACACCCATGAGATATCCCCACATCAGCCCAGAAAAGCAGGCTTGGGAGGAACCATGCCTCAAATCCAGGCCGGGACAAGCAGACTTGACCCCGAGGCTCACGCTGGAGGTTATAAATACTAGTGATCATGGAAGGGAGTGGGAGATCTAGCAGGCACACCTGGTTCACAGTTCACACACATGGAAGTATCATTTCAAGTGCCATCTCTGCTCATCACGTAAAATGAATTTGGTGGGTTCTTTAATAGCAGACAGTGGTGCAAATCCCCAAACCAGGTGCAAAGTGAAGTGATCAGCTCCTGCTCCCGAGACCGGGAGGTCAGCAGGCTGCAGGACAGATGGGAGGATCACTGGCAGAGCGATGTAAGACAGCTTGCAAAACCCTGGGTTAAAACTGGCCTAATCTGCCTCAGTCTACCAGTGCTATCATCCCCCACTTTCTCAAGTCCTCCACATTACTTTGTGCATCAGAGCGGGAGCAATGTATATGAAGAGAGAATAATTAATCAGGTTTCTGAAAGGCCTGTTTTATGGTAACAAAATGTTTGGTCTGATTTAATCCCTTTTTAAAAGGATTTTTACTTTGAATTATATATTTATTTATTTTGCACCTTGAAAGGCTCAACACATTTAAGAAAACGGGAGTGAGAGAGAAATACTGGGTCATGAGGCCACACAGAGCCCACTCATTCAGACATGGCTACTGCATTCGCTTCAGCAGTTATGTCAACACCTCGTTTCCCCAGGGGCAGCCCCACAGGACATGCCTGCCCCATTTCACAATATCTTTTAGGACAGGTTTTGCTGTCCCCAAAGTGCATCTCAGTGAGAGCACCAGCTGCCTATCAGTCATAATAATTACAAGGCCTTGGCAATCTCCAGGCAGCACAACTCCATCAACTGCTAAGATGTGGAGGCTGAGATAGCTGGTGTCTTTATCATTATCAGAGTGTTCCCAGGAGAATGAAAGTTACAAGACAAGCATCCCAGTTAAAACGAGGACTGGAATAAAACTCCATTGTCAGCCAAAACACAGTGATTAATGCACTGTCTGGCAACAACGAAAGGATGAGTTGATGGCTTTGCTTTTAGACCAGTCTTGTTATAGCTACTTTGGGCACCAGTAAGATGAAACTTTCCCCAACAGGAGGCAGTGCTGGCTCTTGAAGATACTAGTTGTAGCTGCTATGTGGGGACAGAATTCGAATGACTCAAGGATCCAGTAGGAATTCACCACACTCTTCTACTGACATAGACATAAATAACGGGTAGTGAATCGACTGAACTGTACCATCAGTAGGCTACCAAATGGTGCTCAATGGTCAACAGTAGATGCATACAGGTCAGATTCTCTTCTCACTTGGTTTTACATCAACATCACTTCAATGAATATTCTCTGTCTTTCCTTGGAACATGCAATTGGCACATACACACTTAAAGCCCACTAAAGCAGTTTATAGCATGAAAGGATCAGAGCAAGACAAGTGACTTTTCACCACTTCACTGGTGCACCTACCATTAGAACCTGGGCCAAAATGCTCGGGACTTACCGTCGTTTCTTGTCCCAGACGTGGTTTGAGCCAAGCCTTCACCTGATTCAGGTCAAGATTAACGCCAACTAATCCAAGCTTCCCACGACGTTTTATTAGCTGATCCGGCTTCACCACCAAGCGCTAAACCATCAGGCACAAGGGGTGGAAGGATAAAGCAGAATCAGAAACTCTGGGTGAATCAGACATTCTCCGCAGATAATTAAACCGAGTTTGAAATTAAGTAAATTCTCTGTAGCAAGTGTCCTGGGAGAAGAATGTGTTTAACCTACTGGCTGGCACCCAACACAGAATTGGTTATTAGGCAAATGCTGGGGCTAAAATTCAGCTGCAGTACAGGGAAGTGCAGAATCTGGTGGAGGTGGGCACAAGGGACAGAGTCAGATGAAGCCTCCAGGTTTGCAGTGAAAACTGATGTGGATTTTGGCTCATATTTGCACAACTATGTTATGAGCCAAATTAACATGATCCCAAAAATACTCCAAAGAGTTTGCGGTCAGACACTTAACGGGACTAAATTCCAAATGGGTGGTAACATTCTAAAAGATTTCCCTTGTTTCTTTTAGAACCAGGACTCATCCTAGCTCCCTGTCTTGAACTGATATAGTTTGTTGCTTTGTGCGGTTAAAAGCTGTCTTTTATTCATTGCAGAGTTGTTATATGTCAGTAGTGGGTGTAGGGATATAATTTGTTGAGTGCTTTTGGATCCTTGAATGAAACTTGAGCGTGCCGCTGTGATTATAATGAGATTATCAAAAGAAGATATGTTTAGCTGTTCTCCTTCCCAGAGAATCCACACTGAACAGCGTTCACCGTGTGGTTTTGCAAACTGCTTCTTCGGCAAAATGCACCATTAACTAAAGCTTCCCTGGTGAGCAGAGGCTTATAAAGGAGAAATTGCTACTAAAGTAGAAATACGGCATGCCAGAGAAGCAAGCAAATGCAATCTGACTTCTCACCAATATGACTCTTTTCTTCACTGTCACCACAAACTCTGCATATGAGATTTGCTTATGCCAGGGATAAGGCGGGTATCACATTTCAGTTGAATTGAGAACAATAGCTCAATGTCAGACCCCTGCTGTGCCTCCCAGTACAGAACATAGCTTCAGTGATCTATGGTACACAGCAGTGGTTCTCAACCAGGGTGACATGTATCCCAGAGATCTTCTGGGGGTACAATAACTCATCTAGATATTTGCCTAGTTTTATCACAGGCTACATAAAAAGCCCTACCAAAGTCTGTACAAACAAAATTCATACAATCACTTGTACATTCTGCTCCATATAGTACACACTGAAATAAAAGTAAAATATTTGTATTCCAATTGATTTTATAATTATATGGCATAAATGGAAAGTACGCAATTTTTCAGTAAAAAAGCACTATGATATTTTGAATTTTAGGTCTGATTTTGTAAACAAGCAGCTTTTAAGTGAGGTGTAACTTGAGGGCACACAAGACAAATCAGTGATCTGAAAAGGATACAGTAATCTGGAAAGGTTGAGAGCCACTGGTACAGAGCAATGACAAAGCACTGCAGCTTGTAACAGAGATAGCAGTGTCCCTTTGCAGGGCAAAGACCGCAAATCCACAGACATTTCTGAAATTCAACAAACAACCCCAACGAAAGGATAGATGCTGCCCATAGTTGCTTTAGGATTCCTGAAAATCCCTCAGAGATGCTGCTGCTATTTTCCAGCAGCTGACTCACACAGTTAAGCAGTGAGTATTTAATTAGTTATTGTACAGGTGCTATCAATCAACAAGAAAATGAATATGGAACATGTTCTGCAAACCAGTAGCTGAAAGTAATTAATATCTGGAAAGGAGCCATGTGAGCCAAACAGAGAAAGGAACTTGATGAGGTGCTCACTACTCCATGCCTGGCTGGGAGCAAGGGGGCTGGCCGGGGTAGTGGGGGAAGAATCGGCCAGCAGAGAGCGGGACTGACCCAGGCACATGCAGATCCCACAGCACTGTCTGTCCCGTGCACGGTCCCGGCGAAACACGGGGAGTCCGGCTATGGCTCCATAACGTGCTTGAACAGCGCTCAGGAGCACAGACCGGGCTTCTCTTCCTCCCCAAGGCATCACTCCTACGTCAGACGCAACCAGAGGCTCCCAGCGCTGATTGCGCCCCGCCTCCCAGTCACTCCCCCCGCCCTCGCCAGGCTTCCGTCGGGTGCCCAGCTGAAAAACCAGAAAATACCGGACATTACACATGTCCGGTATTTTCTGAATTCTTTTTAAACTGGACAGAGGGCCCCAAAACCGTACTGTCCAGTTGAATACCGAACACCTGGCAACCCTAGCAATAGAGGCAGCTGCAGCAGGAGGGGACAGGTGCACAAGAGAGACGGTGCTGGGGGGGGGGGAGGGGAAAATCAGCTTTTAAGTCGGCTCCCGTTTCCCTCCCCACTGCTGCCTCTGATACTAGTCGATTACTCACTTACATCCCTAGAGCGTAGGAGCTAGGTGACTACTCACCTTCAAGTTTTTTGCTAGTGTGGGCCCATCTCGTCAAGATTATAGGTCTGCTGACTTTTTTGTTTGTTTAGTAGCAGTCATTCAAGCCCTCAAACCAACACCAGGGTCAGGCTCTTCTGACACCCAGCATCACTGAAGTCACATTTATTAGTTCTCGGTGCTCCACTGCCCTGTTGGGAGCCTTCCCCCCCTTATTTCCTGGCATGGATCTTATCAAGAACGACGCTTCGCAACAGCACAGTCAAAGTGCAGAGTTTTACAATGCAGGCTGCCACTGCATCACCTCTAGAGAACCTGCGTGCAATGCTCTGCCTTACTGCCATCTTGGCAGCAGTCATACTAGAGAACAATTTAGATGCAAGAGCAAGGGATTAGCAGTCCACAGACAGGAGCTCTAGACCCAGCTGTCAGACTTACTGAGTGACCTTGAAGACAGATCTTCTAACCTCCCACTCCAGCTGCCCACCTCACTGGGAGAGCGATGTACAGGCTAGTGTTTGCAAAATACTCAGAGATCCTCCAGCGAGCGGCACTGCAGAAGGACAAGTCATTGTGCTCACCTCAGTCAGGAGCCAGGGGTGATCCTGGATCAGCCGATCCCAGTCTGTGTCTGATGTCACTCTGGCATACTTGAAGCGGTTCTGAATAGCTGAGGCTGTGCAGATGTATTTGTACAGGAACTCCTTCCCTGTCTGCTCGGAGATAGCTTTAGCGGACATGGCTAGCTAGTACCTATGGGGGGAGAAGAAAAAAAAGACACAACGTGGGTGATGTAATATCTTATTTCCTCTAGACCAGAGGAAGAGCTCTGTGAAGTACGAAAGCCTGTCTCTTCCACCAACAGCAGCTAGTTTAATAAGACACTAGCTCACCCACCTGGCCTCTCTCATCAGAGGATCAACACAGCTAGAGACGGAGACACTTAGATTTGCACAGGCATTTCATCCCTCAGGTTCAATGAGGCCAGGTGAAGCAGAGCTACTTCTCAACCCGAGCGCTATCCAGAGCGCCAAGCTCCGGCCTGCCATTCCAAAAAAACCCTACACAGTTGTGTTAATCAAGTCGCCATTGATCAAAACTTCACCCCATCCAACAACTCCTAACACCCTTTCCATTTTCCACCCCCTCCCAGAGAAAGAGGCCTTACAGCAAGACTGAAGAGCCACCAAACTCTGCACTGAAAGAACTTTCACCGCAGATGAGGTGTCAGGTCCGTGCCTCATCACTCCTACAGGCAGTGCAACCTGCCCACAACTACAGGTCCTTGCAGAACACGGATCCTGCCACCGCACCGCCTGCAAGGGGATTCAGCCCAGCAGCAGCAGCACTGCCTGTAGCTCCCTAGGGAACCGGCTGCAGCAGGAGCTGATGATGCGAACGATGGCTGGTGAAAAAAGGAATTTCTGCCTTCCCCAAGTCGGACAATCTCTTCAAATGGATTGGGACCATCAATGGCACTGCCGGGGCGCTGTATGAGGACCTGAAATACAAGCTTTCCCTGGAGTTTCCCAATGGGTATCCCTACAATGCCCCCACTGTCAAATGCCTCACCCCCTGCTACCATTCCAACATGGACATGCAGGTACACGCAGGTACATCTGCCTGGACAGCCTCCAGGACAAGCGGGCTGTATTCTACAATGTCTGGACAATCCTGTCGTCCATTCAGAGCCTGTTGGGAGAGCCGAACTTTGAAAGCCCCCCCGAACACAGGTGACCGAACTCTGGAAGAACCCAGCCATCTTCAAGAAATACTTGCAGGAAACATACGTGAAGGAGGTAAAGACTTGATGCCTGCCTGAGCTGCAGCTGTGTGTCTGTGTCCATCTGTCTGCTCTCTCTCGAACTGTCCTTTGACTGCTCTGTACAGGACTCGGTTTTAAATTAATTCTGGAGGTGGAACCCAGAGTTACTGTATAGACAAACTCTTGTTTTTAAAAAAAAAAAAAAAAAAAAAAAAAAAAACCCACAGGTACCCAGGGTGTTTCATCACAGGATCCATCTCCAACATTCTTGCCACTTTTCTCCCCCCAGGCTGTTTCCGAATGGCAGGAAGGCAGTATGAAAGAAATGCCTCCTTCACCCCACTACTTTTTTTCCAATGCATGGTAGGTTTCCATCATTCCCTCCTGATAGGACCTCTACCAAAGTTATGATTCTTAATGTTTTAGGAATTACTAATCAAATGCTTGTATCCGAACAGGGCAAAACCCTGCATTGTGTTTTTCCCCTGAAACCCCTTGTTTACACCACCTCACTTTATTTTTCTAGTGCATGTGGCCTGAGAGCAGCCCAGCAGCATGTAGGCTAGTTGCTAAATAGCATCTAGTTTCCTACATGGAAGGAAACTAGATGTTATTAGAATTCTGGAAGGGGATTAAGGGAGGTGCTGGAAATTCTTAGATTCCTTTCCCCTGCCAAGGGATGGCCAGCAGGGAATTTGCTCCTTTAAAGACCCCAACATGAAGAACTTTATTCTTGGATTTGCAACATCAAAGTACCAAAAAGCGTTAGTTATAAATGGCACAGAAATGTTTACTGCTGCTACAAGTAAATCCTTATAATACAAATTCTCATTCTACTAAACCCACTTCCTTGTGACGGACACCAGATCAAAAGCTTGTGACCCGCAGAGGTTAACAAATGGCTCCATTTTTTCTATTTTTTCCTAAGTGGTTAGCCCATTGGGGAACTGGCGTAACCAACAATTCATGGATTTCTGGTCATAACAACAGTGCCCTTTCAGCTATTTGCCTTAGCAGGACTTTCCTTTGCACAGTCAGGGATGGCCGTAAGTGATAGGGTTTACACAAGCAAAGCTCTTTCATTTACCATTTATTTTGTGGGGGAAAAAGGAGACATACGTGTTTCTCTTCTAATTATTGTGAACCAAGAACCACCCTAAAAAAAAGGTCAGCAGTGAGGAGTAGAAGAGCACAAAAATAAAACCGCAAACAAACCCTCAGCCACCAGTCCGGCCACAGAAGCATACAAATAAGGCTTGTCAAAGACACAAGTGGCAATCCCATCGCAGGACAGGGCTAAATAGCACACAGCAGTCCATAAAGGGAAGCAGTTTAAACAAATGCAGAGAATAGGTTCTGCTGTTGCTGTTTTTTGTGATAGCCTCCTGATTAACAACAGCCTGTACCGAGGTGGGCAGTTTCTCATCTGTGACAGAGGCCTATGCTAGGCCCATGACTGGTAATAATTATGGATTATAAATAATGACCTTCCCCTCCTCAGGGGTAGTGTTTTACATTAAAGGAAGGAATTCGCTCTCTGTGGAGAAACGGATGAGAGTCCCACAGCATTCTCCAAACAAATCTGGACTCTAACATGCTAACCCAGGAGAACCACGCAGACATTCAAAGTGCTCATGGACGTGCGTAGCTGTACTGCTGCATTGGCTGAATGCAAAAGTGCAGCCCAAGACTTAAGACCAGACTACTTTCTGGCTAGGCTACAGCACACACAATGGAATCTGTCCTACCAGGGTTACCCCTGAATCAATGTACAATACATTTGCTGACTGATGAATCAGATAGATTAAAGTTAGCTCTGTTTGCTTAGTGGGAGACTTTCCTAAACAGTACCATTGTTGTTTAGGGTGGAATTGTGGTGGTCCCTCAGTGCTATGCATATTTGGCAGTTACTAGAGTGCACACTCAGCCGTGGTCTCTATACAGTCATCCTGCAATAGCTGGAGCAGCAAGCTAGAGTTTCAATCAGATGTCCCTAGTTATGGCTGATTTAGCAACAGCCTGTAGAGGGAGAGGAAATACAGCTGCAATCAGGTGACAGCAGGATACAAAACAACAAACAAAAAACCCACAGTAACATTATCTTAATACTACTAAGAGCAGGTGGGGGCAGGTAATAGGTAAGTGGATATGCTTATGCCAATGGAGTAGCTTGAAACTAACATTTCAGGATGTGGAAGGCCTGCTTCATTGCTCCAGTGGGTTGTCTCCAGATGTGGCTACAAACTGAGTTGTGTCAATACCTATGTAATGCTAGAGCTACTCAGCCACACAGCTGGGAGAGCTGCAGCACCAGGTTCCTTTAATGCAGCAGTTTCCAAGCTTTTTTTCCATTTGTGAACCTTGATGAAGTACAACCCCTTTGGAAATCTTAGTCAGGGGGAACCTGGAGGTCTGCAGATCACAGGTTGAAAACCACTGCTTTGAAGGAACAAGAGGTTTGATTGAACAGTGGTGAAACAACAGAAGCACAATATAAGGCCATTTTGAGGAGAAGGAATATCCACAGAGTATCAGTAGGATGTCTGGATACACTGAAAAGAAGATGGCAAAGTACTTCTATCAGAGCTTTTCAAGTGTGGGGATTACGGCTAGAAAGATGACCACCATCCTCTTTGCTCCCTACAGAGTCCAATCCACTGAGTCAACTGTCGAGAAGTTTTCTGCCCTTCTTAGCCCTACAGATGCCACAGAGCTTTGAGAGAGCAAGCTGGATTCTGTTTTGCACCGAACTGAGCGCCAGAGCTGATTTGATTGCAGAACCTTGATTAGCAAGGAAGCTAAAAGAAGCAGAAAGAACAGTTGGGCCATTGGGAACCAGCTGGACTTGGCAGCACCAACAGTTAGAAGGATTCTATGATGATTTGCAAGCTGAGTTAATTTGAACTGTCATTAGCAAAAAAGAGATGGAATCTCATCAGGTCATCTTTACACAGTCACTTTCCTGAGTACAAAGTCACGGTGACAGATTGTTTTGGACAGGTAGAGCCAGAAAAGCAAGTGAATTCCTTCCCAGAATGATTTACTACTGCCTGGTTGAACTTGCTTTTAAGTGATGCTCTTTCCGGGAACTTGGGGGAGCTCCCAAGACACATGTATCTTTTATCGTGTCTGATAAAAAGCTACAATGCCCTTGGCCCCTATATCCCTAAAGAAATCCATCAGCTGCCTGCTTTAAAGTATGCCAAAGGACAGCCTCAAAGAAAACCCGTGTTGCGCTTCATTGCATTAAGATACTAAGTATGACAAAGCCATTTCTTATGTATTTTAGAGAGCTAATTAAAGATCTTGCATTTGGGGTTCTTTCTAAAGCTCTGGAATAACAGTTCAGATCTGCAAAGCACTACAGGACACAAAAATTAAACAACGAAAGGCCCTACCAACACCAACACACACACCCACCCAATCATACAGATGACTAGGGGTCAGTACTCCTAGGTTCCATTCCTACCTCTGGGAGGGCAGTATTATCTAGTGGTTAGAACAAGGGACTAGAAATCAAGGTCCCTGGCTCCTATTCTGGCATTGCTTCTGTGTGACTTCGGGACTCTTCATGATCAGAGGCTTCCTGTGTCTGTTCTTATCCTCCTGCTTCCCTAATGAAATATGTAAAACCAGAGAAAAAACTACCTAATCCACAGAGCAGTTGCTAGACCTGGGGTATGCAAAATGCTTTGATCCTCTGATAAAAAGACGAGAATGCTGCTGTTATAGATTATGACACAAAGTCCCTCATCAAAGACTTAACACATTTTTTATTCCCGATTCATTCGGCTGTTCCTGCTGCTTGTTCCTCACCTGACCTCGTCCTCCAGACTTTATGACGTCATAGCTGCTAAGGCAAGAATGGTGAGGCCAAAGAATTATGACAGTGGAAGCAGCTAAAATATTAAAAGCAGCAAAGATCCTGCCTTCATTCAAGTGTGTCTCCAGTAATAAAACTGGCATGTGTCAGAGAGAGAGGTAGGACTCCATCATAGTTTAGCTCTTCAGCAGCACAGAGTCCACTGTTCCCAGGACCGTGGGATAGTGAGAAAAATGAAAATGTGCTACTATCTGCAGAACTGTTCTGCACAATGGTCAGCAGAAAAAATTTCCACAAGGCATCAGCAGATGCCTGTTCTGTGCACGGAGTACAGGTCTCCATCTGTCAGCAAGACAATCAGAGCAGACCTGGTTAATTGCTTGTGCCTGTTCTTTAGCAAACAGAGTAAAAGCACAGACTGTTAAGTGAGGTGCATGTAATATTTGCAGCAACAAGACCTTGCAGTTTTCCAATAATTAAGTCAGTCAGACCTCAAAGCCTCACAGGCTCATTTTAAGCACCGAAAGCCTCACTACTATATGGAATTGTAGGTGCTCAGCACCTCTGGGGAAAAAAGAACAAATATAAAGTCTCTGGAACACCCATAAGCCCCACCGTCACTCCTTCCGCCTGCCCATTTGCTTGTTGACAACACATTGTTGTAGCTTTCCTGATCAAATCAAATTAGTGTCTTTTTGTAGCATTAGGTTGCAATCCTGCAAGCTACATGTATGTATGCAGACCCCTACACTGGCTGCCATGACCTTAGCAACATTCCTCAATTCACGTGAGGCATGGGATAAAGTTGGTGACCCTGTTCACTTTCTAATCCACAATGCTCTTTGGCTGACTAACAAGCCATTCTAGCCATGTTATGCAGGCACTTCACAAAGGGCTACTGCTACTGTTAGCATTCAGTTATTTCATTATCAGAAACCCTCCCATCCCACACTGAATGGAGAATGGAGGAAGCACAGTCTGTTCCCTGTTGAATGGGAGACAACAGAGTGAAGGAGAGCGATTGGTCCAGACAACTTCAGAATATGCCATGGAAATGTATTTGAAATGTCTAGATGATACTTAGCTCCTAGGTATGCGCCAACAGAGAGCTCAGCCGAACGAAAGCCAAGTACCCTGCCTTTTCTGATGGGTAAAGCGCAATAGTAAGAATTACATCATCATAATTTATTTTATGAGACATTGATTTCTCACAGAATCCACCTTCACACGTGCCTTGAATAGCTCTTGCTGTGTTTACAGAGACTTTGCAAAAGAACAGTCTACCTGCAGCAAAAACTGTTTTGCGGGCCTGCTTTGAAAGCAGCAGCATTATCTACTAAGGGGTAAAACCCCAACAGCTTTTCAAGGAGCATCATAAAAATATCAACATCAGAAAGGCAAAAAGATTAAACTGGAGAGGGCCGAGGAGTTTTCATGCTTTCTGAAGAGCATAGTCTACCTACTCGACTCTGGTGACTTGTTGCCCCCGTTGGTGCTCCATTCCTCTATCTATGCTGGTCACATCCACTAAATAGTATCAAGTTGTGCTGAAGAAAGTGACAGGAAGGGCCAGAGAGCATCTCAGGAGAAATCAAGCTGCTCCCTGATGTATCAAGAGGTCACAAGTAACATCACAAATCAACCACAGGAAAAACTCAAGACATCCCCTGTTCCCAAACTTCACACTGTGCCTCAGAATAACCTCGATATGCCAGAATACATCCTCAGTCCCCAACTCACGCTGGAAGGGTGGGAGGGGTCTTAATGACAGTTTGGAATGGATTCGGGGACAAGATTCTAGCTCTGTTTTCACACCCTGCCACAGATTCATTTTGGAGTGGGGCGGGGAGACACCAGGTGTTGAATAATCTTTCAGCATAGAACACTCAAATACAAACCCAGAAGATGTTTAAATTCACTGTGTTGTCGGCAGTAAGGGCACAATACTAGGGCTACAACTGTGGCCACAGAACTGGATTCAGTGGCCCAGAAAGCACCAACCTCCTGCCCAAAAAAGGAGGCAATCATTAATCAGCTGACCCAGACAAAGTCCGTAAACCCAGCCCTGGATGCAGCTGTGGAGGTGCTTTGACAGGGAAGACTCTGCCCCAAGAGGCAACTAGATAGAAAACAAGGAAAATCCCGGTGACCACACTGGCCTACACTTTTAGGAAGGTCAAATTCAAGATGAATAACTAGAAGGCTGCGCGTTTTGTTGACTCTGCAGGCCAAGTTCACTGCTCATGCCAGGGGCTTCTTGCTATTGCTTCTTCCATTCCCCACAAGCTTCCTGAGAGCCATGTTGCCATGCCCCTCCATTTCAGGGATTCCCTGTAATCTCCCACCCCTCCCTTTAATGCCAGGGGCTTAGGGTGTTTCCTTTCCCTTGGCCCATCAGGGCTGCATCTTTGTGCTCTCCATTCCCCTCTCTGCTACGCACTGGGGCTCTGCCAATTTCCCTCCCTGCAGACAATGTTCTCCCTTTCTCCTCCATCATCAGGGACTCTGCATGCCCTCCATCTCCTCCAATGCCAGGGGCTCTGTGTGCATTTCTATTCTCCTCCTTCCCCTCTCCTAGAGAAGAGGTTCAAACTGCTCTGCTTAGCTAGATACCAGAGGCTCCTCACGTCTCTCCTCCTGTCTTCCGATTTTCACCAAAACTAACAGGGCTCATCTGTTCCCCGGAGCTTAGAACAGTCCCTGAAATGGTGGAATTGATCAGACACCTGGTTCAAAAATCACTGTGTTACGGACAGACAGAAATGCCACTCGGTTGGGCATGAGGCTCCAAACTCAGCCCATAAATAGCCTAACATTTATTTTCCACCAAAAAACCTAGCAGCATTCAAAGAGGACACAAGATTTATATGGAAAATGAGACCCTACGGTTGTGTTTGGAAGGCCATATGCTCTTATAGATTGGTTCAAACCGTGAAGCCAGAGGGTTGATAAACCTGCAACCAATCATTAGCCAATGGGATTGAGGAAGAAACTTCCACTAGGGACAATTTATTCCAGAATTGTTGATCACGGTTTTGCACCTGTCTCTGAAAATGCTCTGAAACTGCTTGTATTAGCTACTTCCAGAGAAATCCCTGGCTACGCCATAATTCTTATCCCTTCCAACTGTCAGAAGAAATTAAACATTTGGGGGTGGACATGCACATATTACTTGGTAAGAGAATAAGCTACCCCGACCTCTTTGCAGGGCCAGCTGCTAAACAGAATTCAACATGACTCTTCCAAAACGCTTTCCATTAAACTCTGTGAGGGTCTGACACTGGTTCCCTGCAAAAATGCCAGTTACTGTGTTTAGAAAACCATAAGACAGTGGTTCCCAACACGGTGCCCGCGGGCGCCATGGCGCCCGCTGGGGCATTTATCTGCGCCCGCCTAGTGACCAGGGCCGGCCCAAGCCTTTCTTGTGTCCTGGGCCCCAGGCGCCCAGCGCATGCGCGGGCACCACCCCCGGCCATGCGGCAGCCCCAAAAGGTTGGGGACCACTGCCATAAGATTTCAAATTGTGTTACCACTTCATAAATAGACACTTTCCTTATAGCCATCCCAATGCTCATTAGAAACTCCAGAGAGGGTAAAGGAAACTGACATAAGAAGCCATGTTCTCTGGGGCTCGGAAATATTTACTTCCCTCTGCCAAGAAAAATTTCTCCTATCAAAGCAGCTGGCAGGATTTGTTCTCAGGAAAGTCAGTCAAGCATATTAAGAAGGGAGAAGAAAAAAATATTCATACTGCGGATGACAATCTAGACAGGTCTGAGTGGCAGAATGCTGACTCTGCTGTAGCTTGACAGATGCCTATAATTTGAGTTGGTGAGGACTGGCTGAAGGCAAAAATACCACCTAATGGAATGGCACAGCATGGAGGAAGTCAGAAAGAGCATTTTAGATAAAGCAATCAGGGTATGACCCTCCCTCAACTTCTGTAAAAAGATCCCTGAGGTCTGCCGTACCCACTAAGAGCAAGTGAGACGCTGGATTTTAACGACTAGTTTCTTTTATAGCATACACGTCAAACCACCTGGAACTCAGGTTTGTTTGACTGGGAAAGAAAAGAGGATTCAGCAGTTTCGGGATTTCAAAGCAGGATCTCTGAACTATTCCCTCAAGTAAAAACTGGTCAGATTTGTTTAGGAAAATGAATCTATTGAGAATTCTTAAATTAAAGTTTGCCACCATGTGGCACTGTTTGCCATTTCTGGGAACACTGTGAAACTGACGTTGGTAACAAGATGAGCTTACGATAACTGATGAATACAGAGCTACAACATCTGAAGTCTTGTCTAGACTTACCTGGAAGGTCAAATTAAGATATGCAACTTCAGCTACATTTATTGTGTAACTGGAGTCAACGTACCTTAATTCGATCATCAGCACCGTCTCCACAGCAGGAGGTTGACGGGAGCAAACGTTCCCATCGACTTCCCTTGCTCCTCATGAATTGAGGAGTTCCTGCATCGACAGGGCCACTCAGCATTTGATTTAGTGGGTCTTTATACAGCTACACTCTTACATCCCTAGTAAACGGGCTGCCAATAAGCATGAGCTTATCGGTTACCCATATGGATGGCTACATGCAGCTCCCTGTCCTGCTCCTGAGGAGCCAGCTGCTATTCAGTGCTCCTGCCTCTGGTAGAGCTGGCTCACCGGAAGCAGGGCAGGAGGCAGGAGCTGGTTCTCGCAGTACATTGGCTTCTGGGGAGCTGCCTGCCACCCTGTGCTACTGCAGCGCGGGGCAGCAGGCAAGAGCCAGTACATTCAGGGAGCTGGCTTAAAAGCAGGTTCCCAGCATGCACCAGCTCCCAGGGAGCTGGCTGCTGCCCCTTGTGTAACACCTGAAATTTTCAGCAGTTATACAATTAGCAAAATTACACTCATTTTAACATCCTGTCAGGGTAGTCAAACACTGGAATAAATTGCCCAGGGAGGTTGTGGACTCTCCATCTCTGGAGATATTTAAGAGTAGGTTAGATACATGTCTATCAGGGATGGTCTAGACGGTGCTGGGTCCTGCCGTGAGGGCAGGGGACTGGACTCAATGACCTCTCGAGGTCCCTTCCAGTCCTACTATTCTATGATTCTATCCCTAGTTGTTACTAGACCCGCTAAATCAAACTCCAGAAGATGGACTGCCACAGTGTGGATCTTCCTGGTAGTAAAGACTCGGCTTCGTATCTTTTCAGGAGCAGCTACTAAGATGACTCTTGAATTAAGGGTCTCGTCTAATCCTCAGTTCAGATCTCTGGGGACAGCAGTTTTTGAAGCTTAAGAGGATGGGGAAAATAATCAGGTGTTGTTCTTAGAACAATTTCCCTTCTCACTTCTTAGAAGCAGGGGCACCAGGCAGTATCTTGTTAGATCCTGGATAGAGTTCCTGTTTACCTAGCACAACCAGCAGAGAGAAACTTTTAAACTCTCTCCTCAATGCAACAGATGGCAGATTGAATCAATATGAATGGGAATAAAGCAATTCTAAAGCAAACAATGATCCTCCCCTTTGCGCTAAGCTGCCGTCAGCAATGCTGGGCCTGCCTTGTATTCATTCAGCTGGCCTCTTGCTTTTCAGAAGTGAGACGTCAAACCTCCAACTGGCAGAGAGACATTCTGCCAGATCTGCTGTGGACCATGTTTATGAATCTTGTTTGTAAAACCAGCGATCGATATAATCTGAACTCTGGATAGGTGCAGCCAAAAACCTTCACTATTGTGGCCAAATCTGCATCTCTTTTTCATGCCAAGAAATGTCTTAACTACTCTCCTGGTTTCCCAAGAACACATCGAGCTGTTGCTTGGGTATCAAATATGCAGTCACACTCGATAGAGCTAGGGATGTAAGAATGTAACCCCTCTGAACGATTCAGTGATAAGCATACGCTTATCAGTTTCCATTATGGTTACACCCTGGCTCCCAACCTTGCTCCCAGGCAGCTGGCTCTGCTCTGCTGACTCTGTATCAGAGCCTGCAGCATGGGACGGCAGCCAGCTCCCCAGGAGAAGGACCAGCAGCTGGGAGCTGCTGCGTGTAAGCCACCTCCCGGCATGCACTGGCTTCGACTGCCAGCCCTGCTCCCAGGGAGCTGGCTGCCACCCCACACTAAAAGCTCTCCAGTATAAAGCTGGAGAGCTTGCCATTCAGTCACCTCTCTGGAAGCATGTACGCTTATATTGCAGAGCCCAGAACATGTAACTGTGTAACTGCTGAGATGTTTGATGGTTAAACAATTACATTATTAATATTTTTTTGTCGTCTCTAAATAGAGCAAAGTGTTTATTCATCTAAGGCTAGGTCTAAACTACACGCCTCTGTCGGCAGAGGGATGTAAAGTAGACGTATCTAAAGTGCAAATGAAGTGGGGATTTAAATATCATGCGCTTCATTTGCATGACAACGGGATATTATCAGGAGTACAGGATCTTTCGAAATGGGGTATTTCTGTCGAAAATGCCCTTTCTACACTGCCAGGTTTTTCCTAAAAAAACCGTTTTGGAATAAAACGGCAGCTGCCATTATGCAAATGAAGCACAGGATATTTAAATCCCCGCTTCATCTGCACTTTCGATATGTCTAATTTACATCCCTCTGCCGACAGAGGGGTGTAGTTTAGACTTAGCCTTAGTAGCTCACAGGAGCTTCCTTTTAGGTTACATGCCAGCGCTGCTTCCAAACACTCTAAAAATACAGGATACTGAGATCAAAGCTTTCCATGGGAGCCATCAGCACACAGTCCCTGTGGATATAGACATAGGCACAGAGTGAGGGTACGTCTAGACTACATGCCTCTGTCGCCAGAGGCATGTAGATTAGGCTACCAGACATAGGAAAATGAAGCGGCGATTTAAATAATCGCCGCTTCATTTAAATTTACATGGCTGCCGCGCTGAGCTGACAAACAGCTGATCAGCCATGTAAATTTTCCTATGTCTGGTAGCCTAATCTACATACCTCCGGCGACAGAGGCATGTAGTCTAGACGTACCCTAAGTTAAGGGCTTCATCTCACTTGCTTCAGTCTTTACAGGCGCTTTTTAATGTAGGTAAGTCGTCAACTTGGTATTTCTTGTTCTTCCTCAATTTCGATGGTCTCTTCCTAGCAGAAATGACGAGTAGTCCCTGTGGCACCTTAGAGACTAACAAAAATATACATATAGTATCATGAGCTTTCGTGGGCAAAACCCACTTCCTCAGATGAGATGATGTAAAATTCTGCACAATCAGTTAACTGGTTAAATGTGAATTTAATTGGCTAACTAATTAAAGGGAAATGGCAGAGCTACAATTCATCTGCAAATCTGACACTATCAGTTTAGGATGAAACAAAGACTGTGAATGGCTAGCCAACTACAAAAGCAGTTTCTCCTCCCTCAGTGTTCACACCTCCACATCCGCTGCTAGAAGGGGGCCTCATCTTCCCTGACTGAATTGACCTCATTATCTCTAACCTTTCTCTTGATTGAACTTCTTTTCTTATGCCTGTATATTGATACCTGCCTCTGGAATTTCCACTACATGCATCTGACGAAGTGGGTCATTGCCCACGAAAGCTCCTACTCCTGTTAGTCTATAAGGTGCCACCGGACTTCTCGTTGTTTTTGCCGATTCAGACTAACATGGCTGCCCCTCTGATAATTAAGGCGGGGGGGAGGGAGGACAGCTCTCCCCCCACCCACCCACTGCAGCCAAGCTGGAGCAGCCCCTGCCTGTGAAGTTCACAGGCTCCCTACAGACAGAGGCTGCTCCACACGCCCAGAGCAGCCCCTGTCCGCAGTGGGCCCCACAGGGCTGGGGCAGCCCCCTGCCCATAGCAAGCAAGCGGGGAGTTGCTCCAGCCCTCACCAATTAACCTTTTGCCTCCTTACCGCCTAGTTACATGATCACCTGTATTCTCACTCGGGGAAGGGCAGGGGCAGCTATGGGAATGAGACTGGTTAAAGACCCTGCTCCTATGAGACTCCGTACCAATCTAAGGTCCAGCTCCCACTCGAGTTCATGGTATTTTGCTCTCAGTTACATGGAAGCAAAGCACGGTGTACTTATGTCTAGGTCACGCTTTGTTCAGAACCATTCTACCTAACTGCAGTCACGCTTGAACATCGCTGATGCTGGTAGACAAGAGTTACTTACTAAAAGTTTGTTCTTTTGAGAATCAACCACCATGCTAAAGACTACCCTCCTTCCCCGGTCATTCATTAACGCCAAGACCAACAAATAATAATCACAGCCTACTGGGGCAAGGCAAGCCACATCAGCATCCTTCTAGGAGCAACTTACCTAGTTCTGGTCAGAGCACATGCAGGGTCTTAAAGGGAGAGGAAGGACAATTCAAAAAGTGAAGCTGGAAGGTTTACACTCCTGGTGCTAGAGAGAGAAAAAAACAAATTCTAGAGATGTCACTAGGTTCTCTGGAAAGACCTAACATGCTGACATTAAGAAAGGTTCAAGGGAGATGCCACACAGTAAATACAAGCATCTTGGGTGTCAGCTAAATCTAGATTATTTAGGTTATGAAATCCTAAATCCCAGCACCATTTATCTACAACAGGGTCAAAACCCAAGAGGCCAGGTAGTAAGTATGCTCTGCTCAGCCATGTTGCAGACAAGCCCCCCCCCCCCCCGGCATAACTGTCTCCCACAGAATACAGAGACCTGAACGCTGACAAAAGGGAGAGCCAGGAACGGATCCAGTGTCCTGAGCAGAGAACTGAGAGCTCTAAACCCAACTCTAGAGGTCCAGCTCTTCTGTATCTTTCCCCAGCTGTAAAAATGATAGTGTAGAGATAGTACAACCCTGCCTCCCGCGATGGGTGTAATAAGCATTGTTTGGGCAGCGCACTGACCTGTTATTAGCCATATTCTAGCCTCACTGTTTGTGCAGAACTCCCCAATCGTGTCCTTGGGAGTCCTCTGCTTGGGAGAAAACTGAAACATGTCCCTATACCAAGGGTTCATTTTGAGTTAGAATAAAGAAATACCATGGCCACGAGGAATCAGGCACACCATCAGCTGGGGAGGGGTTAAGCAAAGAGAGGGTTTGGTACAGGGCTTGCCTATTGCGGGCACTACTGAGATATAAATAATACATTTAGGATGTGCCAGATAGGAATAAGTTCCTTACCCTATTAAAGAAGTGAAGCAAAAGAGAAAGGCATAATGTATTCAACATGCAACAGGATTTCAGCCTTCAATGCTTGGACTCGGAGATGAAAAATGCAGTTTTAGGCAGAAAAATGTGAAGTGTAAAGCAAAAGAATTTTATAAAGCACCAAAAGAAGAGGAGGCGGCTGAAACAAGCAGGCAAAAGAGAGCTTGGGAAGTGGTTGAAGCCTTTGGTTCCACTCACAGCAGAGACGAGCAATCAGGCAGGCTACTGCGTCATTTCACCCGAGAACCTAGCAAACACACAAGAGAGGATAAGACCCCAAAGGTATCGGGATCCAGGCTTGAGGAACTGCCACAGCAAAGGGACCCTGCTTGGGAAGCCGGTTTGCGCAGACCCCTTCTGTGATCTAACAAAGAAATCAAGAGCCCTTTATCTGGGCTTTTATTTGGGTGTTTGCCCCAGCACCTCTGAAATAAGCTGGTACATTTATTATGTCTTCTTAGCCAAGCTCTCAGAACCCTGGTCAGATACGGATGTTGCCCCTGGTTTTACAGATCAAGGAACCCAGGCAGATAGATGAAGTGCCTTGCCCAAAGGCCACAGAGTTGAAATCAGAATTCAGGAGTTCCTGATTCCCAGCCCAATATTCAGGTCACACCACTTCCCACCTTCAACTGTTACCATCAGTGTTATAGAAACCCTGCATATATTAGCAACACACAGAAATCTTCCTTCGGGGGCCTTTTGTAACATACAACAGGCTAAAAGCCACTGGGACCAGTGTAAAGTACCAGTACATCCAATGTAACAACACTACTTCCTGCTTCCCCTCCCTCTGAAAAATGAGAGATCATAAGAAAGGAAAATGTGATTTGCAACTCACCAGGCTCAAACAGCTCAAACAGCTCACACAGCAAGGACTACAATGCCTACAGGTCAACACATCTAACACCAAGATATTTAAACTCTCTATTAAAAATGTCTTAATTCAGTCGCATCAAGATTGGAATCACAGTACCAGAGACTCCACAAACAAAGTTATTGTAAATTAATTATTAATTATTATTATTAAATTATTGTAAATTGTGAATAATCTGGCAGTTAGATTATTTTTTGGCCAATTGCCTTTGTCATGCCAAATTTCCAAGACAGAACATGAAAGAATGAGTGAGGGGAAGCAACTAACAGGGAAGAGAGAAAACCAGAGGCCATGATCACTTAAGTTCTACAAAGCATCTCAGTTCCTGGATAGTTGGGCCAGGACTAAATTATCTTTAAACTCTTCTGCATTTCAAGGAGGAGAATCTAAGCTCAATGCCTAGTTTTGCAGAAATACCAGCCTGGGGCAAGCTCGGAGCATTCTGAAGATGTCGATGCAGCTAAGTCTTACTGTGGTTTTTGAAAACTGGATATTTTTCTTTTAGAACAGTACTGTTTTACATGACTAACGGCAGAATACACATACCGCCACTTGCTGCCAGACTCAGTAAGAAATAAAATTCGCTAAGTGGGAAAATGTTGAGAGGCATTTCAGAAGTCAGTTATAGGCGACAACAGGTGAGTCAGTGACAGGCTAGATCAGACAGAGAAAGCAAACATGCCAGAGAAGGAAGGAAAAATTAAAATTGGTTATCTAGGGGTTGGATTTATTGGCATAATAAACATCGCTGAGAATGTGTCAGGCTAGGTCTGTAGCTCCTGGATGTTCATAATATTTGTCACACCGGCAACCATAACAAAGTAAAATCAACTCGAAGGAGAATGACTTGCATAGTTAACTGCTCATGCCTGACTTTGCCTCCATAAGGAAACCCGGCTTCTGGCAAAGGCACCTCGCACAGCGTCGTTAAAGCCAAAAACTTACTGCAGGAAGGTGTTTCAATGGAGTCGGCCCTAGCAAGGGAGCAGCCCCCAGCGGCTCTGCAACCTGGTGCTGCCATTGCTACCGGCCCGGCGGGGGTGTGAACAGAAGGGCGGCCTTTCCCACGGATTTTGCGCGCTCGGGGGCAAGGGAGCACTGGCTCTCCCACCCCGGCTGCGGCGTGTCAGCTTTTCCTCCCGCACTCGCCTCCCGGAGCAGGAACCAGAGCCGCCCCCGCGCAGCACGGCGCGAGAGGAAGCGCACAGCCCGCATGGGCAGCTCTCAGAGCGCGGCCCTCCCCACCCACGACCGGCTGCTGGCCGGGATCTCTGCGCCTTCCCCTGCAGCCCCCCCTCTCCCAAAAGAGCCCCCCCCCCCCATTGCACCGCCCCGCAGCAATGCGCGTGGCAAAGGGGCCAGCCCCGGCCGGGCAGGGGACTCACCCCGCTGCAAGCGCTGCTCCGCGGCCGGCCCGTGCCCCGCTCCGGCTGCCACCCGGCGGCTCGCAGGCTCCTTTTGTTCAGCGCCCGCCCCACGGCTCATATGGCTAGATGCACTCGCCGCCGCGGGATTGGGCCGCGCGCTCCCCACGTGCCCTGGCCCGAGCAGGGGGCCAGCGGCCGATTAGCTGCGGGAGGCAGAACACACCATGGGCTGGGTCGCTCGCAGAGGCTTGTGGGAGTTGTAGTTCTTTTCTCCCCCCCCCCCGCCCCCGCCCACTCGGGCTGGGCGCTGCTTGCCAGCAGCCGAGCAATGAGGTGGAGAGTCCGGGAAGGCTGCCCTCGCCTGTGCATCAGAGGCAGGGCGTGCAAGGAGATTACAGCCACTCGAGTCATCCCTTGGGTAGCAGGGTGATGGTTGGAGCAACTCCCTGGGCTGGTGCATTGCTCATGGCTTGGCAGGGTGGGGGAGCGACAGGGTGTCGTTGCCCAGCTTTATAAATCGACCGCTCCAAATGTCGCTGGAGCCCACGTTGCTGTTTAGAGGCCAAACGGAGATGGGGAAAGGGGGATGCAGTCACAGCCAAGGACTGCATTGTGCACACTAAGTGGCCTGATTAAACAGCAGGCAAACAGGAGTTAAGTAAGCGATGAGAGTTCTCTGGGCACGTGTTAGAAAGAGGTTGGCCAGGGGAAGGGCTCCCAAAAAAAAACAAAAAAAAAAAACAACAACAACATTGTGGCATGGCCAAGAGTGATTTTGTGTTACACCCTGCATTGACCGCTGCATGCTTGAGTCTGCAGATATTATCTAGTTATATAAATAAAGAATTGCTTGTGCATCCTACTGATTATGTTGTAGCCATCTACCAATAGATTAAATGTCCTTTCCTTTGGGGCTAATATAATAATCCTTTAGCCTTCTTAGTGCCTTTCATCTGAGGCTCTTAAAGAATTTTATCAACATTAATTAACCCTCTTAACCTGCCCTGGAGTATAGACAGTATTCCAGGTGGTGACACTGTCATGATGGGTGCCATAGATAGGATTGTAATAACAATAAATTGGACCACTCCCTATACTCCACTGTCATAAGAACAGCCACGCTGGGTCAGACCAAAGGTCCATCCAGCTCAGTACCCTGTCTGCCTACAGTGGCCAATGCCAGGTGTCCCAGAGGGAGTGAACTGACAAGGTACTGATCAAGCAATCTCTCTCCTGCCATCCATCTCCACCCTCTGATGAACAGAAGCTAGGGACACCATTCCTTACCCATATGGCTAACAGCCATTACATGAACTTAAATTCATGGAAGTTATCTAGTTCTCTTTTAAACACTGTTATAGTCCTAGCCTTCACAACCTCCTCAGGCAAGGAGTTCCACAGATTGACTGTGTGAAGAACTTCCTTTTATTTGTTTTAAACATGCTGCCCATTAGTTTCATTTGGTGGCCTCTAGTTCTTATATTATGGGAACAAGTAAATGACTTTTCCTTATTCACTTTCTCCACACCACTTATGGTTTTATAGACCTCTATCATATCCCCCCCTTAGTCTCTTCTCTTCCAAGCTGAAAAGTCCTAGTCTCTTTAATCTCTCCTCATATAGGACCCATTCCAAACCCCTAATCATTTTAGTTGTCCTTCTTTGAACCTTTTCTAATGCCAGTATATCTTTTTTGAGATGAGGAGACCACATCTGTATGCAGTATTCAAGATGTAGGTGTACCATGGATTTATATAAGGGCAATACAATATTCTCTGTCTTATTCTCTATCTCTTTTTTAATAATTCCTAACATCCTGTTTGCTTTTTTCACTGCCACTGCACACTGCATGGATTTCTTCAGAGAACTATCCATGATGACTAAAAGATCTCTTTCCTGATAAGCTGTAGCTAAATTAGCACCCATTAGCATATCATCATAGTATATGTATAGTTGGGGTTATTCTTTCCAATGTGCATTACTTTACATTTATCCACATTAAATTTAAATTTGCCATTTGTTGCCCAATCACTTAGTTTGGTGAGATCTTTTTTAAGTTCTTTACAGTCTGCTTTGGTCTTAACTATCTTGAACAATTTAGTATTATCTGCAAACTTTGCCACTTCACTGTTTACCCTTTTCTCCAGATCATTTATGAATAAGTTGAATAGGATTGGTCCTATGACTGACCCTTGGGGAACACCACAAGTTACCCCTCTCCATTCTGAAAATTTACCATTTATTCCTACCCTTTGTTTCCTGTCTTTTAACCAGTTCTCAGTCCATGAAAGGATCTTCCCTGTTATCTCATGACAACGTAATTTACGTAAGAGCCTTTGATGAGGGACCTTGTCAAAGCTTTCTGGAAATTTAAGTACGCTATATCTACTGGATCCCTCTTGTCCACATTTGTTGACCACTTCAAAGAACTCTAACAGATTAGTAAGACATGATTTCCCTTTACAGAAGCCATGTTGACTTTTGCCCAACAAATTATGTTCTTCTACATGTCTGACAATTTTATTCTTTACTATTGTTTCAACTAATTTGCCTGGTACTGACGTTAGACTTACCGGTCTGTAATTGCCGGGATCGCCTCTAGAGCCCTTTTTAAATATCGGTGTTACATTAGCTATCTTACAGTCATTGGGCACAGAAGCTAATTTAAAGGATAGGTTACAAACCATAGTTAATAGTTCTGCAATTTCACATTTGAGTTCTTTCAGAACTCTTGGGCGAATGCCATCTGGTCCTGGTGACTTGTTACTGTTAAGTTTATCAATTAATTCCGAAACTTCCTCTAATGACACTTCAATCTGTGACAGGTTCTCAGATTTGTCACCTACAAAGGACGGGTCAGGTTAGGGAAACTCCCTAACATCCTCAGCTGTGAAGACTGAAGCAAAGAATTTATTTAGTTTCTCCACAATGACTTTATCATCTTTACGTGCTCCTTTTGTATCTCTGTCATCCAGGGGTCCCACTGGTTGTTTAGCAGGCTTCATGCTTCTGATATACTTAAAAAACATTTTATTATTAGTGTTTGAGTTTTTGGCTAGCTGTTCTTTAAACTCCTTTTTGGTTTTTCTGATTACATTTTTATACTTAATTTGGCAGTGTTTATGCTCCATTCTATTTACCTCACTAGGATTTGACTTCCTCTTTTTAAAAGATGCCTTTTTATCTCTCACTGCTTCTTTTACATGGTTAAACCAACCCACGGTGGCTCTTTTTCAGTTCTTCTACTATGCTTTTAATTTGGGGTATACATTTAAGTTAGGCCTCTATTATGGTGTCTTTGAAAAGAGTCCATGCAGCTTGTAGGGATTTTACTGTAGTCACTGTACCTTTTAATTTCTGTTTAACTAACCTCCTCATTTTTGCATAGTTCTCCTTTTTGAAATTAAATGCCACAGTGTTGGGCTTCTGAGGTGTTTTTCCCACCACAGGAATGTTAAATGTTATTATATTATGGTCACTATTTCCAAGCGGTCCTGTTATAGTTACCTCTTGGACCAGAACCTGCGTGGCACTCAGGACTAAATTGAGAATTGCCTCTCCCCTTGTGGGTTCCTGTACCAGCTGCTCCAAGAAGCAATCGTTTAAGGTATCAAGAAGTTTTGTCTCTGCATCTCGTCCTGAGGTGACATGTACCCAGTCAACATGGGGATAGTTGAAATCCCCCACTATTATTGAGTTCTTTGTTTTGATAGCCTCTCTAATCTCCCTTAGCATTTCATAGTCACTATTTCTGTCCTGGTCAGGTGGTCGATAATTATATTCTTATTAGAGCCGGGAATTACTATCCATAGAGATTCTATAGAACATGTTGATTCATTTAAGATTTTTACTTCATTTGATTCTAAATTTTCTTTCATATGTAGTGCCACTCCCACACCCACATGACCTGTTCTGTCCTTCCGATATATTTTGTACCCTGGAATGACTGTGTCCCATTGATTGTCTTCATTTCACCAGGTTTCTGTGATGCCTATTATTATCAGTAGCCTCCTTTAACAGCAGGCACATTAGTTCACCTATCTTATTTTTTAGACTTCTAGCATTTGTGTACAAGCATTTTAAAAACTTGTCACTGTTTATTTGTCTGCCCTTCTCTGATGTGTCAGATTCTTTTTTATGTGAATGTTTTTAGTCTGATCTGGCCCATTCTTTATCCTCTTCCATCCTCTCCTCCTGACTAAAACCTAGAGAATCTCTATCAATAGACTCTCCTCTAAGAGACGTCTCTGTTTGATCCACGTGCTCCTCTGCACCAATCAGCTTTCCCCCATCTCTTAGTTTAAAAACTGCTCTGCGACCTTTTTAATATTAAGTGCCAGCAGTCTGGATCCACTTTGGTTTAGGTGGAGCCCATCCTTCCTGTATAGGCTCCCCCTCTCCCAAAAGTTTTCCCAGTTCTTTATAAATCTAAACCCCTCCTCCCTACACCATCGTCTCATCCATGCATTGAGACTGAAGCTCTTCCTGCCTACCTGGCCCTGCGCGTGGAACTGAAAGCATTTCTGAGAATCCCACCATAGAGGTCCTGGATTTCAGTTTCTCTCCTAGCAGCCTAAGTTTGGCCGCCAGGACGTCTCTGCTACCCTTGCCTATGTCATTGGTACCTACATGTACCACGATTACCGGCTCCTCCCCAGCACTACACATAAGTCTATCCTCAACCCTATTATCCTACCACACTTCCCTACCATACCACTGCTGTCACACACAATGTCCACTCCTCTTTCCACTCTCCTAGGTCCTCCCCATCTTGGCAGGACAACAGCTTTTTGGCCAGCCCCCCAACAATGTGCTTCTCCCATGCAGCTTATTGGTGCTAACCTGCCACCAAATAAAATGTAATTTTATTTGTAGTAGTAGAAGGAAAACACTAATTGTGGCAACACTTTGGGACGGAACCCCATCACCAGGCCTCATGTGGTTTAACTGTCTTTTCATAGTACAATTATAATGATCACCAATTCTTTGTATTTACAGGCACTTTTATACAGTGTGGATTAGGGTATCATTTCCAAATGGGAAACCTACCTGAGGAGTGGAGTGGTGAAGTGGCAGGCCCCACAACACAGAGTCAGGAACAGTATCCAGCAGTTCTAATTCCCGGTCCTGTGCTCACTTTTAGATCAAGCTCCCAGTAGCATCCATCAGGTCTTCTCTGCTTGTTTGGAGCAGATATTTCTAGCCTGTGACTAAAGCAAATCCTCGTGTTATTCCCAACGCACTAGTACAGGGTGGCCAACCTAAACCGGAGAAGGAGCCAGAATTTACCAATGCACATTACCAAAGAGCAACAGTTCTATGTCACCAGCTCTGATCTTCTGCCCACCACCACTCTCAGCACATCCCACCCACTGGCAGCCCCACCGGTCAGTGCCTCCTTCTCCTTTTCCTCCTGCCCACTGCGATCAGCTCTTTCTCAGTGGGAGACACTGGAGGGGGGAAGATGGGTGTGACAGGCTCAGTGGAGTGGCAGGATCCTAGGGGGAAAAGAGTCTGGGGGTTGAACAGTGAGCACACTCTGGCCTAGTGATAAGTTGGTACCAGTAGCTCCAGCCCTGGATTTGGTACCTATGCAAGGAGCTGCATATTAACTTCTGAAGAGCCGCATGTGGCCCTGGAGCCTCAGGTTGGCCACTTGTGCTCTAGTACTTTGCTCTTCTAAAGCACCATTTCCCGGAGGCCCTGATCCTGCAATGAGATGTGAACAGAGGCAGGGATCTGCCTTCTCGTTCTTCTTGCAGGATTGGGATGTCAGTGTGTTGCACACATTCATGAAGCCTCCTAAGTCTCTCAAGATCAAAGAGACTTATTTCCTCACTTCATAATGGAGGAACCAAGTCTTGGAGCGGGGAAGTGACTTGCCTGAGTTCACACAGCAAGTCAGTGATAAAACTGTGAACACCTCAGTGCCCTTCTTTAAATATAAGAGGATGTTCCCTCCTTGAGATTACTGTGGGTATAACAGTAAGCACGCTGCCAACAGAAATTAGTTAACAAAGGGTTACCATCGACTGTCCCCAGTTCTCCCTCTTTGGAGCACAGGATTTGCTACCCTGAATCTGCACCTTGGTCTTCTCGGGTGGTATTCCCACCCCACTGTCCCTCCACCAATGGACAAGGGGTTTCTCATCCCACAAGCCTTACGCAACACCGGACAGGAGATCAGTTTATGCACTGGAGCGTGAGACGGGATTAGCACATGCCACTGCAAATATTGACCAGGAAATTCTCTAGCCCTTTTCAAAACCCAGCCCCAGGTCTTGACTTTTCCTAAATGAAGCAATTACATGTTACAGAGCCCTAATTAAATTGCTGTGATCAGAACCCCACTTGGGCTGGCCTCACATTCCCTGTACAGTATCATGTGCTATATATGCCAGACAACTACCACACCCACTATGAGTCAGCAGGACGTTAAACTTAGCAGGGCTTTATCCAGGGCCAAAATAAAGTCAAAACTAATATGTTTTGATAGTACAAGGGTGATGCAGAATCTCTCAGTCACCATTTCTCTTTTGGGAGGTGGGGGAGGAGCAGAGAGATAGTCAAGATACCATCTCTGCCCCAGAAGATTGTCAACCCAGACTGACTAACCCAGCCTAGACATCAGATTCAGGGCCTGCCTCCTCAGTACCCTTGCCTTATTCAGAACTCCACAGGAGGACCAGGCAGAAGAACCAGTTCTATGTGTCAGCAGTGACCGTGTGAAGCGTTTACATCATCACTTTCAGGGACTTGGCTGCAACAGGAGCTTGCTTCAGACTCCCCCGCTGTTCTTCCAGAGTTTGGAAACATCCAGCCATGGGAACAAAGCCAGACAGAAGATGACTGATTCCACATGCTCAGCTGATCAGACCTGGTGGCTCAGGATACATGGGTGAAAGTGACCAAAGGCAAGCAGGATACTGTACTCAGTGGCTAGAGGGGTCCCCAAGAACTTGACTAGCATAACAAGAGGATGTCTAGCCTTTGAAACTCATATTAATATGGGCTGGTGAGCGGCTCCACCCTGCCATAATCTCTGCTTATACCTCACTGCCTACTTATCCTTCTCTTAAGATTCATTCCTGCCCACTCCCCTTGCTTCCTTTACTCACGGCTGATTTTGTGTCACCTTCCCCATGGCCTTCCACCTGAACAGCCTTCCAAGAGAAATGTAATGAGCACCTTTCTTGCAGCTCACATCTGAAAACCCAACTGATCTGCAAGGCCTCTGAGTGGTAAAATGACCCAAGCGTTTCACCCTGTTCGCGCTCTGTGTTGGGCTGGATTGTTAGTCTAGTCATGAATTCATTGAAGCTAGGGGATGTGAATCATCACCAAGGGGCAGCCCTTTGCCCATGGCCCACCGTGAGTGGAGGGCTGCACCAGCCCTGTGGGGCTGCCGGCTCCCAGACCACATGGGCTAGGAGTTGGCAGCCTTGCATGGGGCTGAAAGAGGCAGCCCAGTCAGGGGGAGGAGGAGGAGTTGCTGGCTCCCAGGCCTCCTCTGCTGTCGCTTCAAGTCCTGCGCAAGCCTGCAAACTCCCTAACCATATGGGCTGGGAGCCAGTGTGAGGCAGGAAGCAACCAGGCTGGAGAATCCCCTGCCAGTGGTGTGGAGGCCACTCCAGCCTGTCCCCATTTAATCAGTTAAACCAACTGGATAAACTTATTGTTAAAACAGGTAAGTAATTAAACAGGATTTTACATCCCCAGCCCATACTCACTCCTGGAAAACAAATGGTAAATAATCACTCTAAAGGGGTGTGCAGATTCTTACCTGAACTGTAAGATTGGGTGGGGACTTCCAAAGTAAGATGGGGCAGTTGTTTCTGGCTCCTCACCAGCCTTCCTTTGGGATGCTGTTTGCAAGAGCCGCCCCTGCTCTATCTTCTACATCACGTACCTCTTCACAGTTACAGGAATAGAACGGGAAGTCAGGTCACACAGCCCTCTTTGGCAGAGGAAGATATTACAGCAAAGGGCACTAAAGAAATCCTCTAGAAGATGGTCAGACTGACATTATGTCTCCCCCACCCTCTTTGAAATAGGTATGCAAGGGGAGGGGCAGGCCCTCATCCAAAAGGCAAGGCTCCCAAGGAGGGGAGGTACTGGGCCAAGTGCACAAGCTTGTCTATGCAGGGGCCCAGATAACAGGCTGCTGTTTCAATCCCAGGCATGGGGAGAAGAGCCTGTGGATCTGGATGGGAGGCAACATGGTTAGCCCGGGGGCTGGAAGCCAGGACTTCTAGGTTAGTCTTGTCTGTGTTCCCACATCCTGTCTACTGAAGGCAGGCAGCTTTGGGGGCCATGCGCTCAGTGGGGGTGGACTACAACTTGGGGCTGAAAGAGAAAGGGATGCCTGGGGGCTGGCAAGGAGTAAAGCATCAGGCAATGGGGAGCTGTGGGGCAATGGGGGAGGGGAAGTGGGAGGTGTCAGGGGGCTGATAGGGAGTAAAGCACCACACAATGGGGAGCTGTGGGATAATGGGGGGCAGGGAAATGGCAGCTGGCAGGGGGTAAAGCACCAGGCAATGGGGAGCAATGGGGGGGAGGTGAGTGGGGAGTGTCAGGGGGCTGGAAGGAGATAAGGGAGGGGAGGAGAGTGGGGGGTATCAGAGGCTGGCAGGGGGTAAAGCACCAGGCAATGGGGGGGGAGGTGAGTGGGGAGTGTCAGGGGGCTGGAAGGAGATAAGGGAGGGGAGGGGACGGGAGGGGAGGAGAGGAGAGTGGGGGGTATCAGAGGCTGGTAGGGGGTAAAGCACCAGGCAATGGGGAGCAATGGGGGGGAGGTGAGTGGGGAGTGTCAGGGGGCTGGAAGGAGATAAGGGAGGGAGGGAGAGGAGGGGAGGAGAGTGGGGGGTATCAGAGGCTGGCAGGGGGAAAGCACCAGGCAATGGGGAGCAATGGGGGGGAGGTGAGTGGGGAGTGCCAGGGGGCTGGAAGGAGATAAGGGAGGGGAGGAGAGTGGGGGGGTATCAGAGGCTGGCAGGGGGTAAAGCACCAGGCAATGGGGAGCAATGGGGGGGAGGTGAGTGGGGAGTGCCAGGGGGTTGGAAGGAGATAAGGGAGGGGAGGGGAGTGGGGGGTATCAGAGGCTGGCAGGGGGAAAGCACCAGGCAATGGGGAGCAATGGGGGGGAGGTGAGTGGGGAGTGCCAGGGGGCTGGAAGGAGATAAGGGAGGGGAGGGGAGGGCAGTGGGGGGTATCAGAGGCTGGCAGGGGGTAAAGCACCAGGCAATGGGGAGCAATGGGGGGGAGGTGAGTGGGGAGTGCCAGGGGGTTGGAAGGAGAGAGGGGAGGGGAGGGGAGTGGGGGGTATCAGAGGCTGGCAGGGGGAAAGCAACAGGCAATGGGGAGCAATGTGGGGGAGGTGAGTGGGGAGTGCCAGGGGGTTGGAAGGAGATAAGGGAGGGGAGAGGAGTGGGGGGTATCAGAGGCTGGCAGGGGGTAAAGCACCAGGCAATGGGGAGCAATGGGGGGGAGGTGAGTGGGGAGTGTCAGGGGGTTGGAAGGAGATAAGGGAGGGGAGAGGAGTGGGGGGTATCAGAGGCTGGCAGGGGGTAAAGCACCAGGCAATGGGGAGCAATGGGGGGGAGGTGAGTGGGGAGTGCCAGGGGGTTGGAAGGAGATAAGGGGGGGGTGGGGGTATCAGAGGCTGGCAGGGGGAAAGCACCAGGCAATGGGGAGCTGGTGGGCAGAGGGCTGGCAGGGAGGCGGGGGAGGAGGCAGAAGCTCCTGGCGCCTGCCAGGTCGGGTCCTGCGCGAGAAGCCTTCTGGGGGCGTGGCCACGCGCGGGGCGGGGCCGGTCCCGCCCCCGGAAGTCCGGCGGCGGTTGCTAGGCAGCGGATGTCAAGCAGTGGCCCGGGCCGATGGAGGACGCGGAGGGCGAGGGGCAGAGCGGGACCTTCCCCAGCCTCATGGCCGAGGGGACGCTGCTCAGCCGGCGGGGGGAGCACGGCAAGGCGCTGGTCTGCTTCACCAACGTGAGCGGCTCCGTCCTTATGAATATTCATGAGCGCGCCCCCCGGCCCCCCCCAGTGGCTGGCGATGCTGATGCGGGGCAGGAGGCGGGGGGGGGGGGGTGTGGTGCACAGAGGCGGGGGGGTGACACTTGTGGAGGGGGGTGTGGTGCACAGAGGCGGGGGGGTGACACTTGTGGAGGGGGGTGTGGTGCACAGAGGGGGGGGTGACACTTGTGGAGGGGGGTGTGGTGCACAGAGGCGGGGGGGTGACACTTGTGGAGGGGGGTGTGGTGCACAGAGGCGGGGGGGGTGACACTTGTGGAGGGGGGTGTGGTGCACAGAGGCGGGGGGGGTGACACTTGTGGAGGGGGGTGTGGTGCACAGAGGCGGGGGGGTGACACTTGTGGAGGGGGGTGTGGTGCACAGAGGCGGGGGGTGACACTTGTGGAGGGGGGTGTGGTGCACAGAGGCGGGGGGGTGACACTTGTGGAGGGGGGTGTGGTGCACAGAGGCGGGGGGGTGACACTTGTGGAGGGGGTGTGGTGCACAGAGGCCGGGGGGTGACACTTGAGGAGGGGGGTGTGGTGCACAGAGGCCGGGGGGTGACACTTGAGGAGGGGGGTGTGGTGCACAGAGGCGGGGGGGTGACACTTGTGGAGGGGGGTGTGGTGCACAGAGGCCGGGGGGGTGACACTTGTGGAGGGGGGGTGTGGTGCACAGAGGCAGGGGGGTGACACTTGTGGAGGGGTGTGTGGCGCACAGAGGCGAGGGGATGTGAGGACACAGCCAGGGGAGGTGAGAGGTTGCTAGGAGGGTTGTGGGGACAGATGCCAAGAGGAGAAGCAGTGACATGGCACGGGGAGGTGGCATGGTGTCATCCCAATATGTGCATCTGTCAGTGCCACCTGTTAGTATTCCTCATGGGCCCTGAGCCCACTCTGTGCCCAGACTGGGACCAGAAGCCAGGCCATCAATCCCACAACTGACTTCCTGTCATGATCTGAGTTACAGTTTTTTCTCCATTTCTCTAAGGAGTGCCAACTAGAGGTTGGAGCAGGGTCCTGAGTGCTAGGACTTCTGGATTTTATTTTTTGTCTCTTCTCCTCATTCTCTCAAGTCACATGCCCACTTCATGGCTCAGCTACCACCTTAGGAGTGATACACCCAGCCCCCTCTCTCAGAGGGGTGTGAGACTTTCTTCATGAATGCTTGAGAGTGGCTTTGAGATCCTGGCTTGGAAGGCATCACAAATGTATTGTGGGTTCAATCAAATACAGGAGCTGGTGTTTGCTTAAAGTCCATCACCTCTGTGACTGAATTCTTCTCTATTTTTGAATCCCAGGCTCTGCAGTTGCAAGAAGGGAATAAGCACTGCCTGGTGGCCCGCTCAGTATGTTACCTGAAACTTGGGGACACAGAAAATTCCCTGAAAGATGCAGAAGCCTCTCTTCAAAATGACAAAACATTTTCAAAGGTAAATAGCATTAGGGAACAAGGGACTGGTATATTGGGGCTGGCCTTCAGTGACTGGGGCATCGAGCGTATGTCTACACTGCAAAAAAATCCCCAAAACTCCCCACACAGCAGAGCATCTTAGAGCCTGCATCTACAAACTTGTGTGTCTACAGACTACTGTGCTTAAGATAGCATTCCTGCTGAGGTTGGAATTGGGGCCCCAAGACCACCCCACTTTGGCTGGGTTTCAGAGCCAGAGTGGAAACATTGTCTATATGCTCTTTTTAGAACCATACACAAGCCTGTCTGTAGACCCAGGCTCTGAAACTTGATGCTTTTTTTTCCTTTGCAGTGTAGACACACCCCAAGAAGCCAGAGGGGAGCAGCAGGTTGTTAGTCTCCTCTTCCCCACTCTTTGTTCCTGCTCCAGAGCATGAGCTCAGAGCTGCTGGTGAGTTGCTGAATCTGCCCTTGTGTTGCTTGTGCTCAGGGCAAGCCCTACCTGTTCTGTCAGGACAGTGGGGTGTCCGGGAGGACTATTCTGTCCAGTTGAAAATCCCACAACCCACAGGGAGATTCTAGTTTCAGCTGATGTTTACTGAACACACTCATGCTATTCTGGCACCATGTAAACACCTGCAAGTATTTATAGTCTAACAGTGATGGGGGCCTGATCTGGGACCCTTTCCTCTCATAGTTACCCCAAGGAAGTGAAGATAACTCACCTCAGTAATGATTGCAAGATGGGGCTTTATTTTTACATAGATGAGAGGGCATAGTGCATTCCTCACTGCTTTGGGAGCTGTTCTATGTGTTGCATTCAGACTGTTTGTTTCCTTCATTACAGGGACTTTACCAAAAAGCTGAGACCCTGTTCTCCATGGGTGACTTTGAATTTGCATTAGTGTATTATCACCGAGGCCACAAACTACGCCCAGAACTACAGAAATTCAGGCTAGGAATTCAGAAGTCTCAGGAGGCGATCGACAACTCTGTTGGAAGTAAGATGGAACATTTTGGGGATATGCTTGCATTGTCAAAACGCAGGCAATTCAGTAGTTGTTGGCACATACTGTATGAGTTCCTCACATGCTTAGTGAATGAGAGGACGTTGTACAGCAAGATCTCTCTGCCTCCTAAGTCCCATGCGTCACTGCCGTTCTCAGCTGAGGTCAGGGAATACAGGTTGGACCCTGTTGGGTATTACTGGCCAAATGTTTATTTAACTAATGATTCCACAGTAATATGGATTCACTTGTAGACCTGGCTCCCATGATCCATGCAGTCAGGACCCCATGCTTGATTATTGCAATTTATATTTAAGAACAAAGACCCAACCCTGAAAATATTCCAGCTAGTAGAAAACACAGCAGTCCATCTGCTTAGCACCCTGTTACTCTTCCATTTGCACTGACTCTTCAAAGACTCCAGAGTCCCTGTCAAGGTTTCTGTCATGTTGTTAAAAGCATTTCAGTGAAATTCATCTCTGCTTCCTGAAACCACATCTCTCTGTGTGACCTTGACCTCTAGTGACAGCTGATCTGCATGGGACCAATGAAACTGTCAACCAGGAATAGATCGTCTTGTCCTGACTCTGTCACCAGAGGATGTTAATTTGAAGCATGTCTCAAACGCCTTTTCCCCTTAAGCAGAAAGCTGTCTCCCACTCTGTGTGTATTGCCAGCGGAGTTGAGAGCCACTGTATGAATCAGAGAGGGGTGCTTTGCTCTAAATATTGACAAATATGATCTAGAAAGAACTCTGAGCTGGTGGATGTCCTGGTGCCCCACTCTGGCACTGTCCCATCTGCCTGTTTAATTTCCCTGTTGTCTCTTAGGTTGTAAGTTCTTTAGAGTAGGGACTGTCTTTTTGTTGTGTTTGTACCAGGGGTGGGCAAGACAGCCTCTGTGGGCCGGATTTGGCCTGCCAAGCCAGTGAATCCGGCCCGTGGCTGCCCTGCTGCTCCCCTGCCCCTAGGCCAATCGAGAGCTGGGGATGGGGGAATGTGCGAAGTGTCCTCCCCGACCCCCCGTGCCAGGGGCTCGCAGCATTATGAGAACCAGTGGCTGTCTCCAGCCACCGCACACCCCAGGCAGGTTGGGGGCAAGGAGCAAGAGACTTTGCATGCTCCCCCCGCCCCCAGGCCTTACTTGGCTTGGGGGTGGGGGGAGTGCACAAAGTCTCCTCATGCTGCGGTGCCTAGAAGCAACCGCCAACTGTTTTAAAACCGCTGACGATTCTCTCTAGGTGCCGGAGGATATGGGAAAAAGACTTCACGCATTCCCCTACCCCTAGGCCAACAGGGTCTGTGTGCAGGGGAGAAGTCTCCTGTCCCTGACTCTTCCACCTGAGGCCTCACCCCTTCCGGGCCAGGGCCACTTCAAAAATTTGTGAATTATTATTTTAAAAATTATTGCCCACCCCTGCACAATGGGCCCTGATCCATAGTTGTGGCCTCTAGGTGTTACCAGAGGGGCTTCAAAATAATATTTATTAATAACCGATACAGCTGAACTATTTCTCTGAGCTGCAGTTCTTGCTTTTAGACTGAGGAGACGGATACAGAACTTGGCTATAGTAACTGCACAGCTTTATCTCCAACCAGGCATTATCTATCTAGCACATTTGCATCCATGTTAAGCTCTAGGGCTTGGGTACTGCAGCTCTTGAACACTTACAGGTCTGTTTTCTCTCTTTGCAGGTCCTTCCTCAGTTAAACTGGAGAATAAAGGGGATCTCTGCTTTTTAAGCAGACAGGCAGAGGTATGGTGTGAACCACTTTCTGAAGCTCACTAGAGATACCAAAATGCAAAAGCTTTATGGTGAATTGGCCCAACCAGGGGAAAAAATGGCTGCAACTTTCTGCAGCCACATCAGTAGAATGACGGATGGTGTTAGCACACTGTGCCACATGTGGCTGACAGTTCTGTCTTCTTGACATTTTGCGCAGCTCGATCAGAAGAGTGCACCAGCCAAGGTGAAATTGAACACCTGATCTGGAGCCTTTCTACCAGCAAAACACCTGCTGCTTTCAAACAGACTGTCACACAGGAAAGAAGGAATGCTAAGAGCATCTCTGTGTGTGCCTAGCTATGGATCCAAATTCCGCTGGTCTTCCTCACATGAGTAGTTTCTATCAATGTCAGGGGGGAGATCAATCTGTAGCACCTACTTTGGTCTGACTTATCATTTAAGTTTGAACTTTTGAAAAGTGGCCACTGATTAGGGTGACCAATTTTGGATGGGGCAGAACGCCCACCTTTAGAAAGCTGATATCATAGGAAGGGAGGGAGGGAGTAGGTGTGTTTGGGATCTGAACTTTGATCCTCACTAGATTAATGGGCCGATCTTGTGCTTGTGTCATTATTTCCTTCAAGAATGAGGAATTTGGAAAGTGGAGAAATAGGCTTCTGAAAGCTAGCCTTCGTGCTTGTCTGTATCCCTCTCCTGTGCGTCCTTCTGTTTTGTTCTGTGGCAGAGCAAAAAAGTGAAGCAGAAACTTCAGGTCAAAGCCCCGAAAAAGGATCAGAAGCGGCAGAGTAAAGTGGGGCCCATTAGAGATGAAAAGACCGAACGGCAGCTTCTTGGCGAACTGTATGCTGACAAGGCCTACCTGGAGAAACTGCTCAAGGATGAAGGTCTTTATAGTATTTAACTAAATATGACGTTATTCCTCTTGGTTCAATCAAATCCATTTTTTCCCTTTATTCCTGTGGCTCATGGGCTGCACGCAGTCCAGTGGGGTCTGTGTATGGCCCATGAGACATCTTGTTTACTGTTGCCCAATGCAAGGTTGCCAGATTCCACTGGCTTCTGTCTGCGAAGTATTTTTCCTACCAGTTTTACTAAAGTGACACACAGGTTAAGCAACGGCATGTGAAGTGAGGTGTGTGTTGATTGCACACAACATTGACTGTGAGAGCCATGTGCTCTGTCTGCATCCAATCAAAACGCTGCTACCGTTCAATTGGCACATCCCACAAATTCTAGGTATGCAAGTGCAGTTAACAAAATTACACTAGCCCAGGAGACAGTCATGGTTTCGACAATCTTGCAGCCTGCTGAGATGAAGGAGGCCCACTCACTAGACTAAGTCGTCCATCACTGCTTTATTGTTATTCATATGACCACCAAGAAACGTTTCACCCTTTGCATGGCACATATTACTGTTTGCCGTGGTTCCAAACCTACAAATTGCTTGAGCTGGATACACACAAGTTATTCAAGTTTCCAGAATCAGTATTTGTAACAGTATCTAACCACATTTTATACTTTATACTTCTTCCTTATTAGTTAAATAATTGCATCCTGTAGCGTATCCACTAACACCAAACCAAAGCATTTAACACAAATCAAAATAAAAAGCAGAAATTATACTATTTTAAGTACACATGTCCTAGTTCTTGATTAAATAAACCAGTGTTTGAATTAAGTGGAAGGCACCAGTAACTGAGTTTTGCTTTGAACTGGTCAATTTCATGGTTTTGCTGCTAAGGCTATTAGAATCAAGATATGGGATTCAGAAAAGGTTAAGATATCTGAGTTGGGCAGAAAAAAATCACCTGTTAAATTAGTTTTCTTGAGAAACATTTCCCCAGGAACACAGGAGAGTTTGAGGATTTACTCCCCCTGTTGCATTCTGTTACTTTACCAGGCTTCATAACTTGCATGGGTCCATCCTGTCTTCTGACCCTTTAAAAGTTCTCATAGTATTCCATGGGGACAATCCACGGAATCAGAATGCCCACATTTCCTTTCGGTGCCATCTACCCTGTACATGTGTCTTCTCAGATGGATAGATAGTCTCCCATCTTGTGCTATGGCCCAGTGGGACAGGTGTGCAGATCACCAAACTCTACCACCACTAGTGCTCATGGGCTTTTTCACCATTGAAGACAAGGACTGAAGAGGCCTTGGACTCAGACCTGTCCCCTCATGCTCTTAGAGGCTCTGCCTTCATGCCAGGGCTAGGCACAATAGCAGGCGGTGTTGGGGAAACCTTGCCCTGCCACCATACATGCAGTATCTGTTCCGGGGATTATTAAATGACTTTAGTCTCCAGGATACTCAATCGAAGGCCAGCAAAAAATGTTCCCATCCCCCATCCCTCAGATCATGGTTTCACTGCTCAGATCCCTTAATCCCTTTTCCTGATTCTGCCTTTGGCTGATTTTCAGACTTGATCAAAAGCAGCACAAAGCAGGGGATGACAGTGGAGGACCTGATCTTGGGTGGCATTAACTACTTGGACACCCGCACTGATTTCTGGCAGCAGCAGAAGCCCATCTACGCCCGTGTGCGAGACCGCAAGCTCATGCAGCAGAGGTGGATCCCAGAGAGAAAGAGAAAGCCATCAGAAGTTGCCAGATACATCCTGAAGAGCATGGAAGACATTGATATGTGTAGGTGTGCTGTGATTGGGGTATATTATTATCAGTGATAGCTACTGACCACATCAGCAGGAGCACCTCACCTGGAGAGCTGTTATTTCCTACCTGTAGCAGGTTTAAACATGTTCTGCTTTCCTCTGCCTTTCCCAGGGCAATATTGCAGTGTAGAATTTTACACTGGTTTATTTTCCAGCTCCTCCTATACTTGAGGTATCCCAGAGCGCTTTACAGAGCAATGCTTTGGATACCTGAACTCTGTAGGCAAGTGCAAGGTGCTTAGCAAATTCCCCATCCCACTTGGGACAATTGAACAGAGAGGTCAGGCCACTGAGGTGCTTCTCACCCATATCTGAATAGTAACAAGGACAGAGAAGGCTACAAGGATGAAGAGTCTGAAGAGAAGGGTCTGGAAGGGAGGAGAGAGGGATTCCAGCCATTTCTCTTCAGTGTCTATACTGTATGCTTTGTAACTCATAAGAAGACCTCAGACATCATCAACATATCTTCTGTCTGTAGGTTTCATTTTCCATTGTCCTACACTATGGGTTTTCATTCACTCCTGTGCAAAGTGAGTGAAAAATGGTACCAAATCAGACTCACATTGGGAATAGACTTTTACACCCACTTTGCATAGGTAGAAGTGACTCCCCAAAGACACAGTGGGGAATCAGGCCCCCGTCTTCTTCGCTATTCCAGTGGCCCCTGACTTGGTGCTAAGCAATCCTCTTTTTGTGCTTCTAGTGTTGACCAGCGGCTGCCCTGAAGAAAGTTGTAAGAAAGCTGAGCATGTGCTAAAAACAATTCAGGGTTGGTCTGATGATGAAGTTCCCAACAAGAACGAATTGATTGGAAATCTCTACAGCTGCATTGGGAACGCTCAAATTGAGATGAGGCAAATGGGGGCAGCTCTGCAGAGTCACAAGATGGATCTGGGGATCGCAAGGGAAAAGTAAGTGCTCAGAAGCGCCCAATGTTAATTTGAGATGGGAGGGGAAAGGATGATGGTAAAGACATACTGTCCAACGGAAGGGGAATCAGACAATTCTCAAATAATGCTTTGAATTTCTAGAGTACACTCTTCTGGGGAGCTGATGGCACTAGAAAAAGTCATTACCTGCCTCTCACAGTATTCACTAACACAGCAACATCATTTTACACACAGGGAGGCTGAGGCAGAACAACGTTGTGTCCTGCCCAAGGAAACAAATCAAATCCCTGTGAGAACCAGGGCTAGCACCCAGAGCTAATGATTCTGAGCCCCCTCCTGGCCCCTCCCCGTCTAGGCAATGCTTTCTTCTAAGAAAAAAATAGTCGGATTTCTTTTTAGGTTTCCTGGCTGGGGAAATAATTTTCATTTGAGCCTTGACATCAGTACCCCCTAGGCACAGCCACCTGCTCATGCAGAAAATGTCTGCAGGTCTCTCAGGCAGAGAATGGAGCAGAATGGGCTTTATATAGTCCTCTCCTAATGGAGCTTTTCAAAGCATTTCACAAAGCAAGGAGGTGCCTGTTGGACGGGTTTGTTTTTTTGCTGCCAGTGCAGTGATTAATCAGGCAGGAAGTGTCCTCTAGTGGTGAAAGTGCAGGATATTCGTGAGAAGATCTGAGTGCTGCTGTTCACTCACGAGGGCAATGCATTTAGGGAGCTGTCTACACAGCAGTGAGACACCCTGGAGTCCAACGTGCCATGGGCCAGCGTGGATTTTTAATTTTTTTTTGCTGTGTAAACATACCCTTTGTCCCTCTCTGCCTCAGTTTCCTCATTTGTAAGCTGAGGATAGTAAAACTGGTTCAGAGGAGAGGCGTGAGGGTTAGGTCATTAATATTCATAAAGAGCACTTGGAGCTCTGCAGGGTGCACTATAAAATGAATGGCCATTAATACTGACCAATAGTTCTCACAGAACACAGCATCGCAGAGCCTGGTTTACTGAGAGCACAAGGGAATACAGACCAGGACACTGGGATCCTCCTTTTCAACTACTTTAAAAAGCTGCTTTGTTTCTTCCACTGCCACCAGAGACATGGTATCCACTGCAATTTTAAATGGGCTCTATCAATTTAAACTACTTAATTGAATAGAAAAATGACTTAAGTCTGAGCTCTGCCCCTACACAGGGCACTTTTTCCAAATACAAAAATGCTTTTCTCTCTCATGTGAAACTCCACACAGCTGACTGACTACATAGAGGAAACAGGAGATGTGACTGCACAAAATTAAAATACAAATACAAATAAATAAAGCAGGACTATGTTCTCCCCACTTATCTCTTTCATGCACAGAAATCTTAGGTGTTACTTTACAGTTGGTAAAGAGTATTTCAAACTGACAATGTTCTTTCATTGCTGTCTGACATTGTTATGTGAGCTCACTGAAACAGTGAGCACCAAACAGAATATAGAGGGAGCCTAAGAAAATGCAGGATATTTCAGGGCCAAGACTCTTTTAAGACCTCTTTCTTTCACTTCAATGCAGTGATCTGCCAGATGCCATCTCCAGAGCCCTTGACAACATTGGCAGGGTTTATGCCAGAATTGGCAAATTCCGGCAAGCTATTGACACGTACGTAAAATTCATAACATAAAAGGTAAGAGAGTGGTTTTTAAATTAATCTGACTTTGCTTGGTCACTGTATTTCATTCTGCTGTCAGCAAGGGGCATTGCTAACGCCAGTTGTGATGTGGACACTTGCCACTAGGAACTGGACTTGAGAGTGCATTTCGTACAGGCCACTGAACAGCAGATGGTAACAATTGTCAGTTGGTTGCCTTGGTTCAAACCAGCAGCACTGAGAGTAAATGACTTTGGAAGCCAATCCCCATCGTCTTCCAGACTTGCTCTCTTTGCAAACACCGGCCTAACTGTAATATACTTTGGATAATCGTAGCAACTGGAACCCTTTCAAGGGTTTAAAAAGCCAAGAACCAGTATTGCACTGAACCTAGGGCAGTAGAAGTAACTTTCTTTTCCTGTGTAAAGATGGGAGGAGAAAATTCCACTGGCAAAAACCAGCCTAGAGAAGACGTGGTTGTTCCATGAAATTGGCCGATGTTACCTAGAGCTCGATGAAGCAACGGAGGCCCAGGAATATGGAGAAAAGTCCCTCCAGTCAGCAGAGGAGGAGGGTGATGTTGAGTGGCAACTCAATGCTAGTGTGCTGGTTGCACAAGCTCAAGGTAAAGTCATTGTAGCAAAGAGCTTTAAAGATGGCAGACAATGAGCTTACTCAACAGTTTCCTTAAAAGCTGCCTGTGCCTTACAAACAACCCCACAAAGGCTCGATAAAACAGGCTCATTGTTCTCACCTGATAGTTTTCTCTTGTTCTTAGTCCCACATTAAAATGGATTCCTGTTTGTCTGTTACAGTGAAACTCGAAGATTTCCAATCAGCAGTTATGAACTTTGAAAAAGCTCTTGAGAAGGCAAAACTAATTCATAATGATGCAGCTCAGCAGGCCATCATCAGTGTGAGTGGTTTACTGTAATCGAGAGAGGAGTTTTGGGGCAATGTGTGTAAGCTGCCGACCACTGTTGTTCTCAGCCTGTGGTCCGCCGGCTCAGGGACTGAGAGACTGCAGAGAATGGGAAGCTGGGGGATTAGGCAATGAAATGTCCCACAAGAGGAATATTGCAGTCTCTGTCAAGATGATCCCCAAAAATAAAAAAAACATATGAAACTTCTTGAGTTAGAAAATTTAGTCCCATTGCGAGCTAATATGGGGTAAAATCTTGGACCCATTGGAGTCAGTGGCAGAACTTCTGTTGACTTCAGTGTGGCCTAGGGATGTAAGAGTGTAGTTGTTTAAATGGGTAACTGATAAGCATGAGTTTATTGGTTACCCAAATGGTTACGTGCGGCTACCGGTCCAGTTCCTGGGGAGCCGGCTGCCATCCTGCGCTGCTGCCTCTGTACCAGAAGCAGAAGAACAGGGCAGCAGACGGCTCCCCAGGGGTGGGGCAACAGGCGGGAGCCAGTACCTGCCAGGAGCCAGCTTAAAAGGTATCAGGGGCAGCCGCAGGGAGTGGCTGGCAGGAGCTGGTATGCATGGAGAGCTAGCTTAAAAGCTGGCTCCCGGTGTGCACCAGTTCCCAGGGATCCACCTGCCGCCCTACATGTAACCATGTAACTGCTGAAATTTTCAGCGGTTACATGGTTACACAATTACACACATGTTAACATCCCTAGTGGGGCCAGGAGTCAAATTCTGTCTTTCATTGCCTCTGGGTACATGCCAGCAAGCGTATGGCCTGTACTGGAATGAGAGGCTGAATATGATCCCCTATTCTGGCCTTGCTGAAATTTCATGGAGTAAGGAGGGGCTACTCAGCATGATCTCTATGACAGGAGCCATGGTGGAACATCAGGGGTATTGGCTGTGGATTTGCATATTATGGGACATATGCTTGCTGCCCTAGCAACAGTCAGCATGCTGAGGTACCCCTCCAGGTTATTCACTGGAGTGGATCACACAGGGCTGATCTCAGCCTGTGTTTCAGAACTCAAAACAGTGCTTCTGCAGCATGAGTGTGTGCCTGTTTGGGGATCTCTTAAGTGTATTTCGGAGCCCAGAGGAACCACCTCCATTGGTTAGTTAACAACGGGAAAGCCAGTGCTAGCCATGTGGGGTGGAGGTGTAAGGAGGAAGGGATGATCCCAGCGAAAGCATGCCAAGCAGTATATTAGCTAGAGCAATGCCGTCTCAATGGGGGCCAGGGGAAAAGGCCCTTCACTGCAGGTTGCTTTAAAGGCACCAAAGGATCTAGGAAAGAAGGGAATGGGACAAACGTTTGTCATGTGACTGCACGTCTATATCTGACACTAATTATTCTTGTCAACTTCAGGCCCTAGATGATGCGAACAAAGGCTTCATCGAAGAGCTGAGAGCAGAACAAAGGGTGGAGAGAATGGAATCTTTACGAGGTACTAGTTCAGCTGGGAATCAGTGCGTAAAAGTAAAAAGTTCTGCAAATCCCCTTCTCTTCTACCTCATCACAGGATGCTTGGAAAAGCAGCTGCCCCCACTGGAAGGCCATAGCCCCTGCCCTTGCAATGCTTGCTGCCCTGCTAGCTAAGGCCCCTCTGTGTCCATCTACAGTAGGGAAGTTAGTACCTATTTTTCAGCAGTGACACACAGACAGGCTTATACTGTTGGTATCAGTAAAGCAGCTGCCCCTTTGCTGAGCAGTATTTCTTGTGCACACTCACCGTCTATAAACTATGTATTACAGCGGAAATAATTCCATACGGAATCACAGAAATGTAGCTCTGAAAGGGATTTGGAGCAATCCTCTAGTTCCACCCTTTGCTCTGACCAACTAAACCAGGGGTGCGGAACCTAAGACCCAGGAGCCGCATCCGGCCCCTGGCTTTCCTGAATCCAACCCCCAGAGCTCAGGGCTCCCCCCCAGCATTGGAGCACACAAAATCTGCTAGCCTGAGCCCCCCTAGGCTCTGATGTGTGAGAGGAGCGTCTTTTTCCTTCTTGGTCGGGGCCACGTCAGTGAGGGATTTGGTTTTTGCTTTTTGTTTTTGTTTGTTTTGTTCTCACTTGTGTGCGGCTCCCGACTGATTTTTCTGTGAGTCAGCAGCTCCCAACCCAAAAAAGGCTCCTCAGCCCTGGAGTAAAGAGCTTTCCAAATTCTGGGTCGCGGGTATGGGAGATCAAAGCACCCGTTGGCTGTGGATCACCGTTCCTGGCCAATGAGAGCTACAGGAAGTAGTGTCCCCACTGCTGAGACTGTCAGAAGTGGTGTGGCAGTTCACACATAGGACTGTCAGAAGCCTCACTGAAATCAAGATATATCACATCTATTGATTACACCCAACTTCTAGGCCAGTAACTCTGTCAAAGAAGGAAAGTGGGTTGATTTGTCAAGATGTTGGCTTTTCCTTATAACCAGGGCTCAACAAACTATTGAATCCACTTGCCTGTGCCTCTTTGATTTTCAGGTCATTAGCGAGCTTTTGATGGAACCATATTGGCCCCTCACTATTCTTCCTGCCTTTCTTTCAAATCAGGATAGTTTGCTGTTGTTCCTTTATTATTGTCTCCTGGAGAAACTGTCAGCAATCCTGAACTCTTTTTCCCTTTAGATTTTCTTCCCATGGACTTTACCTTCCAGTTCCCAGTTTGTTTAAAGTCTGCTTTTTTGGAACTCCATTGCCCTTGTTCTGCTCTCTCTCCTTCCTTTCCTTAGAATCATTAGATTTCTCATTTCATGTTTGCTTCTGCCAGCCCACAGCACGACCCCTAGGGCCGGGAACGAACAGGAGTATGGATTCACTTTGACATAGAGCCAATAGGGATAACTGCTTTATTAATTACTCTGTCACTAATACTACAGGGTTAATGCTGCCAAATGGCTGCACAACGTGATAACTGCAAAATGACATTATACACCAACACATGCAAGACAATGCATAATATGGAGCAACAGGCACTTAGAAATGCTTACGGCCCTTCAGATCTGTTACCTTGTGCCCTGGCCGCAGTGGACGTGGCTCCAGCATGGGGGAACTCTGGGGCACCCCTCGAGGTTGGGGTCCTGGATGAGACTCAGCCAGGAGTGGGGCTCCTAGCGATCTTATACATTAGCTGTTTACCCAGTATGCGCAAACTGGCCCAATGCAACTCTCAACATTCCCACAGGCCTGAGAATGAAGGCCAGCGCGGCCTTCCCAGCTAGCAAGCAGCATCTTACTGGCTGATAAGGCACACCTGCTGTGTGTCTGCGGACAGGGCTCAAGGCCGGACTGAAGGGATACAAATTTACCCATGCAGGGCTACATGTGGCTTACATCACAGCTTCCACCCTACCCATTTGCAGCCAATTCCTTCCTGTTAGTCAGGGTAATGTCTAAAATGCCCATCTTCCACCATCTAAAACATGAAGTTGTCCCTAAGGCAATCCAGGACCTTACTGGACAGTTTGTGTTTTGCCAAATTACTTTCCCAACCAATGTCTGGGTAATTAATCCCCAATTCCTTTTTTATACTTGTTTAGTCTTAAAATGCCTCTTCCACCACCTCCTCTAGATTCAACAGTTTATATAGCAGCCCCTTACAGTAATGTTACAGTTGGTTTCCCCCCTTTTATCTTCAGCCAGAGAATTTCAGCCGGTCTGCCTCTCACCTCCTTCTGGACCTCCTAACAATTGTATACCTTCTTGATGTACAGGCAGTCCCCGACTTACGTCGGATCCGCACTTACGAATGGGGCTTTCTCGCCCCGGAGCTTGCAGGCAGCGATCCGCCACCTCGACCTCCGGGGCGAGAAAAGCTGCTCCTGGTGCCCCTGGTCTGCTGGAGACCATCTCCAGCAGATCAGGGGCAACGGAAGCGAAGCCGCAGCCGCAGCAGGGTCCCGCACCTCTGAGGCTTTGCCAGAGCAAAGCCTCAGAGGTGCGGCACCCTGCTGTGGCTTTGCTCCCCGTGTCCCTGGTCTGCTGGGGGGGGGGGGCGCAGCTAGTGTGCCCCCCCCCCAGCAGACCAGGCTTTTGTTGTGGACCCTGGGGCAGAGCAGCTGGGGCGCTGCCGGTTGGTCCCGCAGTGCCACTCTGGGCACTACTGGACCAACCCGGCAGCACCCCAGCTGCTCTGCCCCAGGCGTCCTGATTCAGCCGCTGCTGGTCAGTTTCAGCAGCGGCTGAATTAGGACGCCTGGGGCAGAGCAGCTGGGGTGCTGCTGGGTTGGTCCAGTAGCGCCGAGGAGCGGTGCTACTGGAGCAACCCAGCAGCACCCCAGCTGCTCTGCCCCAGGCGTCCCCAAGTCAGCCGCTGCTGAAACTGACCAGCGCTGACTTACAGGAAGCCCGAGGCAGAGTTGCTCTGCCCCAGGCTTCCTGGAATCAGCCACTGATCAGTTTCAGCAGCAGCTGACTTGGAGACGCTTGGGGTTCTTAAGTTGAATCTGTATGTAAGTCAGAACTGGCGGTCAGTTTCAGCAGCGGCTGAATCTGGACGCCAGTTCCGACTTACATACAGATTCAATTTAAGAACAAACCTACAGTCCCTATCTTGTACGTAACCCGGGGACTGCCTGTACAATGCAACACCTCCTCCCATTTTCCACTGTCTGCCCTTCCATACAAGCTGTATGTACCCCTCTGGGAAAATATTCCAGTCTTGAGATTTATCCCACCAAGTCTCTGCAATGCCAGTTGAGTCATAACTTAGCTCGTGGCTCACACATCCACTTTTCTATTTCTTCCCCATACGCCTTGCACTTGTGTATAGACCTATAAAACCATACCATGGCTATGAACACTGCCATGGCTTTTCATCCCTGTGGCTCCAATCCCCAACTGGTGTAAATCAGCGTCTCTCGGACTTCTGTGAAGCGATGCTCATTTACACCAGCTCAGGATCTAGCCCCAATTTTTTAACACATGGTAGGGCTATTTATAAACAAGACATTTTCCCACAAAGTGACTCTTACAATGAAGCTGATTTTTCCAGCGTCCTGACACCAAAGTGTTGGGCCTACTAAGAACCTAAATAGACAGCTACAAAATGTGATTGTACATAATGTGGTGTGAGCATGAGACATGCTGGAAAGAGGAGGAGGAAAAACTCATCTGGCTTTTTGGGATGTGAATGGGTAACTGGTTACCCAGTAAGCATCACCCTTACTGGGAGATGCATACTGGGTACCATGGATGGAGGGCTGATCCAGCCCTGTGAGGGTCAGGAGCCAGCCGCTGTGCGTCTGGGGGAGCTAGGAGCAGGAGACAGCAGCCCCTAAGATTTAACCGTGATTTTACATCCCTACTGGCTTTTGGAATCCACCTGCAATAAATCACATGTAAATAACTCCATTCCCTAGGGAGCAGTTGCAGCAGGACAAGAGTCAGTAACAGGCAGCAATGGCTTGCAGCGTGATGCTTGCGCACTGATCCGTAATTATCAGTCCTCATGTGATTACAATAATGCTGCATCTTCTTTCCCCCATAGGCATGTAACTCTGTGGGGATCACACCAACACAGGGCCAGCAGAACTGAGCTTAAAAATAGCCCTGAGTTGTGTGATACTTATGGTTACCTGTGTTGAAGCCACTGACTGAGACGGTAAAACAGGGGTGGGGAACCTAAGAAGTGCAACCTCCCCCCCTTCTTGCCCCACACACAAGCCCCTTGCCCGGGTCAGGACAGACAGGATTTGCACTCCAGCCCCACGGGGGTAGCTGAGGTGCAGTGACTTGATGTGGGCCAGATCAACTTAAACAGCAAGCCGGATCTGGCCCATGGGCCAGACGTTTTCCATCCCTGTTGTAAAAATTGAGGTAATGGTGAAGAATTCAGTAGAGGACTCAGATTTCCATAGATTATATATTTAAGTGCTGTTTCAAATTTGAGCAGTAGGGGGAAGCATTTCCCAAGTTTCATTGCACCCAGCCGCCTTCAGCAAAGTCTGCTCCGGCTTTGGTGGGAGTGGGGGCATGGCAGCACAGGGCCTGATGCAAGTCAGGAGTGATGCAAGTTTCATGCATTGATGTGAAACTGGTTTACTGTCTAAGGGGCTGGCAGGGATAAAGGGGTGAAGAGCATAGGTGCAGGGCCTAGCACACGGTCCTGGCTGCTAGCCCCATGAGTTGGGGGCTCTGCTGCCAGCCCCACGTGCTGGGGTTCCGGTTTGATCCTCATGTGTCGGGGACCTTTGCTGCCAGCCATATGCCCAGAGCCTTAGCTGCCAGCCTATGTGCCAGGGCTTTGCTCCCAGCCTGTGTGGAAAAGGGTTAGGGGGTTCAGCATTTCAACTTTTTAAAATGTTCCCACTCCACTGGTGAAGAGGAAACAAAGGCACTGATGAGACTGGATTTGCTGAGGGAGTCCAAGGACTGTGATGGTATGTCTAGACTACATGGCTCTGTCGCCAGAGCCATGTAGATTAGTTTACTAGACATACCCAAATGAAGCCGCGATTTAAATAATCCCCGCTTCATTTAAATTAAAATGGCTGCCGCGCTGTGCCGATCAGCTGTTTGTCGGCTCAGCGCGCTAGTCTGGACACTCTGCGGTCGACATCAAAGGCATTTGTGGACCTCCCCGGTAAACCTCATCCCATGAGGCATACTGGGGAGGTCGAAAAATGCCTTTGATGTTGACCTCGGAACATCCAGACTACAGCGCTGAGCTGACAAACAGCTGATCAGCACAGCGCGGCAGCCATTTTAATTTAAATGAAGGGGCGATTATTTAAATCGCGGCTTCATTTGGGTATGTCTAGTAAACTAATCTACATGGCTCTGGTGACAGAGCCATGTAGTCTAGACACACCCTGAGAGACACTAGCAATAGAAAGAAGAGGGCCTGGGTCTCACTCAGAGCATAGGATCACTCCAGATCCCTTGTGGGGGAAGCAGATATGTAATAGCACAGCAGAGAATATACTAAAAATGGATCCTCAAGAGTGAAAGTGAAACTACTTCAATATGGGTCTGTTATACATAATATCCTGAAAGTTTGGATCCCATATTTAGACACTAAAATCTCTCTGGAATACACAAACTGGGTGGTTAATACAGATGTAATGGATCCTCAATTAATACACAACAGGAAGCCCTGCTCTTGTAGTTGGATCATACATAGCCCCAAGGTGTGAGGTCGTTATTTAATGAAATCAACAAAAGTATAAAAGGAATATAGTGTTACAGTAGCCAGGATATATGTGACTGTTATACAGCTACATGGATCAGCCATAAGGATACATATTCCAGTCCTACGAGAAGGATGCCAATTTAATATTTAAATCTTAGCATCATTCTTAGTGCCATTTGGTCTGGCAGCCAGCTTTCCCACACAGATCTTGCAAGGTGCATGTGCTGCGGATAGAGTTAGGCAAGGATGCCTAGGCAGGGGAGGGGGCAGGTATGTGTGCAACAGGCAACTAGTTTGTTATTCATCCTTCTGTTATGCACTTTTGGGTTGAACGTGCCAGAACTGGCAAAGGAAACTCCCAATGCTTCTTGAATTCAACCACACCCCTTTTCCCAACAGCATTCTCCCCCAGCACTCACTGCACAGGGTGACTAAACAGAGTTCACATCTTTTTGTGCACACATGAATTCCAAACAGATGCAACTTGCCAGTTCTGACCTGAAACTTAAGCCCTTACTCTGATTAATGTAACTTGGTGAGATTTTAAAAAAGTGATGTTTAAAAAACCTGCATTGATTTCCCACCTCCCCAGATTATGATTATTATGCTGAATACAGTGAAGGAGAGGAGGCAGATGACCAAAAGGAAAGAGACGAAAACAAACAGAAGGAGGTAGAAAAGGAAGAGAACGAGAGAAATGGAAGAGAAGAAGAGCCAGAGGGAGAGAAAGGGGAAGATTATGCAGAGCTTCAGTAGGATTTGCCTGAATAAAGAGGCAGCATTTCCTCAGGAAACTATTCGCTAAGGTTAAAGTTCATGCGGGGTTGCTGACTTTGCAAATTAGTGCATTTTAATTAGTGTGAAATTGACCTGCAAATGGAATTAGTCCCTTCACAGTGGGGGCTGCCCTTAACCTTTGCTGTCCCTTTTAAATACTTTTTCAAGTCTGCAAGCATTCAGTTCAAGGCTGTGGGGCTGTTATGTTGGGAAAAGTCCTGTTACTTCCCTCTCCCAGCCTTTCCACTTGGCTACGTCTACACTGGCCCCTTCTTCGGAAGGGGCATGCTAATTTTGAAAGTGGGAATAGGGAAATCCGCGGGGGATTTAAATATCCCCCGCGGGATTTAAATAAACATGGCCGCCGCTTTTTTTCCGGCTTGGGGAAAAGCCGGAAAAAAGCGTCTAGACTGGCCCGATCCTCCGGAATAAAGCCCTATTCCGGAGGATCTCTTATTCCTACTTCAAAGTAGGAATAAGAGATCCTCCGGAATAGGGCTTTATTCCGGAGGATCGGGCCAGTCTAGACGCTTTTTTCCGGCTTTTCCCCAAGCCGGAAAAAAAGCGGCGGCCATGTTTATTTAAATCCCGCGGGGGATATTTAAATCCCCCGCGGATTTCCCTATTCCCACTTTCAAAATTAGCATGCCCCTTCCGAAGAAGGGGCCAGTGTAGACGTAGCCCTAGAGTTTAGAGTCACGTCTGTGTAGAAACATAGCTCTGTGCTACAGAGGCGAAGTGCATAAGCTGTGCCCATAGCTTTTACTGGTTAAACCCTCACAATTTTGCCAATGAAGCTTATTACAGCCCCTTTGAGCTAACTAAACTATACCAACAAAAGTGCCTTCTTGCTGGTATAACTGGTGCAGCCACAGCAATCAGGGATTTCACTTCATTACACCCTGGTGGATGAAGCTATGCTGCTGTAAACCAGGCCCAGGACTCTTGAGACAGGCAGACATTACTGAGGGCTCTCTGTGGAAGAGCAAAAATCCCATCAACTCCAATGGGCCAGGTCTGCAGCATTGGGCTCTATAAGTATATTTGATCCAGTGGGACATTTTCACTTCCGGCAAAGATGGGTAATATGACTGCAGGATGCAGCGTTTGACCTCACATGCAGCTGATTCACTGGCTTAGGTCTGGATGTGGCCAGAGAATCTGACTGATTTCTGCAGGCTGTGAACACGGGCTGGGGTTAGCCACTAGTGTGAGAGTCGCCTAAGTAAACTGTGTAACCAAGTGTATGTGACTTGTAAATAAATTATGTGAACAGACGTCCGTAGCTTGTTCCTTGAGAGTGTGAACTATAGTGACTCACAGCCAGTGCTGTCTTTGCAATGGGGGCGGGAGTTCCCCAGTGGTGCCTTCTCCGTGGGAGCTGGGGGCACAGTGATTGGAAAGCCAGGCACAGGTCTGGGTGTGCACAGCCAGACCTCTCAGTTGTTCCCTATAGGCCCAGGTTCAGAAAAAGTTAAAGCCTTAGCCGTTCGCAGGCAGCAAACAAACAAAAAAGCCCAACGCCTAACAGGCAAACCAGCACATGCATGCACTGCAAGTGATGTCTGCCTGACTTGGCTGGGAGTGTGGAACCGCTCCACGCCCTGCACCATTAATCTCAACGGGTGCTACCTTGGCTGATGATACTTTCAAGGGCAACAATGGTAACTAGCTCATTGCCGAAAGCAGAGAGCTCAGACTACCGTGTGAGAGCGCAGGTATCTGCCTGCTCAGCAGCTGCAGGAGCTCTCGCACCACCCGGCCGGTAAGGGGAGGGAGGCTACGCCCGTCACCTTTTGCAAGAGGCCCCGCGGCTCCGTGGCCAGCCGGAGGGGGCTGCAATGCGCAGCCTGGCCGCTAGGAGCAGCGGCGCCGCAGGCCTGGGGCTAGCGCATGCGCACTGGGCGCTCCCGTCCTCCCGCCCTCTCCTGGCGCGCGCCCGCCCACCCGGGCCGGGGTATGAATGTGGCGGCGGGCGGGCCCGGCACACAGCCGCGTCCCCTCCGCTCGGCACGCGCAGCCCGAGCGCCGCCCTCGCCATGGTGAGCGGGCCGGGCCGCCGGGGGGCGCTATAGGGAGGGGGGAGTCTGTGGGGGGGGCTGTGGGGAGCTATGGGGGTGGTGTGGGGGGTTATGGGGGGCTGTGGGGAGCTATGGGGGTGGTGTGGGGGGGTCGTGGGGGGCTATGGGGGTGGTATGGGGGGGCTGTGGGGAGCTATGGGGGTGGTGTGGGGGGGTCGTGGGGGGCTATGGGGGTGGTATGGGGGGGCTGTGGGGAGCTATGGGGGTGGTGTGGGGGGGTCATGGGGGGCTATGGGGGTGGTATGGGGGATTATGGGGGGCTGTGGGGAGCTATGGGGGTGTTGTGTGGGGGGACCGTGGGGAGCTATGGGGGTGGTGTGGGGGGTTATGGGGGGCTGTGGGGAGCTATGGGGGTGTTGTGGGGGGGTCGTGGGGGGCTATGGGTGGTATGGGGGATTATGGGGGGGCTGTGGGGAGCTATGGGGGTGGTGTGGGGGGGTCGTGGGGGGCTATGGGGGTGGTATGGGGGATTATGGGGGGCTGTGGGGAGCTATGGGGTGGTGTGGGGGGTTATGGGGGGCTGTGGGGAGCTATGGGGGTGGTGTGAGGGGTTATGGGGGGCTGTGGGGAGCTATGGGGGTGTTGTGTGGGGGGACCGTGGGGAGCTATGGGGGTGGTGTGGGGAGTTATGGGGGGCTGTGGGGAGCTATGGGGGTGGTGTGTGGGGGGCTATGGGGGTGGTATGGGGGGCTGTAGAGAGCTATGGGGGATGTGGGGGGGCTTGTGGGGGGTGGTGTGTGGGGTGCTATGGGATGTTTGTGTGGGGGGTTATGGGGGGTGCAGGGGCCCATGTGCTGTGGGGACAGAGGGGTCATGGGGGGGAGTGACGAGAGCTGTTCTGGTGAATGGGAACCCCCTTCATGCACATTGTCGTGGCCTTTCTACAATGCAGGTGGAGCCCCTGGGGTAACAATGCAATGAACTATTTCGCCCCCCCCCCCAAACCCTCTCAGCTGGTGGGCAGCCACTTCCTAGGAGCAGGGTAGAGAGGGAGTCAGCAAGTTCCTTGCTGGACTGCTAGTTTCTAGTGGTAGAAATGTAGCCATGTTAGTCTGGTGCAGCTGAAACAAAAAACAGGATGGTGTAGCACTTTAAAGACTAACATTAAACCATCTTGTTAGTCTTTAAAGTGCTACACAGTCCTGTTTTTGTTTCTGCTAGTTTCTAGACATTCATATCCATTGCATACAGTGGGTTGGGGAAGTGTGTGTTTAGGGGTGGAGGGGTGTGTGTTTTGACCTGCAAGTGTGAAAAAGTAGGACGGTTAAGAGGCAGTAGGCACCTATACAAGACAAAGCTGTGCTATCAGAACTGGTACGAAAATCAGGACTTCTAGTCCCCCCTGCGTTGCTGTCCCCACATGGGGCTCGCAGGCTGGGGAAATTCAGGGTCCAACCAGAATGGACCTCATGACCCCTCACCAACACAGGAGAGCTTTTAAAACACAGATGTTAGAACCAGCCCCCACAGTCAGTGTTCAGCACCACATGGCATGTCTGTAAATACAGGAAGGAAACAACCGCCCCAGTCATCTGAATTTCTCATACAACTATGCACCTGTGTAAAGCACAGAGACCCTGGTAGGTTTCGTTTCATTTTGTCTTTGTCACTAGCGTCTACACATTCTAAGCTGTGTAGTGACTGTCTAAGCCAGATTGATGCTACGTATGCTCCGAGCAGCTTGCTATCTTTGTAGAGCACAAAACAGTGTACCAAACGGTCATATTAAGATCGCCACTGCCTTTGTAGTGGAGACGGAGAAGGCGTGCTGGCACTCCCCTAACAACGTAAGGTCTCATCTTTTATTTGGGGCTCTGAACCTTTTGTGTGCTGAGTGAGTGAGAGTTGAATGTTACTAAAATGCATTGCAGGCAGCTGGTAATGATGAGAGGAGGAAAAAGTTTTAGAGACTGTGAAGGAGGATCTGTGCCATAATTTGCAATCTGTACTGTGATTGTGTCTAACTGGTGTCTAAATGTTCAAACTGTTTTACCACTCTTAATTTGCTTGGTGTGAAAGGAAAGTGAGGTGGGGGAGGGAGACAATCTGCAACAGATACTAGCCCATATCCTGCAGTTGAATTCCCCCCAAGGCTTGGCTGGCATGTAAATGTCTGCTCAGAAAGAGCCACTTGTAAGATGAGAGCTACATTTGACTGCACCAGTCATGCTTAGAACTTTCTTCCCCTAAAACATTTCCTGTTGTTTCTCCGTTTTAAAAAGTGCCTTCTGTACTAAAGGTGCATGTTTTCAAAGTTGATGATAGGACTTGTATTCCTACTTAGAGGAAAGAGGTGGCAGGCTGCCACACATTAAATGAACTTTCTGGAAACTTTCACATTTCCTGATTAAGAAACAAGTACAGTAGCATATTGATACTGTTGCACAATGTCAGGATGTAGTGTTAAAAGGGGAACAAGGAACTTTTAGGGGGTTCTGGCAAAGTGAGGTGTTAAATAGCTGACAGTTGGTATCACATACTATAGTGAAAAGGGAAAGCCTTTGTTCTTCAGAAGTTTTTAACCAAACCTGGGGCACTGTGGCAGGACTGGGTCAATAGAGGACATTAGGGAATAATAGCCTTGCAGCTATGGAAACCATTACAATCCCCCTTGTAGCTGGCTGTGGAAGTTTAACAAGTATATTGTGGGTATATGCTAACTTGAACTATTGCATTTCCCAATGTTTGTGCTATAGCAGATGGCTGTTTGTTGCCGTGTGGAGTGTTTGAAACTTTAGTCAACTGCTGGGCAATTACTCAGGCAAAATAAGCCTGAGCAAGTGTCCTGCACATGATGCCTGTCGAATGAGATTGTAAACCAGGGATCTCAAACTCAATTTACCTTAGAGCCAGTGCCAGTCCTCAAATCCTACTAATGGGCCAGCAGACACCCTTCTCTGGCAGGACTCTGGGGACCTTCATGTGCATCTCCCAAACAACCCCAGCCCTGCCTGTTGGTCTATGCTTACCCCACTTCCCACACGACCCCTGGCCCTGCCAGGGGTCCCACTGTCAGCACAGTAGGGCTAGAGTGGCTTCCAGCTGCTAGCTTCATGGAGCTACCAGCATGTTCCTGTGGTCCAGGAAAGGTGTGTGCAGAGCCTTCCATATGTGTAAGCTGTGAAACCATTCATGTTCTGAAACTTACCCAATATCAGTGATACCAACTCTCCTGCTTTGATCACAAGCCTCCTGATAATTGAGGACTTTTTTTTCCTGGAAAGTCCCAGCCACATTATTGAAATTAAGCCAGATCTGGGAACTTAACTTCCTGATGCCTCATACACCCTTATCAACTGTGATTGCTCTGACTTAGTAGGTTATGCTTGTTTGTTGGTGTAGGGTATTAGAAGAGAATCCCAGCTGCCTTTTTTTTTTTTTTTAAGGAAGACTTTTGGTCCAATGGTTTGTGGAGAAAAGGTAGAAAACGGGCCCTGAGTTCAGCCAAAGACCTCAAACACCAGATGCCAAATAAAAAGATCCCCCAGTGTATTTTTATCTGATGTCAAGTAGGGATGTTAAAACACATTTAATTGTAACTGCTGAAAATTTCAGTGGTTACAGAGTTACATAAGGGGAGGCAGGCAGCTCCCGCCTACTGGTGTGTGCTGGAGCCTCTGTATCTGAGGCAACAGCAAGGGTGGAGGGCAGGCGGCTCCTGCCTGGCCTTCCCACTTCCATGCTGCTGCCTCTGATAGACACACAGCAGGGGAGGGCTGTGTGTAACTCTTCATGTTAACCCAGGCTTGGTTAACCATGTAAATGGTTACATTTTCACATCCCTAATTTCAAAAAGCCACTCTCTCTTTGAGGGTGAGAGGGCTCATGAGTTTTGAATTCTTGGGGTTGACAATACAGGCCATGCAAGTTGATTGGGCTCCTGGACACAGGGGGAGACACTGACGGAGACCAGACTCCTAACAAAAGACCTGAAACTCAATCCTAACCTTCGCACCCCTAGGTCCTTGCACTGGGATGCCCCCCTCAACATCCATATCCTTGCACATGTCCTTGTTAACTGAAACAAACACGCTGGCCGTACCCCAGTGGCTGCAGAAGAGCATCAACTCAGGTAGCTCCCTGGCAGCGCAGTTCACATCACAGTGCAGGTGGCCAGTCCAGCTTTGCAGACTGAGTGGTGCCCTCTGCGGTTGGAACTATGTGGGTGCTGGGGGCCTAGCTGCTGCAGTGTGCATGGGTGAGCCTCTGCATGCCACTCACCACCTTCCCAGCCCTCTGGACCAGCAGCCCTGTTGATTGGGCTAATGGTTACATAACTTTTTCAAACTACTTCATGGGCCATAGATGGGGGAAGTGCTTGGGCCATAGATGGCCTGTGGGCCGAGAGTTTGAGAACCCCTGCTATAAATGAATGTTCAAATCTCACTTTCTGGAATCACCACTCTTTGAACCAAGTGACCTTTTTTCCACCTGCAGACATGGGTATTGTGATTAAAGATGAGACCAGAGACTAGACTCCCTAACACAGCTACAAATCCGCTGTCAGGATTTGCATTGGAATATAGTTTTTATATAGTTCCCTAGGTGCATATTATCCATTACAGATGGTAAAAAACAGGGTCCCTATTCCAAACTACTTAAAGGAGGGTGGGATGCCAACTGAGGTGATGTACCTCCATTATGTAGGAGCACTGCCATCAGACTGAGGGAAGTGATTATTCCCCTTTATTCAGCAATTGAGAGGCCGCCTCTGGAGCACTGTGTCCAGTTTTGGACCCCCCCCCCACTACAGAAAGTATGCGGACAAACTGGAGAAAGTCCAGTGGAAGGGAACAAAAATGATGAGAAGCTGAGAGTGAAGGGAGAACTTTATAGCAGCCTCCTACTACTTGAAGGGGGGTTCCAGAGAGGCTGGAGAGACTGTTCTCAGTGGTGGTAGATGGCAGAACAAGAAGTAAAGGTCTCAAGTTACAGTGGGGGAGATCTAGGTTGGAAATTAGGAAGAACTATTTCACTTGGAGGGTGGTGAAGCACTGGAATGGGTTGTCTAGTGAGGTGGTAGAATCTTCTTCCCTAGGAGTTTTTTTAAGGCCAGGCTTGACAAAACCTGGCTGGGTTGATTTAGTTGGGATTGGTACTGCTTTGAGCAGGGGGTTGGACTAAATGACCTCTTAAGGTTTCTTCCAACCCTAATCTTTTATGCTTCTGTGTGAGTGGCAAGGTTTATGCCACCCCTTTTTAAAAAAAATCTTTTGATGGACCACCAGTGCTCTCAGGATGTGAAGGAGAGGTGCTCCTCCTAAACTCCATGCCAGTGGACTCTAGAAAAACATCAGTGGGTTGTGTGTAATAGAAATTAAACCATTTTCTATCCCCCAAGTTCTTAGCAGGGAGTAAAACACTGTTACAGCTCCTACAAATTCATCCTCTTTCCTGGAAGAGACACCAAATATTTGTTTCCATACAAATAGGAGCTTTGTAGGGAAAATTGTGGGGAAGGGGAGAAGTGACATAGCTTGCATTGAATTGAATAGATTGTTTAATTAGAAACTGTCCAACTGCTCCTTTAAGACTTATTTGTATGCTACCATTGTCTGTCCATTTTGCATATGGCCTGGTTTCATTAAAGAGCTTATTATTTAAAGTTGGCTGATAAACAATGGGGGCTGAGGGTGTTTTCTATTATTGTTCTTTTGTTTGCATCTTAAAAAAGCCTCAGTTACTGCTCTTCACCAACAGCTATTTTAATCATAATAGTTTGACTGCAAACCAGTCACAACTAAAATACTATATGCAGGCCCTGCTCAAATGCTCTCTTATGGTCACAGCACTTAACTTCCTCTGACTGTCTCACTTATTACCTGCACACTTGTTGAGGTTAAATGGTCCCTGACAAGTCAGATCTGACTCAACATTTAGATGTTAAAAAGAAATGTTACTGCTTCCATTCAGACAACTTTGATGTGGACAAGAAAGGACCCTGGCCCATGACATGAAACACTAGGTACCTCCATAATGAATTAAAACAGCCTGTGCTTACCAAGAGAGAATGAGGGAATATTGGCTCTGCCAAGCTCCTGAGAGAATTCCAGGTGGACCATATCATTCCTCCAAACAAGGCTCAAGGCCACCTTTCAATGTAAATGAGTGACTTTCTCTAGAAAGCACTCTGCCTAACATCTGCCGATAATACATACTGGCCAGTCAGTTACAGAGCTATATTTTGAGTTCATTATCTTACTTTTTATAGCTTTAAATCAGTTTTAAAGGGATTTATAGTCTAGTTGCACCCACAAGCATACTAGGCATTTTTCATACATACAGGAATACACGACCCTTGTTCCAAACTGCTGAAAGTGAAGAAATCCACATAAGAAGGGTGGGGAGAATTATGTAAACAAAATGTTTCCACAAACCTGCCTAGAGTGTCTTAACTCCAGGAGTACCAGTGAGCAGAGTCAAGCACTACCCCTCCACTACAGACCAGATAAATACTTGAATAGTACAAGATGAACAAATGAGTTAGCAGTGAAATTGCTCACTTATCTAGTACGTAGTTCCACTAACTAACTGTAGTGAAACCACTATTGGTGAGCCAAGTTGTTGCTCCATACCTAGCAGGTTAACTAATCTCAGTGGCCAAAATGCTCCCAGAGAAGGAAATTGAAGAGAGGCTATTTATATTTACAAACATCTTTGCTCCTGCTGGTACTATTGAAAATATTTGTGCCTTTAATAATGCGTTTTCCTTTCGCTTCCCAACTTCCGTTTGGTCCTACAGGGATTCCACAGGACATTGCCAGAGAAACTTGTGTGATATCATAATGTCAAGTTTATGTTGATACATCATCACAGGATCAAGTCCCACCCCAATATGTCTTATGATTTCACAGAGGCCTGTGTATAATTGCAATATAGATAAATTACTCCAGCATAGAAAAATTCTAATTAACTTCTTCCCAGAGTAACCACATGCCATTGTGAATCCTGCCTACAGTGCAAAAGATTGACAGGCAAACTCATGCAAACATCTGTCTCTTAGGCTTTTCCTGTAGCATCTGCTTCTGTAGAATCTAAGCGACAGCACTAGTTTTGGTTTCCCTTTTCCCTTCAGTCTCACCTAATGCATATTATGGAGTTTTAAAAGTCTTTGCCTCAAGTACAGCAACACAGAAAATTATTCTTCACTGCAGCAGTTAACCTGCCAATAAAGATCTTACCTCAGAGGCATTTCCAGGGAGGCCTGTCAGCACAGGCATGATACGCAGTAGTAGGTACACGCTCCTGCAGGCAGACTTCTCTCCAAAGTGCTCTCTCATGCACAACTGGAAAATATCTGTTAAAATATCAGACTCAAAAGCAAAGCAAACCTTTTTTCATCTCTGAATTTTAGTTTTAAAAATAATCTTCTCAGCATCAACAGCTGTGGCAGTAGCATGAAACTTTCACTTCTGCAGTTCAGGCTATATTTAAGTTTTTGCGCATGGTCTCTTTGAGCAAGAGTTATAAATATGGCAGCCTTACAGATTCTTTAGTTTCAGATAGATTGAACTGAGTGATCCATAAACTGGTGTCTATGGGTATGTCTAGACTGCGGGGGTTTTCTGGGATCCTGGAAAAACTCCGCCGGGTCCAGGGAACGCATTTGCTCTTACGCTTTTTTTTTTTTTGCTGAAGAGCAAACGTGCTCTTTCGTGGAGCCCTGTATACCTCGTTCTATGAGGAATAAGGGTTCCTCCAGAAGAGGAAACTTTTCCGCCATTTGGCCCTGCTAGATTGGACCAAATGGCAGAAAAGCAATCGGAAAATGCTATGCAAATTGTACTTCGCAATTTGCGTAGCTTTTTCTGAAAAACCGTGATAGTGTAGACCTAGCCTATGTGAAAATTTGAGGGAGGTAAACTATCAGTATAAGCATGGAGTTTGCAGTGGCATAACCCCACACAAGCCATCTTGGAAACAAGTGTGAGGATCTAACTGGTAAAAGGTATAATCTACAGATAAATGAGCAGGCAGGACTGGCCTACACCTCTTATATTTTAATTTTCTTCTAAATTCATATTCAAAGAGTTACTTTGAGAGCAGTGTAAGCGGAGTAAGGCAGCTGAGATTTAATACCAATAATGGTGGCACAGACATATAACATAATCAGGTCATTTGAACTCATCTATGGGCTATTTATGGACATCTGAATAGCAAAACTCCAGCTTCTGTCTAGTGAGGACTCAAACACAGTAATATATTGTTTAGTGTATAAAAAAGTGCTCTTTGGATTGTTATCACAAAAAAGTCATACCATTTTTTTTAAACTTTCAGAACAGAGGCTTTAGCCGGAAGAGCCATACATTCCTGCCTAAAATATTTAGAAAAATGTCTGCTCAATCATCAAAAGACAGACCTGAAAATCTGCAGTTTCCATTCCTTGATGATGATGCTACCATTTCTACAGTCAAAGAATCTAAAACCGTTTTTATCATAAGAGGCCTGCCTGGCAGTGGAAAATCCACCCTTGCCCGGGCTATTCAAGATCAGTATAAGGATGCCTGCAAGGTCATTTCTGCTGATAATTATAAAATTATACCTGCAATAAGAAGCTCCATTCCTGAAGATTATTCAAAGTTGGATGAGGATTTAGACAACTATTGCAAACGAGACATCAGTGTTGTTGTTGTGGATGATACTCACCATGAACGGGAACGGCTAGATCAACTCTTTGATATTGCTGACAAATACCAGTATGAAGTCCTCTTTGTGGAACCCAAAACACCTTGGAAGATGGATTGCTTGCAGCTTAAGGATAAGAATCAATGGAAACTATCTGTTGAAGATCTGAAGAAGATGAAACCAAGCTTGGAGAAAGATTTCCTGCCTGTGTATTATGGATGGTTTTTGAGCAAAAAGAGCTCTGAGCATTTGAGGAAGACTGGGCAAGCCTTTTTAGATGAGTTAGGAAATCTTAAAGCATTCAAAAAGGAGTCTAAGTACTGTACGTGTATAAATATTTTACTAAGCTTTTTATTCTACTAACCAGAGGGAAACAGATTTGCCCACTCAGCTTTCAAAGTAACATTTAAAGTTTTGTCTCATTTCTCCACAAATTATAATTTAAAGAATTTAATTAGAACAACATGTTGTCCAAAAAGCAGAAATAACTTTAGATCACTTATGTAGTAAAACATAACCCACCCTCTCTCAAATGTAAAGTTTTTGGAATCTGATGTTTAGGGGATTTACAGTGGGATAGTGAGCCTGCAGCCCAAGACTGGAAATATCCAAGCCATTCCAACTTGTTTCGTGTGATCTCTGTGATGTAAGTTGGAAGAGAGTGGCCAAGGTCTTAATCACATTGCCCCTAAAGTGATCCTTGTACTATTCAAGCTGAGGCAAACTGGTTAGCAATGCAAGGAAGCTTGCACTGCGAAACTATACTAGTAGTGTGGATAAGAACACTTAATTTTCTCCTGTTGTCTAGCACACTCCGGGTGCTAAATACAGTTAAACACCTTGTAAATGAGCATTTGCAGGGGATGATCATTAATTTCTCAGTAGTAATTTTGCTTATCTACACTTGCAGTTCTTCCTGACGAAGATCCCAAAATAAAATTGGACCTGACTGGCCACTTTGCGAAAAGGCCACCCGGCGTTTTGCACTGTACGACAAAATTTACTGACTTTGGAAAGGCTTTGGGAGCTGACGAATATGCACAACAAGAAGTTAGTGTCTTGGTTTGTTTTTCTTCAAAACAATGTGTTAAAGTTTTATGTTACACCAAATCTACCAAGGTAGAAGGGTGGCGTATGTGTAGCTTTCTAAAGCCATAGTGTAACTGCGTATGTCCCCCTCGGAACAACACTTGTGAAGCTGGCCCGTGTAGTGCAAAGAAATAGTAAGGATGTTACTCCTCAGGACTGAGGAAATAACACTGACAGGGAGATGCATTTGGAAAGTGTTTCATGTTGCTTCTAAACTACATGTTCTGGTAGTTTGACTTTTTCCATAAATACTATAGTTCTTCTCTAATGACTTGGTTTTGAGCAATCACGAACAAGTGACTAGTCGACTATCTAATAAACTTATCGGACAGTGGAATAGTGACTCGACTAGTCGTTTCCCTCTCCCCTTGCTGCCTCTATCAGAGAAGTGGCGGGGGAGGGAAACAGGCACCTGTGTTGGAGAGAGCCAGCTTAAAAGCCAGTTCCCCCCAGCACCATCTCCACAGAGGTCAGGAGGCAGAGGCACAGCGGGAAATGGTGCAAGCAGGGACTGCAGGGTCCCACTGCAGCGCTTCAGCCTTTGATGTGAGCAGGGGTTGCTCAGTCCCTGCTCGCGCTGTTTCCCCGCTGTGCCTCTGCCTCCTCTGCAGCAGCAAGGAGGGGGGAACCGGAGCCAGTATTGGAGGGGAGCTAGCTTAAAAGATGTTTCCCCCGAGCACTGTCCCCACGGTACTGCCTGCCCCTGCACAAAGGGGAAGCAGCAGCCCGTTTGTGGTGGCCAAGGCTGTCCGCCGTGGACAGGGGCTGCTGGACATAGTGCGAGCTGGGACCAAGCATTCCCACCTCATGCTTGTCTGGGACACTGCCCCTCTGCATTTTAAATGTAGTAAGAGCCCGGTGGCTGTTACTGTATTTAAAATGCAAAGCTGCAGTGCGAGTGGCTCCCGGAGCCATCCCTGCTGCGGCTCTGCAGAGCGGTCCTATCGACGAATCGTATAGCAGTGTTTCCCAAATGGTGTTCTGTGGAACCCCGGGATTCTGCAAAGTGAAAATAAGGATCGCATGAGAAAATGTCATTACAATAACATTTAATGATTTTTTAAAAAAATTAATAATTTAATTTAAACATTTAATAACATTTAATAATTTAAACATGTATTAATTTTATTGAAAAGTTTTCATTTGTATTGATCTCATGAGCTTGGTTAGCATTTGTTCATTATTATCCTTATTTGTGGTCTGACTTTTTCAGCTCCATATATGAGACTTATTAGGGGTTCCACAAAATTCTTTTGAGCTTAAAAAGGTTCCGTGACCAAATAAAATTGGGAAACACTGGACTATACGATTAGCCAGGTAACCGCAATTTAACATCCTTAATCATGAATTAAGGAATTGTTACTTCTGTCTTATGTAACATACCGGCTTAGCATGACATCCCAATGAAAACATATAAAATTAAGATGAGCAAAGGGTGGGGCGGGGGGGGACAGGAGAAAATAGTAACCTGCAATCACGTCGTCGTTTTCATACCATATTGAGTGTTTGGAGATGGCAAGCGAAGGACCCTGTGGTTGTTGAGAAGAGCTGTTACACATTGGATGCTTTGTAGCATCTACGTGGAATGTGTGAATTCCGCAAAGGAGATCAGTGAAGAATCCAATTGGAAAGGCAGAGTAGTCGATCTGGATGTAGATGTTACTATAAACTTCTGAAGGAGCATGATGGTGTCACTTTTATTCTGGATTCAAAGCATTTGGTCCCTTCTCTCCCTAGGTTGTGAAGGCTTCCTATGGAAAAGCCTTTACCCTGACTATCTCTGCACTGTTCCTCACAACAAAAACGGTGGGTGCTCGTCTGGAACTGAGCGAGCAAGAACTGTTGCTGTGGCCTGGAGACGTGGACAAGATACTGCCTATAGACAACTTGCCCAAAGGCAGCCGGGCTCACATTACCCTGGGATGTGCCAATGGCATCGAACCTGTCCAGACTGGGATTGACTTGCTGGAGTTTGTCAAGCTGGAAAAGGCAGGGAACAAAGGTGATGAGGTTGAGGAATTGGGTGGAGGGAAACTGCTGTACTTTGGCAATGGCATGTGGATGCTCCTTTTGTCTAAAAAGATTGAAGTGAAGGCTGTTTTCTCAGGTTACTATGGCAAGGGAAAGCTAGTGCCTACTCAGGGCAGTAGCAAACGAGGCTCTGCCTTTAATCCCTGCATTATCATCTAAGTGCTCAAGCTGTGCAGGGTTTTTTATTTTTAAAAAATGGGTATAACTTGGGTAACCTTTATAAAGTTGTAAAAAAAAGTTCTACGTGTACTAACGTAGCCCTTCTTCAACTCTAGTATGAAATGTCTCTACTGGGAAAGTGTATTGGTCCTCAGGAAAACTAAGTGGCTAAACAACTATTTCTGATAGTTAAATGGACCAAATAGTTAAATAAGGGAAGTGCTGAATGACTTTTAAAATACTAGATTGTTATAGAGGTCGCTTTCCTTTTGTTTGTTCCTCAGAATCATTCCTGACAGTCTACATGTTTAATTTCCCTTTGAATCACAATCCTAAATCATAACTGATTTAAACAGTGGTAGACCAAAGCTTTTAGCTACTTCTCATTCCGTAAGTCTAAGAGAATTGAAGCTGAAAGTTCAGCCCAACTTTGAAGTTGGTACAGTGCCCCACAGGCTGATGGCTCATACAGCCCTTGGTAGCTAATGACTAGAACTCCTAAGCCTCAGGGCTCATCGAGACTACGGGGATGATTCGAAAGAGGATATGCAAATTCCCATGGAAATTTGCATATCGTCTTCCAGTCTCACTTTCGAAAGCGAATGTAATCTAGACACTTTTTTTGGAAACCCCCTTTTTCAAAAAGCTGCTTTTCCTCAAAAAATGAGGCTTACACGACTTTTTGGAAAAGGGGGTTGCCAAAAAAATGCATCTAGATTACTTTCACTTTCGAAAGTGAGACCGGAAGAAGATATGCAAATTCCTGTGGAATTTGCATATCCTTTTGAATCTTCCCCGTAGTCTAGACAGACTCAGTGATGGGTAATATTTTTGAGGGGTAGGAGGGCAACAAGCACTCTAAGCAGCTTTGGTCTACAAGCCCAAGGATTAGGTATGTACTAAGGGATAGAAATGTAGCCGTGTTAGTCTGGTGTAGCTGAAACAAAAACCAGGACTATGTAGCACTTTAAAGACTAACAAGATGGCTTATTAGGTGATGAGCTTTCGTGGGCCAGACCTGAGGAAGTGGGTCTGGCCCACGAAAGCTCATCACCTAATAAACCATCTTGTTAGTCTTTAAAGTGCTACATTGTCCTGGTTTTTGTATGTACTTAGGGACATTTAAGAATCTTCATTAGGAAAAGTCAAACTCCTGTATCCCCATGACTAGCAGAGTGTGGCATACCCTAACTTCAAACCATTCAGGTAGCACATGAAGACTTCCTTGGGTGTGAGAAAAGGGAAAAGTGCACTGGTGAGTGAGGGAGGGATTTACTTCCCATTTTAAAACTGAAGATAAAAAAAATGGAACTAGTATGAGTAAGATCATGAAAAGGAGAATTTATCGGGAAAAATGTCCTAGCAATGCGATCTGCTCTGTTGTCCACAGAAAATGGCAGGCAGAGCTATTTAGCTGCTGATGGACAAAGACCTAGTCTGTGTATACCATAGGGAACAATCCTGCCCTGGCAGGGGGATGGAATAGATTAACTAATAGGTCTTTTCCATCTCTAACTCCTGATCCTTTATTAACTTTAAAATCATATCTGAAGTACTACATTGTACTTCATGCAAAATAGGTTTTCCTCCTTTGGATTCAAAGTCTAATTCTTTTGAATGTTAAGCATGGAAGTACACAAAGCTAACATATTACTTAGGAAATCAATAACGGTGGCATTGTAAATTTATGCATAACAGCCTGCTCAAATTACATTTTTCTAGCTGGTGGTCTAATGTTCAAGTATTTTAGTTGTGACACTTTAATTATGGTTGAAACTTGTTTATACTCATGAACAGAGCCAAATGCTGCTTGCCTACTGATCAATGGATTTTTGCTGTCATTATCCTCCTGTAACATTTGGCTGAACTAATCAATTCAGGTCAGAACAGCATTTTAAACTCATGTTACGGCTGTAATGTCCCATGAACTGTAAAGTGTATTGAAATAAACCCAGTATTAATGTGTTTACTGTGTCTGACATGCACACGCAAGGTTCACTGCAGGAAAGGATCTGTCACCACAACCCTAACTACTAAGTGGCCATGTGTGGACAGGGAGGCCACTTACCAAATGAGCTTGCAAAACTCAAATCCATGTGGGGCAAGGCCCTTGTGGATCCCCTCTCTGAATGTGTAAAAGAAAACCCAAGGGAGCTTTAAGGCTCTCCTGATAGAATATCAGATTCTGCAATAGGCTGGGTTTATTGGAGAAAGCAGTAAACTCCTTCCAACTGCCCTGCTGCTTCAAAGGGAGATCACTGACAACACTCTGCTTTCGAGTGAGGCAGGTTCTGTTTTCCCTTCACTTGAAAGGAGAAACTCTGCCTCTGCCAAACTTGGTTGTAGACCGACAAGAGCTATGGTGTGTTCCACAGGGGAAGCCCAGAATAAAAGGAAACTTAGTGTTCAGCTAAGGCCCTGCCCAACTTATGTACATCTTTGGCCTGGTCTACAGCGCCACTACCACGATTGATCTTCCAGTATTTGATTTAGTGAGTCTAGTTGAGATTTGCTAAATTGAACTCAAGAGGGCACCCTTGCCGGCATCCAGTACTCCTTTTGCGAGGAGAAAGGGAAGCCAACAGAATGACTCCAGCTATGTATTTTACGTACTTAAGCCAAACTGCCGGGTCTATCTTAGACCTGGCCTTTATCATTTTGAGGAACCATGCCTTTGTCTTAATAGCATCTACCCCACAAGTCTTCCTCCCAGGCTGTTATATGCTGAAAACCCCTGCTGGGAAATTTTCAAAATAGGGTCCCCAGCTTTAAAACATGGGGTAGTTGGGGAGCCTGGCTTGTTTGCCTGGTCAAAAACAGTCACACGCTCATCATTGAAATGTTTATTAGTTTGTACATCATATACAGTTTAATAAACCAATTGCATACGGTTTTGCTTCAGTCTGGTTGAGATTCTGCATATAAACACATCATATGAATGTCAAATGACAAAACAAATATTCACATTTTTAACCCTTCACATCCTAGAACGGTAAAGGGCCTAAAGAGCAACAGTGTTTATACCAATGTAAAGCCTGCTTTGGAGAGGCCGAGTGCTTAGAAAAGCTCTTGCTTCATGCAATTACCTTTCCTCTCCATGGAAAGGTTAAATCTTTACACTGAGGTAAACATACAGAATCTATTCCTTAAATTCAGTTAAATACTAAAGCATGGGGTCTAATGTCCTCTGAGCAGCCTCACATCAGTGCATCTGCTTTTGTCTCTAGTACTGCTTGAAGTCTTTTCACAATAAAGCTGATACTATGCATGCAAGATGGTGTTCAGGTTGCCATTTTGTACAGCAAAAACATTGCTTCACACTCTTCCCATTTGCACTTTTCTTTGATAGCAGGAGCCAGTAAGTGAAAGCAGGGATTAAGACAGGGTATCAGTTTAAGAGTGGCAATGGTCAGAACTAGAGTTGTGTTGCATGTCCAGCCACAGAAGGGAAACATACAAGCTCTTGACAATTACAACATTTTTATGTGCCATCCCGGATTCAACCAAAGCGTTAGCCCAGCACCACTTGTGAAATGGACGATAAGCTCTTAGCACTCCAGCTAATACAGGTCGAACCTCTCTAGTCTGGTACTTTTGGGATCTGACTGGTGCCAAACCAGGTCAATATTGTTTAGCAGTATGACCAACTCTTCCACTGCTTACTGGGCTCTCAGAAGACAATTAGAGGTAAATTTGAGCTAAATCATAGCACAGAACATTGAGTGCTAGGACTGGTGGCTGTAAACACATTTTATGGGACAGCGGGAAACTTGTCCAGACCCATGATAAGTGGACAATCCAGCTCACTAAGAATCACACTGGACCAGGTAAGTTGCCAGATGAGAGTGTGCAGGACTAGAGAGGTTCAACCTGTAGTCTCCATTCAGACTGAGGTCAGTTCTGTATGCCAGTAGCCAGCTTACCAAGAGAAGGGAAGATCTTATCTCACTGCACATACATAGGAAAAACTAGGTCAGGCTAGAGTAAAAATGTTACCTCCTTTTTATCCCACCATGCATACATTCCTCTATTCTGGTGAATATGTAGGAATGTGAAAATCTGCTCCCAACAGAATAGCTGTTGCATGTAAATGACATGAGATTTAGAGCAGGGTCACAGTTCTATCATTTGGGCTTGTTGCTTTTCAGAACCAGTTCTAGCACTGAGGGTGTTGGGCCTTAGCACTAGACCAGGGAAATGTAAAGTAGATGTGATGCATGAACTTTATTTGCCCAAATTGAGTGGAGGGGAGGGAGAAGGGAGCAAGGGGACAAGGCACAAACCTCAGTCATTCATTTATTTGAAGACCTGTTTGGTTAAACTCTGATTGCTGGAAAGCAACAACAGCAAAATGGCTCTCAATCCTCACTCTAGCTGGATGCCAAAGTACTCCAGGGACTAAATTCATGAAGTACTTAATTACACTGCCCCCCAAATCTTTGCAAATAGGACTAATGCAATTATTTACAAAACAGTCAAAGCCTTTAGTTCCAATAAAAATCTATCCTTAGAGCAAAACTCTAAGTGTACTGAAGAGCAGGACAACTCCTTCCTCAACAGTCAGCCAAAACAGAGCCCCTGGAAACGGGGCTAGAAGCAACCTAGTGTTCTTTAAAACTCATTTTTGGTGTAAGGATGTTAAGAGGCAGATAACTGATTAATCGTGTAGTCGATACGCTCTGTCCTAGTTTGCACTGGTCCAGGAGCTACCCCACTGCAGCTCTGCAGTTGAAATGTAGTAGGTGCTGAGTGCGCAGGCAGCTTGGTTCCGACAACATTTAAACTGCAGGGCTGCAGCAGGGGGTAGGTCCTAGACCGGTGCGAGTTGGGACAAAGCTGGGCTTGCTTAGTCCTGGTTCATGCCAACCCCAGCCATGCGGCAGGCAGAGGCTGCTCCGGTTGTTGCCTCTGTATCAGAGGCAGCAAGGAAGGGAGGGGGAGGGAGGGAGTGAATAATGTACTCAATTACCCGCTTACATCCCTGTTTTGGAATTCAGGTTGTATCTGTACCTGGACAGATTACTATTACTTCTTGTAGGAGTTACTGCCAACAGACCTACCATTCTTGGAAGTAAAGCTAGTGCTGAGAAAAGGGAAGGAGGAATATACCTGGGTTTGCCAGTCTAATTGTAGCCTCCCTAGACCATAGACATTCCATACAAAGAGATCTCCAAACACCACATCTACTTAACAACACGCAGCTCCTCCTGCTTTCATTTTGAATGGACTTGTGCTTGATTACCTGAGATTAACCCAGTGGTAGTTCCATCACAAGAGCACCACCGGGAAAAGCGAAACACTCAACACTTCTCTTCTTTCATCAAATATTTTTTTTTAAATTACTGAGGTTAGTTTGACTTTATTCCAGTAGATGTTTGTGGCTGGAACCAGATTCATTTGTCTTTGGTCCCGAGTGTTCTCACAAGTGACTATACCGACTCCTTAATTCAGTTCTGTGTATTCTGTCATATCTGCTGGCTTTAGAAGAATAACTTATTCCTTTTCATACCAGAATCACTGTCTGCAGCGGTGGGAAAGACAAAGGTTCTGTTTTGGCTCATGCCCACTCCAGAGGATTGTTAATGAGGTGCCCATGGCAGAATGTGGAGTGGGGATTTAAAAGCCACTCGATTTACAGACTCCAAGCAAAGGAAAAAGCCACTGTTACTTGTAAAACTACAGCCAGGCTGCTCAGGAAATAATGGGGGTTGCATGAACAGGGAACTAACTGCATGGAGGCATTTTTAGTTACTTTTTAGAATTAAAACAGATTAAGGCTTTTGCTGTTGTGCCAAATACAGCTGTTAGTAATTTACCATTGTACAGATTAGGGATGTTAAATAACCGTTAATTGGATAGTCGATTAACCTCATGAATTCTTATTGGTTACTTGACTATTCTATAGTCCCCGGGGGTGGGGCTTGTAGCCAGTGTGCTCTGGCCCCACTCCCGGGGAGCCCCTTGCCACTCCGCACTGTTGCCGCTGTATCAGAGGCAGCAGCGCATGGTGCCAGGCAGGAGCTGGTCTGTGCAGGGAGCCAGTTTAAAAAACAGCTCCCCTCGCGGACCGGCTGTCTGTCACCCTATGCTGCCGCCTCCGATACAGAGGCAGCAGCACAGGATGGCAGATACCGCCCCTTCAAACGGGAGCTGCTGAGCTCCCGGATCCAGTGCGAGCTGGAATTGAGTCAAGCTGCCAGCCTCCTAATACACTTTAAATGCAGAGCCACAGCAGAGGGTTTTCCCGGACCTGGTGCAAACTGGGACTGAGCCAGTCTGCTGGCCAGCCTGCTAAAAAGTTTACTGGCCTGGGTGTGTGTGTGGAATGCACTTACTCTATAGCATTAACCAATAAGCTTTTGCTAATCAGTTAAGGGATGTAATAGTATAGTCAATAATACAGATGGACTTAAAAAAGACACTTGTTTCATTAAGGGAAGAACCTTTGAGCATCAGTCTCCTAACATGGCAAATAAAGGCTCTATGCCACAGATGAGAGTCACATAAGGAAAAAGTACAGCTCTAAATAAACAGCTCTAAATAAGGTGTAATTATTTCTGCCTGCTCTGCATGTTATGGGAACTACCACCACCATCAACTTCATCTTGTACCACAGATAGAAAGCTTGACCATACTGTCAGGTTAAGAGAGCTGCTATTTCTAGTGGCAAATTCCTACACCTGTAGCTACTAAGAAGCCAGAGGGAAGACACCGAAGAATAGCTGTAGCCGTCAGACAAATGGCAGTAAGGCTCCCTGTTGGCTACTTATGAAATACCATCTATACATTCAATCCTGCTCAGGAACTGCCAAGTGTGAATGCAATGTTTTAAACTACACACCTCTCAGCAGACAGTCTAAATAAAACGGTTCCATCTGTCCAAACTACACTGTGCTAATACAAGAGGGAAGCTGCAGTTTTAACATACATATGCAACAGTACTCATCTGCTACTGTCCTGAGATACCTGGATAGTTACTGAATTTCCATTAGTGTTCTAATGTACTCTGCAAAAGTGAATGTATCTTTGCATTCACTTTTAATCACACAACAGTGCTTAGAAAAAAAAGTCTTGGCACTCACCATTTTAATATTTAACTATAATCAATCATGCAATCATGTACAGTTTATATAAATATCTGCTGTGTATATATCCCCACTTTATCTCCAAATAATGGCCCTAAAAGTGGGGAGCAGGGAAATCAGCCAACACTGAACTAAAAAGCATGTTGTCAAAATGCAGAAAATGGCATTGCGCTCTGCTAACGGAATCCGAGACACGATTCCAAACTGCAGTGGTGAATAAAATGCAAGAGGACACAAGTGTGAAACCAGCACGTCCCACCAAAGAGATGCATCATGTAAACTTTGATATGCAAAAGAACCATAAGAACAGAGGGAAGTTTCAAAATGCAGACCGATTTTTTTGCCTCAAAACACTGAACCTACTGGAGTATACACAATTCTAACTCCTTATCTGCTCTCACTTATGCCAGGGTAACAAGGCATAGCCCATCAAGTTACACTGGTGTAAGGGAGAATAAATGCTCCCGGGGGGGGGGGGGGAGGAGAGGGGTGGCTTAGTCTTCTAAACCATCTCTCAATGCCGGCTCCATTTAAAAGCTGGGTTTTCTGCTTCTTTTGCTGCTATTTGGGCTGCAGTACTGGAATTAAGCCGTTAAATCTTCCCTCCGCGAAAGCGGATTGTCATACATCTGACAGAAGGAGCAGTATGACTTATATTTGTTTGGTGGCAGCACACTGCATTTCTATGCCATCTGTAAGGTGCACACATGACTGGCATTACAACCTGGCAACCCCGTGGCCAACTGAAGGACTGATCTAGTTCTTGAGTAGAATGATGATGGTAAGGAAATGTGAATACGGCATAAAATCATTTACTTTGAAATTCATTATAACCCTCGCCGTCAGCCAACCAGCTCTTCAGGCCAGAAAGGGGAGTCAGAATCTTCTAAGGAGAACACACCCCTTTAAGTTTACTTTTATGCACAACCCAGCTGTTCTCTTAGCCAATCAAAATGAAGCTTTTCAACTGTCTCCAACAGCAGCTTAGCACCATCACAGAAGACTCTGCCTCAAAAAGTTTGGCTCTCTTTGGGCCAGTACCAGGCAGCATTCATCTAGCAATCATCCAGTGACTTCCTACAAACACAAACTCCGCATCCCCAGTAAAGGCCATTGAAAACCCCATCAGATATAGGGTACCATGAAAAGCTCCAAAACTACTTTACTGACGGTATTTGACTTGGATGGAGTATCCATTTAGTGAAGATGGTTCTACTTACATGAGCTCTTTACTATATGGAAAAAGGAATTATTCTGCAAAGATATATACCCCTCATAGCTAACAGCAGGGTCTGACCCCAGATCCACAGTAAACAACAATAAGCAGTATTAGTGCAAAGTCAGGCAACACTAGAGAAGCACATCAATTCTAAGTTCGGGATCGTGTGTCAGCATGCAACTCTGGCTTTCGGTCATCCACAGATCACCTACACTGGCAGCGAGGCAAGTCAGGCAAGTCATGCGCTGTCAGTCCAAGAGTTTCTGCCATAACTTGGAATTTCTTTGTTGCTGGGGGCTTGTAAAATACTTTGAATGCCATTTAAAACTCACACAACGGTGTTGCATTAAAACCAGACATCGATTTCTGTAAACGTTACCAAAAAGGTCACCGTGCGCACAGAGCAGCCATTCTTCAAATATGCAATTTTTAAAAGTGGGAAACAGGTAGCCCACATTATGGATTTGCAATATGGTAAAACAGAGGGTGTTTTTAGAGAGCAGAAACAAATCAATCCATAGAAACAAACCCATCCCACCTGGCAAAACCTTGTTTTAGCACAGATGCTGCAATGAAATGAACAAGTGACTTAATTATAAGAGAGAAGAAACGAAAATAAATTCATCCCAGACCAAATTAAATAGCCGCTTAAAGACAGGGAGTCTTGGAGTAGAAGCATTTAAAATACTTATTTTTAATCTGCACCATAGGGAGTTCTCATGTCAGCTGCTCCCAGAAGTCTGAAGAAAGATTTCTTTCCAGTATGAAAATATTAAGATCATTATTTGCCATTTAAATTAATGCGCAGGTGTACATACTCCTACCGCCCCGGCAAACAGAACGGCAGCTGGCCAACGGGATGTAGCTGCTTGGATGTTACAAAAACCTCGCTACAATTCAATTCCTTACAAGTAAAAATGGGGTCACAGAAACTCTGACATGGTGCCATCCTGTATTCAGGAACAAACCAAAAAGAGCCATAGACATTTCACCCTCCTGACAAGCTGGGTCTCTAGCAACAGGACCCTGGAGGAAGTCTCAACAGTCTGAACACATGGGCCAGCATGGAGGGACCAAAAGATTCAAAACATTTTATTTTTGTAATAAAGTTAACAGTAAAACAAAATTCACAAGCCTTCCCCCGCCCCCTCTCTTCAGTGCTGGTTTCCTCTTCTCACACAAAGCACACAACAGAGAGGTCTCCAACCGAGAAAATGAAACTGCTCTAAGTACAATGAGACATGATGAAGGCAGGAGTCTAATTTATGTCCATATTCGAGGTTAAAACAAGCATGTCAGGAGTGTCTGTTGTTTGTATAGTTTCATTTTAGCCAAACTGGAAAAAGAAATTTCCTGGCCCAGAAGCTGGAAGAGAAAGCGAGAACTATTAGGGCTGGCGAGTCTCCCGAACAAAGCTCGTGAAGAAGCCGTGGAGCGCTGGACACGTAGGCAGCCCTTTAACAGACACACACAAGGGATGGGCTTTGGGCAGCCTAATTCAGACGCACCGATAGGGACACTGAGGAACACTGGCACAGGGGCCGTGCTGATCGGTTAACGGACCCTGGAGAAGGGATTGCGAGGGCCAGAATGATTAGCAAGCAAGACTCCTCCCAGGTCAGAGGTCTGTGAGTTTCTCCCATGGGTTGTATTAATGCTGGGTAAGTGCCAACCAGATGTTCAGCACTGTGCAAGCCACCCCTGTGCCAAAAGGCTTGCCATCTGGTGAGCTGACCATGCATCAGGATGCGTAGTGTGGAGCAGAACAGCATTTGCAACGCAGTGACACTGGGTTGGGCCCTCCCGAAGGCTCCCGGGAGTCTGTGTGTCTAACTGGAGACAGTCGACGCTAGCTATGTGATGCGTCTGACCAGACACCCTCCTTACCAGATTCAGTGACACAGCGGGTGCATGCATGAGTGACAGCCAAGCCCCTCTCTCAGCAACAGAACACTGTTAGTGCCAAGTTCTCTCACACCTCGAGGGGGAAGCTTTTCTCTACATAGGCCCCAGAAGCAGCAATCGACTGGTGCATGTCGCAGACCACGCCTTCTGCGCTGGCACACAACACGTAAGCAGTGAAATCAAACTAACCCTTTTAACCACTGGCTAACTGCTGGGACATTAATGTTACCGGCCCATAGATGAACAGCCCTCACATTTCTCGTGCTGGTGGACTGACATGTCACCTACCTTCAAAACTGAAGTTGCCTGGCCCACCAAAGAAAGCCTTGAAAATATTGTTAGCATCAAAATCTACAGTGGGAGAAGAGAGTGGTAAGTTAGAGAGGCTGCTTCTCTCTATAATCTTTTAAAGAAAGGATCCTAAAGCCCATTACCGATGGATCCACACACTGTGCCTATACTGCCCGCTTTCTCCACCATGGAAATGCAGCAGCAGTGAGCCGCGCTGCCTCGGGGCTTGGGCAGAGAGCTGACTACTGGAGTCAGCAGCCAGACAGGCAAAAAGAGTAACCGTTGAGCTAGAGTGTAGCTCACTGGCTACAGCCTCGGTCCCGACAAAGTTGCCACCTGCTGAATCACCCACAGCTAGGGAAGCCCTCAAGTGGCTCCTCCCACCCGAGTACCAACACAGCGTCACCCCATCAATGTGTCGCCGTGGGAGACAGCGAGTTGTCCATGTTAGCAGGCATCGAATACAAGCCAAGGAAGGAATAGCTCCTCCAGAGGAGAAGGCAGAGCAGACGTCCTTCCTTTGAAAAGGCTCGTCCGCTTGTGGGCTCACTCACCTCCCATGTTCATGCCATCCTCCTCCAGATCCTGCCCACTGTCGTAGCGTGCCTTCTTCTTGGGATCCGATAGGATGGTGAAGGCCTCTCCAACTTCTTTAAACTTCTTCTCCTCTTCCTTCTGTATTTCTGCGCTCGCCCCGCTGTGCCGGTCTAACGGGCAAAGAGATGGGACAGAAATGGTCACTGGGTGCCACGGGCAGCTGAAAGACACTATACATCCCAGGCACCCGTCAGCTTTTGCGTGTCCCCCTCCCATGCTCATTCTGCTGAAGCAGTCATTCAGAAATTCAAACAACACAGTGCAGGGGGGAGAGGGGGAAATCAGGAGACTGAGAAAACGTTTCCTCCGAAATTCTCTCTTCCATTGACTTCTGCTCTCCGAAAACTCAAAGTAGCAAGCTGCATGCGGTTGGCAGAAACCAGTTCTCTACCTGGGTGATGCATGAGCGCCCGTTTCCTATAGGCTTTCTTGATCTCGTCTTCGGAGGCGTTTTTGTCCACCCCGAGGATTTTATAGTAGTCTTTCCTTTTGCTCTTTTTCAGTTCCACCTGGGCATTCTTTAGGAATTGCTTGTGTTCTAGAAAGAAGAGCAATGCAGAAGGAAAGCGCCTCTCATCACCCGTAGCGAGAGAAGGAAAGCATCGTTCGAGAACGGATGGTTTGTTTCGCTGCCCCCACAATAAAGACTGTTCCGTTCATGTATGTGCACTTACGGCCGGATACTTATAGCCCATGGGTTTGGGAAACAGGCCCAAGGAACTACACAGGCAGAAGTGACCTCTTAGGCGTCTGCATGTTAGATTTTGGCCAATCCCCTCACACAACCATCCCTTCATGTTACTCTAGCGGCAATCTCCAAGCCAACCCATCCATCAAGTGCTGCTTCAACTTGAAGGGCAGTGCCCTGGAGGACAAAGCCACTTTTTTAATCTTTGAGAACAGAGGAGACCCTTGTGCTCAGCCGTGGCACTTCCGAGCCTGCTCTGACGGGTGGGTCATTGAAAGCCAGGACTCCAGAGAAGTCTGAATTGCTCACTCAAGGGCACGTGGGCACCCAACTCTGGGTCTTTGAAAATTCCAGCCCAAGCCAATCCAATGCTCATGTTCTTCTTGCACCCGTTTCCATGAGCACCAGGCTTAAAAACACCTTTGGCTGCTCCCCAAGAGTCAACACCATAATGTTTAACTAAACCCTTCACCAAACATCTGCCCGCCCTGTGCAGCACTGTAGCCCTGCTGCTACAGATCAACTGATCCACCGAACTGGAGACATGTTCATGCCTTCCTTGCCACGGAACAGGTTCACATGTAGCAAAATCCAGGCAGTTCTAGATCGCTACAGGACCCAAGCAACTCTTCGATGTTAATTTAGCCTCCATTCCCCTGGGAGATGGAGATGTGTTACCATTCACACTTTCACTCATGGGAAACCGAGGTACAGAGCGATCAAGTAACTTGCCCAAGGATGCTGAGTTTGTGGCAGAGCCAGGAACTGACCTCCATCCCCCTGCTATTCTAGATCTCAGTCCGGTGCCAACCACTAACCCAAGCTTTACCCCTACTCTCCCAACACTAGGAGAGAACAAACTCACACCATTCTGTTAGGCGGTGGTCCCAGAGCTTCTGGGGATTTTCCATACAAAGCCAGGGGCAGCAATAAAGCGAGAGGGGGCCAAGATCAGCACGTACAATGGCAATGCACAGTGTTTCCCAGCGCTCCTGTCTTACAAGAAAAACCAAAGCCGAAACATGTCTGTCGAGGGGCAGGCTGTGTGGACGGATAGGCAGGGCCAACGCTCTCACCTTTCGTTTTCTCTGTCTGGTAAACTTTTTCATAGTCCCTCACAGCATCTTCATATTGTTCTGTGTCCATGTAACTAGGCAAGGAAACAGCTGTTACCGTAGCAGAGTTCACAGAGCCTACCAAAAACGGCAGCAGCAGGGGTTAAGTGATGAGACTCCTGGAGGGACAGAACTATTGAGGGAAAGAGGGGCACAAAGGACCTGCAAAAATAGAGGCGATTGCTAGGAAGAGCCCGAGGTGGGATGCAAAGGGCGCGGATGAGGGCTCTGAGCCCAGCCACCTGTGTTCCTCAGAGGTAACCCGCAAAGGAAGCCCTGGCAGACTATGCCCCGGCATGCACCTGCCATCTCACTGGGCAGGACGAATCCTAGCAAGTCCTAGGATAGCATTGCTCCTCCAGGAATTACCCGCAGGCCCTGGGAATTCCAGGAAACGGACGCAGAGTCAGGCACTAGTTCGTGGCTCAGGGCTGTTGCGAGTGACGAGACAGTTCGTTCAGTGCCCCAGGCTCTCAGAGCGGTCCATGGCAGCTGTTCTCGGCTCACACACCCGTCCCACTGCCCTGTTACCGGAGGTCACCGAGTCCCAGGGAGGTGGGGGCGAGGAGCCAACGTAAAGCAAACCATCGTGCATTTGAACTTGGAGAAATCAGACAGGAGGCCCCCAGTGGCACTTTCAGCCGAGTAAGCAACCAGGAATCCCTGCCACAGCCCAGGAGAAACCCCAGGCCCCAGGGCAAGGGACACGCAGGGTTTCTGGCAGAGGCCACTGAAGACATTAAAACTGGTCTCTGTGCAGCAAGCCCTGAGCCCGAGACCGCATGGCGCAAGGGCAGCCAGCTCTCCTAGCAGCAGCATCACTGCAGCAGGATGCCCCGTGTCAGTGTCCGCTACGCCTCGTCCCCAGGCGCCAATCACAGCAGGGGCAGAGACCCGCGCCCAGGGCAGGGCAGCAGTGTCCCCGGAAGAGACACACTGGCCCTCGGTCAGAGCCCACCCAGGAACCAGCGCCCCCCCCCCTCTCCCGGTCACAGCGGGCTCCTAAAGCCAGGCTAACGGAGTGAGAGTTCAGCCACTCTGGGACCAGGACGTTGCTTAAGTAGCCAGTTACGAATAAGAACAAGCCCCGGCCAACGGTGACTGGCAGCATCAGGCCCACAACGGCGCCACCATACACACACCTGGCTCCAAGAGGAGCTTGCGTTCACACCCCGCTGTCCTAAGACACTGCCTTTCGTCCCCACGTAACTCGGCTCAGCTCTGCCCGATGACAATGCTGCCAGCGGCCAGCCCCCCACCCGAACCCCCCCGGCGCGCTCACGGCCACGGGCTGCTTACCACTGTGCTCTCCGCAGGTAGGCTTTGATATACGTGTCGTCCAGTTTTATTGCGTTCGTGCAGTCCTCTATTGCGTCTTCTAGTTTCCTAAGCTACAAAGCCAGGCACATGGTTACTCGTGCATCCCCCGGGGGGCGGGGGGAGAGGAGGGGATTTCAATACGATTTACACGGAAGCTGCAGAGATGGAGCTACGCAGCCCATGCAACACGAAAGCCACAAATCCATGGCTCTGCATCTCTCTGGCACATCCCCTTGTAGAACTGCCTGCACCCGGCCGGGGAGCAGCGTGGAGGGGGGCTCCCTGCCTGGGAAGGATACAGAGCCCCTGTGCACCCCACCCCTAGCGCAGAACGAGAGCGACTGGAACTCGGGCTGCACTTACAGAAGCGGCACATTTATTTTATCAGCCACCCACGAGGGATGGAAGAGTGGAGTCGATTCACCGATAAGCAAAAGCCTATAGGTTAATACTAGAGACTACACGCATTCCCCACCCCCGCCAGGACATTTTTTAGCAGCAGCCCAGCTTAGTCCTGGCTTGCGACAGGTCTGCGACCTACCCCGGGGAAGCTCTGCATTTCAAGTGTATTAGGAGCCGGGCGGGCAGGCAGCCCCGCTCAGTTCCGGCTCACGCTGGGTCCGGGAGCTCAGACCCTCCCTGAACAGGCTGTATCAGAGGCAGCAGCACAGGGCGACCGACAGCCAGTCCTCGAGGGGATCTGGTTTGCAAACTGGATCCCCTCACCGACCAGCTCTGGCCAGGCCCCCCACGCTGCTGCCTCGCAGCAGTGCAGTGGCAGGGGCTCCCTGGGAGCGAGGCTGGAGCGCACTGGCTGCCCATGGGGACTGTAGAAAGTCGACTAACCAATAAGAATTCATGCGGTTACTCGACTATTCAATTAACCGATATTTCACATCCCTACCAGCCACTGCTGCTTCCTAGAAGTGCGTAGGAAAGGGGAGGGGGATGGGCAGGCAGAGGGGGTGAGCCTGGGTCCCAGACTAATTCCCAGGCAGGATTCCAAATGGGCCAACGCTAAGGCAATACAAGGGGTCCCAGTTGTCAGGCGTGGACCCCTCCTCCACACGCAATGCCCACTGCAGCCAGATCTGACTCCCCACTCCCATGGGGAGACAGACACCAGGGCCTGCTTCCACGCCCATCTGTTTGAGTAGGCATCTGTGAATGAGGAGGCAGTTAAGGATGGGATTTCCAGCTGTGCCGGTCCGGGGGGGGGGGGGGGGGGGCGAGGGTGTGTGTGAGTGAGACAGACAGACAGACATTTGGTAACTCCTGTGCTAGTTTTTTGGATCATCTGGCAGGGGCACCTGGGCTTTGGACTTTTCTTTTCCAATGGAACGAAGAACAATACTCCATCTGTGGGCGCTGACGTCTCCTCGTTCTCAGGATGGGAGTAAAGAACTCCGTGAAGAAGGGGCTCTAAGACCCAGCACACCCCTCTCCTCCCCTTCCCCGGCTTAGGGACAGTTGTGTCCCCTGCTGTTCGGGTCAGCACCTACGCACGCGAGCGTGAACCCTACTCCACGCCGGCAGTACTAGGGGACGGGGCAGCCCAGCAGGGATGGAGAAGCGCCACCAAACCAGCTTAAACAAAAGAGAAATTTGGCACCATGCCTCGTTCTGGAACGAAGGGTCCCTCGGCTGTATCCCATGGGTTCTCCTCCACGGCGAGGCAGTTTATATCTGGGGAGTGCCTTGAGCTCCCGGGACGAACGCCCACCTGTAATGCTGCCTGGGTCTTACCTTTGAATTAACCGTCCCCCGGTTACAGTAGAGTTTGGCATTTGTTTTTATGTTATTTGGGTCTATCCCCAGTGCCTCTGTGTACAGTTCATATGCTAGTTTGTAATTGCCTTCTTTAAATGCTTTATTTCCATCTTCCTTCTTCGCTTTAAGTGCTTTGGCATTCTGAAAGAGAAAGCGCCCCGGGGTGAGCCCAGACCCGCAAGAGACAACATCCAAGCACCAGGCTCCCGGATCCCAAGAGCCATGTTCTAACTTGCTTTCAAACACCGTCCCCAACCACCCTGGCTCCTCTCTGCAGAGACAGTTGCCAAGAAAGAGGCAGAGCCAGCCTCGGCCATTCCCCATGGCAAGAGGGGACGGTCAAAGGCTCAGGGGCAGAACACAGCAGGGAAGGAAACAGCTGTCTTAGGACAGGAAGGAAGCCAGCATGTTTCAGCTTATCCAGCGTTGTGTTGCCTGAAAAGGTGGGCGAAGAGGAACTCGACTGGAGAAGAGAGGACGGGGCAGGAACTCGAGAGGAAAAACACTTAAACGGAAGTCAAGCTGTAGATCAGGGTGAGGAACCTTTGGGTCGGGGGCTGCTGACCCCTAAACAAGCAGATTTTGTGTGCTCTAGCCCCATGGTGGGATAGTGAGGGGGCTGGAGTGCCAGCACAGGCCCCCCAATGCTGGGGGGGAGCCAAGAGCCTCAGGAGCCGGATCCAGACCAGCCAGGGGACACAGACTCCCCACCTCTGCTGTAGATCATCACATTTTGACAGCCTACGTTAGGCTTCACTGGAATCAGAGGCTGGCAACTTAGTGTCCAGAACTGCGGTGTGAGAGCCCTTCTCGGGCCAGAGAACAGGCAGGAGGGGCAGCCTGCAGACTGGCGAGGTCTGGCCGTGGCTGCTCCATAGGGAAGGAAGGATGTTAAGAGGCGGGTAACTGGGTAATGGCGTAGCTGATACAAATGGTATCGACTGCGCGATTGGTCGATAAGGTGCTCAAAGGAGCTACCCCTGCGATGGCTCTGCAGTTTTAAATGTAGTAAGAGCCGGACACGCAAGCAGCTTGCACTGCGTCCAGCAGCCCTTGTCCATGAGGGGTCCCAGCGGGGAGTTGGGACCCCCTGCAGACAGTGGCTGCTTCTCCTCCCTTGGCGCACCCCCCCCTCCCCACACACTGCTGCCTCTATAGAGACAGCAAGGGGCAGAATGTGGGCCGTCGACGTGGCTACCTGGTGAGTCTAGGCTTATCGGGTAGTCGACTAATCGACTGCTCTTTTCCATCCCTCTGGGGAAGCAGACAGCAGAATTCAGGAAGGACCTGATGCTGCTCCTGCAGCTTCGTGCAGGTTTAACACCTCTACGAGAGCAGAGGAAAGGACAGCAGGAAACAGGGCAGGACTGATTAGTTATGGGCGAGCCCTGGCTCCCCGGCCTTGCCCTGGCCGCCAGTACTCACTCGGCAGGCAAGACACGCCTTCTCGTGGTCAGGAGCCATCCTGAGCGCCTGGACGAAGAACTGCACGGCCTTCTCGATGCAGTCTTCATAGTAAAGGCAAAGCCCTCGGACGTACAGGGCGTCGGCGTTCGTGGAGTCCAGCCGTAGGATGTCGCTGGAACGGCCAGACACACACACTCAGAATCACGTCGAAGCACCTTCGAGATGCCGCTTCCTTGTAACCAGCCGGAACAGCCTCACTCCGCCTGGCGGGAGCTGCGTTCCCAAGCCCACGGCGGGAAGGGCTGCACCGGGAAACGCCGACAAGCCTGCGAGCGACGTGCTGGGAAACCCAGCAGGTTTGTAAGGAGGTGGCCTTAGTTAGACTAACTCGCAGGAGGTGGAATTTGAGCCTCTCTCTCAACCACCCTTTGCACTGTGGGAGGAACTTACGGTAGGACATGGGCATTTCCATCACAACCCCGCCTCCCAGGGCTTTCTAACTAGGCTGAATACGTTCACTCTGTGCTGAAGTGTGCTGGCTAGCACTGGTGGGACACCGGGGCACCATAGCCCCGCCGGGCTCCTACCTAGCTACCGACTGTGCTTCTGGATAGCGACCCAGCAGCGCCAAACATTCAGCCTTGAGGATTTTGAACCGATGACAGCCAGGGGCGAACTCCAAAGCACGGTCCATGCAGAACACGACCTAGTGAAAGGAGAAAAAGCCAGTGGGGACCCAGTGAACAGCCAAGGGCCAGGACTGAGAGATGGGGCTGACACTGCACCACCTTGGACGGCAGACGGATCTGCGGACTGAGCCCTGCCGACCCAGACACCTGCGTTCGCAAGAGTCTCCCCCACGTGTGGGGGGGGGGGGTCTAAAGGCCCCTCATTTGTGAAGACTGCAGCTCGTCTGTACTTCTAATTATCCCATCTCTGAGGTACCCAAGCACCACACGCATACACCGAAGGCCCACGGAGTGCCCGATGGACAGCAATCGACAAAACCGGCCCTTTCAAGCCCTCTGATACTATTGCAATAGGCACTACGGAAACCCTATGAGACAGACAATTATGCTTCTAGGTTTCTTGCATGTCTCCTCCCTCCCCATGGCTATGGCTAGGAAGGATGGGAAGAGGAAGAAACTCAATCGACAGAGTCACCCAAAATTGGCATGAACAAAGCTCAAGAGGCCAGCTCGGAGGGAAGCTGCACTGGCCTGACTGGGTGATCTAACGGGTCTGTTCCAGCTCTGGGTTCTCCGGTGGGGACAGCTGCAATAGAACGGGAGCATTGTTCCACTCCGGTTCATCTGCTCCCGGGGCCGGCTCTTAGTCCCTCGTTTGTGACATCACAATTAGTTGCTGTGGGGAGCACCGAGCTGCTACAGATCGAGCCTTCTGGGTGGGGAAGGACATGGGGCAGCTCTCCAGAAACAACGGTTTTGTTTCATGCCAACCTCCCTTGCGAAGCGAGATGGGAGACGTGAGGGACGGAGACACAGGCCGAGTTATTCCTGAATACAACATCCAGATTGTGAAGAGCAGCTGGCCCAGCAGGACAATCAGAGGAGGCAGAGCTGGGATTTACCATTACAGAATCTAGTGCCTGGGCTCCACGCCTCGCCTCCTGCACCCGCTCCTGAACAGTGCCCGGGAGCCGGAAGTGATGGAGACGATCTCCTGCCCATGCCAAGCCCTGACCTCCCATACATCCCCTGAAGGGGACTGCAGTTGGGGCAAGTCGCATGTGGGTGTCTGAGGACAGATGGGTCTTTCAGATTTCACTGCGACTCTCCTTGAGACAGACGCCCCCCGCCCAGGAGAAGCTTGGAAAGGCCCAGGAGGCTGACCGACATTCCCCCTTTATTCCTTTAACACCAGCAGGGAGCCTCCTGCTCTGGGAATATGGACCCTGGGGAGCGGTTTGGGGACAGACATTTGCGGTCCGGCTGCTGAGAATCTCATCTGATGAGTAACGTCCCCAGGCAGTACCCAGCCTAGCCTGCGGCTAACAGAGCTCAGAGGATGGATTCATGCCAGGCCACTTGGCTGGTTCGGTGCTAGATCAGCATAGCTCCGGCACCTGCACAAGGCAGCTTACATGTACCACAAGGGAGAGATGCTGGCAGGATTTGGCTGCGGGATGCCTTCTCCCCCACTCCCGCCGAGGGCCAGTTTCCTGCGGAGCCAGCCAGAGCACATTTTCTGGTCATAAGGCAACACAAGATCCACGGTCATTTTACCTTCCTGAAATCCCGTTTCTCAAAATCGATTTCCGCTATTCTCTCGTATTCCAGCAAAGTATTCGCATTCGTCAACTGAAAGAAAGGAAGGCACGGTCGGGCTTCCTCTCAACTGCTCCGCACCATCGGATGGCATTTAAACCGGCCAGCCCTCGGTTATCAGAGCAGCCCCAGCCACTGACCTGGGTTGCCACGTCTCTGGTGGCGAGAGCCCATCTGGCTCCCACACCACCCCCGTCCCTGGCCTCTCCACCAAGGAGAGGGCATGTGGAAGCCATTTTGCAGTATGGCCATCAGTCTGCTAAAACCTGGTCTGAGAACCTCCAATTCATGTCACCGCTCCCCCCAAGTGACACCATCTAGTCACTACTAACCCCCATGGGGCTGTGATGGGGTCTACTAGCCCCACACAGGGGAAGCAAGGCTTAACTAGGCTCACCTGGCTGAAGAAGCAGATGGCTCTAGAATCATAGAATCCTAGAACTGGAAGGGATCTCGAGAGGTCGAGTCCAGTCCCCTGCTCTCACGGCAGGACCAAGCACCATCAAGATCACCCCTGATAGATGCCTATTGAACCTGCTCTTAAATATCTCCAGTGATGGAGATTCCACAACCTCCCTAGGCAATTTATTCCCGTGTTTAACCCCCCTGACAGGTAGGAACTTTTTCCTATTGTCCAACCTAAACCTCCCTTGTGGCAATTTAAGCCCATTGCTTCTCGTCCTACCCTCAGAGGCCGAGGAGAACCTTTTTTTTACTTAAACGGCTCTCATGTCCTCTCTCAGTCTTCTCTTTTCTAAACTAAAGGCCCAGTTCTTTCAGTCTTCCCTCATAGCTCATTTTTCTAGACCTTTAATAATTTTTGTTACTCTTCTCTAGACCTTCTCCAGTTTCTCCTCATCTTTTTTGAAATGTGGTGCCCAGTACTCCAACTGGGGCCTAATCAGTGCATAGTAGAGCAGAAGAATGACTTCTTGTGCCTTGCTCGCAACACTCCTGTTAATGCCTCCCAGAATCACGTTGCACTGTTGACTCATGTTTAACTTGTGGTCTACTATGACCTCTAGATCCCTTTCAGCAGTACTCCATTCTAGACAATCACTTCCTGTTCTGTATGTGTCAAACTGATTGCTCCTTCCTAAGAGGAGTCCTTTGCATTTGTCCTTATTAAACATCATCCTATTTGCCTCAGACCATTTCTCTAGTTTGTCCAGATCATTTTGAATTATGACCATCCTCCAAAGCACTTGCAACGCCTGCCACCTTGGTATCATCTACAGACTTAATAATCATACTCTGTATGCCGTCATCTAAATCGTTGAACAGAAGAGGTCCCAAAACAGACCCCTGCAGAACCCCACTTGTTATGCCCTTCCAGTATGACTGTGAACCACTAACAACTGCTCTCTGAGCACGGATATCCAGCCAGTTGTAGCACCCTTGTAGGTTGGGTTCCCCTAGTTTATTGATAAGACAGTCACGTGAGACCATGTCAAATGCCGAAGTCCCACCCCCGCAATCCTGCTGGGCATGTTCAGACTACAGCCCAAGTATGAAAGCCTGGAAAGAGACTCAATCGAGGCTGGCTGCCGAGGAGGAAGGAGGTACAGGCAGGGCTCCTGGAGGTGATCCACTAGTGGGACCAGACCAGGAGACCAGCCAGCAAGACACTAGACACACTGCAGAGGATATGGAGGAAGGACGCTGGTGGAGACGGGTAGGAAGTGGCCCAGGGTGGGAGACTAGACCCAAGGAACATGGTGTGTTGTGGAAGGATGCCTCACCAAATTTGTGGTGGATCACACCACCGCTGTTAGGACTCTGGACTGGGACCCAGTGGAGTAGGGAGGGCCCAGGTCTCCCTACCCCTGCCTCAATCCCCAACCCATGGGGCCTGCTCCCATTTCTACATTCTGGCTGCTAGGCCGCACTGCCCTAGCAAGAGGGACGTGTGGTTAGGACAGCCACTGAATTACAGCCCCCAGGATGGGATATTTAGATCTCAGAGGGGTTCTTACCTCTTGCTGTGCCTGAGGGTTTGTGCGATCCAGTTCTAGAACTCGTTGGAAGCAGCGGGCGGCGGCCATGGCATTCCCGAGAGAGAGGTGACATTTCCCTTCCCGTAGATGTCCCTGAGAAACAGGCAGAAATGAGCAGCAATAATTGGAGCACGGGATTTTCAAAGGCCAGTAACAGCGACACCCGGACTGGCCGGTCACCTACCCGTACAAAGGTATCGTCCAATCTGACCGACTGTTGGGCGTCTCCCAGCGCTTCCCGGAACTTCCCCAACATCATGAGGGTAGCTGCTCTGTTGCCATAGTAACTGGCATTGTTAGGACATGCGTCTGGAGAAAACACCACCGCAACCCTAGTCAGTGCCATCCACAGGGTGTACACCGAGTAAATTATAAGCTCACTAGGCTCAAAATCATATTCCCTGCTTGCAAGTTTATACCTTGCCCAAGCAGCTTAAAAGTTACCTGGAGTCTGCCACTGATAGTTAGGGGCACCTAGAGGGCCCTGGGGATTGGTGTTCCCTTGTACAAGCGTGCTAGAAAGCGCCTAGCATGCTGCACTGTGCAGTGATTAACCCTAAGGAGATGAGAATCAAACAGCCCGGCCGGGACAGAGGCAAACAAAGTGTCACGTCCCGAGAGCAGCCCAGATCTTGCACATCGAGCACACCTGTGCCACTGGGACCCAGGTGCCATCAGCCGTGCGAGCGAACCGATACGCAGGTTTATTTACATCCACAACCCACTAGGAGTTACAAGTTGGGTTCGGCGAGCCAGGGAACACTCACAGCCAGTCGCTCTCACCTATGGCTTTTGTGTAGTAGTTGTACGCTTCGTTGTAGTCTTTCTTGGCATAATAAGCATTTCCTTGTTCCTTGAAAGACTCTGCTTCTCTGAAAGAGTAAAATATCCCAGTGAGACACGCACTGACGGGCCACCACCAAGGGGCTGGATACAGGCAGCTCTAATGCTGGCCTGCCCGGCCACTAGTAAATCCCCCCATAGATGATGCTTGTGGGGAAAGAGGGCTCCCCATGTTCAGGTGACTGCCAGATGCTGGAATATGTCCAGGGACGGCTGGCTACTCCACGCTGAGCTAGGGCCAGCCAAGGATGAATGGCGTTCATGCTGATTCAGACCATCTCTGCCCTAAGTGTAGCTCCGCCCAGCTCCGAACCCGGCCCCGCGGATGCAGACTGAACCTAGGAGGTTTTCTCCAGACTTCTCAGAATCCAAGAACACGACGGATGCTTTCACCGCGTCGATCGGTCTGACCCTGCCTGGTGCTGAGCACCCCCCCTGCACTCGGAATCAGCACAAACGGAAGATGCTGCGCACGTGTCAGAAGCATCCACAGAGCACAAGCCGGCCCACAGCAGAGGTCAGCGGGCACGGAGGGTGCCTGGCAGGAGCTCAGCACTGCCCGAGAGCAGGCCCAGCTACAGGCCTGACTGCAGGGGCAGAGTTTTAAATCCCCGGAAATGTGCAACGTTCAGTTGGAGGCATCTCCGCACAAGTGCCTGAAAGCAGAGCCCTCAGCCTGAGCTGTCAGAAAACCAGAATTAATGGCACCCACCTTCCAGCCCATCATGCTAGCAGGGCAGCCCGGGAGCCCCCCATCCGCCCTCCTATGAGGGAACGCGGCCGTGAAGTGCAATCAGACCAAACCAGGGATGGAAAATCCCACTGAATTGATTAACCGGATAACCATACTGTTTAATCGGTTCACCAATGAAAGGAAAGGGCGGGTGGGCGAGTCCCCACTGCAGCAGGCAGGGGCTGCACCAGCCAAACTGGAGCAGCCCTTGGCTGTGGGCGGGCCAGAGTTAACCCTGGTGTAAGCGGTTAACCATTCCCAACCCTAGACCAAACTGGGCCCTGTCACTGCATCTGCTGCTGAAACAGCCTGTCTTAACGCGTACAGACGCTCCTTCTCCCACATGCCAGCTGCGAGGTCGTACCAAGGCCTGTCAGGAGGGCTACCCACTCTCCCACCCAGCACGGCTTCTCCAAAGCAGCAGCATCTCTCAGCAGGACACCGACAAACCTGAGCAGCTAGTAGTGGCTACGCACTGGTCTTTCGGGAGTTTGGCTCCCAGGGCTTCCCACCCTCAGGTCCAAGGATCTGGAATGGTTTGGTTTCCCTTTCTATGTCCTTTAGCAGGTAAAATGGCAAGGAGAGGGAGGGCTGAAAAGTATCAACTCACCCTGAGCTGGGACATATTTCAATCAGCCCAGGGATAAAATCATCTGGTTCCCACAGCCCTCCCGAATTGTAACCCCCATAACATAGGCACCTCTCAAACATCTCCGCGCGCCGGGGTGTGTGTGTGCGGAGAAGAGAGACGGGACACGGACTTCAGAAGTCGAGCAATGGGGTGTGTGGGAAGTCTATAGCGTACATAATTAATGATCAAAACCACATTAGGGAGACAGCGCGACTTTGACTCCAGCCCAGCACGGAGTTTAGGTATGGAGAGCCATTACCCTGGGCTAGCCCAGCCACAGGTATTATTGCACACGGCAGCAACTCCTTCCTTAGCACACTCGTCATCTAGCATAAGACACTTTCCTTCTCACAGAGGAAAGGTCAGCCAGCAGCTCCCTAGACAGAATTCACAGCAGCAATGAGAGAAAGGCTGAAGGACTAAAATAGTTAAGGGGACATTCCAGCCTGCCTGTCTCAAATGCTCAGCTCGCAGCAGAGCCCCCCTGAGCCGAGATGCCCCACTTTCCAATAACCCAGAGAGTTACAGAAACCAGGGAAATTTCCTTTGGGGCCTTCCTGGGATTCTGCTCAGACAGCGATTTGTTGTGAAGTCCAAGGCAGACGTACCTGTGAAAGAGCGTTAACACGCCAGATGGACAGGACAGGCAGTCCAAGGAGACGTTACATCCGTCCCCGCCCTCCTCCTGCAACTCCACGGCAGGCACAAAGCTGAACAACCAATTTTATTGCTGGTGAACGCAGGCAATTTCTACTATCACTGTCTGCTTTGGGGTAGTGCCCAGAGGCCTGGATCAAGCCCCTTTGCACTACAAGCTATACACCTGCAGCGTCTAACCCATTCTGAAGCAGAAGCCACTACAGCGGCTACAGCTATAACCAACTAGCCACACGCAAGCGGCCAAATAGCCACATGTTGGACACCCCAGCTATACAGAAACTCATAGGAAGGCATGAGCCCTATCTTGAAGAGCTAAGAGTTTAGTCCAGGGATGTAGAACCTAAGGCCGAGGGGACAGATGCAGCCCCCAGCTTGTCTGGACCTGATCCCCGAGGAGCTAGGAGCTCCCCCCACCCCACCTTGGGGAGCCCACGGTGACACTCCAGCTCCTCCACCGTCTCACAGTGCGGCTGGAGCACACAAAATATACTATCCTGGGCCCCCATGGCTCAGATGTGGGAAGGGAATGTGGGGAGCATCTTTCTGCTTCTCCGCTGGGGGCCATGTCAGTCAAGCTGCAGTTGGGGATTTTTTTTGCTTCTCACTTGTGTGTGGCCCCCAACTGGTTTTTCTTGGGTCAGTGGCTCCAACCCCCGCAACATTCCGCACCGCTGGTCTCGTTTATCAAGGAAGGGACGAGCAGGTTTTACATTTGGTTCCCTTTTATTTTTAAAACTCTACAATTTACAAAAAGGTTGCGTGGCTCAGGCTCCGAACACCCGGCACCCCTGGACCAGCACGTGGCTCGGAACTTATGTCGTTTTTTGAGATCTTGGGTGCGACTGAAGCGGTGCCAAGACATCGAGTGAGCTCTGGAAAGCAGCGATTTCACATTCATGACACCCTGGCCAGGGAAAGGGTAGGGGTCACTCTGCAGAGCCATCGCTACGATGCATATGGGCCAGGACAGCTGTTCTCAAACACGGGCTGGCTCACATTATGGCCAAATCAGAGTCCATTACAACCACAACTTTACAGAGGCAGCATGCCAACACCCAGGAGCGTTAGAGGAGGCCTGGCAGGTCATAAAACCACAGACCTGCTGGTCCAGAGCCTATGATTTCACATTTACACTGTTGGACCCCTTTGTGCTAGCTGTCGGAGAGACACAGTAAATGACAGTCTGTGAGTCCCAACTGAAATACAGAATCCTAGAACTGCAAGGGACTTCAAGAGGCCATCAAGTCCAGTCCCCTGCCTGACAGGATCCCTGATAGAGGTCTATCTAATCTGCTCTTAAATATTTCCAGTGATGGAGATACCACAACCTCCCTGGGCAATTTATTCCAGTGTTTAACCACCCAGACAGGAAGTTTTTCCTAATTTCCAGCCTAAACCTCCCTTACTGCAATTTAAACCCATTGCTTCTTGTCCTATCCTCAGAGGTCAAGGAAATCAATTTTTCTCCCTCCTCCTTGTAACACCCTTTCAGGTACTTGAAAGCTGCTCTCATGTCCCCTCTCAGTCTTTTCCAAACTAAACAGGCCCAATTCTTTCAGTCTTCCCTCATAGGCCATGTTTCCTAGCACTTAATTATTATTGTTTCTCTTCTCTGGACCTTCTCCAATTTTTCCACTTCTTTCGTGAAATGTGGTGCCCAGAACTGGACACTATACTCCAACTGAGGCCTAATCAGCACATAATAAAGAAGAAAAATGACTTCTCCGGTCTCTCTCACAGCACTCTTGCTAATACATTCCAGAATCATGTTTGCTTTTTTTGCAACAGTGTCACACTGTTGACCCATTCAGCTTGTGGTCCACTATGACCCATAGGTAGGTCCCTTTCTGCAGTACTTCTTCCTAGACTGCTGTTTCCCATTCTCTCTGTGTGAAACTGATTGTTCCTTCCTAAGTGGAGTACTTTGCATTTGTCCTTTTAAACTTCATCCTATTTACCGCAGACCATTTCTTCAGTCTGTCCAGATCATTTTGAATTGTGACCCTGTCCTCCAAAGCACTTGCAACCCCTCCCAGCAGATTAAATTAACATCTGCAAACTTAATAAGCAATCTCTTTATGCCGATATCTAAATGGTTGAAGACTTAACAGAATTGGTCCCAAAACAGTTGTTATACCCTTCCAGCAGGATTGTTAACCATTAAGAATTACGCTCTGAGAACGGTTATCCAGCCAGTTATGCACCCACCTTATAGTAGCCCCATCTAGGTTGTGCTTCCCTAGTTTATCGATAAGAAGGTCAGCGAGACCGTATCAAATGCTTTACTAAAGTCTAGGTACAGGAAACCCCCGCCTTAAGACAGCACAAGTTGTGAACCCCCACACTTATGGCCATTTTTTTAAGTGTGAAAGGAGCCAAAAAAACCCCGACTTACGTACTCGGCCCGCATTTACAATGGCGCAGGGCACCTATCGTAAATGCGGGTTCGAATTACGATGCCCCCCGACTCGCGATGCTATCCCAGGAACTGATCACATCCAAGTCCTGCATACCAAGTCCACTGCTTCTCCCTTATCCACAAGACTGTTATTCTATCAACGAAAGCTACCAGGTTGGTTTGACATGATTTGTTCTTTACAAATCCATGCTGCCTGTTACTTATCACATTATCTTCCAGGTGTTTGCACATGGATTCCTTAATTAGTTGCTCCATTATCTTCCCTGACTCAGAAGTTAAACTGTAGTTTCCTGGTCTGTTCTTATTTCCCTTTCTATAGATGGGCACTATATTTGCCCTTTTCCAGTCTTCGGGAATCTCTGCCAACTTCCATGATTTTTCAAAGATGATAGCTAAAATTGATACCTTCTCGATCAGCTCCTTGAGCATTCTAGGATGCATTTCACCAGGCCCTGGTGACTTGAAGACATCTATCTTCGGAGTAATTTTTAACTTGTTCTTTTCCTATTTCAACTTCTAAACCTACCTCAATAACACTAGCATTCCCTGTTAGGTACCCAGGCACCACCAACCTTCTTGGTGAAACCCAAACCAGTAAGTTGTGAAGCACCTCTTTCATTTCCATGGTTTTGGTTGTTGTTTCTCCCTTTTCATTGAGCAAAGGACCTGCTCTGTCCTTGGTCTTCCTCTTGCTTCTACTATATTTGTAGAACATTTTTTTGTTACCCTTTATGTCTCTAGCTAGACTGAAATTTGTTTGTGCCTTCGCAATTTTGCCCCTACATACATACTTGTGTTAATTGCTTATATTCATCTTTTGTACTTTGAAGACACCTTTCAAACTCATCCCCTGCTTAAATCATCATTGGGTATTGAACAAATCAGGGGCGGGGAACCTTTTTTGGGTCACGGGCCGCTGACCCACAGAAAAATAAGTTGGGGCTGTGATGGCGCGTCAGGGAGCCCCCGACCCTACACCCCCATAGCAGCGAGAACAGACTCTGCCAGCCAGTAGATCAGAGGGGGTTTATTGCTTCTCCAGGATACAGCACAGCACAGACGTGATGTGGCTACAGGAGACTGGGCCAGGCTGCCTCAGCCCCCTTGAGATGGGGTGCCTGGGCCCCTCAACTCCCAGCTCCCTCCTTAGTCTCCTTCATGGTTCCAGCCATGCTGCCTGGCTCCAAGACTGCCTGGCTCCCAGACCCTGCCCCCCAGCCAGGTATTCGGCTCTGCCCCAGGAAGAGCCTTGTTATCTGGTCAGGCTGCACCTAGGTGTCTGGGCCAATCCACATGTGGGTGAGTCAGTGGGAATCACACACCACAGTGCAGGGGTTACAGAGCAGACAGCACCCCCACTACATCACAGGGGCCACATACAAGCAAGAAGTAACCCCCCCCCCACAAAACAAACCCTTGTTGATGTGGCCCCCGATTGAGGAGAAAGACACTCCCCACATTCCCCTCACACACCAGAGCCTCGGGGGGCTGATCTGATGTGCTCCAGTCCTGTAGGGGGGTAGCCGGAGTGCCATGCTGGCGAGGCCCTGAGCCTCATGGGCTGCACCCAGGGCCACATCCGGCCCCCCTACCCCCCCCCGAATAAATCCTGGTCTGGGTCTGTCTGCCTGCCCCTCTCTGTAAGGAGGGGAACACCACTGTGGCCCCTTTCTGCCCCAAGGGAGGCAGTACAGTGGACAATCCGGAGGGAACAATGGGAGCTATGTTGGGCAAGCCCACTAAAAACGGGACAAAGGGAACTGTGTGGGGGCAAGTTAACATGTTTTTAACCTCTTCAGGGCTTGCCAGTGGCTACTCCCACACAACTGCCTCAAGCAAAGGGCTGTTCTCACAGAAACAATGCAAGTTTGTCAGCTGGCAAAACAATAGATAAGGAGTGTTGCCACGCCAGGGGCCTTCAGGGTCAGGGCTGAAATATGTGCTGCTCACTTTCAGTTTTAATCTGGTCACCAATTAGGTTCAATTTAGGACGCTGACAATGGCAAGACCAGGCTCTAGTGTCACTCCCCTGCCCAGACCAGGGATACCCTGGCCCAGTCTGTTTAGGTGAGTCCAGGGGTGACAGGGTGGCAGAGCAGCAGGCTACCACGTGGCGCTCTGAGCGTGCACAGCTCAACCGGGAGCGCTGGGAACACAACAGGTTCAGGTCCTGCTCCCTCTGTCTCAGTGGGTTCACTTCAGGGCCTTGAACAGCATCGAATACGTTCCCATCTGACCCCTCGTTTGAGTCTGTATCTGGAGGGTTGTGCCAATATGCTGCGTCCTCACCCATGCTCTTCCCCCTCCCATCCCCAGGGGCAGCCCAAGGAAGGGCATCAGGCCAAGGTTCCCATCAGAAATGAACCTTCTGCTGCAGTGGTTGAACCCTACAATCTCCACCAATGTTCCCTCTAACTTTTTCCAGTATGTGCAGAATAAATTTTGTTGTGCACACCAGGGCATGTGCAGATGTGCACCACCAATAGAAACACGTGCTGCCAGCAGTGGCCCCCATGGGAGCTCTGCTAATCAGCTGGGCAGCATCTGAACCTCTCCTGGGCGCTCACCCAAGCACTCAGCCTACAGGGAACACTGATCTCCACCCACAGAGTTTGCATAGGTCAGAACATTTGGCAAGCACCATCCACAGTGCACCTTCCCAGAAGCCGAGCTAGAGAAATATGCCCCCTCCTTGACTGATAGCTTCTCAACGTGGGGGCCAGGACCCCTTGGATGTCAGGAGTTGTCAATCCCCATCCCAAACCCAGCTTTGTCTCCCGCATTTACAATAAATATATAAAAATGGTTTTAATTTATAAGGGAGGATGGTCACTTGCTTGCTGTGTGAAGGGGACACTAGTAGAAAAGTTGGAGAACTTCCGATTTACAGCAAAAGGAAACAAAAATCTATTGAGGGACTGAAAAAAAAAATCACCGTTCTAGAGGTAACTGTCCCAGGAGACAGCATGTGCTCCTCCAGCAGAGCCAGGCTGGGGAACAAGCACAGTTTCGAAGAGCTATGCAATATACATCTCACTGGTGCCAGGCGGTAGCGCACGCTCATTACAATAGTCAGCTCCTGGGGGAGGTTCTGTTCCAGTAACGTGTGCCAAGGGGATGGAGTGGTACCACGAGTCAGGGTGGGACGTGTGTAAGATGCCCCACGCACAATGGCCACCTCTGCAGAGGACAGCTGACGCATTCAGAAAACAGTGATGGAAGCGGTGCCTAGAAGTTTCCTTTCTAGCACCTGTGGCCCTATGCATTCTGGGTACGCGTTCTGAAGAAGGGGGCAGCAAAGGCCATCTCTGGCCTGCTGAGCCACTTGCTGAAAGGGAGCAGATTGGTCGGGTTGGTAAATCCCCACTGGTAATTATGCACCATGGTTACAGCTGTAGGGAGTTACTGACTTCCGGGACTCACAACCCCATCTGTGAAAGGGATGGTTGTGTACAGTCGTCTCCTGTGAGGCTAAGTAGTGCGCATAAAGCACTTTGAAACCACGTGATGAGGTGCTACAGCTGTGCTGAAGGGTATGTGGATGGTCCTTTCTATCCCGCGCTGGTTGGATCTCTCTCTCTAGTGTTTCCTAGACACACCACTTTGACGACATGTCAAACCGTAGTGACTGGATCCTATTACTAGAGAGGAAGTAAACACGGCCGCCTGTCTTGTTTACATGCCTTTAAAGCTGAAGTAGGAAGAAGTCGGGCAAGAATATCCAAGTGGCTTCAAAACATGTAGGCAGAAGTGGCTGGGTTCACGAAATGCAAGACGTGACAGCCCGGGAACAGAACGGCAGCATCTCTCCGCAGTTGTGTTCCAGTAACATAGACCAACACAAGAACTGTTCTTGTTTACCACTGTCTCTGGCTATACCAGCAAAACAAATGCAGATCTCCTGATAGCATTAGTAATTGTTTCACCCCAAACAGATGCTGCCGCCTGAATGAGATCATTCTGCATCTCACGCTGATGTAGGCTGCATCCCCCACTTGCTGCTTTGGAAGCAGAAGAATCATGCTTTGCTAAAAATACAAGCCAGGCCTGAATGGGTTCCTTTGTTAAGAGAGGTCAGGGCCTCTTCTTGGTGAACCCGGGGGTGGGGAGAACAGAGCCACATCAAGGGACTCTCTAAGAAGCTTCTCTTTCATTGCCTGCAAGCACTGAGAGCTCTGCTAGGGGCCAGCTGTCTGAAACAAGGCGTGTGGTGACTTGTGGCCTGTCCTTTTGCTCTCAGTTCTTCAGGTGCTGCAGCCAGTCCTACGCCACTGACCATCTCAGCCTGAAAGGCTCCTCTGACTCCTCTCAGAATAAAATGTTCCCAATATTTTCTCCCCTAGGAGCTGCCACACCCTCACTGGAGACTTGTGTCCTCCTCCTTACGGAGGCCATGGCTCTTCTGAACTACGCAACACCAAGGACTAGAGGAAGGGCTCACCCTGCCTCTGCAGCAATCCCAACCCTTGCTGTCTCTTGGAACAAACTGCCTAGACAGACAACCAACCCCGCACAACAGCAAAATGGGTCCAGATCACCCCAAGAGCTTTATCATCTTCTTAAGCAGCATCTTCCAGATTTCCCACCATGGTAGCTTGCACCCATCCTTTAACATACTAGCATCAACTAGGAATGTAAGAAGCTAACCGTTTACACGGTTAACCCATAAGCCTGGGCTTATCGGTTACCACGACTGGTTACAGGCAAGCTCCCGCCCTGCACTGCTGCTTCTGTGTCTGAGGCAGCAGTGTGGGGCAGTAGCCAGCATGTGCCAGGAGCCATCTTAAAAGCCTGCTCCTGGGCTATGTCTACACTGGCGGGTTCTTGCGCCAAAAATATGCAAATGAGGTTAAGCGTGAATATCGCCGAACCTCATTTGCATACCTAATGAGCCACCACAGCCCCTTCTTGCGCAAGAAAACCCTTCTTGTGCATTGCCGTTATTCCTGAAAATAATCAGCATAGCGGCTTTGCACAAGAGGGTTTTTCTTGTGCAAGAAGGGACAGCGTAGATGCTCCTTCTGGCGCAAGAGCCTCTTCTGAAAAAAATGGCAGCTCATTAGGTATGCAAATGAGGCTCGGCGATATTCCATGCGTAGCCTCATTTGCATATTTCTGGCGCAAGAATCCACCAGTGTAGACATAGCCCTGGAGTGCACCAGCTCCTGGAGAGCTGGCTGCCGCCCCACGCTATGGATGAAATTTTCAGCGGTTACGCAGTTACCCAAGTACTCACTTTTTAACAGCTCTAGCATCAACCCACATTGCAGCCATGATTTTCATAGCACAGAGACGCAGCCAAGAACGAGTCATTTTCAAAATGACCAGAGACTTCAGAACACCTCCCATATCTAGATGATGCACAGGCCTTCCTACCTGCCTGGCACCCTGCATGGGCAGGCACCATGAAGCCATACTGAACAACAATGGGTAACAATCCAGTGATGGGGCAAACTTAATGCCCCCACAGCCATCACTCCTCTTTCACATCCTGCCTCTACTGCAGAGTACTTTAAGTTTATTTGGCAACAAAACAGCTGACCAAAAGCACCAGAAAGTCAAGTGCTTCTCTTTAGGAGGCTCTCCCCGGTCAGCAGTTCCAGGCTGTTCACATTTTACTTACTTACTAGGCAGATTCCCTCGTGCCCTGCCATGCAGAAGTCTGACTTGGCCTCCAAACTCTCTAGGCTGGCAATAATGAATCCTCAGGAGGTCAAGGGATCCCTTTGATCACTTGCAGGGGCAAAAGGCCACATTCAACCTGCCTCAGTGCTGCATTTACAGCATTTTGCTATGGGATGTGGAGGGTTTCAGCTGGAATACAGCCCAGGTGTCTGTCTACCATCAGATGCTAGTCAGTTACCTATGTGTAAGGATATGAATTAGTCATAAATATCACGGATTCTGTGACTTCTTCAGCTTCAGCAAGCGTAGGTGGGGCCAGAGCCAGGGCTGTGCATCCCGCTGTCCAGAGTTTCAGCTAGGGCTCTAACTCCCCTACCACAATGTTCCCTGTAATCTTTTCCATCCACATGAGGAATAAATTTGATGTGAACCAAAGCATGTGAAAATGTGCACCATCAGTAGAAACAAAATCTGTCTGTGGGCGCTCTGCTAATCACCTGGGTGGCATATGAATTAGGGATGTGACTGATTAACCAGTTAACCCATGAGGGCTGGAGCGCCTCCTACCCTCCCGCCCGATGTGGGTAGGGGGTGCTCCAACCCAGACGGCCCTGTATGCCATGGGTCAGGGCACTCCAGCCAGGCTGGAACAACCCCCAACTGTGGTGGGCCTGGCCTGGCCACTCCACCTCACCCCTGTTTAAATGGTTAACTGATTAAACATGACATACTGATTCAATGGGATTTTACATCTCCAATTGGAATCTCTCCTGAGCAGCTGCACAAGCACCCCACTTACAGGGACCACTGCCCCATGGCAGTGGGGCCCGGGCTATCAGCCTCCATGGAGCTCCAGTTGTCATTCCTCATTCTCCCCGGTTATTTTTAGTAAAAGTCACAGACGGGTCATAGGCTCCTGTGAATTTTTGTTTACTGTCTGCAACCTGCCAGTTATTTTCAGTAAAAGTTACAGTGACGAACTCTTAACCATACCTATGTGAAATGAGCTTGGTGATCTCAGTGTGGTTCCCAGTGGGCAGGGGATTACAGCATAAAACCAGCCCTTCTCCTTGGCTCTAGACAGCTCTCTCCCTGTCTGCTGAAGAAGCCAGGGAATAAATGGGTCACAGCACAGAGACTCATCTCCCCTCGTACCCCTCCAGCGATGCTCTCTTCATGTCAGGGATAAGAAACAGCAGCTGGGGCACGAGAGGTGGAGGCATCCTGTGTTGCTAATAGGACACCTCCCTATCGCTGTTCTCAGCCGGTCCACCCAGCCGCTCACATCACTCCACTCCAGCTACACTTCTAAAACTTAAATCAGGATCTTATCCTGCAGCTAGACATTGTCACCTGGGAGCCAGCCTCATTACAACCCAGGCCCCAACTAATTCAGAGCATCACATTGTTCTGTGCATCAGCACCCCCTACTGGTCAAAGAGCAGTGCTGCTGGTGGGCGGATCTCTAGCTCACAACAGGCAGCAGGGTGGGGAAAGCCAGTGGCGGGGGAGGCACATTCTTGTGTTTATCTACCTACCCACTCACCTCAAGGGGTACTGGAGTTTTTAAATTCCATTGTTAAGTGCAAATATAACACCCTAGCCCAGGGGCGTGTGTGTAGCAGCACAGCGTACTCCACAGCAACACCCTAACCTGTGTGTTTCAATGACCATGCAATCAGTGGCAGTCCCCTGATCTCCCTGACAGAGTTTAGGACAGCAGCAAGCCAGTCCCTGGTATCCAAGTTTCAGAATCATTGCTCTAAATCATTTTTGATGAAGACAACACCCACTATGTCTCTGTTATAGCATTCACAGAAGGGCTTAGTAGTGCAAGGAATATACTGCTTCAGTTTTGTTTGCATGGAAACAGACTCGCATCCAAATAGCCAACAGCTTTAAATAGCATCATTGGAAAGTCTTTTGATAAGACAAACTGAACTCGAGTAAACCAACAGGTTTGAATAAGTAACCAACAGACATTTATGATAAACCTGCGATCATCAATATGCAATTGCTCAAGCAAAAAAAAAGAAGCATGTACCACACTTGCAAAGACATCAGTCTCTACATAAATTGTAAGCAAGGATGTGAATGGTTAACCGGTAAGCACCTGGTTACTATTAACTGGTGGGGGTTGAACAGCCCCCCGGGTAGGAGGCTGCTCCAGCCCCACAGGGCCCACTGTGGGCAGGGGGGCACACTAGCCAGGCCAGAGCAGCCTCCCTGTTAAATCATTTAACTAATTAAATGGGATGTTACATCCCTAATTGTATGTATACATATTTCATTGTTGTACGTCTACTGTACACAGTGATTCTATTAACAGAATGACTCAGATCCTGTAGTGCATTACGTATTCATATTCGTTTAGTATTCCCATGAAGAATTCTTTTCAGTGTCATTGGTTATTTTTAAAAAAATTCCGTGTTGGCCTTCGACACTGGCAGTCCTAGTTATCCACAGAACCGGTACAGTACCAATGTTATTCGTGTGCCTCATCCCATGAGCAGAAAGTCTTTAGGATTCATGGCCAATTAAACCATTGGTTAATGGCCGACACTGTCAAAGAAGGACTCAATTAACAAGATTGTCCACTTGGAGACAGGCCAACACGTTTTACAAAAGATGGAAACAATCAGTACAGTACAGAGCTACACCAGATTTGAACTGGCAACCTAAAAGTGAAGTCTTCTGTGAAGTGAAGATAAAGGAAAACTCCAATTCTTTTGACCTTGGCACATTTTCCTTTCTCTGTGTACATCACATATTCTCCATTTTACAATAACTATGATGTTACTTCTGAGCGCAGCCACTCTGAAACTGGTACCAAACAGAAAAGGAAAAATTTGATCACGGAATTGTTAATTAGGGAAGTTAGCGTTTAACTGATAAACTGATGCTTATCGGTTACTTAAATGGTTAAACTCACCTGCTGGGAACACACTGGTGGTCAAAAGCCTGCGGTAGCAGAGCTGGCTGCGGTGACGGGACTGGCAGCCAGGACCCCACTGGTGGCCAGGATAGCGGTGACAGCAGAACTGGCTACTGGGGCCCCACCATCCCTACCGCTACAGCCCCTAAAACATTTAACCATGTAACTGATTAAATTTTGATCGGTTACACGATTAACGTTATCCTACATTTTTATATCCCTACTGTTAATCCTAATATGAATTTAGTAATGATACTTTTAAAGATACCTCTTTTTAAGATACTTCTTCCACATCATTCAGCACTGAAGAATGAGGGGAACATTCCCCCACAGATATATGCACAACAGATAGGCTCGAGCTGCCAAGCAGATGACTGAGAAACTATTTAGCTGATAAAAAAAATCAAGTGAAATGAAGCTTTATAAATCAACTGAGCCACAAGAAAACTGTTTCCTTGGTCTAGAAATATTTTTTTAAAAAGCTCTACTTGTATGGATATGCTGATCTGTGATTGGATCAGAACACAGAATTTTAGCCAATCAGAATGCAGCTGTTCAACAATAACTGTCACTAACTGTACCATCAGATAAAATTAGTGCACTTACATCAATCATTTTCTATTAAGTATCTCTGGAATTTATGCAGCAGAGGCAACCATTATCCTGTGACCATATTCCATTCCTGCCACTGATAAGTCTCTTAAACAACCTGCAACTGACACATTCAGTTTATCTGCAGTTGTTTCAGTGCAATGGCAGACCAATTAAGCTGAAATACAAATCACTGCTTTGCTAACGTCTATTTTTTTTTCCCTCCGCCTTGGGTGAGCAGAAGCAGGCATCAGGGACCATGTTCATACGCTTGGCAAGGTTAGTCTAAAACCACAATGTCATTGTCCAAATAATTCACACAGGTTGCTGGGTGGGTTTTTCTAAATAGGAAATGTACCCACATACTCTACAAAAGCTGTAGTGAAAACCTCAGGTTCTGAGGGCTAGTCTAAGTCCAACAATGCTTAGCCTTTACAACGCACAGCCAGCCTGTGGAACTCTTTGCCAGAGGATGTTGTGAAGGCAAAGAATTAAAAAAGAACTAGATAAACTCATGAAGAATAGGTCCATCAATGGCTATGAACCAGAATGGACAGGGATGGCGTCTCTAACCTCTGTTTGTCAGAAGCCGAGAATGGGCAACAGGATAGATCACTTGGTGATTACCAGTTCTTGTCCATTCCCTCTGGGGCACCTGGCATTGGCTGCTGTTGGAAGACAGAAGACTGGGCCAGATGTACCTTTGGTTTGACCCAGCATGGCCATTCTTATGTTATTACAGCACTTTGCATGGTACAACAGGCTTTACAGAGATCTGCTAAGTCTTCAAATAATTCTCTGTGAGGCAGCTGAGCAGAATCTGTATTTTACAAGTGGGTAAACTAGGCCAAAGAACTTGCTCGAACCCAGAAAGGAGCTTCATGGCAAACAGAAGATTAACCAGGAAGTTCTTGATCACAAGTGCTGCCCTTCCATCCCTCAATCAAATTAAAAGAAAGGATCACCCCAAAGGGAAAAATAAAGCCATAAACTGTAATGACCCAGGACTGAGGTACTGTCCCTATCCCATCAAGATATCTGAGTGAACTATGTTGCTTTTGCTCTCCATTCCCAAGGTTCTATGTGGAGTGGGCCAGGAACCAACTCTCCTACTAAGGATGTCAGAGTTTTTCTGTTTCTGGGACTCCTGAGTCCTTTCAATGGGGATCATTTTATTCATGACTATTTCATTTCCTGTAGGTGCCTTCTGCACACAGGTAGAGAGGAGAAGGTTGGTGCCAAGAGATCTCTGTAGTAGGAAGACTAAGCCCAGTTCATGGTTTTTAAATGTTGATACTTTTAATATTTAAAGTAGTCATTTTAAAGCGAACAAAGCCCTGGAGAGAATACTTTAAGGAACAACCTTACATTAGCCACAGGAAGGCTGTGGATTACATGAAACTTTGTAGGGCTTTCCCAGTACTAAGAATTTCTGTAACTCTGTGACACTTGGATCCTTTATGTAGCATTGAAGTGCCTTTTCTACAACGTGATTTATATATGTAATTAACACCCTCAAGGTGTTACAAATACTTCCGATGCCACTGCCTTGGCCTCACCCTTTGAGAGCTAAGCAGCAGCAGTACACATATCACAGGCCGCCCTTTTGAAACTGGAACTACTCCAAGGTACCTTTCAGTTTCATTTTGCCTTCCTGCATCAGTGAGGTGAACCCCTCTCTAGAATGACAGGCTCTGCCACATCCTATATGGGGTGGTATTCCCCCCCGGAGACATCCGGCTGCTGAGATTCACCTGCCTGTTTTAAACACTTGAACTTAGCACGGTGTTTCTTAAAGGCTGATCTTTAAATTTCATCCCCTGCTGTGACTGCAACAGCACAGCAGCAGGTGGAGATAAAAGCACTTGCTCTTGTAAAGAGAATTCATTACCAGAGGAAAGGGCTGGGATTCTCACCACACCTCAGACGGTATCTGCACCACAGGGCAATATTTCCCAACTAGCTTTAGGCACGAAGCTGATTTGGTCTTTCAACAATTACTAACCCTGCCTTCAAAACATAGTGTACTTTGGAGAACCACCATACCCAGAGAACATTTTGACACAGGACAGGTATCTGAGAGCAGGACTCTGAGTGTAACTTGCTCCATGCTATCAGACATCTCCAACAGTAACTGTTCTGTACAGGTAGGTGCAATTGTAACTGTGAAGTCCTCAGGCAATGGAGTTAGAGAAGGGAAAAGGATCTGAACCACCTTCAAGGGGTTTGAGCCATGAGGATTCCCCCTCCACACCACATACAGAGTTTAACCCTAGTCTTGGGATTCTCCAACTTCACAAACCGTGACCCCCTTCTGACAACAAAAGTTACTATGCAACCCCAGGAGGGGGACTGAAGCTTGAGCCCCATGGTCTGGGGGAGGAGGGAGACAAAGCTCCACTGCCCCATGGGGAAGGCCAAAACTGAACCCCAAGGCCTTTAGTCCCATGCAGAGGGCCTGTAAACTGAGTCCCACTACCTAAAGCTGAAACCCTCGGACTTTGGCCCCAGGGCAATGGGTCTTAAGCTTCTGCTTTGGCCTCAACCAGTCTAAGTCAGCACTTTGGGGTCCTGACCCCCAGTTTGAAAATGGCAGTGCTAATCGATACTGCCTCTGGGCAGAAATGATAAAGACGGGAGCATGCTATCCCCAGAGCAGTCCTGTCCTGAGAGAAGGACACAAAACTCTCGGAAACCCAGAATTACTGCCTATCAGTGTTTTGTATAGCACCCATCACGGGCACTATACAGTAGGCTGGGGTTTCTATATGGCACAAGATTTGGCCAAAAGACCACTGCACCTTTTCTGTATAATAGACCACAACTGGAATCACCCCTGCCTTTAACACAGAGGCATGTCTGGCAAAGGCCAGAGCTTAGCATCTGACATACAAGCCAAACCACCCTGAAACAAAGCATCACATGCTGGGGGCTGTTGGCCATGCTCCCCAAATCTGGCATAGAATCATAGAATAATAGGACTAGAAGGGACCTCGAGAGGTCATCGAGTCCAGCCCCCTGCCCTCAAGGCAGGACCAAGCTCCATCTACACCATCCCTGACAGATGTCTATCTAACCTGTTCTTAAATATCTCCAGAGAGGGAGATTCCACCACCTCCCTTGGCAATTTATTCCAATATTTGACCACCCTGACAGTTAGGAATTTTTTCCTAATGTCCAATCTAAACCTCCCCTGCTGCACTTTAAGCCCATTACTCCTTGTCCTGTCCTCAGAAACCAAGAGGAACAAATATTCTCCTTCCTCCTTGTGACACCCTTTTAGATATTTGAAAACCGCTATCATGTCCCCCCTTAATCTTCTTTTTTCCAAACTAAACAAGCCCAAGCATACTATGCTTCCCTTATTAAAGGGCAGAAGGGAACTGAATTGTTGAACTTCCCTGACTCCACTGTGAACCCCCCCTGTTCTTCAGGGCTGAAATCAATTCTGCAGAGTCAGGACAGTAAGTATTAAGCATGTATCTGCTGCCATCTGCCTTCAGATTGGTCCAGTGAAACAGCCCACCATAACCTTCTCCCCGGTTACTGATCAACCATCCATCCTTGTTCATTATACCGTAATCTCTATGGTGCAGGGATTTACAGCCTGGACACTGCCGCCAGGGCTGGGTGCACTAGAAATGCCCAGACGGCATTCCTTGCGAGTTACCCGTTATAAAACCCCCAGTAGGCCCAGGGGGTTACAAACATGGCAAGGTATAAAAACCATTCGGGCTATGGCGGGGTGGGGGGAGAAATGCATCTTTAGCTGGTAGGTTCACCCCCGACCCCCCACCCACTCAGCTTGAAAGGGGTTCCTGAACGATCACCGGGGTGAGCTGCATCTGCACAGAGCATCCTTGTGGGGGGGGGGGGGTCACAGGGGCACCCCCCCATCACCCCGCCCGAGGGGGCGGATTTCAACAGAAGGAAGAGGCGGAGGGAGGGTTGATAACCTCGGGGGCCAGCGGGGCGGGGGCGGGCTCGGGCTGGTGCTGCGCTCCCCCCTCCCCCACCCCATAGTGCGGGAGGGGGCCGGGGCCCTGAGACACCCCGGAGCTGGGAGGGTCACAGGGCCGCGAAGGGGGGGGGGGCTGAGAACCCCCCCACACCGGGCCCCACTCCCCTCCCCCACCCCAAGGGGCCCCGACCCCCCCTTCAGTCCCTCCCCCGGCTCTCTCCTGAGCCCCCCGGCGCCCCGCTACCTGCGAGTCTCCTCCTCGCCGCCCAGCAGCCCGGCTCCCTCGGCCGCCGCCATGATCACATCGCACTCGGCCGCCGCCGCCATCTTACAGCCGGGCCGGCAGCCTGGGGAGGGGGAAAGAGAGGGGGGGGGAGGGGGGAAGCGGAAGCGACACGGACTTCCGGGAGCAAAGAGAGGCCGGCGCGGTCCGTCAAGAGGGGCCCGCCGCGGGAGGGGCCACCGAGAGGGCGCTTGAGGGGCCAGAAGGGCCAATCTCCCAGGGGGGAGCCGTGGCCAACTTGGGAGGCTGGAACGGGGGGTTGGAAATGGGGGGCGGCCTGGCCAGCTTGGGGGATGGGGGACCCGGACCCTGGCCAGCCCGAGAGTGAGGGGGAGCCCGGGGGAGGGGGTAGAAATACGTGGGGCGGGGAGACCTGGCCCGCTTGGGGGATGGGAATGAGGGCCCCCTGGACCAGCTTGGGGGATGGGAATGGGGGCCCCCTGGCCAGCTTGGGGGATGGGAATGGGGGCCCCCTGGACCAGCTTGGGGGATGGGAATGGGGGCCTCCTGGCCAGCTTTGGGGATGGGAATGGGGACCAGCTTGGGGGATGGGAATAGGGGCCCCCTGGACCAGCTTGGGGGATGGGAATGGGGGCCCCCTGGCTAGCTTTGGGGATGGGAATGGGGACCAGCTTGGGGGATGGGAATGGGGGCCCCCTGGACCAGCTTGGGGGATGGGAATGGGGGCCCCCTGGACCAGCTTGGGGGATGGGAATGGGGGCCTCCTGGCCAGCTTTGGGGATGGGAAGGGGGACCAGCTTGGGGGATGGGAATGGGGGCCCCCTGGCCAGCTTTGGGGATGGGAATGGGGACCAGCTTGGGGGATGGGAATAGGGGCCCCCTGGACCAGCTTGGGGGATGGGAATGGGGACCAGCTTGGGGGATGGGAATGGGGGCCCCCTGGACCAGCTTGGGGGATGGGAATGGGGGCCCCCTGGCCAGCTTGGGGGATGGGAATGGGGAACAGCTTGGGGGATGGGAATGGGGGCCCCCTGGACCAGCTTGGGGGATGGGAATGGGGCCCCCCCTGGCCAGCTTCGGGGATGGGGGGAGCACTGACCAGCCTGGGGTGATGGGAGGCACCTTGCCCAGCTCGGATGAGCCCAAACTTGGCCAGCCTGAGGGGAGGTGCTGGGGGGGGATGACGACCCTGCTTGGGAGGCAGCAAGGGAGCCATGATGGTGACTTATAGAGGGCACCTGAGATTGGCACAACATGGAGCGACGATGGGTGTGAAGTGACAGTGGCCATGAGGGCCCCCCGGCAATGCAGCATGATGAGCTCTTGGGGTTTGTTCAGCACCTGGCACAATGCATCCCTGATCCCCCAAAGAGCCCGCCTAGGTATGATTGTCACACAGGTGATAATAAATGGCTATGAGAATGTGGTTGTAAATAGTGAACTTCCATGCTAAGCCATCTTTCTGCTAAACCCCTGTCACATGGCACCCAACGGTCACCGTAACCACATCAACAGATAATAGTCATGTAAAAATAATTGGCTTCCTAAACATTTAGCTGTGCCTATGCCTTAGGCCAGTGGTTCTCAACCCACAACCCAATCAGCACATAACTACGGCCCACGTGACATCCCCCTGGGCTGTACAAGTAATATATCTATTATGCAGTTGCAACCCACATAACACGGAGAGAGTTGCACATGCAGCCTACAATGGTAAATAGGTTGAGTCTGTGGTATTTCCTACTTAGGACCTTCGGCAAAAGAGACCTGTGCAGGTGGACTCCTGCTGCCCCACAGAGTCTCATTAACTCCAGTGGGGCTCCATGCAGGAGAAGGGATCAGCCCATGCGGGTCTCCTTGCAGGATTGCGTTGGATTGCATGTAGGTTGTGCACTCTCTAGGCCAGGAGATGTGTCTTCACTTGCTTTAGCGGTTGCCTGAAGCTTCTCCAGGTGCTTGATGTATAATTAAAAAACATTAATCATCATAATGTTGCCTTTTAAAAGCCATTTCTTGCTTTCTCTCACAGCAATGGCCAGATCTGAGCTAAGGTCATCTCAAATATTCTTAACGCTCGGTGGGGGTTAAACCGTCACTCTGGATTTCAGGATATTTGCAGCCGGAAAGCTTAGCTAGCTTCATAACCATCTGGAATCTCAAAGAAAAGATCAGGCTGGTGGGAGTGGGGGGAACTTTCCCTCCATATTTTCAGACATGCTATGTAGCTCCACTTCCTTGCAGCTCTCCCTGCTGTGGCGAGTGGGGGGAGGGGAAAGCGGGGGCCTGAACCCTTCTGCTAGCCCCAGCTTGCCCCAGGCCCCACAGGCTAACCTAAGTATGGGGAACAAAATACAGGACTTTGTAGCACTTTAAAGACTAACAAGATGGTTTATTAGGTGATGAGCTTTCGTGGGCCAGACCCACTTCCTCAGATCAAATAGTGGAAGAAAATCGTCACAACCATATATACCAAAGGATACAATTAAAAAAAATGAACACTGGTATATATGGTTGTGATGATTTTCTTCCACTATTTGATCTGAGGAAGTGGGTCTGGCCCACGAAAGCTCATCATCTAATAAACCATCTTGTTAGTCTTTAAAGTGCTGCATAATCCTGTATTTTGTTTCAGCTACACCAGACTAACACGGCTACATTTCTATCACTAAGTATGGGGGACCATTCTGTCCATAGGACGATTGGGGCGGCTGCTGTGGGCCCCGCTCCCCCCAATGCACAGGGCCTGGGGCGGCCGCATCAAATCGTTCTATGGATGGGATGGCTCTGCACACCTCTCTCCTGGGCCACAGGGATGCAGCGCTAGCAGCGAGGAGCTGCTCTAGCCTTGCCGTGCTACTGGTAGCGGCACCGGAACCCCTGTGGGGGGGGGGGGGAGGGTTAAGTTGCCCAGAGATGGCAGACAGTGCCGGGGGATGCATGGGAGAAGAGTGCATAGACTAGCAGCTGGGACCGGGAGACACGTGGGGGGTGTGAATGTGTGGAGACTCCCCCCCGAACCCTGCTAGAGAGGGGTGCCTGCTGACCCACTAGGTGGATTTGAGGACTGGCACTGGCTCCAAGGTAAAATGAGTTTGAGACCCCTGGTTTACAGTTTGGTTCAATGGCTCTCAACACCCCCACTATAAAAATTGTTCCAGCACACTTTGCTTTAAAATAGGTGTGATTCTAGTGGCAATTAGTTGCCTTAAATTTCCTTTTTGTGTGTGTGTGTCATATTTGCACCAGGGCGTGGGAGGACTGGAGGAAGGGGACAGGTTTCAGGAGAGCCCCACTTGAGTGGAACATGAGGGCTTCTGGCCTCCCAGCTGGGGGTCAGGAAGCCACCAGATAAGCACAGAAGAAACATCTCTTTCCTACAGCTCGGCTGGGCAGTTGCATCTTCAATACGAACAAAACAATTTGCAGGGTCTCCTCCCTGTGAAGTTACAAAGAACATGGGGCCACGGATGAGCCATTGGTGTGAATCTGGAGTTAGATAACAGGTTTGGTTTAAAGTCTCAGACTGGTGGCCCTGTTAGTCAGTATCTTAAAAAATGAGGATTCCTGTGGCACCTTAGAGACTAACAAGTTGATTAGGGCATATGCTTTCGTCAGTAGAACCCACTTCATTAGATGATTGACCCTTTTTCTTTTGCTTCAGAGGGGTAGCTGAGTTAGTCTATACAGGATAAACTTAAAAATCAACAAATGGTCTGGTAGCACTTTAAAGACTAACAAAACATAGATGTATCATGAACTTTCATGGACACAGCTCACTTCTTCAGATGACTGCTGAAGAAGTGGGTTGAGCCCACAAGAGCTCATGATACATCTACATGTTTTGTTAGTCTTTAAAGTGCTACCAGACTATTTGTTGTTTTTTAAGTTTATCCTTTCTTTTTGTTATCCATGTGTGTATATATATATATATATATATACACACATCCCCGCCTCTGTAAACTCCACTTCAACTCATCTGATGAAGTGCTTTTAACCCACAAAAGTTTATGCCCTAATACATCTGTTTGTCTCTAACGTGCCACAGGACTCCTCGTTGTTTTTGCAGCTCTGGTGTGTTTTTTGCAGGGTACTGAGCCAGCTTGGTTTGCCTCTCCAGAAAAAGCAAGCATTGCACAGCCTGTTTTCTGCAGCTCTAGGTGGTGCTGTCCTGTGGTTAGCAGGCTCTCTCTCCTCTCCTTTGCTCCCTCTTGCTGTCTCCCTGATTGCCCCTTCATTGGTCGGGATGTGAGTCAGTTAAGCCTGCAGTTTTCGGAAGAGGAAAGCAGAGACAGACAGCTGTCCTGAGAAGGTAGGTAGAAGCCTCCCTCCTCAGAGATTTACTGTGCCATCTGGATGGGGGCAAAGAGGGAGATACATGATACATAGATGCTTAGAGGCTCCACACAAGAGCCAGCTGCCTCTGGGAGTCCAGCCTGACAGCTGGGCTCATTAGCATGCCCAGGCTGCAGTGAGGATCAGGGCCCAGACCAGTCTAGCCCTGTGCTGCCCCACTCCCCTGCCTTGCAGCGATTGCAACCCCCCTACTTCCAGCACCTTCGTTGGTTTGTTCCTGAGCCGAAATCTCAAGGAGCATGCATTTGCACAGAAGGGGGGGTGGGGGTAGAATATGCAGGATATGCCATCAGTGCTCCCCAGCATGGATCACAGTGGCTGTGTCTAGACTGGCAAGTTTTTCCGCAAAATCATCTGCTTTTCCGGAAAAGCTTGCCAGCTGTCTACACTGGCCACTTGAATTTCCGGAAAAGCACTGACGATCTCCTGTAAGATCGTCAGTGCTTTTCCGGAAATGCTATGCTGCTCCTGTTCGGGCAAAAGTCTTTTTCCGAAAGACTTTTGTGCAAAAGGGCCAGTGTAGACAGCTTAGTATTGTTGTCCGCAAAAAAGCCCCGGTCGCGAAAATGGCGATCGGGGCTTTTTTGTGGAAAACCGCGTCTTGATTGGCCACGGACGCTTTTCCGCAAAAAGTGCTTTTACGGAAAAGCATCCTGCCAATCTAGACGTGCTTTTCCAAAAATGCTTTTAACGGAAAACTTTTCCCGGAAAATCATGCCAGTGTAGACGTAGCCAGTGTGTGTGTGGAAAGGGGGGCTTATGAGATAGAAAAAACCTAGTGAATCATTTCCTAGCCCAGTGGAAACTGAGCCCCAAAACTATTCATGGAGGCAGGAGAGATTGGTCCCTCTTTGGGAGATGGGGAACGGAAGTACTGCATGGTGAAGAGACTTGCCCATGGCCACCCAGGGAGCCTGTGGCACAGCTGGGAAGTGAACCCCCATCTCCTTAGTCCAGTGGCAGACCTGCACAGTTGATTTTCCCTCTGCCCCTTACCAGCGCAGGGTTTGGGCTCAGATGTCTCCCAACATCCTTGTCTGGGTGTGAAAACTATTTGCCACCCCCATGCTGTGTACCGGTCTGTGAAATGCAGCTTCCTCTGGGGTGGAGGGTGGCAACCCCACAGCACAACGGTGGGTGGAGGGGGAGTTTGGGCCAGGGGCCCCCAGGAACATCCAGCTTCTTCCCGGAAGTGTTCCGAGGTGTCTTTAATGCTCATGCAGATGGGAGCTCAGCTCTTCAGGGCTTGTCCACATGTCCCCTGGGAGGGAGGAGGGGACCTTCCAGCACTGACCTCACTCAGCAGGGCAACTAGCTGGGATGTGGGGAACTTCCCAATGTGCAGCGCTCTCCCGTGGCACAGCTCGATATCCTTAAGGAGACAGGCCCTCTCCCTGCTGTTCCCAAGGTGTTGCGAATCCACAGGCCTGCACATGCAGCGCCCCCCAATTCCCAGGAAGAACCCCTTCGGTGAGCCAGCCTTGGTGAGGGTCGCAATGCCTTGCAGGGGGTTAGTCCCCTCCACCTCCTGGGACTGATTCCTGTGGTCTCCAGGAGGAACCCCTCCTCGAGTGTGACACCCCTTCTCGGGGACCACGCTCTTGTGTTCAACCGCGGGCTCCTCCACCCCCTGGAACTCCTCTCTGGCCTTCGGCACGCCTGGGTCTTGCTAGTCCCCCTTTGTGCTACTGCGCCCCAGTCACTTGCTGCCGGATGCGCCGTCCACGGGGTGCAGTGCCTCCCACCGCTGCCACCAGTGCCACGGAGGGGTGGGGCGTCACCAGGCCCTGCCCCCCAACCGCAGCCCCTCTGTGACTCTCAGCCAACAGGCAGAACAGAAGGGTTATTAGTCAACAGGGACACAGCACAGAACGAACGTGTCAGCACAGGAACCCGAAGCAGTCGGTACAGTCCCCCTGCCTCCGCAGTCAGCTGAGATTAACCCGCTCCCGGCTCCTGGTCCCGGCCCCTGCAGCCAGGCGGCCATTGTCCTGCTTCCGGGACAAAAGGTGTCACCTGGTCGCACCCCCTCCTGGGCTCAGGTGATGACGAGGCTGCGGCGGCCTCCCTCAATGGAAGTCACACCCCGGATTCCCATCACCATCTAGGTATTGGCGCAGTGCCAAGGGAAACTGAGGCACGTACTCCGGGCTACTATAGGGCAGTAGAACTTACATGCAACATCACAAAGACACTTCCGAGTCACGTCCCCCAGCAGTGCCCCACCCCCCGCTGGCCCAGGGAGGAAGGGACCAGGCTCAGTGCAGGGGGGTTGGATGAGATGCTCTCTGGCATTCCCCTCCAACCCTGTGTTTCTCGGATTCTCTCTCCCCCGTGGCAGTGCCGAGCACTGGGTGGCCCAGGGAACCGTGCCTCTCTCCAGCCTGTAGCTTCGCCCAGCTGACTCGACTTTGAACCTCCTGCTCTTCCGTCCCCAGAACAGAGACCCCCCGATGGGGAAGAGCTGCAAGGTGGTGGTTTGCGGCCAAGCCTCGGTCGGGAAAACGTCCATCTTGGAGCAGCTTCTCTATGGGAACCATGTGGTCGGTACGTGTGGGGCATGGAGAGGAAGGGGAGCAGCAAGGGGGCCTCCTGCAGCCCTCACCACTCTTGACAGGTTGCATCGCAAAGGGCTCGGCCGTGGCTTTTCACAAAGACCCGCACCCTGCCAAGAACAGCTCAGCGCCGAGTCCCGCTGTTGACGAGAGACCCTACGATAACAAATCGGCACTGACCCGCCCCCCCCCCCCCATCTGCATCCCAGAGCAAACTCAAATGGAACCCGGCCAGCCCTCCAGTGCAAACCCCACAATTCAAATAGATTAGTGCAAGTACGCGAGGGAGGCAGACGCAGCCGTGCAGGGAGAGGCAGGGGATGGCGGCAGCCGGTTTGTCCCAGGTGGGGAGAGTAAATAGAATCCGAGGGCTAGAAGAGACCCCAGGAGTCATCAAGTCCAACCTCCTGCTCCAAGCTGGACCAAGCCCAACTCAATCAACCCAGCCAGGGCTTTGTCAAGCCGAGACTTAAAAACCTCTAGGGATGGAGATTCCACCCCCTCCCTAGGGAACCCATCCCAGTGCTTCCCCACCCTCCTAGGGAAAGAGTTTTTCCGACTATCCAACCTAGACCTCCCCCACTGCAACTCGAGACCACTGCTCCTTGTTCTGCCATCTGCCGCTCCTGAGAACAGCCTCTCTCCAGCCTCTTTGGAACCCCCCTTCAGGGAATTGAAGGCTACTCTCAAAACCCCCCCCCCCCCAACTCTTCTCCTCTGCAGACTAAATAAGCCCAAATCCCTCAGCCTCTCCTCATAAGTTAGGAAACCGTTTGGGACTGTGGCCTTCTAGAGGCAGAGAGCCCCAACAGGGCCACTGTAAACTGAATGAGCAAGGAGCAGAGTATGAGACAGGTCCAGCTGTTGTTCTGTGGTACCTAGGAGCTTCATTGGGCCAGGCTCTGCCCCAGAGAGCTCACAGCCTGAACAGAGCACACAAAGCTGGGAAAAGAGACAATGAAGGGGGGATAGGATAGAGGTCTATAAACATCATGACCGATGTGGAGGAAATGAATAAGGAAAAGTTGTGTTATGGGAACATGCACACAAAAACTAGGAGTCACCAAATGAAATTAATAGGGAGCAGGTTTCAAACAAACCAAAGGAGATATTTCTTCACACAGTGCACGGGCAACCTGCGGAACTCCTTGCCAGAGGATGCTGTGACTTTAACAGGGTTCAAAAAAGAACCTGATACATTCATGGAGGATGGGTTCATTAATGGCTGTTAGTCAGGATGGGTAGGAATGGTGTCCCTAGCCTCTGTTTGTTAGAGGCTGGAAATGGGTGACAGGAGAGGGATCAGTTGCTGATTCCCTGTTTTGTTCATTCCCTTTGGGGCATCTGGAGTTGGCCACTGTCAGAAGACAGGACACTGGCTAGGTGGACCTTTGCTCTGACCCAGTCTGGCTGTTCTTAAGTTCTTATGTTCTAAAGGCTGGAAGGGGAAACTGAGGCACAGGAAGGTGAAGGGACATGGTCATGGTCGCTCAGCAGATCAGTGGCAGAGGCAGGAATAGGTGGCAGGCATCCTGACTCCCAGCCCAGTGGAACACTGCAGCCCACTGTCCTTGCAGATGCTGTCCGTTACCCACCTCCACCCTCCACACGCCGTCTTCTCCGCAGGTTCTGAGATGATAGAAACCCAGGAGGACATCTACGTGGGCTCGATAGAGACGGACCGAGGGGTGCGCGAGCAGGTGCGTTTCTACGACACCCGGGGCCTGAGGGACGGCTTGGAGCTTCCCAAGCACTGCTTCTCCTGCACGGACGGCTACGTGCTGGTGTACAGCACCGACAGCAAGGAGTCCTTCAAGAGGGTGGAGCTGCTCAAGAAGGAGATCGACAAGTCCAAGGATAAGAAGGAGGTGGGGTATCGCCGCTGGGGCAGGCCTTGTCCCTAGGCACCAGAGAGCACACGGGGTGGGGGATGCGGGGTGAAGCCTCCTCCCCTAGAGCGCACCAGAGACCAAGCTGGTGGGGCATTCCAGGGAGGGATGGAGCCAGCTGCGTGTGTTGGGAGGAGGAAGGGCGGTTGCATTCCCACTCCTTGGATTTCCCCTTCTCGTCAGAGGCCGGCGGTCTCCAACGCTGTCAGTCCAGTTTCGCATTCGAGGTCTCTCCTGCTTTCCCTCTGGGGCCCAATTTTAAAAAACTAAGGAGGAGCCCGGTGGCACCTTGGAGAGGAACAGATTGATTTGGGCACGAGCTTTGTGGGTCAAACCCACTTCCTCAGACGCGCTGGAGTGGAAATCACAGAGGCGGGGATAGATCTGTACTAGCACATCCAAAGAAGGGAGTTACTGATCAAGTGTCGGGCCGGTGTGAACAAGGCCGACTCAGGGCAGGGTGGATGTGGCTCACTGCCAGCCGCTGATATGCTACAGGTTGGACCTCCCTGGTCCGGCACCCTCGGGACCCGACTGGTCCCCAGTGAGGGATTTTGCCAGACGAGGGGAGGTCATTTCTAGCCCGCCTGCTATTGGCCCTACTCTCTGTCCTGTGGCCCCACCAGGCTCCCTGGCTCCCCTGGGCAGCCCAACTGGGCAGCACACTGGACTTGCCGCCCCTCCCCTCTGCCCCCCACGGCTCAGCTGAGCCACGAATCAGTCTCCCCGGGGAACCTACGTGGGTCTCATTTGGGGCTCCCCCCCTCGCACATTGCGTCCGGCTTTCACCCCCTTCATGCGCAGAGCATCGGGACTCTCTGATCCTGGAACATCCATGGTCCTGCAGGACCACGGATGTTGCCGGACCAGAGTCTCAGTTTGTAGAGGTGCAACCTGCAGTGCACACACACATCCCCGCCTCTGTCACTTCTGCTCCAGGACGAAGCCTACTCTGCTGAAGTGGGTTTGACCCCCCGAAGCTTGCGCCCACATAAATCCGTTCGTCTCTAAAGTGCCACCGGGCACCTCCTTGTTTTGGCAGATACAAACTAACCCGGCCGCCCCTCTGAGACCCGATTTTTAAATTGGCCAGCAAGGGGCTGAGTTTGCAAGCGCTCAGCAGGCACTTGCGCTCACACCCTGCCGTTTGCACACTGGGGTAAGAAAGCCCGTCAGACCTCCCAGCGGGGGTCGGGGTGGGGCAGCTCCTTGCCACCTCCGTCCAGGCCTGCTTGACTGGAAGGGAGGGGACGCCGGCTGTCCGGGGGCGCTGTAGTGTCGCCTGGGGATAACAGCAGAGGGGTCAGTGCTCTGCTCTGGTTTGGCAAATCCCTGAATCTCCTCCTCAGTCAGACCCATGTAGCCTCTGCCCAGCTCCGGCCACAGGGAAATGGGCAGGATTCTCTGGAGCAATGCTGACCTCATGGGCTGGGGGCGAAGGCCGAGCTGGGGGGGTGCTGGGCGAAGGCTGGGCCAGGGCGGGCGCCGCATGGACTGGGGGATGGGCGGGCGAAGGCCAGGCTGGGAGCCGCATGGGGGGAGGGGATGGAGGCAGGGACGAGGGCCAGTCTGGGATCCGCAAGGGCTGGGGGGTGGGGCGGGGCAAAGGCTGGGCCAGGAGCCACACAGGCTGGGGTGGATGGGCGAAGGCTGGGCCAGGAGTCACACGGGCTGTGGGGGTGGGATGAGGGGGGAAGGCTGGGCTGGGAGCCACCTGGGATGGGGTGGGGGTGAGTGCCAGGCTGGGAGTCTCACAGGCTGGGGGGGTGGGTGGTGAAGGCCGGGGAGGGGGAAATCCGCAGGAGCCGCGACCCCGGGCCTGGCTGGAGCCGGTCCTGAGCTCGTGCTGTTGGCGCGTCTTCGTGCAGGTCACCATTGTGATTCTGGGCAACAAGTGCGACCTGCAGGAGCAGCGGCGCGTGGACCACGAGGCGGCCCAGCAGTGGGCCAAGGGCGAGAAGGTGAAGCTGTGGGAGGTGTCTGTGGCCGACCGGCGGACCCTGATCGAGCCTTTCACCTACCTGGCCAGCAAGATGACGCAGCCGCAGAGCAAGTCGGCCTTCCCGCTGAGCCGCAAGAACAAGGGCAGCGGCTCCATGGACGGCTGAGGGCCTGGCCCCTCTTCCTCCGCCACCGGGCGCATCCAGCCCCGCTCTGGGGCCAGGGCAGTGCGCGAGGCCTGGGAGGTGCTGAGCTCCGGGAGGGGGTGGTGGAGCGTGGCCCCGGGCTGCACCAGGCGGGGGGGCTTGGGCGACTGGTCTGAACTTGGGACCCTGCCCCGAGAGCCCTGGCCTGGTGTCCGCTCCCAAATCGCAGGCTAGACAGAACCCACTTTGCCTTGGCAACGGGAGGCCTGCGGAGGCCTCACCGGCTCCGGCCTCCCTTCGGCCCAGCGTCACCCCTGTCCCGAGCCAGCTTAGTTCCTTCCTCCCGCTTCCCCCGGTGCCGCAGAACGGCCGGGCTGTCTCCCGGAAGGTCCTTCCGCCAGGCTGGAATGTGGGCTCTGAGCTCCCCGGCGGTGGAGCCATTGGGCTCTTGAGCTAGACCTGGGAGCACAGAGTAGCTGGAGCCAGGGGCAGCCCGTGAGCCTAGGCAGAGTAGGTGGTCGCCTAGGGCGCTGCTGGCCTGGGCGTCCGATGAGGGCGTCACGGCCATTGACGGCCGTGCAGGCGGGGGCGCCGATCGCGCCTTCCGCCTGGGTCGCCAGCTGCCGCAGCCGGCCTCAAGCCGCTCCTGGCTGGAGCGCCGTGTGTTCATCCTCCAGGCCGCCTTGCTCAGCCACAGGCCAGCAAACCGCCCTCTCTGCAGCGGGGGGCTCCGGGATGGCTGAGTTCTGCTTCCAGGAAGCTCTTAGCCCCGCACACCCTGCACTCGCCTCCCTGACGATGTGGGGCGCAGGGACTGGCCTGGGGCCCTGCAGAATCTCCATTGGACTGCTAGACCGCCTCACGCCCCTTCAGCTTTTGAATTGCCTGCGCAGGAGGGAAATGCACCCGGCCCCTCTGTCGGGTGAGGCCAGGCCCAACAGAGCCCGGATATAGATTCGTTAGGCTCATTGGAGCCTCGTTAGTACCCTCAGCGATGCCCTGCTCGGCTGCCTCTGGCCGTGTTGTGATCCTGGGCCAAAGGCCAGGCCAGGCCAGGCTGTGGTGTCTGGATTGCACCCCTGCCCCCTCCCCCACTACAGCTGGCGCTGCCGACCCCAGCATGCCAAGCCTGGGGGTGGACCAGCGGCTAGAGGGAGGCAACACACCGGCCGTTTGCATCGCTCCTTAGGCAAACGCAGCTCAGCCTCTGTGCTGAGGAGCAGCTGGCTGGCTCGGTTAGCCTGGGGAGGGGGGGTGGGCTGCAGAGGTGACCTTAGCTCCCTGTTAAAATCGTCAGTTGGCCAAGCCCCGAGGGGGTAGTTTCAGACGTTCCCTGAGCCTCCCCTTGAGACGGGAGGAGGGAGTGTGCATGCTGGGGGCTCGCTGGGGTACCCTGCATTAGCCCAATGCAGCAGGGCAAGCGCTGAGGCTGGGAAGTTGGGTGGTTGTGGTTTCTAAAAACATTCTTGCACGTGTGTCATTTCCTGGTCAGCAAGCGTCATCAATAAAGCGCTCGGCTGCTTTTGGAGTGTGCGTGGGTCCCTGAAACACACCTGGCACTAGCAACCTCTACCCTGGAGGGGGCGCTCTCATGCCCCTTACCACAATAATATAAAGTTGTCGTGGGATAAGAGGGAAGGTCCTTTCATGGATGGATAACTGGTTACAAGGCAGGAAACAGGGTAGGAATAAATGGAAAGTTTTCAGAAAGGAGAGAGGTAACTAGTGGGGTCCCCCAAGGGTCTAGACTGGGACCCATCCTATTCAACTTATTTATAAATGATCTAGAGAAAGGGATCGCACGAGATTCAGGTGTAACCCACACACCTAGGCTATGTCTACACTGGCAGTTTCTTGTGCAAGAACAGCCGTTCTTATGCAAAAACTTGCCGGCTGTCTACACTGCACACTCGTTCTTGCACAAGTAAATTTACAGTACAGTGTTGTAAAACAGGGCTTCTTCCAGAAGAGTTATTCCTCACCCCATGGGCTACGTCTAGACTGGCATGAATTTCCAAAAATGCTTTTAACAGAAAAGTTTTCCGTTAAAAGCATTTTCGGAAAAGCGCGTCTAGATTGGCAGGATGCTTTTCCACAAAAGCACTTTTTGTGGAAAAGCGTCCATGGCCAATCGAGACGCGGTATTCCGCAAAAAAGCCCCAATCGCCATTTTCGTGATCGGGGCTTTTTTGCGGAAAACAGTACTGTGCTGTCTACACTGGCCCTTTCACGCAAAAGTCTTTCAGAAAAAGACTTTTGCCCAAACGGGAGCAGCATAGTATTTCCGGAAAAGCACTGATGATTTTACAGGAGATCGTCAATGCTATTCCGGAAATTCAAGCGGCCAGTGTAGACAGCTGGCAAGTTTTTCTGCAAAATCAGATGATTTTGTGGAAAAACTTGCCAGTCTAGACACAGCCATGAGGAATAAGCCCTCTTGCGCAAGAGCTCTTCCAGAAGAAGCCAGCGTAGACGGGCAACGTGAATTTCTTGCGCAAGAAGCCTGTATGGTTAAAATGGCCCTCGGCGCTTTCTTGTGCAAGAGAACGTCCACGCTGCCATGGATGCTCTTGCGCAAATGGCAGCGTGGACACGCTCTTGTGGAAGATTTTTTTGCACAAGAATTCTTCTGCAAAAGTGTTCTTGTGCAAGAAGCCGCCAGTGTAGACGTAGCCCTAGTGTGGTTCACTGGCCCATGGAGTGGCACTTACAGCAGTGGTCTCCAACCTTTTGAAGCACGAGAGCACAGTTTGAATTTAAGTGCACTCCAGGATCTACTTCAAGCCCGAACACCTGAACACTCCTTCCTGCCCCTTCGCCGAGGCCCTACCCTGCTCACTCTGTCCTCCCTTCCTTTGATCAGGCTGGGGGGTAGAGGGCATACAGACTGTACTCTGGCCCTGCACCTCTCCCAAAAGCAGCCAGCAAACTCTCTCCATCCCTGCCCCCCTCTCTGCTCTGTGGTGATGGGGTGGTACAGGGTGGACGGGAAGGACACCCTGACATCAGCATCCCCTCCTCTGCTTCCTGTGCCCTGCACAGCAAGCAAGAGGCTCTTGGGAGGGGGGGATGGCTCCAAGGCAGAGGGCAGGCAGGCACAGCACAGCAGTGCTGAGGGGCAGATGAAATGCCGGCACTTGACAGCTTCCAGGCCAAACCAGTCAGGATCACCTGTCAAAGGCACCAGGCTCTACCAGTCGCTCCCAATCTAGTGGTTGGTGACCATTGACTTGCAGCGCGAGCTAAGAACAAGGGAGCTCTATAGCCTAAGCGGGGAGCCAGCTGGCGTCATAGCTGAAGTGGTAGAGGTGTCTATATGCCAGAAGGCCCAGGTTCAAATCTGCCTCATGGTGCTTATACAGGCAAGGCCGTTTCCCTGCTAGGGCCTTCTACAGTAACAACTCAGGTATGGGCCCCAGCCCCCTGGGATGTCTTGCTCCCGCCAGGCAAGGTGCAAGCAGGAGGGGAAATTGAGGCTCCTATTGAACGCCTGCATCCCCCGGCAGTCCTTGTTTCTTTGCCTCATTTAGCAAGAGCCACACTACAGCTCCCCCGGCCTCATGGAGGGCAGCAAAGCAGCACTAGCCCCCGCTACTGGTACAGGATGCCTGGGGCACACTGCTTTGGGGCTGCCAGCCTGCAGGCTTGCCTTCCTGGGATGCCAGCACCCCAGGGCTCATGGACTGGTATCTCTGGGTCCTGCAGATGCCAGCCCATGCTTTGGCTGGGACGGTGGCTGGGTTTTCACTGGCTGTAGGGCAAAGCAGCCGTTAGCTGTCCCTTGGGGAGTTTATGCCTGTCCCCCTCTCGCGTCCTCCCCCCCCCCACTTCCCGGGCTCCCGGTGCCCCAAATAAAGCCAGAGCAAAAGTCCAGGTGCATTGCTATAGGTTCCTTTTATTTACTGAGTAACACAAGAGAGCCATGAGAGTCGATTATCAAAATATCCCCTCCCCCCCAACAGTTATAGTACATCAAAAATATACACTGAACAGTACGGGGGGAAGTCGAGGGGGTTACTGGCCAAGTCCCTAGAGGCTGCTTATTTTGTTCACGTTGTATTCGTGACACTCACACATGGTTCACATCACGCCAAGGGTATTTACAGAGGGGCACATGTCAGCGCGTGCTAGGGCCAGGGCCCTACTACCTACCACAGCGTATGCGGCGTCAGAGGCAGGCACGGCGCCGGCGAGCAAGGAGCGCGCAGTGTGCCCTGAAGCAGGGTTACAGCGTCTTGGTATCGGAAGGAATGGCTTTCAAGGCGATAAAGTGCCGCGTGGGCTAGTCTAGCATGGCTCCGCCGCTGGGCTGATGTCGGTTTGACGCGGGCGCTGGGGAAGAGCCCAGTGTTGGCTTTGTGACCCAGCTCAACCTGAGGGCTGGGGGGGGGGGGGGGGGAAACACCTCTCGGGGAGGTGGTGGGGTGGGGGGAGGTGGACCATGGCTACAGCTTTGTGCTTCCTGAAGTTCTAAAACTACCACTGCACGAGAGACAGACGGCGTTGCAGCCCTGTGGCGAGAACGGAGCGGGGGGCGGGGGGGAGGCACAAACCAGAGGCAGATGGCGGGGCTGGCTGTGTGGAGCTGGCTCCAGGGACGCCCCTAGGCTGCCGGGGGGCTGATAGCCCCATCTAGTTTGGTGCAGGGACAGTTTGCCCAGCGGCAGCTCCCACTACCTGCCCCCCCCCCCCATGGGATGTATGAAAGTGGTGGGGGAGGGGTTTATCCCCCACCAGGGCTCCATTCCTTGTGGACGCCAAGAGACGGCGTTGCTCTCCCTGCGGAGCTCTTCCTCTCCAGCTGGCTAGTGCTGGGGTTATTGCAAAGCTCCGCAGGTCACATTTAAACCCAAATCTTGGACAAAAATTGGCATCAACATGGCCCCCACCCCTGGCAGCCCCCCAACTCCTTTGCCCAGGGGCTGAACCTCCCCGTGCTCCACCCCAGGCCTAATTCTTTGGTTTACCTCCGTGCAGGCCAGTCTGTTCCTGCCCCAGCTCCATGCATCGCCAGCAGGAGGGGGCATGCCGTGCTAAATACGGCATGTGCCAGAGTGTCCATAGCTCCGTGGAGCATTTAGCACAGCCCCCACTAGCAGGATAACAACCCACTACTACTGCTAGCTGCGGGGGCAGGGATGCCACGGTGGTGCCGACGGCCCCCGGTCAAACACCACTGGTGACCACACCAAGCGGGGAGGGACCGTCGGCACTAAGAGCACAGGGCTCTCCAGCTGAGAGCTGTCACAGACCCGTCCCCTCTGTGGACTGGGGACATGTAACACGCAGACCCGTATTGCCCAAAGCATCCAGAGACAGCCCGTGGGCTCTGGGAAGTGACTGTCTCACAGCCCCATGGGGGTTGGAAACCGCATTCAATTCCCCCTCCGGTGGTTGGGTAGGACGGCAGGTGCAGTACGAATTCCGTCTGAACTGGTTGGTGGGCTCAAGTGAAGGCATGGGACGGGTGTGCGTGGGGATTGCGAGCTGCCCAAGCCGGAGGGCAGCCGCCCCTAGAGGAACGGAGAGCTCCCGAGCCGAGAGGACTCCCTGGGGAAGCGTGTGCACGGTGCAGAGCGGCACGGTTCAGTTTCTGCTCCCAACAACAGTCCTCACTGAACACAGCGTGCACCACCGCCAGACACGGCCAGGTAACCACGACAACAGGGCCTACTCCTTTTGGATTTGCATAGATCGGGAACGGGTGGTCACTCCAGCACAAGCGCCGGGTGGGTTGCAACCTTCCTGCATATTTCTATTTACAGTGGGCGCCAGGGAGCTGGTAGCGCCTCGGTAACAGTGTTCAGCTGGGGTCTTTTAACACAGTGAAAATCAAAACCAGGATTCCCGTAAGGCCCAGTAAGCCCCACGTTCTGCAAGCTGCACTCAGAGCATTAGAGGGACAGTGCCAAGGGCTTGTTAAACAAACCTGCTTTTATTCCAGGCTGGCGAGCTAACAGGGAACCTCCCGGCTTTGGCGGTTCAGCCAGGAATTCCTCGGTTTCTGAGGGGCTGGGTGACTGGGTGTTATCTGCTGGCCTGATAACAGCAGAAATACGTTGGTTGTCCTTCTGTCGTGCCTTTCCTTGGAGAGCTGCGAAGGGCTTTATGGACGTTCACTCAGCCTCCCGGCGAGGTAGGGACAGAGCTATCCCCTGCTTCATGGGGGGAAACTGAGGCACTCAGAGGTGAAGCACCGTGGCTCAAGGGAGTCAGTGGCAGAGTCGGGAATAGACTTCACCGAGAAGGGCTGTTCGCTAACCAGTCGACTCCATGAACTGGGAATGGCTTGGCTCCCTAAGACAGGAGCATACCCTTTTCCAGGTCTGTCGTCTAACCACTAGACTGGTGGTTTTCAGCTGGTGCTCTGCTGACCCCCACGGGTCCTCAGACTATGTCTGATTCTCCAAGGGGCCCACTCTAGAAAACCACCACTGTAGACAACAGTGTCCCCCGCCCCACTGCACTTCCAATGTTGGACAAGGTGCTTTCTGAAGTGGGCAGGACAGAGCCCCAGGGTTCCCGGTCTGTGTGACAGGACGACACTGCCCCACGTTGCTGGTGTCTGGGTTTGTTCCTTTCTCTGGATTTCCTGCTGCTGAAATGCAGGCGAGAGAAGCTAGCGCTCAACTCTCCCTGCGTCCTCAGATCCAGGGAACAGCACGACACTCTTCCCCACACTGCTGTGCCCACGTCACATGCGTGGGCCCTCCCTGCTACAGGTAGGAAACGGGGCTGCTTTTTGTGCTGGGGATGTTTCGCCCTGTGACCCCCCGTCCCCCCAGACTCCTTCCACTTGGGCCACCTATGATCTGGAGGTTTCTACGAGCCTGGGCTGGCTCTGACCCAGGTAGCTGGAGAGAAAGGCCCCCCTTTTCCAGACTCAGCCAGGCTGCTTCCCCAGTTTGGTTTAAATTATTCACTGGAAGGGGACGAATGAAAAACTCACTGGTTGAAGACAGGCCATGGGCGTCAGTGGGTCTGGAGGATCCTGGCACTGTCCCTTTAACTTTGAATCCAATCAAACTGGGCGTGCAGCTGAGTTTTTGGAGAGCTATTCAGCAGGTGGGTGAAACCCACTGGGGCACTGGGTGTGGGTAAGGGGCAAGCCAGGGCTGGCAGAGCAGTCAGCTGGGGAATCTCCTACCTCCTAGTGGGAACCCGCCGGGAGTGAAAGAAAAACCTCGATTAACAGTTACACAATATCATTGGCCTTGGATCGGAACAGAGCCCTGTCCACAGGGCTGCCCCTGGCTGCATAGCTCGCCTGGGTCTTAGCCGCACCCGGGGAAGACGGAGGCTCTAATAGGGCGCAAAGACGATGGGGCCTGGCGTGGCACGGACGTGGCCTGGTGGGGTTCGGAAGAGCGCTGGTCCAAGGAGCGGGGCCTGGAAGAGGGCGGTGGCGGTAGCTGGTCGGAGGGTGAGTGGGCCGGGGATGGCACACATGGCGGCTGTGGTGAGGGGGCTCGGGAGGAAGCGGGCGGCCAACGTTTTGGTGAGGTGCTTCTGCAAAGCCAGCTTGGACTGGAGAGAGAGAGAGAGAGAGAGAGAGAGAGAGAGAGAGAGACAAAGCGCGTGAACCACCTGGCTGCTAACGGGGGGAGATCCTGGCATCGCCAGCTCTGTGGGGGCATAGAGCAGCCAGCATGGGGCTCGGGGTTAGTTTGACAACAGGTAAGCGGGCTTGCCGCTTCCATTTCAGGGGCCGTACACAGTCCAGATTGCCGTGAGGTGGTGAAGGCCAGGACTTTAACGGGGTTCAAACAAGAGCTAGATAAATGCATGGAGGACAGGTCCATAATGGCCATTAGCCAGGCTGGGCAGGGATGGAGGGCCTAGCCTGTTTGTCAGAAGCTGGGAATGGGCGACAGGGGGGTGGATCACTTGATGGTTCCCTGCTTTGTTTCCTCCCTCTGGGGGCACCTGGCATTGGCCAGTCGGCAGACAGGAGACTGGGCTGGATGGGCCTTTGGTCTGACCCAGTCTGGCCGTTCTTACGTGCTTATGAAGCTGGCACATGTGCAGAGAGGTGGGCAGGCCATAGCAGGAGGCCTTTCTCACAGACCTACTCTCTCCACCTTGGCAGAAATCTCTGGGCGAGGCTGTCGGCCTGGGCTACAGTGGAGGTCAGACGACTGAGGACTCTAATTGTTCCCTCTGACCTTAAAAACCTATTGGTCTAGGTAGCTGTTTTGCTTTAATACTGAGCTGGAAATCCACCGGTTCAAGGAGCTGCCAGCATCAGGTTTGTTCCTGAAAAGACTCAACACCTGGTAGCAGGATACCCTCAAAAGCTCATTCCTCCTGTCTCTCTGCACACAAAGGATATGGCAGATGGGGGAGACAAGGAAACGCTGCAGGGCGCTTTGCACCTTGGGCAGGGCCGGATTAAGACCTTTAGAGGCCCTAGGCACTGAAAAGATAATGGTGTCCCCCCCATATGTAATTCAAAATAAACACAATACTATACCGTACCATCTTTTTTTTTTTGGTGCCCCTGCTTTGCTGGTGCCCTAAGCACGTGCTTAGTCTGCCTATTGGGTAACCCAGCCCTGACCGTGGGAAGATGCTGGGAATTCATCCCGGACCTCAGTGACATCCGGGGTGCAGTGTCTCAGTCCTTTGTTTCCAGCTGGGAGGGGGGGAAGGGCGTGGAATGGCTCCTCCCCCCAGTCTGGTCCCATCTGCCCAGCAGAACCAACCCTCTTCTGAAGCCTTTTGACAAGAACTGATCTTGTAGTGGCTCAGAGGAAAGACAGGTCAGGACTGGTCCTAAACAGCTGGCAGGGGGAGGGGCCTCGAGAACGGTTCAGTACAACAGCATAAGCTCAGCTGTGTTAGAGCACCGCGCAGATGAGGCCAGGGACCCATGGGCTAAACCTACCTGAGAAATAACCGGCAAAGCCTCTCCACCAGGCTCAGACCCAAAGCTTACACCAGCCCGTTCCCAGCCATCAGAAACCCCATGCAGAAAATCCCCTGGCAGCCTCTGTTCAAGTCCCAATTGGGAAACAATTCTGGGAAGCTTTGAACAGAACCCGCACGCTGGCCTGCCTCAGGGGTGGGTCAGCTCAGTCTCCCCCTCGGGACAGCAAGCAGGAAACGAGGCCCAGAATTACGGCTGGTTATCGCTCGGGGATGGGATTAGCTGCTGCCGCACTGCAGAACAGACTCATATCCCTGCGAAGGAGCCCTGGAACTTGGCATCAGCCGAACAACAACACTGCCATCCCAAGCCTCTAAAAACCACGAGTCAGCTCCTCTGGAAAGCAGGGGATTTGGGTCAAAATCATCCTCTTTTAGAACTAAAAAAAGCTGACTAGTTCTTTCCTTTTGGGCGTCAGAGACGGGAAGGGTTTCCTTTCCAACCCTCCCTCCCCATGGATGGGAGTTAGAAACCCCCTCTTTTGTTCAACGAAAGCCAAGACTCGGACATAATCACAGGATTCCTGGAGCTGAAGCTTTGAAAACGATACCCCCCCCCCCACACGCCACAGGCCTCACGGCAAAACCCCACGAGCTAACACACCATGAGTGATGTTTCAGACAGGTGCGGCGGCCGGAGGGCTTTCGGGAGACAGATACCTTTAGAATACTCACTGCGAGGACAGCGTTCTTCTGGAGCTTGTTGTACGGGCTGTATTTTGGTTTGGGTGGCTTCCCGGCAAGTCTGTCTTTGTGCCTCCTGCTGCTCATATGCTGCAGGTGGAAACCACAGAGTCACACGCAGGTACCACACGTGGGCAGTGAACAAACCCAGCGCATGCAAAGCCGCCCCGCGACGCCACGCTCCCTGCCTGGGAACTCAGCTCTTGGCAACAGCCAAATGCGTCTTTTGCATCAGTCTCTGGGATTTGCACGAATCTATAATGCACATCCCTGCTTGATCATCTGCAGGAAGTGGCCCTGTGGAGCTAGTTGCATCAGTCTCTCCTGGTTGAGCTACACAACCAAGTCTCCTAGCTTGAAGTCAATAGCAAATATTTATGCAAATAAATCTCAGGGCATGATCTAATCTCTTAGGGCTCATCTAGACGATGCGGAAGATTCGAAAGAGGATATGCAAATTCTGCGGGAATTTGCATATCTTCTTCCGATCTCACTTTCCAAGTGAAAGTAATCAAGACGTGTTTTTTTCGACAACTCACCCCCCTTTTTCGAAAAGCTGCGTAAACCTCATTTTTTGAGGAAAAGCGGCTTTTCGAAAAAGGAGAGGGGGGGTTGTTGAAAAAAAGTGTCTTGATTACTTTCACTTCTGAAAGCTCTGCTTTCGAAAGTGAGATCGGAAGAAGATATGCAAATTCCCGCCGAATTTGCATATCCTCTTTCGAATCTTCTGCATAGTCTAGATGAGCCCTAAGAGATTCTTCTGTGTAGTCTAGATGAGCTCTTATAACAGCGTTTCTTACACTTTTTAAGACCAAGGAACACCAAACAATTTTTTTTTAATGGGGAACAGCAAGGATTTTGTGTTGAGCAACAAAAAAAAAAAAAAAAAAAAACCCGTCAGGGGAAAGCTATTGAGAAAAAAAAAAGATTGCCTGCCCCTTTAAGGGCAGCCTTTTTGAGTTCTGTTGTTCTCTGCAGCACACCTCCGACTGCCTCGTGGCACACCGGTGTGCCACAGAACACAGTTTAAGAAACACTGCCTTATAGGCAGAGAGACTAGCATGAGACATTCATGTTATGTGGAATAATTCTGCTCCCACGATAACTTTTCTTAATACCTTGGCTCTGGTTTATCCACCCTGCAGCTTTTTTCCAAACAAGTCACTACTGAATATATGTGAATTGATTTCCCTGGAGCTGTGCTGGGCATCCATTTCACTCCATCCTCTGATCCACACATCTATCCATCTCCTAATCCCCCGCCACCCATCCTGCCACACCAGGGTCAAGCAACTCTGCAAACCTCATGAAAACAATAAAGATCCTTCTCTCTTCCTGGAGGGTAGGCGTGTCGGGGCTCAGGCAAAGAAATTTGTAGCCCCCACTGCTCCACAGAGCTGTGCTTTGCAAGGGGCCGTCTGCAGTGGGGTGTTTCTGGGGGATCTGGGGGTTGCGTGGATCATTCTGCCAAGGGACCCCGAAGAGTGTTGGGGTGCTGGGATTGGCCCCTGCCCACTGAGGGGAGGGGCCAAGGGAAAGCCCTCCCTGCACACTGGGAGAGCTGGAGGCCTCACCTGTTTGAGCTGGGTCTCGGAGTTGACGTAGATCGCGCACACTTGGCAATGGAACGCCTTGTTCTGCAGGTTGATGCTGCCCTTGTTGCCAATCCGTTTGGACTTGTGCCCCGCCCTGGGGATGGCCTTGCCCCGGCCCCGCCGCATCTGGGTGGTCTGACCCTCCAGCATGGACTTGTGCTTGGCTCCTGCCCGGCAGAGGGAAAACAACAGACCCTCAGCCAAGGGATCGCGTGGCCCGCACTGGGGGCAAGACAGTGTTGATTACTGGGGGAGCGTCCAGTGCTCTGGAGGAGGCTGTTTGCCATGTTGCTCACTTAACGACTCCCCCTCCCTGTATGGACCGAGGCGCACAGACCCCTGCAACCTGCGCTAAAGGACTAGCGCCCCTCGCTGGCAGCAGTGGTAGGTTGTTCTCCTCCTTGGACCTGATTCCAGGGTGGGCTGCCAGAGGCTTTGCCAGCATGTTAAGTAAAGGCTGGAGCGCAAGTCCGCACAGCACTGTCCTGGCTCCTCCAAACGGGCCAGAGTGGCCTGGTTCTGGTAGGACTCAAGCTCTGGGGTTACAGTAGACCAGTGGTTCTCAAACTTTTTGGCCCGCGGCCTACCCTGACCTTTCCGTGGACCACCAGCCAACCCCATCCCCGTGGAGGTGGGGATCTGGGAGGCCGATAGCAGCTGCCTGGGGGTGCAAGGTCTGGCTGGAAGGTAGAGTAAAGGAGCAGGCTGAGGGTGGGGTGTCTGGGAGGGAGATAGGGTGCAAGAGCAGGGTGTGGGGTGGGGGTTTGGGTGGGAGTGAGGGGGCAGGAGTGAGGTGGGGATTGGGGTCTGGGCACAAGAGGGATGGGGACCACTTACCTGGTTCCAGCTGCCCCCAGGCACCGCCCCCTTGCTCCCATTGGTTGTGATTCTGACCCATGGGAGCAGTGGAGAAAGCCTCCAGGTGAGCGGTTTTCTGTGGGAGAAGGGGGAGCCGCAGTTCTCCAACCTCGTGGGGTGAGGGGAGGAGAATGAGGCTGGAGCGCCAGCGCAGGCTCCCCGCTGCAAGGGGGAGGGGAAGCCCCGAGCCCACAGCCCATCTGCAAGTCGATCCTGGACCATTTGTGGTCCACAGACCACACTTTGAGAACCACTGTCGTTAAGCATCAAGGTCTGGCCTGGAGCTGTGGCCCTGACCGTAGGCAGAGAGCTGCTAGCAGATGGGGTTCTACGGAAGTTCTAGGAGCCAAGGAAACAGTCTCTTGGGCTCTCCTCCTTGTACAAGGACACCAGGCAGCCTGGCACCCCGGGCCCCGCAGCGGGGGTCGGAGAGGAGTCATTCCTGGTCACAGCGCCCGCTAGCTCAGCATTCCTTCCCCGGCCCAACCTCTCCGCACTCTCGCCTCCTTCTGGGGCTCAATTTCTGGAGCGAAACGCTGAGCCTGCTTTGCTCTTGGGCAGGTGTAATATGAGAAAACGGGGCAGGCTTAGCCGGGCATGATGCCGGGCCCCAGAGGGATGGATTCCTGGCTGGGCGTCCTCTGCGTGACATCCGCCTGCTCTCCCGCCCACTGGATGCAGGGTGGGAGGAAGCGACTTGCCTCGGAGAACCTGCACTGGGCTTTAGATGCTGCAGGTCCCACGTAAATCAGCTGGAGATCTGCTGAGAGCTGGAGGAACTAAACAAACCAGAGCCACTGCGGGGAGGGAGCCACACTGAGCAATGCTCCCAGAGGGGGAGGAATGGAAAAGCCCAGCAAAACAATGCCCACCTTGGGTTAGCTTCATCAGGCTCCCACTGGCTCGGCCCACGTTGCATGCGTGACCCCCGGCTGGGACCAGCTTGGCACGGCACTGGGACAGGCACCTCCTGTCTCTTGGCAGCTCTGCTAGGATATGGCCCATTTGGCTGAGCAGGTGCAGCTGTCACCCACTGAGCACATGGGACATGCCTCCTACGGGTGCAGAAAGCACAGGTCTGGCCCCAGAGTGGGTGCTGGGCTGTCTAGAGCACTGAATGGCATCAGCAGCACCACAGTAGAGCCCTTTCCCCGCCGATCTCAAAGGGCGGGAACGTCGGCCCATTTCACGAGAGGGGAAACTGAGGCACAGAGCGGGCCTTGTCCAAGGTCAGCACCGGGAAAAGATCCCTGTTCCACACCTCACCCCAAGGCCTCACTGCCTCTTCGTGCACAGTGGTTTCTATTTCAGACTGGTTTCTCAGCAAATCCTGCACATGCCACGTCCCCACTGCCAGCGTCCCCCCTCCCCGGGCTTCCCTTGCGTTTCTATAGGTCCAGACCAGCATTGCAAAAACTCTCAACCGGGACATTTTATTTATTGCTAAAGCAGCGAAAACTGACTCGCCTGAATGGCACGCTGGCTTGCTCTCACGACCTTCCCTACTGTGGTCCCCGTGCCCGGCTGGCTCTCTCAGCCAGATCCCGAAATGCTCTGCTCTGCCCAGCTGGTCCCCAGACAACGTCCCTCTACAAAGAGCTTTGGCAAAACGGCTCTTTCAAGCTCTGACTGGGGCACCTCACTGAGTATGTAGCATTAGCTGTGGTCTAGGGAGATGCATGGACGTGGCTGTCAGTACCACAGCAGAGAGCAATGCCCAAGGTCAACAGGCAGGTCAGTGGCAGAGTTGGGAGTCTGGCTCCCATCCCCCTGCTTTCGCTAGGCACTCAGCACACCCCACTCAGCGCTGGGAAGAGAACCCAGGAGTCCTGGTTTTTAACTAGGGATCGGAGCCTCCATCAACTCTCCGCCCAGCTTTTGTGCTTCCGCAGTAAAAACAAGCAAACAAACAAAACCAAAAATATATATATGTAAAAAAAAAAAATCAACCCTGAACATTTTGTTTGTTCGTTCTTTTTCCTCAAATCAGCTCCGGCATTTGTAAGCCGAGCTGACGAGAGCAAAAGGACATGTCTGCAGCTAAGCACTGTCCTTAGCCGACCTTCTCCTGCTCCGGAGTCTGTCTCGGGAACAGTGCAGCTGTGTTTCAGAGGGCTCCTTGAGCTGAGCAATTTAATTTCCGGCTGTCATTGCCTTTGGGGACCCCCTCTCTTTCAAAGCCGGATGCATTTTTTTGTTGTTTTCTCTTTCTCTGGCAGGGTGCTTGTTTCTAAGCATCCCAAGAAGAAAAATGGTCAGGAAGAGGCATGGAGCTACACAGGATTCACATGGCCAGTAGGGGTCAGTATTGCTACAGTGGAGTGCTGTTTTAAAGGCACAACCCCCAAACGCGCTATCTCCCCAAATAAATCGGATCGTATTCCACCTTAATTTTTCAACCCCAACTAATTCTGAAGCTTGACAGGGTCACGGAGGGCAGTCTCCAAACTAACAGCACTGCTGAGTCTGTTGCCTTTCTTCTGCATTCAGAAAGACTAATTTTTCATAGGCCTGGTGGAAAGCTGCATACGTAATGCTGTGTGTGTGTGCGCGTCTACAGCTCTCAGGAGAAAGGGAAATTATAGCAGGGCTTATTTTTCACATTCAAATTACTTTCCAGGTGTTAGCTAATTACTGCTCTCAGTTCCCGACCCGTGCCACAGGTAGGTGATAATTGGTTCTAAGTTGCTGCACAAGAAGCTTTTGCAAACGTTGGCATTATACTTCTTACCCAGGCAATGTTTTGTTATTATTTGTATTACTGTTGCACCGCAGATGCCAGACCTGGGTCAGGATTTTATTGCACTGGGGGTCGTACAAACCTGCCCCCCCAGAATTTACAAATCCCAGCTTTTCGAAGCACCGATATTTTCTGATGCACATAATTTGCAACCACAAAACTGTGAGCAAGGGTCTGATTTGTATGGGGGAGGGGAGAACATTTTGGGGGATTTTTCAAAGGCACCCCTAGACTGAGGAGCCAAATGTCTATTTCTGACAGTGGCTTAGACACTTCAGGAAATGAGCTTAAAGGAAAATGACACTAGATTATCAAGTACCCTCCAATCACTTGCTTGTATGTATCTGAAAATGGTTTGAAGTGACGTGAACAGGAGTCGTACCTGTGGGTACGAGCTAGCTATACCAACTCCACGATTTACAAAGCACTCTAATTTACCCCATCATTAAAACATTACTAAGTATCTCTCACAACTTCCCTGCAAGGTTTGCATAGCTCTATTCCACCAGCTTATAGCTGAGCTGCAGGGGTAAGTGACTTGCTTGGGGTCACACTGCTAGTCAGTGGCAGAATCAAGAACAGAGCCACTGGTTCTTGATAAAGTAATGCCATAGGGCCCGCCTTGCAAGCTCTGGGTACATGGCAGGCCTGGCCATGGCTAGTGGCTGAGTCCCTTACCCGTGTTATGAGCCTCCAGCTGGGACACAGAGTTCACCGTCACTTTGCAGGTGGGGCAGTAGAGGTGCTGCTTGCTTTTCTTCCCTTCCTTTTCACCGTCAGGGGTTGACCCGATGTTTGATTCGGTGGCCGGCATCTCAGTGCCCGGCACTGCCAAAGAGGCCAGGCTGGCGGCATCGGAAGGGCCCTCGGACAGCTCCGAGACAGGCGGGGAGACCAGGGCTGGGAGGCTGGCGGACAGCTCGGCCGAGGACTCCTCCGAGGGGGGGGTTAGCATGAGGCTGCTACACTCAGCGTCCGGCCCCTTCAGCCGCAGGAGGCCGTTGGCATGACCTAGCGAAAGAGAATCGACAGAAGGGAAAGTTCCTCACTTTGCAAAGAGAATTCACAGCTTCCCCAGAGTGACAAGGCCTTGAAATCCACCCCCTGCCCCATTGTATCTCTCCGATCCTGCCTCACAGAGCCCGGTTCCCCCAGGGACCTTTCCCATTAGCCCTTTTTATCTGCAGCTCATCCGTATGGCCTGTGGCATAAGAGCCGTGATTAGCTCTGATGCCTCCTTGACTCTGGGGAAAGACACTTGTTCTCTCGGCCTCTTCCCTCCGACAAGAAAGGAAGAGCCCTAGTGGGACAACTCAGCTGTTATCTGGCACGCTGAGTTCAAGCAGGAGAGGCGAACGCTTCCTTTGCTCCAGCAGTTATCTTGGGTTCAAAAAGCCGCCCTGAGAATCATATCAAAGGGAGCGAAGGCAGGGAGGGAGGGCCCTTCCTCCCTGTGCTGTGTGCTGCAATACAAAAGTACAAGGGGGCCCTTGCCGGCTTCTCTGCAAACGAGTGAAATCAGTGCCTTCCGCAGAGCATAATTAATTTCTCCTGGGTGTAGGGGAAAGCAGCCAAGTGATTGCCAGAGGGATGCGGGGAGGTCAGAGCTTTGCCTGCGCCGCCTCCTGTTGGGGAGAGAGACGCTCTTGCGTTTCCACGAGCTCCGTGTAAGCGTGTCTCGCCCGCCAACAGAAGCTGGGCTGATAAAGCTATTCCCTCAGCCGCCTTGTCTCGCTGCTACCCTGGGACTCCCACGGCTACAAAAACGCCGCCTACGGCAAGCGACTGTCCCAGCAGCTGGGTCTCTGCATAAGAGCCCTAGGAATGAACATTTGCCGTGGAACAATTTGCATGTCGCTGAGTTCAATTCGTACTTTGTATCTGCTCAGGGAACAGCACCTCCCTGTCCTGGGCGCTGTACAAACACAGAACAAAACGACGGCCCCTTTCCTGAGAGAGGGAGTTCTCCCGGGGTGATTTGCCAGGGTTCTGCTAATTGCAGAAGCAAATATGTACTCTTACAACCTCCCCTCTTGTTGTTTGTTTGCGGAAGCTGCTGGGGGCCCTACCTGAGCTTGGGTGGCACTGTGCTACGTACAGCCCTGATACCTGCTGACGGTATCTGATGAGGTTCATCAATGACAAGTGCAGAGTCCTGCACTTAGGATGGAAGAATCCCAAGCATTGTTACAGGCTGGGGACCAGCTGGCTAAGCAGCGGTTCGGCAGAAAAGGACCTGGGGGTTACAGTGGCTGAGAAGCTGGATAAGAGTTAACAGGGTGCCCTTGTCGCAAAGAAGTCTAATGGCTTATTGGGTTGCATTAGGAGGAGCATTGCCAGCAGATCTAGGGAAGTGATTATTCCCCTTTATTCGGCACTGGCGAGGCCACATCTGGAGTATTCTGTCCAATTCTGAGAGCCCCATTACAGAAAAGATGTGGACGCATTGAAGGAAGTCCAGTGGAGGGCATCAAAAATGATGAGGGAGCTGGAGCACACGACTTATGAGGAAAAGCTCAGGAGCTGGGTTTATTTAGTCTACAGAGTAGAAGAGCGAGGGAGGGTTTGAGAGCAGCGTTCAACTCCCTGAAGGGGGGTTCCAAAGAGGCTGGAGAGAGGCTGTTCTCACTGGTGGCAGATGGCAGAATGAGGAGCAATGGGCTCAAGTTGCAGTGGGGAAGGTCTGGGTTGGGTATTAGGAAAAACTCTTTCCCTAGGAGGGTGGGGAAGCACTGGGATGGGTTCCCTAGGGAGGGGGTGGAATCTCCATCCCTAGAGGTTTGACAAAGCTCTGGCTGGGAGGATTTAGTTGGGGTTGGTCCTGATGACCTGCTGATGTCTCTTCCAGCCCCAGGAATCTATGAAGGGCAGGCCTGCTGTGAAGCGTTTACAGTCCCAGCCTGAGACTCAGGACAGGACTTACACAGCGGCTTGAGTCCCGCTGACACCAATGGGATTTAAGCTCATTTAACCATGTTCTTCACGGAGCTTCGTCGTCTCAGGGCCCATGCTGAGATAGTGACAAAGGCAGCAGTGTTCAGACAAGGCACCTGTGGCCCAGAGCAACTCCCCTGGCATCACACAGGAGCCAGGAACGGAACCCTTGTCCCCAGAATCCAAACCAGAGCCTTCCTCGCAAACCCAGCCTCTGTCTCCCACAGACGCCTCGCTGCCTTGTGCTCCCGGCACCTTCCGGCTTCCCACCCGGCACTTTCTCCACATAGACTCTCGTGCATTCACTGTCTCTTCTTTCACTGCTGGACTGCACTGGGCCCAGCGGGGCCCGATCCTGAGCTGGGTGTTACCATGGACACCACCACTGAGGTGGGCCCCTGGGCACCACCTTGCAGGGCCGCTTCCGCTGCTCCAATTTAATGACCCGAAAGCGTTCAACCCGCTGGTGCCAGGAGGAGAGAAAGTGCCGCTTGCTCTGGCCCCTTTGCAGCTGGGTGGGGGGGCTCCCAACCTGGAGTTTATCACGTTACTAATCACCACCCTCTTCGGCCTGATAGTCAAGAGATGCCAGACACAAGGCCAGGGTAAATCACTGGCACCGGTCCAGGGCTTCATCAGGCTGTTGGCCACGTGGCAGCCGTGTCTGTAGGACGGAGCCTCACTGAAGACGGCCGGGGAATGAACAGTAGCGTTGTCAGACCCCTCCTTTTAAACACTGCTTTGGGCCTATTCCCCTTTGCCCGCTCGTTGGCCTCACTTCCTCTCAGCCCTCAGGCTAAGACCGAGGGAGGGATGAGTGAGACGTGTCACACACCCGCCAGTGCTCTGCAGCTGGCCTTTGGCAGGGGGAGGGTGGAAGGATCGAGTAGGCTGGGTCTCAAACGGGGGGGCGTGAAGAAATTCCAGGGGGGGTGTGAGGCGAACCAGCCCCCCCATCAACCCTCCCCCCCCAAGTTTAGCTGTTGTTTTTTTTTTTTTTGGCCTTGGTCAGTTTTTTTTTTTTTTTTTGCTGCTGGGAGGGTGGGGGTGGTGTGAGGGTTTCTCAAAAATCAAAAAGGGGGCGTGATGCCGAACAGTTTGGGAACCACTGGTAGGGCTTTGCCTCCGCCACCTGCTGCAGTAGAAGCCGAGGGACATGGGTGGCGGGTGTAAGAGGCAGGGCAAGGCATTGCCTTTCCAAACTGCCAGGTGTGGCCCCACCCACACTCCCCTCAATGTGGCTCCTGGGCTGTCCCTGGAGTTCAGCCACGCTGAGGTTGAGGCCATGTGCTGTCCCCCCTCTCTATGCTCCAGGGGCCACACGCCTTCCCGTGCTCCGAGGCTGGGGAGGCTCACCGGGTTGGGGGGAGGGGTGGAGACCTGCCCCTGTGGGGGTGAGCCTTGTCTCCTGAAGGGGGCAGGGTCTCCGGTGGAAGAGGCAGGGCAGGGGGGTTGCCTCCCCCCGCCCTAGGCTCACCCACTGCCCAGACTGGCCCTGGGTGGGGTGATAATTAACGCCGGGAGCGGGGAGGGGCGACTCTACACTGCAGCACGGACAGACGGACAGACACCCGCCAGGTTTGACCGAGTTAGTGCACTGAAAAGCGCGGTGTGGCCGCAGCTGCTGGGGCCGGCTGCCTGCACACGGCCCTGGAGCCTTGGACAGGCTGGTACTCGGTGGCTAGCGTGTGCCGCGGTGGCATCCCCGCGTCGTTTAGCAGGCTAGCTCAGTCCCAGCCAGCAGCATTCCTCGGGCTACCTGAGCTCGCCTCCCGCGGCACAGTAGATGGCCCCACAGAGAAGTCCCCAGGGGCAGGCTGGGGCACAGACACCCACACGCAGGGGTCACCAAACCGCCAGGCCGCACTAAGGACATTTAAACCAGGGACCGAGCTGTGGGGAGACCTGCAGCCTGTTCCCAAGGCCCCTGGCCTCCTGCCTGCGTGTGACACCATCGGTGGCCAGGCAGGTGCCGTTTCTGACCCGCGCCAGCATGATGCGACTGCCTCTATGGAGAGCAGTGCGGCTCCTGATCTAGCACGGGGAAGCGTCTCATTAATCTCGGGGGAATTGCTACTGCCGGGGACAGCACCGACTCTGCCTCCTCCCGCTCCCTACGAGCAATGGTTTGGTCCTTGCCGACGGCTGAGAGCCAAGGGGCAGGAAACACCATCAGCCCATTTTCCTTGCCCGTGTGCATGCCAGGGAGGGCGGCTGGGGCCATACCTGTCCCGTGGGGATCCCCGCTCACATCCAGGGTGGCAGGGAAGTCGGCAAGTATGTCCCGGCTGGTAGCCACCGCCGCTGGCTTCTGTTTGTTCTTCACAGCTTCTATGGCTTTGAGTCGCCGGGCGTGTTTGTGGCCTTTGTAATGTGCCTCCGCCTGGTTCTAGAGGAGGGAACGGGAGAGGTCAAGTCAGAGCCCATGCAAGGCGGCATGCAACAGTGCAAGGAGGGACAGACAGACAGACAGACGGGGCTGGAGAGGAGGGGGATGAAGGAATGGAAAGACCCTTCTGAGACCCGATCCCTTGTTCTTCTGCAGCGGAGGAGCCTTACATGTTTTGCAAACCTCTAGAAAGAGTCATTTTCTCTCTCTGAGGTGGGTGGACTCTGGTTTGCAGATGGGGGATCAGGAGGGGAAGCCAAGAGTCCTGCTTAGACCCACCAGACCTGTTGCATTCATTTAGCTGTGGCCCAAAGAGTCGAGATGCTCACGACTCTGACACTGCCGACCGCTAGAGGGTTTTAAACAGCAGTCAGGGTTTCGTAGCTGCACACCACAGCCTGGCTGGCACCGGGGCAAACGCACCATTGAAAATCTGTGTATCCTGCATATTACAGGCTGTTACATTTCCCCTGGCATTGAACCCGGGAACTGGGCTCTTGCTAACGCCCCCCTTCCCTTCCAGAAGGGCACCAGGCTGGATCTGCAGACCCCAGAAAGGGGGAACCCGCCACCGCCCCGGGGAGCTTGCTCCAGTGGCCAGACGCCCACCTCATTACAAAATGGTGCCTCATCCCTAACTGTATTTGTCTGGCTTCAGCATCCAGCTGATGGGACCCATCTGCCCAGGGGTGGCAGGTGAAGGCAAGCCCCAGCCCCAGCCCCGCCCCTTCTGCTCAAGGACCCGCCCCTGGATCAAAGCCCCACCCACCCCAGCCTGATCCTTCCTGGCCACCTAGAGGGCCGGGGTGGCAGTGCTGTGGCTCCAGCCCCCACCCAGGCACACCCGGGGGGGGGGGGGGGCGGGGGTTCCTGGATGGGCCATTAACCCTCTGCTGGTTCCGGTGCTGGCCATAACATTCTTTACCTGGCCTGGCCTCAGCTTCTGTGCCAACCCTCCCGCCCCGGCCAAACTCCCCGGAGGGGTCAGCTGGTCAGCGCAGCCCAGAGGCAAGTGCACTTCATGGCGCCCCCCTCTCCCCCCAGAGCTTTGGGTTTCTGAACCAACTGGGGCATAACCCTGAAACCCAAAGCAAGCCCCATGGGCTACTGGGGAGGGACGTAAAATCCAGTTTAATTGGGATATTGTTCAACGGGTTAACTGATTAAAGGGCAGGTAAGCGGGGGGGCACTCCAGACGGGTTCTTGAGCCCAGCAGGGAAAGGCAGACCAGACCCAGCCTGGCTGGAGCCTCCCCCGCCCAGCCACCGTCTGTGGCAGACCCCCCCCCCCCCACATGGGTGAAGCAGCTCCGGGGAGCTGCTCCAGCCCCCATCGGTTACTGGTGAAACCTTTACATCCCTAGTTCTATGGAGCCCCGTGAAAGGCGTCTGCCGAGAGGACGGGGCCCCACACAGCGCGGCCTGGGCGCTACGTTCACAGCTCTGTCGCCGGCCGGCTGCATGAGCCTTCTCCATCTCTGCTGCTGCTGCCCCTCCCATCCGTCTGTCTGTCTGGTTGATTTACTCCCTGAGCTCCGTGGGCCAGGACTCGCCAGGTGGCACCGTGATACCAATCAGCGAATCAACGACACCAGACAACTCAGCCCTGCCAAGCCTGACCCACACACAGCCCCAGGGCCCCGCCAGCTGCCTGAGACGGACACCGGCATGACTGCCACCACGGGGGGGAAGGGGTCTGTGACATCCTTGGGTGAGGACCAGCATCTGCTGCCAGAAGGACTCAGAATCGTTTAACTTCCCCAGCGCCTGGGACCCCTCCACCAAGGTGATTTTTTTAGCGAGGGGGTGAAGGAGGGGGGGAGAAGATTTGCAAAGCTCTGGTTTCAGCCTTTCATTGAACTGCTTTGCATGCAAATCGATCCATGGCGAGGTATCGTTTTGCTTCCCCGTTGCCGCATTGCAAGGCTGTGATAAGGGCCCTTGCCTGATTAAATGCGCCCTGTCACTTTCAAAAGAAGCTTTCAGGCAAAATGTCTGACTTCAGAAACGCACAATGAATTGCCCGCTGTTCGGGACACACAGGCGTGGGGAGGACACATCTCCCATTGTAACCTCCCCGGCCTCTCGCATGCGATTTCCATTCACCGTCTCCTTTCTCCCGGCGAACGCTGAAGAATGAAGTGCACCGCAGCAGCGAGTGTGCCTGTGCGGCACTGATAAAAACCCCACACAAAAGAAAACACTCCCCAACATTTGTGTACTTCGCAGTTGGGGACAAGGTGCCATTGTCACCCCAAACAACCGCAATGCCTGGAAACTCAATGCAAAATGAATTGAGACTCTGTCACAGAGCTGGGCAGATTCATTTGCATGGCAATTTGGGAGGTCATTTGAGGCTGCTGGCGCTTGCTCAGAAGAATCAGACCCTCCGACCCCTCTCTGTAAGGAGATGAGGGTCTCAGAGTTCAGAAGCGATGGTGAAGCCACATCTGGAGTATTGTGTCCAGTTCTGGGCCACCCACTACAAAAAGGATGTGGATGCATTGGAGAGGGTCCAGTGGAGGGCAACTAGAATGATGAGGGGGCTGGAGCATATGACCTGCGAGGAGAGACTGAGGGAGTTGGGTCTGTTTAGTCTGCAGAAAAGAAGAGTGAGGGGGGATTTGAGAGCAGCCTTCAACTTCCTGAAGGGAGGTTCCAAAGAAGCTGGAGAGAGGCTGTTCTCAGTAGTGACGGATGGCAGAACAAGGAGCAATGGTCTCAAGTTGTGGCAGGAGAGGTCCAGGTTGGATATTAGGAAAAACTATTTCACTAGGGCTACGTCTAGACTGGCATGATTTTCCACAAATGCTTTTAACGGAAAAGTTTTAACGGAAAAGCACTTTTTGTGGAAAAGCATCCGTGCCAGTCTAGATGCGCTTTTGTGGAAAAGCATCCGTGCCAGCTCCATGGTTCTATGATTCTATGATGGCAGGAAACGGGGAGGAAAACCCACCCAGACTCACGTCAGGGGGTGCGTCACACTCAGTAGCAAACATTACCAAGCCCCCTCAGGGAAGGGAATTGGGACAGGGCGGAGGTGGCATTTAAACGAGGGCACCCAATGCCACTGCCATTGTATGCAGAAATTGAACGAGTGTCGTGACGTAAGCTGGTGGGTGATTTTACTTAATAAAATCACAGAATCCTAGAACCGGAAGGGACCTCGAGAGGTCATCAAGTCCAGTCCCCTGCCCTCACCGCAGGGCCAAACACTGTCTAGCTCATCCCTGACAGGTGTCTATCCAACTTGCTCTTCAATATCTCCAGTGATGGAGATTCCACAACCTCCCTAGGCCAGTGGTCTCCAACCTTTTTACACCCAAGATCACTTTTTAAATCTCAGAACAGGCGAAGATCTACTGCCCCGCCCCTTCCTTGAAGCCCCGCCCCTTCCTTGAAGCCCCTCCCTCTCTATTCTCCTCCTGTCCATCACTTGCTATCCCCAGCCCTTACTTACACACTCTGATAAACAGTTTATTTTTAAATTATGCGATACATACAATTAAAATCAATTAAAATGTTTATAGTTATGAAATAAATGGTCTGTTTTTTATTCATGCTATTTAAATCTAAAATGAAGCATTTATAATTATACATTTTGTGGGGACAGAGTTCTGCGGCTGGGGGCAGGGGAGAGGGAACAGGTGCTGGGAGGGCAGAGGACAGGGTTCTGCAGCAGGGGACAGGGGAGTGAGGACAGAGTTCGGGGAGTGGGGACAGGAATGGGGACCGAGTTCTGTGGCTGGGGCCAGGGGAGTGGGGCCAGGGGAGTGGGGACAGCATTCTGTAGTTGAGGACAGGGGAGTGGGGCCAGGGGAGTGGGGTGCCAGTGGAGGCAGAGAGTCTCCTGCATCTCCCTCCTCCCAGGATTCTCCCCCCCCAGAGAAACCAGAGCGTGCCTGCCCCGCGGCCGACCCCCCCCCCATGAAGGGAAGCCCCGCGCACGCACGCCTGCCTAGGGGGCTGACCCCCCCACGCAGGGAAGCCCCGCGCGCGCTTGTCCCGGTGCCAACCCCCCCCCCCCCCACGCCAGGAAGCCCCGCGCACACGCCTGCCCCGGGGACAACCCCCCCGCGCGTGCCAGGAAACCCTCTGCATGCCTCCCACGGGGCTAACTCACCCCTCCTGTGCGGTGCAGGGAGCTAATGCTCCCTCCCGCAGTACACCCAGCTGGCAGAGCAGCTAACGCCCTTCTGGAATCGCCGGAAGTGGCGCTAAGCTGCAGGACTTCTGAAGCCGACACTACCTCCGTTTTCTCTTGAGGTAAGTAGTGGGACTTCTGGGGGGTGGGAGGGAAATGGGGGCGGGGCGGACAGGACGCCTCGTGAGTGACTGGTCGAGGCCTCGCGATCGACCAGTAGCTCGCGATCGACCTGTTGGTGACCACAGCCTTAGGCAATTTATTCCAGTGCTTAACCACCTGACAGGCAGGAAGTTTTTCCTAACGTCCAACCTAAACTCCTTTGCTGCAATTTAAGCTCATTGCTTCTTATCCTATCCTCAGAGGTCAAGGAGAATATTTTTTCTCCTGCCTCCTTGTAAAACACCCTTTTAGGTACAGGTTAGACCTCCTGATTCAGCATCCTTGGGACCTGACTGGTCCTGGATGAAGGATTTTTCTGGACCAGGGGAGGTCATTTCTGGCCTCCCTGCTACCAATGCCCACCCTCATAGCCCTGACCTCGCTGCCGACCTCAGCTGGCTCCCCTTCTACTGCCACCACCCCCCACTTGCTGGCCCCACTGGGAAGCTCTGTTGGGCCACATGCTGAGCTACCTGCCTCCCCAGGCTCCAAGTCGCCAGCCCTCCACCAGGACTGTCTGGTCCTGGACCATCCGTGGTACAGCCGGACCAGAGTCCCAGAGAAATGCCACTTGTACTTGAAAGTTGCTATCATGTCCCCGGTTGCTTTCGAAGGACGAAGGCAAGGCCAACAGATGAGACTCTGTTCTGAGCCATTTGCCAGCTGGGTTGGTGGCTGCGGGCGGGGAAAGCCACCAACCAGCCGATTTCTCTGCCTCGGGACCCTCTGCAGCATAGGGCACGGACGCGCGGAAGGACTGGCATTTCCTGAGTAGTCTCCTGTTGTCACACCGGCCCGGCCGTGTTGCATTTCAAGCTGCCTAAATCCTTTTGGGGTCTATGCTGCTGCCTTTACTCACACCGACTAGGCCAGAGGTTTTCAAACTAGGGGTCACACCCCATAGGGTTGCCAGATGGTTGAAACAAAAATACCGACCCCCCCCCCCCCCCAAAAAAAAAAACGGGAAAAATTTCTGTTGAAGGGGAAAAAAAAGGAGGGGAGACCAAAGTTGTTGAGCAAGGACTCCAAGGACTTATTAAGCCAAAAAAAAAAAAATTAAAATAAAACGGCATTAAAACAGCATTACTTCCCCTAGGTCTTTTGGCCGGCAGCCATTTTGTGCTGGCAGCCTTGGGGAACCAGGTAAGAATGGGGGCTGGGGTCAGGGCGTTAGGGATGTTGGGGGCCAGAGGAGGGGGAGGGGGAAGCCAGGTGCTGAGTGTTTGTAGGGTTGCCAGGTGCCCGGCATTTTCGCCTCCTGGCCGGGGAAAAATTCAGAAAATACCCGACATTTTAGGTGTCTGGTATTCTCTGAATTTTTTTTACCGGACAGGAGCCAAAAATACCAGATTGTCTGGGTCAATACCGGACACCTGGCAACCCTAACCCAGGACTGGGTGGTGGAGTGTCAGGAGCTGGGTCTCGGTTGCTGCAGGGGGATCAGGTGACGAGTGCGGATGCTACGGCAGCTCCCTGCCTGTCCTAGCATGGCAGACTGCTCTGTGCCCCAGAAGTGGCCGGCAGCAGGCTCGCTTCCTAGGTGAGGGGGGAGAGAGCGCACAGGGCTCCCCGCACTGCCCCTGCCCCGAGCACTAGCTCTGCACTCCCATGGGCTGGTAACCTGCTGCCGGCTGCTTCTGGGGGGCGGCATGGAAAGGCCTTAGCACCCCTGCTGCACCGCTGCCTGGGAACTGCTCAAGGTAAACCCCTCCTGCCCCAGCCCCCCCAAAGCCAAAGCCCCCACACCCCAAAGCTCCCATCTTCAGCCCCACCCCGGAGCCCACACTCCAGTCAAATTCTATTGGGTCTCGGGCATCGACAATTTTCTTCAACTGGGACATGAGAAAAAAAAGATTGAAAACCGCTGGACTATGGGACTACGTGAGGAGGGCCGGGGGTCAGACTTGTGACCTGTCTTCAGGAAGGGTGGTCTAGTGAACAGGGCACCACAGGGGTGATCCGCCAGGCTCTCCCAGCATGTGGGGACGAGGCGACAGAATTCTACTCTTCCTTCTAGAAGCAGCTGACACAAGACACTAGTTGGAGAAGCCAGTGATTTCTGAGTGACAAAACGCCCCTTTCTGCAATTAACTCGCTCTCTCTGCCCTTCAACAATCACCCTGTCTCCCGGCACCACGAGGCGCAGCCCAACACTGGGGTCAGCACGCCCCCAAACAAACAAAAGGAAGTATTTCTTCATGCAGCACACAGTCAACCTGTGGAACTCCTTGCCGGAGGATGTTGTGAAGGCCAGGACTTTACCAGGGACGCCAGGATGGGTAGGAATGGCGTCCCTAGCCTCCGTATGTCAGACTCCCAAAGTCCAAAGAGGCTGGCTGCTCTCTGTGGGCACAGGAGCCAGGTGGCCGCTCCTGGACCCACGTCAGGTGCTGGCCAGAGGCTCAATGCTCCAGCCACACCGGCAGGGAAATAACTAGGGTGACACCCAGCCTTTGCCACCGGCAAATCAGTATGTGCTTGGTGGGGCATTCAGCACGCACAAGATCTAAACACTTGCCTGTGGGAGGAGGCGGTGGTTCGGGCTGGCAGAGGGGATGCTAGGCTCCTCAGCACACAGCCTGCAATTAGAGTTTGACAGATGCTTTTCCAAATAAACAGAGCTTTGTTCGCAGCCCTGGGGAGATTAACCTGTCTTTGAAGGGCTTGTCTCCAGGGGAAGGGTAGAGTTACACTGCCATAGCTATGCCAGATTAACTCCCCTCAGGGGCTACTTTAGCTCCGAATAACATGTCTTTTCCTCAAGGTAGCTAAATCCTCTTCCCTAGTCACATAACTAAGCCGGACCAAGGCCCTTGCACTGGACTAAGAGCGCTCACACGGAAAATTCCCCTTTATTTGGCTCTGGGGAGGCCACATCTGGAGGATTGCATCCAGTCCTCGGCCCCCCATGACGGAAAGGACCATTGGAACCAAAATGATGAGGGGGCTGGAGCATATGACTTACGAGGAGAGGATGAGGGATTTGGGTTTATTTAGTCTGCAGAAGAGTGAGGGGGGATTTGGTAGCAGCCTTTGATTACCTGAAGGGGGGTTCCAGAGAGAGGCTGTTCTCAGGGGTGGCAGATGGCAGAATGAGGAGCAATGGGCTCAAGTTGCAGTGGGGGGGGTCTAGGTTGGATATTAAGAAAAACTCTTTCCCTACAAGGGGGGTGATGCACTGGAATGGGTTCCCCAGGGAGGTGGGGGAATTTCCATCCCTGAAAGTGTCAAGTCCTGGCTGGGATGATTTCACATGGAGATATATACCAAACTGATAGAGCTGGAAGGGACCTTGAGAGATCATGGAGTCCAGTCCCCTGCCCTCATGGCAGGACCAAGTACCATCCCTGACAGATTTGTCCCATATCCCTCAACAGCCCCCTCAGGAATTGAACTCACAACCCTGGGTTTAGCAGGCCAATGCTCAAGTCACTTCAGTTGGGATCAGTCCTGCTTTGGGCAGGGGGCTGGACTCGACGACCTCCTGTGGGCTCTTCCAACGCCAGGGTTCTATGAGTCGATGGATTAAGCCAGTACAACTCCAGTTCCTGCCTCTCCCTATCCCACCACAACCTCCCCTGTGGAGTTAGAATCCAGACCTCTCCAGCAGCCACATCCCACGGCTGTATCGGAGGATACGGCTCTATCCTGCAGCCAAGAGCCAGGATCGGGAGCTTACCCTTCTGTCTAATGAGGGCCACACACAGCCCCCAGGATCTCACAGCCTTTAATGTCTACACATCTGTCAGGGATGGTGTAGACGGAGCTTGGTCCTGCCTTGAGGGCGGGGGGCTGGACTCGATGACCTCTCGAGGTCCCTTCCAGTCCTATTATTCTATGATTCTATTCTATGATTCTAATGTATCCTCAGCACCTGCCCTGTAGGGACCAACATCCCCACTGCACAGATGGGGGACACAGACCCAGGCTAGTCTCCACCAGAAGCGTGACATCGGTGCCGTCTGGTGAAGATGCGCCATGTTGAACCTCTCTGGGCCGGGACTCTCTGGGATGCTGCTGGACCAAGGAGCTCCATGGGCCTTGGCCGCTGGGAGTCAGGTGGTGGGAAGCGGGATTGGCGAGCTGGTGGCTGGGAGAAGAGCTGGGAGCCTGGCGCTGGGGCTGGCAATGGAGCCAGCCTGGGGGCCATGAGGCTGGGGCAGGACCAGCAACACAGCCTGGCTGGAGCCAGTGGCCCAAGGGAGGGGAGCCAGAACGGTGGCCAGGCCAGCAGCAGAGCCAGCTGGGAGTGTGGAACCCAGAGGGAAGCCCAGCTGGGTCTGCTGATGGACCTGGGAGACCCCAGGCTCCACCTGCAGAAGGGCCAGAATTGACCTCCCCTCGTCCGGCAAACTCCTGAGGGTGCTGGACCAGGGAGGTCCAACTTGTAAAACCATCTCCGCAAGCAGCGGTAGCTTTGTTGGTGGGACAAGCTTTCCTGCCAGCACAGCGGTGTCAACGCCGGCGCTTGGGTCAGTGTAACTCAGGGTGTGTGTGTGGCATATTCACGCCCCAAGAGCTACACCAATGCAAGTGGCGGCGGGTACAAGCCCCGAAGGGTGACAGGTTCAGGGCACGTCCACCGGGAAAGACACCAGCACCACAGTGAACCTCAGAGCCCAGGTCAATAACCGGGGCTCCTGCGGTGGGGCTAGCGTGGGCTTTCCGGCTTGGGCCAGCGATGCGGGAGGGTTTCAGAGCCTCCCTCTTGGAACCGTTCACAGCTGGTTTTAGCCCTGCAGCGTGAGTCTGAATTAGGTGACCTGGGCTGGGAGACGGCTGCGGGGATTTTTTAAAAGGTTTTCTCGCTGCACAACCAGACCCGGGGGCAGTTTGTAGCCGAGCTGGGTGCGGTAGCTCAAGCCGAGTGCCCTGGCTGGATTGCAAAGGAAAGTGGACACCCTGAGACGTGTGGAGACGCCAACTCCCCCCTTAACAGCTGGGGGGAGGGTTTGACACTACAGACCTTGGGGGACACTTTACTGGCCACATTAACTCTTTAATGGCTGATCATTTCCAGAGCGAAACTCACAGGAGGCCGGGGGGAGGCAGGGGCCTGCTACCGGAGAGGAAACACAGAAGGAAGGACACAGCCGACATGTCGAGACAAGGAAGGGGCCGAAGGAGGAGTAACGAATGGCAGCAGCAGCGCGGGGACGCCCAACGCCAAGTGTCCAAAATCACGAGATAGATTGCGAGATCGGAAAATTACCATAAACGTCACGTTCTGATTCTTTGCCTTCTGGGTTCTGAGCAGCCTGGGGCGATAGAGACAAGCCGACATTTCCCCGGCATCCTTTGATTCCAGGAGGCAAAACGCCGCATGCTGCAAGACCCATAAATCTGCAAGGCTCGGCAACATGGTCTGAATGGGGCAAGGCTATTGACTCCCTCGGGACCATGCTCTTCCCCATGACGCTGGGCTCGGCTCTGATCAACCCCCCGGTGGGCACACGGAGCCCGGCCAGGGCTAGAACGACAGGCTGGGATTCAGCCCTCTGTGCAGAAGGAGCATTGCAATCCTGCGCAGGAGCACAGAGGCTGGACCAGTCCAGCGCCGTGGTCCGTCACCGCTTCCCGGAAGGGGACAGAGCCGATCTGAGCTGGTCGCAGCCAGGAAGGCCGGAAGGGAGGATCCATAGGGCCTCCCGCATGGTCCAAGCCAGAGAACCTCACTTCTGTCTGGTGGGGAGCCACCCGACTTCTGCCTGGCTGCAACGCCCGACTGAGAATTTCCTAGTACGCTTCTAACCAGTTCCCCACCCCACAAGTGATTGCCCAGGTATTAGGGATGTGAAGGTTGAACAGTAACTGGGGCGGGGGGAGGAGGGAGCTGGAGCAGCTCCCCGTGTGCCCCAGGCAGGGAGCTGCTCCAGCCCCACGGGGGACTCACCGTGGACAGAGGCTGCTCTGCTCGTCCGGAGCAGCCCCTGTCTGCTGCGGGCCCGGGTGCCCCGCTCCAGCCAATCTTGAGCATCCCCTGCCTGCAGTTAGTCGCTCCAACCCAGCCCCCAGGCCTGCCCACCCTTTAACTGGCCACCTGGCTAAACAATATGTTTCACCGGTTAACCAATGAAATGGGATTTCACAGCCCTCCCAGGTGGTAGAAAAAGCTAACTCCCCGCCCCCCCAAAAATCCCCCCCCCCCCCCACCAGGCCATCAGAGCTCTGCAGAGCCCAGGCAGCGGAGATTACGTTCAGCTCCGGAGGAGCAGACAGAGGCGGCACGGGCTGATAAAGCGGCTAACGGGGGCAAGCCAAGAGTGCAGGCAGCGGGAGCGGACCCGAGAGGAATGAAGAGCAGCGGAAAGACAAAGGAACCAACAGGGTGGGAAAGTGTGTGTGTGGAGGGAGAGGGGGGGCAGCCGCCAGTCTGCCTCATGGAGCCGCACGGGCCCGTGGGAGAGGAAGAGAGGGTGAAAGAACAGAGCTGGGCGAGGAGGGGCAGAGCAACTTGGAGGGCAGCAGAGAGGGGGCAGCCACATGCATCGGGGATGCCCGAGCCATGCTTGTCCCTTGGATGGCGGCGGTGGGAACGAGCCCTCTGGCAGCACTGAGTGTCAGAGAGGGTGCGGAGGAAAGGGAGAGAGGCCGGCTTTATGCCCTCCCATAATAATAAAGAATTAACCCCTTGCTTCAGCAAGTCTCCAAGCTCTTTACACAGGAGGTGGCACCGCTGCCTCCACTTTACAGATGGGGAAACTGAGGCACAGAGGGATGCAGAGATTTGCCCCAAATCACCCAGCAGGCCTGGGTCAGAGCTGGGAACAGAAACCAGGTCTCCCTTTGTTCAAACCAGCAGGCAACACTTCCTCCCATTAAAGCTAGGGAAGCCATTGAATTCTGCAGGGCTTTCCTGCTGCAGGGGTTGGCTGTGTTGAGACACACCTGAGGACTAGCCCAGGGTGGAAATGGGGGCATGACGCAAATAGACAAAGGGATGGTTGGTGACCAACCCTATTTTGAGAGGAAGCCCTGGAGGAGACGGGTGAAACCGTCCAGTGGAGTATCTCCCTTGTGATGGGGGGCACTGAACCCACGCTACTGGGCAAATTCACCCTACTGTAAATGGGTGCGACTCCTCTGAAAGCATTTCCACCCAGCTAGGATCTGGCCCACAGTCTGTAATTGTATCATTACAGACCGTGTGCATGGGATTAAGCCATGTGCATGGGGATTAAAACATGTGCACGGGATTACACCATGTGCACGGGATTACACCATGTGCACGGGATTATGTTGCACGGGATTACACCATGTGCACGGGATTATGCTGCACGGGATTATGCCATGTGCACGGGATTATGCCATCTGCCCAGGGATTAAAACGTGCACGGGATTATGCCATGGTCATGAGATTAAGCCATGTGCACGGGATTAAGACAGGTGCACGGGATTACACCATGTGCATGGGATTATGCTGCACGGGATTATGCCATGTGCACAGGATTACGCCATATGCACGAGGATTAAAACATGCCCGGGATTAAGCCATGGTCATGAGATTAAGCCATATGCACGGGATTAAGCAATCCAGAAATGCCCCCAGTTGGTGCTCTGGGTAGCAGGGAGCTGGCCCAACCTGGAGTTAAGCACTGGAGTTCTAACAATGTTCCCAGCCTGCTAAAAGAAAGAACAAATCTAATCCAGGCCTGGTTCTCTCTTCATTATTTCCCCATTTTAGTACGGCTCTGCTGGACCTTGTCTGTACTAGCAAACCTGAACTGCTTTGATGACACCCATTGAAACCTCTGCTAGTCAAATCAGTGCAAACCTCTCCTGCCGGGGCACTTCAACCAGTTTCACTCTCGCTGGGGTGGGTCTGGCTTGTGCCAGGTGCACGCAAAATCAACATAAGCCCGGGGAAAGCGGTTTCCATGGATTTACACAAGGCCGGGTTCTGCACCAACGTCACTAGAGCAGTTCGGGTGCATCGCAAGAACGCCTCCGTTTGCTGCTCCTCGGCGTGTCAAATCCGCCTCCGTGCCCGAATGGGCTTCTGCTGCATTTTTCTAGTATGGACAAGGTCTTAGCCTTTCTGGGGCATTGGGACAGTTCTTTAGTCCAACTCCCTTAGAAAGACAAAGGAGGAATCCCTCGGGGCTTCCCTTTGTCCAGAGGGACCCCCCACTCCACGCTTTCTCTCTGGATGACCCTCCTCTCCTGGGTGCAAAGGAAGCAGAAACCTTCTGCACGGCCTGGACTGAGACCAGCCCTGCAACTATGGAGGCAGGAGAGCTGACTCCTACCTATCTAGATAGTTCGATGACCCACAGTGTGGTACCTGAGCACTCGCCGCCACTAATGGGTCCCCCACCAGCACCCTTGCGAGATCAGAGCGTATTATCTGAGACACAAGGTAGAGGAGGAGACTTGCCCAAGGTCACATGGAGATTCTGTGGCAGAGCCAAGAACTGCAGCCAAGTCTCCAAAGCCTTGGTCCAGCGACCTGCCCACTAAATCTCCCTCCCTGTAGCCCCCTTCACAGTGGGCATCTCAGGGGCAGGCCAAGAGAGGGCAAAGTTGCCACAGTCTGTAGCAGGCAGAGCTCCTGGCCTGGGACCACTACAGCTCCAGACAGCCCCCTCCTCGCCTGGACCCCACATGAGCTGATGGCAAAGGAAGCTCTGACCCATGCCCCAGTATGGCAAGGACTCTGTTCCTTCCACGTCTCAAGCCCAAGAGGGACCATCGGGCTAAGTCCCCCTCTCCCTCGGCACTGCCCGGCCAGGCGCAGCTTACCGCGGAGTTGAAGCGGAGGTGGCAGATGTTGCAAGAGATGAACTGCTTCTTCTTGAGCGGGGAGGGGACGCCGAAGGTGTGATTGAACACGGCCTTCTGAACGGGATCCATCTGGAAGGGGAGGGAGGGCAGAGGGTCACACGGCGCTGGGAACACAGACCCACAAGGCACCCTGTCCAGGCTCGCTGCCGGAGGGACACGCAGAATCCCTGCCCGGCCCAACGATCCAGCTGGGGATCCTTTGCTTCCTTGCTGAAGGGACCTGCCAACACCTCGCACGCCCGGCTCCTTTCTCTAATTTCTCTCCACTCTGGCAGGGAAAACAGAGACCTTCTGACTCAGGCCTCGGCAGGCGAAAGAGCATTTCAGAGCCCCTGCAGTCGACAGGTCTGACGTGCTGGCCTCCAGGTGTTGTCTGGGCAGAAGCCAGACTTCCCCCCTCTCTCCTAGCATCCAACCCACTCTGCCAGGTGGCCCAAACGTCCCTACCCCTTTATATTGGTACGGCAGGGGCCACAAGAGGGCGCTGTTTACTGTCTCGCCAGACCTTTTTCTTCCCCTCTCAGCTGCGTGCTGTCTTGGAGTCTTGGAAGAATTGTGGCCTTGTTGTTCATTTTACAATGCCCTTTCATTCTCCCAGCGGCGCTGTAGCAAGCAGCGGGGGATGTTGGTCCCTGCCTCGGTCTCTCCAACAAGAACCAATTCTTGCTCTGGGGGAACCGGGCGCCGGTGTTGGCCCGAGATGTCAGGGAGCGCAGCTGTGCCTGCATGCTGTTTGTGATCGCCTCTGCTGAAGGACGGCTGCCCACGGTGGAACCAGAACAAGCGACCCTCAGAAAACGTGCGGGTTCTGCATCGCTCATGTCCCCCCTTTGGAAACCAACGTGCAGGGCCCCCGTGCTGCACTTGCTCACAGAGGGGTGATATTTCCTCTCACTTTCCTGCTTTCCCTTGCCCATGGAGTATCTCCAGTCCTGCCCCAGCACCGGGGAGAAATAATTCCTCTTTGTCACCACCCACAGACCTCAACACCCGTTAAGTCCACCCGTGATAGCTGGGAATTATTACCCCTCCCCCCTTTACAGACAGGGCCAGAAACACCAAGACTGAGAGATGGACACATAGCAAGGGAGTGGAAGTGCCAGGAAACAAACCCAGGAGTCCTGGCACCTAGTCCCCCGGCCAACTCTTCAGGGATTGCTCCAGGAAGTGCTCAGAGATTCGCCCTCCTCTCCAGTCACTTCTCTGTTCACAGCAGACATCAATCAGTGTCGCAGAAGGCAAATGATCAGTTTTCACTTGAGGTCTCCAGGAGGGATACGAATGTATAACCGGTTAACTGGTTACCCAGGAAGCATCACTGTTACGGGGTGATGCTTACTGAGTACTGGTTAACCAGTATCCAGAAGCAGACCCAACCCACAGCCTGCCACGGAAGAGGGCTGCTCCACTCCTGGGAGGGGTGGGCAGGCGCAGGAGCCGGCAGCCCCACAGGCTGAGGACTGCTCCAGCTGGGCCAGCATGGTCCCATTTGGGATCCCACTTAATCACTTTACATTACCCCACATCCACAACAGGCCCCGACCCCACAGCTTCCACTGGCCACAGTTCTCCATTACTGATCAATGGGAGCTACAGGAGCAGTGTTTGCAGGCAAGGAGACAGCACATGGAGAACCCCATGTGCTGACCCTTCTAGGGGCTGCAGGTACATGCCAGCCACTTTACACTAGAGATGTAAAAACCAGGGTTTTACAACTCTAGTGCCCAGTTGCCATCAGTGCTCCCTGTAATCTTTTCCATCCACGTGCACATTTTTCCATCCACATGCAGAATAATTTTTTTCTGTGCACCAAGGTATGTGCACCACCATTAGAAACAAAAAAAACAACCCTATCTGTGGGTTCTCTGCTAATCTATTGGGCGGCATTGGAAACTCCCCTGAGCGGCTGGCTGTATAAGCACACAACTTACAGGGAATACCGGCTGCCGTCCTCAGCAGCCCAATGAAATGGGTGTGTTGCCAGGTGACTTAGCCAGAGCCTCAGGCATTGAAACAGAGTCTCAATGTTTGGTCTTGGAGGTGGTAAAAACTAGTCGCCTGCCATTAACCCTCCGTTTACTGATAAGGGAGTGAAATTCCTGCCCAGGCAAGGCCAGCTGAAGTCCTACACACTACAGGGTTTGCCCGCTGCATGCCGGCGAGTCTCACCCCAGGTACAACATTTTTCTGACCTCACAATGAGGCCGCATCAGGACACTCTGGGATGCAGAACCACTCTTTGGGGTGCAGCTCAGAACCCCGCAAATTCCCTGCTCTGACCCCCCAACAGCTGCCCAGCCCACAGCTAAGGCATTCGCTGGGCTGCCATTTCTGGGAGCACTTTGACGGCAAGTTGCCTGCCACTGGGCTCTCAGTTAGATCGCTCACATGCCAGGAAAAATGCCATGACACGATGGGCCAGCAATGTCCCACGGCCCAGTGAGACTCTCAGGCAGGCCTCCCGCCTGCCACGGACCCACATGCCGCTCAAAGCAGCCCGCTGCTGGGGCCCACATGCTCTCTGCATGATATGCAGCCCTGGAGCGGGAGGCCTCCGCATGCTGCCCCTGCACCCAGCACAATCCTCGTAGCTCCCATTGGCTGGAAACTGGCCAATAGGAGCTGCCTGGGCTGTGCCCCCTGGAAAAGGAGTGCAGGTGCTGGCCCTGGCAGATGGCTGCTTTGAGTGGCGTGTGGGGCCATGGCAGGTGGGGAACCTACCTGGGGTCCCACTGGGCTGCTGGCTGGGAGTTGCCTAGGGTAAAGGCCTCCCAGTAAGAGCCTGCACCTGGCATCCCACCCCCGCCCCTCATATACCACAACTCCTTGCCCCAGGTGACTACCCAAGCCCTCTGCGCCCCCTCGTACACCCCTGCTTCTGGTCACAACTCCTAGACCTTGCATCCCGAACCCCTCCCCCAAATCAGAATCCTCTGTTGTATCCATGCCCTCTCCCAGACCCTGCACCCCAATTCCCTGCTCCAGGCTACAACCCCCTTCTGCACCCAACCCCTATCCCAGACCCCACACCTCCTCCATTAATATTACAGAAGAGTGCGGCCCTGGACAACTTCCCAAACTCCCCATCAAAATTAGTTCCCACCCCTAATTTACAGGGATGGGAATCCCCTCACCAGATGTGCTGTGGGTCAGCTCACAGTCTCTGCCCCATCTGTAAAGTAGGGTATTAACCTTCCACCCTCCTGACTTGTCTATTTAGCTTGGAAGTACTTTGGGGAACACAGCGGCTTCCCCTATGGGTAAGGAAAGTGCCTAGTGCCAGCCAATCTCCACTGAGGTCTGCAATATAATGGCATTTGTTTTGCATGCCGTATCAAACTCTTATCCCGATTATTCTGTAACATGTTTTAATCAGCCGAGGAGTCCTCCCACCCCTGGGATTCCCCCGGGCACATGCACTTGCTCTGCAAGCAACCCAACGCACTCCGGCGATTTACAACAGGCTGCGCCTTTGTGCGAGGCCATTCATCCAAAGGCAGAGGTTGTGAGGTGAGGCAGTCGCGCCCCGATCAGCAACAACCCCCGGTGGATCCAGCCTTGCCCTGCTGGGCACTGTCATTTTATTCCGCAGCCCGAGTGGTAAACCGACCCGAAAAGCTGTAATTGTTTTAAAGAAAAATGCATTTACGCAGGGAGGAAAAAAAATAAGAATCATCTCTTTGTAGGCGCGCAGCGATAATCTAGAATGCAAGGATTGTTCCGCTGCTCAGCGGCACAGGAAGATTATCTTATCTGCGTCCTGCTGTCAGTGGAGCCCGGGGTTTCGAGGCGATCGTATTTCTCTGCAAAGCTATTTAGTCGCAGAGACAGGTGCATCAGTCTTCGGGGCACATGCCTGGACAACAGCGCCATTATCAAGACCCCAAATTCCATTCCAGGAGTGAGCAGCATGGTAATACCCAGTGATTAATGAAGTGCCTGTTAGCCACGGAATTTCACTCACTTATCTGGAATATAAATGAAGAGGCATTTGGGTTCTGATGGGGGGGATCGGAGGCGTCTAGCGATGACAAGGCCGCGGCTCCACCCGTGGCAGCCAGTGTAGCTGTGCACTCACAGCAGGAAGGCACACAGTGCCAAAACACAAGAGGAATCTCCGCATCAGGGCGTTGTGACCAGGCTGTTCCCTTACTGGAATGGCCCAGCGTTTTCTCTAATCAGTGCTGCTCTTCTGCAGGGACAGGGCGAGTTCTCCGGGTCATAGAACCATAGGGCTGGAAGAGACCTCGGGGGGTCATCAAGTCCAACCCCCTGCCCAAGGCAGGACCAGTCCCAACTAAAATCAACCCAGCCAGGGCCCTGTCGAGCCGAGACTTAAAAACCTCTAGGGATGGAGAGTCCACCACCTCCATAGGTAACCCATTCCAGTACTCCAGTACTGTGAACAGCCTCTCTCCATCCTCTCTGGAACCTCCCTTCAGGAAATTGAAGGCTGCTATCAAATCCCCCCTCGCTCTTCTCTTCTGCAGACTAGCCATGTGTCTAGCGCCTCAGGAGGGAACAAAGATCCAGAGGAGTCGGGAGGGAGACGGAGCGCAACATACAGCTTGAAGAGGAAACCCAGAGTGGGAAGTTCAGGAAGGCAGATGATATTTCTTGGGTTTGGTGGTTGTCCATCACAACCACCAATCACAGCCAAGGATTTCAGACATTGGAGAGTCCCAGGCATGCGACTCAAACCCCGGAAAAATGTCGCACTCTCTCAGGGCTGTGGTTAAGTCAGCCTGACCCCTTCTATCAACAGAAGCAGCCTCTAGCTACCTCAGAGGCTATGTCTAGACTGCAGGTTTCTTTTGGAAGAAGCTTTTCCGGAAGAGATCTTCTGGAAAAACTTCTTCCAAAAGAGAGCGTCTACACAGCAAAAGCGCAACAAAAAAGCGATGTGGAACGAGAGTGTCCACATTGATTGAACGCTATCTCGCATTTCAGTTGTGATTACTGTGGACGGACCTGTGCTTTTTCCTGGAGGCCTCTTCTTTTGAAAAAACACTCTCTTCCGTGTCCACACACGTCTTTTTCCGAAAAAGCCTTCCTTGAAGAAGGAGGTTTACCGCCGTTGGAAAAACCCCTCCATTCTTTCGACTTTTTGTCGACAGAACGCAATAGCAGTGTGGACGTAAGTATTGTTTTTTTAGGAAAAATGGCCATTTTTCCGGAAAAACACTGCAGCGTAGACATACCTTGAGAAGGGGATTAACTCTGTGGATGGAAAAACCCCTTCTGTAGGAGGCGGCCACATTTCAGCAGCATAGCTGCACTGTTGCAGCCACAGAGCCAAAGTGACTCAGATCTTGCATCAGTAAAAGGACACAGAACCAAAACCATCTTGTTAGTCTTTAAAGTGCTGCATAGTCCTGTCTTTTGTTACAGCACCAAAAAGCGGTGTGTGCAAGCACTCAAGTGTGCCTGCTTGCTCTGCACCAGCTGGGGGGGAAGTGGGGAATATTTAAGAATCAGTGAAGGAAACAAGATTCTTCCCTCACCCCTCCCATCAATTTAAAACGCCCATATCAGACTGGTGTCCATGCCTGCCTCAGACAAGAATAGACCAAGACACAGCTCAAAATACAGCTCTTTGGTGGGTGTTACTACGGTGGCTAAAATAGACCTTTTTTTGGGAAAATTTTAGAAAGGACCCAAAAAACCCTATTATTTTGGGGGAACTTTTTTTTTGCTGAACTATTCCATTTTCCTGCTGAAACATAACTTGAAATTCGTTGTCGCTGTTCTTCCCCATTTTCCCCCTCCCCTTTTCACTGGAAAAGCGGGAATGTGGAAAACCTGAAAACATCAGAGTGAATGTTAAAAAAACTCAAATCAATGGTTTAGTTTCCGGCTGATAAAAAAAATAGGTATATGTTGAACAAGTCAAGCATTTGCACAAAAAGCTTTAGCATTGTTCAAAAGGCCATTGTTGGAAGAAGGGGGAGGGATACCGCAACCTTTTGATGGCAACATTTCAGTCAGCTGTAGGCATCACACATATGTTCTGCCATATGGCTATGCAAGGATGGATGCTTTTGTCGTTAATGCTCCCAACTGGGAGCCAGGACTCCTGGGTTCTATTCCCAGCTCTCCCACTGTTTGGCTGCAAGTTGCTTCCTCTCTCTCTTCGTGCCTCGGTGTCCTCCGCTGTAAAATGAAGGTGGTGACGTTGCCCTGGCTCAGAGAAGAGACGAGCAGTGGAAATTCATCATTGCTTGACAGACACTTGCCGATTTGGGGCGGGAAGATGGGCAAATTATGATTTTGATGATAAAAGTCCCAGATTTTGAAGCAGATTTTTAAGAGCAGCTTAGCTAGCCATCTATCAGGGATGGTCGAAGATCAGCGGTCATCAACTAGTGGGACAGGATCTCCTGGTAGATCCTGGAGCCTCTGACTGGTTTGGCCAAGAGGCTGTCAAGTGCCAGCACTTCAGCCGCCCCTCCCCCCCCAGAAGCAGAGGGAGAGGAGGGGGCTGATGTCAAGATGCCCTTTCTTCCACCCCGTCTATCTCCACAGAGCAGAGAGAGGTCACAACGGGACTTGGCTGGCTGCTTTTGGGAGTGGTGCAGGGCCAGGACAGGGGTGAGTCTGCCTTGGCCCCACTGCACCACCACCCGAAGCCACTGGAGGTCAGCAGTGCGCAGTCTGAGCCCACATCCTGAACCCCTCCCCCAGTCATGAACCCCTCCTGCACTCCAACCCCCTGCCCCAGCCCCCCTGCATCCAAAAACGCCCTCTAGCATTCCAACTGCCTGCCCCAAGCTCAGCTCAGAGCCCCTCTCGCACTCTAAATCCCTTAATCCAAGACCAGAGCCTGCACCCCAACCCTCTGCCCCTGCCTGGTGAAAGTGAGGGAGGATGGGGGAGGGAGGGAGGATGGAGTGAGCAGGGGCGGGGCCTCAAAGAAGGGACATGAAGGAGGTGGAGACGAGGGTATTTAGGTTTGAGGTAGATCTTGGATTGTACTGAAATTCAAAAAGTGATCTTGTGCTTAAAAAGGCTGGAGACCACTGGTCTAGATCATAGGTTCCCAAACTGGGGGGCGTGAAGAAATTCCAGGGGAGGAGAACTCGAAAGAGACTGGTCTGTGCAACTTGGGCTGGCTGGGGCGGGGGGGGGGGGGGGGAGGATGGAGCGTTCCGGGCAGACTTCAAAATGGCCATCTTAAAAGGGCAACTTTTTTTTTTTTTTTTTGCTCAGCAAGTTTTGCTGCTATTTTTTGGGGGTGTGTGTGCGTGTGTGTGAGTGAGAGATTCTCGAAAATAAAAGACGGGGCATGATGCCAAAAAGTTTGGAAACCACTGATAGTACTGGTCCTGCCATGAGGGCAGGGGACTGGACTCAATGACCTCTCGAAGTCCCTTCTAGGGCTAGTGTTCTATGATTCTATGGTTCCTGGTGACACTTTAGGCCAGACTCCCAGAGGGTTTAAATGGGCATTGTTCCATTGCCCCCAACAGAGCTGCGCCCTTTGAAATGGGCAGGTCAGCCAAGAGAGAGGCTCAAGGAGCACTTGTGAAAGATTGTTCAACTATTTCATCAGATGGATTAATGGCAAATTTAAAAAAAACCCAACCCCTGGGGAAAGTAGCTTTGATGGGCTAAGATGAACCTTCTGAGGGGGGCCATGATGAGATGCAGGCTCCATGCCATGGCGACAAAAGGGTACTAGACAATTCGGTATTTTAATGATCAAGGGTCCTTGATGCTACGTTAGAGGTTTATATGCCTATTAATTAATGCTAAATTACAGCCTCTCAGAAGCTTCACTTTCCATGTGGGATTCTTCAGACAAAGTATCCTTCATTAACGTCAAAGCCAGAGGACATTCGTCCTGTCCAATCAGTTCCTATTTGTTCCTATTTGTCTGTCACAAATTCATTCAGTGTCTGGGAATGTGCCCCGTCGGCCTAGATCCCCTTTCAAAGTCCCTGGTTGCAGGCGCGAAGGGACAATCAAAGAAAAGTCCCCCCTCGCCAGATGGATTTTAAGAAGGTGAAACTGGCGAGCTGGTTCCCAGCAGGGCAAGGCTTTGCACTGTCCCACGCTTTCTTCATGATCATGCTCTTATGGTGTCTTCCTGTCACCCTGCACGGGATCTCCTGCCCACTCTGTCGGGGTCCTTTTGGAGTAGCAGGGGAAGGGCACATCCCAAATTTATTGCTTCCCTTTTGCAGCCACATCTGGGGAAGCCAGCGGGCGCTTTGCAGCTCTGAGAATCACAGAGCTGCGTGTTTTCCAATGAGGAAGGCCATTTGCTACATCACATAGTCTTAGCAGAATGAACTCCTACACAGGGCCACCAGGTAAGTCCTCTGCCTCACCGGATTGACATCCTCTTAGAAATGACTAACAAAGGACTATGGGCAAACCCAGCCCCGCCCCTTCTGCCTGAGGCCCGCCCCTGGAGCCAAGCCCCGCCTCGTCTAATCCTTCCTGGCCACCCGGAGGACCAGGGCTGCCATGCTGTGGGCCCAGCCCCAGCCCTCCCCAACAGCCGGGAGCTGGACTGGCACACCATGGCTCCAGCCCTCCCGGGCAGCCTGGGCATGTAAGCACTTTAGGGAAGGCTGGGCCTTCCCTTGCCTACATCACCGGCCACCCCAACAAACCACCCTGCCAGGAAAGCCTGCTGGGAGTTCTGTTCATCGGTTACACAGAGGCACTAGGGGGCAGGACTCCGGGATTCCATTCCCAGTTCGGAGAACGATTTCCTATGAGACCTGGGGCAAGTCACTTGCAAAATCTGTCCTTGTGTAGAAGAGCTCAGTGTGTTACTTACAGCCAGATTCAACGTGCTGGAAAACACCTTGCACCGTGCCGGGAGCTGGATTTCCGAGGGGTGAAGCACCCACTGCTACTACCGACGCCAGTGGGGGCTACTCCGGCCCTCTCCCCATCAGGCCTGACAGCCCCTCGGTGTAGGGCTGCCCCATTTGTAAAACGGTGGCAACCACACCCAGGTTCACGTGGGCATTTGGGAGTTTGGTCAGCGGTTTGAGGAACAGATTGACAGACTCCAAGGCCAGAAGTATTCCTTGGATCATCTCGTCCGGCCACAGAACTTCCCCAGACTAATCCCTAGAGCTGATCTTTCAGAAAAACAGCCACTTCTGACTGAAAAATGGCCAGTGACGGAGGTTCCCCCACACCCCGGTAAAATGCGCCACGGGGTAATTACACTCAGTGTTCCAACATTAAGCTTCATTTTCAGAATGGATTTGTCTAGCTTCAACTTGCAGCCATTGCGTCATGTCAGACCAGTGTTTCTTAAACTTTTTAAGACCGAGGAACACCGAACAATCATTTTTTTAAATACGGAACACCAAGGATTTTTTGTTGAGCCAAAAAAAAAAAAAAAAAAAAAAAAAGTGGCCATTTTGAACTCTTCTCCGCGGCACACCTCCAACTGCCTCGCAGCACACCGTTTAAGAAACACTGCGTTAGACTTTCCTCTGCTAGACCGAAGAGCCTGCTGTTCCTTATTTGTTCCCCAGACAGGTACATAGAGGCAGTAATCAACTTCCCCCTCTCTCCGGTCAGATGGAGATCTTTGAGTCTGTTGCTATCAGGCATGGTTTCTAATCCTTTAACCCTTCTCGGCAGAGGCTCTGGAGGCTGATGCCCTACTCAGAAGGCCACTGGGACCCCCCCACACACACTTCAGCTGATGCCTTATCCTCCTTCCCTTCAGCTGATGGTAGCTCCCGTCCTGGAGGGATGATAGGAGTTACTATAGAGAACTTTCTGGGTGTCTGGCTAGTGAGTCTTGCCCACATGCTCAGGGTTTAGCTGATGGCCATATTTGGGGTCGGGAAGGAATTTTCCTCCAGGGTAGGTTGGCAGAGGCCCTGGAGGTTTTTCGCCTTCCTCTGTAGCATGGGGCACAGATCACAGCTGGAGGACTCTCTGCATCTTGGGGTCTTCAAAGTATTTGAAGGCTTCAATATCTGAGACATAGGTGAGAGGATTATTCTAGGAGGGGTGGGTGAGATTCTGTGGCCTGCGTTGTGCAGGGGGTCAGACTAGATGATCATAATGGTCCCTTCTGACCTTGGAGTCTATGAGTCTAACCTCTCTCCTCCTGAACATCCTTCTTGGGACGCCGGGCACAGGATCCAGCAGTGGTCGTGCCGGAGCTGAACGCAGAGGTTAAATAACCTCTCCTCGCTCACCCAGGATGGCACTACTGCTTTGGCCGCTCTCCGCCACACGGAGCATGTAGGTTTGAAGCTCCTAGATGTGGCTTCTCCTCCTCTCCCTGGGGGGCAAATGCTTCTGAGCGCTGCCCATTCACTGGTTGCTGCTCCCGTCACCATTCACTTGGAGAGTCGGGGAAGGCGTCCTACAGTCTGTGCCTGGCAACCCACGGCATCAGTCACCTCTAACGTGGGGCTCTCGGCACCCAGCCATCCTGCCCAGGGAGCCACACCGAACCAGCCACCTCCCAAGGGACGGCACCAAGCCAAACACACCAGGAGGAAGGTAGCGGCCATCGTTGTTTCGAGAGGGCACTTTGGAACCTGCAGCGTGAAACCGCTGCCTCTACTCTCCGTGCTGCCGCTGCCGCGAGCCGTCCAGCGCTGAGCGGGAGCAGACCTGAGCGACGTTGCCTGAGAACGTGTTGCATTGTTTGGGCTGCAGAGTTCCCAGAATGCAGGGAGATGTGGCCTGCGCTGGTTACGTGAACTGTTTGCAGCAGGAGGTCCCATACGTACGATGGGATGCTGTCTGTCCCTTGCCTCTATGGATTTAAGCCAGTCACATGGCCTATGCGACTGAGGGTCTGAGCAGTTCACAATCTTTTAAACACATAGGCTGTGTCTACACTGGGCCACTTATTCTGGAAAATCAGCTGCTTTTCCGGAATAAGCTGCGAGCTGTCTACACTGGCCCTTGAATTTCCGGAATAGCAATGATGCTCTACTGTACAAAATCAGCCGCTATTCCAGAAAAACTATTCTGCTCCCGCTCGGGCATAAGTCCTTATTCCGGAACACTGTTCCGGAAAAGGGCCAGTGTAGACAGCCCAGTAGTCTTTTCCGGAAAAAAGCCCCGATCGCAAAAATGGCGATAGGGGCTCTTTTCCGGAAAAGCGCGTCTACATTGGCCACAGACGCTTTTCCGGAAAAAGGGCTTTTCCGGAAAAGCAGCCTGCCAATGTAGACGCTCCTTTTCCGGAAAAACTGAAAACGGAATAGTATTCCGTTTTAAGCAGTTCTGGAAATTCATGCCAGTGTAGACGTAGCCATTGAGTCTCCCACCAAGAAGGGCAATGCTAGTCATCCTGACTTCACAGACGGGGGACTGAGGTACAGGCAGACTGAGGCCAGGTCTATGCTGAAAGGGAAGCATGACTCAAGATACGCAACCGCAGCCACGTTAATTACGTAGCTGGAGTCGACGTACCGTGTTTCGAGTTTCCCACCATCCCCACAGTGGGGGGCCAACGGAAGCAAACGCTCTCGTCAGCTTCCCTTACTCCTTGCAGGAGCAGGAGGACCGGCCGCTGACGGGGGGGCCCCTCTGAGGTCAATTTAGCGAGTTTGAATGAGAGCGTGGTGAGCAAGTGCATGAACAGAAGTGCGGTGCGCAAGACACGAGAAGTCATTCTTCCGCTCTGCTCTGCGCCGCGCCGATTAGGCCTCCGTTGAAATGTGGTGCCCAGAACTGGACACGATACTCCAAGAAAGATGTGGAGAAACTGGAGAAGGTCCAGAGAAGAGCAACAAAAATGACGAAAGGTCTAGAGAACATGAACTGTGAGGGAAGGCTGAAAGAAATGGGCTTGTTTAGTTTAGAAAAGAGAAGGCTGAGGGGGGACATGAGAGCAGCTTTCAAATATCTAAAAGAGCGTTACAAGGAGGAAGGGGAAAAATTGTTCTCCTGGGTCTCTGAGGATAGGACAAGAAGCAATGAGCTTAAATTGCAGCAAAGGAGGTTTGGGTTGGACATTAGGAGAAACTTCCTACGTGTCAGGGTGGTTAGACCCTGGAACAAATTGCCTAGGGAGGCTGTGGAATCGCCATCACTGGAAATATTTAAGAGCAGGTTAGACAGACACCTGCCAGGGATGATCTAGACCAGGGATGGGCAAAAGAGGGCCAGATGCAGCCCGCTAAGTGAGTTGATCCAGCCCACAAAGGCCCTGCCTCTCCCCATGTCCCCAGGCCAATCAGGGGGAAGCACGTGAAGTCTCCTCCCACCCTGCCCCCACCTGCAAGGTGCTTAGAAGTGCCACATGCTCCTGGCAGGGCGGGAGGGGACTTTGCGCACTCCCACTGCCCTCAAGCCCTGATTGGCCTGGGGGGCGGGAGCATGCAAAGTTTCCTCCCGCCTGCCAGGGGTGTGGCGCTTCTAAGCACCGCATGCTCCTTGCAGGACGGAGGCAGGATGGGAGGAGACTTCGTGCACTTCCCCCAGGCCAATCAGGGCTTGGGGGTGGAGGAAGCGCGTGAAGTCTCCTCCCACCCTTCAAGAGCTCAGCACTTGAAGTCAACCGCTAGCTGCTAAGCGCGGCGCTCCCTTGCAGGGTGGGGGCAGGGAGCGAGAGACTTCACGTGCTCCCCCTCCCCAGGCTCTGATTGACCGGGGGGCAGCAGAGGGGAGCACGTGAAGTCTCCTCCCATTGCCAGGGGCATGGGTACCTAGAGGGAACCATCAGCTGTTCTGAACAGCTGGCAGTTCTCTCTGGGCGCACACCCCCACCCCCACCCCTCCCAGACCAATCAGGCTCTGTGGATGGGGAAGCATGGAAGAGTCCTAGCCCCGCCCCTTCCACCTGAGGCCCTGCCCCTTCCGCCTGAGGCCCCGCCCCTTCCAGGGTGGCCCAGGGCCACTTCAACAGTTCTGAAGTGCCCCCCGTTCAAAAATTATTGCCCACCCCTGATCTAGATGGTGCTTGGTCCTGCTGTGAGGGCAGAGGACTGGACTTGATGACCTCTCGAGGTCCCTTCCCGTTCTAGGGTTCTATGATCACGGCAGTGTCAATCTTCCGTTTAGTGAAGACATGAGTGACTAATCCAAGGAATTGTACCTGGCTCTCCCAAGTCTCTGCCTCTCACCCTAGCCACTGGGCCATCCTTCCACTTTAGACCCCTTCACAACAGTAGACACTTAACTTACATCTAGCACTATCATTTCACTTTGTGAACACTCATTTGTCCATCTCCATAATACCCATGGGAAGTAGGCCAGCCAGAATTATCCCCATGTTACAGATGGAGAAACTGAGGTACAGAGAAACAAAGTGACTTCCCTTCTCCTTGTCAGAGGTGGGAAGTGAACCTAGGCATCTGGGCTCCTAAACCCCTGAAACAAGCCTCCAGACAACTCTCCACTCTAAAGCCGAGAGTTTCGCGGCTGTTTCACCTCACCATGCGCCTGGTATTCCAAAGAACAATCTAATGCTTGGAGTTTTGAAAAGGCATCCGGAAGCGGGCCAGACCATGCTTAGCTATTCTGTGGCGCCTGAAGGCTCCAGTCACCCGCTTGCACTGCAGATAGCGAAAGGCACGGTCTCGGCGTCTCTTTGCTCCGTCAAGCAGATTGGCAGAGGACAGCGTGTTATTAGCACACGGAGAACTTCGCTAGCAGCACAAAACGGCTCCTTTTGCTGGGTGATGCTGAATGGTTCTGACATTTTGATGCCACCTGGGAATACTCGTGCATTGACTTCAAAAAAGTACCCCCCTAACTTTCTTCCAACTTCCGCCGTCACAGACGTCGGACGGGAAAAGCCCTTGTTAGTCTCCTCTCACAGATGCGTGCTGGATTGTACCCCCTACAGTCTATTCACCCTGGCATCTGGCACACCTCTGGGAAAGTAAAATGCAGCACAACGAACTTGTCCCGGCCTATGCTAACCGCCGCGCGACTGAAGGATCTGTGCATTGAGGGCGTACGTACCTATTCCCAGGCCTGAGGGCTGCCTGGGTCGGACGCAATTTTCATGTACAGATTCCAGCAGAACTAATCGGAATGCTCCGGCTGCCTTCTATGCCCAGCTCCGGAGAGAACTCCTATGCCAGCAGAGAAGCCGTCCTGGACACAGTGCATTCAGAGAGCAAATGTCTCGGCTTTAGAGTCAATTCCTATTGACTCAAATTACTCAGTGTGTCCCCGGGATGTTCCTCTTGATATAAATAGATCTCCTCGCTGAACTTCCTGCCAGCCGCCGAGGTCAGAAGTGGGAATTCAGAGGGACAGCATCCGTTTGGACTGTTCCTTCTGCGACTGCAGGTTTGCGAGATGCAGTTTGATCTTGGTGAGCTGCCGCACGGCCTCAGCCAGTGACTGCCTCCTGAGTCGGGATGTAAAAGCCTGTTTAACTGGTGAACCACTTAAACATGATGTTCTAGTGCCCTTCCCCCCTCCCCCCCTCCCATAACCATGGACAAGGGCTTCTCTGGCTTGCTGGTTGGAGGAGCCCCTTCCTGCCGTGGGCTGTTCCCAGCCTGCATCTGGTGGGGAATTCTTCCAGCCCATACCGGTTACCCAGAACTGGTAAGCCTTACCTGGCAAGGTTGAGGCTTACCGGTTAACCACTCACCTCTCTACTCCAGATCACGAGTGGCCATCAAGAGCGAGCCGCCGGGGAGAATTTGCTTTGCTCTGGCTGGGTCCATGAGAGTCATGACCTGACCGGCACGCAAAGGATTACAGCTCTGCAGTGGCAGGCAACTCTCCCTCCACGCTGGTCCCGTGTGCGTGGGGGGGATGTTACGGAGCCTTTCGCGGGACAGAGTAAGAGCTTGTGGCCAGAAGGTGTGAGTTCCCTGACTTGCACGGTGGGACAAGTTGTGCCCTTCCTTGCACCAAGCCCGAACGTGACCCAGCCTAAAGCGCAAACGGCTTCTCCTTTTCCCCATTAGCGTCCACCGGAGGCTCGGCTGCCTGACAGAATCGCCCGGCTGTCGCCATAGCAGATTAGACCGGAAAAGGAGATAAGGAAACGCCAGCCTGACTTCCCCTGGTGCAACGAAGCAATAAATGGAGGCTGGAGGCCGGCAGCCCTCCAAGAAAAGGCCTTTGCTGTCATCCTCTGTAAAGCCGCCAGGCTAGAGGGGGCCTCTGGACTCTCTGCCCCCCATCCCTCCTCTCTGAGTCATCCCTCCCTTCCTCCAGGTGGCAAATTTCCTCCTGATTCCTGCAGAACCTGGTCCTGCCTCAACCCGGCAGTTCCAGCTCCAGGGCTTCTTCGGCCTCTGCTCTGCAGCTGGGACAGTGCAGCTGCTGCAGGAAGCCAGACCAGATCCAACTAGGGCTGCCAGATAGTTTCACAAAAAATACCAAAGATGGCAGGAAAAAAATTGGTTGAGCAAAAAAAAAAAAAACACCGCACCAAAAAAAAAAAAAAAAAAAAAAAAAAAGGTCACAGTCCCTTTAAATCCCCATGCTCCCCCTGCCCCCACCGGATGCTGCAGGGGAAGAATGTCCCAAGTGACCTTCCATCTGAGCAATTTACATGTCCGGTATTTTCTGGTTTTTTTACTGGACAGATGCCGCAAATACCAGTCTGTTCAGGCCAATACTGGTCACCCTGCAACCCTAGATCCAACCTGATGCTCTACTAGGTTCCTCAACCTCCCCCTAGGCACAGAGGGAGCAGAGCTGTTTAAGGGCTGCCCAAGTGGGATGTAATAAGGACCCTACCGGGCCCAAGGTCTAGCCCCCACACGGTGGCACCTGAAGTCTGTGGACACCGACGGTCAGGCCCAAAGGAGCAGCCTGTGACAAAGTGGGGCTTGCATTCGCTCTGGACTGTTGCATGTGATTTTTACTGTCCTGTGGTAACTCTGTGTGTGTGCCTCAGTTTCCCTGGGCACTGCACCAACACCTAGGTGGGGATGGGAATTTTGGGGTGACTCTCCCTGAGGGAGGCTGCCCCAGTAGTGACAGCACATACACAATAGCTGAGGCTCTCTGTAACATGAGCCTGGTGCAACCAGGTGACACCTTTTGCTTTGGAAGCTGGACAAAGAAGGTGGGGCTTCCTGCAGGACTGGGGTGGGTTGCTGAGTGTGTGAGTGAGTCTCAGCTGGGCTTAGGGAAAAAGGAGGGGGCCCAGGCTCCACCCCCCTCCCCCAGATGGGTGGTACTGACGGCTCCTGGTTCCTCTGCTGACAAGTCTGTATCTCTGTGAACTAATCGACCTTCCGTTCTACCTGCCGGCTGAGAGTCCTCTCTGGCTGCCCATGGGGCAGGTGACCTGCCCCCACCTCTCGGTGACGCAGCCCGACTCACATTACTCAATAGGGGTCTAGACGTCCTTGAGCTGGCAGGTCTGGTGCAGCCAAGCAGCAGTTGCCAAAGGTATGAAAGTCATCCCATGCACTAGGCTGATCCTGTGGGTCTCTGGCCTGGCCCAGCTAACAGGGCCAAGATCAGCACATGCTTAAGAGCTCGGCCAGACTGATGGCAGAATGTGCCTCCACCTTGCAGGATCCAGCCCGGAGAGTCTGCACTGGTAGGAACTTGACCCAGAAAGAGGCTAAAATTGCTTTAAATTATCACTTGAAATTAGGGCTGTCAAGCAATTTAAAAAATGTAATCACAATTAATCATGCTGTTAAGCACTAACAGAATACCATTTATTTCAGTATTTTTCAATGTTTTCTACATTTTCAAATATACCGATTTCACTTACAACACCGAGTATGAAGGGCAGCGTACTCTCTCTATTTTTATTACAAATATTGGCACTGAACCCCCCTCCCCGCAAAGAAATGTTGTTAAATTTCACCCCCTGCAAGTACTGTACTGCAGTCTCTTTATCACAAAAACCGCAACTTACAAATGTAGAACGACATACAACCTCCCCTCCCCCCCGCCTTGCTCAGACAAGCACGTTGGTTTACATTTGCAGACGATAATGTCGACAGCTCCTTGTTTCCATTGTTGCCTGCAAGTCAGAAGAGGCGTTTGGCATGGCCATGTTGCAGCTGGTGCCATGAGATGTCCAAAGCTTCATGTCCCTTCATGCTTTGACCACCATTCCAGAGGACAGGCATCTATGCTCGTCTCTGGACCCTCTCCAATTTCTCCCCATCTTTCTTGAAATGTGGTGCCCTGGATCTATGCTCTCTCTCCCCTGATCTGCCATTAATCTGTTCCGTGACGCTGAACGTATCACCTGTTGTCCTCCCCGTGATCCATTCAATATCAGCTGGCACCACACCTTGCCCCTCATGGTTAAATGAGAAAAGACTCCTTCAGCCAGGCACCCAGGGATTGGAGGGAGCCCAGAGTGGGTTCTTGGGTGGGGGGAAGAGGTGGGGAAGATCAGGTGTTCAGAAGGGTCCAGGTCCCGTTGCTCTTGGCAGGAGCCGCTGAACTGTAAACTGGCCCAACCTATGGGAGTTTAGCACTTGTGAACACAGTGAGTGACCTAGAGGCCAGTTCCCACCAGGAAGGGAGTATCTCAGCTTCCTCTGAAGCCAAGCGGCCCTGCAGATACTCAGGAGCCCCAGTCAAAGAGAGAGCGGAGCCACCTCTGGCTGCTCTGCTCCATGTCTTCATGCCTGCCTTGGAGACACCTCTCCCAAGGGACAGGGCTGCTGAGTCACGGTGGCCCCACCAATCCTCCGCCTGACGTCACGTGGCAACGACTTTCCTCGCGCTCCTAGCCAGGGCTGGATTCTCTGCTCCCAAGGGACCCCGAGAGGAGAGCCCGTGGCCACAGACCTTCCCACCCAACGTCAGTGGAAGGGCACTGGCTCACAGTGCAGGCAGGGATGGTGTTGCAGGAGACAGGAATTCACAATGACAGGACTACAGGCCACATGTACCAGGAAAAGCGGGGAGGGGGCGGAGAGGGGGGAGGGCAGCCAAGGAGAATAAAGAACAGGCTGGTCGGCTTAGCTGCTAGTTCCAATTGCTTAAGAAAAAGGAACATGAGCAAAATGGCATCAGTGAAACCGCCTTCTCCTGTGGCTGGTAGTGCGGGGGGGGGGGGAGGGGGGAAGCTGGGATTCTGAAGGAGGCCGTGGGAGGGTGGGACTTGGCATTAGTGGGAGCTGGGGAAAGCCTCCCTCCCCAGAATGTTTTGGAAAACCTTCCTGTAAATAAGCAGCAATAATCACCCGCCCTTCCATAGCACATGTCATCCCTGAAACTCAAAGTCATTTACACAAGGAAGGTCAGTGTCAAACTCTGCATTGGAGAGGGAGAGTGGGGCGCAGAGGGGCTCACTGAGGAGGGGGAACGGGGCGCAGAGGGGCTCACTGAGGAGGGGGAACGGGGCGCAGAGGGGCTCACTGAGGAGGGGGAACGGGGCGCAGAGGGGCTCACTGAGGAGGGGGAACGGGGCACAGAGGGGCTCACTGAGGAGGGGGAATGGGGCGCAGAGGGGCTCACTGAGAGGGAATGGGGCACAGAGGGGCTCACTGAGGAGGGGGAATGGGGCGCAGAGAGGCTCACCATAGACCTGAGCTGTCAAACAAAGAGGCCTACACTTATGTAGTTACATGTCTAACTAGCCACACAAGCACCACTTTGTTTTCAGCAGCGCTGAGCGCTCGGCTCTCCTGGAATAAGTCAAGATTTTAGTGCTTCACTTTAGTAGGTTACACTGCCAGAAGGAACTACTGTGATCAGCTGGTCTGAGTGCCTGCCTACTAGGGATATAATAGTAGAGTTGATTAATCAATTAACCGATAAGCAAAAGCTTATAGGTTAAGGCTACATGCATTTACAGGAAGTCCCCGGGTTACGTACAAGATAGGGACTGTAGGTTTGTTCTTAAGTTGAATCTGTATGTAAGTCGGAACTGGTACATATTGTAGGGGAAACTCTAGCCAAACATTTCTCCAGAGCTCAGTTTTATTCTCCCACACCTCACTTCCCTCAGTCCTTTATTCTCAAGCTGAGGTGTCTGCTGAGAAAAGCCGCTCCGCGTCTCCCTGGAGACTATAGACTAGTCAAGTAACCAATAAGAATTCGCAAGGTTACCCGACTATTCAGTTAACCGATATTTCACATCCCGATGCCTACCAGAGCTGCCCTGTAGTAATTCCTGCATCCGCAGGCATGTTTGTCAAGTTTGGTCTAAGTGACTCACCCGTGTTCACCCAGAGCCCAGAACTGATTTCCGGTCTCCTGGCCCTGTACCCAGCCTGTCAGGCCACAACAACGCCTCTTCAAAGAGGTGACGAGCCAGGTCTTTGACTTTCTAGCTTCTACAATTCCATCAAGTCAGAGATGTAAAAGACAAGCCCATCTCCCAGCATGTCAAGTCAGAATCTCCAATGGAGGATGAAAAAAAAATCGGGACTGGCTCTCTTTCACCATTAATTATGGCAAGCCACGCCCCTCCCCACCATGTCTTCCAATTGTAACCCACACACCTAGGCTACGTCTAAACTACATTCCTTCTTCAAAAGAAGAATGTAAATGAGGCCGATCGAAAATTCAAATGAAGCGTGGATTTACAAATCTCGCGCTTCAGTTGCACAATTGTGTGAGAGCGCTTTTTCGAAAAAGGGTTTTTCGAAAAAGAAACCGCAGTCTAGACTGGGTTCTTTAAAAAAAAAAAAAAAAAAAAAAAAAACCACCTTCTTCGAAAGAACCCATACACCTCATTTTTTCAGGAGTACAGGTTCTTTCAAAAGAGGATGGGTTTTTTTTTTGAAAGAACCTCATCTAGATTGTGGTTTCTTTTTTGAAAAACCCTTTTTCGAAAAAGCGCTCTCACGCGATTATGCAAATGAAACGTGAGATTTGTAAATCCACACTTCATTTGAATTTTCGATTTGAAAGAGGAATGTAAATGAGACCAATCGAAAATTCAAATGAAGTGTGGATTTACAAATCTCACGTTTCATTTGCATAATTGCGTGAGAGAGCTTTTTCGAAAAAGAAACCAGAATCTAGATGGGGTTCTTTCAAAAAAAAACCCATCCTTTTTTTAAAGAACCTGTACTCCTGAAAAAATGAGGTGTCTGAGTTCTTTTGAAGAAGGCTTTTTTTTTTTTTTTTTTTTTTTAAAAAGAACCCAGTATAGACTGCGGTTTCTTTTTCGAAAAAACCTTTTTCGAAAAAGCACTCTCACGCAATTATGCAAATTAAAAGTGAGATTTGTAAATCCACACTTCATTTGAATTTTCGATTGGCTTCATTTACATTCCTCTTTCAAAGGAGAAATGTAGTTTAGACATGCCTCTGACATGGTTCACTATCCCATGTAGTGGCACTTACACCACTTACGGCAAGAGATAAGAACAAGTGAGCTCTTCAGCTGAAAGTGAGAGGCAGCTGGCTTTAGTGCTCAAGCTGTAGATGCTCCAACACTAAGCTCTAGAGGTCCCAGGTTCAAATCCACCTGGTGATGATTACATAAGCACAACCGACTCACTGGGATTTCTTTGCTGCTCTATGATGCTATGTCAAGATACCAGAGTATCTTGAAATAGCTATCCCACGTCCTCACAGCAAATCTGTTATGTCGGGCTCACTATTCTGACATCTCTGTAAACCTCATTTCTACGAGGAGTACGGGGCGTTTCGGAATAACGCTTTATTTTGAAATTTGGTGCTGTGTAGACAGTGCCAAATGGCAAAATAAGCTATTTCGAAACAGCATGGAAAGAAGATACGCAATTTGTGTCACTCAAGTTGCATATCTTATTTCAAGTCACGGTGCTGTGTAGACGCATCTTGAGTATCCATCCATATGTGGCCTCCCCAGGGAAACCCAAAGACCACTGTTGCAAACAGCAGCACAGAGTTTCCTTCCAGCTGCTTGGCAAATTATTCCCCTCCACCCCCTAGGAAATGTTTTGATGACAATTATATATTCAAAAAACACCCTTGATTTTTGACATTAAAATGTAATTAAAACATTTCATTAAAAGAATCCAAAACTTTAAAACCGACCTTGTTTTGGGAGGGAGGAAGGGAGAAGGGGGGATGCGAAAAATATCCAATTAGTTAAAAAAGCCACTTTCCAATGGGAAAAAAAAAAGGTTTAAATGGAAATTTTAATGCAACCAATTAAAGGGAGGAGGCCCTGATATTCCTCAGTGGTTAAGGGGGCAAAGGAGAAGGAAGAGATTGGAAGCCTGAGACTTTATTATATAAATATCACACAGCCGAGGCCTGGGTTCGCCGGTGGAATGACCTTGAAGTTAGAAAACTAACGAGAGCGATTATGCAATGAGCAAGCAGGTCTGAGCATGGCACTTGAATAGATGGCAGCTGACAGATACCCTGCACTCTTAGACACCCTTTTCTTCTGTGTTTAAACTCTTAAAATGACTCTCCAAAGCTACTTTATTGCTATTGATTCAGGGAGCAAAACCCAATTGATCTTGGTTGAAATGAACCATTTAAAAATGCCTGTCTATAATAGTGATGAATGGCCCTGCATGGGATTCATCTCGGATGCACCCCATTTCAAAAGTGGGATTGTGTCTCCTGGGTCGGTTTCAGAGTCCTCCCTCGGCAGCAACAGACCCACCGAGCGAGCGCTCTACACCAGCAAACGCGCTTCCCTTCCAGGTAAGAGTGACACCTAGGCTAATTTGCGTCAGCAGTTTACTGCCCAAAAGACCTTTTAGGAAATCAAGAAATTAAGTGGGCTGGTGTGGAGAGTGGCTGAAAGTCAACAGAATAATAAGGGCTCCGCTAGGCAACGTTCCTGCTAATCATTTTCTTCCATGTGCAAAATACATTTTGTTACGTGCACCAAGGCATATGCAGATGTGCACCACCAGTCGACACACATGCGGATGGCTGTGGGCGCTCTGCTAATCAGCTGGGAAGCACCCAGATCTCTCCGGGGAGGCTGCTCAAATGCACAGCCACTAGGGCTTGACTGTAATTTACAGGGTGATGAGACTCAATAAGAATAAGGCAGCTCGGGTCAATCTGTAGAGCACGGGTCAATCTGTAGACCCGTATCGGGTCAGGTCCCAGGAGATCCTAGAATCCTAGAACTGGAAGGGACCTCGAAGGGTCATTGAGTCTAGTCCCCTGCCCTCACAGCAGGACCAACCACCATCTAGATCACCCCGATAGATGCCTATCGAACCTGCTCTTAAATATCTCCAGTGATGGAGATTCTACAAGCTCCCAAGGCAATTTATTCCAGTGTTTCACCACCCTGACAGGTAGGACGTTTTTCCTAATGTCCAACCTAAACCTCCCTTGCTGCAGTTTAAGCCCATTGCCAGAGGCCAAGGAGAACACTTTTTTCTCCCTCCTCCTTGTACCACCCTTTTAAGTAACTGAAAGCTGCTATCATGCCCCCTCTTGGTTTTCTCCTTTCTAAACTAAACACGCCCAATTCTTTCAGTCTTCCCTCATAGCTCATGTTCTCTAGACCTTTCATCATTTTCGTTGCTCTTCTCTGGACCCTCTCCGATTTCTCCACATCTTTCTGGAAACGTGATGCCTGAGATTTAGATTCTCTCCCCTGATCTGCCATTAATCTGTTCTGTGACACCGAACGAGTGACACTGAACGTATCACGCCGCCTGTTGTCCTTCCCGTAACCCAGTCAGTATTGGACGGCACTGATCCTTGCCCTTCATGGTTAAGTGCAAACGGCTCCTTCAGGCTCGGCACCTAAGGATCGGAGGGAGCCCAGAGTGGGTTCTCGGGGGTGGGGTTATCAGGTGTTCACGAGGCTCCAGGTCCCATTGCTTTTGGCAGAAGCTGCTGACCTGTAAATCTGGCCCAACCCATGGGAGTTTAGCACTTCTGAACGCAGCGGGTGGCCCAGAGGCCAACTCCTGCCAAGAAGGGAGCATCTCAGCTCCCTTTGAAGCCAAGCAGCCGGGCAGATACCCAGGAGCCATGGCCTGAGTCTGTCTGTCCACGCAGAGCAACTGGTCTCCCGGGCCAGACCAAGAGTCACCCCCCTGGCTAACGTGCTGCTTTTCGTCACAGCCCCCCCCCCCATCTTTGGAATGTTCCTTTCTCCCTCCCTGAGAGTGGAACGCAATAGACAGGATTCTGCAGAGAGCAATGAGCATCACACCCTTGATGCTGGGTTGTCTGCCCCAGCTGGCCCCCCTCTCCCGACACCATCCCCTTGCGCTGGGGAGGAGCCACGGACATCACCGGTTCTGGCCTGAAAGTTTCTGGGGCCCCCAGAACAACTCACCGTGTTGAAGTTGGGGAACAGGTTGAGCGGGGACGTCCCATTGAGTCGAAAGGTCAGGAAGTGCTTGATGTCCAGTGGCGGGTGCAGGGGTCGCCCCGGAATCGGCAGCGAGGTTAAGAGGGGGCTGCTGTGCCCAGCCGGCCCTACGCAGAGAGGGAAGGAGACACACCATTGAGATCGGTCTTAGGTAAGCCAGCTGAAAAAGGGCAGAGGGCGCCTCTTGTCTGTTTGAATTTAAATGTTGCTTTGGCTTTTTTGGTTTCCAGTAAATGAAATGAACCGTTATACCATGAAAAGGGGATTTTTTTTTTGGCCTTGCATTGCTGCAAAATGTCCCCCCGGGACACCGAAACTTTTCAAGCCATGATCTTTTTGCTTACGCGTGTCATCTTAAATACCAGTTTCCCCCACCAGCTCTAATAACCAGCCCATGATCCCACTACCCACAGAGAAATAATGGACCTCTCCCACTCCAAGGGCATGCTGGGTAGCAATCGGGGGTAATTCTCAGATCCCGGTGCAGGATTGGGGGTCTCTGATTATAGACTTCTTGGGCAGGGACTTGGACTTGGTTTTGAGTCTGATTCCACTCCAAGCCCTCTGACACCACTGTTAAATATGTAACAGCAAAAGGCCCTGATGCTAAAAATGCTATTTCTCCAATCTCAAAGGCCACAGAAAGGCTCTGGGCCTGTTGTCGAAACACGACCCTTTTTCGAAAAGTCTCTGGCGCAAAAGAAATGTGACGGAACAGACCATGCTGTAACCAGCTCCCTAACTGCCCCACTCCGCCCCTCATTCTCATTTGCACCACTCATCTGCCCATCTCCAAGCGCTGTACAGCAAAGGGCAGTAACTTCAACCCCATCCACAGCTGGGAAAAACAGAGGCGCAAAGACATGAAAGAAAGGAATCGGGTGAAGTTCAATAAGGACAAGTCCTGCACGTGGGACAGAAGAATCCCAAGTACAGCAACAGGCTGGGGACCGACTGGCTAAGCAGCAGTTCTGCAGAAAAAGACTGGGGATTGCAGTGGAGGAGATGCCGATGAGGAGTCAACAGGGTGCCCTTGTAGCCATGAAGGCTAACAGCAAATTGGGGTGTATTAGGAGGAGCATGGCCAGCAAATCTCAGGATGTGATTATTCCCCTTTATTCAGCTCTGGTGAGGCCACATCTGGAGTGTTGCATCCAATTCTGGGCCCCCCCCCCCATTACAGAAAAGATGTGGAGGCGTTCGAGAGAGTTAAGTGGAGGGCAACCAAAATGATGAAGAGGATGGAGCACATGATTTAGGAAGAGAGGCTGAGGGATTTGGGATTATTTAGTCTGCAGAAGAGAAGAGTGAGGGGGGATTTGAGAGCAGCCTTCAACTCCCTGAAGGGGGGTTTCAAAGAGGCTGGAGAGAGGCTGTTCTCAGGGGATGACAGACAAGGAGCAAAGGTCTCAGGATGCAGTGGGGGAGGTCTAGGTTGGATATTAGGAAGAGCTATTTCCCTAGGAGGGTGGGGAAGCACTGGGATGGGTTCCCAAGGGAGGGGGTGGAATCTCCATCCCTAGAGGTTTTTAAATCCTGGCTTGACAAAGCCCTGGCTGGGATGATTGAGTTGGGGTTGGTCCTGCTTTGGGCAGGGGGTCGATGACTCCTGAGGTCTCTTCCAGCCCTAGGATTCTATGAAAGGCTTCACCCGACATCCTGCAGAAGGCCAGCATGCAAGCTGGGAGTAGAACCCCCCTCTCGTCCCACTCCCTCCCGCTGCTTCTTCGTTAGTACAATGAAAGCCGCAAGAGCGAGAGTGTCCTGTAAAGACACAAGCGTCTCGGGCATCTACATCCCACTGGTGAGACGCTGACCCCAGTGAAATCAAAGGCAAAACTCTCCCTGACTTCAGCCAGGCCAGGGTGTCACTTGTGTGTGTCTGTCACAATCCCCCTCCAGCGTCACTTTAGACACGAAGCCTCCTCTGAACAGGCCAGGAGGGCGGGAGAGAAGCGCTTGCCTCACTACTCTGCCGAATCAGGCCTTCCGCCGATGACCGTTCTTGCTGTGCATCCCCGCGTCTCGCCCTGGCGGAGCAGGGAGCCAAGAGGAAAATCTGAAATTCCAAGTTGCAGGATGGTTGAATTTCAGAATAGAAAGCATGACACACTGGCCCTGCAGGCAACTGTGACCTCTTTCTGGGAGAATGCACAGATTCATTTCTTTCCCTTTGGAGGAGCTATCCCTGAGCCAGTTCTAACTCCAGGGTAAAAATTACAGTTTGCTTCGCCAGGCGTGCGTTGATCGAATTAATTCCAAAGTCACCCAGGAGGGAAATCTGGGAAAGCGTTTAAAAATAAACAAAAACAAATAAATAAATGGAAAGAAAAGGGGATGGGGGAGGGAGGGGACACAAACCCCAGCAAATAAAACAGCGCATAATTAACTTTCTGGGGCGTGAAACGGTATTTCTGCATCGCATCATCTGATGCGGAAGGTAGCAGCCAATGGGACCGGTGACCCCTAGGGAGTCCCCTGCATCTCACCCTTTTACAAGCAACACAATACAGGTTGAACCACTCTAGTCCAGCAACGTCTGGGGTCCAGCATGATTTTAGTGAGCCGGATGTCCACTTCTCATGGGTGTGGCCAAGTTTCCCGCAGTCCCATGAAGTTTGTTTACAGCCACCAGGCCTGATTCTCAGTGTTCTGTGCTGTGATTTAGCTCGGATTTACCCCTACCTGTCTTCTGAGAGCCCAGGAAGTAGTAGAAGCATTGATGATGCTAGATGATTTAGTTGGGATTGGTCCTGCCTAGAGCAGGGGGCTGGACTTGATGACCTTCTGAGATCTCTTCCAGTTCTATGATTCTATTATATTGATCTGTGGTTTGGCAAATTCTCTGATGTGACATTGGCCAGGTGCCGAGGGGGCTGGATTAGGGAGGTTCAACCTGTTCTAGACCAATGAGTGGATTCGGGACTCGACCGCAAGGGCGTCAGTACGTCTTCGAGATGGGCTTGGTTTGCTTTGTTATTTCTCAAGAACACATCATGAGAATCATAGACTCCTAGGGTGGAAGGCTCTGTCTATACTGCACAGTTATTTTGGAATAAGCTATTCCGGAACAGTTATTCCAAAATAGCTCATTTCGAAATAGCACGTCTACACTGCAGGGAAGCCTCAAAATGAGTCTGAGGCAGGCTTCCCTAATGTAGACGTGGTATCTCGATTTTGAGCACCAGGAGGAATAACATAGAATGGCCTCCGTGAGGGGCTATTTCGAAACAGAAGCAGTGGAGCGTCTACACATGCCTTATTTCGAAATGGCTATTTCGGAAGAGGAGTTATTCCTCACAGAATGAGGTTTACAGAAGGCGGCATAAGCCGTTCGTTATTTCAAAATTATTTTGAAATAACGGAATGGCTGTGTGGCTGCTCACATTGTTACTTCGGAAAAACGGCCGTTATTCTGAAATAACGTTGTGGTGTAGACACACCCGAAGAGGTCATCGAGTCCCGCCCCCTGCCCAAAGCAGGACCAATGAGGAACGCAGCCTGCAAAACCTCGCTACCTCTGTGGAGGGGGAAGGGGCTAATCAGCGACTTGACAAAGGCAAAGCCACTGCTAGGCGGGGGTAGATGGTGGTTGCTAGAACAGCCCCTGACGTGTAGGGCTGGGAGGCATTTCTGCCCCAAGGCGAGCGCTAGACAGTCGCCCGGTTTGGCCAGGACTGTTTTCAGAAGCCCCTAGGAACCAGCTCGCTCTGTCTGCTGGCTGGGGGGGGGGGGGGGGGGGGGGGGAGGGAGAACTTTAAGCTTGCGTGTACATATTTTGCTGGCTCAGGGACTTGGTTCTCACTCCCCTGAGACAGTCGGTTACCTAGACGAGCCACCCAAGTTTGTGCGGGGTGTGGTAGAAACCCACATGAGATGGTTCCTTCTTTGATGGGCTCCCCCTCGATCGATACCAGGCAGGCAAAGAGCAGGAGACAGGCCGAAGAGCAATATTCTTATCCCCATTTCACAGAGGCGGGAACCGAGATCCAGAGAAGTTGGCTTGTCCGAGATCGCACAGCCAATGTATGGCAGAGCTAGGAACAGACTCCAGACTTCCTTCCAAGACTCTGGGCAGCAGCTTTCACACAAGATTCTCTCCCCCATCGTGTCTGTCAGACTGATCCCACAGGCCAGACTCCTCTCACAACAGAGCAGTGTTATCTAGTGGTTAGAGCCCAGAGGTGTGAGCCAGGATTCTTGGGCTCTTCTACCTGCTTTGCCATTGCCGTGTTCCTTGGGGAAGTTACAGCACCTCTCCAGGCCTCAGTTTCTCCAGCTGTCCAATAAGGATATTATTATTAGAGGCATTCAAATACTGTAGAGGGGCGACAAGTGGGGTATAAATGCAGAGGGAGAAAGAGACAGAGATGGCATCAAGTCTAACCCCCTGCTCAAAGCAGGACCAACCCCAACTAAATCAACCCAGCCAGGGCTGTGTCAAGCCGGGACTCAAACACCTCTAGGGATGGAGATTCCACCCCCTCCCCAGGGAACCCATCCCAGTGCTTCCCCACCCTCCCAGGGAAATAGTTCTCCTAATATCCAACCTAGACCTCCCCCACTGCAACTTGAGCCCATTGCTCCTCATTCTGCCATCTGCCACCACTGAGAACAGCCTCTCTCCAGCCTCTTTGGAACCCCCCTTCAGGGAGCTGAAGGCTGCTCTCAAATCCCCCCTCACTCTTCTCTTCTGTAGGCTAAAGGAGCCTAGTAAACATGCCCCTATAGTGCCATGTGTCATGGCTGGCACAGTGTGCAGAAGTAGCGAGGCTTCAGAAGTGAAAGGGTTACACAGAACTACTCTCCCCATTTGGGGTCACCTGTGGAGTGACCGTCCACTCAAGCCTGCTTAGAACTAAAGTATATTTCTCTGGGTGGAAATTGCTTGGTTCTGTCTCCAGTGCTTAGACAGTCCAAGCAGATCGCAAGACGAATTGTGTCTCTCCTGTACCATGGTGGGTCTGTAACCCGGAGCCTCACAGAAAGAGCCAGGCTGATGAGCTATCCGGACAGCTTGCCTCATTGCTTCCACTCCGTGCTAGCCCGGCCTGTGCCGAAAGGTTTTGAAAGAAGACAATGGCACCGGTAACAATGCTTTTCCCCCATCTAAGATAGCGAGGCAAGGGGACGCTCATGGGAGCAGCAAATCCATCAGGGTTGGAATTACGGGAGCGAGCACAGCTGTGAATATGCAAATAATTGCCCACGCTTCGTGAGTTCCCAGAAAGCGGCCGGCAGAGCCTCACCACAGGCAAGCGAGGCAGGGAAGTGTTATCTACCCCTAGAAAGGGAAACCGAGGCCCAAGCGGTTCTGTCTTAGGCTATGACTACACTGGGACGGGTTGGCAACAAAAGTGCTGTCGACATGTAAAAGTCGCCCAAAGTGACAACTGGTCAAACCGTTTTTTCTGCATCCCATTATCGACATTTCATGGCCACATTGCTAGCTCCCCTGTTGACAGACAGAGCAAGTTGTAGGGAAGTATCCAAAAGGGCAGCGTTAGAATCATAGAGCTGGAAGAGACCTCGGGAGGTCATCAGGTCCAGCCCCCTGCTCTAGGCAGGGCCAATCCCAACTAAATCAACCCGGCCAGGGCTTTGTCAAGCCAGGACTCAAACACCTCTAGGGATGGAGATTCCACCCTCTCCCTAGGGAACCCATTCCAGTGCTTCTCCACCCTCCTAGTGAAACAGCTTTTCCTAATATCCAACCTAGACCTCCGCCACTAACTTGAGACCATTGCTCCTCGTTCTGCCATCTGCCACCACTGAGAACAGCCTCTCTCCATCCTCTTTGGAACCCCCTTCAGGATGTCGAAGGCTGCTCTCAAATCCCACCTCACTCTTCTCTTCTGCAGACTAAATAAGCCCAAATCCCTCAGCCTCTCCTCATAGGTCATGTTCTCCAACCCCCTCATCATTTTGGCCGCCCTCCGCTGGACCCTCTCCAATGCGTCCACATCCTTTCTATAGTGGGGGCCCAGAACTAGACCCAATACTCCAGATGTGGCCTCAGCAGAGCTGAATAAAGGGGAATAATCACTTCTCTGGATCTGCTGGCAATGCCTCGAGTTTCATTCCAACCCACATGACTCTCCCGCAGAGAAGCTTTGCTGACGAGGGGCTTAGATGCAGCGGCCGCGGGTAAAAGATCTCCCTGTCTCCTATTGGCTCCGTGTGGGAGGGAGATCCCGGCCTTGGTTTGCTTTCTGATTCAGCAAAGACACCTCCGCCGGCTCGGTAAATACCAGGCCAACCGTCCTCGGGCTCAGTTCAGCAAAGCACTTACGCACCAACTTAAGTCCCATGGAAGTCAGGGGAGCTTAAACAGGGGCGTAAGTGTTGTGCAGGTACCAATGCAGTGCTAGGGCTGCCAAGAGACTTACCAGCCCCCTGGGCAAAGTGGGAGGGGGCCTGGCTCCATATCCCTGGAAAGGGCGGGGCCTGAGGTGGTAGGGGTGGAGCCAGGGGTAGCCCCACCCCCAGCCAACGCTTCAGGGACTGCGCAGGGCTCTGGTGGTGATTGAAAGGGCCCAGGGAATCCTCCTGTGAGCAATTCAAACCAATTTTTTGGCTTCCCAAGCCACCTTCCCGGCCATTCTCCGTGGGAGCGGCTGGGCTGCAGGGCTTTGCTAAATCAAGACCGGCATGCAGGACGCACGGAAAGAAAAATCGCCAGTTACCCCAGCTCTCGAGCGGGCTCCTTCCCCCAGGTCCATTCGCTCCTGCAAATGAATCCCCCCTCCCATCCCCCCAAAAAAACTCCCTTCCAACCCGATCTGTGTAGCAGGTGCAAGGGCGTTTATCCCGCACGTGCCCTTGTGACGCACCAGGATGCTACCGCAGCAGTGTCAATCCGGTGGGTTGGCCAAGGACACATTTCCCTGCGCTCAGTGCTGCCATGAACAACTGGCACGACCTCTACCCAAGGCATGTGGGGACGGCAGCAGTTTATTTACACAGAAACAATCTGGCTCCTTCTCTCCTTCTCTAGGCCAGCGGGTCCCAATCTCTCTCATAGCGCGGACCGGCAAACCCATTCACAAACTTTTGGTGGACCGGGAACAGTTTATTTGCATCTGTGCATATTCATTATTTGTATAATGATTATGCAGATATGCAAATGAAATGTTACCAGCTGGCCAAAAGCCCTGGACCGCAGAGCTGCTGCAATCAGCCCGTTCCAGCTCTGGCAGTCACCACGTGGCAGGCGGCTGCCGCAGCTGAAGCCAGCAGTTTGCAGCAGCTCTGGGGTACACCTGGTCCCCTGAGCCCTTCAGTGCCCTCCACTACCCCCTCAGAGCCAGCCACTGACCCCAGAGTCCTCTGCACCCAACCCTCCCAATGCCAGCCTCCCACCCTCACAGCCCCCCAGTGCCAGCCCCCATTAGAGTCCCCCCATTACCAGACTGCCAACCTCCTGCTTCCAGAGCCCCACTGCACTCAACCCTCCCACCGAGCGCTCCCCAGTCCCCAATATTAGCTCTGTCCCTAGAGCCCCCAGTGCCAGCCCTGCTCCCATAACTCCCCCACTACTAGCCCCATCCCCAGAACCCCCCAGTGCCAGCTCCCCACCCGATGCCCCCCCGTGTCAGTCCCCACCTCTTAGAGCTCCCCAGTACTAACCTCACCCCCAGAGCTCCCCAGTATTAGCTTCATCCCCAGAGTTGCTCAGTGCCAGCCCCCTGCCTCTTAGATTCCCCCACCCCCCAGTAACCCCTAACACTAGCCCTGTCCCCTTCACCTAGCCCTGCGCTGCCTCCCAGCCACCAGCTGAGCACTGCTGCCTGGGTCACAGCTGCTCTAAGGCTGCCGTGCCGGACTCCGTGTGGCCCTCCTGCTGTGCAGCCAATCGCTCTTCTGCGTCCGGGAGGAGACCCCGCCCCTGCCCAGCACTGGTTGGCTGAGAGTGGGGCAAGACATGCCTCTCCCAACAGCTGCAGGGGGAGGGGCTGGGCAGCGTACCTCCAGAGCCACCGCAGCCCGGCAGCCAGTGGTTCGTGGCCCGGCACCGGTCCACGGACCGGCAGTTGAGAACTGCTGCTCTAGGGCAGCAATCGGCAACCGAGGCTAAACTGGGCCATGGGGGTGGCCCTCCTCCATCGCAGCGGGCCTCAAGACTGTCATAACCGAGATGGTCTCCCAGGAGGTAGTAGTTCTGCTCCCTGCACTTGGGTTCCTAGAATTTGTGGGCGAGGCCGATTGAATCATACCAGCACTGTGACTGGACGCAGAGGGAGCGCACGGCTCTCAGCCAATGCTGGGTGCAATCAGCCCCCAACGTACCTTCCGTGCCCTGGCTTATCATGGGGCTCCTTTTATCGATACAGATGGAAGCCAGCAGACTCTGGCAACCCCGCATGTTGCAAAAGGTCTCGTGGGGCAACAGGCTGCCCACTGCTCTAGTCACTCCTCGCTCTCTCTGTTGCCTCTCCACTTCTCTACCCCAGGATTGAAAATCTCTGCCCTCCCTCCCGGCGCTGGAGTTGAATTTCACTTCAACTACTTTAACCAGACCTTTGGGAATGGCTCTCTGTCCCCTCCCCCTACAGGCTGGGGCTCAAAGCATGAGCTGGTGCACGGTTGCCATCGTGCTGGGAAAACAGCAGAGCACCCGAAAGAGCACTGAGCCTTTGAGGATTTGGCCCAGATGATCAACAGCCCACTGCATTTTTAGCAGCAGCTGGCAGACTGCAACTTCCTGGAGGTTCCTTACAAGTCACTCCGCTAGACCACAGCTGTTTGGGGCCAGTATTCCGACGTCTCCACCCCACAATAGGCAACCGGGCTGGCTTTGGAAGAGGTACAACAAACTGCTCATATCCTGCCATGAACTCCTCCGCACAACTCACGGCAGGATGGGGACCAGGGTACGCTCTGGTTTCTCAGAGCACAGATCTCTGCAAGGCGCTGCCCCGGATCTCTGGCGGGGGAATGCTGCATCTACATTCGGAAGCCATGTGGAACCCTTCTCCCCACATTTGTGGCCAATAGCGGGCTTAAATTCTATCTTTTTTTTTTTTTTTTGCTCAACAAAAAATCTCTGGTGTTCCCCATAAAAAACAAAACAAACAAACCATTATTGTTTGGAGTTCCTCGGTCTTAAAAAGTTTAAGAAACACTGCTTTAGGGACTAATCATTCAAAATGCCCAAGCCTCAGTGCTGTACCAACACTGAGGAAGGGAAGAGAAGGGTGGTTTTGTGGTTAAACCATTGGATTAGGACTCAAGAAATCTGGACACAGCCACCTTGGATCTAGGGTTGCCAGATGGTTGAACCAGCCAGGTCTACAGACCCACCTACTTCATAAGAACGGCCGTATTGGGTCAGACCAAAGATTCATCTAGCCCAGTATCCGGTCTTCCAATAGTGGCCAATGCCAGATGCCCCCAGAGGGAATGAACAGAACAGGGAATCATCAAGTTCTCACCCCGTCACCCATTCCCAAACTCTGACAGAGCTAGGGACACCATTCTACCCACCCTGGCTAATAGCCATTGATGGACCTAACCTCCATGAATCTATCTGGCTCTTTTTTGAACCCTGTTGAAGTCCTAGCCTTCACCACATCCTCTGGCAAGGAGTTCCACAGGTTGTGTGATGCATGAAGTTGTACTTCCTTTTGGTTGTTTTAAACTATTAATTTCTTTGGGTGACCACTAGTTCTTATGTTATGGGAAAAAGTAAATTACTTTTCTTATTCACTTTCTGCACACCTGGCATTATTTTATGGTCCTCTATCCTATCCCCACTTAGACTGGGACTTTTCAGCTTAGAAAAGAGGAGGCTTTTTAATCTCTCTTCAGAAGGGGTGGCCTGACAACAGCACTGGAACCTCTCCTTCTGTCACGTTAGCAAGTGTCTACACAGCTGCATTGCTGCGGTACTGCATCCTTCCTTCGGTAGCACAGCTGCACTGCTAGCTACACTTACAGCTGCTGACCTGCTGAAGGAGAAAAACCACCCTGAAAACAAGCCGAGGAGGACCATGGAGAGATGCTCACAGTGACAAGGTCCGAGCGGGACCCCCAGGAAGAGTATCATGCATTACTCACGGACACTGGAAACCCAGGCCTGATCCAAAGTCTTCGCTGGGTTCTGGGTCCTTAATAGGAAAAAATGCACCATGCATGAAACAAGAACAACGTGATGGCTACAAGGAAAGCACAAGAGGCTTGGTTCTGCATGGTGGTGACGGGGATGGTGTTGCTCAACATGGGAACCTTGGAGACTTGTAGGATTTCTGACCTCCTAGTGCAGCAACTATTGCCTGAACCCTTTGCAAAACGTGCCCAGCTGTCAGGCTGCATAAGCATTAAAATGGCAGAATACTTCAGTCAAATGTTTGGACTTTATTGCAAATCAAAACCAGCAGTGGGGATCTTCTCTTCCTCTCCCTCCCCCCCCCCCCAACTAAGAAAAACACCTCGAGTGCATGAGCCCACATAATTAACAAAGAGGACACATGGCCATGCAACACAGGCGCTCTCCGGACATGGTTACTCAGGTTAAACGCTTGTGTACCGAGCCCACGTGGATAGAGGAGACGTCTTACCCTTGACAACGTCATTTGCTCCAAGGTGAAGGAATGTTTAAAAAAAAAAAAATCAATAGAAACAAATCTCAGGTTTGCCCATTAAAGGATGTTTTCTTCAGTTGCAAGAGACTTAGACTGCAACGGAAATGCATGAGGGACAATGCGTTGTTCTGAAAAGACCAGGAATTCACAATTGATTACTTTTTTGGACCCCTGTAGATCATTTATTCTGTCATTGCAAAAAGAAAAAGTCTTTTAGATATCTTTGTCTTTTAACGCTAGGAAAGTTAAGATATATTTATTTAATATGCATCTATATTTATATAAATATATATACATACACATCTACACAAGATGCATTTAAAAGTTGTGATTTCCTTGGTGATTCCAAAGCCATTCTCCAAGTCACCTGCATCGGTAATGATAATGAGTGGATTCCAACACTACAAATATTTTATGCTATGTGCAAGGAATTTTAACAAGACACTGGCAGGCATGATAGATGTGCAACAGAGCTAGGAAGATATGCTGCCTCTTCAGTGTTCATTCTCTAGGCTCCAAAGAGGGGGTGGGAGGGAAGGGGGAAAAAAGGGGGGGGGGGATTTTTTTTGGAGAATGGACCATCAAGAGAAGGCTGCCAAGAATGGTGTGTGAAAGCAAGGTTATGTTTGAGCTCAAAAGACGAGATGTTTTTTTAAATTTAATAAGCGTGGTTAAAACCAGCAGGGAAAATGGGCTGTTAAACATTGCAGCCAATTCAAATTTTGTTTGGGACACCAGGGCCAAAATGGATGCAAGACAAAGCTCCCTTTTCCGGCTTCATAAAAATCGGACTTGCTCAAAAGCTTCCACTACTGAACAGAACGCTCTTGTGACATTTCGCATTTAGCCCTAGGTCCTGTCATGTGCTCGTGAGGCTGGCGGATCAGAAATGATGGAAGAGACGAGAATGGAAAAGCAAAGGGAAAAATCAGAATAACGAGAACAAAAAACAAAACACAATCCTTCGATATTCTTGCTTAAATGTAAGGCCTCACACCCCTTCAAGCGGGGTAATGTTATCTCAGAGTAAAAAATATTATTTTCACATCCCATCACCCCAAAAGGTGCCTTGGTTTTCATCTTGTTTAATCTGCGCCATGAGGAAATCAGAGTCTCTCCTACTTTCATAATACTCAATTGCTAACGCAAAGTCAAACTCGTTAACGGTGGGCCCGTCGATGGCGATCTTCATGAGGTTGGACAGGCCAGAGTCCTTTGTGGAGCACCACCGCCTGTGTTTCATGAGTTCCCGGCCCCGGTTGATCTTCTCATAGAGCACCGAGCCAAGAGGCAAGGCCAGAGCAACGGCAGCCAGGACAGCAAAGTCTGGGAAGAGCTCGTGCATTTCGGAATTGCTGTAAACCAGCTTGACGCACAGGTCCTTGAAGGACAGCTGGCTGAGGCAGAACACGATCCGTTTGAAAAGGGGGAAATCGTTCAGGGCTCTTTCACTCACCACCACTTGAGAATACGCCTGCAAGAGGAAGTTCAGTTCATTGATGCCGTAGCTGCCGATATCATCCAAAGACTGGGGGTAGTACTTGGGGTTAAAGATGGTGGAGAAGGACTTGACAGCCTCAAGCCCGTGGCTGGGGAATCTATCCAGCAGGTTTCCCCGCACGCTCTCAAGGTAGGTTTCCTTCAAGTGCTCAAAGTTCTTCAGGTGCAGCTTGGAGCAGCTGGCGAGCTCCACCCCCTTGTAGTAGAAACGGCTCTCGTCTTCCCAGTCCTCCTGGGGATGCTCATTCAGCTCGTTGAGGAACTCCTGGAAGTTCTGGCCGCTCACGCTCTTCAGGGCCTGCAGGGTGGCAGCGGTAGCCGAGATGATGGGCTGCAGGGTGGAGAGATCAAAGTCCTCGATCTGGAAGAACCAACTCAGCTTTTGGAAGATGGGGAGGACGTCCAGGAGAATCTTTGTGAAAGCCACGAACTGGAACTTCTTGAGCTCTTCACAGAGGCCCAATGCCACGGGGGACCTCTGGGACTCACTCTCCAGCAGAAGCACCAACGTAGGCCAGGAGGAGTCAATTGCCTCCACAGCGGGGAACATGGAAGTCCAGTGGATGGTCTTGGGACCCTTCAGGTCCATCTCTCCTAGATCCAGGATGCTCTGCAGCTCCTGGAGGCTGTTGCTCTCCCCTTTGAAGTTGGAGTAAAGTCTGAAGACGGCATCCACCGTGGACTCGTATTTCCGGACATACTCAATGTTAGCGACACTCTCAGCAGGGAGCAAGGAGCTCTTGTGGGAAAGGCAGTGCATCTCCGTGAGGAGAGGACACACGGACTTCAGCTTGGCCCCCACCCCATTCAGTCTGTCGGCCCCCAGGCAGGAGCTGTGAAAGCTGAGCCATGTGATCTTCTTGGTGGGAATGCCGAAAGAGTGCATCACCTCGACCGCTTTGTCCGCCACAGTGCAGGCCTCCCCGGCTGGCAACTCAAAGCTGCCCAGGAATGTGATGGAGGTCTGCCCGTCGTACGGGGAGATGGTGGTTGTAAACATGAGCAGGTTCCGGTGCTCCAACACGTCGACCGTCTCGTCCACCACCAGCCCAACGAACGGCGAGGCTTTCATCTTGTGCCTGTCCTCATTGTGAAGTACTTGGACGATCGCTGCCTGCGCCAGTGAACGAAGCAGCACCAGGGTGGGCAGGGGGGGAAAAAGAAATTAAAATGAATTTCGAAGCACATGGGGGATTTGCAGCATGCTTAAAAAAGGCCTTAGAAGCGGCAAGGTGCCCTGATACTGGTCTCACTTAACCCTGACTCAGGAAAGCATTTCAACGCCGGCTTCCCTTTAAGCCCTGTTGACTTTCCACGAGACTTGGGGTCAAATTTTCCAAATATCCTCAGATGTCTTAACCTAAATCTCATTGCCAAAAGCACACGAGTCACTTAGGAGTCAAAGAAAATCGATGGTACTTGGGCACTTTTAAAAAAAATGTTGGTGCACAATCCAGAGTTTTTAAAGGGCGTTAGGTGCCTAAGTCCCTTTAAAGTTGGGACTTAAGTGATTTAGGCGTCTAAACCCCATTGACTTTCATTAGGCTCCCCAAGTGCCTACATCACTGTTGGAAATGGGTCTTTGGTGCTTTCAGAATGCCACCGTTTGGCTCCTAGGTCACTTAGGAGTCAAAGGAAGTCAGTGGAACTTAGGCACATGTGAAAATTTTACTCTGAAACACATGCCCAGTGATAAGCGCGGCTGTAAGCTGAGCAGATGAACTTCCCTGAACCGGAGCCTAATTCTGAAATAACGCCACGGGACTTCTTCTGGATTTACACTGGAGGGACAGAGAGCAGAATCCTTTGCATGGAAACTTCAGTAACAACCATCCAGGCAACCTTTATTTTTTTAAAAAAAGAAAAGCTACAGAATCCTAGTCTTTCAGCCCCGTTCCTCTTTCACGCCTGCGTCAAGAGGTCAATCAGACCCAAGATCCACTGCAGGGATATAGTGCTGCTCTTGCCAATTACTATAAAACCCTGCAGTATTTTTATGCAATATTTATATTGTCAGAGTGCCTACAGGATTCAGCGAGGCGAGCCCATGTCGTGCACAGCGCTGTACACACATGCAGGGAACAGAAGTCTCTGCCCCAAATTGGTTTCCTTTTTTAAAATAAGGGAATTTCCTGCTGGTTTACTAAAGCAGTATTGGAAACTCAAACTAATGCTCGCTTAAGCCAATATTTTACTTGTGCTTAAGTCCTACTGATTTCAATAAGCACATACTTAACATTAAGCACCTGTTTGGTGGTATCCCAAATAGGAATGCATTTCTGACTCCTCCCCCGATTCTCTTTCATAGTGACTCTGGAATCTCATCTTTGTTAGAGTACAATTAGCATACCTGAGACCCGCTTTTGTATTGTGTTATAATTTCATCTGTTACTCATACTTTAAAAACAAATCACACATTGAAGAAGCCATAAAACTTCATGGTGGTTTTTCTTTTTCTTAATTCCATTTGGCCCCTTTCATTAAAATACCACTGATTTGAAATTTTTTTTTTTTTCAAATGCAGCAAATACCACTAGAGGCTGAGGAATCTAATTAGTGGGTTAGTCTATTTGCAGTAAAATAGGGCTCTTTATTTAGCTAAATGACTGGCAAGTGGCCAAGATTCGCTACAAATTAATTTGATTTTAACAGGCATGAACATTTGTAAAATTAAGAAAATCCTCTCTGAATTCTTTGCCTTCAACTTGATCTCACTGATTACCCAGTTTAGGGTAAAAAGAGACAAAAAATACCCCCACAGTGCTCTGGTATGCTAATTGATCTCTTGAGCTTTGACCATTAAAATAGTCATCATTCATTGATTGTGAAATCTACCACATTCAAACAAGAGGGAGGGGGAAAAAAAGTTTCTGTTTTAAAGAACTGATGGCTTTACATTCCCTTCTCAAGCCCAGTAGCTCCTCATGTACGTTAAAAGCACACGGATGACAGAATGAACTCATGACTCCCTCTTCTTTAACAGCCAGTCTCTGACGGACCCCAACACTTTCTACTGGCCCCTAGGAATTCCCAGGGTGCCTAATTAGCTGTCGAAACCAACAAGATTTTGCATCAATTTTTAATCTCGAGAAACGTCTCTTAAGCCTCCACAAGATGGGAGCAGCACGGAATTGCCAGCTGCAGGTGGTCTTATGTGAAGGTTTCGTGCAGACCAAGAGCTGGCATAGCTCAGTGGACTGAACTCATGGGCAGCTTCTCCTAGCTTTGGCATCATTCTGGAAGGGGGAAATTTACCCGTTTGCAAGAGGCTAGCAAAGAAGACCCATGCACCAAGCAAGCTCAGGCCTTGAACAGTTGAGTGGCCTTGTGCCGTTTCATGCCTCAGTTTCCCCACTAATAAAAGGGGGCGACACTACTACTTACTCCCTTCCCAGTGGGTTTGGTGAGGACTGATTAGGTACCGTCTGCACGGCTCTAGGAGAACACAGAGCACAGTAGAGTTCCAGGCATGATTAATGATCCATACCATTGTACTAGAACTTACATGCTGGACACCTTCAAGCAGGTTTTTTTTTTTTTTTTAAATCCAGGAGGTTCCTGGTTAAAAGCTCAGCAGAGCACTTAGGCCAACCCCCGTGGGACTGGAGCACGTGCTTAGCGCTGCGATTCAGGAACGCGTCTGAAATGTTAAGTCCATGCTCCAGTCCTGCCAATTTGGTCAAGGCCTTGTCTGTCTGTGTCCAAAGATGCTTTTCCGGAATGGTGTCCTAGGGGCTTTGCTGGGGATGCACGCCAGGCCTTTGCTGTACTGAGGGGCAGTCAGGTGGCTTTATTGGTGGGTCGGTCGCCAGCAGGCAGGGCAGCCCGAAGCCCCTGCAATCAAACACAGCCGGCAGGGCAGCCCACACACAGCCGGCAGGGCAGCCCGAAGCCCCTGCGATCAAACACTAGGGCAGAGAACCCAACCACAAAGCCCCCGACTCCCGTACACACCTGCATCTCTCTGACGCTGCCGGGGTGGTAACAGTCATTGCGCTCCGAGGTTAGCAATGCCTGGCAGAGGTTGAACTTCTGGAACTCAAGCAAGGAGGAGCACTTCTCGGCCGGGATCTCCTCCTTGGCCATCCAGTACACAGTGGTGAGGACGGCTATCTTGGCGGGGTTCACTTCCACCTTGATCACAGAGCGCAGCTCCGGGTAGCTGTGGACGTGCGGGTCGAAAGCCAGCGTCCCTCGGTTCACCGCCAGCGCCTGGTGGTGAGCGCCGGAGGTAACGTGCCGCAGCAAGGCGTGGCGCTGGAAGTTATCCGTGCCCACGGTGAAGGCATTCTCCGCTTTGCCGTGCTTGTTCTTCACCAGCGCCTGGCGACACTCTAGGCAAAACATGAGTTTCCTTTCATAGTCAAACTCCAGCCAGGTAAATTCTTCCTTCCAGTGCTCATTGAAATAGCGCTTACACTTTTTATTGGAATTGGAAGTTTCCCCAGCTGGCTTTTTCCCCGCAGGCACCATATTGCTGTGGCTGGGAAATCAAACACTACGGAGGAACTGAACTGTGTCCTTGAAGGAGCAGCCTCTACATTTAATTTAGAAAGGAAGGTCTAGTACCACTTTCCTGGTTCGACTGGAGACGAAAGAGACAAGGGGAGAGGGATTAGGGCGCTGGCAAAACCTGCGCTAATTACTTAGTCTTGTCTTTTAACACGGGCCTACGGCAGCACTCAACGACCGCAGAGAAGCGCCCAGCTGAGGAGCAGCCGCCACCGGACAGGCCGACAACTTGGAGATCCCTTGACCGCCTGGACCAACGACCTTCCCTTCACTGTCCGAAGGCGAGAAGGGATGCTCAAGCCCAGAGCATGCTTTGCGCTGCACTCCCAGCAAGGTGCAGGCTACCAGGCTAACCCTGCTCTGTACCAGCCTCCCCCACCCTTAAACTGGTCCCTTGGTCATGGATCTCTGTAGCTCTCGGGAAGCACAGCAAGAGCACGAGCACGTGGAAAGGTTCAGGCAAATAGTCTAGCCCCCTTGAGCAGGGCTGCGGGACAGGGCAGGGGGGGAGGGGGTACTCCATCTGCTGGGTCTCAGCCCCCCAGGGTTGCTCCTGCTGGGGAGCGGCCTCCAGCAGTAGGAAATTTTAGGGAAAACAGTCATGTGATAATGCAGCCCAATGGCTAGATCTTATGGGGCCTTGAGCAAAGCACATCTGCAAAGCCCAACCAATCCAGCTGCTTCTTCCTTTCTCCCCTTCGCCTCGGACCCCCGTGGGCACATGCCGCTTCCCCCCCTCCCGGGCTGCAGTGACGGCTGGTAAAACTGTTCAGTTCCGGGGAACCGGCCGTGGCTGCGTGCCAGCGAGCCCAGGGCAACGCGGAACCCCTGGCAACTGCTTTGAGTTCCCACCTCTGCAGATGGCCCAGACGCCGCTCAGTTACAGAGCGCTGGGATTTTACAATCTGCTCGAGGGAGATGGAAATAAAGAGCCGGACGGAAAGTCTCTGTGCAGTGGTCTGCAGCAGGGATGTAAAAGTTGAACCGGTTAATCGGTTACCCTCACCCGGTAGGAGGTGGAGCAGCTCCCTGCCTGCCCCGGGCGAGGGGCCATTTCAGCCCTGCAGGGCCCACCGTAGGCAGGGGCTGGTCCGGCGGACCGGCCAGAGTAGCCCGTTCGTGGTGGGCTCAGCCTGGCCCCCCTGCCGCAGGTTACATGCTGTGGCTCCCAGGAGCCAGCTGCAGAGCATGCTGCAATGCCTCCCCACCCGGAGTGGAGCTGGCAGCCCCCGCTCCCAGGGTGGCTTAGCTTTATACCGCGGAGCCCACAGCTAAGAGCCTACAGTGCGCAGCTCATAGTGTGTGTAACCACTAAGATTGCTAGCGGTCACATGGTTACCCTTTAAAACAACTTTCTACATCCCTAGTCTAGAACATGGGAACGGCCAGACAGGGTCAGACCAAAGGTCCATCTAGCCCAGTATCCCGTCTGCCGCCAGTGGCCAATGCCAGATGCCCCAGAGGGAGGGAACACAACAGGTGATCCTCACGTGATCCCTCCCGTCACCCACTTCCAGAGAAACAGAAGCTAGGGATGCCTGGCTAATAGCCATTGGTGGACCTAACCTCCATGAATCTATCGAGTTCTTTTTTGAACCCCGTTAAAGTTCTAGCCTTCACCGCATCCTCTGGCAAGGAGTTCCACAGGTTGACTGTGTGTTGTGAGAAGAAAAACTTCCTCTTGTTTGTTTTAAACCTGCTGCCTATTCATTTCATTTGGTCATCCCTAGTTCTTATATTGTGGGAATAAGTAAATAACTTTTCCTTATTCACTTTTTCCACACCAGTCATGGTTCTACAGACCTCTGTCATATCCCCCCTTAGTCTCCTCTTCTCTAAGCTGAAAAGTCCAAGTCTTTTTAATCTTTCTCCTAATATGGGACCCGTTCCAAACCTCTAATCCTTTTTGTTGTCCTTTTCTGAATCTTTCCCAATGCCAAGAGATCTTTTTTGAGATGAGGTGATCACTTCTGCAGGTGTCCCTTGGTTTTATATAGCGGCAATAAGCAAGCTATTTTCTGTTTTGTTCTCTGTCCCCTTTTTAATGGCTCCTAACATTCTGTTTGCTTTTTTCACTGCTGTTCTCATCTATCACGTCTATCGTCCTCCCTTCCTACCGACCCTTTGCAAAGAAGTCCCGTAAATCTGCCACCGGGATGTTGCGAAAGGCCGGCACGAGCAGGTTATATCCGTCATCACTCGTCACTGAATTTACTTCATTACAGAGGTGAAAGAAGCGAAGGGGGGAATGGAGGAGAGAAGGGAAAGGGAATTGATAAGCCCTGTACTGGCAGGAGAGACTAAAGCAGGGAAGATTTTCCAGCAACAGAGAAGGGGAGTTTCCCAAGCTCCGCTTCCTACCGGATGGAACGTACCATCTATGCCACTGCCAGGGAACAGGCAGCCCCTGTCCCCTTCCAACCTCACTCAAGGGTTCAATTTCTCCCTTGGCTCGAGGGGGAATGCTGCGCCCGCAGACACGCCGCCAGGCTCGGTAATTTCTCCTTGGTTCACGAGTTCTTGGCACTATCGCCTTCCTGAGCGCTGCCATCCTAAGGCAACAGAGAACTAGCAAGTCTTTCCCCATTACCAAAGATTCGTTTCTTCAGCCATTTCCTTTCTGAAACTTAAAGGACCCCAACTTTTTCAAACTTGCCCTCAAATCGCCCCAGTTTCCCAAGGGTTCCTGGCACAGAAGCATTTCCTGATGGGAGCCAAACGTGCCAGGGCTCTGGCTATGCTAAACGTTCCCCCCCAATCACCTTGCTCATCAAATCTGTTCTTTGTAATTGCTCCATTGGTCTCTACTCTCCAGGGCCAGCCCAGCCCAGCCCCAAAGAGGGGGAAAATACATCAGTAGAGCCAGAAAACATTCGACCTGTCTAAAGAGAGACGTCTCAGGCAGAGCCGTGTTAGTCTGTATCTGCCAAGACAGGGAGGAGTCTAGAGATTAACAGATTGATTTGGGCATACGCTTTCGTGGGTCAAACCCACTGCTGACGAAGCACCCAAATGAATCCGTTAACCTGTAAGGGGGCCTGCTCCTTGTTTTGGCAGGAGGTGGGCAGAGGAGCAGGATGAACTGAAGAGCAGCTCGCAGCATGAACCTCGGCTGGCCCGCATGGTGCAGTGGCAGGCTACTGCACTGCCAGCCAAGAGAGCCAGGTTTGTGGGGCTGGAAGACAGCCACCGCTAAGTGCGCCAGAGAGGCGCCAGGCATCCCGCAGCACCGGCGAAATGCGTCACCTGGCCACATGGACACTCGGAACAGACTTAGCGACAGCAAAATTCACACAGAGCACGAAGGGGGGAACAGAGGGGTGGGCACCGGACTTGGAGCCAGGAATTCCTGGGTGCTGATCTGGCCTATGTCACTTCAACCACTTGGCCAACCTGCCTCAGTTTCCCCCTCTCCGCACCATGGTGGCCACAGTACTGCCCTGCCCCTCTCTGTGGCATGGGAGGTTGTCCGTGAAGCGCCACGCTCATGCTAAGCACTATTAGTTCACCTGAGCCTATGGGCAGGACGCAGGTCTCGACGTAAGGCTAGTCCAGCCAGCTTGAACCGAGGAAAACTTCCACTCCAGCAGACAGAGGTCCCGTCCTACCCTGTCCTTCACCACGCTGGCTTCGGGGCTACCTAGACGCTTGTGTGGATGCTCTGGGCAGGCATCAGAGCAATTTGGATCCTGGTACTCAAAGGCCCCTCCTGCTGGTGAGCAAGGCACAGTATTTCCAGTTCCTGTCTCTGGCTTGGGAACGTCTCCCAGCCCCGGCTGCCCTCCACGCTCCAGGCCTGGTTCTTTGCACCTGCTCCTTTCTCTCCCTGCTCATTCCCCCTGGCGCCGGTGCCTTCTCCTCTGCTTCTCCCTCCATGCTGCCCCCTCTACTGGGACAAAGCTCCTAACCCCTCACGATGCACCTCTGTGCAAAAACCTCCCACCCAAGCACATGCCTCCTGCAACGGCCCACCCATCGATGGTACCCGGGACAATAAGAACATAAGAACGGCCGTACTGGGACAGACCAAAGGTCCATCTAGCCCAGTAGCCTGTCTGCCAACAGTGGCCAGCGCCAGGTGCCCCGGAGAGGGTGGACCAAAGACAATGATCAAGCGATTTGTCTCCTGCCATCCCTCTCCAGCCTCTGACAGACAGAGGCCAAGGACACCATTTTATCCCCTGGCTAATAGCCTTTTATGGACCTAACTTCCATGAAATTATCGAGCTTCTCTTTAAACTCTGTTCTAGTCCTAGCCTTCACAGCCTCCTCTGGCAAGGAGTTCCACAGGTTGACTACACGCTGTGTGAAGAAGAACTTCACAATATGGACCGGCTGCGTGTGGCCCTCGGACTGGCCTCACCCAGGGGCTGATCCAAAGCGTACAGAAGTCAGAGGGCCCCTTCCCACGGACTCCACGGCGCTTGGGATCAGGCGCTTAAAAGCAGGAGCAAAAGACCGGCCAGAATGGAGCAGGGCTGTGTCCGTCCAGGCCAGAGGTTCTCCACCTGCGGGACACTTGCAGCCCAAGCGCGGCCACAGGCCGGGCCCTACAGGTAGTGCAGGATGCGGCCCACCCTGGCAAACAGGTGGAGAACCACTGGTCAGTCCAGGAGCCCATCTCTGCATCAGATGCTTCCAGGGAAGAAAAGAGAAACCCCGCCCTGGGCCAACCCGCTGAGAGGGGTTCGCTCCCTGCCCCAGGGTATTCGTGCCTTGAAGGTGGATGTCCTAAGAAATCAAACCTACCCTTCTTTCCTTCCAAGACCGAGGGCTGCTTGGGGCAGCTCCTGTCCCCTCCAGCTGCGAGCAGGCAGGACAAACGGTTCCAAAAGCAGGAGGCTCTTGTGCAAGAAGCGCAGCCCCCCTGCCCAGCTTCAGCCCAAGAGCCAGCCCCTGGCTCCCCTGGGAAGGAGAAAGAAACATCTCAACCTGTGGAACTCCTTGCCAGAGGAGGCTGTGAAGGCTAGGACTATAATAGAGTTTAAAGAGAAGCTAGATAATTTCATGGAGGTTAGGTCCATAAAAGGCTATTAGCCGGGGGATAAAATGATGTCCCTTGGCCTCTGTTTGTCAGAGGCTGGAGAGGGATGGCAGGAGACAAATCGCTTGATCATTGTCTTCGGTCCACCCCCTCCAGGGCACCTGGTGCTGGCCACTGTCGGCAGACGGGCTACTGGGCTAGAGGGACCTTTGGTCTGACCAGTACGGCCGTTCTTATGTTCTTATCTCCTGGGAATGTCACACAGGCGGCCGCGAGGGGCCTGCCTGCCACATGCTTCAGCTGTCCGTCAGCCAGAAGCATGCCCACCAGGTCTCCTGCCTCCCGCCGCTGAGCCAAGGCCCCCCCTGAAGAAGCAGCCCCCCCCCGCCAGGTAACCCTCTTCCCCGAGCGGGACACAGCTTTTGCACAGGACGCAGGGGCCAGTAGCCCAGCAGAGATCGATCTGGAGCCCTAGGATGCAGACACGCTCCCCCGTGTGTCCTCACAACAGCCCAGGCTCCTGCTAACCACTGCTTTCCCCAGCGCAGAGCTCCATGCTAAAACTCTGGCAGGCAGTCTCTCCCTCCCCAGAGATCTCAATTCCCCTGAGAGCGGGGTCCCCTACCCCCACAATTCCCTTAGCTCCCAGAGCACTGGGTCCCATGCCCGCTAGTCTGCCCTGGCATCTTCCTCCACTTTCACCTTCCCTGGGGTGGAAGCGTGGGCCCTGGCTGGTGCTCTGAAGTCCTGTGGGGGGTAGGAGGGGGATACATGGAACCATTTCCATCGCCTCTCTGGGAGCACTCGGAAGTGTCCACGGAGCTTCGGAGGAGTTGGAAGAGGTGACAGAAGACGACTGGGGAGCGCTGAGCCCCCAACTCTAAAATCCCAACCCCAGGGAGCTGCCCACGCAGAGACGCTGCGTTGCTGCCGCCCCGAGGTTTGCCAGACTTCTGGGCCGCCGTAAGATGCAGAACACACAGTAAAAACGTGCTACAATAAAACCCTCCATTTTCTCTGCTCCCTCGCAAACGCCAGCACAAACAGCCTGACTTCACGGCCTTTCAGCCTCCACAAAGAGCACCCAGCGGGTGGCTTTCCCAACACCGCTATCCTAAGTAATAAAAAAGCCATAGACATCTGTTCAGAGCTTCCCATCCCCAGGGCCAGGAGCAGGCAAAGAATTTGCCTTGCCAATGTACCGAGCCCGGGTGGGGGGATTGGGCTAAAAGATGGGTACAAATGCCCTCAACCATAACGTGGAAGCAAGCGCTGGGAGAAAGCCAGGGGCGGGCAGGGTGCAGTGAAAAGCAGCTAGTCCTGCATTTCCCGGCTAGCGGTTGTGCATGCGGGGGCACGCTGAGTCTGCTGAGCACCTTTCATTTACTGCTGGGAACTTAGCAGATCGTGAAAAGTCACGGCCCCTTGACAGATGAGGCTGGGGCGTGTGTGGGGGAAAGGGGGAAAGTAACTCAATTCTTCCCTTCCCTTCCTGGAGCATTCCTCTCCTATTCCGCCTGGCTGGAGAGACGTTTGGGCAGGTTTATTTTTCAGACAGGAAGCCTCTCTCTCTCTCTGACACCCCAGCCTGCAAGAAACCAGCCAAAGCCCAGGTTCCGAGCATGCTGCTTCCAGCCCCACCCCGCTCCAAATCCGTGCCAGGGGTTGGATACCTGCTTCGAGATGAGCAACACGCAACTATCCCCCCCCCGAAAAAACCCCTCCCCACCCATAGCCCCCCAGATACGTACCATTGAAAAGCTGCCATAGGATTTGGGATGGGCAGGGGGGCTTGCAAACCTCCCAGGTATTTTTTTTAAATAGAAAAAAAAAACCAATTAATCCAGCCCACACTTTGTAAACCAAAATATCCCCCCACCCCCACCCTCTCCAGCGACTTGCCAAGGCACCAGGGGCAGAACCCCTGCAAAGCCCAGCCTGGTCCCCTTCCCCAGGCTCTCCCCTCTTGCCCCAGGCAAGCGGTGCCCCAGGAGAGGCAGGGGGGTGCGGACAAAGCCCTGCAGCGCCTGCACCCACTCACTGGGACATGGGAGCAGCCATCTTGCTCGGTGGACTTTCTGCCTGCTCCAATGCTCTGAGCTGCTGGCAGCTGCAGTGGCCACTAGTGGCAGTCAGGGATGGGGAAAAGGGGGGGGCTGAGGCTGCTGGGAGGGGGTGTTTGTGGCGGGAGGAGCCTGCCTCTCCTCAGGGGTTTTATTCAGCCCCAAGCCGCAGGCCTGACCTCCTGCAGCCCTTCCTGACTGGGTCTGAGCATTCCCCCGCCCTGCGAGGGGCTCTTTGGATTCAGGATGTGTAATGGCGGGGGACGGCCAGATAGCCCCGCTGAGACAACGTAGCACCTGCCCCCGAGGAGTTTACAATCCCAGCGGGCAAGACCGACAAAGGGCCCACCGAGAAGCCAAGGGCCAGTCTGAAAGGCGGTCTGCGCCTACGCAGGCACAATATTCCCTGTACGCTCAAGAAAGTCCAATGCCACCCCGTCAATTAGCAGAGCGCCCACAGCTAGGAGCTGTGTTTCTGCTGGTGGTGCACATCCGCATGTGCCTTGGTGCACATAAAAAATTATTCTGCACATGGATGGAAAAGATGAGTAGGAACACGGGCAGGCACCTGTATCCAGCAGTCATGAATGAAGCCTGGTTTCCTACCCATGCAAGGAGCATTTTGGAAATGCCTAGCTCCGAATTCCTCGACCACTGCTGTACAGAGAGACTGCAGCAGAGGTAGGAATTGAACCTGGGTTGCCACTGCTTTACAGAACAACTATCCATCAGTGCAGCCATCTCTGCACCACCGTTCCCCAGCCTAAAACAAATCACACCAAAAGGCAACGCCTTTTAACCCCAACACAGGCCGGTCTCATTTGCCCCCCACTGATCTTTGTACGAGACTGGGGCATCAGTGCTGGGGGCAGCAGAAAAAAAGCAAGCCAAAGGTTTCCATTAGCTGTTTATTTGCAAATCCCAAAGGATGGAGGCTTATTTGTAAAAAATCACACCCAATCAAACACCAGACCATGGTCCTCCTGCAACGCTTGCAATCCAAACACTATACATGCGGCGACCTGAATCCAAAGGGAAATGTGGAACATGGAAAGTGAAAGGCCCATCTGGAGCAGACCTGAAATCTCTTAGGACCAATATTCTGGCTCTAAAGCCAGCTGATCCCAAAAATGGATCAGCCTTTATTTGAAACCCGCTTGTTCCCCCCCAACTATTACAGAAACGGGACCCAGAAGTCAAAATGAAATGGACTAGTCTATGTCTGTTGTACAAACTATGATGGGTCAAAAGGGAATGGACAAAGGAAAAAGAAAAATGTAGTACCAGCCGCAATTGTAATGTAGTAGGGGATTGTCTGTGGGTGAGCAAAAACAAAAAAAACAACTGCCCGATTTTGAAAATGATGGTGCCCATTTAGACCACAAGACGACCTCTGCGTAAGCTCGAGAGCATAAGATGGTCCAAAGACGCCATTCCTTCCTGACCTCGACCCTTTAAATAATTAAGTCACTACTGCAGCTCTGTAATACCATACCATGGCACTGTCTCATGGGCAGATCTGCCATGCATCTCTTGCTGGAGACTCTCTCATTAGAGAAATCTGTTAAGTGTATCCCTCTCGGGATGGAAAAAATCTGCAGCGTGATTTTAGGAGACATCCAAAGTCGCCCATCACTTTAGAGGCAACACAAAACAGGACACTGTCATTTTGACATTTTCAACCTCCCACCCAAATTTATATTTTTGGGGGAGGGGGAGGAGTCAACACTGACACTTTCCTGCGGGGCGTCTCAGCTTTGACAAATGGGTGTTTTCCGATGAAAAACGTGTCAGACAACTCCCTACTCATTCTAATTTCTAGCTCTTATACAGACAACCCCCCCCCCCGTCTTCCTGCACATGTGATCTGAGTGCAACCTAAGTGTTCAAAATCCAAAAGGCACAAGGAAGAACCCCAAAAGACTATTGTTTTGAAGGCAAGGAGGTGGGTGAAGCTGGAAAGGCGCCTTTCCATGGAAGTCAGGTCCTGCTTTATTTCCTGAACGAGTTAAACCCTCTCTCCTTTTCTTTGCTGTCACCTTTCTGGGGTCGTGGGTGCCTTGCTGCGATCAACGTAACCCGATGAGACACAGGCAGCAAGCGCGCCAGCAGGCCGGTGGGGGAGTGGAGAACCTCTTTGCAGTAGGCATCACATGTCCCAGCCGGAACGTCAGCAGGGACATTGGCTCACATTCCACACACACACACACACACACACACACACACACACACACACACACAAGCCCCCCCGAATCCCAGCAAGAAGATGTCCCCTCACGTCGGGCTAAGGGACGGACGTCTGCTGTGCAGAAGCAGCATTCGTCTCCTCCGTTCTCTCCTCACACCATGCGCAAACCACTCATTTCCCTTGCAGGGGTTTTTCCAAAGGGCAGAACCAGTGACCCGGAGTTGTGGGAGCAGACCAGTATAGCCACGGGGCCTCCTGGCTACGTTCTGTCAAGCTGATGCAAAGAGCGCGCAGCCTGAAATGCAGTCTGCTTTGACAGGGATTCTCTGGTTCTTCTGCCCCCAGCCAACGGCTTGGGTCAAGCTGCAATGGGGAGAGGGAGAGCAAAGCTGGCATGCCCCGGGGGTCTCGCAAGGGCCCAGGGTATGGTGGAGCTAACTGTAAAAATACACAGGCTGAGTGCATCTTATCAGACAGCTGGTCTGATTTTGCTCCACTCCTCTCCAAACCCCCAGAATGCCTATAGACCAGGGGCAACCTTGTACGGCACCTGGGACAATGGAATCCTGCTACAGACTTCCGCCATCCCCCTCTGCCCCACTGCAGGGAGACAAAGCATCAGCAAATGCTGTGTGCTGACGAACCAATTTAGGGAGTAAATCACTGGAGCGAGATCCAGAGGTTGGCGGTATTTTTAGAGAGGTGGGGATGCTAAAGGAGACTGGGACTTTTGATCCCCACTGTCCTGTAACAGGAGAATGGGGCACTCAATTAACCTAAAAGGTGGCAGATGAAAAATGGATTAAAAAAAATACAACTTCATCCATCATGGACTGCGGAACTCCCCGCCACAGGAAGTGGTGGAGAGCAAGAACTCAAAATTAAAAGGTGGTGGGCATTTATATAGATAACAAGACTAGCCAGAGTCCTTATAATTAATTACAACAACATTCTTGAAAGGGATACAGTACCTCGTGCTTCAGGGATTAAGCCAATATGAATTAGAGACCAGGATAAGACCTCTGTGGAGGGCAGATCATCCCACAACTGCCTCTTTCAGCTGGCCACCGTCAGAGGCAGGAGGCTGGAACGGGGTTCTGCTCCAGACTGGCGACGTCTGTGGTCCTACACAACCCCTCCCTGGTGATGCGAGCACGCAGCCAGTGATGTCATACGCATCGCTCCATAAAGTCACCTACCTGCGCCAGTGTGTCCATCTGGTGGGACCAGACACGAGACGCCGCTGTCACCGAGGCATGAATAAGGGATAATGCGTGGCGCAGAGATGAACGCCCTTTTCTGCTGGAGCTCATTTACATTTTCCACCAGCGGCTCTCTGGGAGGTGGGGAAGGAGTCAGCTGCAAACGACAGCCCTCCGCCTGCTACACTCCCTCCCAAGGCCAAGTAGGAGACTGCTCCTGCCCTGACTCCCGCCTTCAGTGCCGGATTTACGCACAAGCTCACGAAGCTACAGTTTAGGGCCTCGGATTACGAGGGGCCTCTAAATAGAAAAAAAATGACTAGTTTTCAGTTGCAGCTTCGCCTACGTGCCGGTATCGATGCAAATATAAAAACTTCGTTATTTCTATTCTCATTCTCCTTTCTGTTAGAATAACGCACATTGTTGGGTAATGCTATGGGGTCTCTTAAAGCTACCTTAGCTGAGGGCAGGGGTGGGCAATAAATTTCACAGGGGAACCACTTAATTTTGGTACATGATCACAGGCCACCCTGGGAAGAGACAGCACCTGGGGCAGAAGAGGTGGGGCTGGGGACTAGCCTCCCCCCACAATTGCAGCTCCTGGCTAGGAAAGTAAGCGACTAGTCGACTACCCGATAAACATATGCTTGTCGAGTAGTAACTCGACTAGTCACTTCCCTCCCACCCTTGCTATCAGAGAGAGGCAGCAAGGAGGGGTGGGGGAGCAGGAGCTGGTTCTAGGGGGAGCCGGCTTAAAAAGCTGGTTCCCCCCAGCACCGTTTAGGGGTAGGAGAGGCAGAGGCATAGCAGGGGACCAGGTGTGAGCCGGGAATCAGCTGATTCCCGTCTTGCGCCAGGTCTCAGACGCTGCAGCTCTGCCCTTTAAACGTATTAAAAGCCGCCAGGCTCTCAATACGTTTACAACGCGAGGCACAGCTGCGGGGACTGGGAGCGAGCCAGGAATCAGCTGTCCTGGCTTGTGCCCTGCCCCCATCACTGCGCCTCTGCTTTTTAAATGTTTTAAGAGCCGGGTGGCTCTTAATACATTTAAAAGGCAGAGCCGCAGGGTCTGGGACTAGGCATGAGACGGGAATCAGCTGATTCTCGGCTCGCACCCATCCCCCTGCTGCAGCTCTGCAGTTTCTCCCTTTATCGACTAATCGAGTAGTGGAAGGAAATTCTCACTACTCGATTGAGCGGATTACACGCCATTTAACTTCCCTACTCCTGGCCCCACCACTGCATTGCCTGGGGTTGCTGCGGCGATTTAAAGGCCTCAGGCCCCTGCCAGGGTAGCGTTGCGACTGTGAGCTGTGAGCCATTTAAGTAGGATCCTGCTGCCTGAGCCTCCACTTGGAAATTCGGTGGCACAGGCAGCAGGATATAAATGGAAAGCGGACAGATGCCATCCATGGGCCTGATCAAAGTGTTAGGCCAGCTGGATCCAGCTGCCCAGCCCTGCCATAGGGCCTCAGCGTGTCTTAATTTGGTCCTGTCTGTGTTGAATTCTGGGATGCTGTAGCCACTAAAGTGAGACCTCCCAGTATGGGAAGGCCGGTCTAGTGTCCAGGGCACTAAAACTAGGGTCAGAGAGACCTGGCTTCCATTCCCAGCTCTCCCATGGTCACACAGGGTCACTTTGTGCCTCGATTTCCCAGCTGTACAACGAGATTCGTCCTTCCCTCCTCACGAGGGGTGGGGTGGACCCAATCCAACCGCCATGGGAGGCCTTTAGTCAGGGAGGCTGCATCTCCCTGGCAAAAACGGGGCAGCTGCCCTCATGCTGATGAGGCCTATCCCAGGCATGGCCAAAGGCAGCCCTCCAGATCCACACAGCCGCTAACAAGACCCAAGCGACTGTCTCTCATTTCATTCCTCCGCCGGGCTGGGCACCACCTTTTGCTAGTGACTGAATGTGACAGAGAGGAAGCGGTGAACTAAACTCAGATGACATCCCAGCTAACTCCCAGACAATGGCTACAAAGAGGGTTATACATAAAAGGAGGAGAAAGAAGGGCCGGGGTATTTATTTATTTCTTCTATCTACTAAAAGGCCAGGATTTTTCCAGCGACTCCTGTTCCAACACGGCCACAAACTCACACAATGACCGAGGGGCCTTCTGCACCGCTCCTGCTCCCACCCAAATGTGGACACTGCTAGAGTAAAAACTGGTTACCCACATTGTATTTGAATTGTTCTTTGCGACGTGGCATGGAGCCTGCATGGGATGGTATACAGGACTCTGCCACCTTCACCCCCTCAGTTCCTTCCTGCGGGTGCTCCGAGAGAGGGGAGGCAGGTTGGATTTGGACCGGACACGAGTAACGCATCTTGAAGAACAACTCGTTCAAAAGGTAGGTAACCATTTTTCGTCTTCAAGTGATTGCTCGCATGCTTTCCAATAGGGGACTTCTGAGCCGTTTGTCTGGAGGAGGGGCCGGAGATCAACACAGAATCATAGAACGCCAGAACTGGAAGGGACCTTGAGAGGTCATCGAGTCCAGCCCTGTGCCCTCATGGAGGGGCCAAGCACCATCTAGATCAGGGGTGGCCAACCCGCAGCTCAGGAGCCGCATGCAGCTCTGCAAAGGAAAAATTGCGGCTCCCGTACCCGCAGCTCGGGGCTCTGAAAGGGGCAGCATGTTTCTGTCTGCATGGGATGCCGGTGCAGACTTCAAAATGGAACAGAATGCCTGCTCTGTTCTTAAAAGGGCTGCAGCCAGCCCCCCCTTTTTTGGGGGCAGAGGGGGGGCTCAATAACTTTTTTCCCCCCTCTCGGCTCTTTGCGCCACTATTTTGGCTCTTCATCTGTAATGGGTTGGCCACCCTGATTGGGATTGGTCCTGCCTTGGGCAGGGGGCTGGACTTGATGGCCTACTAAGGTCTCTTCCATTTCTATTGTTCTATGATTCTATGTAGATCATCCCTGACAGGAGTCTGTCTAATCTGCTCTTAAATATCTCCAGTGATGGAGATTCCACAACCTCCCTAGGCAATTTATTCCAGTACTTTTCCACCTTGACAGGAAGTTTTTCCTAAAGTCTAAACTAAAACTCTCTTGCTGCAATTTAAGCCCATTGCTTCTTGTCCTCACACGATGCTGTCTGTAGTTCCTTGCTTGCTAGGTGATGGTGTAGCACTGTGAAGGACTACACCGATGCACTGCAAGGGTACGTCTGCACAGCCGTGTTATTTTGGAATAACGGATGTTACTCTGAAATAACACAGTCCCCGTCTACACTACACGCAGTTATTTCAACATAATGTCAAAATAATGGCGAGCCGGAGGACTTTTTACTCCGACTTCTGTAACTCTCATTTTACGAGGAGGAAGAGACGTCGGCAGTAGAGTTCTCGACGTCGGACATCCTGCTGTGTAGAGAGCGTCAAAAGCCGAAATAAGCCATTGCGACTTCAGCTACACAAATGACGTCGCTCAAGTTGCGTCGCTTATTTCGGCTTTAACCCTGCTGCGTAGACATGCCCAAAATCAGAACTTGAGCGAGGACCACCGCAGAGGAAGAGAGATGTGAAAGCCGGGGCTGGGAGCTTGGCCAGGCCGTCGCAGGTCCTGACGCAGGACATAATCCATAACAAGAGACGCTGGGACGAAAGGAACAGTCTCCTCATTTTTCCTGCTCTCGTGATAAAAAGTTGCAGCGATTTACAATCCGGCATAGAGCATTCAGCGTAGGCGGGCAGGGTGTGCCTGGTATCTTGGGACGGAAGGGCCCGCACCTTAGACATGGCATGGGGCTTTGGGAACAACACAGGTCGGAAAATGCCCTGTTTGACATGGAAGCGGGAGATCACCTGAGGCTGGAAAGCCAGGTGGGGGCAGAGCTGCACTTAGCCCCCTAGTTGTCTTTTACAAGGCTAGTGTCCCCTGCTCGCTACACTCGCCAACCCCGCTCTTTGGTGGGGGGATAGGCAACCCTGGCTCTCCCCCCAGCCGCCGGAGGGCCAGGCTGCGGCTGCGCCAGGCTGGGCCCCTTAAAATCATAGACTCTTAGGGCTAGAAGAGACCTCAGGAGTCATCGAGTCCAGCCCTCTGCCCAAGGCAGGACCAACCCCAACTCAATCAACCCAGCCAGGGCTTTGTCAAGCCGGGACTTATACACCTCTAGGGATGGAGAGTCCACCCCTCCCTCGGGAACCCATCCCAGTGCTTCCCCACCCCCCTAGGGAAAGAGTTTTTCCTAATATCCAACCTAGACCTCCCCCACTGCAACTTGAGCCCATTGCTCCTCGTTCTGCCATCTGCCACCACTGAGAACAGCCTCTCTCTGGAACCGCCCTTCAGGTAGTTGAAGGCTGCTCTCAAATCCCCCCTCACTCTTCTCTTCTCTTCTGCAGACTAAATAAACCCAAATCCCTCAGCCTCTCCTCATAGGTCGCATGCTCCAGCCCCCTCATCATTTGGGTGGCCCCTTCTCCCCTTCTCCTTTCCCAGCTCGCCCCTGGCCATGCCAACCCCTCCCTCTCCTCCCACTCCGACCACAGCCTGCTAACTCCCCCTCTCCTGGCCAAGGCTACACCAGGCCTGCCTCTGGCCCCGGCAGCCGGGGAAGACCAGGCCGAAACCATGGTGTGCCAGAGCCAGTTCTGCCCCCGGCAGCTGGGTAAGGCTGAGGCTCCGGCACCGCAGCTCTTCACATGGCCACCGGAGCGGGCCAGGCTGGCAGTGGCTCCAGGGATGGGGCCCAGAGCAGAAGGGGAGGGCCTGGGGATGGGACTTTACCCTCCCATGGTTGCCTCCCTTCCCCCACCCTGCGGATGCTGTGATGACATCACTTTGTCGTCCCACAGGAATTGTTTTTGTATATATTATATATATATATAAAAAAAAAAAAAAAAAAAAAGAAAGAGAGAGAGAGAGAGAGAGAGAGATGTATGGGGGTTCGGAGGGGAGAACTCTGAAACCTGTGTGGCTGAGGTTATGACCACCAGCCAGGCTACTTCCAAGAGAGGTAGGACAGGTCATCAGCAGCTTAAAGGGGGGCCCCCCATGAGCTGAGACAGGACCAGGTCTGAGATCGCACCGAGGGAGGGATTGTTGGTGCCCAGGGAGATGACGCGGAACCTGAACTTGCTTACGAACATGTTCAGGTTTCAAAGATCCATCACGGGCCTGAGCTCTCCCGAGGGTTTGGGGATAAGGACTCATTGGGAATAAAATCTCTTGCCGCTGAATACTTGAGGAAACCGTCTCTCTTACTCTCCGCTTGAACAACAACAACAAATCGTATTGGCCCATCCTAAGACTTCATCATTCACGGACCTGGAGCTGGGATTTACGTTCCCTGCAGCGAAGCCCGACCAAAGAGGGAATTTTATGTTGGATCAGAGGGAGGCTCAAGTGCTGATGAAGCGATTTTCTACTTTGCACTTCCTCTTACTTCTGTCTTACTCCTAGCATCACCAAACCTTCCGGGCTCTTGCAAGGCAATTTGTTACCTTTGCTATCTCGGCAGCTAGGTGGGATCTCAGGCATTATAAAACAAACCACACTGAAGAGTAAGAGAGCCCAAAATGATGATCCAAAAGCAACAATCAGCTTGAATCTCTCTAGTCTTGGGCTTAGTCTACACTGCAGGGTGTTTGCACAAGAAGCCTTTTGCGGAAGAGTTCTTGCACAAAAGCTTATTGCGCAAAAGCGCGTCCAGACCTCAAAGTGCATCGCAAAAGCGATGTGCTTCTGCACAAGAGAAAGTCCACACTGCACGGACGCTCTTGCTCAAGAAAGCTCTGATGGTCATTCACAGAATGGCCATCAGAGCACCTGTGATTTTTCCGATAGGGTTTTTTGTGCAAAAAGCCCCTCTGGAGCATCCACACCTGCCTTTTTGCGCAAGAGCTGTCGTGCAAAAAGGAGTTATTCCTTGTGGGGAGAGGAATAACTCTACCAGCAAAATCCTTTTGTTCTGTCAATTTTCTTGTGCAAAAACACGCTTGAGGTGTGGACGCTCCGCCGGTTTTTGTGCAAAACCCACTGGTTTTGCGCAAAAACCTTGTAGTGTCGTCATAGCCTTGGAGTCTCCTCTCTGAAAGTTCAGAATAAAGCACCGAAAATACCCCCCCCTTTTTTTTATAAACTGCAAATCTTACTCAGTAACCATCCCCAATTCAGCCACCAGCTCATCAGTTGGAAACTGGCTTTTTGAAATGCCTGCCTAGGAAAAGTCACCCCTGACTCCCCTGCACCTGGGAAGGGCTTGGAGTTTCTGTGTTTTCAAGGTGGCCCAGGAACCCCCACCCCCATAGCTACAGCATGTGGTTTCATTCCTGCATTCACACAAAGCACCGGAGCAAAGATCGGACTTGTCTCGGCAGAGGAATGCAACTTTGTGGCAGGTAACTAGCTTCTCAACAGAGGAAAGGAGTCCGGTTAATCCTGGCCTGGGGCCGAGTCAGGAAGAGGGAGGTAATTGTCAAATCTTAATTCTGTCTCCTTCACGCCTGGAGGCAGGCTCTCTCCTCCTGATCCCCCCTCCGCCCCTTCTTTCTTTCTTTGTGGAAGGGGAGGAATGTTTCAGCAAAGAACAGAAAACAATCCCCTGATCAGTTAAGCCTCCATTCCAGGCTCTGTTTAATTTATACATTCTAACCCCGTCCAATTTGTTACAGCCAAAGAATAATTGGTGGAAATTAAAAGGGAGGAAAGAAATTTAAATTGAGGCTCTCTCACCGTTCCGGTGAAATAGCTGACTCAGAGCGAATTAAGCAGGTTCTTTTCCCTCCCACTTCTTTGGCCTGCACCTGTAAGAGGGTGCAGATCTCTTGCAGCAGTGCTTTCTCAATCACCCACTCTCAGAATTAATTATTTCTATTACGGCAGGCACCGGCGCTAAGCAGTGGATGCTCAGTTTGTGACCGTCGTTTACCCAAAGCGTTTAATAGGCAAGAAAGAGTGGGAGGGGAAACCGAGGCACAGCCAAGGGAAGAGACTTGCCCACAGTCACACAGGAGGTCAGTGGCAGAACCAAGAATTGATCCCCAATCTCCTCATTCCCAGCCAGCGCCCCACCTGCTATGCCATAATGATTCTCTCTGAAGAGAATAGAGACATCTCAGGTCAGGCTTATACTAAACCAGAAGGTTGGCTTAAGATGGGCAATGCCAGCTACATAAATAATGTAGCTGGAGTCAACTTACTTTAAGTCGAATTTCTCCAGTGTCCCCACAGCAGGAAGTTGATGGGAGAAATTCTCTCGTCAACTTCCCTTAGTCCTCACAACTACAAGGAGCGCCAGAGTCAAAGAGGTTGCCCTCAGCGTTCGTTTGAGTGGGTCCTTACTAGACCCACTAAATCAAATGCCGGAAGATCAACCGCCACAGCTTCGATCCTCCATTTAGAGTAGACATGGCCTCAGTGTTTCCTGGGTCACTCTCAGGGCTGAGTGTCCAGAGAGGGGTCAGTGCTGCCTCAGAAATCCCCCCCCCCTAATTTCAGAGGGTGGGGGCTCGTGCATGCAGACTGCACTGGTGAACATGGTTTGGGCAGGCTGCTTGTCCAGCATGCGCACCCAAGCAAATTCGCAAGAGCTGAACCTTGCGTGTGGAACGCTGTCTGTGCAAGCAAAGCGACAGATGATGAAATGTTGCCCCAATCTCTATCTCACTATTACGTGCAGAGTGTACTGAGAAAGCACCAGTGAGAGGTTTTGTTTATATCTGCCTAGCACCTTTGGCAAGTAACTTCACTGAATTATAAGGTGTCCCTTCTCCCGGCAAATGCTATAGGTACGTGCTGGCAGTGTCTCTCCATTGACTTCAAAGCAGTTACTCCCATTTGCAGTTACCATTTTCTTCTCTGAATGGCAGGGTGCAATTCACATCAGGACGTGAGTCCACATGGCCTGGCAAAGGCGCTACGGAGCTGCTTCAGGTGCAAGACTTACAAAGTGTCCCAAATATTTAGAGCAAATAAAGAAAATCCCCCTTCCCCCAATACCCCTCAGCCAGCAGGAAAATGTGAAAAGGGAATAGGACTCACAGAACAATCCAGGAGCATCTATCGCTGTGTTTACTCAAAGACACGGGACAATGGTGAAGCATCAATCTCTGCTTCGCTTAACATCAGCCCATTGTGAACCGGCCGTGCTCTCAGCCAGAGAGCGTGCGAGGGCTCTGGTGGAACAGGGTTCTAATATCGGCCCATCGTGAACCGGCCCTGCTCTCAGCCAGAGAGCGTGCGAGGGCTCTGGTGGAACCGGGTTCTAATATCGGCCCATCATGAACCGGCCGTGCTCTCAGCCAGAGAGCGTGCGAGGGCTCTGGTGGAACCGGGTTCTAATATCGGCCCATCGTGAACCGGCCGTGCTCTCAGCCGGAAAGCGTGCGAGGGCTCTGGTGGAACCGGGTTCTAATATCGGCCCATCGTGAACCGGCCGTGCTCTCAGCCAGAGAGCGTGCGAGGGCTCTGGTGGAACCGGGTTCTAATATCGGCCCATTGTGAACCGGCCCTGCTCTCAGCCGGAGAGCGTGCGAGGGCTCTGGTGGAACAGGGTTCTAATATCGGCCCATTGTGAACCGGCCGTGCTCTCAGCCGGAGAGCGTGCGAGGGCTCTGGTGGAACAGGGCTCACACGAGTGGAAGTGGACACAGGTGGCCTCAGAGGTGTGTGTGTGTCTGGAAACAGGTGCTTAGAACACATCGCCATTCTGCACCTTCCAGACAGGGCTGCCGGGTGACCCTCTTGTGTCGGCCAGACCAGCAGCCAGCCTTGACACTCGTGCTCTCGTTAACCTCCTCTGGGCTCAGGGTTGTGTTACATAAGCCTTAGGCTACACTTCGAAGTTTAAAGCGCAGCTGGGGCCGCATGGTAAGCCACCTCCGCGAGGGCAGTAACTAATAGCACTTGCAGCACGGCTCCCGGTGCTGTAGCACGGTTTACGCTCGCACTTTCTGGCGCTGTAACTTGCTGTGCTCGGGGGAGGGGTATTTTTTCACACCCAGGAGCCAGAAAGTTGCAGCGCAGTGAAGTGCCAATGGAGACATAGCCTCAGACAGGTTCTAGTGACAGCAAGTCTAAGGGCAGATCTACACTAGGGGAGAAATTCAATTTAAGATACACCACTCGACTACAAGAATTGCGTAGCTGGAGTCAATGTACCTTAATTCCAATGTCTCTGGCGGCCCCACTGCAGGAGGTCGACAAGAGAAACTCTCCCTTTGACTTCCCTTACTCCTTGTGACCCCATGGAGTACCGGGGTTGACGGGGATGCCATTAGCGTTCGATTTAGCAGGCCTTTCCTAGACCCACTAAATTGATCCCCAGAAGATCAATCTCTGGGTAAGGCTAGACAAAGCCCAAGTCTAGCTGCAGAAGCAGAATGGTTTAGTGGTTCAAGCACAGAGCGAGGCATCTGGAGGCCTGGGGTCTGTTCCCAGCTCTTCCAGTAAATCAGCTGAGCTTCTTCTCCTTTCTGTGTCGGCTGGAAGCTCTTTGGCACAGGGCTGTGTGCGCTACACCATATATGTGCTGGGCCCCCAGCACAAAGAGACCCTAATCCTCAGGGAGGCCTTAAGGCACTGCTGTGAGATCCATCCTAAAGCGTCCCAGTCACCAGGACGAGACACGCCAGCTCGCTGTGCCTATGAAAAGCGTTCCTGGCAAGCTGTTTTTGAACAAACAAGACAGAGGCTTACAAGGTAGGGCGATGAACAGTAAAAGTAGAAGAGTTTCTGATCATCAGCTTGGACTTTAGACTCAGCGGCTCACCATGACCATCCTGCAGGAATTTCATTTAAAAATGTCCATCTGTCTTGCCGTTGTCCAGAGCTCCATTGTGCCAGGCGCTGTGCAAATGCAGAACTAAAGAGTCCACAGGGTGAGTGCAAGGGAACCGTGAGATGGCACCACTCAGCATGAAAAGCAAGGTGGGGAAGGGGAGCAGCACACCCACTGCCGAGGCATCACAGGAATTGGAAAGAAAGACTCGGGACTTGGAGAGGGTGTTTCGGGGTTGAGAGTTCCAGGGGGGCAGGAAAGACCTTCAGAACCAGTGACCCAGCTCGGTCCTCCCTCGGAATTATAAAATGGCCAAACGCTCTTCGCTTTCGGAATTTTTCATCAAGTTTCTCCCTGGAGCCACTTTCCATGGCACCTTGAAAAGAGGGTTTGTAATAGAAGTGCCGAGGGCTGTCCCATTATCTACCTCTTCTCTAACCCGCCCTAGAGCTAGGCCGGCCATGGTCAATGCTTGGAAGCAAATACACATTTGTCATTATTATTTAATTAGATTTTTATTTTTAGCTCTAATGTGTCATTGTAAATTCCCCACCCCCGCTGACTGTACTAATACATTCCCCTAAAACAGACAAACACGGAGCAAGACTTACTTCCCTACCATCAGAGTCCAAAGAAACCAAGCAAGCCACTCAATGCACAATCCCGAATAGATTTAACAATCATGGCTTGATAATGGAACAGACCCACCTAAGAGTGCTATGAGACAATCACAGAAATGCAGGGCTGAATAGGACGTCAAGAAAGCATCACATCCAGGCCCCTGTGCTGAAGGAGGACAAGGTAAAGCCAGACCGTTCCTGACAGGTAGTCGTTCAACCTCTTCTTAAATACCTCAACATAATGGGGATTCCACAGCCTCCCTTGCAAGCCTGTGCCAGATCTTAACTGCCCAAGAGTTTGGCCAGGTCTATGCTACCGGAAAAAGTCGACCTAAGAGATGCAGCTCCAGCTACAAGAACAGTGCAGCTAGAGTTGACAAGCCATAGGTTGAATATCTGTGGTGTCCCCACTGTGGGAGGTCGACGGGAGAAACTCTTCCCTAAAGTTCCCTTAGTCCTTGTGACCCAGTGGATTACCAGGGTCAACAGGGGTGCTTGTCAGCGGTCAATTTAGCGCAGGGGTGGGCAATAATTTTTCATGGGGGGGGCACTCCAAGATTTTGGTAAGTGGTCAGGGGCAGCACTTTTCTATGGAGGTGCTGTGGGGTCTGGGATAGAGGTTGGGTACAGGAGAGGGTTTGGGGTCTGAAAGGGATTTTGGGTGAAGGAGGGGTTTGTGATCTGGGGGAAAGGCTTGGGGTAGGATCTGGGAGGGGGTATGGGTGCAGGAGAAGATTCTTGCCTGGGGGAAGGGTGTAGGAAGGAGTACAGGGTGTGGGAGGGAGTTGTGACCTAGGGAAGGGGTTGCAGAGGGTTGGGGGGCGGGGGGGGGGGTTACATGTAGCAGGGAGTTGAAGAGTGGAAGGGGATGGGCTGCCAGAGGTAGGCTCGGGCCAGGAGGTGCTCCCGGCCAGCAGCTCTGCAGGACCCCAAAGCAGGTTCCTTGCCTGCTGCAGTCCCAGGATGCTCAAAATGTCTGGCTGCTCCCTATCACTCTCTGCTCCAGGCACTGGGGAGAGGGGGAGGCTTTGCATGCTGCCCATGCCGGCTAGTAAAATCTTTCAGCTCCCATTGTCCACTATCCACCCAATAGGAGCTCAGAGATTTTACTGGGGGTGGAGGCAGTGCACAGAGCCTCCCCCTCCCACCAGTGCTGGAAGCAGAGAGCCACAAGAGAGCAGCCAGCTGCTTAAAGCTACTCTGAAGTCAGGGAAGGCTTTAGGAAGTGCAGGGCCCAATTCGAACCAGATTTTGTCTGAGCAAAAAACAACAACGAAAAAAACCACCCCCAAAAAAACCCAAACAACCCAGCACACAAACAAACAAGTCACGGCCCGTTTAAATCCCCAGCTACAGGGCAGAGTCCTGCCTTCCAGCCAAACCCAGGGGCCAACTCCCCCTCCCCCAGTACACAGAAGCTGCCGTGCTCCTCCTCCGGGGCCGACGCCCCCTCCTGCAGTGTGCCCGGCATACCAGCACACTTCCGGGTTTAGGGCACGGGGCCCTCTGGCTTTAGGGCGTGGGGCACAATTCAGGGGAATTGGGCGAATCGGCCTAAAGCTGGCCCTGTCTGAAGTGGCTGGCTGCTCTGTGCCCGAGGGTCCCAAAGGGGGTGGCCCACGGTCTAGATCCAGTGACTTGACAGGCTGGATCCAGCCCACGGGCCGTAACTTGCCTACCGGCTCTTAATACATTTAAAAGGCAGAGCTAACCCTGCTGCAGCTCCCTCGCTTATCGACTAATCGATTAGTCAATGGAAATTCCATCAACTAGTCGATTAGTTGATTAAACTAAATTTAACCTCCCTAGCTTGCAGCAGAGGAAATGTGTCTCAAAAGACTTACTAGCGCTGTCTCTGAAGATGCCAGCTTAGCGCTGCAATTAGCAAACGGATCGTCTCCCCCAAGACCTTTCCAAGAGTTAGTCCTGTGATAAAAGTAACCGGTGTATTGATGGGGAAATTCCTCCCTAAGAACATCAGAAAAAGCCAGGTTCCAGCACGTGATGAAGAAACCCCAAAACCCAAATCAGAAAACAAAATTGGGATGGAAAATGATGCATTTGCCATTATGCTGAGAGTACATCTCAGTTAATTCTTTCCTCCATTAAACCCAGACAATGACAGAAGAGCAACATGCCCAGGTTTTTAAGGTAGCTAATGAGGGAGGAAGTAAAAACAGAAGCCATTTGTGGGGAGATAACTGTGGTGGTTGTTTTGGGCAGCATCCACCCTACACAGAAAGATGTTCCTGAGAAAGCGTTATAACCGCAGGCCCTTTTGCAGACGGAGAGGGAGATTATTGGTTTAATGAGACATTACTCTTCTGGAGAGAACAGAGAGCATTAGTATGCAGTCGATTAAAAGCAGCCAAATAAACTATGGATCAATACATCCCGATTGTCTTCGGGACCAAGCAAGATGCCACTCAGCGATTTACAGCGTGGCTTCCTGCTACCATGTGCCAGCAACCTCCAATTGACCCCATCCCAAAGGAGCAACGTGGTCCTCAACCACGCTCCTAGGTGAGTGGTTCTCAACTCGTTTCAGTCCACGGACCACCAGGCCAATTAAAAAATGTTCGTGGACCACCTCCTTTTTGAGACATGATAAAAAAGAGCAGACAACGATCATGTTGATTTGAAATTTATTTCTTACTAACAGATTTGGGGTGCCTGCCCACACCATGTGACTTTGGACAATGTTCCTGAGGACCACCAAAAAAAAGTCACCATGGATTACCAGTGGTCCATGGACCACCAGTTGAGAACCACAGTTCTAGGTGCTCCCATTCTTCTGTGGGCCTTTCCAGTCCAGATGTCTGGTGCCTTTCTACTGGGGAGGGCCCAGCAACGGGGGCGGCTGCGCCCCTGCAAGCCTGCAGTGCAAACAAGCAATGCGGAGCCCACCCCTGCTTGGAACTGAGGGCGTCAGCTGATCTGCTGTAAGCTGTGGTTTGTCTGGTCTGCACTGGTTGAATTCATCCCCGTTGCTGGCCAGGTTCATCCCAAGAATCCCTTGCACTGCTGCAGCATTTCAAGCGGAGACCTGCCCAACGACCTGTCCACGGGCACTGAAGTCTCTTCCCATTGACTCCCATGGCCACTTGGAGCCTAAGGAGATGCCTGCATGTAAGCATGAGAGCAGCTGCACTGGAGTCAGCGAGACACGTTTCAGTCCCTTGCTGGATCGGAGCCTCAACGAGGCGCAGTGCTGCAGCGAAGATCTCTATTGCACGCCATTGGCGTTCGCATCTGTGCTTCCACACACCTCACTCAGCATCTCACCTGGAGCAGCCGGCCCAAACTCCCATGCACCCTGGGACAATGGGGCTGAGCAGCCTTCTTAGCGTTAAGCGAATTTAAAGTTTTGTTGACTTTGTTACGGGAGCATTTGATTTCACATTCTATTTTTTTTTAAACCACATAAATAATAAAAAAAAACCTGACTCCTGCATGCAAGGAGAAAAAAACAACAAAGATGAAGCGGGACAGATTCGCAGCTAGTGTAGAGCGTCATCGTACCTTTGACTACAGCCAAGCTATGAATTTTTGATCAACTGGCAACAATGGCAAAGCCTCATAAAGGATTTCAAAGCCTTGCTTAAAATGCAGCAAATAATTCACATGCTCGTAGGAAATCTTGCAAAATTCATGCACTAATAATACATTCAAAGTTACCTACTTGATAACTTCCATGGCCAGCTTTTAACTTCACATGCTAGCACTTTGGCCCTAAAATGTCCTAGGGAAATGGAATTTTTTAATTCTAATCCTTTAGATATTCAGACTTAGAGGTTTCACTCCCACTCTGTGTGTTTTTAAATACCTCCTCAGAAGAAGGTACGTCACACGTGTCAAGAAGTAAATGAAAGTTGAATAAATATGGCCAACAGAATATATTCTACCAAAACCTTTGCAGCCTCAGACTTTTCTCCAAAACTTCAGGGTACCCCTGTTAAATACAATATTATACAAAGGATTCCATTAAATGACTAGGCCTTGATAGGCAATGTTACTTTATTGCACAGTGCCCTTTGGTGAGACATTTTCCGGAGTAAAATTATCCTCATTGTTTTATCATTTGAGAAGGAATGCCGAAAAAATGGAGAAGAAGGAAATAGAAAGTAAAAGGGACGTGTGGCAAGGAATAAGGGAAAATAGCAAGAGAAAGTGTGCTATCATGTGCCAGAATACAGTACAATTTATATTTTGAAGTTTAAAAATAAAGAGTTAAAGATTTCAGAACATAGTTACATATTTTAAGCAACAGGGGTAAAGGCAAGCAATGTTTTTTAAACCCGCTTTGGGTAACAAATATCCTAGCTAAATATCCCGAGAACTGTTATTTGTTCCAGAAACACAGGAAAAGTCAGTGCATGGAAGATGGATGATGTTTCAAATGACTAGAAAAACTAAAGTGCTCTATGCAAGGCAGCTGACAAGTAATGCAGGATTTTTTAAAAAAAAAACCCACCAGTTAGATGTACCAGTTTAATAACATCTCTGTTTCCTTGGATGCCACAGACTTATAAAACACACACAGATATAAAGATGCAAATGCCCTGTTCATGATATAGTTACTATATGTATACACACACACACACACACACACACACACACACACACAGAAGGAACCATCCTATACATACAAGCTGTAGACACGTCCATAACAGGGAAGGCAAAAACAACAACGTAAGACACAGGAGTGGAATGAAAAGCATTGAACATGTTCTGCAAAGCTGTGTCATTTAGCGGCACGGCAGAAAGTTAACAATGATCATAATAAAGGCACAGAACCGCTGCTCCTACGTCTGCAAGCAAAACCAGGCTGTAGGCAAGCGTGACACTATTTGCCGCTGCAGCTTGACTCAATGAGTCTTACGCAGCCAGAAAACACCAACTAACCAGGATTAGCAGAGCTTTTTTGCCAGCTGCTGAACTGTGTTTTCTTCAAAGCTCTTGCCTGGTTTCTCCCCCCAACAAACCTCATTTCGTATGAAGGGCACAACGCATTGGCATCATATTCCCAGGCAAGCAGAATAGAAACAGGAGGATGCGCCAAAGTAAAAACTGCCCCCCAAATGAAAAGAGAGGACAAAATAAAGCTCACGTCAGCAGACAACCTGTTTCTCGTAGCCTTGGGAAAAATCGATAGGCTGCAGTGAATCACGCTCAGTTTGAATCCCACAGGTAATTAAGACTAAAAAGCCGGGAGCTGAAGAAACCGGTGGCGTGTGTGTGTTTGGGGGGCGGTTGACTGTTCTGGGGGGTGTATTGGTGCAAGACGTAACCAGTTCTAATAAAAACAATACAACCTCCTTTCAAATGGATTCTCCAAGGATGGAAGTGGGGAGGGATATGGATTCGCTTTGCTTGTAAAAAGACAATAACTATTGCAGTTTAGGATTGATAAAGAGGATCCTAACAGTTTAATTAGGCAGAGGATACCCAGGTAGCACACTCCTATAATCAGCCACCATTTCCAACCCAGGACTTCCTAAGTTTAATGAGTCTCATAATAGTTCCTGTCCATATCTTTTTCCCTAGTGACCCTCAAGCCTTTGGCCAAGCGCCCTAGGGGGAAAACACATTCCTAGGTCTGTAATCGGAGTTGAACCGGCCTCGGATCGCGAGAAAATAGGGCAGGTTTTACAAGCATTTGCACACCTTGACTTGATGCCATGTTTCGGGGCTCAAGAACTCTATCAAAGCCCCACTGCAGGTGGCTGAGTGACTCGCAGCTGCTCGGTTGGGACCTCAGCAGCACACACAGGCACGGACTTTACCCACCCATCCGTAGGGGTCTAGCCACGGCCCTGCTCCTCCGATCGGTGTCACACGCACACGGGAAAGCTCTAACCTTTATCTTCAAGCCGTAGCCCCGTCTTTAGCTACCAGCCTTCCCACTTCCCACGGATTCAAAAGCCAACTGCGCCAGGAACTGGGGATGGGGGCGGCTGCGCTTCCGAGGCGCTGTTCCCTACAGAGACCGCACAGCAGGGCGACCCGTCGGCGTAAGCGCGAGGAAAGGAAAGTTGCATTTCACTTACCTAAAAGCATTTTTGCTCCGGCTGCCTCCACGCCGCGGAGAACCCCCCCCTTTCTGTGTATTTACCAATGCAACCGCATGGATTGCAGCCTGCCGCCTGCTCCAGAGCTGCGCGCAGCACGCGGACCCCCTTCCGCGGACTGAGACACTTAGACCTCAATTAAAAGCTTAATGCTCTAGCGATCCGTGCCCTGCGGAGGGAAAAGCCACGCTCCCGCCGTCACTGGCCCTGCCCGGCCCAATCAGAAGCGCAGATGGGAAATTAACAAGGGTAGCCTGCCCCCCAGCTGAGGTATTCACATGAAGGGAGGGGGAACTGGCGTGAGAAAGCTTCTCTCCGAGAGGAGAGACCCCACAAGGGCGCTTTTCTGCCCACGCAGAGGAAACCCCGAAGCCGTCAAAGCGAAGAAACTTTGAGCTGGAGAGAGACCCCCCTAGAATAGCTCAGTTCCTTGCCCCCTGCTCTAGCCGGGCTTGTGCTGCTCCGGGGAGCATGACTGGGAAGGCGAGTCACCTGCGAAAGTTTGCTCCCGGCTCTCTGCAGTATCGCCAAGGTCCCTGGCGTCTCAGTGAGAATTAGTGTTTCCTTTACATCCAGGATGGTGGGGCCCCTGGGCGACGGGAGGGGGGCTTGAGGTGGGGACGGGCCAGCCAGTCCTCAGTGCCACCCAGAGCGCATGGCGCCCCCTCCCTCCCAACCAGTCCTCAGAGGGGGCTGGAGCGCACCCCCTGGCACTCCGGCGGAGATTCTGCGGGTAGCGGAGTCGTGAGCACGGGCGTGTACCTGGCGCGGTTCACCCCTATCCCAGGCACCGGCCCTTCCTGCGTGAGGGAGAACCTGGCGCACGCATACCTAGAATGCGCCAGGTTGCAGCCCCTATTCCGGCTCCTCCAGAACCTCTTATTGAGGGTCTGGCTGCATTTTTCCCCATGCCTTTTTATTTACTCACACCCCATCCGTGGCCCCACAAAGTCACGAGACCTCCTCCTGGCCAAGGCGGCCTTACCATGAGGCTCAAGGGCCAGACTGTGGCGGCACCACTAGGACCCAGAGTGTAGAAAATTGTGTCTGCTGCTGGTGCGTCTGTAGGTAGCAGAGCAGCGCCAGGAGAGGAGAAGAACAGGAAAGTGGCAGAATCGAGACCTTGCAAAGTTTTGGCCCAAGCGAGGGGCCATGGGGTATCATTTGAGCTCCCCGCCTCAGGTGCCAAAATGTTGTGAGCCGGCCCTGCTCCTGGCCCTGGCAAAAGCCGCTATATACGATACCTGGAGGAGGATGCTAGATGAAGGTGCTCTCTGCGACTGTGGGGCCTACTTCTGTTCCTCCCTAGTGTCACGTATCTGGGCAAAGTTCCTCTGGGCACTGTCCGCTGGCCCCATCGACAGCTTTGAGGAGCAATGGGCCCTGTCCGGGGATCTTTGCTCCGTGTCCCCATCCGGTTCCCTCATTTTAAACCTTTGTCCAGCACCCTTTGACCTTTTTTCAGCATTTGTCCCCCAAAAATCAGGTGGGCTTGGGTCTAGTCGTCTCTCCTGCAAGGCTGGGGGAGGGGCTTTGAGAAGAGGGTGGGCTGGGTTCAAATAGTGGGAGCTTGTGCCCCAGGCCATTTAGAATCCTCAGGCTACAGTATAGCCAATAGAGGGATAGCTCAGTGGTTTGAGCATTGGCTTGCTAAACCCAGGGTTGTGAGTTCAATCCTTGCAGAGGCCACTTATGGATTTGGGGCAAAAATTTGTGAGGGATGGTATTTGGTCCTGTCCGGACAGCAGGGGACTGGACTCGACTCCATGACCTTTCAAGGTCCCTTCTGCTTCTAGGAGATAGGCAATCTCCATTAATTTATTTAACTGCTCCCTTTGCTCCCTCCCCACACCCTGGTGGGCCTATCCCAACTTCTGGAGCTAAGTGGGTCTGCGGTGTTTCCTGCCTTTGCTCTGAGAGAAAAAGTAAGTTGCCAGCCTTTGTGGTTGGGGGGGAAAGCTTCCCAATGCTCCACAGAGCAGAAAGCAAATCAAAACCCCACTGCAGCTTCAGTTTGGAGAGGATCTCATGGTTTATAAGCCAAGCTCATGATTTTTGGCGAGCCTGACTCATGATTTTTGAGCATTTGGGATTGGCCAGGCTGTCTCTGCAAAGAGCCCGCGGGCGATCTGGGTTCAAGTTCTTCCACAGCAGAATGCAAACACCTCCAGACCTGCCACCCGACCCCACAACCGCTTGGGTGGCTGCTAGCGCCACTGACGCACAGCAGGCACTCTGAGCCAAGGCACGCATCGGGGTACTATGGGCAGCGCCTGGTATGAGGGGGCTCTGGGCCATGACGGGGGGCTGCTTGGGACTAATTCCTTAGCCCCACTTTGCACCAGGCCAGTGGTTCCAACCTGCCCCCTAGGAGCCTTCACCGACTTTCACACCTTGCAGCCACCATCCACACCGAGGATGCTGGCTGGCTGCCATCACCTCAGGCCCCGGCACGTCCTCCCTCCCCTCTGCTGGAAAGGCTGCATCCAAGCGCCGCTGCAAAGATAAGACAAGGCGCCACAGCAAGTAGCCCCTCGTGGTTCCCCATCTGCCAGCCAGATGTGCAAAGGCAGGGACAGGAGCTGAGAGGAGGGGTTTGGACTCAGCCGCCGAGCCTGCGATTGTAATGAGTGCCTGCAGACAACTCTGTGAGACCACTGCCCATCGTGCTATTCCGTGACCCCCAGAGCAGCTGGCTGGCTGACGCCCCCTTCCCCGCCCCGAACACTGGTGTGCTACCATGCCAGTGCCCCAGGCAAACAGCTGTGAGGATCTGCAGGCAGGGCAACCCATGTACCGAGCCCAACCGTAAACCTGGTATTGGTACTGAAGGGACCGGCTACAGCTCAGCCTGCGACCATTTCCCCAAACAACAGTTCCTTGGCAAGGTACCCAGCAGCTCTGTTCTCCCAGTTCTCCCACACACGCAGCTTTCGGCCGCTATTTGTAGGGTGACGGTACAATGTGACCCCGATTCACGGCTCCATCTCCTTCGAACTCTTCACGGCGCATTGGTGCCCACCAAGGCAACCTTCACTCCAATCCGCCCTGACTCCGTCTCCAGCCTGCTAAGGTTTCCCTGATTAGCAATGTCTTTGCAGTGCGTGGTTCCCTGCTAAGAAGAAAGGGAAGTAAAGCCAGAGACGAGTGGGTATCAATTATCCTACCTCGAGATAATTAGAAACGATTGTCCTTCAGAGCAGCAGGGATCTGTTCCCAGTGCAGGGTGTTCTTAGATATCATACGCTGCCTAGTGTCTACCTCACCCATGGGGCCTGGTTCTGTTCTCTGGTACAGACCCAGGCACTTGAAGGCGCATCTAAGGGCAAACCGAAAAGAAGTGTGAATCAGTGCCATGGGAGAGAGCTTGGGCTGATGGGCAAGATGAGGAGGCAGGAAAGCTGGATGCTACTCTTTGTTGCGCCACTGACTTCCCAGGTGAACTTGGGCAAGTCCCCTGTCCTCGCGTTGTGTCATAGTTTAAAAACACAACACTAGCCAGAATGAAAGAGAGCCAAGTTCCTTTTGATCCAGTAGCCCATCTCCAGCAGTGGCCAGCACCAGATGTTTTAGAGGAAGGTGAACCCTGCAGTAGTAGATGGGGCCTCATCTGTCCCCCACATTACTTCTTTACATCATCTTGATCTTTAAAAGAAATTGGCTTAAGCCCCGAAGAACAAGCTTTAATATCCCTTCAACACTTTTGTTAGCATTACGTTAACTCCAGATATTTTTTGCTATGCATACAGAACTTTGCGATCTATGAATCAAGATTACTAGAGAAGACTTATTTTGTTTTACAGATCAGATAATTGGGAGTGTTTGGCAAAAATGTGCCTCTTTAAGTTTAAAAACAAATGCAAAGAAACCACCAATGAACAAGAAGCCAAACCCTTTTGTGAGGGCATCCATGGATACACACAGCTTCCTTTAGAACAAGTCACATATTAAAGCAAATGCTAAAAAATTACATTTTGTAAAACGCCTGAAACCACTAGAAACATTTAGCATGGTGCAGTTCAGCTGGAGTGTCTCTAGGCTTTCTCTTTCCTTAAATCAACCCGACATCCAGCTGATCTTCAGGAACCACAAGTTCAGATAGCAAGTCCAAGCATTGCTCTGCCACAAGAGTTTGTGGCAACTGATTGCTGAGGAACGAATGAAACAGCAGAACAAACCTTAGTGCATTGCATTGATATGTGCTGGCTAAGGCAGCCTCGCTTATCAAGCATGGGGACCCAGCTTGACATATTCAAACACAAGCAGCTCATTGGTCTGAACTTCAAGATCATTCACACGCCCCCTGCCTGTTTTGCAGGGAACAGGCTGGGTTTGGAGCTAAAAAGCGTTAAGAGCGGCAACTGCCCAGGGACCGATTCAGAAAAACGTTTACAGGCTCCTGCGTGCGTGAACATACACGTGCCATGCACGCACATGGTATTTGTTTCACAATAGTCAGCAGCAGTAAATTTAGACTGGATACTTGCTTGTCGGCCATTGACAGCTGTCGCCTGACTGCCTGTTAGCAGGCCTTTGTTGGGCTATTTCAGTTTAATATTATCTTGCTTCATGTCATCAGCAGTTTGGCAATGACTAATGCAAGCAAACATTGAAGCTGAAGGAGAATGCAGAGAGTTATAGATTGTATAGATACAGAAGAGGCAACAGATTATAGATATAGAAGAGGCAAATATGGGCTTCACAGCCTTGTGATTGCTATAGCTTTTTCATGCTGTGACCAGTGTTCCCTGTAAGTTGGACGCCTGTGCAGACATTCAGAAGAGATTCAGATGCCACCCAGTTGATTAGCAGAGTGCCCACAGCTAAGTTTTTTTGTTTCAATTGGTGGTGCACATTCACACATGCCTTGGTGCACATAAAATTATTCCACACGTGTCTGGAAAAAATCTGCACATGGATGGAAAAGTTTAGAGGGAACACTGACTTACACCAGATTATATGAAAACCTCTTCCCATCCAGCCATAAACAAAGGGGCTATATCTAAACTATGAGTTTTTGCCGGAAGAGGCAATGCAAATGAAGCGCTGATTAGAATATCGCCGTGCTTCATTTCAATCATCTCCTCTCATGCCTTTTGCCTAAGAGGTTTTTGCACAAAAACAGGCAGTGTGGATGTGTCTGTTTTGCACAAAACCCTTATCCCTCTCAAAAAAAAAAAAGGGTTTTTTTTGAGCAAAACGGACATATCCACACTGCCTATTTTTGTGCAAAAACCTCTTGCACAAAAGGCATTGGAGGAGATGATGCAAATGAAGCGTGACAATATGCTAATCAGTGCTTTATTTGCATTGCCTCTTCTGACAAAAACTCGTAGTGTAGACAAAGCCAGGGAGTGCACAAACAGCATGCAGGGTGATCTCGTCTCCAAATTTGCCATTACAACACCCAGGCACCAGCTGTGCCTACAGAACTAACCCAAACTGCATCCCAAGACAAAGAACATGCCCTTCACTAGCCACACAGCTTCCTCTCCCCAAAAGCTGCCTCCTCACGAAAAAGGGAATGTAACTCAAACACTAAGACAAAAGCTCAGACCCTCAAAAGTACTGAGAGGCCTAATTCCCCTGGGATCAGGGCCAATGTCTTCCAAAGCATCAAAACTTGCTCACACACGGAGGAAAGGCATTTGGAAGGTTCTGTCTAACAGCGCCAGCTGGTGACACCTGCCACAACGTTGTTATTATTTAACATTCATGGTGTGTGTGGTAACTCCTAAAGGCCGCAAGCAACTAGGCACCATTGTACCGAGTGTAGTAAAAACATACAGTAAGTGTGCACTTGTTCCCAGAGATCCTGTAAACTAAGAGACTTAATTTAACCTATAAGGAAAGAAATATTATTTTAAATCGTTAAACAGGCTTTAACGTTCACATGTTAGTTTATCAAACTTCATTGTAAATCTCTCTCCATATATTAAAAAAAACGTTTCCCGAGGGACATCCTGCAGCCCCTCCCTCTGCCCTCAGTCACGTGGCCTCTCCCTCCCCCGTGCTTGGAGGGGCGGGATGGAAGCCATTCAGCCTCTAGCTGGGCCTGCCGTGGAGAGGCCTTGGCCCCCCAATCCCCCCCCCCCACGGTGGCCAGGGGGAGAAAGCAGTAGGTGCCAAGGCCAGGGGGGTAGAAGGAAGGTAGGAGAGAACGGTTCAATTTAACCTGTAAGAAAATAAATATTAATTTACATTGTTAAACAGGCTTTAACTTTCACATGTTAGTTTATCAAACACCATTTTAAATCTCTCTCCATATATAAAAAAAAACTTCCCTGCCCAGCGGCCGGGGGTGTGGGATAGCCAAGGCTGGCCAGGGCTGTAACGCCTCTGCCTGGCCCTCCCCAATGGCTGGGGAGAGAGCTGGGGCTGCCTACCTCCAGAGAGAGGCTGGCGAGCATCGTGAGCCTCCTAGAGAAGTAAAATAAAATATTAATTTATGTCAGTTCCCATGTTTTCTTTATTCATGGCAGGGGTGGGGAACCTTTTTTGGGTCGGGGGGGGACCACTGACCCTCAGAAAAATCAGTTGGGGATCACACAAGTGAGAAGCAAAATTTAAAAACCTCCAAAACCCCCCAACCCTCACTGATGAGACCCCCAATGGAGACACTTCACCCCTCTGGTGCTCCAGCCCCACCGGGGGAGGGACGGAGAGAACTGAAGTTCAGGGCTTCCCGTAGGCCAGAATTATTCTTCTGGGGTTCCAGGGTTAGTGGATTTTGTGGACCCCCTCAAGCTCAGAGGTTGTGGAGCCCCTCAGGTTCAGTGTGTGGGACAGGGCTGCCAGTGAGAGAAAGGAGGGTGCAAGGTCTGGGCGGGAGGGGGTGAGGATGGGAGATCTGGATGGCAGGTAGAGTGCAGGAACAGACTGGGAGTAGGGTATTTGCGCAGGGGAAGGGAAGGTGCAGTGTGTAGCTAGGAGGGACGGTTCAGGAGAAAGGGTGTGCAGAAGCAGGCTGGGGATAGGGTGTCTGGTCGGGGGGGAGGGTGCAGGATCAAGGGAGGGTGCAAGAACAGGGTGGGTGTGCAGGGTCTCGGGGGAGTTTGGAGGACTGGGCATGAGGGGGTGGGGGCACTTAATTATCTTTAGGCCCTGCGCCCATCCCAGGCACTGCTTACCACTGCTCCCATTGGCCAGATTGTGGCCAATGGGAGCAGTGGGGAAAGCCTCCAGGAAGCATGTCTGCACACTGCTGTTTCCCCAGCCCGGGGAGGGAGAGCACTTCTTTCCCACAAGCCAGATCAGGCATCAAGGCTTGGGGCTTTCTCTCCTCCTCCTCTTCACCCAGCAGGAAGCTGGCACTGGTGCTCCATCCTCATGGTGAGGGGAAGGAGCGAGGGCAGAGCCGGCCCAAGGTACGGGCCAACTGGGCTACTGCCCGGGATGCCCCATTGTAGGGAGCGCTGCGTGGTGCTGGCGGGCCGGGCGGGGGCGGCGCCACATATGCGCCGGGTACCTGGGGGCGGGGCCACACATGCACCGTGTGCCTGGGGGCATGGCCATATATGCGCCATTCGCCTGGGGGGCGGGGCCACACATGCATAGCACTCCCGGGGGCGGCGCCACGCTCCCAGGGCGCACAAATGGCTCGGGCCGGCCCTGAGCGGGGGCGAGGCTGCAGCATCAGCATGGGCTCCCCACTGCGGGGGGAAGGATGCAGGGCTGAGTTCGAGCCTCCTCTCGCTGACTTGCGGGACCATAGGGGCTGCATTCGCACCCCTCCCCCCACCCCGCGTACGGGCCTGCGAAAGCGTGTCTGTGCTTGGAGCTGGCGGTGTGAAATCGCTGCTCAAGGAGACGTAACCAGAACTGACGGCGCCGCAGCGGAGCCACCACGGCCTGAGCAGCAGGGGAGGCTGGCGGCCCCGAGGACGTGCTTAGTGTCTCAGACGGGCCCGTAGTCGGGGCGGCGAGACCTTTCCATTCCCACGGCTCCGCTGTTTGCAGTGCAGCTGTGGCGTGGGTTGGGAATGACACCCCAGCTCCCAATGCAGCCAAATCCACAGCCAGAGGATGTCTGCATACATATTAGGCCTGGAATGAGCCGACTCCTTCCCTGAGGCTAACCCTGGTGACAAGGAGCTAGTTATGCTGGGGGAGCCAGTTCAGCAAATCAGAAGACCAATGCAGCCCCCTTGCACTAGAGTCCCCTTTAAAAAAAATGATAAGTCCCCAGTACCTACAGTTTTCAAACACACAAATTATTTTTCTACCATTGAAACACATTTGTATAAATAACTTAATCGTAGGCAGGGGGGCGATGAACATTTTTGGGTGTAAAAAGTACAAAAATAACAAAGTGCTGTAAAACTTAAAACAAAAATTGGGTTTTCTCCAAATTTCAGTTGTGTGGACATAGCTCACCCCCCTCCCCTCACCCCGACTTCTCTCGAGTACCCGCGAGGGTACTCGTACGACTGGTTGAGAAACACTGCGCTAGACTGACCACTCTGTGCACTGGCAAGACAGGCTGGAATGCGTATGAATTCTTAATGGCTTTCATTCCACAGGCCCTCAGTGCCCCCCACGTAGCTACAAGGACTGCAGTAGGGTTGCCAGGGGGGTGCACAGCTGCCGATACACCTTTGAATGAAAGTCACTTTTCCCACTACTAGATTTGGCCCCAAATGGTCACATACATAGTGAAAGCATCTGGAGACATGCCTCCATAGCAGATAACACATCCTGGCGCTTTCTGGTCCAAGTGTGAGCGTAACACCAATAGACCAAGTGACTGGGCAACAAAATGGCAAATGTAATTTAATGTGGCTAAATGTAAAGTAATGCACATTGGAAAAAATAACCCCAACTATACATATAATATGATGGGGGCTAATTTAGCTACAACTAATCAGGAAAGAGATCTTGGCGTCATCGTGGATAGTTCTCTGAAGACGTCCACGCAGCGTGCAGCGGCCGTCAAAAAAGCAAACAGGATGTTAGGAATCATTAAAAAAGGGATAGAGACAGACGGAGAATATCTTATTGCCCTTATATAAATCCATAGTACACCCACATCTGGAATACTGCATACAGATGTGGACTCCTCGTCTCAAAAAATATATGCTGGCATTAGAAAAGGTTCAGGGAAGGGCAACTAAAATGATTAGGGGTTTGGAATGGGTCCCATATGAGGAGAGATTAAAGAGACTGGGACTTTTCAGCTTGGAAAAGAGGAGACTAAGGGGGGATATGATAGAGGTCTATAAAATCATGAGTGGTGTGGAGAAAGTGAATAAGGAAAAGTTATTTATTTGTTCTCATAATACAAGAACTAGGGGCCACCAAATGAAACTAATGGGCAGCAGGTTTAAAACAAATAAAAGGAAGTTCTTCTTCATACAGAGCATAGACAATCTGCGGAACTCCTTGCCTGAGGAGGTTGTGAAGGCTAGGACTATAACAGGGTTTAAAAGAGAACTAGATAAATTCATGGAGGTAAGGAATGGTGTCCCTAGCCTCTGTTTGTCAGAGGGTGGAGATGGATGGCAGGAGAGAAATGGCTTGACCATGACCTGTTCGATTCACTCCCTCTGGGACACCTGGCATTGGCCACTGTCGGCTGACAGGACACGGGGCTGGATGGACCTTTGGTCTGACCCAGTATGGCCATTCTTATGTTCTTATGACCCTGGTCATCTGCAGGTAGAAAAAACCTGGGATCTCCGGAGCTGAGTGCATGAGCCTCTACCGTATTAACTGCTGGCTGTTAGTTAATGCTGTAGAGCAGACTCATTGTTCTCTCTGTAAGGGTATGTCTACACTACCCCGCTAGTTCGAACTAGCGGGGTAATGTATGCATACCGCACTTGCTAATGAAGCCCGGGATTTGAATTTCCCGGGCTTCATTAGCATAAGCGGGGAGCCGCCATTTTTAAATCCCCGCTGCTTCGAACCCCGTGTAGCGCGGGTACACAGGGCTCGAACTAGGTAGTTCGGACTAGGGTCCTATTCCGAACTACCGTTACTCCTCGTGAAACGAGGTGTACCGGTAGTTCGGAATAGGCACCCTAGTCCGAACTACCTAGTTCGAGCCCCGTGTAGCCGCGCTGCACGGGGTTCGAAGCAGCGGGGATTTAAAAATGGCGGCTCCCCGCTTATGCTAATGAAGCCCGGGAAATTCAAATCCCGGGCTTCATTAGCAAGTGCGGTATGCATACATTACCCTGCTAGTTCGAACTAGCGGGGTAGTGTAGACATACCCTAAGTGATCTCAGTGCCACTGGATGGTTGGTATGGAGATAGTGAATAAGTTATATACTCATTCCCATAACATCAGTAGTAGGAGTCACCAAATGAAATCAATTGGTAGCAGGTTTAAAGCAAACAAAAGGAAGTTTTTCTTCTCACAACACACAGTCAACCTGTGGAACTCCCTGCCAGAGGATGTTGTGAAGGCCAGGACTTTAACAGAGTTCAAAAAAGAACTAGATAAATTCATAGAGATTAGGTCTCATAGACTAATAGACTCATAGACTCCAAGGTCAGAAGGGACCATTATGATCATCTAGTCTGACCCCCTGCACAGTGCAGGCCACAAAATCTCACCCATCCCTCCTAGAATAATCCTCTCACCTATATCTCAGATATTGAAGCCTTCAAATACTTTGAAGACCCCAAGATGCAGAGAATCCTCTAGCTGTGATCTGTGCCCCATGCTACAGAGGAAGGCGAAAAACCTCCAGGGCCTCTGCCAATCTACCCTGGAGGAAAATTCCTTCCCGACCCCAAATATGGCGATCAGCTATAGGATAGGTCCATTAATTGCTATTAGCCAGCATGGGTAGGAATGGTGTCCCTAGTTTCTGTTTGTCAGAAGCTGGGAATGGGTGACAGGGGAGGGATCGCTTGATGGTTCCCTGTTCAATTAATTCCCTCTGGGGCATCAGGCATTGGCCACTGTTGGAAGATGGGGTCCTGGGCTAGATGGACCTTTGGTCTGACTCAGTATGGCCATTCTTATGGGAGAGTACACCACGCCCAGAAGGGTGCGGAACAGGACTCTCTTGCTAGTACTCTAGTGACAAGCAGCCTATGCATGCACTACAGCCCCTCTCAGAAGGGTGCTGCATATGCATCCCCATGCAAATAAACAAGTGCAACATGTGCCCTTTCCTAGGTCCTGTTAGGCTCCCTTGTGCATGCCCTGCCACTCACAAGCATACAACAGGGCCTGCTAACGACCCTCAAGCACAGGCTTACGCACTGCTGTGCCTTATTTCCTGAGCAGTCGCAAGGAAATCAACAGACCACAGAGACTCAAGGATCTGGGGTGAAATTCTGGCCCCCATGTAGTCAATGCAGCTGATTTCAGTGGGGACCGAATTCTACCCCTAGTCCTTCATTTTCAAATGTGCCTTCAGGTAGGGACTCTGGCCACGTGAATGGCAGATCCCTAGATTCTTGCAGATACAGGAGGACGCGGTGGGGAGGGGAGGAGAGTCCCCATCTTCAGCTTACTCAGCTTCTCTAGCTCCCCTCCAGGCTAATTTTGTTATTAAAAGAATTAGGTATAATTGGGGAAGCGAAAGATGTTAGATAGCATCAAAATTAATATACCTGACAGACATGGATAGGTTTTCCTCTTGGCCTCTGTAATTGGAAGCCCCGTCATAAGCAAAACGACTCAGGCGTGGAACAAAATGCTACAGTCTTTGATCACTGAAAGGCCAGAAAGCCAGACGGTGACCTTTTCTGCAGGAGTGTTTTTAAGATAACATGTATGAAAAGGGTTGGGTTCCCCCCTCGGGGGTTTCCCACACAGAAGATGAAGGATTAAGCTCCCTGGATTCCCAGAGGCCCTGCCAACTCCCTGTTCTCTCTCAAGCACCTCCTGGGGTTTATGGCTTTGAGTTTCTGAACGTTTTAATAAGTGTCCTACGGCTAGGTCCTTTCCTCTGCACCACCAAACCTCCTGTGGCTTTTAGCGTTCTGGTAATTGCAGTATGAAAGCATTCCTAGGTGGTAGGGCTGTTGTCCCAGGCAAACTTCCCCATTGGAGTGCCATTACATCCTGCCTCCCTAAATTCCCCCTGCCATTTGGAGAGCAGCATCTCTTCCTCGGGTAAATGGGAGCTTGAGCCGAATCCCACTGGAATCAATGGAAAGATTTGCATAGCCTTCAGTGGATCAGGCTCTCATTGCACTGCTGTGAGCGGTTAAACACTTGTCATGTTTCACCCCAGAGGTGGCTGCAGCAACCCCAATGAAAAGCGAAGCGGGGTGAAAGGCACTCTATTAATGTTGGACAGAATTTAATGTACAAGCTGAGAGGGAAATGGGGGGATGTTCCTTTTCCATAGTAAAAATACTTATTGGATTTGCACTGGGGATTGTCAGATGCGACACGCAAACTGCAGGTTTAGATGCGACGTGAAGAATTGGACAATTCTGGCCACACTCAGAAAGGTCTTTTGTTTAATGCTGAGTTTTGACATGATGCGAGATACCAGATGGGAGAATGTACTGCAGGAAGGCGAAGTTTAGCCTCAGTTTTCTCCATGGTCTGGTTATTTATTCTGCTTTTCCAAGAGTGCTCCGAGCTCTCTTTTGAGGATTGTTATTCTTGGAACGGAGATATTTTAGGAGTGGAGAATAATGCATCCCCTTCCATTAACTGGGATCCTCACGAAGTATCTCAACCTTAAGCAACGACAGGATCTACTCAACAATTAAGAACGTTTCCTGTTCTTTTTTTTTTAAACACAAGGAAAGCAGCTAAAACATCCTTTTTCTGAAAAAGGAAACTTTTTTTACTCCCCTCTTCTCACTGAGATTTAATACCAAAATGATGGTCATTTCTGCTTGGATTTAAAATATAGCATAGTCACGTCAAACAGGAGAGTAACGTCCTTGAGTCTCGGGATTTTAAATAGAGGCATTCATCTCCTTGTATCGGATAGATGCCCCTCAACCCCCTCTTCCTAGGAATGCACCCGAGCGGTTACAGGATGTGTGGCAGGTTGCTGAAAGACAGGGGCTGCCCAAACATTCCTCTGCTATGAATGAGCTCCTCTGTGTGAGGATAAGATGCAAGACGCTTGCAAGAAGTCTGCCAGGACTGGGGTCCCGGACAATTTCCATTTCAAGGAGGGAGTCTTTGCTCTCAAAGCACCTGCAGCTTTTGTTGAGTAGAAAACAGGCAACTGGATTCTCCTCTCTAGGGAACACTTTAAATCAAGTTATGGGGTAGGGGTGTGCAAATCCTCAGCTAACGTACATTTTAGCAGCACTCTGGACCGGGCCTCATGACATCTCCCCTTCTTCATCTGCATTTGTTTAACCAGATCCATGCAGAAAGAAAACCCTTCAAAGGGGAAGATTAAACAAGGTGGCCAGGGCACCCGAAGAGGCTTGAGAATAAAATGAAGGGGAAAAAAAATCTTAAAATATGTTACTAATTATGAGAAGAAGGGATGGGTATTTTAACATCAAATTAGAAAAATCCTTAAAAAAAAAATTTAAATGACAGACAGCAGAACCTCAGAGTTACGAACACCTCCGGAGGTGGCTTGTAACGCTGGAAGGTTCCCATAGGTGCCAACTTTCCAATATTACCCTGACCCTTCTTCCCGACCCAGACCAAACACTTGTCAGAACGTTGAATTAGGAAAGTACACAGGGCCCATGAAAGCCAACTGGAGTCTCTGGGCCATTTTCAGTGAGCTCAGAATCAGGGATTTCACGCATCAGCTGCCACCCATGGGAAAGCGCAGAAGAACTGGAATAGGTACCTCGTCTGGTGGCAGGACCCTGGGGCTGGCTGATTATTATTAGTTATTATTAATTAATTATTATTATTATTTTATATTATTATTATTATTGGGCGCTTTAATTTCCGGAAAAGCACTGACGATCTAATGTAAAATCATCAGTGCTGTTCTGGAAAAACTATGCTGCTCCCGTTCGGGCAACAGTCTTTTTCCAAAAGACTTTTGCGCAAAAGGGCCAGTGTAGACAGCACAGTAGTGTTTTCCGCAAAAAAGCCCCGATCACGAAAATGGCAATCGGGGCTTTTTTTGCGGAAAAGCGCGTCTAGATTGGCCAAGGACACTTTTCTGCAAAAAGTGCTTTTGCAGAAAAGCATCCTGCCAATTTAGACGTGCTTTTCTGAAAATGCTTTTAATGGAAAACTTTTCCGTTAAAAGCATTTCCAGAAAATCATGCCAGTGTAGCCGTGGCCAAGGAGCCTGGGGACTAGCGAGGAGGAAATCAGAGCATGGAGGCAAAGATGCCCTTTCTACGTAGAGAACATCTCTTCTTATAATCTCATCGATTTTAAGGCCAGAAGGAGGCCTCAGATCATCTAGCCTGGACTGCCGTGTAACACAAGCTGGAGCATCTCATGCTGTTCTTCCTCAGCCCAAGAACCCACGGAGTCCCACTGGAAAGCAGAGATGTGCCTCAGTGCACAACAAAACCCTTCCCACAACACCAACCCCCGGGTACCTCCATACCGGGAAGAGCAACCAGCCCTTAGTTTTAAATCCAGAACCTTCACGATGCTGCGGTGGCTTCCTGCCTTGAGAAGTCCTACGAACCAATCAGCCGGAATGGATCAGAACCAGCGTCTCTCTACTCCAGGCGCCAGTTATCCTCTTGCCTGACCCGCCCTGTGTAACGCACACCGCAGAACTTCCCCCCAACAATTCCTAAAGAGGGACTTTTAGAAAAACATCCAGTCTTGAGTTACAAACAGCCTGAGAATCCGCCACGGTCCTTGGTAAATCGTTCCCATGGTTAATTACTCCCGCTATTAAAAATGTATGCCTCATTTCCAGTCTGGTGCTTCAGAGGAAGGTGTAAGTACCTTGCAGTCACGGCTGTGGGACATCTGCCCTCCACAGAGATCCCTCTGATATTAGAGACTGGCTTAAACCTTGAGGTATAAGGTCTAATAGATCTTCCAGATATTTTATTGTCAAACCACAGCGATTAGAGGGTTGGAACGGCTGCTATATGAGGAGAGATTAATAAGACTCTGCCAGAACTTTGTCCCCTGTTTTGCCTTCTAGCCTAGCTGTGCTGAAGCAACGAGGCCTAAGTCTGCTCTGATTTACCCAAGAATAGCTAGAGGGCTTATCCCTTCATCTTCCCTCTTCCCTGGTCCTTCTCATGTGAACAGAGAGCGGCAGCACCCGCAGTCCGGAGATGTAAACAATTCAATATCGATTGGGGTGAGATTCCACCCAGCATGAAATCCAGTTTCCTTTCCTCTCTTGTTCCCTTGGTTTTTTCCCCACTCACTTCCTGTTTGTCTCTAATATACAGAGCAATATTTTCAGGTATTCCTTAACCAATCATTCTGCACAACTTTAACTAACCAATCCTAACAATCTAACCAATTGTATCCCACCACCTTCATTGGTTTACACCTCACAAAATGTATTATACGGGAGACAGAGACAATCAAAGAACCGGACAGACAAACAACAGAGAGATGAGAAGTTGGTCCTTGCCAGACAGGAAGCTATCAACCTAATGGCTGGTTTGGAGTGTACCTTCCTTACTGGTTTGGAATTTACCTTCTTCTGCTCTTATATAGGCCTTTACAGGCAGGCCTGAATATCTATGTCCTAACAGTTCCCAGGGACCAACTCCAGGGTGAATGGAATCACACTGGTATTTAACTGGCCTATGCAAGAGGCAAACTGGACCCTTCAACCAACCAATCCAGCCACCCACCCGTCCAGATACCCACTACCACAGCTCCTAATGGACCAAGGCCCTTCTGCCAGGGAGGGAAGAGGCTTGAGTCAGGTGCACTAAGCACTAGGGCACCCAGCCCTCCAAGGTCCCTATTACACCTGTCATCTCCGTGGTGTCTGTGTGTCCGCTGTTCACACTTAACTAGCATTTATCCCTAAAGAGAGGTGGGGATGCACCACCACTGCCCAAGGAAAATGTAGCACCCTTGCTTAAATCCTCTAGTTAAGTGCTAGGTGGCTCTGACACATGAAAGACTTTCAGCAGTTACTTCTCAGCACATTAGTCTGGCTCACCCCCCTTCCTTGCCCTGGTATTTATGTCTAGGCCAGCAGGGCACGGCCCTGGTCTGTGGCGAAATCCCCCTGCGAAGCCTCCACTCAGGAAGCTCCTGTCTTGCAAAGTGTTTGACGAGAGGTTCCCCCTCCTTTGCTTCATCGCTTCACCCTTTGACTCTACCCCGTCGCTGCTGCGTCAGGAGCCACCAGCCGAAACGGGCACACACCAGGCAATCTCAAGCTTTAGATTTTTTTTTTTAAAAGATCGAGGGGCCCGACTCTCCAGCTGCCTCGGACCAGGTGTCGTCATTTGCGAGCAAGTTGTATTCATACACAACCTCCGTGGCTTCTGGTGCAGAGGCCCTTGCTGCTCAAAATAAATGAGATTCACGTGCAATATAGACTGAAACACAAGGGCTACATCTACACTGGCCAGTCTTGTGCAAGAACATATGCAAATGAGGCACGGCGCTGAATATTGCTGTGCCTCATTTGCATACTTAATGAGCCACCATTTTGCACAAGGGGCTTTTGCGCAAGAAGGAGCCGAGTAGCTCCTTCTTGCGCAAAAACCCCCTCTTGTGCAAGAGCCGTTCTGCCGCTTATTTTCACACGGCTCCTTCTTGTGCAAACACCCCTTGTGCAAAAATGGTGGCTCATTTGCATATGTTCTTGCGCAAGACTGGCCAGTGTCGACGTAGCCATACTATATAAGAACGGCGACACTGGGTCAGAGCAAAGGTCCATCTAGCCCAGTGTCCTGTCTTCTCAGTGGCCAATACCAGGTGCCCCAGAACAGAGAATCATCGAGTGATCCATCCCCTGTCGCCAATTCCCAGCTTCTGACAAACAGAGGCTAGGGACACCAATCCTACCCATCCTGGTTGACAGCCATTGATGGACCTAACCTCCATGAATTTATATAGTTCTTTTTTGAACCCCATTAAAGTCCTGGCCTTCACAACATCCTCTGGCAAGGAGTTCCACAGGTTGATTATGCACTGTGTGAAGAATTAGAGGTTTCAAATTCCTTAGCTCCTGGAATAGATCTCTGTTGCTTTGTCCACTTACCCCAGATATACCTCAGAGGGGTAGCCATGTTGGTCTGTATATGCAAAAATAATGAGGAGTCCTGAGGCACCTTCGAGACAGATTTATTAGGGCATAAGCTTTCATGAGTAAAACCCACTTCATCAGATGAATTGGAGTGGAAGTTGCAGAAGCAAGGGCATATATAAGGAAGAAGTTGTTTGTGTGAATGCAGCAAATCAAGTCAGATTTGCGGCAAACTTGATGTGAAGTTGTGAATATCCAGAGAGGGAAAATTGTCTTTGAAGTACGTTAACCAGTTGAGATCTTTATTCAGTCCTAAATGGATAGTGCTGAATTTGCAAGTTAATTCTAGTTCAACTGTCTCCCTTTGAAATTGGGTTTTGAAAATCTTTTGTAGGATAGCTGCTTTCAAATCCATTACTGAATGTCCAGGGAGGTTAAAATGTTCCCCTACAAGTTTATGTGTGTTACCATTCCTGATGTGTGTCCATTTATCCTCTGGCGCAGAGATTGTCAGGTTTGGCCAATATACGTGGCAAAGGGGCACTTGCTCTTACTTGCTTACATATAGCACATTCGTGGATGTGCAGGTGGATGAGTCCCTGATGTTGTGGCTTATTTGGTTAGGTCCCGTGATGGTGTTGCTTATATAGATAGATGAACAGAGTTGGCAACAGGGTTGTTGCAGGGAAAGGTTCCTGGGTAAGTATTTCTGTGGTGCGTTGGTATTTGCTTCAGGTTAGGGGGTTGTCTGCTGGCAAGGACTGGCCTGTTTCCCAAGGTCTGTGAGAATGAGGGGTTGTTTTCCAGGATAGGTTGTAGATTGCTAATGATGCACTGGAAGGGTTTTAGCAGGGGGCTGTAGGCAATAGCCATCACGTCCTGCTATTTACCTTGCTGGGCCTGTCCTGAAGTAGGTGAGTTCTGGGTACTCATCTGACTCTGTTTCTGTTTCTTCACTTCCCCAGGTGGGTATTTAAGTTTTATGAATGCTTGATAAAGATCCTGCTGGTGTTTTTGTCTGTCTGAGGGGATTGGAGCCGATACGGTTGCATCTTACGGTGTGTGGAAGCTAGAAGCACGTAGGTAAGAATAGCGGTCAGTAGGTTTCCTGTATAGGGTGGTGTTTATGTGACCATCATTTATTTGTACCATAGTGTCCAGGAAGTGGATCTCTTATATGGATTGTTCCAGGCTGAGGATGATAGTGGGGTGGAAATAGTTGAAATCTCGGAGGCATTCTTCAAGAGTCTCCTTCCATGGGTCCATATGATGACGAGATCATCAATGTAGCGTAAGTAGGGGAAGGATGCTAGGGGACGGGAGCTGAGGAAACGTTTGAGGTCAGCCATAAAAATGTTGACATATTGTGGGGCCATGGGGGTACCCATAGCTGTGCCGCTGACTTGAAGGTATAAATTGTCCCCAAATCAGAAATAGTTGTGGGTGAAGACAAAGTCACATAGCTCAGCTACCAGGTGTGCCATGGCATCATTGGGGATACTGTTCCTGACAGCATGTAGTCCAGTGGTCCCCAACCTTTTTGAGTGGCGGGTGCCACACCGGGCTGCCGGGCCACCTGGGGGCGGGGCCATGCATGCGCCGTGCATGCGCCAGGCGCGGCGCTAGGTGGGTGCGCATAAATGCCCCAGCGGGCTCCATGGTGCCCACAGGCACCACGTTGGGGATCCCTGGCGGTAGTCCATCCTTCTGTGCAGGGGCGGATATAGGGCAGGGCGAGCGGGGCGGCCGCCCCGGGCCCCGCGCTTCAAAAAGCCCCGCGCATGCGCCGTGGCAAAGGGGGGCCCTGCAAGATTATGTTGCCCTGGGCCCCGCAAAACAGTCATCTGCCCCTGCTTCTGTGAAATATTGGTGTTGGGAGTTTCTACATCCCTGGCCGGATATCCCATGCATCACCACCCAGTTCCTTATATCAACTGGACATAAATAATAAAATAAATAAATCACAACACAATAAAAAATAATAAAAGCCACAAAAGTGTCGCTCCCTCCCGCTCACACACACATACGCATCCTCCTTCAGAATAAAATCTCCCTTCTTTCAACAGTCACCTCTGCAGCGGAATGCCGCACGCATAACCACGGTGAAGATAAATTACTGCTATCCGAGTGCGTGTAATTAGCAGTCATTATTATCACATCGGCCCTTAACAGATTTCAAGGGTCAGTTATTCAGATCCCACACATTGGCCAGTAGCTGCTGGAGTGAAGGGGTTGGCATGGTAACCGGCTGGCTGATAAGTATTTTCCTTTTAATTAACCAGGGGTAACACCCGGGCTGGTTCTCACAGCAGGATCAACCTTGTTTCAGTACCTGTCGGGGGCCACAGCAGCGTCACCCACCTGTTTTGGGAGGGACAGAGTTTGCCATGGACCTGCCTATGCCTCTTGGTTAGGAGGGCTGAGGCAACAGCAGGAGTAGGTTTCTCTCACTCACAAACAGCAGGAGGACTCTCTTGCTAAACTTTCACTGAGCACATGACCTATGAGGAGAGGCTGAGGGATTTGGGCTTATTTAGTCTGCAGAAGAGAAGAGCGAGGGGGGATTTGAGAGCAGCCTTCAGCTTCCTGAAGGGAGGTTCCAAAGAGGATGGAGAGAGGCTGTTTTTGGTAGTGAGGGATGGCAGAACGAGGAGCAATGGGTTCAAGTTGCAGTGGGGGAGGTCTAGGTTGGATATTAGGAAGAACTATTTCACTAGGAGGGTGGGGAAGCACTGGAATGGGTTCCCTGGGGAGGGAGTGGAATCTCCATCCCTAGAGGTGTTTGAGTCCCGGCTTGACAAAGCCCTGGCTGGGCGGATTGAGTTGGGTTGGTCCTGCTTTGGGCAGGGGCTGGGCTTGACTCCTGAGGTCTCTTCCAGCCCTAGGATTGCTCCCAAAGCTTAAGGCAGAGAGCAGGGGCAGGGAGACTTCTTTGGGGTCGGAGGCTGCTGACCCACAGAAAAATCAGTCAGGGGCCGCACACAGGAGAGAAGGAAAAAATCAGCCACCTCCCTGACATGGCCCTTGATGGAGAAGCAGAAAGACACTTCCCACATTCCCCTCGCACAGCAGAGCCTACAGGGCCCGGGCTAGTAGATTTTGTGGGGGGAAAAGCTCCAGGCAGCATTTTACTGCATGGAGCCGCTTCCTCTCCCACCTGGCAGAGCCTGTGAATGGGATCTGGCTCTGACTTGCCTGATTCTGACCCGCATTGCTCAGGGTGCCTCCTTCCCACAGCAGGAAGCCGGGGCTGGTACGCCAGGTTGGCAGGGAGAGCTGCGGGGGGTAGGGGCGTGAGGCTGGAGCACCAGCATGGGTTTCCCAGTGCCCCGAGCCTCAGGAGCTGGTTCCAGGCAAGCCGGGGGAACCCCAGGCCTTAGCTTTACCCCCCGCTGGGCGTAGAGAAAAGAGGCAGAGTGGTCATGAGGGCAAACGTACTGCAGAGGGAAGGAAGGCGCCGTGGCAAACTTGTGGCCAGGTTGCGTCGTCCCGGGTGGATTCCCCAGCTCCCGCAAGGAGCGTGAAGAGAAGTTGTGAAGCTGCAAAGAGAGAAGACCGGGGTCTTTTGTGCGGTGTCAGTGGCTGCGCGGTGACAAAAGGAATGAGGCTGCCTCAGACCCAGGACCACTGAAAGCCTTCAGTCTCCCCTTTGCCCCAGCTTGGTCTGTCAGCTGCTCCATGCAAAGAGGGGTTGCCATCTCAGGCGGTTCTCAATGCCAGCTGTCCCTAGAATTCCTGCTGCCGCTGCCGCTCATGTTCCCTCCTCGACGCAGCCTTTCCCGCAGCCTCCCGAAGTGGTCCAGCAGCCGCGCTCGTTCACAGACTGAGGCCTGGTGCGATGCGCAGGCCACGAGCCAGCCGGTGCATTATCAGTCACGGTCTAGGAGGTAGCATCTCTACTCGGTGCCAGCTCCCCCTCAACGAGCGGCACCAGGAAACCGCGCCAGCACAGTGTCTGCCAGCCACAAAGCCTCGCGCGCAGGCTGAAGGGGGGCCGGAGGGTGGGAAACATTCCATCAAAGGCCTGTGCACGAGGGCGGGAAAGGATCCTAGGAAAGGCGGCTGACACACTTTGCCTCCCACCGAATGGAAATCTGGGTTGCTAGCGTCCTTTGCAAAATGTCTGGGGGGAAGAGTCACATGCCAGGGCTGAAAGTTTATGGCTGCTGGGCCCGATGCTCCATTCTTCAAGTGACAAATCCTCTGAGGAAAGCACTGACACAGACTGGTTCCTCTTGCACCTTCCCATGAAGCAGTTAGCAGTAGCCATTGTCGGGGAAAGGAGCTTGGGCTTCATGGACTGGCATTCCCCAGGTTCCTAGCAATGGGAAGCAGCCTGAATTTAAAGGGTGGGAACTTGCTCACTGAAGCTACGTCTACACTGAAGGGTTTCTGCGCAAGAAGTGTTTTGCGGAAGGGTTCTTGTGCAAAAACGTCTTATGCAAAAGCGTGTCCACGCGCTCTTGTGCAAGAAAGCTCTGATGAATGGCCATCCGAGCACCTGTGCTTTTTCGGATAGGCTCGTTTTGCGCAAGAAACCCCTGCCGAGCAGCCACATGTGCCTTTTCGCGCAACAGCTGTAGCACAAAAAGGAGTTACGCTTTGTAGAAGGAGGTTTACCTACACCGCAAAACCCCTCTGTTCTGTCGATTGACTGCAGATTTTCTTGTGCAAAAATGCGCTTGAGGTGTGGACCTAGCCAAAGGGAGGAAGGGGCACAGGAGAGGGAGTGAGGTGCTTATTATCCGTATTATGGTGGCAGCTGGCAGCTCCAGCCACAGGACCAGCGCCCCACTGCCAAACACTCCCTTGAATCCTTTCCATCCACATGCGGAATACATTTGATTGTGTGCATCGAGGCATGTGTGAAGGGGCAGCACCAGGAGAAACACAACCCTAGCTAATCAGCAGGGTGGCACCAGACTCTCTCCTGAGCGGCCGCACAAGCGCCCGGCTTGCAGGGACCCCTGCCCACTGCGCTCGGTGCTGTACAAACAGAACAAAGAGCTGGCCGCCTAAGTGTTGATCATAGAATGAGAGGTCATCGAGTCCAGTCCCCTGCCCTCATAGCAGGACCAAATACTGTCTAGACCATCCCTGATGGACATGTATCTAACCTACTCTTACATATCTCCAGAGATGGGGATTCCACAACCTCCCTGGGCAATTGATGGAGGCAGAGAAGCCAACAGGAAGACACTTGTGTGACTATCATTGGACAGAAGGGCCAAGAGGGAAGGACTAAGGCAGGGTGAAACACAGCTGGGTCTTGCTTGTCTGGGTGGGCAGACAGGGTAGTTGCTGGTGTTCTGAGAGTCTACCAGGAAGAGCTGTTTGACGGGACGTGGGTACTATGGCCAGGTGCCTAGAAAGGGAGAGGGAAGAGGCTGGAACTGGGTACGCAAAGGAGAGCGAGAGGAAGTCGCTACAGCTCTGGTCAGAAGCCCCCTGGTTCCAGCCATGGGAAAGGAGAAAGGCAGCGGGGTTCAGTGGGCAGGGCAGAGGCGCTACTCAGAATCACTGTCTAGACCCAGCTCTTTCCCTGGGCCCTTCCCCCCGCACACCCTGCCCCGTGGACTGCCAGCTCTCTGAGGCAGGGACAGACCATCGCAACGGGTACGGACACCGCCTAGTACAACGGGGCCTGATCACACCCGGGACAGCTAGGCTGCCAGAGATGTCTCCTCAGGCCACCCAAAATGGCTACCTCCGCTGTGGTGGTCCGGACAAAACCCTTCTGTGTTTGGGACAAAGCCAGCTCCCCTCCCCCTCCTCACACACTACCGATGGCCAATTTAATTAACATTCCTGCCTCCCCCCCCCCCCCCCCCGAAGAGGCCACAGGGGAGCTATTGAGGCCTCCTGGCTTCAGTTCTCACGCAGGAGAGGAAACTTTTAAACCCCGGTTCCGTACATTCTGCGCTGCCTTGGCAGACTCTGCAGAGGGGCTGCGCTTACTGTGGCTTAAGTGGAGCAGATGACGGCCGGTCTGGCAACGTGGCCAGTGCAGGGCCTGGGACTGCTGGACTGACATGCTTAATAGAAAGCGGTAGGTAAGTAGCCCCTAAAAGGCCATCGTATCACAGCCCCCTAGCAGGGCCAGGGTGCTCATTCGTGCTCTTTTTTGCTACTCTCTCCTCTGTGCTGGATAGGAAAGAGGCCATCTTCACGTCCTCTATGTTTCTCTTGCGACCAGAGGTGAAAAGAAACCGGCCGGCAGGGACACTCGACTGCAGCTGCTCCCAACTGGGCTACCAGGCCTCTCCTGCCAGCTGCCTTGCTAAGCTGCAGGTAGCCAGGCACACAGGTGGAAGGGGCTGGCTGCCGATATGGGGCTGCTTTAGCCCCTAACCGCCCCCTCCAGTGCCCTTCTGGGAAGGTGCAGGGACTGCACTGGGTCTTCTTCCTCTTCCCCTGATTATCAGGGAATGCGGGGAAGTGCTCAGCCTGTGCCTTCCTCTCGCTGCCAGCTACTGAGGGGAGAGCAGAGGAGAAACGCAGCAGGCTGTTCACTTTTTCCTCACCCTCCGAGAGGAAGAAGAGGAGAAGCAGTGTCCCAGTATGTGCAGTTGCAGCCTCCCCCACCCCACCGGAAATAGCACCCTTGCCCCCCTGCACTCATCACTACACCCCATATCCCTCCACCACCACTCCTGACTCCTGAACCCTCCACTTCCCTCTGCCCTGGGTCCCCTGTGCACTACATGCAACTGTGCGCTATGCTTGAGGCATGTCGATGGCACCCTACCTTCACCTGCAAGAGCCTTGCAATCAGCCTGCCAATGCACGGCCTAAAGCCAACAGGACAAGACAGGATGTTGTCCCAGGCGGGGACTGGGAGCCGGCAGGGGTCTCTGTAAGAACAGTGAGGTCATGTTAGTGTCACCTTCCTCTAGAGCTGCCAGGTGTCCGGTTTTGAACCGGACGGTCCAGTATTTGAGCTTTCTGTTCGGGAAACAAATTGAGACAATAGAAATGAGAAAATAGAGATGTCTCGTATTTTCTAACGAAGATGGAATGTCGATTGGGAGGTAACATCAAGTGTGTCCAGTATTTTTGTTGAAACCATCTGGCAACCTGACCTTCCTCTCTACGGACCGATCCAGCACTGGAGGCTTGGCCCTCCTCCTCACCTAACCAAAGGTTAGGGGGAAGGATAACTCAGTGGTTTGAGCATTGACCTGCTAAACCCAGGGTTGTGAGTTGAATCCTTGCAGAGCCCAGTGGGGGCAAAAATGCATCAGGGATGGTACTTGGTCCTGCTGTGAAGGCAGAGGACTGGACTCGATGACCTTTCAAGGTCCCTTCCAGTTGTAGAAGCTAGGCAATCTCCATTATTATTTAAGGTGGCAGGCTCCAAGGCATCTGGATGAGGAGGGAGGAGGGGGTATGAAATACAAGTCACCAAGCATGAGGCCAAACCGCAGCTGTGGCTACGCACCATGCGAAACACCAGAGATGGCAGGCAGCTGGACTCTTTCCGATGCCATTTAAACAGATGGCGTTTCCAGGAGTTCGGCTGCCCTGCTCAGTCACCTCCCAGGAGGCTGCGGGATGGCTCCCGCCCAGGGTCAGCGTTGCAGACAGCTAGCCCCCGCTTTCAGCAAAGGCGTTGTCAGGACCCGCTGCGCTAGGAAGCTGGAGCGCTTCCCGTACTCTACATCTGTCCCTCCCGCATGCACCTCAGAAGCGGCGGCTGGCTAGCCGGGCACTGCGGATTGGTGCATTATGTTGTGGCAAGGCAGAGGGGAAGCGGTCAAAGGGGAGGCGGTGCTCTAACAGCGCAGGGGCAATCGCTCTTCCCCTTTTGCGATCCCCCCCCAAAGAAATGGAGCTGCCGGCGGAGTTAAGCCAATGTAAGCTAATGCACCGACACAGCCTCGGCAGGCAGTTGTGTGCACAGCTGCTAACCCATCTGCCTGTTGTGAGCTAAGCGTTGGAGAAGGGCTGCCCATCAATGTTCAGCAACATTCAGCAGCTCTCCTCTCCTCTGGTCCCGTGGCGTCTCCATGGCGCAATCGCCCTGAGTGACATGGCTCATTCACCCCTAGATTCCATCCAAACCCATTGACCTGCCCTAGCACCCCCTCGCTAATGCGCCACACTGAAAACAGCATAAGCCTGCGTGTGCAGTGGGGAAGTCAGTGCAAACTGGGCTAACCTACTGCATCACTTCCCTTTCCACCGTCAACTAGGTCACCTTAAACCAATGTTCCCTCTAATCTTTTCCACCCATGTGCAGGTTTTTTTCCACCTATGCGCGGAATATTTTTTTCTGTGCTCTAAGGGTGAATGTGCACCACCAGTAGAAACAATACACCTGGAATTTCTCTGGAGCAGTTGCACAAGCATGCAGCTCACAGGGACCACCTGCTTAAAATTCTAGTCTCAGAGGAGTAGCCGTCTTAGTCTGTAGCTTTAAAAACAACAAGTAGTCCTATGCCACCTTAGAGGCTAACAACATTATCTATATGGTATCATGAGCTTTCATGGGCAAAACCCACTTCCTCGTGGCTTGTGCCCATGAAAACTCATGAGACTATATATTTTTGTTAATCTCTAAGGGTGTGTCTAGACTACATGCCTCCGTCGACGGAGGCATGTAGATTAGCCAGATCGGCAGAGGGAAATGAAGCCACGATTAAAATAATCGCGGTTTCATTTAAATTTAAATGGCTGCCCCGCTCTGCCGATCAGCTGTTTGTCGGCAGATCGGGGCAGTCTGGGCACGCCGCGCCGACAAAGAAGCCTTTCTTGATCGGCACAAGTATGCCTCGTGAAACCAGGTTTACCTGTGCCGATCAAGAAAGGCTTCTTTGTCGGCGCGTCGCGTCCAGACTGCCCCGATCTGCCGACAAACAGCTGATCGGCAGAGCAGGGCAGCCATTTAAATTTAAATGAAGCCGCGATTATTTTAATCGCGGCTTCATTTCCCTCTGCCGATCTGGCTAATCTACATGCCTCCGTCGACGGAGGCATGTAGTTTAGACGTACCCTAAGGTGCCACGGGACTACTCATTGTTTTAAAAATTCTAGCAAACTCAGCAGACACCACGGCTGTGTCTAGACTGGCAAGTTTTTCCACAAAATCATCTGATTTTGTGGAAAAACTTGCCAGCTGTCTACACTGGACACTTGAATTTCCGCAAGAACACTGACCATCTCATGTAAGATCGTCAGTGTTCTTGCGGAAATACTGTGCTGCTCCTGTTCGGGCAAAAGCCCTCTTGCGCAAATCATTTGCACAAAAGGGCCAGTGTAAACAGCACAGTACTGTTTTCCGCAAAAAACCCAGATCGCGAAAATGGCGATCGGGGCTTTTTTGCGGAAAACCGCGTCTAGATTGGCCACGGACGCTTTTCCGCAAAAAGTGCTTTTGCGGAAAAGCATCCTGCCAATCTAGACGTGCTTTTCCAAAAATGCTTTTAACAGAAAACTTTTCCGTTAAAAGCATTTTCGGAAAATCATGCCAGTGTAGACATAGCCCCCACCAGTGTAAGTGAGACCAGAACCCGCCTCCCTGCCTGCAAATGGAATTTGATTGCTCAAGAGGGGAGCATATTGGCGCTGTCCAGAGGGGGTCTAGAGATAGCAGAAAGGCAAGTCCAGTTATTCCAGCACCAGCTTGGAAGACCCACATTCAATTCCCAGCTCCACCACAGACACCCTGGCTACGTCTACACTGGCAGCTTCTTTTGCGGAAGAGTTCTTGTGCAAAAACTCTTCCAGAAGAAAGCGTCTACACTGGCAGGTGCTTTTGCACAAGAGCATCCATGCCAGTGCAGATGCGCTCTTGTGCAAGAAAGCTCCGATGGCCATTTTAACCATAGGGCTTTCTTGCGCAAGAAATTCATGTTGCCTGTCTACACTGGCCTCTTGCACAAGAACAGATGCGCAAGAGGGCTTATTCCTGAGCGGGCGCATCATAGTTCTTGTGCAAGAAGCGCTGATTTTATACAGTAGAACGTCAGTTTACTTGCGCAAGAACACACGACCAGTGTAGACAGGTAGCAAGTTTTTGTGCAAGAGCGGACACTTTGGCACAAGATCTCGCCAGTGTAGACACAGCCCCTGTGTGATGCTGGGCAAGTCAGTGACCCTCTGTGCCTGTTTCCCATACAGTACAATGGGGTATAATAGCCCTGCCAGAGGCGAGGCACAGTGGGAGCTTGTGGGATCGTGCTTCCCCCATTTGCTACTTGGCTTGTACTGAGCATACTCATGCTGACAGAGCATGCTCAGTAACACTTCTGAAGCCAGCTGCCCTCATTCTAGACCAGTGTAGACAAAGCCTTATTTCAGTTTAGCTGAAGTTAACTAGCTGCATGGGCCTATGCAAGTCACATCCTCAGTGCATGTCAACTTCCTTTATCTGTAAAATGGGCAGATGACTTCCCTATCGCCCAATGGTTGCAAGGAAGCATTTAGAAATGCTGCTGCTGACATTGAAGGACAAGGGCTCACTGTGTTGGCCATGGCAAAGACACAAGAAGATATTCCCTGCCCTCAATAGCTTCAAAAGCCCTTAACAATAGTCATTGCAACAGAGGTGTGTCAGGAAGAGAAGGAAAACCCAATGCCGAGGGCACTAGAGTGAGACACTGGAGACCAAAGGTCAAGCCCCTGCTCTAACAGACCTTGGGCCGGTTACTCGCCTAGCGCTATGGGTCCCTGTCTCTGTCGTGGGGATAGCTGTTTTGCTGGCTTTCCTGCAGGCTGTGAGGACAAAGGCAGTAACAATTGTGAGGCTACAGTCATGGCCCGTGACAGGTCCCCGCCAGCTAAACGTTTCCTCTTCTCAAGCCCCAACTCCAGGGCTATACATCACCAGGCTCCCACCACTGTGTCGGTGTGAGCTCCCCAGCCGATGGAATCCACTTTGTTCCCCTTCTGCATAAAGATGCTGCAACAGCATCCTGTCACGAGAGGCGCGAGCACCCTGAGAGAACTGACAGAAAGCCCGACTCGGAAAGATCATCTCTTCATAAGGAAATTGTATATTGCTTGCGACTCGCTGTCTGTGCGCATGAAACAGTTTCGCTAGCCCGGCCTAACTCACAGTGACAGCTTTACACTACCCACAATCCTCCGCTCACACGTCTCCAAGCCACTCAGCTGTCTTACCTCCCCATGCCCCAGTTTGGTTTTTAAATTGAAGCTTTGCCTTTCTCCCCTCTGAAGCAAAACCCTAACCATGTGGAAAAGGCGGCAAAAGGACGAGCCAGTGCAGGGGTGGAGAACATATAGTCTGCGAGCTGGATCTGGCCCTTGGCTTGCCTGGATTCGGCCCCCAAAGTTCCTGCATCCTCCCTCCTGTCCAGACCCCACATCCCAAGCCTGCTTTCACTTTTTCCAAACCAGCAATGATTTTATAGACCTCTAGCATATTCCCCGCCGACCTTAGTTGTCTGTTTCCCCAAGCTGAAAAGTCCCAGTTTTACTAATCTCTCCTCACATGGCAGCTGTTCTCTACCTAATCATTTTCTTGCTCTTTTCTGAACTTTTTCCAACGGCAATTTTGGAAAGGATGCCACCACATCTCTATATTCTCGGTCTTATTCTTTATCCCATTCCTAATCATTCTTAAAACTGTCTAATTTTTTGACAGCTGGTGCACATTGAGTGGATGTTTCCAGAGAACTATCCACAAGGACTCCAAGCTCTCTTGAGAGGTAACAGTTAATTTAGTCCCCATCATTTGATACTGTGACAAAGAGCCTTCTCAGCCTTGATTGGTCCACACTTCCAAGCAGATTACTTGCCTCAGAGGCCCACAGTAGCCCTGAGTTGAGACCTCAGCTTGCTATTTGTTGAGCTAATCCCATCATTGGCCAGGAGGGGGAAAAGAAGGGAACCAAACTTCACAGTCTCCGTGGCCCCTCCAAATGGCACTGGGCATGACAAAACCCTGTACCAGGCCAGTCATTTTGGTGCTGAAATGGGAAGTGAGGGGGGGGGGGCAGGCTCCCCACTCCAGTCCTGTAAAAGCAGCTATCTGCAATGTCTCCAATAGCAACTGACATCCCCAGCACCTTCTTTATCACAGGCTCTTCCTCCTGGTACTTGCTTGCACTTTCTCTTCCCAGGCTCTCCACAACACCGGCTCTCCTCCGCGCCTTCCTCACGCACTGAGCAAAGCGAAGGGAAGCCTTTTTAAACCAGTCTCAACTGCTTCTTAATTGCCTCCCAAGTTTTCTGATTAGCCTGGCTCCCTTGAGCCTGGAAGCTTCCTAAATTCCCCCCAAGTGTTTTAATTGGCCTGATTGATTCTGGCAAGTTCCTGCTGGTTCTGAATTAGCCCTTGCTAGCTTACCCTGGGAACAGGGACCTATTTAATCTGGGACTAATACATTTCCCCTCTACTACTCTCCTGTAGCTCCACCATTCCCCTTCCCCCTTCTTGTGTGTCCATGCCCTCCTCTGTCATCTTGCTTGGTGCCTGAGCCTCCCTTTCTTCTTTAGTTACCCTCCCCCCATACACCATCTCACTTCCCCATGTTTTTCAAATAATTTACCCCCTCATCTTTCCAGTGTAGCCAGAGGAGCCGCTCTTACCATCCTGTGCTGGGAGTGGTACCCCTTGTTCCTTTACCCCCCTTCCTCATATTTGCATTGCTGCCCTCCCACCCCACTTCCAGCCTAGCGGGTGGGGGGAGAAGGGAGGGTGTGATGAACCTTCCTCTCTCCCCCTCCCTTCCCTGCCCCTTGCTCCATCCTCTGGCACTACTGGCCTCTCCTAATTGTCTGTTCCTGTCCTCCCCACCCATGAACACAATGGAGAAATTAACCAAAAAAACCTGCTCTCCTGTAGCCCTCTGGCCTGATTTTGTCACAGTATGTATAACTGAGATTGTGTTTTCCAATATTGCATTTATCAGCATTAAAATTCACCTGCCATTTTGTTGCCCAGGCACCTAGTTATGCAAGATCCTTTTGAAGCTCGTCACATCCTGCTTTGCACATGCTCTATTCTATCCAATATGCCCTGTCCACTCAGCCCAAACTATGCTTGTGATAACTTCACTACATCTTCCTGGGCCCACACAGTTAAAAGCCAAAGGCAATTTGTGAACTAGAATGTACTGCAAACGCCTCTAAAATGATTATGTTGAAATCCACATGCAGAGAGAAAAAGAGGGGCTGATCTGTGTAGCCCGCTGTGACGTAGTGGGGGTACCTGGCTGGTTTCTATGCTGCTGGCTCTGGGGTAACCCCCACTGGCTGCCGTGGGTACCACGACCCAGCAAAACAGGATGAGTCACTATGCAAAGGGACCTCTCAACCGGTATGGCCAGACACCCCCCATGGAGAGGAACAAAGGAAGGTGGATGCTGCCCTGGCTGTGGGGGCAGGGCTGGAAGAGTGTTGGTTAGTTGCTGTCTGGGAGCATGGAGGAGACAGCCTAGGGAAAGGGGCTGGAGTTTAGGGGCCCAGTCTCCCCCCATCTCAAGGGGGCCTGAGGCATCCTAGCCCAACTCTGTGACCAGATTACCTCTGTGCTGTGCTGTATCCTGGAAAGGCAATAAACTTCCTCTATTCCACCGGCTGGTGCAGGCTGTTTGTGCCATTTCGGGGTGCAGGAGACAGGGGACCCCCAACTCGCCGTCACACCCGCTGTAGGCAAAACCTCCCAGCACAAGTCAAAAGCTGATCAATGGATATTTTTGTGTATCTGAAAATCACTGCAATAATAAAACAGAAGAGACACTGCAATGTGTTTGTTAACTCATCAGAAATAAAGGGCAGGTCTTTTATTAAGGTTTTCAAAATTCAGGGAGCATCAATGGTGGTGGTGGGGTGGTTAGAGAGTAAAATTAATCCCAAGCAAAAGTCCAGATGATTGCTAGGAGGCTGCGTCGAGTTCTGAGCCATGCGCTGGTCTTACACTGGCGTCCAGTGGGAGTTTTGATTCCAGTTTGGTTTTCCTGTAACAGTTTCTGGAGAGCCTCTCTCTCTTCATCCTCTCTGCTGATTTAACAATGGGTTAAAGCCAGCCTACGCAGTGGCAATCACACCTCTGATTGCAGTGTAGATGTGTGTCTGCACATAGCATCCCGTGCAAGGGGGGGAGGTCTCATCACTGTGAGAACCCCAGGTGTTACCATAATGCGCCTCATACCCATGAAAGGAAGAAATCCCTTACAAAAAAAATCCATGAAAAGGTCCTCTCATACATTTGTGCTGTGTTGCGTGACATTTGTGATTCCCCCCCAGAGAACTCTGCAGCATCCATACCCCCGGCCCCGGGAGATTCAGGGCTGTTCCAGTCCCATCTGAAAGGTTCCTTTCAGATGTCTTCGCTTGCAGCACAATGGAGCAGCCAAATCTTATCTGAGCAGCAGAATTCTGAACATTCGTCCTTCACCAAGTTTTCAGCAGCTTCAAATATGAGCCCGGGTGATTTCTCCTCCGCCCGCTTTCCACGGCGGTGCTGGTGACGCACACCACAGGGTGCTGTATGAGGCAAGCCTGGAGTATATTAAAGAGCCTTCGGAAACAAGGGGCCCTCATCAATCCCAGGCAGCCCCTTTTGGTAGCATTAGGTGTATAAGCCTTTTGAAAACCTGAAGCTGTTTGGCTACTTTTCCTGTGTCTCTTCTCCCCACGTCTGTCTGCCTCCCAAAGAGCATTGGGCCTTGCCTTGCCTCCAGTCTAGACACCAGCACAGAGAAGAACAGGAGTAGCCTGTGGTGGAACTTTACCTGAAAGGTGCAAGGGACCCGGGGGAAGCATGAGACCTGGAGTTTCATTCTTCGCTCTGCCACCACCTCCGCTGGGGACGATGACCAGGGTGTTCTCCACCTTCCAACAGATGGGAGCTCAAGGGAATCCGTTGTACCCAGGAATAATCGACCACTCTTACCTGGGTTGCAGGGATGCCAGCCAAGCATGGGGCAGGGCGCCACATACACAGACAAAGGATGTAAAAATGCAGTTAAACATGTAACCTCTAAAAACCATAGAGGTTACACCTGCAGCAGGGCTCTGCTGTATAAAGCTTAAAGAAGAAATAAAGGGCAGGACTTTGTATTAAGGTTTGCAAAATTCACGGCGCATCGGTGGTGGTGAGGGATTAGAGAGTAAAATTCATCCCAAGTAGAAGTCCAGCTGATTGCTTGGGGTCTGCACTGAGTTCTGAGCCCACAAGCGCTTCCTCCTGCTCCTGGGGAGCCAGCATGTAACTGGTAGGGGGGCTGAAATGCATGTAGCCTGGGGGGAAGGGGAGGATGGATGACAGGGGCTGCTCCAGTGGGCCCCACAGAAGCTGTGGGCAAGGGAGCTGCTCCAGCCCCTCCCAGTTAATCAGAACCGGTAATCGGAACCGGTCAGCGTGAGGCTTACTGGTTAACCTTTTGCATCCCTAACACACACACGGCGGTGACCCGGAGGAATGGATTTTGAAAAGTAGTTAGGCATAGGGTTGCCAGGTGTCCGGTATTGGCCCAGATAGTCCAGTAATTACGTCTTCTGTCTAGTAAAAACAAAAAAAACAAAAAATACCAGACATGTAAAATGTTTGGTATTTTCTGTTTTTCTCGGATGAAAGGCCACTGGGGATATTCTTCCCCTGCTGTGTCTGGTGGTGGTGGTGGTGGGAGGGGGGATTTAAAGGTGCAGTGACTCTTTTTTTTTTTTGCTCAATTAATTTTTTTCTCCGCCATGTTCGATATTTTTTGTGAAACTATCTGGCAAACCTAAAGTTAGGCACCGAATGCCCACTGAACCCACCAGGAGTTTGGTGCCTGCACAGCTCTTGGCCCAGAGGCTCTGCATGACTGGCCCACATTCACCCAGCCAGTCCTGGGATAGAGCAGCTCTCCCTGTTCCATGCTCTTTCCAGGCTGTATCAATGACCGTCTCTGGCCCAGCACACTCCCAAGCTACCAGACCGACAGGAGGACGGGGCAGGGTGATGAAGCGAACAGAGCTAAGCAGAAGTCACCCTACGCCAGTGGTGGATGGTGCCGACATGGGATCCGTAGCCACCATGGAGGAGGTACGGTTTAAGGATGAATTCACAAAAGGATAGCTTCGCTTGGTCTAGGGATCCCACTCCCTTTGGAGGCCCGGCTGCCCTGTCCCCCAGCCATTCCTCTAGGCTCCCAACTGTTCTTTTGGCCTTGGTATCTATAACTAGGCCTGTCAGCAGGCATCATCATCACAGACCTGCTCAGCCATGCCCGGCAAATGAGCGCTGAGAGCGCGTCTCACAGGCCAGCTGTACCCCTGCGCTCCCTGCCAAACTTCTCCAGAAAGTCCCCAGAGCAGGAAAGCCATAACGTATGGGAATCAGGAGAAGCCAAAGAAGCTAGTTTTCCCTACTGCAGCCTCACCGGACGCATCTGTGCCTCTGTCTTTGCTCCATTGGGCTCTGCTCGCCTCTCACACAAGAGACGGCTTTCCAAATGTCAGCAAGGATCTGTCACTCCGGCTTCCTGCTCCTCTCCCTGCACAGGAGCCAGACAAAACCCATTTGGATCTTTCTGTGGTGCGGCTCCAGGCTATCACATGGCTGCCTTCTCCCTACGTGCTGTAGCGACTCAGTTCCCAGGATTCTCTGTCTGTGTGGTGGGTCATTCCCAGCTCCCTGGAGAACAAACTGAGCCAGCGGGAGAAGGCTGCAGGGCAGAGCCCAGAATGGGGATTTCAGGCAAAGGGACTGGCTTTCTTTGTGGCTGCATTGTGTCTGCCATGCACCGCCGAGATTCCCAGCGGCAATAAGCTGTCGAAAGAGCAGATTTGACCCCCCTTCAAGCCAGTGGGCATCTCAGGTGCGAGTTGGAGCGGGCTTGTTCACAGAGACCAACCCAAACCGAGCATCCCTTGACCGCTGTGAAAGTTCACATTCCCACCCTGAGTATCCAGCCTGGGCTTTGCTCAGGCTGGTTGGGAGTCCAGGAAACCCCCAACCCAAGCTTGGTTCAGTTCTGGGTCCAATTGTCTGGGAACCCTGACTTTCCAGTGGGGTCTGGTCAATGGTAGTGACTTGTTTGTCTCCATGACTTTAGATCAGCAGGGAGAGCAGATCTGCTCATCCCAGACCGCCAGCAGCCAGGGGCCACTTGGGATGCAAGGACACTGAATGGCAAATTGCATGTGCCTGGAGGCCCCATTTTCCAGGTGGGCTGTAACCCTGCACCTGTGCCTACTGCTTAAATCAAGACGTTGGGTTTGCTCACAGCTGGCTAGAGCAGAGGTAGCCCCTCCTGTCCATTAAAGGCAATTCACTGGCTAGGAGTAAACCCAGGACGTTGGTCTTACTGGTAGGGCACAGCTAGAGTGAGCCAATCCCAAAGAGGGACATGGTCATGGCTGCCTTTGGCCCCCCGGGGCCACAGTCACACAAGAAGGGCCTCAGTGGCAGGTCCACCCATTACAACCCCAGGTTTACAGTGCCTTGTGGATGCTCAAGCTCTGGATTGGACACACAAGCCCAGGTCCCCGCCTGAGACACAAGCTCCCGAGAGATTAAATGACCTGCCCAAGGCCAGTGGCAGAACAGGGTACGGAGCCCAGATCTCTTGAATCCTTGTGTTTAAGGCACTGGACAAAAAGATCCTTCCCCTGCAAGCTGCACCCCACACCTATAGGGACAAGGCTGCCTCAGGCATGATAAGGGAAGCTTCTCCTGCCCCCAGCCTCTCTGCTTTGTGAAGGTCTTCTGGAGTCTCCCCTCCAAACCATGGGTGCATCACCGATGCCGCGGGCTCCTTCAGAAGCCCAGAGTGCAAGAGTAGAATGGGATTTGGGACTGAGCCTTCCTGTGGGTTCCCATGCTGGTAGATTTACCTGGGGCACCTCAATAAGTGGCTGTCTAAGAATCCAGGCACAATTCAAGGTCTTGGTTATGACTTACAGAGCCCCAAATGGGTTGGGACCAGGGTATTGGAAAGACCGTCTCCTGCCCAGGGATGGAGGTCGGCTGAGGAGGCTCTGCTCCGTGTTCCTTCACTTACGGAGATAAGGTTAACATCCACACCGAGTGGGGTCGTCTCAGCCTTTGTCCCCAAGTGATGGAATTCTCGCTCCCGGGAGATTTGCCAGGCACCAACGCTAGCACTGAAGTCACCCTTTTTATCCCTGCTTTTACTGGGGGGGGGGGGAGAGGAGGAGAGAGAGTGTGTGTGTGTGTCCTCCTGACATGTCTTAGCAGGTTTTATGCCCCCCCCTTTGGGGTTCTGTATTTTATTCTTTTATTTACACACACACACACACACACACACACACACACACACACACACACACACACACACACACAGAGTAAACCTGTGTTATCCAGCATGCTCAGGGATTAGGGCACTCCAGTTATCTAAAAATTCCGGTTATCTGAGGGTCCCATCAACCTAGGAAAAACCAATGGACAATAATAGTAAAACTCAAGTTTTTAATATTGGTAGTTTTGTAGTGGAAGGCAGCTGATCTCACATTTCTATTTTGAGTTAAAGATGATTAGTACCATGTTAAGGCAATCATGGTAAACCATGCCAGGCCTGTGCGCCTGAAGATGTGACAGTATTGTGGCTGAGGGCAGGTTAACAAAGTTTTCTGGTTAGAGTGCTGGATAACAAAGGTTTCGCTGTATATATATATATATTTCTTGTGGTTTTAAAAGTTTTATAAGCTGCCCCGAATATTTTAAATAGAGAGGCGGGGGAAAACTATTTTAAATAAATAAAATGAATAAGAAGAATTCTGCACCCAGGAAGGCCTGCAACTGGCTGAGCTGTGGGAGCAGCTGGTCCCTCTTGTGGGTGCTGATAGAACAATACAAAAGCACAGAAGACGGCTCTTCTTCTACATACAGGATTTCTGCCAGCACGAGCCCCTGGCCCACTCCTGGGGCTACTGTGGGAGCAGAAACCTCATGGGGACTTATTTTATTCACAGTATCCCGTGCCCTCATGACCATTAGGGCAGAGCAACAGTGACGTGAGCCATCCTGCGGATTTCCTCACTCGTCACAAACTCTCCACTGCCCGGCCAACAAACACCGAGAGGCACATTGATAGCCAACGGGAGAAACCTTACCCTCTTCCCTTTGCCAGGAGTGAGTACGTTCCACGCAGTATTGTCCCATTAGGGAACTGCATTGAAGGGGAGGGAGATGCCAGGAGGCATCCCAGTGACTATGCAAAGGAAAGGAGATATTTTCCTGCAGGAGACTGCAGCTGTTTCAGACCCTGGTGGCACAGAGGGGAGCTCACCTGGAAGATCTGTGCCTGGGACTCAGTTTACCTCCCTGGCAAGGGCGAGTCCACCCTCCTGGCACGTTTGAGGATTTCAGACCCAAGAGAGCCGTGCAAGCTCACCCCTTTCCAGCTGCGCGGCGTCAGAGGCGTAACATCCAGCTTGAAGAGATGCTTGCGCGCCCGCTCGTCAAGCTGGAGCGCTAGAACCGGAAGCACAGCTGGAGCCAGCAGGAGTCACTCCAAACGCGATCCTGTCATGGGTCTCCAGGCAGCTCATGCTGCTGGGCCTATGCTTCGATTTTTGCTGCACCAGTTGGATTCGAGCTAGCGCGGCAGGGGCTGTCTCAAAGCACAGACATATCCAGGGACAGACCTGGGCTGAGTTGGTCAGGGGAGAGTCTGATTGCAAAGCACTGGGGGGCTTTGCGAGACCCAGTCTGGGGCCAGAGGAAACAGCTGTATCAAGCAAGGCTGGCGAGCTGCCCCACTGATTTACACCGACTGGGGATGTGGCCATCTGCACATGCTGCAGTGCACATAAAATTTATTCTGCACATGAATGGGAAAAAATTAGCGGGAACATCAGATGTGGTCCCCTGGTGCCTGTACCTGCCTGTCCCAAGCTAGCGCCAGCTCTGAGAAGAGCAAGGACTCTTGGGGGCAAAGCCACCACGGTGTCCTAGGAGGCTGTCTGAGGCAGAGAGAGGACACTCCTGGAATAGGAGGAGAGACCGGACAGGGCCTTATTACAACAGCTCAGAGTAAGGGTCGTTACTTGTTCCCTCCAACAGCCAAAGCTGAGGGAGACAGGACAGCGTCCCCATCATCTTGCATATGAGTGGAAGGGCCAAGCCACAAGAATGCTGCGTCTCACTGCATTCCAGCAAGATCGGAGGCGACAGGGCCCCAGGGCCAGCTGCTTTGGGAGCTTGGCCGCGCCAGCTGCTCAGACCCTGGGACTTTCTTGGGACATGGGCAAAAGGGACTAAATGTTGGGAGCCAAAACCAGCAAGAGAGAAACGCCTGGGTCGTGTGTGTGTGTGTGTGTGTGTGTGAGAGTGAGAGAGAGAGAGAGAAACGTCTGGGTCTGTGTGTGTGTGTGTGTGTGTGTGTGTGTGTGTGTGTGTGTGTGTGTGTGAGAGAGAGAAACGTCTGTGTGTGTGTGTGTGTGTGTGTGTGTGTGTGTGTGTGTGTGTGAGAGAGAGAGAGAGAGAGAGAGAAACGTCTGGGTCTGTGTGTGTGTGTGTGTGTGTGTGTGTGTGTGTGAGAGAGAGAGAGAGAGAGAGAGAAACGTCTGTGTGTGTGTGTGTGTGTGTGTGTGTGTGTGTGTGTGTGTGTGTGAGAGAGAGAGAGAACGTGTGTGTGTGTGTGTGTGTGTGTGTGTGAGAGAGAGAGAAACATGTGTGTGTGTGTGTGTGTGTGTGTGTGTGTGAGAGAGAGAGAGAGAGAGAGAGAGAGAGAAACATCTGTGTGTGTGTGTGTGTGTGTGTGTGTGTGTGTGAGAGAGAGAGAGAGAGAGAGAGAAACATGTGTGTGTGTGTGTGTGTGTGTGTGTGTGAGAGAGAGAGGTGTAGTGTATGTGTGTGAGAGAGAGAAACGTCTGGGTCGTGTGTGTGTGTGTGTGTGTATGTGTGAGAAACATCTGTGTGTGTGTGTGTGTGTGTGTGTGTGTGCGTGCGTACGCGCTCGCGCTTAGGCGGCCACCTGCGACCCATCGCGCAGAGAACGAGGAAACCCGGGGTGGGCCTGATTCTCCATCCCCTGCCCCTTGTACAGCCAGCCCCCAATCCCCCGCACCGTGGGCGCCACAGCGATGGTTTCCATGCACCCGCCGTGCAGCGCTGCCAACAATGGGCCAAAGCGGAAAACAATGGGGGGGGGAATCAGCCCCCTCCCCCCAGTCTCTTGTTTTTGGTGCGCTCTGCTTTGCTGGGATCGCCTCGCTCCGGCGAGCTCGCCATTCGGATGCTGGGGCAGAATCCAGGCTGCGGACTCCCCCTGGAGCCGGCAAGTGTCACTCGGGGAGCGGGTCACAGCAAACCCCATGGGCGCCAGCATCCTTTGCACAAACCATGCGATTGCATCCAGGCTGGGGGCTCGGAGAGCGTGTTCGGGGCACGGTGTGCGGAGCGCTGCTGCCACCCCCAGGCCGGCTCACTGAACGGCCGCTCACGAGGGTCTGAAGATGCTGGAGCTGGACTGAGTCAGCGCCCTGCAAGGGACGTAGGCTACACTGGCTGGGCAGACAGAGCATGCTCTGTAACGGGGAGCCCGATGCTGGAAAAGCCCAGATCGCGGTGAGCAGGCGAGGACGACAGTTCGTTCCATGTTAGAACATCCAAGCCCATGGTTTATGCCTGGCTTGCTACCCCGGACATGCCCGAACCCAAGAGAGGATGATGGTTCCATCCCCTGCTCTGCCACCGACTCCCCCGTGCGACCCTGGGACAGTCTGTGCCTCAGTTCTCCATCTGTGAAACGGGAGCAATCGCCTGCCCTGACCTAGGGAGGGTGGACGGTTGTGCTACAGTGAAGGGGGCTATAAAACTTCCTTTGATAGTTAGCAGGGCAAGTCCAGGAGTCCCGAACACCTGAGAAGAGACCCAAGCCAAGGTGCCACTCAAATAAATGCTACCACATTTACCTTGGAGAGAAGCAGAAATTATGAATTTACGGCTACATGTGCACTGCAGTGCTATTTCGGGATACCAGTGGTACCAGTGGTATCCCAAAATAGCTATTCTGCGTCTTTTGAGCATGCCCGTTATTTCTAAATATAATGGGCCTGCTATTCCAACGTCCCTGTAAACCTCATTCCACAAGGAGTTTCGGAATAGCGATTTATTTTGAAATAAGTGCTGTGTAGACAGCACCAAATTTCGAAATAAGCTATTTTGAAATTAACTTGAAATAAGCTACACAATGCGCGTAGTTCAAATTGCACAGCTTATTTCAAGCTCCGGGTGCCGTGGAGACGCACCCGAAATGCACAAAGGGTTTCCCTAATACTTCCCCCTCTTATAGCATCAGCTTCCCAAAGCCTGCTCAAGTGAGATGGAAAACGTGCCTTGCTCTTCTACAGTCCGCCAAGTTCCAGGGGTCCGAGAACGTTACAGCCCCTTGGGAATCAATCCTCCCCGTGGGTACAGGACAGTTACTTACAGCAGCGATTAGATGCCACTCGAATTCAATTGCTTCTTCACAGATTTTCTCCCCCTATAAGGGCTCAGATTGGCTGCTCTGGAGACTGGAGGTCTCTCCACCCACAGCCCCCCAGCGTCGAGCCAAGTGGAGCACATCTAGGCATAAGAAGGACCCACATTTCTGCAGCCCATTCAGTCCCTCAGCCTCTCTGCTAATCCTCCTGACAAACTGCCAGTTATTCCTAGAGTCTAAGGTAAGAGTCTACACTGCACCACTAGTTGGAGAGAACTAGCGTTATTTCGAAATAACAATGCGAGCATCTACATGGGGCCATTTCGTGATTTCAAAATCAGTTCGAAATAACGGACGGCTTATTCCGAAATCTGTAAACCCCATTCTATGAGGAATAACGCCTCTTCTGAAACAGCTATTTTGAAATCAGGCATGTGTAGATGCTCCACTGCTTCTATTTCGGAATAGCCCCTCACCAGGACCATTCTACGTTATTCCTCCTGTGGCTCTAAATTGAGATAGCATGTCTTCATTAGCCTGCCTCGGACTGATTTTGAGGCTTCCCTGCAGGGTAGACATGCTATTTCAAAATAAGCTATTTTGGGATAACTATTCCGGAATAGCTTATTTCGAACTAAGCGTGCAGCATAGACGTATCCTAAGGCCAGAGGTTGGGGTTACCTAGTCTGACCCAAGAAGCTCCCTCTGCATGTAGCCCCTGGGGCAACGGAGACCCCTGTCCTCTGGGAATTGCTCTGACACCCAAGTTTGTTCTCGTCCATCACACAAGAACATCATTCCACAGCACAGTGTGGTCTAGCAGCGAGAGCAACGAGAGAGCTGGGTTCTATTCCCAGCTCTGCCAGACACCCAGCTGGGTGACTTTGGATGAGTCATTTCCCCACCTCAGTTTCCCCTCCTGCCTTTTGTCTGTCTTCCCAGGTTAGACTGGAACTTTGTTGGGGGCGGGCCTGTGTCTTGCTCTGTGTCTGTACAGTGACGCCCACCACAAAGGACCCTGATCTTGGCTGGAGCCTCTAGCCACCCAAATACAAATAGATGGGATTTGCACAAAGCACAAGTCACAAAGTCACCACTAACTAGGTGTCTGGTTTTCCCCAGACCATCTGGTATTTGTGGCCCCTGCGGGTATTTTCTGTTTTTCTTGGACGGAAGGTCGGCGGGGACAGTCTTCCCCTGGTGTCTGTGGGGATTTAAAGGCGCAGTGACCTTTTTTCTTCTCTGCTCAACAAGTTTGTTCCCCTGTTTTTTTGTTTTGCTCAACCAATTTTTTCCCCTCCGTGTTCGGGATTTTTTTGTCAAGTATCTGGCAACCCTACTAACGAGGGATGTTAAAAAGTGGTTAATTAGGTAGCTGTGTCACCACTGAAAATCTCTGCAATATAAACCTTGTACTGCAGAACCCGCAGCACAGCCGGATCTCTGAGAGTAGAGCTGGCAACCAGTGCACACCAGGAGCCGGCTCCCAGCTGCCATGCCTGCTCCTGGGGAGCCAGGTTTGCTGTGGGCATTTTACTACAGAGCCTGCAGCATGGGGTAGCAGCCAGCTCCCCAGGAGTTGGTGTGCGCCAGAAGCCAGCTTTTAAGCTGGTTCCCAGTGCACACCGGCTCCTGGCCCCCTTCCCAGCCCCACTCTTGACTCTGCTCCCAGGGAGCCAGCTGCCGCCCTGTGCTATGGGCCTGTGTGCAACCATGTGTAACCGTTACAATAATCGATAAGCCCATCTCTGCTACTAACCTGTGTACCCAGTAAGCTGTGCGCTCGTGCGGATGCTCAGGAGAGACTCAAATGCTGCCCCGCTGATTAGCAGAGCACTCACAGACAGGTTTTTGTTTCTGCTGGTGGTGCACAGGCATATGCCTTAGGGCACATACAAAATTTATTCTGCACATGGATGGAAGAAATTAGAAGGAACAATGCTACTAACCAATGCTGGATTTGAACCAGCAACTTATCATCTCTCATCCCTGTGGCATCTACTGTCCTAGCTTCTTCCTGCATTGAAACCCAGCATCAGACAGCAAAAAACCCATGGTTTACCTGACAAGGAAATCCCCAGTGACAGATTGTTTGGTTTCGCTGGGACACTTTTGGGTGCCTTTAATAAATAGCAACTGGACTGATTATTGTCTCTATTTGCCAAGATATTCTTTCCACGACTCTCTGCTGCACCACATAAGTGATTATAGTGTGTGGAATTAATCAATCCCAGAAGCCAGAGGGAGATCATGAGAAAACTCTCTCAGAAACCATAAAAGCGACCTTTGATTTAGCTGCAGATTAGCTGAATGCTAGGATACGATCTCCTAGCACTGTATGTGATTTATTCACTCTTGTTTAAAAACCCTTTAGTCTTGATACTTTAACAGGCAAGCTGCATTCAAGTCTGCTCATTTCTTATTAAATCGCATGGGTGCCGATGCAGGTATCTACACCCACTGGCAGCCAAACTACCCCATCTGCTCGCTTCTCGGAGTGCCTCTTGCCTGCTTGTCACCCCACTGACAAACTACCCCCGCAGCGCCCTCCGCCCGCAGTGACACAGCTGGCATTCAGGAGGCTCCAGAGGGAGAGGTGAGTAGCGGGGACTCAACACACTTGGGGGAGAAGGCCGAGAAGAGGTGGGGTAGGAGCTTGGGGGGGAGAAGAAAAATGGGGCGGGAGGTTGGGGGTGAAGCAGAGGGTTGAGTGCATGCGCGCGCACACACACACACACACACACACACACACCCCCCTACCTGGAAGGGAAGTCAGCACCTATGTTGAATCACACTGGGTGAAATCCACCAGGTGTAAGAATCATTCAAATACCTCTTTAGCCTACATCTGAAGATTTCAATGGTTCACATGTCCTGTGCTGGGCCCTCTCCCAAAGGGCTGATTTCACCCAGTGACAACAAGCAGACATCGTCTCGCCTCGTTACCGTCTCAGCTCTCCCTCAGCCTGATGTCACGTCTCCAAAAGGAGTCCTTTTTCACTGTCAGCCAGGTCTTATACCCTACACCTAGAAGGATCTGACCTCACGGGCAATCCCAGTTGTGACGTTGGAAGCGGTGCTGGCTGGACAGTGCCTTCCCGCCTAACCTTGCAACTGGCAGGCATCCCCTTGAGTCTAGCTAGCCAGCTGGGAGGTACCCGCAGACGGACAGCTCCTGCGCGGATGTGTATCCGTGTCACGCCACCCAAGTCAATGGTGCCGCTCCGGTTTACATCACCTGAGGATCTGGCCCAGTGTCTGGCGTAGAAGAAGCATTTTGCACCGGTTTTCCTTCCATACCTTGGTATCAAGCTGCACAGCGGACATGAGCCCCGACAGATCTGGCAACCACAACAGAGGGTTGGTAGACCAGCAGGACTTTGCCATTCCCACGGTAGCTGTCTGTACGCTTAGCCAATGAATCTGGCACAGAGCTGACAGCCCTGAACCGTCTACGTACCCCCAGACCAGGTAAAAGGGGCCCACACTGACCAAGCTTCTGCTGACGGACAGGATGGAACTGGGGACCGGGAACCAGGACTAGGGTGACGACCAGCTGGCAGCAGGTTCCGAGCCTTTGTAGATCAATACATTGAGCAGGGGGTTCCCACCTGGTCATCTCCCTCTGGCCAGCCCCTCCCATCTAGCCTCAGTGATGATGTGGAAGGACCCCCCTCAATAGCCCTGAAGCTTCCTCAGGCCTGAGCCAAAGCAGGTTTTGGGCTGGGGGGGGAAGGGAGGCGTTTGGGGGCTCCCGGCGCGGGACGGGATGTATGGTACTTAGTTCAACCCACCAGTGCCGGCCTCGGGGCCCAGGGCAGCCAGCTGAAGGGAACTGGGCCCTCCCTGCCTGCTGATTCCCAGCCGCACTGTCATTTCCACCCTTCCCGGCTCACACTGCAGGAGGCTGGTAAAGCTTGCCAGCGAGAAGGCTGGCGGTGACTTTTTTATACACCCATCGGGGAAAGAGGGACCTGCGGGGGAAGGTCAATGGATCCCGATGAGCAGCCTCGATGCTTTGTGCAGAACTACCGGCTCCTCTCCCCCCCCAAAAAAGCCACAGACCATATTTATCACCAGTCAGGACCGCCACGTGGCCAACGTCTCACAGCTACCACGAGCAGAGCCCTGCGCGGGTACAAAATTTGTATCCGCATCTGTAGCTGCAAAAATGAGCGGCAGACACCCCCCTCCCCCGACATCCGGGGAGGCAGATATCCGCGGACATAAAGCCGATAGCCACAAACGTGCAGGGCTCGAGATACAAAATGTGTGTCCACGTTCACACCTGCAAAAATGAGCTACGGACATCCACATCCACATCCACATCCACATCCACATCCACATCCACATCCACATCCACATCCGTGGGTATGTGCCGACAAAGTAGATCTCTGCGGATTTGCAGGGCGCTAATCATGAGGACTCCTGAGAACAGCTGCTGAGACAGGAATAGGGTGTGGAGCAGGGGTGGGCAAAAGGGCCTCCGTGGGCTGCAGCCAGCCCAACAAGTGGGTGGATCCGGCCTGCGGAGGCCCTGCTGCTTCCCCGCCCCCAGGACAATTAGGAAGCACCACACGCTGCTCGCAGGGGAACGGGGAAGAGCGGAGGAGGCTTGGCATAGGGGCAGGGAGTGTGGGAAGTCTCATCCCATGTCAAGGGCCTGGGCATCAAGGGGGAACGTGGGGTGCGGGCAAAGGCACTCCCTCAGCCCCAGACTAATCATTGTCTGGGGGTGGGGAACCTGGAAATATCTTGGCCCCGCCCCTTCTGCTCAATGCCACGCCCCTTCTGCTTGATGCCCCGCCCCTTCCTGTGCGCCCAGGGCCACTTCAAAAAATTCCAAAGTGGCCCCCGGCAAAAAATTATTGCCCACCCCTGGTCTGGAGAGACAGCACTGCCTAGTGGTTAGGAGTCAGACTAGGTCCTGCTCCCAGCTCTACGACCCGCAGGTTGATCTGGGGCAGGTCCCTTCCTCAAGCCAGGAAATCAAAAGTGAAGATTCTGAATGATGAAGCAAGGGCTTTGTCCAGCTGCAGGAAAATGTATTCGCTTAGTCATGCTGCAAACTGACCACTGGTTAATATGCAATTCGGCACCTTGGTGAGCTGCTGGTAGCTAAATTATCCAGTGGACACATGCCGGGCGGATTCTCTTCAGATTCTGCCTCTTGTGAAGCAGACAACCGTCAAGGCCTTTTGTAATGATCAGACCATCCTCAAAATTCCAGGAACCTGGCCCAGCACAACAAGAAAGCTTTCTAAAAACAACAAGTGTTCTAAAAGAGTTTTCATGTCAACAGGCAGCTGGAAAACACTGCTTCTCTGAGATGCAGCGTGACCCTATGGATAACACACTGGACTGGAACTCTCAAGGCCTGGTTCAATTCTTGGCTCTGCTCCTGGCCGGGCCGGTAACCTGGGATCTGATGCCTCCGTTTCCCCACTTGTAAAATGAGAATGGTGATTCTGTGCCTCCTTTGGAAAGCATGTTGAGAGGTAAAGACAAAAGGCTCAAAGAGGTCAGGCAGGAATGTGTGTTCATATAGCGCTGAGCCCAGTGGGGCCCTGATCCGAACCGGGGATGGATAAAACATGAGGCTCAAAACTTTCAGCCCGTCTGCACATCCCCCTTCTTGCTCAGCAGAAAGAAATGCCACCACTTGGTTTTGGCTGCAGGCGGTTTCCCTGCCGTCAGCTGAGGCAGAAACAAGCCGGACACAGCTGGAAGCCATGACACAGAAACCGTTGCACAAGAGCTGCCCAGACTGCAGGGAAATGGTCAGATGCCCACACACTGGCTACATGTGAAACCTGGGCCTTGGTGGAGAGCTTTGTAAAACGAGTGTATTTTATGGGGAACCCACTGTGACGAGGCAGTTGCCCCACATCGGTCCCCAAGGGGTTAAAACAGCCTGGGGTGAAGGCTAGTGCTGGGACCCAATCAGAAGAGGGCTTGAGACTGCCAATCAGGGCCCAGCTAGTCCCTATAAGAAGGGCTCTTGGCGAAGAGGAGAACACTCTTGCTCTAGCTATGGAATAGAAAGGACCTGGCTGCAGGGGCAGATGACCATTTTGCGGGGCTCAGGGCAGCACAATTTCGCGGGGCCCCCCTTTGCCACGGCACATGCGCGGGGCTTCTTGAAGCACGGGGCCTGGGGCGGCCGCCCTGCTCGCCCCGCCCTATATCCGCCGCTGCCTGGGAAGCTACAGAGGGTCCTTGAGTCAAAGACATGCTGGGGAAAGGCAGGCAGAGCTGCAGGCTTCATACAGGGGCCTGAGGGATATTAGGCCTGCAGTGAGGCAACCAGGGCAGAAAAAGGCAGCAGGTCCACACCCGTTGCCAATGACCAATGGTCATTTCAGACTTTGGTTTGCTCCTGAGGCAGGAGCTAGATGACAACTGGCAGTGGGTCACTGAGGCAAGGTAGGTATAGTGGGTTGGGATTCTCTGAGAGGGGAGGACCCCAGAGCGCAGGGGCACAGCCGCAGGGCAGTACCCTGCGGGAAGGGGCACTGTGGGTAGACACACAACCAGGAGGCAAGTAACTGACAAGAAAAGGCCAGCAGAGGGCGCTCCTAGGCCAACGAAGAGCTAATTTTCAGACTGGCCAGCAGGAGGCGCCATGGTGCTGAGTCACAACAGAGCTGAGGGGCTCCCCAAAAGAGAATCAAAAACAAGACCTAATTTGATGGAAAAATTCTAGATGGGAAACCAGGAGCCTCCATGCACACTGATTGGGACTGTAGACACTGATTGGGACTGTAGACGCTACACACGATGGGGAATCTCTGCCAAGGACATTACCTCACAACGCCATGGGACACAACATCGGACACATTAAGCACAACCCAGTGGCCGTCTGGACAGGGAGAAGCGAAAGAGCAGAGTCCAAAACGTCCTCATCAGGACAAGCATGACAGCTGCCATTTAAGATAAGTGATGCAGCTGTGAATTCGGCAATAAACACAGGAAGCAAAAATGGAAAACATGAGCTCCCAGGGTGTAACACTGGTGCAGAGCTGTTTGAATTAAATGGAAAGATTACCTCGTGGCTTTTAACTGAGCAGTGTGTGGTACAACATATCAAGTAACAATGTCACAGCAGGTCACAAATCCCTGTTTGCTCACCGCCGGACTCCAAATGAGCTACCAGACAGAGGCCTGCACTCCACCACTAACACAGCAGCAATCCACTGACGCATCCGGGCAAACACCATGCTGAGCCATGACAATGCACAGCCAAATGGAGCCACAGAGAAGTCAGTACAAACGGCGAAGTATTTTATATCGATGACAGCTGGGGTTGGACTTAAGGGATCTATGTTTAACATTGTGAGAATACGGCACGATACCTCCCGGCGTTTTATTAGGGTCACTACTTCCGAAAACTCATACGGACAGAAGGACTGCAGGTAAAACTTTTCAGAAGTGCTTAAATCCCATCCATTTCCGATGATTTGCATTGATTTTTCACTTTTGAAAACAGGACAGTGAAGCAGTGTCCCCTCCTGGCCAGAGATGGTTATGCAGCCCCCTGGTTTAATGGCAGAACCAGCAGCTATCACTTGACAGTTCATTTCTCTCCAACCCGGCATAGAAAATTGGTCATGTCAGGGGAAGGGGGAGGGGTTCCCTTTAAAGAACCAACCCACCTGTGACAGGAATGTCAGTGCTTGTGAAAACTGCTCCTTCATCCTTTGCACCAACATCTAATGACCGTCGTGATCCAAAGGTAAACCCATCACGAAATAGTGACAACAGATCTATGTGCCGGGAAACTAGGCCACGAGGAATAAAATGAGGCCACTAAGCAGGTAGCCTCACTGCAAAGGGAGGAGGCTGTCAGATTCCGAAAAGAGCCACTGTGCCAGGTAACGGCTAGCCTGGTCCAACCCAGCCATTCCTGTGTGCAAAAGGCATCTCAGTGGATGCTCGCTGTCTTTGGAGGAGACGCAGGGTGCTAGAGACGGAGCTCGTGTACGCACGGGAGTAATGCGCGCTCAAAAAGCAGCAAATGCAGGCCGCGCAGAAGGGATCTGCCTCCGCGGCACAATAGGCCGCAGTAGAATGTGGCCTGGCAGAGGGGTCACCGTGACGGGTGTCCAATAGGAAGCGGAGACATTCCTTGATGTGGGGGGTCGTGCTATGCCCCCTACCTTCCAGCCTGGGAGCTGGCGGTTGGCTGAGACAGTAGCTTTTTATTTGCATAATTAGGAGAAGTAGAATTTAGACGAAGAGATGCAACAGCAATTGGGATCCGGGGCAAGAACCCCAGCCACACCACAAAACTTTGACTCGTCCTCACTTCCGTCCATAAGGATGGGCCAGGCTGCAGAGACCAGCCCTTCCCAGCGCCTCCCGGCCCCACCGTCCTGCTGTATCCCCAAAGGCCAGAGCACTCACCTTGGCCTGTTGGCACCTTGCCTTTGTGGAGCTGCTTGAGGCGTTTCTGGTGGGATTTGCCGTTGTAGTGGATCTGCGCCTGGACGGCCGAGTTGAGCTGGATGTTACAGACCTCGCACAGTGTGAACGACGGCTGCTTCTTCTCCCGCTTTGCGCGCTGCTCGGACGGGCTGGGCGGGCAGCCCGCCGTCTCGGCCAGGCGGATCCTGTTCTCGGCAGGGTGAGACAGGCTCAGGGGTCGCTTCATATCTAAAGGGAGGAAGCACAATCCCTCTGGTGAGCGGGTGTTTGGATTGTGAAGCCCAGGGACAGGAGGTCAGGCAAGGTGGGGCTCTGCTAATGTCTGTAGGGCACTAGGCAGGCCCTGGTATCCTACTAGACAAGCACATAGGGGAGTATTATCAGGGAACCACTCACTCAGCAACAGCTGCTAAGCCAAGTGCAGCCTAGTGGTTAGAGCACAGAACCGGGCTCTCTGATTCATGGAAAGAACGGCCAGAAGGGCCCAATCTGATCACCAAACCTGACCTCCTGCATGGCACAGAGCCGCCCAGCCCAAGGATTCCAGCAGGGAGCCGGTCACCTCAGGTGGAACGTGAATGTGTATTTCTCCTTGTGTGGCCTATCCCTTTCCCTGCCTTGTCTGTTTAGCCTATAAGCTCCTCTGGACAAGAGCTATTACTCCATGATTGTACAACCCCAACACACTTGGTCCTGGCCCCCCAAGTCCCTGGATCCCACTCCCCTCCTAGGGCTCTTGTCCCTGGCTCTGCACCAAATCTAACCGGTGGCCCTCGGACAAGGCCCTTCACCACAGCATTACCCAGTCAGCTTTTAAAACCCCTTTGCGGAGAGGTGCTTGTAGCAGGCCCTGCCTGGCCTGGCTCTAGGCCCTGCCTCTGTTTTCCTTCCATTTTGCCTCAGACAAACTACCACGGCTGGTGTTTCTTCCTTACCGACCGCTCCCCTTGTGAGTGGGATTCGCCATTCTCAGAATTACCCAGCCCTCCTCCACATCAGCCCCTGCCAGTAGGCCCAGAAAGGCTTCCCTGGCTTATAGCCAGCCAGCCCGGCCAGCCGCCTGCCCCACAGTCCTTTTCAGCCTCCTAACTGGGCTCCCGATCCCCACCAGACCCCTTTGCTGAGCCTTCCCCTTGCACATCCCAGAAAACAGGTGTCTACAGGCCTTGTAGCTACTCTCCAGATGGGCGGGTTTCAAACCCGCCCCTGTTCCCATCCTGTGAGCCCTGGCAATGGTCCTGTCCCCTGAGGGGTGGGGGACGGGCACTGTAAGCACGGAGAAGCCCTCTGGGCCATGGAGAAGCCCTCTGTGTCCGTGCCACTAGGCCTGAGCATCAAGGCAGTGGCCCAGAGGTAGCTCAAGTCAGGGACTGCCCAGCCTGGCTCTCTGCTCTGGAGGTGTCTCCAGTGAGGGTCACGGAATTCAAGGCCAGAGGGAGCATCCGACCATCTTGTCTGACTTCCCGTACGGCCCAGGCCGGCTCCTGCCCCTGTCTTCTCCTGCAATTCCCTCGACTGGCTCTGAAACGTTTCTCCGGGCCGCTCGCCAGGGACCCTCGGAGCTGGGGAAGGAGGAGAGGAGGTGATCCACCCCCTTCCCTGTCTCCCTTGCCAGCCCCACATCCTCTGTGGGCAAACCAGGTCTCTCATCCAGGGCTCCCTTTGCGAGAACCCACCCTGGGACACCCCCGGAGCCAGGTTGTTCGCTCCTGCCGCGGCGCAGGCTGGCGCGGCCCGTGCCTCGTTCCGCTGGGAAGTCTCAGCCATCGTTACACTCCTGAAAGAGCGTCCCCGGATAGCTTTAAAACGCCGAGATGAACAGTGAGAGACAAGGCCCCCGACTGAAAACACAGTCGGAGGGCCCCTCCTGCGCACAGACTCAGCGCAGCACCTCCCAGCAGCCTCCAGATGGAGCAATCGCTCTTTGGTTCTCCCTGAGATGGCGAAAATCGTAAGTGAGCTTACTGCAGTTGGCTGGGAAGGGAGGCCCGGCCGGGATCAGGTCTGGAGAAAAGCAATTGGAGGTTCTAGGAACCCCCATGGGCCCAGCCAGGCCCACTCCCTTACGGCCTACCCCATTGTCCTATCCTGCACTAGGAGAGGCAGGGCTTCCCATCCCTCCCCAAGGCAGCAGCATGAGAACCCCAAGGAAAGAAGCAGGAATAGCTGCAGGGGGTATGGGAGGCAGTATTTACCCCACCAGCTGCTTATCCCATCTGGGAGGGGGGTTGCACCCACTGCGCGCGCGCGCGCACACACACACACACACACACACACACACGCAGAGAAAGATGGGTTTGCCAGCTTTACCCCCCTCTTGCGAATAGGAAGGGTGTGGACGCATTGAAGAGGGCCCAGCGGCAACCAAAATGATGAGGGGACTGGAGCTCTTGACTTACAAGGAGAGGCAGAGGGATTTGGGCTTATTTAGTCTACAGAAGAGAAGAGCGAGGAGTTTTTTCATAGCAACCTTCAACTCCCTGAAGGGGGGCTCCAAAGAGGATGGAGAGAGGCTGTTCCCAGTGGTGACAGATGGCAGAAGGGGGAAGTTTAGGTTGGATATTAGGGAAAAGTATTTCCCTAGGTGTGGGGTGAGGCACTGGGATGGGTTCCCTAGGGAGGGGGTGGAATCTCTATTCTAGAGGTTTTTAAGTCCTGGCTTGCCAAAGCCCTGGCTGGGCGGATTGAGTGGGGGTTGGTCCTGCTTTGGGCAGGGGGCTGGACTCGACGACTCCCGAAGTCTCTTCCAGCTCTATGGTTCTATGATTCTCTGAGCAGGGCAGCCTTACATCCGAGGCAGTTAATACAGCCCCAGTGGGACAGGAGCGGGTATGAAAATGAGGGAGGCCCCTTAATAAAGGTAAAAGACGACCAATGAAACCTGGCGTGTGTACATCTGTGTGGCCTTCCTGAACCGCTCGCTTCACATCGGCCTCCCAACACCGGGGAGGGACTCGTTTGGCCACACGGGACCAAACTAAGCTTGTGTCCCAGGCCTTGGCAACAGCAGGGGAGAAGAGGGGCACAGCCGCTCCCCTCGCTCAGCGGCACCGTGCACTTCACATGGTTGCTCACATTCAGGCAAGGCGAGTGCAAAATGCAGCAGCACGTCGCACCTGCTGCCTGCTGGCGCACACGGCACCGGGCAGCAACTCCAAACTGGGCTGGGAGGAGGCACAACCGGCAGGGAACTGGCTACTGTCACTCTGAGCCAGTGGCCACTCACCGAGAGCTCCCTTCAGCGTCCAGCAATACCTGGGCACGAAGCCATTGGCCCCCAGGGAGCCCGGCCGGTGCAGAACACAGCAGCCCGCCTCAGCAACACTGCAGCTTGTCCCACCTGCTCTCCGCTCTCTCTGTTAGCCCTCCAGGGACCAGCAAGTCACAGTCAAGGTCTTGGCTATTACCTCCAAACCACTCAAGAGCTTCGCCTATAAGACCATCGGAAGCTCCAGGATGAGGGACAGGGTGGACAACCCCACTCCAGGCACCAGAGAGTTGTGTGCAGACATGGGGGAGACAGCGCTTGCTCAGGGACCAGTCCGAGATTGAGAAACAAACTCCTATAAAAACCAAGAACTAACCCCTGCAGCTGTAACCACCAATGGGCAGATTTGAACCTGGGACCTGTAGGAGCCTCTACCCTCTGAGCTAAAAGCCAGCTGACTCCCAGCCCATGCCGTAGAGGTCTCTTGAGCTTAACTGTTGCTGTGGTCTAGGTACCACTTGCATTACTCAGTAACCACACTAGGTGTGTGGGTAACACAGCACCATCCTCTCCAACTGACAGGCGCTCTGCTCTGACCGGCCTTTGCTCACACACACAACACGGCACATACATCACCGACCAAAACAAACCCCATGTTGCTCCTCCAATTCTCCCCTCGGGAGAGAGGAGAGAAAAGACAGATCACAAGGAACAGATGTCGTCACGTCACTTACGGCACAATGGGAACACTCTCAGAAACTATGTGGTCAGGGCGGTAAAAAAAACCATCACAGCACAGAATAACGTGGTTCATTCTTCCAAGCTGAGTTCCCATCTGCAGGCACCGTTCCCCAGTGTGTGCGATTCATCCTGAGCTCAGGACCCACTCGAGGCCTGGGTACCACTTTCAAAACAGTGCCCAGGTGGTGCTGGTGCCTTGACCAGTGTCAATTACATGGAAGAATGATTAGAACCATACTGTAATGTCACTACACAATAAAATCACCTTTCTGTGTGGACACTAGGGGAGAGGGAGTTTTCCCATTGTTAGTACAGTTCAGAGCCCTCTGAGTATCGCCAACTATGGTCCTTCTAATTTTTCCATCCATGTGTTGAATAAATTTTGTTGTGTGCACTACGGCAGGTGCAGATGTGCACCACCAATAGAAACATGCTGCTAGCTGTGGGTGCTCTGCTAAGCAGTTGGGCGGCAATTAAATCTCTCTGGGGTGGCCGCCTAAGCACTCAGCTAACAGGGAACACTGATAATCAAGCCTAGATATAACTTATCTGGGTGCTTATACTGTTTCTGCTCTTTCCATACAGGAAAGGGAATCAATTACACTAGATTAAAACACCAGGATGTGCCATAATTGTCTCCGCAGTAAGGACTGTCATGACATCACTATTAACTATATTGGTGAAAAAAATCATGCCTTTACTCCAAATAGGGACTCCTGTTAAAAAGCTGTGTGTAAACCTGGCCTTGGGGTCTAGATGCCCTCTCCACTCTGCCCCTTTCTTATATTGGTTTGTATTTCTGGCCAAAACTTTCAACAATAGGAGCCTAAACTCGGGATTCTTAAATTGTCCTTTACCCAACTAAACAAGTGGCTAGTTTTGAAAAGTGGTGGCCCTGGAGTGATTGGGAGCGGGTGGGTAGTTCACACTTGGAAAAATCAGACCAATTATTTTGGTAGAGGGCTTCATTAGAATCATAGAATCATAGGACTGGAAGGGACCTCGAGAGGTCATCGAGTCCAGCCCCCCGCCCTCAAGGCAGGATCAAGCTCCGTCTACACCATCCCTGACAGATGTCTATCTAACCTGTTCTTAAATATCTCCAGAGAGGGAGATTCCACCACCTCCCTTGGCAATTTATTCCAATATTTGACCACCCTGACAGTTAGGAATTTTTTCCTAATGTCCAATCTAGGCTAATTTTGTTAGGCTTTTGCTTGCAACATTGGAAGGAGTGTTTGCCAATGCTCATGATTCTATCATGAGTCTCAGGGCATTGCGAGTCCTAAGTGTCTATCTCTTGGGGAGAAACACTCGAAACCGGGACCTCCTCCAAAGGCTCAAAATAAAAAGGACCAAAAAAATAATTAAAAAAAAATCTCCAGTCTCATGATACTTGACTCACAGATTTTGAACACTTGCAATGGCCAATGCTCCGGAACTGAGCTGTCCTGCTTTAAGAGCAAATAAATAAACAACGGAAATGTCGCCCTTCAACTATGGAATCCTGCAATTTACAGTCCTTAACCAAAATGCAGGCTACCTGCTGGTACTGGCTGCGCTGGGATGCTCAGAGGCTCATGAGAGGCAGGTGTTCATTACCGACGGCTGGACCAGCCGCTTACACAGACGCCGGATGGGATTTGCTGCTTGCCTCTGCTCCTACCCCCAGGGGAAGCCAGTAGAGATAAGGACAGGGCAGAGTGAGAGACAGAGACTGTGACAAGTGATTGAAAAGGATCCACTCTGCATGCATTTCTCTGATTTATACTAGGCAAGCTCTTGCTTTCCAATAACATAAGAACTAGGGGTCCCCAAATGAAATGAATAGGTAGCAGGTTTAAAACAAACAGGAGGAAGTTTTTCTTCATGTAGCACACAGTCAACCTGTGGAACTCCTTGCCAGAGGATGTTGTGAAGGCCAGGACTTTAACAGGGTTCCAAAAATAACTAAATAAATTCATGGAGGTTAGGTCCATCAATGACTATTAGCAAGGATAGGCAGGAAGAGTGTCCCTAGCCTCTGTTTGTCAGAGGCTGGAAATGGATGACAGGAGAGAAATCACTTGATGATTCCCTGTTCTATTCAGTCCCTCTGGGGAATTTGGCATCGGCCACTGTTGGAGGACAGAACACTGGGCTAGATGGACCTTTGGTCTGACCCAGTATGGCCGTTCTTATGCCTTTTGTTCCTTTCACAGGGACTCCTAGGCGTTGGGTTGGGTGAGGTTTTTAACCTTTTCTCCTTTTTATTTTTCATCTCACCCTTTCCTCAGTTCTTTCTAGTTTTCCCCTTCCTGTTTCTTCTGGTTTCCAAAGGGAACAAAACAGAACCCCGGCATACCAGGTAGGGGAGGCTGGAATTAGTAACGCAAAGGTCTTGGAGTGACATTGCGGGGAGATCTCTGGACTGGAGACAAATTTTCACTGCATGGCCATTAGTAGCTGGGACAGCTGCATAAAAATGGTGCAAGCAAGATTCCTGTGCTGAAAATCCTGAAATTTCTCCTGGGCAAAGAGGGGTCAAGGCAATGTCCCCTTTAATATTTTCCATCCATGTGTGGAATACATTTTGTTATGTGCACAGAGGCATGAGCCCCGTCAATAGAAACACAGAACCTAACTGCTCTGCAAATCAGCTGGGCCGCATTGGAACTTCTCTCGAGAGGCCGCACAAGTGCCCCGTTTACAGGGAACACTGGTCAAGGCACCAGCACCACCTGGGCGCTGTTTTGAGAGTGGTACCCAGGCCTCGAGTGGGTCCTGAGCTCAGGATGAATCGCACACACTGGGGAACGGTGCCTGGAGATGGGAGCTCAGCTTGGCACCCTCAGCTGTGAGCACACAAATGATGGCATTCTCCGGGCATACACCTTCCCGAGAAGCGGGGACTTGGACGTCCTGCCCCCTTGTGGAAAAGGTTCCTTTTCTCCTTCCCTGACACTTCACCAGCAACACAACGAGGGCAGCTGTGCGGATGCCTCAAGGCTCTAGAACTAGAAGTACAACAGGCACATATAGACACACAGGTAGGACAACACCCCCGGGACTGAGATCTGGGATTGTCCCTCTCCCCAGCTTGTTCCTGGCCTCCAGCACAGCGCTATGGATGTTACAGCCCTCCGCACCACTGCTGGATTTTATCGCCACACCCCCCTGTGAGCTACGGCCGTATTTATCTCTGGTACACAGATGGCGAACCGAGAGGCGCACGGTAGATTAATTCGCTTGGCCAAGGTCACCCGCAGGGAAAGGCGGCGGCAGAGTTGGAAACTGACCCCACGTCTCTCAAATCACAGCCCAGCAGTTTGCTAATGACACTGACGCGTCCCACCGTGGCTTGGGACCAGCATCTCAGCCCTGCTCATGCAACAGAAACTTAAACCAGCCCCAAAGCAAGACAAACTCCAAGGAGAGGAGGGTCTGGAATCGGGGTCTGACAGAGGCACCACAACACACGGATGAATCTTAAGGGGAGAGAGCAGCCCAGCCTCACATGTCCTGACACAGCAGCTGCTGCAGCAACACAGGTCCTCTGCATGCATTTCCAATGCCCTCCCGTTACCATGCCGGGTATTTTCACTATGATTACAGCCAGAGCAGCCAAGCTAAAATTGGAACGTTATCCGGACGAAATATCTCAACAATCTCGCTGGTCTTAAAAAAAGGCCCCGCTGTTGCCTTGATTAGAACGCAGCTCCCCGTCACGGCTCTCGTTACAACACTGAAAATGTCTGTTCCAGCCGCGTGCTCGCCTGGCTCATTCACTTAATTTCTCCGGTGCCTCCCTTCTCGGGTTCCGGGTCTGTGATTTGGTGATTTGGCGCCCATCTAGGCACACGGATTAAGCTCCGGAGAATCATGTTTTCACAGCTGACAGCTGCTTGGCTGAAATCGGTGAAATTCACCCCAGCCAGAGAGCATCCCTATAGACCTTTACATGCATCCTCTGTGCCCGAAAGAAGAATGGTGTAGCTCTTTCCTGTGTCTGTCTCTGCACTGACCAATCACGACTGGAGTATATCCTTGCCCATGCTATATGAGGTAGGGGGATAGCATCTCCATTATACAGAAGGGAAACCGAGGCACAGAGTTCGAGTTGGTGATTTCCCGAGGTCATACAGGACATCTGTGGCGGAGCCAGCATTTGACTGTGACTCTCTCTAGCCTCGTCCAGTATCCTAATCCACCAGACTCACCTTTCCTTTCTGGAGGGGTCTTGGCTTACAACAAGAGACAACTTTTCAAAGAACCTGCAACTTCAGTAAGTTCAGTGGTTGCTTCAGTGCAACAGGTGTCTAATCACCCCCATGTTCCCAAATCCTTAAACACCCCCTAGGCAGTACCGACGTCTGCATTTGCTGATGCTTGTAGCTACAAGATGCAAAAGGGATGGGACAGGACCTAAACCGCTGACTAATGGCGGGGAGGAACAAGTTTTCTATGGGTGCAGGTTATCCCATGGCTGAGTCCTGCAGGGAGTCTGACCCCCTCCTCAGAAGCAGACTGGCACAGGAGACAGGAATGGGTTAGATGGGCTCCCAGAACGGTGGCAATGCCAGCTTTTACACGTCAGACTTTAGCCACCATTCCCAGATGAGGGTCCGGCCCGGCCACAGATGGGCATGCGAAAGTTCCATACTGGTGTAGAGGGATCACATGTGTTTTCTTCACTGAGGAGAAAGGGGGATTTTGGTCCCCAGGAGACCAGCAAATTGCCTCCGTACTCGACAGATGGCAAGACAGGGAGACGGTCTCCTGGCAGCTATGAAAAGCTCCCTGACAGATGTCTAAATCTCTCTGAAATAAAAGAAGGTCAGAGTCAGTGGACCGTCATGCCACCAGATATCCTAAGTGCTCCCATAAGTCTCTCTCCTCGGAGCGATGCCCACTGGGCATGGATGGGCGAGGCCATGAGAAAGCAAGAGGGGCATATTCTGGGCTGCCCGGCACACACAAGCCAACATCAGGTCTGGGCTGCCAGTATGGATGGGGCAGGAGCCGAGAGAGCAAATGGGTACAAAGGGCAGCAGGGGTGACAGCCGTATGATGAGTGTGTCAGCTTTGGGAAAGAGTAGGAAAAACCAGAACTCTTCCATAGGGGGAAGGCAAGGGGAGTGAGTCTTTTTGCTAAGGAACTGGCTGGAGAATCAAAAGACCTGGGTTTGCTTCCTGGCTGAGCCACGGACTCCTGTGTGACCTTGGCAAAGTCACTTCATCTCATAAGAACATAAGAATGGCCATACTGGGTCAGACCAAAAGTCCATCTAGCCCAGTATCTTGTCTGCTGACAGTGGCTAATGCCAGGTGGCTCAGAGGGAGTGAACCAAACAGGGAATGATCAAGCGATCTCCACCCTCTGACAAACAGAGGCTAGGGCCACCATTCCTTATCCATCCTGGCTAATAGCCATGAATGGACTTCACCTCCATGAATGTATCTTGTTCTCTTTTAAACCCTGTTATAGTCCTGGCCTTCACAACCTCCTCAGGCAAGGAGTTCCACAGGTTGACTATGCGCTGTGTGAAGAAGAACTTGCTTTGTTTGTTTTAAACCTGCTGCCCATTCACTTCATTTGGTGGCCCCTAGTGCTTATATTATGGGAATAAGTCAATAACTTTTCCTTATTCACTTTCTCCACACCACTCATGATTTTATAGATCTCTATCCTATCCTCCCTTAGCCTCCTCTTTTCCAAGCTGAGCACTTCAGTGTCCCCATCTAGAATAAAGGGATGAAAAGACTCCCTCTGTGTGAAATTGTCTAGCCTAGGTCAGATTGGTCGATGGTAACCAGCCCTTGTGGCTTTACAATCTATGTAAGAGTATAGCTGGGTGCCTGGAAGATAGAGACACATCGACAGAGCTGCAGAGCACAGCAAGAAACAAACTGAAGGCACGAGTATTGATGGGATGGGCTTGGGGAACCTGGACTGGGAAAGGGGAGCAAACCAAAAGTAATGTTTTCAAAAGCACCCAAGTGGTTCAGGAGCCTCATCTCGCTGTGACCCAGGCTATGTCCACACGGCCAACAAGACTGGGCTCTTCACTGGGGTTAGCTAACTCCGGTTAAACCAGCCACGAGGGCACAACGCCTCCGTCATGCTGCTGTTCCCTGATGGCTGTTTTAATCTGGATGAATTGAGGATGCAGAATTATAACCCTCATCAGCATTTTTGCTGATTTATGGGATAAATCTTCCTCTCCAAAGCCTGAACTTGATAAGAAACTGGAAGGCAGGGAAGCCTTAACGCAGTAGCAGCAGCTTGTTCATAATTTTAAGGCCGGTTTTATAGCCTTGTATTACAGTCGATAACCTCAGCTCTCTCCCGCTTTCTTTTTTAACAACACCATAATCACACGTCGCAAAAGGGCGCAACCCAGGGACAAACACGCAAGAGAATTTAGAACCGGAGGCATGAAACAGCTAAAGCACCCAAGAAATGGACTATTTTATAGACAGCGTTCAACTGGAGAGCTCTCCTTTCCCTCAGGGAGCAGCAAGATGGACATTAAGGGGAAAGTTATGGAGCTAAATCATCAGTCTGGGCGTTGTATTTTCAGACTCAAGTAACTTCCTAGCCGGTGGATTTGAACTGAGGCCGTCTGAGAGCTCACTGTGTTTAGTCCCCAAGAGATTTACATTCTCTCCCTCTCACCATCATGACTTATCCTCTGTGTGCCATTTACGCAGGACCAGGATAGCAGAACTCCCTGGGCTGTATTCCTGTCTCTGTGGCTTATCCATGGAGAGAGAAATTCTCCCCTGCACAGGGTCTAGATCAGTGTTTCTTAAACTTTTTAAGACCAAGGAACACCACACAATATTTTTTTTATGAGGAACACCAAGGATTTTTTGTTGAGAAAAAAAATAGGAGGGGAAAGGGTCGGGGGGAAGTTATTGAGCAAAAGAAAAAAAAGTTGCCTGCCCCTTTAAGGGTGGCCATTTTGAATTCTGTTGTTCTCCACGGCACACCTCTGACTACCTTGCAGCACACCGGTGTGCCATGGACCACAGTTTAAGAAACCCTGGTCTAGATGGAACTGAAGCTCAGAGCCTTATTTTGGTGGCTTATATGGAACCTCAGCCTCGTTCCAGAAAGGAGTGAGTTTCAACCTCTGATCATGGGACTAGTCACCTCTGCCCCTTGTGCCTCAGTTTACCCCCTCTTTAAATGCACGTTGCAACAATTCCTTATGCAGCACGGGAGGCTTTGTTCATGTTTCCAAAGCATGCTGGGATCTCTGGGAGAAGGATGCTAGAGGGGGCCAGTCTCCATACACACAACCCTGTGATAAGCACGGGCCCGTCACCAGGCTCTGGTGCAGCAGGCACAGAACAAGCCCCTGCCCCGAGTGGCTTGCATGGCCCTGAGCCACACTTCATGGCGGTGAGCTGCATTTTACCCAGCCCGGTCCTACAAAGAACTAGACTCCCGAGAACACTCACTGTGGATTTCACCCGTTCACCAAACTCCCTCTTTTGGTGCTGGACATTCTCCTAGTATCCAGCCTAATTGACTCACTAGATTCACAACATCTTCGTCCAATCACGTGAGACAGACACGGGGGTTAAATTACCCCGATGAGCTATTTCGATGTCACTAAAGAGCTGCCAAATCAACCTGAAGCTGAAAATCAGTGGGCTATTGATTGGGGATTTAATGGTGGGTGAAATGTACAGAACTTGATGAATATGGAGCAGCAAGTGAGAGCATTCATCACCCGCGTTTCAGCACACCGGCTGCGGCGGGCGTACAAGCCAACTCCAATTTGCTGTGGCTTTTCCTGAGAGATAGAGTGGGATGGTTTCCTCTTTATCCTCTCAGGTATTTTGGAGTCAGGGCAGCGCAAGCCCTGAGAATAGAAGCCACAGCAAATTCAGCGATGCTGTTAGCAGCCCCAGTCAAGGTCAGGGCTCTGTGTGCAGAGCCACTGTGTGTATGCGTGCGCGCGCGCACACACACACACACACACACACACACACACACACACACACACACACACACACACAGAGAGAGAGAGAGAGAGAGAGAGAGAGAGAGAGCAAGTGATAGCTCCTGCCCTGAAGAGTTTATAGACAAGATCAATGGCGTGGGGATAGGAAGTCTCGTAATTATCGTTTGAACAAATTACTTTTGACCGTGATGGATTTGCTGTCACTTGAAGTTTCTGGCCGTCTGGTCTTGCTGTCTAGAACTCAATGGTACCCATTTTACACAGAGGGAGTAGAGGGCCAGAGAGATGAAGTGAGGTGACCAAGGTCACACAGGAGGGGCTGTGGCAGAACCAGGACTGGAACCCAATCTCCCAAGTCCCAGTCCAGTGTTTTAACCACAAGCGCATCCTTCCTAAATGAAGTCAGTAGAAACAAGCTCTTGTTTCCATCTAGGCCACAGGTTTGAATCCCCGCTCCCCACCCACTGAGGGCTGGGTGTGGGACGGTGGCATCTTGGATGAAAGTTTCACAGCCCCACAACCATGCATATTCACCCCTTGCTGTGACTCCTAGCAAGAAGGCCAAGGAAAGTCTCCTTAGTGTCAACGAGCGTTCCCTGAAAGTTGGGTGCTTGGCGACCACTCAGTAAAGATTTAAATATCGCCCAGCTGATATTTAGCAGATATCAGCCCACAGCTAGGTTTTTATTTCCACTGGTGGTGCACACGCTGACAGGCCTCGGTGCACATAATTTATTCCACGCCTGGATGGAAAAGATTAGAGGGAACATTGGTGCCAACCTGCAGCTCGTCCTTGTAGGTATCTGGGCACGGGGGCAGTGTCGCTGCCACCACCCTCAGCTGAACCTGCTCTGTGGATACAGACTTTTCCCCTCTGGCTGCAATTGGCCTCGGGAGGGAAGCAGCCGACAGCTCCTGAATTTAGGAGCAAAACCCCTGGTGGTAGCAGATAAAAGCAGCTGAAGCCAGAGTGAGATGGAGTCGAAGCTCTGGACTGCACCTGGAAAATCAGCTCTGAAATTCAGCCCCTGTGCAGCTCCAGCAGGGCTTTTTACTCTGTGCCAGCTAAGCCTGGCTCCCTGCCACCTTTGCCCCCTCCCCGGAGCAACACCAGTGCTGAACTAGGCAGGTGGTTTTTGCCCTTGTCTTCCTCCATGTCCTGGCTTAGATGGTGTGTACTGGGGAGGAGACTGGCGTGCTCTTGTGTAGGCTCTTACGCGAGCGGCCAGATTTGTCAGCTCATCAGGTGCCTGTCGGAAAGCCGGGCCTTTCTTTTGGTGCTTAGGTAGGAGAGGGATTCCTTGGACTAGCGAGCCCCACTGGTGGCCACCAAGAACAGGAAAGTCTTGTCCTATATTGGTACAGCACCAAGCACAACAGAGCGCCTAGGTCAACCCGAAAATAAATAAATGAACTAGGAAGTCGCACCTCTTCGGTACCCTGGGTGGCAAAACGTCCCTCTGGATAGACGTGGCCAAAGGCAGTTATCCTAGAAACAGGGAACGTGCCTCAGTTTATTTCGTAGACAGACTCAGCGTCTGGAAATGCCCTGGAAAGAGTTCTCTGGCTTTACTGTCTGAGTGCACGCTAGGGAGCTGAGAATGCCTCGGTTCCACACCCAGCTGTGACACTGACATTGGATCACCTTTGGCAAGTCCCTTAACCTCTTTGCTGGGTTTCCTATCTCACCAGCAGGGGACCCACCCACCCACCCACACACACAGAGTTACAACAGAACAGCGCAGGACAGTAGGAATGACCCACAACATAAAGCGAACAGAGCGAACACAATCCCCACTACATCACACCCAACAAAACCCTCAAGCTTTGTCTACACTGCGGCTTTTGCCGCAAGCACCTATGCAAATGAGTGCACCAAAACAAGCAACGTGGATTCTGGCATAAGGATCAGGCTCAAAATGGAGTTTTGCTCAAAAAGAAGTCCACACTGCTTGTTTTTGCCCAAAACCCCTTACGCAAAAATGGCTTTAATAAATTATGCAAATGAAGTGTGGTGATATGCTAATCCATGTTTCATTTGCATAGGTGCTTGCAGCAAAAGCCGCAGTGTAGATGTAGCCTAATATGCTGGTGCAACTGGAACACCTGGTCAGGTGCTCATGAACTGTGGTCATCTTCTTTCACAAGGAAAAGCTTTATTCCAGCCACATTCTCAAGACACACACCCCTGTGCCCTGAAAAGCTGCACGCCTGAGAATGAACCCAGCAGGTGTTCGATCAACTCCAAAGTCCTTGCTTAGAACTTTAAAACCCGTGGCTTAACTCTTAGTAACAACCAGGTCTGTTCTCATCATTTGGAATTGAATCCAAATGACCCAGATGGAAGCAGCTGACAAAACCTTTAGCAACGGACGTTTAAACATTTTTAGAACGTTATTCAAAAACGTCCATCCGTGTATCGCCAAAAACTCACGAGGGAGCCAGGAATACACCACGAACCAAGAAAAACATTAACGGATGCAGCCCAAACTGTTTCACAGGATTGCTGGCTGGCAGTTTGTGCTTTGCAAAGTAAATCGCTGTTATAGCTCGTCAAGTGCTCCCATTAAAAGCAGTTTGCGTATAGTAAGTAATTAGCCGATATTTTATAGCACTCTGACGATGTAAAGCACTGTATAAGTGCTACTAAAGCACTGTGGAAGCACTATAACATCTTAACTTTTATATACACAATAGAAACATAAACTCGGATTGACAGAGCAGGCATACGCTTACAGTTCAATGCAAGCCAGTGTAAAACCCTGAAGGCTAAAGCCTCTCAGAACAGAAAATCCATATTAAATGCTACTTTGGGAGCGTTTCTTACTGACATCATAAAGGGTCTGGTCATTTCTCCCTACAATCACTTTCCTTGAGTAGCTTTTAGTGTCCTTGCCACCGACAGATTTCCAGCCAACTCATCCCCAGCTCCGTTCAGGACAAATGGCTTAAAAAAGGTGACATTTGTATCATTAATCTAATGCACTCCACGGCTCTTACCTGAATGGCACCAAACAGACCGTTTTCCCTGCCCGGCTGCTTGCTGGCACCCCTCTCCTCCCATATGAGACAAGAGAGTTAGAAGAGAGGAGACGTTGCTCCGGCAGGCTCCGGGGGAGAATTTCTGACATTTGTCTCATATTGCAAGCAGCATCTGGGACGGGTTCGATCACCATTAAATCAGCTGTTATCAGCAAGCTGCGAACAAAGCCCCAGGCCAACAGAGAAAGTTTGGAGCCTGCTTCACAACAAGTTTCCCTAAAGCCCTGAGCATCACATGGGAGACCAGGTGCCAGCTGGCAGGAGACTGCAACTGTAGCAGTTACCTTGAGCCAAGACTGGGGACGAGGCACCTGCCATCCGCTCTCGGGGGGAGAGACTAGATGACCAGTCTGCTGGCCCCGGCTCTAAAGTCGTGCCCAGAAAACGCTCATCCTGCCTCATGAGTGCGGCTACCGGGCCCCAAACGCACAGCAACTGGGACAGCCGTGCACCCGCCAGCTCCAAGCATGCCTAGGATGGAGGGGGCGTGTACAGCAAGAGAACGGAGGTGCAGGGTCTGCTCTGAACCAGTTTGCCCCCCTTCTGCTGGTCTCTGGACACGTGCTTTCCCTAACAGCCCAGCACAGGGAGGCACCGCTTCCCCCTCTCCAGAGACCGAGGGAGATCTGGGCACGTGCTACCGGCAGGACCACTTCCTTCCCTGACGGCAGCTTGGCCGGAGTGGCCCCCCAGGGGTCCTTCCCCCACCCTGCAGCGCTTCCCAGGGCGAGAGCAGCCCAGGCGTAGTGGGGCTGGGCCAGGAAGGTCGGCACGTGGGAGGGGGCACGCTGCTCCTCAGCCTTGGGCCCATCTACACAATGGCCTAAGATGTACCACACCCGCCCTCTCAGTGCTGCTGGGGTCTCCACCTCCTCCCCCGTCCCACCTCCACAAATACATGGGATTCAAGGACGGATCAACAATCCTGACAGTCGGGGTACCTCCTTGGTCTCCTCAGGACAGGGAGTGGCGTTTTGGTCCGGGGGTGTCCCAGGCAGAGCACAAAAAGGTCAGGCCGTGCGCATGGGGCCCCTACGGCTACCCCCATACTAATAAATCATGCTACTCTCAGGACTAGGGATGTGAACAGGTAACCGGTTAACCCTACCCCTTACCGGGTGGTGCTTCCTGGTTGTTAGGCTTGGGTTGTGAGTGACCTTCACTGGCTGCTGGCTGCAGCACGACACAGCAGGGCAGGGGATGAGTCATTATGCAAGGGGGCTTCGAACCTGTCTGACCAGTTATCTCCCAGGGAGCGGAACAACAGGAAGAAGGGGAGTGGAGCCCTGGCTGGGGGCAGGGCTGGAAGTGAGTGAGTTAGGTTTCTGGCTGGTTTCATGGAGGAAGCAGCCTAGGCAACGGGCTGGGATTTAAGGGCCCAGGCTCCCCCATCTCAAGGGGGGGCTGAGGCATCCTAGGCCTGCCCTGTAACCAGCTTACATTGTGCTGTGCTGTATCCTGGAGAAGCAATAAACTCCCTCTGTTCTACTGAATGGTGGAGTCTGTCCGTGCCATTACGGGGGTGCAGGAGACGGGAAAACCCCAACGCGCCGTCACAGCCGGTTAACTGGTTCCTCGGAGCAGCCCTGCCCATGATCTGCCACAGGTAGAGGGCTGCTCCAGCCCCACAGGGGCCAGGAGCAGAAGCTACCCCCTCCCCCCACTTGGGGCTGCTGGCTCCGGCAGCCCTAAGCTGGGGGGCAGAAGGGGCAGGAAGAGAAGCTGACCCCCCACACTTGGGGCTGCTAACAGACCCTGCTTTATCCGTGATTTTACATCCTTACTCAGGACAGACACGCAGTTAAATGCTCTAACAAGGTTCGACTCGCTCACACGCAGAGGGGGTCCAACAATGAAAACTGGGGTCCGGAGGAGAATTCCCCAAGGGGAGGGGGGCTGGGACCCTGTTGCACAGAGCTCTGACTGCCTGTGAGGACCAAGGAAGCCACTCCCATGATCCCAGCAACTGCACATGGGGACTTTGGCCCCTATCGACCAAGGATTTAGGGGCCCAGCTCCCACTGATTTCAACAGGAGTCAGGCACCTGAATGCTTTGAGGGTCTGGCCTTGTCTCCTGGTGGTCTCCCAGTGGTGGGTATGGTGGAAAACCCTATGACCGACTAAACAGCTAAGGAGCCTCAAAGGGTACGTCTACACTACATCTGGGAGTGAGCCCCCAGACAGATGCGGCAGCTCCGGCTCTCCCAACGGCTGCCCTCCTCCAGCCTGAACAGGCTATTTTTAGTCCTATAGCAGGAGCCACCTATGCCCGAGCCAGGCTCTAAGACTCACTGCGGCGGAGTTCTCTTGCAGTGTAGACACACCCTGAATCCCCAATCTCGTTTATTAAGAAATGAGACTTCTTAGTTTTTTGCGGAGGGATTTCTACCCTCCCCCGAACACAGCAATCTTGACGATCAGCAATCAGACTTGGTCTAGCAGGAAACTTGATTGTGACTAACGATTCCACAAGTGACAAACAGAGAGACAGGCCTCCAACCTAATTAGACTTTCCCCTTCTGTGGGAGGCTTAAATTCACTGCAACAGACTTTATTTACAATTACAGAGTGTGCAGTGACATATTTATCTCCTTGTTCTACATCTAACGTAATTACCACCCCCCCCCAGGCTTGCCTAATAAATCTGCTATATATTTGAGAGAGTTTATCTGTATGTACATGCCTGTCTGTCTGGTCAAGAACTCCTCCTAAACGGTAAGAGGTAGGCTTACTACATTTGGCAGGCGGCTTCCTCTTATCGTTAAAGCAAGGTCAGGGTTCGGTTGTGCCAGGAAAACGGCATGGGCCTGGAATGGGATTGCTTCTCAGAAAACCATACGGAAAAGAGACAGAATCACCAGGCAGATGAACGGGGCTGGCTGGGAGGCACATCTCCCCACCCCCTCTGGTACTGCCCCAGCTCCAAGCCACCCACTCCCCAAGCACCCAAGGGTGGGGGAGGCTGAAGCTCTCTCCACGATTCGTAGGGGAATATTGTTGGCTGTTTCCCTTTGTCAGGGACTGAGGGGAAAGTGCACAGTTTGCTCTAGCGGGGGAATGCAGGGGGCAGAGGAACCTGGATTTGCCCCAGCCGGGGAATATGTACCCCTCCCTGGCTGCATCAGCTGGAGCTGCAGTGGCCACGGAGAGGTGCTTCTCACCTGGCCCTGAGCTGCTGCGTGACAGACCCCAGCAACGCCGGGTAAATCTCATTGTAAATAATACAAGATTCATTTCTTAACCAAAGAGACAAGGGGTCCAGTTCCGCTAACTGAGCTTCCCAAAACGAAAACCAACAAAGCAGAGCTGAAAAAGTCACTGGGGCCATGGCGGCTGCTCCTTCTCGGACCTAGGAACATCGCGGGTCAAATCCCGTCCCTCAACAACCTCTGCGATTCCAGCCAGAGATGCCGAGGAACAGAGCTCTCCCCCCGACAAACAGAGCAGAACGCCGTGATCCTAGCACACACGGGACCCTGCGCCGACACACCCGTGTTGCTATGAGCTGATGATTGTTGCCAGCTCTTGTCTGCACATCTCCGGTCGGGCCTCTGCGAGGGCTGTCTGTTCTCAGCGTCCGCAGGGTACCAGTGTGGTGTGGGTTGGCTTCAAGACAACAGGCCAGAAGGAGACTCCCTGGATATAAGGACCACAGCAGCATCCATGCAGGCAATGCTGGGAGCTTCTACCCAGATCTGGGTTATGACATGGGATAGGGATGTAGACGATGAAACGGTTATCCAGTAAGCATCAGCTTTACCGGCATGCTTACCGGGTAACCACTTAACCTGAGGGCCCAGCTGGCAGGAGAAAACCCCTCCCCTACGGCGGCCCAGACAGCAGGACCTAAGCCATCGTGGGCCAGTGGGGCAGAGCAGCCCCTTAGCCCATGGGGCCAGAACAACCCATGCAGCCTGCAGCGTGATGGGGCCAGGGCCGGAGCTGCCCAAGCTACCCCCGGCCTGTGATTAACCGATTGAACAAATTGTTAACCGGTTAACTATTTCAGGCAGTTTTTACATCTCTAACATGGGGTGGGGGTAGGCCCTGACGCAGGCCCAGTCATGATCACCTGGTACTTTGTGTATCGACTCCCGGGTGACACCAAACCCCTTTGCGCTGGTGTACACATTGGGCATCGGAGACCTGAAGTCCTCGCTGATTAATCAGCTTCATCAAGGACCAGCAGGAACCAAAGGGACCAGGGTAAAAGAACGGGAGAGTACATGATCCGGTCAAAGGACAGGCCAAGCCTGCGGGACTTTATTTTTGCTGTATAATTCTAAGTGAGGGAAAGCGGGTTTGGTAAAGGCGCATGGTCCTTCACAGGGAACGGGCTGTTACAGCGTCACTAGTTCCCTTCTTTCCCCTGGCAACGTGTGAGACTGGAAAACAGGGGTCCTGCCTGAACACAGACAGACCCTGGAAACAACGCACATCTCCCTGCCAGTGACCGGGGGAAAGTAAGAGAGCTTGTTAGGGAGTCCAAACGGAGCCACAAACATTACTGCAGCATGGAAAGGCAGAAGCGGAAAGATGGAGAAGAGAAAGACCCCTCATCCAGGCTGGCTACTGTCCCCTTTGCACCTCTGCTCGGCAGAGATTGCAGACAAGGACACACACTGGATAGTACGTTGAGGGCAGGCATCACGAGAGCCTTGCAAGTCTGTCAGCACAAAGCAGAGCAACCACGGCAGCCTCAGCAATCTAAGCCGAGGGTTTTCACACTAGAGGTCGCACCCCAGGACTGGATGGTAGAATGTCGGGCGCTGGGTCTCAGTGCTGCAGGGGGATCAGGTGGCCAGTGTGGGTGTTACGGCAGCAACTCCCTGCCCGTCCTGGCACCGCAGAAGCATCCAGCAGCAGGCCCGGTTCCTAGGTGAGAGGGGCAGAGCGCACAGGGCTCGTGCACTGCTCCTGCCTCAGGCACTAGCCCCACACTCCCATTGGCTGGAAACCTGCTGCCGGCTGCTTCTGGGCGCAGCCTGGTCTGCAGTGCCAGGAGAGGCAGGAAGCTGCCTTAGGCCCCCTGCTGCACCACTGCCTGGGGTAAGCCCCTCCTGCCACAGTCCCCCCAAAGCTGAAGCCCCCTCCTACAGCCTTGGCCCCACCTTGGAGCCCACACTCCAGTCAAGTTCCGCGGGGTCATCGGCATCAATGATTTTCTTCAACTGAGAAAAAGTTTGAAAACCCCTGGGCCAGTCTACCTTAGCGGAGTGCTACAGCACTGCGCCCCAGTGGGGAGGGCTTTGAACTGGAGGGTGGTGCACAGGTACCATCCCTAGTGTCCACACTCAGGGATTGCACTGGCAGGGTGCAAAAATCCACGATACCAGCCACCTCTCGCAGTCTTCACAAACCTTTCCCGAGCATCTTTAAACCTGCAGGAGAAAGTGGCAAAAGCTGCAGGTGCCTGGCTTCAGAGCAGCATCTTTTCCCCCAGAGATCCAGAGCATCTTGCTTCCATCTTGCTCAGCCTTTGTTGGTCTCGGCCGTGGTCAGCAACCTCCTGGCAGAAAACCTGCCCCCTCAAATCAGGCTGGCTGGCAGTCCAGGGGCCTGCCTCTGTGTCACTGACTCCAGAGCTCCTCCGGTCCTTAACCTCAACCGCTGTATCAGAGGCAGCAGTGCAGGGTGGCAGGTGGATCCGCGGGGGCTGGACCAGGAGCCGCATGGAGCCAGTTGGGTAACCAATAAGCTAACGTCCAGACTGCAAGAAAGCACCAGTAGGGCAAGAGACTGCGGGGCTTGTGCTATAGCACCAAAAACAGCAAAGAGGCTGGAGAGAGGCTGTTCTCAGTGGTGGCAGATGGCAGAACGAGGAGCAATGGTCTCAAGTTGCAGGGGGGGGAGGTCTAGGTTGGATCTTAGGAAGAACTATTTCCCTGGGAGGGTGGGGAAGCACTGGGATGGGTTCCCTAGGGACGGGGTGGAATCTCCATCCCTAGAGGTTTATAAGTCCTGGCTTGACAAAGCCCTAGCTGGGATGATTGAGTTGGGGTTCACAGAATCATAGAATACTAGGACTGGAAGGGACCTCGAGAGGTCATTGAGTCCAGTCCCCTGCCCTCATGGCAGGACGAAATACTGTCTAGACCATCCCTGATAGACATAAGAACATAAGACCATAACCACGGCCGTACTGGGTCAGACCAAAGGTGCATCTAGCCCAGTATCCTGTCTGCCGACAGTGGCCAGCACCAGGTGCCCCAGAGGGGGTGGACCAAAGACAATGATCAAGCGATTTGTCTCCTGCCATCCCTCTCCAGCCTCTGACAGACAGAGGCCAGGGACACCATTTCTATTCCCTGGCTAATAGCCTTTTATGGACCTAACCTCCATGAAATTATTTAGCTTCTCTTTAAACTCTGTTATAGTCCTAGCCTTCACAGCCTCCTCTGGCAAGGAGTTCCACAGGTTGACTACACGCTGTGTGAAGAAGAACTTTCTTTTATTTATCTAACCTACTCTTAAATAACTCCAGAGATGGGGATTCCACAACCTCCGTAGGTAATTTATTCCAGTGTTTGACCACCCTGACAGTTAGGAACTTTTTCCTAATGTCCAACCTAAATCTCCCTTGAGGTTGATTCTGCTTTGAGCAGGGGATTGGACTCAATGACTCCTGAAGTCTTTTCCAACCTGAGGATTCCGTGTTCCCCTCCGATAGGGGCACAGCATGGGCTGAACGGTCGTACCACCTTCCACACGGCCGGGGGCCATCGATCCTTGGGGGTTTGGCCGGAGGAATCCTTTGATTGCTGTAATGTTTTTACAGTTGATGGCACGGGGCTGCTCCCCGCCGTCCGCGCCACCGGCCTCTTAAAATAGACGAGAGATGTGCAACCTGATGCAGCCACTGTACATGCCTTGGCCGCACTGCTCCTTCAAGGCTCTGCCCAGTGGCTACAAACAGGTTTGAAAATCCCCCTGAAATTAAACCCTGACACTACTTGGGCGATGGCAGGGCTCCTCCTCTGGAAGCCGAGTTGGCTCTGGTCCATACAATAAAGGCATGACCTTCACGGCGACCCACGCATTAATCCAGAAATAATGAGACTGACACTAAAACACATGATAAGGGATTTTTTTTTAAGTTCTAGGAATCTGCTCTTCTCGGTGTCCCATTCGTAGTAATCCCCACACAATCTCGTTAGCGGCTCTCCTTGATTGCCTAGCCACTTAGCCAGGTAGGGCCATGTGTTCCCCAGGCTGGAAACTCTCCGTAAGCAACACGGTGAGAGCGGCTGGGTGCCCAGCGCTTTAAAATGTGGCCGTGGGGCCACGTCTGACGAGGGGTGGAGATCTCAGCCCCTGAACAGGTCAGGCTGGAGGCTTGCAGAATCACGCCCCAAAGGAAGGGAGCTTTGTAAGCTCCACAGAGGAGGTCAAGCCACACGGTCGGCAGGACACGACAGAACCTTTCTCTTTGAAAAAGCCTTTCCACTGTAAAATGCCACAAAAAACACCCTGGCGGCTCCACATCTTAACCCTCAACTCCGTCACCACTTCTACCCACAAACCCCAAGCCTGATGCGGCCTTTCACCCTGAATGCCTACCCCCTGTCACCCTCTTGGACTCCCCCCCTGCAAAATCCTCCACCCTATGCCAGAGTCTTACCCTGAAAAGGAGACAGGCCAGAGACTCCATGATGTCCGCTAGAGACTTTGCCATAGTTAGTGATTTTACTCTGGGAGGCCAGATGCCATGGTGATGGGCAGCACTCTAGAACCCTAACATATCTAAAGCAGCCACGAGTCACTGTCCTGTCAGCCTTGTACAACCCCAGGGCCCAGCCCCGATTCCACTCAGGGCCTGATCTCCATGCTTCAACAACAGGGATTTGGACAGCCATCACCCCTTTCCCCCTAGAGCATTGCTGCGGATTTTGATGGGGGGGGGGGGTCACTCCACATTTACACGGGCATAAAGGAGATCAGAATCAGGCCCATGGTCAACAGCGCTGTAAGCGGCCAATGCTTTTTGGAGGCTCACCAGCCGACTTGAGCCCACGACCCTGTCCTCCCCAGGCGAGCGCCCTATCCCCTAGGCCATGCGGGAACCTGCCCCACCACCTTACCATCAGGGCGCCCCTTATCCTTCCTGTCCTGGGGCCATGCAGCTTTTGGCCGTCCCGTCCTGACCCAGAGCAGGCAGGACTTCCAAAAGTCCCGACAAATGGCGCCTTTTAAAAATTTCTCCCAGAGGCACTGAGCTCCTGCTGCTCCCGTTCGCGTCCATTGGAACCATAGGTGCTCCGCACCTCTGAACAGCAGGCCCAAGGCACCCAACACCTCTGGGCGCTTTGGGAACCATGTGGCCCCTGGCACGATCAGCCTCACCCCGACTGAGCCCAAGCAGTGGTGTCATCCATTAGAAATTACTCGCAGGAGACACAGCCACAGTGGTACGAGCCCCGCAGAGCTGATCTCGTTACCGAATAGTTTCCATTAAAACACTGCAAAGCAGCCCCTGGTATCCATGTCAATAACCTGTATCCTTGGAGAACCTGCTAGAACTATTTTCCTCTCGACAAAATACAGGCAAATGTATCCCCCCCCTCCCCTAAGGAAACCAATTTAGAATGATGATACGCCCGTCTTGTCGGGCGCTCCCCCTGGGTGCTTTGAAGATGACATCAATATACACCCAGCGTCCATGTTTGCCAGAATCAGAGCGAGATGATCCCATTAAACTTTCAAAGTCTGACTTCAAAAGGAGTGCCAACTCATATTCCTTCTTACATGAAGCCCCGGCTAAATTTCCCTACAGTTATTTTTTTGGGCCGGGCCCGTTTCAAGAGGCTGAGCTGGGCCAAGCGCGTTCTCGTGCAAACAGGACATGCAACGTCTATTTTTGAGCGAGCAGAAAAATTGTAAAAAACGCGTGGACTAGCAATAATGTCGGCCCGGCCTGCAGGCACGAAGCGCCACGACGCACCTGTTAGCCACGAGACAAACGCGGGGGCTGGGCAGCGTGTATTGTACCGACTTCCCCGCCCACCCACATGCGAGTGCCCCATTTGCAACAGTTCTACGATTTCCAACTGCATGTGTCGCTTGTAACCGTAGACAAGGGTCAGCCTCACTCTGGCGCTGGCAGCCGTTCCCAGCTCCATAAAGCAACGTATCAAACACCCACGGAATCGCCGAGAATACCACGGTGACCCAGCCTACAGAGAACCAGCAGCTCTCCTAGTCGTGCACTTTGCTGGCCACTGCAGATGCCAGGGCCTCCTGATCCTTGCTCATCACAAGACCACTGCACAGGGTGACGGAAAGGAATCCAATTTGGGGCCTGAAGGGCCAGGGGGAAGCTCGCAGGGGAACATTTTGGGGAATTAACTTGCAGCTGTAGCTCCTTTCCCAAATGTGACTTTATCAGTATTAAGCACATGAGGAGCTCCACAGACTGCCAGCCCCAGCTGATGTAGTGAGTGACTCTGGGCAACTGAAGTCATGCCAGACCATGGATGCTGCTGGACCAGAGAGTGCCAGATTAGAGAGGTTCACCTGTACTCCCCGTCTGTCTATATCTTTCTGTTTCCTTGTCTTCTACTTAGATTGGTAGCTCGTTGGGACAGGGGCTGCTTTTTTGTTCTCTTTATACAGTGCCTAGCATAGTGGGGTCCTGGTCTGTGACCGGGACTGCAGGGTGTGACGATAATATAAATAAAGAACAACAGCTGCACAGAAAAGCATGAAAACCTTACTCTAGCTAAAAAGCCGAATAAAGAGAACCCCACGTTGACCAGGCTTTCTAAAATATCGTGGTTTTGGAGGTAGGGGGCTGGCTCGTGATTTCTGAACATATGGGATTGGTGGCACTGAGTTGCACCCCAGGGTGGTCAATTTCTTCTTTGTACGGATGTCACAAACTTTACCCGACAACGTCCTTTCCAGAAACAAAAAATGTTCCCATGAATTTTTCAAATGCCTAAAAGGGTGTTATAAGGAGGAGGGAGAAAAACTATTCTCCTTGGCCTCTGAGGATAGGACAAGAAGCAATGGGCTTAAATTGCAGCAAGGGAGGTTTAGGTTGGACATTAGGAAAAACTTCCTAACTGTCAGGGGGGTTAAACACGGGAAGAAGTTGCCTAGGGAGGCTACAGAATCTCCATCTCTGGAGATATTGAAGAGCAAGTTCGATAGGCATCTATCAGGGATGATCTAGATGGTGCTTGGTCCTGCCGTGAGGGCAGGGGACTGGACTCGATGACCTCTCGAGGTCCCTTCCAGTTGTAGCATTTTAGGATTCTATGAATGCAAGAAAATTAACAGGTCGAGCAATTTGCTTTCATATTCTCCTCACGATGTTCCCCACTAGCCCTTTACTTCAGCCTTGGTGAAGCCCCCGCCAATCAGCGCTCTGTGCCATGCAGGGACTAATCTCAGATGTTTCACTGGCTGACTACCCCATCTGCTGATCCCGGGAGCAGTCATTTTCCCCAAAGGCGGCACAAAGACAGAGAGTGGAAGAAATAATTCATTTTGTTTGAGCTGTGCAGCGGACGCCTTGTCACGTCAGCTCTCTGACAGCCCCATAATACAAACACAGACACTCGCTGGGCGCCTCAACCCATCGGGATCAAAGAGACGGTTTCAGTCAGCAGCAAAAAAAAAAAGAAGCAGCTAAATCAAAGTCTTTGCTTATCTTTGCTTATGAAAGAAACGTGTGAAAAAGGCTTCCTGCCAGGCAATTAGTAACCAGCATCTGAACTACTTACTGCACATGCACCCATCTCTCCACTGGGTTTGTTACTATCTTTATCCCCATGCTATAAATGCAAGCAGGTGGGCCCCTGCTCAGAGTGCCCTCAAAAGCGGGCCAGTTCTGGCATCACTCAACCAAGGAATTAATTACTTTGGAGCAAGCTTTTTTGTGGTGCGGGCAGGTTGCTTGAATCCATTAAGGAGGCTTTTGAGTCTGCTGAGGGAGACCAAAGGCAAACACTGACCGGACCGGAGCCCTGCGTCTCTCTCCTGAATCCGAGCGACCAGTCTCGGATGCTTCAGAGCAAGGGGCAAGAAGAGATGCATTTATGGGTTAACCTGCCCCCGGAGCAAATTTCCCCTGAGCCCCTAGCAGCTAGAGTCTGGATCAGTGGCATAAATTGGGGATTCTTCTCTGCCAGATGCGCCACCTCATCGCAGGGATGTAGCCATGGGTGGGCCTGAGTTTTGTACGTAGGCCCACGCCCCTCTAGCCTGCCCAGTGAGCCAGCCTGGAAAAGGGATTGGGGGAGAGGGGGAAGGGCTTATCCTGCTATGTCCCGGCGTTCCAGCCAGGAAGCAGGGCCAGGACTTGCTCCCTTCTGACAACTCACAGAACCAGGGCCCAACAGGGTTGTGGATTTGCTTCAAGACAGAGTCGATGAGGCATAGCTGCTTTTATTAATCTTACTGCGTCACTACTGTTACAGGCTTAATACTACCAGATGGTTACACTGCTCCTGCAAAGGAGTACACCAATAAGCACAGGCAAAGCAATGCATAAAAGAGTAACAGGCGCTCGGAAATGCTTACGCCTCTTCAGGCCTGTGGGAAGTCCCGTTCCAGTTACCTCACACCAAGCTGCAGTGGATGTGGCTTCAGCTGGGGGACCCAGGGCACCCTTTGAGGTCTAGGTCCCTGGAGAGACTCAATGGACATAGGACTCCCTACACTAGTTATACTACAGTTGTTTACCAGGTGTAGACGTACCTGGCTCAACGCCATTCTTATCACTTTTATAAGCGGAGACTGAGGTCAAACTTGCTTACTGCTCAGTTAAACAGTGGTCCCCAACATTTCTGTGCGGCCGCTGATTGAACAGGGCCGCCCCCGCCCCCGGGTGCATGGGCAGTGCCTGGCCCCTGGGCGCACAGCATATGGGCAGCATTGGTCCCGGGCGTGCAGCGCATGGGTGGCCCCGCCCCCAGGTGCGCAGCGTTTGGGTGGTACTGCCCCCGGGTGCACGGTGCAAGGGCTGTGCTGGCCCCGGGCATGCGGCATATGGGTGGTGCTGGCCCTGAGTGCGCAGCATATGGGCAGCCCCAGCTGCAGGCGCGCGGCACAGGAGTGGAGCCAGCGCCGGCCCCGGGAATGCGGCACATGGGTGGCGCCGCCCCCAGGCACGTGCACGGTCCCGCCCCCGGGTGCATATGTGGCCCTGCGCCCGGATGTCCTGCGCATGAGCAGCCCCGCCCCCGGATGCCTGGCACCCAGCAGCCCTAAAAGGTTGGGGACCACTGGCTCATTAGTTTCCCAGCTCAACGCGTGGGTTAAAGCTAATAAAGTCCAGTTGGCTTGCAGGGTCCCAAGCCATGCTAAGCTGGGAAGAGCAGGGATGGAAACTTCCATCCCAGGCCTGCTAAGCTGCAGGACCCACATATGATTTTCATGTGGCTTACCCCCCATCCCATTCCCTATTCTTGCCCACACACCTGGAGTCGGGGGACCCACCCGAGTGAGCCCTTCTGGCCACACCACCGCCCCACCGCACAAAGGAGGCTGCAGTGTCACTGGGTGCTCGGAGAAGAGCAGAGCTCACAGGGAACAAATAACCTCGACAAAGCAGGAAGCTGGTGTCCGATACATGTCTAGCTACCAGGATTCGGCAGCGCTCAGCCTAGCTAGGGCCCAGGGTTTCCACTAGAGTGAGAAGACAATGAGTTTCCTGGAAGTGGAGACAACCGAGAATCTAGGCTCCTTCATCCAAGGGGAAGCACTTATTCTCGAGCAGAGATTCCCACCATCAGAGACCTTCCCTCCGCGACCTTCCCACCCCTGCTCCACATCCGTTGGGATCAGGAAACACGAGACAGAGCTGGCGCTGCAGCCTGGGATGAAAGCGCCCTGTTTGGGATGTCTGCAGATCTGGGCTGGGCCGCCAGGCACAGCGGACGGTAGACGTATCACGACAACGCCCGGAGACTCCGTGCCCAAGCAGGGCCCCGTTGGACTAAATACTGAACACGGCTAAGAGTCAGCACTTGCCTGTCAGAACGTACAAGCGATACAAGGCAAAGGGGGTGGGGAGGGAAAATGCCCAAGGGAGTTAGGTTCCTACATCACTCGAAAGCTTTTAGAGGCTTGGAGTCAGAATGCAGAGGTGCTGGCTAGATCAGAAAGCAGGGCAGGGGGTGTGCTCTGAACCTGCAGCTTGCTCCCCTCTTAGGCTGTGTCTAGACTGGCAAGCTTTTCCACAAAAAGTGCTTTTGCGGAAAAGCATCCTGCCAGTCTAGACGCGATTTTTCCGAAAATGCTTTTAATGGAAAAGCTTTTCCATTAAAAGCATTTCCGGAAAATCATGCCAGTGTAGACGTAGCCTTAGTGTCTGTCTATACAGCAAAAAGCCCCCCCAAGGAAAACCCAACCCTGGAGCCCCAGCCTGACCAGGAATGTTCACACTGCTACTTTTAGCTTGGTAGGCGGAAGCCCGCCCGTCTCCCCACTTTGCAAGGGGTCCCTATAGGAATGGCATTCAATGCTGATGAGAAGTTAACAACAACAAGCCTGGCCTTAAAAACTCCCAATGGTTTTAAAGACAGTGGGAATCAGCCAGATGAATCTTCATTCCCACAACACCCTGCCTCCCTTCACCCACGACTGAACAGCAACCTCCTGTGGGGCGGTTGGCCGGTTCACAGCCATGCAGCAACACAGCAGCCGAGCCGAGCCAGGGAAGGCAAATGCTACATGATGGTGTTGAAACTCCAGTGGGGAGTTTGAATTCAAACATACTCCATAGAGATCCCTTGAACTAACCCCTTATCCTTATTGCTGGACACTTCATTCTCCCTTAACAACCAAGCCATTAATTCAGCAATGAAGGATGCAACACCACCTATTGGTCTTTGTTTAAAGAAATGTGGGATATTGATTAAATGTCTCCCATTAACATAGCACTAATTTGGCCACGTCCGGGCTGAGATGGCACTCTCCTCCAGAGACATGTACTTTAACCAAGAGGCGGACTCGCTTTTTATTTGCACTGCCTCAGAAGAGGAAGACATTATATAGTTTTCCTTTTAACGGGTTTTATTCACTGCCACTGTTCTTTACTGAGTCACCATTAGGGAAGTGAGAAGGGAATCGGTTAACCGGTTACCGAGTAAGCATCATCCTTACTGGGTAAGTTAATTGTTACCAGGGAGCCGTTGCCGCTTCTGGCTCGGTGCGAGGCTGCTGACTTCCAGCCCATGAGCCTGGGAGCAGTAGAGTTGAAAGTCCTGGCCAGAGCGGTCTCTGCAGGGCACTGTGGGAATCCTCCAGAGACCAAGTACTTCGATTTTCACAGCTCTGCGCCTGCACTACTGTAAAGTCGGCCATGTAAGGTCGGATTTAGCATCCCTCTTAGTGAAAGCAGGAGCACCATAATTGACTTTAATGGCCTTTAAAGTTGACAGAACGGGGTTGGGGGTGTGGATTCACTGTTTAGAAATTTGACCTAATGTGGCTAATTTCGACAAACTCCCAGTGTAGACCAGGCCTGAGTTACTTTCACCCCTGCACACATGAAAAATTCTGCAGCCAAGAGAATTTATAAGTGTGCCCGCGGGGGAGGTTATTGCTGGCTTCTTCATTGCTTTCTGGTGCAGGAAACATTTCAGCAACGGGCTAATTCCATCCCACCCACAGCTTTTAACATCTACAACCTGAGAGCTTCGGGGCCACCTGGACCTCTGCTCCCCCTAGTATGCGAGAACTCTGCTGGCATTGGCTGCCTCTCATACCTCATGCAGGCTGCTAATGCCTGCTAGCTCTCGGTCAGGCCCCTGGTGGGACGGGACTGTATAAGCCAATGACGGTATTTGTGCAGCGGAATGATTAAACCTTCTAGGCCATGATGGAATCCCTCAGGAGTCTTAGGGACCGCACAGCCATTCACACTCTGGAGAGACAATGAAACAGGCATGGGCTTTCTTAAAGGGATATGGTGCAGGTGTTTACACAGGAGACCCAACATAATACACCACCAGAGCCCCCGCCTGCTCCCCAGCACAATCCACCCTCCATAGCCCTCACCTGCTGCCAGGCATCGTGCATCCCAGAGCCTGGGAGCTGGCGTGTTCCCACAGGGCTGTAACAAGGATTTTGAAGGGATGCAACTGGAGATTCTGAAATTCCAGAAAGGGCTGGAAATCAAGGAGCGACTGCCCCATTCACCACAGGCCACAGGCGATGACAAAGAACGGACACACAGAGCAGCTGCCAGGGAGAGAGCGGGTGGGTTGCGGAGTTGGCAGGGGGAGCAAGAATGGGAATTTATTTAACGTCTATAAAAGGGGGGCGGAGGCCCAGAGTGCATGTCAGGAGACAGCAGACCCCTGGCCCCAGCAGGGTGGAACGCTGCACTGTTAGCGTCACCCCGGTGGTACTCAGACATCTGTGGCCTTTATCACCCCGCTGGCGTGACACCCTGCACCTCTTCCGTATCCTAGCGCCTCCCTGAAGCATCATTTTCAGGGAGAACCAAATGCCGACGTTTCTCTTTTTCTCAGTGGCCAAAGACAAAAAGGAAAAAAGAAAAGCCCCAAATCCCAGAGCTGAGCCCTGCACAAGCAAAAAGCAGGAACCATTTTGAACATTTTTATCCAAGAACTCTTTACCGCTTTTCCACCAGCTCTACTGAAATTGCACATAAACCCAGGGATGCTAAGCCAGGGAGCTATTTGGCATGGGATTAAGTCCAGCCTAATTCAAAATGGGACTTTTTGATACCCTGAGAATCTAATAATCAAATCTACACAATTTCCTCACAAAAAAGGTCTGGCAAAATCACGCAGCGGGATCAATGCCCTTTTGCCTCAATTCATTTCCAACTCACTTGAAAAGCCAATTGGTCTTTGTACGGCTAAGAAGCCATCGCTGATGGGCAGCGAAATTAAACGGGGTTCTTCAATACGTTGCCCTTTGGCTAGAGGTTAAATGAAGGGGAGGGATTAAAAACTGTAGTTTAATCAGTAAAATCTTTCTAGCGTGAATTAATCTCCTCGGCTTTCCAAAGTGTCTCAGCTTTCTCCGTTTACTTTCAAATATCGTCATTCAAACTCCCTTTTGGAACTGGCTTTACTACTATAAACCCCAGGAATGGGTAACATACCACTTGCTAGAACAAGGAAGACTTAAGCTTTGCATGGAGTCAGGCCAGCCAACTGGCAAAGGCTGCCTGCGTAAGAGGAAAAGCCTGCGTGTCCAAGTTCAACTAGAAACCCTTAGCTAACGCAAGGCCAAAAGGAAGCAAGTATCCGCTGGCAGTACAGGTGACGGCTCCAATATTTGGGTTTGGGCAGCACTCATCATCAGGTTGTTTAATAGGCTCCAACAGTTCCGTTTCCTGCTCAAAAGTACCATATTCATGAAAAGAGGCTTGTCTCCCTGTCCCACCCAAAAAGAGGGGGGGGGCATTTGCTACAGATTCTCCGAGCTGCTTCCTGCCAGTCCAAGCCATATCCAAACCAGCCACCCTACAGCGCTGAGAAACTCCCAGCAGATCTGTAGCCTAACCCCAGCTCAGACAGTGCAAACTCCGATTTTGGCAGGGTTCGGGCAGAACCCAGGTCATGGGAGCTATTGTAGCAGGAGTCTGACCAAGATACAATCTACATTTTGAGCTCTGTGCAACTTCCTCCTGCTTTTACCTACATCCTGTTATAGCGCCGTGGAAATCATGCCCCTCCCCGGAAAAGCTGGCCTCGTTTGGGGTGACGCGCAGCCTGGGTGGATACCACAGCCCCATACAGGCTGTGCCCCCCTCACTAGGTTGTCTCACTGGTGCGCCTGATTACTCCGACAGGCAGTGTTGCCTAGTGGGCAAGGCACTGACCGGTCTGGATTCGGTTCCCAGCGGTGGCACTGATTGGCTGGGAAGCCACTTCTCCCTGTGCTGTGTTTTCTCTCCACCCTCTGCCTGCCTTGTCTGTTTGAGTGGTGAGAGCCATGGAGCAGGGGCTGTTTCACCCGGTGTGCGTACAGCACCTAACACAACAGGATCCCGATTCAGATGGGAGCTTGTAGGACCTACCATAATACCACTCCTAAGAGCCCTATTACTGCATGGCGTACTAGGTCTCTAAGCACAGTCTGTCGATCCAGAAGATTTCCAGCACGAAACGCCCCCTCATTTCCTCACCACCTGGCTAATGAGCCTGTCCCAGTGAAAGCGTCTACACGCGTCTTGCCTCCTCTTTTGAACCGGATCATTAAACAGTCAATGCTGAGCTGGGCCAGTGGGTGCAATGCTACCGCCCGCGCCTCTTTGCCAGCCTGAAAACCCTCCGTGACCCCTAAACTCCTTGACAATGACCACAGCAAACGGCAAACTTCTAGGGTTACCAGGTGGCTTCAAAAAAAAAAAAAAAAAACGGACACACTTGATCTCTGATGGAGGTGGGAAGGGTCACTGCTGGGAGGGGAGCAGGGCTGGCTGGGAGAGGGTCTGGGGGAGCAGACCAGTCAGAACCAGACACGTGGCAACCCTACCTGAGAGTTATTAAGCAAAAAAAATAAAGAAATAAAAAAACCCAGCATGGCCTCTTTAAGAACAGGGCCCGGTTGCTTAGGTTTGCCAGGTGTCCAGTATTGACATTTTAGGTCTCCGGTATTTTCTGAATTTTTTACCAGCCAGGAGGTGAAAATACCGGACTGTCCGGGTCAATACCGGACACCTGGCAACCCTACAGACTCCCCATGCTGGAGTGAGTGAGGGGTGGGTTCCAGACATGTTGCCAACCTCTCTGCAGGCCTGAGTCAACACGCAGGGTACCGGCTGATCCGGTCCCACTGAGTACTTGCGAAGTGTTGCCAGGGGAGACTGTGAAACCTGCTGAGTAGGGCAGGACCCTCACAGCTCTTAGCGATGAGCATGCATAATGCTAACAGGTGGAACTGAACCTGGGACCTCTTTCAGCTAAGGCTGTAGACTGAGCAAACGCATTCTCTCTCTGTAAGCGGTCTCAGTGCTACTCCACGGGACAGTCAACCACACCCTGTCGGTGTGTGTTACACATGCTCCTGAGCAGACGGCCCCCACCTGCAGACTGAGCCGCCTGTGGGGACCTACTCAGCTCCCCCCAAGGGGTCCAGCCAGGTTCAGAACCCCCAGATCCTCCCAGGGAAAGGAAGGGCTAACCACAGTGCACAAACCGGCACTGTGCTCTGTCAGCGCCTGTGTCCACACACATAAGCATCCCGTGAAGCTCTGCCAGGAATTCCGGCTTTTGTCCTAAAACGCTGCAACGTTTCTGGGTCCATGCAACCCAAGGCAACTCTCCTGGTTCACCCGGGCAGTGTTTGGAGTTGCTAGGTTGCCAGGAGACCTGCAAAGCCCAGCTGATGTAGGCCGGGCTCTCCTTGGTCATTGCAGGATGCTGACGGGCAAGCAGGCCTTGCCGCCTCCTTTCTTCCCCCGAACCCCAGTGCTTAATTTGTACTGAAAGAGGTGCCAATTTTGTACATACATGACTCATGCAGCAAGTCCAGAGGTGCCGGCACTGTGAGCCGCTGGGCTGAAGGGTGCTGCGGCTGAGCCCTATGGGGCCCAAGCCCTGCCGTGCCCAAAGGTACTGGGGGCTCAGCTCTGCTGGGCCCAGAGGCTCCGCCCTGCCGGGCCCAGAGGTAGGGTTGCCAGGTGTCTGGTTTTCGCCTGGACAGTTCAGTATTTTGGCCTTCTGTCCAGTAAAAAAAACAACAACAGAGAATACCAGACATGTAAAATGTCCGGTATTTTCAGTTTTCCTTGGAAGGAAGGCCGGCGGCATCTGTGAGGGCAAGGGGAGCGAGGAGCATGGTAATTTAAAGGCCCAGCGGCCTTTTTTTCCCTCAAAAAGATGGCCAGCAGCATCTGCGAGGGCAGGGGGGAGCGAGGAGCGTGGTAATTTAAAGGCGCAGCAACCTTTTTTCTCTTTTTTTGCGTAACAAGTTTGGTCTCCTTTTTTTTTCCCCCTCAACCAATTTTTCCCTGCCTGTTCAGGATTTTTTGTGAAGGTATCTGGCAACCCTACCCAGAAGTGCCCAGGCTCCGCCCTGCCAGGCCCTGGTAAAACTTAAGCACAGCCTAGCCCTCCCCATATGATGTCACACTTGTTGCCCCAGGATGTCACAGATGCTTGACTGTGCACGATTCACACAGGAGGAAGAGGCTGAGTGGAGACAGCTGCTCCCGCAGACACACCCAGACGTACCCAGTTAGTGCCAACAATGGAGAAAGGACACGCAGGGATGGTCCATTAAATCTGGGTACCACAGAGGAAACAGTCTTTCCAATATTCTTGCTGAAAGCTGCCCATCAGGTGCCAGCACCAGCCAACAGACAGTATTGTCCAGGCACTCCCCGCGACAGGACCCTGGAAATACAACGAGGGAGCGGCAAAGCAGCCAGAGCTCACAAGCCCTGCTGCTTGCCCCAGGATGCACTATCCCCAGGCAGCACAGCCGGGCTGAGCCACGCTGAGGAGTGGGCACCCTGCCACCCGCACAGACAAGAACGAGCACAGGCAGCCAAGAAACAATCATGCAAAGTGCATGTGACGTGTGTGCCGTGGGCTGGAGTCCCAGCTGGGAATGTGCAGAGCCCCTGATTTCAGGTTTGACAATGGAGACTCCCCCAGAGCTAAAGCCAACAGGCTGGCAGGTAGCAGAGCTACAGAAGGGCACACGGGAGTAAGGATGTTAACTAGCAGTTAATTGACGAGTCAAGTAGTCGATGGAATTTCTAGTCGATAGGCACTTCTACATTCTTCCTTAGAAATGTACAAGAGCCCCTGGAACTCCGCATGCAGCCCAGGGCCAGCGGGAAGTCGGGCTGACTCCGGGATGCACGCAGGTGCCAGCTTTGAAATGCACAAAAGTCCCCAGCGGGAGCTCTTGCACATTTCAAAGCGGCAGCGCAGCATGGAGCCCGGAGTCAGCAGGGGACTCAGAGTCTCCCGCTGACTGCAGGCTCCATGCTGCATTGCCACTTTGAAATGCCACGCTGGAGCCAGGGTCAGCCGGGGAGTCCCCAGCTGGCTGCGGGTTCTGCACAGCATTTCCACAGAACCCAGGCTCAGCTGTGCAGCGCTGCCACTTTCAAGTACCCTCTGTTCCTCTCCCCCCGCCATGCTCCCTCTATCTGACAGGCAGCAAGGAGGGGAATCGGATAGTCGACTAGTCTTTACCATCCCTACATGGGAGCGGACATCCAAGAGGGCCACAGGCAGGCAGATCCCTCCACTCCAAGAGACTCTCGCGTCTAAGGAGCACTGCACTCTCCGGCAGTGGTGGGCAACCTGCGGCCCACTGGGGTTCTGCGTGGGGCCCACAAGGCATTTTGTTTGCCCATGTGCAGGGTTTCCAGCATGGATGGTGAGTGATGGTACGATTGGGGGAGTCAAGCCCCCAGCCCCGCCCCTTCTGCCCAGACCCTGCCCCTCACAGGAGCCAGCCTCCCCCAGCACCACAAGGAGGTGAGATGGCCTGCGGTCCTACACTCCCCGCACAAGCGCATGGGGAGGGTGGGCACTTGGGGGCAGCAACACTCCGCCCCCAGTACACCAACAACAGGCGTCCTGGGGGCGGAGTATCGGTGGGGCAGGCTGCAGGTCTGGGAAAGCGCCGGCTTTTCCCCGCCTATTACACCTGCCGCCCCTGGTTGCCAGAATCCACTGGTTTCCGTTTGCATAGGGTTTTCCCTATCGGTATCACTAAAGAGACACACACAAAACGCCAGGGCCCGGGCAGCGAAGGGCCGGCCAATTGCACACAACTCTGGTGGTGAGAGCTGCGCGCTCTGTCTGCGTCCAATCCCAGCGCTGCACAACCCACAAATTCTGAGCTCGCCAGCGCAGCGAGCAAACCTCCCCTATCCTGGGAGGCCGTCTCGGTTCCGTCAATCTAGCAGCCATCGAGAGGGAGGAGGCCACGCATGCGGCCCACTCCGTAGCTCAGGTGGCCAATGCCTGCTCTCCACTCCCCACGAGGAGAAGCCATGCTGAACAGGGGCCGAGCATGGGCTCCTCTCTGCAGCATGCTCCAGAGAAGGCGAAGCCCCTTGTGCACAGGGAGTGAGGGTCCGGACTGGCTGCAGAACTGCCCTGATTAGCCAGGCCCGACTCGCTGAACGGCACAGAGCACAGGCGACCCCCAAAGGGCTAACAGGGAGAATCCCACAGAGGCTGTTTGCGAGACACTGTCAATAGGACAACACCCGAAGGCCAGGCCTGAAAACGCTGCCGGGAGTCAGCCACACAAACGGGCCTTTTCTGGTTCTTCCACGTGGCAGCGACACGCGGAAGGAGGAAGCGCTGAACGTCGGGATCACCGTCCAGGAGACACAGTCAGGCTACGTCTAAACTGGCAGCTTCTTGCAGAAGAACTGTTTTGCGGAAGAGTTCTTGCGCAAAAAGTCTTCCACAAGAGGGCGTCTACACTGGCATGTGCTTTTGCGCAAGAGTGTCTATGGCAGTGTGGACGCTCTCTTGCGCAAGAAAGCTCTGATGGCCATTTTAGCCATAGGGGGTTTCTTGCGCAAGAAATTCATGTTGTCTGTCTACACTGCCCTCTTGCGCAAGGGGCTTATTCCTTGCGGGGAGAAGAATAACTCTGCTGGAAGAAGCCCTGTTTTCCGACGCTAGACTGTAAATTTACTTGCGCACGAACGCGCGTGCAGCCTAGACAGCTGTTCTTGCTCAAGAAGCCACCAGTGTAGACGAAGCCTCAGTGACTGTTCGGTGCAAGAGGCAGGGCTTTGTCGAGTCAGGACTTAAAAACCTTGAGGGATGGAGATTCCACCCCCTCTCCAGGGAGCCCATCCCAGCACTTCCCCACCCTCCTAGCAAAATAGTTTTTCCCAATATCCAACCTAACCCTCCCCCACTGCAACTTGAGACTTACTCTTGTTCTGCCACCTACCACCATGGAGAATTAGGGTTGCCAGGTGTCCAGTTTTCACCCAGACAGTCCTTTATTTCTGGCCCCTGTCCGGTAAAAAAAATACCAGACAGAAGGCCGCTAGGGACATTCTTGCCCTGCTGTGTCTGTCGTGGGGAAGCAACCTTTTTTTTATTTTGTTTTCTGGGAGGGGGGAGGGGGGTGTTTGGTCAACAACTTTCCTCTCCTGCTTGCTTCTTTTTTTTTTTGCTTAACAAATTTGTGTCTCCTTTTTTTGGTGAAAGCATCTGGCAAACTTACTAAGAATGGCCTGTCTCCATCTTCTTTGAAACCCCCTTCAGGTAGTTGAAGGCTGCTATTAAATCTCCCCTCACTCTTCTGTAGACGAAATAAGTCCCGACTGAAGCAAAGCCAAACCCATTGGCCCATTTCTCACGGAGGGTACCCAACAGCCATCCACACAGACCCTTGTGGTTTCTGGTCCCTCCCAACCCCAGCTGCATTTAAATGGGCACCTCAGAGCATTGCCTGAGCCATTCGGCACCTGCATCCGACCAGAGCCAGCTACTGCCTCTTGCTTTACACCCGCAACAGTAAACATGCAAAACCAGCGATACCGGGAGAACACACTCTTTGGGCTGGAGTGCACGTCGGAGCCTGGTTTATGAGCTACTCCCTGTTCCTCATTCTCACAGAGGGTTTTCTGCTTCGAGTGGCAGGTGTCTGGCACACACACCCAGCCCCATCCGTGAGCTGTTCAGTTTGGCTGGGCTGCAGACAGTGCGGAAGAGGTATTTATAAAAGTCACGTTCATGGGATGAACTGAAACTACCCTGCTCAGGTTTTTATTCCAGATCCCCTCCCTGGGATTTCCAGAGGCCGACACAGTGCTTGCCTCTGCATGGCATTTTTCAGAAAACTTTTTACTACAGCTGACAAAAAGTCAGTGAAACGCCAAAACTTTTGTTGTTTTCATTGACTTTTTTCTTCAGCAGTTTTCACAGTTTCATCAAAAAACAAAAACAGTTTTCAGCCCCTAAAAGCAGAGCATTTTTCAGAGTGGTTTGCTTTTTCCCCAGGCGAGAGGGTGGATGGGAAGTCGTCAATTAAAAAATGAGCATTTCATAGAAAACGATCACCGTCTGCAAACTTTCAGTGTCGATGGGAAAAGTTATTTTTCCACTAAACACGTTTCTAACGGAACATTCTGACCCATCCTACATTTTATCCTAAGCGCATCCGTTTATAACGATAAAACTTACAAAACTAACAATCAAAAGGGACTTATTGGAAGTAACTAGCCTTGATAGGAATTGCATAAAAAGGACACAAGAGTATATTTGTGCGGTAGCATGACATACCGTAACTGCTGATACTACCAAATCCAGGCACTTATTCTGGGAGTTTCTGCTATTTCAGGTGGGCTACAAAGTTTTGAATGGAACAGGGCCATGTGGAACTCCATGGATCTTAAGCATCAAAAGCAAGAGGGCATGAAGCAAAGCTAAGGAGTGATGGGGAGGTTAGCGAAATGTATATGTGGACAGCAGACAATAATATTAATACGCTGCTTTTCCAAATTACCATCAATCCCAGGATCTCAAAGCACTTTTCACAATCATTTACTACATCTGCTAAACTTCTGAGAAGGAAAAGCAACTCACCAGGCATCCTGCAGAGAATATTTGACCAGAAGACAGAACCCACTTGAGCACGGTCCTTTTACAGTGCTAGCAAGAAAACCCAGGAGTTCTGACTTCCCGGCCTCCCATTCTAACTAGCAGAGCTTGCTCACGCCTCACCCAAGAATTACAAACAGGACCCAGCAGTCCTGGCTCTGAACATCCACTGAACCCACCAAAAATTAACCGTAAGAGCAACTACGGAATTTTTCAAGAGAAAACTTTTTTTTTTTAAATCCAAAATGTCATTTCCTCAGCGTTGAAACTCTTCATCGAAACGCCTCGGTTTCCGTGAAATTCTTCTCGGGATGGAATTCCAGGGTGGAAGAGAGACAAAGTCTTGGGCACTTCCTGGGGACGTGGGAGAGAGACCCAGATTCGAGTCTGTGCTTTGCTTGATTTCAGCCTGGTGGCTTCGCACTGGGCTATCCTGGGAGGCGGAGAGAGAGGTTTTCCCACCAGAAACACGGAAAGCTCCCAGCGCCATCCTGCTGCAGGGCAAATCCAGACACCGACCCCTTGACGTCTCCCGCCAAGAGGGAACCTCGTTTCCCAGGAGGCCTTGCAGCCAGCACACATGGGAACAAAGAGCTTGAGGAGAGGTCTCCTCTACGTTATTGGTCTGGGCCCTACCATGGGGTGAGAGATGGTCCTTGTGGGGCTTCGTCTGTGGTTTGATTCCCTCCCACGTGCTCTTGCGGCCGTCTGGGTTGCCGGTGTCACCGTCTCATTCTCCACTGAGCGCACGGCGCCCCTCTGTGATGGGGATCCCCCGCTCTCAGGCCTCTCCAAGCCTGTGGCGGGTTTCACCCAGCCCCCCAGTTCCTGCCAGGACTGCCCGAACCAGTTCTGTCACGACACTCTCCGGAGGGTCCTCGCTCTCCCGCCTGCTGAGTGCTCCGTGGGTTCATTGAAAGGGGGAGGGTGACCCCGTTAACACTGCATGGCTTTGGCTGTTCATTGATGCCAGAGCAATTGTCTTGCCTTCTTCCTTAGGCTGGGGAAGCAACTCTGGCAGCCCACAAAGACCCGCACCGCTGCCGTACGGACCCGAACGAGGGGCTCCTCCCCGTCACAGCAGCGGGGCGCCAGCAGGGTGGGGGAGCAACCTGAGAACCGGCCATGGTTCCTGCTGCTCTGCCATTAGCAGAACCCAGGAGTCCTGACCGCCCCTCCCCCAACTTCCCCTGCTCACTCCTCGCCTAAAGATGGGACTAGTACACCTCCTCCTTCCCGCTCTAGCTGGTAGGTTACACTGCCCTCCAGAGGCAGGAGCAGAACCGAGAAGCCCCGACGCCCAGCCGGTCCCCCGCCCACAGCTCTAGCCCACCAGATCTCCACTCCTTCAAGCAGGAAAAACATGTGCCACGAACTCCAGAACTTGCCTTCATGCTGCAGCATCACAGACGTACTGAAGTCACAGCAGCTCCGCGGGTGGGGATGGGGACTCCCCCTGCTGGGCACTGCTCACACACACACACACACACACACACACACACACACACACACACACACACACACACACACACGAAAATCAGCCCCCACCCCAAAGAGCTGGCATCGACCCGCAAGAGAAACAAGCAGACCCAGACCGTGGGAGGAGGCGCACAAGGGACCAGCTCTCGGTCGGGACACCAGCTGCCTCACCGTCCCGCGTCTATTTAAGAACCGCACCTTGGCTCCTGACGCCGCCGCCTCCGGCACTATCAATCAGCGCTCTTCGTTAAGGAGCCATCGTTCACTGAGCATCTCCCGGGGCAGCCGGGCGTGCGCGGTGCCCGATGATCCATGTGGAGCTGGGAGCCGCGGAGGCAGGGGCACAGTGCTTTATTTCCTTCAGTCACGTCAGTGTAACACGACGAGAATGCTGGCTATGCACCCTCAGCAGCACACTTAATGCCGGCTGAGAAGCTGCGAGTGACTAAAACTGGGGGGTGAATTATTAGTGACTCAGCCGACGATTTTGCTCCTCTGGTGGCTTTTTTTAGCACCGCGTGGACAGAACTTACTCTGCAAACCCCTGCTGGGCACAGCCACTCGCTGCTCTCACTTGTTCCCTAAGCTTTCAGCAGCCCACAATCCAGCCCGAGATCTGAGCTTAAACCTCGTCCTCCGAGCCAGAGGCTCATGCACAGCACAGGGGCAGCGACCGGAGCCGGGACACAGCGACCGGAGCCGGGATACGCATTCCCCACAGCACAGACGCGGCTTGTCAGTTCCACCATTGATGGGCCTGTGGTTCCCAGGGATGCCAGCATGTTGTGGTCCACAAAGAACACTACACGGCCACCCACCGAGAAACGGAACCACACAAGCATACGGTGGCATCACGGCGTAACTCAGGTGTTAGCGGCTCAGTGGCTTTCCTGGTCTGCACTCCGCACGCACGAGGCTTTTCTGTTGGGAAATAACATTTCCCAGGACAAAGATGCTCTGTGTGGCTGTGCCGTCTCTCCCTATGTGTCCGTGCAGCACCAGGACAGGGGGGTATTGGTTCTGTTTGGAGCCACATTCCCTGCTCCCAAAGTACATCTAAAAAAGAACAGAGACCTGCCCAAGTATTAGATAAGGACTCACCTTGAGCGGCATTACCGCAGTCTTGCACTCCTGGTAAGGTTGGCCGGCTGCACCCTGCTGCGATCAGTGTGGCCAGCTCACGGGATTTTATCTCAAGTGCCCTACAGTTCGAGGTTTCTCTTCAAATCCCTGTTCCTGCAGTCAGGTGACTGCACGAGTTTCTCAGCTTTTCTCTATGAAAAGCAGCCTCCTTCCCAGCCCTCGGGGTTCTGGAGAAAAGCTTAGCAGCCTGGTTCCTAACAGGCTCAAAGGCCAGGAGGCAAAGAGACAGCAGCCAGGAGCAGCTGTTTGCAAAGTCCTGCGATTCTCACGCCAATCTGGTGACTTCAAAATGCTCAAATGCAACAAATTCCAGCCTCCAAAGGGTGGATCCGTCCATAGCTCCTACCCCTGGCAACGGCCCCTTGCCAACCTACCAGCCCTTTTTCCCAGGAGAGAGCTCAGGCGTTGGGGAAGGGGGCCCAGACAGCAGCAAGGGAGTTACAGAATATGCAGCTTTGCAAACACTGCTCCTCGTGTTCACGGAATGCAGCATCCAGTCCAATTTAGACTTTCCATAGACCCCAGCTCTAGAGCAGGTGGATCTGAAGGCCAATAGTGAGCCAGCCTTCTGGAGATTTCAACATTCACTGTTTAGCTACCACTCTCGTTCTTTCACACATGGCTGGCTCCCCCATCACCCTCTCTCCTGGAAAGGCCGGGAAAAGGAAAATTTTCCTCCTGCTGGAGTGGGAGGTCTCTACGACTCACCTTTCCCAGCTGTTGTCTTTGGTGCCCTCTCTTCTCTCTCCTGCTGCTTCCAACTCTGTCTAGGGCATCAGAACAAAACCGACCCAGCTGGTCCCAGTTCCACTCCTGCCACTGGGCATGACTGAGTAGTATCAGGGCGTCCAGCGTGGTAGGTCCGAGGCGTACACAAATGATGCTGGTGCCACAGCACCGCAGCCGGTGGGTCAGCTCGGCTTTCGCTAGCTGCGCAGGGGCAGGGTGGGTGTGAAAACAGGGCAGACAAGGCGGCGTCTTGTTCCCTTCTGCAGCTGGACTGTTCTGGGGGCAATCTGTGAGAGAAACCCTGGCACTGTCCACAGCAGGGAATACCTCTAATAGTAAGTAAGTAGCCCCACACTGGTCAGCGTTCTGTGGACAATAAATCGGCCCCCAGAACAGAGCTCTCCTTGCCACGGCCGACATTAGCACAAATGGGCGGCTTTTTTTCTACGTTTTCCAGTTCTTCCACAATGTTTCCGCTCAGCTTTCCAGATCATCCCTTTCCTTTCTCTTACCGGGTTTTTTTTTTCCCCCATGGCAAAAATAAATAAATAAAAGAATAGAGAATGGAGGGGAGGGCTTCCAGATGAAAATCCTAGAATCCTAGGGGCTAGAAGAGACCTCAAGAGTCCAACCCCCAGCCCAACCCCAACTAAATCTACCCAGCCAGGGCTTTGTCAAGCTGGGACTTACAAACCTATAGGGATGGAGATTCCACCATCTCCCTAGAGACCCCATCCCAGTGCTTCATCACCCTCCTAGGGAAATAGTTCTTCCTAATATCCAGCCTAGACCTTCCCCACTGCAACTTGAGACCGTTGCTCCTCGACAGGAGTGACTATCTGCTGTGATTCTGAGCTCCTTCTCCAGGGCACGACCAAAGCAAAGCACACGAAGGGAACCCTGTGTGGAGAGGCTGGGACAGGCAGAATCCCCAGGCATTCACTGGGGCCAGTCCCCACCTGGGCTGGTTCCCCTAAGAGGGGGGACTAATGGTGCAGCCTCAGCCAGCTTTACCAAATCCTCTTACAAGGTTCCTCGGCATAACTGCCAAAGCCCCTCTAGAGAATTCCCAGGAGATGCCACGCCAGCCAATGGCCCTGGAGAAGACACCCGGAAAGAGGCCGGAGGAAGAGGAGGGAATTTTTCTTAGCTGCACAAGGCAACTTCCTCTTCAGCAATGGCCCAGCTGTACCCTCCACATTTTGCCCAGCGCTAAGGCGACTTCACTAGCCAGCAAGTTCCTCGAGCAGCTTGCTGGAGAAAATCAATCTCCCTCTGCCTTCAAGTCTTTCCAAGACAGATGAACTGGAAATCCCGCCTGCCTGAGCAACTTACTTATTCAGCCTGGGGGCTGATTGACTGTTGACATGTCCATAAATACAGCTACCGGCACCAGTTTAATCACTTGCGACAAATCTCAATTGAAGGTGTTTGGGCTGTTTATTAAATCCACTTCCCTAATGTGTTGTCGGTAGGCACAGGCGGCTACAATTACTGCTCCTTCCGCTGCCCAGGATCCCGCGAGGGGGGTACCAGGGCTCACGCTGTGGTCGACCCCCACCGTCTACATGGCAATTAAACCGCCCCTCAGCCCGAGGCAGCCGGCAGGGACCAGTGGCTAACGCCAGACTCACCCCGAGATGCCCGAGGGGCCAGATTTGAGGAAAGGTTTTGCCAGTGCTCTGGATGCAGGGTCGGCTCAAGCCATTCCTGCACCCTGGGCAGCAGGCATGCGACCCATGCACGGCTCCGCCCCCAGGCGCACGGTGCATGCGCGGCTCCGCCCCCGGCGTGCTGTGCACCTTACAGCCGCTATCAGGTGCCCCCCATAGGTTGGCGCCCCGGCCAGCTAGCCCTCCCCCCCCTTAATCTGGCCCTGTCTGGATGACCGCACAACCGCCAGGACCAGTGTGTTTTGGTGAACTGGTTAACCTGGGGCATCAGAATTGCCTGGGGGAGAAGGAAACCTTGAGATGTTATGGGTCCAGATGTTATGGGTCCAGAGTGGCTGCAGACCACATTTAAGCCTGGCCTGGCACCCGCAATACACTTCATAGTCCAGCCTGACCCAGGTCCCCGCTGTGCAGTACACAGCAAGGGCATCTAGGGAGCTAGTGACTCCCTTCGGGGCTTTGCAGTGTAGACGACAGGGACAGGGCAGGGGAACAGAGGCCCAGAGAGCAAGGCTCTGAAGCAGCAAAGCTCCTAAGCATGTGCTTTCTTTAAGCAGGCGCTTAAAAGGGACTTGTCCGCATGCTTGAGCGCTTGGCTAAACGGAGGCCTAAATGACACGCAGGGAATCTGGGGGAGAGCCAGGAAGCAAACCCACCCCTCCTGAGCATGTAACCGCACCGCCAGCTTCCCTGCCCTGGCTGCCTTCAGATGGAGCCGGCAGCACCAGAGTCCGGAAGGATCAGACTTCCACTCGGTGCCCCTGTTTTAATGGTCCGGTGCCCAGCAGGCAAGGAGTAGGGACGTGAAATATCAGTGAACTGAATAGTTGATTCACCTCGTGAATTTGTATAAGTTACTTGACTATTCTACAGTTCCCGGGGTGGGGCCGGTCCACTCCCACTCCTGCTGCCTCTGTATCAGGCGGGAGTTGGTCCGTGAAGGGAGCCAGCTTAAAAACCAGCTCCCCTTGCAGACCGGCTGCCTGTCACCCCATGCTGCTGCCTCTGATACAGAGGCAGCAGCCCCTGTGTGTGTGCGGGGTAGGGGAGTGGCGTCTGAGCTCCCAGACCGGGCGCAAGCCAGAACTGAGCCAGGCTGCGTGCCCGCCTGGCTCCTAATACACTTTAAATACAAAGCCACAGCGGGAATAGATCCCGGACCCGGTGGAGGCAGGGCTAAGCCAAGCGGCTGGCCAGCCTGCTAAAAAATGTACTGGCAAGGGGGGGATGTGGAGGGGAGAAATGCGTGTAGTCTCTAGCATTAACCAATCAGATTTTGCTTATTGGTTAATTGACTACACTATTACATCCCTAGCAAGGAGCCGTCGCTCAAAGGTAACTCATCCTCACGAACAGCCCCTGGCTGGCAGCCAGTTTACCCTGTAAGCCGAGGGCTTGGGTGCCCGCCCCAGAAAGATGCAAATGCCAACCAGCCAGGCCCACCGACGGAGGTGTGTGTATAAAGGGAGCACTTGTCCTGGGGCCTGGAGATTCAAAGGGGCCCGGAGCTCTAAGCGTCACTCCGCATGGCTCTGAGAGCTAGGGGAGGGGACCAGGTGCCACAATCGAGGCAGAGCTAAGGGCTGACGGCCCTTAGGGGGGCCTGCACCCAACTGATTAGCAGAACATCCACAGCCAGCAACATGTGTTTCTACTAGTGGTGCATATATGCTTCAGTGCACATAACAAAATTCATTCCACACACAGATGGAAAAAAAAAAAAACTTTAGAGGGAACATTGCTGACAGCCTCAGCTGAGACCTCAAGGAGTGGAATGGGGCTCGGACAGAGACCAAGCTCCCTTCCCACAGAGACGAGACATCTAAGGTTACCAGGTGTCCGGTATTGACCTGGACAGTCCGGTATTTTCGCCTCCCGTTCGGTAAAAAAATTCAGAAAATACTGGACCCCTAAAATGTCCGGTGTTTTCTGATTTTTTTTTTCACTGCCAGGAGATTAAAATACCAGACACCTAGCAACCCTACACACACTCAGCAACCGGGCCCAGCCCCCAGGCCTTCCCCGCTTACCTGGTTCAGCTGGTTCCACTTACCTTGTTTTCCTGCTCCAAGCCAGAAGACAAGATGGCCACCAGCAAAAAAGCCTCAAAGGCATTTCTTAAAGGGACCATGCTGGGTTTTTTTATTTTTTTATTTTGCTTACTAACTCTCGGGGTTCTTTTTTTTTTCCCCGACTTTGGTCTCCCTCTTTTTTTTCGCAACAGAATTTTTTCCCAGTGTTTTTTATTGGGTTTGTGTGTGTGGGTGTGGGTGTGGGTGTGTGGGGGGGGTGTTGTTCGGTATTTTTTGTTAAACCATCTGGCAACCCTAGAGACATCAGTAGGGCAGTGCCCGTATCTATGGGAAGCTTATCCCGCTGGTGGCCCACGCTCTGAGATGCCAGCAGGGAATTTGGACGCAGGCAAAAGGGCCCGATCCAGAACTGCAGTAGGGGGTTGGGTTTGACTCCTGGATCTACCCCTGACCTGCCGGGTGACGTCCGCTCGTCAGTGAGGACAACGCTGCTGCCCTCTGAAATGCTTGACCCACACTCGGGCGGGTGACGACGGCGCTAGATGCCGCACAGACGGGGAACAGCCCCAAAGGGCAGTCAGCCTGTGAGTGTAACAGAGCACTGGTCAAAGCCTGCAACCTCCCCGCCCCACGGGTGTAACAGCCCAGAGAGCAGCTGCGCGGGTGGTCACTGCACTTTTCCAGCTCCTGCCGAGGTAGCAGGGCCCCAGCCCGAGTAGGACTTTACCTCAGCGGTTCCCCCCTCTCGGCTGCCTGCTGCTAGGCTGACTGAAGAGGAAACCTGTAGCCACAGAGACAAACGCGGCCCTCAGATTCCCCGGCGCACCTCTCTCTAGCCTGAGGGCTACAGTTCCTTCACAGACCAGGGTCTGTGCTGTTTATGGGGCAGGTCCAGGGGGCTCGGCTTTGTTTATCTATTTATTGACCTGGGATCACAGCCGCTGTTCTGGGACCAGAGACTAGAGAGAGGCCAAATTCTCCACAGAAGCCTCTTTGTGGCCCTGACCTACCAGCGGCCCACAGTCACCCGGCCTGTACACAAGAGTTTTCCTGTACTTAGGAGCAGGCAGCAGGTTGGGAAAGAGCCCCACAACGCAGGCCTCTGTCTCCACCTCGTCTGTTCCTTTTCCAGCTCCCTCCCCCGCCCTGGCCTGGCAGCCGGGCCACACAATCCCCCCTTCACCTAGCTCATAAAAGGGGCTCTGAGAGGAGAGGCCAGAGGGTCGCCTTGCACACACAAGCCTCCGGTGAATTGAAAGTCGCCGGCGTCAGGGTGCTGACAAACCTGGTGCATTCCTGGGATGGTTTCCTTGCCCACAAAACGGAGAGAAGCGGCACGCCCTGCCACCGGTTGCCAGCTGCTGGGCTTTGCTACTTTTCCCTTGGCCGCCGGAGCCGCAGGAAAAACAGAAAGCGTCGCCCCACAGCCTCCATTCGCAACACCGTGTTTCTAAGAACCAGCTCCCAGCGTTCAGGATCCTCGCCCTACGCACGCTCTGCTGCCTGAGCAAGACGCTTGGGACAAAGCATCATCCGTCCTGTCGCCCTGCCCGGCAGGCAGCAGGGTTGCCAGATGGTTTCAACAAAAATGCCGGACACACATAGAATCATAGAATCATAGGACTGGAAGGAACCTCGAGAGGTCATCGAGTCCAGCCCCCCGCCCTCAAGGCAGGACCAAGCTCCATCTACACCATCCCTGACAGATGTCTATCTAACCTGTTCTTAAATATCTCCAGAGAGGGAGATTCCACCACCTCCCTTGGCAATTTATTCCAATATTTGACCACCCTGACAGTTAGGAATTTTTTCCTAATGTCCAATCTAAACCTCCCCTGCTGCACTTTAAGCCCATTACTCCTTGTCCTGTCCTCAGAAACCAAGAAGAACAAATTTTCTCCTTCCTCCTTGTGACACCCTTTTAGATATTTGAAAACCGCTATCATGTCCCCCCTTAATCTTCTTTTTTCCAAACTAAACAAGCCCAGTTCATGAAGCCTGGCTTCATAGGTCATGTTCTCTAGACCTTTAATCATTCTTGTCGCTCTTCTCTGTACCCTTTCCAATTTCTCCACATCTTTCTTGAAAATGGTGCCCAGAACTGGACACAGTACTCCAGCTGAGGCCTAACTAGTGCAGAGTAGAGCGGCAGAATGACTTCACGAGTTTTGCTTACAACACACCTGTTGATACAACCTAGAATCATATTTGCTTTTTTTGCCACAGCATCACACTGTTGACTCATATTCAACTTGTGGTCCACTATGACCCCTAGATCCCTTTCCGCCATGCTCCTTCCTAGACAGTCGCTTCTAGACAGTCGCTTCCCATCTTGTATGTATGGAACTGATTGTTCCTTCCTAAGTGGAGCACTTTGCATTTCTCTTTATTAAACCTCATCCTGTTTACCTCTGACCATTTCTCTAACTTGCTAAGGTCATTTTGAATTATGTCCCTATCCTCCAAAGAAGTTGCAACCCCACCCAGTTTGGTATCATCTGCAAACAATAAGCGTACTCTCTATCCCAATCTACATCATTGATGAAGATATTGAACAGTACGGGTCCCAAAACAGACCCTTGAGGAACTCCACTTGACATTACATCACAATCGACATTACATCTTATTTAGAAAATACCGCACATTTCCATTTTCTCATTTCTATTTTCTCAATGTGTTTCCCAAATAGAAAGCTTGAATACTGGACTGTCCAGTTCAAAACCAGACACCTGGCAACCCTACAATGCAAGGCGTTGGAGCTGGGCAAGCCAGATCCGCTCTGCAGACTACACCAGTCTCCAGTTGGGGAACATTGCCACCGAGTGCTAATTCCGAGCACCCTCTGGGCATGTCTACACTGCACACTTATTTCGAAAGAAGCTCTTCCGGAATAGTTATTCTGAAATAGCTTCTTTCGAAATAGCACATCTACACTGCAGGGAAGCCTCAAAATGAGTCTGAGGCAGGCTAATGAAGACATGCTATCTTGATTTAGAGCCCCAGGAGGAATAACGTAGAATGGCCCTGGTGAGGAGCTATTTCGAAATAGCAGCAGTGGAGTGTCTACACACATCTAATTTCGAAATCGCTATTTCGGAATAGGCCTTATTCTTCATAGAATGAGGTTTACAGAAGTCAGAATAAGCCGTCCGTTATTTCGAAATTATTTTGAAATAACGGAATGGCCGTGTAGACACTCGCATAATTATTTTAGAATAACAGCCGTTATACTGAAATAACTTGGCTGTGTGGACACACCCTATGAGTCCCACACTCAGGGCTCATCGTGCTTTGGACCACTTGGCTCCTAGCATCCCCACCCAAAAGGAGTTTTCTGCTCCACTTGCTAGTTCGCACCAAACCAGTGGTCTCTCTTTTGTCTCAAGCCAGTGCTCGCGCTCCCCCAAAGAGGATCTGCTGAATGGGAAGAAGATTTTGGGCGCTTTATTCTGTCTCTCCACACACTGGATCACCTGCTTTTCCTGCTGCCCCATGAACTCTTCTCTCTATTACTTACCAGCTAAGCTTGCAAATGCTGGCTTTGCTCAGGATCACTGAGAAACGGGGCTCCATGGGGCTAATGCAAACAAAGCCCATTTAGAATTTAGGCAGCAAACTGTGATCAAAAGAGCTGCTCCCTGCACACTGATTCTGAACTCAGCTGAGGCGTAAAGGACCGGCTGTGTTACACCGGCGTTACCTCCGCATGCATGGGAGGTAATGCAGAATTCAGCCCAATGGTTCGGATGATCAGGAAACAGAAATTCTAAGTGGTTTCCCGCTGATCAGAGATGGCCAATTTTAGGCGTCTTCGTTCCCACGCACAGACATGGGGTTTTCTGACTGCTTTCGGAAAGCCCGTACCCATTTCTTCCCCAGCGTGCAGGTGTATTTCCAAACGCCGGGATAAACCAGCCCGTCCCATGAGCCTCCTTAGGAGACAGTGGTTACGGGGTTTCTACAGACCCCTTTGACGCATCTGTGACGTTAGCAGGGATTGCATTCACTCTTGTAATTACTGTGTTCACTCTGGTTTTGTAGTCACTGTTTGCTTGGCTGTGTTGTACGTGATTCTACTGTCCTGTGCTGTTCTGTATTGACTCTGTGTGTGCGTGTGCGTGCGCATGCCTCAGTTTCCCTAGGCACTGCAGTGCGCCTCAGTTTCCCTAGGCACTGCAACACTATCTGGATGAGGCGGGGACGGCTGGGCATGACCCACTGTGGAAGAATGTCCAGTCTCTCACTTTCTGAGGATGAGGTAACAGCAGATAAGGCCTTGGGCCCAGGAATCTGAACAAAAGAGGGGTCGGGGTACCTAGATCTGGGACCAGTTGCTGGGTACGTGAGCTAGTTTTTTGGCAGGCTCAGGGAGAAGGGAATCTAGCTGGCTTGGGGGGCCGGGCATGGGCCCAGAGGCCTGGCTCTGGGCCCCCCTATCCCCAAGATGGATTGTACTGACTGCTCCTGGTTCCTGTGACAACAAGACTGTGCTACCCTGTGTCCCTGTCAGTGGATAAACCTTCTGTTCTGCTTGTTGGCTGAGTCACATCTGGCTGCAGGGGGTGGGGGGTACAGGGCACATTCCATGACAGTATCTGCTGCCTGTACTTGCCTTTCTCTATCCCCTCTCATCCAGGGATCCTGCCCTGCTTTCAGGTATTAGTGGATCCTCATGAATAACCCTCCCTTAGGAAATAGGCAGGCACTCGCACCAAAGGAAACTGAGTCACAGAAAGGTGGAGTGACTTGCCTGAGGTCACCCAGGAACCCTGTACTGACATCCCCAGCTGTAACCACTAGGCCCCAGAGCTAGGAACAGAATCCAGGAGTCCTGACTCTAACCATCGCTTGCACTCCTGGCAGAACTACGGCCCCCGGGTATTTTAGTTTCTGCCTTCCCATCCCTTTAAAAACATCACTCTCTCAATTCCTGGCGTAACTGGTTTAGGGAGCAATCTGGGGATTATCGCGGCGGGCTCCCGAGATGTGGCCCTGGGATACGGGCTCATCTCTGAAAGCCGGTGGAAAGCCTGGGATGAAAGGCGCTAGAGCAGCACAAAGTAATCACCCCGGCAGAAGGCAGGAGAAATGCGAGGGAATTACTTGCTTCTCCTGCAGTTTGCTCTTTGCTTCCACAGGAGGGAGAGAAGCAAACAGGCGATCCTGAGGGAGCATTGACTAGGAACTGCTGGGTCACAGCAGGGGACGAGGAAAAGGGGGGAGGCACACCTGTATTAAAAGGGAGGGGACCAGGGAAGGATGAAGACACAGGCACTGCAAGTCCACACCTATTACTCCGACTCCTGGTGCCAAGGGCTGGTCCTAACCAATTGGTGGCCCCGGGCGACTGTCCAACTCGCCCATAGGGCTGCAAGATGGTTAAAAAAAAAAAAAAGGACCAAAATTTGTCAAGCAAAAAAAAGGGGGGGGGGATCAGGGAGTAACCAGGGAAACCTGGGGGGAGGATTTGGGAGGTTGGGCTGAAATGCGGTCGCGGCCCCTTGAAAATGGCGGCTCTGGGCGACCGGCTCTGCTGGTGCCAGGTGACTACAGCACAATCTCAGCCTCCCTTTGCAAGAAAAAAGGGATTTTCCAGACTGTAGAGGGGTCAGGGTTAGGCATGACCGACGCCTGCCTGAGCGTGAAGAGAGCCTGAAACAATTGCTCTGAGGGAAACTGCCCTGAGAACCACAAGAGGGCGCCAACATCAAGATCCCTGGCCCTGGAGGGCCAGCCCCACCCAGCAGGGGATGCTCTGGTGCCCAGAAAGGGAGAACCTTGTGGCTACACCTTGGCTCCAAGGAAAAATATACCCCTCCTTCGTCGGGCACCCTCCTGCCTCTGCGGAAGAGCAAAAAGTGTCTAGGCGTGTCCAAACCCACACTGATGACTGTTCACTCGGAGAAAGATTTCCTAGTGTCAGGGCTCCACTGCTGCATCCCCCGGGTCCCCAGCATTCCCCCTTTTCAGACAGCTCCGGCCCACCCCCTGGGGCAGGCCAGCTGCCTACAGGAAGTGGCCAGCATCCACCACTGAAAAGTCTGAGCCTCGCAAGCCTGACACGGCTTATTAGCTGCACACTGATTGCCCAGAGCTTAGGACTGTGCTCTCCCTCTCTCTACAATACATGGGGAAGAGAGGGACAGAGCAATTAGGAAACGTACCCAAGGTCAGACATGGCATCCATGGTGGAGCAGGGAATCTGGGAATGCCAGGGGGCTGTCCTTAGTTGCTGAGCTAGTTTGGTTTCCACAAGATGCCTGAATTCCATCCCTGGCTCCGCCACTGCCCTGCTGCGTGACCTTGGGCAAGTCCCTTCCTGTCTCTCTGCATCTGGCTCATCCATTCTGCTGGGAGCTCCTTGGCCCCCCTTGCTGGGTGCACAGAGTGATTGGGACAATCCTGCATCCGGAACGTTCAGCCCAAATGCCTTTGCCCCTCGTAAGTGGAAATTCAGCCCCACGTCACAAGCGGACGATGAACTGAACAGCACCAGAAGGCGAAGCAACTTGCCCAAGGTCACCATGGGAGTTAATGGAGGAGGTGGGAACAGAACCCAAGAGAGCAGGTTTAGGGACGTGAACGGGTAACCGGTTAACTGGTTACCCGATAAGCATCTCCCTTACCGGATGCTTACCAAGTTGCCATTAACCGGTTCCCCGGGAGCAGCTCCTCACCCAAAGCCTGCTGGGGTGGAGGGCTGCTCCAGCCCCGCTGGGCTCCCATGAGGGGCCACCAGCCAGCAGCCTGCACCATGTGGCTGGGGCCAGGAGCTGGCTCCATGTGGGACTAGGAGCTGATCCACCCAGGCTGGAGCGGTCCCTTGCCCAGGATCCCATTTGGTTGGTTAGCTGGTTAAATGGTAGGCTGAAAGAATTTGGTTTGTTTAGTTTGGAAAAGAGAAGATTGAGGGGGGACATGAGAGCCGTTTTCAGGTATCTAAAAGGGTGTCATAAGGAGAAGGGAGAAAACTTGTTCATCTTGGCCTCTGAGGATAGAACAAGAAGCAACGGGCTTAAACTGCAGCAAGGGAGGTTTAGGTTGGACATTAGGAAAAAGTTCCTAACTGTCAGGGTGGTCAAACACTGGAATAAGTTGCCCAGGGAGGTTGTGGAATCCCCATCTGTGGAGATATTTAAGAGTAGGTTAGATAAATGTCTATCAGGGAGGGTCTAGACAGTAGTGGGTCCTGCCATGGGGGCAGGAGGCTGGACTCGATGACCCCTCGAGGTCCCTGCCAGTCCTAGTAGTCTATGAAACCAGCTTGGGCAGCCCTCCTTCCTCGCAGCTCCAGGGGAACCCCAGAGAGAAGTGCTCTGGGCACTCTGCCAGGGCACCTTGGGACTGCAGCTCAGCTGCTCCCAGAATGCACAACTGCAAACCCAGCAAGCCGGCGCGGGAGGCGCGGCTGCACGGAGGCGGGGGCGAACGCGGGACGGTCGCTGCGCTGACAGAGCAAGCCACGTGGCAGGCCAACGGCGACTGCCGCTGGGCCGCTGGCCGCTCGGAGGGAAGGCGCACCCTTCACTCCGCGACAGCCCCAGGCCCGAGGCCATTCACGGAACAGCTGTTTGCAGAACAGCACCGGCCGGAGAGGCACCCCTTAATCACGGAGTGACCCTGCCTCCCTTTGAACATTGCTCCAGCGGGTCAAACTGGATTTAGCAATGTGTTGGGAGCAAGGGGCAGCAATAAGAGTTAGTGCTTCTGCCTAGCACATGTACAGGAATTTCCTCACCCCACTCCCAACCACCCTCGCCTTCCATCACTGCAGAGTTCTCCCAACCAGGCAGGTTTTACATTTCCACCCTCTTCCGCCAACGTCAGCACAACCGGCCCTTTAATCACCTCCCATACAACTGCCACTCTGCAGAAGGACAGGAGACCAGAACATCTAGTGACGGCCTGGAGACCATCTTCTTTCATCGCTGCTAGGGCCCAGAGGACACCTCACCCCAAGGCGATGGTTTTTCCAGCATCTCTTGTGTTTGCAAGAAGCTTTGCAAGCTCCCGACCCTTCCCAAGGTGCTACACCCACTTCTCAGCCTGCGGCAAACACAGCAAGCATCTGCAGCATCACTTCCTAGCTCTGCCTTTCTCCCCCTCAGAGAAACCCTGAATTCATCCTGTTTAAGTTTCTTTCCGCTCCGCCTGCGCTCGCTCTCGGTCACAGCTTTCCGTCTGCCTTGAAGCTCTACCTCAGAGCCCTGGTTTATCCCGACACAAGAGTCTCGCCTCCAGAGCCGTAACTAAACCGCTGTGCTGGGAAAGAGGGGGTGTTCTGACCAATGTTCCCTCTAATCTGTTCCATCCCGGGGCAGATCTTTTTCCATCCATGTGAGGAATAATTTTATGTGCACTGAGGCATAAGCGAATGTGCACCACCAGTAGGAACACACAACCTAGCTGTGGGTGCTCTGCTAATCAGAATCTCTCCTGAGCGTCTGTCTGGGTGCCCCGCTTACAGGGAGCACTGGTCCACACTGACAACAAAAGGCAGGAGATGGAAGAGCCCACGAAAGGCGGGAGGATGGAAGAGAATGCACCTTACTCACAATACATTTTGCACACATACAGCCTGCATTTAGGAGCAGCTGTGAACGAAGGGAAGACTGGACTAAAACAGAGCTAATGATTGGAATGCGCATATGTGTGTGTATGTGTGCACACACATGCACACACAAACACACACATATTCACACGGTCTCTCTAAGAGCCAGTCCCTCTTCGCACCAGGTTGAGAGCCAACACTGCCAGAAACTAAGTGCTGGCCTTAACTTTACAAGTGTTTAATAAACTCTGCCAGTGGGTTATGATTTCTTGCAAGCAGAAAGGCACCAGTGTTCCCGCTATTTTTTTTACGTGCGTGTGGAATAAATTTTGTGACGTGCACCAAGGCAAGTGCATATGTGCACCACCCAATTGAAAATACATGCTACCAGCTTTGGGTGTCCGTGGCCACTCTGCTAATCAGCTGGGTGGCACCTGAATCTCTCCTGGGAGAACACTGGCAAATGCCCCTGCACTTTTTTCCTCCCTCTCCCCCGACACACGCAGACCAGGTGAGTTCGTTCGCAGAGACGCGCTCTGCTCCTACTGATGTAACGGGAGTGCAGCTAAGCTGGGTCAATGCCCAGCATGCTAGGCAATCCAGCCCAGAGTAAGTATAAAACACCCAGGAATGAGTTCCAGTTGCAAGCACAACCCCGCTTCCCACTGGCCATGGAGACGTGCCGTGTTTTCACAGCCTGCGCCGTGCTGCCGAACAAGACAAAGTCCAGCCCCACTAGCTCCCCACGTGCTAAAATCCTGACACCCCCGTCCACTACCCAGCTCCGGCCAGACTTTTGCTGAAGTCAGGGGGAGCTCTGCTCGAGAAAGGACCGTGGCACCAGGGTCCTGCTGCAGGGATGGGATCTCGCTCCAGGTTTGTATAGTGGGGAGCACACTGTCAGACCTCAGCCGGGGGCTAAGGCAGGTGCGGCACCCCGCTCTGGCAAGGAGGAGACGGCCGGCTGGGGCGCTCGGCTGCAGGAGGTGGCCGGGTGCACTTCCAGCTGAGCTCCCGGGACTCTCTGCAGGCAGCCAGGCAGGTTAACGGGCTGGCTGGGGGGGCGCCTCCATTGGTCCAGGACTGCTCCAGCCCCCCGATTCGTAGCAGGATGCTGCTTGCTGTTCCCCTTCACCGCCCTCTGGGAGCAGGAGGAGAGCACAGCCTGCCTGCATGCTCCCCCCCCTCCCCAGGCTGGGGAGGACAGGAGCAGAGGGACGAGTCACTCACACTGTGAGCTTTCCTCTCGCTCCCCACACTGACAAAAGGGAACAGCAAGCAGTGTCCCCAGACCAATCTTGGGGGGTGGGGGGCTTTGAGCCCCTCTGCCCTCCCTAAAATGCACCTTTCCACCCCAAGCTCCACTACACACACATACTCCACCCCCTGCCCTAACCCCCCCAGCTCCCTGCCCCAAGTCACTACTCACACCCCCAATCCACTCCTGCACCCACAAACCCCTAGCTGCCTGCCCTGAGTCCCACCTCATACCCCCAATCCTGACTCCTGCACTCCCACTCTCGCTGAGCCCCTCCTAACACCCCCAATCCTGACCGTTGCACCCCCAAACCCTCACCCTGAGCCCCTCCTGACTTCTTAACCCTGACTCCTGCACTCCCACACTTTCTACTCCCCCCCCCCAGCGGCCCCAAGCCCCCACTCACACTCCCCAACCCTGACTCCTGCTATTTACACTTACTGACCTCAGTTGGGATTGTCAAAGGAGCCTGAAAGATGTAAGTGCTTAAATCCCACTGAAAGACCATGGGAATTAGGTACCTAACTCATCCAAGCTCCTCCCAAGTTCCCAACCCCTCTCCCCCCCATCACACACGTTCATTGAGGTTTGTATGATGGAAATCTCTTTCCAAAGGGTAAAGTATTGGTACGAGCCGAGTGAAACCTTGCACTGGACTGAGCTAAAACCCCGCTGATGGTTTAACCTCAGCCATCAATAACCTTGGCTGCAAACGTAAGCCCCCGCCTGAGACAACAGGGGATGCCACCCCACTCGGGAGCTTGGGCTGAGCAGCATTTGGGTGGGTGCATGGGTGTGCATAGCACGAGCAACCTCTCAAGAACAGACCGAGTGGGAGACCCAGCCTGACAGAGCAGCGAAAAGCAAGTAGGATTGGTCCTGCCTTGGACGTTCTTTGTCAACAAACAACACTGCACCGAAGAAAGATCTGACTGTGATGATCACCAACTTGTACCCCCAGTGAGGACACTCACAGGCCTGCACTCCAGCTAACTGCTTGGGCTGAAAGGGGGAACAGTTTTGTCACGGCAGGTGTTACTAAGGTGATGCAGTTACATAATCTTACATGTTCTTTTCTTACTGTATGAGCCGTGGGCAGTCTTTGAAGAAATGTAGCATCATTCTTAGCTCTGTGATGAAGATCTTGTTGGAAGGAAAACAGTAGGAGAGTTGACTCTCTCCCTTAAACTCTCTAGGCAGAGTCAATTCTTGCTCCCTGGAAACTGGGTGTAGGTGTTTTGGACTAAGGGCCCTGAAAGAAGGGATTGCTTGCATGCTGTTTGTGACCACCGCTGTGCCAGGACTAGCATGAGTTACACTAACAGGTACCAGGGCTTCACCTCGCTAATTTCTCCTCTAATGGGAAATCAACCAGCAAGACCCTGAAACCTGCTACCAGTCCCCAAAGAGGCAACAGTATTTCTTAATATGGCAATAAGATGGCAAGTTATGAATGAGTCCAGGAAGCCAGCTTCAGAGTGTGAATTCCTGAGCCCTGGCTACACAGGACCACGTATTCAAAAGGACTGAAGAGGTCACGACTGTATGCACTCATTCCTGGCATGCACTGTGTAAGCAACAGGCTGCGGAAGGCGAGTTCTGGCTGGGGGTTTATTTATTTATTTTTGCGCCGTTCAGAGTCCCATCAAAAGGAACTGCAGCTCCGTAACAAACAGTAAATCTTCTGTGCGGGGAAGGCTTCCAGCCGTTCAAACACATGCAAAGTAGCTGCTCTCCTGCCCAAAACAAACAGCGTGGGTGCGGCGCGCGCGGGGGCAGCGCTGTGTTTCTTGGAGAGATGAGATGCGGGGTGCAGGCAGCCTGGGGAACAGATGACAAATGCTAATGGGAAGAAGCGTTGCTACTTCAAAAGGAGGATTTGAGTCAGACAGCCCGAGAAAATCCAGCCTCACACCAAAGCCGTTTTTCCCTTTCCAAATAAATAAATGGCCTGTTAAAAGGCACTTGGCTTCTGTGGGCAGAGAACAGGACTACACAGCTACACGATTGGTTCCCTGCCCATAGCTTCTTGGGGGTGGCTGCGAACGAAGGAGAGGCTGAGGTCTGGTCTATTTCCAAGCACATACAAGACAGGATCACATCCCAAGAGTATCTTTCCTGGTAGGCTCAGCAGGGAGAACAAGCACAAAACAGACCCTGGGGGAATAAATACCCCTCCACTGGAATGTCTATTTTGGGCTGGGATTTAAGATCACAAGTTTGGCTGATGAAGGGCACTGAATTGACACAAGGTCGTAAAATCATAGAACCATGGAGCTGGAAGAGACCTCAGAAGGTCATCAAGTCCAGCCCCCTGCCCTAGGCAGGACTAACCCCAACTAAATCAACCCGGCCAGGGCTTTGTCAAGCCGAGACATAAACACCTCTAGGGATGGAGACTCCACTACTTCCCTAGGGAACCCATTCCAGTGCTTCACCACTCTCCTAGTGAAATAGTTCTTCCTAATATCCAACCTGGACCTCTCCCACCGCAACTTGAGACCACTGCACCTTGTTCTGCATCTGTCACTACTGAGAACAGCTTCTCTCCAGCCTCTTTGGAACCTCCCTTCTGGAAGGAGCTCAACTTATTCTTGCATGATACCAACCATGCAGAACCCTACGTCATAGAATCACAGAACCATAGAGCTGGAAGAGACCTCAGAAGGTCATCAAGTCCAGCCCCCTGCTCTAGGCAGGACCAATCCCAACCCGCCCTAATCAACCCGGCCAGGGCTTTGTCAAGCCGAGACTTAAACACCTCTAGGGATGGAGACTCTACATTGGCAGTGTGGCCTAGTGGGAAGCACAGTAGATTTAGGACTCCAATACCAGGGTATAGCTACCCGATGACCATGCCCCTTTACCCTTCTGTACCTCAGTTTCCCATGCTATAAAATGAGGATAACACTGATCTCCTCATGAAATGCACTGCATAAAAAAGTAGCTATTATAATACATGGGTATACAATGGCGAACTGGCAGATCTCACAGAGTCACTGTACATGGGGAATCCTCGTCCCTCAGGGATCTGTTCTTGGCCCAAAGCAATTCAATATCTTGGGAGACAATGCGGAATCCCCACTGGCAAAACGTGCAGAGCACGTAACAATTGGCAGAATCATAAAATGCAATGGGGCCGCTGCAGAGCCAATGCAAGGCCGGTCCATCTAGGAACGAACATGGGAGACCACACATGCAAAATGTACTGGGATGCAGGGACACTGTGGAGGAATCGGGAGAGTGGCGGCAGGTAACCCACCTGAACATGCACTTCTAATAAAGACAAATGCAAAGTGCTCCATTTAGGAAGGAACAATCAGTTTCACTCATACAGAAGGGGAAGTGACTGTCTAGGAAGGAGTATGGCAGAAAGGAGTTATAGTGGACCACAAGCTGAATAGGAGTCAACAGTGCGATGCTGTTGCAAAAAAAAGCAAACCTGATTCTGGGATGCATCAACAGGTGTGTGGTGAGCAAGACACGAGAAGTCATTCTTCTCTTCTACTCTGCGCTGATTAGGCCTCAGTTGGAGTATTGTGTCCCGTTCTGGGCACCGCATTTCAAGAAAGATGTGGAGAAATTGGAGAGGGTCCAGAGAAGAGCAACAAGAATGATTAAAGGTCTAGAGAACATGACCTATGAGGGAAGGCTGAAAGAATTGGGTTTGTTTAGTTTGGAAAAGAGAAGATTGAGAGGGGACATGATAGCGGTTTTCAGGTATCTAAAAGGGTGTCATAAGGAGGAGGGAGAAAACTTGTTCATCTTGGCCTCTGAGGATAGAACAAGAAGCAATGGGCTTAAACTGCAGCAAGAGAGGTTTAGGTTGGACATTAGGAAAAAGTTCCTAACTGTCAGGGTAGTCAGACACTGGAATAAATTGCCCAGGGAGGTTGTGGACTCTCCATCTCTGGAAATATTTAAGAGTAGGTTAGATAAATGTCTATCAGGGATGGTCTAGACAGTAGTTGGTCCTGCCATAAGGGCAGGGGACTGGACTCGATGACCCCTCGAGGTCCCTTCCAGTCCTAGTATTCTATGATTCTACTGCCATGCTGCAGCAAAAAGAGCAAAAACACCCATTGGCTGACGTCAGCCCTGTATACAGCACTAGCCAGGTCATGACTGCATACAGTGCCCAAGGCTCCCTGGAATTCACAAAGGACATTGACAAATTAAAAAGGGTTCCGAAAAGAGCTACAGGAACAAACCTAGGTCTGGTGTGTAACTAGCAGTTTGAACGGATCAGCCTGTTTGCTTAGCCTTCCCTTGGACCAGAGGTGACTTGAGCCTGACGTGCACGTACCTTGCTGGGGAAGAGATTTCGGATGGCAGCGAGCTCTTTACTCTAGCAGAAAAAGGCAGACCAAGATCAGTGTTCCCTGTAAGCTGAGCCCAGGAGAGATTCAGCTACTACCCAGATGACTGGCAGAGCACCCAGAGCTGGCAGCATGTGTTTCTACTGGTGGTGCACATCCGTTGGTGCACATAACAAAATTTATTCCACATACTGATGCAAAATTTAGAGGGGCACATTTACCGAGATCCAGGCATGCTGAAGCTAGAAAGAAGGAACGTGTTAAAACAAGAGTTTCTACTATTGGGTTGGCTGCCCCAGGGCCCCGCAGATTCTCCAGCATATGAAGTCTTTAAATCACACCTGGATGGCTTTCTACAAGCCACCCCATACGTCTGCTGCCTCACACCTGCAAGGCTGCAGGTCAAACAAGCTCATTGTGGTAACCTCTTCTGGCCTTCACAGCTGTGAACTCTGTATCTTTCAGTAGTGCAGTGTGACAGTATCTCAGCCCACAGAGCTCACAGTCAAGACAGGCAAAGGCGGGGAAAATGAAAGCACCAAGAAATTAAGCAACTTGCCCAAGGTCACGCAGACAGTCTGTGGCACAGGCAGGAATTGAACTCACATTCCAGTCAAGATCACCCTATCAGCTCTGGAAACCAGATGCACCATACTACTGAGCAAATGCATTCTGCCCTGCAATGTTCCCTTCCTTTTTTTGCCATATGCGTGGAATAAATTTTATTGCGTACACTGAGGCATGTGGAGATGTGCACCACCTATAGGAATACATGGTGCCTGCTGTGGGCGCTCTGCTTATCAGCACCCAGGAGAGATTCTGCTAGGCTGCCCAAGCGCACAGCTTACAGGGAACACTGCTGCAATGGCAGGGAAATAGGGTTTTTTATGTCTCTAATAGCTATGGTACCATTCCTTCCTCCTCCGCACCCACCTTCCAGCCTACAGCCTTTACCTGACTTGCTGACTAAGCGAGGAGAGTGGAGAATGCTCACGGTGATGTATTTAAGAGTGATACTTCGCCTTTAATTATTTCTCTTGCTAATAGGCAATGAATTCTCGTTTCAGACCCACACCCGCGAATTACAGCCTGCACTCGCAGCGAATTCCAGAAGCTAAGTCATCCAGCGAACAACATACCAGAGCTCTCTGCAATGTCAGGTGCCAATAATTACTCACAGGCTCAAAAATCCCCAGGAAGTGATGTGCTGGGAGCCACTGAGACAGGTTCACACCCAGAATTTTCAATCAGTCGCGTAGCCCCTCCCGAGACGACGTGCATGTTTCTCAGGCCTGCAGAGAGCATGCAATTACAGCAACCTAACCACTGTCATTTCATACGCATTTCACGGTCTCCAGCCAGGGCACTTTGGGCCAGGATCCGGCCGCATCTTGGGAGGTCAGGCTGGCTGCGGGTGTGAATGGAAGATGGACAAGGAATCCCGCGGTGGTACTGGAGGCCATGGGCCCGGGGTTGTCTCAGTGACTTTGGAGCACAGGGCCAACAATCCGGCACAGTCAGAGAGAAATGGCACGTCGGGACCCCCGCTGCACAACGCTCAGAAAACAAGCCATAGCCCCCTGCCAAGGACGGCTGTAAAGTACTCCAGAGGCTGCCGCTTAATGCTGCCTGGGAGGAAGAGGCTGCGTCCTGGATCACCCCTGTAGGAATTTTGCTGGTTTCATCGCACGCCTAGAATGAAGCAGCAGCGTCCTCTAAAGCCAGGGCTGTCCAACTCCTTATCCAGTGACCCAGCTGAAGAAAATTGTTGACACCCGTGACCCAGCATAATTATATCTTTTGACTAGAGTGGGGGGCCAGGAATGAGGGTCTGGAGTGCAGGAGGGGGTGCCAGGTTCAAGGCAGCGGCAGGGCATTGGTGCTCATGGTTGGGCACGGGCTTACACCCACCGGTGCAGCGGGGGTGCTAAGGCGGCTTCCTGCTTCTCCTGGCACCTCTGACCCAGGCAGCAGCAGGCCTAGCCCCAAGGAGGAAGCACACAAACAGCTCCGCACACTGCTGTGCCCCACAGGCAGACCCTCCCTTCTCCCATTGGCCAAAAATTGGCCAATGGAAGTGTGGAGCCAGTGCTCAGGGTGGGGTCAGCACATGGAGCCCCGCGGCTCCCTGGCCTAGGAGACAGACCAGCTGCTGGCCACGTGGTGATCTACAATGCCAGGACAGTCAGGAGACCTACGTTACCACCCCCCTAGTCACCAGGTGCATTATGCCACCCAGGACTGGGTCCCGATCCGTGGCTGGAACACCACTGCTCTAAAACACAGCGGATCCCAAAAGCTGATCGGCTGCAGCTAGAGGGGAAGGGGCTTGAGTCTCTTAGCACAGGGACAGTGCGAACGCCGTTTCTCTGCTGCTGCTTTTCACCTCGGCACGCGATGAAGCTGAGTGATCGCTTACTGCCCCTGGCGGGACCTGCCAGCAGGGTTCAATGTTCCTGGTCTTCTCCCCATCTAACCTAGGTGCTCACCTCTTCACCCTCCCTTCCCTTCCTGCTGGGCCATGCTGGGGAGAGGGGGTCCGGCATGGCGGTCAGACAGAGGGGAGGGAGGAGACGAGTGCATTTTGGGACCCTGGCAAAATGTACCCAGAACCACCCGCTGCATAGTTTTGGTCCCAGGATGCACGGGGAGCACAACCCAGAACGCAAAGGGGTGCAGGAACTGTGGGAGAGCTACCCACAGTGCATTGCTCTCAACGTCAACGGTAGCCAACTTCCTGGGGACTGCGTCGAATTCTTGTGCACAGTGGGGACACACACCTCCGACTTTACAAAATCGGGCGCTAAAAAAAACCGAAACAGCCTTAATACATTCAACCTTTTCTCGTAATGTAGACATAGCCTGAGTGTTCTCAGATGTCAAGGTTCGCATTACAGGCAGCACCTTTACAATAAAGTATCCCCTAAGACTGGGTGCCACATTCTGTTCAGCACCCAGGATGTCCCCTACTCAAACCCCAACACCTCTCCATGCACCAACAACGGGTTTTCCTTGATCTCCCATCGCAACACCGGCCAGTTTCAACCCTGCTCTGCTCCTAAATAGGAAGGTGAACGACTAGTCGACTATCCAATAAGCAAATGCTTATCAGTAGGGTTGCCAGGTGTCCGATATTCACCTAGACAATTTGGTATTTGTGTCCCCTGTCCGGTAAAAAAAAAAAACACAGAAAATGTCCAGTATTTCCTATTTCCCTCGGATGGAAGCCCGGTGGGGACAATTTTCCCCTGCCGCGTCTGGCAAGGGTGGGGGAATGAGGCGCACGGGGTATTTAAAGCCATAGGTCTTTTTTTTTCTCTCAACAACTTTGGTCTCCCCCCCCTTTTTTTTTTCCTCAACAGAATTTTTTCCCCGGTGGTTTTTTTGGGGGGCGTGGGAGGGGGCAGGGTTGTTCTATATTTTTGGTTAAACCATCTGGCAACCCTACTTATTGGCTAGTCGACACACCCTTATTGATTAATTGAAATGTTACATTCCTACTCCTAAGAGCTGACACAGCAAATGCCATCTGGGCACCAGCCACCAGCAGCACCGTACAGGGAGCTGCCTGTTTTCCATCCCCAACTTCTGATAGAGGAGTGGAAGTTGAGAGTTTCCAAAAGTGATTAGCAATTTTCGGGGGCTTTTCCAGAAGGTGCTGAGCACCCACCCTTGAAATCCAGACCCCTTGAAGATGGGGAACCTAAAAACTGAAGCTCCCCAAATCGTTGGGAATGGCTTGTCCTGACTGTCATTAATAAACTGCCGGCCACGGAAGGAAAACGCAGCAGTCAGCTGGCTCAGCAAATTAAGACTCGTAAAACAAAAAAGTACCTATGTCTTTTTGCCCTCCCTAACTGGCTTTCCCACCCCTCTGCCGCTCCTTGTGAATACAACACACGGTAAATAGGTCTGAGGTAAATAGGATGAAGTTTAATAAGGACAAATGCAAAGTGCTCCACTTAGGAAGGAACAATCAGTTTCACACATACAAAGTGGGTAGTGGCTGTCTAGGAAGGAGTATGGCAGAAAGAGACCTAGGGGTCAGAGTGGACCACAAGCTAAATATGAGTCAGCAGTGTGACACTGTTGCAAAAATAGCAAATATGATTCTGGGATGCATTAACAGGAGTGTTATGAGCAAGACAGAAGAAGCCATTTTTCCGCTTTACTCTGCACTGATTAGACCTTAGTTGGGCACCACATTTCAAGAAAATGTGGAGAAATTGGAGAGGGTCCAGAGAAAAGCAACAAAATGATGAAAAGTCCAGAAAACATGACCTAGGAGGGAAGACTGAAAGAACTGGGCTTGTTTAGTTTAGAAAAGAGAACAGGGTTGCCAGGTGTCTGGTTTTGAACTGAACAGTGTAGTATTTGAGCTTTCTGTTCGGGAAACAAACTGAGAAAATAGAAATGTGCGGTATTTTCAAAGTAAGATGTAATGTAGATTGTGATGTCATGTCAAGTGCGTCTGGTATGTTTGTTGGAGCCATCTGGCAACCCTGAAGGAGAAGACTGAGGAGGGACATGATAGCAGCTTTCAAGTACCTAAAAGGGTGTTACAAGGAGGTTGGGGGAAATTGTTCCCCTTGGCCTCTGATGATAGGACAAGAAGCAAGGGGCTTAAATTGCAGCAAGGCAGATTTAGGTTGGACATTAGGAAAAACTTCCTAACTGTCAGGGGGTATGTCTACACTACCCTCCTAGTTCGAACTAGGAGGGTAATGTAGGCATACCGCACTTGCAAATGAAGCCCGGGATTTGAATTTCACGAGGAGTAACGGTAGTTCGAACTAGGAAGCCAGCGGGGTTTTAAAAATGGCGGCTCCCCGCTTATGCAAATGAAGCCCGGGAAATTCAAATCCCGAGCTTCATTTGCATGTGCGGTATGCCTACATTACCCCGCTAGTTCGAACTAGCGGGGTAGTGTAGACATACCCAGGGTGATTAAACACTGGAATAAATTGCCTAGGGAGGTTGTGGAATCACCATCACTGGAGATATTGAAGAGCAGGTGGGACAGACATCTAACAGGGGTGATCTAGACGGTGCTTGGTCCTGCCATGAGGGCAGGGGACTGGACTTGATGACCTCTGGAGGTCCCTTCCAGTTCTAGAATTCTAGGATTCTAAAACACTGCAGACCCAAATGCCATGTCTTGTGAAGTACAAAATTAAAGACTAACTCTGGAGCCCAAATGAGCAAGAACTAGCTTGGTTTAATTTCACCAAGACCCAGTGGCAAAAAACCCCAGCTGGTTTTCTACAGGAAATCGTATATACACTTTTGCCTTCACAGGACTGCGTCAGCCTTTTTATACATTCATACCAAAACAGCAGCAGCTCTCAGCACTGAGATAGATGCGGGGGATAGAATAACATTAAAACTTAACCTAGAAAAATTTCCCTTGCAATTTCCCAGTGATTTTTTTATCAACACATTTTAAGAGCGTTCCCATAATATAGGGCAGGAAAATCGAGGCTTGGGAAACATTTGCTTTTCAAACAAGAGCAACTTTTTTCCAACGCACTTTAAAGTTCCAGGCGGAGCTCCAGTTTAGGAAACTGCCCCTTGTTCCTTGCCTGTCCCAGAGATGCCCCTGGTTTGTGACACCCTCCCTCCGGCTTGGGCAGTGCTGCTGAGTTTTAACTTTGTTTTTACAAGAGTTTTTGGGACCCACTCCCTCACCTCTGTTGCGCAAAGAGCTGAGATTCTTTCCAGACTGCTAGTGGCCGCAACTCACCCAATTGGATTCAATTTACTATTATGTATAACACTGGCAACAGGCAACCCCCAGCCGCGCTGAGCTACACAACAGCCCTCTGCCCTGTTACTGTAAAATCTGAGCACCTCCAAACCAGTACTGTCTTCCTCCTCACCACCAGGGCAGTGCTGTGATGCAGATGGGAAACTGAGGCACACAGAGACTTGCCCAAAGTCATGGGGAATCTGAAGGAAAGTTCCCTACACCCCAGGATAGAGGCCTAATGACTGAACATAAGAACGGCCATCCCGGGTCAGACCAAAGGTCCATGTAGGCCAGTCTCCTGTCTTCCGACAGTGGCCAATGCCAGGTGCCCCAGAGGGAGTGCAGAACAGACAGTCATCAAGAGATCCCTCCCCTCTCACCCATCCCCAGCCTCTGAACCAGAGGCTAGAGACACCATTCCTGTGCATCCTGGCTAATAGCTATTTACAGACCTAACCTCCATGAATTTATCTAGCTCTTTTTGAACGCTGTTAAAGTGTTGATCTTCACAACCCCCTCTGGCAAGGAGTTCCACAGGTTGACTGTGCATTATGTGAAGAAATACTTCCTTTTGTTTGTTTTAAATGTCCAGCCTATTAATTTCATTTGGTGATCCCTAGTTCTTACATTATGAAAACAACTAAATAACGTTTCCTTATTCACTTTCTCCACACCAGTCAAGATTTTATAGACCTTGGTCATATGCCCCCTTACTCTCCTCTTTTCTAAATTGAAAAAGTCCAAGTCTTTTTAATCTCTCTTCATATGGCAGCCATTTCAAACCCCTCATCATTTTTGTTGCCCTTTTCTGAACTTTTTCCTATGCTAAGATATCTTTTTCGAGATGAAGCGACCACATCTGCACATAGTATTCAAGAAATGGGCATGCCACGGATTTATACAGAGGCAATAAGACGTTCTCTGTCTTATTCTCTATCCCCTTTTTAATGATTCCTAACATTGTTTGTTTTTTTGACTACTGTTGCACACTGAGTGGGTGTTTTCAGAGAACCATCCACAATGACCCCAAGATCTCGCACTTGAGTGGCAATAGCTAATTTAGTTCCCATCTTTTGTATGTATAGTTGGGATTATGTTTTCCAACATGCATTACTTTGCTTTTATCCTTCCTCTTTTTCCTTCCTCTCTTTTAGCCAGAGACCCCAGAGAGCACGTACCTTCCACCTGAGCCTGCAAGGCCCATGGGATACTGGAAAATTAATTCCTCCTTAATTGCTTAATTGCACACTGACGAGAGTTAAAGGAGTTTGGGTTTCTTCTTGTTGGGCAGCACAAGCATCCTGTCTGGCAGTGACAACTGGTCTGTGCCGATGTGCCAGAAAGCAGGAAAGCATCCTGGAAGGACCACTTGTCTCTTCTAGTGTGTCATGAAGTGGGATATTGGGCTAGCTGGACAGTTCCGCTACCCCAGGAGAAAGTTCATGTCTGAAGGTTGCAGATACAAGGGGCGAACACAAGGACATTAGAAAAAATTGCAACAGAAGCATCGAATAAATTCAGAGAGGCAAGTTCTGCCTTTGAGACATCCTGCCACAAGAACTCGAGGCAAGTTTTCTTGAAGGTACAAATGAACGAGGAATTTCCCAGTGCTTGACAATAATTTTGGCCTGTCTCCCATGGCTCCTGGAGGCTCCTTCGCTATACAGATTTTTTTTTCTGACTCAAGTAAATTGTTGTAGTGTCCATTAAAAAAAAAAAAAAAGAGTCCTTACCACACAGCCACAGACCAAATTTCCTCGAGAGCACGGATGTAATTCTTGAGAGAGGTTACTCGACCTATACATCATAACACTACTTTGGACGCAATATAAGAAGAAACAGCCTTTGTGTATCACAAAGTTATTTTTAAATTGACAGAGGCAACCTCGTGGGCTTTGGTCCTCTACGTTAGACTGCGCGTTTTGAATTTTTCACGTTGCTGTGCAATGCTTAATAGCCTGCTGTCACGTTACTGGATTTTAAGGGAGCAGCCAGATCACTGCTGCATCCCTGGGGGGGTGTTTGCCCCAAAAATTGATCCAAAGGGGGCCATGTGAGGTGTCAAATGAAAGCTTACTTTCTTCTGATTCTATATAGGCTATTCATGTAATTGTATAATGTTTGTGTGTGGAGTTATAAATATGTACTCTGTGTTGATGCTGAAAGATTCTGTCTGATGCAGACCAAGGGACTGGGAATGTTTGCCCATGGACATGCTAATGAGCAAAGCTCCAGGGAACAATGGACTTCTGGACCAAAGACAAACCTGGCCACTGGCCACGTGACTCCCTCCAGCTTGGAAGAAGCCAGGAGGGGGTATAAATATGCCATGTGGCCAACTCCACCTTGGTGCTCAGCTCAGCTCTTCATCTCAGAGGCAAGAGTGCAGGGATCAAGGAGCCGGAAAGAACTGTGGACCCATCCTGACACAGGATGTACACCAAAGACTTTTAAGCCAGCAGCTATAACATCTCTGCTGCAAGCCTGCATTGAGAACTGGGAGAGTCGATGCATGTAATGTACGATACTTTAACAACCTTACTCTCATGCTTTTCTTTTTGGTAGTAATAAACCTTTAGATGTTATAGATTCTAAAGGATTGGCTCAGCGTGATTTGTGGGTAAGATCCAGAGTGTAAATTGTTCTGGGATCTGTGGCTGGTTTCTTGGAACCGGACAGAACTTGTTCGGGGAAGGTGAGATTGGGTTCTAAAACCCCTCACCTGTGTATGAGGCCCGGGGCCGTCTGGGGCACAGATATTGCTGGGATGTCGGAGGGGTTTTGCTCGTGAGGTTTCTGGCTGGCCAGGCAGGCAGCTGAAGCGCTCTGTGGGACTGGTTTGTGGCCTATTTGGGAAAGTCTCCAGTCAGGGGGCTATAGAGAGCCCCAAATTGGAGCAATTTGCCCTGAGCAGACGCCCTCAGCTGTGCACAGAGCCGGCCCGGTCCGTCACACCTGCAAACCAGTGGGCTTAAGGGCCGCCGGCTCCAGGCTGCCCTGGGCCAGTTTTGAAATGTACAAGAGTCCCTAGCGGGAGCTCTTGTGCATTTCAAATCCACAGCACCCTCATGGCGCCTGGGGTCAGCTGGGGATTCCCCAGCTGACCCCAAGTTCCATGAGGCATTTCCCCAGAACTCAGGGTCAGCTGGGGAGTCCCCAGCTGATCCTGGTTCCGCTAAAATGCCAAACGGAGCCTAGGATCAGCTGCGGAGTCCCTAGTTGACCCCGGGCTCCACGGTGCTTCCCCTTTGAACACTGCTTCCGTATTTCAGCAAGGGTGGGAGTTGACTAGCCCAGTGTTTCTCAACCTTTTTTTTATGAAGTACCCCTTTTACACACAAAAAATTATAAGTACCCCCAGTTTTCAGATACACTAAAACATTTTTCTACCACTGCAACACATTTATTTAAACAACTTAATCATAGCCAGGCAGGTGATGAAATTTTTGGGTGTAAAAAGTACGAAAATAATAAAGCGCTGTAAAACTTAAAACAAAAATTCAGTTTTCTCCAAATTTCAGTTGTGTGGACATACCCCCCAGACTTCTCTCAGGTACCCCTAAGGGTACGCGTACCACTGATTGAGAAACACTGGACAAGTCGACTGACTAGCCAATGAGCATTTGGATAGTCAACTAGTCCTTAACATCCTTAGTTTGTGAAATAAGAAAAAACACACGGTGGGATTCTTCGTTAGCTTAAAAAAACCCCACACAAATTGTATGCCAAGACATGGGTGATGTTTCAGAATTAGAAAGCAAATCAAAGTAAAAAGCCATGCAAAGCCAACTCTGTCAAGGTTTTGAGTCCTGAGTGGTAAAGATTTGAAACTACAGCTTTGTTTATTCAAAGGCAGACGTCCAGTACATTGGAATCTTGATAAAGTATATAATACGTCTGTCGGTCTGTCTCCAGGGCTGCGAGAATAAATTAAAAGTTAACTCAGGAAAGAATCCAGGAAATTAAAATCTCTCTCATGGGGCAGCTGTATTTCAAGTTATACCCACAGGATCCAGTGTCCCTTTTCAGGCAATAAGTCATCAGCAAGTGTGTTCATCTTGTGTGATTGCTACTTGTTGTCTTTCGTTAGAGCCTTTAGGAAATCTTTAAAATCAGAGCCCCTTCTCAAAACTTTCATTTAACTAATTAGGGAGCAATCTAGGCTGTATTGAAGTCAGTGGAGGTTTTGCTGCTGACTTCAAGTGGGCCAGGGTTTCACCCTTAATAAATCACCCACACAACGCCTGCATTTTCAGTTGAAATCCAACCTCAGGACTGTGGAAATAAACAGGAAGAAGTAAACCCCATCATCTTTCCAGCAATTACTCCAGAATTACATCTACATAATGGAGAGCTGAATCTGGCTGCAAGATCCGTCTGGTCACGTCTGCGCACAGAAGATGCAGCAGCATCACGCCGCAAAACTACCATTTCAGTCGAGCGCGTTCACACACCGCCACCTGGACCAGTTCTGGTTATATCCACACAGCAGCAGGTGTCGCATCAAAAATATGGTGCAGTGTGGCTGGATATGCCAGGGAGGGGGACTCTGCACCATCTGCAAGCGTATCGCCTTGTGGAAAATGCCTGCCGTGTATTGGGGAAGAGCCGCTGGCATCGTAGGGAACGGCAGGTGCTGTGGGTCAAATGCCCAGCATTCCAACAAGGGAGGTTAAATATCGGTTAATTGAATAGTCAAGTAACTTCATGAATTCTTATTGGTTAGTCGACTATTCCATAATCCATGGGGGCGGGGCCAGCAGCCAGCATGCCAACTCCCAAGGACCCCCTGCCACTCCGTGCTGCAGCCTCTGAATCAGAGGCAGCAGCATGGGGGGGTCAGGCAGGCAGGGGCAGACTGGTCCGGCAGGATACCGGGAATTTCCCAGTGGGCCGTCGTCCGGTGGGCCATCGTGTCCGCACGCCGTTGCTCTTCCCTCTGAGCAGTTCCGTGTCGGTGCTGTATGCATGACATGACGCAGGGGGTGGGGCTTGAGGGACACACAGGGGTGACGTGATGGGGAGGGCCATTCTCAACCCATTTCCCAGGCCTATTTTGATTGCCAGTACGCTCCTGCAGGCAGGAGCTGGTTTGCGAGGGGAAGCCGGTTTAAAAACCAGCTCCCCACATGGACCAGCTGCCTGCCACCCTGTGCTACTGCCTCTGATAAAGAGGTAGCCACGGGGGGTGGCAGCAGGCCTTGTCTGGAGAGGGGGTAGTCTGAGCTGAGCTGTCTGCCTGCCTGGATCCTAATACACTTGAAATACAGAGCCACAGCAGGGGGTGATCCCAGACCTGTTGCAAGCCAGGACTGAGACAGGCTGCTGGCCATCCTGCTAAAAATTACTGGTGTGTGTGGGGGGGGGGGGAAATGTGTGTAATCAATAGCACTAACCTATAAGCTTTTGCTTGCTGGTTAATCGACTACACTATTACACTCTGCCAACAGGCTAAGGGCAAGAGAGACCGAACTGTGCGTTCGTCATGCTGGGGAGGAGAGGTCCGCTCTGCATCTGCCTGTACTTAGCTACACAGAGGCCTTTGGTCTCAAAGGACTGCCAGCCCAGCCCACGGCAACACAAACATCTCTTGCCCTTAGGTCACGTCTGAAAAATTCCTAGAGGAGAGATTTTTATGGCCTGCTGCAGGGCTGGCAGGCAGCAAGAAAACACCCCAAACCACTACCAACTACAGAGATCAGAGGGGAGAGGAGGAAAGCTCGGCAGAGATTTAAATGGGACGCGGCTATTCAGGCTGTTTTTTATTATTCTATTAAACCATAGGTGACTGGTGCCTGTCGAAGGAGGGGCTGCAGGATCATGAGGGAGAGCTCCATTTAGCAAGTAAAATTTGGGTGGGGGCACAGTGGGGGGTGTAGTATTAAACTGAAGTATTTATACTACTTCCTGACATCACAAATACACGCGGGACATGTCTACACTACCCTCCGGAGGTTGAGCTTCTAGCATTTGATGTAGTGGGTCTAATGTAGACCCCTAAATTGACTGCTGAAGGCAGCCCCCGCCGGTCTCCAAAGAGAACAAAAAAAAAGTGCCACTGTAGTTTAACCACCAAGTAAAAGAAACAGTGAAAGAGAAAAAAGGCATCATTTAAAAAGTGGAAGTTAAATCCTCGTGAAGAAATTAAAAAGGAGCATAAACTTTGTCCAACGAAGTGTAAAAACATAATTAGGAAGCCCAAAATGGAATTGGAAGACTGAGACAAAAACTCAAAAAGTAATGGCAATTTTTTAAAAAGTACATCAGAAGCAGGAAGGCTGCTAAACAACCCAGGATGATCGGCCCCTGGACGATCGAGATGCCAAAGGAGCACTCAAGGATGATAAAGTCATTGTGGAGAAACTAGACACATTGCTTTGCTTCAGTCTTCACGGCTAAGGATATGAGTGAAAGTCTTGGACTTGTGGTCTCATTAGAGGAGGTTTGGGAACAAACAGATAAACTAAATCATAGTATGTCACCAGGACCAGATGGCATTCACCCAAGAGTTCTGAAGGAAATCAAAGTGAAATTGTGGAACGATTAACTGTGGTTTGTAAGCAATCCGTTATATCATCTTCTCTACCAAATGACTGGAGGGTAGGTATAGAATCATAGAATCATAGGACTGGAAGGGACCTCGAGAGGTCATCGAGTCCAGCCCCCCGCCCTCAAGGCAGGACCAAGCTCTGTCTACACCATCCCTGACAGATGTCTGTCTAACCTGTTCTTAAATATCTCCAGAGAGGGAGATTCCACCACCGCCCTTGGCAATTTATTCCAATATTTGACCACCCTGACAGTTAGAAATTTTTTCCTAATGTCCAATCTAAACCTCCCCTGCTGCACTTTAAGCCCATTACTCCTTGTCCTGTCCTCAGAAACCAAGAGGAACAAATTTTCTCCTTCCTCCTTGTGACACCCTTTTAGATATTTGAAAACCGCTATCATGTCCCCCCTTAATCTTCTTTTTTCCAAACTAAACAAGCCCAGTTCATGAAACCTGGCTTCATAGGTCATGTTCTCTAAACATTGGGCCTGGAGGCTAGAGCTTTGATGGCTAAGGTTCGAGAATGATTTCCAGGAAGAAAGGTCAGGAAAAATGAAGAAGTCCCAAGCTTACACGGGGTGGAAAGAACCTCAGCAGAAGCCACACACCTTGGCCCATTCTCACCCTCTGAAGTGGGAAGCCCCAGGAGGGCACTACCAGGTAATACAAAGAAATCCATCCCCCACCCGCCCAGCACAGCTCTCCTGTCGTTCTACCAGGTGTTCAATTATCCGAAAGGTTTCCTGTTGGCTTTGTGGGATACAATGGCTCAAGCCTGCAGCCCCTAACCCAGATGGCTCCAGCTCAGCTCTGCTGGATTTGGCACCGCGGCCCCAATCCTGCCATCGGATCCTTCTACTGCAGATCCCCCTGCCCGTGCCGATCCCCAACCGGGTACGCCAGCTGTGTGAGGGCTCGGGATGTTAAAATGCAGGGAATTGATTAACCAGATAACTGCTGAACATTTCAGCAGTTACACGGTTACACGCAGGGTGGCAGCCAGCTCCCCGGGAGCTGGCTTAGAAGCCTCAAAAGCTGTTAAGCTGGCTCCCGGCACGGCACACACCGGCTCCCGCCTGCCACCTCGTTCTTAGGGAGCCAGCTGCTGCCCCATGCTGCTGCCCCTGATACAGCTCCGGTTCTTAAGCTCCCACCTGTCTTCCCCACGCTGCTGCCTCGGTAGGCGGCTCCCCTGGAGCCGGTGCATGCTGGGAGTCAGCTTTTAAGCTGGTTCCCCATGCATAGCAGGCCCCATAGTGCTGCCTCTATCAGAGGCAGTAGTGTGGGGCAGCACGTGGCTTCCCCAAGAGCCGGACCCCATGTAGCCATTTGAGTAACTGATAAACTCCTCCTTATCAGTTACCCATTCACACAGATACGCTCTTACATCCCTAGCAAGGGCAGCTCTCATCAAGTTAAAGTGACCTGCAAGCCTGCCCCTTTAAGCAATGGAAGTCTGTGGCAGAGATCAAAGGGGCTGTAGCAGCAGACTTGTGGGAGCTCCCAAAGGACAGGCCAGCCACAGGGCTTGTGCCAGCTGTATCTGTTTGATTTTAAAATGCTCCCTGGCCCAGGAATGCAACACTAGCACGTTCCACGCCCTGATCACTATGGTGGGCGCAAGAGCCTTCTCCTTTGCAACATCTGCCCTCTGAAATAGCCACCTTGGATTATACATTCTTGGCCATTTCTGCCTCTGGTTATTATTTGGCGCTGCAAAAGCGCCTTGGGTGTCCATTTACAAGGCGGGTGCCCTGCAAAAATCCGGGGTCAGGGAAGAGCCCGCTTTGCTCTGCTCCCCAGGAATAGAACTGGGCAGTTTGCATGCAGAAGGCAAAGCAGGACCAGCCCTCCATGTTTAATTGCATCGTCCAGGCACCAAACAAAGCCACCCTCGCAAAGCTCAGGGGTCATACGCGGATTTCAACAAAGGAACCTCATAAGCCAGGCAGGGCACAGCATAACACAGCTGCTTCGCAAGACGTGCGGCTTCAAATGAAAGTGCCAAATGCAAGGCGGGGAGGGAGGGACACCAAGCCGAGAATTCACCCCTAAAGGCAATAAATGCCAGCACGCACCACTAACGCGTCTAACCTTCAAAGCCCAATGCTGCTCCCACCACTATGAATGGGAATTCTGCTCCTAACTTCATACGAGTGTTGTTGGATCTAGCGATGTTTAGCCCAGGGGTCTCCAACCCTTTGACGCAAGAGATCACTTTTTGAATTTAAGTGCAACCCAGGATCTACCTCACACCCAAATACCTTTGTCCCCGCCCCCCCGCCCCCGTTGTTCCCCTTCTCCGAGGCCCCGCCCCTGGCTCACTCTGTCCTCCCTCCCCCATCCTTCCTTCCTTCCTTTCACCAGGCTGGGGCACAGGCTCTGGTCTTGGGGATCTGGAGTGTGGGAAGGGCTCTGAGCTGAGCCAGGGGGCAAGGGTTGGGGGTGCAGGAAGAGGCTCAGGCTCGGTAAGGGAGTTTGGGTCCAGAGGGCCTAAGGCTAGGACAGGGGCTTAGGGTGCAGGAAGGGGGTTCATGACTGGGGCAGGGGTTCAGAGCTAGCTCAGGCTGGACCCTGCTGACCTCAGGTGGCTCCTGGGTGGTGGGGCAGTGTGGGGCTAAGGCCCTGGCCCTGCACCACTCTCCAAACTCCCTCCATCCCAAGCCCTGTTGTTTCCCCCCTCCTCCGTTCTGTGGAGACAGGGCACCCTGATATCAGCGCCCTCTCCTCTGCTTGCTGCCCAGAGCAAGATTCCCAGGGAGGGGCAGCTCCAAGGCAAAGGGCAGGAGATGAGCAGCAGTGAGGGAAGGGGTCGCTGAAGTGCTGCGCTTGACAGCCTCTTGGCCACACCAGTCAAGATCACTGTCAGAGGCTCCAAGATCGACCAGGAGATCCCGATCGACTGGCTGGTGACCAGGGGTCATGTAGGCAGGGGAGAATCTCAGATGTCATTGTTTCTGGCCCTTGTGATCACACAGAAAAGCCTGGGACAAGTATGACCCACGAACGGCTCAGAAAGGCAAAGGAAACAAGAACCTCCCCCCCCCACGCACACCCCCGCCAACATTTTTCGATCTCATGCTTTTTGTAAAGCAGTCAAGCAAGCATCTGGAGTAGACGACTAGCAAGCATCTGGAGTGGATGACCTTGCCCATGCAAAACCATCACTTGAGCTGCTGAAGGAGCTTAGTCCAATGCGTCGGGATGCAATTACAACAGCTACGTCATTTTTTTTTTTGCAAGTGCCTCTTCACCTACTAATTATAGCCCGCTGTAATTTAACTATCCAATAAAAAAATCACCCCGAGGATCTCTATTTTTTCCTCCTATTTGAAAGCAGAAGGGAATTTATTTCAAATCTATGTACAGAAAACAAAATTCCCCTTATCCATGGCTTTCCATGCAGGACTTTAGAATTTTATCATCCAGCGAGTTCCATGGTAAACGTCACGTTCTGTTCTCAGTATCCCACAGAACTGTGCTAGGCAAACAGAACAGGATGCTCCAAAAGCCACCATTTGCCTGGACAGCTCCATCTGAAAGCACCTGCAACCACTCATAAAAAAAACCCCATAAACGATCCTGCAATTTACTGATGTTATTTGGTGGAGAGACACATGATCGAGCTGGAAACCGAGGACACAGACTTGTCTGTTTCAAGCCTCTTACATCTAGCACCAGCTTCCAAATGGCACAGGGCTCTTTTAAGAGAGCGTGCCCCATTTGCAAACAGGGAAGCTTACACAGACTATCCAAATTGCACACTTAGATGTTCAGCTCAGTAGCTAGGGTGAAATTAACCCTGTGCTGACACCAAGCACATGGCTGATACATCCCATAAGTTGCAAGCGTTCCAATCCTGCAAGGACTCATTCACATGCTTAACTTTGTGCATTCCCAGTGCACTAGATTAAGCACAGGTGTATGTCTTGGCAGGCTCAGGTCATTAGAGGTGCACAGGCATTGTATAAACCCTCAGCTTGGGGCAAATGTCTCCCCATAAACCCCCTAACACAGCCTCCCGTGCCAGGAAACTAGGCCCACAGATCTCACTTTAAAACAGAACGAAAGACTTCACCCCCTTTTGCTTGCTAAAAGCTGATTTACTCGAGATCAAATTTGAATTTCTGACTCTGCAAGAGAGAGAGAGAGAGAGAGAAATCAGCTGTAAGACTCCATCAAGTTCCACTTTCAGGTTCTGTGAAAGGACTCATTTTTCCCGTTCGACTCTAATACGTTTGGCATTAAGTGCTGACAGTTCTGCCCGGGTGTTCTGCCAAAGATAAACCATAGACGCATCGCTTCTTTTTAAGATACTTAGGATTTACTAGGCAGGAAAAGGAAAAGGTTTCCAGCTCTCACTCTCATCCGCACAATCCCCCAGAAAATTCACAGCAGTAACGAGGCTGTTATCAAATGAGTAATAAAATGAACTGAACCACATATTGGAGGACAAGAGGGTCAGAAATCTTCTGGACAGGAGTCATGCTCCAGGGATTAAGTAATTGCTGATCATTGGAGTTAACATGCTAGAATCACATTTGTTTCGTGATGGGAAACATCATATACAGGCTGAAGGCCACGCTTGTTACTCAAATCACTCCCAGAAAACACTTTTGGGAGGACTCAGCAAAAGAGCCGAGTACCCCTGTGGAGACAGCCAGAAAGGGGAGGCTTGATTTAGTACATAAACCAATCAATTACTGAACGGATTTGATGGATGGGAGCAACTTCCCAGCCAACCACCCCGCTGCAGGGTGCATAGATGACATGACTTTGCATGCTTACTGCAGCAGGCTTTACAACTTGGCTAATATAACCCAGGACATGGGAGTTATTATTGGAACAATAAAATCCAGGTTGCACAGACGTCCCCAACTGCCCTTTTTAAAAGATAACTGGCTCGTGAAATGAATTACTCGCCCAGCGCAACTAGAAAGGGGGTGTGAAGAACCCAGAGTGTTTCATTTTAAGTTCTTCAAAGCAGGTTTAGCTGCCAAATTCACACTTTTAAAAAAGAAAAACGACTAGGGATGAAGTTTGAGCTCCCCTCACATGCGTCTCACACACACATACGTGAAAGACCAAGCAACCCAGCTGTGGTCCTTAAGGAGACGAAGTTTTTTCTCAGCTATGCTGAGGTTGCAAAAGTTTGTGTTTCCTTATAAGAGTGGCGAGGAGTCACTCTTATAAGTTTCCTTATAAGAGTGAAATTTTGCAGGGGGTAGGAGTAGAAGGAGCTGGAGAGAATGAAAGCATTCCAATGCAGCACAACGCCTGCAAACTCCAGTTTGCTGGGACGTTTCCAGTTGCAAGATGCAGACAAAACAGGAAGCAACAATAAAGCAGGAAAACAACCCCATGCGTCCATCCTTGTAGACAGCCCCTTTCAAATGACGGACCCGATTCGGATCACCTGTCCGCACTCGGTTGGAAGCCTTTGACTCTAGCTCTAGCTGCTCGTTTATGCCAGCATACAAGGAAGCAGAATCAGGCCGGTTTCTCCAGCTCTGTCCCCTTGTTTTCAGAGATCAGGTCAGAGCAAACTGTTCCAAAGTGCAGAATCTGAAGTGTCCCGCATAACCCTCCCAGCTCTGTATCCCTTCCCGCCACCGGCCCTACCTTGTTGGCCCTGCAAATGAAAGCCCGGAGCCTTGTGTGACATGTTGAAGGGGCATGCACCCACACCACCAACCAGTGGTGAAAGGAACTTAAAATTTCGTACAGGTACTGTCCTATTTCACCCCAGGGCCTTGCCAGCTCTTTCAATAGCTCCCTGCTGGCTTTTTGCTGCAGCTCAGCCAACCTCTTGTCCAAACAGTGCACCAGGGCAACCCCACTTACTGTCACCTCTACCACCAGCCCACATCCCTGGGACCCACTGATTCTAATGCCCTGGCTCTCCGAGGGGAAGCATTTCAAGTGGACCCCACAGGACCTGCAGCCCGCGCGGATGCTGGGGGCTCAGAAAAAGGCAGGGGCTGCGTGGATCGCAGGCTTTTCCAGTTCACTGCTCCCCGGTCCTACAGAAATCAGGTCGCAGGCTGCCTCGCTAGAGGACTCGCCCCCCACCACAACTTTTGCTGCCGCAATAACTATTGCACGTACCACCCCGCCGCACGCCTCCCAAGTCCCGGCCATGCACGCACCTGCCCAGCAGGAGAACTCTCCCTCGTGCTCATTAGTTTAATTAACCAGCCAGCGCTGCCCTTGCCTGCGCATCGCCCTCTGCACAGCTGCAGCTCCAGTGGGGGGAGGACGCAGGGGGGCACCAGGCAGCGGCGCAGCAGCAGCCCCACGCATCTCCGCCCCCTTGCGCACCCAGCCCGCCCCTCTCACCTGGCCAGCCGCTCAGCTGAGCAGCCTCCACCGCTGCGTGCAGCATCCTCTCCCGGGAGCGCCCGGCGCCGCTCGCGTCGGAGCCGGGGAGGGGCGCGCGCGCGCGCGCCCCCGCCGGGCGCCCGGGGGAGCGCGCGCGCGCGCGCCCGAGAAAAAGCAGAGGGGACGCAGCTGGGGCTGCGAGGGGGCGCTGCACGTGGGTCGCTCCCTGGTCGCATCTCAGCGCCCCCACCCCACACCGGGCTGCACCCGGGGCCGAAGCTCCTGCCCACCGGGCACCCCATCCTGTGCACACTGGGGTTCCTTCCAGGGGCCAGAGTCCGGGCGCTGCTGAGAGGGTCCCTAGGGCTGCCTCAGGAGACCGATCCTGGATTCCCCCCTGTGCCCAGCCCCAGTGTCCTGGGTGGGGATCCTCCCGGAGCAGGTTTGGGTCATGTGAAATCGACACACCCAGCGGGTCCCAGTGAGCAGCCTACCACCCCCATAGCCGGGGAGCAGTGTTCTCTCTGATCTTTTCCATCCATGCCTGGATTTTTTTCCCATCCATGTGCAGAATAATTTTTTTGTGGTGCACTGAGGCATGAGCGAATGTGCACCACCCCGAGTAACACAAACCTAGCAGTGGGTGCTCTGCTCATCAACCAGGTGGCATTTGGATCTCTCCCCTGTGGCTGTGCAGCTTACAGGGAACACTGCTAGGGAGGCCCGGCAAGGGGCCCTCTGTTCAGGTCAGTGTTCCTACCTGTCTGAGAGTTGCACTTCTGAATTAAACATGAATGTAGCCAAGAGACACATGGTAGAACAACATGAGTGGGGGAGGGGAGGGCTACAGGCCTCTCCATGCTGTCACTCTGGCTTCATGCCAGAGTCCCTCTTGAACAGAGAGAGTTAACAGAGGGCAGGAAGGGACCACATCAGAATTTGTGACCTTGAGGATGCCACCATATTCCGTTTTGTTAGAGTTACACAATACCCGATTCACCCTTGGAACTCACTGCCACAAGATATCATTAGGCCCAACAACTTCTTATCCATAGAAATCGATAGTCCTTTTTGGATGCTGAGATCATCCAGAGCTTTAATAATAAGAGTTTTAAAAAAATACAACTCACATGAGTTTTGAGTTGATACAAACGTCCTGTTTTGGGTCAACCCCTGACTGATGGAGGAGAGGATGAAATTTCCCCTAGGAACAGTATCAGAGGAGGAGCTATGTTAATCTGTCTCATAGTGAGGCTCCTGTGCACCTTAGAGACAGATTTATTAGGGCATAAACTTTTGAGGCCAAACCCCACTTCATCAGGGGTCAGGTTTTCCTGGTCCTGCAGAGTTCTTGCGCCTTCTCTAAAACCAGGGGGAATGGACTTTGCAATGGCCTCTAGTTTCTGCCAAAGCTGGAAGCAAAGCAGGCGATTCTCTCATGAAGCAGACATGGCTGGGGATGCTGTGGGCTCTGACTGAGCCAGGAGGTGAGGAGGGAGGCTGGAAGGACGTATTTGAAACAGGGATGTAAAATGCAGGTTAAAATGCGGCAGGGGGCTGCTCCAGTCCAGCTGGGCTCTTTTCATATATTTCCTACAATACTGAGGAGCAGGCAGGTTTTGGTTTGACTCTGAGATCCCTGCATAGGCTCAGCAAATACATCCTGAAGCCATTCATCACTGGGGAAAGTGTCAATGAAATTATTGCATTCGGCGGCTAGTGCTTGGAGGCTGTGGCTTGCAAATGGGATGCTGGACAGTATTGTCCAGTGGTTGCAGTGGGGTGGGGGGGAGGAATGGTAGGCAGGTCTCCTGCAGATGGTATTTCTACTGCTGATTGGCTGGCTGAGCATGATTAAGTCTCAGAGCCCCGATGTGCCTCAGTTTCCCCATCTGCAAGAGGTGGATAATACTTGCTTATCCCCCTCATTGTGCATGAGGGTGGCAGGAACATGAGAGGAGGAACTGCTCCAACCAGACCTCCACTGGTTAACCAGTAAGCATGCCAGTAAGGTTATCTGGTTAACACTAAAGTTTATATCCCTAATTTGAAGGTGGAGGAAGGCTTGCATTATATATACTATGTCAGATCGGTGCCACTACCCTCTGCATTTTTCTCTTCCCCTCAGGGCACAGGGACAATATTCTCAAGTACCCTCACTCTGGGCAGCAGCAAAAACCAAAATCCACAACCAGAAGCTTTGGCACAATTGGCGAGAGCCACAAACCAGCCCTCGTGGGCTCTGAAAAGCCTCAGTGGCCAGCAGAACTGAGACCTGGCTGTGGACTGTTTATTATCAGTCGAGTGTACATGACGACACCTTCCATCAGGGCACTGGGAGCATAGGTAGGGAGAGCCCCGTTTGCCAGTCACTAGCTGAATCCAACTGTTTGGAGGAGAGCAGGTACAAGCAATGGTGTGGTGTTGTTTTGTTCAGTTAAAAAAACCCAACAACAACAACAGCCAGAAGGTACCAGCCTTTAAGAAGCAAGAGATTGGCTGCTCCCCCAGGTGTGCAGAGGACGTTTGTGCAACTCACTGTCTTTTTAAAGTGTTAAAAAAACCCTGGCTGTGTCTAGACTGGCCAGTTTTTCCGAAAAATCAGCCGCTTTTCCGGAAAAACTTGCCAGCTGTCTACACTGGCCGCTTGAATTTCCGCAAAAGCACTGACGATCTCATGTAAGATTGTCAGTGTTCTTGCAGAAACACTATGCTGCTCCCGTTCGGGCAAAAGTCCTTTTGCGCAAAACTTTTGCGTAAAAGGGCCAGTGTAGACAGCTCAGATGTGTTTTCCGCAAAAAAGCCCCGATCGAGAAAAAGGCGATTGGGGCTTTTTTGCAGAAAAGCGTCCGTGCCAATCTAGATGGTCTTTTCTGAAAATGATTTTAACAGAAAACTTTTCCGTTAAAAACATTTGCGGAAAATCATGCCAGTCTAGACGTAGCTCCCGTGTTTGATATGGCAGCAGGCCCCGAACCTTTATGCAAGGCAGGGGTAGGCTGGATGCACAGACAAGACTCCCACCCCACAGAGAATACCTGCTAGTCCAGGGTGGGCAATTATTTTTTGATGGAGGGGGGCACTCCAAGAATTTGGTAAGTGGTCAAGGGCTGCATTCTTCCATGATATCACTGAAGGAGGTGCAGCGTCTGGGAGGGAGATGGGGTGCAGAAGGGAGCTTGGGGTAAGGGACTGGGGTTCAGGAGGAGGTGTGGGCTCTGGGAAGGTGTTCGGGTGAAGGAAGGGGTAGTGACCTGGGACAGGAGACTGGGGTGCAGGGTTTGGGAGTGGGTATGGTGCAGGAGGGGGCAGAGGGTTTGGATTATGTGGGGTAGGGGCCAAAGGGGCTGAGGTGCCGTGAGGCAGGCTCTGGCTGGGAGACGTTTACCTGGGTGACTGCCAGCTGGTAGCTCAGCGGGTTCCCTGCCTTCCATTCCCTGGCAGGTCTGCTCAGAGCTGCATGCCTGTGGGGGAGGAGGAAGGGGTACTTGGGGTGCTGCCTGTTCATCACTGTTCTTCAACCAGGCAGCTCCCATTGGTGGGAAACTGGCCAATGGGAGCCACAAGATTGTGCTGTGGGCAGGGGTAGTGTGCAAAGATTCTTCTCACTCCTACCTCTCCCCGTGCTTGCAGCTTTTCACAAACAGGGTCCTGCAGCCGGCTTTTCTGAGCGGTGTGCAGGGGGCAGGGTAGGCAGGGAGCCTGACTAAGGATCCCACTGTACCTGCGAGCTCGATCCTGTGGTTTGGCTCCATGGGCCACTTTTTGCCCAGCCCAGATCTAGATGCTCTGCATAACGACTCTCATAGGGGATCTCAAAGCACTTGACGATCACTAAAGAAGTCAGTTCACTAGTGAACTGGGCAGCGTGCCATGTTCACAGTAAGCTGCATGCTTGTGTGGCCATTCAGTAGAGATTCAAGTGCTGCCCAGCTGATCTGTAGAGCACCCACTCCTGGATTTTCTGCTTCTACTGGTGGTACACATTCACATGTACCTGGGTGCACAGGAAAAAAATCATTCCACACACAAATGGAAAAAGTCCACACATGGATGGAAAAGCTTTAGAGGGGACATCAACTCATACTACCTGCAGCTCACACTCGAGCTTTTCAGTGCTTGCTACAGATCAGTGCCAGGACAAAACAGTCTGCTGGACACCGGCTCCCACTGGAGTCCCTAGAGGGGGACACCCTAGGAGAGCTGTCGGCTCAGATTCAGTTTTTAGGGGACTGGTGCAAAGGACAGTCCTGTGTTAGTTGGGTGGAAGTTACGACCCAGCCTGATGATGCCTAGCTTTATAGTCTGTCCTGCAAATCTTGCTCTCAGGAACATTGGACTAGTAATAGAGATGCAGCCGTGTTAGTCTGATCTTGCTGAAACAAAAGACAGGACTATGCAGCACTTTAAAGACTAACAAGATGGTTTATTAGGTGATGAGCGTTTGAGGGCCAGACCCATTTCCTCACATCAAATTCTGGAAGAGAATTGGCATGACCATGTATACATTGGAGTCACTCTAATGAAGTCAACGGGGACTAGAATTTGCCCAGCTGGCCCCGTGACATGGAGCTTGTTCTGCCGAAGGGGAACAACGAGAAAGGAAAGAATATCAGACCCCCTACTAGGATCAGGGCCAACGCCAAGATTAAAGTGCGGAGCCGCTGCCCTGCTCGATATCGGTGATTATAAATCACTTTATTTTTAAGAACCCTCTCTCCAGCCCTAGAGCGTTTATTTGCTCTGCTATCTGATTTTACAATGTTGTATTTTCTCTCCCTATAAATAATTACAGACTCTAATGGATCTCAAACCTTGCATTACCTGAGCTGTCAGGAACTTGACAATTACGGCTCTGCTGGCTTCTCCCCTTTAAAGGGCTCTTCAAACATTCATTCACCCTCCCACACAATAAAGGGATCAGCAAGTATAATCCACCTCTCTCAGGTGGAGAAACTGAGGCACATCGCAGCCCTGTGACTTAATCATGCCAGACAGCCAATCAGGAGCAGGAGAACAACCTGCAGGAGACCTGCCTCACAGCCCCTTCCTGCTGTAACCACTGGACAATACTGTCCCACGTCCCTTTTGCAAGCCACAGTCTCCCAGCACTAAGAGCCGAATGCAATAGTTTCATTGCCACTTTTCCCAGCAATGGTTGGCTTCAGGATCCGTTTGCCGAGCCTATGCAGGGATTTTGGAATCAAACCAAACCTCTCCTGCTCCTCAGCATTGTAGGAAATATACTACACGGCTCTCCAGGTGTCACTTTCTGGACAGATCATTCACACCGCAACATGCCATGATGGGTGTGTGGTGTCCTCGTCATTGTGCAGTGAGTGGGCTGTGGCCACGCAGAGGCAGAACCGAAAGCAGGACCGGCCACAGGAATTAGCATTGATTCTGCCACCAGAGCTTCCCTTTTCGTGGTCTCCCAAGGAGGGCAATGGCAAGGAACTTGCAAGCCGCACAGAAAGATTTCACAGCCAGCGAGTGGGTGTGGCGGCTGTCATTCACCCTCAGGCATGCTCAGGGACCAGCCAGGTTCTCAGCGAGGAATACTCCAAGCAGCCCCGAATGCCATCGCTGCTCCTAGAATGCCAGAGTATCAGGCAGTCACGGCTCACAGGTCATGCCCACACGTGGCCCCTTGGCTCCTGGGGGGAACCCCCCTCTCCAATGCGGCAGCCTCTTCGTGGGGAGCCCCCTCCAGTACAGCCCATTCTCAGGGAGTCCTCTCCAGTGCGGCGACCCTCTCTTGGGGGGCTCACTCTCACCTGGGGGGGTCCACCCCTCTGCCTCTGGGATGGTGCCTCTCAGGGCCTTCAGCCACCTGCCTCCACCATGAGCCCCTTCGGAGGGTCCACGCCCTCTGGACCCCCAAGGCCTCCACTCCCACACCTTGTTCTCTAGACCAGAGCAATCAGCCAGCTCAAAACAGGAGGGTTTATTGAGCTTTGAACACTAGGGTTACCAGATGGTTTCAAAAAAATACCGGACACACTTGATCTCAGATTTGGGGTGGCGGGGACCGGCTGGGAGGGGAGCGGGGCTGGCCGGGAAGAGGTCAAGGGGAGCAGGGCTGGCTGACGGAGATCGGGGGGCGGGAGAGAACCAGCCAGTGGGAAGCAGGGCTGTCCAGGAGGAGGTTTGGGGGGAATGAGGCTGGCTACAGGGGAACCGGCCAGCGGGGAGCGGGGCTGGCCAGGACGGGGTTGGGGGGAGCGGGGTTGGCTGGGGAGCAGGCGGGGCGGGGAGGGGGCTGGCCTGGGCACATGCAGATCCCGGAGTACTGCCCGTCTTGCGCAAGGTCCCAGCAGGGCGCACGGGCGAGTCCGGCCCCAGGTATTCCATCCCACCCCAACCCTGCTCCCCTCCTCTCTACTGTGTAGTTACATACTGCCTGGCTGGTAGACACAATCATGCAGCGTGAGTGCGTCTACCAGCCAGGCAGTACGCAACTACGTACTGATACTCGTGATAATAATAAAACGTACTTAATTAGAAAATACCGGTATTTCTCAAAATACTATGTCCAGTATTTTCTCAATTTCTTCCCCGGACGGAATGCTCCAAAACCAAATTGTCTGGTTCAAAACCGAACACCTGGCAACTCTACATACAGCAAAGCATCTCTCAGGCCACACGTGGTGGTTGGTTCGTATCCTCAGCTGATCTGGGAGGACCCGTTCCTCATGCTCTCACCTTGTGCCCTCAGAACGAATGGGCATTTATTAATAGCGATGACCATTTTTAAACTCTTTAATTACAACAAAATCTATATCAGGTAACAACAACAAAGTTTTGTCACGTACCAAATCGCATCTCCTACCTCCTTCCACTTGCAGCTCTAAGCGGAGAGAGTGGGACGCATTTTGGTCCGATAAGGATGCGCCTTTTAAAAAAAGGGTTGTCAAACTTATCAAAGGCCAAAAAATTAACAAGCGTCTAAATCTGAGGCCCCCTTTGAGTTCGAGGGTGGCCCTCCTCGCCCCCATCTCCCCGATTAGCCCTTCTGACATGCCAGGGACTGTACTGGGGACCTCCAGACTTACTTGGGAGGGGACACACCAGCCTTTGCACAGCAGAAGTGCCCAACAGGAAGCTTTGGCTTGGCGGCTATTTCCCAGAATGGCTTGAGATCACTGAACTTTCTATGTGAGTCACTCTGTGAGATCCAGCAGCACCCTGGGGACTCCTAGAAATAAGACCCTCTCCACCCCCTGTCCTGGGTACAGAATTTTTATAGCTGCTCCACACTTCAGATCTGGAATCCCAGCGTCTGGCAGCTCCTGAGGCCGACACACACTCAGGGCTTAAATCCAAGCTCTACATAGGCCAGTTCCACCTGGCTGGCACAGAATCATTTCAGCTGTTAATTTTATTGTTCTGGAGAGTGCCTGGGGATGCAGGGCATGAGAAGCACCAGGGACATGACGTGGCTGCAGTTAACTGGATTCCAATCTGACCAGGAGATTGACAGAAACTGACTGGCCACAGGACTCCTAGGAGGGAGCCCTAACTTGGACTGAACCCTCGGGGTGCTGCTCTGAGAAAGTCCCTTCTAAGGCCAGGATTTTCAGAAGGGCTCAAGTGCCCACGTTCCACGCCATTCTTTTCAAATACGCTGCGCTCCCATTTCAGCCCCAGAGCCAGGTTTGTAAATGACCTCAGAGCAGAGAGCGGAAAATCAGGCTGCTTGAATTTTGGGGCATCATGGGGAGCTGAGTCATGGGCGCTGACCCTCTGAAAGTTTCTAAAGCTAAAAGCCAGGGTGTTAATTTCCTATAATATTGCTGCAATTCTGTCATTTCTGTCATATTGCTGACTTTGCAAGCCTTTTGCCTGTTGGCTTAACACTGAAAACGTGCATATTTGGCCTCAGCAAACACAAATGCACCTTACGATGTTGTACAGTAAACAATGCACCAAAGGCATGGAACGTATCGACAAAGCAAAGAGGCAAGTACCAGATTCATCTCATCGTCGTCCTCTCGTCTTGCTGGTGTCACCTTTTCCCCTTTAGTTCAGCTTGTTCCTATAAAATCATTTGCCTCAGAGCACTTTGGGGACTGACTCCATTAATTCTCTTTGTTCTCTGCAGAACAAAAACCCTATGTTTTTATTTTCATACCTGCCTCTAATGAGGTCTGTGTTAGTGGGAAAAGAAGAATCCAAGAGTCCCCTGGACTTGACTTTTAGATGATTATTTGTATTTTCACAGGATACAGCCCAGGATGCACCGTGCTGGACAAATGCAGAACCAAGACACTGTCCCTACCCCACAGAGTTTAGCATCGAAAGCTAAGTCTACGCTGGGAAGGTTTGGCAACAAAAGTGCTGTCGACATGCAAACGTTGCCAAAAGCGACAACCGCTCAAACCAGTTTTTCTGCCTCCACTGTCGACATTTCATGGCCACATTGCTAGCACCCTGTCAAGACAGCAAAGCATTGTGGGTAAGCCTCCCACAGTACAGTGTTGTGGGAAGGCAGGGCTGATTCCTGCACTTCTTGGGATTCCCTCATAGTTCTGTGAGCTCTCCGTGGTGAGGGATATCAAACAGCTGTGTCTCCAGCCTTCCCCCTGATGCAGCCGTTGGCCTGCCTCTGTGTTCCTAGCAGGGCAGAATAGACACACTCCCATGATTTATTCGTTGTTTGTTCCCTAAACGGAGCAGCTCGCTCAGCTGTCAGATACTTCCTGGAGCTTTGAAAGGGGAGGGGCGCATGCTGCCAGGCAACAGAGATCACAAAACACTAAGCACAGCCATCCTGTCAGACACTATGGGATACTGACGGAAGCCAGTTCTCTTGACAAAACAAACAGCAGAGTCCACAATGGCTCCTTGGTGACAACAAAGGAAGGGGAAAAAACAAAAGTCTCTCAGGGCTGAGAGGCTATGTCTACACTACAAAGTGTAGTAGTGCGTCCACACCTCAAGTGCGTTTTTGCGTGAAAAAAAATACCGTAAATTGATAGGACAGAGGGCTTTTTCCGGTAGAGTTATTCCTCTCCCCATGAGGAATAACTCCTTTTTGTGCTACAGCTCTTGCGCAAAAAAGCTTGTATGGACACTCCTCAGGGGTTTCTTGCGTAAAAAGAGCCTATCCAAAAAAGTACAGGTACTCTGATGGCCTTTCTGTGAATGGCCATCAGAGCTTTCTTGCGCAAGAGCGTCCATACAGTGTGGACGCTCTCTTGTGCAAAAGCACATCGCTTTTGCAATGCGCTTTTGAGGTGTGGACACGCTTTTGCGCACAAAGTTTTTGAGGAAGATCTCTTCCGCCAAAAGCTTCTTGCGCAATAACCCTGTAATGTAGTCAAAGCCAAAATGTTTTTGTTGCCAAAACTGGGTGTTTTTCCTGACAGAAGTCACATTGCAGTGTAAACACTCTCACTGTTTTGTTGCCAAAAGGCAGTTTTGGGTGACAAAATGTACCAGTGCAGACAAGGCCTTCAAGTCAAAATTTACCATCTGGGCATCTGACCCAAGCCTTAGTGGTTCGATTTTTAGATCCAAGGGAAACCAGAACACTCCAGAGAGACTTAACCACTTTCATATTTATTGCAGGCTTTAAGCAGTTAATATAGTTGTTTAAATTTTACAAGACTTAAGAACAATGACAATACAATTTAAACCTTAAATACTATACATGCTAAAGCAATTAATACAGCGCAAAGCAATGCAAAAGCAATTAATAGAAGGTTATTACAATACAATAATTAAGCCTAGTCCATGTACACTTCACCCATATGCTACCTACAGTGTCAGCAGGCGGTCGTGGTCCCTTTAATTCCCACCCATCCGGACACCATGCACTGCTGTAGGTGGTGTGAAGGGTCTTTTACTTGTAGTTACAACTAGCAGGACCTGTGGGTCAGTCCTGCTCCCTCTGATTATCTTTTCTACACCTGTATTTATACTTGACTCAGTCGTTCCAGCAATATCCAGCAATTGAGTACGTATCATGCCCATATTTGGGATACATCTTGCTAGCCAGGCTGTACTATACAGGCTGTACTGATTAATAGTTCTATGGCTGTATCTGTGATTTTTGCGTATCAGAAATATTATGTACCAGTACCACGTTTCTCCCGGGCTACATCTATACTGTGCATTGTTGCGCAAGAAGATTTGCAAATGAGGCGTGGCGATGAATATCAACGTGCTTCATTTGCATACCTATGAGCCGCCATTTTTGCAGAAGGGGCTTTTGCGCCAGAAGGAGCTGTCTACACTGCTCCTTCTTGCGCCAAAACCCGCTCTTGCACAGAAGCTGTTCTTCCTGAAAATATGCGGCAGAACGGCTCCTGCGCAAGAGGGGTTTTTCCTGCGCAAGAAGGAGCAGCGTAGACAGCTCCTTCTTGCGCAAAAGCCTCTTCGACAAAAATGGCGGCTCATTAGGTATGCAAATGAGGGGCGACGGTATTCATCGCCACGCCTCATTTGCATATCTTTTTGCACGACGATGCGCAGTGTAGACATAGCTCCAATGTTCTTGGCAGGGTGTCACTACACCATACTCCCTACCCACAATTGTTTAAAACACCCCTGACTCTCAGAGCTTCCCCCGCCCCAGCCTGGCCTGTGTGCGGACGTGCACCAGACTTGAGACAGACCTGGGTTTGCTTTGGTAGAAATCCGCACTTTGGGCAAGACAGCCATTGTTAGTCCGGTCAAGCCAGGGCTGGACAATGCAAACTTTATGATTCTGGTCAAGATGTGGTTGTCCAGGCTCCACTACACTAACCGTCCCAGTGGCTTTGTTCCCATGTGGCCACGCGAGCCTGAGGCAGGTTTCTGTTCCAGCTCCAGCAGCGGGCGGACTCAACACAAACTGATTTTATTATTTACATTTGTCAGGAAAACATTTCTGCCATATTGCTGACTTTGCAATCCTTCTGCCTGCCTGCCTAATCCAGAAGACATGTATTTGGCCTCAGCTCACTCAAATGCGCCTTACAATGCTCTGGTAAACCGATGCACCAAAGGCTTGGGATGTAGTGACAAAGCAGAGCAGCGAGTACAGGATCCATCCAGGGCTGGATTACTCAATAGGCAAAGCAGGGGCACCAAAAAAAAAAAAAAAAAAAAGAAGAGAGATTTTACGGTATAGTATTGTTTTTATTTTGAATTACATATGGGAGGGCGCCATAATCTTTTCAGTGCTTACAGCCTCTAAAAGTCTTAATCCAGCCCTGAATCCATCACATTGTTGTCCTCTATTCTTGTTGGTGCTACCTTTTTCCTTGGGCATGTTTCTATAAAATCATTGCAGCAGATCAGTTTGGGAACTGACTCCATCAATCCTCTTGCTTCACTGCAGATATTGCCAAAATGAAACACAATTGTTACCGTAAAACAATTTTTCCTCGGCTCCTACTTACTGGCAACTCCACTGCATACAAATGTTGGGAGACGTTTTACCAAATCAAGGAGCCACGTGAATCAAAATCCTTTTGTTATATTATTCTTACAAAGCCCACTATTTATACTTTTGTGGCATTAAAAGGAAATAAAACAATTCTATAGAGGCAGGGGAAGGAAAATGCTTTCGCAAGCTTGTATCTGGTGACTCCAACAGCACGGACGTCAGTATCTTTGCTGTGCAGCAAGGTAGGGCCAAAATGGCATAATTTTTTATTCTTTTAAAAAATCTTTTGATTTTGAGTTTGTCTTTGCAGGCTCAGCACAAAACATCATTTGGGAACAAACAATTGTTTGTTAAAGCTGAAACGTTACCTTCCCTCTCATGCATGCAGTTATAATTGATGACCATACCGAATACATAAAAATAACTTTCAAACTAGAAGCAGAAATCAGCATTTTAATGGCAGCTGAAAAGCAAGCTATTTTAAATATTTTACACAGTCCCTGCTGTACACAAGTTGAGGTTGAAGCGGATAAAAAAGCTGAAGGAAACCGCTTTTCCCCCTTTTCACGATGCACAATTTTCCAGTGGAACTCATTGCTACAAGATACCATGAGCTCAAGAGTTCAGCAGGATTCAGAAAAGCAGAGGCTGTTTCTATGGTGGGTAATGAAAACATCCTGAATGATCAGAATAAAGTTTTTTTAAGGAAAAGAAAGACCGTTAGAAGGGTTATAAAAATAGGGTTCCTTGATTATTTTCCACAGAATCTTCTTTTGGCTAGAAAATGGCTTTTTGATTGGACAGAAATCGTGGCAGCAATATTTTTCTCCCCATCAAAATTTTTAACCCCAAAAAAACTTCTCTCTCTTTTTTTCAGTTTTTGGTTGCTGACAAGTCATATTTTTGGCTTTCAACAAAACCCTGATAAATGTAAAGACCATTTTTTGAAAAAAAATTATTCTCACTGAAATTTTTCGCAAGGGAAATAAATTCATTTTCCAACCAGCTCTACATCTAAAGCTTCCTGCTTCAGGGCATCAGCTGACTGACATTCAGCTGACAGAGTCAAGAAGCAGCTTCCCCTAGGGATAAGTTATCCTATAACTGGTGTTTTCTGGACCTTCTTCTAATGCAGCGGATGCTGGCCATGATCAGACATAGGGCACTAGCCCAGATGCACACGATCTGTTGCCGTACATGAATTCTTACCATTCCTGTTTTTCACAGCATCTCCCATTCATGGTCCTCCAGGTACTTTCCTAAGGCCAGGTCTAAACTGCCAGGGAAAATTGATGTAAAATATGCAATTCCAGCTACGACCATTGCATAGCTGGAATCAACATAACTTCCACCGATTTTCTGGGGTGACTCCACAGCTGAGAGGTCAACGGGAGAAACTTTCCAGTCGACTTCCCTGACTCCTCGCGACAATGCAGAGTGCCGCAGTTGACAGGTAAGGGAGTTTGGAGAGGCGGGAGGGTCCATGTGGGGGTGCGAAGTCTGGGCAGAGAGAGGGTGCAGGAGCAGGGTAGAGGTCTGGGATCTCGGTGGGGTGTGTGTATGAGGGGCACTTACACATGGCTCTGTGCCTCCTGCCGCTCCCAGGCTCCGCCCCCATCACTCCCATTGGCCATGATTGCAGCCAGTGGGAGCAGCAGGGAACGCCTCCAGGGGAGCGGTTTCCTGTGCCACCGTTCCCAGGAGTGGCAGCATGCAAAGCTGCTTCCTGCCCCAGTGAGCCAGATCCAGCCTGCGAGACTCACCCCCCCCCCTGCAGTGGGAAGCCGGTACTGGCACTCCAAACTTGTGGGGGGGGGCGGTTGGGGGTCGCGAGGCAGGAGTGCCAGCACAGATGCTCTGCTGCAAAGGGAAGCAAGCCTGAGTCACCTGCAACATAGCCGTGGACCACACTTTGAGAATCACTGGATTACAGTAACACCCAGCAGTCAGACAGACCCAGGGTGGGAAGGAAACTGAGGCACGGGGGCAGGGAAAGGTCTTGCCCCACATCCCCCAGCAGAGCAGCAGCAGAGGCAGGACTAGAACCCACGTCCCCTCCATCCGATTGTTTCCACAAGTTCAATTAACCAAACTGCACATAAAACGTGGATCTTCTTTTCCCAGGACTCCCTCCCCGGGATGGGCTGTGTTTGCCCAGCCCAGTGACCAGGCCTCCTGGGTTGAGCATGGCAGAGATGGCAAGGACGAGGCGCTCCCAGCGTTGGGCCAGTCTGCCAGACTCACTCCTCCGCAGGGAGAGCCGGCAGCTGCGCCCACTTCTGTGCCGCCCCTTTCGACCCTCCCAAAGAGCTGCTGTGATGGCGCGTTGGGGGTTTCCCGTCTCCTGCACCCCCGTAATGGCACGGACAGACTCCACCAGACAGTAGAATAGAGGGAGTTTATTGCTTCTCCAGGATACAACACAGCACGGAAGTCAGCTGGTTACAGGGCAGACCTAGGATGCCTCAGCCCCCCTTGAGATGGGGGAGCCTGGGCCCCGAAATCCCAGCCTGTTGCCTAGGCTGCTTCCTCCATGAAACCAGCCAGAAACCTAACTCACTCACTTCCAGCCCTGCCCCCAGCCAGGGCTCCACTCCCCTTCTTCCCATTGTTCCACTCCCTGGGAGATAACTGGTCAGACAGGTTTGAAGCTCCCTTGCATAATGACTCATCCCCTGCCCTGCTGGGCCATGCTGCAGCCAGCAGCCAGTGGAGGTCACTCACAACCCACTGCCCAGCATAGCAACCAGCAAGGTACCCCCCACTACGTCACAGCTGCCTCTCCCCATCAGCCGCTACCAAGGCTGCCATTGGTTGTTGCATCACTGATGCGCGTGTGAAAGCAGCGCTGGTAGGGAATTCAAAGCCCAGGAAGATCTCACAGCTGGGTCAGAGACGAATCCAGGAGGGCTAGTGTCTTTCAAGGCAGGAGAAGGGAAATGGGATGCAGTTCTTTCGGGGGGAGTTAATTGCTCAGAGAAATTCCCTAGCTAGGCCACCCTTTTGGCCATAGCAGGTGCAGTACTGCTTTGTACTCACCCGGACCCACATGGGGGTTGGAGCCACTGTGAATCAATAACCCCCCGTTTAGAGGCCTGACTCCGTATTGTCCGCCTTAAATTACTGCGTCATAACCAATGTTCCCTCTATTTTTTTCCATCCATGTGCAGAATAAATGTTGTTCTGTGCACCAAGGCATGGGTGGAGGTGCACCACCCAAAGAAACACACGCTGCAGGCTGGGGCCGCTCTGCTAATCCGCTGAGCGGCATTTGCATCTCTGCTGGGTGACCTCCCACGGGCTCAGCTGACAGGGAACACTGGCCATAACGCTCACGGACAGGGCTCCGCTCAGCGGATGGAGACTAAGCGTCCCAGAGTGCGGGGCAAAGTCCTTGACTGGGGAGGGTGTTTCCAGAGAGGGAGGGGGCAGATGCAAGAGGGTTGCAATGATGGAGGGAAAGGCAGACGGCACGATGCAGACACTTCACCTGCTGCAAGCCCTGCATCAGGGGTCAAATGCCCTTGCGCTGCCCAACCTGCCTGGCAGAGCACCGCCCTGTGGGCCGACGGGAGTGGGTGCAAAGGGCTGGCAGTGGTGAGCCAGGGCCTGATCCTGAAGGGAGCCGCCATTGGGGGGAGGGGGTGTATGCAGCAGGATCATGCCCTTGGAGTCAACTCTTCAAGGTGAGAGCTGCCGGCATCCCCCAGAGATGGCGCCAGGCAGGTGACATCCATCCTGCTCCATGCTGGGGGGCAGCGATAAAATCAGCAGCTGATCTGTCGTCCTTCCCTGTCCCTGCGGACAGCTCTGGCTCCTCCCCAGCCTCTCGCCCCTCGCTGCAGTGCGCTCGGAAAGCCGGCCTCCCTGCTCATCCCCCCAGCCACCTCTGCAGCCCCTGCTGTGCCCTCTCCAGCATGCGCTTAAGCCCCTCAAGTCCCACTGGCGCTGACATTGGGCTTCTAGTTCGGCACGTGCCCAAGGACCTTGCTGAATCAGGGCCTATGTCTGGAGCTCAGCCCGCCCCCACCGAAAGCAGCTCCGCCATACCCAGCCCACATGCCCACAGCGACCGTGGCACCCCGGAAGCCGTGAGCACCCAGAGAGATTTAAGTCAAGGGCAGGCCCACCTCAGCGCCGGGCTTTAGCTGCGCTGACAGAGCTGAGCTAGCGCAAGTCCAGTGTAGACGCGATTCGCAGCCACGCAGCTCACTCCAGTTTCAGAGATCGGAAGAAGAGTTCCGACTGATCAGCCTGGACCGTCCAGAACAGCCCCCGCCAGCCTCCGCTCACCATTGTGGCTGTAGTTCAGAGTTGCTTTGAGGTGCTCGCTGTCGGGTCGGGCACTGCCCAGACCCTGACCGAGATTACTGCCTGGACCTGACTGAGATCAGCCTCCAGCTGAACCACGCACTGCACAAACCCAAGGGAGATCCCGGCTCCATTGTGGCAGGCACTGTACAGACCGGCGTTCCCTGTAAGCGATGGGCTTGTGCGGCCGCTCAGAAGAGATTCAGATGCCGCCCAGCTGATGAGCAGAGTATCAACAACTACGTTTTTGGTTTCCACTGGTGGTGCACATTTGCGCATGCCTGGGTGCATATTAAAATTTATTCCACACATGGATGGAAAAAATCCGCACGTGGATGGGAAAGAGTAGAGGGAACGTTGGTGCAAATCCCAACCAAGATCAGGGTCCAGCTGAGCCAGGCGCTGCACAGACCCCAGGGAGATCACGGCCCCATTGAGCCAGGCACTGCAGATCCTGACCAAGACCCGGATCCAGTTGTGCCAGGCGCTGCACACACCAGACAGAGTTCAGGACCCCCTCTTTCTCTTTTGCTTGTATTTCCCTGTGTAGGAGGGGCGGAGGGAGCAGAGGGGTGGGGCAAAACGCAGGCCAAGTCCTGAAATGCTCGGTTAGAAGAGGAGATGGCACAGACCCCCAACAATAGCAGCGCGGCTGTTCCAGGCGACGCAGCTTCCATTACGGTCCAGTCTCCTGGGCACTTCAAGGCAGCTGTGGCTCTATGAACAGGAATGGCAGAGGCCGCAATGAATGACTGGGTGCGAAATGTGGGCAAGGACAGAAAATCCTCTCTCTGCCCTCCCCCAGGCAGGCGAAGGCGCTGGGGGCAACCTCCTGAGCATTCGTGAAAGCTTGTGGCACCCGCTAAGGCAGCGCTGGGTGAGCGTTTCCACGCCGACCCCAAACATTTGCATAACCCGGGCCCTGGCCTGTATGTGTGTCCCCGTGAGGAGCGAGCAAATTACCCGGCTCCTGACAGACACGGCAATTACACTCGGACATGAGTGCCAGGCAGGTCGGGACACCTCTTCTGCCGAAGGAAGACGCCCATTCGGAGCATAGCGGCCCTGGGCTTGCCGTGTGTCACGCAGTGTGGGGAACCACCGGGCCCTGCACCCCCGTCCAGCCAGACGGGACTCTCAGGCGGCAGGTAGAACGGAAGGGTGATGGGTTCACAGGGACACAGACTTGTTCCGGGAGCAGTCAGCACCATCCATCTTGGAGATGGGGGGCCCAGCACCAGGACTCTGGGCTCCCTGCCTGCCCCCCCCCCCCAAGCCAGCTGGACTCCCTGCATCCTAAGCCAGCTGAGACCAACTCACACACTCAGCAACAGGCCCCCAGCCCTGCAGGCAGCCTCCTCCTCCTTTGTCCAGCTTCCCCTGGCAAAAGGTGTCACCTGATTGCATCTCCCACCGAGGCTCAGGTGACAAGAGAGCCTGGGCCGTTGTGTCCGTGCTGGGCTGGGCAGGCGGGGGCAACCTCCCTTCAGTGAGAGTCACACCCAAAACACCCATCCCCAGCCAGGCATCAGTGCAGTGCCCAGGGGAAACTGAGGCACACACACTCTCTCACACACACACACGTACGTGCACACAGTTACAACACAGCAGTGCAGGACAGCAGGAATCTCATACAACATAACAAGCAAACAGCATGAACACCCCCGGAAAGGAAGCCCGGGGCTTTGAAGCACGCCCGTGAGCCCTGGAAACGCCATCGAAGGGAGAGAGAGGGAACAAGAGGGGGTCGTTACATGCTCCCTCTGAAACGGTTATTGTCGGGGAGTTCCGTGCTTCCTTGAACGAGTGCTGACTTGCTCCAGCATCATCCAGCGCAGGAGGAAAAATTCAAATGAAACTGATGAGAGGCCCAGCCGCTGACTTACCTCCAATTATAAACGAAAGCTGCCTGGCATGCTGACGCTGGGATTTGATGTCTGCATTAATTATAAATAAACGATCTACACTTACTGTTGAAATGAAATTCCAGATAAAGCTTTATATTTAGAAGAGCTCCGCGTCGGTACATCAATATTTATGCCGGCAAGCTGGATGGGCCAGAACCGCTTCCCCGTGCTTACGCGCACACAGACGCTGGAGAGGCCCACCCCGTTAGCTCCCCTGGGATCGCCCAGGGCAGGGGGTTTCAAACTTTTTTTCCCCATAGCCCAGTTGAAGAAAATTGTGGATGCCGCGACCCAACAGAATTTGACTAGAATGAGAGCTCCAGGGTGGGGCTGAGGATGGGAGCTTTGGGTGCAGGCGGGGGTTCTGGCTTTGGGGTGCAGGAGGGGGTTCTGGCTTTGGGGTGCAGGAGGGGGTTCTGGCTTTGGTGGGGGGGGATCAGGGCTGGGGCAGGAGGGGTTTATTTTGAGCGGCTCCCAGGCAGCGGTGTAGTGGGGGAGGGGGACTAAGCCAGCTTCCTGCCTCTCTGGGCACCGCAGACCAGGCTGCACCCCGGAATCAGCCAGCGGCAGGTTTCCAGCCCATGGGAGTGCGGAGCTAGTGCTCAGGGCAGGGGCTGTGTGTGGAGCCCTGTGCGCTGTGTCCCCCCTCACCTGGGAGCCAGGCCTGCTGCCGGCTGCTTCTGGGGCGCAGCGCAGTTTGCGGTGCCAGGACCGGCAGGTTGCTGCCTTAGCACCCCCACTGGTCACCTGATCCCCCTGCAGCACCGAGCCCCAGCGCCCGACATTCCACAGCCTAATCCTGAGTTGCGACCTGTCGTGTGAAAACCACTGGGCTAGTGCTTAGAGGAAAGGCCCGGGAGATACTCCAGTGTTACTCTTCCAGGTCTGGCCGTCATCTTAGAACACTAGGGGGCGCTCCAGGGAACTGGGCGGAGCTAATATTTAGCGGGTCAACGGGTTGAGCCGAGTAGCTATAGACTGTTTAGTCTGATGCCAATCCCGGGCCAAATTACAGCAAGGCAGGTACGGGAAGCTGTGCCCGGCCTCTCCTTTCTCCCTGACTCCTGAGCCCGGTGAGTCCACCGAGGTAGCTACAATGCTGAGGAGCCCCGCTCCCCGATTCCTGCACCCAGCGGTAGCTTTCAGCTGGCTGCTTCCCTTCCTGGGCTCTCCAGCGGGTGAGCTCCCGACTTCGCTACCAGCAGGTGTCCGGGGCGCCTCCGACCTTAGCCACACCCAGGGCCTGATGTTTTCTGAGGCCAGGTCCGGCCTGGAAACACGTCAGTGAAATCGGCACGGCTGTGCGATGCAGTTACACCCACCTGGCCCCCGGGAGCAGGGCTAAGTTGGTAGGAGACGTCGCCCGTCAGCATAGCCACGGCCCCTCGGGGAGGGTGACCGGTCCCTGCTGAGTTTCCCTGGCTTGTGGCCTGCACCTCCCAGCGCCCCCCTCGGCGACAACGCTTCTCTGTCCGGAGCAGAACATGCCTGCTCTTTCCTGAAGGTTACTCCTGCCTTCGGGGCTCAGAAAACGTCAGGGAGGCCAGCTCCGTTCCAGCGACAGAAATAGCCAGTTCCCCGCAGAGTAAACCTAGATTCCTTTTTTAATGACAATTTACAGGCACGGGGAGTGCGGGTCCCTCCCCCGGAGCCGCTCAAATGGCAACGCCACTGCTGGTCTTAAAGGGACCATGGAGCACGAGCCGCCAGACTGACTCCCTGCTGCTAATCATGCCCAGAGCCTTCATGGGGCGGCACCTGCCAGGCAACGCACATGGGGAAACTGAGGCATGGCAGCGCCCAGGGTTGATGGCCGAGCTGGAATGAAAACGCAGGTGGCCTGACTCCCTGTCCAGGACTCCATACACCAGGCTTTCCAGCAAGGGAGCCTAGAAAGACGAGCCATTAACGCGGGGATAGCCCGGACTCTCCTCCAGCCTGCCCAGCACACAGAAAGGAAGCAGAATGCAGCACTGGCTCCATGTATCCTCCAGAAACACACCAGCTCCGGAGTCCCCTGCCTGCCCTCTGCACAGCCACCCACGCTGCACACGGGGGCGGGGAACCTTTTTGGGCCAGGGGCCGCGGACTCTCAGAAAAATCAGACGGGGGCCGCATACAAGTGAGAAGCTGCCATGGCCCCCAATGGAGAAGGAGAAAGACACTCCCCGTGTTCCCTTTGCACACCAGAGCCTAGGAGAGTCCTAAGGCCCAGGCTAGTAGATTTGTGTGCTCCAGCCCTGCTGGGAAACGGCGGAGTGTGCAGGCTCCCCAGTGCTGGCAGGGAGGGAGGCCCGGGACTCGGGGGCCAGATCCAGGCAAGCCGGGGGCCACATCCAGTCCCCAGGCCTTAGTTTCCCCACCCCTACTGCACAGGGACCCTGGACACATGGCACACAACACCGCCGTCCCATGCTGTCTGAAGCAGACAGCTGGCACCAAGTACACCCACAGCCAATAGAGGTGGAAACCTGCTCTCATCCCAAGAGGGTCGGGGCCAGGGGCGGTCTACGCTGCTGCCCCAGTTCCACCCCGGTTCCTTTCATAGGCATGATGCATCCTGCACCCCTTGCCCCGTGGGACGGTTAGATTCCAACAGAGACATGCAAAGGAGCCCCTGTGCTAAGGTACCCACGGCCCAGGCTGCTGCAGACGGGCCAAACACGGAGATTTTGCTTCCAAACACGGAAGCCGTGAGGTTAGCCTCCCGTGGCTGCAATTTACACACTTCCACATAGCAAATCTGTGCTCGGTCTGTTGGGATTTAGGTGACGTGCAGACTGCATCTCCTTGCTGCTCCGTGACTCCCCCTGACTCGTCAAAGCGCCAAACGTCCAACCCAGCGCGCTACGAGCCAGGGAAAACCGCTGATTCGCCAGTTCGCTTCATGAATAGCATCACGGTCCTATTCACTGACTGTCAACCGCTCGGACGACCAGGAAACTGCCACAGGCCGATTAAGGGCGGCTGAAATGCATTGGAGGGGACATTTGCGGCTACATAATGGTGCTTTTAATAGCATTTGAAGAGGTCATTGGTGTTATCCGGCACCTTCACTGCATGGCCAAGAAAAGAGCGAAACAGCTGAATACTGACCGTGCTGCAGAAACTGCTCCTTACAATGCTGTCCTGGAATGAAAGGAGATAATCCAGGGTGTTGGAAACAGCCCCCCGGGAACACAGTGGGTACTAGGAGAGACAGTAGCTAGTCTGGGCAATCAGAACACGCTAGGCATGGAGCTAAGACAGAACAGGCCCAGATATGTTGGGGACAATTAAGTATAAATGCTCCTGAATGAAGACACATGGGTTTATATCACCCAAGTCCCTGGCACAAGACTGCCCCTGAAAAGTGCTCTGCCACTCTCCCTTGTGCCAGCTTGTGTGCCATCAGCTACTGCCACACAGGCCCTGTCCCAAAGACTTTGCGGTCCACATAGACTAGACCCACAAAGCACAGAAGAAAAGAAGATTATTTCCGTTTGGCCGAGGCGAAACTGAGCCGAGATGAAGTGACATGCCAAAGGGCGCTGGGGGAGTTCTGTGGCAGAGCCGTGAATTGAACCCAGCTGTCTTGAGCCCATTAGCCACAAGCCAGCCTCCCTCAAGACAGCCCTTAAGGGGAAACTCGATGGATTTTCAATCACCTCCCCCCACCCTGCCCCCAAACGAAATCCCACCTGTTTCTTCCTGCAGTTTCAGCTCCAGGCACTTCCTCATTACCTGGGGGAGAGAAACTTTGCAAAGCCCACATGTGACAGAGTGAGGTCACAGCAGACCCCTTGGGGGTGCTGCCTTGAGTGCTGACACGGCCATTGCCACCCACCTTCCTGCTCTCCGGGGCGTCTCACCACCTGGTCCTGCTGGGCCAGCTTGGCTGGTTTCCCCTAGCTGAGATCCCCCGCCCCGAGAAGCAGTACAGACACTGAACCTCTTCAGGTCCAAGGAGAGTGCAGTTTTGGGCCCAGCTTCCTCCCCAGATGGGATCAAATCCCCCAATGAATTACCTGGGTAAGCCCCTTTAGCAATGAAAGGGAGAACGTGCACATGGGTTGCCCCTCCAGGTAATAAATATTGAGAAAATGAAAGTGATTTGCTAGAAAATGAAAGTGATTTTATTAAATACAGGCAGAGCAAAGTAGGTTACAAATCAAACGAAACAAAAAACCGCTTGGCTAATTCTCCACTGAAACCTCCATACAAACTTTTTCAAACTCACCCGAAAGCCTCTTTTCCAGCTGCCCCTCCAAACCAGGGCTGTCTCCCTCCCCCCCAGGGGTCTGCAGCTCCTTTCTTCAGGTGCAGCCCAGCCTGAAAGACAGAAGACTCCTCCCTTCCTTGGCTTTTTAAAGAATTCCCTTATTGCAGGGATGGCCAACCAGTTAGAGACTAAGAGCCAGAAGAGCTGTGGGTAGTAGTGCAAAGAGCCACGTATAATAGATTTATTTCTACACAGCTGTGAGGCACATATTATATATTTACTTTTATATAGCTATAACCCTTAGGAACCCCAGCCCCCCTCCTCTAACCCAATGCCCTCCCCCTCCCCCAGAGCCAGGCACCCCCAGCCCCTACCACTCTACTCCAATGTCCCTCCCCAGATTCTTTTATTTACACACTGGCTACGTCTACACTGGCATGCTCTTGCGTAAAACCTCTTTAGTGCAAGAGTTCTTGTGTTAAAGTAATTGTGCAAGAGAGCGTCTACACTGGCATGTGCTTTTGCACAAGAGCATCCGTGCCAGTGTAGACGCTCTTGCGCAAGAAAGCTCCGATGGCCATTTTAACCATCGGGCTTTCTTGCACAAGAAAGTCATGTTGCCTGTCTACACTGGCCTCTTGCACAAGAACAGTTGTGCAAAAGGGCTTATTCCTGAGCGGGCGCATCATAGTTCTTGCACAAGAAGCCCTGATTTCATACAATAGAACGTCAGTTTACTTGCGCAAGAAGACACGGCCAGTGTAGACAGGCAGCAAGTTTTTGCGCAAGAGCGGCCGCTTTGGCACAAGATCACGCCAGTGTAGACACAGCCTCTGGGTTTCACCGGAGCCGCTGCTGCAGCCATGCACTTTTCCCTCCTGGCGCAGGGGCACATGCGCAGAGCGGCCTTAAATTGTCCAGGCATGCGGAGCCGAAACACAGTCAAACATTCCCTTAAAGGCAGGAGCCACCCAGAATCCCAAACAATGTTTGTGTTTTAAAAAAGCCCTCCAGACAGCAGTTTAACATGGGGACACGAGGACATCTCCGGGAAAAACTGGCAGTACGGTAAGAGCCACATTTCTATGAACAAACAGCCGCATGCGGCTCAAGAGCCGTGGGTTGACCACCTTATTGTATGGGGCGTCACCTGGCCCGTCCCTACCAACCGCTGCTAAGCCTTAAGGACAGAAGGCTATTTGCATAGCCAGACACCAGGCCTCCCTTGATGGCTTCCATTCACACATTTAACAATCAAAGTATTCCCTACTCCACATGTCTAATTTTACACACGCACGATACACACATCAAAATGAGATGAACAGAACCAGCGGATCATGACATGAAGACTGAGGGGTTACAGGAAATAATTTGCTCAAAGCCCCTTTGAGTTATGCATATTCATGTCCTGGGGGCAGGGGAGGTCTGTCACAGTGCATATTCGGAACGATCACAGCCTATGAGCAAGAAGCGATTAGACTTTGACAATCCCTGCGATCGCAGGAAAGGGGTGGGATTGGTGCCAGGGCATTGCTCACCACTTGGCACGAGTGGCTGCAGATGGCGTGATGGCTTTCCCAAGCTGTGCCATCGAACGCGGGTCCCAAAGGCGACATCGTCTAGATTTTAAGGTAGGCTGGGTGGTAGAGGAGAAATCTGACAGCCAGGGGCTGTGGAGAATGACGGCAAAGCTGAAGCAATTAAAACGTGCAAGACGTTACTCTGCACGGAGCCGCGCAGGCTGAAACAGCAAAAGCCGCACCTGGGCTCGCGCTGCCAAACCCCAGCAGAAAAGACTTGATATAAATTACATCTCCAAGCATCTGGGGGGGGGGGAGTTACATGAAACACAGACGGGGGGTGGTGCAGCGTGGAAGGAAGCTGCTGTGGCACAGGTGAGTTCGGAGTCACAAATCTTGCCACAAGGGACACCACGAGGGGGCTTTACCAAGGCTGTTGGAAACTCACAGCATCTGTGGCCTCCCAGCTCTCCAACTACGCTGTGTCACCGCAGGGGTCTCTCTAAACCCTGGCCACGAATACTCCGGAGCCGTAAGCTGCAGAATCCGGCTGAGAAGGGGGCAATTACAGACTTGATTAATCAGTCCATGTGTGCGGGAGCCAGGCTGCAGTGCACCCGGAGCAAGCTGCGTAGCTGCCACCAGCTTCCCCAGGGATGGAACTGGGGGCAGGGGGTAGAGTTGGTCCCCCTGTGGCCTAATGGTTAACGCATCATCTTTTGGAGCTTGGGGTTGTGGGTTCAATTCCCACACCCTCCTGCCCTGGGGTCAGCCAAGTAGCTCCACCAGCTTGCAGGGCTGACCTTACCATAGTGTGAACGGAGGCACCCTTAACGGGATTAACCAGTACCCGGGAGCAGCTCCCATGTAGGGCCGGAAGCAGCGGGGCTGGAGCAAGAGTCACTCCAGCCTAGCTGTGGTGGATGGGGGACACTCCACTCCTACCCCTCCAACCCCTATTTAATCAGTTAACCAATTAAACTTAACCTTAATTAGTTAACAAATTAAATGGAATTTTATGCCCCTCATTTCTTTAAACCCTTTGCTGAGGGACACATTTCTGGCCAGCTTAGCTGGTGCAGACTGATATCATCCTGGTTAGAGAGGGCATGGCTGGGAATTGAACCCATGACCTGATGCCTTATCTATTAGACCACTGGATGCCAGGCTCTGATGCTAGGTCCACACTGGTGGCCTATTTCAGGAAGAGCCTCTTCTGCAAAAAAATGGCGATTCATTAGGTATGCAAATGAGGCTCGGCGATGTGCCACACTTAGCCTCATTTGCATATTTCTGGCGCAAGAAGCCGCGAGTGTAGACATAGCCTGAGAGGCCAGCCTTAGGGGGACATGAAAATCCCAGGCTCTCTCTCAACACATCCTGCGCGGTGCGCATTCTCCTCACAGCCATCCTAGCTGAGTGCCAATGTCTCCAGCAATGGGGTTCCTTGCCCTTCCCCATAGGGAAGGTTTCACTGTGAGGTGAAGTCTCACAGGAGGCAGCCTTTGCCCTAGAACAGGGGCGGGCAATATTTTTTGACAAGGCCACTCCAAGTTTTCGGTAAGGGCCGCACTTTTCTATGCAGGAGGGGTGGGATGGAGGTTGGGTGCAGAAGGGAACTCCGGATGGTGGTGAGGGTAGAACCTGCTACCATTTCACCTCAATTTCCCTGAGTTCTAACCCGATGCTGAGACAGGAGTGCGGGGTAATGGTTAGAGCAAGGGAGGGGCCTAACCGCAATCCTGGAAGAGCGAATCCCTCCCTGCCCTTGTCCCATCTGTGCTAGCTTGCGAGTAGCTCACCCTGCGCTGGCAGCTCCGCCGCAGCAGCAGGGTCACCTTTGGTATCACAGTGCGGCACGCTCCTCGTTCTGCGCTGGGAGCGGTATCTCATTTCTTCCTCAATTAGCTCCTGATTAGCAGTGTCCCGGGGCCCTTTTCCAGGCTCTGTTTAATGCACCATTAATAATTCATTTCTCAGATAGCAAGAATGCACGAGAGGTTCGGGCTTTGTGACTAATACGTTCCAGACCAACACGCATCTCCCAGGGACGGACCAAGAGGGGCGGGGGCGGGGGGAATAAAGAGAAGAATAAAAAGCAAAGGTGATACATGTCTCAGCCTTGAATCAAACACAGACGAGAGTTTGATTGCTGGGCTGACAAGTAGAATCACACGTCACAGCAGCATGCAGCCGCCCAACACAACCACAGAGCTACGCACAGGCTCATAGATCTCCCTCCGCCCCCGAAATCTCCACTGAGCAGAGGGGAAACTGAGGTACACAGCAGGGAAAAAGGCTTGCTCAGAGACACGGCGAGGGGGAGAAGCAAACAGAGCCAACTGCCCACGCCTGTGGACTACACTCCCTTCCCACAGAATCCAAGAGTCCAAGACGTCCAGGTCCCCGCTCTAACCAGTAGACCCCACTCTCCTTCCAGAGCTGAGCCTAGACCCCCAGAGCCCCGATTCCCAGCCATGTGCTGAAGAGCAGTTTCTCTCAACCAGTGGTACCAGTACCCTTAGGGGTACTCAAGAGACGTCTGGGGGGTACGTCCACACAACTGAAATTTGGAGAAAACTGAATTTTTGTTTTACGTTTTACAGCGCTTTGTTATGTTTGTATGTTCTTACACCCAAAAATTTCATCACCCGCCCAGCTACGATTAAGTTGTTTAAACAAAGGTGTTGCAATGGCAGAAAAAAATTGTGTGTGTCTGAAAACTGTAGGGACCGGGGGTACTTAATTTTTTTTAAAAAAGGGGTACTTTATTTAAAAAAAAAAAAAAAAAAAAAGGTTGAGAAACACTGCTCTAGAGCCCAGAACTAGGGCTAGAAGCCAGGAGCCCTGGCATGAATTTGGGGAAACTGGGAACGAAGAAATTCAAGCCTTCCAAAGTCACTACTGTAGTGGTCCAGGGCATTTCAGCTGCGGTTGCTGTGTTCAAGACACCTCAAGGGGGTCAGATGTGCAGAAGGCAGGTGCTGAGGCCTTTCTGAAAACCAGGGCCCAGCGTGGCACCCAAAGCCACGGCCAACAATATAACTCCAGCATCCTTGTGCTCAGTCCCTGGACCGAAAGCCCTGCTCCCGGCCTGGTTCCCACGGGTAGCACACAGCAGGGGAGACAGAGCCCTGGCAGAGCCGTTCCCGAACGTCAAACTCTCCAGATAGCCAACATCGGTCCAGAGCTCATTGGAAAAAACAACAAAAACCACCATGTAGCAGCATAGCCAGGGCTGCTCCTAGGGCGGCCGCCCCTGGGGCAACTCCCTGCCACAAGCCCCACCCCCGCCCCACTCCCAAGCCCCACCCCTTTTCCCTGCTCCACCAAAATCCATCCCCTGAGTCACAGAAGCCAGGGGATAACCAGAGGGCCTGGAGATGGCATCAGCAGGGGTTATCCCTTCCCGTATTCACCCTGGCAGCGGGAGCTGGAGCAACCCGTCAGCCTTCTCCGCTCTCCCACCACCCTCGTCTGCTCAGCTCAGCTTCACCACAGCAGCAGGAAGCAGAAGGCCCTGGCCTCTGCCCCAGGGTGATCCGTCTCCCGCCGCTGCAGAGAAGTGGGGCACAGGGGGCTGCAAGAGGGCAGGAGAGGGGAGCTGGCTGCCGGGCTGCTCTGTGATCGCAGTGTGGGGAGACTCCTGCTGCCAGCCTGCACAGGGCCCCCATGCAATCTCCCAGGCTGCCCTGGGGTCTCCCAAAGCTTGGAGCAGCCACCCCGGACTGTCCTATGGACGGGACATCTCTGAGCATAGTTACAGGTCTCCCAGTGCAGCCAGGAGGTTATGGAAAGAATTTCCAGGAACACGTTAAAACATCTGCCCACTCCCCCCCAAAAAAATCTGCTAAGCAACCAGGCTCCAGACCTGGAAAGCACAGACAGGATCTGTCCGTGTGCATGATCGGCACGTAGCCATCCCTGTGCTACACGCGCCACGCTTCCAAGCAAGAGCCACGGCCGTGTCTGGATTCTATCCTCTTGCTGACAGCAGGAAAAGGGCTTTCCAAGACGTTAATGTGATTTGTTGGGGCCTAGAGTAGGAGCTCTGACCTGGGGCAGCACAGTGAAGAAATGACATGCCTTTCGCTAAGACGCCCTGGGGACAGTGCGGGGTTGATGGGACAGACACCGCTGGATTACGGTATTGACTACAGGCGTCAGCATGCCCGGCCCTGCATGGACGCATAATGAGTAGGGCCCTACCCAATCCACAGCTGTGAAAAGTGCATCCTGGACCATGGAATCTGGTCTCTCACTGTGAAATCAGGTCTTTTTCTGTTTTCGCCCTGGACAGGTTGAACTTCTGTAGTCCGAGACCCTCGGGACCGGATTGGTGCCAAAAGAGAGAATTTGCCGGACCACGGGAGGTCAATATTGTCAAGGTCAATATTGTCTAGCCGTATTAACAACACTCCCACTGCTTGCTGAGCTCGTAGAAGACATTAGGGGTCACTTAGAGCTAAATCACAGCACAGAACAGTGAGCGCCAGACCTGGTGGCTGTAAACAAACTTTATGAGACTGCAGGAAACTTGGCCACACCCATGAGAAGTAGACATTTGGCTCACTAAAATCATGCCTGACCACGGATGTTGCCGGACTAGAGAGGTGCAACCTGTACTATACATATTTCACAGGAGAGACCAACATGTCTCAAATTGGGACTCCTGAACCAAAAGGGAGTTGGGGGAGGGGTTCACAAGGTTATTTTAAGGGAGTCCTGGCTTTGCCACCCTTGCGTCTGCACGGCCTTCAGCGCTGGGCAGCTTTGGAATGGGTGCCCAGCTCCGAAGGTGGCCCCACCACTATCAATGCAAAAGGAAGCAGTGCAGATTGGCAATACCATCTCATGCCATCCTTCTGCACTGCTGCTGGCAGTGGCTCTGCCTTCTGAGCTGGGCTCCCAGCCAGCAGCCGCTGCTCAGCAGCTGCCCAGCTCTGAAGGCATCATGGCCACTAGCGGCAGAAGTAAGGGCAGCAGTACTACAACCCCCCCTCCCCTCCACAATAACCTTGAGACCTCCCCAGAGGTGAAAGGAAGCAGGGGTGCCCTGCTGCATAGCCAGGGGCGGCCCGAGGCAGGCTGCCAGCAGCTGGCACCCCAGGCAGAATGCGCAATCGGCACCCCCGCCTCCACAGCCCTCAATGGCATGATGTCATCATCGAGCGCCCCGTTTAACGTGGTGCCCTAGGTGACGGCCGAGTCGGCCTATGCGCACAGGCCGCCCCTGTGCGTAGTTCTGGCAAGAGCTGTGGCAAAAGCCAGCAGGGAGCTATTTAAAGAGCTAGCAGGGACCCAGGTGGCAATAGGGCAGTACCTGTAAAAAATATGAAGTTACTTTATCACTGGACCTCCCCCCTACCCCTTTCTGAGTCAGGACCGCTACAATTACACCACCACCACGATTCAGATGTAAATAGCTGGACTCATGAAATGTCAGATTTTTAAAACCCTCTGGCCTTGAAATGGATCAAAATGGACTATACATCTGGTAGGGCCCAAATCATGATGGAAAATCCCTGCCCTGATCTAGTTTCAAAGAGATGAGGAAGAGAGACCTCTCCCTTCCATAACACAGATGGAGAACTGAGGCTCAGGGGAAGGAAGGGACTTGCTCAAAGTGACGCAGGGAGCCTGTGGCAGTCAGGAATTGCACCCAGATCGCTGATCAGCTAGGCCAGTCGTCCCCCCAGGATATGGAGTATAAGACAGAACCTGCTCTGACCTATGCAGGTGGAATTTCACACTGAATACAAGCCCATGACCCTGGTTTTAGTGCTTGAGTCCCTAATGCAGGTTGCTTGTGCCCCCAGGCCAGGAACGCGGCAGAGGTCCTAGTGACAGAGACTCGTGGGAGGGCACACACGTGTGCAAGCGTGCTCTACGCACAGGTCTTGCTCTTCCTCCATGCGAAGCACAGGGGGGAAAGGCCTGGGGCCGAAGTGAGCCGCAGAAGGAATGGTTTCTTTAAAATAAAAAATAGCAAGAGAGGAATCCGAGAAGGCCCCCTGCTGGGGAACTGTCCTCACGCCTCCCGTCATGTGGAAGCAGTTGATTAATTAGTCGCACCTGTCAATGAATCACCCCGGAAGGTCAACTCAGGCTGTGAGGAAGGGACAGCAGGACCCTTTGAATAGAAAAGCCTTCAGCCGTGTGGATCCCCGGGGGAGAATAGTGCCTGCAAAGTACAATACGACACCCTGCCCTCTCCTCGGGGTGGTCAAAATGTCCCTCAGCTCCGGACCCATCTCTTGGGGCTCCTTTGTTCTCCCCAGGACTGTTGCGTTGCTGGATCGGTTTGTGTGTTTGCAGTGAGGCGAGAGAAGAGCTGTAAGCACCTCTCTGCTGCTGTCCTGCTGCATTGCAAGACAGCGGCAACACCTCAGATGGGGCACACGGGTTGCTGACGCTTTCCTGGTAGGACGAGGGCACTTCGATGTAACAGCTGGGGAGTAAGGTGCGAATAGTGCAACAAAAATCCCAAACATGGCAAACTAGGTTGAGAAAAAAAAGGGGGGGGGGGGGAGAGGGGAAGACCAAAGTTATTGAGCCAAAAAAAAAAAAAGGTCACTGTGCCTTTAAATGGTGGTATTTTCTTTTTTTCCCCCCAGACCAGGGATCCAAAAAAACCTGGACATGTGGCAACCCTAACCGTGAAGGGACAAGGGCGTGGAATGCTGGGGGGGATACGTCTGCAGGCTTTGGGGTGTCAGTTTGCATTGCCCTGCCCCCATGGGCTTAATGAGAGGGAAGGTGCTTCACTTTACAAGGTGCTGCTGGTGGTGCTTTGGGGGCCGGGATGGACAAGCACTCTACCCAAGGATGGCAGGAGGCAGGGTACCAGACAAGGGGACTGGGAACAGGAGGTGGAATACTGGCCCAGAGCACCGGAGTGTAGTAGGAAATGGGATGGTGGTCTAGACGACTCACCGTTCTGTTCCCGTTCCTTGGAGGTGGCAGAATATTATCACCAGTCTTGTGCCCCAAAGCCTCCTAGTGCCCTCATGCACACATCCTGTTGGGAGGCAGGGGCCCTCCTGGCCCAGCCCATAGAAACAATGAATAAGGTTGTAGATTATAGGGGTGTTCAAAGGCATTTAAGTAAACAGGTCACCACTGAAAATTTCAACAGTGACATGGGTTGGGGAGGAGGCGGCTCTCTGGTAGCTGGTGCACACAGGGAGCGGGTTTGTGCGCCGGCTCCCCGGAAGCAGCAGCATGGGGGGGGAGGAGCAGGTGGCTCCCCGGGAGCCAGTGCACACCAGGAGCCGGCCTTTAAGCTGGCTCCCTGCACATACTGGGAGTTTGCATGTAACGGTGAAGGTTAACCCGGACTCAGCGGCCCACCGTGTACACAGTTACACTTTTACATCTTTAGTAGATCACTGGGTTTTTGTGGCTTCTGAGTCTTCCCTAGCCTCCTGTGGCTACAGCAAGCTGTCCAGGGCAGGGATCTGCCTGGTGCCATACCAAATGGGCTGCATAGAACCCCCTGGGAGAGACGCTGCAGCTGGATAGCATAGCAACTGCAGGAGAACACGCCTTCCAGGACGCTGCCATTGGGGCAGGCAAAAAAGGACTGTGGGTGCAATTTGGCGCTCGGGATGTGTGTCACACTCATGGCTGCACCCCACTGCAGGCTTGTCTAGAGTATCTCCCTCTTTCGAAAGAGGGATGTAAATGAGCCAGATCGAAAACGCAAATGAAGTGCGGATTTAAATATCCTGCACTGAATTTGCATATTCACGTCCGATCTCTTGTTTCAAAACAGGGTACTTTGAAAGTGAAACTGCAGGTTAGACGCAATTCGTTCGATAAAGAAACCTTTTTGAGGAGTACGGGATCTTTCAAAAAAAGGGGTGTTTTTTCCCCCGAAAGAACCACATCTAGACTGTGGTTTCACTTTCAAAATACCCTCTTTTGAAACAGCAAACGGATGTGAATATGCAAATGAAGCGCAGGATATTTAAATCCGCTCTTCATTTGCACTTTCGATTGGGCTCATTTACATCCCTCTTTCGAAAGAGAGATGTAGTCTAGACCAGGGGCTCTGCAAGACATATCCAGGGGCTCCGTAAGGTTGACAAACTGGAAACATCGATAGGTACAAACACATACAATCAGTGGACCGCTGGGGCTCCGCACATACAATCATTGGACTGCTGGAGCGCTGCATAATTTTTTACGCATGTAAAGGGCTCCGGAGCCCAAAAAGTTTGAGAACCGCTAGTCTAGACAAGCCCTGAGATAACAAACCAGGGTCAGTGACTTACATGTAAATTCAGCCTGCCAAGCCAGAGGCCAGGACCTGAGACACTGGCCCATCACGGTATAATGTAATGCTTCCTCTTCCTATAATCACCCTCAGTGCTGCAGCTGTATTCAGCCAACAGCCCTGCAGAATAAGCCAGTCTCATTATCCCCATTACACAGCAGGAGAAACTGAGGCCCGGAGGGACGAATGACTTGCCCAAGGACATGTGCCATGGACTAACGTGGGTCCTGCTAAAGAACAACCTGCTATTACCAGCAGCTAAAGAGAACTTCCTCTACCATGGATGGCAGCTATAGGAGGCAAAGGGAGGTAATGCCTTCACTGGGTCTTAGTGCTCAACCTCTCCCCTCTTCCGATCTCTGTGCTAACAGCTCCTGCAGGCTTCCAAAGCAACCTGTATAAATGGCACAGAAGGGTAGCCGGGTTAGCCTGTAACGTGTAAAAAAAAAAAAAAAGCCACCCTAAAAAACGCGTGGCCCTGTAGCACCTTAGAAGCTACCAAAAAAAGTAGAGATTCTTCCCCAGAAGTAGATCAATTAACTTAAAAGTAAAGCGCCTTCCAGCTTGCCAGACCTATTGAACCCATGAAAGAGCCATTAAGCAGTAATGAAGCCATTGAAGAGGCATGTGCCAACTTGGACATATATATACTGTCAGTTTCTGAACTGACTGACAAAGCCAGTTGTGCATTACTGTAATAGGACATTAGTTTAAAATGTGCTTTAAATATTTCATTAGTGTGTTGCCACAGATTATAAACTCACCTCCTTAAAAAAAATCCTCGCATAGATGGACAATCTGAGTAGTCCGCTTTAGCCTTAAATGCTTGGGTCTTCAGACAGAGTTTCAATAAATTCTTCAAAAGACCACCCTTATCAAAAGACGTGTTTTAATTTTAATTAGTAGACTACAAAACTTGCTTCCAACATCTGTCTGTACAGCACTGCTCTCCTTCCACCCCCTGTTGAAGAGACCTTAAAAGGTCAATATTCCTTTTCTTCCAGATGTAGAACTAAAGAGTTTCCTATTCTTTACTACAAACTATTTGATGAACTGGTTTAAGGAAACCCTCTGCCATAAAATCCTTTGTTATGCCTAAAATCTTTGGAAATGAATTTTTAACAAACATAATGGTGAAATTTCATAAACACGTCAATTGTGATGAAGATCACGCAAAATAAATTACAGCCGCTCTCTGAGTTACGAACAAGTTACGGACCAACACTTGGTCCGTAACTCGAACTGTTCGTAACTCAGACACCATTGAGTTACACGTGACCGCGCTGTTCGTAAGCGGGGGTCGCGGTCGTAACTCGGGGACCGCCTTTATGACTGCTTCATGGAAGCTTTGGTCGTAAGTGCGAACGGTCATAACTCGACCGTTCGCAACTCAGGGAGCGGCTGTAGTGTTCCCTTTTTACAAAAGCAGTGAACTTTGTTCTGAACATATTCAACTGCTCTGACGGATTAATGTAAAATAAAGTCTTTGTTTCGGAGCATTAAATGTGTAGTTATCCGGAATGATTACTTCATGAAGGCTGAAGAACACATTTAAAATATAAAATCAGCTTAGAAATATTGATTAAGGAAATATAAAACAGAAGAACTGCATCATATTTTCCATGCTATGTAATGGTGTTATCAGCAGGACAGCTGCCTCGCCCTTACTACAAAAATGTTTGCAAAAAATCTTTTCCAAACTTCAGGATATATAAAAAGACACCTGTGACTGATATTTTTTATTCCTAAATTTAGTGCTTTTTATTAGGTACCTTCTGGCACACCATCGTGTGCCCCATATTCTTAATTTTAGAAGAGAGATTTTTTTTCAAATGTCATTTGCTATATTTGGGGTGAGGAATTTGGCTGGAAGGGGTGGGCAGAGGCAGAGGGAAGAGAAGAGGGAGACAGTGGGGAGGGGGCCAGGCTGGGCAGAGCAGGGGCGGGGCCTGGGCAGAGCAGGGGTGGGGCCACAGATCGGGGAGCTTGCCTCCCCAAGCAGCAGCTTCACCCACTGCCCATGATCTCTAACTTGCAATTGGCAGGACGACATGCCGAGGGCCAAGGTCAAACATTGCTGCCACCCTGCTTAAAACTCAACAGTGGTTTCATGGCTCCCAGCCTCACCGGAACAAAGTCAGAATTCGGGAGGATTTCATCCTCGTAAGGTGACGCAAGCATTTCCAACGCACGGTTTGAACCATTCGCTTCTTCCAATGGCTGGTCCACGGCCATTCACCATGTGCTAGAAAGGAATGAGATGACCAAAGTCAGCAAGCCAGGACATCCCCTCGGGCTAGGGTCAGAGGCGATGCCTGGTCCAAGGTGTGCATCTCTCACATCCCCCTTTGCAGGAAGCTGCTGCAGATGGGATGACCCTAGGGATTTTGCAAGGGAAGCTGGAACGTAGGAACTGGAGGAAGGCACCTGCCATGCTGTTACCTGCACAAATCTCTCTATCCCTTCCACACTTCAGGGACACCCAGTTCCTAGGGCTCAGGGCAGAACTTCCTGCAGGTCTAGAGGGTCTTTTGCCACTGAAAGAGCCTTACACAGTAATATTCCTATTCTCTATTTATTGACAATTCCCAAGCAAGCAGAACACACATGCTAAGCACACAAGTCATGCTCACCCATCCGGATGCAGGCAGGCAGACTTCCCGTTGGCCAGGCAAGGTCAGTCTCTCTGGATATTAGCTGCTGTACCTCACAGTCATATAGAGGAGTCCTGCCCGCTCTGGTCTTAGACTGAGTCTTGGGGGTGAGATCTTCCAGGTCTTCCCTCCTCCTTAATGTTCCTTTCTTCCTTTCCTCTCTCCTTTTCCCTGCTGGTCTCCTTCTTGGACCCCAGTTTATATAGTGAAACTTGAGTCCTGCTCAGCTAGATCTTAACCAATTATTTTAGTATAATTTTACTAACCAATCACAACATAGTGTAACAATGACCTAACCCAGCGTTTCTCAAACTGTGGGTCGCGACCCCCGAGCAACTTAGAGGTGGGTCGCAGGACAGTCCGGTTTTTTGGGTTTTTCGGACAGTTCGGTAAAAAAATTGAGAAAATACCAGCTGTGCGCAATGTCCGGTATTTTCTAGTTTTCCGGATGGGTGCCCAACGGAAGCCTAGCAGGGGTGGAGGGAGTGACGAGGAGGTGGGGCATGATCAGCGCTGGGAGCCTCTGGTTGCGTCTGATGCCTTGGGAAGGAGGGGAAGCCCTGTCCATGCTCCTGAGCGCTGGCCAAGCATGTGGTGGAGCAGCAGCTGAACTCACTCGCGCTTTGCCGGGACTGTGCAAGGGACAGGCAGCGCCCTGGGATCTGCACGTGCCCGGGTCAGTCCCGCTCCCCGCCGGCCGATTCACACTCCCCCCAACTCCTCCCAGCCTACTGGTTCTCCCCTTCTCCTCCCGATCTTCCCCAGCCAGCCCTGCTTCCGGCGGCCACTTCTCTCCTCCTCCTCCCAATCTCCCCCGGCCAGCCCCGCTGCCCCAAACTCCCCCTTTACTCATGGAGCAGTGAGGGTGGGAGGTCACACAAATTGATTTAGAATTTTAGGGGGTCGCGGTATTACAAACTTTGAGAACCCCTGACCTAACCAATCGTACCCCACCGCCTTAGTTGATTTACACCTAGCAAAATTAATTATCCAGCAGACAGAAACGGTTACAACCCAGACAGAGATCACACGGACAAACAATAGGAAAGTGAGGCCAATAATCACAGAATGAGGATTCCACAACCTTAACCATTGATAAACAGGAAAAACTTAAAAAACAACGAATAGTCTAGCAGCACCTTAAAGACTAACAAAACATGTAGGCTGTGTCTACACTGGCGCCATCTTGCGCAAAAGCAGCCGCTCTTGCGCAAAAACTTGCTGCCTGTCTACACTGGCCACGTGTCCTTAGGCAAGTAAACTGACGTTCTACTGTATAAAATCAGGGCTTCTTGTGCCAGAACTCTGACGCTCCTGCTCAGGAATAAGCCCTCTTGCGCAAGAGCTCTTCCAGAAAAGGCCAGTGTAGACAGGCAACATGAATTTCTTGCGCAAGAAGCCCTATGGTGAAAATGGCCATTGGAGCTTTCTTGCGCAAGAGAGCATCTACACTGGCATGGATGCTCTTGCACAAAAGCACATGCCAGTGTAGACGCTCTCTTCTGGAAGAGTTTTTGCATGAGAACGCACCAGTGTAGACGTAGACGTAGATGGCATATTGAGCGTTTGTGGATGCTACCTATTCTTCAGATGACAGGAGTCTGAAGAAGTGAGTTGAGCCCATGAATGCTCAATATACCATGTGACGTAGTGAGAGGTACCTTGCTGGTTGCTATGGGGGGTACCTTGCTGGTTGCTATGGGGGGCAGTGGGTTGTGAGTGACCACCACTGGCTGCTGGCTGCAGCACAGCCCAGCAGGGCAGGGGATGAGTCATTATGCAAGGGGGCTTCGAACCTGTCTGACCAGTTATCTCCCAGGGAGCGGAACAATGGGAAGAAGGGGAGTGGAGCCCTGGCTGGGGGCAGGGCTGGAAGTGAGTGAGTTAGGTTTCTGGCTGGTATCATGGAGGAAGCAGCCTAGGCAACGGGCTGGGATTTAGGGGCCCAGACTCCCCCATCTCAAGAGGGGCTGAGGCATCCTAGGCCTGCCCTGTAACCAGATTACATCTGTGCTGTATCCTGGAGAAGCAATAAACTCCCTCTATTCTACTGGCTGGTGGAGTCTGTCCGTGCCATTATGGGGGTGCAGGAGACGGGAAAACCCCAACGCGCCGTCACATACCATCTACATGATTTGTTAGTCTTTAAGGTGCTACTAGACTATTTGTTGTTTAAGTTTTTCCTGTTACAGACTTACTCAGCTGCCCCGCTGAAGCTATTGATAAACAGTTTCCATTTTCTCTACCCATCTTGAGATCCGGTTCTTTATCTGATGACAGTGGGGACAGAATCCTTCTATTTTAATGCAATGTAGATCGAGTTGAGGAAGTGACTCCAGGCTTTACAGCTGATGGCTGCTGCTCTTCAGTCTGGCTGCAGAGGAAGACTTTAGGCCTACCAGTATGGTGAAGGCCTTCCAATATGGCTACAATGTTACAATGCCTCTCTCTGATCTCACTTCCTCTCCTTCTAAGGGTTATTCACTTACTTACCAGAGCATACAATGAGGGTTTTGCCCCAGGCCTGGGGCTCTGGTGGGGGGCAGGCCCAGCCTTTGAACAAGGTGAGCAAGGTGGTTGCCTTTAGGTGGTGGTGTCCAGTTTTTGCCCAGACTGTCCATTATTAGGATCCCCTGTCCAGTAAAACAAATAGAAAATACTGGATATGTGAAATGTCCGGTATTTCCTGTTTCCCTGGACGGAAGCCATGTGGTGGGGGTGGGAGAGTGAGGAGCGCAGAGCCATTTAAAGGCACAGCGCCCCCCTCCCCAACTTTTTTTTTTTTTTGCGCTCAACCGGATTTTTTGTGTATGTGTGTGTTCAGTATTTTTTGTTAAAACATCTGGCAACCCTAGTTGCCTTGGGCCCTGCGCATTCTGGCCCCATAGCCTCACACATTCAGGGCTCCATGCTGCCCGGCTCTTAGCCCCGCCCACTTACTCACTGCCCTGACGGGAGCTGCGTGGCCGTGCGGCTCAGCCAAACACAGGGTGCTGTCTTGGGCCCCACGAACTCTTTGGCCAGGCCTGGAGGGGGGGGGTCCCTCAGGCTCCGTGCCGCCCTTGGGACAGCCCTGAGAGTGACTCATGGCCTCCGTAAATTACACATGCGTAACACTGAGCACAAGTTCTCCTGCTGAAATCACAGATGCCTTTTTGTCAGAGCCTAGGAGAAGCTCAGAGCCGCACAGAGGAACGGGTCCCATCTGCACAGCTGAGCAGGCCCACGATGCAGCAAGCTCAGATGGGCATCGCACGGCGGACGTCTTCAGAGCGAACAGCGCCCTGACGTCGGCAGAGCCGCACTGATTTACACCAGCTGACGTGCTGGGATCGCTGTAACGTTTTATCCTCCGGTGGCTGGTTTAAGAAGAGAGATTTCCCCCCCTTGCACAAATGATAAATAAGCCGGCACCAGCCCTTTAGGGCAGCCCAATGTAATTGCAAACACCTGGATGAGTTATTAGGCCTCGAGAGGAAAATTAAAAATTAGCAGCACGCACAGAGGGGAAGTATGGGGCCCGATCCCCACCTGAGATCAGTTGGCTTGGACTTCCGTGGAGTGCCAGCAATTTACACAAGCAGAGAAGCCCCACACCCACCCTTCCCACTGCTCTCAATTCAGAAATCACAGGCCAGATCCAAAGCTGCCTTCATTGGGAAAGCGCCATTAAAACTAGTGCTGATTCCTGTCAGCCCATTATCCAAACATGCCGATTGCAGGGGAGTCCAAAGGAGAAAACCTGAGACGTTTCCGTGGCGAAGGAGAGATTTATTGGTTTCAGACTCGGTTTGCAGGTCGTTAATTTCAGGAATGTGTTAGCACAAATCTCCCAGATGGTAGGTGCTGTCTAGAGCTACCCCACATAAGGGCAGCCCCTGCTGGACTCCACTTCGGTGCATGGTTGGGAAGAAGGGGGAGGGGGGGGAAGCCCAGCATCCTTGAAGTGCAGCAAGTAACAACACGTCTTGTTGACAGCTGCACATTAAGTGTGACGGGTTTCTGACAGATCCAATTATAAAGCCAGGTCTCTGCAGAATCCCTGGCCCTGATAATTAGTGCATGAAATTTTGTTTCTGAATTTTTTTAAAGTGTGCATTGCTTGCCCTATATTTGAGTGGAGGAGGCAGAAGAGACTCCAGAGGGTCATCTCCCATTTCCAAATCAAATCCCGGCTTAGGAACTAATTCCCTGTTCCCCGTTTCCTGTTGGAAGCACAGTTCAAATACTTGGGAAAAGGAGCACAGAATTGTAACTGGGTCGGCACTCACCTCACGCAAGTGCCCCCGTGTGGTCCAGTGCGGGTTCCTGCACTGCCTCAGTTTTAAAAAGCCGTGCGGCTACTCCAGCCCTCCAGCTGAGTCACACAGCTTCATGTGAAATCACAAACGCCTTCCAGGGCACACCTCTAACAGGGGCCTGTCCCAGTGCCCTCTTCTCTCTCAACTTCTTTCTTGACTTTTTATGGACCTTTTCCTCAATTTTTTCTTGACTTTTTCTGTACTTTTTTTAATTGACTTTTTCCAGACTTTCTAAACATATTCCGGACTCTCTCTCAACTTTTTTTTTAAAACTTATTCTTGACTTTTTTCTCAACTTTTTCTGGACTTTTTTCTCAGATGCTTATTCGCAACTTTTTACAGACATTAAACTTTTTTTCTCAACTTTTTCTTGACTTATTCTCAACATTTTCCTTACTTTTTTACTCAACTTTTTCCAGACTTTTTCTTGACATTTCTCTACTTTTTTCTCAGATTATTCTTGACTTTTTCCAGACTTCTTTCTTGACTTTTTCCAGACTTCTTTCTTGACTTCTTTCTCGACAATTTCTGATCCTTTTTCCTTGACTATTTTCTCTACTTTTTCCTTACATTTCCCTCGACATTTCCCAGACTTTTTTCTCCAGTTAGTTCTCGATTTTTTTCTTGGTTTATTCTTCATTTTTTCTGGAATTTGTTCTAAAAAATTTTCTTGACTTTTCCAGACTTCCTCCCTGACTTTTTTCCTCAACATATTTTCAACCTTATTTTGAACACTTTTCCCCTCACTTTTTCATGATTTTTTTCTGACTTTTTCCTCAACATTTTCCAGACTTTTTTCCTTCAGCTTTTTCTCAACTTTTCCCCACCTTTTTTCAGAGTGTTTTTTTTTTTAAACTTTTTTCTAGATTTGTCTCAACTTTCTCTGGATTTTTTTCTCAACTTTTTTCAGAGTTATTTTTTTACTTTTTTTGTAGACATTTTTACTCAGTTTCATGACTTATTTCTCAACTTTTTCCAGTCTTTTTCCCCTCACTTTTCCAAGACTCTTTTCTCAATTTTTCCCTCAACATTTTCCTGACATCTCTCAACTTTTTCCTTGAATTTTTTCTTGAAATATTCTCAACTTTTTCCTCAACATTTTCTGGACTTTTTTCTCAACTTATTCTTGACTTTTTTCGTTACATTTCCTGAACTTTGTTCTTGACTTTTGTCTCAAATTTTTTCTTGGCTTATTCTCAACTTTTTCCAGACTTCTATCTCAAATTTTGCTAGATTTTTTTCTGGTCTTTTTCTTGATTTTTCATTGACTTCTTTTTCGGCTTTTTAATTGACTTGTTCTTGACTTTTTTCTAAACTTTTTCTCGGCTTTTTCCAGACATCTTTTTCAACTTTTTCCTTGACTTTTTCTCTCAAGTTTTTCTAGATATTTTTTCTGAGCTCTTTCTAACCTTTTCCAAGACTTGTTTTTCAACTTTTTATTGACTTTTCTCAACCATTTCCAGACTTCTTTCTCAACATTTTTTATTTTTCCAGACTTTTTCCCTACTTTTTTCTCGACTTTTCCCAGACTTCTTTTTTTGTCTTTTTTTATTTGTTTTTGACGTATTTCTTGACTTTTTCAAAACTTAACAGACCTTTCTGTGATCTGCAAGGCCTTCTGAGCTAAGCCAGGCCAAACAGCTGTGGATCTTTTGCTTTTCCCTAGCAATTCTTGCCCCATGCAAAGAAGCATAAAAACCCAGTAACGTAGCAGCTTTATTCCCTTCCCGTCTTTTGCTTGGGAGTTGAAACTCAGCTGATGGGAAGAATTCTTGAGCCAGACTCCTTTTCATAGGCAGGGGAAGGCTTTTGCTCACTTCAGTGCTCTCATACGGATGTGGGTACCCGCGGCTCATTTTTGCAGCTGCGGAAACCAACTTTGTATCAGCGGAGGGCTCTATGGGTGAGGCCAGGCTTTCCTTGTTGGCTGGAGGTAACAGTTAGGGACCAGCATTCCCCACTAATCTCTCTCTCGGGTCTGGTGTTATACAGGGTAGAGGCGGACAAAGTCAGTGCTCCCTTTACAGCGGGGGAATACAAAGCTGGCGCTAAACACGCACGGCAACTCACCGCAGTTCGGTACAGAGTCAACACCTGCTGATCATTCCACGCTGCGGGATAATAGCCCCGCTGGCGCTGTCGTAGGGTTCAGCAGAGGGCTGGGGACCATGGTGTTACCCGCACTCATTTCTCTATCCCTTCCACACTTCAGGGACACCCACCCTTACCCAGTTCCTAGGGCTCAGGGTGGAACTTCCCGCAGGTTTGCAGGATCTTTTGCCACTGAAAGAGCCACACTCAGTAATATTCCTGTTCTCTATTTATTGACAATTCCCAAGCAAGCAGAATATACATGCTAAGCTCACAGTCATGTTCACCCATCCTGATAAAGGCAGGCCAATGACTCCTGTTGGCCAGGAGTCTTGCAGAGAAATCCTGGCAGCTCTGCTCTTAGGCCGAGCTCTTTTTCCAGGTCTTCCCCCTCCTTCTTGGTGTTCCTTTCCTTCTTTCCCTTTTTCTGCTTCTTCTGTCTCACTTTCCCCCTTTTCCTTCTTTCCAGACCCCAGTTTATATAGTGAAACTGGAGTCCTGCTCTAGACCTTAACCAATTTATTTTAGTATAATTTTACTAACCAAATCATAACATACTGTAACGGAATTACCGAACCAATCGTACCCCACTGCCTTAGTTAATTCACACCTAGCAAAATTAAATTATTCAGCAGACAGAAACTGTTACAAACCAGACCGAGATCTCACCGACAAACAATAGGAAAGTGAAGACAATCACAGAATGCTGATTCCACAACCTCAGCTACTGATAAGCTGTTTCTTGCTAGACGAAACGTTGTTAACTAAGTTTACTCTACCCATCTAGAGATCGGTTTCTGTATCCGGTGACAGTGGAGGCCATTAGGACAGGATCCTTCTCGCAGCCTGGTGTGATCCTATGTTAATGCAATGTCCACGGAATGGGAGGATGTGACTGTTCCATGTCACACTGGCATGAGCTGGCCCCTGGTCTCTCAGCGTCACCGCCTCAAGGCTCCACATGGCAGCAAGGTGCTTGAAGATCAACATGCAAAGCAAGTCGCCTGCCGATCCCGACCGCTTTGGAGGGTGTCCATGGACGCTGGGGGGCTAACCCAAGCAGAGCCGGTGAAGCAACAGCAGCGCAAGGGGGCCCCTTATGAGCTTTATAAATAGGTATTGTATTAGCACTGGCCCACTTTACCTAGCTGCTGGTTCCGAGAGTGGCGGGGCCGGTGGGAACTCTGCACCCTGCTCGCTGGCTGTTGCAATCAACACACGCTCAGGTGAGTACAGCTGGTGGGCCCAATCACTGCCACTGTGGCCAAAGGTGGGGGGTGGGCTCCCGGGCAGGGGGAGAGAGCTATACTGCCCTTCATGGGACCACAAGGAAATTTACCTGCAGACTCCACCCCACCCCCCCCCCCAACCCCCAGACAGGGCATCACATTGGCCCTGTCTGCAGGTAGGGAAACTGAGGCACCAAGCAATGTGTGAGATCAGCCAGTGAATCAGTGGCAGAGCTGGGAACAGGACCCACGGCTGGGCCTAGTCACAATGCGCCGCTCCTTAGGGGTGCGTGTTTGGGGGTGGACAGCAGGAAGGGGAGGGTGGACAAGGGAGTGTTAGAACCCGGGGGGGGGGGGGGGGGAGTTATGACCAATCCTGGGCTGAAGAGTACAGATCTTGCCAGGAGGTTAGATTAGACGATCCTGACATTCCCTCCTAACCCAGTGGATAGAAGATCCCTTGCCTGTTTGGCCGGGACACCTCAGTCTGATCACTAGGAGACTTCTCCCAGCTCAGATTCTGATCTCTGGGCACCTGATCCTCTGCAGGCCCAGAGGGGCCCAAACAGAGTCACTGACAGGACTGGGGCGGGAGAGAGGGGCAGGGGCACCGTGGGGCCCAGCTGCAGAAGGCCCGTACCGCTCCCTTGTTCTCAGTGTCTCTCCAGTGCCCAGGGGAGTCTATAGAACCCTAAACCTGGAAAGGATCTCAAGAGGGATCAAGCCCTGGCCCCTGCCCTCACAGCAGGCCCAAGACCAGGGGTGAGCAATATTTTTGATGGGGGAACCACTCCAAGAATTTGGAACGTGGTCGAGGGCCGCACTCTTCCACGATACTATCGGAGGAGATGTAGGGTCTGGGGTGGAGGGAGGGTGCAGAAGGAAGCTGGGGGAAGGGAGGGAGTTTGGGTGGAGAAGGCCGTTGTGACCTGGGGCACTGGAGTGGGGGGCAGGGGGTTGGATTGTGACCTCGGGCAGGGAATTGGGCTGGGCTGATTAATCACCGGTGAAGCGGGGCTGCCAGCTCAGCTTAGAGGGAACCCTGCTGCCTGCCCCGCCCCTGCACAGGCTGCAGCCATGTGCTCTGGAACGCCTTGTGCTTCCTGGCTGCATCAGGCAGCTCCCATTGGCCAGTTTCTGGCCAGACACCGACCAATGGGATCATGCTGGGAGTGGGAGCAATTCCTCCCTTCCCCTCGCCCCTCCAGACTCAGAGTTTTTAAAGAAAAAACGCCCCGCAGCCGCGTTTTTGACCGGCGTGCGGATGGGACGAAGCAAGCGGGGAGCCGACCTGACGTTCCCCACAGAATCCACAGGCTGGGTCCGTGGGCCATATGTTGCCCAGGCCTGTTCTAGACCACGGAGGAAAGGCAGAGCTGCCCCTGAACAAAGCAGGGTTACAACGTGTCCCTTGTGCTCTCTGGCAAGGGGGCTCCTGCCCCCCACGCCAGGGACTGGGCGAAGGCGCCGCCTCGCCACGGGAGGCTGGCTGGGGCTCGGGCAGCCTCCTGCGTGGGCCGGCTGCTAGATGTCCAAGTCGAACGTGCTGCTGCAGTACTCCTCGTAGTCAAACTCCTCGATGGCGAAAGTCACCCCGCTCCATTTCTTGTGCTCTTTGTTCCCGTCCGGCGTGGCCACCACGAAGTTTTTGATGGAGAGCATGGGCAGCGTCACGCTGCGGTAGATCATCTCCATACCCCAGGCCTGCGGGGACAGACCAGGCACACGTCACCTATCCGGACCCCCCGCCGATCGCTGGGGCCAGAGAGTCGCACAACAGGGCCAGGGGGGCTTAGAACTTGGCCACGGAGCTGAATTATACACAACAGCTCCAGGTGATACACCCAGGAGCATAGACACATTAAACTGCCCTGCCCAGTCACACGTGGCCACACGTGCACACACAGACACAGGCTTGCGTGCATTATACCCACCCTGGGCGGCCGGTAACGTGGGCAAGGGAAGGCACAGATTTCCCAAAATTGCCGACATGCCCTGGCTGCCCGGGAAGGCTGGGGCCACGCACAACCTGGCTCCCTGGCCACTGCGGAGAGCTGGGGCCTGTAGCATGGCAGCCCTCCAGGTGGCCAGGAAGAATCAGTCCCTCCCGGGAGTGGGCGGGGCTTATATCCAGGGGAGGGGCCTCAGGCAAAAGGGGCGGGGCTGTGGCTTGCCTGCCCAAGCTGGGCCTTCACCCGCTGCCCATGGCGCCCACGTACACCCCAGATCCAATGGCTGTACGTTTAATGCAGAAACACTCGCACAGAATGTGGTGAGGATGTGAAGAAGTGGGTAACTGACTCATCCTGTAGTCGATACAATTGCATCGAGTACACGATCGGTCGGTCGATAAAGGGGAGGCGGGAGCTAGCGCTACCCCCACTGCGGCTCTGCAGGCAGCCCAGCTCCTACTATATTTAAGCTGCAGTGGGGGTAGATCCCAGACCCAGTGCAAGCTGAGACTGTGGTTCCAGCTCGCACTGGGTCCTGGACCACTGTGGCTTTGCGTCCCCTGCTGCCCCCGCCCTCCATCCCCTGCATCGCAGAGACCGTGCTGGGGTGAACCGGCTTTTAAGCCAGCTCCCCCCCGCACCGGCTCCTGCCTCCCCTGCTTGCTGCCTCTGACACAGAGGCAGCAAGGGAGTGGCGGAAATGAGTAGTTGTGTATTGACTCAACTAGTCGCTTCCTTCCCGGGAACATGGTGCCCATTCCGAAAGAGGATAATTAACCAGGATTTAAGATTGGCTGCTTGGCGGACAGACCCAGACCCTGGAGTCACGTGGCTGGGGGTGATCTCAGCTTTCCCTTAACATAACAAGGACGTTTCTAGCCCTCATGGCTGTGCAGAAAACCCGGGGGAGGGGGAGCTGTGACCCCTAAACGCCCAGAAACCCCCCTTTGCAAAACCTCACGGGCTGTAAATGTTTGGGGATGTCAGCCAGGGATTCCCAAGGGGCAGGTGGATTCTCTGTCCCTTGGGCCCTGTACGTGCAGACCGGGTGTCTTTCCAATTCCCCCCAGTGCCCGTTTACCCCGCCGGGGAGAGGAACCGGCAACTCACTGCGTTGCCTGGCCCCCGGGGATGGGGGGGGAGTGGGTCTCTGCAGCCTACCCACCTGCCCGCAGTTTGCACAGCTGATGCTGCCCCCTGGCTTCCAGTCCTTGAAGTTGCGGGGGATCTCCACCTGGCCGGACGTGGCTCTGTAGTAAAACCTGCAGGACACGCACCAAGAGCCGCGGCCATAAGGAGCTGGCCCGGGGGCGACTGAGTCAAGCCTGCAGGGCTCCCAAGCGGAGCCAGCAGGCAGCCGCCGGGCGAGGAGCGCCCCCCCCGCCCCGCCCCCCTCGGGGAGAGACAAGGCCGGCCCCAAGGGCGTCCCGGCCGCTCCCCAGAGCTGTGCCTGGAGCGCAGAGGAATGACGGGGCTGGCAGAGGCTGCCAACTGGCCCCGCAGGGAGTCCTAGCACGGAGGAGCCAGCGGGGGGCCTCGGGGCAGAATGAGAGAGGGGGCTGAGGGCAGGGGGTCGGGGACATTAACCCCCCTGCGCTAGCAACTGTCCCCACCCGGCTCCCTCGCTCGGCCCCGCCGGCGGCTGCTGCCCACCTCCCCTCCCAGCTCTGGTCGCCTGCGAGCCGGGCGCCCCCTTCCCCCCAGCTTGTCTGCAGATCTCACAGCACCCCAGGAGGCCACTGAGCCCGGCCCCCTGCCCAAAGCAGGACCCACCCCAACTCAATCCGCCCAGCCAGGGCTCGGTCAGGCCGGGACTTAAAAACCTCCAGGGATGGAGATTCCACCCCCTCCCCAGGGAACCCAGCCCCGTGCTTCCCCCTCCCCCCCCAGGCCAGGACACCGCTTGCTCAGGCCCCCTCCCCGGTGCCCCTCCGCCGGGCCGCCCTCACTTGAAGTTGGGGTTGATGTTGACGTGATGCATCTTCTCCACGGTGCGCAGGTCGTTGCCGTGGCACACGGCCACGTGGCAGGACCCGCAGTGCAGCCGGACGGCGTCCGGGTCGTGCAGCCGCCGTTTCTGGTGGGATTCGGCCTTCTTCACCTTCCGGCTAATGATGGCGCTTCGCTGCAGGTCTGTGATCTGGGGGGGGGGGGTAGGGCGGCTTAATGGGGGTGCCACAGGGGGCCGCCCTCAGACACGGAGCAAGAGGCACCAGCGGCCCCCTCAGCTCCTCTCTGTCCCCTCCCCAGAAGGGGCTCCTGCCACCTAGGAATTGCTGCCCCTCACCAGCCTGTGGGCCGGGCCCGGAGGTGTCGGCACAAGACAGGGCAGAGCGTGGGGCCTGGGGCAGGAGGCGCCTGGCTCCCACCCAGCACCGGCCCCCTCACCGTGTCCCGGTACTCCTCCTCCGGCATGGCCTGCACCGCTTCGATGGCTCTTTGCATGAGCTCCTCCAGGGTCTCATTCCGCCGCTCCCGGGACACCTCCTTGCTGTTGGCTTGGGCGAGGACGGAGTACAGGCTGTCCTCAGCCCGGGCGCGGCCCCTGGCCTGCACAAACAGGGAGGCACCGGCGGGTCAGCTCGGGGAGGAGGCCCAGGGAAGTGCTGGCAGGCCCCCCCGCAGGAGTTGGGGCAGGGGAGGTCTCCAGCGCCCCAGTGCAAGGGGGTTGGGGGGAAGGCTGAGCCCCCTAGGCCTGGGCGGCTTGTCCTGCTTCACCCCCCCTGGTGCTGGCAGATGGCACTGGGGTCAGAAGGCCTGTGGGGAGGTCTCCATGCCCCATAGGTCCTGGCCCCTCGGCACAGCTCCTGCTGCTGAGCCAGCTCCAGCGAGAAGGACCCAGCTGCAGGCAGCGCCCAGCAGGACCCCAGGGAGGCTGGAGGGGCGCAGGCAGGGACTTGGGCCAGCTGTCTTGGATGCCCAGGTCGGTCAAAGAGACCCAGCCGGGCGGGCCGGGGACAGATGGGAGCTGAGCCTAGCGAGGGCGCCGAGGAACAAGGGACGAGCCGGGCCAGGCCTGGGAAGGGGCCAGCTACCTGCACCATGGCGATCTCGTTGGTCATCAGCCCGTAGCGAACCACGATGTTGCATTCGGGGATGTCCAGGCCCTCCTCGGCCACGCTGGTGGAGACCAGCAGGTTGAAGGCTCCCTTGCGGAACTGATTGATCACGTCCTGCTGCTCGTTCTGGGAAGGGAAGGGACAGAGTCTTCATTGTGGTGGGCCCGGCCCCAGGCACCGCGGGGATACCCAGCCCGGAGCAGGGGGCTCCAGGGCTAAAGGACGACAGGGAGCCCGGGCAAGACGGGACCTGGGACACGGAGGCCAAAGCTGCAGCTGAACATGGGACACCCTCGGACACAGCTGGGCTACGAGAAGGTGAGAATCACATGGACTGAAGCTAGTGGCTGGTCCCTTCCCAAGTGGAGCAGGGTGGGAGAGGCTGCCGGGGAGGGTCTAGTGCAGGGGTGGCCAACCCAACAAACGAAGAGAGCCAAAGAGCCACACCAGAACTGTTGGGGGGGGGGCGGGGGAAGGACGCTACCACTTTAAAAACCCCAGGTTAGGCTTTTTGGCCACATCGGGCTCCCGTCGGCCGCTGCCGTCTTACCGCTGCCATTTGGCCGCACCGGATGGCTCCCCTGCACCCGGCAAGCACAGGGAGTTGGGGGCCGTTTGTAGGGGCACATGGGGCAGCTTCGCGAACCCCGGGGAGGAGGGGGTTTCACGAGCCGCACTTTCAGGGGTGAAGAGCCGCTTGAGGCTCACAAGCCGCGGGTTGGCCACTCCTGGCCTAGTGGTTAGAGCAGAGGAAGGGGTGGGAATCAGGACTCTTGGGTTCTCCTCCCAGCTCTGACTCCAGCCTGGGAAACGCGGCACTTCCTTTTTTGTGCCTCAGTTTCTCTCTCTGTCCCATGGTCCCTCTCCAGGGGGCACGTGGGCAGAGAACACCGTGAGCTCCTGGGCCGGGGAGGGCAGAGCTGCCCCCCACCATGGGCACTGCCAGCCCCTTCCCCCCACGCCCACCCACCTGGGTCATGTGCTTGGTCTGGTTGCTGTAGCCGGCTCCAGTCAGCACAGCGGCTTGGATGCCCAGGTCGGTCAGCGTCGTGTTCTCCCGGATCCACAAGTACAGGGCATGGGCGCTCTGGCGCGTCTTGGTGAAGATGATGCCGCGGGCGCTGCCCGGGGTGTGGAACCGCTCCAGGAGGATTTTCTCCAGCTTGCTCAGTTTGGGGTTCTCGTAGCGCGCGTCGTCGGCCAGCGCCCGCAGGGTGCCCCTGTTCTCTGCAACGAAGCGCGCCGCCAGCAAGCGGCGGTCCCTGTGAGCCGAGCGCGTGGGCGGCCACCCCAGAGGGACTGGAAAGGCGCCCGGCTGATTGGCAGAGCACCCACGGCTGGCGGCGCACGTGTCTACGAGTGGTGCCCCCCCGCACATGCCTCAGTGCACGTAACAAAATGTATTCCGCACACGGATGGGAAAAAATACAGGGCGCACGGTGAGAGCTGCAGCACCGAGCCAGCAAGCCCCATTTACAGCACACACGGCCCGGTCCACAATTCGAACCCAGGGCCTGCTGCTCTAGGCACAAGACTTCTACTGCTGAGTTTGTTAGCTAGCAGCAGTAGTAGGCACTTATCCATTCCTGAGGACCATCTACCCACCTCCGCAGGTTACATTAATCTTAGCGTTTCTCAATGTGCTTTTCCCCCTGGGGCTTGACGTACCGTCTATTTGTGGTCTCTGGCAGCAAGTGCTGCGGAAAAGACAGGTCCCAGCACCACAAGGGGCAGCACTGCCTAGTGGTTAGGACACTGGTCTGGGCATCAGGACACACGGGTTCTAGTAACGGTTCTGCCACTAGCCTGCTCGAGCAGAACCCGGGGAGGATTCTCTGGTCTGTCCCCTTGCTTTGGGCTCTCCAGGTCTGACCCCCACCCTGTATCCTGCCGCTAGCTCTTACCATCAAAGGTGTCGATGAGGAAGCCCTCAGTGGCGTTCTGCAGGGTCTTGGTGGCCTTTTCCTGCAGGTAGAACTCGTCCAGGGTGTGGAAGGCGTCAATCATGCGCACGGTGTCGTTGATCAGCAGAGCGTCGTTGTACTTCCGCAGGTGCACGGCATACGTGCGCGTCTTCCGGCACAACGACGCGGCTCCTGGAGAGGCAGGGACAGAGCCATCCTAGCGACCAACTCCCCTGCAGGGCGGCTCTAGTGTGGGGACCGGGCTTGGGACTCCTGGGTTCTCTTCCTGGCTCTGGGCAGAAAGCCTGTTTCCAAGACCCCTTACGCAGCGAAGGTAACAGCTTCCCTCCCCCCCTGCAGCAGGGAGTCCCACCAGCAAAGGACATGCTGCAGGCAGCATTCTGCCCTCCTACCAGCACCATCACTGGGGTGGGTGCCCGGTCTGGAGCCCAGGTGGTTTTATCTAGGACATTTGTGTGCAGAAACAGGAACGCCTAGAGCAGGGGTGGGCAAACTTTGTGACCAGGGAGCCAAAATCAGGGTAGGGAAATTGTATGGAAGGCCATGAATGCTCACGAACGGAGCCGTCCCACCCACAGGATGAATCGGGCCTGGCGCTTTGTGGGGGCCCCGCAGCCGCCGCCCCAACTGTCCGATGAACGGGAGAGACCTGGGAGATGATGGGGGCCTGGCGCAGCAGCCGCAGGGGCCACCCCCTTCACTGCACAGGCGGCAGCAGCCAGGCTGCTCCACACTGCCCCTTCCTGGCCCACCACGCTCGGCGCCTGGGCGCTCTGCTTCCTGCTGCCGCAAGAGGCAGGGTGCAGCAAGCCGGGAGTGGAGCCGCCCACGTGGTGAGTGAGGGGGTAACCCCCGCTGTCGCCCTGCACCAGGCCCCCAGAATCCTCTGGACTGCGTTGCTCTGGGAAAGGGGGCGGAGCAAGGGCGGAGCAGAGGCGGGGCCTGTGGAAGGGGCGGAGCCTGTGGAAGGGGGTTCCCCAGGCCCGGTGCCCCCCCTCAGGACGGCCCTGCTCACAAACCTGGGGTTAGGGTGCAGGAGGGGGTCAGGGCTCCGGCTGGGGGTGCAGGCTCTGGGGATGAGGTGTTTGGAATGCAGGAGAGGCTGGGATCAAAGGGTGAGGAGGGGAGACGAGGGATGGGGGCATGGGACTGAGGGGCAGCGTTTACCTCCTCAAGCAGCTCCTGGAAGCAGTATCACGTCCCCCTTCCGGCTGGCTCCTACGCAGGCAGTTCGGTGCTCTGCCCCTGCAGCTCCCATTGGCCGTGGCTGCCAGTCAATGGGAGCAGTGCTGGGGGAGGGGCCAGCGCAAGGAGCCCTCCAGCTGCCCCAGTGCAGAGGAGCTGGAGGGAGGAGATGTTGCTGCTTCCAGGGGCCACGCGGAGCAGGGCCAGCCTCAGATCCTGCTCCCCGGCGGGAGCTCGAGTGTCGGATCAAAACGGCCAACGGGCCGTCGTCTGCCCACCCTGGCCTAGAGGGACCCATTGCACTGGGCCCCACGTAGAGATATGAGAAGAGACCAAGCCCTCCCCCAAAGGGAGGCTCATTATCCCCATTTCACAGGTGGGGAAACAGAGGCACGGAGCAACCGACTCGCCCACAGCCAGGTGGGGCTACGAATTGAATCCAGAGCTCCCAAGTCCCCACCCAATGCCTGAGCCACAAGCCAACCTTCCCCCTGCCCCAGATGTACATAGATCCTTCCGCCCCTCACAGCCGCCCCCCCACCCCCACCGGTGCTGACACACAGCCCCTCACCAGCCTTCCGCAGCTCCACGATGCGCTGCTCGTAGACCTGCGTGCCGAAGTCCTGCGGCACCTCGGGAACGTCCAGGCGCTGGTGGATCTGGGCCATGATCTCTTTGAGCTTCCTGCCAAAGGGGTCCTGGGGCACAGAGCAGGGGGCTGAGCTGTCCCCCCGACAGTGTGAAGGCCCCTGCCTCGGTCCACCCCCCTCCCGGCCCTTCCCCGAGGGAGGGCGTTAAGCCCCCCAGAGCAGTCTCCGGCCTCCCCCCGGCAGCGGCTGTGCTGAGGCGGGGTCTCTCTGCCCCCTCGCGGCTCGGCGCGCCTTGTACCTGCGGCCTCTCCTGGGACACGTCGTACTGCTTCTTGGGCTGCGGGATCTGAGCCTCCAGGTGCCGGCGGTGCTTCTGGGACGACATGATTTTGGCCGTGTCCAGGTTGGCGCAGATCTGAAAGGGTTTGATCCCCCACACACACACACGCCCGATGAGCCACGAGTGAAGCCAGCCCCTTCGCGCCCTGCTCTGAGCCGCGGGCCAGGCTGGGGCCGAAGGGCACGTGCTAGGGAGGCACGGGGGGAGGGGGAGCAATCCCAGATGTGCCCCTATAGGGGAACCCTCAGCATCCCTGTGTGGGCACAGCTGGCACCACCAGCCACTCACCTGCCCCCACCCCTTGGGACGTCCCCTGGTGGATGCCCGAGTGAACAGCACTGCAGCTCCGGGACCCATGTGGCTGCCGTGGCCAGAACCTCAGGTGTGTCAGGAGGCCAGAAGCCGAGGAGACGGGCACCCTGGCGGACGGCTCCCCAAATCCTGCCCCAAATGCCTTTTCCAGCCGCCAAAAGACAAGCCTGGTGCAATCGCAGAGAGGGGCTGCAGGCACCTGGGACAGTGGGGGCAGCCGGGCACATCACCCGCTCAGCTGGGACGGGCGGGTGGGGCGCGCTCCCCTCACCTGCAGGATGTGCTGCCGGGCCCCCTGGAAGGTGCTGGCCCCCCCAGTGCCGGGTGAGGCAGTGAGGCCCAGAATCTGCGGCAGCTTCTTCTGGCCCTTCAGCTTGCGCTCCAGGTAATCCTCCATGATCCGGTTGTAGACGGCGTCCTTGTGGGTGTGGTGGCATTCGTCAATCACCAGCAGGGAGAAATCTGCCCAGGGAGACGGGGCTGAGCCACGCTGAGGGGTCCAGCGTGTGACTGACAGTGGGAAGGGGCTCTGGGGGGGAGGGAGCGTGATTAGCGTGCTAGCGAGGGGGGTCAGTTCCCAGCTCTGCCACTGACTCCCTGGGGCATCTCTGGTAAAGTCACTTAGCCTATCGGCCAACAGGCCCGGGTGGATTTTGAGGTTCAGATACTGTGGCAAGGGGGCCGTGCGAGGAGGGGGACAGGGCGAGGGCCTGCTCTGTGAGGTGACCAAAGGCCAGCTTCTCAGCCAGCGTCAGTCGGCTGGGACACAAGCTGGGAATCCAGGCCACACCCGGCCCCACCCAGCTCCTACCCGTCAGCTCCACGTGCATGTCCGGGTCCTCGCTGGTCAGGGCATTCTGCAAGATCTGCGCCGTGCAGAGCACCACCTGGTTCAGCAGCACCTCCTGGGAGAAGAAGAACTTCTGGTCGCTGTCGCTGCTGATGGCCGTGACCTGGAAGCGATCCTGCAGCGCCCGGAATTCCTGTTGGTAGTGCTGATCCACCAGGTGCACCTGGCCACCCGACGTGGGAGAAAGGCCCAGTCAGGCTCCTGGGCCGAACCCACCTGCCCCGAAAATTCCCTGAACTAGGGGAGGGAGCTGGGGAGAGCCCCATGGACAACAGAGGGCAGGACAGTAGGGCCCCACTGCCCAACCCAAACCGGCCACACCCTGCCTGTCCAGGGGGCCTCGACACAAGGGCAGGAATAGGGTTGCCAGGTGTCCTGTTTTGAACCGGACAGTCCAGTATTTGAGTTGTTTGGGAAACACGTTGAGACAATAGAAATGAGAAAATAGGAACGTCCAGTATTTGGAATGTCGATTGTGAGGTCATGTCAAGTGTGTCCGGTATTTTTGTTGAAACCATCTGGCAACCCTAGGTAGGAGTTTGGGGTCTCTCCCTCCTTAGCATGGGTTTTAAACACAGGACTTCAGCACAGCCCTCGCTACCACCGGAGCGAATGGAGTAGCGCAGCGAGCTGGCAGCAGTAGTAGGCTGTTACCCTCTCACACAGACCATTCATGCAGAGAACACAGACAGTGCCAGGTGCCATGCTGGGCAGTGGGAGATGAACCTGGCAAGGCCTGGCAGCTGTGCATGTAGAAAGGCTGCAGCCTCCAGAAATGTTTGGCCCAAGGGACTGAGCTAAATCTCGGCTATCCAGGCAGAGGGGGAATCAGGCATGTCCTGCCTCCAGTGCTTTTCCACTGCCCTGCCTAGTGCAATGCCAGCCAGAGTGTGGGTAACTAGCTGGTTCGCCCTCTGTCTCCACTGCCATGCTTGGCACACGGCAACCACCCAGCAACCACGGGGACTTGGACACATGCGGTTCCTCTCCAGCACGTCGATTGAGCCAAGAGCTGAAAGCCTGGGACGGGTCCCCTCTCCAGCTGCAGCCCCAGCGCAGCCCCACCACACCCTGGCCACGCTGGGAGAATCAGCCCCCTGCAGCTCCAGCCTCACCCTGTTCACCAGCACGGCCACCTTGGCCCGCTCCTGGGTCTCCAGATGCCTCTTGCACACGTAGGCGGCCGCCCGGGTCTTCCCGGCGCCCGTGGGCAGCCAGATGATGATGTTCTGGCCCTCCAGGGCGGGCAGGATCACTTCCCACTGGTAGTCGCGCAGCTCCATGGGGGCGGGCACTGGGCATGGCCAGGAAGCCCAGGGCACAGCAGGAAGGGGGCAAAGCCGGGGTCAGCATGGACACAGCAAGACGGGGTCAGGCCCCCAGCCCTGCCTTCCAACCCCTCCTCTCTTGCCCCCTGCCTAGCTTCCAATCCATCATCCCCCACAATATTCCCCTTCCCATCCCCTCTCCTGGCTTGCAGTCAACCTTCCCCCACGCCGCACGCTCCCGGCAGGCAGAGCACAGATCAGACCCAGCGCAGCCCCCAGCCCTGCACCCTAGAATACAGACCCACAGGGTGAGATGGGACCGTGGGTAGCTCATCTGCCCCCTCCCCCCCGGGTCTGTGAGCCTGGGCAGGATGCCCCTGCCAGCCGGCGGCTGCTGGCAACACCCCCAGCCCTGCAGCGCCCCTCTCCACCCGGCATCACCCCGCTTTGCAAAGCCCTGGACTGGCTGCAGACCAGGGCGAGTGTCGGGCTGGCCTGGCAGCTGCTGACTCTGCAGGGGGCAGCGCCCACCAGCCCCCGGGGCTTTTAACCTCTCCCTTCAGACCTGAGAGCCACGCCTGCCTCTGCCCGGCTCTTCCGGGAACCCCAGCCAGAGGGGTGTCCGGTGGGTCAGCTCCGTGGCCATACGCTGGAACTAGGGGGTCTGCCCCCCCCCACTGGAAGTGGCTTCCAGCCCACGCAGGGTCCCAGTTGGGTTCAGTGGCTCTCAGCTCCCCCCCCCCCCCCCACACTGCACCCATGGGTCCCACGCCCCCTCTCCGGGCTCCAGCTCCCAGGTTAGACTGACCTGAGTCCACCAACCAGCCACAAGCTCTGCTCCCTGCCACTGAAGCCACAGGCGCTTGCAGGGCCCTGGAGCACCCGCCCCCCCCCCCCCCCGAATTCTCCAGCCCAGTGTCACAGACAGAAATCGAAACTGAATCCTCTGCTAGACACACAAGGAGGCTCCGCCCCTAGGCAGGGTCGGCCCCGCCCCCCCTTCCCATGAGGTCCAGTGATTTCTTGGGGGCTGGCCTGGCTGTCAACAAAGCCACCCACATGTTGGGAACTTAGGGGGAGATACTAAGGCAGAAAACGTCTGGTGGCCTCTATAAACCCAGGGCACACCCATCTCTTGAATACCTGCCTGCAGCTGCGCTCGCCCCACAGGGAAGCTATACGGGAACTGGAAAAGGTTCAGAAAAGAGCAACCAAAAGGGGAGCGGAAGGAGAGAGTAATAAGACTGGGACTTCACAGTGGAAAATAGATGACGAAGGGGGGAATACCAGCCTATACAATGATGACAGGCACAGAGAAAACCAATGAGGAAGTGTTATTTAACGCCTCACAACACAAGAACTAAGTGGTCAGCTGATGAAGCAGGTCTTAGCCACGGAAGCTCATGAGCCTTTTCTATCTTTGTTGGGCTCTAAGATGCCACAGGACCACTCGTTTGAAATGTTACAGACGAGCACGGCTCCCCGCTCTGAGACTTTTTGGCACAAGAACTAGGGGTCACCCAATGAAACTACTAGGCAACTGGGTTCAAACACACAGGAGGAAGTATGTCTTCACACGACACAACCTGTGGAACTCCTTGCCAGAGGGCGTCGTGAAGGCCACACCAACAAGATTTAAAAAAACAACCAACCAACCACCCACCCTAGATTCATTCCTGGAGACGAGGTTCCATCGATGGCTATTAGCCACGTTGGGCAGGGAGGGTGTCCCTAGCTTGTTTGCCAGAAGCTGACAATGGGCAACAGGGAACGGATCACTTTATGCACTGACTGATTATCCGTTCTGCTCATCCCCTCTGGGACACCTGGCATTGGCCACCGGCTGAAGACAAGATACCGGGCTAGATGGCCCATTGATCTGACCCAGTCGGGCTGTTCTGAGGTTCTAGTTACATTTATGAGGCTCACAGAATCCCTGAACCGTAAGACGACACATAGCAGCAGTTTGGCTCCTCCCCCACCCTTTCCCAGCCAATCCTGTGCCTCGAGCAGCTGTCATGGTCCCCAACCTCTCCCCTGCTTCTCCGGCCATTCTGGTCTCTCATACAGCTGCAAGCAACCCCCTGCATCTGCAGTCAGCTCCAGGGAAAATCTCAGGCTCCGCCACTTAGCTCCCGCCAGTAGCCCAATGCCATGGGCGGTGGCCTATTTGTTTCCAGCTATCACAACACAAAGGGATGTTTAACTGCTCCTCTCAGCCGGCCTGAACGACGGATGCGTCAGCACGGCCATAGTGAGCCAGCTGCCGCTTAGAGATACCCCCCAGAGATCGCTGGGCACAGCCACCCCCATCCTTGCGCGGCTTCACTTGGCCTCCCCAGACTGGGAGAGGCAGCAGGGAGCAATGGGCAGAGGTTGCGAAGGCCGGGACTATAACAGGGTTTACAAGAGAACTAAATATTCATGGGGATTAGTCCATTCATGGCTATTAGCCAGGCTCAACAAATCCGTGTATCTACTCGCCCGTGGCGGGCAGATTTCAGCCAGTCGCCCCGTTTGCCGGCGGTGCGCGCATGCGCGGTGTGGGGCTGGCAAGTGGATTTCACCATGGTTTGTCGAGCCCTGGCTATTAGCCAGGATGGGTAAGGAATGGTGTCCCCAGCCTCTGTTTGTCAGAGGGTGGAGATGGATGGCAGAAGAGCGATCGCTTGATCATTACCTGTTGGGTTCCCTCCCTCTGGGACACCTGGTATAGGCCACCGTCAGCAGACAGGACACGGGGCTGGATGGATCTTTGGTCTGACCCAATGTGGCCGTTCTTATGTTTCTTAGGGGCACTGCGGTCAGACGAAGGGACGAGTCTGCGTCACAGGTGCCCCATACCCATCTCAGTAGGGACGAGCAGGGGCTACCCCCCACGACTGCCTTGCTGCAGGGTGTCACGTTACTGGAATTTGAGGGACGCAGCCAGATTATGGCTGCACCCATAGGTGGGGGTGCTGGCCCCAACAATGGTATAAAAGGGGGCCATGTGGGGTATTGAATAGGAGCTTATTGTTTGCTGATCCTGTGTACGCTATTTATGTGAGTGTAGAATGTCTGTGTGTGTAGGTAGGAATCTGTAATCTGTGTGGAAGCTGAATATTTCTCTGAATGTGGTTGAGCATTGCTATGGACAGGCTGATTAGCGAGGCCCTGTGGGACAATGGCACTGGATGGGCCAAGGACACACCTAAAGCAGGAGGGCGGAGACCTAAGAGCGGCCAGCAGAGAGAGGCTGAGGGCCAGGTGACTGGCTGCATACAAGAAGAGGCCAGGAAGGAGGTATAAAGAGGCCATGTGGTCGATGCCATTTTGTTCTCAGCTCAGCACTTCATCCCAGAGGCAGCATTGCAGGGATCGAAGAGCCCGGAAGACCTGTGAACCCATCCTGATTCTAGGATGCGCAACAAGAACTTTTAAACCAGCAGCTGTAACATCTCTGCTAGAGCCTGCATCGAGGACTGGACGTTTCGATGCATGTAATGTCTGATTCTTTAGCAACCTTACTCTCATGCTTTTCTTTCTTGTGATAATAAACCTTTAGATGTTAGATGCTAAAGGATTGGCCCAGCATGATTTGTGGGTAGGGTCCAAAGGGTAAATTGACCAGGGATCTGTGGCTGGTTTCTTGGAACCGGACAGGACTTGTTGGGGGTAGGTGGGATTGGGTGCTAGGACCCCCCACCTGTGTATGAGGCCCGGGGCCATCTGGGGCACGGATATTGCTGGGGTGTCGGAGGGGTTTTGCTCGGGAGGCTTCAGACAGGCTGCTGGAGCGCTCTGTGGGACTGGTTTGTGGCCTGTGTGGAGAGGTCACCAGTCTGGGGGCTGTAAGGAGCCCCGGATTTGAGCAATTCGCCCTGAGCTGTGCCCAGACGTGGCCCGGTCCGTCACACAGGGGCCCCCGCAACACCAGGAGACAAAGACTTTGCTACGGCCACGAACATTTATTTAAAAAAAGGGGAAAATAAAAATGAGGGGAAGGGCCCACGGCAGGGGGACCAGTCACCCCACGGCACCGCGAGAGGGACAGACCGGGGTGTGGAGGGAATAAGGCAACAGGGCCCCGTCTGGGATGTGCCGGCAAAACACTGGCCCGGTCTCTGGCTGCCTCTAGTGCGCTGAGCCAGGAGGGGAGAGGAGCCTCGGGGCAGGGGCTCTGTGCTTCACTGCGGCCCAGATGGGGGTTCAGCCCCTAGAGGACGGGGCAGGGAGGGGCCTGGCCCAGCCATGTGCGGCGCTCACCACTTGGACCCAAGGCCCCAGCTCCCGCCTGGGACCCGTTTCTCCCATGAGCGCCGACATCCCCCCTGCAACGTCCCACGCAGGAAAACGAGCCTGGGCTGAGCCCTGCTGGGGTGGAGAGGCCTCGCCCCCAGTGGGTGGCTCAGGACAGCAGTGCCCAATGAGGGGGGAGCAGAGAGGATGGATCTGACCCCGATGCAGCTCAGGGGCTAAAGCACCCCCCCAAAGAGCCCCCCGCCCGGAGGCGGCAGTGGGGACTGTGCTGCGCTGGGGGCAGGGCCGGGCGCGAGAGAGGCCAGAGCATCGGCCCCACACGCTGCAGGGGGAGGAACGGCCGACACAGACGCTCTGATCCAGGCCCCCTGGGACCACCTGCACCGAGCCAGGTGAGGGCAGAGGGGGGCAGCTCCCGGCCCGGGGAGCCCGTTCCACATTCACGCACAAAGCGGCTGGGTGGGGCCTGGGGCAGGGGGGAGGGAACAGGAGCCGCAGGGAACACACCGGGCTGTGGCGGGAGCAGCGCCGGCCTGGGGCCAGGCAGAGGGGCTGCAGCAGGCAGCTGAGCCCCCACCCCAGAAAGCCCAGGTACCTGCCGTTCCCCCGCCCGCCAGCTAGACACGGGGCAGCTCAGACTGGAGCCAGCGCTGCCCTGCTGGACTCTGAAGCAGGCTGACTCCACAGCAGAGCCCAGAGCGCCCGACGGTCCCTGGTGCAAGCCTGCCCGGGCTCTTGCCCCCAGGGCCAGACTCCGAGTCAGCGAGGAGAGCCGCCTGGGCCGCCCCGGGGAAGGGCAGCTCCTGGCCTGGCTGCCCCGCTGGCTAACACAGCCCGGGGGCCCAGGGGAGAGGCCAGCAGCCACCGGGGAGCCAGCGAGTGCCCCCGGAGAAGCCCTCCAGCAGCAGGAGGGAAGCCGGCTCTTCAGCAGCCACACGCTCCCTGGCCCGTCCCGACCGGCCAGCAGCTGAGCGGGGCCCCTCCTGGGAGAGTCACGCAGGAACTGAGGCCTTGGGCACGAGGGGGGCGCGAGGCCAGGCCCCCCACCGGGGCCCCTACTTGTCTATGAGCCCGGCCTCCTTGAGCTTGAAGTAGAAGAACTTCTCGAGGGTGTTGGCGCACTTGCAGTAGTCGCTGTCGGGCGGGTTGTACTCCCGGCAGTTGGTGACGATGCGCTGCAGGTCGGCGATGAAGAGCTTCTTGGTGACGTAGTAGCGATTCTTCAGGCGCTCGGTCATCGTCTTCAGGTCTGTGGGGGCAGCGAGGGGCTGGCTGGGTTATTCCCCCCTCCCCCCACACGTCACCCCCCTCTGAGCCCCATGACCCCAGCGCCAGGCCTCGCGGAAAGGAAATGGGGGCAGCGAGGGGCTGGCTGGGTTACTCCCTCCTCCCCTCATACATCACCTCCTGGTGCGCCCCAGGACCCCAGCGCCAGGCCTCGCAGAGTAGAAAGGGGGGCAGCGAGGGGCTGGCTGGGTTACTCCCCCCCCATACGTCACCCCCTCTGTGCCCCATGACCCCAGCGCCAGGCCTCGCAGAGTAGAAAGGGGGGGCAGCGAGGGGCCGGCTGGGTTACTCCCCCCCCCCCCATACGTCACCCCCTCTGTGCCCCATGACCCCAGCGCCAGGCCTCGCAGAAAGGAAGGGGGGGCAGTGAGGGGCTGGCTGGGTTACTCCCCCCCCATACGTCACCCCCTCTGTGCCCCATGACCCCAGCGCCAGGCCTCGCAGAAAGGAAGGGGGGCAGCGAGGGGCTGGCTGGGTTACTCCCCCCCCATACGTCACCCCCTCTGTGCCCCATGACCCCAGCGCCAGGCCTCGCAGAGTAGAAAGGGGGGGCAGCGAGGGGCTGGCTGGGTTATTCCCCCCTCCCCCCACACGTCACCCCCCTCTGTGCCCCATGACCCCAGCACCAGGCCTCGCGGAAAGGAAACGGGGGCAGCGAGGGGCTGGCTGGGTTGCTCCCCCCTCCCCTCATACATCACCTCCTGCTGCGCCCCAGGACCCCACCGCCAGGCCTCGCAGAGTAGAAGGGGGGGGCAGCGAGGGGCTGGCTGGGTTACTCCCCCCCCCATACGTCACCCCCTCTGTGCCCCATGACCCCAGCGCCAGGCCTCGCAGAAAGGAAGGGGGGGCAGCGAGGGGCTGGCTGGGTTACTCCCCCCCCCCCATACGTCACCCCCTCTGTGCCCCATGACCCCAGCGCCCCGAGCCAGCGCCAGGCCTCCCAGAAGGGTAAGGGGGGGACCGCGAGTCAAAGACAGAGCTAGGAACAGAACCCGGGAGCCCAGGCCCCTCCCCACCCACCGCTCCCCACAGGAGGGCAGAACCCAGCCCCATCCCAGGAGTCCAACAGGACCCGGTCATGCTCCCCACTGCCAGCGAATCCCGCAGGCAGCCCATGCTCACCCCCCCCCTCAGCCCCAGCGCCGCGGAGGCCTCAGGCTGACCCGCCACCTACCGATGGGGAAGCGGATGATCTCGTAGTAATCGGGGGCTTCGGATTTCTTCACGGGCTCCATGAAGGGCCAGGCGCTGGGGTGGGTCTGTGGGGGGCGAGGGGCAGTCAGAGGCTCGCGCGCAGGACGCAGACGCAACTCCCCTCCCAGCCCCCCGGCCGGTTGGCTGACCTGCCCTTCCCGAACCAGGCTGGGAGGCACCTGGCTCCCGGCCCCTTCCCTGAGCACAGGGAGCGGAGGCAGCCAAAGCGCCTGGAGCAGAACCGTCTGACCAGCCCCGGCGCCTCTCCCGGGCCGCTGGCCCCAGCTGTGGCTCTGGGAGGCACCAGACACTCCGTGGTGCCGGGAAAACCTGCCCTGAGCCCTCACTCGGCAGCGGGCAGGGAGGCTCCCATGGGAGCTCTCGATACCCAGCGAGGTCTCTGCGGGCCCAGAGCAAGACCCCGGGGGAGCCACCCCCCACAGCCCCGTCACCTTGATTTGGGCCAGGAGGTTTTTCAGGGTGTTGTACAGCTGGTCGGGGTCCTTGAGCTCCTTCCTGCAGAAGGGACACAGCTGAGGTCTCATGCGTCCCCTCCCAGCACCCGTAGGCGACTGAGCCCCAAGCCCCCACGGCTAGATGAGCCCCGCCCTTCCGACACGGGGCAGCCTTGTGCTCTCCCTCCTGAGCCGAGGGCAGCAGCCTGCCAGGGGCCGAGCCCCAAGGCAGCGCGACAGCCTCAGACCTCGTGTGTCACAGCCGCTCCCACCGCCCCGGTGCAGCCACCCCACGGCCCAACAGCCTGCGGCCGGGCCACTGGGAACGGATGGCAGCCCAGTGTCAGCCCTGCATGGTCTGCCAGGCTGGGCAGCCAGCGCCCTCCGGCAGAAATCACCTGGCGGCTCCCAGGGCTGGGGTATCACGCCCGCCCCGCTCGGACGCAGAGCTGCGAATGGCGCTTACCCTTTCTCCTTCCCCAGCGGCCGCCATCCCGCGTCTCCTGGAAGGTGGAAGGAACCTGTTCACACGCCATCGCTCGCGTCGCAATCCCCTCCCCCGGCACAGCCCCCGAGCTGCGCTCTCCGGCCTCTCTGAACCGGCCTGAGAGCCACGGCCGCCCCCCCGCTGTCCCCGGAACACACGCTCCATGGAGACGCGCCGGGAGCTGAGACAGCTCAAGGGCTCCTGAAGGCCTGGAGCAGAGGACGGAGCAGAGCCGTGCAACCCCCCGTCTCTTCCCTGAGGTTCCTGGCTTAGTTCCGATAGGAAGGACGGGCCGGCCACTGCCTGGGCTCACTCCCCAGCACCCAACTCTCAGCATCCCAGCCCGGACGCAGCCCGGATGGAGCAGCAGCACGGCCTGGCCACAAGGCGGCAGCAGCACGGAGCCTTTTGCACAGACACCCCGGCTGTACCTACAGGCGCGGCGGCGGTGTGAGCACCCCCAGCGCTCCGGGGGTTGCTACAGCAGCAGAGAAAGGCTCCAGCGGTCGGGAGCTGTCAGAGCCCTTCCCGGCGGCTGGAACCCTTTGGGGCACGGGGAAAGCCCGGGCAGCAGGAGGCCCACACGTACGGATCCCGGGGATGCTCTCGACGGGGATTTGCCGCACGCCCTCCTTGAAGCACGTCAGGCCCGGGTAGACCTTGCGGATCTGCGCCTGCTTCCTCTCGATCAGCTTCTTGATGATCTGCAGGGGGGCGGGCAGGGCGTCAGCTGGGGAGGCCTGGCAAGGACAGAGCCCCGCTGGGCCAGGCTGCGCCCCAGAGGCTGTCTCGGGCCAGGGGCACAGACCAGCGGGGCTGGAAGCAGCGTTTGCCCAGGGCCAGGCGGCTGGGTCGGGCCTGAGGCCGTGAGCTGTCCGGGAGGAACCGGTGCCCATGTTTTTTTAAGGCTACGGGGGCCTGGCTGGTGTGAGGGTCGGGGGGAGCCAGGCAGCCCCCCTCCCCGTGCTCACCCCCCCTCGCCCAGTCGGATACCTCCTTCTGCTTCTTGATGATGTGTGAGAGCTCGGTGTAGGGGATGCGGGGGTTGAGCTCACACTCCATCAGGGTGGCCCCCTCGTAATCCTTGATGTAGCCCAGGTACCGGCCCTTGGGCACTTTGATGTCCTTGGAGAAGCCCTGGAAAGGAAGGGGGGGCTGTGAGAGCGAGCTTCGCCCCCGTGTGGGGGAAGGCGTGCTGGTGTAGGGACCCTCCCTGCGGGAGAGAGGGCAGGTGGCGCAGCGCCAGGGGGCCAGACCTGCTTCTTGAAGTAGCCAATGGCGTACTCGTCGGCGTACGTCAGGAAGTAGAGGATGTTGTGCTTGATGTGGTACTCCTTCAGGTGGTTCATCAGGTGCGTCCCGTACCCCTGGGGGAGACACCCGTCAGGCAGATGCGAGGGTGGGGAGATGCTCCAGGCTAGTCCTGCCCTGGGACGGGTTTGCGCGACAGACTCCGGCAGAGCAAACGCTCAGCTGCAGCGACAGCCACTGTCAACCACGGGCCGTGTTCCCGCTACGGTTTTCCATGTGTGTGCAGAATACATTTTGTTCTGCGCACTGAGGCATGAGTGGATGTGCACCACGAGTAGAAACATGCTGGCAGCTGTGGGCGCCCGGCTAATCAGCTGGGCGGCATTTGACTCTCCCAAGCGCCCAGCTTACAGGGGACGCTGAACGTAGGCCTGGCCTGGCTTCGGGGCAAGCTCCACTGCTGGGCTACGGTCACCTGAGCCAGGGCAAAGCACCAGCTCCTGTCTCCCTCACTGCTAACCCGGCATCAGAGCCACAGCCTGTGGCCACCTGCTATCTAGGCCTGGGCCCCACTTGAAAATCTCCCCCCACAATCCCAACCCGCAGCCCCCGGTAACCAGCTCTGCCAAGCTCCCCAATCCCAACCCAATCCCCAAGCAACCCTAACCCTAACCCAAGCTCCCCAATCCCAACCCGCAGCCCCCGGTAACCCACGGCTCCCCAATCCCAACCCACAGCCCCCGGAAACCCACGGCTCCCCACTCCCAACCCACAGCCCCCGGAAACCCACGGCTCCCCACTCCCAACCCGCAGCCCCCGGAAACCCACGGCTCCCCAATCCCAACCCGCAGCCCCCGGAAACCCACAGCTCCCCAATCCCAACCCGCAGCCCCCCCGGTAACCCACGGCTCCCCAATCCCAACCCGCAGCCCCCGGTAACCCACGGCTCCCCAGTCCCAACCCGCAGCCCCCGGAAACCCACGGCTCCCCAATCCCAACCCTCAGCCCCCGGTGACCCACGGCTCCCCACTCCCAACCCGCAGCCCCCGGTAACCCACGGCTCCCCAATCCCAACCCGCAGCCCCCGGAAACCCACGGCTCCCCACTCCCAACCCGCAGCCCCCGGTAACCCACGGCTCCCCAATCCCAACCCGCAGCCCCCGGAAACCCGCAGCCCCTGGAAACCCACGGCTCCCCAATCCCAACCCGCAGCCCCCGGAAACCCACGGCTCCCCAATCCCAACCCGCAGCCCCCGGAAACCCGCAGCCCCTGGAAACCCGCGGCTCCCCAATCCCAACCCTCGGCCCCCGGTAACCCACGGCTCCCCAATCCCAACCCGCAGCCCCCGGAAACCCGCAGCTCCCCAATCCCAACCCGCAGCCCCCGGAAACCCGCAGCTCCCCAATCCCAACCCATGGCCCCCGGAAACCCGCGGCTCCCCAATCCCAACCCACGGCCCCCGGTAACCCACGGCTCCCCAATCCCAACCCGCGGCCCCCGGAAACCCGCAGCTCCCCAATCCCAACCCACGGCCCCCGGTAACCCACGGCTCCCCAATCCCAACCCTCGGCCCCCGGTAACCCACGGCTCCCCAATCCCAACCCACGGCCCCCGGTAACCCACGGCTCCCCAATCCCAACCCACAGCCCCCGGTAACCCACGGCTCCCCAATCCCAACCCGCGGCCCCCGGTAACCCACGGCTCCCCAATCCCAACCCACAGCCCCCGGTAACCCACGGCTCCCCAATCCCAACCCACAGCCCCCGGTAACCCACGGCTCCCCAATCCCAACCCGCGGCCCCCGGAAACCCACGGCTCCCCAATCCCAACCCACGGCCCCCAGAAACCCACGGCTCCCCAATCCCAACCCGCAGCCCCCGGAAACCCGCAGCTCCCCAATCCCAACCCACGGCCCCCGGTAACCCACGGCTCCCCAATCCCAACCCACGGCCCCCCAATCCCAACCCACGGCCCCCGGTAACCCACGGCTCCCCAATCCCAACCCGCAGCCCCCGGAAACCCGCAGCTCCCCAATCCCAACCCACGGCCCCCGGTAACCCACGGCTCCCCATTCCCAACCCGCAGCCCCCCCGGTAACCCACGGCTCCCCAATCCCAACCCTCGGCCCCCGGTAACCCACGGCTCCCCAATCCCAACCCGCGGCCCCCGGTAACCCACGGCTCCCCAATCCCAACCCGCGGCCCCCGGTAACCCACGGCTCCCCAATCCCAACCCGCAGCCCCCGGTAACCCACGGCTCCCCAATCCCAACCCTCGGCCCCCGGAAACCCACGGCTCCCCAATCCCAACCCGCGGCCCCCGGTGACCCACGGCTCCCCAATCCCAACCCGCGGCCCCCGGTGACCCACGGCTCCCCAATCCCAACCCGCGGCCCCCGGTGACCCACGGCTCCCCAATCCCAACCCGCGGCCCCCGGTGACCCACGGCTCCCCAATCCCAACCCGCGGCCCCCGGTGACCCACGGCTCCCCAATCCCAACCCGCGGCCCCCGGTGACCCACGGCTCCCCAATCCCAACCCGCGGCCCCCGGTGACCCACGGCTCCCCAATCCCAACCCGCGGCCCCCGGTAACCCACGGCTCCCCAATCCCAACCCGCGGCCCCCGGTGACCCACGGCTCCCCAATCCCAACCCGCGGCCCCCGGTAACCCACGGCTCCCCAATCCCAACCCACGGCCCCCCAATCCCAACCCACAGCTCCCGGTAACCCACGGCTCCCCAATCCCAACCCACGGCCCCCGGTAACCCACGGCTCCCCAATCCCAACCCACGGCTCCCCAATCCCAACCCACGGCCCTCGGTAACCCACGGCCCCCCAATCCCAACCCGCAGCCCCTCACTGTGGCCTCTCCTGCCCCGTTGCCCCCTATCTCCGCAGGCGAGCTGCCGTTTGGCCTTCACCTTCACTTGCTCGTTGGAGGTGACGGCGCAGAAGACAATCTCCGTGAAGCCCTGGGTGGGGAACATCCGGAAGCAGATTCCTCCGATCACCCGCCCGTCCTTGATCAAAGCCAGGGTCTTGTGTTTGCTGGGGGGGAAGCCACAGCCGGTCAGCGGAGGGGGGAAAGGCGGGCAGCCTTAACGCCTTATCCTGGCGCTCCCCTGCCCTGCAAGCCACTGCCGCGTCCGAGTGAATATTAGGGGACTCGGGCGGGTCTGGAGCCCAGCGTCAGCCTGGCTCGAGAGTCTGGATCCTTCCCCCCAAAACCCTCCCAGCTGCTGGGGTCACGCTGGCGCCGGAGCAGCCGCTTCCCACGAGCCGGGACGGTGACAAAGCCCCCCCCGCTCCCGGCACCACCTACGGGTCGAAGACGAGGCGGGTGATGTACTCCTTGGGCATGCGGGGCAGCTGGTGGGAGAAGACGTTCTGCAGCCCCACCAGCCACATCAGGATGCGCTTGTTGGATTTCTGCGAGAGCGCGTTGCCGATGACGTGGAACTCGATGATGCCGCGCCGCTCCTCCAGCCGCGCCGTCTCGTCCCGCGCCGCGTTGGCCGACAGCAGGCTGGTCTGGGGGGAGGGCGAAGCACACAGCCCTGACCACGTAGTCTCCCCCGGCCGGGGCCCAGCGCACTGCCACCCAGCCGGGGGGGGTACATAGAGACCGAGGTGACATCTCGTCCTCAGAGCCAGCCCTACACACCTCCCTCCCCTGCGGCTGCCAGCTCCGATTATTCCTGGGCCTGTCGCTGTCCCCAGAGGGCAGCCAGCGGGTACTGACGGGAGCCCTCCCCGCCCCGTACCTCTGGGCCCAGCATGGCAGCCGGGTCCGTGATGGTCAGCATCACCTCATTGACCAGCTCCATGGGGATGTCGCCCATGACCCGGATCCGCTTGGCATCCTCCAGCGTCAGGCTCTCCGGCAGCTTCCGCTTCTCGCCTGCTTGGGGGGCAGAGGACGGTGACAGCGAGGCTTACGGCAGGGCCACGGGCCCCTCGCTTCCCAGCACCCCCCCCCCCCAGCAACGGAGACGGTAGCCACCTCAGAGAGAGACTGCAGCCAGAGCTCGGGAGGACGGGGGTCCGCGGGAGCCGGTGGCGCTGGGTCTTAGCAGCCTCCTCCCCCTCTCAACCGCCTACAGGAGGGACGGGACCAGGGCAGCACGACCAGGTGCGCCACAGAGTCCGGCGTGGGGCTGCCTGCCCGGGGAGCGGTCACAGCCCTGTCCCAGGCAGCCTGGGCTGGGGGTCGTAGGATGGCTCTGTCGCTCCCCCGTTGAGCCGAACGGCTTGTGACTGACGGCCGCCAGAGTTGCAGGCATGGGCTGCTCCCGAGCCAGCCAGCGACAAGCTGCCTCCGCCCCAGCCCCTTCCGCTCCCCAGACCCCTTCCCCAGCCCGGCAAGCGTGCGAACTCTTGAGGGTTAACTGTGGATCACTGTGGAGTGGTGGGAGCTGGCGCTGGCCAGACGCCGGGTCCTCAGGCACGAGGACCCCCCCACGCGGGGCATGCAGAGTTCCAGAGGTGGTGGGGCCGCCCAGGGATACACGGGGGGTACAGCACAGGGCTGGGGCTGGCCTCACCTGGCACAGGCTCTGCCGCGCTGGCATCCAGGCTCATGGAGGACAGGGAGCTGCTGCTGCTGAGCTTCTTGCTGAAGATGGGGGTGCTGGGCACGGGGACGGTGCTGACGGCTGCTGAGAGGAGAACGGAGCCTTTTGCCAGCAGAACTTGCGCTCGCAGCCCAGGTCAGTGCCCGCGTGGCCCCAACAGGGCACGTTTGCACGGGCCCTCAGCAGCCGTGCGAGGAATGCACGTGCGTGCAAGGGAGCTGGCGTAAGCTCCACCGCCAGGTCGCCCGAGCGGCATTTCCCCAGCAAGGTACCTGGGCGTGGGACCAGCTGGGAGCCTTCTGTGGCCGGCATGGTGAAGTCCGATTCCCAGATGGGCGAGTTCTCCCCGTAGATCTCCTCTTCCAGCATCGACAGAAACCTGGGCAGGGCAGGTGATGGGCCATGTCAGCCAGCAGCTGGCACGGCTGCATTAGCGCTGCCAACCCTGAGCAGGGGGGGATGCAGCCACATGTGGCAACCCCAATTGAAGAGGTAGGTAGCCGACGGGGAGAAGCCTCACCCAGCAGGCAATGCCCCGGGACCTCGCACTCACCTCTGGGTTGGCCAGAGCCAGGGAGAGCTCAGCGAACTCCAGCAGCCCCCCAGCCCCCCACCCCAGCAGCCAGCCCCGCCTACTTGGGGAAGTGGGTGAGGATAAGGGTCCGCTTCTCGGGCACCAGCTTGTCCTTCTCCACCCGGAACTTCTCCAGCAGCTGCCGGCGGGTGACGGTGAAAATGGACTTGAGCAGGCTGCGCCCGAAGACGTGGGTGGTCTCGCAGCGGGGGAGGCTGTCGCAGCTCTGGGGCACGTGGCAGTAACACAGCCAGCTGTGGGGGGAGAAAGAGGAGCACTCCCAAGGGCCTGCCCGCTCCTCGGCACTGGCACCAGCACCCCCATGGGGCCGGCGCTACGCCTGGGCTCACAGCCGCTGCCTCTTCTGTGTGTGTGTGGGGAGGTGGGGGGCAGAGAGGCAGCGGCTGTGGCAGTCCAGACAGGGCGAGGGACAGCAAGACCATTGCTCCCCGCCAGCCGGGGCAACGCGCACTGGCTTCACAGCACTGAACCACCGTGGGTGCCCCAACCCACATGCTACACTGGCCCAGGCGCAAGCTGCCAAGAGCATTAGCCCTTCCGTGGCCCGCGAGGACACAAGGGTGCGCCGGGCCAAGCCACCGGGGGCAGCAGCAGCTGCTGAGGGTGCTCTGGAGACACGGCAGGGATGTAAAACCCCTTTGAATTGGTTAAACACAGGGTGTTGGAAACAAAGTCTGGACACTCTGCGTGTGGAGCAAGCAAGCAAGGGAGAGCTGCCCCAGCGGGGATAGGGTGCCCCCCCCCACCTACCCACTTGGGTTGGGCTAAAGCAGCCCCCGCTGTAGCCAGGGCCCCCCCCTTGCCTCCGTGGGGGGGAACCCCCTCCCAGGCCAAGTCAGCAGCCCTCCACAGGGAGCCGCCCGCAAGCACCAGGTAAGCACCGTGCATTAACGGTGATGCTCCCCAGGTAACCATTTAAAGCCAGGTGCCCGTTCACATCCCTAGGATGCGGCAGGCTCAGGACCCCCGGTTACTGTCACTGCAGCAGGCAGGGAGGCGGGAGAGATCGGGATCGGGGAGCTCCTGGTGGCTCAGCAGACCAGTCCAAGCCCAGACTCAGGACGCCCCCTTAGCCATGCCTGCAACGAATGGTCGGCGCAGGCCGAGCGGGGCCAGGGCCCGCCCCCGCCCCCGCCCCCTGGCCGGCGCTCACCGGGTGTAATTGACTTTGTAGGTGGCCACGTCATCGTTCTGCGAGCGCTGCCGGAACTGGGAGGGCGTCTCCAGCTTCCAGTAGTTGAGGCAGAGCAGGAACATCTTGGAGAGCTCGTACATGGTCTGCCGCTCCTTGGGGGGCAGGTGGCTGAACTTGTACTGCACAAAGTTGAAGACTCCCTGTGGGGGCAGGGTGCCCGATTAGCATCAGGGGAGCCGCCGGCAAGCCCTGGCTACAGGCCGCCCCGTGCTGCACAGCACACACAGGGCAGGAAATGGAGCAGCAGGGAGCGGCCGGGACGACCCGCGGAGACCCAGGCTCTGTTATGGATCCGGTGTAGTGGGCTGCATGTGGCCGGATTCTCCAAGAACTCCCAGGTCACCCGTCACCGTACGAGCCTCCCTGCCCGGTGCGGTGAAGCCGGGACCAAGGGGCGGCAGCAGAGAGGGAGCGTGGAACCCAGGACGGCGCGTCGGCAGGCTCAGGGCAGCGGCTCAGGGCTGGAGATGCACTGGCTAACACCTGGAGACGATACCGGGGAGACGAACCCCGGTCTGACCCCGCCGGGCACCTGCAGCCCCGTCCCTCACGCTACACCAGAGCCCTCCCTGCCTCGGCCCTCCGACTTACGAAGATCTACCACTTCCGGGGGCGGGGCAGCAGGCCAGTCACCTCCACGAGAAAAACGCACCCAGCACCAGCCCCCGGGCAGGGATTTCCTTGGGCCAGCACTAACACGGCTCGCTTTGCTACCGAGGCACCAGCTGTGCGGTGACGTGTCCGTGCCAGTCCCTGGGTGGATAACGAGTCGGCCAGCTGCAGGGAATGTCTCCTCGTTATACCAGGGGTACCGGGCAGGGGAAACCGACACCAGGAAGCTAAAAGTCACAAAGATCAGGCTGGAGGAGGCCATGGGAACATGCCAACACCTCTCCCCCGCGGGGGAGTCCGTGTAGACACGTTCGGTAGGGGCCAGCTACATGTCACAGCAGAGGGGGCACTGGGGTTGGGGGTCACCGTGACCATGGACGGCCGCCACAGAGCACGTGGGGTTACCTGCTCGATGTTCGGCTTCTCAAAGGGCGGGCTGCCGAGGGACCCCTCTACCACGGGACGGCTCATCTGCAGGATGCATTTCCTCAGCAGCTGGGGAGGCAAGGGGACTGTCACGCACCAGAGGCTGCAGGGTGGTGAAATTGACGGCAGCCACAGAAAGGGGCAATGCAGGCCAGGAGCAGCCGGCCAGACCCCCCGCTGGCATACGTGGTGCCATGCTGGTACCTTTAACCGGCTGCATGATTTACACCACCTAGCGAATGACCTACTCCTTCCCTTGACACGTATTCCCCGGGGGGGTCAGTTTGGGACAGTGCGGAAGGAACATCTGGTTTCCAGCAGGATGTGAGAGTGCAGCCGTTTAAATGACTCATGCCGATCGGTTACCCAAACAGTTACATGTGCCTCCTGGTCCGGTTCCCTGGGAGGGGGACAGCAAGAGGGAGCCTCCTGCCGCCCCATGCTGCTGCCTCTGTATCAGAGGCAGCAGCACAGGGCAGCAGCTGGCTCCCTGGGAGCAGGGTGGCAGGCAGGAGCTGGTACGTTCCAGCTCTCAGAGAGCTGGCTGCTGCCCCACATGTAACCGTTGACATTTTCAGCAGTTCACAGTTATCCAATTACATGCATTTTAACATCCCTCATTTCTAGCAAAACTCTTCTTCTAAGCCAGTCTTGCAGCTGGGCTGCCCGAGGCGGGTTGCCAGACGTTCAACAGCTCTGAACCTTTCCTGACTACTGTCCCTCTTTCAGGTGGCTGATGTGTCTTGCCTACCCCCAGTGGCTTACAAAATCAGACACCAAAATACAAGTGTCCCAGTACCTAGTACAGAACCAGCGCTTATACCGTCTCGTTTTACCATATAAACCAATTGGGATGTAAACCCTGTACTTAGATGTCCGTGTAGATTACGTGGAGTAGGGATGTTAGATAGCATGTAATTGAATAGTTGTGTATCCGCATCAAATCTTACTGGTTACACAACTATTGGATAGTCCAGTTAGCTCCACATGCGTATCAGTTCCAGCCTGCCCCCTTCACCCTCCACACTGCTACCTCTCTCTCAGAGGCAGCATTGTGGGGGGGGGGGGGGGGGGAAGAGGGGAAGCAGGCAGGTCTTGTGCTCATGGGGAGCCACCTTTTAAGCTAGCTCACAGGCACCGGATCCCACTCAAGACTAACCAATAAGCCCAGGCTTATCGATGAATCGTGTAGTGTCTACACACTGATGTTCCTAACAGAGCAGTACAAGCAGATCGCGGTGTGTGAAATTCTAGTTTGTATTGACTTTGCTAGTGCTTTGTTCGTAGCCGGTTATACAAATAGGCTTCGGGTTGACAGACCCTGAAGATGTGTGTGTACCTCCGGGATACATAGCCCTGGTTCAGAACCAATGTAAAAAATCAGCAACTCCACTGGGCTGAGATTCCTACACAGACTGGTTACTCCCAGGCCTAAGAGAGACCCCCCGCCACACACAGACTCTCCCCGCACTGGTCATGTAATCTGTCAGCTGCTCTTCCTAGCTCCATCACAGGCCCGGTGAACAGGGATTGGATTGGTCCTGCCTTGGGCAGGGGGCTGGACTGGACCACCTCCTGGGCTCTCTTCCAGCTCTATGGTTCTATAATCGTTTACAGCACAAATAAAGCAGAAGGGGTCAGTTATTACTTCAACAATTGAAGGCCAGATGCGGGCTAGGAGAGGTATTTTGTTCCCTGCTTGTAGGACGACAAACGACCATCAAGATGGACACCGGGAGCTTGAGCTCACCAGGATACAGAATCAAAAAGGCGTCAGGAATTCAGAGTTCCATCCTTTGCCAGGCGGGATACACACAAATGGGATCATTTACGCCAGGTCCTACACAAATTAGACGCAGTCAGAGGGTAACACGTGCTGCTACACACGTGCAGACCGTTCCCCTCGCGGGGAAACAAATTCTCCAGCTAAGTTGCTCTCTTTTATCGAAGCTGGAATAACGAAGGTCCCCTCCAGAAAGGGGAAGCCCGGAGGTCGAGAGGAAGGCCGCCTTGAACACGGCCTGGCAACGCTGTCGCTGAGACGGACTGCGAAGGCGTCTGGGCAAGGGAGAGTAAGGAAGGGGGCGCCCATGGAGCATGCCCACTGGGCAAACAGGAAGCCCTGCCGCAGAGCTGACTTCAACTGAGCCTGCCCCGGAACGCGCCCGCATGGAACAGCGGCCAGACCAGAGGCAGGAAGAGAAACGCCAGATTTGAGGCTGGAAACTAGAAGCCTTTGCTGTTTGTCGACTACACGGGGGTCAAACCACTGTCATGTGGGCAGGAACGGCCTGCTCCCCCTGCTCAGCAAGGAACGGTCAGAACTGCTGTCCTAGGCCCCCCCAATGCCACCGGCCAGGACGTTAAGGCATCGGCTCAGCTTGCACCAGTGTCCCCTCTCAGCTGAGCACTCAGGTGGTGGCTCAGATGATTAGCGGAGGGCCCAAAGACAGCAGCATGTTTCTATTGGTGGTGCACATCCACACATGCCTTGGCGCACGGAACAAAATTTATCCTGCACGTGGATAGGACACAGAGAGACGGGACACTGGCTGACACCTTGTCCTAGATGCCCGGCTAGCAGCTCCAAGGCAAAGCTAAGCCGCTGCTTCCCTACCTCACCTTGAACAGGTAGAAGTACACTTGCTTGGTGTCCGTGTCTTCCTCTTTGTGGACCGACATAAAGAGATTTTCCACATCCACCACCATCCCCAGCAGCCGGTTGATCTCTTCTTCCGAGACGTTCTCCAGGTGGGACACGTGGTCAGCTGGACGGGGAGCAGCAAAGGCGATGGAGAGGCTTAGGGGGAGAGGGCACCATGCCGCTGGGACATCCCCAGCGAGCCTCAAAGCATGCACAGCACCGAACGCAGCCCCGCCAGGGTCTGACAGGCCCCCGGGCAGCCCTGCCAGTGCAGCACCCTCCACTCTCCAGCCCTGCACCCCCGCGTGGGTCCCCGCGCAGAGTGGTACCTAGGGCGTGTCCGCAGCTCCGGCACAGCTCGCTCAGGTTGGTCACAGGCTGCTGCAGGTCCATGCGGGGGGCAGTGGGCGGGTTGGGATTCTTCCAGCCGTTGCACTTGCAGGCATCGTTGGCCTAGGGTAGGGACAGCGCGGGGATCAGTGCAGAGTCCTGGGCCTCACCCCAACGGCTGGCGCTGCCCCTCCCGATTCAGCGTGACCGCGGGGGGTGGGAACAGCCAGGAAAGGCGCCACCCAGGGCGTGGGGGCCACATGGACCTGGGCGGGCTGCTGGCCCAAGGGGATGAGCTGGGATTGCTCAGCTCTGAAGGCCCAGAGACGGCTGCTGCCCAAAGGCCCCAGCTAGGACGAGACGGACGATGTGGCTGCCCAAGGTGGGAAAAGCAGCATCCAGCTCCCCCCCCACCCCCTGCCCCAACCCGCTTCCCCAGCTCTGCCCCAGCACCAGGCCAGTGGAGAGCTCCCCCGCTCCGCTCCCCAGCGCTCCTAAACACAGCTGGCCCCGCAAACAGCTCCCCCATGCCCAGGCATCCCTCTCTCCTCCCCCCCCCCCGGGCACCTTGCAGACGGAGAACGCTGCTCCCCCCACCCCACCAGCACCTTGCACGCGCAGAAGGCTCCACCCCCCCCCCCCAAACTTGCAGGCGGAGAACACTCCCCCCCTCCCACACTTTGCAGGCGGAGAACGCTGCTCCCCCCTCCCCGGCACCTTGCAGGCGGAGAACACCCCCCCCCCCCGACACCTAGCAGGCGGAGAATGCTCCTCCCCCCCCGCACCAGGCAGGCGGAGAACGCTCCCCCCCCCCGGCACCAGGCAGGCGGAGAAGGCTGCTCCCCCCCGCACCTTGCAGGCGGAGAACGCTCCCCCCCCCCGGCACCTTGCAGGAAGAGAACGCTGCTCCCCCCCCCCCGGCACCTTGCAGGCGGAGAACGCTGCTCCCCCCCACCTTGCAGGCGGAGAAACCCCCCCCCGGCCCCTGCACCTGACACGGAGAACGCTGATCCCCGCCCCGGCACCTTCTAGGCGGAGAACGCTGCTCCCCCCCCCAGCACTTTGCAGGCGGAGAACCCTGCTCCAGCTCCCCCGGCACCTTGCAGGCAGAGCGAACTCTGCCCCCCCGCACCTTGCAGGCGGAGAAACCCCCCCCCCCCCGGTACCTTGCAGACGGAGAACGCTCCCCCCTCCCCGGCACCTTGCAAGCGAAGAACCCTGTTCCCCCTCCCCCAGCACCTTGCAAGAGGAGAACGCTGCTCCCCCCCCTCCCAGCACCTTGCAGGCGGAGAACACTCCCCCCCCGCACCTTGCAGGCGGAGAACGCTGCTCCCCCCCGCCCCTTGCAGGCGGAGAACGCTGCTCCCCCCCCGCCCCTTGCAGGCGGAGAACGCTGCTCCCCCCCGCCCCTTGCAGGCGGAGAACACTCCCCCCCCCCGCACCTTGCAGGCGGAGAACACTCCCCCCCCCCCGCACCTTGCAGGCGGAGAACACTCCCCCCCCCCCGCACCTTGCAGGCGGAGAACACTCTGTCCCACCCCCGGCACCTTGCAGGCGGAGAACACTACCCCCCCCCGCACCTTGCAGGCGGAGAGCTTGCACCTCTCCCCCCCCCCCCGGCACCATGCAGGCGGAGAACGCTGCTCCCCCCTGCACCTTGCAGGCGGAGAACACTCCCCCCCCCCCAGAGACCTTGCAGGCGGAGAACGCTGCTCCCCCCCCCCCGGCACTTTGCAGGCGGAGAACGCTGCTCCCCCCCCCCCCCCCCCGACACCTTGCAAGAGGAGAACGCTACTCCCTCGCTCCGGAACCTTGCAGGGGGAGAACGCTGCTTCCCCTCTCCCGGCACCCTGCAGGCGGAGAACGCTGCGTCCCTTCCTCCTGGGCACCTTGCAGACGGAGAACACTCCCCTCCCCCGGAACCTGGCAGGCGGAGAACACTCCCCCCCCCCCACCTTGCAGGCAGCGAACACTCCCCCCCCGGAACCTTGCAGGCGGAGAACCCAGGTCCCCCTCTCCCGGCACCTTGCACGCCGAGAGGGCTCGTCCCCCCGCACCTTGCACATGGAGAATGCTGCTCCCCCCACATCTTGCAAGCGGAGAAACACGCTGCTCCCCCCAAATCTTGCAAGCGGAGAAACACCCCCCCGGCACTCTGCAGACCCGCCCCCCCTCCCCGGCACCTTGCAGGCGAAGAACCCTGTTTCCCCCTCCCCGGCACATTGCAGGAGGAGCATGCTGCTCTCCCCCCATCCCGGCACCTTGCAGGCGGAGAACACTCCCCCCCCCGCACCTTGCATGTGGAGAACGCTTCCCCCCCGCACCTTGCGCGTGGAGAACGCTCCCCCCCGCACCTTGCACGTGGAGAACGCTCCCCCCCCCCCACACCTTGCAGGTGGAGAACGCTTCCCCCCCGCACCTTGCGCGTGGAGAACGCTCCCCCTGCACCTTGCGCGTGGAGAACGCTCCCCCCCGCACCTTGCGCGTGGAGAACGCTCCCCCCCCACACCTTGCAGGTGGAGAACGCTTCCCCCCCCCCGCACCTTGCAGGCGGAGAACGCTTCCCCCCCGCACCTTGCATGCCGAGAACGCTCCCCCCCGCACCTGGCACACGGAGACACTCCCCCCCCCCCCCGGCACCTTCCAGGTGGAGAACGCTGCTCCCCCCCCGCGGCACCTTGCAGGCGAAGAACACTCCCCTCACCCCGGAACCTGGCATGCGGCGAACTCTGCTCCCCCCCGCACCTTGCAGGCAGAGAACACTGCTTGCCCCCCCCCCCCCGGCATCTTGCAGGTAACGAGCACTCCCCCCCCCCCCGGCACCTTGCAGGAGTAGAACGCTCCTCGCCTCCCAGCACCTTGCAGGCGGAGAACACTCCCCCCCCCCCCCCCCCCGGCACCTTGCAGGCAGCGAACACTCCCCCCCCCCCGGCACCTTGCAGGCGGAGAACACTCCCCCCCCCCCCGGCACCTTGCAGGCGGAGAACACTCCCCCCCCCCCCCGCACCTTGCAGGCGGAGAACACTCCCCCCCCGCACCTTGCAGGCGGAGAACACTCCCCCCCCCCCCCCCGCACCTTGCAGGCGGAGAACGCTGCTCCCCCCCCCCCCGGCACCTTGCAGGCGGAGAACGCTGCTCCCCCCCACCTTGCAGGCGGAGAAACACCCCCCCCCACCGGCACTCTGCAGACGGAAAACGCTGATCCCCGCCCCTGGCACCTTCTAGGTGGAGAACGCTGCTACCCCCCCAGCAGTTTGCAGGCGGAGAACGCTGCTCCAGCTCCCCCGGCACCTTGCAGGCAGACAGCGCTTCTGCCCCCCAGCCGGAACCATGTAGGCGGAGAACCCCCTTCCCCGGCACCTTGCAGACAGAGAACGCTCCCCCCTCCCCGGCACCTTGCAGGCGAAGAACACTCCGCCCCCCCCGCACCTTACAGGCGGAAAAGGATCTCCCCCGCACCTTGCAGGCGGAGAACGCTGCTCCCCCATCCCCGGCACCTTGCAGGAAGAGAATGCTGCTCGCCCCCAGCACCTTGCAGGCGGAGAACGCTGCTCCCCCCCCCCCAGCACCTTGCAGGCGGAGAACGCTGCTCCCCCCCGCCCCTTGCAGGCGGAGAACGCTGCTCCCCCCCCCGCACCTTGCAGGCGGAGAACGCTGCTCCCCCCCCCCCGCACCTTGCAGGCGGAGAACACTCCCCCCCCCCGCACCTTGCAGGCGGAGAACACTCTGTCCCACCCCCGCACCTTGCAGGCGGAGAACACTACCCCCCACCCGCACCTTGCAGGCAGAGAGCATTCTCCCCCCCCCCCGGCACCTTGCAGGCGGAGAACGCTGCTCCCCCTGCACCTTGCAGGCGGAGAACACTCCCCCCCCCCAGAACCTTGCAGGCGGAGAACGCTGCTCCCCCCCCCTCGGCACTTTGCAGGCGGAGAACGCTGCTGCCCCCCCCCCCGACACCTTGCAAGAGGAGAACGCTACTCCCTCGCTCCGGAACCTTGCAGGGGGAGAACGCTGCTTCCCCTCTCCCGGCACCCTGCAGGCGGAGAACGCTGCGTGCCTTCCTCCTGGGCACCTTGCAGACGGAGAACACTCCCCTCCCCCGGAACCTGGCAGGCGGAGAACACTCCCCCCCCCCCACCTTGCAGGCAGCGAACACTCCCCCCCCGGAACCTTGCAGGCGGAGAACCCAGGTCCCCCTCTCCCGGCACCTTGCACGCCGAGAGGGCTCGTCCCCCCGCACCTTGCACATGGAGAACGCTGCTCCCCCCACATCTTGCAAGCGGAGAAACACCCCCCCCCCGGCACTCTGCAGACGGAGAAAGCTCCCCCCTCCCCGGCACCTTGCAGGCGAAGAACCCTGTTTCCCCCTCTCCCGGCACCTTGCAGGAGGAGCATGCTGCTCTCCCCCCATCCCGGCACCTTGCAGGCGGAGAACACTCCCCCCCCCCGCACCTTGCGCGTGGAGAACGCTCCCCCCCCCCCCGCACCTTGCACGTGGAGAACGCTCCCCCCCGCACCTTGCAGGCATGGAGAACGCTGCTCCCCCCCCCCGCACCTTGCACGTGGAGAACGCTGCTCCCCCCCCCGCACCTTGCAGGCGGAGAACGCTCCTCCCCGCACCTTGCAGGCGGAGACCACTCCCCCCCCCCCCGGCACCTTGCAGGTGGAGAACACTGCTCCCCCTCCCCGGCACCTTGCAGGCGGAGAACACTCCCCCCCCCCGGCACCTTGCAGGCGGAGAACGCTGCCCCCCCCCCGGCACCTTGCAGGCGGAGAACGCTGCTTCCCCCCGGCACCTTGCAGGCGGAGAACGATGCTCCCCCCCGGCACCTTGCAGGCAGAGAACACTCCCCTCATGCGGCGAACTCTGCTCCCCCCCGCACCTTGCAGGCAGAGAACGCTGCTCCCCCCCCCCCCCGGCATCTTGCAGGTGACGAGCACTCCCCCCCCCCACTCCGGCACCTCGCAGGAGTAGAACGCTCCTCGCCTCCCAGCACCTTGCAGGCGGAGAACACTCCCCCCCCCCCGCACCTTGCAGGCGGAGAACACTCCCCCCCCCCCCGCACCTTGCAGGCGGAGAACACTCCCCCCCCCCCGCACCTTGCAGGTGGAAAAGGCTCTCCCCCCGGCACCTTGCAGGCGGAGAACGCTGCTCCCCCCCGGCACCTTGCAGGCGGAGAACGCTGCTCCCCCCCCCCGCACCTTGCAGGCGGAGAACGCTGCTACCCCCCCCGGCACCTTGCAGGCGGAGAACGCTGCTCCCCCCCCCCCGCACCTTGCAGGCGGAGAACGCTGCTCCCCCCCCCCCGGCACCTTGCAGGCGGAGAACGCTGCTCCCCCCCCCCCCGCACCTTGCAGGCGGAGAACGCTGCTCCCCCCCCCCCCGCACCTTGCAGGCGGAGAACGCTCCCCCCCCCGCACCTTGCAGGCGGAGAACACTCCCCCCCCCCCGCACCTTGCAGGCGGAGAACACTCCCCCCCCCCGGCACCTTGCAGGCGGAGAACACTCCCCCCCCGGCACCTTGCAGGCGGAGAACACTCCCCCCCCCCGCACCTTGCAGGCGGAGAACACTCCCCCCCCCCCCGCACCTTGCAGGCGGAGAACACTCCCCCCCCCCCCGCACCTTGCAGGCGGAGAACACTCCCCCCCCCCCCCCGCACCTTGCAGGCGGAGAACACTCCCCCCCCCCCGGCACCTTGCAGGCGGAGAACACTCCCCCCCCCCCCGCACCTTGCAGGCGGAGAACACTCCCCCCCCCCCGCACCTTGCAGGCGGAGAACACTCCCCCCCCCCCGCACCTTGCAGGCGGAGAACACTCCCCCCCCGCACCTTGCAGGCGGAGAACACTCCCCCCCCCCCGCACCTTGCAGGTGGAAAAGGCTCTCCCCCCCGCACCTTGCAGGCGGAGAACACTCCCCCCCCCCCCCCCGGCACCTTGCAGGCGGAGAACGCTGCTCCCCCCCCCCCCCCGGCACCTTGCAGGCGGAGAACGCTGCTCCCCCCCCCCCGGCACCTTGCAGGCAGAGAACGCTCCTCCCCCCCCCACACCTTGCAGGTGGAGAACACTCTCCCCCCGGCACCTTGCAGGCGGAGAACGCTGCTCCCCCCCCCCCCCCGGCACCTTGCAGGCGGAGAACACTGCTCCCCCCCCGGCACCTTGCAGGCGGAGAACGCTGCTCCCCCCCCCGGCACCTTGCAGGCGGAGAACACTCCCCCCCCCCCGCACCTTGCAGGCGGAGAACACTCCCCCCTGGCACCTTGCAGGCGGAGAACGCTGCTCCCCCCCCCGCACCTTGCAGGCGGAGAACACTGCTGCCCCCCGCACCTTGCAGGCGGAGAACGCTGCTCCCCCCCCACCTTGCAGGCGGAGAACGCTGCTCCCCCTGGCACCTTGCAGGCGGAGAACGCTGCTCCCCCCCCCCCCCGCACCTTGCAGGCGGAGAACACTCCCCCCCGCACCTTGCAGGCGGAGAACACCCCCCCCCCCGCACCTTGCAGGCGGAGAACACTCCCCCCCGCACCTTGCAGGCGGAGAACGCTGCTTCCCCCCCCCCCCCGCACCTTGCAGGCGGAGAACGCTGCTCCCCCCCCCGCACCTTGCAGGCGGAGAACGCTCCTCCCCCACCCCGCACCTTGCAGGCGGAGAACACTGCTCCCCCCCCGGCATCTTGCAGGTGACGAGCACTCCCCCCCCCACTCCGGCACCTCGCAGGAGTAGAACGCTCCTCGCCTCCCAGCACCTTGCAGGCGGAGAACACTCCCCCCCCCGCACCTTGCACGCCGAGAACACTCCCCCCCCCCCGCACCTTGCACGCCGAGAACACTCCCCCCCCCGCACCTTGCACGCCGAGAACACTCCCCCCCCCGCACCTTGCAGGCGGAGAACACTCCCCCCCCCGCACCTTGCACGCCGAGAACACTCCCCCCCCCGCACCTTGCACGCCGAGAACACTCCCCCCCCCGCACCTTGCAGGCGGAGAACACTCCCCCCCCCGCACCTTGCACGCCGAGAACACTCCCCCCCCCCCCCCGCACCTTGCACGCCGAGAACACTCCCCCCCCCCCGCACCTTGCACGCCGAGAACACTCCCCCCCCCGCACCTTGCACGCCGAGAACACTCCCCCCCCGCACCTTGCAGGCGGAGAACACTCCCCCCCCCCCCGCACCTTGCACGCCGAGAACACTCCCCCCCCCGCACCTTGCACGCCGAGAACACTCCCCCCCCCGCACCTTGCACGCCGAGAACACTCCCCCCCCGCACCTTGCACGCGGAGAACGCTCCCCCCCCCGCACCTTGCACGCCGAGAACACTCCCCCCCCCGCACCTTGCACGCCGAGAACACTCCCCCCCCCGCACCTTGCACGCCGAGAACACTCCCCCCCCGCACCTTGCACGCCGAGAACACTCCCCCCCCCGCACCTTGCACGCGGAGAACACTCCCCCCCCGCACCTTGCACGCGGAGAACACTCCCCCCCGCACCTTGCACGCGGAGAACACTCCCCCCCCGCACCTTGCACGCGGAGAACACTCCCCCCCGCACCTTGCACGCCGAGAACACTCCCCCCCGCACCTTGCACGCCGAGAACACTCCCCCCCGCACCTTGCACGCCGAGAACACTCCCCCCCGCACCTTGCACGCCGAGAACACTCCCCCCCCGCACCTTGCACGCCGAGAACACTCCCCCCCCCGCACCTTGCACGCCGAGAACACTCCCCCCCCCCGCACCTTGCACGCCGAGAACACTCCCCCCCGCACCTTGCACGCCGAGAACACTCCCCCCCCCCCCCCCGCACCTTGCACGCCGAGAACACTCCCCCCCCCGCACCTTGCACGCCGAGAACACTCCCCCCCCCGCACCTTGCACGCGGAGAACACTCCCCCCCCCCCGCACCTTGCACGCGGAGAACACTCCCCCCCGCACCTTGCACGCGGAGAACACTCCCCCCCCCGCACCTTGCACGCCGAGAACACTCCCCCCCCCGCACCTTGCACGCGGAGAACACTCCCCCCCGCACCTTGCACGCGGAGAACACTCCCCCCCGCACCTTGCACGCGGAGAACACTCCCCCCCGCACCTTGCACGCGGAGAACACTCCCCCCCGCACCTTGCACGCGGAGAACACTCCCCCCCGCACCTTGCACGCCGAGAACACTCCCCCCCGCACCTTGCACGCGGAGAACACTCCCCCCCGCACCTTGCACGCGGAGAACACTCCCCCCCCGCACCTTGCACGCGGAGAACACTCCCCCCCCCGCACCTTGCACGCGGAGAACACTCCCCCCCCCCCCCCCGCACCTTGCACGCCGAGAACACTCCCCCCCCCGCACCTTGCACGCGGAGAACACTCCCCCCCGCACCTTGCACGCCGAGAACACTCCCCCCCGAACACTCCCCCCCCCCGCACCTTCCCCCCCCCCCGCACCTTGCACGCCGAGAACACTCCCCCCCCCCCCCGCACCTTGCACGCCGAGAACACTCCCCCCCCCCCGCACCTTGCACGCCGAGAACACTCCCAGCTTCTCCAGTTTCTTGGCGCGGGGGAAGCCCCGCACTTGGGCCTTGCGCTGGCTCGCGCGCTGCTGCTGGCTCAGGCCGGGCCGCGCCGGGTCGCTGGAGCCCGCGGGGCCCCCTGTGGGGCCCGGCCCGGCCCCGGAGGCGGCCGGGGGGGGCGGCGGCGGCGTCCGGCCGGGCTGCGAGGCCTCCGGCTCCGCCATGCCGGGACCGCGGCGTGCGCCAGGCCGCCACTGCGCCTGCGCGGCGCGGGGTCTGCTGGGAGACGTAGTCCCTTGGCTGGAGCTTCCCCTGCTCCGGGCGAGGCCGGAGCCCAGGCCGCCAGTGCGCCTGCGCCGCGCGGGGCTGCTGGGAGATGTAGTCCCCACTGGTTTAGCCTGCCAGGTGTTAGTGAGGGCTAGCCCTCTTGGGGGACCCCAACAGAGCACCCCCTTGTGGGGTAAATCACCTCTTCCACAGAGTATACCCCCCACACTGCAGGGGCTTATACAGAGTATACTCCTCATTTTACCAACCCCCCCCAACTGTGCGAACCCCCCAATAACGTGGGAAGAGGGAGGACTGGAGGTTCCCACCATGTGGGGTGCAGACCTCCCAGGAGGGCTAAGGAGCCCTAGCTTCCTGCTCTGACCCCATCAGGAAGTGTGTCACCATATGTCCTATGTGTTTCCCGGAATAACCCCATTCCGACCTCCACCCCCCTAAAAAAAAAGTTGGAGTATTAGGATATAGCTATTCAGGCTGGTCTGTTACTAGGATTTAGGGTTGCCAAGTGTCTGGTTTTGAACCGGACAGTCCAGTATTTGAGCTTTCTGTTCGGGAAGCAAATTGAGAAAATATAAATCTCTGGTATTTTCTAAATGATGTAATGTAGATTGTGGTGTAGTATTTTTGTTTAAACCATCTGACAACCCAACTAGGGATGCCAGCTACTGTCAGAAAAATACTGAACATGGCAGGGGAAAAAAATGTGGTTGAGCAAAAACAAAAACAAAACAAAAAAAACCAGGGGACCAAAGTTGTTGAGCAAAAAAACCCCAAAAAACAAAAAACGCACCAAAAAAAGAGGTGCTAGGGTTTTAAATTCCCTCGCTCGCCGCTCCCTCTGCCCCCGCCAGACGCAGCAGGGGAGGAATGTCCTAAGCAGCCTGCCATCTGAGAAAAACAGAAAATACCGGACATTTTACGTGTCTGATATTTTCTCCTTTTTTTACCAGACAGCGGCCGCAAATACCAGACTGTCCAGGCCTTGTTCTTAAGCTAAGGCTTTTGGCTAAGCAGCAGGAGAATCCATAAACCAGGAAATGTGCAGTCACATCTTGATCCACCCAAACAAATCACATTGAAATAAGGCAATTCTGTGCTGTTAGAAAGGCCGTCCAACGATCATCTCCAGATAAAGGAAAGTGCAAAGAAGATTTAAAGGAAACTTAGGTTGATAGCTTTCTGACCAGCAAGGATCCACTTATCAATAGTTGAGGTTGTGAAATCCCCCTCTCTCTATCATTTATCCGGATGGTCTCTGTCTGGTTGTTTGATTGTTTTTGTCTGCTGTATAATTAACTTTGCTGGGTATAAAACAATTACGATGGTGAGATAATTGGGGAGAAAATCATGTTACAATACGTTAAGATTGATTTGTTATCTATCAGTAGAATGATTGGGTAAAGTATACCTGAAAATATTATTATGTGCAGTGGGGACAAACAGGAAGTAAGAGGGAAAAAACAAAGGAAGAAGGGAGAAAAGGAAAGGAAACTGGATTCGTGCTTGCTGGAAGCGAACCCCAATAAACATGAAATTGTTTGCATCTCCGGGCTTTGAGTATTGCTGTTCTCTGTTCACATGAGAAGGTTCAGGGAAGTGGAAGGGTGAAGGAATAACTCCTCTAATAGACAGTATGGCTGGAGCGCCCCCCATATGGGTGGCAGGTAGTGTAGGCAAGGAAAGGCATTGCCTTCCCAAAACTGTTTACAATGCCCAGCCACCTGGGAGGGACCAGGGCCGTGCAGTGCGGCAGCCCGGCTCGCCGGTGGCTGGGGAGAGCTGAGGCCATGCCACACAGTAGCTCTGGCTCTCAACTGGGGCGGAGTTTGGCTGGGTGGGAAGGTTGTTGACGGGGCATGGACTGGGAGCAAAAGGTGTGGCTTCGGGATGAAGGGGCGGGGCTTCGGCTGCCTTCCCCAGCTGGGCCTTCACCCATGCCCCCAGCCCCACATCCCAGAGTGAAGCCAAGTGCCGCAGCCCCCACCCAAAGGTGCACACACCAGTGGAGTCACTGGAAGCAGGGCAGGGCTTCACATGAGTCTCCATCCAGGACCGCTTTGGGGTGCAGCAGGGGTCCAGCTGGCCTTGGGAACACTAGGGGCTAGAGATACAATACTGCACTGAGCTTGCTGGCGTCACGCAGGCACTGGGCCTTTCAGGAAAACTCTGGGGTTGGGGCCTGTGACGTAGTGGGGGTACCTGGCTGGTTTCTACGCTGCTGGCTCTGGGGGAACCCCCATTGGCTGCAGTTGGTACCACGGCCCAGCAAAACAGGATGAGTCATTATGCAAAGGGTGTGTCAACCTGTCTGACCAGCCACCCCCCATGGAGAGGAACTAAGGAAGGTGGATGCTGCCCTGGCTGGGGGGCAAGGCTGGAGGAGAGTGAGTTAGTTTCTGGCTGGGAGCATGGAGGAGGCAGCCTCAGCAACAGGCTGGGGGGTTTAGAAGCCGAGACCCCCTCCCATATCAAGGGGGGGCTGAGGCATCCTAGGCCTGCCCTGTAACCTGATGACATCTGTGCTGTGCTGTATCCTGGAGAAGCAATAAACCACCTCTGTTCTACCGGCTGGTGGAGTCTGTTCGTGCCATTTCGGGGTGCAGGAGACGGGAGCCCCAACGCGTCGTCACAGGGCCACAGCTGGTAAGGTGAGGAGAGCTGACAACCCTGTGACTAACAGGCTGGCACCAAGGCTGTGGGAAAGGGTCTGTCTGCCAAGGACTCATTGTTAGGCTGGGGGCTGTACGAACCCTCTCTCTGCTCAGCCCTCCCAGCTACCTTACAAATCCACTGACCTGCAGAGCAGCTTTCTAGCCGTGTATCCACCCCCAACCCCCCGACAGACTCCGAAAAGGTAGGCTGGCAAGGGTCTCATTGGTGACATCTGGCCCAGCCCCCCACGCCGAGGCAGGACCAAATAAATCCAGACCATCCCTGAGAAGTGTGGGGAGGTTTTCAAAAACAGATCCGACAGGTCTTAGAGCAGGAACCATCTTAGTCTGCCACTTTAAAAACAACTAGCCGTCCTGTGGCACCTTAGGGACTAACAACATGTCGTACCACGAGCTTTCGCGGGTAAAACCCACTTCCTCAGACGAGCCGGAGTGGAAATAACAGAACCAAGAGATTTATAACAAGGGCTAGGAGAAAGTACCTGTCAATTGTAGCGCCGGTGCTAATGAGGCTAATGAAGAGGGCTGGACGTGTCCCATTCTTAGTTTTTGATGTAAAAATGTTAGCGGCAGAGGAGACTGGCTTCCTACTGCAACATCCAGCTGGGAATTCTACCACCACCTCTGCTCAAAGATTAGGCATCAGGAAAATCTTTCTGACGCCTCTTTTTAATCCCTTCCTCCCTAGTTCCCCTTTGTTACACTGTTCCCACCACCTGCTCAACATTTCCCAGCCTGAAACTGCACAGGGCCCTGATGCTATTTCACTCCCATCCTCACCCAACCAAACACCCAGGACTGTTTTCCAGGGCCTCGCGATCCCTGCAGGTCTCCTGTTTTCTCTGAACTACACCAGCGTTTCTCAACCAGAGGGACGAGTACCCTTAGGGGTACTTGAGAGAAGCTGGGGGGTACGTCCACACAACTGAAATTTGGAGAAAACTGATTTGTTGTTGTAAGTTTTACAGCGCTTTCTTATTTTTGTACTTTTTACACCCAAAAATTTCATCACCCGCCTGGCTACGATTAAGTTGTTTAAACAAATGTGTTGCAATGATAGAACAAAATAGTGTGTCTGAAAACCGTAGGTCCTGCGGGTACTTATAATACTTTTTTAAAAAGGGGTACTTTATAAAAAAAAGTTTGAGAAACACTGAACTAGAGCCTGCACTGAAGCAGAGTCACATCACCCACTGTAGAGTCTGTTAGAGCCCAAAAAAGGTTTCTAGAAAGTGCACTGCCAATGGACCTGGGGGAGAACAGGTTTATTCCAGGAGCAACACAAACCAGAGAGACATAGAGAGAATCGTCACCCAGCAGCACAGCCCGGAGCCAACAGGGAGAGGGGGACACTTGTGTTGTCTGCTTAACGAAGCACACGAGATCTTTTATCGGGGACAAGGCAGTACGCCGCGTTTATTGAGAATACAACAGCTGCATATGCTTTTCAATCACTCACATACAAACATACACACAGTCTTGCCAGACGGTGTTATAGTTACCAGTCCCGATTCTGTATCAGTCTAGTGGCCAGCTAGATTGAACACAGAGGGAGAGCAGGGCCTTTGTTGGTCGATGGAGCTGATGCTTCTCTGGAGTTGGTGGCAAGACGAACCCAAAGTTCCATAGCAAAGCACCCGCCTTTTATCATCCTTTTCTCTGTTGAAATCCATGGATTCCGCTGTGTCAGCCCATGACCCGAGTGTTATCTTGTTGATGTCAATCATTCCCAAACATTTCTTGAAGGCTGATCCTGTAATCAGGGACGGCTCGAGGAGACCTGCCGGCAACTGGCACCCTAGGAGGAATGCGCAATCGGCACCCCCGCCTCCATAGCCCTCAATGACGTGACGTCATCATTGGGCGCCACCTTAAACACAGCGCCCTAGGCAACTGCTGAGGTTGCCTACATCCACAAGCCACCCGTGCCGGTAATCAGTCGTCTTTTGGGGATAACAACGTCGCTTCAAGGTTCGTCAATCTGCCATTCTGCCAATAGTTCAATCGCTCCTTATTATGACGGTTTCTCTTCGCAGTCTGTCGTTTACAGTTTGTCTTCACCCTGCATTCTCCCCCTTTTCTCTTGACCATCTGGCTCTAACAATGATCTTCACACCGTATCTCATTCACACAAACAGTCTTTCACAAAATCCTCCAAAAGTAAACAATGCTATTTTATATTAAGCAAAAGCAAAATCAAAACAATTCACATCGAAGGCCCAGGCCTTCAATATTTCTAATCTCATTTACATAGACACAATAGGAGATCCTGTCTCATACTTACTAAACTTTAGAACAAGGCAATATAGGAGATATACACTTAACTAAGGGATTTCACTGACTACAATTTAAATATGATTCTATATTACCTTACATTACTAAACCTAACATACAAATATAAAAAAGAATAAAACTTTCAATCCTAACACTTGCACATTCGATACAGGGACCACAATCCCGCCGGGCCCCTCGGGCGGCTCCAACCCGCCCCAGAGACAGGGCAGTTCCCCGGGAAGAGGCGTCGGGCGCACGGCACCGTGCGAGAGCAGGGCCGGAGCGGGAGGCGCTGGCGGCCCGGCCGTGGCTGTGGCCTCCGGGTGCCGGCATCTCTGGCCGGGTCAGGATCCCCTCGGTCCCTCGCTCTCTCCCGCAGGGGCCTTGCCCTGCTCCTCGCTGCTTGGCGGCTCCGGCCCCGCGCCGCCGTCCTCCCACTGCTGGATGCTGATGGGAACGTCTCTGCCCCGCAGGGCCGGCGAGGCCCGGCGCGGCGCCTGGATGCAGAGCTGTCCGTCCCGGGACAGGGAGCAGGTCACGGCCTGGAGATCCACGTCCTCGGGCAGCAGGGCCTCCGTGCGCAGCTCCCTGTATTCCCGGCTGCCGCCTCCCTCTTCCCACGCACGTTGCTTTTCACGCTGCCCGGTCACCGTCAGTCTCCTCCCCGCTACCCGCACCCTCAGCTCCTCCGGGGAGAAGCCGGCCACGTCCACAGCGAGCTGGAACTTCTCCTCCCGCTGCCCCCGGGAGCCCGGCTCCTCCTCGGCATCCCCGGACGGGGCCTGGCCGCTCTCCTCCAGCTCCCTCCGGCCCGCAGGCTCCCAGCAGAGGGCCGGCTGGGCCTGCAAGACAGCGCGGCTCATCCTGTCCATCTCCTCCAGGTGTCGGCGCGCGTCGCCCAGCACCTGCGCAAAGAGGCTCTGGGGGGCCGGCCCCAGGAGGCTGCTGCCCGGCTCGCTGCTGCAGACCCACATGGGGCCGAAGCTCCGCGACGGCCACTGTCTGAGCGGCAGCAGCCGCACCAGGTACCGGGAGCAGCTCGTCATGTTCCCGCCGCCTTCGCCTGCCTGCCTGGCTCGGCACTGGCTCTGGCAGCCGCAGGGCTGCCTTATATAGCTCCTCCCCCCCCCCCCCCGCCGCCCTTCCAGGCCCTTCCTGAACCTTCCTCCTCCGCCCACGTAAGGGCTGAGCCAGCCTCCGCTGCCCACAGATGGTGCCGGGGGTGGGACGAGTCCGGCCTTCGGAATGACGTCACAGGGCAGCGGAGCCAGCAGCTTCTGGCAGGGCCTGGGCAGGGCCAGGCTGGGCAGGGCTCTGCAGTGGGAGCCAGGCTCCTGTGTCTGCAGGGAGGGGCGCAGGGGAACACCCCCCTCCCGAAGGTTCGCCTCCGGAGCAGAGGGCAGCAGGTCCCAGGCCCACCCTGCACCTGCTGAACTGCAATATCGCGAACATCGTGTCATGCAGCTGGGCAAGGACACGCCGAAGCTGCCGCAACCTGTGTGTGGGCCTAGGGATGGGGAAGGGGGTGTGGGTGATGCCCCACCCTAGCGCCCCCTCTGCCAGTCCTTACCCCACTGGCCCTGGGAACCACGGCAGAGCTCAGGGCACCCTGCAGACCCAGACACTGACGCCAGTGGGGGACCAGTGAGACTGGCCGGGGCAGGTCGGGGGGGACAACGATCCAGTGGAGGAGTGAGGCAGAGACACAGGAAAGCTGCTCCCAAGGGGGGGGTCCCTCAGACACACTACGCACACCCCCACACTGGGCTGGACCCCGTCCCAGCGACTCCCAGGCTCAGCTCCCCACAGAGAATGCCCAGGAGCCTTCCGAGGTTTCCAGCTACCAGCGGACCGGGGCCGAGAGCTGCCGTCAGGCACCCGTCAGGCAATGGGCATGACCCCGAGCCAGGCCCCTCCCGCCTCCCTCGGACACAAACAGGGACCAACTTCAGGGAGACCCCAGAAGACTCTGAGCTGGGCGTGGGCTGGCAGCCAGGGCTCAGCCACAGCATGGGGGCTGGAGCGAGTGAAGGCTTTTATCTGCGTAGGGCCCACATGGGCTCCGTGGGTCTGTGTGTGCCTGTGTGTGTGTGCGCCTGTGTGTGTCTGCCTGTCTGTGTGTGCCTGTGTGTGTGTGCCTGTGTGTGTGTGCCTGTGTGTCTGCCTGTCTGTGTGTGCCTGTGTGTGTGTGCCTGTGTGTCTGCCTGTCTGTGTGTGTGTCTGCCTGTCTGTGTGTGCCTGTCTGTGTGCCTGTGTGTGTGTGCCTGCCTGTCTGTGTGCCTGTCTGTGTGCCTGTCTGCCTGTCTGTGTGCCTGTCTGTGTGTGCCTGTGTGTCTCTGTCTATGTGTGTCTTTGTGTGTGTTTGTGTCTGTGTTTGTGTGTACCTGTGTGTTCAAAAGCAGCTGCCCTGGGCAGGCTAGGTCATGCACTAACATCAGCTGATGGTGGAGGGAAGTGGGCGGGGGGGCGGAGAGGAGAAGGGGGGACATCCCCTCCCTGCAGACACAGCGGGGGGCGGGGTTCCCCCTTCAGAGCCTGCCTCTGAGCCCTGCCCAGCCTGGCCCTGCCCAGGCCCTGCCAGAAGCTGCTGGCTCGGCTGCCCTGTGACGTCATTCCGAAGGCCGGACTCGTCCCGCCCCCGGCACCATCTGTGGGCAGCGGAGGCCGGCTCAGCCCTTACGTGGGCGGAGGAGGAAGGTTCAGGAAGGGCCTGGAAGGGCCGGGGCGGGGGGGGGGGGGGGGGGGGGGGAGGAGCTATATAAGGCAGCCCTGCGGCTGCCAGAGCCAGTGCCGAGCCAGGCAGGCAGGCGAAGGCGGCGGGAACATGACGAGCTGCTCCCGGTACCTGGTGCGGCTGCTGCCGCTCAGACAGTGGCCGTCGCGGAGCTTCGGCCCCATGTGGGTCTGCAGCAGCGAGCCGGGCAGCAGCCTCCTGGGGCCGGCCCCCCAGAGCCTCTTTGCGCAGGTGCTGGGCGACGCGCGCCGACACCTGGAGGAGATGGACAGGATGAGCCGCGCTGTCTTGCAGGCCCAGCCGGCCCTCTGCTGGGAGCCTGCGGGCCGGAGGGAGCTGGGGAAGAGCGGCCAGGCCGAGGAGGAGCCGGGCTCCCGGGGGCAGCAGGAGGAGAAGTTCCAGCTCGCTGTGGACGTGGCCGGCTTCTCCCCGGAGGAGCTGAGGGTGCGGGTAGCGGGGAGGAGACTGACGGTGACCGGGCAGCGTGAAAAGCAACGTGCGTGGGAAGAGGGAGGCGGCAGCCGGGAATACAGGGAGCTGCGCACAGAGGCCCTGCTGCCCGAGGACGTGGATCTCCAGGCCGTGACCTGCTCCCTGTCCCGGGACGGACAGCTCTGCATCCAGGCGCCGCGCCGGGCCCCGCCGGCCCTGCGGGGCAGAGACGTTCCCATCAGCATCCAGCAGTGGGAGGACGGCGGCGCGGGGCCGGAGCCGCCAAGCAGCGAGGAGCAGGGCAAGGCCCCTGCGGGAGAGAGCGAGGGTCCGAGGGGATCCTGACCCCGCCAGAGATGCCGGCACCCGGAGGCCACAGCCACGGCCGGGCCGCCAGCGCCTCCCGCTCCGGCCCTGCTCTCGCACGGTGCCGTGCGCCCGACGCCTCTTCCCGGGGAACTGCCCTGTCTCTGGGGCGGGTTGGAGCCGCCCGAGGGGCCCGGCGGGATTGTGGCCCCCTCTCCCTGGGGCTGCCCTGCTGGGGGACGATTCTCCCTGCGTCTCTCTGGAATAAACCTGTTCTCCTCCACGCCTGTTGTCAGTGCACTTTGTAGACGTGGTTTTTACTCCCATTTCCCTCTCACCAGGGCAGGCTTAAGGGCCGGGGCTGAACTTGGGGTTCATCCCCCCGGGGGGCTGCCCCAGGTGCTGACTGGGCCGTGGGGGCCCTGCTTTCTGCTAGGGGGTTGTACATGGTCCTAGTTTAGGGCAGGCCTGGCTCGCAGCAGGGAGCCCCCTGGTTGCAGGGGGGCTGGGGAACTGGGCCCTAAGGAGTTAATGAAGGAGAGTTATTCCTGGGCACGCACCCTGGCGACACACAGCTGCCGGCGGGCACCAGAGGCGTGGCGAGGGCGTTATGCGCCATGGGGCAAAGGCCAAATTTGCCCCCTCCTCCCCCGCTGCTGCACCCCAAACCTGGTGCACGGCTGAGCCTGATCCTGGAGGTGGGGGAGCTTGTACCGCGACTTCCCCTGCCCCCTCCTGTTTGGGGCCAGGGCCCCGCCTGCACTAACCTGCCGGCGGAGATGGAGGAGGGCTGGGCTGGGGCAGAGAAGCGGGCAGGAGGCTCCTGCCGGCAGCAGTGGGAAGAGGAGGAGCAGATGAGCTAAGGGATGACGGGGAAGCAAAGGGGGACTAAATTGATGCCCCCCTAACATGGCGCCCGGGGACAACTGCCCTCCCCCGCCCCCTCTCGCTACACCACTGGCTGGCACCTCCCCTCCCTCCCCCGGGCACAGGCCTGGTTGTCACAGCAGTGATCTGGAGCTGAGACGAGCCACCCTGCAAATTTTCCACCCTTGCAGGAGCGTCTGGCTCCCTGGGCAGAGCCTGGCGCGCCTAGGAGGGCCTGCCTGCGTGCGGCTGGAGCCGAGGGGGGTAGCGCCACCGTTGCTCGCTGCCACGTGTCCCAGAGGCGGGGGGGGGCAGCGCAGCCGGATCGTGCCCACGGAGTCCTGCCCTGGCACACGTGGCGAGGCCTTTGTGCGCGTCGCCAAGGAGAGCACGGCCTCTGGTGGCACCGTCGCTACTGGCACGGCCGACTCGGTGCTGGACCAGCTCCCCTGGCAGGCAGGCAGCAGGCTGACGAGGCCGTGGCCGAGGGGGCTGGTGCCGACAGCAAACCCCCTGGGCTCCATGCAGGGGAGAGGTGGCTTCGTGGACGAGCAGGGCGCCCTCGGGAGCAGCGTTGGATGCGCTGTGCTGTGGCAGTGGCAGGCCTCTGTGCCAGGGTCCCCACCACCCACTTCCCCTTTGTCGCTTGGGATGGCCCGGCAGGAAGCCTGCCTCAGTTTCCCTCCGAGGTTCCTGGAAATAATCCACCCACAGTCTTTAAAATAATGCCCCGCTCCGCCTAGGGTCTCATTCAGGAAACCCAGGGCAGCCCTGGCGGTGAGCCTCTTTCACCCAGAGCTAGGCTCTGGGTTTGCTCAGACCTCCTCTGCGGGGTTTGGTGCCGGGGGAGCTAACTCTCTGTTTGTGCCTTGCTCCCAGCCTGTGGGAGTGAGTGTCCACCCCATTTCAGAGTGTCCACCGGGGGCAGCCGTACCACGAAGGGAGTGGCCAGCAGAGTTGCGGCTCCACCTTCTTGCCTGCCAGAACACTGGTAAGTAGCCCCACTGGCCTAAACCCGCCCCCAGGTCTCACCACTGGAGTGGGGGGATGCCCCTGGTGGCTGGAGGGTGCCTCGGAGAGAGAGAGGCTAGGAGACCCTGGGTTGGGAGAGGACAGGTCCCTGGCAGGCAGGGGGGAATTCCCCCACCCTGAGCCCCTCCTTGCCCCCCCCATCCTCACTCTCTTGCCCCCAGCCTCCTACACCCATGCCCACCTCCCCGAGGCCCTGCCCTGAAGGATACAGTCGGTCTGTTCAAGAACTCCTAAATGCTAAGAGCTAGGAGCACTGAATTCAGTATAGAGCGTCCGCTTGTGATCATTAAAGCAAGGGCCGGGTTGGGCTGTGCCAGGGAAAGGGGATGGGCCTGGAATGGGATTCATCCTCATCAGCAACCTCCCTCACTATATCCTTCCATCTTTCCCTGTCCAGTGCGGAGTGGCTTAGTTTCTGTAGACTAGCTCCACACCCATCTACTTTATCATCTACCCATTGTCTGTGGGGTCTGCCTCTCCTATTCGGATCATCCATTACGCCAAATACCAGGGTCTTAACTTTTCTCTTCTTGCTCATTCTGCAGATATGCCCAAATAGCTGTAACTTCCGCTGTATAACCTTCTGCGGTAGGTTCTCTTTCGGCTGTATCGTCCTATACAATTCCTCGTTGGTGACCTTCTGCATCCATCCTAGTCTCAGGATCTTTCTATCACAACTCCTCTCGAACGCCAATATCCTTCTCTTCGAATCTTTCGTTATTACCCATGTCCAGGGCTCGACAATTAAGGTAACCTACTCGCCAAGGGCGAGTAGATTATAGCCTGGCACAGCGCCGCAGCGTGGTCTGCGCATGCGCAGCGTGCTGAACTGGGTGGCTGGCGAGCGGGGCTCACCCCGGCTCGGCGAGCCCTGCCCATGTCTCATATCCGTACAACATGCTGCTAAATACACGCTTTCAAGACGCTCAGCTTCGTTCCTAAGCTAACTGGGACTGGCATGAAACCCCTAGAGCAGGGGTGTCCAAACTTTTTTCAAAGAGGGCCAGATTTGATGAAGTGAACATGCGTGAGGGCCGACCATTTTGCCTGACATTCTTTGAACCATTAAAATTAAATGCAAATTAACTATTTTATGCAAAGTTTATTGCAAACGGCATACTTTTCATTTCGTCACATGGATCACAAATCTAAACAGGTGTTAAATCACTCTGCCTTTCATATCTGAAGGCCAGATGAAAAAAAAAATCCAGGAAGCTGAAATATGTCAGGAACATTGTAAAGTACATTACATATTATTGGTAATAAAGGTTGTCTGTCAACTTTTAAGTTAAAAAAATATGAACAGGAACATAACACCAAGTATACATGTTGTGTCCAAATATATTTATAACTGATTTAGACCAACTGACATTAACTGAGATTTTACAATGTATTCATCTCAATACATATGGATTCGTTGGGGGCCATAAAAGATAGATATTGCCAAATTACCTGTGGGGCCATATTAAACCGGAACACGGGCCGCAATTGGCCCACGGGCCGGACTTTGGACATGCCTGCCCTAGAGGCTTCATGACGGAGTTTGGAATGGGCTCGCTTCTCAGAAAACCATAGAGAAAAAAGACAGAATCACCCTGCAGTTCAAAGGAGCTGGCTGGGAGGGAGGGAGGGAGGGTGACCCCCTCCAGGGCTGCCCCCACCCTCAGCCTCCCACCACAAGGTGACTTTTAAGGAGGGGGGGTGAAGCTCCCCCCGCTGATTCGTACAGGGACATTGCTGGCGGGATTGGTGTTCCCTTTCCCAAGGGAGTTGCAGCGTTTGCTGCATTCCTCACTCTGGCTGGGGAGGGCAGGGGGCAGATGAACCTGGACTTGCCCCAGCCGGGGGACATGCACCCCTCCCCCGGCTGTGCCCGCTGGAGCTGCAGTGACCATGGAGAGGCGCTTCTCGCCTGGCCCCAAGCTGCTGCGGTGAAAAAGGGGATGGAGGTGTCCTCTCTCCCCGGGCCAGCCGCACCCTGAGCCCCACGTCCCCTGCCCCACCTCAGAGCCCTGATTCAAATGAAGTCTGGGCGTTTTCATTTTATTTTCCAAAAAATACAAATTAATTGAGTGCAGGCCCCGAGGAACACCAGGCCCATGGGTTAGTTTCCTATACAAATAGGTTACGTGCCATGAATGTGGCCTGCAGCCAGCCACAGCCAGGCCCCCATCTCAGTCCCTGAAGGCCTGGGACGCTGGCTCTGTCAAGTCTCTGCCCTGGTCTCTGGATTCTGCCCTCCCTTCTCTGCCAGGGTTGCTGCCATCAACTCAGCCGGTTACCCCCGGGCTCGGTTATTGGCCCTGTCCTCTGAGCCCGGCTCAGCCGAGGCCGCCGAGCTCCCCGCAGGGTTGACCCGGACGGGCACGTTCCTCTCGGGGGCGGCTGCTGGGGGCAGGCCCGGGGCTTCGATGCGCAGCTGCCCCTCCCCGGAGATGGAGCAGGCCAGGCGGTCGGTGTCCACGCCCTCGGGCACGTCCCACTCCCTCCGGAGCACCTCGTACTTGTAGGAGAAGGCGCCTTGGCCGTCCTCGCGCTGCGTCTCCTTCCTGCCCGTCAGCAGCAGCTTCCTGCCCACCAGCTTCAGCCTCAGCTCCTCGGGCGCAAAGCCCCGGACGTCCTGCCGCACGGCGAAGGGCTGGGGCGGCGCCTGGCCGGAGCTCTGGCTTGGCTCCCCAGCGAGGCTGCTGCTCCCTCCGCCGGCCACGAGCCGCCCTCTGCTGCTGGCAAACTCCCTGGGCATTTCCAACTCCCGCAGCAGCTCCTCCTCCAGCGCCGCCAAGAGGGTGCCCGGGGCTGGCCACAGGGTGCGCACGGGGCCCAGCCGGGCAGCCAGGGAGCCGTGAGGGCGTGGCAGGAGGGGCAGGCGCCACAGCATGGTCGCTTCTTGGGCTGCTTCTGGCTCCTTTCAGCGGGGACCAGGGGCTGATCTGCTTGGTGCCGGGGGCCGGCAGCTTTTATCCTGCCCCGCAGGGGGCCTGGCCCCTTCCCGAACCCTCTGGCCCTGCCGGACGCCATTGTCTATTTTTATGAGGCTGATGGCTCGGAATGACTCACGGCCCAAAATGCAGCGACTGCGTCCCCAGCCTGGATTCCTTCGCTGCAAATAGCGTAGCTGAGCTCTCAGACAGAAGCTCAGGTTACAGGCAAGTTCCCCCCTTCCCAGCTGGGACCTGGCACAGGAGAAACAGTCCCTGCCTACCAGCATCATCTTGCTGTGGGGGAAAGCAGCAGTTCCCAAGCACCTGCCCCGAGGCTGGCCAGCTGTTCAGCACCATCCCTGCCACAGCAGACTGACAGGCTGGCCCCCCCCGCTTTCTAGCTGTGGGGTACTGCTAAGAGGATCAAATCAGGGTGTGTTGCTCAGAGTCAGGACTAATGGAGAAACCCCCTTATCCTTCCTGAATTCCAGGGGTGCCAGCTCCTTCCCTTGGGAGGTAGCTACCCCCAGGGAAGGCAAGGCTTGAACCCTCAATCTTGGGCTCTAGAGGCAGATGCCTTAGCCAATGCACCACTAGAGGAGCCTCCCAACCTGCTTACAGTCTGGAGCCCCCTTATCCTTCCTACTTTCCAGTGGTGCCAGCTCCAGCCCTTGAGACGCTGGTGGCCCCAAGCCGGAGGGCCCTTCACTAAAAAGCACCACACCAGTCACACACAGCACTTCTGGTTGCCACTCTGGCCAGCAAGAAGTCTCACAAGCCATCCCCTGTGAAAACACTCCAGTTTCCTGTGCCCCAACCAGCGCCCCTCCTTACACTGACGGGAGGTTATAAAAACCAATCCCACCAACTCCGAACAGGTTCTCCCGGTCCCAAGGGACCAGCCACACTCCCAGGTCAGAGATCCAGCCCCACAGAGCATGGGTGGACCAATCCTTTAGAATCGGAAAGTTTATTAATGAAAGAAAAGGTTGAGGGGAGAATCGTTAAAGGAATTAAAGTGCAGACAACAATGACAAAGCTCCTGCCGCAGGCTCTTAGCAGAGATGGAATAAACGGCTTACCTCCTGTGTTAGGATGGGCCGTCAGTCCTCCGGGACCCTTTATCCATAGCCAAGATGCTTCTGAAGTGATGAGCTGGAGTGAAGACAATTGGAGGAATCCCCAGGGCCCTGTTTTATAATCTTGCCCGTGTGGAGGGAATCCGACTGTTCTCGCTGGGGGAAGGTGCCTCCTAAAATGGAGTTTGTCACATGAGCAAGTCACCTGTTCACAGCCTTTTTAGGGGAGCTGCCTTCTACCTGCTTGACCGCAGGTTGACAGCAGAATTCCTCGGGGCTATGTCTACACTCGCGGCTTCTTGCACAAATACAGCCGTTCTTGCGCAAGAATCTGCAGAGCGTCCACACTGCCTGCCTGCTCTTGCGGAAGGAAATTTACAGCGCGGCGTGGTAACAGAGGGCTTCTTGTGCCAGAGCTACGCTCTTTAATGGGGTAAGCCCTCTTGTGTAGGAGCTCTTGTGCAAGAGGGCAGTGCGACGCTCGGCTGGGATTTCTTGCACAAGAGAGCCCTATGGCTAACATAGCGGTCGGAGCTTTCTTGTGCAAGAGAGCATCCACACGGCCATGGGAGCTCTTGTGCAAAAGCACAGCTCGCACATGGCAGTGTGGACGTTTCCTTGCACAAGACTTCTTGCACAAGAACCCTTGCGCAAGATGTTCTTGTGCAAGGAGCCGCCAGTGTAGACACAGCCCAGCTGTGTATGGTCAGCGCTTAAGGTTCCTGGTCGGTGAAGCGCTGCTGTGCACTGGAGTAGCCAGACGCCCTCCCTCAATCGCTGGGGGACGCCTGTTGAGATCTCCCAGAAACAAACATTTGAAGGACAAGTACCGAGCCAACACTCGTAACTTTACAAACAAAAGGCATCCAGGCCTGGGGGCAGGACGAACAGAACCCACAACGCATCGGCTTTCACCAGACACCTCACTTGCCCCCTTTGCACAACTCTGGGGCACACGCAACAAGGTGCTGCCTGTTCACATCGAAAATCCAATCATGTCCCGCTAGCCCCCTGTAACATACCCCCAGCGGCAGGGAGTGTCCACACGACGGCTCTTCCAGGCCAGGCGGCGGGGTGGCACGCTCAGTGCACCGGTAGGGAAATCAGCATCCTTAGCCCATCCAGGGATGAGTTATGGCGCCCATTTCAGGAGCACCCTGAGCGAGGAGACTTCACGTGCTAGGCCTGGCACTCTCAGCGAGGAATCCCTCAGCTCCAGCGAAGCAAGGCGCAGGGAAGAGAAACTGAGGCATGGAGATGGGGAAGTGATGTGACAAAGGACACCAGCAGAGCCGGGAACAGATGCTGGGGCTCCCATTCCCAGCCTGCGGGCCTGCCCACTCCAGCCCACTGTGTCTGACGATGGGCCTTCAGCCAAGCACAGTCACTCCCTGCTGCTCAACCTGGAGGGGATGAGCTAGAGCCAACGGGGAGAGACCAGGGCTGGACAGCTGGGGCTGGCAGGGCCTGTGCCAAGGAAGGAAGGTCACAGACCTCGGCAAGGGGGACTCCAAGCCGCCAGGAGTTTCTATTTAGAGGCAGAGACGCTGCTGCTAATTATAAGCACTGAGCCAGGAGTGCGACATGGGAGCTGCCTGTTCCGGGGCTGAGTAATGGGAAGGAATAGTCCCATTCAGTCAGAGGGACCTGGCGGGGGCGGCAGGCCCAGAGGGTTCGGGAAGGGGCCAGGCCCCCTTGCGGGACAGGATAAAAGCTGTCTGCCCCCAGCACGAAGCAGATCAGCCCCTGCTCCCCGCTGAAAGGGCTCGGCCCTAAGCCAGGAGCAGCGATGCTCTGCCACCTGCCCCTCCCGCCATGCCCTCACGGCTCCCTGGCTGCTGAGCTGGGCTTCATGCGCATGCTGTGGCCAGCCCCGGGCACCCTCTTGGCGGAGCTGGAGCAGGAGCTGCTGCGGGAGTTGGAGACGACCAGGGAGTTTGCCAGCAGCAGGGGGCGGCTCGTGGCCAGCGGAGGGAGCAGCAGCCTCGCTGGGGAGCCAAGCCAGAGCTCCGGCCAGGCGCCGCCCCAGCCCTTCGCCGTGCGGCAGGACGTCCGGGGCTTTGCGCCCGAGGAGCTGAGGCTGAAGCTGGTGGGCAGGAAGCTGCTGCTGACGGGCAGGAAGGAGACGCAGCGCGAGGACGGCCAAGGCGCCTTCTCCTACAAGTACGAGGTGCTCAGGAGGGCGTGGGACATGCCCGAGGGCGTGGACACTGACCGCTTGGCCTGCTCCATCTCCGGAGAGGGGCAGCTGCACATCGAAGCCCTGGGCCTGCCCCCAGCAGCTGCCCCCGAGAGGAACGTGCCCGTCCAGGTCAGCCCTGCAGGGAGCTCGGCGGCCTCGGCTGAGCCGGTGCCAATGGCAGAGCCCGGGGGTAACTGGCTGAGCTGATTTTTGAAGCAGACAAGAGGCTGCAGAGCCAGCATTGGGCTTGTGTCTACGGGCAGAGGGAAAGCAGCTTGTTAGTTTTTGTACTAAATAAATTCCTCGGGCTAGAAATCAGTCCCGGCTGGCTGAGCATCAGCGACCACAGTTCCTGGGCCACCTCCACTGCTAACGCAGGAAGCTTGGGCCCTGTGGTGGAAGGGGCGAGCAGCAGGAGAAGCTGCCCCCGGGTCCATCTGCCCTGCACCCTAACCTGGCTCTGCAGATGCAAGCCCCTCCAACCCCTCTGAATACAGCAGAACTTGCAGGAGGCTGCCTGGGCCCCCCTTGCTGCCAGGGCAGCCTTGCCCTAGGGGAATGGGGGTGGGGTGCACACTGCTCTCAAGAGCTGGGATTTCTCCCAGAGCAGGGACCCTGACATGGTTGCAGGGACCTGGTGACTTTACAGGAGACCCAGCTCGTGTTCCTATTGGGGGGAGGGTGCTACGTACTTTGCCAAGAGGGCAGCTGGCAGCCAAGGATACCTGGGTTCAGGGCCCAGGCTCTTCCCCTCTTCAGTTGGTTACAATCAGAGCCTTGGCAAGGCCAGGCCGCCGGATACCACAGTGCCTGGCCCCACAGCCGGGGGCAAGTCCCCTCTCTCATGAGAAGGGTGGGAAGAGGCTGGCTCCTGAAGCTGTTGTGATCAGTGGGTAGACGCTGACCGGGGAGCGGTCCAGGCAATGCAGAGTGAGGTGCTTTGAGCTGCAGCAGAACGGCCCGAGAGCCCAGCACGAGCTGCCCTGTTCAGCACCCTGGCTTCAAACAGGCTCTGCCTGCAGCCGCCGCTGCCCCCTATCCCAGCGATGAGCTATTTAAGCTAGTGAGGGTCACGGTGGTGTCCCTCCATGTCAACGGGCCGTCAGATGGCTGCAACCAAGACCACCTCCCAGGGTGGGGCAGTTCTAACTGAGCTTGCGTGCCTAGAATCGGCCGGGGGGAGAAGGGGGCACTGAACAGGGGCAGTGCTTTGATTGGAGGCAGGGGAGCACACAGCTTTCAGTCGGTCCCATTAGCACGTACCTCCCGTGCCCTCACTGTACACGTTGCCTTAGTCGTCCCTAGTACAAAAACTCCCAACATGGACAGAAACCTGCAGGATCTGGCAACCCTGGGTACGAGCAACCGTCAACAAAACGTCTTGTGGGCCACAGAACCTGGATGGGCCTTAGGGGGCTCAGTGCTGCCCTAGCCCCTTCTGGCACTAGGGAGCTCTGAGCAGGAGACGACGCAAGGAGGCGGGAACAGCTGCAATCCAGCAACTCTGTGGCACAGGCACTAGGGGGCAACATTTTATCACTTTACTGAAGTGACAACCTCAGCTGGGCTCTGCCCAAGCACCAGGAAGTTCACCAGGAGGGATCTGGCACAAGCAAGGGGAGCGCTTCGAAGCCTTTCCAGCAAGCAGCTCGCTGCAGCCGGGAAGAGGCTGGAGTTTGTGTAGGAGATGCAGGATGCCCCCACCCCCAACCTCTCTAGAGCCGCAGCCAGCTGGAAGAGGCGAGGCCGGGTTTGCCGGACAAAGCAACAAGCCAAGGGGCGGGGAGGATGGGGCCAGATGAATGCAATATGGAGCCCACGCTCTGAGTCTGAGCAGGGAGAGGGGGTTGCACAGTAGGAATTATAGTAGCCTCCCCCGGAAAGGTGGGGGCAAAGGAACTACAAAGCAGACTGATCCTCTCACACGCCTCTCCAATGCTTTTACGGTCACAGTGCAGCTCGTCCGGCCTCACTGCTCGGTTCTACCACAGCACCAGGAGTGGGGGCTGCCCTCAGCGTTTGTGCTCTGCTCCTGCGCCCCAAGGAAGAGGCAGGTGGAAGGAAGTTCGGTACAGGCAGACGTTTCCCACCTGGCGAGCTCTGAAGCGGAGGCGTCTGCTCCGTGTTGCTAGCGCTCCATGTTGTGGGAGCCTGTTTGAGGCAGCCTGGGGCGGGGATGGGCACTTTGAGACCTTTCCCTCCAGGTTTGCATCTGAAGTCAGATGCCTCCTATGAAATGAGAATGGCCTTGTTCCCTGGGCACCCTGCCACGCTCCAGGCCTGGGTCAAGCTGGCACCGGTTCTGTGCCTTGCCGAGTGGCCCTGTGCTCAGGACAAGCCATTCAGCTTTTACACCCTGGGTACACTGGCATTGCCACGAGGGGCAGACTGCCACACCTAGCCCAGCCAGGGATCCAGACATGGCTACAGTTGTCTACAAGGAGTAGCAGGTAGAACAGCACGTGGGATTTAACACACCTGGGTTCCACTGATGATCTGACATTGGCCTGATGGAGGGCCTTGGCAAGTGCCTCAGTTTCCCCCATGCGGACTGGTGATAACACTGCCTTCAGCAGGGCTTTAAGAACTTTCCTGCTGTGGCACTAGCAGAACCAGTTCACAGTGAAGTGACACTGGTCAGTTTTGCTTTCAGCGAAGTACCTGACGCCCAGGGACACCACAACCTAACGTTTTCTTTAGCTGGATTTAATAAAACGTGAACATTCCGGGTCACATGAGGTTTATAAAAATTTTTTAATCACAACATAAGTTTGTGATGAAGACTAAGTTGACAGTTCCTCTTTAAATACCGATCTGTGAGCCGCGGCATGAGGCGCTAGGCAGCAGCCAACAAGTTAAGACACCAGCAATCATCTCCCTCCCTCACCGCAGGTTCGTGGGGAACAGATGGTTTCCACAGGCAAGTTACTCAAAAGTCTCCCCCAGCTCCAACTCCGCACATCAGCAAAACCAGAGCCGTCTCCCCGCCAGGTTAACAACATTAGTGGCATCGCATACTGTCAAAAAGGACAATTGGTTTTTTTTATACAAGATTTTTTTGCAAAAAAACTGCAAGAGAATTATTAGTGCATTACACCAGAACTGAAGAGATAGAAAAGAGTTGGCATGCTCAAGTCCGACACCCAGATGAGGACAACAGAAGGCTACCTGGTATGTACTATACTGACAGGATACTGATTGGTTACATGAAGAAATGTACAATACAAAATACAGGAAAAAAGACCAGTTTGGCTCCCGGCTGCCCCCCCATCCCAAATACTCATCATTGTGATTTGGTCGAGACACCTGGCTCCGAAACCGGAGCTCAAGGTCACTATAATGCTATTGTTTAGTGGACTCCCCTTAGCTGGTTCACGTGGCGAACGCAAACGAGATACCACGGAATGGGCAAGTTACCCTTGTTTCCAAAAGTGAAGGAGAAGCTTGTGGTGCCCGGCCGGCTCTAGCCCTCGCCTAGCACGTATCCACCACCGGGAAGAGCAGAAGTTCATCTATTAAAAAAGGTGACGTTAAGACTTAAAATGGAATTAGTATTTGTACAGAAAGGTGCAAGTGGAACAGCTCCCTCCAGCCCCGGATCAGCAGGAACTGGAGAAATCACGGCAGCTGCAGGGGCCCAGCTGCTCTACCGTAAGTGCGATTGGTGCGCGTGGATTCCAGTCAGGTCATTGGAAGGGCTGCGGGCAGGTGGGGATGAAGGCTCAGTTGCTGCAGCACTGGCTTCTGCTGTGCTGGCTGTTGTCCTGCAGGTCCACGCCCCGATTCCTGCCCGGCACACCAGCAGCATTCTGGGTGTCGCTCTTCGGCAGCTTCTTGGCTGGAGGAAGAGGATGGGGGTCAGCTGCGGGGGCTGACAGCAGGGGGCTCAGCTTCCCCACAGAACTGAGCCGTGGTGCTGCTTAAGCTGGGTCTCTCTCTCCAGCTGGGTTTGGGATTGTCAAGTGGGTGCCAATTCCAGACGTGCCTAGGGCACTGGCAGCACTGAACAGTCATGGCCAGGCGGGCTCAGGTAAGAACGGCCAGACTGGGTCAGACCAAAGGTCCACCTAATTCGGTACCGTTTTCCAACAGTGGCCAATGCCAGATGCCCCAGAAGCAGCAAGCTGAACAGGGAATCAAGCGATCCTTCTCTGGTCATCCACTTCCAGCCTGACAAACAGGCCAGAGACACCATCCCTACCCATCTGGCTATGAGCCATCAATGGACTTAACCGCCATAAATTTCTCGTTCTTTTTTGAACCCTGGTCTTCACAACATCCTCTGGCAACAAGCTGACACTGTGCTACATGAAGAAATACTTCCCTGTTTGTTTTAACCTTGCTACCTATTCGTTTCATTTGGGGACTCTAGTTCTTATATTATGGTAAGAAGTCAATAACTTTTCCTTGTCCACATCGGTCATGATTGTCTAGACCTCGATCAGTCCCCCCTTCATCTCCTCTTTCCTAAGCTGAAAAGTCAATCTCCCCTACACTGACCTGTTCCAAACCCCTAATCAGTTTTGTTGCCCTCTTCTGAACTTCCCAATGCCAAGGTCTCTTGTTTGAGATGCGGCGACCACATCTGCATGCAGTAATTCCAGATGTGGGTGTACCAAGGATTTATACAGAGGCAATGAGATAGTCGGTCTTAGTCTCCAATTTTAATAATGCCCCAAGGTTGTTTGCTTTGATTGCCGCTGCAGATTGAGAACTACCCACAATAATTCCAAGGTCAAGTGGTTATAGTTAAAATAGTCCCAATCATTTTGGATGTATAGTTGGGATTCTCTTTGCATTTATCAGCATTAGTTTGCCATTTTGTTGGCCGATTTGGTTCTCTGGCTGCCCTGCGGCAAGTGGCAGCGTCGAGGGAGGCAAGAGCTGCTTCCAGGGCAGTGACTTGGCTTTGCTACTCGGAGGATTGCCGCTGTGCCAATGAGCAGCTGTGTAGGGGGCGCGTCTTGGCACAAGGCCAGTTTGTGATGGAGCACACAGACATCGCCAACTCCCCCCCTTCCGCCACTTACCTATCGCCATGAAGATTTCATTCACATTCATCGCTGTCTTCGCTGAGGTCTCCATGAACAGCAAGCTGTTGTCGTCTGCATACGTTTGGGCTTCCTGGAGGCAATCACATGGAGTGAGGCTGGCCCTATGCTCAAGCAAGTCCCAAAACTGCACCGCCCCACCACTGAGGGGTGGGCTGCAGGGCAGGTGAAGGACAGAGTTTCAGCTGCGGCCTCTATCACACTAGATTCTGCTGCTTCCCTTCCCATCCCCACTCTAGCACCGGAAGGGTTGAGCAGCCACAAGATACAGCCCGGCCTGGCCGGCGACCCACCTCCTCACCCAAGCCTCCCACCAGACAGACCTGCGCACGGTGCTGCTCACAAGGGTCGTGCGTGACACCTGCCAGGGCAGCTGCTGGCCAGGAGACACGCTCTAGAAGCCTGGCCCACAGCCAGCCAACCTGTGTCTCCGCACTGCAGCGTAGCAGAAAGCCTGCTGCTGACAGGAGGGAAAGCAGGGCAAATCCCGCATAACCCAGCGCACTCAGCCAGGTGGGAGCAGCAGCTGGCCGAAAGGCAGCACCACAGAGCATGGGCAACACACACCAGCCCTTACTCCCAGCCTAGAGGAGTAACTGTCTCCACCAGGCGCAGGCCCATCTCCAGGAGCGGGTATTGGAACAAGGGCTCCAACAGGAATGGATGGATGGATGCAGATAGGCTCCACTTCCCCTCAAGCAGGGTTGGGGGGTTATTGGGTTGTGGCTGCACAGAACCCAGCTTTCGAGGGCTTTAATGCACCTCTGGGTTAAGTTTCAGCCTGAAGTTAGCAGTCAAGGGACCCCCCCCCCCATTTTCCCAGCTCTAACTAGGGCAGTGTCCACGTCGACTTCTGCTCACCTGGAAGTCCACAGCTCTCTTGCTGGCAAGGTCTGCCTTGTTGCCTGATAACGCAATCACAATATTGGGGCTGGCCTGCCTCTGCAGCTCCTTCACCCAGTTCTTGGCGCGCACAAATGTGTCCTAGAAAGAGGCAGGAGGCTGTAGTCAGGAAGGGAACCGTCTCCCCCTGCCCACCAGCCGCCTCTGATCTTCCCCTTCCATGTGCTAATTTTTTACCACCCATGTGCAGAATACATTGTGCAACAAGGCATGTGCAGATGTGCCCCACCTGTAGTAACATGCTGCCAGCTGTGAGCACTCTTAATGAGCTGGGCAGCATTTGAATTTCTCCTGAGTGGCCGCACAAGCGCCCAGCTTACAGGGAACATGAGGCAGGAGAGGCTGACGCTAAGCAGCCAGGATGGTCTCCAAGCTCTGTGGTCAAGGCTCAGTGGCTGGACTAGAGAGCTCAGTCCAGAACCAAGGGGCAGACGGGGAGAGTCAAAGCAGGGGTTAGACCCAAGATCTGCTAGTCCTGGTCCCGAGCGGACCCTCTCTCTGCAGCAGCCCAAGGAACACGGTCCCCAGCCACTTCCCTCTGGAGAAGCCTCAACCCTTCCGCAAGCCGGCCCGGGGCGCCGCACTCACCGTGTTGGTGATGTCATAGACGACAATGGCTGCCTGCGCGCCCCTGTAATACATGGGGGCCAAGCTGTGGTATCGCTCTTGTCCTGCCGTGTCCCAGATTTCAAACTTCACCGTTGTGTCGTCCAGACAGACCGTCTGCGTTAGGAAGGCAGCTGGGAGAGAAGCAACGGGTCAGTGCCAAGGGAGCTGGAGTGCCCTGGGTAGGCCAGGTGGCCTTTGAGAAGCTGGCGCTCTGCACGAGCTGTGCCCAGTTAGACCATCCCTCCAAGGCACGCCAGATACCCATCTGACAACTCCCTCTGCCACGTAGCACCCCACTGAATCGTGGGACACGGCGGCACGTCCCGGGAGGATTTTGCCATCTCACTGTTACAGGAACATGCCGTAGTTGAGGCAGTGCTCACCAACCTGCTTCTCGGACACAGGCAAAGGGCTACCGAGCCATGACCTGCCACACGCCAGCAGGGGGCGCTGACATTTACAATTCCTCTGAAGGCCAGTTTGGTGCTCACGTATGCAGCACAGCCGTCTATGCTCATGACCCCACAAGGACTGTCTAATGAAGGGGATAGAATGGGGAGGCCTTAACCTCTTGACAGAGCGGGGACCAGAGGGCACAGGCCCATCACTTTGTACATGCCTTAAGGGCAAGGGGGGGGGGGCAGAGGCGTGAGCCGAGGAAGGGTCTCAGATGGAGAACAGGGGTGGAGCCCTGGTTTGATGCCTGTGGGGGTACCCCCTTCCCAGGCACTTCCAGCGCTCCTGCCTCTCCCCTACACTAAGGTCCCTTGGGTCTTTCAAGCACTGGGCTGAGGGTGTGGACTGGCTGGGACACCTGCCAGCCCCCGAGTGCCAAAAGCTATTGGCAAGAAATTTAGATCTCTCATCTTGGTAAAGTTGAGGCATTAGCTTGGGGTGCTCCCCTTTTGTAACCAATTCTGCCTTATGCTGGACCACTCCCAATCCCTGGGAACTGCTCTAGTTCAGCAACTAAACCCAATGTTTGGGAAACTCCTGCTTGAGCAGTGCCTGGCTTGGGATCATCCCTGCTGCTGGAGTGACTCTACAAGCTCATCCGACGCAGGAGGGAGCCAGGGTGCTCATAGCTAGCCGAGACAGCATGTGTCCTCAGCTGGGTGCGATTTTGCATGCTGAAGACAGCAAGCCGGCTTGGGGTGGCTGCTCTGTACAAGGCACATGGGGCTAGAGAGCGGTTGGGTTGCAGCCTGGGGAATGGCACAGCTCTGACCTGGGGGAAGGCCCAGTTAGAGCTACATTACTCCAGGAGTCAGGGACACTGCAAGAGGCTGCACAGGGTAGAGCGAGCGTCTTTAGGAACCACAGCTCCCTGAGCTAGACAGAGGAACCAAACCACAGTCACAGCATCTGGAGAGCCGCTCCTCGCTGCATGGGTCTGCCCCACTGTGCAGCCGAGCACAGCATGGGAGGACCCCATCTGCAGACAGCTGGGCAGCCATGCCATCTTAGTGACTTTTCAGAGGGCGGCGAAAGAGCCAGGGTAATCTCAGCATGAACCCTCCAGTGCTCGTGTAGGCAAAGCGGGGGTGTTAGAGCGTTGCATTTGGGGAACACTGTGCCCCTAGTGCCCTGAGATCTGAGCGCTTCCTTGCAAACAAGCCTCAAATCCCATCCAAGACAAGTGACGTGTGGCACGTGTACCGGGCCCACCGAGGCTAGCGCAGCAGCGCCGGGCGTGGAACCCAGCAGATCTGGCTCCGTAGTGCCGGACCATGAGGCAGGAGACCATGCCTCATTTTTGTACCCTTGCTTTGAATCCTGTTTCCAACCATGGTGCTGCCACAAGGGAGGCAGCTACAGCCTCAGACAGTAACCAGGACAACCGGCAAGTGCTACAAGCAGCGCTGGGGCCATTAGTCACAAGCGACACTGTCCAAGGTCCCAGCTGGGGGACACTCATTCCCACACAGCTGCCAGGAAGGCAAGTCGCTCCAGTCCACGTAGCTCCTGGCCCAGTGTCTCTAGGCCACGTGCGCCCCCATAGGACATGACTGTGGAATCTGCTCGGTGTAATGAGTTGTCAGAGGACAGAACCACCTGTCACCAATCCAACCATCGGCCCACCAGGGTGACCGGCCAAGGTGCTTGTGGTCATCCCTGAAGTGGCACTGAGAAGCATGTGGCAATTGCGTAGCCACCTCCTCATTTGGGGCCCCCCTATTGACTCATTGTGGCTGCAGCTTCTGACTTTCAGATCCTTGAGAAGCGCCTGCTTATGGCTGCCTAGCAGCTCTTCTCCTGGCTGGGCACGATGCTAGGAAACGGCTGGGCGCACTGCACATGAGAGGTCTGTCAGGGGGTCAAATCCAGACCGAGTCATTAGACAGCAGGGATTGTCCGACAGCTGATTGTCCGACTGTCCACACTGACCAGTTCCTTCCTCATTCCCAGAGGCCACATGTGCACATCCCAGCAATGCCTGTGGCCCGGTGCCAAGGGGTCGTGGGCTGGGGGAGGTGGGGACACCCCCCCGCGCAGGTGGGGGTCAGTTGCAGGCTAGTTGAGGCCTGCCGGCAGGGTGATGACAAGGAGCTAAGTCCTATGCAGGCCAGCGCAGGGTGTTGGGCAGCTAGGGAGGCTCCCATCCCCAGGCTGCCAACCCAGCCGAATTCACTAGAGCCATGCTGTAATCCCAAGGCACGTGGGCTGGGGATGCAGGTGTGGGCACCTGGAAGTGGATTTCTGGGCAGAGCAGCCCAGTCAAACTCCGTGTGGCTTCACTGCAGCAGTCAAGACCCTGAGATTTCACGAGCAAGCCCACCTCCCCTGGTCTGCATGACTAGCCCCCGCATGGCCCATCCAGATCTGACTGCAGCAAGGCACAGGCTGTCGCTCTTCCTGTTTTCTGTGAGAACTTGGGGGGAAAGCCCCCCCACCCCCAAACTGAAAGTGAAAGGCGGCTCTGCACTTCCCATGGCAGGGCCCATCTCTCCATAGCTGCGTCATTCCCCTCACTGCAGATCTCCAGGCAAGGCCCAGAGCTGCTGCGCACCCTACTGCATTGTGGGGGTGGGGGACCTGGTATTTCTATGGCCCCTGCACACTGGGGCTGTAAAGGAGCCAGGCCCTAACACCAGTTAATGGTTGAGGCCCTGTAGCCAGAAGAGTCTTAGACCAACACTAAAACACTGTAAAGGAGATTATAGAAGCACAGAACTTACTATTTCACCCTGCCTCATGATCAGACAAGGTTTGTAACGCTAACAAGCAGCAAGACCTTATGGCAGGTTAAGTTGGGCCTCTTGTCTCCATTACAAGCTTGGGAGAGATTGTGTCAATGCTTCAGTAACTGTATAATCAATCCCTTCTAAAACGTAATCCTGTCTGAAACCACGTTGCTGAACAAGAAAGTCTGTCCTCGGATGTGGGGCAAGTGGGGGATTGTGTGCATGGCTAAGGGCAAGTGTGAAAGCCATTACAATGCACAGATGGGCCAGACGAAGCGAGAACCTCGAAGACAGGCAGGAAGCATCCACTGTGCTCAGTGCTAGAATTAATAGAATGACAAGCCTTGGAGATAGGCAGAGAGACTCCCCCGCCCCCCACGAAACAAGAGGTAATGGGAAGCTTGACAACAGCCAAAGGACGCAAAGGCTGTAGGGATAACACATTAATGTATTGAAAATGATTCCCCCAAATGGAAGTGACTCCCCATAATTTGTTCCCCACAACTTAAAGTGTTTAGATTTATTATTATTATTGCCCCTTTAGAATATAACTTATTAGGTCATGTAACTTAGAACTGTTAAGAATATAATCCTATGTAGCCAGAAACAGCCCCCCCTCTGTGCTCCAGGGCATGCTCAAGCTTGTGCAAGGGGGGGGGGGGCTGCTTGAAATTGACATTGCAGAGATACATTGTAACAATGCATTGTCAAGCCACTAACTCTGCTACAGGAGCCAAGCCCTGTAATTGACTAAGGGCATTGTTACATAATTGATGCCTGTTCTTTTTAAAACATTGTAACTTTACTCAGCACTCAGAGAATGTTTTAAGCAATACCACCCAGAAACTTTTGTAACTACAACTTTTTTTATTATTCAAAATACTGTATGGGAAACATTAATTAGGGAATGTATGTAAGAGAGAGTGTGCTTGGACGATGAATGAATGGTTCTGAGAGGTGCCAGCCTGAGAATACAGCAACAAAGGGCTGAAGAAGGCATCGGGTGCCAGTGCAACCAAAAGGTATCAAGTGGAGAAAACCAAGTTCTGGAGGTCCACCCGATGAGATCACTGACGAGCACCTGACAGCCACCCTGGAGACATCAGCATGATGCAGCAATTCCCATAGACTGGCATAGGAAGAAATTCCTATAAGAACTGGACTAAAAGACTATGGAGTCAGAGTCCAAGGTTCTGCTGCCAGCCTACCAGGAGCTTCAGATGCCCATCTGATCAGGACCTCGCTCCCCACTCCCATCACTTGTGTACAGAATACCTGGCCAGTATTCTGTCACAAGCAACTTCCAGGCTGGTAACTATAACAAATACACAGAACCTGAATGAATGGATGAATGAATGTTTATATGTATATGGGTTAAGTAGTTAAACAACATTGTTTGCTTCTATCTTTTCTTTATTTTTTTATTATTTTTACATTAAATGTGGCTTTTTGCCTTATCCCCCTCATAAGATCCTGCTTGCTTTTATTTGGTACAACAAGGCAACACAGAAACCTGTGGGAGCAACTTTAACCTGCCTGGGGAACTCATTAATGGATCTTCAAGTCAGTGGCGTTTCAGGCCAATTCCACAGGGAAGCATTGGAACTGAACTTCATTCACAAGTTTCATTCTCATGCAGATGGTTTAAATCAAGATATTGGATGGCCTGGACATTACCTACCAACCAACCAAGGTACCAATGGTTCTTGAGATCTGTATAGAATCGGTTTGCACTTGGAGAGGAAGAGAACTAGCTTATGGTTCTTATCTACATGTTTTGTTAGTCTATGAAGTGCTACCAGACCATTTGGGGTTTATGTTTTTCCTGTTACAGACTCCGCTACCCCGCGAAAGCTAGATGGACATGTCCCCAACAGCGGGAGGGGCATTACTCCAATGCCAGCAGCCTATGAGGGGAGCTGAGGAGCAGGATTTTATGAACTGCATTCACCTGCTTCAGAAGGCAGCAGGCCAAGCAGACCTACCCCCACCTCTCAGACAGGGAGCCAAGCCATCCTTGGCACCGAGAGCTCCTTTTACCCAAGGATTTCAGTGCTTTAATGCTCACTTAAGGCAGATCCTGAGCAAACAAGCCTGGTCTGCAGTAGTGGCACAACTAGGGAGTTCCGGGTTCTAGCTGTAGCCTCCTGCATTCCCACCAGCCTGCTCCTGTGAAACCAACTCTCCAGCCAAGCCTCTGCTGCTTCCCCAACACCGGCTCAAGCACTCACCTCCAATGGTGCTTTCCTGGTACTCATGGAACTGGCCCTTCACGAAGCGCAGGACAAGACTGGATTTCCCCACGGCCGACTCCCCCAAGAGGACAAGTTTAAACTGGCAAATTTTGTTTCCAGCAGCCGGTCCGTTCGGTCGAGCAGCTCCTCCCCGACCCGCCATGGTCCGTTCCAGTGCGGCGGCAGCGCCCAGAGCACAGGCTTCAGGGGCAAGGGGATTGCACCGCACTTGGGTTACCAACTGGAGGAGGAAAACAGATTGCGTTACTGGACCACGATACTGCTGCTAGTCAGGTATTCCAGAAGTGAGCTCGTTTCCTGCCCCAGCAGGAAGGAATCCCCTCTCACCCAATCAGAAGCCTCCAAACCAAACAGCATGGATTAGAGGTACCCAATCCTTCCTCCAAGGAGGGCCTTGTTAGCCTTCAAGACTTGCCCTTGCCAGTGGTCTCATTGGACTATGTCTGAAAGGAACCTCAGTCTCCCAGCCTGCCACAAGGGACACTAGCCATGCTCCCTTTCCCCACGGTGCAGCCAGCCAGCGCTAGTGAAGAGCTGAAAAGGCCACACAATGCTTTGCCTCTTGCTAACACAGGTAGGGGAGAACCCCAGAGTAGGTCCTACCAAGTGTTCTTTGGATCCCCGTCTGCTGAAAGCTGGATAACCAACCAACTAGTTTTACAGGCCACAGAACAGCCCAATGGCATGTACCCGCCTGCCCTTGTGAAACCATTCTGTGACACTAGGGGATTTCGACAAGTCATGATCGTTACACAAGCAGTGAGCTTAACCCACCTGCGGGGCCTTAGCTTGCATAGGGCAACAATGAGCCAACTCTGTATCGAGCCACTTCTGTAAAGCGAGAACACAGGCCAAGCACCTGAATGCTTAGAACAAACGAGCTTAGCCGAAGGCCGACTGTTCAGCCACCAGGGGCTCCTGAGACACTTGCTGCTCCACAGAGCAAGAGGCAGGGAGTTCTAAGATGGGGTGTCAAAGGGCAGAGCAGCTTATAAAATGGTCTGTACGATGACTGAGTCAGTGCACGAGAACCACACCACTAAGGAAGTCGGCCGTGTATTCTGTCTGCATGGGAAGAGACAGTCGCACTGAAGAACAGGGCACCCCAGTGGTCTATAGCCCAGTACCTTCCGTCTTCCAACACTGGCCAGAGGGGGAAGCTTGCGGAAATGAGAAGACTGGACAGTCTATCATGTGATTGATCCCATCTTCCCTCCCCAGCTCCTGGCAGAGCATGGGGTTGCTTCCCAACCACCTCGGCTAAAGTTATTGAGGGACCCATCTTCCCTTCCTAACCTATGGGTCACGACCCAAATATGGGTCACCATTACTCTTCAAAAAGGTCGCCAAGTGTCTCCCCAGGTGGCTCTGTCCTCCCTAACCCTGTTTTTGAATTGCCTTGGGTCACCAAGTCTCAATTGTCAGAGTGGGTCCCCATCTGGAAAAGGTTGGGAACCGCTGCCTTAACTTCTTGGAGCCCATTCACACTTTTGGCTTTCACAAGATCCCCTGGCAACAAGTGCCCCAGATGGACTGTGCTGTGTGGGCAGCGCTTTGTGTTGGTTCACAACTGGCTGCCTATCCGCTTCATTGGCTGGCCCTGGTTTGTTTCATCTGAAGGGGGCAGTCACTTCTGGGATATCGTTCAGGCTTCTAGAGGCCTCATTCTCCACTTCCCCCACCAAGCTCCAGTCGCCTTTGCTAAGCCAATCAGTCTTCAGATTTTTAATTTCTCCTCATACCAAAGCTGTTCCCTACTCATTCATTCTGGTTGCCCTTCTCTGCACCTTTTCCAACTCACATCACCTGTTAGGAGATGGCATAATCAGAACAGCAAGCAGCATTCAAGGTGCAGGCAGTACCAGGGGTGTATAAATGGTATAGGATCGTTTTCTGTCTTTATCCCTTTCCTAATGGCCTCTAACATTGTGCAGTGGCAACGCTAACAGGGAGCAGGTATTTTCACAGAACCATTCACGGCTCCAAGATCTGACTGTAAAAGCCAACTGAGTGCCCATTGTTCTGTATGTATAGTTAGGATTAGGTTTTCCAGATGCATTTAACACTGAATTCCATCTGGCACTGTGTAACCCAATCCCCGATTTGTGAGATCCCTTTGTAACTCTTTGCAGCCAGCTTTGGGATTCAGCCATCTTGAGTATTTTATATCTACAGATTTTGCCACCTCGTTGTAGCAGATGATGCACCAGAGGCTGTGAAGTGACCAGTCTCCTACACAGTAGCAATGGCTAGAAGTCAACTGAAGCTGTAACAGCTAGTATAGAGGGGGGGAGGAAGCCATGACAAATTGGCCAGTTTACCTATTCGGCAGTGCCTGGGAAACAAGACTTCGCCATATAAAATTAGTGTGAGCACTTCAGGAATGGAGGCTGTTCGTTATTCAGAAGAGAAACCATTCTGACTCAAAGTTCTCAGCTGAATGGTGACTTAATACAGCTTTGAAACTATTATGCAGAAGAAAAACTGCTGCTTGTAACCATCTTAATTGACATGAGATAAGCAGAAAGTTTACCTCGTCAAGCCTTTATTCTAGTCGTTTGTTCGACAGTAACGTAACTAGCTTTTTGGGGGTGTTGCTGTTGCCTGATTGCATGCTTCCAGTTCCAGATAAGGTGTGGGGGCAACCGGTCAGTTTGTAACTTTGGGGTTACACTGTAGGACGTCTTTCAATTCGTGTCCAGTCAGTCATTTGAGTCTCCACAGCAAGGCTGTCCATCACACATTCCAACTCCTATTCCCCCCCTCCCCTTCTTATTTAGGCTTATCTTAATGCACTGGTATATTCGTACTCATTTATCCTGGTTCCGTTCCTCTTACGTAGAAGTGCCTGCTAACCCAATGCTTTGATTTGCTGGGATTACACCCAAGGCAGGAAGAAGGAGACAGGCAGGTTGCTGTATCACAAAACAGACAAAGCCTACACAAGCCTCACAGCTGTGCCTCCTCCAGCCACCGAATGCTATTCACTGCGGGGGAAGGATAATCACCTTGCTTTGCAGTTGCTAAAGGGAAAAGGAGAAAGGGAGCCACGGTTTAATACACATTTATCACTTTGGCCCCAGTGAAGAAAGTTAGCATAGATCTAAAATGCTATTTTCTGATCAGCACTGGAGACGCACAAGAGAAGGTGTGTCCTGTTTGACAGGGCAGCCTAGGAGAAGCCCCGAAGAGCCAGGGTTGTAGTCTCAAGCATGCCCAGACTCTTTGGGGGTTTCCTGAATAGAAATTCTAGCCTGTGCCTTCTGAATCAGGCGGCTTCAGAGACCGCGGGTCACAACTCAGCAAACACAGCTCTCAGTGTCTAAGACCTACTTCAAGTCATTTCTCAGTCCACATCGACACTGGAGTGAGTCAGTACCATCTGTTCCGGATTGGCAGTTTGGTCCACATCACTGTACGTGCTGTAGGGAGCAGCCCTACCTGGGCTGCCAGACATGGCTGAGGGGCAGACAGCTTGCTTTGGAAGCTCTCTATTGAGGAAGGCACCGGAGTTAGAGAACAGAACCTTGAGCTTTGACCCTAGAGATTGTAGGGGCTGGCAAGGGGGTTTGGAGCAGACTTCAGAACTTCAAGTAGGACTAATCTTGCTTCCAAATTGAGCTAGCCAGGAGACAGCTTCCTGAAGGATAAACTTTTAGATTATAAATTCTTCAGCCAGAGCAGCCTCTGAGAGGCTATGCAGCCAAACAATGGAACCCGGATCTTAGTGGGGGAGGAGAGAGAATCTTGGGGTGTCTACACTGCACCCTTAATCAAAATAAGATGCACAATTTGCATAGCGTAAACTGCTCATTGAGAGAGTTCAAAATAGGCTTTCTACACAGCGCCAAATCTCAACCACCACACTACCCCTTGTGCAATGAGGTTTCAAAGATGCCAAAATAGCGAGTCCGCTATATTTCACCTCTGGTATCCCGAAATAGCATTGCAGTATCACACCACAGGCAATGTTGGAGCTACCTGTAAAGTGTCACTAGCACAAGTGAAGAACCCCTTACCAGTCATTACTGGCTTGTGAAGGCAGCTCTGGACTGCCACTCTGCCTCCGGCTCCACACAGAGCATTCGAGAACAGGCATGCACAGAAACAGATACCTCTGGTCATAAATGCATGCAGACAGAATAGACACCTGTCATTTCTTACATGTATGTGTCAGGGCAGTGACAGTTTGGGGGAGGGGGTAGGAACTGAGCACTCTAGGGAGTCATGCTCATATGCAAAAGCAACAGCATAGTCCAAGCATCTTTTCAACAAGTTTCAGGTTACCAGCAAAGCCATCCTTCTAGAAACAGTCTGACTAGAACGATCCTCACAACACCACTCAAGTGTCTCATGCTGCTACTGATGACCAAGTCATTACAGGCAAACAACTGGATGCAAGTTTCACTCCACCCAGGGATGGTATTTGACTGTGCTTTGTAACCAACTGTAACAAGCAACTAGAAAGCAAGGAAGATATTCCTGTGGCAGTTCTCTATACATGCAGAAAGCCACGATAAACAGGTCATTACGTCCTTCCAGAGGGCTGTCTTTCAACCAAAGTCCGTCTGCACAAGACTGCTGGGAAAGGGTTCTATGGATTTGCTTTTGCAAATGGTTTCGTTATCCTGTTTGTCAGTTAAATGCCATAATGTTCTGCTATAAAGAGGATCATCTTACCTAACGAGGTTAAGCATCAGGCAGGGAGGGAGGGGAGCCCTGCTTCTGATACAATAGCAAGGACAGAGAATCCATCTAAAATGTGAGGACCTGTTCATGCCCACAGCTGGATAATGCAGTCAATTCAGGGCATCAAAGCACTACCCTTTGGTCTTGCTTGCTCGACAGTCCTACCAGAAGCTATGCCTGGGTACCATGGGCGTGTACCTGCCAGCCAATAGTGTCCTTCTCAATACACATGGAGGAAGGCCATTTCCCAGCATTCCTCAACCCCTTTCTGGAAAGGCTCTGTCGTAATATAGTAAGGATCAGCCCCCATATGTCCTCAGAACACCAGCACAGGTGAGCTGGGGTGGCCCTGGAGACATGGAAGTAACTCCATCTGAAGTTCTGCAGGACTGACCAGATGGATGTTTATTTCTAGCCACAGCGAACTTGGTTGACGTGAATGTCACTAATCTGGATGGCAAAGGCTCTGCTTCCGTACCAAGCCGAGGCACTTGGCCTCCTCCACCTCACAGATTTCTCCTCTGATCACATAGCTCTGTGGAGCAGCACAGGTTGTTTTTTAACCTTGTCCTGGTTCAGGAGGGCAGCGTCTATCAGCAACATGCAAACACTTGGCTGCAATTTCAGACTGGTCACATTGACCGCCATGTAAGTTGTGCCACAGCCAGATAAGCACCTCTGAAAGGAGCCTGGGAGACCCACAATGCGGGCAGCACAAGGAAACAGTGACCCAAATGCCTATCCCACTAGGCTCATAAGCAAGCATAGGCCCGGGATCAGGCAGTCAAGTCTATTGCATAAGCCAGCACAGAATCACCAGGAAATACAGCTTGTGACAGTTCTCTGCAGGCTCTGAGACTACATGGATCAGGGTTTGACATTTTACTCCTGGACTAGGCTACTACTGACCACAAATGGAGCCCATAGCCTCTGGTGGCTGCCTGGATGTAGATGTCAATCGGCTCAGTCCAGTTAAGACAAATGTGTCAGATCCCATTATGAGGCACTAACTCCCTCCCCCACAGGTTACGTCTACACTTGCATGTGATCAACAAAACTTGTTCACTTCCCTTCCCCACCCCAATGAACCGCCAAGTTTTGCCACACCATGTGATGAATGCTGCTTTGACGACAGGAGCATGCTCCTGTCCAAGTGAAAGCCTCTTGTAGGGGGAGGAAGCGGTTTGCCAGCAAAAGTGCTGACAAACATCCACACAAGAGGACTTTGCAACAGGGCAGTGTCGACACAGCACAGTTGCTCAAAGCTGCACGGCCTGACATACCCACTGGTCACAGCCACACCAAGGACTGAGTGAGCCATAGAACTGGGTACCTCATGCCTCTAACAGCAAACCCCTCCATGTGTTTGGGGGTGGTAGGGCAGAGAAACAGCCAGGAAGGATCTGGCTTTGCTTTGGTACATGTTCCATGGAGAACAAGACTATGAATGCAGCTCCTTTTACCAGCACAGAGTTGGTTAAAGGATGATCTGCGTAGGCATTCTATTTGCTGCTTTAGAGGAATATTTGACTCAGAAGCTCAAATTGGGCACCAGGACCACACTTTGCTTATGCAGCATCTAGCAATCTAAAAATCACTCATTTACTTTCTATGCTACAGGCCCTTGACATAATTCACCAGTGCACTGCGCAGACAAATTCCGACTTCCTAATGCTAGCCGTAAGCAGTTTCTTGCAGCTGTAACTTGAACCTTTGTCCAGCCTGTCACCAGCTACAAGGTGGTCTTACAACCAGGAAAGCACTGTGTCTTATACCCAGGCTTCTGGATGCAGCTGAAATGTAATTATGACCATATTCTGCAGCAAGGGAGGTACAGTAAAGTAGCTGATGATTCTCATTTGGCTTTAAGTCTATTTGATGCCTTCTGGCCTACCACTAGGTATAAAAACATTGCAAGTGAAACTCAGTTGGCAAAGGCCGAAAGGAGTAGGAGCACCTAACTGATTCCAGACAGAAGGCTGTTTACATAATTGCCCACATTAAAAATAGGGTTCCATTTGTGCAGCATATGCCGAATGGGTGCAGTCCTGCTCTCAAGATGTGCTAGGATGCAGACCTTCCATCAGCAGCAACTGTCCGGATGCCCAGCAACGACTGTACATGCTATGCATTGGGGCGTCTCGGCTCCTGCCGGTCACAAACATTATGTTTACAAACCTTGTGTGCACATCTGAATGATCAGACAGCGGTGCTTCGGGCCAGTCCTTCCCAGCTGCCAGACTGATAACTTTGAAGTGTGCTGGGATGCAGGGGAAGGCCTGGCAGACTGGCTGCCAATTCCCGTCTCAGCTTTAAGGACACGGTCACACCATGTCTAGCAGGAGCAGCAATACTCCCAGCACACCACATGCTACCACAGCAGCAGATAAGAACTCCTGCTGGACCAGGTGAGTACGAGAGCTGATGGACCCATGCATGCCCTGTATGATTAGATTGGCACCCTCTGTCATTCTGAAGGTCCCCCCCCCCCCACACACACACACCCTGCCATTTTTTTTTTAAGATAAAGCAGCACCATGATGAGTTTGAACTAAGGCCTGCACATCAGTGCCTGGTTCTGACTAGAATCCAGTTTGTGTTCATAAGGCATCTGCAAAGGCTGGTCAAGAGGAGGAATCCCCACACTCGCTGTGCCCTCTATCCCCTGCCTCAAGTGACCACGTCCAGAGATGTGAGCTAGCTATTCAACTCAGGGCTTGTCAACACTGTGGAAGATCAACACTGTGTAGTGAAGACCCACTAAATCAAACTGAGGGTGCCCCTTCCCCTCTGCCCCCCTCATCAGCACCGCTACTCCTGCCCCTCACGAAGGATGACAAGCTGCTTGCCTAGCAGCTTAGAAGACTTAAGCCCATCATTTGCGCTTCCATAGTGCTCCACCTCTGTTCACATTCCCCAACGTTGCCCCCCACAGCAACGTCACCCTGCATTCGAGTCGCTAGTAATAAGCAACATCAGATTGTCTGCCACTCACCCCGCCTTTGCAAAAGGAGCAATTCGAAGGGGCTTTGCAAACAGTTATTGCAGCACCAGTTTGTAGCTGGGATTTTAATTTAGAAGAGTGTCTTAGCTCGCTAGTCTAGCAAAGCCTTAAAGATACTTCAGGCAGCTCTCCCCTCCACCCTCAGCCTGTTGCCGGATAGTCTCAGTGTGGAAGATGGAAGTAGAACACTGAAAAGAAGTGTTCAGTGTCAGTGTTCAGGGATACTGTCAGTGAGGGGTAGCCAGGCTACACTTCTGCTGGCAGCTTCTGGACGGGACATTTGGCTGTAAGGTTCCTTTATTCTGCTCCATTTAGGGTATCATGCAATTGGGAGATCTCAGTTCAGAAAAATATGACTAACTTTCAGTGCAAGGCAGGCTAGACTCACATTAGTGATTTAATAGGTCACTCCCCCCCCCCCCCCCAATATATTCTGGTACTGCTGACAATTGTTTAAAAGCACAGCCAGTAGCAGCAAGTTAAACCTTTTAGGAAAAAAACCACATGGAGGAATGAGCTTCCCTCATCAACTCCGGGCAGGGGTGGGAGTCCCATCTTGGGGGTACCTTGCAACATGCTCTGAAAGTCACAATGGGCCACTTCAGACCAGGGAAGCGGTTCCGAAGCCAACAACCCTTTGCAGAGAACACTGAGCCAGGTCCGCATCAGCCAGAGACTGCAGCTTGCCAAGTTCCTGACCGTACTGGCCTACAGTGATAATTGGTATTTTCCTTGCTATTCTTAAAGTCAGCCATTAACTACCCAGTAAAACACAAGTCTGCTAGCCAAGGTAGCTTCCTGCTTTATCCCCAGTTGGCAGAGCAGGCAGACGGGGGTGAGTCAGTCCATTATAAGGAGGGAGCTGAGGAAAGCATTGGGTACTTCATGTCTAGTACCAAGCTGAGCATGAGGAGTTAGCTCAGCGATTTGGCAAGGGATAAGGGACTTTATCAGCACTTGCTTAACTGAAGTAAAACAGGCCACAGGGCTTTAATCAGCAACAAGTGGTGATCAGGGAGCCTGGTCTGAGGATTCAGCCACCTACCATGCTGCAGTGGTGGCTCTGGGTGAACCTTTGTCGGGACAGTCTTCCAAGCCTGAAACAGTCTCATGGCAAGACTAGTTCTAGTCCCAGCTGTGCCAGTCACTGTATTGTTTTGATGGGTCTCTTCTGCAAAGCGGGAATAAATCCTGTCCTGAGGGACACTGCATGGCTTGTGACCCCCTTAGAGTGTCTGGAAAAGGACTCTGGAGAGGGAACAGGACTTCAGGGATGGAATCATTGTCTGACAGTAACACTAATAAGCAGAACCCAAATAATACCCAACATTACTGTAAGTGGCTTTTACCTTTGCTGGCCTCTGAGGCCCCAGCAACAGCCTTGCTACATACAAAGTGCTTCCTCCTCCCTCGCTAGATTAAAAATTCTGTACTTCACCAAAAAAGTCCAACTCAAATTTTTAACTGATTGCAGGACATGCCAAAATATGTCACCTGTGCTCTGAGCCAGCTGACATCTGGCAAGCACAGCATGTGGGGACCAGTTACATAACCTCCATACACATGGTGTGAAGCATTTTTCTCCCTAATCAATGTATTAACTAGGGATGTCAAATGCAGATTAATTGGCTAATCGAATAGCTGATTTGTATCAGCTAGTCGATAATGGCCCTTCTGCCTTTGAAATGTAGTAACCCCATGGCTGTTGCTGCACTTCAAAGGCAAAAGCCCTGCGGGGAGCATGGGGCTGGCAGGGGACTCAAAGCAGTCCCCTGCACCGGCCCTGCCCTGCACATGGTATTTCAAAGCAGACCACTGGTTCCCCACTTTGAAGCACCCCCTCCTCTCCTGACAGAGCTAGCAATGGGAAGGGGGAAGAAGAGACGAGACTAGTCATTCACATCCCTAGTATTCACTCCTGAGAAATGAAACCTGATCCAATGTTTTCAGGGGTGTTATTTCAGAGTGTTCAGACACACTTGTGCCTACCAGAAAGCAAACTAAAGAATAAAACTTGTTGCGAGGGGAGCCCAGGGGAGGGGTCCACTGATGCTACAAGGAACGTGACTCCACTACCCACATGTATTAACATCTTGTTTAGAAACCGGATTTAGAGTCAATGCTAAGAGTATTGACTAGGAAATAGGAAGCTTCACTTCAGCTTAAACTAGTCAAAGAAACTCAACTCCTATGGTGCATGGTTATTGCAACACAACCGGTCTTGGCAGTCTGGTATCTACTTGCAATGGTCAGTTCTCATGTGTGTCTCCTCCCAGATAAGTCTTAATGCACAGAAGGTGAAAAACCCAGATCCTCCATTATCCCTAACCTCACAAGTGGATACTTGTGAAGGTAGATATGCCACTACTGCAGGTGTAGCTATTCACCAGGAAAGCAGCACAGTGAGCAATTACCCTGGGAATCAATTGTGTGTCTAAGAGCCACTAAAATCAACCCCTCCAGTCACCCCCAGCCCCTGGGACAAGACGTGTAAGGGAAATCCAAGGGACAGTTTCTCCTCACAACAGAGGCCCCACAGCAACTTGCAGATACATCTACTCCAGCCACAGTACTCACCTAGCCGGAGCTGCGTACCTTATGGCAACATAGCCCTGGAACTTACCATCTACCCTATGACAGGGGAGATCACTGAATAGCCTCAGTTCAACTCAAACAGCCGCCATCTTCAACATGCCTACAGTACCTGGCATGCAAGTACCCACAATACAGCCACATTGCAACTATCATATCTTTGAGTCTCAGTGGGAGTTGGTGGGGGGAGGAGGGGAGTTAAGCTAGGATTCAAAATAGTGTTTTGAGGACAAGTTGTACCTCATGCCTGCATTGTAAGCCAAGCTGTGTCTTCTAGTAACTACTAATCTTGCCTGACACTCTGCACAATTGTGGTGTGAGTGGAGGATGTGTAAGTGTGAGCCATCACAGATGCCCAGGCAGTCAAGGAACCTTGAAGATAACCATGAAACATCCATTGTGTCGGAGGTTTAATTAAAGTAGCAGCACTGATGAACCCTGGAAACAGTACGACACACAAGAGTGAGACGAGACAATGGGAAACCTGACAACCATCAAAACATAACTGTGGAAAATCCAGAGATTAAAACCACTGAAGGATGGATGATTGCAGCACAACACTGCAATCCCTGGAGACTCCAATGGGAGCTTGTATACGAAGGGGAGCTCTGGCCATTAACGCTGGGTTCAGTCCTGCAAGCCAAGCCTCAGAGGAGTTGGCATATGCCAGCTGCTTTCCTACTGTATTCTCAAACAGTGTATTGACTCTTCCCCTGAAAGATCTTATAAGCATAACAATGGCTGTGAAGACAAGATCTTAAAAATGTGAACCAGCTATAACTAATGGTGTGTCTGTCCACACGGTCAGTTGGACAAACTGTTCCACTGGCTCCATATGGTGAAATTAGCCGAGATGGCTAGCTTCATCTCAGTCCTGACAATTCAGGCAAGTTGGGGGGGAGGGAGGGGAGTGGGGGAAGTCCCTTCACTACAGTAAGGATGCTTGTCAAGCACCCACGTAGTGGGTGTAATAAGGGAAGATTAGGTATGAAGCATTACAAGCAACTATTAAATTTGCTTCCTGAAAAATAAGAGGAAAGCGTACACACTCCAGGTGAGACATGCCTCTTCATGACGGCTACTGCTCCAGTGGGCACAGGCGGGGGAGAGGTGCATGGGTCCAGGTTGGTCTGCCCCTTGAGCTCCCCAGCCAGAGTGAGAAATACAGCAAACTGTGTACTTCCCCTTTGCCTCCCGAGGCAGGGGAACAGTCAGCAACGTCCCTGTGCAAATTGGGGGGCCTTCAGCTCTCCCTGAAGGGTAGAAGGCTCAGACAGACTTCGACCAGCCTGGTGATGGTCTTTTCTATATTGTTTTAGGAGAAGCAAGCCCGTTCCAGGCACATTTTCCTGGTGCAACCAAAACCCTGACCATGGGTGGAAGAGAGTGGAAGTTGAATCCAAGTGAGGAAAATAGAAAGGAGCATAAACTGTCAAATTAAGTGCAAAATATTTATAAATAAATAAAAAGAAACAGTTTGAAGAACAGCTAGCCAAAAACCCAAGTAGTAACAGCTAATTTGTTTTTAAAGTATATCAGAAGCAGGAAGCTGGCTAAATAACTGAGTGATGGGGGAGGGAGGTGCATCTGGACAGTTGAGATGCTAAAGGAGCACTCAAAGATAACGTCCTTGTGGGGGAAACTAAATGAATTCTTTGTTGCAGTCTTCACGGCTGAGAATGGTAGGAAGGTTCTCAAACCTGAGGCATTCTTTTTAGGTGAAAAATCCGAGGAACTGTCCCAGATTGATAAACTTAACAGTAACAAGTTACCGGGACCAGTTGGCATTCACCCAATCGTTCTGAAGATTCAAATGTGAAATTGCAGAGCTATTAATTGTGGTTTAACTTATTCTTTAAATCAGCTTCTGTACCTAATGACTGGAAGACAGCTAATGCGATGCCAATATTTAAAAAGGCTCTAGAGGTGATCCTGGCAGTTACAGGCTGGTAAGTCCTAAGGATGTAATAGTGTAGTCAATTAACCGATGAGCAAAAGCTTACAGGTAAAGGCTATAGACGACATTTCTCCCCCCTGCCTCCCCCCCAAATATTTTAATGGACTAGCCAGCAACCCTACTCAGCTCCACCTCTCACCAGGTCTGGGAGCTCAGCTTCCTCCTTCCCTGGACAGGGGTTTCTGCCTGTATCAGAGGTATCAGCACAGGGCAACAGGCAACCAGTCTGAGAGGGGAGTGGATTTTTAAACTGGTTCCCCTTGCAGAACAGCTCACTTGGTACCCCACACTGCTGCCTCTGTATCAGAGGCAGCAATGTGGCATGGCAGGGGGCTCCTCAGCAGTGAGGCTGGAGTGCACTGGCTGCTAGGCCCACCCCCGGGAATACAGAATAGTCAAGGAACCAATAAGAATTCACAAGGTTAAGTACTGGTTAATTGAATAGTCGATTAACATCCCTAGTAAGTAACATCAGTATTGGGCAAGTTAGTTGAAGCTATAGTTAATAAAAGGGACACAGATGAACATTGTTTGTTGGAGAAAGTCAACATGGATTCTGTAAGGGAAATCATGCCTTACTTGAGTTGAGAGATGGTCAGACATGTGGACATGGATCCAGTAGATACAGTGTACTTAGATTTCCAGAAGGCCTTTGACAAGATCCCTCAAAGGCTCTAAAGTAAGTTGTCATGGGATAAAGCAGGAAGGCCCTCTCATGGACTGATAACTGGTTAAAGGGCAGGAAACAAACAGTAAGTTTTCTGAGTGGAGAGAGGTAACTAGTGGAGTTCCTGAAGGGTCCATACTGGGACCAATCCTATTCAACCTACTGATAATGATCAAGAATGAGGTAAACAGTGGGATGGAAAAATTTGCAGATTATACTAAACTGGTCAAGACAGTTAGACCAAAGCTGACTTTGAAGAGCTTTAAAAAGATCTAACCAAACTAAGTGACTGGGCAACAAAATGGTAAATGAATTTTAATGTTGATAAATGCAAAGTAATGCACATTAGAAAAAGTAATCTCAACTAGACATACAAAGTGATGGGGACTAATTTAGCTACAACTATTTGAGCAAGATCTTGCAGTCAGTGTGGAGAGTTCTCTGAAAACATCCACCCACTGTGTAGCAGCAGTCAAAAAAGCTAACAATACCAGGAATTATTAAAAGAGGGATAGAGGAGACAGAACATCTTATTGCCTCTATATAAAAGCCATGGTATGCCCACATCTTAAATACTGATTACAGATGTGGTTGCCTCATCTCAAAAAAGATATTGGCACCAGAAAAAGGGCAACATTTATAAGGAGTTCGGAACAGGTCCCATATGAAGACAGATTAAAAAGACTGGGACTTTTTGCTTAGAAAAGAGGAGATGGATAGAGGTCTATAAATCATGAACTGGTGTGGAAGACGCAAATAAGTTATTTACTTGTTCCCATAATGTAAGAACTAGGGGTCACCAAATGCAATAAATAAGTAGCAGGTTTAAAAACCAACAAAAGGAAATTTAACAGCGCACAGTCAACCTGTGGAACTCCTTGCCAGGGGAGGATGTGAAGACCAAGACTTTTACAGGGTTCAAGGAAGAGCTAGATAAAATTCATGGAGGTTAGGTCCATCAATGGCTATTAGCCAGGATGGGTAGGAGGATGTCCCAAGCCTGTTAGTCAGAGGCTGGAAATGGAGGACAGGAGAGGGCTCATGTGATGATTCCCTGTTGTGCTCACTCCCTCTGGGCCATCTGGCATTGGCCACTGTCAGAAGTCAGGATACGGAGCTAGATGGACCTTTGGTCTGACCCACTATCGTTCTTGTGTTATGTTCATGCTTTAAGTTATAAGAGGAAGCTGCATATCAAATTTGGTGGCCCTAGCTTACTGTTTAGGAGGAGTTCTTGAACATAGAATCCACATGTGTTTAGTGTCCTCTGATTCGTGGAAAGGAAAAATTCTCATTAGCTAAGGCTGCAGGGTTTCATCTACCCCACATCAGAAGCAGAGACCAGACAAACTGAGGAGAATGAAGAGTTTAGGATGCTAGTATTACGTGCTATTGGATGTTTCACCTTCCTTATTCTGCTTCATTGGGGTACAGCTGTATCCACCCTACAGAAGTGACCAAGACAGGGTCATACCAGCTCGAAGATTCAGAGGCAGTTGCATGGTTGCTCTAGTTGGGGTTTTAATTTAGCTGAATGGTATGACTAATGCTTTAGAAACAGCTGTTTGTGCCCTATTAGATCACCATGGCTGAAGTGAGAAACATACAATTAGAGCAGGCTGAGGTATTGTGTTTGCACATGTTACTAGCACATAAGGAAGGTGACAAGGATAATATTAGAAGCGACAGTCTCACTAATGGCACCTAAGCACAGCATTCTTGTTTATGCTACTCCAGCAATGCAAAGCAGGTGGCCAGCTAGATCAAAATGAAGGAAGACAGCCACCAAAGCTGCTTTGTATTGCTTTGGCTAAGCCCTCTACTTGGGTCACTTTCACCCTCAGGGTGCGTGACTAACTCTGTACAAACCCACTTTTGCTAACATCCTCGTTAGTAAGATACCAAATTGCACTACTTTTCACTATAGTCTTCCAGCACTTAATGGGAATGTCACGGGCCAAAGAAAGTCTGTGCAGTGTTATCTGAGTAGCGGGTGGAACTCTTTAGAAAAGGCCCCATCTTTCTGAACATATATGGAGCATTTAGCACGAGAAACTCCGCTCTTGTCCAAGAATGTCATAGTATAAGTGTCTCAAAGCAGCAGCTGTCTAATATAATCCCCATCTCTAATTTTTGTTCACCCCACATTAGGGATGTTAACTTTAGTTTAATCAACTAGTTGACTAATGGATGGAAATTCCATCTACTAGTTGATAAAAAGGGGAGCTGCAGCAGGGTTAGCCCCCAGCCCCAGGAGCTAATCCTGCTGTGGCTCTGCCTTTTAAAGGTATTAACAGCTGGCAGGCTCTTAATACAGTTAAAATGCAGATGTGCAGCATCTGGGACTGGGTGTGAGCCAGGAATCAGCTGATTCCTAGCTTGCACCTGGCCCCTGCTACCTCTAAGGATGTTAAATTTCCATCGGCTAGTTGATAGGCACTTCCACTTTCCACCTTTGAAATGTATGCAGCCCAGGGCCAGCGGGAAGTCCTGCTGATGGAGCTCCAGGCACTTGAAAGTGTGCAAGAGCCCGGGGTTCTTGTGCATTTCAAAGCAGAAGTGCCCACGTGGAGCCTGGAATTAGCATGATGTCCCACTGGCCCCAGTCTGCACAGGCACACCAGCTTTGCAATGCCATGCGGAGCTGGGATCAGGTGATCCCAGGCTCCATGCAGCATTTCCGTAGAACCTGGGTTCGCTGGAAAAACCGCATAAAGCCCGGGCTCAGCCGGGGAGTGATCCTGGTCTCTGCTTGCCATTTCAAAGCGACAGCACTGCTCAGAGCCTAGGATCAGCTGGGGACTCCCCCGCTGACTCCAGGTTATGCAGAAATGCTGCAGGGAGCCTGGGGTTAGCTAGGGAGTCCCCAGCTGACTCTGGGCTCCACGTGGCACTGCTGCTTTGAAATGCCACAGCAGTGTTTCAAAGGAGCAGCAGCATACAGAGCCCTGGGTACAGGCTCCATGTGACACCCCCACTTTGCCTCAGAGGCAGGAAGTTGGGGGGGGAGAAAAATCAACTAGCTGACTTAATTATCCAATAAGCATTTGCTTATCTAACAGTCGACTAGTCCTTAACATCCTTACTCCTGAACCCTGTGGAGATGGTGCTGGGGGAACCGGCTCTTAAGCCTGTTTTCTCTGCCCCCCCCCCCCCCCCTCAGAGAGGCAGCGGAGGGGAGGGAACAGCAGAAACAGTTATGCTTATCAGATAGTCAACTAGTTGCTTACATCCCAACCCCATGTATACTGTGGCACGTCAGACATCTGAGATAGGGAAGCACCAATGCTTTCACCACAGAAGGGCCTTCCAGTTTGCTGCTCTCATTGCAAACAGGCACAGCCCTGTACAGGCAGAGTGGGGAGGAATAATGCTTTGCTCAGAGGGACCCCATCTGCTTATAAGAGGAACTCAGCTGCCCAAAAGGATCACTTTGCATGCCTCTGAGCTGGGAGAGGATGGAGGGTCACGTGAGCATTCTGGGCTACTAAGTATAACCCACATGTTAGCCTGTGTTGGGAAGACTCCACAACACAACTCACTGCATGGAGCACTGCAATGTAAACCAAGCAAGGGATGCCAGTAAGATTCCTTTAGGGCTTCAGGCAGCTCACACCAACTGTCCCTTAGAAGAAAGGGCATGCATTTTAAGGTTTAAATTAAATCCTAGTGCTCCCAGAGACAGTAATACCCAAAGAAACTGCAACACACAATATGATGGGGGCTAATTTAGCTACAACTAATCTGGAAAGAGATCTTGGAGTCATCGTGGATAGTTCTCTGAAGACGTCCATGCAGTGTGCAGCAGCAGACAAAAGCAAACTGGATGTTAGGAATCATTAAAAAAGGGGATAGAGAATAAGATGGAGAATATCTTATTGCCCTTGTATAAATCCATGGTATGCCCGCATCTTGAATACTGCGTACAGATGTGGTCTCATCTCAAAAAAGATACTAGCATTAGAAAAGATTCAGAGAAGGGCAACTAAATCGATTAGGGGTTTGGAACGGGTCCCATATGAAGAGAGATTAAAGAGACTGGCACTTTTCAGCTTGGAAAAGAGGAGACTAAGGGGGGGCGTGGAGATATGATAGAGGTATATGAAGTCATGAGTGGTGTGAAGAAAGTGAACAAGGAAAAGTTATTTACTTGTTCCCATAATAGAAGAACTAGGGGCCACCAAATGAAACTAATGGGCAGTAGGTTTAAAACAAAAAGGAAGTTCTTCACACACACAGTCAACCTGTGGAACTCCTTGCCTGAGGAGGCTGCGAAGGCCAGGACTATAACAAGGTTAAAAAAGAACTAGATAAATTCATGGAGGTTAAGTCCATTAATGGCTATTAGCCAGGATGGGTAAGGAATGGTGTCCCTAGCCTCTATTTGTCCGAGGGTGGAGATGGATGGCAGGAGAGATCGCTTGATCATTATCTGTTCAGTTCACTCCCTCTGGGGCACCTGGTATTGGCCACTGTTGGCAGACAGGACACTGGGCTGGATAGACCTTTTGTCTGACTCAGTCTGGCCATTTTTATGTTCTTAACTTTCCCAGCAACTGCTTGGGAGTTTATGGAGGTGCTCTGAAAGCCGGAAACAGGCCTTGCTTGTCCAACAGTGTCTAAACTTCATTGCTTCTGCATCACTGCCCTGATTTCCAACACTGACCAAGGGGACACCTCAATAATTCTTAGAGGTATGAGAAGTCATTTGTCTTAAAGGATTTTGTAAGCATCTCTGCACCCAATGTTACAGAAACATTGCTAGTTTTACATACCTGAAAATACTGGGTAATTTTACTGTTCTCTTCTCTAATTCATTAGGTCACTATTTTTACCTGCCTGGGGCCTTTTGCACAGCAGCAGAGAAACAGGTAAGAGGCTGTAAGACAAAGATGATCTCAGGGACAGGCCCAGAACCTGAAGGCCATTTCAACTCTAACTAGAAGTAAAGTTGGAACAAGGACATACTGACTGAAGATAGTAGCTAAAGAGGGAAAGATCTAAGGACTGCTTCAGCTGTAGTAATAGAACAGGTTTACTCCTCTGAGTTACTGTGAATTTCACTTTCACTTCCAGACAGCTTTGCTTCCCCTGCCCTGCCCTCCCCTCCTTCCCCCCCAGTTATTAACTTAACTGTATACTGTTGGGGTCACATCAGTACAGGGAAAATTAGGAAGTTGCTCTCCCCACCCCCACCCTGCCACAAAAGTTACAAGGGACAGCCAACTTACTGTGGGCCTGTATTACTCTCAAATTTCCAAGTCCTCCTCGTGTGTCATTTGAAATCACTTAAGTTTCCCCTTGCCTGAAGGCCATTAAGAATGCCTAGAGAAACTGATAGGGTTGTATGAGGGAACACATTCATCTGGCTCCATTTCTGAAACACAGACAACAACTTGGAGCACCCTATAAAAATGTATAAGCTATTCACTCATTCTCTGGAAGGATAATGGTGTTAAACAAAGGACCAGCCTCCTGTCTTCCAACAGTGGTCAATGCCACATGTCCTAGAGAGTGAACAGAACAGGGAATCAAGTGATCCCTCCCCTGCCACCCATTCCCAGCCCCTGACAAACAGAGGCTAGGGACACTATTCTTGCTCATCCTAGATAATAGCAACTGATGGACCTAATCTCTGAATTTCTTTTTTGAACCCTGTTCAAGTCCTGGTCTTCACAATATCCTCTGGCAGGGAGTTCCACAGGTTGACTGCACTGCATGAAGAAATACTTGTTTGTTGGTTTTAAACCTCCTACCTATTAAATCTAATTTGGTGACCCCTAGTTCTTGTGTTATGGAACTTATTCACTTTCTTCACCCCAGTCATGATTTTATAGACTTCTATCATATCCTCCTTAGTCACCTCTTTTCCAAGATGAGAAGTCCTCGTCTTATTAATCTTTCCTTATACAGCAGCCCCTCCAAACCCCTAACCATTTTCTGCCCTTTTCTAGACTTTCAAAATGCAAATACATCTTTAAATGAGACATCCATATCTGTCTGCAGCATTCAAGATATGGGGGCATACAGGCAGTCCCCGGGTTACATGGATCCGACTTACATCGGATCCCACTTACAAACAGGGTGAGGCAACCCTGCACTAGCTGCTTCCCCCCAGCAGACCAGGGAGATGTGAAGCTAGCGCCCCCCCCCCCCCCCCCTCACCCAGCAGACCAGGGAGACACAGAGCAGCTTCTCAGCAGACACCTTAGCTTGAGAATAAAGGACTAAGGGAAGTGAGGTGTGGGAGAATAAAACTGAGCTCTGGAGAAATGTTTGGCTAGAGTTTCCCCTACAATATGTACCAGTTCCGACTTACATACAAATTCAACTTAAGAACAAGCCTACAGTCCCTATCTTGTACGTAACCCAGGGACTGCCTGTACCATGAACATCTAGATCCTTTAGACGTACGATTCAGGAAGATCACATTAGTTGAAGATGTAGGGCAAGATTCCAAACAGGATTACTTCAACCATTCGGAATGAAGCAAGCTACTCAGCGACCCATAAATGTCAAGTTATTTCTCAACACTGCCGTTCTGGGTCACTCAGTCACGGTGTGTAGCCGATCCCTGGTTCAGAGCTGCAGACTACATGCATTGTTCTCAGAATTCCACATTCATCATGGCTGCTTCTACTTCTGGCCACCCAGAGCACCAGTTACAAGCTCCAAGTATAAGAGCAACCCAGAGTGTGGTTAAGAGAAGCAGCCAAGGAGTTAATGGGCCTATGAACAGGAAGTTTCAAAGATATGAGCTAGAGTGGAGGACAAAGGCACAGGAACGGAAGCAGTCCCTGTTAGTCCATGAAGACTAACAGGCCCCTCAGCTCTTGGCCTTGGAGATTAAGAGTTTGGAGTTCAATTACCTCAAACAGGAAGAGGTCAGGAGTTGTCTCAGCTTGGCACCAAGGTTCTGATACATTGTCTCTTCTGCCAATTTGATCTAGTACAAGCAGGGCATTCAATTATTTTGAACTCTGTCAACAGAAAGCCAAGAATATACAAGCAGCATGTTTCACACGGAACAGCCTTAAAACATGATGTCCCAGCGTAATCTCTCTTCTTTCCTTTATACATTTTAACTTCAACCTTGATTTGTCTCAAATTGCCATTTACAAAAGCACAAGATGTTAGAGGTGAGCCAACATAATATCAATGCTGCCAGTAAGATCCCAAACCAGACAGTGTTGACTTTAACACCGCTGATTTCATTGAGAAGTTATAAAAAGGCTGGAAAACTTAGTTGCTGTTTCTCATACCAAGACACACCTTCAGTGTCCAGTTTCCTTAGTGAGGCAATATCACTAATGACCTGTCAGGACCACTGCTCCTTTACCCTTAAGTAAAAGTTACCTTTTAAGTGCAAGTAAAACCTAATTGTACTCCATTCTAGGCATTCTGAGCTGGTGCGAGCCAAAACAGAGATGGCTGCCTGCCCACCCAGCTCCTAATACACTTTAGATGTAGAACCATGGCAGGGGTAGGTCCTGGACCCATCACAAACCAGGACGGAGACAGGCTGCTAGCCAGTCTTTTTTTTTTTTTTTAAAGCAAACACTTACTGACAGGCAGGGAAATGCATGTAGTGGACAGCATTAGCCAATAAGCAAAAGCTTATAGGTTAATCAACTATGCTATTACATCCCTACTCCATTCAGCTTTGAATTTGTTACAGTTTAGCATATTTATGAGGTCTACATTTGATCCCACTGTCATGCAATTTAACTGCAGTATTACCTCTAAATGTGTTAAGTCCACCTTCAACTTGATACATATTCAATTTGTAAACACCAGCTCTGACCATTTCTATCCCCCCCCCCCCTTTCTGAAATGAGAGATTGAAGTTGGGGGTCTTAAGTCCACTAGATACTTGAAACTCTTAAAATAAAAAAAAAAGACACAAATATTGGATCCCTTTGGCAACTAACTTTGGGCTCCTGTTTCCTAAATCCCTGGGCAGTTTATTTCCACAAGATATTTTCTAAGAAATCCAAGCTCTTAAAAAAAAAAAAAGCAGAAGTGCTCTAACCTTTGCTACAAGTCATAGAAGTTAGGAGAAATCAATTACTTTGTCTATACAAAACAGTACAATGGCACTTAAATAACCAGAACAGTTACAGCTGGCTATTGTGGCGGTCATTCAGAAAGCCTGACACAGCATGGTATTCCCCTACATATAAAGAAACTATTAACTAGTAACTCAGGCAGCCCTTATGAGTCAAACCTGAAGAGCCATATCCCCGTACTCCAACTGGGAAATTAAGTGAGCAGCTTCTAAGTATGCTGCTTTTAAAATCAGGAAGTAAACTAATTATAAGTAGTAGTAAATATTATTGCTCTGATGTCCATAAGGATCATACATTTTGGTTGGATAGCACCTGAATTCTGTGCCTCTGAAAAATCTTGCACACTTCCACAGTAAGTGCGCTACCATACAGGCCCTATCAAGAAGGGAGTGAGAAGGTTAGTTTTATAGAAGCATGCATATGACCTAAGTGAAATCTCTGTATGGGAAATTTGCACTTTTATTCAAGAGTCTTAACTAGAGGAATCTATTTTAAGACACCATCTTTTCTTTAGTTACATCCTTTATTCCTTGCACTTCCATTGTTTCACATTAGGCAACAAGCCCCCAGTCTTTGGAGCCAAATACCATGCCCATGTCAGAAGATAAGACACCTTCCTCCAAGGCTCACATTACAAGCTTATGTCCGAGTTGGGATTGGAAGTTGAAGTCTCCCCACCTCACACACCAGTGCTCAGCTCAGTCCAGACTAGGTGACTTCTCAAAGACATAGTTTTGACAATTCTCTGCCTTAAACTTTCTGCTCAATAGCACTAACTACCATAAAGCCATAATATTATGGTCAACTTGTACACCTACATTTGACAATAGAAAGCCTAACCCTTGGAAACACTATGCCACAGCCATTAGACCTGTCCAGTGCCCAGAAAGCTAGGGTGATTATGGCAACAAAAGCCACCATTACCCAGTCAACCAATCCAGTTATCCAGATCCTAATTGTGGGCAAGAGAGAGAGGTCTGTTTGCTGGGTCAAAGTGAATCATGAATTGTCATACATTTACCAAGTGACAATACAAGCCAGGGGAAGGGGAAGTTACTAGGAAATTGACTGTTCATAACCAGGGAAGCAATAGAATTAATGACCAGGGGCAGGGGGGAGATGAGTTTGCTTCTCTTTTCTACTCATGTAATAAGTGAGTTACCAGCAAATGCCATTCTTGGTATGCTTTATGTGCATGCATGGGGGGGGGGGGGGAGAAATGTGGGCAAGATTACAGAGTCTCATCCAAGACAGGGCAATAGATTAATCCCACTTCTCACCAGCCACCTAAACTGGTCTCAGGTGTTCAGGGAAACAGGGAAGGTTACCCCTGTAAACAGCCCAGGATCTCAGCTGCTTCCAGGCCCATTTACACACACATGCCAAGTAACAAGGAACCCAGCCAAGTTACCAAGGGAATAACTACTCCATACCAACATTCCCTCTAATCCAGTCCATCCAGGTGTAGATTTTTTCCCCAACCACATACAGAATAAGTTTTGCGCACACTGAGATATGTGCAAAGGTGCACTACCAATAGAACACAGACAAAAATACTAGCTGCAGTAGCTCTGCTAGTCAGCTGGCTGGCCAGCACTTGACTCTGAGCAGCTACCCAAGTGCCCAGCATACAGGCAACACTGCCCAGTACCGTGTGGCCAGGGCTGATCTCTGCTGACCCCTGAAGAGTGGCTGGGCAAAGCTCCCTTAAAAAGACACCCCCCCCCCCGAACACAACCTTACGTATAGAGCAAAGAATAAAGAGGGGGAGCATGTGAGACAAGGACAGAGTCCCCCCAGCCCAGTGCCTCCTTGCCAGATCACCCCCTGGTCCCAGGAAGCAAGGCACCCCCCACCGGGCCCCCCCCACCCACAAGGCACCCACCACAGGGCCCCCCCCACCTCAGGGCCCCCCCCACCCACAAGGCACCCACCACAGGGCGCCCCCCCCCACCCACCCCTCAGGGCGCCCCCCACCCACAAGGCCTCTCTGCCCCCCGGCTCCAAAGGGCAGGACACCCCCCTGAGGCCCCTCCCCGCCCGACTGCGCCCCCGCCCCGGCTCCAGGGAGCAGGACACGCAGCACCGAGCCCCCGCCCCAGGACGCCCCGCTCCGAACAGGCCCCACTCACCGCGCCGGGGTCGCCTCTCTCCCCCGCCCCAGCTGGCTCTCAGGCTGCGGCCTCCACTTCCGCCTTTCAGCTGCTCCGTTTCCGGGTCCGCCCACCCCTTCCGCTCCGGTCGGGCGGGGTCAGAGGCAGCGGCGTCCGCCAATCACCGAAGCCCTGCCCACTCCTCCCTCCCCGCCCCTCCCAGCCCCGCCCTTCTCTGCGCTGCCGGAAGTGGGGCGTAGCGCGGCGGGGCGGTCCACGTGACGCACTCGCGGGGGCCGATGGGAGTTGTAGGCCTCGAGGTGGGAGGGTGCCGCCTGGGGCGGTGGGCGCAGCTTGGTGCGCAGGGAAGAAACAGGGGGAGGAGCCTGGAAGGGGGCGGAGCTTGAAGTGGGTGGGGGAAGCGGAGGGAGAAGCCTGGGCGGTGGTAGGGTGAGGGGGAGGAGCCTGGGGCAGAGGGAGGAGCCTGGAACGGGGATGGGCAGGGGGAGGAGCCTGGGGGCGTGGGTGGAGCCTGGGGCGGGGGCTCGGTGCTCCCTGGAGGAGGAGCCAGGGACAGAGGGAGGAGCCTGTAGTGGGGGGGGCGAGGGGGGATGAGAACGGAGGGGGTGGAGCCTGGGGCAGAGAGAGGAGCCTGGGGCGGGGGAATGAGAACGGAGGGGGTGGAGCCTGGGGCAGAGGGAGGAGCCTGGGGGGGGGGAATGAGAATGGAGGGGGTGGAGCCTGCGGGTGGGGTTGAGCCTGGGGCAGAGGGAGGAGCCTGGGGCGAGGTGGGGGGAGGGAGGAGGAGCCAGGGACAGAGGGAGGAGCCTGTAGCGGGGGGGGGGGGAGCGAGGGGGGATGAGAACGGAGGTGGTGGAGCCTGGGGCAGAGGGAGGAGCCTGGGGCGAGGTGGGGGGAGGGAGGAGGAGCCAGAGACAGAGGGAGGAGCCTGTGGGGGGGGGGGGGGGGGGGGATGAGAACGGAGGGGGTGGAGCCTGGGGCAGAGGGAGGAGCCTGGGGCGAGGTGGGGGGAGGGAGAGCAGGAGGAAGACTCTGTTGCCTGGGTGGGGGGGGGGGGCCAGCAGGACTTCCCCCTGGTGGCAGCAGGGAGCTCCCTGGGATAGCTGGGATCATCTGTGCCACCCCAGAGCTGGGTGTGATAGGGAGGGGTGCTGGGCCACCCAAGCCTGCTGGGGGGCGCTTGGCCTGGAGGAGACAGAGGTGGAGGCATTGGCCCACGGGTCTGCTTTGGGACGCAGCCTGCCCTGCTGCACACGGTCAGTCCCGTGCCCACGGCTGGAGCTGCCCTGAGGACAGCTGGACTGGTATATTGGTTTTAGGCTGTTCTGCTGCCCCCATCCCCTCTTACCCAGGAGGCTGCAAACTGCCCAAGTCCAGCCACCAACATGACTAGGATTGCCAGGTGTCCGGTATTGTACCGGACAGTCCGGTATTTGCTCGCTCTGTCCGGTAAAACAAATCAGACAATACTGGACACGTGCAATGTCCGGTATTGTCTGATTTTTCCGGCTGCGCACCGGACAGAAGCCTGGCAAGGGCGGGGGGAGCGGCTGGGCGTCCTAGTTGGGAAGCGGGGCCACCATTGCCGCAGAGAGCCCTCCGTTGGTTGAGTGGGGGAAGCCTCCTCCTTGCTCGTGCGTTGCCGGGAGCCTGCGCGGGACAGGCAGCGCCCCAGGATCTGCAAGTGCCCGGGTCAGTCCCGCTCCCGCCGGCCGATTTGCTCACCCCTCCCCTTCCCAGCCGGCCAGTCCTCCCCCACTTCCCCTCCTGATCTTCCCCGGCCAGCCCCCCTGCACCGCCCCCCAGCTCTGCTTCCCACTGGCCTGTTCTTCTTCCTGCGCCGCTGCACCCCCGCCCCCACCAACTCTGCTTCCCTCCCAGCCAGCCCCACGGCTCCCGACCCCTCCCCAGCTGTGCTTCCCACCCCCCTTCCTCCTGGCCCCCCCCTTCCTCCCGGCCAGCCTCGCAGCTCCCGCCCCCCCTTCCTCCCGGTCAGTCCCCCTCCCCTGATATTCCGCGGCCAGCTCCGTACCGCCCAACCTCCCCCCCCCCACGACCAGCCCTGCTTCCCGTTGGCCCCCCCATCTTCCCCCTGCCAGCCCCGTTGCCCCCCCCCGTTAGCTGTTTCCAGGCCCCCCACCCTTCCCAGTCAGTACCGCTCCCCGCCTGGCTGGTCCTTCTCCCTCCCCTCCTCCTATGAAGCGTGTCCAGTTTTTTTGTTAATGACTACCTGGTAACCCCTAGCAGTGCCCCATCCCTGTGATCACCACAGAGATTTAAACTGAGAAGCAACTTGCCTCCCTCCTCAAGCCCCCCCTGGCTCCCAACACCCCAGCTCCCTGACCCCAGCCCCAGGTTCTGCAAGGCTGCTGGCACAAAATGGCCTTGGAGTCTTTTTTTTTTTTTTCTCAACCTCTTTGGCTCCCCCCCCCCCTTTTTTTTTTCCTTCAACAGAATTTTTTCTCGGTGTTTTTTTTTTTTTTGGCAGGGGGCGGCTTGTTCTGTATTTTTGTTTCAACCATCTGACAACCCTAGACCTGACCCATGCCAGCTACACGATTCAGCCTCGGCGCGCTGGCAGGGCCCCTCCACAAACCCAGGCCGTGGCTCAGGGCTTAGGAGAGGGTTCTGCCTCCAACATCCCAGCGGGGCTGTAGCTCCCAGAGGCTGGCACTAGCAGGAGAGGGCTGTGCTGGGCAGCAGAAGATCCTGGGTTCAGGCCTGCCTCTGACACATATGCAACCGCCCAGAGCTGGCTGCATTTCAGCGGCGGGTGTGCAGAGCAGCCAATGAGCATTGGAAAGAAAGGGGCTGAAGACACGTGAACATCACCGTGGTGCAGCGGAGGGGAATTCCCCCGAGTAGGGGTGTCCTCACGGACAGCAGCCCCTGGCGTTTCTGCAGCAGTGCCTGATGGGCGGGAGAGCAGAGCGTAGTCCTGTGCCATGCCCTGGAGATGAGGGCTCTGGGGTTCAAAGGGCAGAAGTGGCAGCTGTAGCTACCCAGGGCCTGACAGGTTGCCAGGACAGGGACCTGGTAAAAGGAAGAGGAAATTTGGCAGGCAGAGCTATGGGCTGGCTCCGCCCTACTTGGCTGTAGGATCTTTACGGGTGTTCAGGCTGGGTCCTAGTCTGTTACATCGGGAGCTGCTGTGACTCAGCCCAATGCCGGCCCTGCCGCAGCTTGGAAAGCACATGGAGCAATGGGGACTGTGGGCTGGGTCGGAGGATGGGATCAGCGACCTGCCCTTGGTGTGGCCCAGCAGCCTGCAGTCACACGGCAGCCCCAGCTTAGGAGAGCAGGTGATGCAACCCACCCCGAGGGCTCGTTAGGGGAGGGAGCCGAGAGGCCGCCCTGTGTTGCCAGCAGCGATGTTTGTTGCTCGCAGAGACCTGGGAGCCCTGGGAGCTCTGGCCCAAGGGAGATTTTTCACGGGCCAGCCTGTGTGGCTAGCCTGTTTGGCTGGGGCAGAGCAGGGAGAGAAACCTCCCCCCCTCACAGGGTCCAAGCTGCCAGAGTCAAGGGGCGCAGTCAGTGAGCCGGGCTGGGTAAGCCCCCAGGAGCATGTAGAGAGCTGCAGAGCACAGGGCGGACAAGGCCACAGGAGGCGCTGCCTGTCAGCATAAACCCCACTGCCCCCCATGCCGGGCTGGAGAGCAGGCTGGGCCACTGAGCCAGTGGGGCAGGGGAAACGCACACTCCCCTCTAGGCCAGAAAACTGGGTTGGCCAATCTATCCACGGCTGAGCCCCAGCAGCCTAGGACAGGTGGGGACTGGTGCCCGTGAGTCAGGCTGGCTTGCCAGGAAAAGGCGCCACCAGTTAATTGCCCTGTTCCAGGGAGGGTAGCTGGCTGGCACAGCACCTCTGACAACACGGCTACGTCTAGACTGGCATGATTTTCCGCAAATGCTTTTAGCGGAAAAGTTTTTCCGTTAAAAGCATTTGCGGAAAAGAGCATCTAGATTGGCACAGGTGCTTTTGTGCAAAAGCACTTTAGACGCAGTTTTGTGCAAGAAAGCCCCGATCGCCATTTTCGCCATCGGGGCTTTTATCCGCACAACAATACCGCGTTGTCTACACTGGCCCTCTTGCGCAAAAGCATTTACACACGAGGGCTTTTGCCCGAACGGGAGCAGCGTAGTATTTCCGCACGAACACTGACAATCTTACATTGTCTTACAGCAAGTGGCTGTGATGGCAAGTGGGTGGGGGAAGGGGCAAGGCCTGAACTGGTCCCCAGGATCCCAGAAAGCAGCAGCAAAGGGCTCTGAGCAGATGGAGCCCCAGGTGGGGGGGGACCTTTCAGCAAGGTGCTTTGGGGTGCCAGGTATTTTGGGAATCAGACTGAGTTGTCCCTCCCCCCCATCTCTCCAACCCCTTCTGTGCTAGCCATTGACCGTACCACGTACCAAGCAGCAGGGGCACAACACTGCCCCTCCCCAAAAGCAGCAGGAGGCAGTGGCTGTAAAAATAGAGCTTTTATTTCATGTTGTGTCTCTGCAGCACCATGGAGGGGGTGGCCGGGGTGGGGCTGGGCAGTGGTGGCACATGCTGGTGGCAGATGCGGGGAGGATTCATCTGTGGAAGGGACCAAATATAAAACGGAACAAAACGCCGGAGAATCACTGAAGTTCCCAGCAGGGAGCAGAGCCCCGGAGCCAGGCACCGCAGCAGGCGGGTAGGGGCGGGGAGGGCAGTGACGGGCGACTGCTGGAGTCCGGGTGCCTCTGGGCTCAGGGAGAACAGTGGCTGGTAGCAGCCCAGCTCTGTCTGTCTGTCTGTCTCTGTCTGTCTCTGTGTGGTCCCAAGGAGGTGTCTGCTTGGCCACGGTCCCCTTAACTCTGCCCGCCGTGGCTGAGTCCAGGCTCACCACCTTGTGGCCCAGCCTAGCCCCTGCAGGCCCAGCCCGAAGAGGCAGGCTGGCATGGCTCTCTCTCGGACCAGCTGCTAGAGCTCAGCACAGGGTCCCTGGACAGCAACCAACCCTTATAGGGCTTCCCCTGCATCCTAATCCTGAGCACAAAGGGGCTTCCCCACCCACCCAGCCCCCTCCCTCGCACTGAGGTCAGAAGAGACTGCCGGTTGTGGCGAGCACAGCCAAGGTCTCGTGGGGAGGAGGCAGGCTGGGATGTGCCACACAGGCACTTGCTAGGAACAGCCCAGAGGCGGCCAGGGCGGAGAATTCCCAGTCGCCGAGGCGGCCAGGCAGGGCTGTGCCGGAAAAGACGTAGGGTGACACAGGCCCAGCACTGGGGACGGCTGCGTGAGCTGGACAGGTGGGGAGCTAGGCTGAGCTGGGTCATTCACACACAAAGGGGGTGCTCCTGGAGCTGCACAGCTCCCAGAATGCACTGCTCCAGCTCCCCTCCAGCCAGAGGGCCTGGCCGGCCACCCCCAGGACTGAACCGGGCCCCTGGAGCTTGGGCTCCGTCCCTGGAGTTGCAGCAATCACCCCCCCCCCCCGGGGAGGGCAGGGGCACCTGGCCCCCCCGCGCAGGGGGTTACACTTGCATGTTGGGACACGTAGCCTTGGCACAGCACAGTCTGGACCCCCCGACTTGCAGCGCCTCGAAACTGAGCCCTACGGCGCCAGGAACAAAGCGGCCGACAGCCTGGGGGTGGGGATTCCCGGACGGGCACCAGGCGCTACCGAGTCCAGCCCAGTCCACCACTGCCCCTGAGGCTTCCCTGGAGTCCGGGGCGGATCGGCGAGAAGCTGGACGGCCCTACCGGCCCCGGTTTCCAAGTGGCCCTAGAATCAGCCCAGCTGGTTTCCAGCATTGTGTGTTTCATGCAGCTTTTCCTCCCATCAATTACACCAGAGCCCTTCCAGCCCGACCCACTCGGCCCCCAGCTCCAGCCCCACCGCCCGCCCCGTGTTGAATTCGTGCCAATTCGTACTGGAGATGGGAGCAGAAGACTGGGGAGACAGCTCCCACCAGGGGAGCAGAGAGGTACCTCGCTGGGGGGGGGGGGGCGCTCCAGGCCTGTGGGGCGCCAGTGGGGCTGGGCTGGGGGACAGCGGATGGCCTTGTGCTCACGGTAGTCCTGGGCGTTCTACGGCTCTCGGAACAAACTGCTCGTCGCAAACGTAAAAAGCGTCATTTTGTAGAAAAGGCCGCGGCTCTGCAGTCTGCGGGCAGTTGGGTTGACAGCTGGAGCGGAAAGTGTCCTGGAAGAGCCCGGGGGGGGGCTCTCCTTCACTCCTCCCCGCAATTCCTATCTCTTGTGATTCCTCCTGCAGAGGAAAGTTGCTGCTGGCAGAACGGGGGTGGCCTCCGAGCGCTCCATCCGTTTCGCTTGCCCCGGTGCCCAGCCGGAGCCAGGCGGGCGCCACACCCGGAGGGCGAGCCAGACAGGAGGCAGGGGTGCGGCTCTGGGCAGGGGTGAGCCGACGGTGGGGGTGTCAGCGGAAGCTTTCCGAGTCTGATCTGCAACGGAGGAGCGGCCCGGGATGGCTCTGAGCGGGGCAGTGGGGGAAGGCGGGGCTGGGGCCGGCGGGGGGCGAGGGGAGGGGACACAGGACTGGGGAGCCTGCGAGCGAGTAGGGGAGGCTGGGCGTCAGCCCGCAGTGCAGGGCCGCCTGTGTCGGCGAGAGGAGGGCTCCGTCCATGGCCGCCCAGGGCAGGTGGTAATGGCACACGGGGCTGGAGGGCGTGCAGGGGGAGTCTCTGTGAGCGCGGAGTCCTTCTGGCTCCCGGGGGCTGGCCCTGGCGGAGGTGGTGCCGGGACAAGCTCCGGCGTCCCCCGGCCATGGCGGCAGCGGCCCTGCGATGGCGGCGGCAGCCGAAGGCAGAAGAGGCGGCCCTGCTGCCGGGGGCAGTCTGGGCGGCTGCTCGCTCCCGCTGCTGGGTTTCGGGGGCGGGGAGGACAGCACGGGGAGGCCGTAGGGGCAGGCCAAGACCGGGGCGTGCAGCAGCTGGCTCCGGAGCAGGTGCATCGTCCGCTGCAGCTCCCGGCTGAGGTGGGAAACTTCCTGGTTGAGGTGAATGAGCTGGAAACAAACGAAGGCAACAAATTCTGAGGACAGCGCCCCAAGGACGCGGCACCCTGCCCTGCTCCCACACGGCCCAGGGCTCAGCAGCTCCCCGCACCGGCAGCCTTTGCTTCCCAAGAGTGGCCGTGCACCCCTTCCTGCTGCCTGGCGCCTCGCTTCCACCGGAGAAGCAAAGGATTCTGGGAGCACGGGGCAGGGATACCCCCTTGGGATCCGGCTGCTCCTGGATCTGCAGCCAGAGGAGTGTGGATCAGGAGAGGGCTGGCGGTGGGTGACTGGGAGGGGGGTGTCTCAAGATTATGACATGCACCCGGACACAGCAGCCTATGTAACACCTGCCTGCCCACTGGGGCTCTTTTACCACAGGCAGCCATTTAGTCACCCCCACCTTGGACAGCCCCGGGCTCGTGTCCCAACTTGCTCATTGTCTTTTGTTCACCAGCCTCATTGGCAACACCCCCCAGGAAAGGGGGGTTACTGGCTGCTGCGGAAAGGCATGAGAAGCAGAAGCAGCAGCAGACCTTTTGTTTTTATAGGGCCTATAAAAACCAGGTAGTGGCCACCGCTCTTCCTTCTCTGCAGGGATGGCAGGTTTAACCTCCTGCTGGATTCAGGATGCTAACAACTCCCCCGGCGAATCGCAGCAGCCCAGCATACCCGCCCTGGCTCTCCTGGGGGCCGCTGTTTACCACGAGCGCTGGCTACGGAGGGGAGGAGAGGAAAACCCAGGGGGCCAAGACACAGCAGCAGGCAGGCTGACAGGCCAGGATCCAAGGCCGAGGGGACCCAGCCCCACTGGTTTTACTGGGCTAGTCTGTGAGGGTCCGCACAAGGCAAGCAAAGGCCTGGGCCGCAGGAGAGGTCATGCCGGGGCTGCCCATGGAGATGCAGAGCCCGAGATCGGGGCTGGTTAAGGGCGCTCGAGTCCCAACAGGACCCTGGAGCTGCTGTCGCTTACGGCAGGAAACCGGCCAGTCCCTGCAGCAGCTTCACGTCTCGCTGCTCACCCGGCCAAGCTGCCTTGCTCAATATCCAGAGAGCCCTGGCAGCCTGCCCCCAAGGGCAACGGACCCTACCCCCAGCACGCAGCCCGGGGGAGGCGGGCGCGGAGGCGGGGCTGTTCCCAGAGCTGCCTTTGTTGCTATGAAATTGTCACCCAGACAGAGTGGGCGAATTGTCAACCCGGATCGCCTGAGTCAGCGGGAGCCGCGGAGCAGCCAGGGCTGCCTGAGCCGGCGCGGGCTCCGCGCTGGGGGTGGGGCACATCCCCCCGCCCTGCAGAACGCCCCCGGCAGCCACGTGCCGGGAGCTCTTTGCAGGAGGGAGCAAACCGGGCCCGTGGGTGCTGCAGCGGTCTGAGCGCCTGCGAAGCCCGGGAGACCCAGCCCGGCAGCGCCCGCCTCTCCCGCCCCCTGGCCCCAGGCCCTACCTCTTGGTTCAGTCTCCTGACGTTCTGCTTGATCTCATCCGCTTCCGTGCCTAAGGCTGGGCTGGCCTGGTCAGTCCCTGCAAAGAACCCAGACCCGGCTCAGGGACTGTCGACCCCGACCCACAGGGACTCGGGGGCCCTGGCAGGACAACGGGCCGGGGGCAAAGCCTGAGTGAACCCCACATCGTCACCTGCCCCTCGCGGGACCAGCTGCCCCCTTTGGACGTAGCCCCTCCCTCGCCGGGCCTCATCCTGGGCCCATGCCCGGAACACTCAGACACGGGGGCTTCCAGCTGGGGGAGAGGGTGTCAGCTGCTCCCGCCCCTGCTGCGCAGCCTCCTCCCGGGGCCGCTCAGGCCAGGCTGGCAGGTGGTGGAGCTGAACGAGCCGCTGCTCATCCCGACGGGCACCATAACCACAAAGCGCCGGCACCCAGGAGGCTCCTGCAGGCAGGACTGAACGTCTCTCCGGAGGCCGGCCAGGAACATGCCCAAGGGCACACGGTGAGTCAGAACCAGGACCGGACCCAGGAGTCCGGCTGTAGGGGAGAGGAAACCAGGCAAACCCTGCGACTAACGCTCCCCCGGGCCCAGAGGAAACAGCTGCTCTCCCGGACGGAGCGCACCGCGTGGCCTGGACGGCGCCGGGTGGGGCAGCAGGCGGTTACCGGACGTCGGCGAGTCCACGACGGAGCTCGGCGGGGGCGGCTCCACGTTGAAATGGAACGTTTGCGTCTCCGACATCCCGCCATCGTCCTCGATCCCGTCAACGACCCTAAGGGAGGGGGGGTTATGGCCAGGGAAGGGTCCTCCCCATAGGACCAGCTGGGGCAGCATCATGGGCATCGCTAAGCGGCCCCTCTGCCTCTTAGGCATGGGGCAAATTCATGCCCTGGGCGACCGAGCTGGGCTCCAGACCCTCCCTCGCGCCCTGGGCGACCGAGCTGGGCTCCAGACCCTCCCTCGCGCCCTGGGCGACCGAGCTGGGCTCCAGACCCTCCCTCGCGCTCTGGGCGACCGAGCTGGGCTCCAGACCCTCCCTCGCGCTCTGGGCGACCGAGCTGGGCTCCAGACCCTCCCTCGCGCCCTGGGCGACCGAGCTGGGCTCCAGACCCTCCCTCGCGCCCTGGGCGACTGAGCTGAGCTCCAGACCCTCCCTCGCGCCCTGGGCGACCGAGCTGAGCTCCAGACCCTCCCTCGTGCCCTGGGTGACCGAGCTGGGCTCCAGACCCTCCCTCGTGCCCTGGGCGACTGAGCTGGGTTCCAGACCCTCCCTCGTGCCCTGGGTGATGGAGCTGGGCACCAGACCCTCCCTCGCACCCTGGGCGACCGAGCTGGGCTCCAGACCCTCCCTCGCGCCCTGGGCGACCGAGCTGAGTTCCAGACCCTCCCTCGCGCCCTGGGCGACCGAGCTGAGCTCCAGACCCTCCCTCGCGCCCTGGGCGACCGAGCTGAGCTCCAGACCCTCCCTCGCGCCCTGGGCTCACTGGCTCCTACGGGGCAACGCCCAAGGATTGCAACGCAGCCACCTGAGCAGAGGACGGCAGCTGCTGGTGAAAGTGAAATGAGCCAATGGGTCTCAGCCTTGATCCAGGCAGATGGCCCCATGGAGCCAGCCCTACCCCCACCCCGTGGCACTTACCGCCCATCCCCCAGGCTGGCAGCACCGGCAGGGCGGCCAGGGCTGGGTGGGCAGAGGCGTAGGCACCCGGCACGGACACGCTGGGGTGTGGGGTGCTTGCCTCACGTCTGCAGGCAGTAACTGGAGTATTTGGCTGCCAGGGCTCTCACGCCGGGATCTGCCGGCCCAAGCAGCTGGAATCCCCCTAAACCGCCTGCATCTCCCCAGTGTTGCATGGCAGGCGCCGCGTCCTGCAGGGGCGGGTGGATGGGGCCTGCCGCTCGTCCCACCTGGGCCCAGCCCTGCGCTGACCAGCCCCCCCTCAAACCATCACCCTCCCTGCCCCCCCCCACGGAACGCCAGCGATACCGGCCATTCGGCAGCACCACAGCGACGGTCGGGAGCCCCCGCGGGGAGGGCAGGCCGCGGCCTCCTGCTTTGGTGGGAGCCTGAGCCCCCGGGGCAGCGACGCGCTGGGTGCAGGAGGTGGGACGCCCAGGGAATCCAGCAGGCTGGCTCTGGCAGAGCAGCAGCCCAGAGCATGTGCGTGTGTGCGTGTACGTTTTCAAACACCGGGGCCAAACTCTCACAGGCAACATGCCCCTGAACCTGTGGGGAGTTCGCTGCGGCCAGCCAGAGCTGCAGGTGATGGGCAATTACCGTGAGATGAACTGGGAAGAGAGGGGCAGGCGGGAATGTGTGTGCGAAAGAGGGAACACGCTCGGGCTGCTGTCTTTCTAACATGTGTGCATACGTGCGCGAATGCATGCAACTCTGCCAGTGTGCGCACGTGCGAATGCATGCTACCCCGCCAGCATGCACACACACGTGCAAATGTGTTCACCCCGCCAATGTGCACAGGCACAAATGCATGCAACCCCGCCAACGTGCGCACGTGCGAATGCATGCTACCCCGCCAGCATACACACACACGTGCAAATGTGTTCACCCCGCCAATGTGCACAGGCACAAATGCATGCAACCCCGCCAACGTGCGCACGTGCGAATGCATGCTACCCCACCAGCATGCACACACACGTGCAAATGTGTTCACCCCGCCAACGTGCACATGCGCGAATGCATGCAACCCCGGCAACGTGCGCACGTGCGAATGTATGCAACCCCGCCGACGTGCGAATGCATTCACCCCGCCAACCTGCACAGGGGTGCGAGCAGGTGGCGAGGCACGCACGCAAACCCTCGCACGCCGGTTTGGGGGCTCGGCCCTCAGCCGTGGCGTTCCAAGATGGTGGGGCTGCCCGGCCTTACCTGGGGCTCAGATCTGGGGGGCCGTAGGCGTGCAGGGAGGGGATCAGGAGCTTGGTTGGCCTGTGGCCGTTGCTCTCGCCCTCTCTTGGACACTGCGGAGAGGGGCTCCTGCCCCGGCTGCAGCGGGCGGGGGAGCGGCAGGTGCGGCGCAGGGCCGAGAACTGGCGCAGCTCGTCACCCAGCAGGCTGCTGAGGGAGCCGCCCCGCACGGGGCTGTGCAGGGTGGGCAGCAGCAGCTTGTGGTGAGTCAGGCTGGTGGGCGAGGGGTGGAAGAAGTCATCGGGAGCCTCGGCGTCCTCCAGGATGGAGGGGAGGGGCTTCTCGGGGCTGGCGCCGCTCTCCGGGTGAGGCTGCAGGCAGAGGGAGGGAGCTGGGGGCCAAAGGCAAGGGAGCTCCCGCACGTGGCGCTGGCTCAGGGGGCAGGACAACCCCCCCCCCCCCGACATCGCTCAGCCAGGCCAGCGGGGCAGGGGGAGGAAGGACGCAGGCTCCCTACTCCGAGGGTCCCCAGGGAGCCCAGCGACTGCAGGCAGAGCCGGGGGAGCTGCCGCGCCTTGGCCCCCTCCCCTGCCCAGCGCCGGGCCGTGAGGGCAGCTGGACACCCGCAGAGCCTGGCAGCCTCCTGTTCCCAAAGGCCCCGAGAGCCGGGGAGTCGCTGGGGCGAGCGGCCGCTGGCCCCGCACGTCGGGTGGGGGTGGGGGAGGGAGAGTGTTTCAAATGAGCCCCCGGCACAGAGTGAACTCGGGGGGGGGGGGGGTCCAGGCAGTGGCCAGCCCAGCCCCCCAGCCTGGTCCAAGCCAACCTACCTGGGATAATCGAGGGGACCTGGGAAATCGCAGGAGCCCCTGGAAACCAAGCAGAGAAAGGCCGGTCAGCGTCGCTCCATTCCGACCCAGGCCCCGGGCTCCGGCCAGCCCCCAGGAGCAGCCCCCAGATGGGGGAGCAGCGGAAGGTGCCGAGCGAACACGCGCGGGGGGGTCATGCTGCGTCGACAGGAGCCGATCCCCAGCGGGAACAGGCAGGGAGCGGGTTGCCCACAGGTGCCGGGGGATCGCCCAGAGCTCTATGTCAGTGCCCGGCCGCCTGTGCCCAGGATCCGACTGCTCCGTGCCTTCCCTGACCGAACACCGCCCTCTGCCGCCCCGCCCGGCCTCTCGAAAGGACAGTCGCCGAGGGTCTGCAAGGCACAACAGCAACCGCGGCACGGGGCCGGCTCACCGGCACAGCCCGCGCCCGGGGAAGAGGAGGCCCAACAGCCTGTGATACGGGGAGCTCCGTGGTTCTAGCCCATGCGGCTCTTCACATCTGAAAGTGCGGCTCGTGAAGCCTCCTCCCCACCCCCCGTGGCTTGCGAAGCTGCCCCATGCACCCCTAGAAATGGCGTCCTCAAGATGGTGGCGGCCGACGGGAGTCCGACGTGGCCTAAAACCTGCCAGTGGTTTTTAAAGGGGCAGCGTCCTCTTTTTCTTTTTTTGCTCAACAATTCTGGGGCGGCTCTTTGCATTTTTTCCGCCGCCGTTTCGGCTCTCTTCGTTTAATGGGTTGGTCACCCTTGTTCTAGCCGGACAGGGGGACCAATGAACATCGGATTCTTGGCCTTGGGCCGGCGCTGGGGCGAGTGGGGAAAGTTCTCCTCTTGCACTCCACGGCTCCAGCTCTCCTGGCCCTCAGGGGCTGCCAAAAGGAGGCCTCTCGGAAGTGGGGCCGGGGTAACATGCCATCTCCAGCCAGCCCGTTGGGTGTCCAGAAAGACTCTTCCACTCTGGCCTGGGCTTCCGGTTGCTTGGCTCCCATCTCAGAGAGCAGCGGCCCAGTTCCCTGCGTCTTCGCCCCAGAGCGGGGGGCTCGGAGGCTATTCTGCAAAGCTGTGGGGGGAGGGTTTGGTCCAGCGTTTGAACCAAACCAGCATCTGCAGAGGGCGCAGCGGCACCCAAGAGACACCCCTCCTGGCTGGAGCTCGGCCGGATGCTGGAGCAGGGCAGAGGAGACAGCTGTGCCCGAGCCGAGCTGGCTTGTGAATTTCACCACTGGGTAAGTTGTACCAGCTCCATGAGGCCACATGCCCCACGGCCATGCACGGTGCTGGAAGGCTGATGGGGGAAAGGGGGCGAAATAAAAGCCACTGGGGCAGCGACACCTCACAGCCAGCGTTCCCTGTAAGCTGAGCACTCGGGCAGCCACCCAGGAGAGATTCAAATGCCACCCTGCTGGTGAGCAGAGCGCCCAGAGCCGGCAGCGTGTGTTTCTAGGGTGGTGCACCTCCCCCACATGCCCCAGCGCACATAACATTTATTCTGCACACGGAAGGAAAAAATTAGAAGGAACACTGCTCCGAGCCTGCACTTGAGAGCGGAAATAGGACACATGGGGGCGGGGGAAGGAAGCGGCCTGGTGCACAGGGTCTGGCACGAGGGGGCACCGCCTACCCCTCTCTCCAATTCCACGAGGCCTGTTACCGCTCCAGCCCCACCTCAGCCCAAAGCAGTGCCTAGCCCCACTGCTGGTTTCGTGCCAGGAGGAACGATACCTGGCAGCAGGTGCCTTTGCTGCTGTGGGTTTCTGGCCCTGCCCCCAAACTCGGGCTCTCCCCCTTGCCCCACCAGCCCTATGGGGCCCACTGGGCATCCAGCCAGTGGTGAGGCCGGATCGCAGGCAGCGCCTACCATCCTGTGCCCAGAGGGTCGCTCCGAGAGGACTGTGGAAACAGAGATTTTTGGGTGCTTCACGACTAAACCTACAGGGGCTGAGCAAGGAGCAGGGGCTGGCAAGGGAGGCTGGGAATCCGTCACACGCCAAGGACCACTCCGGCGGGGTGGGTGGAGGGACAGCTTGGGGGGGTCGGGAATGGGTCACACAGCCCTTCACCTCGAGGTCACTGCTTGGAATGCAGCCTGGGTCGGTAGCGACCGAAGCACGTTACCATCCGCCGGCTGTTCAGCGGCCTATGCGAAATGAGCGGCTGGTCTCGCTCCAGGTCCTAGTGGACAAAAACCACCCGTCACAATTGGCACCGAGCCGCGGCCGGCAGAGCAGACAGCCTGGGCCGGGCTGGCCCAGAGACGCAGGGCCTCGGCAGGGAGCAGCGGGAGGAAGCTGGTACCGAGTTTCAGCCAATCAGCGAAGCTGTTCCTACGCTTGGTACCTGCCACCAGCTGGCTTGGAAGATGCTCCCAGGGGAGGAGGGGGGTTGGCGCATCTACCTTCTTGCTGATGTCATAATCCAGAGCAAGTGACATCACAAGGCATCGCCATGGAGGTGACGGTGATGTCAGAAGTGCCAGATGCGGCCCCACCAAATGGAAGGAGCCTCGGGGGGATGGGCCCCGCATGGCATTTGTCTGTCAATCTCAACCGGGTTTTACTTCCTGAAAACCCAGTTACCCCCTTCGTTCCATTGTTCTCCCTATTTTCATTATGGGCCAGACGCCGAGCCGCAAATCGCAGTGCTGCAGGGTCAGGCCACAGCAGGAAGGACGCTACTTTCTGGCCCTGGTGACCTGAAACCTCACGGAAACATCTGATCCTGCAAGCCAGCTCAGGCCGAACCCGCAGAGCAGCCGCTCGGGAGGGGTCAGCGCTGCCGAACCCGGAGCAAACCCAACTGGTCTGCAGGCAAAACCTGTCTCCCCCCGCCAGACTTCATGAGACCCGACGGCGCTGGGCCCGTCGGCTGCACGTTCACTTCTTTGTGCCACTGTTACGGAGGGAGGGGCTGCCCAGCTGTGAAGCTGCACTTTGCAGGCTAACCAGCAGAGGGCGCAGCCGGCACTTAGTTTTGGTGGGTCCTACGCAAACAGGGGGCTTGGTGTTTTACAAGTATCTCCGCTTACCGATAACTCGGAGATGGGTTTTTTTTAAAGGTTTTTAGGGCCCAGAGGGGAATTTCCCACCGAGTTCTATTCCATTCCGGGCCTGGGGGGATTTTCCAGCAGGGTGCGCCGGGAACATACGCGGAGCTGGACGGGCGCACCGGGGACCTACACAGAGCCAGACGGGCAAAACACCCCGAGCTCTCCCCAACGCTGGCTCACAGCAAGTCTCTATTCCGGGCGGCTGAGCAACGAGCGGTTCCTTCTGAAGCGGAACGGTCCCGCCTGACCGAGGGAGTCAGCGGAACGACGAACCCTCCGGCCCTGGGGTGCCCCTGGACGGCACTGGCTAAGTTCCAGGCTCGGCTCTCAGAGTCGGGCACCAGCAAATGCCTGCCCCTCCCCCCCAACAGTGCGGACTCGTTAATGTTCTGTTTGCCAGGCAGGATTCATCCTGACACGAAGCTCTGGCCCTGGGACTCTCGGCGACTCCACAAGACAAGACAGTGCCCACTGCCAGGGCCGGATTAAGGGGGGGCTAGCCGGGCAGCTGCCCAGGGGGGCCAACCTATGGGGGGTGCCTGATGGCAGTTGTAAGGGGTGCCATGCGCCTGGGGGCTACACGGCACCCCTTACAGCTGCCACGCGTAACAGCCGGGTGAGATCCGAGCATGGGGCTCAGCCAATCCCAGGCCGGTGCCGCTTCCTAACTGGCTGTGGGTTACGTCTGACGTTACGTGGTGCAGTGTAACCACCACCAAGGTGGATTTGAACCTGAGACCTCAGGAGCTGACTATAGGCGCCTCTGCCCTCTGAGCTAAAAGCCAGCTGGCTCGCAGCCCGTGCTGTAGAGGTCTCTTGATCTTAACCGTTGCTGTGATTTGGTGCCACTTGCAGTACTCAGTAACCACACTAGGGCGCTGTCTACACGCGCAGCTTCTTGCGCAAGTAATATGCAAATGAGGCTAAGCATGGAATATCGCCGAGCCTCATTTGCATACCTAATGAGCCACCATTTTTTTCAGAAGAGGCTCTTGCGCAAGAAGGAGTGTCTACACTGCCCCTTCTTGTGCACGAAAACCCTCTTGTGCAAGGCCATTCTTCCTGGAAAGTACTAGGTGTAACGGCCTTGCGCAAGAGGGGTTTTCGTGCGCAAGAAGGGGCAGTGTAGACGTTCCTTCTTGCGCAAGAGCCTCTTCTGAAAAAAGGGTTGCTCATTAGGTATGCAAATGAGGCTCAGACACATTCCACGCTTAGCCTCATTTGCATATTACTCGCACAAGAAGCCGCGAGTGTAGACATAGCCCAGGTGTGTGGGTTACAGTAGCACACCGGCTGGGCTGCCACTGACCCCTGGCGAGGCCTGGGCAGGCGGCCCCCGGGCGGGCGAGTGGGCCCACCACACCCTGTGGTTTCCCAGCCCTCACCGGCACGGATGGGGCAACGGAGCCTGCTAGGGACGCGACACACTCGGCCGACGCGCCGCCCTTCTCCGGCCGGCAGGAATGGGGAGTCCAAACTGCCTTTGAGCAGTGTGGCAGGGAGGGTGTGACGGGGTGTCCCCTCGCACGAGGCCCCTGGTGTTAGCACTCGTGCACAGCAGTCACTACAGTCCCCTCCCCGCCCAGCCACCGATCCTGCCCGCAGCAGGGCCAAACGGCCGGGGCCAGGGCGCCGAGGTCAGGGCGCCGAGTGCTCCCGGCTGCAGGAGCGACTTGGAGCTGCTGTCTCACCTCACCAGCCCAGCCCTTGGGGCTGAGGGGACCCGAACGCCCTCTGCAAGCCCTGTGCATCCCCCGGGGCCGGGGCGTGGGCAGGGGGCGGCTCCGGGACCGGCGTGCACCCACCTCGATGTCGCTGCCCTCCCGCAGGTTGAAGGTGAGGTCCTGGTGGATATCGGCCAGGAACTTGCTGGAGTACTCGGGGTACAGCTCCAGCACCTCAAAGAGGCCGCGCAGGCTGAGGTACTGCAGGTCGCAGTAGGTCAGCGCCTTGACGTCCGCGTTGGTTTTGATCACCTGGTCCTTGCCGGGCAGGTCGGCCCCAATCAGGTCCCCTTTGCCTGCGGGCGTCAGGAGAGGGGGATAAGCCGGACGAGGGGCTCCCTGGCCAGGCCTCAGAGGGTTCACTGCCCAGAGGGGAACCTGAGGCACAGAGCCTGGCCCTCTTCCAGCCGGGAATGGAATCCAGGCTCCAGAGCCCTTTCTTAGACCCAGCTGGGAGTGGGGCAGCCGGGCGTCTTGCTCCCCAGGGAGAGCCCTTTGGGGGAGATGACAAGCTGGACTGCCCCCCAAGAGAGGCCTGCGTCCATGCGGGGGGCCGCCCCCAGCCCAGCAGTGGCTTGGACCAGCCGCGGGGCCCCCTCAGGACGTATCCGAGACCCTGAACCCAAGGGTAGGGCTTTGCCAGCTCCCGTCACGGTGCGAGGCGCAGTCTGGAGGGCCCGTCTCCGCAGCCGCTGTCTGAGCTGGGTGCAGGGGATGGGCACCGGGGAGCAACTACCGCCCGCTGCCCAGCGAGGCCCCCGCGCCTCAGGCGCTCGCTGCCCGGGAGCCGGCCCGGGGCACGGCCTTACCCAGGATGGCCAGCACCATGTTGTCCTTGAGGACCTCGAGGGAGCCGGAGCAGACGAAGTAGTTGGCCTGCAGGGCGTCGCCCTGGCGCAGCAGGTACTCGCCGGGGGCGCAGAAGGAGGTCTTGATGTGCAGGGAGAGGGCGCGCAGGCAGCCCCGGCTGGCCCTCTCGAAGAGCGGCAGCTGCAGGATGTCCTTGTTGAGGTGCATGGCGATGTCGGCCCGCAGCTCGTCGGGGAAGTCGCGCAGCAGCTGGGGGGGAGCGGCGGGAGGGAGTCAGCATCGCCACGGCAGACAGAGCCGCGCCGTCCCAGCGCCGTGCGGAGCGTCACCGCCCTGCCCAGCAACACCGGCCTGGCCAGGCTGGCGGGGACGTTACCGGATGAACACGATGTCCCTTGTGACACAGTGGGGGGCTGCCTGCTCTGTAACCCGGGGTCCCCCTGCGCTGTGAGGTGCGATTCCCACTGACTCACCCACGTGTGGATTGGCCCAGACAGCTAGGCGCAGCCTGACCACATAACAAGGCTCTTCCCGGGGGAGAGACAAAGGGAGGGAGGCCGAGATGAACCAGGTCTCGGGGGAAGGGTCAGTTGCTGGCGGGGAAACATGAAGGAAAGAGCCTAAGCTGAGGGGGGGATGGACCCCCTAACCCAAGGGGTCTGAGGCATCCTGGCCCTGACTCCTGTAACCAAGCGAGCAGTCTGCGTATTCCCCCTGGCCCACACGGGGGGAGTTATTTCGAAATAACCCTCCTCGGTTCAAAATAATAAGCAGCGCGTCCTCCCTACCCAGCCTGTTATTTCGAAATCCGTCCTGCTGCTTTCCTCAGGGAATCACGCTGATTTCAAAATAGCGGGCGTGTGGATGCGCCGCGGCAGCTATTTCGAAATAACTACCCCGCAGAGTCATTCGAAGTATTTGCTCCCCGGCGCTTCCTGGGGCTCGGAGTCGAGGGAGCGCGTCCACACTCATTCAATTCTTCAGCAGGCCCCTTATCCCGCCTTCCTAAAGCAGGAGCCAACTCCATCCCTGGGGCTGCCTGTGTTGGCTGTCCGGCCGGTCCCAGGGTGGACGGAGGGACTCGAACCCACCACCCCGCGCTCCCCAGGCGAATGCTATTGTTATTTCGGGAGTTATTTCGAATTTCATTTTTTTGAAATAATTCCCCGGTGTAGACATGCGCTACAGCTCACGGTTTGCTGGTTACGGTTACACTGTTGGGGGACACGCACCATGGGCGCATGTAGAGCTCTGAGGACTGGCTCTGTTAGCTCCGGGAGTCGTGCCGGCAGAACAGCTAGCCGCCACGGCTGGGAACGGCTAGTCAAGCGGATTGGCCCACCAAGACGTACTTGGCTGACAATGGGCTTGGGGAGGTGCCAAGCCACATCTGAGGCGCTGTTCCAGGAATGGTCAGACCCGCCTGGAAGAACTGAGCCCCCCGGGGACAACAGGAGCCCCTCCACGTGGCCCAGGACTTATAAAGGGCCCTGGAAACCCTCCCTTTTGTCTTCAACCCTGCTTCTCTGGAGGATCTTTGCTCTGAACTAAAGATCTACACACAGGACCGAAGGCCCCAGCCTAACAGGGCACGTGGTCCAGAGACCTGATACAAGACTGCGGTTTATTCCCTCTCTGCGACAAGCCTGCACCAAGAACTGTGCAACTGGGGTACATATTGGATGTACCAATTCCTTCCTGCCTTCCCTCGGTTTTAGATTCTAAAGGACTGGCACCGTGTAATTTCTGGATAAGATCAGTGTTCCCTGCAAGCCGTGCGCTTGTGCAGCTGCTCAGGAGAGATTCCCGTGCCTGCAGCAGATTAGCAGAGCACCCACAACTAGGATTGTGTTTCTCTTGGTGGTGCACATTTGTGCAGGCCTTGGCGCACATAACAAAATTCATTCCACACATGGAAGGAAAAGATGAGCAGGAACATCAGGTAAGCGTCTCAGTTGGCTGGTCCACGGGGATCAGAACCACCTTTTATTCAATGAGACTGGTTTTCATAACCTCCCATCTGCACACGGAGTGACACGGGTGGTAGGTGACAGAGGAGATCTGGGGAGCTTGGAGGGGTGGGGAGCTGCTTGTAGGGCTTCTTGCTAGCCCATGTGGTGACCAGAAGGGCTCTTGGTGTGTTTGGTGCCTTATAGGGGACGAGCCCCGATCATGGGCTGTAAGTAGCTTTGCTCTGAGCTGACCCTCTTAGCAGGGCCCCTAGAACCTGTTATTACACTGAGCCGCACACGTGGGGCGCTCAGCTCCCTGCCCCATGGCACCACTCTCTGATCCTATTCCGCCAGGGCAAGCGCACGCACCAGCTAGTGCCGCAACCCCCCGGAGAGCCGGCCCCGTGGGCAGCCCCGCTGGCGGAGGCCCAGCCCGGCGGCACCGCCTACCTCGTTGGCGTCGATGCCGTTGTTGACGGACCAGGTGGTCTGGAAGTACTCCAGCATCCTCTGCTTGAGCTGCTGCGGGAGGCGGTGCACGCGGATGAAGTCCTTGAGGTCCTTCATGCGGGTGTGGTAGAGGGAGCGGCGGGAGTACATGCGCTGGATGATGGCCGTCACGTTGCCGAACACCACGGCGTGCATGAGGGCTGCCGGGAGAGGCCGGTGCCGGCTCAGTGCCACGCTGGCAGGCACCCCGGGCTGAACCGGCCCAAGGCAGAGTCCCTGCACCACGGCGGCTGCCAGCCCGCCACGCTGGGGGAACCCGCCCGCGAGGAGTCTTTCCTGCCCCCCAGCACTGGGCGCACGTTCCCCTGCCTGGCCCCGCCCGGCTCCCCCCCCAGCACAAACTGCCTAGGCCTCCCCCAGCTTCCCTCTAGCACAGGGCGCCCATCCACCTGCCTGGCCCCTCCTGGCTCCCCCCCAGCACAGGGCACCCGTCCCCCTGCCTGGCCCCGCCCGGCTCTCCCCCCAGCACAAACTGCCTAGACCTCCCCCAGCTTCCCTCTAGCACAGGGCGCCCATCCACCTGCCTGGCCCCTCCTGGCTCCCCCCCAGCACAGGGCACCCGTAGCACAGGGCGGCCCGTCCCCCTGCCTGGCCCCGCCCAGCTCCCCCCCCCAGCACAAAGTGCTTAGCCCCCCCCCCCCCGGCTTCCCCCCAGCACAGGGCGCATGTCCCCCTGTCCGGCCCCACCTGGCTCCCCCCCAGCACAGGGCGCATGTCCCCCTGCCCGGCCCCGCCCGGCTCCCCCCCAGCACAAAGTGCCTAGGCCCCCCCGGCTTCTCCCCAGCACAGGGCACCCATCCCCCTGCCGGGCCCCCCGGCTCACCCCCGATCAGCATGGTGCAGATGGAGAAGATCTTCTCGGCGTCGGTGTTGGCGCAGACGTTGCCGAAGCCGACGCTGGTGAGGCTGCTGAGGGTGAAGTAGAGGGAGGCGATGTAGGCGCTGCGCACGGACGGGCCGCCCAGCGAGTTGTTGATGTAGGGCGCCTCTAGCCGCTTGCCCAGCTCGTGCAGCCAGCCTGCCAAGCACAGCCAGGGTTAGTCACTGGGGGTGGGGGGTCAGGCTGGTCGAGCAGCCCTGGCAGCCAGCCCGCCGGGCCCCCGCAGCACCTCCTCTGCTGCCGGGCATCATCACGGTGCAGGCCTGGTGCCGGGCTGGGTCCCACGCGCTGCTGCGGCGCCTCGCCCCACGGCTGGGTCACTCCCGTCCCACGAGGGCCGGGGCCCACTCCATGGCACTGGGCTTTGGCCGGAGCGGTGCCGCGACCCCCCCGCTGCACCACGGGACTGGACACTCGGGCGTGCCAGGTGCTCAGGGCTCGACTCGCTGGTGGCACCAAGTGGGGGAGATTTGGGGGGTTTCCGGGGCCGTAGGTGGGGGGGGGGGGCCACTCAGTGTCCCTGGGTGTTACGGGTGTAACGAGGGGAGGGGGAGTTTGTTGTGACAGGCAACGGCGCAGAACTGGAGCCCCCAGCGATCGGCGACCGGGAGACCCAGCTGGAGGGCCCAGCCGGCGCTGGCCAGAGGGAGGCCAATGGGCTGCAGAGAGAGGCCCCAGGGGGTCCCGGCTGGGGAGAACCAAGGAGGGACGAGAGGAGCCCAGGTGCCCTGTTTAGCCTGGGCAGGCGAGGGGCGGCTGGAGGGGACACTGGGGGCTCAGCTGGAAGAAGGGGGCTTCTGACCTGCGCAATGAGAGAGCAGGCAGGCCCCCTGGCGGCAGGGAGACCCACATGGGCTGGGCTGGGCTGTGCAGGGAGAGGGGGGAAGCGGGGTGTGGGGGGAGCAGGCCGACAGGCCTGAGGGATCCTTTGCTGGTTCAAAGCTCAATAAACCCTCCTGTGTGATGCCTGCTGGGCGCTGCTCCGGGCTGGGCTGTTCCCTCTGGGAGTGCAGGCCCCGGGGGGCCAGAGAGAGTGGACCCCCCCCACGACAGAGCCAGGCTGGGGGCTCAGAGAAGAGCCGTCCCAGGAGGCAGGGGGCGGACCCTCGGGAGAGAGTCGCACTGGAGGGGTGTCCGCCCGGGGACCCTACGGACTGAGCCCCTGGCACCCAGTCAATGCAGGGGCCCGCGCACCCGGCGCCAGGGCGAGGAGACGTGTTTTCATCAGCCCCCTGCAGCCAGCGCCTCCTCACCGCTCTGCCAGGCCAGGGAGCTCACAGGCAACGGCTCCCTGGCAAGAGACATTCAAACCCTGCTCAGCCAGCAAACCCCTCCCCCCCCCCCGCAATGCATCCAGAGGCCCACGACTGCCCGGCCACCCCCCAGCTTGCAGAGCTCCCCCTGCGCCTTCCTTTCCTGCACGCAGCGGGGGGCCCCGCCTCACTCCAGTGGCTGCAGGCAGCTGGACTCCCCCCGCGGAAGGGACAGGCCGCCCTGGCCCAGCCAGACTGTCCTCTGGCCACCCTACCGCCTTCCCAGGACTGCTCAGGCTTCCACGCCCCCCCGGAGGGCACAGCCCGGCCCAGTGCCTGGCCCTCACCAGACCCTGCATCCGCCTCCCTTGAGGGCTGCAGCGGGTCCCTGGCACCGCTCATCGAGAGCGTCCCGCCTGCCAACGCCCTCCGCAACCACTCCTGGACCCCGGGACGTGGGGCAGCCTCCGTACCCACCTTGCGCAAGTGGGGAAACCGAGGCAGCGACTTGCCTCGAGCACACCGGCAGCCCATGGGAAAGCTAGGCTAGAACCAGGCGTCCAGACTCCCAGCCTCCACCCCCCCCCCGGCTCTAACCACTAGATCCCACTCCCCTCCCAGAGCTAGGTGCAGAACCTAGGAGCCCTGGGCTGGCCCACTGGGGCTCAGGCCCCGCGGGACTCACCGATGTCCCAGGTAAGAGGGTCGTTACTTTCCATCTCCTTGCGGCCGATGACGTACCAGATGCAGGCCAGCCAGTGGGCGAGCAGGGCGAACATGGACATGAGGAGGGTGAGCACCATGGCGCTGTACTGCGAGTAGCGGTCCAGCTTCTGCAGCAGGCGCAGCAGCCTCAGGAGACGCACCGTCTTGAGCAGGTGCACCAGCGAGGTCTGGGGCGGCGAGCGGGGAGAGAAGCAGAAGCAGCCGTCACGCACCGCGGGCGCCTGGGCAGCTGGACGGGAAACAGCTTAAAGAACGAGCGCAGGGCTGGGCTGGATCGGGCCCCCGCAGCACATCAATCCGGCCACGGCACCTGGCTGCTTTCTATGGACAGCCTGCGGCCCGTGGCACCGATCCAGGCAGCAGGATCCTATTGAACTGCCTCACGGTGGCGGCGCTACCCCGGCAGGGGCTGGAGTCGGGAGCCCTTTGCTGAGTTTTTAATTCAAAGCCTCCGGCCCCAAGGGGAGACTAGCCCCAGCCCCGCCCCGTCTGTCCCAAGCCCCGCCCCCTCTGTCCCAAGCCCCGCCCCTTCTGTCCCCAGCCCCGCCCCTTCTGTCCCCAGCCCCGCCCCTTCCAGGGAGTGGAGCCAGCCTGTGACCACCTACCAACGTTCATTAAGTGGCCCCCTTCTAGAATCACAGGGGGGAGAAACAGCCCTGGGCAGAGCCCAGCATGGGACTGGCTCCCACCCAGCGCCCCCCAGGCCTCGGCCCCACTGCCCTGCCCCCAGCTGGCCGGTGTCCTGCTGCAGCCCCAGTTCTCACGCCGGGCAGCGGCTCAACATGGGGGCGTGGCCGGAGGGTTAGAGCCCCCTGCCCCGAGGTTCCCCTTCCAGCGGGCGGCTTTGGTTCAGCGCCTGCAAGGAGAGGCTCGGCTGCGGGTGGCCCATGCACGGGGATCCATTCCCACGGCGCGTGGGCTGGGCCGCCAAAGCCCGCTCCTCTTCCTGGTGCCTGGGGTGGATATGGCACCCCGAATGCATCCGTGGGGCCAACCCAGGGCCTCTGTGGCGGGATGGGGGCCCGGACCCTCCCCAGCTCACCCCAGCCGCTGTGCGGACTCAGCCCCATTGGAACAGGGTGGGCGCAGCAGCGTGTGTCCGCGTGGAACCTGCGTGGGCAGGTGTCTGGGCACGTGGGTGCGTCTCGGAGCCCAGGCAGCCTCATTGTGTCCCAATGCCCAGGCACGGGGGCGCCTGCAGGCGCAGCCATGGGTCCTTGGCAGGCGTGGGGGCAGCCGGCGAGCCCTGCGCCCGGGTGGATCCGGGGGAGCCGCGACAGAGACCCCGCAGCCCGGCCGTCTCCGGGACGCCCCGGGTTCGCACTCACCACGGTCACGTTGAATGCGTACAGGAGGTCAAAGGGCAAGGCGGCGATCAGGTCCACGAAGAACCAGGTGGCCACGTAGTGGAGGCAGATGGAGCGGGCGTCGTAGACCACCTGCCCCGACTGGCTGACGTAGGTGGTGCGGAAGTTCAGGACGATGTCTGGAGAGGAGCACCGAGCCGGTCACTGCCGGAGCCCTGCCTGGGCGCACCCTGCTGCCTGGGGCGGATGCCAGCCTGGAAACGGGGGGCTCTGACCCGGCCCATTCGGGGACCGGGGCGGTGGGGCGCAGCAGCAAGCCCTCCGAGCTGGCCTGGGGGCTACCGGAGGGAACGCGCCCTGGCACAGAGCTCAGCTGGGAGAGCAGGCGCCCTGTCCCCAGCCGGGAAGGGCCCGGTGGGCCCCAGCCCCACGCCGAGTGCCCTCCCCGGGTGCCACACAGCGGCGCCCGGCCCGGCGCCAGCCCTACCCAGGATGAAGAGCATCTCCACGACAATGTCGCTGACGATGGTGCTGCGGGCGGCCGCCAGGCTGTCCTCGGTGCCGGTGAAGCAGACGTTGTAGGGGACGGTGACGGCCACGTAGAAGGTGGCCAGCAGGATGAGCCAGTCCCACAGGGCCTTGAAGATGCTGTAGTGCAGCAAGATGAAGCGGGATTTCTGCACCGAGGCCACTTTGTACTCGGGAACGGAGGGCTTGCTCTCGAAGACGTCCTGGGGAAGGGAGGCCTCTGCTGAGACGCAGGTGCCCGGGGGGGGGGGGGGGGGGAGGAGCGCCCCCATGGCTATCCGCACCAGGCCGGAGACCGGGGTGAGGGGCTTGCAGCCGGGATCGCTGAGGGGAGGAGCACCAGGCCCCTGCCCCAGGGAGCTCCTGTGACATAGGACAGGAGTCCCCATGCAGGGACACAGAGACCCCGACTCCCACTGCCCCCCGGCCCATTCCGAGCCCAAAACAACCAGCCGGTAAGCACCCCCTGCCGCACCCCTCTGCCCAGCCCTGGGGGGGGGCTGCTGCAGGCAAGGCCTGACTAGGGCCTGGGGTTGCCTCATCCCCAGCAGGACGGGGAAAAGCCCAGCCACTAGGCGCTTGGGACCTGCGCTTCTAACGCTCCCTAGTCCCCCCACCCCCCAACCCTACAGCAGCCGGCCCCTGCGCTGCTCCCGCCCCCCAACCCTACAGCAGCCGGCCCCTGCCCTCCCCCCCACCCCCCACCCTACAGCAGCCGGCCCCTGCGCTGCTCCCGCCCCCCAACCCTACAGCAGCCGGCCCCTGCCCTCCCCCCCACGCCCCCCCCCCCCAACCCTACAGCAGCCGGCCCCTGCCCTCCCCCCGCCCCCCAACCCTACAGCAGCCGGCCCCTGCCCTGCCCCCCTCCCCCCCCCCGCCCCCCAACCCTACAGCAGCCGGCCCCTGCCCTCCCCCCACCCCCCACCCTACAGCAGCCGGCCCCTGCCCTGCCCCCGCCCCCCACCCCAGCCCAGCCCCTGCCCTCCCCCCCGCCCCCCACCCTCCCCCCACCCCCCACCCTACAGCAGCCGGCCCCTGCGCTGCCCCCCCGCCCCCCAACCCTACAGCAGCCGGCCCCTGCCCTCCCCCCCTCCCCCCCCCCTACCCCCCACCCTACAGCAGCCGGCCCGTGAGCTGCCCCCCCCCGCTCCCTCCCACCCTACAGCAGCCGGCCCCCGCGCTGCCACCCGCCCCCCCCCAACCCTACAGCAGCCGGCCCCTGCGCTGCCACCCGCCCTCTTTCCAAGCAATCCTACAGCACCAATCTGGGCCGCCCCGAGCAGGCAGCCCACTCCCGGGGCAGAGGAAGCCCGAGCTGTCCAGGGCTGAGAGCCGGGGCTGCTGACCCCCAACAGTGAGAGGAGGAAGGGGGCCGGGAAGGGAGATCGCAGCCCAGCAGGGCTTCCCGCCGGGCCCCCTTCGCGGGACACAGGCCACATCTACCAGCTGAGGCTCCAAAGGGAGCAGCCCCCGGCGCGCAGGCTGCTCTAAGGTCACCCCGGCAGCGGCTTGATGATGTGCCAGGGGCAGGACGCCCGATCACAGCCTCTAGATTCATTTCCCGCTAATGCTATTAACCGTAATCCCCGGGGGCCGCCCGCCCTGGCCCCAGACAGTTCCAGGTGCAAACGCTCGTGGCTTTGGCAGCCAAGGGCACAGCGAGTGCCCATCTCCACTTCCGGGACGCCTGCCTCACAGCTCCACCACGGGGCAGCTAATCCGTGCCCCAGATGCGCAGTCCGGAGGAACAGGGCTGCAGTCTCCCACCTCCCTGTCCCGGGGCAAAGCACAAAGCACTGGGGACTAGCGCCGGGAAACACCTCCCTCCGGCCCCGCTCGCCCGGAGTAAACACTCCTCCGGGATGCAGCCACCTCTGGGGTGGAGGACAGAAGCCAGCAGGTGGAAGGAGGGAGGGAAATGCCAGTTGAGGGCAAGGAGATAAACACCGCCCCTTCCAACCAGGGCCAGCAGGCCCCCCCACGTGACTGGTTAGTTGTTGCCCACGGGTGGATTTAGGGACCATCTGGAGTGATCGGTGCACAGCACCTCGCCGGCAGTTCCTGCCTCTCGCCTGCCCAGCTGGAGCGCAGCGTTCACAAACTGTACGTCTAGACTACACGGCTCCGTCGATGGAGCCATGTAGATTTGTTTGGTCGGCAAAGGGACATGAAGCGGCGATTTAAATAATCGCGGCTTCATTTAAATTTACATGGCTGCCCTGCTCTGCCGATCAGCTGTTTGTCAGCAGATCGGGGCAGTCTGGACGCTCCTCTGCCGACATAACAGCCCTTTATCGACCTCCCCAGTAAACCTCATCCTACGAGGCATAACGGGGAGGTCGATAAAGGGCGTTCAGGTCGGCACGGGAGCGTCCAGACTAGCACGCTGAGCCGACAAACAGCTGATCAGCTGTTTGTCGGCTCAGCATGGCAGCCATTTAAATTTAAATTGAGCCACGATTATTTAAATCGCCGCTTCATTTCCCTTTGCCAATCAGCCTAATCTACATGGCTCCATCGACAGAGCCATGTAGTTTAGACACACCCAAAGAGACGTCCCGGCTGGATTTCAACGTTCCCAGAGACAAAGACTCCGGCTCAGTTACCCTCCTGGCTAGAAACGGGCAGCGGGTTTCTAGCACGCCCTGGTCTGGCTTCAGCTCCCGGCCACGGGCTCTGCTCTGCCAGAGGCGAGAGCCCACTGCAGGGCGACAGAAACCTTCCAGAGGCACCCGGAGCCCCAGCTCACGCTCCTCTTGCCCTGCTCTCGGCTAAGCAACAGACAGAGCTGCTGCGGTCTCCCCTCCAGAGGCAGGTGTGGCGGCGCGCTGGGGTTCCCCCGACTCCTGCACCCCCATAATGGCACGGACAGACTCCGCCAGCCAGTAGAACAGAGGGAGTTTATTGCTGCTCCAGGATACAGCACAGCACTGATGTAATCTGGTTCCAGGGCAGGCCTAGGATGCCTCAGCCCCCCTTGAGATGGGGGAGACTGGGCCCCTAAATCCCAGCCCCTTGCTTAGGCTGCTTCCTGCATGATACCAGCCAGAAACTACCAACCTCTCTTCCAGCCCTGCCCCCCAGCCAGGTGCTGGTCTCCACCCTCCTTCCTTTGTCTCTCCCTGGGAGGCTGAGCCTGGGTTAATCCACATTTGGGAGAGTCAGCCAGAATCTCCCATCCCAGCGCAAGGGGACCCGGTCACAGAGCAGACAGCCCCTCCCACTGCGCCACAGCAGGGTTTCAGGGAGCTCCCTCCAGCTTGTCAGGGGTCCGTCCACACTAGGGATGTCACAGAGTCGTCGACGAACAGATTAACCGATAAGCAAAAGCGTGGAGGTTAACGCGGGAGACGACACGCATTCCCCCCACCTCCCAACCAGCTACAGTTTTTAGCAGGCTGGCCAGCAGCCCGGCTCAGTCCTGGCTCACGCCGGGTCCGGGACCGACCCCTGCTGCGGTTCTGCATTTCAAGCGTCTTAGGAGCCGGGCGGCCAGGCTGGTCGCTGTGCTTGGGCTGTGGGTGACCCCCACTGGCCTGTGTCTATAAGTGGGGGTCACCCAGACTCGAGAGAAGTCTGGGGGGTTACGTCCACACAACTGAAATTTGGAGAAAACTGAATTTTTGTTTGAAGTTTGACAGCGCTTTCTTATTTTTTTACTCTTTACACCCCAAAATTTCACCGCCGGCCTGGGCTTCTCACCTGAGCAAAGGAAGGGGTGTGGCTACCTGGGGGGTCGTGTGTTCTGTGGTTTTGGGAGAGGCTGTCTTGGCGGGGAAAACATGGAGAGAAGAGACTAAGCTGAGTACTGAGGGTTCAAGGGCCTGTGGACCCCACCCCAAGGGGTCTAGGGCTGCCAGCCCCCGACTCCTTATGTCCACACCACGCCTATGCTGGGCTGAATCCTGGAGGAGCAACAAACCCTCTCTGTTCTACCGGCTGTGGAGTCTCGTCTTGCTGCTGACGGGGGTGCAGGATCGGGGGGTCCCCGACGCACCGTCACACTCCCCTCACGGACCAGCTCCCACCTGGCCCCCTGCACTGCTGCCGCCCCCCCCCAGGGACTATAGAACAGTCCAGTGTTTCTCAACCTTTTTTTATAAAGTACCCCTTTAAAAAAAATGATTATAAGCAGGGCTCACCGAACCGCGGCAAGCCCCTCTCGCCAGCCGCGCTGTCCGGTGATCTGCGCAGGCCGCCCGAACCCGGCTCTTCCGGGTTGTAATCTACTCGCCACGGGCGACTAGATTACATAGTTTGTCGAGCCCTGATTATAAGGACCTGCAGGACCTACAGTTTTCAGACAGATACATTTTTTTTCTACCATTGCAACACATTTGTTTAAACAACTTAATCGTGGCCGGGCGGGCGGTGACATTTTTGGGTGTAAAAAGTACAAAAATAAGAACGCGCTGGAAAACGTAAAACAAAAATTGCGTTTTCTCCAAGTTTCAGTTGTGTGGCCAGAGCCCCAGACGTCTCTCGAGTACCCCTACGGGTACTCGTCCCACTGGCTGAGAGACACCGGAATAGTCGACTAACCGATAAGAATTCAAGAGGTTACTCGACCCTTCAAGTAACCGAGATTTAACATCCCTAGTCCAGACGCCAGAGCCGGGGCCGAGAGCCGGTGATGGGCTCGCTGGCCCACAGGCCGAGGTGACCCCACCTCTGTGTTCATGCGGGTGTCTGCACTGGGCTACCCCAGAGGAGAAACCTTGGTCTGAGCAGAGTGGCTGGGCTTCCTCAACAGCAGGCGAGAGGCCCCGAATACCTGCCCCCGGCCGGCCGCTCTCCACACACTCCAGCCCATCACGCTACGCCCCCGCCTCCTTCCCCTCTGGCTGCGCGGAGTCAGTTCACAGCTCAGACCGAGGCCCTTGGCAGCAGGGTCCCCTGCCCCCCGGAACAATGTTCTAGGGAGCTCCTGGCCCTCAGCCCAACGCCTGCCAGGCCCCTACAGACAGCACCCGGGGCACGCCGGGAGCGCTGAAATGCAGCTGCTGCTGGAGTGGAACGCTTCTAATGGAGGGGCTCAGGCCGGTGCAGAGAGGGAAGGTTGGGGTGCTGCTGAGCCAGGGTGGGGCACAAATGGGGGGACTATGCACCCAGTTCCCACTGACCTACAGTAGGGTCCAGAGACCAGGCCAGGAAGGGCTTTGCGGACCGTCCTGTCTGAGCCCTGCATTGCCTGGGCCGGAGAGACGCTCTGAGACAGGCACACCCTGCCTTGATTCACAGACGCCAGGTGACAGGCTCCACCACGCCCCAGGCCGGCTGCGCAGGGTCCCTCCTTTCTCGGCCAGGGCACTTGATGTCTGGCCCCAGCTGCCTGTGGGTGACCTCCCCTGCGCTGGCAGCCCAGGGGAAGGAGTGGGGAGGGGGTTGCGTGACCCACGCTCGAGTCCAGAGCTGGGTTTTCCCAGGGGAACTACTGTGAGGTGACTCCAGCACCACTGTGCTCCGGGGTGCTCAGCCCTGAGCCCTGCCGGCAGCAACGCCCGTGTCTGCTGGAATTCCTGCTGTGCTCGCTCCCCCCGTGCCACAGGACTGCAGACAAACCCGGCCCCTCCGCCCGACACGCCTACGGCCAAGGGCTCTGCCGGGATACCCTGGGCAGCCTGCCACCACCGGAGGGCCAGGCACACAGCCGCACCGCACCGCTGGCTCTCACCAGAGCCACGCCGCCCTGACCCTCTGCGGGACAGGACTCCCCTCACGTCTGGGAGCTGGGGTCTACAGAACCATGCAGGCTGCTGCTCACACAGCAGGCCAGGGACCGCACCGACGGGCCTCAGCTGCCCGCTGCTCCGCTCTGGGGTGAGAGGGGAGCCCGATGCCCTGGGAAGAGAGAGCTGGTCCCTGGCAGAGAATCAACAGGCAGGCCCAGGCAAGGCTGCCTGCCAGGGGAGGGCTGGAATTCAGGGCAGCTGGAAAAGCCATCGGGGGCTGGGAGAGCGGGCAGGGGCTGGGGGGAGGGCGCCGGGAACACCCCAGGTTAGGAGGAGCAGAGGGGGCGCAGGAATAAGGGACCACGTGGCCGGACTCCGGCAGGGGGAGCGGGATGCAGGACCTGGCTCGCTGAAGGCAGGTGGGTGCCAAGGAGCCCAGCACAGAGGCAGGGGAGGGGCACAGGCCAGGGGGCACAGGAGGGGGGAGAGCAGGAGGGAAGCCCCGGGAGCAGGGGCCGGGTCCTTACGCTGTTGATCTTCATCTCGGCCCGCTCCTTCCCGGCGAACTGGCGGGTGAGCTGGTGCAGCACCGTGCGGCCCTGCCTGCGCGCCGCCCGTAGGCGGGAGCTGCCTGCCTTCTTGGTCCGGTGCTTCTCTGAAACACAGAGGGAGCGGCTCAGAACCGGGGCCGGCGCCGCGTCGCTGGGGCTGGCCCCTCTCCCAGTGCAGGCCCCGGGTGCGGATGCAGCAGCCATCCCACGAGGGCCTCCTCCTCCTTCCCATTCCCTCCCCCCCACGCGGGGTTATGGGGAGCAGAAGGGGGCGCAGGAATAAGGGACCACGGGGCTGGACGTTTGCCCCAAGCAGATGCTACCAGGACCACGCTGGCCTGTCCCCACCATGCCAGGCCCCCACCCCAGACACACGCCGCCCAGCCCCACTGCCCGCCCCCTGGCCAGGGCGCACCATCTCTCCTGTCGCTCGGGTGGCCCTTGCCCCGGCTCTCCGAGAGGTCCTTGAAGGAGACGAGGAAGAGCACCACCTCCCCTTTCTCGTTCTTGATGGGCACGATGTCCAGCAGGCACCAGAAGGCAACTCCTGCAGGGAGAAGGGGAACAAGGTGAGCCAGGCATGCCACATCGCAGCCAGACACCCACAGGGCGGGCCCACCTCCCCCGGGCAGGGCTAGTCAGCAGCAGCCCCATTCCAAGACCACGCTGTGCCCGCCACCCCCTTAGCCAGCAGGGACCCAACTCTCCCCACATTCTCTAAGAAGGGAGCTGCGGGAGTAACTCCAGGAGCTGGCAGCAGTAGTAGGCTGTTAACCCCACATCAGCTGGCCACTCGAGGGGTCCACAGGATGGCCTGGGGCTCTGGGAGAAGCTTCTGGGCTAGGGTTCCCTCCGGCATGCTGTTACGCTGAGGGGCAGGAGCCGGTTCCTCTGAGGCTGGTCCCCATGGGTGCTGCGGATCCCGACCTCGCGGCCTGCCCCACGCCGCCGCCCCCACTCACCGCCCTTCTTGTAGAAGCCGACCTCAGTCTGGAATTCCTGCCTCCCGTCCAGCGCCTTCTCGATGCTCTGCAGGGCAGACTCGCTGGTCTCCGCCCCGTACAGGAAGCGGCAGCTGCAGTTCTTCTGCATGACCTCGGAGCGGGCGAAGCCGGTGAGGTCGCAGAAGCCGTCAGAGCAGTAGACGATAGGGAAGCCGCGGTGAACCTGAGCGTTGGCCAGGATGAAGTTGCTGTCTGGAGAGAAACAGATGGACCACACCCTCAGTGGCGCGGTTATCGCCTTTGCGAGGTCACAGGAAGCTTCCCCATTGCGACCCTGCCTCCCAGCCCCCTGCTCTGACCACTAGACCCCATTCCCTTTCCAGAGCCAGGGAGAGTCCTGGCTCCCAGCCCCCTGCTCTGACCACTAGACCCCACTCCCTTCCCAGACCCAGTTGGTGTGGCGGTTTCTGGCGTGGCCTAGAGGATAGGGCATTCGCCTGGGGGTGGCGGGTTCGGGTCACCCAGCCCAGCCCAGCCCAGGGTCAGACAGGATAAAGGGCGTCTTGAGAGCAAGGCGAGAGAGTCCTGGCTCCCAGCCCCCTGCTCTGACCATTAGACCTCACTCCTTCCCAGAGCCAGGGAGAGAGTCCTGGCTCCCAGCCCCCCAGCTCTAACCACTAGACCTCACTCCCTTCCCAGAGCCAGGGAGAGAGTCCTGGCTCCCAGGACCCCTGCTCTGACCCACTAGGCTACACTCCCTTCCCAGAACTTGGGCTAGAACGCAGGTACATTAGCTTCCTGCTCCAGCAACTGAACAACCCCAACACTTGCTGAGCCAGAAAGCAAAGGAGTTTTTTAAGCATATTAGGAGCAACAAGACATTAGCACTGATCCACTACTACTAAATGGAAAGGGCAGAATTATTATTAATAATAATACACCAAAGGCAGACGTGTTCAATCCATATTTGTGTTCTGTACTTCTGTAGCTATATCAGAAGGCAACACTCTTTCCATTCCACTAGCCTCTCAGGAGGATGTTAAACAGCAGCTACTAAAGCCAAACATTTTAAAATCAGCAGGTGCGGATAACTCGGATCCAAGAGTTTCAAAAGAGCTGGCTGACGAGCTTACTGGACCATTCATGTCGATTTTCACCAAGTCTTACAACACTGGGGACATTTCCAAGGATTGGAAGGAAGCTACGGTTGTCTCAATATTTAAAAGGGGTAAACAGGACGACATGGAGGATTATAGGCTTGTTGGTTTGACATTGATCCTGGGCAAGATGATATGAGACTCGATTAACAAAGAATGAAAGGAGGGGAATATAATTAATTCCATGGGCTTATGGGGAAAAATAGTCCTGTCCTACTTGATTTTTTTTTAAAACATGAGATTACAAGTTTGCTTGTGAGTGCTGATGTAAAAGCCCAAATATCTGTGCCGTGTTTGACTCGGTACCAGGGATATTAATGGGTAACCTCTGCCAGAACCCTGCGTCCACTTCTGGTGCTGACAAGCCAAGATGGTACCTGCCTGTGGAACACACATTTAACACTGGGTTTTCCAGGCTTGTAGAGTCTCTAATACATCAAAAAGGGGGCGTGATGCCGAAAACTTTGGGAACCACTAGACTAGTATTGGGTCCTGCCGGGAGGGCAGGGGACTGGACTCGATGACCACTCAAGGTCCCTTCCAGTTCTAGTGTTCTAGGATTCATCAAAAGACTAATCGCCGAAACATTTTGGATGATCTACATACAGGAAGACATGTACCCTGCATTACTGAAATGTGCCCCAAAAGTGCTGACTTGCTTTGGGTCCACATAGGTATGTGCAAGTTCATTCTTCTCCATGGGAATCATCAAGCCAAAACTGCGCACCCCTCTTACTGATAGACATCTGACTGACTGTCTCTGTGGTGCTACAACGGGATACAAGCGAGATGTGAAACAGCTAGTTAAAAGTTTGCAGACATAAGAACGGCCACAGAATGGTCCATCTAGCCCAGTATCCTGTCTGCCGACAGTGACTGATACCAGATGGACCAAAGCGAGGGAACACAACAGGTAATCCTCACGTGATCCCTCTCCTATCACCCACCTCCAGAGAAACAGAGACTAAGGCCACCATTCCTACCCATCCTGGCTAATAGCCATTGATGGACCTAACCTCCATGAATCTATCTAGCTCTATTTTGAACCCTGTTAAAGTTCTAGCCTTCACCACATCCTCTGGCAAGGAGTTCCACAGGTTGACTGTGTGCCGAGTGAAGACAAACTTCCTTTTGTTTGTTTTAAACCTGCTGCCCATTAATTTCATTTGGTGACCCCTAGTTCGTATATTGTGGGAACAAGTAAATAACTTTTCCTTATTCACTTTTCCCACACTAGTCATAATTTTATATACTTCTATCATATCTCCCCTTAGTCTCCTCTTTTCTAAGCTGAAAAGTCCTAATCTTATTAATCTTTCTTCATATGGGACCCGTTCCAAACCCCTAATCATTTTTGTTGCCCTGTTCTGAACCTTTTGCAATGCCAAGAGATCTTTTTTGAGATGAGGTGACCCCATGTGTACGCAATATTCAAGATGTGGGCATCCCATGGTTTTATATAGAGGCAATAAGATGTTCTCTGTCTTATTCTCTATCCCTTTTTTAATGATTCCTAACATTCTGTTTGCTTTTTTGACTGCTGCTACACACTGAGTGGGCACAATTTTCACATTGATTGTACTTATGCTCCAGTAAATTCCAGTACAGTATTAGCAATTTTTGTTTGATTTAAAATTGTGAAGCCAAAACAAAAGAGTAGTCAATATAATGGTCTTCTGTTGATACGCATTTTAGTTGTTAAATTCCTGGACTGTCATTGCTCATTAAAAGTGCTGTCATATAGGTGGAAATCAGTTAAATACTGCATTTTATTAATATCATCAGAACTGACGTAAATGGGGCCTGCGTGTTGTGTAGTCTTGTCTTAATTTTTCTATTCATGCCCATCAGTGTGAGATAAGCTATTTGCATATATTTGCATATATATTTGAATGTATATGCAACCACACTTAAGTTGCGGCCCTCAGCATGTGCTGTGAGTATCATTGTGGCCCTCGGGGCTTCCAAAGTTGAGTAGTAGGGTTACCAGGTGTCTGGTTTTCGCCCAGACTGTCCGTTATTCGGGTCCCCCGTCCGGTAAAAAAACCAGAAAATACCGGACATATGAAATGTCCAGTATTTCCTGTTTCTCTTGGATGGAAGCCCGGCAGGGACAATTTTCCCTTGCTGCAGCTGGCGGGGGAGTGAGGAGTGCAGGGCCATTTAAAGGCATAGCGCCCCCCCCCCATTTTTTTTTTTTTTTTGCTTAGCAACTTTGGTCTCCCCCTTTTTTATTCCCAACAACATTTTTTCCATGGTTTTTTTTGGGGGGAGGGAGGGGGAAGGGTTCAGTATTTTTTGTTAAACCATCTGGCAACCCTATTGAGTAGCCATGGTCTAACATGATCTAGGGCCTTGAAGTGAAAGCTAGACAAATTTGGACTGGAAAGAACGGGTAAACTTTTAACAGTGAGAGTAATAATTACCCATTAAGAACAGCCAGACTGGGTCAGACCAAAGGTCCATCTAGCCCAGTATCCTGTCTTCCGACTGTAGCCAACTCCAGATGTCCCAAAAGGGAATGAACCAGACAGGCAATCAAGTGATCCATCCCGTCACCCATTCCCAGCTTCTGGCAAACAGGGGCTATGGACAGTATCCCTGCCCAGCCTGGCGAATGGCCATTGATGGACCCATTCTCCATCTTTTTTGAACCCTACTGAAGTGCTGGCCTTCGCAACATCCTCTGGCAAGGAGTTCCACAATATGGAGCAATTCACCAGGTGTCGTGTCGGATTCCCTCTCACTAACCCTGTAAAAGTCAGGGATGTTTTTTTCCTAGACGCTCAGCTTAGAAAAGATAGGAAGTCTGGCAAGAGACCACCCTGGCATCAGACTTTGAATGATCTAAAAATCAAAAAGGCATCCTATAAAAAGTGGAAACCAAGTCCACGTGCAAAGGATGAAGATAAACAGATAACACAAAGATGCAGGGGCAAAATTGCAAAGGCACAAAATGCGCTCAGTCTGACTAGAGACATAAAGGGTAACAAGAAAACATTCTGCAAATATATTAGAAGCAAGAGGAAGACCAAGGATAAGGCAGGCCCATTGCTCAATGAAGAGGAAGAAACAATAACAAAAAATGTGGAAATGGCAGAGCAGTCTAATGACTTCTTTGTGTTGGTTTTCACCAAGAAGGTTGGTGGCAATTGGAAGCCTAACATAGCGAATGCCAGTGAAGATCGGGTAGGTTCGGAAGTTAAAATAGGAAAAGAACAAGTTAAAAATTAGCTAGAAGTTAGACATCTTCAAGTCACCAGGACCTGATGAAATCCAATCTAGAATACTCAAGGAGCTGAGAGGAAGAGGTATATGAACCATTAGCTACCATCTTTGGAAGTTGGGAGAGATTCCAGAAGACTGGAAAAGGGCAAACCTAGTGTCCGTTTATAAAAAGGGAAATAAGGACAATCCAAGGAACTCCAGACCAGTCAGCTTAACTTCTGTGCCAGGAAAAATAACGGAGCAAATAATGAAGGAATCCATCAGCAAACATCTGGAAGATAATAAGGTGATAAGTAACAGCCAGCATGGATTTGTAAAGAACAAACTGTGTCACACCAACCTGGTTTCTTTCTTTGGTAGGATAACAAGTCTTGTGGATAAGGGGGACGTGGTCGAAACGGTATAGCTAGACTTTAGTAAAGCATTTGATATGATCTTGCATGACCTTCTCATCAATAAACTAGGGAAATACAAACTAGATGGGGCTACTATAAGGTGGTTGCATAACTGGTTGGAAAACCATTTTCAGAGACTATTTATTAACGTCCACAGTCATGCTGAAAGGGCATAACAACTGGGGTTCCGCAGGGATCAGTTTTGGGACCAGTTCTGTTCAATATCTTCATCAACGATTTAGATGATGACATAGAGAGGATGATTATTTTGAAGATGATCCCAAGCTGGGAAGGGTTGTAAGTGCTTTGGAGGATTGGGTGACAATAGAAAATGATCTGGACAAGGTGGAGAAATGGTTTGAGGTTAATAGGATGAAGTTCAATAAGGACAAATGCAAAGTGCTCCACTTAGGGAGGAACAATCAGTTTCACACACACAGAATGGGAAGTGGCTGTCTAGGAAGGAGCACTGCAGAAAGGGATTTGGGGGTCATAGTGGACCACAAGCTAAATATGAGCCAACAGTGTGACGCTGTTGCAAAAACAGCAAACATCCTTCTGGCATGTATTAACAGGAGTGTTGTGAGCAAGACACGAGAAGTCATTCTTCTGCCCTCCTCGGCACTGATTAGGCCTCAGCTGGAGTATCGTGTCCAGTTCTGGGCACCACATTTCAGGAAAGATGTGGAGAAATTGGAGAAGGTTCAGAGAAGAGCAACAAAAATGATGAAAGGTCTAGAGAACATGATCTTTGAGGGAAGATTGAAAGAACTGGGTTTGTTTAGTTTGGAAAAGAGAAGGCTGAGAAGAGACATGAGAGCAGCTCTCAAGTACCTAAAAGGGTGTTACAAGGAGGAGGGAGAAAAATTATTCACCTTAACCTCTGAGGATAGGACAAGAAGCAATGGGCTTAAATTGCAGCAAGGGAGGTTTAGGTTGGACATTAGGAAAAGCTTCCTAATGACCAGGGTAGTTAAACACTGGAATAAATTGTCGGGGGGGGGGGGGGGGGGGGGGGCTGGGGGGAGGGGCTGTGGAATCTCCATCACTGGAGATATTTAAGAGCACATAGATACACATCTGTCGGGGATGACCTAGATGGTGCTTAGTCCTGCCACGACCTCTCGAGGTCTCTTCCAGTTCTAGGATTCTAGTGGGACAGGTCCTGGGCCGTACAGGTCAAACCAGCATGACAACAGTCCCTTCTGGCCTTGGAATCAAAGAACCCAGGATGCAGAAGGGAAGACAGGTGAGGACTAAGGCTGCCAACCTTTGGGGGTGCCAGCACTGGCCCTGCACCCCCGCAGCATCCAGACATTCCCATGCCAAGCAGAGCTACATCCCCAACTCCAGGGTGATGCCAAGGAAAGGCCCCAAGCGTCACCACCTGCGCGGCCCTTCCTGTTGCTATTTGTGCGGGGACGCCTTGCTTTGCCCGCCCCCCGCCAAGGCCTTGACTGAGGCTGCAGTCCTTCCTCCAGGCTGGGGAGCTGGCTATGCCCAGCCCCGCGCCATTCAGTGGGAAGGCGAGCACAGGAGCCCCGATATAGTTCCTGGTTTCCATCTTCGCAGAGACACGGTGCCAAGCAAACCGCGCCTCCCCCTCGCCAGCTGGTGCTTCCCCCCCCCTCCCCGTGCAGGGCTAAGGCAGCTTAATAGCAACAACAACAAACCCAGCAGGGGGCTCTGCCAGGACTCCCCACAGGCCCGGCAGCCAAGCGCTCGCCGTGGGCACAGGGAAAGCTGCGGGGAGAGGAGCTCCGGTCCGTGCACAGCAGGGTACACACAAGGAGGCACCACGCAGGGTGCAGGACGGCAGTGGGCCCTGCACGGTCCCAGAGGATGCTGGAGGGCACGGGTGGGAAACCTGTGGCCCCCAGCTAGCCTGGGTCTGGTCCCCGAGGCTTGGGGCAACCCCCCAGCATTGGGGACCCCACGCTGGTGCCCCACAAAATCTACTAGCCTGGGCCCCCCGAGGCTCTGGTGAGCGAGGGGAATGTCACTGAAGGCTTTTTTGTTTTGTTTTGGGGGGGGGGTTCTTCTCACTTGTGTGCGGCCCCTGACGGATTTTTCTGTGGGTCAGCGGCCCCCCCAACCCAAAAAAGGTTCCCCGCCCCCGCTACAGGGCAGCAAGGTCGGATTGCAGGCGTCAGGAACGCCCCCTTGCTGGCAGACTCCGGGCCAGCACAGACACGGAGAAACTAGTGGGGTGCCCGGTCGCCCACCCTGGCAAGGGCAGAGTGGTGGCCCAGAGCACCCCGCACAGCAGCCTGCGGAGGGAGGAGGGGCGTGGCTGCAGCAGTGCATGTCCTGTGGCAACCCAGCCACGTTCCCGCCCCCCCCAGCCATGTCACAGCACCACACTTGTTTCCATGACAACAGACAGAGGTGGTACCAGGGTCAGCACCCCGTGGGTAGGAGCACGGACAGATGAGGCCACAGCAGGAAAGCCCCAGGCTCAGAGCCTGGCGAATTGCTCGGCTCCTAGAGACGGGGTCATTGGCTTGGCCGGGGTGTGGAATTCGCAGAGTCTCCGCTCTTGGCAACATCCACAGACACGGCCGGCACCTGCCCCGTGCTCTTCTGCCCCACCCTGTGGCACCCAGGCACCAAAGGGCGGCATCACGCACCAGGGCTGCTGTGGGGGCGAGCCGGGTTCATTTAGCACCAGGCATCTCTGGAAGGAGCCCCCTTTCCAGCTTCGTTAAGCCCCTCATGGATATACTGAGGCCGAAAGTCTTTCAAAGAGCCTGAGCAATCGCCTTGGAAACGCACACGCAGCATCCCAGGGAGCCCTCCCCCCACAGGCCCGGGGGGTGGGGGGTGATGTGCCACCCATCTGGCCGGGACACTAGCCAGGGCGGGAATGAAACCGGTCAGCGCTTCCCACCAGCCCTGGCAGCCCTTAAAGACAAATCTGCTCCCTGTCCAGAGAGGGCGAACCCTTTCCGGGACCCGACTCCACTCCATCACTTCAGGGAAACTGAGGCAGGGACGGGACTGGCCCAAGGTTGCCCAGAGAATCAGTGGCAGGGCTGGGGATTCCAGCCCCCTCCAGAGCCAGGGACAGAGCCCTGGAGCCCTTCCTCCTTTCCCGGCACAGAGCGCTGCTGGGAGCGCAGGTCGTTATGCAAACATCTGGTGCGTGTGGCTGTGGTAGGGGAACAAAGCCCTGTGATGCAGCGTGCTGGGAGCCAAGCGGGGGATGGGCTTTGAAAAGATAATTACGGGGGGGGGGGGCGGGAGCTGTGTCATTGTCTGAAACATCTGGGCTGCTGGGACTGGCGGCTGCAGGAGAGCCCGGGCGCCCAGCCGGGCAGTCATTGCCATTGCCTTTGTCTGTGTTGTCGCCGCACACTGGGCACAGCTGTGGCAACCGCTCGCTCTCGGCCGCCGGGCCAGCCAGCTCCCTGCGGGCACCCCTCGGCCTGGCACAGCCGGCCCAGCTCTCCTGCCTGCGCCTGGCGCTGGGTAGGCCGAGGGAGCAGCCGTCTGCTATGGCCACACTCATCCCGGCAGCTCGCAGGCTGGGGTCTGGCTGCCCCGTCCTCCGCCAGAATCACAGACTTAGGGCAGGGGTCTCCAGCCTTTTTAGCCCGAGATCACTTTTTGAATGTAAGTGCAATCGGAGAGCTACCTCACCCCCAAATACCTTGGCCCCGCCTACCTTCCCGCCCCTCCTCTGAGGCCCCACCCCTGCTCATTCTGTCCTCCCTCCCTCCCCCATCCTCCCTCCCTGTCACCAGGCTGGGGCTGAGGGGTGGGGTGCAGGCTCTGGTCTTGGATAAAGGGATCTGGAGTGCGAGAGGGGCTCTGATCTTAGGGCAGGTAGTTGGGGTGCTGGAGGGGGTTCTAGGTACAGGCTTTGGATGCAGGGTACTTGGGGCTAGGGCAAGGGCTTGGAGGGCAGGAGGGGCAGGGTTTCAGGATGTGGGTACCAGCTGGGCCCTGCTGACCTCCGGTGGCTCCTGGGTGGTGGTGCAGCGGGGCTAAGGCAGGCTCACCCCTGCCCTGGCCCTGCACCACTCCCAAAGGCAGCCAGCAAACTCCCTCCATCCCAAGCCCTGTTGTGCCTCCTCTCTGCTCTGTGGAGATGGGATACAGAGTGGGGGGGGGGGCACCTTGACATCTGCACCTTCCTCTCTCCCCCCTGTCCAGCAAGCAGCAGGCTCCTGAAAGGACAGCTCCAAGGCAAAGGGCAGGAGATGTACAGGAGTGTGGGGCGGGGCAGCTGACGCGCTGGCACTTGACAGCCTCTTGGCCAAACCCGTCAGGATGACCTGCCAGAGGCTCCAAGATCTACCAGTCGATCCCGATCGACTGGTTGGTGACTGCTGCCTTAGGAGGTCAGGTCCCAGCCATCCCCGGGGAGAGGATCAGCCCTGGCAGACTCCCACGGCTCCATGCAGGCCAAATTTTAAGCATCTGTCCCTCCCTTGTGAGATCCACTGGGCTGCAGAAGAATTCCCCCCCCCCTCTCAAATGGGCACTTAAGAACATGCCATGGGGGGCAGGGATCTCCCGGGGGCTGCATAGGAGACCCCCTCCCCACCCCTGGGCTGGAGATGATCTCTTGGGTGCCAGGTGTCCCCCTCGCCCCAGCTGTCCACTGGGACCCAGCCTCCTCCCTGTGTCCGAAGGGCTCGGATCTGCCACGGCTCGAGGCCTGACGCGGGTTATGAGCTGCGGCTCCATCCCAATGACGGCTCCATCCCAAAGGCGCATCACTTCCCTCCATGAGCAACAGGTTTCCCAGGTGCTGGGAGCAGTCGTGTGGGGCTCCTTCAGGGGGGCCTGGCCCATGGATTCGGCTGCTGGAGTTCGGATGAGAGGGAGGACCCAGCCTAGCAGAGCCAGCAGAAAAGTCCCCCCATGAAACCCTGCTCCTTGTGAAAGGCCCAGCCAAAGAGAAAACTTCCAAGGGGTCTTCTGACAAATCCCCCAACATTTCCACAAAAAGGACCAAAAAAAAGACAGTTTCCGGCTCAATTTTCTGCTGGGGAAAATTCAGCAGTTTGCAAGCAGCTGAATCGGGGGGGTGGGGGTGGGGGACCCACCTTGCCAGGGGAGCACCTGTGACCCACAGAGGCTGACACCCACAAGGGGTGCACTCTGCCCATGCTCCTTTCGCCCCCTCCCGACTGCTCCCACCTTGGTACCTTCCTCTCCCTGTGGCTGGCACGGGACGGGCTAGCACAGGCCCTGCCACTGTTTCTCTGGGCAACCGTGGGCCAGGCCCGTCCCTGCCTCAGTTTCCCTGACGTGGACGTTAATAAATAGTCTCTGAAACATCTGGGCTGCCGGGACTGGCGGCTGCAGGGGAGGTGGCTGAGCGTAGCCAAGCAGGGCCAGTGCGTGCTGACCATGAGCCACCGTAGGAGCTGCAGAGAGCTGGGGCGCGGGGCATGTGTCTGTACTGGGGGCTGGGGCGGCTCCTTTCTGGAGGCTCCCCCTCCGTAGCCTGGGGCGATGTCCCCATCCGGCAGCCAGCTGCTCCCTGGGTTTCCCGTCCTCTGAGACTTCACGCTGCCCATGGCCCGGCGGGGCTGTGTTGCTATGCAACGCAGCAACAGGCAGGCCGTGCCCGCGCTCACCGCGGGATGTAGCTACATGCAGCAGAGAAAGGCCCTGGGGAGGCAGTGGGCACAGGGGTGTAACATGGCAAGCCCATGTATGGACCCTGCCCAGGGTGGGGGGGGTTCAGGGGCGTAGCATACTCCGCCCTGCACACCGGAGCCGCGCCTGCCTCGCCATCCACACCGCTAGCTAGACAGGAGCCAGCGGAGCGTCCGGCAGGGGCGAGGAGCCTTTTTTGGGTTGGGGGGCCGCCAACCCACAGAAAAATCACTTGGGGGCTGCGCACAAGGGAGAAGCAAGAAAAATAAAGACAAATAAAAATACCCTCACTGACGTGGCCCCTGGCTGAGAAGGAAAAAGACATTCCCCTGGCACACCAAAGCCTTGGGGGGCTCAGGCTAGTAGATTGTGTGTGCTCCAGCCCCACGGAGGGACGACGGGGGGGGGGGGCGCTGGAGCACCAACACAGTCTCCCCAAAGCTGGGGGGGAGCCCCGAGGCTTGGGGGCCGGATCCAGGGAAGCTAGGAGCTGCCACCGGGCCTCACGTTCCCCATCCCTGGCGTATGGGGACAGTACTCTACTCACACAGCCCTACCCTACGGCGCGGGCCCAGGGTGAGCTGGGGGTGGCCTGGGAGGAAATGCAGGCTCGGTTTTGTTCTAGATGGATCCTTGACAAAGCCCCATTCCCTGCCCTGCGGGGGCGCCCCTGTCACCTGTGCCAAGCTCGCACTTGATAACTGTCCCTGGTGCTGAGTCTGGGGCAACCCGGTGCCCTCTGGCAATGCAGAAACGCCCCCTCCCAGCCAGTCCACCAAGGCCACAAAAGGCTGAACTGGCTCTGATACAAGACGCTCCGGCTGGACTCAAATCCGGGGCCAGGCTCCTCTCTGGCCTGACAAACAATATTCACTTTAATCCATTCTTATATAATTCTGGATGCAGCCATGGCTCTGGAGTAGGGGGCTGGGTGGGGGGGCCCTCAGGGCTCCAAGCCTCCCTTGTTACCTCCTCAGTGACTCAGCCCCCTCCCCACGGCAGCCTTTCAGGGAGAAGCCGGGGGCTCGCTCCCTGCGCCCGGAAAAGGGGCTACGGGTCGTCTCATTTGGAAGGGCTGTCAGGGAGCCCCCGGAAATGCTAAATTAGTTTTCATTGATCTTTCTGGAAGCATTTAAACCACAATCCTCTTAGGGGGAAAATCCCAGCGACTGCAATATGGCATTTTATTTACAAAAAGCCATGCTTACTACACCTTCCCCTGGGGATGGGGGCAGCACAGACCAGCTCCCGGGCTGTATCGGGAATTCCAGCAGGGGAGGGCGTTAATCCAAGCCAAAGACGCCGAAGAGGCCAAAGACTCAGGGCTGGAGCAGCCATGGTCTGCGGAAGGTTTTTTGACACTTTCTACCATGTCAGTAGGAGGATGGAGAGAAGCATCTTCCCCTCCTCCAGGCCGCTCAGACTGTGCACGTTGCGGGTACAGGTGAGCGCTTGGAGAGAGACCCAGGCCCCGCCCTCGCCGGGAGTCGGTGATTCTACGAGACCTCCTTAGCCACCCACGAATGCCAGTATTTCAGCCCTGGGCGTGGGGCTCAGGCGTCAGCCCTGGCGACGGAGTTTGGGTTTTGGCCTCAGGAAACCTGTGATGTTTTGTCTAGTGGCTGCGTCCCGTCTGCACCTTGCAATAAAAAATACCCGTGCCAAAATCAAAGCCTCGCAACCCGCCCTGCCCAGGGAGAACCATTGGCCACCATCACTGCTGCCCTGGGGCGCCATGGGGTGACACAAAATAGCCACAGTGCGGGCCAGATACACCAAGCCTTCTCTCACACCTAGGTGCAGCCCGTCCATCCTTCACGGGAGAGAATCAGTCATCTTTGCAGGGAGGAGCAGGGCAAGGGGCTTGGCTAGGCTGGGAATCCCTGAGCAGTCTCCCAGAAGCAGCAGGAAGGGGATGTGCCCAGCAGCCACCCCCACCACAACGCCACCGGGTGTGCGGGGACCCAACACAGGGGCGCAAGGATCCCCTCTTGCCAGGGCAGAGCAACAAGGAATCACGGTACTTGTCCCGATAATAGAAGGCTAAACCCTGCCCCTGGGGTTGGGCAGCAGGGTGGGGGCAGGGGCGCTCTGTGGTTTAGGATCCCTGCTACTGCCGTCCCACCCCCTCAGCTGCAGAAGTGGGTCGGGCAGGGCAGCTGGCCTGGGGCTAAGGTCATGGATCCCTGGTATGGACAATGCCCCCCCCCCTGCAGTTCTGCTACCCCCAGAGCTTGGAGGGGGGGTGGCAGGGAGCCGGCAGCTTCCACCAGAGGGAACCTGGCCCCCCAGGGGGAGGGATCCCCTCTAAGCCCAGCCCCGAAAGTCCAGCCCTATTGTCCACTAGAACCACAGGCCAGCCCGAAGGTGCAGGATCCCCCTCAGCCCTGCCCAGCCCGAAGGTGCAGGATCCCCCTCAGCCCTGCCCAGCCCCAAGGTGCAGGGTCCCCCCAAGGCGTAGGGTCCCCCAAGCCCCGAGGCGCATGGTCCCCCTCAGTCACGAGGCGCAGGGTCCCCCCCCTCCGGCCCTACCCAGCCCCGAGGCGCAGGGTCCCCCCCCCCCCCCCCCCGGCCATACCCAGCCCCGAGGCGCAGGGTCCCCCCCCCCCCGGCCATACCCAGCCCCGAGGCGCAGGGTCCCCTCCCGGCCCTGCCCAGCCCCGAGGCGCAGGGTCCCCCCCGGCCCTACCCAGCCCCGAGGCGCAGGGTCCCCCCCGGCCCTACCCAGCCCCGAGGCGCAGGGTCCCCCCCCGGCCCTGCCCAGCCCCGAGGCGCAGGGTCCCCCCCCGGCCCTGCCCAGCCCCGAGGCGCAGGGTCCCCCCCCGGCCCTGCCCAGCCCCGAGGCGCAGGGTCCCCCCCGGCCCTACCCAGCCCCGAGGCGCAGGGTCCCCCCCGGCCCTACCCAGCCCCGAGGCGCAGGGTCCCCCCCGGCCCTACCCAGCCCCGAGGCGCAGGGTCCCCCCCCGGCCCTGCCCAGCCCCGAGGCGCAGGGTCCCCCCCCGGCCCTACCCAGCCCCGAGGCGCAGGGTCCCCCCCGGCCCTGCCCAGCCCCGAGGCGCAGGGTCCCCCCCGGCCCTACCCAGTCCCGAGGCGCAGGGTCCCCCCCGGCCCTACCCAGCCCCGAGGCGCAGGGTCCCCCCCCGACCCTACCCAGCCCCGAGGCGCAGGGTCCCCCCCCGGCCCTACCCAGCCCCGAGGCGCAGGGTCCCCCCCGGCCCTACCCAGCCCCGAGGCGCAGGGTCCCCCCCCGACCCTGCCCAGCCCCGAGGCGCAGGGTCCCCCCCCGGCCCTACCCAGCCCCGAGGCGCAGGGTCCCCCCCGGCCCTACCCAGCCCCGAGGCGCAGGGTCCCCCCCGGCCCTGCCCAGTCCCGAGGCGCAGGGTCCCCCCCGGCCCTACCCAGCCCCGAGGCGCAGGGTCCCCCCCGGCCCTACCCAGCCCCGAGGCGCAGGGTCCCCCCCGGCCCTACCCAGTCCCGAGGCGCAGGGTCCCCCCCGGCCCTACCCAGTCCCGAGGCGCAGGGTCCCCCCCGGCCCTACCCAGTCCCGAGGCGCAGGGTCCCCCCCGGCCCTGCCCAGCCCCGGGCTGCGCGCGGCGGACTCACGGGTGCCATCGAAGCGCGTGGCGATGGTGTCCAGGAAGGTGTTCTGCGGAGCCAGCAACCCCTTCATCACCGGCATGGCCCCGCCGCCGCCGCCGCTCCCCGGCCCGGCCCGCCCGCGGGCTGCCAGCGGCAGGTGCAGCCAGTGCGCCGCCCCGCTCCGCCCTCCCGCTAATCCCGGCCGGGCTGCTCCGCGCGGCCCCGCCCCGGGGGACCCTGCGGGCAGCAGCCGTGCGGGCATTGAGCCCGGGGGGGGGCACCTTGCACCCGGGGCTTGTGGTGGGGGAGGGGAGACCTGGCTCCCAGGGGCTGTGGGGGAGGGGACCTGGCACACAGGGAACTGCTAGGAAAGGGGCGACCCTGCACCCAGTGACTGGGGGGGGGGAACCTTGCACCCGGGGCCTGTGGTGGGGGAGGTGGGACCCTGCACCCAGTGACTGGGGGAGGGGGGGGGACCTTGCACCCAGTGACTGGGGGGAGGGGGGACCTTGCACCCGGGGCCTGTGGTGGGGGAGGTGGGACCCTGCACTCAGTGGCTGGGGGGCAAGGGGGGACCTGGCTGCCAGGGGCTGTGGGGGAGGGGGCCCTGCACTCAGGGAACTGCCGGAAGAGGGGCGACCCTGCACCCAGTGACCAGGGGACCCTGCACCCAAGGCCTGTGGGGGATTAGAGGCGGGCTGGCTTCCAGGGGCTGTGGTGGGAGGGGGCCCTGCCCACAGGGAGCTGCCAGGGAAGGGGGGACCTTGCACCCAGTGTCCGGGGGAGGGTGTCCAGCTCCCAGAGACTCTGCGTGTGGGACCCTGACCGAGCGGGGTGACAGAGGAACAGCTCTAGGCCGAGGGACAGCAGGGAACGCCAGACCCCCAGGCCCCTTGCGAGTGTGTGGGGGTGGGGCTGGTCGTGGGGCCTTGGCTGAGCGTTTGGAGCCACCTGGGGCCTGTCTGCGCTGGACCCGAGAGGGGCCGAGCGCTCTGCCCGCAAAGCCGATGCCAAGGGGCGCCGACATCTCAGCTCTGTGCCCCGGCTCCCTGCCAGCGCTGGGGGACGAAGGCTCATGCTGCCAGAAACGGGATCCAGCGGCGCTTTGACTGGCAGCCTCCCTGTGCTCCCAGGTCAAGTAGGGGGAGCACGTGGCCGTGTGTCCAGCCTGGCCTGCAGAGAGCCCCTCAGCCTCCCGCCCTGGCCTGGGCATCTCCCCGGGGGGGCTCGGGGAAGGAACAAGGTGCCCCAGGGCAGACCCCTCCCTTTGCACGCCCCTGTCTCCCTTCCCTGCACGAAACTCCCTGCTGCATGGGGTAACCCTCCCAAGCAGCACGGGCCCTCCTGAGGAATTTGCCCTGTGCCCCGGAGTTGGAGGTGGCCGAGGAGGGGACGGGGGGGGGAGGGGGGAGGTTTCCCATCAGACCTTGATCCCAGCCAGGCCAAGGAAGCGGCTGCAGCAGAAGGTGCCGGGGTGGGGGTGGGTTCAAAGGCTGGCTGTGATGTGGCTGGCCTGAGAGATCCGGGGCCGGTCATGGCACAGCCCTCGTCCTCATTCCCCAGCTGTGCACGGGCGCCCTCGTCCCGCTGGGGGGAGAGCCGGCAGGGCTAGGGCTGGCCCAGCACCACTGCAAAGAGAGGGGCTGGGAATCCAGGGCCTTGCTAATTGGAAGAGGGGGTTTGCTTCTCTGGCTCCATAGCAGGGGGCTGTTCTTGCCCCCCCTCCGGCAGGCCTAGGGTGACCCTTAGCTAGGAGTCCGTTGGCTGCAGCAACCACTACCCCAGTGCAGTGATGCCCATTTATTTTCCAACACTGCCATCTGGCTGCCAGCGCTGCCTGGCCCCCGGGCTGCGACCTCGATGATCCCGAGATCGGGGCGTCTGCTACATCAGAGGGGGGTGCCTATTTTTGATGGGGGGGGCATTCACATTTTAGAAAGTGGTCAAGGGCTGCACTTTTCTATGGAGGGGGATGGAGGAGGGAATTGGGGTGCAGGAGACGCTGTGGAGTCTGAGAGGGAGTTTGGGTGAAAGGGGGGGGCGCGCACAAGTTTCCTCCCCCACCCCGGAACAGAGAGGCAGATAGAGCCGGCAACTGATCTGAGCCCTGCGGCTGCTCCCTGCCTGTGGGTCCAATGGTACAGGCCGTGGGCCAGACTGGAAGGCTCCGTGGGCCTAGCTTAGCCTGTGGGCTCTGAGAGCCCCAGCAAGACATCCTGCGGTGCCAACCCCATCAGGTAGAGGTTGGCTGGTGCCAAAGACCAGCCCGTGGGGGGCCCCAACAAGGTCCCCCAAACCACTCCCCCCCACCTCACAGGCCTAGCCCCTCCCTCTTGCCCACTCTGTGCTACATCAATAAAGTGCCACGAACCACGGGCCACCCGCCTGGGCATCTCTCCCTCAGCCACAGGCCTGCTAGTGGCAGAACAGCCGCCCGGGTGCCGGGTGTCCGCAGTGCATACACAGGGTGCTGGGGGCTCAGAGCCAAGCCATCCCAGCCAGCTCTGCCCGCTCCCATCCCAGCCCGACCTCGAGTGGCCTGCAAGTCAAGGAGGGCAGAGCTCCCTGGGTGCACAGCTCATTGCAAACCTGCCTCTTTGGTCTTTCTTGAGAGGCCACCCCCCACCCCTTCGTCATGGCGCAGCAGACACCCCCGCCAGGAGCATGGGTGAGGGCAGGAGAGCTGCCACGTTCTGAACTCGCTCTGCTCAGGGTGGCACCACCGCCTCAGGTTGGCAGCTGGCTGCAGGGGACTCCGGCCAGGCCCCCGGGTACCCCCACCCCATTGCAGTCCCGTGAGACAACACGCCAGGCAGACAGCCCTGAGCCTCAGGCAGGGGTTTATTTGTAAATGGCCCGTGGTCATTAAAAGAGTCCCTGTGGGTCCTCCCTGCCCTCGGGCTGCTGCTCCCCCCACCTCTGGCCACTTCAGGAAAAACTCTTTGCAGCCACCCCGCTCTGGGCCTGGTCAAGCGGGGCCAGGCACTCCCTGGTGCTGGCAGGGTCAGTGTTGGCAGCACACGGGGCTAGAGGCAGCAGGCTGGTGGGGTAGGGAGAGGCATCCCGGCAGGCCGAGGCTGGCTGCTCTGGGGCCAGCTCCTCCCGCTTGCCCATGGTGAGGATGCCGGCAGCGTGGTTGCCGGAGCCGTGCAGCAGGCGGTAGAGCTGGCTCTGGAAGGCTTGCGAGCTGCTCCTTCTCTTGCCCAGCGTGAGGATGCCGGCAGCATGGTTCCCCAGGCCGTGCAGCACGTCATAGACCCGGCACGGGCAGGTTTTCTGGCGGCAGCACACGGGCATGCTCTGCCGGGCCGCAGCCAGGGAGCAGAGCAGGGCCAGGAGCAGGAGGCAGGAGGCCTTGTGGATCTGTGAGCACAAGAGGCAAGTGTGAGCGCAGGGCCAGGCGGGTGTCAACGGGGATAAACCCAGCGACACCCCAGCTCAGCCCAGGGGCCCATCTAGCTTTGCATCCGGGCTCTGAGAGCCCCGGCAAGACGCCCTGCGGTGCCGACCCCACCAAGGAGAGGTTGGCTGGTACCAAAGACCAGCCCGTGGAGGGCCCCAACAAGGTCCCCCAAACCGCTCCCCCCAACCTCACAGGCCTAGCCCCTCCCTCTCCCAGAAAACCCACATGGGCGCCACCTCACTGCCCTGCCCCACTGTGAACTCTCTGCAAACACTGCCCCCAAAATACCCAGCATGCCCCACTCTCCCAGGGCCACCCCCAGGGCTTGGGTTGCGCAACATTCTTGTGGGCCTCCTGCCCCCTAACCACTAGCCCATACTGCCCTCCCGCAGCTGGGACTAGACCCTTATTTTAAGAGGGCTAAGGGATCTTTCGGAAAAGGCTTTATTTTCCGAAAGATCCGCGTCTAGACTGGCGCTTTTTTCCGGCAAAGCTCGGTGCCGAAAAAGAGCGGCAGCCATTTTTATGCTAATGAAGCGGGGGAGATTTAAATCCCCGCTTCATTAGCAATTGCGATACGTCTAATTTGCATCCTTTTTACGAAAAATCGAGACGTAGCCCAGGAGCGCTAGCTGCCACACACCCTGTGCACAGGCCCTAGTGACCTGCTGCAAAGTGCCAAAGGGGCCAGACTCACACACTGTTCTCTGCCCCTCGCCCCATGGCAACACTGTAGAAAGCACCCCCCCCCCCATTTCCATAAGGGAGAAGCAGCCACAGTGGCAATTAGCACTAATTGGCCCCCTGGCTGGCGGAGGGTGCGTCATGGAGACAAAGCTGCCCCCAGGGAGCCTGCCGGGGCAAGGCAGGGACTGATGCTGGTGAGCAGCTCAGCCTGTTATGTGCGTGGCTGGCAGGGGTCGTGCCCCAGCTGCCGCAGGCCCCTGGCGGGGTCAGGGAGGCGTTACATGTTGTAGCTGCCCGGTCTCCCTTTCACTCTGACTGTGGGCTCGGTTGTGCACTGCCCGGCGCCCAGCGAGGTCAGGGTTGCCAGATGCTTTCACAAAAAACCCCGAACATGGCAGGAAAAAAATTTATTGAGGAAAAAAACAGGGGGGGGGGAGCCAAAGTTCTTGAGCAAGAGAAAAAAAAAACCAAACCAACATACCGGATGTCTGGGCGAAAACCGGACACCTGGCAACCCTAAGTGAGGGCTGCGCTTCCCCGTGCGACGCACCACAGCTCTGAGCAGGGAGCAATTGACACCGTAGCCTCACGGCCAAGGTGGCTCAGGCCACAGGTGCCAGGTCGGTGATCAGGAGACACCAGGAAGAGTCAAAGCAGACGCCACTTGCTCCCTGGCCTGCATCCCCCCAGGGCCTGATGTGCTGGGCTCCTCCCCAGAACTGCCCGCGGGCACGGGGCTGGGACACATTGCGACACACCAGCCTTTGGTGCCGTGGCTGGCAGGGTTTCCCTCGGGAACGCAGCAGGGGAACCTTGCTGGGGAGGAAAGCCACCCTCATGCCACAGCACTCACCCTTTGGGGTCTGCTCCCCCGCATGCCCTGGCCCGTACCTTGGCATTGGGCGCTGCCATCGCTCTGAGAAGTCTTCAAGGGACGGCGCGAAGCTATGGCATGACCCGGTGAGGTGCCTCAACACCCTGAGCCGAGCTCCCGGGCAGCCAGGGCTTATATAGGGCTGGGCCACCCTGAAACTCATTCCCTGCCCCCACACAACAGTGCTGCCAAAAATAGCCCCGGCAGCCGTGGGGCCGGGGCTGCAGGAAGGGCCTGTCTCTGGGCGACACGCGCCCATTGTTCCCCGTTGCTTGGAGACGGGCCAGGCCCGTTCCCTCATTTGTGACTCCCCATTATGCCCCGGCCGCCTGGTGGCCGTGCTGGCTGGAGACGGGCCGCGTACCCTGGCGCTAATGAGCCTGTAATTTCCTAAGGAATCCGCCAGCCTGCGCGGCACAAAGCAGCCGGAAGGTCGGCGGTTGGGAAGGGACGGGGAGACAATAGCAGCCCCCAGGCAGGGAGGGGGGAGACTGGGCCCCATTAGGCTAATTACCGCGTCCCGACAAAGGGTGACCAACAGCCAAGCTGCACCCGTCAGAGGCGCTGGCGTGGCCCTGTGCGCTCGTGGCACGGTGCGCCTCCGGATCCCCAGGCCCTGCCCGCGGGAGAATTCCCCCACTAGAGGGGCTGGAACAGTTTTTATAGTGGGGGCACCGATGAGGGCAAGAAAGCAGGGAGTTGGGTTATTACTCCTCCAGCCAGGGCCTCCAGGGCTCCCTGCTGAGCCCCGGGGCCCCGTCGGACTCTCTGAGCTGCTGCTGCCCCAGGGTGGATCTGGGCCAGGGATGGGCAGCCGTAGGAACTGCCCCACGGCCGCCCCCAGGCTAGCATCTGTCCCCAGCCATACGCACGGCTCTGCAAGCTGGATCGCCCCCGGGAGCAGCATGGGGGTGGCCCCCGGGACAGGCCGTCGGTCCCACGGCACAGGGCAAACTCCGCAGCCCCCTTTGCAGCAGGGCCACGGCAGGCTGGCGAGGGCTCCCTGCAGCTCCTGCCTCAGCCAGGAGGGGTCAGTAGCGTGACACAAGGTGCCTTCTGCCCCTGGGGCTTACACGGCTCCCCCAACCCTGCCCAGCCATAGGCCACTGCTCAGAGGTGGCAGAAGCACCCCCAGCCCGTGGCCATGCCAGAACGGCCCCGTGGCCACAGCCCAGGGGTGAAACGTGCCGTTCTCATGGCCTGCCAGGCCTGGGGGTGCGTGTGACTTCAGTCTGGCTGGGCCTATCAGCAGCATCCCAGGCAGCCTGGGCCCATGGCAGCCACCCAGTGCTCTCATGGGGACCAAGACCCCCCCCCTCCCGGAAGCCAGGACTCTCCCCAGCACCTCTAAGGGCAGGAACAGCAGCGTGGCACATAGCTGACTACTTCCGCTAGCCCTAAGCTGCCCCCTACACCCCACAGCACTACAGGCAGCACGGGCTGGAGACCTCCAGCTGACATGGGGCTGATGGGGGTGGGGGCTGACTCTCCATACAGCACCCAGGCTACCAGGAGCAGGGGCTGGCATTGTGAGAAATGAGCCCAGATGCACCGAGCCCTGAAGGGGACTGAGCAGGGGGCAGAGCCATGCCCTGTGGGTCAGTGACGCAGAGCCACCCCAGCAACCCAGCCCCCCGGGGGGAGAGGCTGTCAGTGCCGTCACTGGGGGGGCAGCCCTGGCTGAAAACCCCCAGATACAGGCCAAGGCCCCATGGCTGCGTGTGGGGAGCTGACGTGGGCCCGGCCCGGACTGCACACAGGTGGGGTGGGGGGGATAAAGCACACAGCTGACACGGGCCCGAGGTCCGTAGGGAGCCCTGCTCCCGGGGAGGGGGCCGCGTTTCTGGGCCTCCCCCTCCCGGGCCGGGATCCGGGGTGCAGCAGCAGCCCGGCAAAGCTAGGCCAGGAGGCGTTTTCCTCAACTCTAGGGTGTGAGAGCTTCACCAGCCCCATCCGCCCCGCTGCCAGGGGAGCTTTCCCCATGGGCCCAGAGGGAGGACAGGATCTCCATCCCAGAAAGCCAAGGGCACGTGGCTATGGGCCAGTCACCACGGCAACGGGCCAGGGTCGGGGGACAGTAATGTGGCCAAAGCGGCAGGCGTCCTGGCCAGGAATGGCGCAAGAGTAGGGCACGTCACCGCTGCCTCCCCTGCAGGCTGGGAGCCCGGGCCAGCCCAGCGTCACAGCAGCAAAAGTCCTCACCCCCCCCACCCCCATCCCGCTCCTTCCCTGGGCCTGGTGTCCCTGGGCCCATGCAGTCACCATGGGAGCAGCACAGTGCCCCCCCCCCAGGAACCCTCACAGGTTAAGGCCACTGCAGTCTGGGATGTGGGGGCGCCGTGGGCTGCCTGCACCCCAGGGCTGCCCCATGCCAGGCCCAGCACGGCTCCTGGCTGCTAAGGGCCAGCTTGCCCATAGGATCCCCCAGACCCACACGTGACCTCCCAGGCCCTGCCGCCCAGGGCACCTGCCCGTCTCCGGAGTGCAGCCAGCCCCCACCCCATCTCAGAGACAGGCACACCAGCGTGAGGGGGGAGGCTCTTTATAACATGCCACTGCTTTCATTCAGCTCTGAACACACAGGGCGCGGGGGGTGGACACCCCGGCCAATGGTGGGCTTCCAGGCTCTGCGACTCCACCCCTCCCCACCCAAGGAACCACAGGGATGGTGCGTGGCTTCCTGAGCCACACACCTCCCTGCGCTGGGCCTCCCCCCACTCTCAGCCCTATGTGGGACTTGGGGGGGAGGGCAGCCCATGAACTCTGAGCCTATCCGGGAACATTCTCTAGAGCAGATGGGCCAGAGGGCAGCCCCGGAAAAGGGGGAACCATCCTGTCTGGCCCCTCCCAGCCCTGGGGTAGCTCAGGTTGGAAGCTGCAGGGCTGAGCCCGGCGCAGGCAAATGCCCCAGCCCTGAGCTGGGAACCAGTGTGGCAAGCGGGTGGCGAGAGGGGCCAGGTGTGGTCCGCTCGGTGCCCCTCCCACCCCGTCTGCTCGCTGGGTGCCCGCGGGTGCCCCTAGAGCTGCCAGATGCTGCCGTGGCCCTGCCATGCGGAGGGGGGAGGGGTCCGTCTCTGGGCAAACACCAACCCCCCGCACCACAGGACCAGGCGCTGCACCTGCACGGGGAGGGGGGAAGAGTTTTCACAGACGACTTAACCCAATGCTCCCCCACAGCCACCTGCCGCAGGCAGAGCTGCTGCTACAGAAAGCGCAGTCAGAGCAGGGGCGGGGGGGGGGGCATGGAGGGAGGATCAGGGGTCTGGGGGCTCTGGGTACCAGTTTGATTGTGAGATGCAGGCTGGAGCCAGCCCGGCTCCCTCTCCCACTCCCAGCACCTTGCCCCAGAGCTGCTGCAGGAGCCACAAGTTCCGGAGCCACGTCCCTGCCTGACACTCACCCCCCAGCCCAGCCAGGGGCCAGGCAGAGCGCCAGCCCCGCCCCCACCCGAACCCCCTGTCTAGATCGCCCTGGGATAGGCAGTTCAGTCCCCACCCGCCGGCAGCCAGCGCTGCACGGGGCTCGTGTCTTTCACACGCGTGGTTCAGAGCCTAGGAGTTGCGGGCCCCTCGGGCGGGGCCAACGCCTGTACAATCCTGGGTCCATGGCAGGAGCGCTGGGGGCCACGGGCGACGGAGACGCTGCAGGGTGCCCCCTCCGCCAGGGACGCTGGCTCAGTCCTGGCCCCCATGCCCTGCCCCATGGTCAGCAGGACCCTGTGTCGCTGCCCCCTTCTGTCTCAGAGATGGGCTCCAGCGGGACCCGGCCCCGGCCGAGGTCGGGGGAGGCGGAGCCGTTCCTGCCGATGCCACATGACTGGCCCGCGTTGTGGATCTGCCACAGGTTGTCCAGCGCCTCGGCTTTGGCGTGCTTCAGGAGGTCGGCCTGGCCCTGCAGCGGGGGGAGGCCAAAGGTCAGGGGGGGTGCACATGAGGGGGGCCCCCACACTCCCTCCCCAGGCAGAGTCATTGCTCAGCGGCTGCCCCTAAAGCACAGCCTCTGCTCCATGAGACACACAGTGTCCCCGCCCCTCCGCCCCAGCCAGCTCGGCACAGCCCTGCCCGGCACAGCCCTGCCCGGGGCCTCGGAGCTCAGAGACCAAGGGCAGAAGCGAGCAAGGTGATCACGCCGCCTGGCCTGCCTCACACAGACCCCCGGACCCACCACACCTGCAGGAGACCCCTCGCCGCTGACAGCATCCCCGCTCTTCAGAATCCCGGGAGACACCGGCTCTAGAGACTCCCTGGTGACACCCGCTTAAGAACAGCCCCAGGCTGCAAGTTGCTCCTCAGGCTGGAATACCAGCCACGGCCTCTGGGACGGGGGTCCAGCTCACATGTGGCTGGAATCGCTGAGACTCCCTCTCCCCTCTAGGTCCAAGCTGAGGTGTGTTTACATGGTCCGTGGGGGGACCCTTTGCTAGCACAGCCTGGGGCTGGGGTTCTCCTGCCCAGTCCTGCGCACAGGGCACCCGCCTGGCTGCAGCGGTGCGGGAGCCACGCCCGGCCCCCTTTACGGCTCACGAGCCGCTTTGGTGCCTGTCTCTGGGGCCACCCGGAGTCCAGGCTGGGTACTGCAGCTCTGTGCCTGCCCGGTGCAAGCCGGCAGGTGGTGTTGTGCGGGGAGAAGTAGGGATGTCATAGTGTAGTCGACTAACCAATTCATCGAGAAGCAGAAGCTTATCAGTTAACGCTGTAGACTACACACATTCCTCCTTCCCCCGCTAGTAAATTTGATAGCAGCCTGGCTCCTGGGACCTACCCTGCACTCTGCATTTCAAGTGTATTAGGAGCCAGGTGGGCAGGCAACCCGGCTCAGTTCTGGCTCACGCTGGGTCCAGGAGCTCAGACCCCCACTGTATAGGGGCTGCTGCCACCCTGCGCTGCTGCCTCTGTATCAGAGGCAGCAGCGCAGGGTGGCACCATGGCAGGCAGTCACTCTGCGAGGGGAGCTGGTTTTTAAACTGGCTCCCCTCGTGGACCAGCTCCCGCCTGGCACCTTGCACTGCTGCCCACCCCGAGGATGGCAGGGGGCTCCTCGGGACTGGGGCCACATTGCACTGGCTGCCGGCCTCACCCCCCGGGACGACAGACGAATCGAGTAACCGATAAGAATTCATGAGGTTAATCGACTATTTAATTAACCGATATTTACCATCTCTAGGGAGTAGGGAACGTGGGTCCACGCTGCCGCAGCGGCACCAGCACAGCCTGGCGTGCTGCAGACCCCACCGCGCCCAGCTGGGAGCAGCAAGAACCTGCCAGAACGCATCCCTCTGTGGGCAGGGGGTGTGGGAACAGGGAGGGGAGCTGAGAGCCACTGAACCGAACTGTGACCCCTGGACGTGATGGAAACCACTTGCAGCCGGGGGTGCAGCCTCCCCATGTGCCGCTGGCCCCAACCTCCCCAGGGCAGCACCGTAAAGCCCTCTTAGCCATGGCCCAGCCAGGAAGGGTGCTTGCTCAGGGAGGTGGCCTGAGCCCCACACGGCCCCTAGGTGGCAGCACAGGATCATCGTAGGGCAGGCACGGTGCCTTACCCAACCTGTCTCTGACTGGGCCCATGCAAGCAAGATTGGGGTCTCCCCACGCCCCACCCCATGCCCACAACAGTGGGGCCCCGGTCCAGGCTCAGGCAGGGCACAGCCGAGTCCAAGGGCCTAGAGCTGCCCTCATCTGCACGTGCCCCATGGCCCAGCAGGGACCACGTGACCCAAACTATGGCAGCCAGGCGTGGTGGGTAGGGGGAGGCCAGGATACTGGGGCCCCCCCAAGAACAGCTGATGGGAGCTGGGCTGGATGGTCCCTTGGCAGGGTAGTCCAGGAGCTCAGCGTTCCCACACAGGCAGAGCGAGCACAGGGGGGTGCCCAGTACAAGCCCAGATCACAGGGTGCTGGTCCCTCCTCAGAGCCACCAGCTCCCCTGAGCCCCGAGGCACGTCCCGGCATCACGGCCCAGCACGCCAAATGGCGGAGGAAACACCACTGTGCTGAGTAGGGATGGTAAATATTGGTTAATTGAAGAGTCGATTAACCTCATGAGTTCTTATCCGTTACTCGACTATTCGATAGTCCCCAGGGGTGGGCCCAGCAGCCAGTGCGCTCCAGCCCCACTCCTGAGGAGCCCCCTGCCACTCCGCGCTGCTGCCTCTGTATCAGAGGCAGCAGTGCAGGGAGCCAGGTGGGAGCTGGTCTGCAAGGGGATCCAGTTTAAAAACCAGCTCCCCTCGTGGACTGGCTGCCTGTCACCCTGTGCTGCTGCCTCTGATACAGAGGCAGCAGCCCCTTTCCAGGGGAGGTCTGAGCTCCCGGACCCGGTGCGAGCCGGAACTGAGCCGGGCTGCCTGCCTGGCTGGCTCCTAATATATTAGAAATGCAGAGTTGCAGCGGGGGTAGGTCCTGGGCCCGGCACAAGCCAGGACTGAGCTGGGCTGCTGGCCAGCCTGCTAAAAAATGTACTGGAGAGGGGTGGACAGGGAGGGGGAAGGGGGGATGCATGTAGTCTCTAGCATTAACCTATAAGCTTTTGCTTTTACACTACTACATCCCTAGTGCTTGGCTCTCACTGCCTGCAGGAGCAGGGCCTGGAGCTTCTCCAGGTCAGGTCAGCCTCAGCCCTTGCCCTGTCCCAGGAATAGATGGGGAAATGGACCCAGGGAAGGGACAGACCCAAGGGAGTCTGGTGGCAGAGCTGGGACCAGGGATGCTAACATGAAGGGGAAAGGAGTCCAGGAGAGCTGGCAGTATTTTAAAGAAGCCTTATTGAAGGCACAGGAAGAAACCATCCCGATGCAAAGCAAGAAAAGCAAATGTGGTAGGTGCCCAGATTGGCTTACCGGGGACATCCTGGGTGAGCAGGATGGAAGCTGACAAGAAGTGGAAACTTGGACAGATGACTAGGGAGGAGTATAAATATATTGCTCGAGAATGCAGGGGAGTTATCAGGAAGGCAAAAGCGCAATTGGAATTGCAGCTAGCAAGGGATGTGAAGGGGAACAAGAAAGGTTTCTACAGGCATGTTAGCAATAAGAGGGTGATCAGAGAGGGTGTGGGGTCCCTACTGGATGAGGGAGGTAACCTAGTGACAGGTGATGTGGGAAAAGCTGAAGTACTCAATGCTTTCTTTGCCCCGATCTTCACGGACAGGGTGAGCTCTCAGACAAATGCACTAGGCAACGCAGTAGGGGAAGGAGGTGGACAGCCCTTAGCAGGGAAAGAAGAAGTGAGGAACTATTCAGAAAAGCTAGACACATCCATGGGTCCAGATTTAATGCATCCGAGGGTACTGAGGGAGCTGGCAAGTGTCATTGCGGAGCCTTTGGCCATTATCTTTGAAAACTCATGGAGATCGGGAGAAATCCCGCATGACTGGAAAAAGGCAAATGTAGCGCCCATCTTTAAAAAAAGGAAGAAGGACAATCCAGGGAACTACAGACCAATCAGCCTTACTTCAGTCCCTGGAAAAATCATGGAGGGGATCCTCAAGGAATCCATTTTGAGGCACTTGGAAGAGGAGAAAGTGATCAGCAGGGCTCAACAAATAATACACGGGCGAGTAGATTGTAACCCGGAAGAGCTGGGACAGCACGGGGGCTCGCCACGGTTCGGTGAGCCCTGGTGATCAGGAATAGTCAGCATGGATTCACAAAGGGCAAGTTGTGCCTGACCAATCTGATTAGCTTCTATGATGAGGTAACTGGCTCTGTGGACGTGGGAAAGTCAGTGGATGTGATACACCTTGACTTTAGCAAGGCTTTTGATATGGTCTCCCACAATATTCTTGCCAGCAAGTTAAGGGAGTGTGGATTGGTAAATGGACTGTAAGATGGCTAGAAAGCTGGCTAGATTGTTGGGCCCAACGGGTAGTGATCAACGGCTCAATGTCAGGTTGGCAGTTTGTTTCTAGCAGAGTGCCTCAAGGTTCGGTTCTAGAGCCAGCTTTGTTCAACATCTTTATTAATGACCTGGCTGAGGGGATGGATTGCACCCGCAGCAAGTTTGCAGATGACACTAAGCTAGGGGGAGAGGTAGATACGCTGGAGGGCAGGGATAGAGTCCAGAGTGACCTAGACAGATTAGAGGATTGGGCCAAAAGAAATCTGATGAGGACAAGTGTAGAGTCCTGCCCTTGGGACGGAAGAATCCCCAAGCATTGTTACAGGCTGGGGACCAATTGTCCAAGTAGCAGTTCTGCAGAAAAGGACCTGGGGGTTACAGTGGATGAGAAGCTGGAGATGAGTCAGTAGTGTGCCCTTGTAGCCAAGAAAGCTAATGGCATATTAGGGTGCATTAGGAGGAGCATTGCCAGCAGATCTAGAGAAGTGATTATTCCCCTTTATTTGGCTCTGGTGAGGCCACACCTGGAGTATTGTGTCCAGTTCTGGCCCCCCCCCCACTATAGAAAGGACGTGGACGCACTAGAGAGGGTCCAGCGGAGGGTGACCAAAATGATTAGGGGGGTGGAGCACATGACCTATGAGGAGAGACTGAGGGATTTGGGTTTGTTTAGTCTGCAGAAGAGAAGAGTGAGGGGGATTTGATAGCAGCCTTCAACTCCGTGAAGGGAGGTTCCAAAGAGGCTGGAGAGAGGCTGTTCTCAGTGGTGGCAGATGGCAGAACAAGGAGCAATGGTCTCAAGTTACAGTGGGAGAGGTCTAGGTTGGAGATTAGGAAAAACTATTTCCCTAGGAGGGTGGGGAAGCACTGGAATGGGTTCCCTAGGGAGATGGTGGAATCCAACCCCGGCTCTCGGTCTCTCTGGTGCTCAGGATCTAGTCTGTAGGGCTCCTCTAACCCGAGGGAAACCGAGTCACGAGGAAACTGCTGCAGCTGAACATCTAGCGGGAATCTCCCCCCAGCCCCAGCCCAACAGCAGCCAGAAACCCAGGCCAGGCCCCGGCGTTACCTTCAGCACCGTGATGTTCCAGGCAAAACTCTCCAGGGCCTTCTGCAGCTTCCTGCCCTTCAGCCCTTCCTGGGCTTCCAGATGGTGCAGCTCCTTGTGGAAATCCATCCCTGGGGAGCAGAGCAAGAAGGTGCTTGTCATGCTGAGCCAGTGCCCAGAGCCACGGGGCAGAGACCTGGGGGCCAGGCTGCCATGCCCACAGCAAAGCCGGCTGCGGGGTGGGTGCCCAGAGCTGGCTTCATACGGTGGCTGCACAAGCAGAAACAGCCGGGGACAGCCGGCACCAAGCCAGGCAGCTGTGCTGGCACAGGCGGCTGAGGCCAGGAGAGATCCAGCGTTGCTCCCTGCACCCCACCTAGGCAGCTCTAAGGAGCTGGAAACAAGGGAAATCCCCTGGCACAAAGGGGAGTCCCAGCCACACAAGCCCTGGCCTGCCCTGGGTGGACAGAGCAGTCCCAGAGGCCAGGGGGCCTGCGGGCACCCAGCTCAGCCAGGTCCGAAGGCCGGAAGAGGCGCGATTCCAGCCAGCGGCGGTGGCAGCTGTCACCACCCCTCCAGGCACCGGGTGGGCCAGCGTGCCCAGCATGCGGGCAGGGGCGGGGTGTGCATGGGATACCTGGGCTCCCATAGCAGAGGTGGGGAAGGCCAGGCCGTGGTTGGGGGCCTGTGCTCCTCAGAGGGGAAGGGGGGCTTGAGGGCTGACCCCCAGGGCCAGGCGTTGCCCCAGGGGGTGGCATCATGACTGGACTGAAGCTTGGATGGGCAGACGCTGGGGAGTGGGCTGCCTCTCCCATGGACCCTCTGGCCACCCACGCTCAAGCCAGCAGCTGCCGGGTGTGTCCTGGTGCCCTCCGTGCTGGGCACAAGGGAACAGCCTCCAGAGCCGGCGGGTGAGGGCGCAGCCAAGGTCGCCCCTCCCAGCAAACCTCTGTGGAGCGAGGAGCCTGGGGGTTGCCCAAAGACCACGCCTCCCCCTTCCCCCCCAGCATGGGGCCTCCCCCAGCATCCCACCCGGGCTCGGGCACAGCCACGAAGCAGCCTATGGGGGCGGGAGATCCCATGGTGAGGGGCAGGAGCCTGGGGCCATGCGGCACCTCTCCCTCTCCGCCTGCCCAGCTGCTTAGTGCTGGAACAGAAAGAACCCAGGGTGCTAAACAGCCCACCCATTCCTCACACAGGACCCTTCAATGACAGTACACCCCCCCCCCGACAACCCACCACCACAGCTCCCCACACCCAAATGAAGAGGGGCAGCCCCTCTGTCCCTGCAGTAGCAAATGGGGCCCCCGCTGCCCTTCCAGATCCCCCTCAGGGGGCACCATGCTGAGCCCACCCTGCTGGACTCTCCGGCCAGGGACAGGTCGCGGGGGCGGGGTCCAGCACACGAGGGGTTAAGCCAGCCCGCTGCACAGCACCCTGAGCGCGAGCTATATTTACCCTCCCTGACGCAGTGCCAGCTCCGGGCCCACGCAAGGTCGCCCACACGCTGCCGCTCACCCACCTGCCATCAATCAGCCCCCCCTCCCGGAGACACACCAGGCAGCTACCCAGCCCCTCGCCCGGGGTACAGCCCAGTCGGGACCCACGGCAGGGCAGGGAGCAGAGCCGGAGAATCACTGGGGGTGCAGGTAACAGAGCCGGGGGCCTGGGTGTCTCCCTGCCACAAGCTTGGGCAGCGCATGGGGCGCTTGGGCAACACCCGACCCGCTAGGAACTGAGCTTAGGCCCAACAAACTCATCTCACCTCCTGCCAGCAAACACCGGGTCAGCCGGCTTCGACTGCACAGCCCTGGCATCTCCCCAAGCCAGCCTGGCCTTCTCAAGCACCCGCGGGGGGCCATAAGCTGTCCCCTGTTCCCCAGAGCCACCACCAGGAGCTTCTGCAGCCACACCCAGGGCACCGGCATCAGGGCCACAGGCTCAGCCCTGACCCCTCTCCTTAGGTCACCCGCCAGCCCTGCCTGCTGCCCGCCAGATCCTAGAACTGGAAGGGACCTTGAGAGGTCACCGAGTCCAGTCCCCTGCCCTCACGGCAGGGCCAAGCACCATCCCGACTAGTGTTTCCCAACCAGTGGTACGAGTACCCTTAGGGGTACTCTAGATAAGTCCGGGGGGTTCATCAACACAACTGAAATTTGGAGAAAACTGAATTTTTGTTTTAAGTTTCACAGCGCTGTCTTATTTTTGTACTTTTTACACCCAAAAATTTCATCGCCCGCCCGGCTGCAATTAAGTTGTTTAAACAAATGTGTTGCAATGACAGAAGAAAAATGTGTGTCTGAAAACTGTAGCTACTGGGGGTACTTATAATTATTTTTTTGGAAAAAGGGGTACTTTATTAAAAAGGTTGAGAAACACTGATGTAGACCATCCCTGATAGATGTGCATCCAACCTGCTCTTCAATAACTCCACGGATGGAGATTCCACAACCCCCCCAGGCAATTTATCCCAATGCTTAACCACCCTGATAATTAGGAAGTTTTTCCTAATGTCCAACCTAAACCTCCCTTGCTGCGGTTTAAGCCCATTGCTGCTTGTCCTATCCTCAGAGGCCAAGGAGAACAATGTTTCTCCCTCCTCCTTGTAACACTCTTTTAGGTACACGTTGAATTTCTCTAATCCGGAATCCTCAGGACCTGACCAGTTCCAAACGAGAGAATTTTCTGGACCACGGAAGGTCAATATTGTTTAGCAACATTACCAACACTCCCACTGATTACTGGGCCGTTAGAGGACGTTTTAGGGGTAAATTAGAGCTAAATAACAGCACAGAACAGAGAGCCAGGACTGGTGTCTGTAAACAAACTTTTTTGGGTCCGCAGGAAACTTGGCCAGACCTGTGAAAAGTGGACATGCGGCTCACTAAAATCATGCCGAACAATGGATGTTTCTGGACGAGAGAGCTCTGGATTAGAGAGCTGCCATCATATCCCCTCTCAGTCTTCTCTTTTCTAAACTAAACAAATCCAGTTCTTTCAGCCTTCCCTCACAGGCGATGTTCTCTAGACCTTTAAGCATTTTTGTTGCTTTTTTCTGGACCTTCTCCAATTTCTCCACATCTTTTCTGAAATGTGGTGCCCAGAACTGGACACAGTACTCCCGCTGAAGCCTAACCAGCGCAGAGTAGAGGGGAAGAACGACTTCTCCTGTCTTGCTCCCCACACTCCTGTTCATGCAGCCCGGAAGGATGTTTGCTGTTTTTGCAACAGCACCACACTGTTGGCTCCTATTTAGCTTTGTGGCCCACGACCCCAGATCCCTCTCTGCAGTGCTCCCTCCTAGATAGTCACGTCAGGGGGGCTTCAGGGCTCCTGGCAGCTCCCCGGGCACTGGACTAGGGGAGCAGTGCAGCAGGGCACAGGCTGGCACAGGCCTCCCTGTGACATGAGCAAAGGGGCCTCTAGACCTTCCAGTGCCTAGCAGTTACCCCTGCTGCCCTCCCCAGGCAACATGTGACTCTGGCAGGAAGGGGATGGGGCGCTGCCTCTCCCTGGAGGGATGAGAGGAGGCTCCTATCCCCACAGCGCACCCCTCATGGGGTGAAGCAGATCTGCAGGGCAGCAACACTGGGGGATCCAGGCAGGGTCCACACTGGGGGAGGCAGGGCAGGTTGCAGGGCACTGGGCCCAGAAAGGCAGGAACTGGCCAGCCCTCTGGGATTCACAATCTGTTCCACCCGCATTAATCCCGGGCTATTCATAACACTCCATGCTCCCCGAGGATCCAATCAGCCGGGGCACAGCCACTGACCCCCGGCCCCGGCATGCCTGGGTGTAATTATCCATGCCCTGCCACTGAGGAGCAGAGCTTTGAGCGTGGGAAGGGAACAGGGCTGCAGGTCGGGAGTGAGGGGCACTGGCAAAGTAGGGGGAGCCCAGGGCTGGGCTAGCAGGGGGCTGTGGGTCAGGAGTGAGGGGCACCGGCAAAGTAGGGGGGAGCCCAGGGCTGGGCTAGCAGGGGGCTGTGGGTCAGGAGTGAGGGGCACCGGCAGAGTAGGGGGAGCCCAGGGCTGGGCTAGCAGGGGGCTGTGGGTCAGGAGTGAGGGGCACTGGCAGAGTAAGGGGGACCCCAGGTCTGGGCTAGCAGGGGGCTGTGGGTCGGGAGTGAGGGGCACCGGCAGAGTAAGGGGGACCCCAGGGCTGGGCTAGCAGGGGGCTCTGGGTCAGGAGTGAGGGGCACTGGCAGAGCAGGGGGAGCCCAGGGCTGGGCTAGCAGGGGGCTGTGGGTCAGGAGTGAGGGGCACCGGCAGAGTAGGGGGAGCCCAGGGCTGGGTTAGCAGGGGGCTGTGGGTCGGGAGTGAGGGGCACCGGCAGAGCTGGGGGGAGCCCGGAGTGGGTGAGCAGGTGTGGGGGGGCACAAGGAAGGTGCCTTGGCACAGCCCGACAGCAGCACCTGCCTGTGTGGGTTCAGCCACATGTCTTCGATGCCATAACACTCCGCTGCCGCTTACGCCGTCAGCCCCAGTCTGTTATTTCTGATGCTAATTATATTTCAGCGTTTGGCAGTTAACAATTCCTCTCTGCTTCCTTGTCAGCCTCCCCCGTGTCGCTCCGCTCCCCCACCCCGCTCGCCCCTTTGGGGCCCAGTGGCCCCCTTTCAGCGCTGATGCCCCGTGGCAAGCTGCCCCTGGTGGAGGGTGGGCTCCCGTGGGGTTCGAGCCCGCACGGCAGGAGGGAGCTATTCCCGAGGGCTGGGCGCTCGCTCTTCGGCTCCGCTGTCCCAGCTGGGAGCAGCCAGGAGAGGGGACAGAGAGCCGCTGTCCCCCCCAAGCACCCCACGCTGCTCTGCCCAGCACAGCGGGACCCACATCCCGTCCCCTGGGGCTGCCCGACCACCAGTCTCAGCGCAGGAGCAGCCCAGGCAGCCGCATGCCAGAGTCCCCGAAGGTACTGCACGGCAGATTTCTGGAAGAGCTAGAGGCACCCCTCACACAGGCCTGTCTCCGACATCCGCCACCCCTCGTTTCCTGCCCGCTGCCACAGGAAGACACGTCCCGGCCAGCAGACTCCCGCGGGGCCGGGTGCAGAGAGCTGGGCCGCACCAGGAGGCGCCTGTCAGACTGTCGCAGGCAGCTCAGCCGTCCCCACCCCAGCATGGGCTAGGAGGGGCTGATCGGGCCGTGGGGTCTTTCCCCCCGGGGGACACAAGTTCAGCCCTGGGAGGGGGCCCCCCCGAGTCCCATTAGCACCACGCCTCCTCCCGCCAGCAGGTGTCACTGTGGTCAGCAAAAACGCCGCCCCCTGGGGCCCCACGTGCCCATCGCCCCCCAGCACCCAAGTTCCCTCCGAGCTGCCGGTCACGCTGCTGCCTTTTAAGCCCCGCACAGGGGGCCAGGGCTGCGGAAGGGAGAGATGCCTCTTCCAGTACAGAGCTGCCACAGCGGGGGACAGGCACTCCTCCCCTGGCCCCACTCTGCCTAGCGCGGCCGTGAAGAGGTGCCTGTCTGCTGTTCCCGGGCTGCTGCGGTGAGAGAGGGTTGGGGTCATCCTCTGTCCCCGGGCTCCCCGAATTGCTCCCCCCCAGCCCCACCCCAGAGCCTGCACCCCACACTCCAACCCCCTGCTCCAGCCCCGAGCCACCTCCTGCACCCCAACTCCCTGCCCCAGCCATGAGTCCTCTCCCACACTCCAAACCCCTTACCCCCCACACCTACCATGTGCGGAATGAATTTTATTATGTGCACCAGCTGGACGTGATGTGTCACGCGTCACCTCCCTACGGGTGCACATAAAATTCACTCCGCCCATGGACGAACCATTAGAGGGAAGGGGGCCAGCACGCTGGGGGCTGTGGAATAGGGGGCCCAAACCCACCCCACTCTGCATCCACCAGCCGCCGCCGCCGCGGCACATACCGGCTTGCTGGACTTGCATCAGCTTGCTGTGCACGCCATCGGCCGATTCGATCAGGGTCCGGCTGGTCTGGATGGTCTGTGGGAGCAGAGAGGAGGGACTGAGGGAGCGAGATGAGGGATGGCCAAGCCCCCAGGGGACTCCCTTCCTCATGGGCTGTGCTCCAGGCTTGGAGGGGTGAGGGGAAGGGAGGAGACGCTCCCCCTCACCCCCCACAATGCCTGGGCCAAGTGCCAGCCGCTGGCCAGAGCCGGGAGCTCCTGGGAACATGAAGGAAGGAAGCAGTTCCAGCTCTTTCTAATCAGGGGATTCCTGCCGCCCACTGAGATCACGTCCCGCAGGGCATCTGGTGACCCGATGCCCGACCCCTGCGAGGCCTGAGGAGTCCCGGGGGGGCGGTGCCAGGGAACGGACCCCCAGGCGGCTGCAGGAGCAACTTGCGTCTGGTAGCTGCCACGGGAGGCCCTTGCTCTGCCACCCCAGGGAGGGGCTGGGATTTCCCAGCCGACCCGGCCTGACCCCCCCATGCCCCTGAGCAAGGGGGCACCCGGCGCCCGTGGGGCCAGCCCCAGCGTGCTGGGACCAAGCCAGGCGTTGTCTGCCTGAGACAGCCGGAAGGGCTGCGGGGCGAGGGGCAGGGAGGTGCTTACGGTCTCATAGGCGGTGAGCACTTTGCGGAGCAGCTCCGGGACGGGCCCCTGGGCCTCCATGGGGGGGTACTGCTGGCCCAGGTTCAGCGTGACGCTGGGGGCGCTTTCGCTGCGCAGCAGCCAGGCGGCCACGGTCAGGATGCACTGCTTCATGGTGGCCGCCGGCGTCAGGCCGCACAGCTCCTTGAAGGAGACCAGGGCGTTCTGGAGACGGAGACGCGGGTGAGCCAGAAACCCCACTGATACTGCGGGGGGAGGGCAGGAGTCCTCAATCCCAGCCCCCCTCCACTGCTGCCACCCACCCCCACAACCCAGGAGTCCTGACCCCCACCCCTCCCCCAGACACGCTAACCCACTAGACCCCCCTCCCCTCCCAGAAGGAGAGAGAACCCAGGTATCCTATCCCCAGCCCCTCCCCCCAGATATACTCGACCCCCCCCTCCCCCACAGAGGGGGAGAGAACCCAGGTATCCTATCCCTCAGCCCCTCCCCCCAGATATACTCGACCCCCCTCCCCCACAGAGGGGGAGAGAACCCAGGTATCCTATCCCCAGCCCCTCCCCCCGATATACTCGACCCCCCTCCCCCACAGAGGGGGAGAGAACCCAGGTATCCTATCCCCCAGCCCCTCCCCCACAGAGGGGGAGAGAACCCAGGTATCCTATCCCTCAGCCCCTCCCCCCAGATATACTCGACCCCCCTCCCCCCACAGAGGGGGAGAGAACCCAGGTATCCTATCCCCCAGCCCCTCCCCCACAGAGGGGGAGAGAACCCAGGTATCCTATCCCCCAGCCCCCCCCCCACAGAGGGGGAGAGAACCCAGGTATCCTATCCCCCAGCACCTCCCCCGATATACTCGACCCCTCTCTCCCACAGAGGGGGAGAGGACCCAGGTGTCCTGTCTCTCCCGCCCCGGCACTGCCGGCCAGGCCCGCACCTGGACGTTCTCCCGCAGGTCGGTGGCCTCGCGCAGCGGCTGGCCGGCCGCGCGGAAGACCTCGTCGATGGCCTTGATGCCCGTGGCCTTGGTGGAGGTGTATTCCCGCAGCCGCCGGCCCTTGCGCCCGGGGCGCCCCCGCCGGTGCCCCTTGCCCCCGCCGGGCCGGTCGGCGACGGCCACGTGCACGAAGAGGGTGGCGTGGGGCAGCAGGTCCCCGGCCAGGGACTGCAGGGGCAGGTGGCGGTAGCCGCTCTGCAGGCACTCGAAGGGGATGGTGTACTGGGCGATGAATTCGTCCCCGATGTAGTCGTCGTCCAGCACCACCAGGCGCAGCACGGCCAGCTCGGGCAGGTTCACCTGGAACTCCAGGCTCTCCTCGAAGACCGGGTTGTCCCCGCTCTGCAGCGCCGTCTTGGTGCGCCGCTCGGCGCAGTCGGCCGGGATGCCGTGGATCTCGGCGCAGACGTAGGGCTCCACCACGTCGCCCTTGGCGCCCGAGCCCCGGGGCTTGGGCAGGTTCTGCCCGCTGATCACCTTGAGGTGGAGCAGCTGGGCCGGCACGCCGGGCAGCGAGTCCTTGGCGTTGGCGCTGAAGTAGGACACCTCCTCCCGCATGACGGCGGGGCGCAGCACGTACCCGCAGGCCCCGTTCTGCCGGAACCAGCCCGTGTTCAGGTCCATCATGAGCCCCGGCGTCTGGAAGTTCATGGCCACCATTTGGCAGCCGCACTTCCAGAAGTCCTGCGGGTTCATGTTGCTGGCGTCGATGCGCAGAGGGCTGGGGTAGACCCGCGACAGGAACCGCTTGTTGTAGCTCACCAGCTCCGCGGGGGACTCGCTGGCGAAGCGCCCGGCCTCCACCTCGCTGAAGGAGCAGAGCTCCCAGTACCGCTGCCCGCGCCGCGAGGCCTCGAAATCCCGGAAGGGCACTGCCTGGCACAGGCCCACCAGGTCCGACAGCTCCCTGCTCAGCCGCAGCCTGCGTGGCCCGCCCCCCCCGGGAGGCTGCCCGTCGGCCTCGCCCGGCCGCTGCCACGGCTCCGGGCCCTCCTCCTCGTCCGTCACCTCCCCCTCGCTCTCGTGGCAATTGGGCGGCAGCTTCCTGCCCTTGATGAGGATCTTGCCCTTGAGTGTCTCCGGGGAGGGCAGGAAGGCCTCCTCGGGGGCGGGGGTGTCCAGGTACAGCTTGGCGCCCAGGGTTTTCCTCAGGCACTGGGCCATCAGCCTCTGCTGGGCCGGGGAGCAGCGCACGGCCAGGCACAGGATGAGTGGGTAGTCGGAGACCTCGAAGGCGTACCGGTCGATCACGCCCACCGCGCTGCGGAAGGCCACGCGGGAGGCGGCCGAGCGGCCCCCAGAGACCAGGGGCTCGCCCTCCGGGCCGTCCCACACCACCAGCTCCAGGCTGCGGCAGCCCATGCGCAGGGCGGCGACGTAGCCGCCGAGTCCGGCGCTGCCCCAGGAACTGTCCTCCCGCAGGCAGGCGCCATGGGCCGAGCTGATGTAGTAGTGGGACAGGGGCTGCGTCATGTCCTGGCACACCCGGCGGTGCTGCGGGTCGAAGATGGAGCAGTCGGGGGAGAGCAGGTAGCGGGTGAAGCCGTCCACAGCCAGGTAGCCCTTCTCCCGGCCCTCGCTGGAGGGCTCGTATTTGCCAATGATCTCCAGGCACATCTCCTCCGTCACCCCCTCCATGCCCTGCTCCACCTCCAGGAAGGTGAGCAGGTCCTTCAGGCTCAGCGACTCCTTGTTGCTGGAGAACTGGACCAGGAGGAAGAAGATCTCGGGCCGGGTGCAGAGATCGCAGTAGGCCTCCACGAAAAGGTCGCAGGCGACGTCGCTCCCCGACCGCTCCCCGGCCTTCTGCATCTCCTTGAACTTCTGCTCGATGGTGGAGGCCTTCATGCCCGGGTTCAGGGCCTTGATGAGCTGCACGGCCCGGGCCACGGGGATCCGCCCCGCCTTCTCCAGGTCGGCGACGTCGAAGACCGAGGAGATCCAGGCGGTCCGGAGACTGGGATGGCCCGCCTCCGGCGCCTCCGGCGTGTGCTTCCCGTAGGACACCAAGTACCTCAGCCCCATCACCCAGGCATTCACCACGTCGGCCGAGCTAGCCACCAGATCCAGGGACTCGTACTTCTCGCCGTAGATGATGGAGAAGGCGCACTCATCTGGGAACTGGTCGGAGAGGCCGTTGCTGCGCAGCACGGGGGTTTTCTTCCCCACCCGCACCTCCTTGACCGACTTGATCTCGATCTTGGCCTTCTCCGAGTCTTTCTTGGACGGCTCCCAGCGCAGACAGCGCATGTCGGGCTCCAGCAGGAAGAAGCGGCTGTACATGCGCGAGTTGGAGCGCACCTTCTTCATCTCGCAGCCCTCCAGCATGAAGGAGATGCAGGCGGCCGTGCTGTTGATCTTCCGGTCGTTGGGCATGGTGCTGAAGGACACCGTCTTCTTCTTCTGCACCGGCCTCTGGCGAGAGCCATCCTGCAGAGAGAGGAGAACACCGTGGTCAGGCGTGGCGGGGGAACACCAACAGGCGGTGCCGTGGGTCGGGCTGCGCACTGGCTGGCCGGAGGGAGGAGGGGCGATGCCTCGCATACGGGCGAGCGCCATCCCCTCGCAAGACGCACTCTGCCAAGACCCAGCTGAGAGCAGAGCCCGGCGCTGGGCTCCTGCCCCTGCGGGCGCAGAGATGGAGGGCAGCCAGGCCTGACTGCTGGGGACAGCCCGGTGGCGGGCCGGCTCCTTTGAAGCAGAGCAGAGATGGGAAGGAGGGTGCCATTCGGGCCCAAGACAGGAACCTGGGAGGTCCGGGAGGGAGGCCCTGCTCTGACACAGCCCTGCCGGGTGCCCCTGGCACATCCTTGTTGTCCCTGTGCCTCCCGGCCACAGAAGTCCCACCGCTAACAGGCTGGGGGGCAAAGGCAGAGCTCCCGACGTCCCATCCGAGAGCCCATCCCGCCGTGCAGGGGCAGCGCAGCCTTCAGGGGGGACGAATTCGCAGCTGCTGCTTCCCTGCGTTCCTGCCACGGGTGGTTTTCCTCTGCAGGGAAAACTCCAGTAGCAGCAGCAGGTCCCTTCGCTGCAAGGTGGCCAGATCAGCCCGGCCCCTCAGTGCAGGGCCCCAGCGCTGACCCCTCAGCCAGCTGCCCGACGGGGGCGTGACAGCAGCAGCCGACAGGTCTCGGTCCTTCCGTCCCGGCGAGGTGCAAGGGCCTGATAAGCCAGAGCCAGCGCAGTTTCTTGGAGCTAAATATAGGGCACATCCTCCCCAGGGCAGCTACACAGGGACTCCCATCCCCCCCTCCCCCCCCCGGCCGGTGAGCTCTTCCTGCTGGGTCTGGGGCCAGGAGGTGCCTTCCTGCCTCCCCACAGCTGGTCTGTGCGCCTGATGCCCTGGGACCCCCATCCAACCGGATTTGCTTCTCCTTTGAGCTGCAGTCCCCACGCTCCCACCCCTGGGTTCCCCACCCGCCACAGCCCTCTAGTGCCCCACCCTCCCCACCCACAGCCCCCACTCCCCACAGCACCCCGCCCTCCCCACCCACAGCCCCCACGCCCCACAGCACCCCGCCCTCCCCACCCACAGCCCCCACGCCCCACAGCACCCCGCCCTCCCTACCCACAGCCCCCACCCACAGCCCCCATGCCCCACAGCCCCCACTCCCCACAGCACCCCGCCCTCCCCACCCACAGCCCCCACGCCCCACAGCACCCCGCCCTCCCTACCCACAGCCCCCACCCACAGCCCCCATGCCCCACAGCCCCCACTCCCCACAGCACCCCGTCCTCCCCACCCACAGCCCCCACTATCCCACCCCAGGGCTCCCCCCCCACAGCATCCTTCCCTCCCCACCCACAGCCCCCGCTATCCTACCCCAGGGCTCCCCCCCACCCACAGCCCCCAATATCCCACCCCAGGGCTCCTCCACTCCCCACTGCACCCCTCCCTCCCTACCCACAGCCCCCACTCCCCACAGCACCCCGCCCTCCCTACCCACAGCCCCCACTATCCCACCCCAGGGCTCCCCCCCCCCCCACAGCATCCTTCCCTCCCCACCCACAGCCCCCGCTATCCTACCCCAGGGCTCCCCCCCACCCACAGCCCCCAATATCCCACCCCAGGGCTCCTCCACTCCCCACTGCACCCCTCCCTCCCTACCCACAGCCCCCACTCCCCACAGCACCCCTCCCTCCCTACCCACTATCCTACCCCAGGGCTCCCCCACTCTCCCTAACCACAGCCCCCACTATCCCACCCCAGGGCTCCCCCCCCCCCCACAGCACTCCTCCCTCCCCACCCACAGCCCAAAACAAATGCCCAAGCAGGCAGCAGGGCCCAGATTCCAGTGAATGGGCACCGAAGGTGAAGGAACCGTCAGCCCGTGGGCAGCCGGGAGGGGGTGGGGGATCCTGGCTCCAGCTCCCTCCGCCACCCAGCCCTGTCTCAAGGTGAGCTTGGGCCCTGAAGAAACACAATAGCCCCGTGGCCCTGAAATGCTCCCATCCGAGCTCAGGAGACCCCAGCGTCCACGGGAGAGCCAGCCTCCTGCCACTCCCTGCCCCCCACTGTGCCGGGCACCCCCCAGGCTCCTTCCCTGCCCCCCGGAGTGGGATGCTCCCCCAGCCCAAAGGGCTGTAAAACCGAAGGCCCCGCCCTGGCCCCATGCACAGCCGCTTCCTTGCTGCTGGGCCCCAGCCAACGTGGCAGGGGTGGGTGAGATTCTGTGGCCTGCACTGTGCAGGGGGTCAGACTAGATGATCATAATGGTCCCTTCTGACCTTAAAGTCTATGAGGTCGTCCCCCCCCCCCCACCAGCCCATTAACCAGACCCAGGCCACGTCTGTGCGGGGAGGGGGGCAAGGGGCATAGAGGGGGTGCAGCCACCAGCCCCCTCCCCCCCACCAGCAGGTGCCATCCAGCAGTGGGGCCTGGGTGGGTCACGAGCCGTGGGGCGGGGGTGGATTTCAAGGATTTCCAGCCAAACCGAGGGGCGTTTTCCGTGAGGCTCAGGGACGTGTGTGGGGGGGGGGGGGAGTTGAGGGAACCACTCGGAGGCTGGGAGCTGGGCAGGCCCCTGGGGGGCAGAGCGCAGCGGGGCAAGGCTGGGGTGGGGCCTGGATAAGCAGCCCTTGCCTGGGGCTACTTCAAAGGGAAGCTCTGAGAGCTGCTGCTAGGAGATAAGGGGGGCGCAGCCCCACCAGCAGGGGGAGGGGAGAGGTGCCCCTGCTTGGGAGGGGGGAGGGAGTGAGGCCCATCAAGGCCCAGGTTCAGGGCCTGCTGCCCATAAATGGTGAACGACGGGGGGGGGGGCGATGGGAGCCCAAGGATGCAGCAGCATGGGGCCAGGGACAGGAACCGCGTCCCGCCAGGAGGGGGACCAGCTGCAAGAGCAGCTCCCAGCTCCAGGGGCTGGGTCCCGCTAACGAGCAGCGTGGGGGGGGGCATGCTAAGAAACACAGGAGCGGCAGCGCTCCTCACTCCCAACCCGCACCCCCCTGCAGCCCCAGCCCTGGGCCTCCCCCTTCACCCCTGAGCCCGCCTCTCCCTCACCGGCTCCGCTGCTGAGCCCCCCTCCCTGCAGCCCCAGCCCTGGGCCTCCCCCTTCACCCCCGAGCCCGCCTCTCCCCCACCGGCTCCGCTGCTGAGCCCCCCTCCCTGCAGCCCCAGCCCTGGGCCTCCCCCTTCACCCCCGAGCCCGCCTCTCCCCCACCGGCTCCGCTGCTGAGCCCCCCTCCCCGCAGCCCCAGCCCTGGGCCTCCCCCTTCACCCCCGAGCCCGCCTCTCCCCCACCGGCTCCGCTGCTGAGCCCCCCCCCCCCTCCTTGCAGCCCCAGCCCTGGGCCTCCCCCTTCACCCCTGAGCCCGCCTCCCCCCCACCGGCTCCGCTGCTGAGCCCCCTCCCCGCAGCCCCAGCCCTGGGCCTCCCCCTTCACCCCCGAGCCCGCCTCTCCCCCACCGGCTCCGCTGCTGAGCCCCCCCCCCCCTCCCTGCAGCCCCAGCCCTGGGCCTCCCCCTTCACCCCTGAGCCCGCCTCCCCCCCCCAACTGGCTCTGCTGCTGAGCCCCCCTCCCCGCAGCCCCAGCCCTGGGCCTCCCCCTTCACCCCCGAGCCCGCCTCCCCCCCACCGGCTCCGCTGCTGAGCCCCCTCCCCGCAGCCCCAGCCCTGGGCCTCCCCCTTCACCCCCGAGCCCGCCTCCCCCCCACCGGCTCCGCTGCTGAGCCCCCCTCCCTGCAGCCGGACTTGCTGCCCTTTTAATCCAGCGGATTTTCCAATCAAGAGGAGCTGGCAGAGCCCGATCCCCTGGATCCGAGGCTCCTGCTCGGCACAACCGAACTCCCTGCCGCTGCCAGGTCGCGGCCAGGGCAAGGGACCCCCGTGCGTACACCCCCTTTGCAGCTGAGCAACCAGGAGCCAGGACGCCCTGCCCAGACAGGGTCTCCTCGGCCCCTCAAACAGCCACGGTCCACCAGGGTCAGGACTCCCTGGGGATCCCCCAGTGCTTCTAGCCCCCTCTCTGGCCCAATGGGGAGAGGCTCCTGCCCCACCAAACCAGATGGTTTTAGCTCCGTTTTCCTTCCTTCCTTCCTCTCCAGGCTGGGATCCTGCCAGCTGCACACCCTCCCGTGGCAGCCTGGCCTCTCCGGGCTTCCTCCCTAGGTCAGCCTGGCCCAGCCCCCAGCCCGCCATGGCTGCCCCTCATGACACGGGGCTTTCGGGCAACTCACCCCCACAGCCCAAATGCCTGCTCTGACACGGGCTCCTGCTGGGCTGCCCCAGGAGTTCCTCCCAGCGTGTCCCCAGCCCCCCCATCTGTCCCAGCCTCCGGACTCAGCCCCGTCAGGCTCTTCCTGACAGACACCCCAGTACTGCCAGCTCCCTCGCCCCCCAGTGCGAGCCTGCCCCTCCCCTTCAGGGCTGGATGTGTCCTCAGTTCCCTTACTCGGACGTTACCGAATTCTGATGTGAACGTACAAAACACTGTTCTGTGTTTGCACCAAACCCTGGGCCAAGGGGGCCAAGGGAGACGTCTATAGAAAGCGTCTGCGTGGCTGGTTCGGTTTCGACAGCTCTGATGCCTGTGCCACTTTTGTATCTGAAGTTACGAGCATTGGCTCCGAACTTGCATTTCACACGCTTGCTTGCGAGAGGTCTCGGCAGAAGGCTTGGCCAGCCTCCTGAAAGGGCGGCTAGTCAAGTGAACAGCAGCCATGAGCCGAAACAGGGGCCAATCCACACCTGAGGGACTTTGCAGGGAACGGTCACACCCACATGTGAGCCGTGGCTGCTGCCGAAAAAGGATTGAGTCGTGCCTGGACCGGTGACTAGCTCACGTGACCAATAGGGATGTGAAAGTGTAACTGTGTACATAACTAACGGTAAATGTAGGCTCCTCATAGGTAAGGGGAGCCGGTTTAAAAGCCGGCTCCCAGCATGCACTGGGACGCACACCGACCCCCCCCCTGCTGTATCAGAGACAGCAGGGTGGGTGGCAGGCGGGAGACGGTAGATGCGGGGAGCTGGCTCCCCGTGCACATCAGCTCCTGGGGAGCCGCCTGCCAGCCCACGTGGAACCATTGAAAATTTCAGCGGTTACATGGTTACTTAATTACACACATTTTCACATCTCTAGCGATAAACTGCATCTTGGGATATACTCTCGCACGGGGAGAACAATGGGATCCCCTCTACATGGGCAAGGGCATAAAGGGGGATCCGGGGGTTCCTCCGCGTTTGCCTTCATTCCAGCTTAGCACTTGGCTATGAATTGAGCCCGAAAGGACCGAGGGCCCAATCCTAACAGAGGATGTATTCCAGAGACTTATAAAACAGCAGCTGAATCCGTCTCTGCTCCAAGCCTGCACCAGGAAGGTTGTAAGCGGTGCGCGTCACTTGGTTCCTTTAACAATTTCACTCTCAACCTCGTCTTTCCTTCTTTTTTAGTAATAAACCTTTAGATTTCAGATTTGAAAGGCCTGGTGCAGGGTGCTCTTTTGGATAAGATCCGAGGTGTAAATCGGCCTGGGCGCGTGACCGGTCCTTTGGGACCGGGAGAACCTGTTCGGAGTTGGCGAGATTGGTTTTTATAACCTCTCCTCAGCGTAAGGAAGGGCGCTGGTTGTGGCACAGGTAAAGCTGGCGTGTCTGAGGGAGACTTTTTGCCGGCCAGAGTAGCAGCTGAAATGTTCTTTGTGGCCGGTTGGGCGCCTTGTAGAGGGAGCCCCCCAGACTTGGGCTGAAAGTAGCCCTGGTTCTGAGCAATTCCGCCTGATTTGACTCCCTCAGAGGTGCCCCCCGACCCTTGTTCTATTACACCCAGAAATCTTTTATTTTACAGGTTCCATTTCAGTCCTGCCCAGCGGCAACATCCCTCCGCACGGTTCAATGCCGGATCCTGAGGTACCCTGCACCCAACAGGCGCCTGCAAAGGGAAAGGGGAACTGCAGACACGCCCCATGTGTCACCCAGAGAAACCGCCCCCACACAGGGTCCTTTCACCGCAGTATCCCCAAAGCCAACCCTGGGGCTTATCACACGCTGCACAGGCACCCCCCCAGATGCCGTGGTTGGCTTCAGAATCCGTTGGCATCCCTTGGTCTCTCCCCCCCCCCCCCCCAACCTCCTGGCCAGGCTGCTCTGGAGAGCCGGCACAGTGCCAGAGACAGCAGCCTCCACCCACCCGGCTGCTGCTAGCCAGACTGGGCCTGTGGCACCAGGCAAGGTGGCACCGGAACGGGGGAGCCCAGCGCCGGTGCTGGGTCCTGTGGGGCTGCAGGTGGGGATGAGGCGAGGGAGCTGGTCAGGGCTGCTCCCTGAAATGGGTGCAGCCCTGCTGGGAAGCCAGCCAAACCAGGAGGGGGCCCCCAACCACCCACAGGAGGGGTCACGGCCAGCCTGTACCACACTCAGCCACAGACGGCACAAGCAGCCTGGAGCAGGCTCCACCGGTGACCGACAGGCAGAGGATTCCCCCCCAGCACCAACCCCTCCCCTCCAGCAGCCCTTCACAGTGCAGGGGAGGGAACGAGGCGCCGGAGCAGGAGGTGAGCCTGGAGGGACATCGCTATGGCTTCTACGCCCAGGGCAATGCATCTGCTGGCATCACTCACCAGCTCCCAGCCCAGAGCCAGGTGTGGCCACGGGATGCTAAGACAAATCTTGGCCCCAGGGGGAAGCGGGGCCGGGTTCTGACTCCCTCCGCAGCTCAGCGATGGGCCAGGCAGCCTTTGGGGGGGAGGGTTCCCCTGCTTTCATCCCAGCCCCACTTTGGGTGGCTCCAGCTGGCAGTTAGAGGGCGTTTCCCCTTCTCCCTGAACAGCCCCCACGGCCGGTCCCACTGCCCAGGCTGCTCCCTGCAGACGCTGAGGCTTCTCCGGAGCCTATTGCTGGAGAATGACGCCCTCTGCTCCTGCACCCAGGGGAGCCCCATGCATGGGCGGGGGGCGGGGACAGGCCCCATGGAGACCAGACCAGCCATCACTGCACCCCAAGCAACCTGGAAAGGGGGCTCAGCACCTGAGCCTCTGGCTCTGATCACAGGCATGTAGCTCTCTGCTCCTCCCTCGCCCCCTACCCCATCCCTCTGCCCTGGAGCAGGCAGCTCTGCCGCCAGCAGGGTCAGATGCACACACAGGGTCACGGCCCAGCCTCCACCCGGTCCCAGCGGCACCGCCCTCCTCATCCCACAGCCCGTACCGCCCTGCCCCGGCCCCGAACAGAAAACAGGAAATCCACCCGGAAAGGAAGGGCCGGGTGAGGAGCTGCTTTGGTCGAACAGCTGCCAGATGTGACTTCACAAGGCACCATGTCCAGCCTGGCCTGCTGCAGAGAAACAGCCCCACCGGCCGCACGACTGGGCAGAGATCTGGCCGCGGGGGGATCGTGTCAGCGGGGGACCCCTGAGCTAGCTGGGGCACAACCTGCAGAAGGGGCGATGGGTTTCACTGTGGGGGCAGGTCGAGGACACACCCATCCCGCCCGCGCCGGGAGCCTGGTCCCCGTGCACCGAGGGCCGGCAGCGGCTGAGTGCTCGGCACTGGGTGCACGGGAAAGGCAGCCCATGGGCTCCTGCTGCAGCGCACACTCCGTCTTCTCTGGGGCCCTTCTGCGCTGCCTGCGGAGCGTGACTGCTGCAGGCGGAGACGCCCCAGGGGCTGATCTAGCAAGCTCAGGCCTCCACAGCTGGGAGGCTTCCCCAACACTGCACCTGGCTGGTCCGTGCTGCCAGAGCAACCCTGCGCCTGGGACCCAGATGAACGCCTGCCCGTGCCGAGCAGCCTCGGTACATGCACTAGCCCAGGGATCGCCAAGCGCTCTGCAGGCGGGGCTGCCTCGCTTCCCGGTACAGGATAGAGCTAACCGCACGCCGCCTGTCTCCGGCCCAGCGAGGCGCTGACAGTTACACGAGGCACGAAGAGGAAGTTCAGCTCCGAGGCAGCCGGTACCTGAGCGCCGCCGCCCATGGAAGCTCTGAGGCGGCGCAGGGAGTCGGGGGCTCCTGGTGATGCGTGAGGGGCCAGGGCTGCATGCTACAGCTGTCAATGCCGGGGAGGAAAAGTACCCCCGGCGGCCGGCTGTAGTATGGCGTGTGTGGCCCCATGCCCACAGGGTGGCTCTTACCCTGTGGGACAGAACACCCGGCAGGCACCACAGGGCGAGTGCCTTGCTGGGCCAGGCACAAGACAGATGCTTTCACCGTTCCTGAAGGCGACATCACTCACCCAGGGAACTGAGCTTAACCAATCCCCACGGGACGTCGCCTCTGGGTCAGCCCCGAGCACTACACGCTGTGCCCAGCACGTTCCCCGGCACACAGGGCTTTCTCTGGGCTCTGACACCGGGCCTGCACGGTGCTGTGACCAGCCACCTCCCATGCACAGGGCCCCGGCTGGGGTCGCTGGTTTAGCCTCGGAGTCCCTGCCGGCTAATTTAGCACCAAGCTCCGTGTAATTTACCTTGTGGAATATTTCCTTAAGCAGCTGATCTGGCTGCTCCCCCTCCCCCCACGACTGGTCACACCCGGTTGGGTTTGGCTGCTGGTGACCAAGAGACAGAGGAACCGAAAGCCGTGGAGGTTCAGCAGTCGGAGGCTGGGGGCAAGTCTGGATCAGCAGCAGGGGCTCAGCCCACCGGCAGGGCGGCTAGCCACATGCACACATAGCAGAAAGGCTCCCTCACCTCCACCTGGGCCTCTGGATCATGGCAAGAGGTGCCCCCCCCCCCCGATACCTCACAGAGCAGGACGGTGTGTGTGACACACCCACACACGCCCAGCGGTGGCGGTAACTTTCTAACACTAACAGCCACAGCAGAGCCGGAGACAAGAAACCAAGTATCCAGACGCCGTTCTGCCCCCGCCCGCTGCCCTGGCCCCTGGATGCCGGAGAGACACCAAGGTCCATGCCGAGTTCTGCTCCAGGGCGGTAGAGGCCACAAGAGAGGGGTGGGGGTGGGAAGAAGGAGGCAACATCACATTACTAAAAGGCCTCTCAGCGTCTTCCCCCTGCCATGGGAAGCCCAGACAGGCAGCAGCTGGGCTCAGCCAGAGCTTTTCTAGAGGAGCTTGTTCCCCGCTGAGAAAAGAGACAGTGACACACGGTCCCCAGCAGGGCCAGCTGGAGGAGATGGCATGAGCCCAGCCTGTGAGGTACCCCAGGAAGGGGGCAGGTCTAGGGGGTTCCTGCCCCATGCCAGGCCCCACGTAAGGCACTCGAGCACTGCCGACATCGACTGCTGCCCCGCAAGCCCTGCACTGGGTGCTGGCCCAGGCAAACCTGATGGGACCAGCCACCCAGCCCTTCCGAGAGCCACCCTGCGCTCCCCGCCTCCCACACGCCAGCGACACATCCCCAGTTGGACACCAGGGTTCAATGGAGCCCCTGACCCCCTGCACCAGCTCCCTGGAGCTACACTCCCCTCGGTAACCGTCGCCCTTGGTACCATGGTAACCGTCACCCTCCAGCCCCCTGGTAACTGCTGCCCCTGGAGCTCCATTCATCTCAGCAACTGTCACCCTGTTACCGCAGCAACCATCACCCTCTGCCCTGGTAACTGCCTCCCTAGTAACCACTGCCCCAGAGTTGCTCTTGCCTCAATAACCGTCGCCCTGGTACCTCGGAAACCACCATGACCAGAGCGACACATCTCAGTAATTGCAGCTCCCAGGCCACCAGTAACTGCTGCCCCAAAGGGCTACACACAGCAGCCCCCCCTCCCCCGACACCCACCCCATGCAGCAGCTCCCCTCCTCCCCCCCGCCAGCTGCATCCAGGGTAGAATAGATCCCTATAATCCTGGCGTACCGGGCAGGTCACCGGGCTCAAATCCGTCCACCTGGCTGTTCTGCTCACGTGGCACGGAGCAGATTTACCAGCGGCAGGACGGGAGATGCCCACGTTTACCTGCACCGGGGCCGGGGGGGCTCCCAAGCCCACCCAGGGAAGAGGAGAGACCTGCTGCCCAGGTGCTGCCGGGCGCTCCCCGCGCCACGTGACAAACGCTGCCTCTCACAGTCGTTTCCCTGCTGCCCCAGCCGGCCCGTCAGGCCCCGGACAAAGGCGATGAGGAGGGAGGAAGGGGCTGGCTGCCAGCAGAGGCGAGATTAGCCAGCTGCGTGCAGGGAAACCCGGGAGGCAGGCGCCGGGATCCAATAAGAAGCGAAGGACGTTGGCTCTCGAGCCATCTCGGCATCATCTAAGTGACGTGGCTGCAGGCTGCTTTGCTGTCCTACCCATAATTCCCTCCTAGCCAAAGGCCTTTTCTGCAGCCCGACCCCCTGCCACAGAGGCCTAGACCAGCTTTGGGGCAGTGGGCATGGGATGCTGGCATCCTTCACGCCAAGCCCTGGGCTGCAGAGGTTGTTGGAAGGAGGGCAAGGAATTCTGGGAAGCTGGGCACAGCAGCTGCCTCTAAATGGGCACCAGCAGGAAAAACACGAGCCAGTCAGGGGCAGGCAGTTGCCTGGGGCAGTTGCATTGAGCACAGGTTCTGCCCCAGTCCCCGAACTAACCAACCTGTGGAACTCCTAGCTGCAGGAGACCCTCAAGGCAAGGAGTCTGGGGGTGCCCAACCACTCTATGGAACTCAGAGAAAGGATTAGATTCAAAGACACCAACATTTTAAAGCCAGAGGGGACAATTCATCCTCTACATGACCTTCAGGGTGCAGGCAGCCCTTCCTGCCCCTTGTCCGCAGGACCCTCCCGAAGATGAGGCCTGTTTCTGCAGCACAGCTGCACAGTTTCTGCATGCCCAGCTATGCCACATTGATATGTCCCCAGGGCCTCTCTGGGAGAGATTCCTGGGCCACCAGTAACACACTGTGAGCATTTTTGCTCTCCAAAGTCTTCGGCTGCAGGCGAACAGGGGCGCAGGTCACAGGCAGGTTTAAACTGGCGTAAATGGTGGAGTCTCTGCAGCTCCGCCAGAGATGAGGGGTCCTATTGCAGGAGTAGGAGGGCGTGGAGATGTGATGAAGTAGGGATTGCACTCGCTTTGCTACGTTGCATGTGGGTTCTACTGTCCTGTAGCAACCCCATGTGTGTGCCTCGGTTTCCCTGGGCACTGCACTAAGACTTAGATGAGGGAAACTACCCTAGCCGCAGCACGTACATAATGGGGTACAGCCAGGGTGACACCTTTTGCCCAGGAAGGAGAACAAAAGGCAGAGGAGAGGCTTTGGGCCCAGGCTAATGGGCGGGGCTGAGTCAGTCTGGATTGGCTTGGGGTGCTGGGAGGGGGTGTGAGGCCTTGGCTCTGAGTCCCCTCTCCCCAAGATGGATGGTACTGACTGCTGGTGACTGTGCTGACAAGCCTAATCAACCTTCTGTTCGCTGAGTCACATCTGGCTGCGGCTGCAGGGCCCGGTGACACCCGATGATCCCTGCACATCTCCGAGACGGATCCCGGGTCATTCGAGGTGCAGCGGAGCCCTGCTCCAACTCCCGGACACGGGGACCTGAGCTCAGCCCCTTCCAGAGCAGAAAAGGAGGGTAGAGCTGCCGAGGGTTACAGCTGCACTCGTGCTGCAGGCGCTGCTGGGGAGCCTCCGCCGGCACGGCATCCGGGGAGGCGGGAGCCCCTCCTGGCGCATTGCACGCGCTCTGCCTTTCCACCCGCAAGCGCGCTCCCCGCCGAAGGCCCCGGGACCACAACGAGGCTGCACAGGCGCCGGGCGAGCAAGGAACAACCCCCCTGCAATTGCCCTGTGCGCACGCTGTGAAGCTGGCTCACGCCCCCTTTGCCAAGACAACGCGGCGCTTGACAAAGGAGGGGCGGGAAGGGGACAGCGGCACGGGAGGCAGCCCACACACCCGGTATTAATAGCACAGCAGCAATTTCACCTTAAAATAGGCTGTGTGAAGAGGGGAGGCGGGCTCTGGACACAGGCGGCCTATTGCACGGCCCGGCAGCGGTGACGCGGGCACCGCTGGGGGACAGACTTAGAAATACACACGCGACTCTCCGGCTCCAGTGCAGCCCCGGGACCCTCCTCGCCAGAGGCACCTTCAGACCCTCCCTTGACCTTCCAGCAAGAGACTTCCCCTGCCTGCGAGCGCCCCAGCGCCAGGCAGGGAGCCCCTCCATAGTTCCTCCTTCCCCAGGGATGCACCAGCCCACCAAGAAAAAGGGGGTGAAGCCTCCAGCACTCAGAAGCAACATCCGCTCCCCGTGTGTGGTTCCCCCACTTTGCTCTGAACACAGCCGGCCCCTAGTGCCTGGGGACGCCAAGGCGATTCGGGGCTGCTGGGGGCCTGCACGTGGCAAGACGGAGGGGCGGCCCGGAGACAGGCCCAGCCCCAACACAGCAGCCAAACCCGCCGAGTTCGGACCCCAGAGTGTCACGAACCACCCCATGGCCTGATCCCCTCAGGATCGGGCCCTACCAGGCCCCACGGGCCCCACCAACATGGGCCACTGCCAGCCCAAGCAGGCTCGGAGGCAAACCCATCTGTCTGCTGCCTTGAGCGTCAGAGCTGCTCCTCCTCCCCCCCCCCGGGTCAAACAAGAGAAACACAAGCCTCCAGGGGCATGCAGGGCAGGGGCTGCAGGGAGCCAGCCCCACAGAGGCACCAGAGACCTGGCTGAGCACCCAGAGAGCAAGGTGGATTCCGTCCCCGAGCAGCAACGCAAGCAGACAGGCAGAGGTCACGGATACACGAGGTCATCCAGAGCCACGCCACCCTGATCGCCCACGAGGCCCAGCACCCTTTGTGCACAGACAGCTCGGGAGCACCAGCCCCGCCCCCGCCGCCCACAGCGCCCTGCAAGAAGTTAGGCCGTCAGAACATGGGGCCCCCACCCCCGCCCTTTCTGGGAACCCCAGGTCTGCCTGGCTGGGAAATCCCCCCCAGCTGCAAGCCCGGAGCCCGTCCACCGAGCCTGGTGCCGGCTCCCAGCCAGGGGGCGTGGTGCAGCGAACAAAGCCCCTCGTGGGCGGGGATGAATGAAGAGAGAGGCCACCTTGCACCCCACAGAGCCAGGTCACCCACTGCGGCCCCCCCCAGGTGCACGGGGGTGCACACCAGCCAGCTCCCCTCCTCGCTTGCTGCCCCAGACACTCCGACAGTAGAGCCCTTTATGCAGGGGTGAACTAGGGCAGGATTCCCCAGTTTGGCCAGGAGGGGTGGGGGATCTGGACAGTATGAGCTTGGGGAAAGAGGGCTGGGGGTAGCCCTAGGGAAGGCGGCGAGGGGGAGGATGCAGCAGGAATCCCCAGATGGAAACAGGAGGTATGGCAGGGGACAATCCCAGCCACTGGCTCTGGATGGAGGGAGGGGGGAGGAATCTCCAGAGGGGGGGGGGGGGGTTCCCAGAGGATCCCATCCAGATAGGGAGAACAGGACAGGCAGGCTGCAGACAGCAGTGCCAGGTCAGCAGGGAAGATGTGGGGGGACATGATGAGGGTCCAGTCGGGGGAGGGAGTCCTGGCCAGGCAAAGTGGGGAGAGGTGCTGCAGGCCCCAATGTGCCAGTCAGGTGGGATGAAGTGGGTACCAGCCAGGCAGGGGGGAATGAGGGAGACACTGGGTACCCCAGGGGATATGTAGGTCCTGGGTGGGGGACAGGACAGGGGGGATGCAGGTCCTGGTTGTAGGGAGAGAGATTGGCAGGGGCAGCTAATGTAGGACCCAACCCGGTGTGCGGGAGGATGCAGGTCAGGTAGGGATGCAGGGCATGGGGGGGGGGGGGTGCAAGGGATGCAGTCTGCGGTCAGGGAGGATGAGGAGGTGATGGGCTCCAGGGTCCAGGCCAGCAGGGCTGATGGGGGACGGGTGGAGGGGATTGCAGGTGGAGTGCTGATGTGGGTCCCAGCTGGGTGGTGCAAGAGGCCAGAGCTGTGGGGGGCAGGGCTACAGGATGCAGGGAAGCAGGAGTATAGGAGGGCCTGGGAAGCAGGGATGCCGGGGAGTGCAGGGGGCATGGGGGCCAGGCTGCAGGTTGTTGGGGGGGGGTGTCTAGAGACAGGGCTGAAGCAATGCTAGGGTGCAATGGGGCCGGGAGCACGGCAGGACCGGGGGGGGGGGTAGGGCTGTGAGGGGTGCAGGGGGCCCTGGGGGCACGGTTGCAGAAGATCTGGAGGTGCAAAGGGGGTCTGGGGGCAGGGCTGCAGGGGCCCAGGGGAAGATCGGAAGCAGGGCTACAAAGGGCAGAGAGGCCGGGGCACCGGCAGGATGCTGGGGGGGGGGGGGTGCAAGGGAGCCTGGGGGCAGGGCTGCGAGGAGGACCTGGAGGGAAACAAGGGGGGCTGGGGGCAGGGCTGCGGAAGACCCGGGGAGGTAACGGGGCTCAGGGGAGGGCCCGGGGGTGCAGGGGGGGCCGGGGGCGGGGCTGCGGGGGGCCGGGGAAGGGGGGGCTGGGGGTGCAGGGGGGCCGGGGAAGGGGGGGCTGGGGGTGCAGGGGGGCCGGGGAAAGGGGGGGCCGGGGGAAAGGGGGCCCGGGGGTGCAGGGGGGCCGGGGAAAGGGGGGGCCGGGGGTGCAGGGGGCCGGGGAAAGGGGGGGCCGGGGGTGCAGGGAGCCGCCGTCCCGGTCTCACCTTCATGATGCTGGCGCGGGGCGCGGCGGGCACCGGGCTCCGCTCCGCCGAGTTCTCGCGGCTGCTGCCGGAGCCGGAGCCCGGGCTCCCGCCGCCCCGGGGCCCGTCCGCCATCCCCGGCTCGGGGCACCGCGGCGGGGCCGCTCCCCAGGCTCCGCCGCCCCGCGCGCCCCGCAGCCCCGCGCGGCTCTGCCTGGAGGGGGGCGGAGCGGGGCGGGGGAGGGGCTGGGGGCGGGGGCGGGCGCGGGGCGGCCCCCAGCCGAGCTGCGAGCCTGGCCCCTGCAGCGCTGGGGCGAGGGGCCCGAGCCCAGCCTGAGCCGGGGGTCCCGCTCCCTGCACCCCCAACGTCCCCCCGGTGCCACAAACACCCCGTGCTCCCCGAAACGCCGCGCCCCTGCCTCCAACTACCCCCACCCGCCCCTCAAATCCTACCCCGGCTCCCCACCCCCTGCACCCCGAAACCCCGCACCCCGCCTCCAGCTCCCCACCCCCTGCACCCCGAAACCCCGCACCCCGCCTCCATCTCCCCACTCCCTGCACCCCGAAACCCCGCACCCTGCCTCCATCTCCCCACCCCCTGCACCCCGAAACCCCGCACCCTGCCTCCATCTCCCCACCCCCTGCACCCCGAAACCCCGCACCCCTGCCTCCATCTCCCCACCCCCTGCACCCCGAAACCCCGCACCCTGCCTCCATCTCCCCACCCCCTGCACCCCGAAACCCTGCACCCTGCCTCCATCTCCCCACCCCCTGCACCCCGAAACCTCGCACCCTGCCTCCATCTCCCCACCCCCTGCACCCCAAAACCCCGCACCCTGCCTCCATCTCCCCACCCCCTGCACCCCGAAACCCCGCACCCTGCCTCCATCTCCCCACCCCCTGCACCCCGAAACCCCGCACCCTGCCTCCAGCTCCCCACCCCCTGCACCTCGAAACCCCGCACCCCGCCTCCAGCTCCCCACCCCCTGCTCCCCGAAACGCCACGCCCCTGCCTCCAACTACCCCCGTTCTCCGAAACCCCGCACCCCTGCCTCCATCTCCCCACCCCCTGCACCTCGAAACCCCGCACCCCGCCTCCAGCTCCCCATCCCCTGCACCTCGAAACCCCGCACCCCTGCCTCCATCTCCCCACCCCCTGCACCTCGAAACCCCGCACCCTGCCTCCAGCTCCCCATCCCCTGCACCCCAAAACCTCACACCCTGCCTCCAACTACCCCCGTTCTCCGAAACCCCGCACCCCTGCATCCACCTACCCACCCCCTGCACCCCGAAACCTCGCACCCTGCCTCCAACTACCCACCCCCTGCACCTCGAAACCCCGCACCCTGCCTCCAGCTCCCCACCCCCTGCACCCCGAAACCCCGCACCCTGCCTCCATCTCCCCACCCCCTGCACCCCGAAACCCCGCACCCTGCCTCCAGCTCCCCACCCCCTGCACCCCGAAACCCCGCACCCTGCCTCCAGCTCCCCACCCCCTGCACCTCGAAACCCCGCACCCCGCCTCCAGCTCCCCACCCCCTGCTCCCCGAAACGCCACGCCCCTGCCTCCAACTACCCCCGTTCTCCGAAACCCCGCACCCCTGCCTCCATCTCCCCACCCCCTGCACCTCGAAACCCCGCACCCCTGCCTCCATCTCCCCACTCCCTGCACCCCGAAACCCCGCACCCTGCCTCCATCTCCCCACCCCCTGCACCCCGAAACCCCGCACCCTGCCTCCATCTCCCCACCCCCTGCACCCCGAAACCTCGCACCCTGCCTCCATCTCCCCACTCCCTGCACCCCGAAACCCCGCACCCTGCCTCCATCTCCCCACCCCCTGCACCCCGAAACCCCGCACCCTGCCTCCATCTCCCCACCCCCTGCACCCCGAAACCCCGCACCCTGCCTCCATCTCCCCACCCCCTGCACCCCGAAACCCCGCACCCTGCCTCCAGCTCCCCACCCCCTGCACCTCGAAACCCCGCACCCCGCCTCCAGCTCCCCACCCCCTGCTCCCCGAAACGCCACGCCCCTGCCTCCAACTACCCCCGTTCTCCGAAACCCCGCACCCCTGCCTCCATCTCCCCACCCCCTGCACCTCGAAACCCCGCACCCCGCCTCCAGCTCCCCATCCCCTGCACCTCGAAACCCCGCACCCCTGCCTCCATCTCCCCACCCCCTGCACCTCGAAACCCCGCACCCTGCCTCCAGCTCCCCATCCCCTGCACCCCAAAACCTCACACCCTGCCTCCAACTACCCCCGTTCTCCGAAACCCCGCACCCCTGCATCCACCTACCCACCCCCTGCACCCCGAAACCTCGCACCCTGCCTCCAACTACCCACCCCCTGCACCTCGAAACCCCGCACCCTGCCTCCAGCTCCCCACCCCCTGCACCCCGAAACCCCGCACCCTGCCTCCATCTCCCCACCCCCTGCACCCCGAAACCCCGCACCCTGCCTCCAGCTCCCCACCCCCTGCACCCCGAAACCCCGCACCCTGCCTCCAGCTCCCCACCCCCTGCACCTCGAAACCCCGCACCCCGCCTCCAGCTCCCCACCCCCTGCTCCCCGAAACGCCACGCCCCTGCCTCCAACTACCCCCGTTCTCCGAAACCCCGCACCCCTGCCTCCATCTCCCCACCCCCTGCACCTCGAAACCCCGCACCCCGCCTCCAGCTCCCCATCCCCTGCACCCCAAAACCTCACACCCTGCCTCCAACTACCCCCGTTCTCCGAAACCCCGCACCCCTGCATCCACCTACCCACCCCCTGCACCCCGAAACCTCGCACCCTGCCTCCAACTACCCACCCCCTGCACCTCGAAACCCCGCACCCCGCCTCCAGCTCCCCATCCCCTGCACCCCAAAACCTCACACCCTGCCTCCAACTACCCCCGTTCTCCGAAACCCCGCACCTCTGCATCCACCTACCCACCCCCTGCACCCCGAAACCTTGCACCCCTACCTCCAACTACCCCCTGTTCTCCGAAACCCCGCACCTCTGCCTCCATCTCCCCATCCCCTGCACCCCAAAACCTCACCCCCTGCACCTCTGCATCCACCTACCCACCCCCTGCACCCCGAAACCTTGCACCCCTGCCTCCAACTACCCCCCGTTCTCCGAAACCCCGCACCTCTGCATCCACCTACCCACCCCCTGCACCCCGAAACCTCACACCCTGCCTCCAACTACCCTCCGTTCTCCGAAACCCCGCACCCCTGCATCCACCTACCCACCCCCTGCACCCCGAAACCTTGCACCCCTACCTCCAACTACCCCCGTTCTCCGAAACCCCACACCCCTGCATCCACCTACCCACCCCCTGCACCCCGAAACCTCGCACCCTGCCTCCAACTACCCACCCCCTGCACCTCGAAACCCCGCACCCCTGCCTCCAGCTCCCCATCCCCTGCACCCCAAAACCTCACACCCTGCCTCCAACTACCCCCCGTTCTCCGAAACCCCGCACCCCTGCCTCCAACTACCCATCCCCTGCACCCCAAAACCTCACACCCTGCCTCCAACTACCCCCGTTCTCCGAAACCCCGCACCTCTGCATCCACCTACCCACCCCCTGCACCCCGAAACCTTGCACCCCTACCTCCAACTACCCCCTGTTCTCCGAAACCCCGCACCTCTGCCTCCATCTCCCCATCCCCTGCACCCCAAAACCTCACCCCCTGCACCTCTGCATCCACCTACCCACCCCCTGCACCCCGAAACCTTGCACCCCTGCCTCCAACTACCCCCCGTTCTCCGAAACCCCGCACCTCTGCATCCACCTACCCACCCCCTGCACCCCGAAACCTCACACCCTGCCTCCAACTACCCTCCGTTCTCCGAAACCCCGCACCCCTGCATCCACCTACCCACCCCCTGCACCCCGAAACCTTGCACCCCTACCTCCAACTACCCCCGTTCTCCGAAACCCCACACCCCTGCATCCACCTACCCACCCCCTGCACCCCGAAACCTTGCACCCCTACCTCCAACTACCCCCTGTTCTCCGAAACCCCGCACCTCTGCCTCCATCTCCCCATCCCCTGCACCCCAAAACCTCACCCCCTGCACCTCTGCATCCACCTACCCACCCCCTGCACCCCGAAACCTTGCACCCCTACCTCCAACTACCCCCGTTCTCCAAAACCCTGCACCTCTGCATCCACCTACCCACCCCCTGCACCCTGAAACCTTGCACCCCTGCCTCCAACTACCCCCCGTTCTCCAAAACCCCACACCTCTGCATCCAGCTACCCCCTGCACCCCAAAACCCACACCCTGCCTCCAACTACCCACCCCCTGCACCCCAAAACCCCACACCCCTGCCTCCAACTACCTACTCCCTGCACCTCAAAACCCCACACTCCTGCCTCCAGCTACCCACTCCTGCACTCCGAAACCCCACACCCTTGCCTCCAACTACCCAGACCCTACACCTTGAAAGCCCACACCCCTACCACAACTAACCACCCCCCAAAATGCTGCTCCCTACCCCATCTGCACATCTCTGCTACACATAGCCCAATACAGCCCCCCCCTGCAAAAGCCTGCCCTCCCTGCCCCACTCTGGACACCCACCAAGCCACCCCCCCTACGCACAGCACTCACCCTACCTCTCCATCTACCTCCAGCAGGGCCCTTGGCTTCTCACTTCATCTGCCCCCTAAGCCTCCCACCCCACCCTCTGGCCCTCTCCAGCTCCCTCCCAATGCCTCTCCCCCCCTCTCCCACTCCCACCCTGGGGGCTGGGCAGCACATAACCTCCCTCTAAATAGGGGTGAGGGATCCTGCTTCCCCTGCCCCGTCTAATTCCTAACCCTTGATGTGGTCTGTTGTGCACAGCTTGTGAGCTCTTCCTGGGCGGGGAGCATGTGCCGCTGTGCCACACCCAGCCACCGGGCCCTGGTCTCCACCAGCTGTGGGCGGCACCTGCCCTACGTGCTGAAGAACGGCCAGGCTGGGTCAGACCAACGGTCCATCTAGCCCAGGCACCTGTCTGCCCACAGCAGCCATGCCAGGTGCCCCAGAGGGGATGGACAGAACAGGCAGCCATCCGGTGAGGACAGAGACAGAGGGACACCATCCCTGCCCAGCCTGGCTCACGGCCATTGCAGGACCCAGCCTCCATGCCTTTATCTAGCTCTTCCATCTCAGGTTGGGTGGTGCCTGGCACAACAGGGGCCTCCCATCCTGGTGGGGGCTGGGCGGCGCCTGGCACAAGGGAGGGGGGCTGATTCCACTGGAGGCTGGGCAGTGCCTGGCCCAACACGGCCTGGATCTCAGCTGGGATCCGCAGGCATCACCGTAACACAAAGAACCCGTCATTCCCGTTTGCAAAGCCACCACGCGGCATGAGGGGTCCCTAGCAACAGCAGCTGATCCCCCCCGCCCCTGCCCCCACCTGCGAGTGCTCCAAGCTGCCCCAGCATTGGGCCGGCTGCAATCCCTGATTCTCCGCTGATTACGCAGCCGTAGGGTCCAGGGAGGGAGGCCTGAGATAAGTTCCTTGGAAAGCCCCACCCCGTGCACGGCCGCCCAGCTCTGGGAGCCGGCGAGGCAGAGCAGAGCGAACAGGCTGGACGCCGCAGCACACAGCGGAGGAAATTAATTCAGGCCTCAGGGAGGGCCCTTGTAAGGGACACCCGCCCTCCCCAGCTGTGTGGGATGAGAAGGGCTCCCTGCAGAGCAAACGAGGAGGCACCGCACGGCCAGGTCCCACGTGTGCAGTGCCCGGGGCCGCCCCGTTTCCCGTCGACGGCAGGTGGGGAGCTGGAATCCTGGGCCCTGCTGGTTTCCCCCAGGGCACCTGAGCAGATGGCAGCCAGGAAAGGAAGGAAAGCAAGGAGCGGGCAGGGCAGACTCCAGCCGAGGGAACACAGGGCAGTGCGGGTTTTGCCGCATGGACAGGACGGGGGAATGGTTGGACACGGGCCTTTTACCCAGGCCCTGTCTGGGGCGGATCAGCCCTCGCAGCAACGTGCAGGGGGCTGCCTTTTGTGTCTTCCTACAGCAGGAGCACAGGCCAGGGACTTTGCTTTCCCCACCCCAGGCCCAGCTGTCTGCACAGCAGGGCTCTGGAGCCTCACAGCTCAGTTGCCTCACAAGAAAACCTTCACAAACTGTCGGGAGGAGCCGGCTCCCCTGCCTGCTGCCCTCGGATCTCAAAGGCGCCGCAGCGAGCCGGTCCCAGGGGGCCCCGGACAGATGCCGAGTTGGTGAAATATTCATAGGGCCGCCCCCCCGCATACAAGACCCACGGCCAGGGGAACTCTTTCATCAAGCCGAGGTGGCCTCCCAGCTAGAAATCTCTTAATGGGGATTAAAGGCCCAAGCACAACGCAGGGCCTGGCGGTTACGCTCACAGATAATCCGTCTTTATTTTGCTTTCGGAAACATTAAAAGCAGCCCCCCCCCCCCCCCCGTTGTTTCACAAACCGGAGGGCACGTGCTACAACGCAGCTTACAGGCTGCCAGCGAGCCCCAACCCCTGCCTGGCCAAGGCGGGCAGGGCTGCACCAGCAAGCAGAGCCAACCCCTTCAGGACCCAGGCCCCTGGCACAACGTCGGAGGGGCCAGGTTACGAAGCACCGGGCATGGCATCCATACCAGCCCTGCAGCTGCCAGCCAGCTCAGCTCCCCGGAACAGAGTGACGGGGGTTCCCCAGCCTGCCAAACCAAGCACCTGAATGGCAGGGATTGCTCCGTATCTTTGGCGGAAATGTACCCCCCCCCCTTCTGCAGCTGCCACCTTCCACCCCAGAGGTGGCTGCATTTCAGGGGCGCTGCAGAGGCAGAGGTGAGGGCAAAAGGCACAAGCGGAACATCTGGTGACGATCCCAGCAACGAGGGCAGCTCCCTCTCCAGCCAGCCGTGGCCCCGGCACTACCAAGGCCCTGGTGGAGCAGAGGCAGCAGACAGAGGAAGTTGGGGGAGGGGGGTGCAAGGGTTGGAGCATTAGCCAGGCCTTGATTGGTGGCTGTCCCCAGTGCCCTGGGCCTCCCAGAGCAGCAGCCCCCAGCTGTGCAGTGGGGCAGATAAGGGCCCCCACCAGGTGCTGCCCTTCAGCAATCAGCTGCCTCATCCCCCGCCCTTGGCAAGCCTCCTTCCCCCGCTGGGGGCACCAGGGACCCCCCCCCCGGCTTCCCTCCGCAACAGGGGCAGGGACCCCAGGGAGACAGGGGTCTCTCCTGCCCCTCTCCCAACACACTGCACCGGGGAGCTGAGCTTGATGTCAGCGCCACCTGGTGGGCAAGCTGCCCTCTGCAGGGCGGCCCCTGGAGCAGCATCACCCACCCCAGCAGGCGGGGCCCCCGGGGAGCTGGCAGACCCCCTCGGGCAAAGCCTGCCTCAGGGGCAAGATCAGGAAACTTCGCCCAGCTGCCCGGAGCCCTTGGGTGGCAGAGGGGGGCCCACTGCTCCCCTGAACCCGCTTGGTGACCACGGCAGGTGCACCCCCAGCTGAGGCTGAGACCCCCCAGCCCAGCTCCGCGTGCAGCCTCGACCAGAGAGCAGCCCTCCATCTCCCCCCCCCCTCGCACCCACTGCTTCCCTTCCCCCTGTGAGCAGCAGCACAGAGCCCAGGCCAGGCCTCAGGAGATGACCCTGCTCTGGATGAAGTGCAACGGGCGCCGTTCCCTCAGCACTCTGGCCATGGGGCCCGGGGGGCTCGCTGTGTCCCGCAGCTCCCTGAAGGCCCCAGCCGCCACCAGGTGCAGCCGCACCGGCCCAATGCTGCCCTTGAAGCGGAAGGTTCTGTAGACAGGAAAGTCTTCCTGGAGGCACTGATCCAGCTGCAGGGAGAGGGAGGGGATGGAGCCTAAACACGGGCGCTCGGACCGCCGAGACCAGGACTTGTCCCGGGCCACAGGCAGGCTGAGTTCAGGCTCTGGGAGCTGAGTTTTGGGTTGGACCTTCCATTGTGCACCAAAGCTCCTTCCAGCCCCACCGGTCTCCAGCCTGGACGGGCCCAGGCGCCCCTCCTCACAGCAGCCAGTCCCAGCTGTGGCAGGGGAAGGTGCCACATGTCCTGGAGCACCAGGACCACTTGCCCCGAGCGCTGTTAGCAAGGGGGGGGGGGGACTCTTCCTCCCACCGTATTTTGGCCTCTCGCATGCATCTGGAGGAGCTCATTACCCAAAAGGGTAACAGCAATGTCCTGGCCCCTTTGGGATCCTGCTCTGCTCCAGCCTTGGTCAGACCTCGCGGCGAGGAGTTCCACCGGTTAAGTGCCTCACGGTGCTTCTCTTGGCCCCAGGCGTGGCTGGGTGCCTCCCTCCACCTGTGCAGATCCCCCCCACCCCAGGAGGCAGGGCGCCTGCAGGGCACAGCACACCAGGAGCAGAGGTCCCATCCCCCGGTTCAGCAGTGCCAAAGCTGAGCCCCTCCATGCCCTTGTGGCAAGCTGGGCACCTGACCAGTGAGAGCTGCCACCTGGTGGCCAAACTCAGCCATGGCAGCACAGGCCACGTGAGGGAAAACCCCTGGACAGGTGGGGGGCACCTGTGTAGCTCTGGTGAGGCTGGAGCCCAGTGCTGGGAGTGACCCCAAGCACACAGGATGCTCCCTTCTGCAGGCTGGGGGGTGGGGGGGAAGGTTCCCACGACCCCCAGGCCCCCTAGGCTGGGGCAAGGAGACACCCCCTGCCCCTGCCCAGCCCCGCCCCGTGCGGCTACCCTCCCACGCCGCTCACCTTATAGCGCTGCGCCTCTGACAGATCCCGCACACCCCGCAGCTCCACAAACACCTGGTAATGGGGGGCGCAGGCCCCGGAGGAGGCACCTGTGGGGAGCACGGACCCACGTCAACCCACCCCACTGGAAGGGCAGGAGAGAGCATCCCTGCAGCGAGGGGCTCAGGCCGGTTGGGGGAGCCTCCCTACACGGGGAGGGGCAGGAATTTGGACGGCCCCAGCTCTGGGCGGCACCTCGCTCCGACGGGCGCAGAGCCACTCCCAGGCGGTGCCATCCGGCCATCAGCACCGCGGAGCCGGAGCGTGGGCAGGGGGTCCCCACCGACCACGGCGTCAGCTGGCACCAGCCATAGTGACCCCAGACACTCAGCCCCCTCCTGCCCACCCAGCTGGGCCCAGGCTGGGGGCATGGCCAGTAGGGCCCGGGCACAGACAGGGTTGGGCAGCCCCAGGGTGCCAATAGGAGTCGCAGCCCTGGAGGCAGAGCGGTGCCCGGCTGTCTGGAGCCAGCAGTGGCACTTACCCAGAAGGCCGCTCTCTGCGCAGACGTAATCGACCAGCCGGGCTCCCGGCCACATGGCCACGGCGCGGCGCAGGCTGTGGTAGAAGCGTTCCTCCGGGACGCCTTCCCCACGGACGCTCAGCGTCTGGCTCAGCCTGCGGAGCCGAGGGCAGGGGGCAAATCAGGGAGACTGCCCCTCCGCCAGCAGGGGGCAGCGCCACAGCCTCACTGGCCTGGGGAGAACAGCCCCCCCCCGCCCCAAAACCACAGGGGAGGGAAGCCCCCAGCCCACACCCCACTTCAGCCTCCATCAGGCCCCAGCGTTCCCCAGGCTCCGGATGGGGCGGGAGCCCGGTGCTGGGGGTGGCCCCAAGGACACAAGATCGCCCCCTTCTGCAGGCTGGAAGGGAAAGGTCTCCACCCCCCCAGACCCTCTGGGTTGGGGCAAGCAGGGGCAGGGAGATACCCCCTGCCCGTGCCATGGGCATGGCCCTAGGCACCTGCTGCCTCTGCCCAGCCCTGCAGGGTGTGTGTGGTGGGGGGGGGGGGGCGACTCTCCCCACCTGCGCACGGGCCCCACCATGGGGCAGTGGTTGTGGAATCCAGCCACCTTCAGCACCTCCCCGACGCGGCACCTAATGGAGAAAGGGGGGGACGTGAGCCCTGACCGCACCCCCACAATCAGCCCCATTCCGTCCCCGGGCAGCAGGGAGCAGCCGCACGGGGCGTACAGACGCGGGGGGCGCGGGAAATAGGGCAGGGAAGGGGACACCTGAGCGGCCCAGCCTTGGCGGTCAGCACCAGCTCGTATTCCTGGCCCTCACGCAGCTCTGCCAGCAGCACGGCCTCCGGGGGCCCCTCGGCGCCCGGCCCCACGGGCAGGAACTCGCAGAAAGCCCAGCCCGGGCACAGCAGGTAGCGCGAGTCAGGCTGCTCCGGCCACAGGTTCATCCCAAGCAGAGCTGGGGGAGGGGGGGCACTGCGGGTCAGCAGCAGGGAGAGCACGTAGCTCCTCCCCCCGCCCCCCCCACCGTCCCGTCCCGGACAGACCCACAGCTGCTGGAAACACCCGCACGGCAACCTCATAGGGCTGGGGAGGGGGGAGGGGGGTGGAGCAGCCTGCAGGGCAGTGACCTGAGCAGGCAGCCTGCCCCCGCTCCCCCAGCAGCTGCCAGCGCCCCTCAAGCTGGCAAACCATGGGGGCCCCAACTGCGCTCGTGCAAAGAGCAGCACAGTGCCCCCCACTGCCACACGGGCCGGGGGTCGCCATGCTCCCCACTGCTACCCAGGTGTCACCACGCCCCCCCACTGCCACACGGGCCGGGGGTCGCCACGCCCTCCACTGCTAGCCAGGTGTCACCACGCCCCCCCACTGCCACACGGGCCGGGGGTCGCCACGCCCCCCACTGCTAGCCAGGTGTCACCACGCCCCCCCACTGCCACACGGGCCGGGGGTCGCCACGCCCCCCACTGCTAGCCAGGTGTCACCACGCCCCCCCACTGCCACACGGGCCGGGGGTCGCCACGCCCCCCACTGCTAGCCAGGTGTCACCACGCCCCCCCACTGCCACACGGGCCGGGGGTCGCCACGCCCCCCACTGCTAGCCAGGTGTCGCCACGCCCCCCACTGCCACACGGGCCGGGGGTCGCCACGCTCCCCACTGCTACCCAGGTGTCACCACGCCCTCCCCACTGCCACACGGGCCGGGGGTCGCCACGCCCCCCACTGCTACCCAGGTGTCACCACGCCCTCCCCACTGCCACACGGGCCGGGGGTCGCCACGCCCCCCACTGCTACCCAGGTGTCACCACGCCCTCCCCACTGCCACACGGGCCGGGGGTCGCCACGCCCCCCACTGCTACCCAGGTGTCACCACGCCCTCCCCACTGCCACACGGGCCGGGGGTCGCCACGCCCCCCACTGCTACCCAGGTGTCACCACGCCCTCCCCACTGCCACACGGGGCGGGGGTCGCCACGCCCCCCACTGCTACCCAGGTGTCACCACGCCCTCCCCACTGCCACACGGGCCGGGGGTCGCCACGCCCCCCACTGCTACCCAGGTGTCACCACGCCCTCCCCACTGCCACACGGGGCGGAGGTCGCCACGCCCCCCACTGCTACCCAGGTGTCACCACGCCCTCCCCACTGCCACACGGGCCGGGGGTCGCCACGCCCCCCACTGCTACCCAGGTGTCACCACGCCCTCCCCACTGCCACACGGGCCGGGGGTCGCCACGCCCCCCACTGCTACCCAGGTGTCACCACGCCCTCCCCACTGCCACACGGGGCGGGAGTCACCGCCCCCCCCAATCGCCTGGGTGCTGCTTACTGCCCAGTGCTGGTCCCATGCCCCTCACCTCCTGCTGCGCCATAGAAGGGGCAGTAGAAGGGCAGGCCCTGGCACGCCGACGCTCGCAGGGCCTCCCCATAGAGCTGCTCGCCGCTGGGCTCTGCCGCCACCACCACCTGGAGCCGCGGCCACAGGCGCCGGGCGATGCCGTCCCAGCCCCGGGCGCACTCTGCCCTCAGCTCCGCCGCCCGCGCCGTGTCGGGCACCAGCAGCCCCTCCAGCTGGTGCCGGGTCCCTTCAGGCAGCTCCAGCTGGGCACTCAGCCGCCCCCTAGCCAGGTCCTGCGCCAGGCCCTCCCAGCTGGCACGCAGGATGTCCAGGGCATCGTACAGCTCCGACGCCAGCCCGGCCTCCAGCGCCCGCAGCGCCCGCTCCCGCAGGGCGAACAGCAGCTGCAGGTACAGGGCCACAGCTCGCGAGGGCACCGTGCCCGCCCCTTCCGGAGTGCAGTACAGGGTCGGCAGCGGCCAGGCCGCGGCAGGCAGGGCGCAGCTCCGGGCCCAGGAGAAGCGAGCAGTACCCCGTGGGCTCAGGGCCTCTGGGTAGGCTCTGCCGAGGACATCCAGGTACAGCACGGGCCCCTGGGCGGGGGAGAGATGGGAACGCTGAGCCGGCACGGCCAGCCGCCCCTCCCCAGTACCAACCTGACGCACCTCTTCCCCAGGTACCAGCCTGAAACTCCCTCCCAGGGTACCAGCCAACGACACCGCACCCAGCCACTCCGGGTAACCTCCTGAAACACCCCACCCACCCCCCTAGGTACCAGCCTGAGACCACCCCCCCCAGGGTACCAGCCTGTGACACCCCCTTCCCCACTTACCCCAGGGTACCAACCTGCAACACCCTCCCATCCTCCCCCTCCGCCACAGGGCGCTGGCATGCGACATCCTCCTTCCCCCATAACATGCCAGCCTAACACACTCCCTACCGCCCAGCTGGCTCCCACCTCTGCTCTCACGGCCCCACCAGGGCAGGGCCCTGCGACAGCGCCAAGCCACATTGCCCTCCCCCAACTCCCAGCCTGGAGGAGCTGCCCCCTCGCTACCTGCAGCAGGGAGCCCGCGGCGAAGCAGCTCCAGAGCAGGGCCCAGGACCCCGGCCGTGGTGCTGGGCTGGCGGGGGGCTCCGCCCCGTCAGAGCCGGGCTGTGCCAGGGGGTAATGCTTCCGGAAGGTGGCTAAGTCTGTGGGGCAAATGAGCTGGGGTCAGCCTGGGCCCTCCAGTTCCTGGCCTGCCCACGAGGGACCACGCCCAGGCACAGTGGGATGGGCCCCTCTGCCCCAGGTACCTGGTGCTGCAGCTCCAGCTCCCTCCAGCAGCTCCAGCAGGAGGCGCTCTTGGCTCTGCTGCCCATCTTTGGACACCTGCTCCAGGTGCTGGCGCTGCCGGTCGACAGCCAGGCCCAGCACCCACAGCACCAGCCGGTGCCAGAGAACGAGCCCCCAGGGCTGCCTGGGCCCCGCTTTGGCCGTCCAGGAGCCTGCACTCCCCAGGCAGCAGCGCCAGGCCCAGAGCAGCAGCGCCAGCCCTACAACCAGCCCCACAGCCAGGAGCATGGCAGCAGCACTGTGGGGAGAAGGGGGGGAGGGGAAGGTCACTGACACAGGCCCCCAAAGCCCCACCCTGGTGTCCCCAGCCCCCTAATATCTCAATGGCCCCAGTGCCCCCAATACCCCAACTCAGTGCCCCAGGCTCCCCAATATCTCAGGGGCTCCTAGTGCCCCCCAAGTACCACAGTGCCCCCAGGCCCCCACTATCTCAGTGACTTCATCACCCCCAATAGCCCTGCCCCCAGGGTCCCTAGTGTCCCCCCCAGGTCTCCCCCCCCCGTGTTCTTAGGGTCCCCAACATCTCAATGGCCCTAGTGCTCCCCAGGGGTGCCCCAAAGCCTCCCACCCGGATCCCAGTGTCCCCAGGCCCCCCAATATCTCAACGGCCCCGCCCCCAGTGCCCTCGGGCCCCCCAGTAGCTCAGGGGCCACTAGCGCCCCCAATGGCCCCGCCCTGCCCTGCCGGGTCCCCTGGCGCCCCCACGGCCCAATCCCCACGGCCCCCGGGGCTCGCAAAATCCCCAGGGCCCCCCCGCGCCGAACGCAGCGTCGCGTTTCCTACCGACCCCCCCGCGCCCAGCTGACGTGACGGAGAATTAAAGGGCCGGAGCAGCTGCGGCTCTTAAAGGGCCAGTTGCCCATTTAGCGCCCCCCGGCCAGGACTGGGACCCGGGCGCCAGGTCGGGAGTGGGGGGCACCGGCCGAGCTGGGGGGGAGCCCAGGGTCACAGGTCGGGAGTGGGGGGCACCGGCCGAGCTGGGGGGGAGCCCAGGGTCACAGGTCGGGAGTGGGGGGCACTGGCCGAGCTGGGGGGGAGCCCAGGGCTACAGGTCGGGAGTGGGGGGCACCGGCCGAGCTGGGGGGGAGCCCAGGGCTACAGGTCGGGAGTGGGGGGCACCGGCCGAGCTGGGGGGGAGCCCAGGGCTACAGGTCGGGAGTGGGGGGCACCAGCCGAGCTGGGGGGGGAGCCCAGGGCTGCAGGTCGGGAGTGGGGGGCACCGGCCGAGCTGGGGGGGAGCCCAGGGCTGCAGGTCGGGAGTGGGGGGCACCGGCCGAGCTGGGGGGGAGCCCAGGGCTACAGGTCGGGAGTGGGGGGCACCGGCCGAGCTGGGGGGGGGGAGCCCAGGGCTACAGGTCGGGAGTGGGGGGCACCAGCCGAGCTGGGGGGGAGCCCAGGGCTGCAGGTCGGGAGTGGGGGGCACCGGCCGAGCTGGGGGGGAGCCCAGGGCTGCAGGTCGGGAGTGGGGGGCACCGGCCGAGCTGGGGGGGAGCCCAGGGCTACAGGTCGGGAGTGGGGGGCACCGGCCGAGCTGGGGGAGAGCCCAGGGCTACAGGTCGGGAGTGGGGGGCACCGGCCGAGCTGGGGGGGAGCCCAGGGCTGCAGGTCGGGAGTGGGGGGCACCGGCCGAGCTGGGGGGGAGCCCAGGGTCACAGGTCGGGAGTGGGGGGCACCGGCCGAGCTGGGGGGGAGCCCAGGGTCACAGGTCGGGAGTGGGGGGCACCGGCCGAGCTGGGGGGGAGCCCAGGGTCACAGGTCGGGAGGGGGGGCACCAGCAGAACTGGGGGGCAGGGTACGGCTCAGGAGTGAAGGGCTCCAGTATCTTGGGGCCAGGGCTCCAGGCACCACCCCCTGGGAGCTGGGCGAGGCCAAAGGCAGGAGACGCCACCAGCCCTTCCCCCAGATCTGGCCTTTCTGCCCCGGTGAGCAATTCACCTCCCCCTCGCAGCCCCAGCCCAGACACAGCAGAGCCCAGGAGCCGGCAGGGGCCTTGGCCGTTCCCCATTTGAAGGGGCCCAGACTCCGTGGTGATGCTATGGAACCCGGCACAGCTGGCACAGGGCAGCAACAGGGGCACTGCCTGCCTGGCACAGCCCAGGGCTCCCATCCCTCCGCTCCTGGCCCCAACCTGAGCCAGGCCCAGCTAGTTTAGGGGAAGGTGCAAGAAACCTTCCTGCTCCTCTCTCTGCTCCGCTCTTCAGAGCAGGAACAGTTTCCCCGGCCAGTCGCTCAAAAGAAACCCAACCCCCACCCAGCTGATAAGCAGAGTGCCCACTGCTAGGCGTGGTGCACATCCGCACAGGCCTTGGCGCGCATCACATTTATTCCACACAAGGATGGGAAAAAAAAATCTGCAAGCAGATGGGAAAGATGAGAAGGGAGCATTGAGCGGGGGGAGGGGCTGACTCCCCTGCCGCCCCATCACAGTCACATCCCGTCTTCCCGTTATCCCTATAAACACCCAGTTCTTTTCCCGCCGCTTGTGACAGGGGCCCCCATGCCGGTTGTGCACTGTGTGTGGAGTCTAGGAAATAGCCCACAAGGAGTTCCCGTCTCTGGTGGTGGGGGCAGCACACGAGAAGTGGGGATGAGACGCTGGACACGGGGGAGGCGCACAGGGCCCGTGGGGCCTGTATCGGAAACACAAAAACACAATTTTGCAGCCCCCGGAAGAGTCGACAATAGTTTATTAGTGCCATAGGCTAGTCAGGAGCAGACTCCAACACTAAGAATAGGCAGTTGAAATAATTCAGTTTCCACATACAAGGTTTTCTGGTTTTTTTTTTTTTTTTTGGTTAAAGAAAAATCGTCCGAAAGTTTTGCCATGGCTGTTTTCCAAATGGTATTTCCCCCCTTGCTACAAAAGACGTGATCGAAAGCCTGCGGGTCCCACCTCCCCTCAAGGCTTTCCCCGCGTCTCTTGAAATGCACGTGCGTTGCCAAAAGACGAGAACGGGCCCCCATGGGCCGGGGCTTTGGCAAGAGAATTTTTCTTTTTTCTTTTCTTTTTTTTAAAAAAGGAATCTTGTTGGTTGTCAGGAACGACTCGGCAGGAGCCGGCTGGCTGGGCAAGGCTAAGCGAGGCCAGCGCAGAGCTCTCGTAGCCGGGGCTCTCCCCCAGGCCTTCCCCCGCGGGCGTGCAGCCTGGCGAAGCAGGTGGTGGCGGAGTTACTCACAGGGAAGGCCGCGTGCAGGGCTAGCAGCAGTGCTGAGCGAAGCACACACTCCCACGCTAGCCGCCTCTGCCGAGTGCAGCACGGAAAGAGGGTGACGACTCCCCTGCCTGCGCCCAGGGCACTGAGGTTTCAGCGGCTGGTGCAAGGCGCGGGAACAGACACGCTTTGCACGGGGGGAGCTTGTCCTGGGAGCAGCCGGACAGACAGCACTGGTGTGAACGGTGGCCGTGCTGGGACCCAGCAGGGGCTCACGCTGCCACAGCCCAAGGGGAGCGCACTGCGCAAAGCTGGAAGGGCCGGCCATCTCCCTGCCAAGGGACAAGTGCGGCGCCTCCAGGTCTGGGCTTGTGGGGCGCTGGCCATCGGCCCGGCTCAGGGGCTCAGCGCGGCTCCCCTCCTGCGGCTAAGGGCACAAGGGACACGTGGACGTGGCGGAGGGCGAGACGACCCGGCTGGAGACCTACAAGCCTGTAACCAGGCTCAGCACCTCCTGCCTCCAGCCAGTAGATTGGGGGCTGCGGCAAGTCCCCTAGAGAGCAGAGCGAGGAACATCACAACTTCCCCGCCCTCCCGTCACACTCCCTGGTTGCCCCACAGCGTGTGACCGTTTCCCCCACGGCGGCTCCTCCCCAGGCCGTCCACACAGTGCACGGCTCAGTCCTGGGCTCCCACACCCGCGGAGCCCAGAGCCAGCCCCCTCCCGCACCAGGGGATCTGTCTGACCCTTCCCTTGGACCTCAGCGAGCTGCTGGGCCCAGACCTGGCCCTCCCACAGAGACACGCGAAATCCAGAGATTTGTGTTAAAAAAATATTCTGTGCTTTATTTACTCAGCCGTAGAAAAATAACGTTGAACGGGAGGGAGGGCGCCCAGGGCGGGGCCGGCAGTGCCTCCCCCCATCCTGAGCCACGCCCTGCCCTGACCCCAGCGGGGAGCCCCTTTCGTCCTGCACACAGAGCAGCCGTGTCCGTCTGGAGCCCCCTCCGTCCTCTCGCCACTTATCAAACCTCCCAGTGCTGGGCCAGGCACCATCCCACCAGCTGAGCAGAGAACGGGCCAGACAGGAGCCAAGAGGAAAAGGCCCCAGGGCCCTGGGGGGGACGCCTTCCCAGAAAGCCGCTCCCAAGGCGCAGATGCTGCCGCCTGGGCTGAGAAAAGAGGCTCTTGGCCCCCCAGGCAGTGGAATCCCCCGGTCTCTGTGCACACAAACAGGACCCGACGCGCACACGTGCCCCCCAGGACGGGGAGCGGGTAACAAAAGCGTTTCAACACACAAGTCCCAGAGGGGACGATTACTGCAAACTAAGTACCAGGCCTGCCCCCCCGCCGCCCCCCAGGAGTGGCTCCGGGCCGCGAGGGCAGGGCTCCGCGTCTGGGGGGGGGACACGGGGCGGGCGCCAGGGATCTGCTGCGCGCGAAGGAGCAGCGCTGCAGAAGCAGAAAGCGAAAGGCGGGCTTCTTAAAGGGACAGACAGGAAACCATATGACAAGCCCACTGCCTTTAGTACAAGGGGTAACACCGACGAGCCAAGCGCAGCCGGACACAGCTGCTGGCACGGAGCAAAGCCCCCGGACGAGCACCGCGCTCCCCGCACACAGACACTAACACGGGCTGCTCTCCGCAGGGCACACGCCCGGCTCGTCTCCGAGGGATGCGGCGGCCGGGCCGGGCCCGTCCCACAGCGCGGGGTCACGACTGGCTGTGGGGGATCCACTGACTGTCCATGGGCCGCCGGAGAAGCTCCTCCACGTGCCGGGCCACGTCCATCGTGTCGTCCAGGTCGAACTCCCCGTCGGGATCCAGCACGGAGTCGGGGCTGAGGGAGAGACAGGGAGAGCCTGGGGGGGGCATCCCTTGACAGCCCCGCGGGGGCCGGAGGCGGCGTGCTCCCCCGCAGCGCCCCCTCCCAGCACAGGGAGGCCCAGGGCCGGGAACGCGCGGCACCTACTTCTGCGTGTAGACGTTGAAATGGGGCTGGGAGCACACGGCGGGCGACGGCGCCTGATCCATGTAGGTGACCGTTCCGCCAGCGGGATCCCCGGAGGCGCTGGCGAACCTGGAACGGACGAGGGGCCGGCGCGTCAGCCGGGGGTGGGCGGACGGGAGCGCGGGGGCGAGCTTGGCAGCTTGTGCCGGCCCCGGCCCCCCAGCTCAGCACAGGGCGGGGGAAGGGAGTTCTCATGGGTCGCTCGGCTCTCCCGGGGCAGGATGAAGCTGTGCCCACGGCGGTGCCAATGGTGCTTTACACCCTCCCACGCAGTCCAGGGGAAGCTGTGCTGGCAGGGGCGGGTTACAGCCACACTCAGACCCTGCTCAGCTCCTCCCAAGTGCCCAGCAAACACTCTGGGGCCTGCTGGGTTCTCAGGTGGGGGGTTGAACCCTCCCAGCCCCAGGCCCAGGCTGCAGCCATCCGTGGCTGCCAGCCTGGAGCGCTCCTGCCCTGGCCATCGGCTCTGCCCCTGTGTGAGCCATGGGACGGGCGTGTCCCCAGGACCCTGGCCAGACCCTGTGGGGGGGCCCTGCGGAGCGAGGACGCTGGTTCAGGGGTGTGAGCAGAGGGGCCGGGGAGATGGGCTGAGGACAGCGCACAGACGGGCGTACTTACTCCGGCACCACTTGTTTGATCTGTGGCTTCACGTACCCATCCACGGCTTTAGCTACAGACGGGGAGAGAGAGAGAGAGAGAGAGAGATCAGCGCTTCGGCACGGCGAGCCCAGGGGGTGCTGAACCGACAGCGTCACCGGCGCTAGCAGCCAGTCGGCTCGGGGCACTGCCGAGCCAGACAGCCTGTCGGGTTGGCGTCTCTGCGCCATGAGGTCAGGCGCCACCGAGAGGAACCCATGGCTGCAAAGCGGCCAGGCCCTTGGGGGCGTGAGCTGGTGGCAGCCTCCTCCACGGCGGAGCCCGAGCGTGCTGGAGGAGGAGGGGGGCGCGCCCCAGACTCACAGAGCACCGGCGTGTAGTACTTGGAGAAGACCTCGTCCTTGGGCCGGTCAGGGAAGACGTAGATGAGGTAATTGAGGTCGCCCAGGCGGTCGGCCAGCGAGCGGATGGAGAAGTCTCGGGTCGTGAAAGGCATGAGGTTCCAAAACATCCGCTCAGCTAGAAACACAACAGCAGAGAGGCGCCTGTGAAACGTGGCATCCGGGGCCACGGGGTGCCATGGAGGGGCCTCAGAGGCACGCTGCGCCCGTCAGGCCCTTGTGTGGCACAGCCGGCCCCAGGAGTTCACTCAGACCTCAAGGAATCCAGCTTCAAAAATCATGAAAACTCTAAGAATCGACGCCGAGTTTGTTGGCGCTTCCTTAGAATCATAGAACCATAGAGCTGGAAGAGACGTCAGGAGTCATCAAGTCCAGTCCCCTGCCCTAGGCAGGACCAATCCCAACTAAATCAACCTGGCCAGGGCCTTGTCAAGCCAGGACTTAAACACCTCTAGGGATGGAGACTCCACTGCTTCCCTAGAGAACCCATCCCAGTGCTTCCCCACCCTCCTCGGGAAATAGTTTTTCCTAATATCCCACCTGGACCTCTCCCACCACAACTTGAGCCCATTGCTCCTTGTTCTGCATCTGTCACTACTGAGAACAGCCTCTCTCCAGCCTCTTTGGAACCTCCCTTCAGGAAGTTGCAGGCTGCTCTCAAATCCCCCCTCACTCTTCTCTTCTGCAGACTGAACAGACCCAACTCCCTCAGCCTCTCCTCATGAGTCATATGCTCCAGCCCCCTCATCATTTTGGTCGCCCTCCATTGGATCCTCTCCAACGTGTCCACACCCTTTCTGTAGCGGGGGGCCCAGAACTGGACACCATACTCCAGCTGTGGCCTCCTTCTGGCTGTGCACCTTTAGGGGTTCCCTCCCTGCACCCTCGGGGCTGGAAACGTCCTGTCCGCACACCGGCACGGTGAGAGTATCATGCAATCGCCTGATTCTGGGAGCTGGGGGCTTCGAAACCCCCCTCCCCGTATCATCAGCTTTGCAATTCAAGTCCCTGGGCTTCCCCAGGCGCAGGGCTGCTGCTGCATTCAGGGCATAGGGACCCTCCCCCCCCCCCTCCTGTTTGACCCAGGGCATCTGCAACAGACTGGGGAGAGCCCGAAAGTGAACCTAAGGAGAAACAAAAGCAGAGGAAGGAGGAAGGCTGCTGGGCCATGGGCGTCGCTGGGCTGAGAGCCGGGGCAGAGCCGAGCCGGCACGTTCTTGCAGGTCTCACAAGGGAGGCTCTGCCCTGGCTGCATTTGCACGCGAGTCTCTCTCAACACAGGGCTCTGGACCACACCCGCTGGCGTGGACTGGGCAGCCCAGCCCGGCCGCACAGGGACGGCCCTGGCTTTCCCCAGTGGGAGGAGGATCCTCGCGGCAGCCAGCAGCCCAGTGGGACGCATGTTCTGGGCGAAAAGGAGAAAAGCCAAAGCTCTCCAGAGCCGCCGGCTGCCAGCAGGGGCCCAGCGGGGTCGGTGTGGTTCACCGTGCAGACACCCGGGGATGGCCGAGCCTGGATGGCGGGGTGGGCTCCCGCCGGCACAGCCTGGGCCTGCCCGGGAAGGGGGCCTGAGGCACCTTTACTCCGGTCTCACAGGTCAGCGAAGCGCCGCCTCTAGCAGCGCAGCCGGGCTCCGGCGGGACGTGTGGGGTTTGCGCCGCACCAGGGGCCCCGTCCCAGCCCCGGCCCCGTCCCAGCCCCGGCCCCGCACTCACGCGAGTCGAACTTCCAGGCGATGGTGATGCCCCCGATCTCGGAGTCGCTGAAGCGCAGCAGGAAGGTCCCGTCTGGCTTGTTGATCAGCAGGTCGTGCGCTTGCTGCTTGTTGACAAAGCCCAGGATGGCCCTAAGCACAGAGAAGGGGTGAGGGTGGGGGCAGGCGTGGGGGGCCCTAAGCACAGAGAAGGGGTGAGGGTGGGGGCGGGCACAGGGGGCCCTAAGCACAGAGAAGGGGGTGAGGGGTGGGGGCAGGCACAGGGGGCCCTAAGCACAGAGAAGGGGGTGAGGGTGGGGGCAGGCACAGGGGGCCCTAAGCACAGAGAAGGGGGTGAGGGTGGGGGCAGGCGTGAGGGGCCCTAAGCACAGAGAAGGGGTGAGGGTGGGGGCGGGCACAGGGGGCCCTAAGCACAGAGAAGGGGGTGAGGGGTGGGGGCAGGCACAGGGGGCCCTAAGCACAGAGAAGGGGGTGAGGGTGGGGGCAGGCGTGGGGGGCCCTAAGCACAGAGAAGGGGTGAGGGGTGGGGGCAGGCGTGGGGGGCCCTAAGCACAGAGAAGGGGTGAGGGTGGGGGCAGGCGTGGGGGGCCCTAAGCACAGAGAAGGGGGTGAGGGGTGGGGGCAGGCGTGGGGGGCCCTAAGCACAGAGAAGGGGTGAGGGGTGGGGGCAGGTGTGGGGGGCCCTAAGCACAGAGAAGGGGTGAGGGTGGGGGCAGGCGTGGGGGGCCCTAAGCACAGAGAAGGGGTGAGGGTGGGGGCAGGCGTGGGGGGCCCTAAGCACAGAGAAGGGGTGAGGGGTGGGGGCAGGCGTGGGGGGCCCTAAGCACAGAGAAGGGGTGAGGGGTGGGGGCAGGCGTGGGGGGCCCTAAGCACAGAGAAGGGGTGAGGGTGGGGGCAGGCGTGGGGGGCCCTAAGCACAGAGAAGGGGGTGAGGGGTGGGGGCGGGCACAGGGGGCCCTAAGCACAGAGAAGGGGGTGAGGGGTGGGGGCGGGCACGGGGGGCCCTAAGCACAGAGAAGGGGGTGAGGGGTGGGGGCAGGGGTGGGGGGCCCTAAGCACAGAGAAGGGGGTGAGGGGTGGGGGCAGGCGTGGGGGGCCCTAAGCACAGAGAAGGGGTGGGGGGCAGGGGCAGGAGTGGGGGGCCCTAAGCACAGAGAAGGGGTGGGGGGCAGGCGTGGGGGGCGGGGCCATTCCAGGGAGGAGGGTCTCACCCGTCGTTCCAGTGCGGCTTCAGGTGCTTCTTCAGCACCTCCATGACGCCGTCGAACCACTGCCAGAAGGTGTAATTCCGCCCTGGCAAGTTTTCCTGGGTGAAGACAAAAGGCCCCGCGTGTGTCTGAGCCCGGCGTGTCCTCCAGCAGCCCCACTGCCGCTGTGGGAACGGGCCTGGCACCAGCCCCCCTCTCTGCGCAGGACGGGCCCTGGTCCCGGGGTCTCTGCGGGCCCCGCCCTGCCAGGGCAGGCAAGTCTGGCACCTCTCCTGCGCGAGCCCGAGGGAGGGAGCCAGGCGTCCCGCCTGCTCCTTTGGGGGAGGCTGGCCCCAGGGTCAGCGGGAGCGGAGCTGGGCGGGCCCAGGCCCCCTCCCTCGCAGTCCTTGCGCCTTCCCACGTGGCACGCGGTTCTGCAGCGAGGGCGACGCCACAGGGACCCCAGGCCGGCGAACCCCGGGGCCAGGCTGTCTGCGGCGATTCGCCCCACGTGACGCCGCTCGGTGCCTACGGGCTCCCCTCCTCCACCCCGGCCCCGCCGGGCGCCCCTACTGCCCAGCCCGGCGGGCAGGCTCACCCGGTTGAACTGGGACCAGGAGACGGCCATGGCGCTGAACTCCTCCAGCTGGGGGCTGTTGCTGCTGAAGAGCTTCTGGGCCAGGAAGAGCAAGTTCTCCTTGGTCAGCCCCCGGCTGCTCTGCACCTCCGCCTTGAACTTCATGTTGAGGGCCTCGCACAGCTGGGGCCACAGCACCTTGTCGGGCACGGCGAACGGCACCCGGCCCTGCCGGAGGGGACGCGGGGCCAGGGTCAGGCGGCTCCAGTGCGCCGGGCAGGGAACCCAGCAGCCCTGCCCCACCCCAGTACCCCCCGGAGCCCCACGCCCCTTCCCCCAGAGCTCTCCTCCTCCCCCCTCTGTGCCCCATGCCCCAGAGCTCCCCACCTTACTCCACCGCCCCATCCCCTCTCCCCCAGCATCCCCTCGCCCGGCCTTTACCCCCCCCAGCATCCCCTCCCCTGGTCTTCACCACCCCCTCCCCCTCTCCCCCAGCAACCCCTCCCCCGGCCTTTACCCCCTGCCCAGCATCCCCTCCCCTGGTCTTCACCACCCCCTCCCCCTCTCTCCCAGCATCCCCTCCCCCAGCCTTCACCCCCCCCCCCAGCATCCCCTCCCCTGGTCTTCACCACCCCTCCCCCTCTCTCCAGCCTCCCCCCCCCAGCTTCCCCCCCCAGCCTCCCCACCCTGGTCTTCCTCTCTCCCCCTCTCCGCCACCCCCTCCCCCCCTCCCAGCATCCCCTCCCCCAGCCTTCACCCCCCCAGCATCCCCTCCCCTGGTCTTCGCCACCCCCTCCCCCTCTCTCCCAGCATCCCCTCACCCGGCCTTCACCGCCCCCTCACCCTCTTCCCCAGCATCCCCTCCCCTGGTCTTCGCCGTCCCATCCCCCTCTGCCCCAGTATCCCCTCCCCGGCCCTTTGCCTCCCCCATCCTCCTCTCCCCCCAGTATCCGCTCTCCTGGCCTTCACACCCCAACTCCTCTGCCCCAGTGTGCCCCGCACAGGGCCCAGAGCACGGGGTCCCAAGTGACGAGGGCGGGGGAGGCCCCCGGCGGTGCTGGCTGCTCACCGGCTCGGCGAAGGCGTTATCCCAGAGCACGGTGGCCGTGGCGTTATTGTCCTGGCTCCCGTGCACGATCACCACCACGGGCAGGGACAGCGTCTGCGGGAACCAGCAGGGCCGGGCTGAGTGCGGGGCGGGGCTGGGGGCTGGGGGCTGCCGGTCCCCACCTGCTGCTGGGCGGTTCTGAGCCAGGCGGACCCCTCGTGTGTTCCTCCCCCCTCCTCCCCACAGAGCCCCCCAGGGCTGCCCAGCTAGTGACTGAGGCTCAGATTTCCTGTGTCCCTCCCTCCGCCCAGAGACGCCAGCCCGGCGACAGGCGACAGGAACCGCCGGTGCCCAGGTCAGTGTCCCCGCCGGACGCCAGCCCCAGAAGGGCTCCTACTGCCCCCAGGGCCGGGCAGAGGTCCAGGGCGGCAATGCCAGCGTAGGGCCCAGGGCAGCGGCGGCACCAGCTTAAGGCTAAGGGCCGGGCAGGGCCTAGGGCAGCAGCAGCGCCAGCGTAGGGCTCAGGGCCAGGCAGGGTCTGGGGTAGCGGCGGCGGCGGCAGCATAGGGCTTAGGGCCGGGTAGGGGCCGGGGTGGCGGCGGCACCAGCGTAGGGCTCAGGGCCGGGCAGGGTACAGGGCGGTGGCGGCAGTGGCGCCAGTGTAGGGCTTAGGGCCGGGTAGGGGCCGGGGCGGCGGCGGCGGCGCCAGCATAGGGCTCAGGGACGGGCAGGGTACAGGGCGGCGGCGGCGGCAGCGCCAGCGTAGGGCTCAGGGCCGGGCAGGGTACAGGGCGGCGGCGGCGGCAGCGCCAGCGTAGGGCTCAGGGCCGGGCAGGGTACAGGGCGGCGGCGGCAGTGGCGCCAGCGTAGGGCTCAGGGCCAGGCAGGGTACAGGGCGGCGGCGGCGGCGCCAGCATAGGGCTCAGGGCCGGGCAGGGTACAGGGCGGCGGCGGCAGTGGCGCCAGCATAGGGCTCAGGGCCGGGCAGGGTACAGGGCGGCGGCGGCAGTGGCGCCAGCGTAGGGCTCAGGGCTGGGCAGGGTACAGGGCGGCGGCGGCAGCGCCAGCATAGGGCTCAGGGTCGGGTAGGGGCCGGGGCGGCGGTGCCAGCTCTACCTTGACCTGGAAGACCAGCTCGTTGCCGCCGACACTGAACTGCGACTCGAAGAGGATGGTGAACTTCTCCTCGGTCACCGACTCGGCGCCGCGCCGATCCGAGCGCTTGATGCGCTTCAGGGACTGCGGGAGGCAGGAGAGGGCGTGAGAGGCGGGCCGGGGCGGGAGGAGGGGGCGGGGCCTGCGGCCCGGCTCTCACCATGTTCCTGAAGTGGGCGCTCAGGGTGCCCGTGGCCTGGTGGTACTCCATCACGCAGCAGTTGTTCAGGATCTCCCCGCTGCTCTCGCTGCAACGGGAAAGGCAGGTCAGGGGCCGGGCGCTGCGCCAGCTCCGCCAGGACACCAGCTGTGGCGCCAACCGTCTCCAAGGGGGGGGCCACGCCCTCTGGGCCCAGGGATCCCACGCGGGGGGCTGGAAGCTGGCTGCGGGCACAGTGGCCTGTCGCCGGAGGGGGGCCTGCCTGCGGGTTTGGTTCTTTGGGGTATTCCAGCCGGCTGACAGGTTCCTAGGGAAGGCCGGGACCTCCAGACACACCCTGCATGCTGAGCTAAGGCCCAGCAGCCGCCCCACGCCGGGGGCCTCTTGCCCAGAGACAGCGATGGATTGAGGGCCAGACACGGCGTGACCTTCGGCGGACAGACAGCCTGTGTGGCAGCCGGCTGGCGCTTTCCCACCTTCCTCCCCTGAACCCTCCCCACTCGCCCCCAGGAAAGGAGCTACTGCCCTTCCCCGTGCGTGTCTGTGCCGAGCCGCACACGGCCCAGCCAGACCCTCGGTGGGGAGGAGGGCGAGTTTCCACCGAGGAGGGGGCTAGAAGAGAGTGACCCCCCCCCCCCCCCGCACCCGGGACATGTCCCAGCTGCTGTGCCAGAGCTTGTTCTCCAAGCGTCTGCGGCTCTCAGCCGGGGAGTTTTCATGCTCAGTTTTCAGCCCGCCGGGCGGGTCGGACTCTACGCCGGCTTCCCCGGAGCTGAGCTCTGGCGCCTCCTAAGCGCTGCCCCTGCCCTTGGCTCTCCCACGCCCCGAACGTCCCAGCAGGCCGGTCCCTGGCCTCTTACCGCCGGGCTGGAAGGGCGGGGTGCGAGAGCCCCCGGCAAAGCGCCCACTGCCGAAGGGACCAGTAACACCCCAGCTCTGCCCCAGTAACTCGGGTCGCCGGAGCAGGCGGTCACGGTCCCGCTAGCTCTAGGGAAGGCGCTAGGCGCCATTTGTCTCCGTGCGAGTGTCCTGTCCTGCCCCCTTGGCGTGGGGGCAGGGCGAGCTTGTCTGCGCCCCTCTCCGCTCAGAGGGACCCCGCCGGGCACACGCTGAGGGGGCCCCGGCTCTGTGAGCAGAGGGGCAGAGAGAACACGGAACCAAGCTCCCAGGGCCCTGCCAGGCGGCGCGGCGGGGCCAGCTCGGGGGTCTCCCCGGCGGAGGGGGGGCCTACTTGCGGGTGCTCTCGTTCTTCAGCAGGGCCTTGGCTTGCTGCTCGCTGATGATGGTGGCCTTCACCTGGGGCGGGTTCATGTGCACGTTCAGCTTCCCCCCCACCAGCAGCCGCACGGTGGCCGCGAACTTGGTCTGTGTCTTCAGCACCTGGGGGGGCTGCTTCTCGATGATGAAGGTGCTGGGGGAGGAGCCAGCGTCACGGGGCCTGCAGCTGCAAGAGGGGCCGGAGCCACAGCCCCCTCCTGCAGCCTGGGGGGGGCACCGGCACATTCCCCCTCCCCGGCTTACTGCACCCGCCCCAAGAGCCCCCTCCCGCCCAGAGCACTTGCCACACAAGCCCCTTTCTCTCGCCCCCGCCCCCCGCTGGCCCCTCGCAGCCCGCTCCTGCCTGGCTGGCTCAGAGCGAGGCCATTGCTGGGCCTGACCCTGTCTCCACCCACGCTCTGAGCTCAGCCTTGGCCCCTCCAGCCCATGGGAAGCAGATGGCCCGGAGCCCATCAGGGCCCAGCCCGGCCCTGCCCTGCCCTCCCAGCCCTTGTGGGGCGGACAACCCAGGCCATGTGGGGCGGACGTCACAGCCCGGCCCTGCCCTCCCAGCCCTTGTGGGGTGGACAGCCCAGGCCATGTGGGGCAGACGTCACAGCCCGGCCCTGCCCTCCCAGCCCTTGTGGGGCGGACGTCCCGGCTCCCCAGCCCATGTAGGGCAGATGTCCCAAGCTGGCCATGCCCTCCCAGCCCATGTGGGGTGGACAGCCCAGGCCATGTGGGGCAGACGTCACAGCCCGGCCCTGCCCTCCCAGCCCTTGTGGGGCGGACGTCCCAGCTCCCTAGCCCATGTAGGGCAGATGTCCCAAGCTGGCCATGCCCTCCCAGCCCATGTGGGACGGCCGGCCCGGCCTGGCCCTGCCCCCACGTTACCTGGTCACCAGGGCGGAGATGATGTCTGTGATGGTGCTGTTGAGCTCGGCCAGCATCTCCTCCACGGGCCCCGGGATGGGCAGCTGCTGGCACAGGTGCTCGGCCCGACGGATCTGCTGCCGGTTCTGCCAGATGATCTCGGCCAGCTTCTCACACCTGGGGCGACGGGGCCCGGCCGGGTCAGTGCCCTGGCAAGGCCCAGGGACCTCCTGGAGCCCCAACCCAGCTGTCTGTGTCAGAGGGTCACAGGACTCCCCGTCTGCACCCCCAGGCTGGCACGGCCTGGCCTTAGCCAAGCGCGTGGGGCACTCAGACGCCCCAGCGATCCAGTCCCATGTCCCCAGCGATGGGGGCAGGTGACGCCTGGACTAACACCCCTGCCAGGGTCTCCCCTGAGTCCGCCTCTTGGCTCCCCGATTCCCCGCTGGCGGCGGCACCGTTCAGTGGCTTCCCAGCCAACCGCCCAGGGCCAGCCGGCAGCTCTGGGTGCCCAGCCCCCCTTTCCCAAGGGGCCCCGTCCCCGGGGCACTGACGCACCAGGACTGCAGCACGTCGAGGGTGCCCTCGGGGGGCCCCCCGTTCCCCGCCAGCTGCTGCCGCCGCTTCCACTGGATCAGCTCGTCGTCCAAGATGGTCGTTTGCTGCTTGCGCAGCAGCTGCAGGGTTTTCTGGTGCTTCTCCGCCAGCTCCTGTGAGGGGCGGGGCGTCAGCGAGGGGCGGGGCAGGGGGCGGGGCTATGGCAAGCGTAGCTGCCCCTCGCTGGCACCGGGGGGGAGGGAGTGGGGGCCCCCAGGCCTGGCACTCACCACTCGGTACTGCTGTAGTGTCTGGGCCTCCCGGTGCAGCCAGGCCTCCAGCGACGCCTTCTTCTGCTGCAGCGTCGTCTCGCGGGACATGCGCTCCTGGGGGCCCAGCTGGGAGAGCTGGGAGAACTGGGCTGGGGGGGGGGAGGCCAAGAGCCTTAGGCCTGAGCCCTGCCTGCCCCGGTGCTCCCCGATTCCCAGAACCCCTGTGCCAGGCCTGCCCCGGGGGCAAGGACTCACTCCCCAGGCCTCACGGAGCCCGTGGGAGGGGCTGAGCTGGGGCTATGGAGGGGGTGGAGGTGAGGGGGGGGTCTGCGAGCATGTAGACACCCACAAGGGTGCGGAGGGTGGGTGAGATGTCGCACCCCCAATACTATGGCAGGGTCTCCCCTGCGCTAGGTGGGCAGCTGATCTCCCCACAGACACCCCTGGTCCCAGGGTTGAGCAGCCAGCACGGGTCCAATGGGGTGGGGGCTGAGGCGCAGAGGGCCCAGTGGGGGGGAGACGAGGCGCGGGGGGCCCAGTGGGGTTGGGATGATGTGCGGAGGGCCTAGTGGGGGGAGTACTAGGCACAGGGGGGCCAGCAGAGGGGCAGCAGGTGCAGAGAGGAACGAAGGGGCCAGCTGGGGGAGCACGAGGCGCAGAGGGGCCAGGAGGAGGGGTGCAAGGAACAAAGGGGCAAGCTGGGGGGCATGAGGCACAGAGGGGTCAGCGGGGGGCACCAGGTGCAGAGGGGACAGGAGGAGGGGTGCAAGGAACAAAGGGGAAAGCTGGGGGGCACGGGACGCAGAGGGGCCAGTGGGGGGGGGGGGGGGCGTGAGGAACGAAGGGGCCAGCTGGGGGGGGCGCGAGGAACAAAGGGGCCAGCTGGGGGGGGCGCAAGGAACGAAGGGGACAGCTGGGGGGGGCGCGAGGAACGAAGGGGACAGCTGGGGGGGGCGCGAGGAACGAAGGGGACAGCTGGGGGGGGCGCAAGGAACGAAGGGGCCAGCTGGGGGGGGCGCGAGGAACGAAGGGGCCAGCTGGGGGGGGCGCGAGGAACGAAGGGGCCAGCTGGGGGGGGGGGGCGCGAGGAACGAAGGGGTCAGCTGGGGGGGGGCGCGAGGAACGAAGGGGACAGCTGGGGGGGGCGCGAGGAACGAAGGGGACAGCTGAGGCGCAGAACCACATAAGCAGCATTCCCTGCCAGCTGCAGCCCTGCCAAACCCAGCCGCACCCAGGGCCTGGTGCCCCCTCAGCAGCTGGGACAGGGACAGTCCCTCAGGACAGGGGTCTCCCTCAGGACGGGCTCTCCGGGCCAAGCTGCCTCTGCCCTGCAGGCCCTGCCCCCGTCAGCCCATCCCCACGGTCCCTCCCTGCCCCCATGGCTGGCGCCCCCACCTTGGAGACGCAGGTTCTCCTGGTACTGGATGATGAAATACTCCTGCGTCTGCTGCAGCTTCTTCAGCTCGCTCTCCGTGTCCTGGGTGACCAGCCGCAGCTCCTCGAAGGTCTGGTTAATCTGCAGGTGCTTCTGGGACAGGGCGTCCGCCAGGCTGCTGGCCGGGGCGGGGCTCTGCACAGAGGGGCGCCAGCTCAGGGCCATGCTCCTGTGCCCGGAGCAGGGAAAGGGTGGGCTGCGGGGGGGGAGGGGGGCGACAGCCCCAGAAGGCGGAGGCCGAGGCTCGCGCCAGGGGGCAGTGGCTGGAGAGAGACACTGTGACGTGGTGGGGTTGTGTTTGTTCTGTTTGCTTGTTGTGTGTGTGTGTGTGTGTGTCGCGCGCGCCTCAGTTTCCCTGGGCACTGCACTGATGCCTGGCTGGGGATGGGTGTTTTGGGTGTGACTCTCACTGAAGGGAGGCTGCCCCCGCCTGCCCAGCCCAGCACGGACACAACGTCCCAGGCTCTCCTGTCACCTGAGCCTCGGTGGGAGATGCAATCAGGTGACGCCTTTTGCCAGGGGAAGCTGGACAGAGGAGGAGGAGGCTGCCTGCAGGGCTGGGGGCCTGTTGCTGAGTGTGTGAGTTGGTCTCAGCTGGCTTAGGATGCAGGGAGTCCAGCTGGGGGGGGGGGCAGGCAGGGAGCCCAGAGTCCTGGTGCTGGGCCCCCCATCTCCAAGATGGATGGTGCTGACTGCTCCTGTAAAAAGTCTGTGTCCCTGTGAACCCATCACCCTTCCGTTCTACCTGCCGCCTGAGAATCCCGTCTGGCTGGACGGGGGTGCAGGGCCCGTGGATCCCCACACTCTGTGACAGACACGGGGTGGGGTGACGGGCTCCAGGAGGTCCCAGCAGAGTCAGTGCCCTGGCCTGGGGTCCCCCAAGAGACAGGGAGTGAGACAAGGGCCCCCTGCCTGGCTACTCACGTTAGTGGCCTCCCGGACCAGCCGCTGCTCGTGGTACAGGATGTGGCGGATGCAGCGCACCAGCTCCATGGGGCACCGATCGTACGTGTTCTGCAGGAGGGACAGCAACGCCCTGAGCTGGGCTTGTCGGGGGGGCTCTCTGCCCCGGCTGGGGGAAGGGGGTTGCCCTGTGTGAACGGCCACGGCCCAGCCCAAACCCACCCTGCCTGCCTCCCCGCTCCCAGGCAGGTGGGGTGGGGATGGGGTCACCACAGCCAGACAAGGAGCCTGAGGGGACAGAAGTGCCGGGCGGGGGGGGGGGGGCTGCCACATGGCCCCAGGGCTTGCAGCAGTGGTCCCATGGGGAGGGTGGGGGCAGCAGTGGCCCCATGGGGAGGGTGGGGGCAGCAGTGGCCCCATGGGGAGGGTGGGGGCAGCAGTGGTGGGGGCTCAGGGACGCGCTGGCCTCATGCAGTGAGGAGAAGGGAGCAACAGGTACCAGGCACCTTCTGCCATGACCCTTGCCCCGCCCTCCCCTGCTGTGCCAGGCCCCGGCGGGGAGGCAAGTGGGCGGCCCTGGCAGGACACAGGGGGACAGGGCGGCTCCGGGGACCGACCTGCAGCTGTGTGGCATAGTGTCCCAGCTTGATCTTCAGCAAGAAGCCGTCCTCGCCCACTTGGTGATCTGCCTTCTTCTGCAGCTCCTGGATCAGCCCCTCCAGCAGCTGGGCGGCTTTCATGTTCTCCTGGGGGCTATCGAGGTCGATGGAGTCCCTGGCACAGACACAGACGGGGGAGAGCTCAGCTGGGGCCCGAGACCGCAGCTGCCGGGGGACCCCCCATGCGTCCGTCCCTCAGCAAACCGCAGCCAGCCCGAGCGAATGGGCGCAAAGCCCCGCCCCCTGGTTCTGCCCCCCTGGACCTTGCACCTGCCCCCAAAGCTTGTGCCTGGCCTGAGCCTGCCCCCCGCACAGAGCCAAACCCTCCTCATACCCGTGTCCCCTGGGCTGGAGGCGGGGACCTGCCTTTAGCTAGGGTAAGGGGAAAGTGAGGCACGAAGGGCAGCGGCGACTGGCCAAAGCTCCCCAGAGAAGAGGGGACAGGACAGAGAAGAGGCCGGATCCAGACGTTCCCAGGCTCAGCTCTAGCCTAGGCCATGGTCTGCTCAGCCGTGAGGTTGTCAGATCCACGGATGCCCAACAGCACAGGGGGCCATGAGACGCCTTCACTGCCCGCCCCCTCCCAGCTCTGCCCAGGATCCTAGGGCTTCCTTGCCCTCCCCCGCAGCCCCATTTAGAACCCCAGGCAGGCCTGTGGGGCGGGCTCACCTACCATGCCTGGCTCTCGATCCACTGGGACAGGTAATGCCGCACCTCGATGGGGAAGTGCTGGCCGTAGAGCGCCTGCATCTGGCGCAGGGCCTCTCCCTGCAGCTGCTGGGCCTGGATCCACACGGCCATCGTTCAGAACCTGCCGGGCAAGGACACGCCGTCAGGGCGAGGGCCCCCCGCGCCCCAGAGTGGGCGGCGCCGGCCCCACGGCTGCCCGGGGCAGGCTACATGAATGCGGGAGGGGGACTCCTGGCTCTGGCACAGCTGGGATCCGACTCTCCCTCCCAGGAGGGGCCCTGGAAAAGCCAGCAATGGACGGCCCCGTGGGATCGCATGCAACGCGGTCACCGTCCCCGTCGCATGCGCCCGACAGCTCGGCCTCGGGCCGGCCAAGCGGAGCCGAGCATGGGAGGCAGCTCAGGGAGCTGCCCAGCGCAAATACGAAACCTTTGCCCCACCCAACACCAGGCTGCCTTCCCCAGCCCTCCAGATGCCTTCCCTCCCCTCACCGGGGCACCTGGCCACGCTCCCCAGCCTCCTGGCCCCCTTCCCCAGCCCGCTGGCTGCTTTCACCAATGCCCCCGGCACCCAGCTGCCTGCCCCAGCCCCTCAGTGTCTGGCCCCCTTCCCTGAGCAGCTGATGGGAGGAGCTGGCCAAGGGCATGACAGAACAGGCTGGAATCTCCCACATGCCAACGCTCTGGGGCTTTGCCCCACGTGGCCTAGGCAGTCCAGTTCCTCAGGGGGCAGAGAGACCCAGCCCTGCTACAAAAGAGGCGCCCAGGACAGTCCCTCTGCAGCCAGCCCAGGTCCGGGGTCTTACGTGCCTCCCACTGGGTCCTTGCCGCACGCAGCCCGGGGGCACTGGGTTTGAGAGCACGCCCAGCGCCCGCCCGCTGTCGACTGTACACAAACACCTGGGAGCAAACACCCGGGCGAGGCCCCCGTCCCTGCTGAAATTGGATTCCTCGCGCTATTTCAGGCTCCTCCGCCTCTCCAAACACTAGGGGAGAGGAGCCAGCTTCTATTCTGGGCCCAGGCCGGGCTGCACGGCCACGCTCATACTTTGGACTTTAATCTGGGCCTGGAGGCATTTCAACTGGCCGGCGGGGAGAGCGCACACGGCACCAAGCGCAGTGCCGGGAGGCAAATATAGCACAGGCCGACAGAGCCAGCGCCTATAAAAAGCAGGAGCTTCCCCTGCCGAGCCGGCCGGATCTTGGAAAAACAACCTCGGGGGTCGGAGAGTTTTTACAGGTGATGCAATGAGGCGCGTGGGCCGGGGGTGGGGGTATAAATACGACAGACACAAACCGCGCTGAGGAACGTGACTCGGGTTTCAAGTCAAGCACTGAAAAGTTAAGAAACGCCACAATTCACACTTGGAAAACCTTCCTGTGGCCTCTCCAGGGGCTGAGGGTCGGGCTTTGCCACGCTCAGGTTTCTTTAACCCAGTTTTCTCTGGGCAGTCGCCGAGGTTTTTTGGCAAGGGAATTAACGGGGGAAGAACTCCCAGATGTGGGCTCCTTCCTGTGGAACGTCACTGGCCTCTGTGGGCTCGCAGTAGGGTTGGCCACCCAGGCCCACCTCACCGGTCTCGGCTGCTTGAGCTAACCGTTAACCAGCAGCAGCAGCAGGTTGTTGTACTGTTCGTGGACCAAAACTAGAGGGGGTGAACCACTTTGCCGGTGGCGTCAACTCGCCCGTTCCTCCCTCTTTCGCCCTATCCCCTCCAATTAGTCCTGTCCCAGGCCTGGCTATTCCCCCCCCCCCCCCGGCTCCCCTGTCCCCTCCCGCTCCCCCCCATTAGTCCCTGGCTCCATGGGTTCTCATCAGCCCCCATCTCCCTCCCACTCCTAGTCCAATCTGCTTCCCCCCCTCCCCTGGCCTCCCCCATGTTCCCCGGTTCCAGCCCCCCTCCCTGATCGTCATGTCCAATCTCAGTGCCTCTCTAGCTCCTAGTCCCAACCAGTCCCAGTCCTCCCCGCCCCCCCAGGCACCGGCTCCTTAGAAGATCTGTCTCCCTCACCTCCTTCCTCCTGCCCTCTGCCCCACGGTTCCCAGACCAGATTCCTCCCCACCCCAGGTGCAGGTAGGCCGTACATACAGGAGGGGATCTACCTGGGGGTGCAGGGGCTCCAGAACCCGCCGGAGGATCAGGGTGGCTAAGGAGCTGACTGGGAGTAGAGCGGCTGTGACCCTAGACTGCAGAACTAGGGAATCTCAGGCAGGGGCAGATGGTTATTTGACCTCCCGGTGCTCAGCGTGGGGGCCCCAATTCAGGGAGTGGTGACCCTGCGAGGGCCCAGGGAAGGGTTGGAAACCTGCTTTGCGGGGGGCGCTCCAGCTATGGAGCTTAACACCGAGAGGCTCGGGGTGACGTGGATGGGTCTGTGAGGACCGACACGGGGACCCAACGTGCAGCTGCGGCCCCGTCGGCCTAGCCGAGGGAGATCGGACGCAGTCCCAGGGCTGGAAGCGGACGCTGGACAAACTCAGCCTGGGAAGGCGACGTGCGTTTTGAACAGCAGGGCTAGGAACCACTGAGCCCCAGCTGAACCCTGAACAGCCTGAGCTGTTCCCAGGGCCACAGGGCCTAGCGGCCCCACCTCCCTCAGGCCCAGCGAAGAAGCTCGAAGCCTCACAGCACATAGGGTGACCCCAGAGCTCCTGCTAAGCAGCAGGGGCTGTGCGGGGGGTGGGGAGTGCATGAGGGGGCTGTGAGCAGGAGAGGGTGCATGGACGGGGGTGTATGGAGGGGGGCTGTGAACAGGAGAAGGTGCATAGACGGGAGTGCACGGAGGGGGGCTGTGAGCGGGAGGAGGGTGCATGAAGAGGGGCTGTGAGCAGGAGTGGGAAGTATGGAGGGGGGCTGTGAGCAGGAGGGGAGTGTATGGAGGGGGGCTGTGATCAGGAGAGGGTGCATGGATGGGGGTTCATGGAGGGGGTTGTGAGCAGGAGGAGGTACATGGAGGGGGGCTGTGAGCAGAAGGGGGTGTATGGAAGGGGGACACGGAGGGGGGACATGGAGGGGGGCTGTGAGCGGGAGGGGGGTACACGGAGGGGGGCTGTGAGCGGGAGGGGGTGTATGGATGGGGGTTCACGGAGGGGGGCTGTGAGCGGGAGGGGGGTATATGGAGTTCACAGGGGGCTGTGAGCAGAAGGGGGTGTATGGATGGGGGTTCACGGAGGGGGGCTGTGAGCGGGAGGGGGGCTCACGGAAGGGGGCTGTGAGCGGGAGGGGGGCTCACGGAGGGGGGCTGTGAGGGGAGGGGGGACAGGAAAGGTTCTGTGCAGAGGTGAGTGTCATACAAACCCAGAACCCTCCAGTGCTGGCATGTTGCCAATGCCCCAGGAAGCTTCCGGCGGAGCGCCCGGGGGCCGGCAGCAAACCCCTCATTGGGGCCCTGCGCGGTGGCCCTGGCGCCGGGTCAGAAGCTCTTGGTCCCTTCCCCGCGTGCAGGGGATACTCACGGCAGGAACAGGTGTTCTCCTCGCTCTGCCCTGCCCCATGCACCGTCCCGGCAGCCCCTTGCCAGCCCCCTGGGCACCGGGACCCTGGGCACCGAGGGGAGTCCTGCCGCTTGGCTAAAGGTTCGTGCCCCGCAGGGACAGCCCAGCTCCCGGCGTGGCAGCCCAGTGCCGCCGCTCCACGGGCTGCCCGGCTACAGGAAGGAGCAAACAGCAGCAATTTCCTTCCAAAATGTCAGCTGCCTCTCGCAGACCAAACAGCGAGCGCTGGGCTCCTGGCAGCTTCCTCCCTGCGCCGCAGCGAGCGCGCGACCGTGCGCAGATCCCAGCCACGCTCGCCGGGAGCGCCGGCGCCAGGCCGCGTGGGGCCGGCAGCGAAGCAAGCGTCTTGCTCAGCTGAGGACAGGTCCTAAAACCAGCAGGGCAGGTGCCCAGCCGCTGGCCAGCGTTGGCACGTGGGCGTTTCCACGCCAGCCTGCGCCTGCTCTACCACAGGACACAGCACCAAGGGGAGGAGGCTGATCGCAGGCCCGTCCTCAGGGGGCATGTAACAAGCTGTCGCCCCCGCCCCCTCGGCGGCCCAGCACTCACCGCTGCATGGGTTTATGGGGCCCAAAGTGCCCAGTGCCTGGAGACCTGCCCAAGGAGCTGAAACCCCAGGGCCCAAAGTCTGCTGGGCAGGGGAGCAGAGGACAAGGGGGGGCATTTATCGAAAGGCGCAGAGCACAGAGCACCCGTGGCTCCCCCCAGGACGCGGGTCCTGGGGTGACTCCAAGGAGGGGGCGGGGCAGGTCATGTGCCCACCCTGGAAGCTGGCTCCCTGCTATCTGGCCATGCAGGGCCAAGCTGTGCCTCCCGGTGCTCCACTGCCCACGCCCGGCCCAGCCCGGCCCGCCAGGCCTCCCCCGCTTCTCCGGGACCCTTCCACAGCCCGTGCTGGGGCCTGTGCTCCCTCCCCCCGAACCCTGTTCTTCCCAATACAACACAGGGACGACAGTGGGGGACACGGAAGCAGCCCCAGACCATACCCAGCTGCCCAGCAGTGAGCAGGCTGAGCCAGCGAGTGGCATCGGCTAGGGTTACCAGATGGCTTTCAAAAAAATACCAGACGCACATGATCTCAGAACAGGATGGGGGGGGAGGACTGGCCGGGAGGGGAGTGGGGCTGATTGGGAGCTGGGGGGGACTGGCCGGAGGGAAGCAGGGCTGGCCAGGAGGAGCGGGGCTGGCTGAGGGAGATCGGGCGAAGGAACCAGCCGGCAGGAAGCAGGGCCAGTCAGGAGAGCTGGCAGGGGGGGGGGACTGGCCGGGGGGAGGGGGGAGGGGAGCAGGGCTGGCCGGGAGGGGGTTGGAGGGAGCGGGGCTGACTGGAGGAGATTGTGGCGGGGAGGGGAACTGGCTGGCGGGGAGCGGGGCTGACCGGGAGGAGGTCCGGGGGGAGTGGAGCTGGCTGGGAGGGGGTCCGGGGGGAAGCAGGGCTGACGGGCGGAGATTGTGGCGGGGAGCAGAGCTGACCGGGAGTGGGTCGGGGGGAGCGGGGCTGACCGGCGCAGATTGCAGGGTGGAACCGGCCGGCGGGGAGCGGGGCTGACCGGCGCAGATTGCAGGGTGGAACCGGCCGGCGGGGAGCGGGGCTGACCGGCGCAGATTGCAGGGTGGAACCGGCCGGCGGGGAGCGGGGCTGACCGGCGCAGATTGCAGGGTGGAACCGGCCGGCGGGGAGCGGGGCTGACCGGCGCAGATTGCAGGGAAGAACCGGCCGGCGGGGAGCGGGGCTGACCGGCGCAGATTGCAGGGTGGAACCGGCCGGCGGGGAGCGGGGCTGACCTGGGCGCACGCCGATCCCAGAGTGCCACCCATCCCACGCATGGTCCTGGCGGTTCATCTGGGTGGAGCCACCACCACCACCGTGGCCCCTTTAAAAACTGCGTGCTGAGGCCTTTTGGCCCTAACAAGCTGCCAGCGGCTGCCGCCATCTTGACTCCCTGCACCGAGCCGGACAGCTCCCCAGTAAGCGCTAGGGTTGCCAGGCTGCCTCCATATGGAGCCAAATCAGAAAGTACCCGACATTTTAGGTATTTTCTGAATTTTTTTACCAGACAGGAGGCAAACATGATGGACTGTCTGGTTCAATACTGGACACCTGGCAGCCCTAGGCTACAAACTCTCTTTCCCTTCAAACAGATTCCCACACAATCTCGGGATTCCAGTCGCTTTAAGCTCCCCAGAAGAGCGAACGAACCCGGCCAGAGCCATCGCAGGCAGGGGAGACAGGGATGTAAACTCCTCGCTGCCTGCCAGCCCGCCTCTTTGGAACCGGCTGTGCGGCTGGGTCGCTTCATGTCGGCCTGTGGTTTCCAGCGTGTTTGCTACAAGCGGAGCTGGCACCAGCTGTGCGGGAGACACAGGCCACTTCTGAAGGTTCGGCAGGCTGACAGGTTTTGTTCCGCTCCTGCAGAAGAGCGTGGCTTTCGCCCTGCTGCAGCTGGGGACAAAGAACCCGCCGGTGGCACCCTGACAGCCCTCGCTGGAACATGGGTGCCAGGCGAGAGGGAACGGGAACTTCGAGGCCTGCTCTGCACTCGCAGAAGAGAGACAGTGTCAGTTGTGGAAAGAAAATATTTCCTCTTAAGAATAAAGGCGAAGGGCCCAGCTACAGGCCAACCCTTTGAACCTCGACTGTCAGGATTCAGCACTTCTGCTCGCGTCCTCAAGGACTTGAGGCTCGGGCGAGGTCACCAGAGAGCCCCAAGAGAAACAAACCATCCAGCAGGGGGTGCTCTCCTCTCAGTCACTCGCAAAGCAAAGGTGGCCCCCGGAGAAGGAGAGGCAGCAGACACGCAGGAGCCGAGAGGCGCGCCTTCCGAGGACTTTTCACAAGAACCGGGGCGCTGTCAGCTCTGGTGCAGCTACCAAGCTGCCGCGCTCTGCCCCAGAGATGGCTGCATTTCAGAGGAGGGCAGTCCCTCGGTACCCTCGGCGATGTGCTTAGGTATCTTTCAGGATGAACAATGCCACGGAAACTCCATCATTCAGGCTCCAAATCTAGTCGCACAGTCGTTGCATTTGCGATATGTAACCCCATGTCCCCGCTGACACCCACCGCTCAGGGACCAAGCACTGGAATAAAGACTGTCTGCCTCTCACAACTCACACTCCTCCCTAATTGCATATCAGCCAAAAGCTACACAGGAGCAGAGGGGATTGGCTCCCTGCCTGAAATTTTTGAAGAGCCACGTAGGAATTGAAAGTTCACAGGCGAGACCCTGAACCAGCCTGGGGTCTGGTAGGTAAGGTCGCATGGGAAGCAAGTGGAAGAGGAAAAACAACTGAAGACAGCTGGCAGTTTTTCAAAGAGACATTATTAAAAGCACAAGAGCAAATACTTCTTATCTTTCCGAGGCAATGGAATAATGGCAAGAGACCACCCGGGATTAACCAGGAGATCTTGAATGATCTAAAAATCAAAACGGAATCCCACAAAAAGTGGAAACGAAGTCAGGTAACAAAGGATGAATGCAAACAACCCACACAAGTGTGTAGGGGCAAAATTAGAAAGGCCGAGGCACAAAATGAGCTCAAACTAGCAAGCGACATAAAGGGTAACAAGAAAGCATTCTACTAATATATTAAAAGCAAAAGGAAGACCCAGGGCAGGACTGTTACTAAATGAAGAGGGAAAAACAATAAACAGAAAATGTGGAAATAGCCGAGGTGCTTAATGACTTCCTTGTTTCGGTTTTCATTGAGAAGGTTGGTGGGCAGCAACCAAACGCCTAGCAGAGTGAAAGCCAGAGAAAATGGGATAGGATCAGAAGCTAAAATAGAGCAAGAACAAGTTAAAAATTACAAGTCAGATGTCTTCAAGTCACCAGGGCATGATGAAACGCATCCTAGAATACTTAAGAAGCTGACTGAGGAAATAGCTGAGCCATTTGCTATTATGTTTGAAAAGCCATGAAAGTCAGGAGAGATTCCAGAAGACTGGAAAAGGGCAAATATAGTGCCCATCTAATAAAATGGGATATAAGGGCAACCCAGGAAATTACAGACCACTCATCTTAACTTCTGTATCAGGACAGATGATAGAGCAAATAATTAAGGAATCCATTTCCAAACATCTGGAAGATAATGAGGTGATAAGCAAGAGTCAGTCTGGATTTGTCAAGAACAAATCTGGTAGCTTTCTTTGATAGGATAACAAGCCTTGTGGATAAGGGGAACGTGGTAGTTGTGGTATAGCTAGATTTTAATACGGCATTTGACAGTCTCGCATGACCTTCTTGTTAATAAACCAGGGAAATACAACCAAGATAGAGCTACTATAAGGTGGGTGCATAACTGGTTGGATAACTTTCCAGAGAGTAGTTATCAATAGATCACAGCCATACTGGAAGGGCATAATAAGTAGGGTTCTGCAGGGATCAGTTTTGGTACCAGTTCTGTTCAATATCTTCATCATTGAGTTAGATAATGGAATAGAGCAGGGAAACTTTTTTTGGGTTGGGGGTAAAAATCAGTTGGGATTTTTACCACACACAAGTGAGAAGCAAAAACAAACAAACAAACAAAAGCCCAAAACCCAAAAAACCCTAACTCCCTCTCCGACGTGGCCCCTGACTGAGAAGAAAGACCCTCCCCGCATTCCCCTCATGCACCAGAGCCTTGGAGGGGCTCAGGCTAGTAGATTTTGTATTCTCCAGTCCCACAGGGGGATGGCAGGAGGGAAGGGGGGCTCTCCAATGCAGGGAGGGAGCTTTGAGCCTCAGGGGCCTGATCCAGGCAAGCTACGGGCTGCATCTGGCCCCCAGGCCTTAGGCTTCCCACCCCGACATAGAGAGTGCTCTTGTAAAGTTTGCAGATGACACCACGCTGGGAGGGGTTGCAAGTGCTGTGGAGGATAGGGTTATAGAGCAAAATAATCTAGACAAACCAGAGAAATGATCGGAGGTAAACAGGATGAAATGCATTAAAGACAAAGGCAAAGTGCTCCGCTTAGGCCACGTCTACACTGTCAGATGTAAACTGCGGGTAGTTACAGCACTGCTCACAGAGCCCTGCAGGGAAACAGCTGTTCTGTGTCCACTCTGCTGCTTGTGACGGTAGAGCATGTCCACATTAGCAGCTTCTGCAAACCCGCAACATCTCAGCCTCCTTTCCCGGCTCTTTGCCCAGCAATCTCTCTCTACACACGCACACAGACACACCTGCCTCTGTGCTCAACAGCACAAACATTCCATCCGTCTGCTTTGTTCTGTGTCCCAGAGAAAATCAGCCCCGTCTGCAGGCTGGGCCAAACAAACCTCTCAAAGGGAATCTGCACAAGCCTGCAGGGTAGACCGAGGGAGAGGACTTGAGGGACTATGGGCCATCTCTGGAGGCCAGTCACAATGTAACAAACAAGTCAAGTGTCCACGTTGGCCCCCCAGCGCTGTATCTAGAGCACAGAAAGCTCTACACTTCTCATTGAGGTGGTTTACCTAGGGTGCAGTGTGACGCAGTGGGAGCCTGTCTGCTTTGTAACCCGGTGTCCCCACCTGGCTGTGCGGTGCTGTGTGAGTCCCACTGATACACCACACGTGTATTGGCCCAGACACCTAGTCCCAGACTGAGCAGTTAAGAAGGCTCTCCCCAGAGGGAGGGACAGAGGAAGGGAGGAGACGACGCACACCTGGCTGGGGGGCAGGACCTGGGCGCTGGGCAGTCTTGGCTGGGCAAACATGAAGAGAACAGACTAAGCCGAGTGGTGGGGGGTTCAGGGGCCTGTGGACCCCTGCCCCAAGGGGCTGCCTGCCCCTGACTCCTATGTCCACATCGCGCCTATGCTGTGCTGTATCTCTGAGAAGCAATAAACGCTCCATATTCTACAGGCTGGCGGAGACACATCTGGCTGCGGACGGGGGGCAGGGTCGGGGCGGCTCCCTGACGCACCGTCACACACAGCAACTGCAGAGATAGTTCGCACTAAGTGCCTTGCCAGTGTGGACACCTCGGGAGTGACAGCGCTGGGAGCTGATTCACTGCGCAGTATTTGCCAGTGTAGACTTGGCCTTAGGAAGGAACAATCAGTTGCACGTATACAAAATGGGAAATGGCCGCCTAGGAAGGAGTACTGAGGACTGGAATCTAGGGAGTCATAGTGGACAACAAGCTAAATATGAGTCAACTATGTGACGCTGCTGCAAAAAAACCAAACGTCCTTCTAGGATGTATTAGCAGGAGTGTTGTGAGCAAGACACGAGCAGTCATTCTTCCGCTCTACTCTGTGCTGATTAGACTTCAGCTGGAATATTGTGTCCAGTTCTGAGCACCACAAGTCAGAAAAGATATGGAGAAATCGGAGACGGCCCAGAGAAGAGCGGCAGGGGGCTGGACTCGATGACCTCTCGAGGTCCCTTCCAGTCCTATGATTCTATGATTCTATGATAAAAACAAATAAAGGTCTAGAAAACATGAGGGACGACTGAAAGAAGTGGGATTGCTTAGTCTACAGAAAAGAAGACTGAGAGGGGACATCATAGCTTTCAAGTACCTAAAAGGGTGTTATAAGGAGGAGGGAGAAAAATTATTCTCCTTAACCTCTGATGACAGAACAAGAAGCAATGGATTTAAACTGCAGCAAGAGAGGCTTAGGTTGGACATTAGGAAGAAACATCCTAACTCTCCAGGTGGTGAAGCACCGGAATAAATTGTCTAGGGAGGTTGTAGAATCTCCATCACTGGAGATATTTAAGAACCGGTTAGTCACACATCTGCCACGGATGGTCTAGATCAGGGCTACTCAACACGCAGCCCATTTGTTTGTGGCCCGCGGTGCGATTTGGGTTGATATGTGTTTTAATAGTCAAATTCCTGGACTGTTGTGAAGCCAAAACAAAAAAGTAGTCAATAGAATGGTCTTCGGTTGCGATGCGTTTCAGTAATTCAATTGCTGGACTGTCATTGCTCATTAAACGTGCTGTCCTATGGGTGGAAATTGGATACATACTGCATTTTATGAATATCAGCAGAAGTGACTTAAACGGGGCCTGTGTGTTGTGTAGTCTTGCCTTAATCTTTGTATTCATGCCCGTCAGTGTGAAATAAACTATTTGCATATATTTGCATGTATATGCAACCACACTAAAGTTGCAGCCCCCAGCATGTGCTGTGAGTATCATTGTGGCCCCCGGGGCTTACACAGTTCAGTAGCCGTGGTCTAGACGGCACTTGGTCCTGCCATGAATGCAGAGGACTGGACTTGACTTCTCAAGGTTCCTGCCATTTCTTTTATTTTCATTCTTTGGCAGCATAAAACAACACTGCCCAAATCTCACCAATATCTCACCGAGGGCTGGTCTGCATATGAAAGTCAATCTGGAGCCAGGCACGGTGTGACTTAAAAGGGCTCAATCGTTCCTGATTAGCTCTCTGTGTGTTTGCTTTTATTCCAGATCACCTTAATCTGCTTCCAAAGTGGAGTTAATACTATCTCTTAGGGAATAACACCCCTTAGGGAATAACATCCCATGTAGGCCGACTGTGGAGAGAATCCAAATGGCAGGAGAAAGAAGAGGAGAATAAGCTGTGAATCCTCGCAAAGAGCTTCTGATGGGGGTGATGCAGGACTAGTCTGATGCTATGATTATAAAAAGATGTAGGAGCCATTTCTTGGCCTGGAAATCCAACTGCCCAGCAATGGTCACCCCAAAGCAAGGGATTAACCCATTACCTCCCCGAGCAACCCCCAAACAGCACTGCACACGCACATACACACTGATGGGAGAGGGCTAAGTTTTCTCAACCCTGCCTCTGTGCAGGGGGCAGCTAGAGGACCCCTTGAGGTCTCTTCTATGACTGCAAATCTAGGTTTGCCTCACATGGGAGTGGAAACCTCTCCTTCTTCCAGAGTGGCTTGTGAGCACCAGGCACGTAATCAGATTCACCAATGTCAAGCAGGTGGAAAGCAGGAGCCAGGCCAAAATACAGATTAGTTGCAAACAGCGTGCACAGTAATGTTGGGGTTCTTTGCTCTGCTTTGCCGTTGGGTTACGCTGGAGGGTTTTCAGGCTTCTCTTTGCAACCCCAAGGAGGAGTCAGATAAAACAGCAGCCACAGACGATGGTAAGCAGAGATTCTTACGGACTCACATAAGAGAGATGGGTCTTTGAGAAACACTCCAAGTACTGCAAGGCATGCCATACAATCGCAGGAGCCGGCCACCCTCCGCAGCCTCCTCACAAACAAACCGGAAGCCAAACAGAAAGTCATTCCCTGAACGAGAGAGCTTGGCCACTGTGTTTCCCAGGTGGCACCTGGGTACTTGGCAATCTCATCTGCACCGGCACGTTCCTCCAAACTGCCTGTCCTGGCAGCTCCGCAGTGCAGTGACGGAGGGAGGGGTAGATCACAGCGGCTTAACTACCAGGCTGCTTAAACTACTTGACCTAGGAAAACGAGGCCCAAGGAGAGAGGGACCGAGACTTGTCCTAGGGCATATGGTGAGCTTGGTAGTAGAGCCGAGAGGAGAGCCCTGGCTCCCAGCCTGGAGCTCAGTTTTACAGCACGAGACAAAGGGCGCGTTCATCCCAGGGCAGGGCTCAAACATGCTCCTCAGAGGCCCAGGGCATCTTCTTGGCAAAGCAGCAGGAACCCGCTGCCACGCCCAGCGGGCTGCCCCCACCCGATGGCACTTAGGCTCTCCCAGGGAGAAGACCAGCCAGTGTTTCAGTGTGAACGCTGAGGAGCCCAACCCAGGGAGTGCCCGGGATCTTCCCAACCCTCGGCGTCCACTCTCTCGACCCAAGGAGCCCCGGCATGCCAGCCCCACAGGGACAACCTGCAGGAACCAGCCACACCCGCTCCCCTACCCCGAAGCTGGACAGGTGAAACGGGTGGCGTGGGGGCCTATGGCTGCCCCACTGCAGAGAGGGGCTTGGTGAGGGCCGTCTGCCCCCTTTGCAGGTGGGAGCCGGGAGCTGTTCCCGTCACCTCCCCGGGCATTGCACATGGCTGGGACGCTCGTGCCAAGCAGCCACTGTCTGCAGGCCTCAAGCCCGACCCATCCTCAGAGGGACTGGCTACCCAGGGCTACCAAGGGACAGGAAAAGCAGGAGCCAGACATGCCTAGAGAGCAACCCGCACTCCCTGCAGCTCGCAGAGGGGACGAGACGGGCTGCGCACACAGGGCCTGATTTCCCTCCCTCCTTTCGCCTTGAGAATCCCCCCACAGCAGCACCCGAGAGGCAGGGATCGGGCCCACGCCCTCGGTGCCCCATCCAACCCAAGCAGCCACGGGTCTGGAGAGCTGCGCCGCAGGGGTCGGGTCGCTTTCGCTGCTGCTTTGTGAGGCACAGGGTGGGAGGAGTCCACAGAAGAGCAGAGCCCCGGGCCCCCCGCCGGCGCCTTGCTCGGCCCATGCCCTACCCTGGTGCAGAGGAACTGGCTGGCGTGTGGGCACTGGGTTCATTCCTTTGGAGGGGCACTGAGCAGCGCCCTGGGGGCTGCCCTGAGCCCCTGGCAGGGGCATCTCAGAGCAGCTGTTCGGGGGACGGGGGCGGTGGGGAAGGCTGGGCTGTTGGCTGTGCTCTCGGCAGGCCTAGCATCCTTCCCAGCTATTGCCCAGGACCCCAGCCCAGCAGCCTTACACAGGAGGGGCCAGCCCGGGCCCCCGCCCAGCTGCTGCCTGGCCGCAGGAGGCACTGCAGGAAACTGTCCTATGAGCACAATGAACTAACTGCACTGGGCTCTGAAGGCCCCACAGGCTGGGACCAAGGGGCAGTCACACACCGCACCGGCTCCCCCTCCCCTGGCCGCCAAGAGCCCTGCAGTGGCAGCACACAGCTCCCCTGGGCACCGGCTGCCAGGGCCCAAAGAAGGGCCCCCCAGGTGTGATGCTGCCCCTCACCCCAGCACCAGGCCTCTCCGGAAGGAATGCAGCGCAGCCTCTCACTCCTGCCAACGCCCTCGCAGCCCTCCCTAGGGAGCAGAGCCGGGGGCTCGGCCGGGGGCTATTGCGGCCGTGCCCAGAGCCCCGGGGCAGGAGCAGCTCTCAGTAATCCAGCCGGGAGGACAGGGACGGACGGCTTAGCAAGCCCCGGGGAGCCTAATCTCTGCTACTAACGCCAGCGCCCCCGCGGGGGATAAACCCAGACGCAGATTAGACAGGCCTTGGCAGCGCTTTAATAACGGCCTCGCGGCCCAATTACCCTTGCTGCGGGGGAGGAGGGTTGGGGGGGGGGGGCGACGGATTTGACCCAGCTGGAGCCCACGAAGCAGGGACTCAGCTGCCTGCAGGCTCTGCCACAGCCCAGGGGATGCTCACAGCTGGCAGGAAGCCGCTCTGGCGGGGACAGGAACTCCTCGCCTCTGCCAGCTCCTCCCGTCCAGTCACTTCCCTTCTCACGAAGGGCCCAACAGACCATGCGCCCCAGGGCCCTCCCTGCAGCCAGGGAAGGGCTGAGGCCCCCCCCCTTCCTGCAGCTAGCAGGGCCGCTCTTCTCTGCCCCGTCCCAACACACTGAATCCAACGAGGAGCCAGGTCACCGGGATCTTTATCTGGGGCAGAGGCCTGGCCTCAATCTCCACAACGCAGTCACCTGGGAGAAAGCCTCTTGCTGAGCAAAACCCTCCCAGGTATAGAGCAAGGCTCGGCACCGGCGTGGTACAAAACTCACTGCCTGCCACTCCCCCCGGACACTCCACACAGCTGCTCTGGGGACTACAGCCTGCCTGCTGCCACCATAAACCCTGCCAGGCCCCACAGAGTGCTGACCCCTCCAAAGGGACCCCCAAACTCGCGTATGACTCTAATGCCAGGCCTGGACGGTGGAGGAAAACATTCAGGGCTTCCGTTGCTCTAGTCGATCCCCAAAAGGGGTCCGGACTCTCCCCTGGACAGGCACAGCCAGGGGAGGGAATCCAGCCTACCCGGAGCTCGGCTGAGCATCCTCGCTCCAAGGGGACCCCACTTTGGCTCTGCCTTTGCTAGTGCTGAGCAAGGCCCTGCCTCGACCAGCTGCCAGCGCGTCAACATCCACAGCCGCCTCCGGCAGCCCAGCCCTGAGCTGATGCCGGGACAGGGCTGCCATCGGTCCCAGGGTTCAGTGCCTTCGGGTGGGGAATAGCCCAGCTTTGGCCTGGAGACACGCTTCTGTTTCATCTGTTACGCTCCGGCACGCGCATACAAAGCGACCAACCACATCGCTGCCAAGCTAGACCTAGTCGGCCCGAGGGGGCCCCAGTGGGTTCAGCATCCCAGACCACTTTCTGTGCCCCCGTGGGGGGCTCTGGTCCCATGTGGCCAGTGCCAATGGCTCAGGCAGGTCAGGTCATGAGTTCGACCCACGGGCCAGCCTGGAGCCTGGTTGAGGCTGGCTAGAACCAAGTGGGAAAAAGCTGGTGCTGTTTTCCGGCCCAGGCCTGCAAGTCAGCCATTTCCAGGGGCAGCGGAAGGAGCTTGCACCTTGTCCATCCACCCTCGCCTTGAGCAGGACCCCAGGGGCACTGCCCCGCTTGCCAGTGGCCTGCTGGTGCCCACCCTGGTGCGGCGCAGGGGGCTTGGCTGCCATGCTCAGCTGCTGCCGTCCATACCCACCAGGCGGGGCAGGCTGCATCCTGACAGTCACAAATGCCTTCCATGCAACACTGTCCGATGGCTCCTCCCCCCGCCCGACCTGGCTCCTCCCTCTTGTACACTCCCCGCACACCTTGCCCCTCCCTCCACACACCACCACTCTTGCAGCTGCTGGTACAGGCTGGCTGACAGGCCACGAGCCCAGCCGCTTCCCACAAGGAGGTGGCACGAACAGGGTCAGGCTCCCCAAATCCTCGCCCTTCTCGCAACCCACACTGAGGACTCTGACTCTGGGCAGGTGCCAAGCGCCCTCGAGGCCCCTGGGAGCCAGCGGGAGCCGCAGGACTCTCAGCATCCGGCTGGGCTGAGTGGTACTGGAGAGCCAGAGCCTGGAGAGTAACCGCAGGACACAGCAAAGGGGCCGGGGAGACTGATGACAAACCCCCAGCTCATCTCGCCAGCAGCAGCATGAGCCCCCTGCTCGGCTGCGGGGCTGCGCAAGGCCAGGGAGCTCACAAGGGCTGCCTTAAGCAGCCCACACCTCTGCCACGGGACGTGGGGTGAGCCGCCAGGCCTCTGCATTCACGCAGCTCGGCGAGTGGCCAGGCCACACGGCAATTGCTCTCCCCCCTCTGGCGACCTGGCCTGAGGGGCACACGGGGGCTCACCGGGGAGCGGGAAAGCTCAGTCTACGTCATTTCAGGAAGTTGGTTCACATCCAGGGGCGGGCACAACTCAGGCCTGGACCAGCCGGGGGGAGGGTGGGCCGAATGGGACTCAGGCTAGAACAGCAGGGGGACTGCAAGTCAGGAGGAAGAGACAGGCAGGGTCAGAGCGCTGGGGGGGTCGTGGGTATGGGGTGAAGGGCACCAGCAGGCGTGTGGGGAGCTGGGTTCCCACCTTCATGACACCTGGCACCAGACAGTGTCTGCAAAACATCACACACACACACACACACACACACACACACACACACACACACACACACACACACACACACACACACACACACACACACACACACACACAGAGAGAGAGAGAAAGCAGGGCCTGCTGGACAGACGGACACACCCAGCTCAGGTGGCAATCAGTCCACGACAGACACAGAAGAGCGCTTACTTTAAAAGGCCTGTTGTGCGCACCACCCGGGGGTGAAAGTAACCTCCGTGTCTTACAGGTACTGTCAGATCGCAAGCCCCGCACAAGGAGAAAAATGGAAAACTGAAGGGGAGCCTTTCGCTTCCAGGGCACGTCAAACGGCCAGAGTTAAAGTGACCCATGCGAGTCTCTGTTCTTCAGCTTCAGTTCCTTTGGGGGTTTGAAAAAGCGATCTTGTGGTGCAGCAAACAAAGCCCTGTGATGCACAAGCTCAGGGCAGGAGGGTGGGGGGGGGGCGGCTCAGAGCAGGAGGTGGGGAGGTATGGGGGAGCGCGGGGAGTCAGGGCTAGGGAACATGGGGGGGATTCAGGGCAGGAGGTTGGGAGGCATGGGAGAGAGTGTAGGAGTCAGGGCGGGGGGGGACACAGGACTCAGAGGCGGGGGACACAGGACTCAGGTGAGGGGGGAAGGAGGCACAGGAGTCAGGGGAGGGGGGCACAGGAGTCAGGGGAGGAGGAGCGTGGGGGAGTCAGGGGAGGAGGAGCGTGGGGGAGTCAGGGCAGGAGGTTGGGGAGTGCGGGGAGGGGGCAGTCCCTGTCGCTCGCGGTTGGTGACCCTGCCCATGCTGCTCCAGTCCCCGGCCTAATGGGAGCTGTGGGGGTGGAACCCCCCTGCGGCTCCCTTCCCCCACCTAGGGGCTGCCCACCGCAGGGAGGTGCCTGCTGCTTCAGGTGCAACGTGGGGCCCGCAGGACAGGGGGGAGCCCCACACTGCCAGCAGGAGCCCAGCTGGGAGCCCGCACGCACCTCCACCTGCAGCACTAGGGCCAGTCAAGCACTGGGGCAGCCGGCCTGGCTTCCAGCCCCTGCCCAGGGAGCACTGCCGCCAGCTCCCCATCCTGGGACCACTGGCCTAGAGAAGCAGCAGCCCCGGCCACTTCCACCTCCCCTGCAGCAGCAGGAGCCCAGCTTCTAGCTCCCAGAGCCCAGCATGGGCAGTACTTGGGGAACCGCTACCTGGCAGCCAGAGCCCGGCCCCCAGCTGGCCCCTCTTACCAGTTCAGCGTCACACCTGCCTGCTTTCACCTTTGCCCAACCCCTTGGGAAGGGCCAGCCCCCACAGCAGGGTTGTGCAGCCCCCCAGGCAGCCACCGGACGCTCCCAAGCTGCAGGTCAGATGCAGCAAGGCCGAGGGACGCGAGACCCTTAGCAATATCAGCCTCAGTAAAAGCAACCAGCTCTCCGTCTCGGGAGGGGTTTCCATCTAAGAAGGATGCTCCAGCCTCTGGCAGAGAACAAACTGTGTTTTATCCTCACCCTCCACCAAACACAATTCGCACAGACACGTCTAAAAGCCCAGTTTCTACTCCTGACGGGAAAAAGCCGAAACCCTTGTCAATGTTGCACGATTCACTGAATCGGTGTGGAAACTGGTGCCAGCAACCCTCTTCCGGGGACGTTGATTTTAGTGCACTTGACACCCAGTTAGCTTACACGGTTGCTCTCTTAAGCCAAATTAAGTGTGTCAGAGCCAGAAAATTAACAGCCAGATGTGGGTGTTGTGCCCGTATCACTACGCTAGACTGTAATCCAGTTCAGCCAAATCAGTGCAAGCCGGGTGTCTCTATGTGGCCTGAATGACTCGCCAAAGGAAATCTGCCCCGGAAGCCCGGGCTACAACATCTCCCGGACACTGCAGCTCAGCTCCATCGAGCACATTATGACGTTAGAAATTGAGTATTTTTACGGAAGAGCAGAGAAGTGAAGTCAGCTACACCACCCCGTGCGCATCTGACACACAGTGGTGAGATCACAGCAAAGCCAGTCTGTCGGCCCGGATCCCGGCGCCCACATTTCTCCAGGTCACACCACCATGCTTTGCGCCTCACAGAGGGGCTAGCGAGTCCACCGATGGGGTCCCTGTGGCACAGAGACCTCCCCAGCACCACACAATGGGCTGGCGGCAGGGCCAGCAATCAACCCAGCCCTGCTGACTCCCAGGCCGGCTCAGGCACGCCAGCCCTACGACAGGACACGGCTGCAGAGCCCAGCCTCGCGCAGGGTTCCCTTTGTCCGAAGGGAGTGACCACGCAGCCGGGGTCGCAGCCATGCTGGCATTCAGAAAGCAAGAGCTCTGTGCTGCAGGTCCACTTCCCAGGGACATGAGACGGGCAAAGCCACGCTGAGCTCCGGCACCAGCTCCCAAGTTTGCCAGTTAATATTTTTTTGCACCAGCCACTGAGCAGGGGCAGGGAAGCCTCCTCCCTCACTCGGAAGGGGAAATATCCCACGTTCCATGCTCTCCATAGAGCAACAGCTTGCTTAGGTGCCGATCAGCCAGCCAGGGGAACGATCCAGCCCACAAGCGGCTTTCTGAATCTTCCCGGGACCCAAACCAGGGCTTTTCGTCTCTCCTCTGCTGGCAGGGCCTTGACAGCAGCATGGGATAGCTGGTTCTGGCCAGACTCTGGCATGCAAACACCCAGCTTGTCAGACGCTACAGAGCAGCCCAGTGAAAGGAATCCAGGGACAGGAATCAGGGGAAAGGCCTCACACAAACAGACAGAGCCCAGCTGAGATTTCTGTATGTTCTCTGCTCTTCTGGGCTCTGAATTTACTGCAGAGGATTTCGGCCTTACCCCCTAGGATCCCCCCAACTCTGCCTGGGGAGAGAAACTACCCGGAAATCCAGCAAAGGGGTGGTTAGATCAGGAAGAGGAGGAAAGGACGGACTCTCCTCAAAGTGGAGGTGGGCGAGGAATTGTGGATTTTACTAGCACTGCAATTTTTATTCCAGAAGATATTCTGACATTTTGGGAGGGAAAACATTCAGGATTGAAAAGAAAAGGGGAAATCACAAACTTTTCTGCAAAACGAAATGTAATAATTGTTTTGATTTGGAACTACGGAAATGTTTTGTTTTCAGTTCGCCATTTTTACTTTCAGCGCGTATTACAATATTAAATACAGTGTAATAGATTCCTAGTAGGAAGTATTATATACACATCCGATTAACATTGCTACTTTAATATAAAAATCACAATGTTTCATTTGGATGTTTTTATTTCAATTGAAACATTCCCACAAAACGTTTTGGTTTCGACAAAACCGCATTTTCCAATGGAGAACGGGCGCGTACAAAATGGCCCCCCGCTTTAGATTTTACTTTATGGAGAGGCCGCCGCCCCTCCCCCCAAAAAATAATGAAATAAAAACCCATTGGCTGTTTGAGTCTCATAAGCAGCCAATCCACCCCCACCCCAACCTCCACCCATGGACCAGACTCTCAGAGCAAGAGCAAAACGGGAGCTGGTCTTAGAGCAAGAACATTATTTGGTCCTACAATGTCACTGACCAAATCCCGGGGAGGAGTCTCAGTCTATCAGCAACTACCCCTAATGCAGCTCCACACCCTTGCCAGGACTTGGGCCTTTCAGGGCTGCTCTGCACATATGGCAGATGTGAACCGCAGCAAACACAGGAAGCTGCTCCAAGCAGAGACCAAAAGGGGAAGTGGGGAAGGATCCTTGCCTGACCCAGGAAGGAACAACGGGAGATGGGGAAGGGACCTTCTCTGACCTGGGGAGTAGCCAGGTTTCCGCCAAGCCCAGTGCATTGCAAAGCCACCCCAAGCGTGGAGCTAACTTCCCTATGTCTTAACCCAACCCGGCCTCATCTGCAAGGAGTTTAAACCCTTCACAGAGCAAGAGCAGGTCAATGCATGGAATGGATCAGCAGCCAATGTGCCCTGTAAACTGGGCGCTTGGACGGCCACCCAAGAGAGATTCAAATGCCGTCCCGCAGATGCTAGGTTTCCTGTTTCTACTGGCGGTGCACATTCGCACATGCCTCGGTGCACACCAAAATTATTCCATGCACGGAAGGAATAGGTTAGAGCAGTGTTTCTTATACATTTTAATATCAAGGAACACCAAACAATACTTTGTTTTTTTTATGAGGAACACCAAAGATTTTTTGTTGCAAGAGGAGAGAGAGAAAAAAAGGTCACCTGCCCCTTTAAGGGCGGCCATTTTGAACTCTGTTGTTCTCCGCGGCACACCGATGTGCCATGGAACACAGTTTAAGAAACACTGGGTTAGAGGTTAGTGCTCAAGCCGCTCCAGACTACTGACCAGTAGGTCTGCTTCTTGCTTGAACCTCCGCACATCACAGCCTGCTGACACGTCTTTGCCAATAAACCCCAGAAACCTGCTCTGCCTGCAGGCGCTCAGCCACCATGGGTCAAAGGAGGCGCAATTGACTCCTTCGTTGCCCACACCAGTTCCACCCACACCCCCGCTATTGGCTGTACACCACGCCACCTTTGGCATGTACCTGAGGCCCTGCCAGGGCTGGGAACCGGCTCCTTGGACGGCCTGGGAGCTCTGAAGGCGTCCTTGTGTGCACAACGTCTGGGATTTGGCACCACGCTCACAGGCCTGCCCTGTTGACGCTTTCTCTCGCCTGATCAAAAATGTGAAGTCTTCATTTTTGCATGTCCCCCAGGTCCCCTCGCTCCAGCCTCTCGTGCTCGCAACAGCAACCGCACAACAGAAATCCACTGGGGCCAATGTTCAGCAAGCAGACCGGCCAGCAAGAATAGTCTGAACTCACCAGGACACCCTAAAGCAGGGCTACTCAACATGCGGCCCGCGGTGCGGTTTCGGATTACATGGGGCTTACCACGCGGCCCGTGGATGGAATCCTTTGAACATGGCCTCCACTGGGAACATGCTCCACAACAGCGAGTCAATATAACAGTCTTCTGTTGAGATGCGGTTTAGTAGTTCAATTTCTGGACTGTCATTGCTCAGTAACAGTGCTGTTGTATGGGTGGAAATGGGGTACATGTTGCATTTTATAAATATCAGCAGAACTAACTTAAATGGGGCCTGCATATTAGGTAGTCTGGCCTTAATCTTTGTATTCATGCCCGTCAGCGTGAAATAAACTATTTGCATATATATTTGCATGAATACGCAGCCACGCTTAAGTGGCAGCCCTCAGCATGTGCGGTGAGTATCATTGTGGCCCTCAGGGCTTCCAAAGTTGAGTCGCCCTGCTCTAAAGCTACAGCCTCCACCCCCAAATATCCCTGGCTTTCCGAATCACTCCAGAAACCGATGCCCTACTCTCTGTCGGGGTTTCTCCACCAGCGAGCTGTGACCACTAACGCAAAGAAAACCTCCCCGCCCCTGCACTCCACAACCTTTCAGGGGCAAGGTTTCTCTGTTACTTCCCGAAGCCCACGCCCAGACCCGGTCACTGCGCTGAGCGTTGTTAGCACGGGTCCGTTTTCGCTCTTTTAGCCTCCGAGGAGGGGAGTTGTGAAAAACATTGGAATAAGGAGTCGCCAGCCTGACATGACTGAGAAACTCTGGTCCATGCGATAGCCAAGCTATGTCCAGCTCTGAGCCCTGGGCAAACCAGCTGCCTTATCAACAGAAAGACACACACCAGATGCCAAAGACGAAGCTTCACCCAGGTCTCACTGTGATTCATCTAGTTTCTGAAGCTATGCAACCAGACAGGGAATTTGGCTGTGAAACTGGGGAACTTGCAACATCCCTACAGCTCTGACGAGGGCTGGGGAAGATATGACTCTCCACGGACTAGCCGGACCGCAGCCAGGCTGAGCAACATGCCAAGAGCCAGGGTTGCACCAAGCGTCTGACCCAGCCACACGGCAAACTAAATCGAGAGAGCTGATTCAAGGCCCATCAAACGGGGGAAGAAGAGCGGGTTAGTGTGACCCAAGCAGGCTCGGTGGAAGTGGAAAAACCGACAGCTCCTTGGAAGCCTGATGGGAAACGAACTGAGACGGCGCAGCCGTGCCCAACTCCGGCTGCCGACCGGGGTAAAGGCAGACAAGCCCCTGGAGAGCAGATCTGGGCTTTTAAAAATGGAGACTAAACTTAGAAATGGGCTGAGCAGAGCAGCTCGGGAAAACGCGATGCCCTAAGCCAGCACTGGTGTGATGAGCTGGGTGGCCTGCGAAGGCCTGGGGGTGGGGACTCATGCCAGGCTCCGTACAGAGGGGAGCTGGAGAGACTGAGGCGGAGCGGCACTGGGACCACACCATCCTAGGGGAGACAGCCACAGCACAGGCCCTGGAGAAGGGGGGCTGGTTCCCAATATGGTGACAGCCCTAAAAAGCTGGGGGAATTCTGGCATTAGACTGACGCCCTCTCGCGCCTCCCCCCGGCCACTTGAGTTACCAGAAACGTGGGCTGCTTCTGCCCTCAGGACTCCCGTGAAAGGGGCTGGTGCCACAAGTCTGGCAACCGGACCCTGGGGGAGCAGGCACCCCCATTCTGCACGGCCGGAAGGCCCAAGGGACTAACGGGCTCCTCACCACTGCAGGAGAGAAGCCCACCGAACTGCTGAAGCCGTGCCCAGCCCTGGCTGCATTTCAGGAAAACCCCCACCACCAGGAGAGACTCAAGAGCCATGGACACCCATTTTCAGCCTGGGAGGGGGTCTGGAACACACCCCAGGCAGGAATCTGCTCCCAACCCCGCAAAGCTGACGTGCACGCGTTTGTGCCCAGGAGGGGACAGACAGGAGAGTGCACACGGCACCCGGTTTTCACATCAGTCACGGAGCAGGGAACCCCACAGAGGCCTCGTGAGACCAGCAATCCCCCCCACACACACCTGATCACAGACACAGCCATGTCGCAAACCACAGGGGCCCTGTCACAACAGCAAGGAGGTAAGAAGCCGGAGCGAAAGCAACAATTGCAAAACTTACCACCCGGCTGTTTAAATAAAGAACCAGCCGTGACCATGTTACAGCTGGACTAGGACATTCCAGAGCAAGGAGCTGCTACAATCCAGCCTGCTGTGAAAAGGGAAAACCTGGAGTCCGGACCGTCAGCGTCTGCAGCAGGGGAACCAACGACCATATTTTGTTTTGCAAGCAACAGGCGCTCCCGTCCCCTCTCTGGCGCAGCGAGATGGGCGGATTCGGCTTTATCAGCAGCTCAGCTCGCCCCTATCGGCCAGGAAGCTGTGTTCACATACGTGCCTCCCCCTGACGTTTCCCAACGCTGCAGGGAGAAGCAGCTGAAGACAGGTTCTGTCAACAGGCGGAGGTTACATGGCTAAAGGCATCCCTGCACCCAGCATGTCAGTTTCAGGCTGCCGACCAAAGCCCCTGGGGTTGGGAAACTTTCTCTAGCCACCAAGAGCCCCACTTGGCTGCACAAAATTGCAGCTAACTCCTCAGGCTCAGGAGCAACATGCAGCAGAGGGAACGGAGGGGAGCAGGGACGTGCTGAGCCAGGCATCAGGAAAGCCCCCTGGGGAGAGAGGCAGGAGAGGGCCAGGCGTACCCACCTCAGCCTCTGGGCAGTGACGGCCCCTCTCTGGCCGCACCCGGGAGGAGTTTTGCTCCTAGTGCTTAGTCGTTCCCGGAAGGAACAGAACCCTCCCAAGGGGACAGGAGCTGCTGGGCTTCCCTGGAGTCTGGCTCACTGAGCGGCCGGCATGCTTCTCTTCCCGGAGCGAAGGCCTGAGCCGCCGGGACAGGGGAAGGGGGCTCAGGTCTCTGGGGTCCCTTCCAGTGACTCTCCTCCATTCCAGGAACCGCCCCGATGTGCTCAAGCTGTTTTCCCGATCCCCGGATGACGCTCGACCTCAGCAAGGACCCCAGCAAGGGCATGGCCGGGGCACGGCAGGCAGCTCTGGCTCAGCAGGGTGGGAGCAGGCACAGCATCCAGCTGGGACAGTGTTGCTCTTTGGAGGCCAGGAGCCGTGTGCCCCAAGGGCCCCACGTACTCTGCTTGGCTACAGACCCAGCCCCAGCCCATCTGTTGAGCCTGCTGCCCCAGAGTGCTGGGAAGAGGCTGGCTCCCGGGGGCACCAAGAGGTCAAAAGCAGCAGAAACCGGTCAAGGACAGGGGCTGGGCAGGACTGAGCCGTGCCTGAACTTCCTGCTCTTGCCCATCTGAACAGATCCTGCCCCCGCCAGGGTGCCTGGGGCTGCCAGCCAAACCCATCCAGAAAAGAGCTTTCTGAACCAGCTGAGTGGATTTCCCCACGTGTCTGCCTCACATTTCCTACATCTCATGGCCCTGCCACAGGGAGCACCACCCGGGTCTTTCTAGAGACCGGAGGGTAACCCGCTGCACTTCCACAACCACCTCTTCACCTTGAGACCCTACAGCCCCAAAGCTCCCTCCTGTGGGGTTCTCAGAAGCTAGAGGGCCACACAAAATGCTGGGAGGTGCGTGTACCCCAAGGCATCACACCGGTGCTTTCAAAACAAACACAGACATACAGTCACACCAAGCCGAGCGCGCCTGTAAAACTGAAGGCCCTAAAGAATTCAATGAGAATGAAACCAACGTGGGTCCTATAGACAAGTGCTTCTCAACCAGAGGTACAAGTACCCTTAGGGGTACTCGAGAGATGTCTGGGGGGTACGTCCACACAACTGAAATTTGGAGAAACTGAATTTTTGTTTTAAGTTTTACTGTGCTTTGATATTTTTGTACTTTTCACACCCAAAAATTTCATCACGCAGCTACGATTAAGTTGTTTAAACAAATGTGTTGCAACGGTAGAAAGAATTTTGTGTGTCTGAAAACTGTAGGTACTGGGGGTACTTATAATTTTTTAAAGGGGTACTTTATGAAAAAAGGCTGAGAAACACTGCTCTAGAAATCACCCTACACCCTTACAGAATTTAGGGGAATGAGCTCATTTCTATCAGGTTCTCTCAAGCAGGGATGCTAGATATCGACGAATGTAATCATCACGTAACCACATCACATCTTAGAGGTTAAACAATTATTTGGTAGTCTCCGGGGGCAGGGCAGGCAGCCAGTGCGCTCCTGGCCCCACTCCCGGGGAGCCCCCTGCCACTCCGCACTGCTGCCTCTGTATCGGAGGCAGCAGTGTGAGGTAGCAGATGGGAGCCAGTCCACGGGGGGAGCTAGTTTAAAAACCGGCTCCCCGTGCAGGGCAGCCACAGGTCTCTTCCACGGGGGGCCTGAGCTCCCCATGGACAGAGGCTGCGCTGGCACCCCACAGAGCAGCCTCCCCCTTGCGCTGCTGCCCCTTGAACCTGGAGCAGCCCCTGCCTGCAATGTGCCTGAGCTCCCCACAGACAGGCTATTCCTGATGCCAGAGCAGCCTCTGTCCATAACAGGACCCCTATGGGGCTGGAGCAGCCTCCTGCCCATGACAGGTGGGAGCTGTTCCAGCCTCAACCAGTTACTGGTTAACCGGAACCAATAAGCATCACCCGTTCAGCGTAATGCTCACCAGTTAACCTTTCACATCCCTACTTACAACCCAATCCAAAACACTGCCCTCAGTAAAAATGGAAATGTACGGATAGTTGAGAAGTTACTATATTGATCGTCGTTAAACGATTGTCTCTCACTCCCAAAATTTCCTGCAACTGTGAAAATTTCAAAATTGAGAAAAAAAAATAAAAAATGCTTTAAAATAAGCATCTGTATTTCCTGCTGAAAGCATAAGAAAAATCAGAATCCAGTTCCACCAATCCTAGCTGTAAAGCTCTAGAAGAGTGTTTCTCAATCTTTTTTTTTATAAAGTAGCCCTTTTTCAAAAAAAAATTATACATACCCCCAGTATCTAGTTTCCAGACACACAAAATGTTTTCTACCACTGCAACACATTTGTTTAAACAACTTAATCGTAGCCGGGAAGGTGATGAAATGTTTGGGTGTAAAAATGTACAAAAATAACAAAACGCTGTAAAACTTAAAACAAAAATTCAGTTTTCTCCAAATTTCAGTTGTGTTGACGTACTCCCCGACTTCCCTTAGGGGTACTCATACCACGGGTTGAGAAACACTGCTCTGGAACGTCAGAGCGAGTTCTCCAGCAGGGTCCCATGTATCTGGGGAAACCTGGCTGCCGGCTGAATTCTGCAGGGACAATCCCCCGCCTGGATCGCTTCTGAAGCACATGCAAGTGCGAGACAATCAAACCCGGTAATTTCTGCCCAGCTCGAAAGCCATTTCCAACTCAAACCTGCTTCTCCGCGGTACTCTTCCGCGCATAGCCACCAACTGCTGCCTCACACCTACACAGTGGTGAGTGTAGGGATTTTGCATACACTAGACAGTCGGGAAATCCCACGAGCAGAGACTTCACCGCTTATCTGGGGTCAAAGCTTCCCCAGCTCTTGGCAAGGCAGCTCTGTTGAGATATGGAAGCGAATCAAGTGCTGAGAACTACTGGTCTCCATCTCCAGGCTGGCAGAGCAAACATCCCTCACCGTGCCCCAGGCACTGCTACCATGTCCTTCCTGCCATGCCGCCCGCTCCTGGGAGACTGTCACTTGCATTGGAAGGTGAGAGACTTTCCAATCGCTCTTCATGACCAAACTGTGGGCATCCACTTTCCTGCAGGCGCTAAGCTGCTCCCGAAGCGAAAAACGGGGTAACCCCCAGCTGATGCTACAGGGCTCCTGCTGCGTTCTGACGCTGGTGTCAGAGAGGTATGGATTCTGGGGCCATGGCTGGAGGTCTGATGCCAAAGGCAGGGGGCTTTAAGGAGGGTTGGAGGAGAGGGCTTGTCACAGTACAAGCACTGGATGGAGATAGTCTTGTTGGGCATTGTGGCACCACCAGCTCCATTAGCGCCCCTTACACCTGGCCTCTGACTGACTGCAGCCCCTGCTGTTCCCACGGCTATCGTGCGAGTCTGATCCCACTGCACAATTCCTCCAGCCTGCAGGCCACATCCCAAACCCACCCTGGAAATGGCCTAGAATGCTGCTGGCCTGGCGGCAGGACAAATTAGCCTGGAACAATGTTCCCTCTAATCTTGTCCGTGTGGGGAATATTATTTGTTTATATGCACCGAGGCATGTGAGAATGTGCACCACTACCAGAAATACACACCTCGCTGTGGGCACTAATCAGCTGGGTGGCTCTGGAATCTTTCCTGCACGGCCACCCGGCTTACAGGGAACGCTGCCTGGGCCATCAACCGCACGGCACCATAGGGACACGGAGTTTCCAAAGGGATGCGGCTTGTTGCTACCGGGCGAACACAGGCCAGCCAAGAGGCGTGAGCTATCCCATTGCAGCTTCTATGCAGAGACAAGCCCCAGGATGTTCTCCCTCCGCCAAACAGCACTCGAGGAGCGTATATGAACCCCAGGTCCCATAGCTCCCCAGCAGCAAACAGCCTTGGAGGGAAGAAAGATCTGGGGCTGGCTCCATCCTTCTCCATCCACACACACAGCCAGGTTGGCTCCCTCGCGGGCGATGCCAAGTGACATCTGAAACAGGGCCTGACACCCAGACATGCAAGGCGGAGCAAGGAATCCGCCCTGTTCTCAATAGCACCATGAAAAGGGAAACGAAACCACACCAGGCAAATACCCGGCAGCCGAGTTCCAGTAGGGACTGAATCGGAATAAGCCACCCAGCCAATCACTCACCGCAGCCAGGCCTTGCTGGGAGATCCTCTCAGGAGCAAGCCCACAGACAGGAAGCAAGGCTAGGCTATGGGGAGGCTGCTTTTCCCAGCAGCTCAGCTCACACAGCCTGAGGCTGAGCCAGGGTGCTGAGCGCCCATGCTGCGCATCAGCCCTGTGCTTCGACAGCCGCTCCAAATGCCCTGAAAGCCGAGATTCCTCGCGCTCCTCTGGGGGCGCTGGCCAGATTCCTCCACAAGCCGAACAGCCCCAAGGGAAGGGAGTGAAGAAAAGCCGCGCTTTGAAAGCGAATGTTAGACTCTCCCGTGCTCCCACCCAGCCAGGCTGTCTGCTCCTCACACAGGAGTGCCCAGACAGGCCAAGCGCTCGCTGTCCTAGGGCTGAGTTTGAAGGGTTTGTATGTCAGGCTTTAGCAAAGAAAAAACCCCAAAGTCTCTGAACATCAGACTGGGTCAGACCAAAGGCACCTCTAGCCCAGTGTCCTGTCTGCCGACAATGGCGAGTGCCAGGTGCCCCAGAGGGAATGAACAGAACAGGTAACCATCACATGATCCCTCCCCTGTTGACATTCCATCCTCTGACAGAGGATAGGGACACCCACCCTGCCCATCCTGGCTAATAGCCATTGATTGACCTATCTTCTGTGAATTTCTCTAGTTCTTTTCTCTTTTTTTTAACCCTGTAAAAGTCCTGGCCTTCACAACATCCTCTGGCAAGGAGTTCCACAGGTTGACTGTGTGTTGCATGAAGAAATACTTCCTTTTGTTTGTTTTAAACCTGCTACCTATTAATTTCATTTGATGATCCTAGTTCTTGTTAAAACAAAAGGAAAAAAGGGAAAAAAATATGTAGCACTTTAGAGACTAACAAGATAGTTTATTAGGTGATGAACTTTCGTGGGCGAGACCCACTTCTTGGATCTGGCCCATGAAAGCTCGTCACCTAATAAACTATCTTGTTAGTCTCTAAAGTGCTATATATTTTTTCCTTTTGTTTTACCAAGGTCAGACTAAAACGGCTACCTCTCTATTCCTAGTTCTTGTGTTATGGAAACAAGTAAATAACTTTTCCTTATTCAGTTTCTCCACACCAGTCATGATTTTATAGACCTCTGTCATATCCCCCCTTAGTCTCCTCTTTTCTAAGATTAGAAGTCCCAGTCTTTTTAATCTCTCCTCATATGGCAGCCATTCCTAATCATTTTAGTTTCCCTTTTCTGAACTTTGTCCGGTGCTAACATATCTTTTTTGAGATGAAGCAACCACATCTGTATACAGTATTCAAGATGTGATTGGAGGGGTGTGACGTAGTGAGGGAACCTGGCTGGTTTCTATGCTGCTGGCTCTGGGGTAACCCCCACTGGCTGCCGTGGGTACCACGACCCAGCAAAACAGGATGAGTCACTATGCAAAGGGACCTCTCAACCAGTATGGCCAGACACCCCCCATGGAGAGGAACAAAGGAAGGTGGATGCTGCCCTGGCTGGGAGGCAGGGCTGGAAGAGTGTTGGTTAGTGGCTGTCTGGGAGCATAGAGGAGACAGCCTAGGGAAAGGGGCTGGAGTTTAGGGGCCCAGTCTCCCCCCATCTCAAGGGGGCCTGAGGCATCCTAGCCCAGCTCTGTGACCAGATTCCATCTGTGCTGTGCTGTATCCTGGAGAGGCAATAAACTTCCTCTATTCCACCGGCTGGTGCAGTCTGTTTGTGCCATTTCGGGGTGCAGGAGACAGGGGACCCCCAACTCGCCGTCACAAGGGTATCCTATGGATTTATACAGAGACAATAAGACGTTCTCTATCTTATTCTCCATCCCCTTTTTTAATGATTCCTAACACTTTGTTTGCTTTTTTTTTGACTGCCACTGCACAGAGTGGATGTTGTCAAGAGAACTTTCCACAATGGTGCCAAGATTTCCCTCTTGAATCGTAATAGTTAATTTAGTCCCCATCATTTTATACCATAGTATAGCTGGGATTATGTTTTCCAATGTGCGTTACTTTGCATTTATCAACATTAGAATTCATTTGCCATTTTGTTGCCCAGTCTCCTAGTTTTGTGAGATCCTTTGGAAGCGCTTCACAGTCAGCTTTGGTCTTAACTCTCTTGGGAAGTTTTGTATCATCTGCAAATGTTGCCACCTCACTACTTACCCCTTTTCCCACACACTTTGCTTGTAAGCAAAACAGCAACGTCTTTGTGCCAAGGTGCTCTGCTAAAGCAGACAGCTTTGTCACCAGAATCTCCCAGGCCTTCCTGTGCCGTCACCAAGGGTGTGTCTAGACTACATGCCTCCGTCGACGGAGGCATGTAGATTAGCCAGATCGGCAGAGGGAAATGAAGCCGCGATTAAAATAATCGCGGCTTCATTTAAATTTAAATGGCTGCCCCACTCTGCCGATCAGCTGTTTGTCGGAAGATCGGGGAAGTCTGGACGCGACGCGCCGACAAAGAAGCCTTTCTTGATCGGCACAGGTATGCCTCGTGAAACCAGGTTTACCTGTGCCGATCAAGAAAGGCTTCTTTGTCGGCGCGTCGCGTCCAGACTGCCCCGATCTGCCGACAAACAGCTGATCGGCAGAGCGGGGCAGCCATTTAAATTTAAATGAAGCCGCGATTATTTTAATCGCGGCTTCATTTCCCTCTGCCGATCTGGCTAATCTACATGCCTCCGTCGACGGAGGCATGTAGTTTAGACGTACCCCAAGTGCCCCCCTCCGCCAGACAATTCTGACCCTGAGCTCCTCTGCAGGGCCTCAGCCTATCCACGTTTCAGTCCCTGTTAAAGACACCGCTGCCCTGCTGCAATAATGACTCTCCTTGGTCTGTATGGGAGCTGCACGTAAACGGCCTGTCTGTGCCCCGTGTCCACTGACCTTCGACATTCAGCTCTCAGTCCCTTGGAGTAGGTGCAGTCTTACATAGTTGGAAAGGTGCTGGCATGCAAGTGTTACTGCAAAGAAGGAACAGCCTAACTGTGGGGCCTTCCACTGGACTTTGTAACTGGCCAGAACCTGAGTTTATCTCCCAAGACGCCACACCCCCCGCGAGCCAAGAGAGCTCTTAATACAGTCAGGGCAGCACAGCCTGGCCAGTAAGCTCGGACGCAAACAGCCCACCAGGCTGAAGCGGACGTGTAGGGCTACCCACAAGCCCTGGCGCAGCTCCCAGCTCTGCTCCCAGAGCAGGGCGGCAAATGAAATAAGACCCCGCAGATTCCAGCCTGCTCTAACCACGTTACACAAAATGCAACATTGGACAGAGCCCTGGAACGAGCAGCCAGCTCAGTGCACTCCCCACAGTTTGGTACAGCCCTGGCACTGGTACTAAGCGAGACCCTGGCCTTGAAAGGGGCCAGAGTCTAGATTCAGCCCACACTGTCCTGAGGACTACCAGGCTAGGAACCAACCTGCAGACTAGACCTAGGATCCACCCTGCTATTCACGCCCCTTGGGCTCCAAACAGTACATCTAGTGTTATGGACAGAAACTCAGCATCCATGAATTCCCAAATTCTACCCCTAGTCTGCCAATAATTCCCCGGGCAAGATCTCTTCTTCCTCACAAGTAACACAAGGATAGTCATGGGGCTTGTGATACTCTGCCTTTGTCTACCCTGGGATATCCACCACTGGGGGATTTGCACCATGGCCAAGTCAACGTGCAACTTGCTGCCTTAGTCTGAAACTGGAGTGAGGTGCCCTGGTGCAAATCACATGACACCAGTGAAAATCAAGTCTGCAAATACCAGGCAGGGGGCTGCTCTGCTACAGCTGCAAAAGGGAGCGCATACGAGCCCTCGTTAGTGATTGCTCCCCTCCCCGCCCACATTGGGAGGGTAGAAAGCGCTGCATGCGGATCACATCTGCCTTCCACAGTCAGAAGCTGTTTACAAACAGTCCCTTTCCCTAAGCCCTGCAGGTTTTTCTGCAGTGTCACTCTATCCCCCATTACTGAATCTGAAACAAAACGTTAATGTTAAAAACCAAATAGAGAAGAAGGCAAAAGTCCCTTTGCCTCATTTAAAAAAAAAGTGAAAATTGCTTTGTCTGCAGTTGTTTGAGTGTCAGCTTTTCAACTGTCCTCAGCCCAGCTCTCAGGGTGACACACAAAGTTAGGAACCCAAACACCAGCATACGAAGAGACACATATGGGGGGGGGGGGAGTACCAAGGAGTATTGTGCTCCCTCCATATTTGTCCAGCACAGTGGACTCTGGGGCGCTATGATAATGCAAATAAATAGCAAAGCTCATGATAAACACCGTGGCAGCAGGTACTGGAGGGCTGAGCTGTGGAGTGAAAAATCTACTTTCTCGCATCATACAACACGGAATGTCGAAGGAGGCAGCTGGTTGGATTCTCACTTCCATCTTCATGTTCTCCTCCAGGACAAGGACTCTGCCATGCCAACCAAGCCTACCTGGCCTATCATTCCCAGGCCAACACACCCCGCCTGCACTGAAGCAGGTTGGGGGAAGGAGACAGGCCAATATTTCAGACTAATGCCCTGCTACCCTGCCCCCCCCCCCGCCCAAGCATGGTCTGGAGGTGATGGCCACAGGAGACCTGTCTTTCCACCCCACAGGGCTTAGCTAGGATAAGAGCAGAGATTATAATGCTTGCCTTTTGGGACAGGACGTGCCTTTCAGTGCGAAACAGAGCTTGAGAACTGAATTAAGAAGTCTGTCTCTGTTCACACCATGTAGGCACATTGCCGGCAGCAAGGTCCTGATACTGACACTGCAAAAAACTACCTACAGCCTGCACCCAGGTTTGGGGGGTTTTACATGAGGTTTAGTGACACTGAGTTTCACAATGACCAAAATATTTACAAAAACGTTACTTCTCTTGGTTGATTTTTAACACTTCCTCCCCACCCCATCCTGGCTCATATAAGGCAGGTATATGAAGAAATTCCGTCTTCAAAGGGCAGGTACAAAACAACTATGCAACCAAGCTGCTGGTTTCACTTTGGTTTCTGGGCAATGTAACCCAGAGGCTGTTCATTTCAGAAGTGCACAATTCAGTCCTATAACTGATCCCACAACTAGGCCTGAGCAGACGGATCCTTGCACCCATGCATAGTTTTGGTGAAGTCTATGGGGCTCCACGTAGGTCCGATCACAGGATCAGGACTTTGACAACACAAAATAATAGTTTCGGCCTGCTTAAAGCAAAATTATGCCACATGGTAGTAAAAAGGCTTGTGCTTTGCCTGCTCCAGAGCTAACCCTGACCAGACCCCCTTGTGCAACACTGCAGTCACATGTACACATCTCTCTTACATCGGACCAAATGCAGATTTTGTACCAGGATACACATTGTGGGCTAGGGGGTAGTGGTGAGTCATTACCGACACAGTTATCCCAGTACAATCCCTGGCTGCAATTATAACAGGAGAAAAGTACCAGTTGTACCAACATAGCATATGACTGTTCCCATAGGGTAATAAGCTGAGAGGGGTAAACACGCCATCATCCTGGCAAAACCTCATCCACATGGAGGGGGCGTGCACTGCTTTAGATGCATCATGGTAGTTAAAGTACTGTGCATGGTCTTCATGGATGCAAGGCCTTACCCTAGCCCCATCATCACCTCCCATCCCTGGAGCCACCAAGAGTGGAAGCTGGTTTGTTCCCAAACTGCTCAGTTAGACATGGCTGGTGGGTGTGGCTTTCCTGCACCAGACACCCCTGGCTCTAGCCAAATCACAATCTACCCTGCGCACAACCACCAGGACCAGCACTTTGAATGACATCAAGAGACAAAAAGCAGCTGAGGCCAAGGTCTGCAGCAACTCTATGGAGCGACACAGAGGCGTACCCTAGAACCAGGCTGCCGGGCTGATACCAGGACAGTGCCAGTAAGAGTGGGGGCACCCCAAGAGACAAGAAGGATTCTGTGCTAACCCTGGCTCCAGGAACACACAATTGTCTTTAAGGTGTTAAGCAGGGAGAGGGCAGCACGCCCTCTGTGTGGGAGGTAAATGTCCCACTCCCCAAGCCCGGTTCACAACCCAGCCCCAAGAACTGGGGAGCCAAAGCAAAACACCTGCATTCACAGCCCAAGGTGCAGGCGGGAAAGAGGCAGCCACAGGTGAAAAAGGAATGGGGGTTTTCCACCCCTTGACACAGCACCCCCAGTGTCACCGGCACGGACCTGTGCCCCTCCTGACTCTCCTTTCCCCCAGCCAGACTGGGCTTGTCTCACCCAGCAGCCTCTCAGTGTTGTCAATGGCAGTCTGTGTGTGTCTGTTAATGGCAATCTGTCAGCATCTGTGTGTGTCAATGGCAGGCTGTATCTGGGTCTGTCAATGGCAGTCTGTCTGTATCTGTGTGTGCATCTGTCAATGGCAGTCAGTCTGTATCTGTGGGTGCATGTCTGTCAATGGCAGTCTGTGTGTGCATGTCTGTCAATGGTAATCTGTGTGTGCGTATGTGCGTCTGTCAATGGTAATCTCTGTGCATGTCTGTCTGTCAATGGCAGTCTGTGTGTGTGTGTGTCCGTCTGTCAGTCAAGGTATGTGTCAGTGTCTGTCAATGGCAGTCTGTGTGTGTCTTTCAGTGTCCGTCTGTGTGTGTGAATGGCAGTCCATGTCTCTCAATGTCGGTCTGTGTGTCCGTCTGTGTGTGTGTGAATGGTGGTCCGTGTGTGTGTCTGTCAAAGGTCGTCTGTGTATGTGTCTGTGTCTGTCTGACAATGGCCATCTGTCTGTGTGTGTCTTTTGGTATGTGTCTGTTGGTATCTGTCAATGGCGGTCTGTGTCTCTCTTTCTGTTGGTGTCTGTCAATGGCAGGCTGTATGTATCTGTCAGTGTCCATCAATGTCCACCTGTCTGTGTGCATGTCTGTCAATGGCAATCTGTGTGTGGGGATGCGTCTGTCTGTGTGTCAGTGTCTGTCAATGGCAGTCTGTGTGTGAGTGTGTCTGTGTGTTAGTGTTTGTCAATGGCCTTCTATGTGTGTCTGTCGGTGTCTGTCAATGGCCTCTGACTGTGTGTGTGTGTTTGTCAATGGCCGTCTGTGTGTGTGTGTGCCTGTGTCAGTGTCTGTCCATGGCCGTCTGCGTGTGTCTGTTGGTGTCTGTCAATGGCCTCTGTTTGTCAATGGCCATCTGTGCGTGTGTGTGTGTCTGCGCATCAGTGTCTGTCAATGGCCTTCTGTGTGTGTGTCTCAGTGTCCGTCTGCGTGTCTATCAATGGCCTCTGACTGTGTGCGTGTGTTTGTCAATGAACATCTGTGTGTCAGTGTCTGTCAATGGCTGTCTGTGTGTGTTTCTCAGTGTCCGTGTGTGTGTCTGTCAATGGCCGTCATTGTGTGTGTCTGTCGGTGTCTGTCAATGGCCTCTGACTGTGTGCGTGTGTTTGTCAATGGCCGTCTGTGTGTCTGTGTGTGTGTCTCTCAGTGTCCGTGTGTGTGTTTGTCAATGGCTGTCCGTGTGTGTGTGTGTGTGTCAGTGTCTGTCAATGGCTGTCCGTGTGTGTGTGTCGGTCTGTGTCAATCAGGCCCGTCTGTCTGTCCGTGTCCCAGCCGGCCCGGCCAGGCCGCGCGCTCCCGCCCGCCTTTGTTTACGGCCCGCAGGCCCCGCTCCTACCTCGGCCGCGCCGGGCGGCTCCGGCTGGGCTGCGCCGCGGCTGCTCCCGACTCGTCCCCGGGCCGGCTCTGCCCTCGGCCCCGCCACCGCGCAGCGCCGCCCCCCCCGCCCCCCGAACCCGGCCCCGCCCCTCTGACCCCCCCACCCCCTCGGCCCCCGCCCGGCCCCGCCCCTCCGACCCCCCCCCCGCCACCGCCCCCCGGACCCTGCCCCGCCCCCCCCCCCCGAACCCCCCACCCCCCCACCCCCTCGGCCCCCGCCCCTCCGAACCCCCCCCGCCTCCGCCACCCGCACCCCCCGCCCCCGGCCCCGCCCCCCTGGCCCCCCCACCCCCCCCGGCCCCCGCCCCTCCGAACCCCCCCCCCCCCGCCACCGCCCCCCGGGGCACCGGCCCCGCCCACCGGCCCCTGCCCGCCCCGCCCCCCGAACCCCCCCCCCCGCCCCCCGGCCCCGCCCCCGGCCACCCCCCCCGGCCCCCCCCCCGCCCCCCAGCCCCCCCCCACCCCCTCGGCCCCTGCCCCGCCCCTCCAACCCCCCCCCCCGCCCCTGCCTGGCCCCGCCCACCCGAATTCTCCCCCCCCCCACACACACACACTGGCCCCTGCCCGGCACCGCCCCTCCGAACCCCGCCCCCGCCACCTCGGACCCTGCCCAGAGCCGTCCCTCCCGAACCCCCTCCTGCCAGCTCGGACCCTGCCCGGCGCCACTCCCCCCACCGAACCCCTCCACCTCCACCTCAGACCCAGCCCGGCCCGGTGCCAACCCCCCCCCGAACCCTCTCCTGCCACATCGGACCGGACTCAGCCCAGCGCCACCCCCTGAACCACACAGCCCCCCACCACCTCAGACCCAGACCCAGCTCCTCACTGGCTCCTGCTACTCCCTCTGCAGCTCCCTCCGCACCTGACCCCTGCTACTGCTCCATTCCCCTTCCCAGCATCCCGGTACTGTCCCCAGCTTGGACCCTCAGACCCGACCCTTACTACCCCCCACACCACCTCCCAGCCCCCAGTACTGCCCCCCCGACCCAGAGCCCATTATCCCCCCCCCCCAACACTCTGTCCGGACCCGGTGCTGGATACCACTCCTCTAACTCCTGCATGGGCCCAGCACCCTGGGGCCCACCCCCTAGTCCCTGCATAGCCCCAGCACTTCAGTACTGCCCCCCCTCCAGACCCTGCATGGGCCCAGCACCCTGGTACCCACCCCCTAGCCCCTGCATAGCCCCAGCACTTCAGTACTGCCCCCCCTCCAGACCCTGCATAGGCCCAGCACCCTGGTACAGCCCCCCCAGCCGCCCCATGAGCCCAACACCCAGTACTGCTTCTCTGGCCCCACAATGGTGCATTGCCAGGTACCACCCACCCAGAGATCTCTGTCACTGCCCTCTCAACCCAGCCCCTGGTACCACCCTCCCCCCTGACACAGCCCCACACCCAGCACTTGGTTCTTCCCCAACGGATACCTCTTCCTGGGCCAATACCACACCTGGTACCACATATCCTGGACACTCTGCCCTGGCCCAGCCCAAGTGCAGAGCCACCCCCAAAATTCCCCACCCAGAACCAGCACCTGGTACCACTCCCTCTGGCTTCCCCAGGCCCCTTTACCTAGTAACACCTCCCCTCCCGCATGGACCCAGCACTAGCCGCCTTGATAACTCCCATGGTTCTGTTTCCAGGCTCCCACTATCTCTCCCCCCACAGCCCTCTCCCTCCTGTACCCCTCTGACCCATTGTTCCCTAGGTCCCTGTCCTCCCGTCAGCTCACTTTTCTTTCTTTCCTGCACGCTGCTGCAGCCTCCTCCCACAGGCGCCTTTCCCTGCCCTATCTGAATTCCCCTGATTACCTGCCCCTATAGCCCCATTCACCCTCCTATTCCCAGTGCAATCTCACATTCCTCCCTCCCTCCTCTGTCCCACTTGCCGGCAGAGCAATAGAGGCGACTTGCAGGGTGAATAGCAATGGGGCTTGTGCTTGATTTTGCCCCTCTGTGGGGCAGGGCAGGGCTCAACATCCCTCAAAAATTCAGCAGCTGCCTTTCCCTCTGGAGCTGGGTGCCAGCTCTTGTCTGCTTGGCTTGGCTTCCCCACTGAGGGCGGCAGGAGAAGTTGGCTTGTGTGGCACCAGCGAGACTGAGGGGCCCGCGCCGCCCTAGGAGTCCTGTGTGGGCATCGTGGCAGCAGCAGGATCCTTGCACTAGCTAGCAGAGCCAAGCCCCCTGGCTGGCTCCTCCAGGGAGCTAGGGAAAAGCGGCTGACAAGGAACCATGTAAAATCTAGGCTCCTAGGCCTTCTCCGTACAGCACAGACAGCCGTAGGAGGCCCCCAGCCTTCCTGTTCAGTTCCCGTGCAAGTTTCACTTTCTCTTGGTGCTCAGCAAGAGCCCGGTTGTGATTCCTTGTGAGACCTGAGCAGCACATGGGCTTTGCGCTGCCCAGAGTGAGCAGGGAGCCCTGTTACCCAAGGGCTGCACCATCGTCGTCCCCCTTCCTTCCCCCCCGGAGAAGCTGCCAGTGGCAGAGCCACAGCTAGACACACACAGACTCACAGTCCCTTCTCCTGCCTCTGCAGCCTTTGACAAAGGCAACCTTGCCCATCCGGATCCGGTTAGAACACTCTGGCAGAGATCCTCGACCCTCAAAGCTAGCTAGCTATTCGTCTTCGACCCCCTGCTCAACACGCTCCATTTCTGGGATACGGACAACCACGGTCCCATGGGTGCAGCAGCAGGAGGTGTGCAAACACTACCACTGCCCATAGGGCTGGGTATTTCCCCCCCCTGCTCCCCTTGCTCTGGCTCTCGTCTATGCGCTCCTTGGACTACGTTTTGGTTCTGTCTGTCCAGTGCCTGGCAGCGTGCAGTCTGGGCCCCAGACTAGGGCTCCGAATCACTGCGGGAAGCCAGAACGATGACTAACCGGGTTTGGAACAATCGCCTGCATGACAGGGTGCTCCCGCCAGCCAAACACGAGGGAAACGTGCTTCCCGGAGGGAGCGCGGCGTCTTTGGGACGCAGCACTAGTTGTGCCGAGGACTGACGCGTAATGGGGAAGGGGAGGGGGAAGGGAACTTACTGCTAAGCCAATGCAGTAGCAATGAGATCATCACCCCAAATCCTGGTGGTTTTCTGGCTTCCTTAGATCAGCGACAGGCCTTAATGTGCCAGCATCCTTTGTTGCGGGGGAGGGTTCCAAAAGATCAGCTGGATCTTTCCTGTTCAGAGATCATGGCTCACTCTCTCACCAGCATGGGCGGTGAGTATTGGAGGCAGGGGAAGGCGTTGCCCACACTCCGCCTCCACAATGCCCCCGGCTTTAGCATGGCCTCCGGGCTTCAGCCACGCTGAGGCTGTGGACACTGGGGCAGGCGCCCTGCCTGTGCTCCTGGGCAGGAGACTGGGGATGCCCACCAGTCACGTGCTGCATGCCCTCCACATGCTCTGGGGCCAGAGAGGCTCGTGTAGGAGGCGGGAGCCCTGCCCCTACAGTGAGGGCTTGCATGGGGGAGGGTGGAGGCATGCTCTGTCAGGGGCTTTGCTCCGGTGGGAAGCGGGGCAGCGGGCAGATGGGGCAGGGCTGGGGGCGGGGCATCAGGCAGATGGGGCAGGGCTGGGGGCGGGGCATCAGGCAGATGGGGCAGGGCTGGGGGCAGGGCATCGGGCAGATGGGGCAGGGCTGGGGTTCCCTGTAAGCCAGTGAGGGGAAACCTAGGCCAGTGAGTGGCCTCCTTCATCTCAGTGGGCCGCAAGGTTGTCGTAACCAAGACGGTCTCCTGGGATAGGGTAGTTTTGCTCAGTGCGCTTGTGTACCTAGATGTCGCTGGGTGTGCCATAGCGGCGCTTTGACTGGATGCAGAGGGAGCACACGGCTCTCACCATGTTGTGTGCAATCTGCATGACCCTCACATCCCCTGCCCTGGCTTTACGTGCGTGTCCCTTTTGTAATATCGGCTGGAAAAAAACGATGCAGACAAAACCCAGTGGAATCTGGCAACCCTGCACGTGGGCAACAGTCACAAAATGTCTCATGAGCTACACAGGGAACCTCACTGGCCTGCCTGCGGCCTTCGGGCTACAGGTTGCTCACTACTGCTGTAAGCTGTGCACCTGAGCAGCTACTCAAGAGAGATTCAAATGCCACCTGGCTGATTAGCAGAGCGCCTGCAGCTAGGTCTTGTATTTCCACCAGTGGTGCGCGTTCACTCATGCCTTGGTGCACATCAATGCATTTATTCCGCACATGGACAGAAACAATCAGCTCATGGATGGAAAAGATTATAGGGACATTGCTCAGCACCCAGGCAGGCTGTGGAAGGAGTACCTTGGAGACTGAATTACATGGGAACCACCCTCCAGCACCCTCCAAAGGCAAAATCTTACACTTCCTGCAGCTCCCTGCTGCAGATTCCAATAGATTAGACGCACATAAATAGAGCATCCCCAAATGCAGTAGTGAGGATATCGATTAGGAATGGCGACATTACCAAACTGGGTCAGACCAAAGGCCTGTCTGGTCTAGGGATGAGAAATCCCAGTTAAATGGTTAACAGGTTAAGTGTAATGTTTAACCAGGAAACATGTTAAAGAAGGGGCAGCCGGCAGGGCATTCCAGCCCAGGAGCGGCCCCCTTCTGCCCGCTGTGCCCAGACCAGAGCGGCAGCCCTGCTGCTGACATGGGCTGCTCCGGCCAGGTTGGACTGTTTCCCGCTTGCAGCATGGAGCAGGCGTCTGCCTGCAGGGAATAGGGAGCTGCTCCAGCCCCTGTTGATTAACCAGACCCAGTAAGCCTTGCCCTTTAAAAGCAGGCTAACGGATTAACCATTCACATCCCCAGTCTGGTGCATTCCCTCCGCCCCGCAGCACACAATCCCAAGAGAGGTGAACGAACTCCCTGGCAAGCCGTCGTAGGATAATTTACCCCGTGTAGTCTCCCTTTGGTCTCTGGTACTTAGAGACAGGTGTGAGCTCCGCAACCAGGGCCGGCTCGAGCCATTCCTGCGCCCCGGGCAGCGGGTGCGCGACGCATGCGTGGCTCCGCCCCTGGCCGCACGGCGCATGTGCGGCCCTGCCCCCCGGCACGCTGCGCACCTTACAGCTGCAATCATGGCACCTGATGGCAACTCTAAGGGGCGCGGCGCAGCCGGGCACGCAGCACCCCTTACATCTGCCATCAGGCGTCCTCCATAGGTTGGCACCCCGGGCAGCTGCCCGGCTAGTCCCCCCTTAATCCGGCCCTGCCCTCACCACAAGCTTTCATACCCCTGTAATGATCCCTCGTCCTTACCATGCAGGGCATGACTGCTTGGAGGAGACCCAAGGCAAAGCGGAGCCCGGGGGATGTCACTAAGTACACACGCGGCTGGATGCTGACCCAGCGAGGTCGGTGGTTTCATGCCTTGATGCAGAGTTGTGATAATACAGCCTGGATGCCCCGAAGGCAGGTCACTGGAACTCCAGTAAGTCTGAGTCACCATCAGTGGTTTGGTTTCCCTGCAGTGGGGTCAGAACTTCCTGCTGCGTGAAGTGGGCCCTGGTGTTACGGGAGGAGGGGAGGGGCAGGCAAGGGGCTTTGTCGGAAGGGAAAGAGAAGCCAGCAATCGTTCTGGCTGTTGTGGGCCCCCTGGGCTTCCCAATCCTGGGCCTCTGAGCCACAACGTGCATGGGGGGGGGGGGGCATTGCTGTGCTGCCCACCACCCTGGTAAGCATGGTGCATCTCCACAGCATGGACCCCACACAGCTGGGGACAGGGGATGGAGAGCCACTACTAACCCAAGGCCACAAGCTCCACTGAGAAACCAAACGTGGCTGCCTCGGCGGGACAACCGGAGGGGGGCTTGCCTTCCCGTGTCTGTCACCCAGGGAGACAGGAGGATAATGGCCCGGAGCACAGGCGGCGGGGACCGTAGGCAGGGGGAAGGCATGGCCTTCCCAAACTGCCTCACCTGACCCCGTCCTGCTCCACTGGAGCCCCCAGACCCACTTCCCGAGTCTGTCGCTGTGATGCCAGGGGCTGGGGCAGGCAAGCTGGTGGCTATGACCACTCTGGCCATGTAGCACTGAGGCTGGTGGCATGGCTGTGCGGGGGAGGGAGGCCTTGCTGGCCAGGGGTGCATGCCTGGGCCATGCCTGTTGGCCAGACCTTCAGAACTGGGGCAGGGGCAAGCAGTGGCTGCGCTGCCCGGCAGCTCTCAGAGCGCCCTGGCTGGGGGAGGCTGCAGCCTTGTCGCTTGCCGGCTCTCCAGGGCCACGGGAGACTCCCACTGGTTCTCCGGGGCTGGGGCAGGCTGTGGCCATGTGGCCCCCCAGCTTCTCAGGCCTCCAGGGCCAGGAGTGGCTGGGGACACTACCATGGGGCAAGGAGGGTGCCAGGACCTGCAGCCACATGGGGGAGGGAAGGCTGGGCAGGGGCCCACAGTGGCCAAAGTATGTGTGTGTGGGGGGGGGGAAGCTCGGGCTCTGGTGGGCAAGGTGGGGGGGGGCGCATGCCTCTCCAAGCCATGGGGTCACCTACAGCCTGTGGTGCAGAGGAGGCAGCATTTGCTGAGCAGTTTCTGGATTCCTGTGGCCAGTGCCTTCCGCGACAGGAAGCAATACTCAGTGTGTTTGCTTCTGCTTCAGCGCGCTTGCTGGCCACATGGGATTTGCTGGGCTTTCACTTTCGTTACCAGCCAGGGCTGCACCAGCCTGAGAACTCTGCTCAAGTGAGCTTCCAAGACCCATCCACGGAGACCCACACTCCCGGGACCAGACCTTTGCCTCACACACAGCCCCACTGGCACCTGCCAGGAAATCCACTGGAGGGAAGGGAGGGAAGATGCTGTGCATGATAAGTATGGTGACCATATTTTCTGAACCAAAATTAGGGACACGATAGCCACGCCCCCTGATCCCCGTTAGCCACACCCACTTGCCACAAGAAGTCCCACCCCTGGAGGTAGAATTCCCAGGGTCAAGATGGACATATGACCTGAATTAAAGGGTGTCATGTGACTCCCTCTAAGAACTCCTCCCACTGTCTTCTACCTATAGGTATGGGTTTGGGCCCCACAGAACCCCCTCATGCAACTGTGCTGCAATTGCATTAACCCAACTTGCATTGCATTAACTGGGGGGGAGAGGCCGGGGGTGCCTCTATTTCAGTGGTTCGCAAACTTTTTGGCCTGTGAACCACCTTCCTGGGCCCCTATAATGTAAACCATTGCTAATGGAAACTCACCGTTAATTACATAATTACACCCGAGCCATTTTGCTAGTGCTGCAGCTAAGGGAGAATGGTTTAAATTATTAAACAAATTAAGCATTTTAACTTTCTCATGTTAGTTTATCAAACTTCATTTTAAATAAACTAAAATATTAAATGTATGTCCAACACAAAAGGTTTCAATGTGTCCTTTGTTTATGACAGGGGTGGGGAGCCTTTTGGGGTTGGGGGGCCATTGACCCACAGAAAAATCAGTTGGGGACCACACAAGTGAGAAGCAAAAAAACTCCAAAACCCCCCCGACTCTCACTGATGTGACCCCTAAAACTGACACCTCACTCCTCTGGAGCTCCAGTCCCACGGAGTGAGGGGAAGAGACGGAGAACTGAGGTTCAGGGCTTCCTATAGGCCAGATTTACTTTTCTGGGGTTCCAGAGTTAGTGGATTTTATGGACCCCCTTAGGTTCTAGCGTGGGGACAAAATTGAAGGGTTCGGTGTGAAGGGCAGGGCTGCCAGTGTGTGAGATCTGGGCGGAAGATGGGGTGCAGAAGGGGGAGAGGTTGCGAGTTCTGGGTGGGAGGCAGGGTGCAGAAGCAGGCTGCGGGTAGGGTGTGTGGCCAGGAGGTAGGGTGCAGAAGGGGGCTGGAGGAGGGTGTCTGGCCAGGAGGGAAGGTGCAGGACCAAGGGAGGGTGTTGGAGCAAGCGGGGTCTTGGCAAGGGGAGGGAAATGAGTGAGGAGGATTGGAGTATGGGGGTCTGGGCATCGGGGGGGATGCTTTGCGCCCTGTTGAAGAAGGGAAAGCCTCTGCACAGCATGCTACTGCTCCCCCAGCGGGGTGGGAAGGGAGCTCGCCCTCCCCCCCCACCACACAGCAGGGATTAGCACCAGCTCCCTGCTCGGAGGGCACAGAGTGGCGAAGAAACCCCGACCTTCCCCGCCAGACCAGGCTCATTGCACCTGCCAAGCCTCAGCACATCCCACCCTGCAGCGCCTCAGCCAGGCTCCACGCAGCCCCTGCCAGGTCTGAGGCAGCAGCTCCAAGGTGCAGAGGTCCAGCAGCGGCTCTGCTGGGTTTTGCCTTGGACCTGCCCGTCCCCCCCCCTCCAGCCCCTTGGCAGTGGCGGCCACTGTCACAAAGACCAAGCGGTCCAGAGGAGGAGGCAGCATCGGCATGGCCAGCCCAGGGGCCCCATGAGGCAGTGGGGGGAGAGAGCCGCACGGTGGTGGGGCAGTGTGTAGCATGGTGGCTGGAAACCACACGCCACCAGAAGTCGACCCGGCTGCCCGCTGGCAAAGCTCCAATGGAGCTTCCTAGGCTTGCTGGGCGGGGGGAGGAGGCTGTTGCCCCTTGGTTGCTTCTTCCTTGCAAGCTGGTGATTCCATCAAGGAGTGAAATCTCCAGCAGGGCTTTCTGGGACATTTCACTACTTGATGGGGCACCGGGACAGAGGATTTAAATTCAGGACAGTCCCGGAAAATTCAAGACGTGTGGCCAGCGTAACGCAAGCCATCGGGCCCCTGCTAGACTAGCCCTGCTGGGGGAACAGCTAACGAAAGCCCGCGTCTATCCTCAGCATGCCTGGACCCAGGGATCAGCTGAGTTAGTCCACAAGATCACGATGGGACCCCCCTCCACAGAAGCAGCATGGCCTCTGGGCTTTGGCACCTTATGACTGTGGCACCTGGAGGAAGACATGTGGATACAAAACATCCGGGGAGAAGGGACCCTAACGGAGACAAAACGAGGCTGGTGTTTGCTTCACAGCCATGAAATGAAATAGACATTGGGAGGGCAAACGACCAGCTGCCCAGTTATTGCCAGCACTAGGGAAAAGCTGCCACATCTCCTTGCCAATGGTTGGAAGGCTTTCCGAGTGTCAGCAAAGGCCAGGTCGGAGGGGTTCCCCAATCCCTTAGCTGGTTTCCCCGGCATAGACACAAGCGCTCAGATCAGGTGCATTAGAGGCTTAATCTGTATTAAACAACATGTGATTTTAAACAGACAACACCGGCTGGTTCCCTGAACAGCAACACGTTGCACCAATAAACTTACAAGACCAGACACAGCCCATGGAATGAGCACAGAATGGGACGCCTGTTCTAGACCCCTGCGCTGGTCGCCTTATAACATGGAACAGCCCATGGGGGTGTCATCTAGGTTGGATATTAGGAAGAGCTATTTCCCTAGGAGGGGGGTGAAGCACTGGGATGGGCTCCCTGGGGAGGGGGTGGAATCTCCACCCCTAGAGGTTTTTAAGTCCCGGCTTGACCAAGCCCTGGCTGGGATGATTGAGTTGGACTTGGTCCTGCTTTGGGCAGGGGGTTGGACGCGGCGACCTCCTGAGGTCTCTTCCAACCTTAGGAATCTATGATCTGCCAATGCCCAAGAAGCAAGAAACCTTGGAGGTGGGGGGATCTCAGCAGCTGACAGACTGGGTCCCCCATTTCCAATGTGCCACTGTCCACATGGAGGAGAGCAACCTAACAGGCTTCAGCATTTGCTTCAGGCTGCCACGTGAAGGGACACCCATTTTGGGAGCTCTTGCTCTGCCTCTGTGGAAGGCCCAAGCCATTTAGGGAGGGATAGTTCATGGCAAAAGCAGAAACGGGGAGACAGGCTGAGCACAAAGCCCAAGAGATCTTCAGGGCCAGTTACAATGCCAAGCTCATCTCATGCCTTCCTTCCCTCCCCCGCCGCCGGTATCTGCAGGGAATTGGTTACGGAGGGAGCGCCATCTTGCCTTTGCTATCCCCTGCTGAGTTATCTAGACAGGGCCTAATCCAGCCTGCAGTCCCACGCACCAAGGTGAAGGTAGCCAAGCTACAGAACAGCCACGCCGTGGCACTGGTGGCAGGGACGTGGAAGAGAGCAAGTGGGTTCTGGGGTTCCATAAGAACGGTCAGACTGGGTCGGACCAAAGGTCCATCTCGCCCAGGGTCCTGTCTACCTACTGTGGCCAATACCAGATGCTCCCGAGGGAGTGACCAGAACAGGAATCATCAAGCGATCCCTCTCCTGTCCCCCATTCCCATCCTATGACAAGCCGAGGCTACGGACACCATTCTCACCCATGCTGGCTAATAGCCATTGATGGACCCACACTCGAATGGGTCAACATCCTGAAAGAAATCTTTCCTGAGCCCTTTCTTCTGGCCTTCAAACCACCCCCACTTCACCACACTCACCACCTGCAGCAAGCTGCCCCCAGAGCAGGACGCACCAACGCAAAGCAGCATCCGACCCTCCCAGAGCAAGAAATGCAAGTCCTCCAGACGTATTTCCACTGCTCCGATGCTCAACACCCTCCACAACACACCTCTCCAGATCCATGGGTCCTATACCTGCCCGTCACAACATGTGGGCTACGTCTAGACTGGCATGATTTTCCGCAAATGCTTTTAACGGAAAAGTGTTTCCGTTAAAAGCATTTGCGGAAAAGAGCGTCTAGATTGGCACAGACGCTTTTCCGCAAAAGCACTTTTTGCAGAAAAGCGTCCATGCCAATCTAGACACGGTTTTGCACAAGAAAGCCCCGATCGCCATTTTCGCCATCAGGGCTTTTTTGCACAAAACAATACTGTGCTGTCTACACTGGCCCCTTTGCGCAAATGATTTGCGCAAGAGGGCTTTTGCCCAAACGGGAGCAGCACAGTATTTCCACAAGAACACTGACAATCTTACATGAGATCGTCAGCGGTCTTGCGGAAATTCAAGCGGCCAGTGTAGACAGCTGGCAAGTTTTTCCACAAAAGCAGCTGTGGTGTTCCCCACTCAGTGAAAGGTCTGCGTAGGTGAAGCCAAACAATTGCTATACTCATGAATGAACTCCCAGAGAAATGATACAAGAAAAAACTCCCCCTCACCTGTAGCTAAACACACCTCCCAAAGCGATCACTCCTGAAGCAATCCATCAGTCCTCATCTTCAGAGGAAAACCACGCAACACCTTCAAAAGATGAGCCCAAGGACTCAAATTCATAACTCTGCTAGACGCTAAAATGGCTGGTTTTACAGCTCATTATAACAACTAGTAACTGACCTACTCTCCTTTGACCCAGGAGTGCAGAACTATTAATTGTCCACTTCACAGGAAGTGGTTTCTTGCAACATGTAACCCCTTATGTTTAACGATCTGTCCCATCGTTAACAGCTGGGACACACAAAGAAGTGCCGGGAATTCGAAAGCTTGTTTTTGTTTCACCAACAGAAGTTGAGCCAGTAAAAGAAATGACCAGACCCAGCCAGCTCTCCCCCATCCTGTCGCTCCTCGGCTTGTTTCCTCTGTTAGGAAAGGGGTTCAGACTTCACCAACAGCAACTGTAACAGCTGCTGCTCATCGCTGCTGTCTTTGTTTCCCCCCAAAAGGACAGTTCTTACCCTCGAAAAGACAGCAGGCCTGGCAGCCAGCGAGTTCTCATCTTTCGGCCGAGCCCTCCCCAGCCCCTTTGGTGAAATATCGGGAAGGGGGCGGTGGCAGGAGAGATAGGCCTGTCGGGGTGTGTCTAGGCAAGTCCCCGAGGACACGCTTGTAGCTGTGTGCTCTCCTCGCTTGCCAACATCAGGCGCCTGGGGCTGGGGATGTGAATGGGTAACCGGGCAGCCCCCTGCTCACGGCCTGCTGCGGGTGGAGGGCTGCTCCAGTCCCACCGGCCCCCACGTGGGGCTACTGGGTCTCAGCCCAAGTGGAACGGGAGCCACAGCCGTAGGGTGGAGCAGCCCCTCCCCCGCCCATCCTCCAGCCCCCTTTCACCCCCCCGCCACCCATCCTCCCCTTTAACCGATTATCCAGTTAAACAGGATTTTACATCCCAACTTGGATCACACATGGCAGCCCAGACAGCACCCATCCCCCATCCCCGTGTCTGGCATGCCTCAGGCCTATTAACCACGGCCTGACCGTCTGCAAACATCTCTTCCCACGCTGCAGGGCCCAGCCCAGCCCACCGGCTTGAGGAATGTCTCAGAAAGGTGCCGCGGGCTCCCTGTCTGACCTTCTGCCCCGTAGCCGCTCAACGGGCAGGGCCAGCCTGCACCTGGGCCCCCGCAGAGAGAATGATTACCAGGTGGGCCAAGGGGAACTTCCCCTTCAGCCACCCTCCATCTACCTCCAAACTCTGGGAACACAAGGTGGGGCTGCAGCCGGCCCCTTCTCAGCCACCCCAGCACTACTTTTGTCCTTTCCAGGGGCACAAGCAGTAGCCACCCTGCCCCTGGGCATTGGACTTTGTCATAAGAACGGCCATACTGGGTCAGACCAAAGGTCCATCTAGCCCAGTATCCTGTCTGCCAGCAGTGGCCAGCACCTGGAGCCCCAGAGAGGGTGGACCAAAGACAATGATCAAGCAATTTGTCTCCTGCCATCCCTCTCCAGCCTCTGACAAACAGAGGCCAAGGACACCATTTTATCCCCTGGCTAATAGCCTTTTATGGACCTAACCTCCATGAAATTATCTAGCTTCTCTTTAAACTCTATGATAGTCCTAGCCTTCACAGCCTCCTCTGGCAAGGAGTTCCACAGGTTGACTACACACTGTGTGAAGAAGAACTTTCTTTTATTAGTTTTAAACCTGCTACCCATTAATTTCATTTGGTGTCCTCTAGTTCTTCTATTTAGGGAACTAATAAATAACTTTTCTTTATCAGCCCTCTCCACACCACTCATGATTTTATAGACCTCTATCATATCCCCCCTCAGTCTCCTCTTTTCTAAACTGAAAAGTCCCTGTCGCTTTAGCCTCTCCTCATATGGGACCCTTTCCAAAAGCCTAATCATTTTAGTTGCCCTTTTCTGAACCCTTTCCAAGGCCAAAATATCTTTTTTGAGGTGAGGAGACCACGTCTGTACACAGTATTCAAGAGGATAACCCAAGCCAGGGTGCTCCCAGATCAGCCACCGGGCTCCCTGCCTGCTCAGTGCTGACACTCAATTGGCAGAGTCATTGGCCTTTAGCAGGCAACGTGCCCAGAGCCAGGCTGGCTCCCCACCCTCACACAGCCCCTACCCCCTTTCCGAAGGAGAATGGAGCTAAGTCCCTAGCCCCAAGAAGGCTGGTTTCTAGGACCATGGTGCCCCCGGGACTCCCATGCACAAAGAACCAGACTGGCAGCTCCAGTCTGACACACCAAACTCGACTGATTTTCAGTGGGTTCAAAGCAGCGCCGGAGAGCCAGAGGGCTGCATGTCACACGGCCGGCGCCCTCGAGAACGCTGCTCCCTGTGCAGCACACCAGCTGCAGGGGGCTGCTGCAAGCCACTGCTTTGCCTCTCACCCCTTGTGCCCACCCAGCGTGGGCGACATCTGCAGAGCAGCCTGCAGAGAACTAACGCCAAGGGCTGGTGAACTCGTGCCGCCTGCTTTTCCGGCTCCCAGCTAGCACCAGAAGCCATTTGGCACCGAGGAGTATGTCTACACTGCAGAATCAGACATCTTCCTAACTGGAGTTAGCTAACCGGGGTTAAAACAGTAGTGGACCCAGCAGCCCTGCAGGGCACCTGGGTAGAACTGGTGCGTCTAAAGCGAGTTAATATGAGGTGCCATGCTCCCCACCCCCTGCTAATTAGCCAGGGTTTGCTCCCCGTTAAGAACACAGCTGCTTTGGCAGCATAAACGTAAACATGGGTCAGAGCCTTGTTCACGTTACTCTCCAATGCCGGCCACACTGGCAGGTCAAATGGAGCTGGTGCTGGGGGCAGATCTGGCTTTGATGGCCCATCAGGGAAGAGCTTCTTTTTGTAACCCAGCCAGGAACACAGTGGTGCTGGTGGGTCTGGGTTGAGAGCTCTTCCCAGACTTCATTGGAAGCCGGCTCTGCCCGGTAACTCCCCCTGTGCCCCTCATTGTGGAGTCTAGGCACCGTGGGCAGGTTAAGACATGGGTTTAGGGGCGAGCTGAGTCCTGCTTGGGGTACATAGATGAACAGCAGCCAAAACATGCACCCGGCCTTCCCTGTGACAACACCTCGACCTGCGTGTTAGTGACCCCGTTAACATCAACATCTTTCTATTGACTCTCCGCACTCTAAACAAGATGTCCATGGGCAGCCAGTAATAAGGGGAGAGCAGAAGCAGCCTCACCCCAGAGTCGGCCAGTTCCAGCAAGAGCCTGCCGGCTGGCCAAGGGAATCTGCCCAGCTCTCCTGCTGGTCCAATTTCCATCCCCTCCTGCAGCAGCTCTGGGCAACGTCCCAAACATTCTCTCCCCCTTTGGACGGGTGCTTGTTCTGATTTATTTTCCTTTTCCAAGAAAGAAACAGCAGCAGGGTGGGTGGCTGAGCATCACAAGGCAGGTGGCCCTGAGGGCACCCAGAGCTCCCCTGAACTCCCACAGAAAAGCCCGGCCCAACCTTGAGAAATGAGGATTTTGTTCACATGCTGGAGTTCCCAAGGGCTACGTCTACACTGGCCCCTTTTCCGAAAGGGGCATGCTAATTTGACAGGTCGTAATAGGGAAATCCGTGGGGGATTTAAATATCCCCCGCGGCATTTAAATAAAAATGTCCGCCGCTTTTTTCCGGCTTTTAGAAAAGCCGGAAAAGAGCGTCTACACTGGCCCCGATCCTCCGGAAAAAAGCCCTTTTCCGGAGGATCTCTTTGAAGTAGGAATAAGAGATCCTCCGGAAAAGGGCTTTTTTCCGGAGGATCGGGGCCAGTGTAGACGCTCTTTTCCGGCTTTTCTAAAAGCCGGAAAAAAGCGGCGGACATTTTTATTTAAATGCCGCGGGGGATATTTAAATCCCCCGCGGATTTCCCTATTACAACCTGTGAAATTAGCATGCCCCTTTCGGAAAAGGGGCCAGTGTAGACGTAGCCAAGGAGTCTCGGGCAGGCATGGCAGAGCTGACAGCTGTCGATTCGTTGGGCCCTTCCGCCTCTTCTTCCCTGATTCTGGGGTTATTCTCAGCTCACGGGAATGGCTGGAAACGCCGATTCCATCCGTTTCCACCAGAGAAGTCAACAGAAAACTCAACTCAACTCTGTCTCCAGAGGTAGGAAGGAAACTCACACGCCAGCATGTCACACCAAGCAACCAACCCTTCTTCCCAATACAAAACCCACATGACCTCCCAGCAGTGCCACTTGGTCAGTGACTAAGCTAGCTGAGAAAGCCAAGGTCATTGTAACATCTACACGTCAGGGACAACACGTCCGGTTGAGAAGTCCTTTGGCCAACCGCTCTCTTATAACAGCCAGCACCGGCCAAACTCTGGGGGAAGTTGGGAAATAATCCGTCGGGGTGAAAAGTGAGTTTTCCCCACTTTCACTCACTTTTCCATCTCTGGTTCCAGGGGGAAATGAGGGGAACGTAAAAAGGAGAAAGAAAACCCCCAAGCCAGAAAACTGGCCACAAAGCATGAACGTGTCATGGAGGGTGGAAGTGTTGGGGTGGACGGAGATGAACCAGAGAGGACGGCGACTCTTTGCGATCATGCCCCGTGGGCCAGACCCTCATCGGGCATAATTGGCACAGCCCTCTTGAAGTCAGCGAAGCTGTACTGATTAACCCCAGCTCAGGGTCTAAAGGTCTTGCCTGCTGCAGTGGGAGGCAGCTGCGTGTGAGGCTGGCGTTTGGTCGGGGGATATTCCTTGGAGCAGAGATAACGGCCAGGGCCACAGGATGTATGGCTGGGCTTTCCCCCTTTGTTATTTGAGCTGAGCAAACTGTGTAACCACAGACAGACACACATACACTCACTGACTCTTTGCACCTGCAAGCTTCTCTCAATATTTTCCCAAGCTGGAGCCTGAAAGTCACCGGCCTTCGATTGCCGGCTGCCACAGTAGAATTCTTCCCAGCTTCTCTGGAGAAGACTCCTCTTACTCGTGTCTAGATCAGAGGTCCCCAAACTTTTTTGGCCTCAGCCCGCTCTGCTCCCCACCCCCTGTACCTGGAACTTCAGAGGCTGGTGGTGGGGCTGTGGTTGGAGCCAGGAGTTATGGTTGGGAGCAGCTGGAGCCAGGAGCTGTGGGCTGTGGCTGGGAATAGGCCCATGGTTGGTGCCAGAAGCTGGGAGCCACATCCCGGAGCCGAGCCATAGCCGGGAGCAGAGCTGGGCAGCAGTGGCCGAGGCCAGGGTTGGACCTGTGGCCAGAGCAGAGTGGGGATGGGTGGTGCTCTCTCCCCAACCCCCCAAAGTTCCTCTGCACCCTCTGATGGGGGTGCGCCCCCCAGTTTGGGGACCACTGATCTAGTACATTGTGTCCTGGCTCATCCCAGGACACGCCCCCTCCCGGTACAAGGTGCAGCACACACAGCATGATTTCCTCGGGGGAGCTGCTGCAATAACACCACCAGGACATCTGGATCGGGGCCATATGGGTGTGAGCGCTGTGCCGCAGGTTGCTGTGCCAAAGGAGCAGCCTGCCTTGCCATGTTGAGTTAAGGAAGCGCCACCATCTTGCTTGCGTTGGCAACATCCTGTGGCTTGCCCCGCGGAGCTCCAGCCCAGCTGCAGATGGGGGAGGTGCCGGGGTAATATGCCAAAGAAGTCTGTGGATTTCCTGACCTCCCGCTAGCTCACCCCTCTGCCTGCGAGTCCCTGTAATGCCCCTTCGCCGTGGTTGGAATGACTGCACTGTACTAGCCTGTCACGCTAACGAGAGTTTTTCATTACACTTTGCAGTCGCAGCTTTTAATGGAACGCAGGTTTGTCCTGGCAACAGCGGGGCACTCGAGTTCTGGGGGCCACAGAGGCAGTTGTTGGGTAACAGGTTGGCAGGAAAAGGGAATTGTTAAACCGCAAAGGGCAGCTTTGAAAAGGTGGATATCTCCAAGCAACCTTTGCAGAACCCGGCCTAGAACTGCAAAGTGACCGGCACCTTCTACAGCCGTTACAGGGGAGCTTCGCTTTTGCAGGATTCTTTGGCAATACTCAACAAGCGCCCGGCAGGGTACCCGGTGGCCCTCTGGAGCCGTGTCCAGACCTGGGCCTGCGCGCTGTGGGCTGTGCTGAGCTCCCTAGGACATGAGGCGGTGCGGCGTGTCTGGGCCGGGGAGGATGCGTGGGCTTTGTAATTGATTTCCTAGAAAATTGTCTCTCTGGCTCCTGCATTTGGAGTGTGAGCTTGAGGCTTTCATGCCCACCTTCCCCCTCTAATTACATGGTATTTGAGGAGTCTTAATTACCCTTCAGGGCTGGAGGCACCTATTTCGCCAGGAGATGAGAGACAGATGTTTCAGAGGAAACAAGGCGGGGTGATGCGGCTCCTTCTCGCTTATCTCCCTTCCCCCCTTGCCTGCAGCCTGTCATATCTCCACAGGGATCCTTACACCACGCAGGGCTCTTCTCTGCCCCAAGCTCCCTTGGCTCTGGCCGCGGGACCCAGCACGGCCAGCTGGTGTTGTCACCGCACCGTCTCCAGAGCCGTTTGGGTTTCAGGAGGAGATGGAGGTTCTGCTCGGACCCCTGCCAGCCCAGGCCCAGCTCTCTGCTTTTGGCTAACTTGAGCCAGAAGAAAACAGGGTTCTCGGACCGCCCCCTGCAGAACACAGGCCAGAAATCTTGTGGCAATTCAGCAGTTCCCAACCAGGGGGCTGGGACCATGCTGGGAGGCCATGGGAAGGTTTCAGCGGGTCTGCCAAGCAGGGCTGGTGTTAGACTCGCTCGGCCAAACGGCAGAAAGCCAAAGCTCCGCCCACACGGGAACCAAATCCAGAGCCGCTTAGCTTTGCAGGGCCCCTGTGTGGCGTGAGGTCCCAGCCAATTGCCCTGCTTGATATCTGCAACGCCGGGCCTGGCTGCAGGCAGCTGTTGTGGCACAACTGGGCCAGGGAGTTTTTCTGGCCTGGTGGAGGGGGTGCTCTGGAGGGGGTGAGCCTACGGTTGCCAGGTGTCCAGTTTTCTACCGGACAGGTCGATATTTACGCCTTCTGTCCGGTAGAAAAATTCAGAAAATACCGGACACGTGCAATGTGCAATGTCCAGTATTTTGTGAATTCCTGGCTGGGCGCCAGACGGAAGCCTGGCGGGGGCGGGAGAGCGACTGGGAGGCGGGGCCGCGATTGGCGCTGGGAGCCCTGTGGTCGTGTGCAAAAGCCGGGTGGGGCGGGGCAGGGCAGGGCGAGGGCAGGGGCTGGAACTCCCAGCCACTCCCCCCGCCCGGCTTCTGCACACGACCAGAGGCTCCCAGCGCCAAACGCCGCCCCACCTCCCAGCTGGGATCCTCTGGTTGGTGCAGAAGCCAGGTGGGGAGAGCGGCTCCCAGCCACTCCCCCGCCTCCGCCCGGCTTCTACTAGCAACTAGAGGGAGTGCCTGCCGGGGGCGCGGCCTGTTGGACTCCGGCTGCGGCCAGTAGCTGCACTCACCCCTACCAGCTCTGCTTCCCGCCCAGCCCCCCCGGCCCCCAATCCCTCCCAGCTCTGCTTCCCACCCCCCTTCCTCCTGGACAGCCCCGCGGCCCCCAACCCGCCCCTGCCAGCCCCACCTCCCGCCCCCCTTCCTCCCGGCCAGCCCCACGGCCCCCAAACCCCCCGCCAGCCCCGCCTCCCACCTCCCTTCCTCCCGGCCAGCCCCACGGCCCCCAAACCCCCCCCAGCCCCAGTCCCGCCTCCCACCCCCCCCCCCTTCCTCCCAGCCAGCCCCGCGGCCTTCTCCTTCGCCCCTGCCAGCTCTGCCTCCCGCCCCCCTTCCTCCTGGCCAGCCCCGCAGCCCCCTCTCTCGCCCCCGCCAGTCCCGTCTCCCACCCCCCCCTTCCTCCCGGCCAGCCCTGCGGCCCCCAACCGCCCCTGCCAACCCCGCCTCCCGCCCCCCTTCCTTCCAGCCAGCCCTGCAGCCCCCTTCCTCCTGGCCAGCCCCATGGCCCCCTCCCTCGCCCCCGCAAGCCCCGTCTCCCGCCCTCCATCCTCCCGACCCCCCCTCCCACCAGCCCCACCTTCCACCCCCTTCCTCCTGGCCAGCCCCGCCCCTCTCCCAGCTGGTCCTTCCCCCCCCGCCCATGATCAAGTGTGTCCGGTATTTTGGGGGGGGTCTACCTGGTAACCCTATGTGAGCCCCATTGCTGGGGGAGGACAAAATGCTTCCCAGGGGGCGCAGGGCTGTGAGACCCTTGGCTACCACCTGCCCTTAGTGTGAGGGAGCCTGGTCTGTGCCCACCAGGGGCCGGTTCCATGGCACGCCCAGCCACACCCTCCCCTCCCTGCCCACACGGGCACTGCTATCCCTCATGCCAGTCTCCTCCCAGCACCCCCTCAGTGTCCACCCCTCATCTGCTGGATGCTCACAGGCCCTCTGCTCCCGAAGGAACCGTTACCCCATAGCTTGCTAGTGCCACCTAGACCTCAGCTCCGCTGGGCTTGCAGCACGTAGCTTTGTTTCTAGAGAAAGCAGGGTTAAGATCATTGCACAGAGGACAGAGACTCGAAAGCTGGAAACCAAGGGTCACAGGTAAATCTAAATCACAGCGTGTGTCCTCGAGCCCCATCTTAACTAGCCCCCGCAGGCCCTGCTCACCCGCAGGCCTTCGCAGTGTCTTTCAGCCAGGCCGGTGGGCCGGACACGCTCCTTTCGCAAACCCCCATGTCATTTGGGGGGTTCATTTGCATCCCAGGAGGTCCCCGGCTCAGCCAGTTGTTTGTGTTTTTTCCTGCAATGTATTGATTACTAGGAGACTTACCCGGTATGAGCTGGGGCTAGCCCAAGGCGGGGCGGGGGTGGGGGGAGCATTGCAGGCCTCCCGCCAGCTTCTCCCTGAGGCCAGCCTGGGACAGGGGTGCTCAGCCGGGGACACGGAGGGCTGGCCTCAGGCAGGGAAGGCAGCGCAGCCCGTGGGGGTGTGCAGCTCACCTGCCAGCTTCACCCCAAGGCTGACCCAGGGTGGCTGTCAGGGCTGGCCTGGAGCAGTGAGGGCCATGCTGCCAGCCAGCAGCTGTTCCCCAGGGCTAGGGTGCTTTTTGCCCCCCTGTGATTATTCCTGAATATAACTGTCTCCACTATCACACCCCTCCCTTTCCCGTTTGATGTGAAACAGTCCTATTCTAGGCACATCCCATTGTCCCGGCACAACCGAACCCCGACTTTGCTTTAAGTTATGATAAGACGAAGCCGCACACTCGCGCTCTTTCATTTAGGAGGAGTTCTTGAACAAATGGACCCGTGGATGGACAAATGGGGACACACACTCACACACACCGATGCACAAACTCTCTAAACTATATCGTAGAGAGCGTGGCCAGTTTCCCAGTTTTCAACTGGACTTTCCAGGCAAAAAAGAAACCTGACAGCGCCTGGTCAGATCTACTGACTGGACACCCAAAGTCTGGTGGCAGGAGGCACCAGGACATTACCTATGCCAGCCTCTACTCAGCCAAGGCCACCTCCAGCCTGAGCTCCCCGCTCTGGCTCCACAAGCAAGTCTTTCCTGAGCCGAGCAGGAGGTGCGAGGGGGAGGAGAGACGTGGACAGGGGCAGGGAAGATCCCGGCACTCCTGCCGGAGTGTCCAGTTTTGCAGCAAATTGGCCACCCTGATTCATGAGCATTTTGCTCAGACTGTAAAGGGCTGCCCACCATGAACCAGCCAACACTCCACCTGCACATGAGCAGCCAGAGTGAGTGAAGCATTCTGCTCCCTGCCCAAGGGTGCTGGAACAATTGGCAGAGAGGGGGTGCTAAGAACCATTGACCAAGCAGGACACTGTATGGTGGAAACCCTTCAAGCCAGCCCCGGCCTGACCTGAGCAAAGGGATCACCTTTTGGGGACATGCCTTAACGCACAGCCCCAGAGCACACCCTTGTTACTATACATCCAGAACTCCTCATGGATTTTCATGCACGCCTCTTGCAGCAATTCTGATGACTGGGACAACACAGGCTCTCATCAGAGACCTTCCATGACACTCTTGGGTAAACTAGTACGTGGATCCTACACCCAGGGGAGAGCACCCCTGCAGACCCGATGTACCCTGGGCCCTCTGCCAGGCAGCACAAACTATAACTGGGCTCATAAAAGCATGAGGTAAGGTCATGGCATATCCAATAGCTATTTCCCAAGATACTCAGGGACACAATCCATGCTCTGGGTGTCCCTGGGACCGGATGATAGGGGATGGATCACTCAATAAATTGCCCTTTTCTATTCGTTCCAGCTGAACCACCTGGTACTCACCACTGCTGGAGGACAAGCCACTGGTCTAGATGGCCACTAGTCTGACCCAGTGCAGCTGTGGCCACACCCTTGTAGGCTTTTGGACTAAGATAAAATCACCCTTTCATTAAATCTGATCTTACTTCCTAGAGTAAGATAGCAGCAGTGCTCACACCACTGCCAAATACAGAGGAATTGAAGCTCCCAGCTTCTGGCTCGATAGACCCTTCTTCATACAAGGGTTGCATGCGGGGGCAGATCCAAATCCAAAGGCGTCTATTTTCCAGTTTCGGTCCAGATATGAATAGAGTCTGGCAACAGACACACTAGTGGAAACCCAGCGACTGATCTTACAAAATGCCCACTCGTCCAAATAGGCTGCCGTCGTGGGAAAACGTCTCGGAAATTGTCGGCACCGGCAAATCCGAACACGGGCCCCAACCACCAAATCCCGACCCAGGTCTCACCTTAGCTTCCTGCAACTCTCACCTTCCAGAGATGCTTGTCCTGCAGTGTGACAGGACCGCTCCAATCTGTTTCAGACAATCGTAGACTGAGAGGGGCAGAATCAGCCAACTTTCCAGCCCAGCTATGGTCCAGCTGCCAGTGCAACTTGCTTTCTGAGTAGGGATGGAAAATCCTGTTTAATTAGTTAACCACAAACAGAGGCTGCTCCCTGCCCTTCCCCGCTTCCCCCGGGTTGGAGCAGTCCCTTGCTTGTGGCAGGTAGGGGCTGCTCCAGCCCCCACCGGTTAACCATTCACGTCCTGTTTCTGAGATGGTTTCACGTGTGGCCAGGTCCCTCCAGAGCTGCAGACAAACCGGCTGCACAGCATAGACCTGCCTCTGCTGTTTGGAATCCTGGAACGGGCCCTTCGCAGTAAACTGCATGGTGGCTTTCATGTGGGCACTCCCATGCTCCTCTCCCATACTCCCCTGCCCCAATATTCTCCAGAACTCGGAGACCATCTCAGGGGCTGTACTCCCTGTGCCCTGGCCCGGCAGAGCTTCCCGCCAGTTTGCAAAGTCTGTGTGTCACTTCCACAGGGCAGATCTCAAGCCTGCTCTCTTGTCTCTCGGGCCTACACAGCTGGAACCTCGTGGGAAAAGGCCATTTCCTGCAGCATCTGCCTCTCATTAAACACGTCACCAACTGTTTCTGTAGTCACTCACGCACCGCCTCGTCCGGAACCCCAGGAAAGAACTTTGTGAGTTAGGATCCAAAGTGCTATGGGCAGCGACCGAGGGTCACCCTCAGCAGTTGTGGTGCTGTGCTTGTGAGGTGGCCGATTCAGCTGGGACCCTCAAGCTCACGTCACGCAGGCCCTCGGGCTACTCTCAGCCCTGCTGCGGGCTGGCTTTGGAGCAGCTGTGCCAAAGTGAATGCAGCTGTTTCCTGGGCCATTGCCATCCCACAGATCAGCTGAGACTGGAACAGATTCTGCACCTTGCTGTGTTCTTCCCTTTTAACAACCTTCACAAAGACCTAACGCAGATCCTGCCTCGTAGCGCACAGGGAGGATGCGGTGTGCAGTATCGGGGACTCCCATGCACGCTGCGGGCAAGCACAGGAGCGTAACAAACACGCGCAGGTTCATTGCACAAAGTGCACTGGCACAGCTGTGGAGCATGCACCACCAGCTTGTTGTGTGCACAAGGACAGAGGGCTGCACCGTGCACCATGGGAGACCATGGGAGTGTGCTTGGAGTGCTAGGGAATATGCAGGCTCTCTGCGTGCACCAGAGGGGTGTCTGCGTGCCTGGCTCTTACCAGGCACTCCAAAGAAAGGAGATGCCCAGGCGTGTGGGGGGAAGAACATGCCAGATCAGGTTGGGGAGCTGTAAGCTGGTGCTTCCAGATTCCATGTATTTGGCGGCAGAAGATTCCTTCAGGGGAAACTGAAATCGGCTTGGTTGTTCCGAAAGCTACATTGAAAGCTGGAGGTACCAAGGCCATGGGCAACTGGTGAATACAGAAACCAGACTGATAGCTGGGGGGAGAAAGGGGCTCGTGGGGTACCCTGGGAGCTGAGACATGGTGAATTACAACTGGAAATAGGCCCTTGTGTTATTAGAGCGTGGTGGGGGGGATGATCAGAAAGAAGGTTCATCTGAAGGTGGAACCAAACTGGTCCTACCAGCCTCGCACCCATGGGAGGGAAGGGGCTGAGTGCAGGAGGAGGGGGGAGACAGTCAGACCTGCCCTGCTGCATTGCTGGCACTCCAGCCAGTCTAATCCTTTGCTCTACATGCCACGTCTTCGCTCCGCAAAGCACCGGGTCGCTCGGCTGCGGGAGGGGGAGATAAACCTTACGCTGATCTGAGCCGAACCAACCAGGAGGAAGCTGCGGATGAGAACCTGCCGGTGCCAGTTTGGGTTCAGAGCTGTGCCCCCTCTCTGATCGTGGGACACACACCTGCCCGTGTGTTACGGCACCTGCCAGGGATTGTTAGTGGTAGCAGCTCATGCTGGAGGTCCCGGGTTCAACCCCAGTGTGGCAGCAGCAGCAAGATCCATGGTTATATTCCGGCAGGAGAACCGCAAAGAGCCATTTACAAACTAGATAGAATGTGGGTTCGGAAATGAGGGGACTCCCGGGGTCCATGAGAGAAGCTGCCTGGTCCCAGACCACTCCTGCTTGCAGTGCAATAGCCTCCCGCTATGTATGAACCAAACAGCAAACTCCCAAGAGGGTTGCACACTGAGTAGCATGGTGTTCACACCCTTTGTGAGATGCCTGCCCCCTTGCTGGGCACACCACTGGCCCCAGGAGGCCACGGGGCCTGTGCGTGCACAGCATGTCTACACCCCGGGACAAGGAAGAAATAAACGAGTGACGTATCCAACAGCCCGACTGGCTTCCTTCACAGCCTGAAAACAAGGAGTAAAAGAACTTCAGACAGAACAAAAGCTGATGTCTGTTGAGGGATCACACGCCCAGGCCTGGAACTCCTGCCCATCCCCTGTCCCTGCATTGTGTTCAGAGCCTTGTGCACAGGGAGGGCCAGAGCACGTAAGAAATTAACTTGTCTGGCTGTCTTCATCGCCTTCCAAAGTCATTTCATCAAGAGCAGGTGCCCTCACATCCTGTCACACTGTGCATTCTTCACCCCACCATGGACTCAATGCTCCTCCAAGCCCTACGTGCAGTCTCAGGACCAGACCCCAGAGCAGACCACGGCAGGTGCAGCTGAATGGGAGATGGGCGGCGGTGCCGGGGCACAACCTGGCCAGGGTGAGAAAGAGCTGGCCCACACACCGAGGTGAGGAATAGAGCTGGCCAGAAAACATGCCGATGGAAAAGGGGCTAATTTGTTGAAAAAGGAATTTCCACCGGCAATGTCGGTTTTCAACACATGGGGATGGGAGGGGAGTTGCTGCAAAACGAGAACATTTTCAGTGTTCAGCAATCGATAAACCAGAGGGATTTCAGAGGGTTGGGCAACAGGTTTGACTGAAACTGCTCATCTGATCAGCTGAAAATGTTTTAGATTTTGGCTGCTGAACATGAAGACAAAAATGGGGGGGAGGGGGTCGGTGTGGCCATGTAAACCTGAAAAAAAGGTGGGTGAAGAGGAAAACATTTCGGCATTTTTGTCAGATACAAATCCACAAACCCAATGAAACGTTTCCGCTTTGGTTCCAGGAAGAAGCCACCAAGAGAGGAGGAGACGGAGACTCCCTCACGCAGCTGCAGAACGGGGACCATGGCAGGTAGTAACCAGCACCAGCTGATGCATAAAGGAAACCCACCGAGAACCGAAAGACGGGCCCGAAACACTGGCCTGATTTCTAGTCCCATCAAATCAAGGGGCGCTTGCAGGTGCTTCTGGGGCTTAAATTTGGCTTGCAGGCCCCTGGGTTTGTAACAGTCCCCCGTCGCAGGAGGGATACGTACTGCGCTCCTGTGCCCCAGGTTGGGACGCTCTGTGCCCCGGGCAGGGAACGCACAAGGCTGGCTGTTGTCGTGAATTAACACGTTTGATGTATTTGTTCCCTCTTTGACGGGAGCCAGCGGTTACCACGGTAACCCCCCGGCTGCCGCTTTCCCCTCAGAGGCCGGCTCTTGCGCAAGCCGGGCTGGTAAACACGGCAGAAGAGGGGTCAGCCTGGTTCATTGGCACGGGCTGGAGCGGCCGCCCGCCCACCCGTGCGGGGCTGGTTCAGGCGCTGGGGGCCTGCGGTGGAACAGGAAGCTCCCCCCGGGCTCATCTTGGGTTAAGCCCCTGCCTTTCCCTGGCTGGTCGAGGGGGCTGCAAGAGTCCAGGGGCAAGGCTCTGTGCCATGCTGCATTCAGTGTCCTTTTCCCTGGGGGACATTAAGAGAGAGAGCCAGGCAGCTTCGACAGCACCCCAGAAATCCCAGTGTGAACTGCTCAGTCTACCCCCAGCCTCACCTGCCCTGAGGGACCCCAGGACACAGGCCTACAAATCTTGAAATAGTTAAGCAATCATCCAGGGGAATTTCTCTGTCTTTGTTCTCTGGTGTCTCAGCCTTTCTGCTCGTTTGGGTCGTGGCCGGCAGCCTTCCCTCTGCAGCCACGAGGGTGAGAAATTCAGCTAGGACAGCACTGGGGGGTTGTGATTCTCCGCCCACGCTGCCCGTGTCAGTCACTGAAATCAGAAGAACATCAGGGAAGGTGGACAGGGGACAGACAAACCAGAGAATGGACCATCCCAGGTCAGGAGGAACCAGGGGAGTTGCTGTCGGGGTGTAAGTGCATAAGTGTTATAATGCCAACAGGCGGAATTGAACCTGGAACCCTTGGAGCTTAATGTACAAGTGTTTACCGGAGGAGCTAAAAGCCAGCTGGCGCTTAGCAAAGGCTGTAGCACAATACTTTCCAGAGTTGTTGACGCAAGTCTCACGACTTGAACTCGAGTCCAACTTAAGTCGCCGAGGTGACTCTACCTGAGATTCGACTCGGGTTCATTGTTTGTGACTTGAGACTTGCTAATTTTGTTAAATCGACTTGGTGAAAAAATTGTCCGAAAAAGCCGATATTGATGGCTTGTATATACGTGACTTGACATTTTTAAAATTAAGATTTGAGACTCGACTTGGGACTTCACTCGAAAGTGACTTTAGGGACTCGAGACTTGACTTGAGATGTGAACTGTAGTGACGTGAGACTCCACTTGGACTTGACAATGACGACTTGAAGACAACACTGATACTTTCCTCTGAAATATTTGGTGATGACCATTGTCAGAGACAGAATGCTGGACTCGATGGGCCTGGCAGTTCCGATGTTCCATGCTTTCTTGGGTATCCCTGCATGCACACAGGTGGCAGACTGAGCCCCAGGGGTGATGTGCTGCAGTGGAGAAGGCAGGTAGTAAGCCAGCAGTTGTTTGCTACTGGTAAGAGAAGAAGGAAAGAAAAGGCTGAGGATCAAAACTAAGTAGAAATAAAAATAAAAGACAGATATCTGTAAGTGGCGTTCCTCGAGATGTGTAGCTCATGTCCACTCAACATAAGCGTGTGTGTGCTCGCCACATAGAATCATAGACTCCTGGGCTGTCTACACTGGTGGGTTCTTGCGCAAGATTGGCCATTCTTCCGCAGAGCACACCCACTTTTGCACGAGAAGATTTACAGTAAAGTGTGGTAAGAGAGGGATTCTTGCGCAAGAGCTATGCTCTTTTCTAACAAGTGTAAGCCCTCTTGAGCAACAGCTCTCGCGCACGAAGGCAGTGTGGACACGTGGCAGGGGTTTCTTACGTAAGAAAGCCCTATAGCTAAAATGGCCCTCAGAGTTTTCTTGCGCAAGAGAGCATCCACACTGCCATGGATGCTCTTGCGCAAAAGCACATGACCGTGTGGACGTGTTCTTGCACAAGAACCCTTGTGCAAGATGTTCTTGTGCAAGACCCGCCAGTGTAGACATAGCCCTAGGGTTGGAAGAGACCTCAGGAGTCATCAGCTCCAACCCCCTGCTATAAGCAGGACTGACCCCAACTCAGTCATCCCATCCAGGGCTTTGTCAAGCCGGGACTTAAACCTCCAGGGATGGAGATTCCACCCCCTCCCTAGGGAACCCATCCCAGTGCTTCCCCACCCCAGGATGTATAGGGTTAGGGTTAGGGTTAGGGTTAGGGTTGCTCCCACTTAGGCTATGTCTAGACTGCAGGCAGGAGCGGCTTGAGGCCGGCTGCGGCAGCTGATGCCCCAGGCGGAAGGCGCGGTCGGCTCCCTCACCTGCATGGCCGTCAATGGCCGTGATGTAATCATCAGGCACCCGGGCACCCCGTGACATCATCACTGGGTGCCCCGGGCACCCCGTTGAAGGCAGCGCCCTAGGCGACCGCCGAGTCTGCCTATGCTCACGGGATGCCCCTGTCTGCAGGCGTCTTTCAAAAGAAGCTTTTCTGGACTCTTCCAAAGAAACTTCTTCCGAACGAGAGCATCCACACTGCCGAAGCGCATCGAAAAATCGATCTGCTTTTTCGAAAGATAGCGTCCACACTGAACAGACGCTATCTCGCATTTAAGCTGGGATTACTATGGACAGAGTGGTCACCAGGGCACCTGTGCTTTTTCCTCATTCCTCTTCTTTCGAAAAAACTCCCTCTTCCCCATCACACACGCCTTTTCGCAAAAGAGCTCTTTCACAAAAAGGCTTCTTCCTCATAGAAAGAGGTTTACCAATGCCGGGGAAAAAAACCACTCTGCTCTTTCGATTTTTTTTTCAAAGGAATGCGATTGCAGCGTGGACGTAAGTGAAGGTTTTTTTCGGAAACAGCTGTTTTTCTGAAAAAACTTTGTAGTGTAGACATAGCCTTAGTGTGTGTCCATCACGCTTAATTGCAAGCTCCTTGGGGCACACGCTCTGTCTGTATTTTGTGTCCTGGACACAGAAGTGAAAGTAAGCAGGTGTGCCCTCGTGTGTAGCTCTGGAAAGAGCTGTGGCAAAGCCAGCAGGGAGCTATTTAAAGAGCTGGCAGAGACCCAGATTGCAATAGGACAGGACCAGTAAGAAATGTTAAGTTACTTTCACCACTGCCCGTACAACACTAAGCTTGGTGACGGGTTGATTACAACTTAAAAATGTTGGGCAGATACCAGCTGATGGGGGCAAATGGCCCCTGTATCAAGAAGCTGTTGCAGGCTGTAACAGGGAGATCTCCTTGGGATGATATTGTAACTGCCACCAGGACAGGTGCATTTGAACCTGGGACCTCTAAAGCCGTGGTCACCAACCAGTAGATTGCGATCTACCAGTAGATCGCGGAGGCTCTAAGAGTAGCTCTTGAGCCCTCTCTGAATTGCGCGCCTGCACAGTACATTTACATTAGATTTCTTCATTTGAGGAGCAGCTACTCACCGAGCAACAGCACAGGTGAGTAGCTGCGAGAAATGGTGGGAATTTTTTTTTTAAAGTAGCAGTGTAACGATTGGGGATAGCAAGTGATGGAGAGGAGAAGAATAGAGAGGGCGGGGCTTCAAGGAAGGGGCGGGGCAGTAGATCTTGGCTTGGTCTGTCATTTAAAAAGTGATCTTGGTATAAAAAGGTTGGAGACCACTGTCTAAAGCTTAGTATAGGAGCCTCTACCCTTTGAGCTAAAAGCCAGCTGGCTCTCAGCTCATGTTGAGGAGGTCTCTTGGTTTTATCTGTTGCTGTGGGCTAGGTGCCACTGCATGGGACAGTGAACCACACTAGGGCTATGTCTACATTCGCAGCTTCTTGCACAAGTACAGCCTTTCGTGCGCAAGAATCTGCAGAGCGTCCACACTGCCGGCCTGCTCTTGCGCAAGGAAATTTACAGTACGGCGTGGTAAGAGAGGGCTTCTTGCACAAGCGCTAGGCTCTTTTTTATCAGGTGAAAGCCCTCTTGCACAGGAGCTCTTGAGCAAGAGGGAAGTGTGGATGCTCAGCAGGGATTTCTTGCGCAAGAAAGCCCTATCGCTAAAATGGCCCTCAGAGCTTTCTTGTGCAAGAGAGCATCCACACGGCCATGGGAGCTCTTGCGCAAAAGCACAGCTCGCACATGGCAGTGTGGACGTTTTCTTGTGCAAGACTTCTTGCACAAGAACCCTTGCGCAAGATATTCTTGCGCAAGAAGCCGCCAGTGTAGACATACCCTAGGGCTGTGTCTACACTGGCATGAATTTCCGGAAAAGCTTAAAACAGAATAGTTTTCGTTATAAGTATTTCCGGAAAAAGAGCGTCTACATTGGCAGGCTGCTTTTCCGGAAAAGCCCTTTTTCCAGAAAAGCGTCTGTGGCCAATGTAGACGCGCTTTTCCGGAAAAGAGCCTCGATCGTCATTTTCATGATCGGGGCTTTTTTCCGGAAAAGACTACTGGGCTGTCTACACTGGCCCTTTTCCGGAACAGTGTTCCGGAATAAGGACTTATGCCTGAGCGGGAGCAGCGTAGCTTTTCTGGAATAGCGGCTGATTTTGTACAGTAGAGCGTTGTTGCTTTTCCGGAAATTCAAGGGCCAGTGTAGACAGCTCGCAGCTTATTCCGGAAAAGCGGCTGATTTTCCGGAATAAGTGGCCCAGTGTAGAGACAGCCTAGGTGTGTGGGTTACGCTATGTCCCCCCCAGAGAAGAGCAGTCTGAGACAGACCAGGTCTGTCTGTAAACACTCGGGGGCTTCTGTTTATTGCGGGGCAGTAAGGTGGTTTTGTGCAGGGCCACGGCAGGTGGACCGAGCAGGCCTCGCTCTGAGCCTCTCCCTTCTCCAAGCCAGCGGTAGGGCTGCAGGGCGCTGCTTTGCTAGCGTACTAACGGCGGGGTGTGATGCAGTAGCTGAATGTTGCTTTATGAGCTTTCACACTTTGGGAACAGGGGTGACGCAGTGGTGAGGGTAGCGATCGCTTGCACTCTCCAGCTCTGCACAAAGCCTCTATTTTGTGTACCCCCGGGGGGGCGGGGAAGGAGATTGGAGCAGTTTGCTCTAAACGAGTTCAGGCAGCCTCCTGTAACATTGGTCACAGGACCAAGGAGGGCTTGTCCTCTGTGGCTCGGAGCTTAGAAAACAAACAGAGCGGGAAACGGCAAAGCTACCGTTCCCTGTAAGTAGAAGAGGCACGGATGAATATTTCATGTATGGAAAAGCCCACATGCACAGGAGCTGGAGGTGTTGGGAGCGAGGTCGTGGCCAGGAGGTAGGCTGTCGCAGGGAGCTCTTATTTGTGACTGAGCGCAGCAGCAAAGTTTTCCTACATCAGTTTTGTAGGGGCATGTGTTAGGGCAGAAAAGGGAAGCACATCGGGCTGCCATGCCTGTTCCAGGGACAGAGAGAAGGCTCTGGCACGGCCTTTAACAGCCCTGGTTCTTTTGAGGTTTGGCTGGTGCGGCTGAGTTTTCCACCAGGCTCTTGGTAAAGCCTCTCTCATTAGGCTCAGGCGGTGAAATGCTCCACTGTGGTGTTGGCCTGGCCGTGTGATGTGTGGGGTAGCCCTGGCAACAAGCGAGTGCATGGTGTGTGTAGCTGGGAGACGTCACGCTGTAATGGAGACGCTACATTCAGATTGCCATGGGCACAGTGTCGATTATTCCCCCCCCCCCCCACACACACCACACCACACCACACCACACCACACACACACACACACACCACACCACACACACACACACACACACCACACCACACCACACCACACACCACACCACACCACACCACACCAGCGGTTTATCAGGTAATAAGTCCTGCCTCTGTCCTGACCCCTAGGGCAGCCGTGAAGATCTCATCCCAGGGAGGAGGGGGTGAATCAACCCCTGAGGGCCTGGCCCACAAGCGAAGGCCCCCCCCCCCCCGCATCACACAGCCCAGCGACTGCCCCAGAATAGTTCCGAGAAAAACTTGTGCCGCAGCCCGTCCTCACGCTGGCTGGCAAGGGATGTTGCTGTTGCAGGGGAAGGCTGCCTGCACAAAAAGGCACCAGGGAGCAGGGCCACAGCTGGAACTCAAGCCTGCGATACCTGCCGTGCCAGGGTGAAATGGGCGCTGAGCAGCGCGGAGGCCAAGGGCCTCTCTCAGAGAAGAGCTTTCTCCTCACCGTGCCACACTTCTGGGTGGCCAGGCTGGGCGTCATTGAGGCTGGGCGGGAATCCCCTGCCACACACCGCTGCTCGGGGGAACTCCAGCCTGACTCAGACAAGGCAGCCGGGTGAGTTGTGTCTCTGCTAGGCGCTCCTGTAACTCCCATTGGGACGCCATGTGCTAGGCCCTGTATGCGCAAGGCTAAGCTGCTGCCCTGACCTCTCCTCTCTTCATCCCTCAACTCCCTTCTTCACTTCTTGCTGCAAGGTGCCCAGCGTGCCCAGGGGAGATCCAATTGCACAGACCGGGTGGCCCAGGCCCACTCCAAGACTCTTGGCTGTTTCAATCCCCACCTTTAGTGGGCTCAGCTGGTGCCCTGGCACAGGACTTTGGTACCCCAGCTGCACCGTCCCTGCTCTGCGGATTCCTCTGAGCTGCTGGGCTGCCTTGGCCAATGCAGATTCGATAGGATGATCCCTTCACAACAGGGCACTTGCAAAGTAATATCAAGGCACCCCTGAAATGCAGCCACCTCTGGGGAGGGGACAGCAGACAGCAGACTGCTGAATGACACGAGGAGAAAGGCACTTTGGTCCAGGACAGCTGTGCCTGACCCCTTCCCTTTCCCGAGGAGGGCCCTGGCATCCAGTGCCTATTTGGGGAAGGAAACGGTATTTGGTTTTTAACGTCTCAGCTGGAGAGATGGCGAGTTCCAGGAACCAGGCCTCCTAGAGAGGTGAGGGGCTGAGCCCGTCCGATTGCATTTCAGACCTCTCATTGGAAAGGTAGAGAACTGAGGTGCCAGTCCAGGAATTTCCAACTTAGCTCTCAACCCCTTCTTCTGGGAGATGCGTCGTTTCGCTCAGCTATGCGCTGTGCTACTGTGAGCAGCACGCGGCCCTTTTTCATGACTCAGATAATTGTGCAGTGCTGCCAGCCAGCCAAACAGCAGTGCCAGGCCTTGGGAAATTAACTGCCAGCCCCGAGCGGACGCATTCTGCAGTAATTACAATCACCAAACACCAAAGCAGCAGGGGCACCTCGGTGTGCCTGTCTCCCAAGGGTGGTTTGATGCTTTCGTTGGAGCATTCCCTGTGACCTGATCCATCCCCCTCACGCTGGTGCAACCCAGATGTCACAGGTGACGTGCCGTCTACGAGGCCTCATTATCTGTGCACTCCCCGATGGGAGCGGCCAGAAATCGCAGCTTGTAAAGTAAACAGCCGGCTGCATCCAAGCTGATGTTCGCAGAGCGTGGGAAGAATCTCGAGAAGGAATTTGCATCCCTTGTCCCAAACCAAGATTCCTTTGCGTGTCCAGGATCTCACACCCATAATCTTACCCTCCTGCCACGTTCCAGGGCACGGTGAGATGAGCAACGGCGTTCCCTATCAGCTGGGTGCTTATGTGGCCACTCAGGAGGTATTCCAGGTAGGGTTCCACTGCAAGCAGGGGGGCACTCCAGCCCAAACGGAGCAGCCTTGGTAGGGGACAAGTCCAGCCTGGAGCACGGTGGGTAGGGCGGACCGCTCCAGCCCAGCCCCACTCACCCAATTTAATTGATTAACTGGCTAAACATAACATTTAACTGGTTAACCAATGAAACAGGATTTTACATCCCTAATTCCAATGCCACCCCGCTAATAACAGAGCACCAATAGCCACATTTTTGTTTCTACTGGTGGTGCACATTCACACGTGCCTCAGTGCACATAACAAAACTTATTCCACACACGGGTGGAAAAGAATAGTGGGAACATTGATGAGCAGCCCCGGCTAAGGCAGATGCAGTCTACAGCAGGGACCGCCCAAGCTGAGTGCGAAGTCGTGGCAGGCTGTGGCTCGGTGGGGGACTTGTTCCTGGTTCCAGTTGACAGGAAAGGCCACCAGCAGGGTGCTGCTCATTACCTGTGTGTCCAATGCCAAGGCAGAGGAGTGGGAGCAGAGGAGTGCCTGGGGTCTCTGCTTCAGCACTGGCCGACGCGCCAGAGAACCCAGATCTCTCGCCCCATGAGGAGACACTCAAGGCCATTGTGGGAAGAGAGGTGACTGAACAGCAGGGAACTGGCTGAATTGAGGAAGTGCCTGGCTCTGAGCTCCATCCCTGGGGAATCCCACCAAAGCAGGGAAAGCCCCAGGGCTGTGGCAGAGCCTGCAGGCAGCTGGGTCCCTGCTTTGTGCCTCACTGGCTGCTACTAGGTCAAGTCTCCTCCTCCCCCCACACGAGAGTAATTGGGCCGCGTGGCCCCAGGGGCCGTGAGGCCGTTATTAAAGCGCTGCCAAGGCCTGTCTAATCTGCGTCTGGGTTTATCCTCCGCCGCGTTAGTAGCAGAGATTAGGCTCCCCCAGGGCTTGCTAAACCGTCTGTCCCGTCCTCCCGGCTGGATTACTGAGAGCTGCTCTTGCCCCGGGGCTGTAAGCATGGCCGCGATGACCCCCCCTTGCCGAGCCCTCGGCGGCTCTGCTCCCTTGGAGAAATCTGTGTACCCTCGTCCCACAGCTCCTGGCCACGGAGAAAGGGGAACGCACTGGAGCATCCTCCTCCTGCAAGGCCGAGGCGCTCGCCGAGAGGGGCTCAGATCAGGGCTGCGTGGAGCGAGAGGCTAACATCCTGCCCACCCTTTCCCTTCTCTTAGGCTGTGTCTAGACTGGCAAGTTTTTCTGCAAAATCATCTGATTTTGCGGAAAAACTTGCCAGCTGTCTACACTGGCTGCTTGAATTTCCGCAAAAGCACTGACGATCTCATGTAAGATCGTCAGTGCTTTTGCGGAAATGCCATGCTGCTCCCGTTCAGGCAAAAGTCTTTTTCCGAAAGACTTTTGCGCAAAAGGGCCAGTGTCGACAGCACAGGACTGTTTTCCGTAAAAAAGCCCCAATGGCGAACATGGCAATCGGGGCTTTTTTGCAGAAAACCGCATCTAGATTGGCCACGGACGCTTTTCCGCAAAAGTGCTTTTGCGGACAAGCATCCTGCCAATGTAGACGTGCTTTTCTGAAAATGCTTTTAACGGAAAACTTTTCCGTTTTTGGAAAATCATGCCAGTGTAGACGTAACTCTAGGGTCTGTCTACACGGCCGGCCGAGCGACAAAACTTTTCTTGTTCGCTTTCTTCTTAACTCTCCCAGACAAAAGTTTTGCCACTGCCAGTGGAAATGACTCTCTGTTAGCAGGAACGGGCTCCTGTTCGCTGGTAAGCAGGGGCAATAAACAGCGATTACGCTGCCCGACTTTTAGCAACAGGGCTGTGTCTGGTGGTGGGGCCGAAAGTCGCGGCGCATAGACAAAGCCTGAGTAAGAGGCCAGAAGCCAGCCTGAAGCAGCATTCGTCTAGAGCAGCACAGATTGCATAGCACAGGGCTTGGCGCGAACCTGAAGCAGTGTTACCGGGGGTGCTGGCTTCCCAGCTTAGGAAGTTGGCCCTGATTCTGTATTTGTGGCTCCGCGGGGTGGCAACGCTTTCCAGCTTCCTCACATGCAACAGCTGCACGCCCGGGAACCTTCTGTCCTTGGAAGGGAAGATCATTGAACGGTGCCGAGAAACCAAGCTTGTGCCTTTCCCAGAGCAGAGTGCGGTAGCGCAGGCTGTGGGAGGAAAAGAGGGTTTCTGGGATTTCTTCCTGAGCCTTTTAGAGCCTTCTGTGGTCGTCAAGGGTGGATGGAGAGTGGGGCTGGGCCTGGGTGCGTCCCGCAGGGGTGCACAGGCCCAGGGCAGAAATGCAGTTACTTCCCCTTTTGTATCTGTGAGCCCCCCCCGTGCTTCATGAGGTTTGGCTCAGGACTATAAATATGTGTCGCTCAAAGATGCTTTCCCTGAAATCCCTCATGTAACCGGACAATCTCAATGGCACCATCGGCTGGGTTTTCCTTAGAGACATTAACCAAAGCGGGCAGGGGACTGCTCCTGTCCAGCCAGGCCACCAGTGACCATCCAGCTGTCCCGACTCCCAGCCTCTTTTCCGCCCTCCGAAGGCAGCCCCGACGTGTACTGACCTAGCCCTCCGCGGCTGGCTGCGGCACAGCCCCTCGGCCAGTGGACTCCCCGAACTTTCAAAGGAGTTCGTCATTGAACTCAACAGATGCTGAGGCTGCCCCTGCCTGGTTGGCCTGCTCCCCTCCCTCTGCCCAGAGCGCTGCGTTGCTTTCCTTGGGAGGGGCAGCTGCTGGGGAGGCGTGGGCAGAAGCAGTTGCTGAGACAGCTGTTTCAAACGGCCTGTGTGTAACGTGAAGGCTGCTCCCCACGCCTGGCGGTGCAGCGGCTTCATCTCTTTGCCCTGGCATATTTCTGGGCAGCATCAGGCGGCCAGGTGCATCGCTTCCTTTGATCTTGGGGCTTTTCCTTTCGTCCCCAGAGGCTGCTCTGCCAGGGGGCTTCCCTCTAGCTCACAGGAAGGTCTGAGCAATTTCATCCCTAATCCACCTGGTGGGGTGGGGGGTCAATTCCTGCTTTCTGACCAGTCCTTTCTAGGCTGGGCAGCTGGTGCTGTGGCTCTCCTGTGGCCTGCTGCAGAGGGGGGGCCACCGGGCAGCTCCCGCCCCTCGGGAAGGAGGCAGCCTGCTCTGGTGACCTACTTTTGTAGCTGCAGCAAACTGCTGCACAGCCCACGGCTGCCTGCTCCTGGCATTGGGCTGGCTCCCTGGCGCTGCTCTGCAGGAGAGCGTGGCCGGGTGGGTGAGGGGAGGTATCCCTGAACTTCCTCCTTCGACAGGCCCCTGCCTGGGCGGGTACGTTAGTGATCAAGCTGCTCTGAAAGGTGGGAAGAACCCTCCCCCCCCCGGGTGGGGCAGTGCCAGCGAGACAGGGAGCTGCTGGGGCCAGAAGGGACATACAGTTGCTGCCTCCCCTCTCTCCATGGGGGTTGTGGCTTGGTACTCCAGCCCCAGGAGCTCCCAAGCCCTAGCTACTCCCTACACTCCCCCTATAGCTCCCCATTGCCTTCCATCACCGCTCGCGGCCCTTGTTTCCTGTTTTCCCTACATTCCCATCTAGCCCCATGGGCAGCAGTAGGCACCCGCCTCCCGCCTCCGTGCACACGCTGGCTGAAGCGGGGATTTCCAGCTCTGGCGGCCGTACCCCCACTAGCCAGCTAGCCTTAACGGGATGGGCTCGCCCCCCACCACCCGAGTGCAACCCCATCGGAGACTCTGCGCTCCTCCGAGGGGTGGCTAGTGTGCAGTCTAGCATGCTAGTTCTGATCACGTATGTCTCCCCGAGCTGGACGTCTCCCCTGCAGGGTCCATGTACCCATCATATGCAAAGGGCTCCGACACAGATCTGTTTCATGGCCTTGGGCCAGTCACTTAGCACCTGCCTCCATCTCCCCAGCTGTCCAGCTGGCAGGGGGACTGCAGTTACTCAGCCTGGAGTTGTGAGGCAGTGGCTGACCGAGAGGACACAGGGGTCTCTTTGCCACACACGGCTGAGCCCATGTAATGCCGGCTTTGCCGAATGTGCCAGTTTCCTTTTGTTCCAGCCTCTCCGATAGGAACACTAGAAATACCTCTTGGGCAGGGACCCCTGCTGCCACAGGAGCCTCTGACACTTGTGCTGCTGCCAGCCCCACACCTTTTTGGAAGGAAATCGCTGCTGTTTGCTCCTTCCTGTAGCCGGGCAGCCCGTGGAGCCAAGCGGCAGGACTCCCCTCGGTGCCCAGGGTCCCGGTGCCCAGGGGGTTGGCAAGGGGCTGCCGGGACGGTGCATGGGGCAGGGCAGAGCGAGGAGAACACCTGTTCCGGTCGTGAGTATTCCCTGCACGCGGGGAAGGGACCAAGAGCTTCTGACCCGGCGCCAGGGCCACCGCGCAGGGCCCCAATGAGGGAGTTAGAACGGCTAAAAGCCTCCCAGGCCTTGGGGAGATACCAGCACTGGTTGGGTTATGAGTGACAGTCTGAGCAGAATCCCCGCCTCCACTGGGCACAGGATGTGGAGCCCAGCCTCTTCGGGGTTGGCTGGTCAGTGTCCTGCTGCCCAGCTGGTAGAACACAAGGGGACACAGCTGGGGCTGTGAGGCACGTATGGGAAGAGCGGTGATCTCACCACATCCCCTTAATGCCTGGTAAGTGAAGGTGGCAGCTCCCTGGGCAGGAGAGTGGGAGCCATTGTGGTTGTGCAGGGGGAGGGGCCCAGCCTTAACACCGTTCCCTGGGTCTCTGCCTTTAGCCCTATCCGTGCCGGGAGCCGGCCATGAACCACGTGGCCAGCAGGTGTTGGTCTGGACTTGCCGTAACACCGGGGAACGTGCCTGCCAGGTAACAGGCAGGCGGCACCGCAGGCGAGGCAGAGCTGGGCAGCAGGTGCCGACAGGGCAGGGATGAAAAGGACACAGGGCCGGGAGATGCAGCCACGCGTGGGTGTGTTTATACAGCGCCGAGGAAAGGGACGAAACCACCAGTCCAGGGGACGTTCTGCGTCCACAGGAGATGCCTGCAGCCAGACGTAGCTCCTTCTCAGCAGGGCCCATCAAGGCCGGATGCCAGGGAGGGCAAGTCCCATGAACCGCACATTAGGAAGCGGCATCTGCTAAAGGAACCGGAGTGGGCCACCCCAGACACCGCGCTACAGTCACACGCGTCCCCTGAAAATCTGGCTCGGCTCCTGACCTGCGGCAGCATCGTGGGGCACGCTGGCCGCAGGCACCGGGGCAAGCTGCTCGGGTGTCGCTTGCGCTGGGACTTTGAACCCACTTAGAAGAGCTGGCGCAACCCCCGTGTGGACACTTGTTCTGGTTTCATTTACACCTCGTCTAGCAGACCCAGGAGGAACCCAGACAAAGCTGGAAATGGGCCTCCACGGAGTTCTACCCGGGCGTCCCGAATCCGCACCAAGCCCCACCGTGGGTGGAATGGCGCGAGTCTCCAATGCTGGCGAGGTTCAGTCGGGCAATCGCTTGGCAACCACAGGGCAAGAGTGAGCTTGCTCGTTGCTGCTCCAGCTGCAGCAGCGGCGACCGCAGGCCAGCCCCGTGGGAAGGCTGCCAAAGGAGGTGCTGTGAAGCCAGCGGGGCATGTGGCTGAGGGGCAGCTCACGAGGCCTCCCTTTACACCAAGGCAAGTCACACGCTGGCCCAGAAACAGGCGGCTCACTTTCCTTGCTGGATTGCACCACTTGCAACACCTGGGCGCAGCCACGCCAGGGAGCCCAGGTACAGCCAGGCCCTGGGGGTAGCACACAATGTTTGCAGTGGAGAGGCTTAAACTGGAGCAGCTGGTCCCTTGCAGGAGTAAGGCTGTACACCCCTCAGGATGGCTGGCTCCTCACAGCTGCAGCATCCCCGCACCCCCAAAATCCAAGCCACAAAAGTGCATGAAGCACCCATAAGAACGGCCGTACTGGGTCAGACCAAAGGTCCATCTAGCCCAGTATCCTGTCTGCCGACAGTGGCCAGCACCAGGTGCCCCAGAGAGGGTCGACCGAAGACAATGATCAAGCAATTTGTCTCCTGCCATCTCTCTCCAGCCTCTGACAAACAGAGGCCAAGGACACCATTTTATCCCCTGGCTAGTAGCCTTTTATGGACCTAACCTCCATGAAATTATCTAGCTTCTCTTTAAAATCTATTATAGTCCTAGCCTTCACAGCCTCCTCTGGCAAGGAGTTCCACAGGTTGACTACACGCTGTGTGAAGAAGAACTTTCTTTTATTAGTTTTAAACCTGCTACCCATTAAATAAAACTGCCAGCAGAAATAAAACTCCCCAAATGCTCCTTCAGCCTCCCAGCCCCATTCCTGGTGCGCTTCAGTCCCACACCCACCCTTGATATAGGGAGGGGCTTCCCCTGTCTGGGACCCCTAAACAAGCATCCATGGCAGCCCCTTTCTCACCACAGGCCTGTCTCTGTGTCTCTTGGCCTCCACACAATCCTATTCCACTAGCCTAGGGTTTCCCCACCTATGGGTCAGGACCCAAATATGGGTCACCATTACATTTCAAAAAGGTCATCAAGTGTCTCCCCAGATGGCTCTGCTCCCCATTTTTTAATTGCCTTGAGTCACCAAGTCTTCCTGAATTGTCAAAATAGGTCCCCATCTGGAAAAGATTGGACACTGCTGCCTTTAGCCTCTTCCTCACTGCCTCTTTGCAGCCTTACAGCTATGCTGCAAACAAGTGCTTCTGCCCCCTTATATTCCCTGAAAAGTCCTCCCAGCATGCCTTGCATGAGCCTACAACTCCCATGACCCCTAGGAACTACATTTCCCAGAATCCCCTGACCTTAGCTTGAGCTGGGCTGAGGCCATGCCTGCCTGTGAAAAGAACAGGTCCCTCGGTGCTCCAAGGAGGTGGGGGGGCAGGTGTTCCCCGCACCATGGGGCAAGGCTCTAGCTACCTGAAGCTCCCTAGGACACTGAGAAACTCCCTCCGCACAAGGGCACAGCGAAAGGCAGACAGTGGCTATGCGCTTTAGGCTAGGGCTCAGCCCATGGCCTCCGGGTGGCCGGCTTCCGTGCATAAAGTCAAACCTGCGGGGTTAGGGCTGCAGGTGCCTGGTTGGAAAGGGACTCTGGCAGCTCAGGTGGCTGTTAAAAGTCCAGTCTGTATCGCAGCAGGGGTCTTGGGCCAAGGAAGGCTCCCTACCTGCCCTGGCGCTTCATGGCACCTGGAAGAGGCCACCGGGTCCCTGTGGCCCCTAGGCGCGGGGAGGCTCTGGCCGTATGCCATCCACAGCCATGGGTGATGCCCTCATGGATCCAACTGGTCAGAGTCCCCAGCTCGTGGGAGCTGCAGATCAGGCACTTGGGTGGGGGCAGCCCTGACCCCCTCCTGCACCCCAATCCCCTGTTCCAGCACAGTGAGAGTGAGGGAGGGTGGGGAAGAGCGAGAGATTGTGGGGGGGGGGAGCAGTGCAGCAGGAGGGCATAGCCTCAGAGAAGGGACGGGCATGCATGACCAGTTTTGTGCCTAAGAACGTTGGCAAACCTAGCATGGCTGCGTGCTGGGATCGGGGTGCTCCATACTGCCGGCCACCAGGTCCCAAGCCCAGCCAAGCCAGAGCACTCCCGCTTCAGGGACCTGAGCGGCAGGTCCATGTCCCGCGCCAGAGGCGGGGCCCAGTGACGTCGCGGGGCCGCAGTCCAACGGGCTCAAGCCCCTGGCAGGCACTCCCACTAGGTGCTAGCAGAAGCCAGGTGGGGGCCAGGGGAGTGGCTGGCTCCCAGCCACTCCCCCTGCCCCCACCCCGCTTTTGCAGGCGATCACAGGCTCCCAGCGCCAATCGCGGCCCCACCTCCCAGTCGCTCCCCAGTCCCCACCAGGCTTCCGACTGGTGCCCAGCCGGGAATTCAGAAAATACCGGACATTGCACATTGCATATTGCACATGTCCGGTATTTTCTGATTTTTTTTTAACTGGACAGAAAGCACAAAAAACAGACTGTCCAGTAGAAAACCAGACACCTGGCAACCCTACCCGACCCGCCTGTCTGCCGGGAGCTGCCCTGGCTGCGGCGAGGGCTGGGAGCCGCTGCGTTTTATGAGGGAGGGTCGTGGAGAGGGGCAGCCCCTCCGCTCCCAGGATGGAAGGGGGCAGGGGGAGGATCCTGGGACAGGCCTCTGCTCTCTGCACAAACATTCGGAGCCCACAGGGGCTGATAAGCATCAGAGCCCTCAGGAAATGGCCCCTTTCCAGCAGGGCGCTGCCAGGCCGGGGGATGCCTTTGTTCTTGCGGATGGTGGTGACTCAGAGGGAAGGAAGTGGCTGGAGTTCCTGCGGCTCAGGGGCTGGGGAGATGAGGGGCAGGGGCAGGTGTGGAGAGAGTGAGTCCGTCTTCCCGAGGTCTGTGGGCTCGCTCTGGGCTCTCAGGATCCCCCCAGGATGGTGGGGGGAGGAGGAGGGGGAGGTTCTTCTACCCTTGCTAATGATGGTGGCAAGGCCGATGTCCCTGCGCCAGAGCGTGGCCCGGCAGGGATTCCTAGTGCACGGCTCTCTGCCCCACACAGCCCCGGGACCCAGCCCTATGGACCCGCCAGCCCCTCCTGCAAGCTGCAGGCCTGTGCTTTGCACCCAGTGGTTCCAAACGCCAGCACCCAATGCGGGAAGCACGCACGGCTGCATCGGCAGGAGCTGGGGGGGGGCGTGGGGCAGATGCCCTCATTTCCCTCAGAGTGAGAGTTTTCTGGGGCTGGAGACACCCTGCGTCTGCCCCAGGCGATAGCTGGCGGGAAGCCAGCGCCCCTGAATCAGCCACCTCTCCAGGCGGGAGAGGAATGGTCTGAACCCAGGGGCATTTTTGTCAGACCTGCTAGGAGACTGGGAGGTTTAGGAGCCGGTGGCTGTTCCGTGAGGCCCTGGGCCAAAGCATCAAACATCTGGATTAGCGAGGGGGGCCTGAGTCTTGCCACCTCTTCTGCTCATTAGCTTGGGGCTCGCCCGGTCTCCAGGGTCATAGGCAGCACACACGGCCTTCGCTGTCCCCGAACACGGCTTGTTGCTGGGAGAATCCAGCCCCCGAGCCCTCCTGGAGCCCGAGGAAGGCAGGCAGGCGCTGTTATTCACTGCCGACGTTTTCCAAGTGACCGTCGGCCTGGCAACCGACATCCTGACTCCACGAGGCCCCCACTCGCTCCCTGAGCGGGGGGCAGAACCCAGGAGCTCTGGCCCCAAATCCTCCCCTCTCGGCATTAACCCGACACACAGAACCGGTTTCAAAACACACCTGTGAAACTGAGACTTTCCTGGGTCTCTGCACTGCCAGGCTCATGAAAAATGAAAGTTGAGCCATCTCCATCTACTGCTACCCAGTGCCCAGGGCGGGGCTCTCTCAGGCTACATCTACACTACAGGGTTTTTGCGCAAAACCCTGAAGAACATCCGCACCTCAAGCACTTTTTTGCGCAAGAAAATGTTCAGAGAATCAACAGAACAGAGGGGTTTGTGTGGCATAGGCATTCCTCTTTCGACGAGGAATAACTCCTTCTTGTGCAAGAGCGCTTGTGCAAAAAGGTGTGTGTGGACGGGGAACAGGGTTTTTTTGTGCAAAAACTGCCTCTTGGAAGAAGTACTGGTGCCCTGGTAGCCATTCTCTGAAAGGCAATCAGAGCTTTCCTGCGAGAGAGCATCCATGTAGTCTGGATGCTCTCCTGCACAAAAGTGCATCACGTTTCCCATGCGCTTTTGCAATGTGGATGCGCTCTCGTGCAAGACGTTTTTGCGGAAGATCTCTACAGCCAATGGCCATAGCTGGAGACCTTCGGGCCACGCCCCTGGAAGGCACTCCCTTTAGTGACCAGCAAAAGCTGGGTGGGGCCAGGGGCAGGGCTGGCAGGGCTGGCAGTCACTCCCCCCGCCCGGCTCCCCGCTGGGGGGCGGGGCCGCGATTGGCGCTGGGAGCCTCTGGTCGCGTGTAGAAGCCGGGCGGGGGGGTGTCTGGGAGTCTCAGCCCCTGCCCCGCCCCACCCGGCTTTTGCAGGCGACTGCAGGGCTCCCAGCGCCAATCGTGGCCCCATCTCCCAGTCGCTCCCCCACCCCCGCGAGGCTTCCGTCCGCCGCCCAGCCGGGAATTCAGAAAATACCGGACACTGCACATTGCCCATGTCCGATATTTTCTGAATTTTTCTACCAGACAGAGGGCGCAAATACCGGACTGTCCGGGAGAAAACCGGACACCTGGCAACCCTACTGAGCCCCCTGGCCTGACGCCTGCACTCCCACCCCCTGCCGTGAGCCCCTCCACCCCTGCCATGACTCCTGCACCCCCACACCTCCAGGCCCCTGACCTAAGCTCCCCACATGCCCAAGTCCCTGCCCTGAGTAGCCAGGTAGGGGCCCAGTCTCGCTCCCCGTCTCTTGGGGGACCCCAGGAAAACAGCCCTGGCCCAGCTGTTTGTAGCCAGCCCCCTAGGCCCAGCTGGTCAGCACCACCCCTCCCTGTGCCGGCGACTGGCCCCAGCCCCAGACAGCCGGGCGAGGCATGGCTCTGGTGCATGAGCTGGAGGGGCAGGGCTGGGATCCCCCTTGTACTGTTGAGCCCAGAAGGACTGACCCCCTGGGGATGCAGGGAGGCTGTGGCCCACTCTGCAGCCCAGTAGCTGCTTTGCCTTTATTCTGCCATGGGAAGGCATCTGCCAGCACTGTGCCCTCTAATCGTTCCCGCCTGTGTGGGGAATAAATTTTATTACATGCATTGAGGCATGAGGGAATGTGCACCATCCTTTCTACTGTGCTGCTGGTGGCACCCAGCTAGGCCCCTACCCTGCTCTGCCAATGGCCTGCAGGCGCTGGAGAAAGGAGGAACTCACTGGACCCTAAGCTTCAGGCCAAGCTCTAGGGCAGAATTCCTCCCCCCCCCCCCACCCCCAACTAGCTGGGCCTGGCTGCAGCTCTCCAGCTCCCCACAAGGTGGCAGCACAACACAGCACTAGGGCCCAGCCCCTGCCCCAGCCCTGCTGGCAGGCTCCCAGGGGTGCAACAGGGACCCTCCCTGGGCTGGAGCAGCTGCCCTAGGCAGACCAGGCTGCCTGAGCCTGACTCCAAGCTGTGGCTGCGCTGGGCCGACAGCTCCCGGCCAGCAAAGGGGCGTTCGGGAGCTAGGGCCTGGGACTCTTTTGCAAAGGGCCCACGAACCAGCCCCTCCTGCAATAGCTGCTCAGACCACCCTCCCCCCGCCCCCATCAAACATCTTGGAGCACAGGCACGGCCCCCCCACGTGCCCCGCTCCTGGCCTGCCACTAACAAGCTGCTGGGCTCTGGCCAGTCTGTCTCTCACAGCACCTGCCCCCCTCTTATCCATGGGGGCGCAGAGGAAGAGGGGCCTTCCTTCCCCCTCCCTCCCAGCCAGCCCAAGGGCTTCCCACCCCCACTCGGTGCTTTGGTGGGAAAGAACCAGCCCTGAGCCCCAACCCTGAGCCCCAACCCTGCTGCAGCCAGAGGGAACCCCGGCTATAGCCTGTAATACCTCATCGGAGCAGCAGGTGGTGCTGTGGAGCTGCTCTGGCCACAGCTCGGGCGCCCGCTCCCTGCTCATGGCAAGGCCCCAGCAAGGCGCCTGCTGGGCTCAAGCCTCTTTCCCAGGCCAGAAATCTCAAAGCCAAACTCTTCCCGGCCCAGCAATGTGCCCTCTACTCTGTTCCATCCAGGTGTGGAATAAATGTTGTTATGTGCGCCCCGGCCTGGGGGAATGTGCACCCCCAATAGACACACACACCTAGCTGTGGGCACAGCCTCTGCTCCTCAGAAGGGCAGCACTGGAATTTCTCAGCGCCCGGCTTAGAGGGAACACAGGCTGGGGGTGAACTTCCAGGCCCAGTGGTGCCCACTGCGGCAATTTAATAGCCTTGCCCAGCCGCGTGCTTTGTGGCCTGTAGGGGATAGTCAAGGAGTGGCTGGGTCCTGGCCAGCCTGGGGCACTAACTGCCGTGTTCACTGCAAGAGGGCAGAGCTGGGGTCCCAGGGCTGGCAGAACCCCCTGTCTGCTGACAATGGCACAGCCAGGAACCGCGGCTTTGGCTGTGGGGCCATAAGAACGGCCACACTGGGTCAGACCAAAAGTCCATCTAGCCCAGTGTCCTGTCTCCCAACAGTGGCCAGTGCCAGGTGACCCTGAGGGAATGAACAGAACAGGGAATCATCAAGCGATCCCTCTCCTGTTGCCCATTCCCAGCTTCTGACAAACAGAGGCTAGGGACACCATTCCTACCCATCCTGGCTAATAGCCACTGATGGAGCTAACCTCCATGAATCTATCTAGCTCTTTTCTGAACCCTTTTAAAGTCCTTATCTTCACAACCTCCTCTGGCAAGGAGTTCCACAGGTTGACCATGCACTGAATGAAGAAAAACTTCCTTTTGTTTGTTTTAAACCTGCTACCTATTAATTTTATTTGGTGACCCCTAGTTCTTATGTTATGGGAACAAGTAAATAACTTTTCCTTATTCACTTTTTCTATACCAGTCATGATTTATAGACCTCTATCATATCCCCCCTTCGTCTCCTCTTTTTTAAGGTGAAAAATCCCAGTTTTTTTCATCTCTCTTCATATGGGACCCGTTCCAAACCCCTAATCATTTTTGTTGCCCTTTTCTGAACCTTTTCCAATGCCTATATATTTTTTTTTAGATGAGGTGACCACATCTGTACACAGTATTCAAGATGTGGGCATCTCACGGTTTTATACAGAGGCAATAAGATGTTCTCTGTCTTATTCTCTATGCCTTTTTTAATGATCCCGAACATTCTGTTTGCTTTTTTGACTGCCACTGCACACCGAGTGGATGTTTTCAGAGAACTAGCCACTATGATGCCAAGATCTCTCTCTTGAGTAGTTGTAGCTAAATTTGTCCCTGTCATATTGAAAAAAATTATCCCCACTCTACATACAATGTGCGTTGCTTTGCATTTATCAGCATTACATTTCGTTTGCCATTTTGTTGCCCAGTCACTTAGTCTGGTGAGATCTTTTTGAAGCTCTTCACAGGCTGTTTCGGTCTTAACTATCTTAAGCAGTTTAGCATTCTCTGCAAATTTTGCCACCTCACTGTTTACCCCAGGGGTCGGCAACCTTTCTGAAGTGGCGTGTCGAGGTTCAACTTAGTCACTTTTATTTACGGGCCTGCATGCCACTGACCATTTTTAAAGTCAATAATAGTCCTATTTACAGTTTAGCAGCTTCATTCATAAATAAAGATGCAGATTTTACCGTTTAGTGTGATCCTCGGCCTTGCTTTCCCTTGCTGAGTTCTCCCACCTCGGGCTCCTAGTTTGACACTTTAAGCAGCACACAAGCCTCCGTCTCCAGCACTGCTCCACCAGCGATGATGGCAGAAGAACCACCACAGCAGCAGCAGCTCCTTTGCACTCCTGTGCCACACTGCAGCCTCCGGTCCAGCCCCAGCAGCTGCTACGATCGGCTCTAACCCAGCTCCAGCCCTTCCCTAGGTCTGAAGCTGGGGCCACGGCCATGTGGTGACTTCCTAGCTGTCCTATGTGGCGGCCCCAGCTGCCTGAGGAGCCACTGCTGTGGCCTCATGGTCCTGGTCCAGCCCTGGCCGCTGGAGGAGCTGCTGCTGCAGCCACATAGTCCTGGGCCAGCCCTGATGGCGATGCTGCCACTGTCACGCAGTCCGAGGCCAGCCCTGGAGGCCAGAGGCGCCGCTGCCACGGCCATGCAATCCCGGGCTGGCCCTGGAGGTGCCGCTGCCGTGGCCACGCCGTCCTGGCCCGGTCCTGGAGGCGCCTCCACACGGTCCCGGCCCTGTCCTGGAGGCGTCGCTGCCATGGCCATGCAGTCCCGGCCCAGTCCTGGAGGCGCCGCTGCCATGGCCACATGGTCCCGGCCGGGTCCTGGAGGCGCCGCTGCCATGGCCACATGGTCCCGGCCGGGTCCTGGAGGAGCCGCTGCCATAGCCACATGGTCCCGGCCGGGTCCTGGAGGCGCCGCTGCCATGGCCACACGGCCCCGGCCCTGTCCTGGAGGCGTCACTGCCATGGCCATGCGGTCCCGGCCCGGTCCTGCAGGCGCCGCTGCCATGGCCACATTGTCCCGGCCGGGTCCTGGAGGCGCTGCTGCCATGGCCACATTGTCTCAGCCTGGCCCTGGAGGCCGGAGGTGCCGCTGCCTCAGCCCCCAGCTGCCTCCTCCCACCGCTGCCTGGGCGGTGCAGCTTAACCTGCTGCCAGGGGAGGGGGAGCACTCCAGCAGCAGCATGGCAGGCTCCCTGCTGTATGGGGGAAGAGGGTGAGGCTGAGCTCTGCAGGTGCTGCTCAAAATCGGCTTGCATGCCACTTATGCATGTTGCCGACTCCTGGTTTACCCCTTTCTCCAGATCATTTGTAAATAGGACTGGTCCCAGTACGGACCCTTGGGAGACACCACTAGTGACCTCTCTCCATTCTGAAAACTGACCATTTATTCCTATCCTTTGTTTCCTGTCTTTTAACCACCCGCTTAGACCATCGCAACTTATGAGCCTTTGGTGTGGGACCTTGTCAAAGGCTTTCTGGAAATCTAAGTACACAATATCCATTGGCTCCCCCTTCTCCACATGTTTGTTGACCCCCTCAAAGAACATGAAGCAGGAGTTCCCTTTTCAGAGTTCCCTTTACAGAAACCATGTTGACTTTTCCCCCAACAAATTATGTTCATCCATGTGTCTGACAATTTTATTCTTTACTATAGTTTCAACTAATATGCCTGGTACTGACAGACTTACCAGTCTGTAATTGCCAAGATCAACTCTAGAGCCCTTTCTAAATATTGGCATCACACTAGCTATCTTCCAGTCATTAGGTACAGAAGCTGATTTAAAGGAGAGATTACAAACCACAGTTAATAGTTTTGCAATTTCAGAACTATTGGGTGTGTGCCATCTGGCCTCGGTGACTTGTTACTGTTCAGTTTATCGATTTGTTCCAAAACTTCCCCAAATGAAAACCTCAGTCTGGGACAGTTCCTCCGATTTGTCACCTAAAAGGAATGGCTCAGGTTTGGGAATCTCCCTAACATCTTCAGCCGTGAAGACCAATGCAAAGAATTCATTTAGTTTCTCCACAATGACCTTATCGTCTCTGAGTGCTCCTTTAGCATCTTGATCATCCAGAGGCACCATCGGTTATTTAGCTGGCTTCCTGCTTCTGATGTACTTAAAAAAACATTTTGCTATTACTTCTTGAGTTATTGGCTAGCTGCTCTTCAAACTCCTTTTTTACTTTTCTTATTATACTAGCCAATTAGCCCATCATAAAACGGGATTTTCAGGTCTCTCCTCCATGTCCTATTCCCTTTCTATCTCAGTCTTTTCTCCTGAGCCTCCAGGTCTCTTGCTCTTGCTCGGTCTCTCTCTCTCTCTCTCCCCTCCTCCTACTGCCTCCCCTCTCTCACTCTCAGCTCTCCTCCATCTCCTGCCTCTCTCTCCATCTCTTTCTCTTCTCCCCCTCCTGCCTCTCATTCTCTCTTCTCCTCCTCCTCCTGCCTCTCACTCTCTCTTTCTCTTCTCCTCCTCCTCCTGCATGGGGAGCGCGGAGCCCAAATGGCTGAGCGGCTGCCTATGAGCTCCAGCTGCCCCCCTGCACCATTTCCCTTCACCCCAGCACTGATCCTGCAGCCTGCCAGTTGACCTCCACCTCCCCCTTCCCCCCCACCTTCCCCTCAGCCAGGGTCTGTTCATGGCCAGGGGGTGGGGCCTGGAGCCGCTGTCATTCCGCACGTCACTGCCCTATCCCCCTTTGCCTCCTGCCATGGCACTTGGCTGACTTCTGCACCACTCAGCTGGGCCGCCGCAGAGGAGCAAGCAGCTGTTTGGGCTCCCCCGCAGCAGCCCGGATGAGTGGTGCAGAAGTCAGCCGAGCGCCACAGCGGGAGGCGAAGGGGGGCAGAGCAGTGACGTCACGGCCAGGGGGTGGGGCCTGGAGCCACTGTCGTGCCGCATGTCACCGCCCTGCCCCCCTTCGCCTCCTGCCATGGCACTTGGCTGACTTCTGCGCCACTCAGCTAGGCCGCCGTGCGGGAGCAAGCAGCCGTTTGGGCCCCATGCTCCCCATGCAGCTCAGGGATGCTGCATGGGGAGCGCAGACCCCAAACGGCCGCTTGCGCCCGTATGGCAGTCTGGCTGAGTGGTGCAGAAGTCAGCCGAGTGCCACAGCGGGAGGCAACAGCACCACCCAGAGGGAACAGCCAGCGTTTCAGTATTACAGAGTCACAGACATTGGGCTACTATATATATGATTTTTACACTTAGTTTGACAAAGTTTATATTCCTTTCTATTTTCCTCACTAGGATTTCACTTCTACTTTTAAAACAATGCCTTTTTGTGTCTCATTGTTTCTTTTACTTGGTTGTTAAGCCATGGGGGCACTTTTCTGGTTCTCTTACTGTGTTTTTTAATTTGAGATATACATTTAAGTTGGGCCTCTATTATAGTGTCTTTGAAAAGTTTCCTTGCATCTTGCAGGGATTTTACTTTTGTCACTGTACCTTTTAATTTCTGTTTAACTAGCCTCCTCATTTTTGTGTAGTTCCCCTTTCTGAAATTAAATGCCACCGAGTTGGGCTGCTGAGGTGTTTGTCCCACTACAGGGATGTTAAATTTTATTACATTATAATTGGGCCGCTTGGAAACAGTGACCATATTTACCTCTTGGACTAGATCCTGCGCTCCACTTAGGACTAAATCAAGAATTGCCTCTCCCCTTGTGGGTTCCAGAACCAGCTGCTCCAAGAAGCAGTCATTTAAGGTATTAAGAAGTTTTATCTCTGCCTCCCGTCCTGAGGTGATGTGTACTCACTCGATAGTGGGAATTTCAAGTATGCCCATATTACTGAGTTTTTTATTTTGATAGCCTCTCTAATCTCTCTTAACATTTCACAGTCACTATCCCTATCTTGGTGAGGTGGTTGGGAATATCCCTACTGCTATATTCTTATTATTACAGCATGGAATTACTACCCAGAGAGATGCTGTGGAACATTTTGTCCCAGCTCTGCTTCTGTGCTTGGCCTATTTCTATATGCAGAGAAGCAGCCCGGGGAGATGTGGGGGAGAGGATAGAGGTTTCATTTGTCTTCTTGTTTCCCATGCAGCTCACCTGCCTTGCAGAGCTGATCTCAGCCCCGTGCTGTGGGGGACGCAGGGTGCAGGGCCCCCAAAGCGTGCAAAGGCCTCTGCTCCGTGGCACCAGGGGAGACAGTCGTGTGCAAGGCCCAGTGAAAAGCACGCATGGGCCACCTCCTGCTCTGTGCTCCCAGCCCAGCATGCCCATAGGAGCCCAGGGAAGGCAGGCGCTGAGGACTCCATTGCAAACCAGGAACCAGCTCTCAGGGTCGCGGTGCAGCTTGGCCTCGCAAGCAGCATGAAACCAGGGCTGCTGTCACGCCCAGCGCATGGAACCGGGCCAGGTGGGGAGAGTAGCCGCTGAGTCAGGAAAGCCACATGAGGCTTTTAAGCAAAGTAAACTGTCATGGGCTAACAGGGAAGGGCTGATAGACCAGTGACTGGACACAACAGGAACCAAAGAGGAGCAATAGACAGTCTGTTTTCACCACGGAGAGGGGTAAATAGTGATGCTCCCAGGGCCCAGCGCTGTTCAAGGCGGCAAAGTTTGCAGAGGACACAAAATGACTCAGACTAGCAAAGTCCAAAGCAGGCTGCAAAGAGCAACCAGGGAATTTCCCAACACAGGTGAGCGGGCAACCCCCGGCAGACGGAACTGAACGCTGTGAAGTGCAAAGTAACACACGTGGGACAAGCAAGCCTAGCTCTACAGCCAAAACAGCGTCGTCTAAATTACCTGGTACTCCAGAGGGATCTTGGGGTTGTGGCGAATTCTCTGACAACGGCCCCTCCGTGTGCAACAGCAGCCCAAAACACTGTGATCAGCAATCCTTTGGACAGGGCTAGACAGACGGTATCGTCATGCTGTATATAAAGCTGCTGTACACGCCCACAGCTTGACCACGGTGAGCAGGTCTAGGCACCCCACTCTCAGAGAAACAACAGAAATTGAAAAGTGCCCAGAAGGGAAACCAAAATGACTGAGAGTTTGGAGCAGCTTCTGTGTGCAAAGAGGTTGGATAGATGCTGTAACAACATGGTTTTTCTGTACAGGACCACAACATTTTGGCACCTGAGGCAGGAAGCTCAAAGGACACCCCTGTGTCCCCTCGCTTGGGTCAAACCTGTGAAAGGTCTCCATTCTGCCTCCTTCCTGTTCTTTGTGTCCTCCTGCCTCCAGCACAGCACTCCACCATCTCTGTGCATCTAGAGCAGAGCGAATACATCTGCACCAGCAGCAGACACAATTTTCTACATTCTGGGTCTTAGGGGCATCCCTCCCCAGTCTGGCACCTCAGTTCGCCGCATGGTAAGGCCAGCCCTGTTTCTGTAGCTATATTAGAAGGCCTGTCGCCATACTGGAAGGCCTAAAGCCTTCCTCTGTAGCCAGACTGAAGAGCAGCAGCCATCAGCTGTAAAGCCTGGAGTCACATCCTCACACTTTAGCTACATTGCATTAAAATAGAGTCACACCACGCTGAAAGAAGGATCCTGTCCTAATGGTCCCCATTGTCACCAGATAAAGAAACAGATCTCAGGATAGGTAAAGAAAACTTAGCTTAACAGCATTTTGTCTGGCAAGCATTTATCCATAGTTGAGGTGAAATCCTCATTCTATGATTACTGGCCACACTTTCCTGTTGTTTAGTAATAGAGAGGTAGCCGTGTTAGTCTGATCTTGCTAAAACAAAAGGAAAAACTATGTAGCACTTTAAAGACTAACAAGATGGTTTAATAGAAAGCTCATCACCTATTAAACCATCTTGTTAGTCTTTAAAGTGCCACGTAGTTTTTCCTTTTGTTTTTCCTGTTTGTGATATCTCGGTCTGGTTTGCAACTGGTTCTATTTGCTGGATAATTCATGTTGCTAGGTGTAAATCAACTAAGCTGGTGGGGTACAATTGGTTAGGTAATTCTGTTACCGTATGTTAGGATTGGTTAGTAAAATTATACTAAAATAAATTGGTTAAAGTCTAGCTATGCGGGACTCACGTTTCACTATATAAACAGGGGTCCAAGGAGACCAGTGGGAAAGGGGAAAGGAAGAAAGGAACAGCAAGAAAGAGGGAAGGCCTGGAAGAAGAATTCACCTCCGAGACACCGCTTAAGACAGGGATGGGCAAGAGGCTGCCAGTGGGCCAGATCTGGCCCACGGCTTCCTCGCTGGGACCCTTGAGTACAGCGCAGCAGCAGTGGTAAGCACCTCCCAGCCAGAACCTGCCTCTGGCACCTACAACCCCAAACTACTTGCCCCAGGTCACCACCCAAACTCTGTACCTTTTCCCCCCGGTCACAACTCCCTCCCAGATCCTGCACCCCCTCCTAGAGCCCCTCCCTCAGGCTAGAATCCTCTTCTGCACCCATACCCCCTCCTGGACTCTGCACCCTAAGCCTCTGCCCCAGATCATAACCTCCTCCCTTCACCCAAACTCCCTTTCAGACTCCACCCCCCCACTCCCCGCACCCCAATCTCCTACCCCAAGCTCCCTTCTGCACCCAACCTCTGTCCCAGACCTCAAATCCCCTCAGTAGAAATGCAGTCCTTGAACACTCCTCAAAATCTTGGCGTGGCCTTCCATTAAAAATTATTGCCCACCCCGGCCTAAGACCAGAGCGGCCAGAAGTCCTCAGCACAACCGGGACGTGGCAGCAGCTAAGATCCAGGGAAGATCGGGCTCTCTGGCCACCAAGGGATGTCTGGCTGCCTTCATCAGGATCGGTGAGCATGACATTGTGTGCTTAGGAAGTATATTCCGCTTGCTTGGGAATTGTCAATAAATAGAGAATAGGAATGTTACCGTGTAAGGCTCTTTCAGTGGCAAAAGATCCTGCAGACCCGCAGAAAGTTACACTCTGAGCCCTAGCAATTGGGTAAGGATGGGTGTCCCTGAAGAGTGGAAGGGATAGAGAAATTTGTGTGGGTAATAATGGGGGTTATACAGCTTGGGAAAGAAATAAGGGGGATTTGACAGAGGTCTCTGGTGAGGAGAAAGGGTTGTTTACCCTTATTTATTAATCAGATGAGGGCCTGAAACAAAAGTCCATGTAGCACAGGCCTGGTTTGAGGCCCAGCTAACAATGGACACAACTTGGCTAATATAAAGCAAAGCTAAGCTGGGAGCCAGAGGCAGGCCCCTGCTCCCAGAACTTGGCTGAGCGAGCAAAACAGTAATTGGCAATAGGCCCAGGTATAGAACAGTAATTGGTACTGGGCAGAAGCTGAAAGCACTTTCCCAAAGGAGGGTGCCAGCAGCTCATTAAAGAGACCTTGGTGCCCATGGATACCGAGCCAGGTTCAGGAAAGGGTCTCAACTGACAGCGTGATGGATAGAGACGTTCTAATCGAACCACGAGGTGCAGGGTGAAAGTGGTATTGAAGCAACGCCAGAGGGTGGCAACCTGACAAGGTCACAAGTGAGGTGTAACTTGGTTGTACCTCTATATAAAGTGGTATCTCTAAGGGGCTTTGTCCAAACCTTGGGGGCAGTGATGGATTCCAGTATCACCCAGTCAGTCCGCTGTCAGGGACATATGCATAGTGGTTCGGTAGAGTCCACTGACAGGTCCGACTGTGCTTCGTTTCACAATAAACCTGGCTGGGCACTGTTGATCCTTATCTGATTGTGTGGTGTCTCGGAGTCTGCTGTGTTTACGACTTGCACAAGCCCATGCGAGTAAGCACAAATGCACACAGCCGCCTGGTTATCTTCACTGACCACTTCCAGGAGACTGGCCAGGCCACCATGCCGGCAAATCCTGACTATTACACACGCCACAAGAAGCAGGGGTCAGGCAGGGACATTAATAGCAGCAGGTTTTCAACAGAGGAATGGGTCCTAGGGGTTTGGAACAGGGCCTGTATGAGGAGAGATTAAAGAGACTAGGACTTTTCAGCTTGGAAAAGGGGAGGGAAAGGAGAGGAGAGAGATGATCGAGGTCTATAAAATCATGAGTGATGTGGACACAATGAATAAAGAAAAGTTATTTACTTGTTCCCATAATATAAGAACTGGGGGTCACAATGAAATTAATGGGCAGCAGCTTTAAAACAAATAAAAGGAAGTTCTTCTTCACACAGCGCATAGTCAGTCAACCTGTGGAACTCCTTGCCTGAGGAGGTTTTGAAGGCTAGGACTATAACAAAAGAGAACCTCCATGAATTTATCTAGTTAAGTCCATCAATGGCTATTAGGCAGTATGGGTAAGGAATGGTGTCCCTAGCCTGTTTGTCAGAGAGTGGAGATGGATGGAAGGAGAGAGATCGCTTGTTCATTACCTGTTCGGTTCACTCCCTCTGGGGCACAGGCCATTGGCCACAGTCGGCAGACAGGAGACTGGGCTAGATGGAGCTTTGGTCTGACCCAGTCTGGCCGTTCTTACGTAACGGACAGAGGCAAGTGCTTTTCACCAGCGCGCAGGCAGCGGGGGAAATCGCGTTGCTAAGGGATGCTGAGAGCGCCAAAACTAATTCTTTTTTGAGCCCAGTTTTAAATCCCTGGAGGCCAGGTCCACAAACGGCTAGCAGCCAGGATGGGCAGGACACAGCCCCCTGCTCTGGGTGTGCCGACGCCTGTGTCAGAAGTAGGGACTGGCCCATGGGATGGATCACTCAATCCATTCCCTTTGAAGCTCTGCTAGGAGAGAGTGTACTGGGCAAGATGGACCATTGATCTGAACCCCCAATGGCTGAATCTCACTGGCCCTGGTGTTCGCATTTAACCTCCAGAGGCCCAGGAGGTTTTTCGCCTTCCTCTGTAGCATGAGGCACAGATCACAGCTGGAGGATTCTCTGCATCTTGGGGTCTTCAAACCATTTGAAGGCTTCAATATCTGAGATACAGGCGAGAGGATAATTCCAGGAAGGGGTGGGCGAGATTCTGTGGCCTGCACTGTGCAGGGGGTCAGACTAGATGATCATAATGGTCCCTTCTGACCTTAAAGTCTATGAGTGACCGGTAAGAGAGGAGGCCAGCTGGGGCGCACAGTCGCTTTAGCACCTTTATTTAGGAGAAAGTTAAAGCCTGTAAATACAGCAATAAAATATACAAAAAATAAAATCTTTACAGTATTGAGCGCCACAAGGGGACGTACAGGGCGGAGGAGGCGGCTGGATGATGGAGAAGCGGAGAGGCAGGCAAGGAAGGGCGGGAGGCGCACGCTATTGGTTAAGAAATAAACTTGGGTCAGCCAACAGCCTTCACCTTGTGCGAGCATCTAGGTCTGCACCAGAGGGCCAGTTTGGTGCGTGTGAGCTCACGCCGCGCACTAGTGCAAATGGCTGTTCCGAATGGGCACCCCAGCCTGGGGCTTCTTGGTTAAGAAAGGGACCCCCCTGCTCCCAAGCGTTTATATACGTAGGTTTAGCCCAGGCTGTGAAACGCAGGCAGCTGTTGCTCTGCCACCCTCCGGCCCCCTCATGGCTCATGCTCATCTAATACTGGGATCCAAGCTGAAGAGATTCAGAGCATGGCGCTCGGTTCCTCTCTCGGGCTATGTACAGCGCAGAACCGGCTGTTTCATGGCACCTGCAGAGCGCCCCGGGGGGAGCCACTTTCTGACCCACGACACGTGGCTGGCCACTTGGCACGATCTCAGGAGGAGACTCGTTAGCTCCCCTGCCCCTGGAGGGTGGCCGCTGTCTCTCTGAAGCCATCGGGCCTGCTAGCTTATCACTGAAAAACCAACCCCAGACCAGAATGGCAAAGCCCCCTATATTTGTCCAGTGCCTGCCACTGCAGGTTTCTGCCCCCAGCCTGACCAGGCCAGAGCCGGCAGGCCGCAGCGTGGCAGGAACTGGCACCAGCAATCCCCAGAGGCCTGTGGGATATACACCCTAGAAGGAGCACGCAAAGGCCACCGTGCGTGAAGGGCCTAGTAGCTGGGGCAGGGATCTGGTGGGGGGGGAGGGGCCACCAGAGCGCAGCTCCATAACAGGGGCACCTCAGTGTCAAAAGGGACCACCTGGAGGATGGACCCAGCTGCGAAGGACATGGGAGTATGGGGACCGCCCACAGGACAAGCTACTGCCTCGCTCGCTGGAGAGTCCCCGCCTGCCCGCAGCTCTGGCACTCCAGGCACGCCCTGGGCAGGGCGGCACTTGGCTTGCTCGTCCTACGCCCTAGGTCCAGCCAAACGGCTGATCGGAGCAGGGAGCAGAACCGCCCCGTTCGCATCGGCCTCCAGCTCAGGGGCCAGAAGAGCGGATGGGTAGGGCCCCCAGTTACCCCAGCAACCGGGAGATGGCCCATCCAGCCCAGCCTCCGAACCAAGGGCCTCAGGGGAGGGCCAACCATCACGGAGCGTCCTGCCTGCAGGGGGAAGCCGCTCCCCCGCCCGGTAGATGCTGCTCATGCCCACAGGACTCACCCCTATGCTGACTAGCTACAGCACTTGGCAGTAGGGCTGCTGGGCTCCTCTCCCAGCTGCCTGGAAGAAACAGACTCAGTGAAAGTCCTGGTGGGGACGTGGCTGATTGTGCGGGGGGTGGCTGGGACAGGGGCTGCGGAGGCCTGGGAATGGCGCGGCACGGATGGAGGCAGCGGCAGTCAGCTACGGACAGGCACTTCATCGAGCAGGAAACGTGTGTTATGGAAGGAAATAGAAAAACGGGTTCCCTCCCCCCAGACCCACAGGCACCGCCTCTGAGTGCCAGCGGGGCACTCCTGTTCGACAGCTGCCAGTGGGTCAGGACACCCCAGGCCTGCGTCCCCCCCCAGGCCGCAGCCCGGGGATGCTCTGGCCACGGAGCCAACGTGTGACCTAGTGGGTGAGGGCGAGGGAACGACATGGAGCCAGGCAGGTCGAGCTGTCCAGATGCTCCCCTAAGAGATGTGGCAGGAGGGCAGAGCCGGGGCTGCGTCCCTCACATGGGCGAGGCGGTGCACTCCGGAGTCAGCTCCATGTCGAAGGTCAGAGACTCTGCAGGGAAACACACAGGGACAGGGGCCGGTCAGATGGGGCTCAGAACAATCCACCCCTCCCGAGGGAGGCGGCCCCAGGTCAGGAATAAGGATGTTAAATATCGGTTAACTGAACCGTCGACTAACCTCATGACTTCTTATCAGTTACTCGACTATTCTATAGTCCGGGGGTGAGGCCGGCAGCCAGCAAGCTCCAGCCCCACTCCCGAGGAGCCCTGTTACCCCGTGCTGCTGCCTCGGTATCAGAGGCAGCAGTGTGGGGTGCCAGACAGGAGCTGGTCCACGGGGAGAGCCAGTTTAAAAACCAGCTCCCCGCGCTGCTGCCTCTGATACAGAGGCAGCAGCGCAGGGTGGCAGCAGCCCCTGTCCAGTGAGGGTCTGAGCTCCTGGACCCAGCACGAGCCGGAACGGAGCCGGGCTGCCTGCCCACCTGAAATGCAGAGCCGCAGGTAGGGTAGGTCCCAGGCCCAGTGGGAGCCAGGACGCTAAAGACATTTACTGGCAGGGGAGGGGAGAATGTGTGTAGTCTACAGCGTTAACAGCTACGCTTTTGCTACACTGTCACATCCCTAATTGGGAAAGGCCTGGGCCCTGGCAGAGCTGGCACCAGACCTACATCCCCTGGCTGCTATGAGTGAGCAGAGGCCCCATGCCTGGGGCAGGACACCAGAGCCCCGGGGCCAGGTGTTGCCCACTTACCAAACTGGCCTCCGGCGTTGGCCTCGGCTCCCTCGCTGTTATTGCCAAACTGCATGAGCGAGTCCAGTGTGCGCGGGGACATGGGCAGGTCGATGGTGTTGCTGCAGGTCGTTCTGTAGCGGGGAAGGGGGAGGACAACGAGACAGCACAAGAGAAGCCATGAGAGGCCCAGGGCCACCTCGGGGTTGCCTAGGGTAGGGCAGAGCCGGGCCTGGCGGGGAGGGGAGGGAACGGTGCCATGAGCCGCACGAGGGACTGGCAACTTGGGATCAATTCCCAGCTCCGTGCCCACTTCCTGGGTGACCCCGGGCCTGTGGGTCCCACTTCTCCATCGGCACGCCGGGGAGAACCCCCTGTCCCCCCACGCTGCGGGGCGGAGCCAGCAAGCCTCCGAGCTCCTCGGGACGGGCGTCTCCGGGCGCGCCTGTGCAGCCCCCCGCCCAACAGGGCCGGGACTTGGGCTCGCTGCAACAGAAAGAAAGAGTCTCGCGCTAAGAGCCAAGGCACGCCTGCCGGGGCTCCCAGCGAGCGTGACAACACCGTGCTCAGGGCCGCCCCGCGGCAGCCGCCTCAGAGAACACTTACGGGGTGACGCAGATGAACTTGGTCTTCAGGTACGGCGCGGTGCCTGCGGGGAGAAAAGCGGGTTAGGCAGCTGGCCGTCTGTCCCACCCCGGTCGGCCCCGTTCTCAGGACGCCTGCCCCGCCGCAGACCAGACGGCTTCTCCCCCCACGAACAAAGGAAGCCTCGATCCAGGTAAATCGGCGGATGGTGAGCGGCTGCCGGATCTCCCCGACGTTCCCGCGCCGCAGCCGGAGAGGCAGCAGTCGCGGAAAGTCAACGACTACCTGAGTCCGTAGCTTCGGGGTGCTCCTGGCTCTCGGGGCGACAGTATTTGCCAAAGGCTTCCTCCTTAGGGATGTCGGGGTACAGGTAGACCAGGGGCGAGACCAGGATGTTGGTGGCATCCATGATCTTGTAGCCCATGATGATTTCCGCGAAGGACATGCTGTTGAGTTGCTGCTTGGTGTACGGCTCCACGGACTGGATCTGGGTTTTCCCTGGAAGGGGAGGAGGAAGCGTTTCATGGGGGCCCATCCCACACCCGTTCCAGGCTCCCTTGGGAAAAACCCCACGGCACCAGCCCTCCTATTAGGGCTGCATAAGACAGGGCAGGCTCCAGGCATGGCCGCACGGAGCCCTGGGAGCCAGTTTCCAGCAGGCGCTCAGCACAGCAGCAGGGACACAGCTCAGGCGTCAGGACGGACAAGGGTGAGCAGTGGTTAGAGCGCTGGCAGGGGACTGCAGCCCATGATCCCGGCCGACCCCCGCTGGGCGGAGCCGAGACGCGCTACGATCCCAGACTCCTCGCGGGTCAGTAACGCGCCGCCCCGGCTCGGTGACCAGCCCCGGGCACGTACCGCTGATGTCCTTCTCCACCCAGGTGAAGGTGATACCCCCCTCCTTGCTGCTCTCGCTGAAGCGCAGCAGGAAGGTGCCGGGCGGCTTGGTGCTCAGGATGGCGCGCTCCCGCTCCTTGCTGATGAAGCCCATGATGTACCTGGCAGAAGGGAGACAGCCCCGAGGGACATGGTCAGCGGCCGCAGGGCTGCGCTTGGCTCCATCGCTGCCTCCCTCCCCGAGCCCTGCAGCTGCTGGACCGGTGCTGGCACGGCGGGAGCTGCTGGCAGAAGGGGATACGAAGCCGCTGGGCGGTGGCTGAATCAGAACCGCTGACCCCCATACGGTCCTGCCTGCCGCTTGCCCTGGCACAGCCCATGCTGCAGTGAGAGGGAGGGGAAGGAGAGTGCTGCGGTCCAGCCCCAGGCATCCCGAGGATGCTCTGCCGGCTCGGTGTCCCCAGGGCCGGATGTCAGAAAGGAGCCATGGAGCCCCCAGCCTGCCTGGTACCGCCCAGGCCAGAGCTCCACCCTAGCTCCAGCCTGCAGCTTGGAGCGGAGCTGGGGCACGTTTCAGGGGAGCCCTCCGACCCAAGGCTGCACCAGGGCCTTCGCAGGGCTGCTCCCGGGACTAATTCCTCCCCCACCCTCCCAGTAAAGTAGGCATCCTCCCTTTCTAATCTGCATCAGCGCTTGAAACGAAGCTCAGGAATTGCCAAGGACTCGGCGTGGCTCAGAGCCCAGGGGTGGCTCACCACGGGCCAAGGCAGCCACCGGGCTACGGGACGTGGACACCCCCACCCCATGGCCCCTTGATAGCGCCCGGCTCAGCCCATCAGGCCAGCTTTCCCGCCCCAGCTGCGGGGTCCCGGGGCCGTGGCCACGGCTCACCCCTCATTCCACAGCGCCAGGATGTATTTCTTCACCAGGTCGATGATGTTGTCCAGCCAGACCCAGAAGGAAAACCCTTTGCCGGCCATGTTTTCCTGCGGGGAAGCAGAGGGGCCTGGTGAGCGCAGGCCCGGGCGGGGCAGGCGGAGCGGGGGCACATGCCGTGGGGCAGCTCTCACCTTGCAGAACTTGGCCCAGGTGATCTGGCAGCCGGAGTAGTTGACGCCGGGCCCTAGGGTGGGGGCAGAGCGGGGTCGTTAGCCCTGGAGGGGTTTCCGGAACGAGCGGCAGTTCCGCGGTGCTGCACGGCTGCGGAGCCACACGGGGTCCCGCAGCAGATGCTGGCGCGTCCGGCGGGGAACCAACGTGGCTGACGGGGACTCTGCCGTCCCACCGGAGAGCGGCCCAGGCAGGGCCCCCCAGTGCTAGGCCTGCTACGGGGGGAGAGAGGGAGGGGGTGTTTCACCCCCAGAAACCAGCACCCAGCTCCCAGGCTGGAAGGTGCCAGCCACCGGCCTGTCTCTCTTGCACTTGCAGCCTGGAGCCCAAAGCTGCTGGGACACCGGGCAGGCTCCCCCGCCCCAGGGACAGAGCCCTCAGCACCTGCCTAAGGGGTTTAGGATCCCTGGCCCAAACACAGCCCGGCGGGTGGGTTACCTAGGAGCTTCTCCGCCAGCGTGGTCAGCTGCTCGATGCTGAGCCCCCGCTTGGTGGTGGAGGAGAACTGCCAGCTCAGCACCTCGGCCACCTGGTCCCACGTGCCGATCGGGGGCTTGGTGAAGAAGTTCACGTTCTGGGAGGGAGGGGGAAAAACAGAACCCGCCTGAAGGCAACGCAGAGAGCGCCCGAGAAATGCGCCCGCAGGCGCTGCCGTCAGCCCAACGGGGGAGGCTGCCTGGCCCTGCCTCGCTTGCCTCTGCCACCAGCGCACGAGACCTCAGGCAAGCTGCTGCCTCGCTCTGTGCCTCAGTTTCCCTGCTCTCTCTTGGCGGGGTGGCCAGGAAGCTCAGGCAGCGAGGAGGGGGTCTGTGCAGTGCGCCAAGGGGCCTGATCTCAGCTGGGGCTCCTAGATCACAGCACTGGCAGAATTCTTGCCACTCTAGCCCCCCGGCAGGGGCCTCCAAGTGCCTGGGGAACAGACAGGCCATGCAGCCTGTGACACCCCCCACGCTGGGCGTGTTGCGCCCGCAGGCTGAGTGGGAGGAGGTGTCACATGGTCAGCCCCATGCAGCTCTGCTCGGCAGATACCCTCGGGAACAATCCCCCACCTGCCCCCTGGAGGCCCTGCCGAATCCACCCCCCGCCTCAGGGGCCGCACACACACCTTGGGGTTGTTCGTCAGCATGTTGTACCACAGGATGGAGGCCCAGGCGTTGGGCATCTGGCAGATGTTGGAGATGACCACGACAGGCAACGAGTGGGTCTAGAGAGACGAGACGTCACGTCATTGCTTCCTTAGACCCCCACCCCAGACACACGCACCGACCCCGTCGCCCGGGCCAAGCCCCGCAGCGGCCGCGCCCACCATGGTTCCCTGGGCAGCCTGCCGCGATGTGAGCACAACTTCGTCTCTAGTGCTCCTTGCTGCCACCCCGACGGCTTTGCCCAGCGCAGAGCGTGCAGCAACCGCCTGACCCTTCACCCACCCCTTCCTGAGGAACCTCGTGAAGGCCCCCCCATAGGGAGCCACGGCGCTCCCCGGGCCCGCCACAGAGCCGCCACGGCGCTCCACCTACTCACCACGGCATTCCCCAGGCCCGCCACAGAGCCACCACAGCGCTCCCCAGGCCCGCCACAGAGCCGCCACGGCGCTCCACCTACCCACCACGGCACTCCCCAGGCCCGCCACAGAGCCGCCACAGCGCTCCACCTACCCACCACGGCATTCCCCAGGCCCGCCACAGAGCCGCCACGGCGCTCCACCTACCCACCACGGCACTCCCCGGGCCCGCCACAGAGCCGCCACAGCGCTCCACCTACCCACCACGGTGCTCCCCAGGCCCGCCACAGAGCCGCCACGGCGCTCCACCTACCCACCACGGCACTCCCCGGGCCCGCCACAGAGCCGCCACAGCGCTCCACCTACCCACCACGGTGCTCCCCAGGCCCGCCACAGAGCCGCCACGGCGCTCCACCTACCCACCACGGCACTCCCCGGGCCCGCCACAGAGCCGCCACAGCGCTCCACCTACCCACCACGGCACTCCCCGGGCCCGCCACAGAGCCGCCACAGCGCTCCACCTACCCACCACGGTGCTCCCCAGGCCCGCCACAGAGCCGCCACGGCGCTCCACCTACCCACCACGGCACTCCCCGGGCCCGCCACAGAGCCGCCACGGCGCTCCACCTACCCACCACCTACCCACCACGGCACTCCCCGGGCCCGCCACAGAGCCGCCACAGCGCTCCACCTACCCACCACGGTGCTCCCCAGGCCCGCCACAGAGCCGCCACGGCGCTCCACCTACCCACCACGGCACTCCCCGGGCCCGCCACAGAGCCGCCACAGCGCTCCACCTACCCATCACGGCATTCCCCAGGCCCACCACAGAGCCACCACAGCGCTCCCCGGGCCCGCCACAGAGCCGCCACAGCGCTCCACCTACCCACCACGGCACTCCCCGGGCCCGCCACAGAGCCGCCACAGCGCTCCACCTACCCACCACGGTGCTCCCCAGGCCCGCCACAGAGCCGCCACGGCGCTCCACCTACCCACCACGGCACTCCCCGGGCCCGCCACAGAGCCGCCACAGCGCTCCACCTACCCACCACGGCACTCCCCGGGCCCGCCACAGAGCCGCCACGGCGCTCCACCTACCCACCACGGCACTCCCCGGGCCCGCCACAGAGCCGCCACGGCGCTCCACCTACCCACCACGGCACTCCCCAGGCCCGCCACAGAGCCGCCACGGCGCTCCACCTACCCACCACGGCACTCCCCGGGCCCGCCACAGAGCCGCCACGGCGCTCCACCTACCCACCACGGTGCTCCCCAGGCCCGCCACAGAGCCGCCACGGCGCTCCACCTACCCACCACGGCACTCCCCGGGCCCGCCACAGAGCCGCCACAGCGCTCCACCTACCCATCACGGCATTCCCCAGGCCCACCGCAGAGCCACCACAGCGCTCCCCGGGCCCGCCACAGAGCCGCCACAGCGCTCCACCTACCCTCCACGGCACTCCCCGGGCCCGCCACAGAGCCGCCACGGCGCTCCACCTACCCACCACGGCACTCCCCGGGCCCGCCACAGAGCCGCCACAGCGCTCCACCTACCCACCACGGCACTCCCCGGGCCCGCCACAGAGCCGCCACAGCGCTCCACCTACCCACCACGGCATTCCCCAGGCCCGCCACAGAGCCGCCACGGCGCTCCACCTACCCACCACGGCACTCCCCGGGCCCGCCACAGAGCCGCCACAGCGCTCCACCTACCCACAGCATTCCCCAGGCCCGCCACAGAGCCGCCACGGCGCTCCACCTACCCACCACGGCACTCCCCGGGCCCGCCACAGAGCCGCCACAGCGCTCCACCTACCCACCACGGTGCTCCCCAGGCCCGCCACAGAGCCGCCACGGCGCTCCACCTACCCACCACGGCACTCCCCGGGCCCGCCACAGAGCCGCCACAGCGCTCCACCTACCCATCACGGCATTCCCCAGGCCCACCACAGAGCCACCACAGCGCTCCCCGGGCCCGCCACAGAGCCGCCACGGCGCTCCACCTACCCTCCACGGCACTCCCCGGGCCCGCCACAGAGCCGCCACAGCGCTCCACCTACCCACCACGGTGCTCCCCAGGCCCGCCACAGAGCCGCCACGGCGCTCCACCTACCCACCACGGCACTCCCCGGGCCCGCCACAGAGCCGCCACAGCGCTCCACCTACCCATCACGGCATTCCCCAGGCCCACCACAGAGCCACCACAGCGCTCCCCGGGCCCGCCACAGAGCCGCCACGGCGCTCCACCTACCCACCACGGCATTCCCCAGGCCCGCCACAGAGCCACCACAGCGCTCCACCTACCCACCACGGCATTCCCCAGGCCCGCCACAGAGCCGCCACGGCGCTCCACGTACCCACCACTGCATTCCCCAGGCCCGCCACAGAGCCGCCACGGCGCTCCACCTACCCACCACGGCATTCCCCGGGCCCGCCACAGAGCCGCCACAGCGCTCCACCTACCCACCACGGCACTCCCTGGGCCCGCCACAGAGCTGCCACAGCGCTCCACCTACCCACCATAGTGCTCCTCGGGCCCGCCACAGAGCCGCCACGGTGCTCCGCCTAACACTCCACCTGCCCACCAGAGGAGCCTGTGCTCCCCCAGGCCTGGCCAAGCCAGTGGAGAGGCCTTTATCTGAGGGGGAAGCCGGAGGCCCTCTTCCCAGCTGGGCGGCCCACTCCCTTGCTCCCACCAAGAGGGGCAGCTGCGCCCGGCAGCCATTCCCACAGGACTCACCTCCAAGTCGATCTTCAAGCCCTGGTGATAGACCTCGGTCTCGAAGGTGATGAGGTGCAGCTCCTCCGTGACAATCAGGGAGGCCTGGGAGGACAGGGAGGCCGTTCAGGGGATGCCGGCTATTCCCCAGGCAGCCAGCAGGCCAGGCACAACAAGCCCCTTCAGCCCGGGTGCCCTGCGGGTTCGCTGGGGCATGACCTGTCCTGCGGGGGGGGGGCAGCTCTGCCTCCCTGCAGAACGTGCTGCACAAAAACCTTCCCTCGGCCAGTCTGGAGAGGCTGAGACCTCTCCAGTGAGCCCTGGGGGGGCTGCCCAAAGAGGAGGGCTGGCGGGAGCGCTCCCAGCCCAGTGGGGTCCCCACCAGGGTCCCCTGGGCTGCCCCCACCTCAGGGCACACGCGCAGGCTGGGACACTCACGTCACAGTTGGCTCTGCCCCCGTTGCCGCACCTCTGCTCCCGCAGCGTCTGCAAAGAGAAGGGAGACGGTAAAGCTGCAGCCGGCCGGGCGCACACGGGCCCCCCCGGGCGCACACGGGCCCCCCCGGGCGCACACGGGCCCCGCAACTTACCAGATGCTTGAACTCTGCTGACAGGCTGCCGTTGTTCGACTCCTCCATGTTCATAACCTTGGTGTTCGTGCCCAAGATGTTAAACTTCCGGGACCTGAGGGGAGTGGAGGGTGTTAGAACCCCCCAGAGTCCAGGACAGAGCAGGGGGCAGGACGTGCGTCAGGGACGGAGAGAGAGGAGACACGTTGGAGTCACTTACCCCCGGAGCGCGGCAACGTCCCCCGAGTCCCTGGAGAGGAGAGAGGCTCAGTGTCAGTGCACGCCGGAGCGGAGAGCGTGTCCTATACACACACACACACACACCCCCCCCCCCCCGAAGTGGCACTGCAGCTCCTAAGGGGACCTACCAGCTCCTTTGCACGTGGGCCCCTGCACCCTAAGGGCAGGGGGACAGCGTGCAGCGGGCGTGAAAACCTCCCTGTGCCCAGAGCACCACACGGCCCCCGGCTCGTGCCGGGGCTTGGCCCAGGAGCCGATTTTCCCCCTCGGAGAGGCTGGTGCCCCTTTGCTCTGCGATACCAGCCCCCGCGGGCGCCACACTCACTTGTCGATGCAGACTTTAATCTTCAGCTGATAGTTGAGCTCAGGAAATTTGACGAGTAGCCTGCCGGAAGGGAGAGACTTCAGCACGAGGCGTTCGGCCGCCAGAGCAGCCTCGGCACGGGACACCCGGGAGACTCGGACACAGCTTCAGCCAGCGGCGCTGCACGCAGCCCTGGCCGTACTGCAGCTGGGACAGGGCTTTGCCAGGGAGCCTGCCCAGGCAGAGGCCCAGGGCTCTCCCCCTGCCAGGAGGCTGAAGCCCGTTCCCAGGAACCAGCCCTCACAGCTGCTGTTGAGCATGCGGGTCGGGCTGCGGCACCCACTGCCCCCTTGCTCCTTAATGCACTGGGGAGGCACCCAGCGAGGCTGGCAAGGCTTTGTGCCCCAGCGGGGGACCCGAGCGGGGAAGGCTGTGGTCCCAGGCTACACGGCAGGGCCACAGCGGAGCTGGGATCAAGTCTCGGGAGCCGCCGGCTCTCAGGAAGCGTAGAGGGTCGGGCACAGGATCAATGCCAGCGGCTGGACGACGCCTCCGCACTGGGCTGTTCGCCTCCAGCCCTGGGGGTCAGGCTGCTCTTGTTGCCCGGGTGACAGAGGGCAGAAAGGTGCTGGGGGGAGATCAGCTACAACGGGAACACGCTGACGACAGCAGGAGCCAGGCACGCAGGCCGGGGCAGAAACCTGACCGGCAGGGGCACTCGACACGGCTTCCCACCAGCCTGGGCAGTGGAGGCAGAGGGAGAAGAACCCACCAGCCTCCAGGACCAGAGCAGCTCGGCCCCACGGACGTTTTCCAGCCCACCCAGGGAGCGAAAGGACCCGCCAGACGCCCACTAGGAGCGGCCTCACGTTCGGCTCCCGCAGAAGGACGCACCTGACTTTGGTGGTGAACTGCACGCCGGTTTTGATGACCAGGGGCCGATCCGGGTGCATGGGCATGCAGGGCTGCCGCTCCACCACGAAGGCGCTGCAGGAGGAAAGCGCAGGGGGGTCACACTCAGACAGGTCCTGTGTCTCCCCCCGCCCCCCCGGCGCCCGCCTCAGGACACCCCCGGGCGGCGGGAGCAGCTCTTCGTCCTCATGGCCCGGTACCTCGTCATGAGATTCCTGAACAGCTCCACGATCCTCTCCTCCAGCATGGGCCGGTGCTGGACAATCGGGTCCCCTTTGTAGGAGACTTTCTGCTGCAGCTCCTCCAGCTTCTTGATCTGCTGCCGCGTCTGAAGCTGGGACTCTGCGAGGGACGTGATCCTGGAGGGGAGGAGGAGCCAGCTGAGAGCCCCACTGACTAGCTCAGCCCATGGCAACCCTGGGCGCCTGAGCCCCTATGAACGGGAGTGGCGCCCCAGGCCTGCGTCTATTGCTTATGGAGCCCCGACTCTTCACAGCCGCCTTGCGAGGGGGCTGCGGGGGCGCAGGGACCCATTTGCCTGTCGAATCGAACACCGGGAGGTCTGGGGGTGTTGGGGCTGAGGAAATACCGGGGGCAGGAGGAGGGGGGCCGGGACAGATCCGTTCCTGGCGGCTTGAATTCAAGCAGCACCCATCTGGCTCTCCGCTCGGGAGCGCCCGTGGCAACGGGCCCTGCGGTCTCACCAATTTTCCAGGCGGTCTAGGCAGATGTTGGGAGGGCCCCCGATACACGCGATCTGCTGCCTTCTCTTCCAGTCCGCCAGCTCCTCGTCCGCCAGCGTCTTCTGCACGTACTCCATGGCCGACAGCAGCCCGGCCAGCTCGCTCACGATCCCCTGCCAAGGGGAAGAGACACTCAGGTGGCGCCTCAGCCCGGTCTAGAGCTGGGAGACCCAGAGCGTCACAGGCTGTGACTGCCAGCCCCCGATCCCGGAGCCGCTTCCGCGCTATTACACGGGGCGGTTCGCCAGGTGCTCCTACCCGGCCCCACAGCATCGGAGCACTCCCACGCTGAACGAGGGGCAGACCTTGGAGCGCCCAGCGGGGGGCAGGGCGTCCAATCGCTCAGCTTGGACAGCGACACCGGACCCTGAGCCATGGTGCATACAGAGCAGGGTGGGGAACCAAGCGCCCATGGCTTGGATCTGGCCCACGAAGCCTGTGGCTCCCCCAGACTCCAGCGGGAGCACCAGCCCCTGCTCGCCCTGCTGCGGGGGGGAGGGAGCCCTGGGCCTCATGGCCCGACCAAGGCAAGCTCCTTTCATCTTGTGCCCGCCGGGGCCGGGTGACGAGCGAGCCGTGGGCAGACGGACGGCCGAGGGGGGGAGGGGGGCCCCGTACCCTGCGCATCTGGTCCAGCGCCGTCAGCATCTGCTCCAGCTGCTGCATCTTCTGCCGCGTCACGGACTGATTGTTTCCATTCAGGTCCTGCATATCTTGGGGGGGGAGAAGGGGGGAGAAAGGAGGGAAAGGAGAGCCAGTTCCTCACCAGACACGCACCCGCCAGCACAGAACACCCAGCACCACCCCCTCAGCTCCCTGCCCAGCACAAAGTGCCAGGCTCGTGAGCCATCTGTCTAGCCCCCCCAACACTGGCGTGTCTAAGCACCCCCAGCATCACCCATACCATCCTCACAGCCCCTGGTCAGCGCTGGCATCCTCGCTGCCCCCCGGGGCCCAGTGACCGTCGCGCCCGGCTGCATGGCGGAGGCCTCAAGTCACAGCGAGTCTGAGACCGAACCGGGGTCTCCCGAGTTGCAGGCCGGTGCCCCAGCTCACCCCAGGCACGGGGCAGCGACAGCTCAGAGGCCTCGCCAGCTCCCTCCTCCTTCCCCTCCGGCCAGGCACTTGCCCCTTTACCTCCTTGGCTTTTCAGCGTCTTGTAGTTGAAGTCGAAGTCGTCCTGGAGATTCTCCACCACTTTCATCTTTTGCTCCAGATCCTGCAAGCCCAGGAGCCGGGGTCATTTCAGGGCAGAGGCTCAAGCACATTCAGCGGGATTTGGGGGGGGGCGGGGGACCCCCAGGGCCAGGGCAGCTGGGCTGACCTACCTGCACCCGCTTCCTCACGTCCTGCAGATGCTGCTCCAGCATTTGCTGCTTCTCTGTCACCACGGCGGCCGTGGGGTGTGACGCCTGCCCACCTTGCTGTGGAGGGGAACAGGACGGGCCTTTGTGAGAGCCGGATCACAGGCCCCACAGGGTCACCGCCTGCCCACGGGGTAGCGCCAGGAACAGCTGGCCGGTGCGAGCGCTCTGGGCTCAGGGCTTCACCTCCCCAGCACACAAACAGCCGCAGTGCCGAGCTATTGGGATGGCGGATCGTGGCCCCCGCAGCGCTCGGCCGGTCAGAGCTGACAGTCTGAACACAGGCGAGGGGGCCAGGGGGAGATGCAGACAGGAGTGACTCAGGCAGGCAGGGGCTAGCGCGGTGCCCGGCTCTTGCCTGGAGCTGGGACAGCTCGCAAACAAACGTCAGCAGCCAAAGCCAACCGATGGCTGCCCGGCGCGTTTCCGGCAGCGCCGCTTCGCCTGGGAACGGCCCCTCAAACCCCGCAAGGCCTCAGGGACCGCCGATGCCCCCGTCTCTGTTCCACACCAGGGCGGGGGAGCATCCAGCAGGGACCCACCCAAGCCGAGCGCCGAGTCCTGCTCTCACCTGGGCTGCGGTCGCGGCCGTCTGGAGCAGGCGAGATTCTTCCCAGAGGCACCGGGCCACGATCCGGGCGATCTCCATGGGCTTTTCCAGGTACCTGCTCTGTATGTGTTTTGGGGGAGAGGGACAGGAGACAAATGGAACTTCCAGCCCCCACCGAGCTGGGGAAGCGCACAGCGGGGGGGCGGAGCGTTTCACAGCCACGCAGGGAAGTGCCGAGGGCTTAACAGGAACTGGGAATCACAATCTGCTCGGCTGAGGTTTCTCCCTCAAACAAACAAAAAACCTCAAAACCAACCTGCCTAAAATGTAGGGTGGATCTGTCTCACTTTTGCAGAGTCCAGCATTAGCTGCTGGTCCCTCCCTGGACACACAGTCCACAAGTGTATCTCTCTAGCAGTTAGCAGAACCTGTCCAGCCCCCTCCCCCATGCCTCAGTTTCCCTGGGAACGGACAGGGTCACAGTGGGAATCAATGTCAGAGCTGGCCTGATATCCCCTGCTCTGACCACTAGATACCACTGCCCACAGTCAGCTCTTCAACAGACTGGAAGGGGTGAGGTCATGCGAGAGCAGCAGGGCAGGAATCTGAACCTACCCCCGGAAAACCGAGGGCATTTTGGGCTGGCAGCTCAGCGCCGGCCCTGGGGAAGAGAGGAATGCACCCTGCTCAGGTCACAGACAAGGCGGCACCGAGCGCGCACACGGCTCCCTCTCTGCCGCCACGGCAGGCAAGGGCTGCCCACCCGCGACGGCCCCTGGCCTGCGCTCGTCTGTGCGTGAGGAGCGAGTGGGAACGCCAGCCTGGCTCCCAACTGTCTCTGGCCTGGCCTTGCCGCGCCACTTGCCCCCGGCTAGGGCAGGGGTTGGACAGCGGAAGGGAGCGCGCTTCGTGGGGTTGCGGATTCAGAGCATTGGGCAGGGACCCTGGAGCATCCACGGCCCCATCAGCCCAGGGAGGTGAGCAACACCTGGGGGGTGCCCCCTACCCTGCTGGCACCCCGGCCAGCTCTAGGGATGTCAACTGTAGACAATCAGACCGTTAACCGATAAAGTCGGGCTGATCAGTGAACCCGGTCACCTACACGCATCCCCACCCCCATCTTGCTGCCTCTGACACAGAGGCAGCAAGGGGCGTGGGGAAGAGGCAGGAGCCGGTGGGGAGTCCGACAGAGGCAGCAGCACGGGGGGGGGGGGGGGACGGACACACGCGATATGCACGAGAAGCCAGCTTCTAAGCCGACTCTTTGCGTATGCCGGCTCTGCGGACTCACCCGCAGCCCTGCACTGCCTCCTACAGAGGAGCAGGTCCTGGCTCCACACAGCTGTCTGCCCCACCTCCTCGGCACTGCTGCCTCTATTAGAGGCAGGGGAGGCTGCCACGAAGCATCCGAGGCAGCAGTGCGGGGTGGCAGGCAGCCGGTCTGCACGGGGAGCTGGTTTTTAAACTGGCTCCCTTCGCAGACGGGCTCCCGCCTGCCACCCACGCTGCTGTCACGATAGAGAGGCAGCGGTGCGGCGTGGCCGGGGCTCCCCGGGAGTGGGGCGGAGCGCACTGGCTGCCGGCCCTGCCCCAGGGACTATCGATAGTCGTGTAACTGCTGAGATTTGATTACACGACTGTTCAATTACACGACATGCAACATCCCTCGCCGGCTCTAACCAGCCCTGGCCCCCTTCTCACGGCAGCCGTAGTACAAGAGCTGCCCCAAGATCTCCGGCCAGCAGAGCCACGTCCTTGGGGGGGGGGGCAAGCGGGGCTACCTCCATAGCCACTGCCCCTTGAGTAGAGGTCTAGTGCAATACTGGTGCCATGGCCACGCGGGGGTGCATGCGCCCCACCCTAGGGATGTGAACGACTAGTCGACTATCCCATCAGCGAATGCTTATCGGATCGTTGACACACTCGTGGCTTCCTGCCCCTCCCCTCCCCCCGCTGCCTCTATCAGAAAAAGGCAGCTGGGCGGGGGCAGAAGAAGGGGTGTTTCAAAGTGGCAGCGCCGCGTGCAGACCGGGGCCAGGAGTCGTCCCCCCCTGCCGCTTTGAAACACCACGGGGAGCCCAGGGCCCGTGGGGGGGGGGGGGGGTGCTGGAGTCCCCCGCTGAACCTGTGCTCTCCGCAGCGCTTTCACCTTCCAAGTGCAGCAGTGAAGCTGCACTTAACTAATTGCATCGACTATTCGATTATCCAATTAGTCTCAATTTAACAACCCTACCCCCCGCCAGCCAGTAAAGGGTTAACAAGCTGCTGCGGGCCCTGGCCATCCGGCCCCTGCATGGCTGCAGGTTTGTGGCCCGGCTCAGTGGCACAGCTTGTGCGGCTAGCCAGGGCCAGACAAGCCGGTCAAGTTGCAGGGGGCTGGGAAGCCATAGGTGCACCCTTCACTAGCCAGCCGGGCCGAGAACCTTGCTGCGCCTGGATGCAAGAGGAGCCAGCACATAGGACAGCAGAGCCAGGTTGTGGGACGATGCCCTCCCCTCCCCCGGTCTCTGTAGCTCCTCCCCCCACGGTTGTGAGATGACCCCGCCCCCCTGGCTCTGTAGCTCCCCCCCCCCCCCCCCCCCGGTTGTGGGATGACCCCGCCCCCCTGGCTCTGTAGCTCCTCCCCCCACAGTTGTGGGATGACCCCGCCCCCTGGCTCTGTAGCTCCTCCCCCCCACGGTTGTGGGATGACCCCGCCCCCCTGGCTCTGTAGCTCCTCCCCCCCACGGTTGTGGGATGACCCCGCCCCCCTGGCTCTGTAGCTCCTCCCCCCACAGTGACACAATACCCACCTGCAGGAACTGCTTGATCCTGCGCAAGTTATGCTGGTAGAGGACATTGGATTCCTGCAGGAACCGGCTGTATTGCTGATCGATCTCTCCCAGCAGGTTGTGGAACACCAGTGTGGCGTGGGACTCCTTGCTGGCCGCGTACGCCCTGCGCGAGGCAGGGTTGAAATACACGGACACTCCTCGCGCGCAGTGCAGGGGCGGGTAGGGACGGCCCCGCTTGGCCCCCCACCCCAGGGCAACTGCATGGGAGCGACTCCCATGCGCACAGCGAGGGCAGGACCCTGCAGGGATGTGATCCCTCCCCTTCCCCCAGCACCTAGTTGCCCAGCGAGGGCCCCCCCAGCACCATCTGCTCGCTGGAGTCGGCTGGCTGCAGGTCCTGCTCATCCGGGCGTGCAGGCCTGGCTCGCTCATTCAGGCAGCTGCACATGCAAATTCTGCGGGGCCCATTTTTAGGCGGCCACCGCCGGGTTGGCCGCAAGCCAGTTTTGCCAGCTCCGTGCGTACTCGGCCGCCACACCCTCCGCCTCCTGCCCCCGGGACGAGCCTCCAAGCGCCAAACCCCAATCCCAGACCCGCCGGCAACGTGTCAAATCCCTGTGACAAGGGACCACGTCAGACGTTCGCCGGCGCCTGGGCGGCCTTTCCCACTCCGAGGGGCGTTGCCCACCGACATGCGCCCCCTGGGCAGGTCAGCCTGCGCGGCAGGGCAAAGTGCTTGTGTTTGCAAGTCTCTCCACCAGCTCTGGCTCAGCACGGGCCAGATTCGCCCTGTGCAGAGGACTAAGCCCCCAGGCCAGGCGGCCTGCAACCCAGCGGGGTGCAACTCAGGGAGAGCGCCATGCAGCCAGCCCGGTGCCACCTTGGCCACAGTAGGCGCGGTTTGGAACAGGATTGCCAGGCCAGGTGCCCACCAGCTGCTGCAGGAAGACACGCTGCAGTTGTGGGGTCCTTGTGGCCAGCCAAGTCCCCGCCTGACCCCACACACGGGAGGCTGGCTCGGGCCCTGGAGCAGACTTACCAGTCCTGGCTCTCAATCCAGGGGGCCAGGAACTGCCTGAGCTCCATGGGGAAGCTGTCACTGTAGAGCTGATGCAGCTGCTCCAGGTACCGCGTGTCCAGTTGCTGCAGCTGATTCCACTGCGCCATCTCGGCTTCGGCTGGAAACCTGGCAAGGCAGAGAGAGCCGCGTCAGAGCCACGGGGACCCCAAGAGGCTGGGGGGGACCCCTTCCGTGTCTTCCTTTACCCCAGAAATGACTCCATGAGCATCCCCACAAGTCATATTGTGACACTCCCCCCATTCAACCAGGCTCCTCGCCCCGCCTGGAGGGGGAGAGGGGGCAGGGCGGGCATGTCCCATGGTTCACCTTAGCCCAAAGCTCAGTTTCATTTCTTAATGTTGATCAAAATCCCCGCGGCCATTTCTGAATTCAGCAGAAGGAGAACGGATTCCCGGCTTCCCCAAGGCGTTCCTGGTATCACCCCTCCGCCCACAACACAGACACAAAGCCACTGCCACAGAGCGCCCCACAAAGCAAGGGGGATGAAGTGGGAAGGGGCAGAAGCATGCCTCAGTTTCCCTCACATACACACTTTTCATTGCTTCCAGGTGGAGAGAGGGGTCCTGTTGGCTCTGAGGACAGACTAATGGACTGTTTGAGTGTCACTTGGCTGCCTCAGAACAAGCCATTAAGAAACTGGCTGAAACCGACCCAGATCAATCAGGAGTCCAGAGAAACAAGGACACACGGCTCGCACAGCAGGGAAAGCCGCACACGGACACGTGTTCCCTCTAATCATCTCCATCTGTGGGCAGACTTTTTCCATCCACGTGCGGAATATTTTTTTTCCATGTGCCAAGGCATGCATGAGTGTGCACCACCAATAGAAATACCAAACCTAGCTGCAGGGACTCTGCTAAAGTCAGCTGGGCAGCACTGGAAAGTCTCCTGAGCAGCCGCACAAGGGCCCAGCTTGCAGGGAACACCGCCTGGCAGAGACCCAAGGAGACGGGGCAGGGATGTGAGCGAGGACTTGAAGAAGCAGGTACTCTTGCACCCAGCTTCACTGCAGGACAGCTGGTGAATTCCATGGAGCTGACCTGAACAGTCTCTGGGGTTTGGAACAGGTCCCATAAGAGGAGAGATTAAAGAGACTGGGACTTTTCAGCTTGGAAAAGAGGAGACTGAGGGGGGATAGGACAGAGGTCTATAAAGTCACAAGTGGTGTGGAGTCAGCGAATAAGGAAAAGTTATTGACTTGTTCCCATAATATAAGAACGAGGTTTAACACAAGTAAAAGGAAGTTCTTCCTCACACAGCGCAGAGTCAACCTGTGGAACTCCTTGCCGGAGGAGGTTGTGAAGGCTAGGACTATAATAAGGTTTAAAAGAGAACTAGATAAATTCATGGAGGTGAAGTCCATTCATGGCTATTAGCCAGGATGGGTAAGGAACGGTGTCCCCAGCCTCTGTTTGGATGAAGATGGATGGCAGGAGAGAGCTCGCTTGATCATTACCTGTTCGGTTCCCTCCCTCTGGGGCACCTGGCATTGGCTAGTCGGCAGACAGGAGACGGGGCTGGATGGACCTTTGGTCTGACCCAGTCTGGCCGTTCTTATGTTCTTCTCTGAGTTCCCCATAGCCAACTGGACCACCCCCCAGTACTCCTCAGGAACCTACTGTGCTGTGCAAATGTGGCCCAAGGTCTCTCCCTTAAGGAATCTGCTTCAGGGGACTTGCCGAGTGGAGCTCACAGGGCAAAGTGGGGGAGGGGGCTGCAGTCCAGCATGACCTGCCCTGAAGGCAGAGGGGTCCTGGGGGTCTGGCACACTGATGGGGCTGCTCCAGGGGTCCAATCAAAAGCTGGGGTGTCGCTCTGAGCCTGGACTAGCCAATATGGGCCAGACAATAACAGGCTGGTGGGACCCGCCGGCTGGCTCCTTGCAACACTCAGCAGGATGAGCTGTGAACTGGCAGGGACACATTACACCGGGGTAGGACCACGGGATCGGACTAGGGGATTTAGAGATGCCACAGGAGTAAAACACAAACCCAATAACCTGAACACTGGGCCCGCCTTCTTATCCATCTACCCGCAGGTAGATCTGCAACTGGAAAGAAACATGGCCTAGCTGAAAGTTTGTCATTGGAAAAGGTTCAGGAAAGGGCAAGAAAAATGAAGAGGGGTTTGAACGGCTGCCATATGAAGAGAGATGAAAGACTGGGACTTTTCAGCGTAGAAGAGAGGAGACTAATGGGGGATAGGACAGAGGTCTGTAAAATCATGAGTGGCGTGGGGAAAGTGAATAAGGAAACGTTATTGACTTGTTCCCATCACCTAAGAACTAGGGGTCACCAAACAAAATGAATAAGCAGCAGGTTTAAAACAAAAGGAAGGTTTTTTTCCATGCACAGTCAACCTATGGAACTCCTTGCTGGAAGATGCTGTGAAGACCAGGACTTTTACAGGGTTCAAAAGAGAGCTAGATAAATTCATGGAGGTCAGGTCCATCAATAATTAATAGCCAGGATGGGTAGGAACGATGTCCCTAGTCTCGGTGTGTCAGAAGCTGGGAAATGGGCGACAGGGGAGGGAGGGATCGCTTGAGGATTCCCTGTTCCATTTGCTCCCTCTGGGCACCTGGCATTGGCCACTGTCGGCCGACAGGACACTGGGCTAGAGAGGCCTTTGGTCTGACCCAGTCTGGCCATTCTGATGCAAATGCAAACAGATCTGCCCCTCGCGTCCTGGGGCAAAGTCAGCCCACGCTGCCCTCGCTCCCCTTCCCGCAGGGGCCTGTGCTGGCCCCTTGTGCAGAAGTGGACTTCACCCTGCCCCACGGGCCTGGTGCATGCTGGTTTTCAGGAGCTACCGGCTGGCGCCTAAGCCGCAGGCTTCGCTGTCCGGTCCCCGGTAGCCACACGCTCTAGCGTTCCCCGAGAGAGCCCGGCTCGAGTCAGCGCTGAGGTGAGAAGGCTCACGAGGCCGAAGCGATGAGAACATCACACGAGAGGTTAGAACATCCTGTTCTGCTGCCCCTGGGCCTTTCTGTGGCCAGCACACAGCAGCCCTATTGGCCCACCCGTTCCCCGGCGGCGGGAGAGAGGCAGCGAACGCAGCAACGCCACCGCTCCTAGGCAGGGTTAGTCCGATACCCCAAGTGCACTACGTTTTCCAGTGAGGCCCCTGGAACACGCTACATGGCCAATCTGCAGAGCTCTTGGGGGAACCCCCAGCCTCTTCTCCCCCCCCCCCCCGTTAGTCGTGTCGTTAGCACGGCGGCAGCTACTTCTCGGGGCGGCGGGTGCTTTTCCACCCGAGCACCCTGGGCTGGCCAGAGATCAGTAGCATTTCGGTTCATCAGCACAGAAAGCAAAAGTAAGCGTCTCGGGGGCGAGCCATTTCCTGCGCGGCTCAGCGCCAAGTACGTTTTGCAAAATCATTTCAGTTTTGAAACAAGCTGTCGCATCGTAGCCAGCCGCGGGCTCCCGAACCTCTAGCAGGCAGCCAGGCCGACACGCCGCCTTTGCCGTTAGAACGGGAAAGGTCACCGAGGAGCTGGCATCTTCCCCGGGGGTGGAATTAAGCGCTCTCCTTTGGGGAGCGCGAAACCCGACTGCTGAGCACGTCCGCTTATTAAACACCACCATGCCACAGGGAGCAAGCGAAACGCCACTGCAGCCAGTTGGCAACGCAACCGAAGAGCGTGCTTGCCCCCTTTGTAGCGCCATGAAGTGTCTCCCGTATGGTAAGAACCTGCGGAGGGGAATGGCACGCCCCCCCCACCACACACACACACACACACACACCCCCCCCTCAGCAAGGCCTGGCTGCCATACCCGACACGGGATTTGCCCAGACACCAACTCTGGCTCGGGCTGAGCCTACCCAACCAAGAGCCACGCGTGCTCCTGAGGGCGAGGAGGCTGGCGGCAGACACGCGAGCTCACGTTTCCAGTGCATGGAACAGAACAGCTGCAGCCGGTTGGGGTTGGCGGGCCAGAGGCCGCCACGGCCTTCCACGGGCACGCAGCACTTCTGAGGAAAACCCCGGCTGCTTGGGAGGCGTCTCACTTGGAGTGCCCAATTCAGCAAAGCCCGTAAGGATATGCACGCCTTCCCTCCATTCCCCAAGCAAAGACCCAGGCACCCCCCCATTCCCAAGCAGCAGCTCGCATGGGGGCCCCCCCCATTCCCAAACAGCGGCCCGCTTTGCTGAGAGGGGTGGGATTTCACAGGCCTGTCTGAGCTTCAAGCATTTGCTGAACCGGGCCCCAAACTCCGACCACCCAACCTTGTAGACGTCTCCCGGCTCCAGCGGGAGCTCTGCCAGCCTGAGGCAGCGGGACCCCGGCGTAGGAATCCTTCGTTCAGGCGTCAGAGACCCCGGGCTGAGCCCTTTGCACTGAACCGGCACGTACCCTGCGAACCTTCTCCGCCCGCCCGCCCACCGAGCCGCCCACAGAACATCCCAAACGAGTGAAACATCCAGACAGTTGGCAGCTGCGACTGGCAAGTGGCGTTCTCCTCCGTTCTGCTCCAACGCTGTTCCCATCAGCCGCAACACCCGCTGGAGCGGAGCCAATCCCCAACCAGCCCCTGCGGGGGGGGGGGGGGGGGGGGCCCTGCTCTCTGCACATGACAGCTTCAACGGGCTCCCTGCTTTCACCTGGAATGGCTCTTACCCATCCCAGAGGAGCTAGGTACGGGACTTCAGCAGGATGCCGGTGCACACCCTGGCCAGACTCGACCTCGGGGATGGACAGAATGCAGCCCCTGGGACGAATCCAGACAACCAAGCCACTGGATCCTAACCACAGGCACAGCGGCTGTCTCAGGCAGGCTCCTTGCCTGCCCCACCTCCCCACACTGCTCAGAAACGCCAGCTAAGGGGCCCTGTTTGTCTGAACAGCTGCGAGCCTGGGAGGAGAGGCTTCACACGCTGCTTCCAGCACAATCTTACGGCTCCCACTGGCCGGTTTCCCCCGTCCCCTGCCCCAGATCACAATCGCCTCCTTCATCCAACCCCGCACCACCTCCATTAATATCAGCCCTCGACCACGGTCCAAATTCTTGGGGTGCCCCCCCCAAAGTTATTGCCCACCCCTGCTCTACCTTGATGTGTGTCGCTGGGTTCCCTCCAGAACCAGCGCAGGGAACGGGCCCCACTTGACTTACAGTAAGTGCAGGAGGCGGGGACTGCCTGGAACCACAACAGAAAGGAGGAAGAAATCACTCTTGGGTTTATTCCATGTGTGTCAACGGGAATCAAATGAAAACTAGCAGGGGAAATCGTGGCGGGTTCACCGGACCGGCTGTGACTCTGGAGGTGTGAGCTCAGCCAGCCCCAGCGAAAGGTCAGCCGAGCAACCCTCCTCCAGGGTAAACGGGCTCTCAGACAAGCGTGTCGGGTGAGATCTGAAAATCGCGTGTGGTGTCAGCTCCATCGCTCAGGCCAGAAAAGGGAGAGAGGGGCTGGAGCAGGCAGACTGTGCTGCAGTAACCGGCTTCCAAGGCCAGGGGCGGAAGGAGGAGCTACGCGGCTGGGAATCGCAGAGGGACCGGTGCAGAGCGAGCGACGCAGGGGTCCCAGGGAACCCATTTCCTCTCCCACTGGGCTCACGCGGTGGTAACCCCATGACTTCCCCTGGGCTCCTCCCACTTTGTGCTGGGTCCGACAGCTCCAGTGATGGTCACTGCAGGGAAACCCCGGGATGCAGCCTGGCAAACTGAACAAATACGACAGGCCAAGCTGAAAGTCGGGAAAGCCCGAGAGAGGGGGCGGGAGGCTCAAGGGAGGTTCCAACAGGGCTGCTCAACTTCGGAAGCCCCGGGGGCCACAATGAGACTCACAGCACACGCCAAGGCCACAACTTAAGCGTGGTTACACAGACATGCAAATATACATGCAAATAGCTTCAGTCACGCTGACAGGTATGAATACAAAGAGTCAGCCTTACGCTGCGGTGCCAGACCCAAACATGTGAGAGCCAGTCAGCACTTCTCAGGCTCTGCCCACTAGGCTAAGCAGCCCGGCGCTCCCGGCACCTCCTCCCTGGGGCTAGAAACGCCGACACCCTGAACCCGTCTGTCCAGCCGTCCCGTCCACTTGCGTCTTTCAGCGCTCACCCCGCCTGGCAGAGGCCTCACCCTTGTGGAGCGTGTTCCCAGTGGAGCCACGTCCAAAGGATCCCACCCACGGCCACGTGCTGAGCCCCACGTAAACCCAAACCGCCCGCGGGCCACAAACAAACAGGCTGCAGGACCCATGCGGCCCACGTGTGGAGTAGCCCTGGTTACAGGACGCATCCGATCCCTTCACAAGCCCCAACTCACTGCTCTTGCCACCCTCGGAAAGTCACTGGGGCTGAAGATGGGGGATCCACCCCCCCCAGAGCTACCGCCCCGCCCCCGCAGTGCAGGGTTGATTTCCGCAAGCCCTGAAGCCTGATCGGCACTTACACAGCTGCAGGGCGAACATAAACGTGGCCATTCTGGGTCAGACCCAAGGTCCACCTAGCCCAGTGTCCTGTCTGCCCACAGTGGCCAGTGCCAGATGCCCCAGAAGGAATGAACAGCCAAGCGATCCCACGGCCGGGCAGTCTCGGTGCGAGGAAGCACCCGTCACCCACGCTGGGTGGGAGTGAGAACAGCCGCTTTTCCGCTTTAGCAGCAGCCAAAGACCTCAACCAAAAGAGAAACGGATCCAAACTGCCCTTTCTGGGAAATCAGCCGGTTTCCCTCCTTTCCCTCCTCTGCACCCCAGGGTGCCGACAGCCCTGCGGCTTCACACTTGCAAGGCTCAGAGCCTAACCTGGCTCAGAGCAGACCCCCAAACCCAGCCATGTGGCATGTGAAGCTCTGTGGGGAAAACTGAGCCCGAAGGGGAGTCCTGCCCACAACCAGTCTGCGGTCAAACCCCGAGGCCCGGTCCCTGAAACCAGCAGAACAGATAAACATCGTGCACTGTCATAAAACCAAAACTGAGCTCTTACTCAGAACAGGAGTCTGCAGAGCACAACACAGCCAGGCCCTTCCCGGTCTCTGGGCTGCCGTCTGAGCACTGCGGAGCCGCAAGCTGGGGAAAGGAAGCGACGGCCATCGCATCGCTCCCTGAAGCCGTCCAGACTAAGGATGTTAGGGTACGTCTACACTACAACGCTAATTCGAACTAAGCTAATTCGAACTAACGGATCCAGACTAAAACACTAGTTCGAATTCGCGTTTTGCTAATTCGAACTAGCATGTCCACATTAAGTGGACCCTGAACCGGGCTTAAGGCTGGCCGGAAGCAGTGCCGGCAGGGCATCAGAGGAGGACTTAGAGCGTGGAGATGCTGTCTCAAGCTAGCCGAGGGCTGTGCTTAAAGGGACCCGACCCCCACCCCGGACAGATAGTTCTCAGGGGTGCCCCGCTTGCAAAGCAGTCCTGGCTTGGATTGCCCGGAGTGCCCACACTGGGCACATCACAGCACTCGGCCATCAGCCCGGCTGCACTTGCCGCAGGCTGCCATCTGGGGAGAGGGGGCAATTGGGGGGCTGCAGGAGAGCTTCCACCCCCAGAAGCCCGCAGAACCAGCCCAGTCCTCCCCATTGGGGGCTCGTGCCCCATTCCTCCCTCACCTCCTTCCACTTACCCTTCCCTAGCCCCTCTTCTTGATGTACAAAATAAAGATAACGTGTCTTCCAAAATGGAATCTGTCTTTACTGAACAAAACTCGGGGAGACTGGGAAAAGGAGGTGGGAGAGGGGAAGAGAGAGGCTGGGAGAGGGGAGGGCAACTAAAATGATCAGGGGTTGGGAACAGGTCCCATATGAAGAGAGGCTAAAGAGACTGGGACTTTTCAGCTTAGAAAAGAGGAGACGGAGGGGGGACAGGATAGAGGTCTCTAAAAGCATGAGTGGGGTGGAGAGGGTGCATTCAGAAAAGTTCTTCATGAGTTCCCTTAAAGAAGGACTAGAGGACACCAAAGGAAAGGAATGGGTAGCAGGCTTCAAACTAGTAACAGAAAGTTCTTCTTCACAAAGCAAAGAGTCAACCTGTAGAACTCCTTGCTGCAGGAGGCTGTGAAGGCTAGAACTAGAACAGAGTTTAAAGGGAAGTGAGATCAAGTCATGGAGGCTGGGTCCATGGAGTGGTATTAGCCAGGGGGTAGGAGTGGTGTCCCTGCCCAAGGTTTGTGGAAGGCTGGAGAGGGATGGCACGAGACAAATGGCTTGGTCACTGTCTTCGGTCCATCTCCTCCAGGGTCCCTAGGGTTGGCCGCTGTCAGTAGACAGGCTACTAGGCTAGATGGACCTTTGGTTTGACCCAGGACAGCCATTGTAAGCTCAGGGCTCAGGGTCGGGGGTCTCAGTGGACCCCCTTGATTCTCTTGCACACCTGCTCCTGGGTGGCCAGGCTGGCAGCTCTCCTGCCCTAGCCGGCCACTTTCCTGTGCCTAGTGCGGAGGTCGTGGACGAGGTCCATGATGTCTGCACTAGCCCAGGTGGGTGCCCGCCTCTTGCGGTCCCGGGCAAGCTCCCGGGAGCCGCCAGCCTGGTCCCGGGAAGAGGGGGAGGGCGGGGCATCGGGTGGGTGGCTCGATCCGTGCCAGGTGCCTCGATCCGTGCCAGGTGCAGGGTCTGCTGGCTGGGTGCTGGCAGGCTTGCACCTGGTACGGGCACCGTAGCCAGCCCGTGCCCCTTTAAGGGGTCTGGGGCCGGGAGGGGGGCAGATGAGTTTCCCTGGTGTTGGCCAGAGTGGCCACCAGTGAAACCTGGGGAGGGCTAGCCTCCCACTAGTTCGAATTAAGGGGCTACACACCCCTTAATTCGAACTAGCTAGTTCGAACTAGGCTTAATGCTCGTAAAATGAGGTTTTCCTAGTTCGAACTAAGTGCTCCGTCAGTTCGAATTAAATTCAAACTAACGGAGCGCTAGTGTAGCGCCTATGAAAGTTAGCTCGAACTAACTTTCTAGTGTAGACATACCCTTAAGGACTAGTTGTCTATCCGATAAGCAAATGCAAATGCTTATCGGATACTCGAGTTGACTAGTCGATTTCCCCTCCCTCTCCTGCCTCTATCAGACAGAGGCAGCAAAGGGCGCGCGGCCGGGGGAGGGGAAGGGTACTTCAACGCGGCAGTAGTGCACGGAGCCTTCCGTGGAACCCAGAGACAGCTGACCCCAGGCTCCATGAGGGCACTTCTGCTTTGAAATGCACAAGAGCCCCCGGGTAAGCGTCCTCCTGGAGCCCCGAGTCAGCAGGACTTCCCGCTGGCCCCACGGCTGCACACCCACTTCCGCATTCCTCCTCTGAAACGTACAAGAGCCCCCGCAGGGGCTCGTGCGCATTTCAAAGGAGGAATGCGGAAGTGCCTATCGACTAGTCGATGGTACAGCGGGGGAAGGGGCCCTGCAGCCGACTTCCCCAGCATCCGAAAGCCCAGACTGTCCCTTAGCATCCTAAAATGCTTCCCAACTAAGACGGCTGGAGGAGCCACTTTTTTCAGCTGACAAGGGATTAAATTAAGCACAGCGTGAAGCCTGGAGAGCCAACTTCACCCCCTGGTTTCAAAAGCTTCGGCACTTTAACCTGCCCCCCGTCGTCTCCAACTAGCAGCACCTTTTATGGGAGAGGCTGGGTGGGGCCAATCCCACGCTCGCTGGAGTCACCAGAAAGGCTCTTGGCAGAAGTGGGCTTTGCACCGTCCCGGTTACGCCCCGAGTCTGCCACACTCCCCCCCGCCTGGCTGCTGCCCCCCGCAGAGCCTCCGCCCAGACAGTTCCTCTTCCCCTGGCGCCGGTGCCTCCAAGCACATGAAGCTTTGGCAGAGTTGAAGCAGGCAGCGTGTTCCCTTGGCAGGCAGCCACAGGGCCCTGCTGCGCCCCAAGCCTTCCCCCATGGGTCTCATGCCGGCAGTTCTGCCCAGGCAACCAGTAGCTCAGCCTGGGCGCCTCTGGGGCAGCTGGGCTGTCGGTAGGCACCCAACCCAGCCCTGCCCTCTTCCTCCTCCACCTGCTGCTCTTAAGCCTGCCTATCAGCACCCCTCCCCCCCCCCCCAGCCTGGCAAGTCACCCCCACGCAGGCAAGCCCAGAAATCCCCTTCCCGGCTCACACAGCTGCTGTCTTCCCAGACGTACAAGCCGCAGCGACAGCCAGGCTGACTGGCACCAGCCCAGCCTGAGCACCCTCATGCTCTCAGCCCTGTGGCAGAAGCCCCAAGGGGAGCTTGCCACTCGTGCTCCTGAGCCTGGGGGACACTGGCTGGGGGGTGGGGGGAGCAACACTGCAGACCGGCAGAGCAGCCTGCCAGCTAGCCCCCTGCAGCCTGGCTGGTCCTTGCACTACAGCCTGGGCCCCCTGAACGGAGATTTCCCGGACTTGGAGACTCTGGAGCATCTTGGTGAGCAGCCTCCTCTCTCTGTCACGACCGAATCCCCGGCACGTGTGTGTGTTTGTGGGGGGGAATCCAGAGTATTCGCCTCCCTTCGGCGCTGCACGGCAGGGGGAAGGGGGGGGAACTGGGTTCTAAAGGGCAGGACCTCTGAGATCATCCGAATTAACATCTCCGCCAAGGCACGGGCTGCGGTGCTGGTGGATGCATAATCGTGGCTGCCTCTTGTTACAGCCACGTGGGTCAGGCTAGGAACGTGTCACGTAACCAGGTACTGGCAGTCACACCCATCTCCCCCCCACGAGGCCTTCTACCTAGTCTCTCAGTGGTGAGCAAAGCAAACCCGCCGCAGGACCGGTCCTCTCCAGCAGCCCGACTGCCCTTGCCCACCCGGTGCCAGGAGAGCAGGATGCCCACGGGCACCCAGAACGCCTAGGCGGGGACAGAGCACGACCATCACCTCACCACAGCCGCTGGCTCCTCACCGGGGCGTGCAAACAGCCTCCGGCACGGCTGTCCTTATGCCCTTCCCCTCCAGTCTTCCACAACCATCGTCCGGACGTGAACGAGGAGTCGACTTCCCAGTAAGGCAACTACTGGCTCATCCTCCCCCCGCCCCACCACGCTTTTTAAAGGGAAGCCGGCAGGAGAGGACTGAATCCTGGGTCGTAACACAAACACCTCCCCTTGGCTCGCTGCCGCTCTGCGTTTTGAAAGGGAAGCCGGCGCGAGTGCGGGGACCCGGGATTCAGCCAGCGCCCTCTCCTGCCGGCTTCCCTTTCAAAACGCAGAGCGGCAGCGGGAGGGGGTGCCGAGACCGGGCGCGAGCGAGCACGGACACGTCCCTTCCTCATCGACTAGTCGATGGAAATTCCATCGACTACTCGCTGAGCCAATTAACTGCTACTGAACTTCCCTAATGCAGGCTCTCCCGGGGAGAGAGGACGACCCCAGCCCCCTCTCCCCGCAGCAGCTTGGGGCCAGGCGAGAAGCACCTCTCCATGGTCACTGCAGCTCCAGTGGGCACAGCCGGGGAAGGGGTGCATGTCCCCCAGCCGGGGCAGGTCCAGGTTCGCCTGTCCCCTGCACACCCCAGGCAGGGCAGGGAATGCAGCAAACTGGGCACTTTCCTCTCGCTCCCCAATGAAGGGGAACAGCTAACGATGATTTGGAGGGGGTGAGCTTCAGCCCCATTGGGGGGAGGGGGCAGAGGCTCGGGGCTGGGGAGCACATCCCCAGCCAGCCCCTTTCACCTGCCTGGTGATTTGGTCTCTTTCCTGTATGGTTTTAGGAGGTGCAATCTCATTCCAGGCCCATCCAATTTGCCTGGCTCAACCAAACGCGGAGCTTGCTCTAAGTTAGAAGCAGCAGCTGCCTGTCGAATTGGGTGGCCTTAGCTCTTGGCATTAGGAGAAATTCGTGCAGAGACTCTCTCCAACTTCGAGGAGCCGACTCAGATGACATCTGGCAAGTGGGTGTGCACGGCTCTCGGGGCGTTGGCAGCTCGAAACCAAGATCCCCGAGCTGCAGCGCGGCAGTGACGCGCTGCCCAAATCTGCCAAAGCTCACTTCCTGTACCGGGTGCCAAACAATCCGGCCTTGTGTTGGGCTGCGCAACGCTTCCACCTCTCCACGGCAGGCCCCGCTGCTGAGAACTCGGCTTCCTGAGCAGACCCCGCCCCCCCCCACCCACACACACACACGCTCTCTACATCCACCCCTTGGACACAGCGGATGGAACGGTGGCTGTGTAAAGCCACCCCAGAGAGCTACCGGCCGAGCTGGCCGCGGCCTTCTCCCGTGGCGCCAAGCTGAGGGGCGGGGGGCGGGGGGGAGCGGGGAATACACCGCCTCAACTTCCTCCCCACACACCCGCCCATCTGCCACTTACGTCTCGCCTCGTCAGCCGGCCGGAGCAGAACACCCCACGCGGAGGGAACCTCTGGAACGGCCCAGGGTCTCTGGGTTAGTTTGCAGAGTTCAGAGACCCTGCCCACACCGTGCTGGGCTCCTGTGGCCACGCCCTCACCTGACCTGGGAGGCAGGGAAGCGGAGGACTCAGGACGTGCTAGGCTGGCTGATCCATCACCAAGCTAGGAACGGATGGGGTGGCACAAGCGAAATGGGTAGAAACTCTCTCCTGGCCGGGGGGCAGCTCTGCCATCTCCTCTCTGCCCAGAGCTGAACGCGAGGGGCTCCTCTCCACCTGCACCCATGCTGAGGCTACCAGAGCACCCTTGACTATTACGCCAGAAGGGACGACTCCCCCCCCCGTTACACAGGCCACAGCCCTGCCCTCAATTAGCTCCTATTGGCGCTAGAGCAGTGGGCATTAGACAGACGCCCTCTGGGATAGAGATGAACCCCCAGGCCTGCCCTCGGAGCATTGTGCCGAGGGTGAATTCCCTCATCTCCAGCCTGAATTTGTCCCGCTTGGACGCCTGGCCGGGGGATTGCTGTGCCGGCTCGCTGGACCAGCCCTCATCCAAGTGCTGCACCGCACCCCGTGCCAACACACTGATCAACGCTCCCTCTCGCCTCCTCTTCACGGGGCTAAACGGCTTCAGCTGCCCGGCACCACCGCTCAAAGCAGGTTTGCCAAGCCGGCAGCATTCGCCTGGTGCCTCTCGTAACAGATCAACATCCTTCTTGGGCTGCCAGCGCCAGGACAGGACACAGGGTCCCTGCAGCCGTCACACTAGTGCCAAGTACAAGGCAATGCAAACCCTTCTCTCCCTCCACCTCGAGAGCCCCTGCTCATGCTCCCAAGGATCATATTGGCCCTTCTGGCCACAGGGTTGCACTGGGCACTCAACTGATGGCTTCTGTGTCCTTGCTTGCCAATGCAGAGTCCCCCAGCCTGGAGGCACGGCCGATGCGCTTTGTCCCCAGACCTGCCATTTACCTGTAGGCATGCAAGACAGGGACTTTGCCCTGCACTGGCCCTTTAAGGGAAAACCCCCCAGCCCTGAGTGAGGGCTGACAGTGAAGCACAGTCAAGTAATGAGGGCCCAGCTGGGGGCTCTATAAAGAAGGGATCCTGGAGGGAGGGGAAACCAACTGCTGCCCTGGCTGGAGAGCAGGAGGGACTGGACTGCCAGGGAAGCAGGAGGCTTCCTGGAGGTATTGCAGTGCTGGGGAGGCTCCGGTCAAGTAAGCCCCCAGGATGCAAGGCCTGAAGCTACTGGGGCAGCAGGTCCACACCCCTTTGCCAGCGATGAGTGGCCCGTACAGATGGCAGTGTGCCCCGGAGGCAGGGGCTCAATGGAGACTGGCCGTGGGTCACTGACGCAAGGTGGGGACAGGGGAACTGGGGGTCCCTGGGAGAAGGACCCTAGAGTGTGCAGTGCCAGCAGGATAAACACCAACCCAGAAGGGGGTGCAGAGAGACTGGAGTGGGCACTGCCAGAAGGCAGTGTCCTGAAGAGGGCACCGTGGTTAAAGAAGAACATGAGGAGTTACCAGCTGGAGGAAGCACCCAACAAGCGAATTCCCCAAGGCAACCACCTGCAGGCGCCATGCTGGTGAATCTACTCCGTGACACCACACACACACACACACACACACACACACACACACACACACACACACACACACACGTACGTGATTGGAATGGATTCCTACAAATCCAGAGATATCTACAGCTCGTTTTTGCTGATGCAGATACAAAATTTGTATCTAGAACCCTGCAAATTTGCCACTTTATATCCGCAGATGCGGATAGCTGCAGCTCATTTTTGCAAGGTTCTCCTGATCCCTGCAGGACCCTACTAAAAACAGACCTGCTCAATCATTCCCGATCACCAGTTACATCGAGACTTATCAGTGAGTTTAATCCAATGTGGGCTTTATATTGCTCTAGTTCTTAAAACTCAAAAGGTCATGCAATGAAGTCTTACAGCAACCCGCCCGCTCAAGGCTCTTGCCTTTATCATCCAAATTCGTAGTTGCATTAAAAAAAAAATTAGGTTAGACAGGATCTATTTTACATAAGCCAACGTTGATTGCTATTAATTACATTACCCTCCCTTACTTCTAGAAGAAGCTAGTTCTGTTTTAGTCATGCCCATTATTTTGATCCATGTAAGGCTGACAGGCCTATAATTAACCAATTACCCTTTTTAAGAAACTTGCATAGCATTTGTTTTGTTCCCATTCTCTGGCACGCTCCCCAGTGCCCCATGAATTATTGGGGAGGGGGGAATCAACATGAATAGCCCACTGAATTCCTCGGCCAGCTCTTTTGATACCCTTGGATGCAAATTACCCAGACCCGTTGATTTCAAAATGGCTAACTTTAGTACCTGATGTTTAATATCTTCCTGAGCTACTACTGGAATTTAAAGTGTTTCACCCTATGACAACATGACTATCAATTAATGTTTCCCCACAACTAGAGAGCAAATATTTGACTACTTCTCCCTCTGCTGTATTATCATTGATAATTGCATGCACTGCTCCAGCTACAGTGTCCACCTACAGTAAGGGCTTGTGCCGGCCACTCAAGTCCCACCACGGACAAGCTGCAAGAGAAAGCAGGAAGAGCTAATCCATCTCCAACCCTTCAGGTCCTTGGCATTATTAATGCTTCAATTTGGCTAACCGTGGCGCTTCAACGAGGTCCCTCACCCAGCCGCCGAGTCTCTCCAGCCTCGGTTTAAAGATCTGAGGGATGAACCTTTCTGATTGTGTTTGGCGTACGTCTCTGTGGTTAGCCCTTCCTTTCATCTCTGGAGCAGAGCCAGCATGTAGCCACGCTGCCTGTGTCTCGTCTGACATCACCCAGGCACTAGGTGAAATAAACAGACTGTGCAGAAGTACAAACGTTAGCCTCAGGTTTCCTTGGTTACGTTGGAGCTGCACCGGGGTTCAGGGAGACATGACAGGTAGCCTGGTAACTTGGATCACGGCTAGGGGAGGACAGGCCTGTAGGACAGAAGTTTCCTCCCCAGGGGGGACAGAGAACAGACACTTGAACAGGATTTCAGCCATAAACAGAGAATTAGCTTCCCCGCCCCCCCAGCAGCTCTTACCCGCAGTCATTTTCCTAGCATGCTCCATTCGCGACCCAGCTTCCTGAGCTGTTACTGTACCATGCCAGCAATTATGGGAGGCCATTTTAAGTGGCTGCATTAAATGAGCCGAGTCACAGCACAGGCACTTCTAAGCACAGTTTTCTCCCGCAGTCTAGTAGGCAAATGGAGTTTGGAAAACCGCAAGGCTCATTAAAACTGGCATCTCTTGGAAGGGTGGAGAGTAGGGTTGTTAAAAAGCGGGTGATACAGAGGCAGCTCCCCGGGGGCGGGGCAGGAACCTGCATGTAACTGGTCACAGTAACCAATAAGCCCAGACTTATCGATTAACTGTGTAAACTGTTATTTGGTTACATTCCTAATGGATAGTGAATGGTTAAAAAAAATAATAGCTGTCAGTCATGTAATCACGACTGGTGTGGAGAAAATAAGTAAGGAGAATTTATTGACTTGTTCCCATAACACCCTGGGGGGAGGGAGGTCACACACAGTGAAGTATATAGGCAGCAGGTTTAAAACAAATGGAAGTTTTTCTTCACACAGTACAGAGTCAACCTGTGGAACTCCTTGCCAGAGGATGTTGTGAAGACAAAGATTTTAACAGGGGTGAAAAAAAGAACTAGATAAATTCATGGAGGATTGGTCGGTACATCAATGCTTATTAGCCAGGATGGTGTTCCTAACCTCTGTTTGCCAGAAGCTGGGAATGAGCAACAGGGGGTGGATCACTTGATTCCCTGCTCTGTTCATTCCTCTGAGGCATCTGGCCTTGGCCACTGTCAGCGGATGGGACACTGGGCTAGAGGGACCCTTGGTCTGACCCAATGTGGCTGTTCTTATGTTCAGCTCTTGCACTCTGTAGGCAGCGAGAGGTGCTGTTTAATTGACACACCAGTTGCTCTCCTGCACGTGCCCTTTGTGTGTGAAATAATGGGAGTGTAACGAACCCAAAATGCAGCAGCAAACGCTGAAGTCCACATGCTGAGCGAGGCGCTGCATGGCAAGCTACAAGGGAGAGCCAGACCCCTTCAAAGAGCCCCGGCTGGCGCTCTCAGGATACTCTGGGGCTAGTCTCACTCCTGCACCGTGCCCAGACAGTGCAGCGTGCGTACCTAGCCCACTGCGGCTAAGACAGGCTGGGAAACCGGAATCCTCCTTCAGGACATATTCTGAGGTTGCATCACATGTTTTTGGTTCCACACTGGAACAAAAAACCGAGAGGCAGGGCTTGTCTACTAGGATGCAAGAGGCTAACTGGTTAATTGGCTGGGACAGAGCAGCCCCTCCCCCGCCCCCAATGATTAACTGGATAAACGATCCTGTTTAATTGTTTAACCGGTTAAGTATTTAATTGTTTAACCGGTTAACTATTTAATGGGTTTTTACATCCCTGTTGTCTACATTAGCCAGTTACTGCCCTGAAACTTTCTTGCTCAAGATGTGGAACCCGCCCCCCCCCCCCCCCCCCCGCCCTGAAGCACAGCAAGTTCCAGCACAGTAACTTGCCAGCATAGATGGGGTCCCAGCACCAGCAGCTACACCCCTTGAGGCGGCGGCTTTCCTAAAGCCACGCTGGAACGGCAGCCACGCTGTCATGTTACAGTGTGGCTGCAGCAGCGCTTAAATGCAGCAAGTACAGGCACAGCCCCAAGAGAAAGGCACACACCCCAGGAAAGCCAAATGCCCGGTGCTCGTGGCACCCACCTGGGATGCAGGAGACCCATGCTGGAGTCCCCACGCCCAATCAGGGAAGGGATGCAGTGGTGCAGTAGCCCCCCTCCAGCAAGGAGAGAGTTACCCAATCCTGGCCAATTAGGGCAGAGAGCAGTAAGCCAAGCAGAGCCAGGCTAGGCCCTATAAAAGGCTGCAAGGGCTGGAGGGATCTGGCTCTCTGGGAAGCTAGACAGGATACCTGAGACAGAGCAGGCAGAGCTGGGGAGCCGGCAGAGCTGGGGAGCCCTGGCCTAACCCAACTCGCAGGCTGGATACAGGGGCCTGACGGGTACCAGAGCTGCGGGGAGGCAGGAGGTCCACACCCTTGTCAATGTCAAGTGGCAATTTGCCCCAAGGCCAGGGCTAGATGCCGACTGGCAGTGGGCCACTGAGGCAAAGAAGGAATAAGGCGTTAGGGGTTCCCTAGGAGGGGAAGACACGGCCGCAGGACAGTACCGCGAGGCAAAGGCGCTGTTGTCTGGGAGGGACACGGGTCTGAACGAAAGGTAGAGAACGGACACAACGAGGAACATTGGGTGAGACTTTGCCAGGAGAGGGCGCTCTGAGGCCAGACTGAGCTAATTCCCGGAGTGACCAGCAGGAGGTGCCGCAGTGGCATGGCACGGCACATCCGTGCTACAAGGGACATGCAGCTGGATCTCCACGGGCCTTAGCCCCCAGGTGAGGGAGAGGTGGGTCCGTGACTCCCTCCCTCCCCTCCTAGACCTGAGAAACCTCCTCAACCCTTCCAGTGAAGAAACAGCTGGTGAAACAGTTCCCAACCAGTGCTCAGTGGAGGCCCTGACTAGCTACAGGAGCATCGTTTACCTGCCCCCCTTCCACACAGAACTTCACCAGCTCAGCTGAAACTCTGCCTGGCAAAACACAGCAACTTCTCCCATAAAACAGAAAGTCCATTGTCCCAGACGAAGGGGGAAATAGGGTTTGCACGCCTGGTTTAATGGCCATGAAACACAACCCTGGAGATGAAGAAACTGAGTAATCAACGCCGAGATCTAGGAAGCGGCGAAGGATGGTGCTAGCCATGCTCTGCCACAAAGTCCCCAAGTAACCTTGGGAAAGTCACTTAGTCTCTTTGCCCCTCATTGTCTCTTCTGTAAAATGGGGAAAAAAGATACACCCACTGGGGGATTGAGAGCAGTGTTCCTTGTAAGCCAGGTGCTTGTGCAGCTGCTCAGGAGAAATTCAAATGCTGCCCAGCTGATTAGCAGAGCACCTACAGCTAGGTTTTGTGTTTCTATTGGTGGTGCATATTTGCATGTGCAAGGTGCACAGATAAATTTATTCTGCATGTGGATGGAAACGATTAGAGGGAGCATTGATTGAGAGGCGCTTGGATGCTATGGTCAAAGGGCCTAGATAAGGACTTATAAGATTCCCTGACAGTGCTGCAAAATCTTCTACCATCATGAACCTCAGACCCTGTTTTGTTCATAAAACTATTAAAGGCAAAGCTTTGGCCCAGCTGAGAGATCTGCGCTAGCACCAACCTACTCTTCACTATGATTTGAAAGCAGCTGCAACAAGCAAAGGAGAAGGCAACAACCCAGAGCTCTCATCAGTCAGAGACATGAATCAGTTCACTAAGTCTTGGGTTGACCAAATACAGAATCAGACTTTCTGGTTTTCAGTCTTGATTGCCAGTCCTCCTAGCAACCAAGCAGTTTTGATTGGTATTAATGCTGAAAAGTTCAGCAAGAAATCTTTGTTCTGAAGTAAGAATGTTACATTTTGATTAGTCAGCAAATCGAGTAGTTGATGGAAATTCCATCGATTAATCGATAAGGGGGGGCTGCACCTCACCTTTTAAACGTAGTAAGAGCCACCTGCAGCTTCAGCCTTTGAAATGTACAAGAGCCTGGAGGGGATCTTGTACATTTCCAAAGCAGAAGTTCAGCAGCTGGAACTGGAGCAAGCATGGAGTGCTTCAGCCCCGGCTCCCGCAGAGTCGGTGGTCGTGGTGGGAAAACCAGCTTTTAAGCCAATTCTCTCCCCCTCCCCCCACCAAACAGCAGCTCCTGTCCCCACTCCTTTCTGCCTCTCTCTGATAAAGGCAGTAATGGGGCAGGGCGGAGCGGGGAGTGGAAGCGTCTAGTCCAGGGTTGGACAAAAGGGCCTCCGCAGGCTGAATCCAGCCTGCCAAGCAGGTTGACCGGGGCCACAGAGGCCCTGCCGCTCCCAGGACAATTAGGGCCTGGGGGTGGGGAGGAAGTGCACGAAGTTTCCTTTGCCCTGCCAGGAGTGCATGGCGCTTAGAAGCCCCACATGCTCCTCCCACTGCCAGGGGCATGGGCACCTAGGGAGACCCTTGGAGGGGGGAGGGCAAAGACTTCAAGTGTCTCCTACCCCCAGGCCAATCATGGTCTGTGGGTGGGAAGCAGGGAACTATCCTGGACCGCCCCTTTCTGCTTGAGGCTCCGCCCCTTCCAGTGCAGCCTGGAGCCACGTCAAAAATTTATGAAGTGGCCCACAGCAAAAAAGTGATTACCCACGCCGGCCTAGTCAAGCCACTACTAGGGATGTTAAATATCAATTAATTGATTAGTCGATTAACCTCATGAATTCTTATTGGTTAGTCAACTATTCTATAGTCCCCAGGCAGCCCATGTCGGGGGTGGGGAGGGAGAGGCAGAGAGGAGGGGTCTGAGCTTCCGGACCTGGCACCAGCCAGAACTGAGCCAGGCTGCCTGCCCACCTGGCTCCTAATACACTTTACATGCAGAGCTGCAACGTGGGTAGGTCCAGGGCAGGGAGAAAATGTGTGTAGTCTCTAGCATTGACCTATAACTGAGAAGCAAAACCGTAATCGACTACACTGTTACAACCCTAGTCACTACTTGACCATCCGATACGCTTTTGCTTAGCGGATAATCTAGTCGCTTACATCCCTATTTGAAGCATTCTGAAATTCTCCACATAACGATCCTGCTGGGATCAAAATCCCAACAAGGTCCGTGGGGACGCTCAAGGCCAGAAACTAGATTTTTTTGGCTTTCCATAGAGTTTGGCTTCTTAAGCCAGGTCATAGACTTTCCAGACCACCTACTCCAAATATGTCGTTTCCAGTCCAAGTGTCTGAAAGGTCATTTTAAAAACACATGTAACTCTAGAAGGGCATTCACTGAATGTAATAAGGCCATTTCTACATGCCTGTTGTGGCTGCACAACTTTGACAATTGAGGCTCGGAGTAAGACGCACAGCAAACACTGTCCCCCCAAGTTTCCCCAGTGCTAACTGCAGAGGCTGGCAAAAAGTGGCAATTAGAAATGTAAAGGACTAGTCGCACCCCCTTCCCAGCTGCCTCTATCAGATAGAAGCAACAGGGAAGGGGAGGGGAGGAGAGAATGGTGCAGTTGTTTTGAATGCTACAGGGAGCCAGGTGTCAGGCTCCTCGTGGCACTTCAAAGCAGCAGTGCTCCAGCTGACTCCCAGGACCCCCCAGCTGACCCCGGGCTCCACGCAGCCTGTCAGTTTTGAAATATACAAGAGTCCCCAGTTCAGAATCAAAGTATGGAGGTTTAACAACAGATAGTTTGGTCAATACCAACCAAGTCCTTCCTTGTGAAAGGCCAACCAGGACTCATGAGAGGGACCATGGGCTGCCAGGTGTCCCGGTTCGACTGGAACCCCAATGAAAGAGGGACCCTGATGACTCCAGTTGGCACTACTGACTGGGGGGCTAGAAGTCCAGTTGGCAGGGCTGGCACCACACAACTCCTCCGAAACAGACACATGTCCCTCAGCTCCTAGGGCAGGGGTGGGCAAGATACAGCCCGTGGGCCGGACCCAGCCCGCCAAGCCTTTTAATCCAGCCCACGGCCCACCCTGCCAGGACCCTCAGGCACGGAGCAGCTCCACGCCACTCAAAGTGGCTCTCTATGTCCACTGGCTCCCCAGCCTCCTCCCACACCATGAACCAACCCCTCATTTCTGGCCCCAACCTGGAGCCTGCAACCCAAGCCAGAGCCTTCATTTCCTCCCACCCTCCAACCAGGGATGCAAAACCCCAGTTAGTCAGTTCACCATTTAACCAATTAAGCATCATCCGGGCAGGCCCCCTGTGGGGCTGGAGCAGACCCCTGCCCACAGCAGATGAGGAATTGCTCCAGCCCCCACCAATGAACTGGAACCGGTCAGTATCACCCAGTATGGGTAATGCTTACTGGTTAAGCTTTCACATTCCTAACCAGGGATGTGAAATTACACTGAATCAACTAGTCAATGGAATTTCCACCAACTAGCCGATAAGCGGGGGAAACTGCAGAACTGCAGCTAGCTTAGCTCCCAGCCCCAGGAGCAGAAGGGCAATGAGGGGAAGGGACCAGGTGAGAGCCAGGAGAGCGGATTCCCAGCTCACAACTGGTTCCTCTTGCTGCACTTCAGCCTTTTAAGAGCCTGCATGTAAGGCTATGCTTATCGGCTAGTCGCCTACATAGCTATCCCTAACTCCAACCCTCTGCCCAGTGAAAATGAGCAAGGGACAGGTAAAAACTGTTAAACACTAGCCGTGTAACGCAGGGGTTCTCAAACTTTGTGCTACTGCGACCCCCCCCCCCCAAGTTGCTTGCGACCCCCCGGGGGGTCAGGACCCACAGTTTGAGAATCGCGGGTGTAACCAATTACAATTTCATCAGTTACAGGGGCTCAGCCAGCCCTGCAGGAGTTTAACCATTAACTGGAAGCGATAAGCATCAGCTCATGCCTCAACCTCTCACATTCCTAGTGGGAGATGGAGTGAGTGGGGTGCCGGGCCTGGGAGAAGAGGCCATGCTGGGGCAGAGCCTCAAGGAAAAGGCAGAGCAGGGGTGTTTGGTTTTGTACTACAAGTGGAGCCTTTCTAGTCTGGCACCCTTGGGACTTGACTGGTGCAGAATCAGAGAATTTGCCCAATCATGGGAGGTCAATATTGTCTAGCAGGATTACCAACACTCCCACCGCTTGCTGGGCTCAGGGTCAATTAGAGCTAATCAACAACAGCACAGAACACTAAGAGCCAGACCTGGTGGCTGTAAACAAACTTTATAGGACTGTAGGAAACTTATCCACTTACCAAGGGTGTGGCCATCTGGTTCACTAGAATCCTAGAACTGGAAGGGACCTGGAGAGGTCATGGACTCCAGTCCTCTGCCCTCATGGAAGGATCAAGCACTAAAATCATGCCAGACCGCACATGCTGCCGGACCAGAGAGGTTCAACCTTTCTGGCAGCAGGTAGCGAAGGCCAATGAAGGCTAAGCATTCCCTAACCGAGGCCATGGGCCTACTCATGCTCTGTCCTGAGGCCCCTTCCTCACTGCCCCTAAAGCCAATGGGGGCTCAGCTCCAGCTGGCCAGCGGTTGAATCACAGGGCAGGGATGCTCTGGCCAGTGCTCAGGCCAAAAGTGGGGGGTGCCCGGGGCTCCTCCAGCTGAAGGAGGGCACTCAGAGCTCGGGGGGGGAGGGGGGGCACGTCCTCAGAAAGTTTGTTTCTGGGTAAGAGAGAAACGGCCCCCTGCTCCCCCCAATGACTGCAAACCCATCGCCCCTGGACACTGGACAGTGACTAATAACAAAAGCAAAACGACAGCATCGTTTCCTGGCCCGGCGACGAGACCCACGCAGCATCTATACTGGCCTCGGAAAGAAAGGCGATGCCCATCATCCCAAGCTGCTCTTAGGCCTTGTGAGGTGGGCCCCAGGCAGCGCGAGCCACACGGAGCTTTACAAGCACCAGCCATAAAGTTTCTCCAAGGAAAGACACCGCAGCAGCTTTCCCCCCACCCACTGCAGGTACCAGGGAGCAGCATCAGCTCCTAACCAGAGCGAGTCCGTGACACAAGGAAGGGTGCTCAGCAGCTGGGCCAAGCTTTTCAATCCAACCCCTAGGCAGATGCTAGGCAACGGGGACAGAGCAGAGCCCGGCTGGCCAGCTCAGTTTCCCTCGACCTCCATCGCCATCAGCTCTGGAGCAAGAGGCTGCCCGAAGGAAACCAGGAGCCGGCGTCACAAGGGAGCTTAGCCTCCACGGCAGCACCCAGCCAGGGCCACTGACGCCAGGCGAGGGGCTGGGGAGAGCCTGTATCCCAGCCAGGCTGATGCAAGACAAGATGGATGTGCGAGAGGGGCCGGGTTCCGGCTGCCACTTTCAGTTTCCTCATTCTAGGGCTTGTCAATCTGGCTCTAGCGCTGCCACCGGCCTCACTCCTCAGGGCCCCAGCAGCGTGAGAGAGATGCCAGAGGCCAGCAGGCAGCACCCATGGGACCCGCTGCCCCAACTCTAGGCTCCTAGCAGCCTTGTCCAGCACCCATGGGTGCAGATGCCCCACAGCCCAGCCCAGCCCTGCCCTGCACCCATGGGACCTGCTGCCCCCCCCCCGTGGCACGACACTGCCCCCACTGGAGCAGCACCCACGGGCAGGCACCCCTGGGTGCAGCTGTCCCCCCCAGCCCAGCACCCATGGGCTCAAATATCCCCTCCCTCCCAGCCCCCGCCCCCAGGGAGCAGCTTGCTCCCCAGCACCCACGGGTGCGGCACCTTCACGCACTCATGCCATAGGCGCCCCCCCGCTTTGCCTGCAGCCCCAGGGCCCCTGCTCACCCGCGGGGACGGGGCTCCCAGGCTCCGGCTGCCTGGGGCGCTCGGCCTCCTGCTCCCACCGCGGCAGTCCAGAAACCTGCTGCCCCCTCAGCCCCGCCCCCCCATTGCATACGTCACGGAGCCGCTGGCCAATGGCGCGCCGCCTTTGCTCATTATTCACGGGGGGCGTAACCTCTCGGCCAATCGGCACCTCCCGTCTCTGACTTGATTAATTATTTAGGATTGGCGGGGGGGGGGGGAGGGTGCCCCTAGTTGGCTGTTCCGGCGCGAAGCTTCCCCTCCCACCGCAGGGCCGAGCCGAGGGACACGGGAGCCCGGAAGCCTCGCGGGGGGAGCGGCAAGTGCCGGGAATGTCCATGCGGGAAACTCAGCTGAGTTCCGGGCAGCGCCTGACGTCAGCACGGCGGGGCTGCCGCTGGCCCCGCCTCTTAAAGGGCGAGTGGCCGCTATGGGGGACAGGCTGTTTACGGGGTATGGGGGGGCGGCACTGGGGGAGGGGTACTTGGGGGGGTTGAACCTGGGGGGGCACATGGGGAGGGGTACTTGGGGGGGTGAGCCTGGGGGGGCACATGGGGAGGGGTACTTGGGGGGGTGAGCCTGGGGGGGCACATGGGGAGGGGTACTTGGGGGGGTGAGCCTGGGGGGGCACATGGGGAGGGGTACTTGGGGGGGGCTGAGCCTGGGGGGGCACATGGGGAGGGGTACTTGGGGGGGGGGGGGGGGGGGGAGGGGGCCTGGGGGGGGCACATGGGGAGGGGTACTTGGGGGGCTGAGCCTGGGGGGCACATGGGGAGGGGTACTTGGGGGGGGCTGGGGGGGAGCCTGGGGGGGCACATGGGGAGGGGTACTTGGGGGGGGTGAGCCTGGGGGGGGCACATGGGGAGGGGTACTTGGGGGGCTGAGCCTGGGGGGCACATGGGGAGGGGTACTTGGGGGGGCTGAGCCTGGGGGGGCACATGGGGAGGGGTACTTGGGGGGGTGAGCCTGGGGGGGCACATGGGGAGGGGTACTTGGGGGGGGGTGAGCCTGGGGGGGCACATGGGGAGGGGGGGGGTACTTGGGGGGGGGCTGAACCTGGGGGGGCACATGGGGAGGGGTACTTGGGGGGGGCTGAACCTGGGGGGGCACATGGGGAGGGGTACTTGGGGGGGGGGGGGGCTGAGCCTGGGGGGGCATATGGGGAGAGGTACTTGGGGGGCTGAGCCTGGGGGGCACATGGGGAGGGGTACTTGGGGGGCTGAGCCTGGGGGGCACATGGGGAGGGGTACTTGGGGGGCTGAGCCTGGGGGGGCACGTGGGCAGGGGTACTTGGAGGGGCTGAGCCTGGGGGGTACTTGGCAGGCTGAACCTAGGGGGGACACATGAGTAGGGGTACTTGGGGGCTGAACCTAGGAGGGCACATGGGAGGATACTGGGGAGGCTGATCTTGGGAGAAGGGGTACATTGTGGTGGGGACACACGGGAACTGGGCCTGAGGAGGGTGAGACTGGAGGGCAGGGGCCTGGTGGGGGAGTACAGAGTGGGGGAATGAGTAGTTCTCAGTTTCCACAAGGAGGCTGAAACCCTGAGTCCTCCTCAATGGGACCGGATTCCTTGGCTCCTGGACATCAGCATTACTCCCAACTGCTCCCGCCCCTCATTGGCCCCCGTGAAATCGGGGCAGCCTTGTGTGACCTGACCTCCCTGAGAGCTGCCAGCCTCCCCTTATTTCCTCATCTCTGTACAGCAAGCCTGGGAGTCGCTGAGTGCTGCAAAAAGCAGCAGGAAATCCTCCTGGGGAAGGGAGCCCTGCTAAGTGTCCTTAACAATACTGATGGTGATAATGAGGGAGGAAGGGCGGGGTGGCGGTGCTAAGGAAACAGCCCCCTTTTTTCAGAAATCCAATGTTAATGGCACCCCAGCCCGCCAGTTTAGGACAGGAAGTGAAGGGAGTGGGAATTTTAGGGAGGCAGAAATAGGCCACATAATCCCTGCAGTTTGTTTCTGCTCCGTGTGTCTGTGCCTTGGATGGGTGTTTGTGTGGCACATCTGGGGGCCTGCATGAGGCATGTCTGCGGCATGACCTACGGCCCCTTCTCCCTTCCGGCTGCTAGCGGTGGGGAGGGATGCACCATCTGATTAGTCTGTCTGGCTGATCACTTCACTACTCAGGGCTTTGGCCACTCTAAGCCTGCTACAGGGGATTCCTTTCCTGCCCGAGCTGCACCAGCTTGGTCCGGGACACACAGGACCTTCCAGCACTAGAATCCCTGCCTCTTGCACTGGAGCAGTGCTTGGGGGATGGGCCAGGAGGAAGTTCTCACTCCCAGGACCGGTCAGTACAAGACCAGAGGCTTCTCGCTCTCTCATTGTCCTTCAGGGGCCTGAGGAAACTGGACCCTCACCAGTGTCCGCCCTGCTTCAGAAGAGCCAGAGATGTTAAGTCCCCAATGGACCGTTGTGTCCTAATCTGGCTTCCTGCACAATTTAGGCGAGATAACCCTGCAGCCAGCCCATATCTTATGACTGAGCTAGCGCGTGTGTTTTAGGAGACCCCAATCTTGATTGCTGTGGAGTAATTTCGCATGAGGATGTGGTCAGCTTCCCTCCTGGCCCATCCTCTGAAACCAAGGTGCAGCGATGGTTGTTGAGGTGCCTAACACTGGTGCCTATAACAGACAAGCTCTAAGGGGCATGTGATGTCAAAACCTGAATGGTAGCGTGTCACCGCCGGGTGGGGAGTCACCAGGCCCTGCACCCACATCTCAGCCAGCCAGTAGAACAGAATATTTATTCGTTCACAGGGTTACAATGTAGAAGTGACTAGAAGCTCAGGATCTAGAAGCATCTTGGGGAGCAGGGGCCCAGAGCCAGGGCCTTAGGCCCCCCTCCCTATATCCTAAGCCAGCCGAGACTCATTCACACACTCAGCAACCAGTCCCAGCCCTGCAGGCAGCCCTGCCTCCTCCTTTGTCAAGTTTCCTGGACAAAAGGTGTCACCTGGTTGCGCGCACACACACACACACACCTCCCTTCCCAGGCTCATTTACCAAAAGCCTCAGCCATTGTGTATGTGCTGGGGACTACTGGGGCAGCCTCCCTCTTTGAGAATCACACCCAAACTTCCCATCCCCATTTAGCTATTGGTGCAGTGCCCAGGGAAACTGAGGCACGCACACAGGTTTACCACAGGACAGTAGAAATCACATGCAACAGGCCAGAGCGAATGCCAGCCCCGCTTCGTCACATGGTGTCCTTTGGGGCACCCAAACCACAGACACCTATCAAGATTTGAGACTCCGTTCCAACCGAGTCAGTCACGGCATTGAAATCTCTGAGCACGAGTAGCGCGGCATGAGGCGGAGCGGCCTGGGTGTTTGCTGCTAGCTGGCTGTACAGCGCTTCTCTTTCCACGGGCGATGCGGTATCTGTCAGTGCGTAGGCCCAGGTGGCAGATAAGTGTCTGTGACAACGCTGGACAGAGAATTTCACCCCCACGTGCTGAGGCTCCAAGATGCTGCCCATACTATGGGGTTGAACATCTCATGGTAGAAGACCAAGGTCCAGAACCGTGGTGCCCCAGGCCTCCCTGGGCAGATGGGGTTGAGAATTGTGGGGCGCCCCGATGGTTCACAGGCAGCCAGCAGTGTTCAAACAGCCACAGCCAACGGGGGCTTTCTTCTGTGAACAGGTTTCGCCGCCTCCTGCACGAAGTCCGTGTCTCGCCTGCGGATGCCAAGCCGCCTGTGTGCTGAGCGAGTTTGGAATCTCTCCCACCTGTGTCCTGCCCGCGACGCTGTACCGGTCTCAAACCAGGGCCCTTTCCCTGGCTACCCCAGCAGCACAAGATGGTTTGTCTTTGTGCAAAAGGGCCCAGTCTTTCAACCATCGGGCCTTCCTTCCATCACTCAGCGTGCCCGAAACTGCACTGCAAGCTCCTCAGCCAGCACGCCCCCAAAGCGCCCAAAGAGGTGCACGCCCTGACTCACGCCCGAGATTTGTGCATTCGCCGGTTTGAGCCAGGGCTGCATGCCTGGGGCGACGCCAGCTACCGAGGCTGCTCTGGCTGGCGTGAGGCTCCTGAGGAGACTGTGCCCATTGGAGCATGAGGCTTGGGACCAGCAGCCGCCGTCCAGTGGAGCATCCACCATGTCCCTTGAGAAGAACAAAGGCTCCTTTCATAGGCTGAGGCTCCCCAGCCAAGAGCTCAGCTCCCCTGAGCCTCAGGCTCCACTCTGCCCCATCCTGTCAGGGCTCTCACTGGCCGCTGGCCTGTCCTGAAGGCAAAAAGCGGTTGCCTGGACTTTCTCTGCCGGCTTGCAGTGTTGGGCACAGCTCTCTGCTGCTGCATCCCTGGACTTCCTCCCTCCGCCTGCCTCTAGGCCGGGGGTGGGGAACCTAAGGCTCGGGGGCTGGATGCGGCCTCCGGCTTGCCTGGAGCCGGCCCCCGAGGCTCAGGACTCCCCCCCCCCCCCCACACACACACACACATTGGGAAGCCCTCACTGGTGCTCCAGTGCCCCACCCCTTGCCATCATGGCACTGTGGGCCTGGAGCAACAAAATCTACCTGCCTGGGCCCCCCAGGTTCTGGTGCGGGAGGGGACCGTGGGGAGGGGACCGTGGGGAGAGGGGACCGTGGGGAGAGGGGACCGTGGGGAGGGCCTTTCTGCTTCTCAGTCAGGGGCCACCTCAGCGAGGGCTTCTTTTGTGTTGGTTTTTTGCATTTCACTTGTGTGTGGCCCCCCGACGGATTTCTCTGTGGGTCTGCGGCCCCCGACCCAAAAAAGATTCCCCGCCCCTGGGCGCTTTCTCGGGCTCGCTGCTCCGCAGCGTCCTCGCCCTTTTCCGGGCTCTGCAGAGTTCCTTGCTGCTCTGGGACCCTGGCGCCATCCACGGCTTTCTCCCCGCAGCCCCGTTTCTGTCGGCCTCCCTCAGGCTGTCTCTGGGTGTGTGCCCCTTTCCTCCAGAAACCCCCGGCCTGGGCTGCCTGCCTGAGGTCTGTGCCTTTTGTCCAGGCTCCTCACCGGAGCTGGCCCTGTCCTAGGGCTTCCCAGCATATCGCCTCGTCCTTTGCTAGCGCTCCCTTCCCAGAACTGCATCCCCCGGCCTACTCCCCCTGCCGTGGCCCTGACCCCTTTGCTCCTGTCCTCTGGGCTGGCTGCCCGCCGGGGCAATGCAGGGCACCTCCTCTGCCAACGGGAGTCACATGCACAGCCTGGGACCTTGGAAAGAGCTGAGAGCCCAGCTAGGGAGCAAACGGCTCAGCTGCCGTGGGAGAGATTTGGCCCTGAGCACTGCCAGGGAGGCTGTGCCCTCGTGGCCACCCGGCGTGGCTGGAGGTTCCGTTAGCCCTGGTCACCACGGCTAGGGTTACCAGATGGGTTCCAAAAAATACTGGACACACGTGATCTCAGAACGGAATGGGGGGTGGTACCGGCTGGGAGGGGAGAGGGGCTGGCCGGGAGGAGGTCGGGGGGATGGACTGGCTGGTGGGAAATGGGGCTAGCTGGGAGAAGGTTGGGGCTGGCGGGGGGGGCGGGAACCGGCTGGTGGGGAGCAGGGCTGGCTTGGGAGGGGGTCAGAGGAGTGGGGCTGACGGGGGAGGAACTGGCCAGCAGGGAGCAGGGCTGGCCCGGGCACACTCAGATTCCGGGGTGCTGCCTGTCCCACTCACAGTCCCAGTGGGGTGCACGGGCGAGTCTGGCCCCAGGGATTCCATCCCGGCACCCCCCCCCCCCCCCCCCGCCTGGCTGGTCGACATACTCATGCAGTGTCTACCAGCATGTCGACCAGCCAGGCAGTACGCAACTTCTCACTGATACTCATGATAATAATCAAACTTCCTTAATTAGAAAATACCCGACATTTCTATTTTCTCAATTTGTGCCCTGGACAGAACCCTCAAATACTGGACAGTCCAGTTCAAAACTGGACACCTGGCAACCCTGACCACGGTGTAGCCTCCCGGGAGCCAGCCGCAAGGCAAGCACACGAACCCCAAATCCCCGGCTCTAAGACTTCGCTGCAGCTTCGTCCTTGAGCCTGGAGTCGGCAGCAGCCCTGGGAGCTCGGCCGCGCCGGGAGATGTCTAGCGCTCACCGGCCTGCTGCCGAGACAGCCAGGGCTATGCTTGCGTGACCTTGTACGTGGCGTGGTGCCCGGGAGGGCAAGGGAGCTGGAAAGAAGCCACTGGTCTGTGAGGGGAAGTGATCCATGCGGGTCTGGTCTCCTGTGTTCCTGGAAGCAGCCAGCCAGCACCTGTCTAGCCTCCCGATTAGGCAGCGGTTGCATCATTGCATGGTACAGGTACAGGTCGTTCCCCTTCCCGGCAGGAGCTGTGTGTTTATACAAGCCCCTGGGTTGCCCCTGCTTTTGCAACCCTGCAACTATCCCACTCCTGACCCATCTGCCTGCTGCAGCTGGAGAAACCCGCTGGCTGCCTGGGCGCCTCTGGCGTTCTTCCGTGGAGCTAAAAATAATCCGGTTGGTTTATTTCGCAATACCTGCTCCAGTTCCCCTGCTCCCAAATGCCTGCTCCCCAGGACTCAGCACGTCCTCGGCTCAGTGTCCCCCCGGGCTGCTTCGAGGGGGACCGTGTCCCTGGGGTGAGTCTGTGCAACGTGAGCCCCCCTGGCGCATGGCGTGAGCCTCAGCCGAGCGTGTCAGGGGCCTGCCTGGTCCGCCGCCGGGGTGTGCACCTCCTGGCAGGACAAGCCGCATTCCCACCCGGCCGCCACTCTGCTCTGGCTCAGACTCTGTGCCAAGGAGCCAGAGACAGATTTCCTCCCACGGTGGTGGAGAAATCCCCCACCAGACGCTACGTCTGCGTCCTGAAGACGCCGGGGCAGCTGCACGACAGCCCCTGAGCCCCAGCTGAGCGCAGAGGGCAGGGCAGGTCCCCCTGTGCTATTTCAGTCCGTTTATCCTTTCCCCACCGCTGCCCCCCACCGCATCCCAGCTCTCGGCACCACCCCCAGCTCTGCCCATGCCCCTCGCGCCTCCGGGGCAGGCCCCACTGGCCTGGCTTCTCAGACACAAGTACGCTAACCTCCCAAAATGCAGGACAATGTAGCACTTTAAAGACTAACAAGATGGTTTATTAGGTGATGAGCTTTCGTGGGCCAGACCCACTTCCTCAGATCACATAGTGGAAGAAAATAGTCACAACCATATATACCAAAGGATACAATTAAAAAAAATGAACACACATGAAAAGGACAAATCACATTTCAGAACAGGAGGGGGATGCGGGGGGGGGGGGGGGGAAGGAAGGAAGGTAGGTAAGTGTCTGTGAATTGATGATATTAGAGGTGGGGAGAGTGGGATGTTTGTGAGTTAATGGTATTAGAGGTGATAATTGGGGAAGCTATCTTGGTAATGGGTAAGATAGTTCCAGTGTTTGTTCATTCCTTTTTGGAGAGTGTCGAATTAAAGGAATGAACAAACACTCGAACTATCTCACCCATTACCAAGATAGCTTCCCCAATTATCACCTCTAATACCATTAACTCACAAACATCCCACTCTCCCCACCTCTAATATCATCAATTCACAGACACTTACCTTCCTTCCTCCCCCCCCCTCCCCCGCATCCCCCTCCTGTTCTGAAATGTGATTTGTCCTTTTCATGTGTGTTCATTTTTTTTAATTGTATCCTTTGGTATATATGGCTGTGACTATTTTCTTCCACTATGTGATCTGAGGAAGTGGGTCTGGCCCATGAAAGCTCATCATCTAATAAACCATCTTGTTAGTCTTTAAAGTGCTACATTGTCCTGCATTTTGCTTCAGCTACCCCAGACTAACCCGGCTCCATTTCTATCACTAACCTCCCAGGCAGCCCAGCAACTGCGGCTGCTCTGCTGCTGGGTGAACGCTGTTTGGGTGGCTCATACTGGGAGTCGTGTGGGGAGCACGCCGGGCCCGGGACCCAGCTCTCACGGGCTCTGCAGGGGCGGGATGTATTTTCCCAGCTATAGATTAGGCCTTGGGGGGAGGCCAGCCGGCCGAGTGCCCTTCGCTGCCCTGTCCCCTGGGCTTTCCTAGCAGGCTCTGAGGAGAACCCCCCGTGGGCTGCAGCATGCCGGCTGGTGATGTCACAGGAAAACCCACCCAGCCCGGGCTTGCTGTGAGCCGAGCCCCTGCTGCTCCTGCTCTGGCCCCTTAGGTCCTGCTTTAATGTAGGACCCTCCTGAAAACGCCTGCTCCTGGCCCGGCCAGGAGATGGCTGCAGTCCGGCCCCTTGTGGGCATGTCGGGGATTGCTCGTCCCACCTAGCCCAGCTCTCCAAACGCACCGAGCAGACCATGCCAGCCCCGCGCCAGCCCTGACCGACGGGGCAGAGCGTGCGGGAGCAGCGGGTTTCTAGCTGCCGTGGGGCCCCAGGCTGGCCGCGTATCTCTGCCCCCTGCGGCTCGGCCCACCCTGCTTCTCTGACGGCGTCCCCGGCCGGTGAACTTTTCCCCCGCTTGTGTCAGTGTCGCCCCCACCTGCGACCGCAGCGCCTTTCCTCTCGCCCCCAGCCGGGGGCAGGGTGAGGAGGCCATGCACAGCTGCTGTGTCAGCGCTGGGAGGAAACCACAAGGCAGAGGCCCCTTCCTCCGCCCTCCCCAGGCCTAGCTGCATGCAGAGCCCTTCCCGGGGAAACCCCCTGCCTGCCCAGCCCACAGTGTCAGAGCTGCGAGCGCATTCAGCGCCGGGCTGGGGAGCACCGGGTGCTTCCCCGGGTCCCTCCCCATAGCCCAGCCTGCTCCCCCAGATGGCCCCCCTGTGAGCACTTGGGGACGGGGGGCATTATATCATACTCACTGCCCTGTGATTCCCTGGGGGTTGGGGGGGGGGGGAGAAGCATGTGATTGCAGTGTGCCTCAGTTTCCCCCGGAACATCCTGTTCCAGCATTTGGGGTATGAGCTCCCCAGCGGACCCCGCGGGACCTGGCGCTCCCACCTGCATCTCAGCATGGCAGTGAGAGCCTCCCTCAGCCCCCCCCTGCTGGGCAGGCGCTGGCTCCTGCTTGCCTGTCCATGGGCGCTCAGGTGTTTGCCTGTCGATGGCTGTTGGCGGGAAATGGCGCCAGTGGGACCAGCCGGTTCTCACCCCCCAGGCGGGGAGAGGATGCCCAGTGACGGTTCCTCAGCTGAGGCCAGGACTGAGCCTGCCGGGCTAGCACAGCCTGAGAGGGCAACCCTGTGCCCAGCATTCCCGACTGCAAAGTCCCCACCCCTGGTGGAGAGGTGCTGGGTACTCACTGCCCTGGTATCTGTGATTCTCTGGGGGCCAGGAGGGGGAGGGGCATGTGAGTGCAGTGTGCCTCAGTTTCCCCCAGAACATGACGGTGATGAAGCTTCTATGACTCATGGGGAGGAGAGGGTGAAGGTAAATTCACAAGTGTGTGTGAGGCCCCAGGGCAGGAGGAGGGGCACGGAGAAAGGTATCCAGCCAGCTTGGCATAGGTCACTGCATGGGCCTGGGGGCAGGAATGGAGGAGCTGGGCACAGACACTGGGGGGAATGATGAAGGGACTTGGGGTTTGCAATAAGCCACCTTCCCCTGAGGGGTTTCTGGGGTTGTCCCGCTTCTGCCATGTTCTAAATATCCAGCCCTCTTCCTCAGAGGGCCAAACAAAACACTCCCTGCTTTAATGTAGGACCTACACTATTAGGAGTGAAATCACAACGAGCGCCTGCACGTTGTTGCCTCGTCCAAGGGGGTCCCCGACGCTTTCTGGCAAACTTTGACTGAGCCTTTTTTAAGCCACAGCCCTTGTGAAACTGGCCCGTGAGGGGAGCGTTCCCAGTTCCCCCCTCCCCACCGGGCTGTGTCTGGCTCCCGAGAGCCGGAGCCAGAATAGGAGTCAGGTCCTGCCTCTAGCCGTGAGTGGCAGGGGGGCTTCCAGCAGTCACGGGCCCCTCCCTGGCCTCTGTCCCTGCAGCTGGAGTCTGGGGGCCGTGGCTCCTGGCAGCACCGCCTGGCAGAAGGTGAAGTGGGGGAAGCACTGAGTGAGGCAACTCTCCCTGGAGCGGAAAGGAGCCAGGTTGTGGGGGGGGGAAGGAGGCTTGTTGGGGCAGAGGTGGGGGGCGGGGCCAGACACCTGCAGGCTCCTAATCCCGCTGCTGAGGTTGCAGCCATGGCCTCTTTCCCTGATGCCACAGGGGCCCCGCTGGCCCCTCTCTGAGAGCAGCCTGGGGGTGAGGGAGGGCTCCCGGCCTATTCCCGCCCCACCAAGCTTTGGCCAAGCTGTGCCTGCTTGTCCCTCCTCCCCAATACATTGAGCTGGCCCAGAGCCTCCAGCACGGGGGCCAGAACCCATCTCTGGGATGGCCAGGGCCCACAGCCTCCGTGTACAGTGGGGGTGGGAGAGCCCCTGAACCAAACTGTAAACCCTGGCTATGAAGGGAACCCCTTCAAGCGAGGGGGCGCTGCAGCTCCCTGGTACCACTAGATCCAGAACCTCTGCCACCGGCACCAGCCCGGCCGGCCTGCCACGGGGAGGGGTTCCCCCCATTGCGCTGGGGCACCAATTTAATGTGGGGAGGGCAGAGAGTGCTGGATCCCCTTGCCCCGCTCATGGGGCAAAGCCCTGGCTCTCGTCCACGCAGCAACTGAGACGTGTTGCCCTCCCTTCCCCTCCCCCCATCCCCCGTCCCTGGGAAATATGGTCGACGCTTGGCCTTTTAGAAAAGAAACTTTATTGGTCGAGCTGCTCACCAGGATGCAGTCATAGAAAATGCATAAAGCTCTGCCCAGCTCTCTCGGCCCCCGGCTCCACGTCACCCTGGCCATGGGGGGGGGGAGGGGACCCGGACTCACTCTCTGCCCCGTGGACTTGCTCTCTCTCCGGGGTTAAAGGTGCTGAGTATGGTACCCAACCCAAGCGCCCCCCCCCTCCCGCCCCGTGCCCAGGAGTCACTTACTCTGAGCGACTGCTTCTGTGTAAGAAAAATATCTCAGTAAAAAACAACAGACGAGCCCCTGAAACACAGCGCGTGTGAACAGCCCCGGGCCCGGGCTGCTCCCCCTCCAGCCGGGACCTCTCTGCTGCGGGCCACTCCATGCAGCGCAGATCCGCAGCGGGTGCGGGGGCACGGCCAGCTGTTAGAGCCCCATGAACAGGCGGCAGGACAGGCCCAAGGCAGAGGGGCGAGGGTGTGGCGGGCCCGGGCTGGGAGGCTGAAGCACATCTGGCTTCTTTGCCGACCGCGCAGAGGGCCTGGGGCAGCTCTGGCCATGAGCAAAGATCCCGACTAAGGGCCTGCGAGGCTCCTCTGTCCCCTGGGACCGTCACTGCCTGGCATCCCCCCGCAGCGGCGGTGCCATCGTGGGGTTGGCAAGGAAGGGCAGTGCGGGCGCATGGCAAAGGCCCATCCAATCCCATCTCCTGCCCTGGCCTGGGGGCAGCGCAGGAGTCCAGAGATGCCTCCTCGCTGCTGAGGGAACCCAGCAGGGAGCCTGGCAGGGAAGGCCTGGGGATCGCCAGTGCAGGCCAGGAGGCCAAGGGCCGTGGGAGTGGGACGGGCAATAGGAAAGAAATGCATTTAACAAAGAAGCAAGTTGCTATATTGTGGCTTGCGTGAACAACACACCTCTGCTCTCCCGCGTGTCCCACGGTGGCTCTGAACTAAGGGAAGGGTGGGTGCAAACACCAGCCAAACCTCCCCATGCCTCCTGCCACCTTGGGGCGGCTGGGAATTGCCAGCCCCAAAGCTGACCTGGGCGGGCCAGGAGACACATGCGGCCCCTCCCTCCGTGAGAAGGCGCTGCGGTGCGGGCGGCGAGGACACCTGGAGCAGGTGCTTGGCACTCAAGCGGCAGGGCCCTGTCCTCGCACGGCTGTGGGCATCTTACATCAGCGACACCCGTGAGAATGGCAGGAGGGAGGGTGCAGGGCTCTGAGCCTCAGCTGGGCTGGGACTCCCCGGAGAGACGCCGAGGCTCAGGATCGGGCCCGCAGACCGGTGTGTCGATTGCTCTCTGGCTGGCTAGGAGCCTCCTTGCTCCGTCCCCTCTCTGTGGCATCAGCACATCCTCTAGCCTTCCTGAAACAGCCACAGCCACACCCTGGGCCCCCCGCACCCCCCGCCTGCACCCTCCCCTGGCCAGTGAGTGGGCATCTCGCGGCTGCTGATGCCACGACAGCCACGTGGCCTGGAGCACACTCCCCAGAGGCGGGGCGGGGCGGGGCCCCCAGCTCCATGCAGCTCCCTGAGGCCGCCAGAGCAAAGTGATTCTGGGCCCTCGCAGGCGGATGCTCATCCTGGGCACTGTGGACACACACACAGGGGCATGTGGCTTGTGGGCCCGGAGTGGCCCCCGTGTAAGCAGTGGCGGCAGGACCCGGTGTGTGAGGAGGATGCCCGTGATGCCAGGGACTCCCACGGCTGCCCTAGCAACGGGGTGCCTGCAGGAGCCGAGTGCTGTACGCGGACACCTTCTCCATTCACTGGACCATTAACTCCTTGAACCTCTGGGGTCAGGAAGTGGCAGGGAGGCCCTCCCGGCCCATGCGGCATTGCACATCCTCCCCCTGCTCAGCCCATCCGTGGGATCTGCTTGCCCCTTCCCGCGCCACATGCTAAGACATGTCAGAGATCCACGTTGCACTGGAGATCTTCCAATCCGAGTGGCCCCGGGAGCCGGCGTTCTCCCTGCTGCGTTAGCCAGCTGGGCTCCTGCCTTCTCGCCTCTGTCTGCTGGTGGGGATGGCTGCTCGGGTGGCCCACCGGACAGGGGGATCTCCAGCGTTGGGCAGTTTGCCAGGCAAAAAGCGTTCGAGACGTCAGGTCTGGGAGAGCTGCGAAGAGGGATGTTCCCAGGTGTGCAGCCGTTACCTTGGTTTTAGCACACTCCCGCTCCGCTGGGTCCCTGTGGCTAGCAAGCTCTCACGTGGCCGCCAGCAGGAATGTTCTTCAAGAGTGTAAGCAAAACAGTCCTGTGTTCCTACCCTCTTCTGTGTGCTAAAACTAAAATAGAAACGACACCTCGTCCGGGATGGCGGGGGATCGGCGCGGACTTCCAGAGACACTTGGGGCAAAGAGAGATCTTGCAGTGTGAAAGGGTAGGTGTTCAGCCATCCATCCCGCACCGCCGCCTGTCCTACTCACTGTCGCTCTTGTCCACCAGCACGGCATCCGATTCCTCCGTGATCTCCAGCAGTGTGTGCATCTCTGGGCTCTCCTCTCTCAGCAGCTCCGTGTTCTCCACCTCCTCTCCTCCCACCTCCACCATCTCCGTGGCTTTCACCTCCACCTCGCCCTCTCTGATCTTCTTGACGTAGAAGGTGAAGGGTGGCACCTTGTAGACTGCCGTCTTGGACCTGGCGTAGACGGGGTGGTCGGGGGTGAAGGACTTCTTCAGCTTGTCCCGAGAGGTTTTCATCTTCTCCCTCCTCTCGGTGGTCACGATCTTAGTACCCAGCTTGTTCATCCTCTTCTCCAGGTTGTGCCGGGTCTTCTCCAAGTTGTGTTTGGTCTTCTCCAAATTCTCCTTGGTCTTGAGCTTGGTTTTCTCCATCTTCTCCTTGGAGAAAGCCTTCTTGAAGTCGTCCACCTTCTTCATGCCACTTCTCTTGATCCGCTCTGCCCGGGACTCCTCAATGATCTCTTCCACTTCTACCTCCTCATCTGACGAGAGCTGGATTCGGTCCTCGTCTGCATGCTCCTCCTCGCCAGGCACCTCCTCGCCCTCCTCTTCCTTCTCTGTCTCCTTCAAAGACTTGCTGATGCTCAGCTTGGCCGGGAGCTTCACTTCATCCTGCAACGGATGAGGTGGAATGGGGTAAGACACGTACACTGTAAGGATCCACAGCTTTAGAGCTCAGGCCTACGGAGCTACCAGGCACTTAGCAGCACCAAACTGGCAGCCAGCAGCAGCTGTATACAGCTTGCATCCCACTTCCCAGCACCCGTGTGGACACAGCCCATGGGACATTCTGCCTCCAGGGTTTGTCAAGCAGCAGCTGCCTGGCTCCTGGGCATTCCCTGCCCCGTATAAACCCAAGGGGCAGTCTAGGAACTGTCTGGGCAACTGTGTGAATCTGTTGCCGCCAGGCCTGTTCCTGAATTTCTGGCTCGACTGTGGCTTGGTTAGGACTTTGCCTCCTGACTCTGGCCCTCAATACCAGCCCAGCCTGGAGCTAGCCATAAGCGACTTGGTTCCCCCCAGCCTCACGTTGCCCCTGCTCTAACCCTTGGCCCTCACTGCTCCTAGCGATCGAACCTGGACTGAGCAGCTCTCTGAGTGGCTGCCCAGGACTGAGGATTGAGATCCATGGCTAGTCTGCCCTTGGGACAAATCCAGCCTTCCGTGGCCGGCACCCGGCTTGGACTGCTTGCTCTGGTAAATGACCCTGGCAGGACCCAGCCCCACAGCAGTTCAGGGTCCTTGCTAAATGCAAGCCCAGGCCTTGCTGCCCGGCACGCTCTGGCCTGGTGACACACCCACCCATGGCTTTAGCAGCGGAAGAGAGACCTGCAGGTGCAGGAACTGGGGCTTTGCCCCCTCCGTCCTGGCTCCCCCACCCCGTCTTCCGAGCCCTTCATCCCAGAATCGCTTGTGCCGCTCTCCCTTCTGCCTGGCAAAGCTTCCTTCTGCCCCCCTCGGCTGGCTCCCTCCTCAGCCCAGCGACTGTCCCATAGGCCTGTCCGTCCCCCTTTGCATTCTGCCGAGCTCAACTTTTTGCGGTGCGGGTTCGTCACACTAGGAAACGATTTCAAAATTACTAACTCGACTTTATAACTCCTGATTTCACACGCTTGACATAGCGTGTCCTCGCTGCGGTGACGCCGTGTAATGAGTCCCAGGCGGGCTCTGTTAATGTGGTCCCGCCACCTCGGACGTAGCGCCCCAGGAACTCTGGAGAGTCACTTGTTCGAATGACTCTGGGGAGTCGTTATTTCGAAATAACGGCACCGGAGCGTCCGCATGACCGTTATTTCAAAATAACGCTTTCGGAATCGGCGTTCCTCCAGATGAAAAGCAGGATACGGATTTGGCATTCCGCGGCCTGTTCTTTCAAAGTAACGGGCTTGGTTGTGCGGACGCTCCGCTTATAAATCCGACCGAAAGGTAGGGTTGCCAGATGGTCTCCCAAAAAATACCGGACACGCAGTATTTTTTAGTCGAACAAAAAAAAAAAAAGGAACGTGGAATAATAACTCCCCCTCCCTCCCGTTCCGGGGCACCCAGAGCAGTGATCGCAACCCCGCCTCCCAGCTGGGACTCCCAGGCTGGGAGGCGGGGCCACAAACGGGCCAGCTGGGACTCCCCACCTGGGAGGCGGGGCCTCGATTGCCGCTCTGGGCGCTTCAGAAGCCTTGTGGGGGTGGGGCGAGTGGCTGGTACTCCCAGGCTGGGAGGCGGGGCTGTCATCAGCGCTGGGAGCCTGTGATTGAGCGGAAGTCTGGCGGGGGGGCGTGGCTGGGCCTATCGTGGCCCCGCCTTCCAGCCGCTCCCCCCCCCCGGCCCACGCCAGGCTTCCGTCCAGTGCACAGCCGGAAAAATCAGAGAATACCGGACATTGCACGTGTCCCGTATTCTCTGATATTTTTACCGGACAAAGAGCACACATACCGGACTGTCCGGTAGAATACCGGACACCTGGCAATCCGACCTAAGGGGGGTTATTTTGCAATCAAGTCCTAGTGGAGACCAATGCTCAGAGACCTCCGACCGACTCCAGCGAGTGCAAACTGAGCTGGATGTTGGTAGAAAACTTGAGCTTTCTCATGGTGCCCACCGGGTTGTACGTTGTACAGCCCAGTCACGGCAGAGTGCCGGGTGTGTAGGGAAGTATTCCTGCCCAGCCATACCCATGTGGATCCTTGTGGTACAAAGAGCAAAATTCACCCCACAAAGCTCCTCTGTTTTCCTCCCCGTCCCCCCCAGCCCTGGCTGCCAGGTAGATGTCTAATCTTGGCAACACAGACTAAGGCGGCCTGGCTCCCCGGCCCGGAGGATCACACTGCAGGCAGATCCAGGCAGCTGCCAGATGCCTGGTGCTGCAAGAGCAGAGCTGGCATCTGGTCCCCTCTACTGGAGCTGCCTGGGTTTCTGGCTCATTCTGCAGAGCCAGAGGGGCTGGGGTTCTCCCCCGCCGGCCTGCTCGATGCCGCAGAAACCAGGTGAAAAACCAGTGGCAAGAGTGTAGAGGGTGGGGATCCTAAGGCCTGGGGACCCAGATGTGGCCCCTGGCTTGCCTGGATCTGGCCCCAAGGCTCAGGACTCCCCTGCCTGAGCATTGGGGAGCTTGTACTGACTCTCCGGCCCCCCCGCCACGCTCCATGGGGCTGGAACACTCAAAATGCGCTAGCCTGCCCCCCCCCCCCCGGCTCTGGTATGGGAGGGGAATGTGGGGAGGGTCTTTCTCCTCAGTCGGGGGTAACGTCAGTGAGGGGTTGGGGGAATTTTTTGGTGGTTTTTTTGCTTCTCACTTGTGTGCAGCCCCCAACTCCTGACTGGTTTTTCTGTGGGTCAGCGGCCCCCAGCCCCCAAACCTCAACAGCACCCCTTGTAAGCTCATGGCCTGGTTGCCAGGATGTTTCTGCTAATTGTCTGTCTCCCACCATCCCGTCTCCCTGTCCCATGCCAGTCCCGTGACAGGAGCACCACACCCAGAGGCTTGCTTGTTCCCTGTACGGCTGGGGAGACTACCTCCCATGCCCATGCCCCCCTAAGGCTTCTGGAGAAGTAAGAGCCCTGCCCCACACTGCTGGGGGCGGTGTCTGTGCATTCCTCAGAGCGATGCTGAATAGAGCAGGCCAGCACCGGCCCCCTTCTGTGGGAAAGGGCGGAGACCTCGCTGGGTTCCCAGCTCCGGCACAGCAGTGAGTCACCCGCTGACCCAGGAGATCAGCTCCCACCGGAACACAGGAATGCAGGTCCCCCCAGAAATCATCCGCGAGGTGATCGGTCATGGAGGGCACCTGCTGGGCTTTCCCCTGGGGAGACCCTCCATGCCAAGCGTGGGAAAGTTCCTCCCCCCCCAGGCCTTCTGCCTGCAGCAGCTGGGGTGCGAGCCTGGCCCCCAGGGCTTGCGTTGGGCCCCTTTCTCACAACAAGAGCCCTCCCCCTTGCACCTGGGCGCTGGCCCCAGCTGGGCTTAGTGGGGAAGGGGAAACCAGGGATCCCCCCCCCCCAGAAGTGATCTGAGTCCAGTCTCCCAGACAGCTGCCTTCAATGGGGCTTTTTCCCAGTTATGGAGCCAGAGAGATTCCAAGCGCCCCCTAGTGTGGGGCGAGGGGCAGCACAGAGCAGCCGCTTTGCACCAGGGCAGGAGGCTTAAAAGCCCACAAGCAGCGTGCTGTCCAAGGGGGATAGGAACGGGCATGGGGACTCCTGGGTTCTGTTCCCAGCGCTGGGAGGAGAGCGGGGTTTAGGGCAGGGGAGCCAGGAGTCCTGGGTTCTAATCCCAGCCCTGCCACTGGCTTCCTGTGTGATCTTGGGCAAATCACTTCTCCTGTGTGCCTCAGTTTCGGTGAAGCAGGGGCTGTGCTTAGCTGGTGTCCACATTAAGGAGGTACGGGGGAAAGTGTTTGGAGTTGGTCCATCCCAAATTGTTCCCCTTTGTACGAAAGGGCCATGCCTGCGAGGAGTCCTCTGCTCCGTGTTCCTCTGGCAGAATTCCCTTCCCCTGGGTGAGCCAGTGGCTGTGACAAATTTGCAACACTGAAACATGCTTAACAACACACTAGCCCTGTGACCTTCCTATACTTCAGGGAAGGGCCGTGCACATGCTGTCGGACTAATAGGCCTGTGAGGGGGATCTGCCTCCTTACCCCCTAGGGAAACTGAGGCATGGAATCCCAGCGTGACTTCCCAAGGTCGTTCAGCAGGACTAGGACCCAGGAGTATGGGGGTTCTGGTTCTACATCCCTTCCCCACACCCTGCCGTTTTCTCTTTTGGGCTGCCCAGCTAGCCTGGCACGGGACCGTTCCCAGCCCGACTGCGCCCAACGTCTGGGACAAAAATAACCCTGTGTGTCCTGTTTTCAAGCAGGGAGCTAGCCAAGCCCAGGTGGCTTCAGACAGTGTTTGTAGGTGGATTCCTCCACAGGCAGCCACGGATGCGAGTTCACAATCTGCAGGGATCTTGTGCGGCACAGGGCCGGCAGGGAGCCAGAGGCAGCCGGAGGAGCTGCAGGTTCTTTGGGGGCCGTTGGCGTGTTCTTACCATCCCAGGATCCCTGGCCGGGGTGAAGAGGGGACGGCTCGCCCCCTCCTCCGCAGCCGGGTCCAAGCACCGTCCCCAGAACCAACACTCTGGTCTCCGCATGAGCCTGAATGAAGATTCCTGCTGGGGCCAAGGGGTGGGGTGCAGCTTCCTACCCTACGGATGGGGGCAGAGAAGGGGGCAGGCGGCCCCTGACCATCTCCCCTCATTTACCCCTTGCCCAGCTGGCCTGACAGGTCCCCGCCCCACATGTTCTCCCAAGCCCAGTCCCGTTCTCCTCCAGGGTGTGGGCCTGGCTAGGGTCATTACCTCATTTTCACCGTGTACCCTGGAGCGTGGCCATCCTGCCTTTGTTTGCCAGAGGCCGGAATGGCTCCCCCCGGCGCCTGCCCCGCCATAGACTCTGTCAACATCTTTTTAAACAATCAGAACTTTCCTATTGTTCTCCTGGCCAAGCACAATTAGCGTGGGGCCCTGATTGTACATTCTTTCCCCCTGCTACCCTGGCCCTGCACAACAAACCGCCGGGGCATGGCTGGCTGCTAGCACCGGGAGGGGAGGAGAGAAGGCATTCCCTCTGTGGGGTGTGGCCAGGCCACAGGCCTGCGTCTGCCCGCTCCCTCCTGGGCAAAGTGGGTGTGAATTAGCCCCAGTCGGAGCTCTCGGCCTGCTGTCCTCTGCCCGGGGCAGCACAAGGCAGCTCAGGGCTGCCCGTTCTCGCAGCCTGGCCACGAGTCTTGTGCTCTTTGATGTTTCCAGCCCCAGTGCCTGGAGTCAGGTGATTTGGAGACACTCAGCAGCTCAGTTTCTAACCCTCCCGGCGGAGGGGCGGAGCTGGAAAAGGGGCTCAGGAACCAAGACCGGATCCTTCCGCCTCCTCCCCAGTGCTCACAGCCTCCCACCGGCTCATTATCCTTAGGCGGGATTGCATCACACCGTGAAGATACAGCCGGAATAGACGCCCTGCTCTTCCCATCGGCCGGGAGGCCGGAATGCAGTCTGGCCTGCCACGCTCCTTCCCGGCACTGCCGAGGCCGTGTGGGTCCCGGGCCCTGGCGCCAGACAGAGCCGGGTTTGGGCCAGCAGCTGCCTTGCGAGGCGACAGGCTCTGCCATGCACGCAGCAAGGGGGAAATCAGAGAGCTGCAGCCGGATCTGGGAGAAGGAGGAGGGGCTCTGAGCTGGAGTGGCCTTGTGCTCCCTTCCACCCAGGTTGGATTTGGCCCCTCTCCTTCCTCCCGCTAGCTCAGGCCCCGTGCGTCGGCTCCCAGGCCCAGTCGGTGGCCACACTGCCCTGGGCACTTCCCCCTCCAATTCCATGTGAGCCCTTCCCCCTGCATTTCAAGCCTCCCAGATTCTCGCATTGCCTCCCCCCTCGAAAGTGTGGGGGATCAGCGCCAGGGTGAGAACCCCGGATTCCCGGCGCTCTGTGCTCAGTGCCCCAGGTAGCTCGGCATCCCCAGGGAGTAGGCGAGAGCTCATTCAGGGCAGCCAGGCAGAGGGAAGCGCGTGGGTGGGAGGGAGAGCAGGCTGGCATGAGATTGGTTTTCATCCGAGCAGCACATCGCGTGCGATGAATCCCCTCCATGTTCCCGACCCAGGCTGGAAATAGCCCAGTGCTCTACGGAGCGTCACAGCTGCCGGGTGGCTCAGGGACTTATTGCTGGAGGGGGTTTTAATCCCAGGAGCTGAGGGGGGAGGCGTGGAGCTGCTGGGATGAGTGGACGGCCAGGAAGCCAGCCAGAGCTGTGAATGGGTTTGATACAAGAGCTAGGCAGGGCGCTCGGCCCTTGGACCTGCCTAGTGTGGGCTGCATGTTGTAGGATCTGCCTCACCCTCAGCGCTGTGGCCCAGCCAGGCACCCTAACCAGCCGCCACTATGCTGTACCCTCCTGAAAACAAACAACGTCCCAGCTAAGCCAGGGCCTGAGCCCAAGGAACTCACCCGACCCATTTGGCCTTCCATGCAAACACGGTGAAATTCCATGAAGGGGAGGGGGAGCTCTCTCAGGCTACGTCTACACAGCAAAGTTATTTCAGAATAACTATGCAAGCATCTACACAGCAATCGCGTTATTTCAAAATAACGGGAGGCTTATTCCGACTTCCGTTAACCTCATTCTACAAAGAATAACCCCGATTCCGAAATAGTTCTGCGTGTAATCGTTAGGTGTTATTCCTCATAAAATGAGGTTTTCGGAAGTTGGAACAAGCCTCCCGTTGTTTTGAAAGTTATTTCGGAATAGGGGCTGTGTAGACACGCTCCACTTCTGCTATTTCAAAAATAACCCCTCACCTGGGCCATTCTAACTTATTCCTCCAGTGCCAGTTGGGGCTCTAAATCGAAATAGCACGTCTACATTAGGGAAACCTGCCTCAGACTAATTTTGAGGCTTCTCTGCAGTGTAGACGTGCTATTTCGAAATGAGCTATTTCAGAATAACTATTCCGGAATAGCTTATTCTGAAATAAATGTGCAGTGTAGACATAGCCTGAGAGAGCCCCGCCCTGGGCACTGGGTAGCAGTAGGTGGAGATGGCTCAACTTTCATTTTTCATGAGCCTGGCAGTGCAGAGACCCAGGAAAGTCTCAGTTTCACAGGTGTGTTTTGAAACCGGTTCTGTGTGTCGGGTTAATGCCGAGAGGGGAGGATTTGGGGCCAGAGCTCCTGGGTTCTGCCCCCCGCTCAGGGACCGAGTGGGGGCCTCGTGGAGTCAGGATGTCGGTTGCCAGGCCGACGGTCACTTGGAAAACGTCGGCAGTGAATAACAGCGCCTGCCTGCCTTCCTCGGGCTCCAGGAGGGCTCGGGGGCTGGATTCTCCCAGCAACAAGCCGTGTTCGGGGACAGCGAAGGCCGTGTGTGCTGCCTGTGACCCTGGAGACCGGGCGAGCCCCAAGCTAATGAGCAGAAGAGGTGGCAAGACTCAGGCCCCCCTCGCTAATCCAGATGTTTGATGCTTTGGCCCAGGGCCTCACGGAACAGCCACCGGCTCCTAAACCTCCCAGTCTCCTAGCAGGTCTGACAAAAATGCCCCTGGGTTCAGACCATTCCTCTCCCGCCCGGAGAGGTGGCTGATTCAGGGGCGCTGGCTTCCCGCCAGCTATCGCCTGGGGCAGACACAGGGTGTCTCCAGCCCCAGAAAACTCTCACTCTGAGGGAAATGAGGGCATCTGCCCCACGCCCCCCCCCCAGCTCCTGCCGATGCAGCCGTGCGTGCTTCCCGCACTGGGTGCTGGCGTTTGGAACCACTGGGTGCAAAGCACAGGCCTGCAGCTTGCAGGAGGGGCTGGCGGGTCCATAGGGCTGGGTCCCGGGGCTGTGTGGGGCAGAGAGCCGTGCACTAGGAATCCCTGCCGGGCCGCGCTCTGGCGCAGGGACATCGGCTTTGCCACCATCATTAGCAAGGGTAGAAGAACCTCCCCCTCCTCCTCCCCCCACCATCCTGGGGGGATCCTGAGAGCCCAGAGCGAGCCCACAGACCTCGGGAAGACGGACTCACTCTCTCCACACCTGCCCCTGCCCCTGCCCCTCATCTCCCCAGCCCCTGAGCCGCAGGAACTCCAGCCACTTCCTTCCCTCTGAGTCACCACCATCCGCAAGAACAAAGGCATCCCCCGGCCTGGCAGCGCCCTGCTGGAAAGGGGCCATTTCCTGAGGGCTCTGATGCTTATCAGCCCCTGTGGGCTCCAGAATGTTTGTGCAGAGAGCAGAGGCCTGTCCCAGGATCCTCCCCCTGCCCCCTTCCATCCTGGGAGCGGAGGGGCTGCCGCTCTCCACGACCCTCCCTCATAAAACGCAGCGGCTCCCAGCCCTCGCCGCAGCCAGGGCAGCTCCCGGCAGACAGGCGGGTCGGAGGGAGACAGAGCGCTGCAAGCCAGGCCCAGGCCCTCCGGGAAAGGCGCCTGCCTGCCGGCGTGGTACTGAACCCCGAGTGCTGTGTTCGCCCACCTGGGCGGCAACGTGGGGGGTTGACTCGTTTGAACAGCGCATCCCCAGTGACCCCGTGTGAGCTTTGGCCTGGCACAGTCTCCCCTCAGAGATGTCCTCTGGCTCTCCCCCAGCCTTTCCGCTGAAAGTGGAACCGCAGCATCTGCCCCTCTGGCTGCCGTGGCTGGGTGCAGCCTGGCGCTACCCCCAGCTGTTGGAAAATCAGCCCCAACTGCGACCAGCATGGCCTCCTTTTCTGAGAGAGCCCAGCTGGCGGAGAGGCCCCAAAGCAGGGGGCTGCCGGGTGTCTCCTCAGCTCGCTGCCGAGGGGCAGAGTCTCCGGGCGCTGCAGCCTGTGGTAGGCTGAGGAGCTGTTTGTGCTGACTGGATGCCCAGTGCCCTGAGGGAAGGGCCTGCCAGAGACCTGGGCTTGGCCACGTGGCCACCCGCTGCGAGGGAGCCTCCCCGGCTGGAGCAGGCCCTGCGTGGTCAGCGCCAGAACTGAGCCGCTCTGTTTCCACACGGGGTCAGGAGGGTCGTGCCGGAGCCGCCTTGGCAGGGAGGAGGACCCCCTGCCTGCTTGGCCTCCACACCCGTACGCTGCCTGCGGGCCCCCAAGAATCTCCACCCACCCAGTTCCACAAGGACTGCCTGGCCCGGGGGCAGATGGGAGGAGTTCACAGCTGCTTGGGCAGAGCGTGGGCAGGGCGGGCAGGCCGCTGCGGCTGGGAACATGGCTGGAAATTCTGCCATCGCTTGGATGCTGTGAAGAGGCAATGGGAGCCCACGGGGCCCGTCAGGATTCATTGAGGAGCAGGCTGGCCAGCTGATACACAAATCCCCATTCACCCGCAGAGCACAGGAGGGCTGTGGCTCGCTCACAGCCCCTACAGGGTTAGCCCCGGGGCATTTCAAGCACATGAATTTTACAAGCAAATGCAAAGTCTGGTGACGAGTGAGCCCAGCTGCCCAGATGGCCCAAAACCGAAACCCCGGCTCTTCGCCTCCCTGAACTTGGAGGTCTTCACACTGGCATTCCCAGATTGTGAGTGTGCCTCCGTACTGCCGCAGTCCGGCTGGATTAGAGACAGTGGGAAGACAGGCATTCCCGAGGGATTTCTGTCCCAGCCCCTGCCAGGTGCAGGAAGCACAGGAGAGGGTACCCACGAAAGGAAGAGAGTTCGTTGAACTCTGCTGAGCGTCTCAGGAGAGTTTGAACATAAGAACGGCCAGACTGGGTCAGACCAAAGGCCCATCTAGCCCAGTCTCCTGTCTGCCGATTGGCCAATGCCAGATGCCCCAGAGGGAGTGAACAGAATAAAGGAAGACATACCACAACTGTTAACGAACCCACCATCTTGGCATTATTAGCACCACGCTCTGACCAGCTGAGCTCGCCAGTCCGCTCAGCGCTGTGGGCGTGACCTGGTTTTCCTGTCTCTGAGCCCATCTGCTGAATGGGGGTGCGCTTACTGGACAGGGTGCACCCTTGTCTTGTAGAGCCACATTGTGTCCCGTTGTGCACAGCTCTCCAGGAGGTGCAAACTGAGCTTGGGGACCATCTGGAGATTTTTCCTGGAGCTGTGAAACCTGGAGCTGTCAGACGTATTCAAGGGGGTTGCCCTCTAATTTTTCTGTTTCAAATGACCCAGTGCTGGTGGCCCCTTGGATTGTCTCAGACCGCCCCTGCCCCCGGCTCTCCTCCTCCTCTGTGTGTGTTTTTCATCTGATTACATTTTGGAGCCCGAGTTCCCTTCTGGTGAGTCACTGGATCCGTGCCCTTTATGGCCATGTACAAACTGCTTGGTTGCTACAACACATGTAAACACTTTCCTCGTTGTATAAAAGGCCCCTGAACTACACAGCTGAGCTGCCTTCCCACCCCTGTCAGGCCTGAAGCTCACTGTTCAAGTTCTCCAAACTTGCTGCCAATGCTGGGGAACGACGCCCCCGTTCCAGGGGCAAAATGTCCCGGGAACGCCGAAGAGCTCCTGGATTTTGTTGTTTGAGAGGATTTTTTTTTTTTAATTATTTTCAGTTTGTTTGCAAAAACAAAACTCCCAATGGCGCTGCTCCCTGGTTTGAATATTTAATAACACCTGGATCACCACCCAGGCTGGTCACATCTGCAGTTCATCTGATGCAGTTGCTTTTACACAACGATAATAACCCCACAAGTGTCTTCCTGGGGGCCTTGTTGCACGGGTGATTGCAAGACACAGAACACGACCAGCTCCCCACTGCCAACGAATGCCCACATGCCTATACTGCCAGCAAGGGCCAAGTCCTGACTGAGCACCCACTGCCATAGGTTTCGCTTTCAGCACCTCTCAGGCAGCAGGGAAAGTAACTTAAAATTTCTTACAGGTCCTGTCCTATTGCAACCTGGGTCCCTGCCAGCTCTTTCAATAGCTCCCTGCTGGCTTTTCCCGCAGCTCTTGCCGGAGCTGTGCGCCACTGCGTACCTGCTTACTTTCACCTCTGCTCTCAGGTGATGTGGCCCTTTCTATAGCCATCCATTCTTAGAGCCCTGCATGGATGCAAAATTTGTACCCGCCAGGGCAGCCCAGAGGTGGGGGCAAGTGGGGCAATTTGCCCCAGGTCACGGGCCCCGCAGGGGCCCCCACGAGAATGTCTGAGGTCTGAGACAGGGAGTGTCAGGAAGGGGCCCCCAAAATTGCTTTTCCCCAGGCCCCCTGAATCCTCTGGGCGGCCCTGGTACCCGCATCTGTAGGCAGAAAAATGAGTCATGAACACCCGCAGTGACATCCGTGGATGCAGATACCCGTGGCTATCGAGCAGATATCTGCAGGTTTTCAGGGCTCCACCCACCCCCTTTCATTCTAGCCTCTCCTCTGCCCACCAAGTGCAGCTCAGCTCAGCCTCCCGCCAGGGAGAGGTGGAGGCAGGAATTAGCAGCCGCTGAATAGGAGGGACCATTTCTGGGTCCTCTTGTGCCCAGCCAGGAACGTAAAGACCCAGGGCTCCAGCTTGCACAAGAACAACATGATAACGGCTTTCCCGTGCCAGGGCCCGAGAGCTCGGCGCCCGAGAGGCCGCATTCCTGCGGCAGCCTTAAGTCGCCGGTGGGGAAGAAGCATTCTGCTATTTCATAGGCTCACAGCCAAAAACCCGAAGGAGCAAACTCCAAGGCTATGCCTAGACTACATCCTTTTTTCGTAAAAGGGATGTAAATTAGACATATCGCAATTGCTAATGAAGCGGGGATTTAAATCTCCCTTGCTTCATTAGCATAAAAATGGCTGCCGCTTTTTCCGCACGGAGCTTTGTCAGAAAAACGTGCCAGTCTAGACACTGATCTTGTGGAAAATAAAGTCTTTTCCGAAAGATCCCTTATCCCTTGTATTCCTTATTTCATAGAGGGATAAGGGATCTTTCGGAAAAGGCTTTATTTTCCGTAAGATCAGCGTCTAGACTGGCGCGTTTTTCCGACAAAGCTCCATGCGGAAAAAAAGTGGCAGCCATTTTTATGCTAATGAAGCGGGGGAGATTTAAATCCCCGCTTCATTAGCAATTGCGATATGTCTAATTTACATCCCTTTTACGAAAAAGGCATGTAGTCTAGACTTAGCCCAGGATTGCAGGTGATCGGCACAGAGAAAACGGGGGGTTCTGCGTTTTACCTTTTCCGGGTTGGAGAAGGGTCTGGGTTTCTCAGGTCACGTTAGAAACGCAGGCCTGGCCTCCCCAGCCCCTGCTCATCTGAAAGGTGCTGAGACCCCACAGGCCAAATGTCTGTGTTAAAGACTCAGTTCCCCTTGCTTCCTCAAGAGAAGCTGCGAAAACTTCCCCTCCAAATGTAAGGGCTTCCAGCAAAGTCCTGATCCTGCCCCTGGATTCATACAGCTGGGCCCCAAGGGAGCGCCACACACATCTGCACAGATCCAGGTGCAAGGCTCGGATCTTTGGAAAAACCAAACTTGACATTCTGGAAACTTTTGGGGGGAAAAGAAAAAGAGGAAATGAAAGTTACTGCAGGCAGTGTTCCCTGGCTGGGTGCTTGTGCAGCCAGTCACGAGAGGGTCAAATGCCACTCAGGCAATTAGCAGAGCACCCAGCTAGCTTTGTGTTTCACATTCACACATGCAAAATTTTATTCTGCTCATGGATGGAAAAGATCAGAGGGAACCGTGACCCGATCCTCCCTTTCCAGATCTCTTACCCATCACAAAGGCCACCAGGCCACCTTGTAGGGCAATTTTCCCAGGGCTGAACTGTCTGGATCCAACTCACCGATTTCCCAGGACTTTAACCATTGCAGAGCTAGTCAGTTCACAGTGGGGGGCTTCTTCCACAAGGCCTTGGGGCGCAGGCTGGGGCTGGCTAGTAACGATCCTATGGGTACTCACCCCCTTTCCCCTCACCTCCCATGGTGGCTGCATTACAGCCCTGCCTATCTGATGACCCCTGCTGAGCCACGCTGGTACTGCTGATGGCTCACCTTGGGTACATGCTCTGTAAGGGTCTGGGTGTCTCCGGGGGTCACAAGAGCACCATGTCTGCTGTAGGATTGGGGGGGGGAGGGCATTCTGGATAAAATAAGGACCAGTCTGAATCCTCCCTGCATCGACTGAGAGTTGCATGGCTGTGCTGGGAATTTCTGGGACTTAGCATGGCTGGAGCCTAGGAGACAAACTCCCCACATCTCTATGTTTACACACATGTGTTGGCAGGATCTGCACATGCTGCAGACAGAACAGGCCCCTAGCTGCTCCAAGGCACAAACCCCAGGGGCCAGGCTCCCATCTCCCACTGGTGAGGCGAGAGACGTGTCTGCTGGGGAAAGAGCAATTCCTCTGCGAAGCAGGCGGGCTGGGATTTAGCTACACTCTCATCCAGCAGAAGGCAACTTGTTGCTAGCATCTGCTAGGGGAAGTGACTAGGCAGCGCAGCAGCCTGGGGTGAGCATGGTGCATATAGAAGCCAAATGCGCCACCGTCTGCAGCACAGAGGCAGAAATGTAACCTGCCGACCTGAACCCAGTCTGCCTTTTTTAACAAGCCACTTTCATTTCTTCAGTCCTGTTATGCTGTCTGAGAGGAGCCTCCCCCTTCTTCTATTGGAGGCGCTCACATCATTTTATGGACAGATATGACTTAATCCTCACAACAACTCCTGAGAGGTCAGCACCACCGCCCCCATTTTACAGATGGAAAAACTGAGGCACGGAGAAGACAAATGACTTGGCCATGGTCACACAACGCTTATTCCCTAATAAAATTGTTAGTCTTTAAGGTGCCACCAGACTCCTTGTTTTTTCTCCTGGTTTTGCCGGTTTCTCACCTTGGCTACATCTACACTGCAGAGTTTTTGCACAAAAGCTTGCAGAGCGTCCACACTACAAGCACATTGTAAGAAAACTGTACATCATAAGAAGTGAGGGCTTTTTGCACGAGTTATTCCTTTTTCTACAAGGAATAAGCCTTTTTGCACAAGAGCTCTTGTGCAAAAATGTGTCTGTGGATGGCAAATGGGTTTCTTGCGCAAAAACAGCACTGTGATGGCCATTCTTAAAGCACAGGTGCTCTGAATAGCAATCAGAGCTGTCTTGCGCAAGAGCATCCATGCAGCGTGCACTCTCTTGCGCAAGAACTTTTTGCAGAAGAGCTCTTATGCAAAAAGATTCTTGCACAAGAAGCCTGCAGTGTAGATGTAGCCCCCGTGTTTTAGCCACCTGGTCCTCTTTTCCCATCCTCCATCTTAAATCATCCCTGAGATGGAACAAGGCATCTCCCTGCAGGCTGAAGAGGAGATCATAATTTGTTGCACAACTACAAAATGACAGCACCACTCTCATGCCACAAACAAACTATTCAATCTACCGAGTGTATGCCAACTATAAATATCGGCCTTACTAGCCGTACTGCTGAGGGCAGCCACCCAGAAATCAGCAGCACCGACGCACGGCGCCAGCCCCGGCAGCTTTTAGAGTTTGAGGAGAAGAGGCTCAACCCAGTCTTCCGGTGATGCTGCTTCTGTAGCCCTAAAACGTGTCTCCCTTCACGTCCGCAGCTGGTTAGGACCAGGGCAGATTCTCGGGCGCAGGGTCAGAGGGCACATTCTTGGGCGCAGGGTCAGAGGGCAGATTCTCGGGCGCAGTGTCAGAGGGCAGATTCTCGGGCGCAGGGTCAGAGGGCACACTCAGGGGGTACGTCTACACTACAGCGCTAGTTCGAACTAACTTAGTTCGAATTAGTTAATTCGAACTAAGCTAGTTCGAACTAGCGCATCTAGAACTAAAAACTAGTTCGAACTAGCGTTTTGCTAGTTCGAACTAGCGCGTCCACACTGATTGGACGCAGGGGGGCATTTAAGGGCAGCTGAAACCGGTTCTGGCAGGGCATCAGGTCAGCAGTTGCTTTGTGTGGCTGCTGTCTGAGGCTATCTGAGGCTCGTGCTTAAAGGGACCCCCCTGGACAGCCGGTTCTCAGCTTTCCCTGCTTGCTTGCCAACCTCGCCGAGGGACAGCAAAGCATCGGTCTCTGTGCCCGTCTGTGTCGGTGCTTCCCTTCGGGGGGGACCGCCGCAGGTGGCAACATGGAGCCACGGCTCGCCCTGCACCTTCTGGTGCACGTTCTGGACTTGCTGCTGCAAGCCTGCCACCAATGGCTCGAGGCTGCCTGGCACCACCTGGGGAACGTCAGCCCCCTGCCTCTCCACCTGGCCGTCCTGGGGGCCGTGGAGGAGCCGCGGCGGCGCCCCGGCACCGGCGTGCCCCGCCGCATCTGGCGTCTGGACACCAGCAGCGACTGGTGGGACCGCATCGTCCTGGAGCACTGGGACGACCGACAGTGGACCCAGAACTTTAGGATGAGGAGGGACACCTTCCTGGAGCTCTGCGAGTGGCTCGCCCCTGCCCTGCAAAGAAGGGACACTCGCATGAGGCCCGCCATCCCCCTCCAGAAGCGGGTGGCCATCGCCCTCTGGAAGCTCTCCACGCCGGACAGCTACCGATCCGTCGGGAACCAGTTCGGCGTGGGGAGATCCACTGTCGGAGCAGTGCTCATGCAGGTACGGCGCTCGTCGGCCACCGAGCCGGGGGGGAGGGGGGCTGCGAGGAGGGGATGGGCCACCCCAGGGACAAAGGGGGGGGCGGGAGGAGGCGAAGGCGCCCCGCACCGGAGAGGTCGGGCTGTCCCGGCCGTACTACACGCCGCCAGGGGGGTTGCTTCCGGGAGTGGGGCGCGGGGCACTGCCAGGGCACGCACGCTCCCAGCCACCCGGGCGCCCCACTGATTGACGCTTTGCTGTGTCTCTCTCCGCAGGTGGTCAAGGCCATCAACCGGGTGCTGCTCCGCAGGGTGGTCCGCCTCGCCGACCCGGACGCCGTCATCCGGGGATTCGGCGCCCTCGGCTTCCCCAACTGCGGGGGGGCCATCGACGGGACGCACATCCCCATCCGTGCCCCGGAACACCAGGCGTCCCGGTACGTCAACAGAAAGGGGTACTTCTCCGTCATCCTGCAGGCCGTGTGTGACCACCGGGGACAGTTCACGGACATCAATGTGGGCTGGTCCGGCAAAGCACACGACGCACGGGTGTACCGGAACTCCTCCGTGTGCCAGCGGCTGCAGGACGGGACCTTCTTCCCCGACCGCCACATCAGGGTCGGGGACGTGGACATGCCCGTCTGCCTGGTGGGGGATGCCGCCTACCCACTGCAGCCGTGGCTCATGAAGCCCTACACGGGGCACCTCAATCCCTCCCGCCAGGCCTTCAATAACAGGCTGAGCAGGGCCCGCATCGTGGTGGAGGGGGCCTTCGGGCGACTGAAAGCCCGCTTTCGATGCCTCCTCACCCGTCTGGACCTGGCCGAGCACAACATCCCTCCCGTGGTGGCGGCATGTTGTGTGCTCCACAATTTGTGTGAGCGGAAGGGGGAGGCTTTCTTGCCAGCCTGGATGGCTGAGGCTGACCGCATGGCTGGACACTACGGTCAGCCCCGCACCGCCGCCGTCCGGGAAGCCCAGCGGGGGGCCATCCGGATCCGGGAAGCCCTGCGGGAGAGCTTCCAGGTGGAGGAGGAGGAGGACTGACCTCTCCCTGCATGCCCCACCGGGGCCTTCTTCCACCCTACCCCCCCCTTCCCCTTTCCCCTCCCTATCTACTGTACAATAAAGACACCTGGTTTTCAAACAAAAACGTCTGTTTATTTCAGAGAACTGGGGTGGGGGAGGGAGGAATGAAGGTGGGAGAAGGGAGGGGGAAACCTGGGACAAGGGAGCTGGAAGGGGAGGGGAGGGAAGGGAGGAAGGGAAAGGAAAGCTCAGGGGTGGGAGTCCGGCTGCCTCTCCCGTCTCGCCACACTGCGGGTCCGGGGGCGTCGGTGGGGAATGGTTGTGGAGGGGGGGGCAGAGAGGACAGGGGGTGTGGAGGAAGCAGGAGCGGAAGCAGGAGGAGCAGGGGGAGCAGGGGGAGCAAGAGGGGGAGAAAGAGGGGGAGCAGGGGGAGCAAGAGGGGGAGCAAGAGGGGGAGCAGGGGGAGGAGGAAATGGAAAGCGGTCCAGCAGGCTCTGGAGGTGGCCTCGCAGGGCACGGCCCTGCTCCTCCAGGGCCTCCAGACTCCTCTGGCGCAGCCTGAGGTCCTCCTGGACCCAGTGGTCCTGGAGACGGAGCTGTCGGTCCAGGAACCGGAGATGCCGCCTCTGGTAGTCCTCCTGGTTCCTGGCTGTCCTGCTTGCCCGGGCGCGGGCGGCTGCTGCAGGCGGTGTGGTGCGCCCTGCAGGCCCCGGTGCTGCAGCTGTGGTGCAAGAAGACCAGCGGTCAATTACCCCAGGGGCCCAGGTGTGTGAAACCCAGCTCCCCTCTGCAAGGCCAGGGCCCCTGCAGGATCCCCAGCTGCTGCTCCGTGGTGGGCAAGGCCCAGGCGCACGGTCCCGGGGCTCCCTCTCGCCTCAGCCCCCCGTACACATAAGGGGAACACGAGGGTACTCACAGGTGGACGCCTCCCCGGCCTCTGATGATGCAGGCGAGCGGCTCTGTGGGGTGCCTCGGGGGTCCCGGGTCCTGGGAAGGCTGGCGGCAGGCTCCTGGCTCTCAGAGCCCTCCTCCTCCTCCTCCGTCTCCAGGAGCGGTCCCTCTGCCCCGGGGTCAATCACGTCCCGGGGGGCAGGGACGGCATGAGGCCCCAGGATGCGGTCCAGGGCATGGAAGTGGGGGCAGGCCTCCGGGTCAGCCCCTGGCAGGCAGGCCCGGGAGTAGGACTGCCGCAAGTCCTTAATTTTGCAGCGCACCTGCTCCCGGCTGCGCTGGTGGCCCCTGGCGGCCAGACTGGCAGCCATGCGTCCATAGACGGCCGCGTTCCGGTGGCTAGTGCGGAGATCGTGGACATTGGAGGCTTCCCCCCAAACCTCGATGAGGTCCACGATCTCCGCACTTGACCAGGCGGGCGCCCGCCTTTTGCGCCCCCGGGCAGGCTCCCGGGAGCCGCCAGGCTGGTCGTGGGGAGCAGTGGAGGGCTGGGAACCCTCGGATGGCTGGCTCATTGTGTGGCAGGTGCAGGCTGTGCAGGCACGGGTGCTTGCAGCCTTGCAACTGGCACAAAGTGAGTAGCCAGCCCGTGGCCCTTTAAGGGCTCCGGGGCCGGGAGGGGGGCAATAGAGTTTCCCTGGTGTTGGCCAGAGTGGCCACCAGGGAAACCTGGGAAGCCTTAGCCTCCCACTAGTTCGAACTAAAGGGCTACACAGCCCTTAGTTCGAACTAGCTAGTTCGAACTAGGCGTTAGTCCTCGTAAAATGAGGTTTACCTAGTTCGAACTAAGCGCTCCGTTAGTTCGAATTAAGTTCGAACTAACGGAGCGCTAGTGTAGCGCCTAGGAAAGTTAGTTCGAACTAACGTCCGTTAGTTCGAACTAACTTTGTAGTGTAGACATACCCAGGGTCTTCTCAGGCTGAGATGAGGAAAAGGAATTTCAATGGCCAGCAGAAAGGAATCCGAGTGGAAGAATTTCCTCTCCCCCATTAGCTGCTGTAAGCAAGGCCACAGCCCAAATATAGAACGGGGTAGCGTGATAACAGGCGGGGGAATGCTATCGGAATGAGTTAGTGAGTGGAGATACCGAGCACAGAGGCAGCCAGCAAAGAATGACAAGAGGGTCGGGAATCTAGCCTGGCTAACTCACTGCAAGGCTTGGGCAAGACAACGTCGCTTCTCTACAACAACGTATATTTGTGTTGGACTGAGTCACACGGCCAGATTCAGCCCTCATTTGCATTGGAGTTGTTCCCAATTTACACCAGTGTAACTGAAAGCAAAATCGGGCAATCAGCGAGTGTGCTTAGAAAAATGACAGCTACATTTATTAAGAGCTAAACCCAGCTGCATGAGCAAGATGGATCAGGAATGCTGTGGCTCATTCCAGACCTCCATCCAGACGACTCTCCCAGGAGAATCCAGACAACATCCTCAGCTAAAGAAACACAAGACAGGGCTACTGCGCATCCCCTGAGGCCAGGTCTGTTACCGGGCAAATCCAGAGAGATTTAGAAAATAACCCCTTTGTGAGTGCCACAGAAACGAGAGTTTAGGCCTAAATTTTCAGAAAGTTCTGAATAAGTCTCCACCTCTAAGGTTATCAACTAAAATGAGGAGGTGCAGAATTTGAAAAGCAGCGGCTCACTGCATACAATATAGTAAACAATTGTAGAAAGAGGTTATTGGTCCTGTCTAGGATATGGAAAGAATCATACAGGACAGGAAGGGACCTTGAGAGGTCATCATGTCCAGTCCCCTGCCCTCTCAGCTAGACCATCCCTGACAGGTATTTATCTAACCTGCTCTTTAAAATCTCCAATGACCAAGATTCCACAACCTCCCTAGGCAATTTCTTCCAGTGCTTCACCACCCTGACAGAAAGTTTTTCCTAATGTCCAAACTAAACCTCCCCTGCAATTTAAGATAATTGTTTCTTGTCCTGTCATCAGAGGTTAAGAAGAATAATTTTTCTCCCTTCTGCTTGAAACACCCGTTTAGGTACTTGAAACCTGTTACCATGTCCCCTCTCAGTCTTCTCTTTTCCAGACTAAACAAACCCAATTCTTTCAGCTTTCCCTCATAGCTCATGTTTTCTAGACCTTTCATCATTTTTGTTGCTCTTCTCAGGACCTTCTCTAATTTGTTCACATCTTTCTGGAAATGTGGTGCCCAGAATTAGACACAATGCTTCAGATGAGTCCTAATCGGTGCAGAGTAGAGTAGAAGAATGACTTCTCCTGTCTTGCTTACAACACTCCTATTAATACATCCCAGAATTATTTGTGCTTTTTTTTCTTTCTTTTTGCTACAGTGTCAAACTGTTGGCTCATATTTAACTTGTGGTCCACTCCCTTCTGCAGTACTTCTTCCTAGACAGACATTTCCCATTTTACATGTGTGCAACTGATTGTGCCTTCCTAAGTGGAGTACTTGGCATTTGTCCTTGTTGAATTTCATCCTATTTACTGCAGGGAAGGATATACAGATAAACTTTAAAGGGCTAATCTTGTAGGCCCTCATTCGATCTTTCCACATCCAGCAAAATTCTTTCCATCCTCAAATATCTTCCCTTCATTGATATTGGGAATCTCCCAAATGTTTCTAGTGGGAAACTGCGTCCTTAAAGGCCCTTTTCCCCTCTTTAATAGGCTGATGGGAGCAAACAGATTGGTGCTTCCCTATCATATGTACTAGTGCTCATTTGGACCTGCTGGAGAAGGGCGCAGGAATCTAGCAAAGGTGGGGCTGTCGGGGGAATGAATATAAACAGCAAGGCCATGTTTGGAAGGCTGCCTTTGCCCAGTAATGAATCAGATGAAAGGCAGATCCCTAGGAAACGGGTAAGTAAACAGATTAAAAGGGAAAAAAACCCACTTTTTTTCCTTCTGACAGAAAGAATGTTTTCACTCCATTGTCAGCCTGGCAATGTAGCTAGTTTGACTCTCCAAACTACCCTTCCTGGCTGCCCTGCCATGTCCAATCAATAACCCTCAACGCCATTTCTGAATACCAAGGCTGTGTCTACACTGGCATGAATTTCCGGAAATGCTTAAAACAGAATAGTTTTCGTTATAAGTATTTCCAGAAAAGGAGCGTCTACATTGGCAGGCTGCTTTTCCGGAAAAGCCCTTTTTCCGGAAAAGCGTCTGTGGCCAATGTAGACGCGCTTTTCCGGAAAAGAGCCCCGAGCGTCATTTTCGCGATCGGGGCTTTTTTCCGGAAAAGACTACTGGGCTGTCTACACTGGCCCTTTTCCGGAACAGTGTTCCGGAATAAGGACTTATGCCCGAGCGGGAGCAGAATAGTTTTTCCGGAATAGCGGCTGATTTTGTACAGTAGAGCATCGTTGCTTTTCCAGAAATTCAAGGGCCAGTGTAGACAGCTCGCAGCTTATTCCGGAAAAGTGGCTAATTTTCCGGAATAAGTGGCCCAGTGTAGACACAGCCCATGCCTATAACAATGGCAATTGCTCTGCGGATGCTATGCAGGGAGATCAATGACTGGCATTAATTGACATTAGAGGCAGCATCTGAATGGGGCAGACTAAACATCCTGGGGTGTTTTATTCCGAATGTTTATGTGCATTGCCTTTCCCCTGCCTCACTCCGGCTCTGGTCTTCATCCCTGATTGCAGCTAGATGGGGGCTCGGGAATTTGTTATAACCGATGGGATTTACTGCACAGGGAAGAAGATTCCAGCCAGATACTGGGCAGTTTGACAAGGCTAACAGGTTGAGTGCGTACAGGGCTACTTGGTGCTCTGGGTTGGCCATGATCGTATTCATACCACAGAGTTGCATTTACATGGGTTTTATTCCTTATTTAAATAAAAACAATAGGGCCAAACAGTTCAAACCTGGGACACACCAGGAGGGAGTCAGGCCTGTGATCTTGTTCTATAATCTCCTTTCTAGCCACTTCGAACCCCATTAACTGCTGCAGAATCAGGCCTTGTATATTGGAGAGGTCCCAGAAACAAGAACAAACCAGGGACTGCTTGGCTTGGCGAGCCACACCCATGTGGACCAGTGACTTCACTGGCATTGCACAGGGCAGACACTTGCTGCTTCGACACCATGGGTTGGGCACGCGAGAGATGCCTAAGAAATCCAGCGGGATGGGATGAAAGTAGGGATGTAAAATCCCATTTAGTTGGTTAAGCAGATAACAGGAATGTTTAACCAGTTAAAGGAAGGGCAAGGAGGCCACCCAAGCCCAGCTGGTCTGGAGTAGCCTGCCTGCCCGCCGCGTCTGGGCTGGAGAGCCCCCTAACCCCCACCACAGAAGTTGCTGCAGCCCCAACTTGTTAACTGGGACTGGTAAGCATCACTATTAAGTGTTTCTATCACTATTAAGTGTTTCTATCACTATTAAGTGTGACATCTTCCACGTCCCCGGATGAAAGTAACTCAACCCTCTGGCTTTAAGTCCACCAGCCATTCAGCAGTAATCTCATTTCTTTTTATTTGGGGCCTTTTGTTTCGCTCTTTGCACAGGGGTAGTTTGTTGCTGCGCAGCTCAGCATGTCCGTATAATACAAAAGCTCTTCAGCAAAACACACTGCCCTAACTCTGGCGGCTCATAAATCCCAGCTGAGCCGTGAAACTTTGGTGGGGTGGGCCCCAGCCTGCGCCAGAGAGCTGCCAAGGAGGTTTGGGTGGAAGAACTGTCCCTGTGCACTAGGGATGTGAACGGGTCACCAGTCAACCGGTGCCCTGGAGCAGTCCCCCACCCAGCAGCCTGCCACGAGTGGAGGGCTGCTCCAGCCCGGCCAAGCCCCCGTGCAGGGCTGCCAGCTCCCAGCAGGCTGGGAGCCAGTAGCCCTAGATGGGCCTGGGAACTGGGAGCCAGGAACCCCGCAGGCTGAGGGCTGCTCCAGCCAGCTTGGAACAGTCCCCCACCTGGAATCCCACTTACTCAACTAACCAGTTAAACGTTAGGTTAACCTAACCTTTGACCGGTTTACTGACTAAACGGGATTTTACATCCCTAGTGTGCACCAAGGAAGTGTTTTGGGCGCTAGCCTAAATAATTTCATTGGATTTTGTTCTGGGGCCGCGCTCTGCAGTGAGTGAAGAGCTTGAGACTTGGCTAATGAACAGGGAATGGTACAGGTGCCTTGTGTGTGGGCTGGCCTGACAGCGTGGTTCCCCTTTGCAGTGGAGGGAAATCATGCAGCTGAATTCTCTGTGCATGGCTGTGGAAATACAGCCCTGGGGGTCTGAGTGAAACTGAAAATAACCTGAATGCACAGCCTGCCCTGGCTCCCTCAGGATGGGCCAGACGTGACCTAATAGGGCTTTTTTGCTTCTCTAACTTTGCTGATTCTCTGGCCAAAAGCAGGCGTGTCAGAAGGAAAGCAGAACTAGCTGAGTGACGCCCCCCCCCCCCCCCTGCAACCATCCTGCTGCTGCAGCAGCGAAGCCAAAGGTGCAGAACAGAGCTGGGCTAGGCAAGCTTTTGGTTCTTGGACTTCCCGCTGCACAGTTCAGCTTGGGTGGTATTTTAACCACAGTTTTGCATTGAATATTTCCCAGTAATTGCGCTTAAAGATGGTGTGAAAACCCAGAGCTAGCGGCTTGTCCTTGCAGGCATGTCGGGCCTAATGGTTTTCAGGGGCTGCGCTTGTCCCCCATTGTCACAAACCAGGCGTGTCACTGGATCAGGCATTTACAGGGATTTTGCCAGGTGAAAACCCCACATGTCAGTGCATGAATGTAGCTGCAAGGGGACCACACGGTCCTCTGCAAAACCCTGGAGTGTGGAGTGTCTGGGACAAGGTGGAGAACAGGACTCAGCCAAACTTAACCGTGCGAATCCGGTGAAATTCAGCCGGTCTCCCAGATGGGGAGTGGACGGGATGCGAGGGGGCTTTGCAGAGCGTTGCTAGTGTGTAGAAAAGGGAGGCATGCGGGCGAGTTTGGGGGATGAGAGATGACTCAGACCCAAGACCACATCATCACTGTGGGTGTGTCTAGACTACATGCCTCCATCGACGGAAGCATGTAGATTAGACAGATCGGCAAAGGGAAATGAAGCCGCGATTTAAATAATCGCGGCTTCATTTAGATTTAAATGGCTGCCTCGCTCTGCCGATCAGCTGTTTGTCGGCAGATCGGGGCAGTCTGGACGCGCCGCGGTCAACAAGGAAGCCTTTGTCAATCGGCGCAGGTATGCCTCGTGAAACCAGGTTTACCTGCGCCGATCGACAAAGGCTTCCTTACTGCACCGATCTGCCGACTGCACCGATCTGCCGACAAACAGCTGACCAGCTGTTTGTCGGCTCAGCGCGGCAGCCATTTAAATTTAAATGAAGTGGCGATTATTTAAATCGCCGCTTCATTTCCCTTTTTCGAATAAACTAATCTACATGCCTCCGTCGATGGAGGCATATAGTTTAGACGTATCCTGTGGCTCTGAGTGGCTTGGCCAGCAGCGAGGACTCCCAGCTGAATTGCCGGGTTAACGGAGCAAGCCCTCTGAGCTGATCCAGTTGTGAACCCACTTCTTCTGGCCAAGCTGCTCAGAGTCACCCAGGGTCTCGCAATGTCCTGCATCGGAAGTGGGATCCCCACAGCAGCTGGTGAATTTGCATGGTTGTCTTCCCATACCGCCACTGTGTGGAGAACACACGGATGGTTTGCATTTCTACCTGGAACAGCTGGTTCCCTGAATTGCTCCCTGAACTCCTGCCAGGGACACAAACACTGGGAGAGATTTTATCCATTCAAACCCCACATTCATGTGAGCTATGGGGTGGGCCAAATCAAATCAGACCCATGCACTGAAAATAACCCTTCCCCACCCCTCCAGATGCAGCTGTGCTGAATGGCTATTCCCCACCGCTGCTCTGGCATCAAAGAGGAAGCAGCGATCTTATCAGTCAGGCTGGGGTTTTCTGATCTAAACAGCAGCTGTGGGTTGGGGAAAGAAAACACTTACTCAGATTTAACCTCTTGAGACCCTTGCATATTTTAATGCTCACACTCAGGGCCCCCACCCTAGAGGAGCAGCATGGAAAATGTTGCGGAACGTGTGTGAAGTCAAAGCAATCCCTGGTTTAGTTTCTCTCCTAGCTCCCACAGGACACGCTGCTATTTAAGAGCGAGTGGAATAGCCTTAGCCAAGGACGAGCCCTGGCTCCTATGAGAAAATAGCGCGATACAGAACTGTTGGTGGCCGCATACATTCAGACAGCTATAGAACAAAATGCACTTTTTAAATGCAGGGTCTGATTCTCTGTAGCTCCCCCAGGCCTGCTGACAGGGGAGGGCAAAAGGGTAGTTGCCCCAGGACCCAGCCATTCAAAGGGGTCTGAGGCTCAGTGGTCAGATCCCTAAGCCCTTTAAATTGCCTCTGGATGGCCGCTTGGCCCTGCTCTGAGGTGGGGGGGGGGCAGTGCTGCAGTCCGGATGGTGCTATTGATTGGCAGCTCCAGCGCCGCTCCTTCCACTTGAGGCCCGCTCCTTCTAGGGCTCAGAGCTGCCCCCCACCTTGTCCTGGGGCCTGTGGAAGCTGTCAGCCCCCCTGAACACCCCCTGTCTTCCCAGTCCTTTGGTGCTTAGCACATGGATGTCTGATATAGTCAACACACAAATCCACATACAGAACAGTGAATATATGTGCACAATATGTACATGCTTGTGCAACCAGAACTTACACATATCTATCTATCCATCCCCATACACCCTATCTGTCTCTCATCTATCTATATATCAATTAGGGCTGTCAAGCTATTAAAAATTAATCATGATTAATTACGCAATTAACACATTTAATCACGATTAATTGCACATTTAATCACATGCACTGCCCCTTTGAAATGCTGCGACGGCGTTTCAAAGAGGCAGCACTGTGGAAGCCCGGGATCATCTGGAGTCCTCAGTGCAGCTGCCCCTGCAGCTGCCCCTTTGAAACACAGTGGCAGCGTTTCAAAGGGGCAACACTGTGGGAGCCCAGAATCAGCTGGAGTCCCCAGCTGACCCCGGCTTGGTGCAGCGCTGCCCTTTGGAAAGGCCACCCTGGTGTTTCCAAGGTGCAGCACCGCGGAAGCCCGGGGTCAGCTGGAGACCTCAGCTGACCCCAGGCTCCATGTAGCGCTGTTCCTTTGAAGCACCACGACAATGCTTCTAAGGGGCTGTGCAAGGCGGAGCCCGGGATCATCTGGGTACTCCATCTGATCCCGGGCTCCACATTGTGCTGCCCCTTTGATGCGCCATCCTTACACCTCAAAGGGGCAGTGCATTAGGAACCAGGGATAAGCTGGAGTGCCCAGCTGATCCCCGGCTCCATGTTGCACTGCTCCTTTGAAGCACCGGACTGGAGCTTCAAAGGGGCAGTGTACCACGGACTGGTTACCTTTGAAGGGTCGGACCGGTGCTTCAAAGGGGCAGTGCTGCACAGAGCCCGGGGTCAGCTGGGGACTCCAGCTGATCCCACACTCCTAATGAATTGCCCCTTTGAAGTGCCAGAGCAACGCTTCAAAGGGGCAGCGCAGCATTAATGCCTGCGATTAACACATTAAAATAATTAACTTCCCTGCGTTAATAACAGGCATTAACGCACATCAATTGACAGCCCTACTATATATACATCCATCCCCATACACCCTGTCTGTCTGTCTAATCTATTTATCTATTTATCCATCACCATACACTCTATCTAATCTATCTATCCATCATGGGAAAGCCTGAAAGTTGACGGAAGTTGAGATGCTTTTCCAATCTGTCCAAACCACACTGGTCTAGCAATCAGACTGGCAAATCAGAATGGCGGGACTATGAATCTTTCGTTTCTTTGAATGAGGCGGCATCACTGCAAGGAAGGGCCAGGGTATTGCCATGGGTTGGCTCTGCTCCTCCACAAATCTTGGGGGACCCGAAGGGATGTGAAAATGAAACTTATATCCGCTCTTCTGGCCTCTCTTCCCAGGCAAGCTTAGAAGAGCTGAAAACTGAGCATCAGTTAGGTCAGCTCTCCTTTTCTCCAACCCAGGCAGCCTCGCCTGATGTTTAGCCATGTTGAGGCCCTTTTCAGAGACACTGTAATCCCTGGATCCAAAGGCGTTCTCTGAAACGCGTTTCTCCTTTACAGAAAGAGCCAGGCGTTCCTGGGGGCGTGAGCATGCTGTGCGCTGGGGTAACATGCAGGTCAGTGTGAATGAACGCTAAACAGGGCAGTGCTAGAGACTTCTCTGACCAGGGAGCTGCGGCCTGCCTGGAGCAGTCCGCAGGAATAATGACAATGGAGAAGTCTAAGGACTCTGGTCACGTCTACACCATGCAAACTGAACAGACGTAGCTACAGTACCGCAGCGAAGCCGACCTAACCCATAAATACAGGCACAGCTACAGAGATGGAAAGGATTTTTTCGATCCCTGCAGGAGCCCCGCCTCCCCAACACATGGTATGTAAGTCAACAGCTTCATTCTTCAATCCACCTAGCTGCAGCACCACCAAAGGGGCTCACACAGCTGCAACACACTGGGGTGTGGCATCTTCACAGCCCTGGGCCCTGTCACTACGTTGACCTAAATGTTAAGTGTAGAGCAGACCTGAATCATATTTGTACAGAGCTTAAATCATAATTCTGCCCATTCCAAAGCCCCTGCACATAGCCAGAGCAGGGCCTCTCATGCCAAGTCCCAGGTACCTCAAAACTGATTCCCATTGTGAGGCTGAGATGTTCTTGATGCAGAGAAACTCATCTCCCAGGGGTGTCCAAACGCTGCAGGGCTGCAGGCAGGCAGGCCTGGTGTTTGACTTCGCTGGACGTGGAATTTGTATTTCTTATACAGCAAAGTTGTCATGTGCCAGGAAGCTGCATGTGCATGTTATGCTAATGAGTCCTCTCATTGCCAGGCACTATGTCAGCCCAGCAAGGTGCTCTAAGGAGCCCCAAATAAACCCAGTGCTCTTTAACAGGCCCGGAAATCAGTCTCCCGGGACATGGGACATGCCGATAGAAACAGATTAGCCTGGGGGAAACTAGCACCCCTAACGCACTGCCCTGAGGCTGTATGCAGAACCCTGTGGCTGTCGGGGAGTTGTGTGTGAGTGGATCCCGGGCAGCATTAGGGATGTGAATGGGTAACGGATTAACTGGTTACCTGGTGAGCATTACCCTTAACCAGTAATGGTTAACCGGTTCCCTGAGGGCAGCCCCCTACCCGAGGGCTGCTCCAGCCCTGCAGGGCACCCACATAGGGACACCAGCCAGCAACTTGCTCTGCGTGGCCGGGGCTGGGAGCCGAGAGCCAGCAGACCAGCCCCACGTGGGACTAGGCACGGGAGCCATGTGGACTTAGGGGCTTCTCCACCTGGGCTGGAGCAGTTCCCCACCCATTTAACTGGCCAACTGATGAATTGGGATTTGACTCCCTCGGCAGCATGGAGCCGTTGCTTTGCTCTCCAGCGTGATAAAGAGAAATACCCAAAACAGTGGGCGGGGAAGGACGGTCCCTCCCGTGAGCCCGGGGACATGCCGATGCAGGCCCACCCGTGCACCTAGCTCCAGCCTGGGTCCCCAGTCACAAGCATTGAGCTTCTTCGCCCCCATGTAAGAAAAGCCTCAATCGCAGCACCTGCCAATGTCCTGCGCAATGACTCCGTGTCCCCTTCCCTTGTGTCCCCGGGCCTGTGTCCCTTGCAAGCTGGTTTTCAGTCTGCAGACCGGCTTGGCTTTCCCATGTCTTTTCTTGTCCTCACACCCCCTCCAGAGACTCCTCGGTTCGAGGCAGCCCAGCTCTGCAGGGGAGGTGGACGAGGCTCCGTGGTGAACTGGACAGAATGGGTGCTCCTCCCGTAGAAGCCCTGACTGCCCGGAGGGGTCTCTCTTTGGGGCCATGGCTCCCACTCCGCCTGGTGCGCTATTTCCCCCCCCAGTTTGATCGGTGCATTCTCCCCCCACACACACACACACTCAGGCTCCTTTTCAGCCCGTCCTTCGCAGAGCAGGAACAGCCGAATGGCTGCAGTGGGGTCCAGATTCCAGTCCCGCGTCCGCCCCTCCCCGCTGCAGGCTGCTCGGAGCCCTATAAGGCCCACGGGAGGCCTAACCGCCAAGCTGAGCTATTTATACTCCTGGCCCGGCCCCGCCCACTGACACATCACGGATCCGGGATCTGTTTTCCAGCCCAGCCCCAGTTGCCACCAGGCCTTTCTCGGAGCTGCCCAGCCTCTTGGTGGGCGTGGAGCGGCTGTTTTGATTCATCCGCGAGGCAGGCGACGTTCTGTGGGGGCCTCTCAAACAGTCGCCCTCCCCAGTAGAAAAGACAAGACCCTGCAGTCAAAGAAATGGGCCAGGTGCCTCCTCAGGACTGTCAGAAGTTCTGAAAAATAGTCCCCACCACACCCGTGTGGCCCGATTCCACCGAAAGCATCCGTTTGGGCAGGCCGGTCTGTGTTGGGTGCCTGTTTCCTTCCCCCTACCCAGAGCCGCCCTGACAGGGACAAAGGGGGCACTGGGCAGCATGGGTCGAGCACTACCGCTCGAGGGCAGAGTTTGAACAGAGCTCAGCAGCAGGTCACACGTGTTGAGGGCCAGGGGCTGAGCTTTTCAAAATCTGACCCTCGAAAAGCAGGATCTTGTCATTTCGAAGGACAAGCCCGCTTGTTGCTGGTGGGGAGGAAGCCGCCGCGGTTCTCCTGCGCCGTGACAAGACACGCTCTCCTGTCCCAGGTGAGTCACCCAATCAGTGGCTTTTCTAACTCAGCGAGGACCCCTGCGGCTGTAGGGACTGGCCCCAAAGGAATCCAGCGCCTGATTTGTTTGGATGAGGAAATGGGTGCAATCTGTCTCGCCTCTCTTGGCAAGCGGCCCAGCTCTGACCCCAAGCTGCCCTCCCAGATGGCCTGAGGGTAGGCAGGCAGCACTAATAGCCGCTCTGGGGAGGCGAGCTGCAAATATGGGCACACAGCCCCTCTGCCACCCAGCTCCTTGGGCACCAGCGTTCCCCTTTGTGACAGGGACATTAGGGCGACACGGTGCTTTGGCCGGGAATCACAGCTTCTCCTAGGCAGCGTTCTTCTCGGTGGCTGCGTCATTTGTGATCGGCTTGCTTGTTTTTAACATTGCTCCCGGGGGCTGATCCAACTCCTGCCACAGGCACTGTAAAGATCCTCACGGCAGTGGGAGCTCGATCAGGCCGTAGGGGTGTGGAGTGTGTGTGTGTGTATGTCTCTGTGTGTTTGTGTCTGCCTGTGTGTGTGTGTGTGTGTGCACGCAGGCATGTTCCCTGGGTGTGGCTGCTTTTTAGTACTGCGTGTTCTCTCCCGGACTCTAAGGCGGACAAGACAGACATGCTTGATGCTCAGCTCTCCAGACCACATTCAGCTGCCAACAAGACACAGAGGAACCCCCGCTGGTTTTCTCTGTGCTCCTATGATAAGGACAGTCCCACAACAGGGCACTGGCTTTAATCTGCCCTCCTGCCACATGTAGTCCCAGGGGTCTTGCTTGCACTCAGTGTCATTCCTTCCTTCCATAACTTCTCAAGACGTAATTTGCAGCACTAGATGCCACAACCAGGCATCCTTCACCTATTAAAACTGACTTCTCTTCTGCGTCCTGCGGCTTCTCCAAGGCGCCGCTTTCTTCTGAACTAAATCCACCTGCCCATCCTTCTTTGGCAAACCCCCCTGGGAAGAGGCTATTCCTCCTCTCCTCTGTCCCTGCCGGTTTATTAAGCAAATTTGTCCCCCCCATAATAAAACAAACTCCGAAATCTTTGCATGCTTCACCCCTGGCTACTGAAATCACAAGGGAGCAGGAAAGAGCATCACACTTGCTTAACGAATAGCTGCAGTTAAAGGTTGAGAATGGAATTGTTCAGAAACACGAAATGAACAAAAGGAGCCCCAGCAGCATCCCAACTAGCCCTCTGTTGAAGGTGAATTCTGGAAAGCACTGAGCATGAGTTGTGGGACTCTGGGACTGGTCTGTGACTATTCGTTGCTGGTTTTCTACAACCACAAGTGGGAGTTTTCCAACTGTAAACTCTCCAGGACAGCAATAGGTATCATGATGATTGTGTCACAGCTGTTGGCGCTTTGCAAACAACACACAATAATTGTTACTCAATAGATGAAGAAGTACTTAGCCCATGAGTAATCCTGTGGGCATTCACAGGGCTCCTGACACAAAAGGCATGTTTCAGCATATGCAAAGAGACAGAATCTGATTTGTCATAAATATTATAAATTCTAAGATCATGATCAGTTATCAATTTACGAAGCGTGTTAATCTTGGTTCTCCTAGCACACGCCTTGAGCTGAATCCCACTTCCTTTACTCAAAGGAGTAGAACCATCGGTTTTAATAGGGCTACTCAAACGAGTGACCCAAAATTGGGCCCTGCAACCCGATATTTTTGCCAGTAGTCTTTCATACAAGCAAGCTGCGGTAGAAACTGCTGAAGAACCTCAGCCCTGTAGATGGGTAACTACACAGCTACACAACTTCTGAAAACAGAAACCTGCCTGGCCAAAACCTTCCCTCCCCGCATTCCTGGGGCAAACCTGTCAACTACACAACCATGAGACATCCCTAGATGTTGTAAACACTGCCAGTTAACCCCAGCCTCAGAACCATACAGCCTTGGGGACCACTCACTAGGGGATAACTGATGAATGATTAGTGCAGGGCAAAGGATGGGAGAGTGATATTCTTTAATACCCAATCAGCTCTTCTGTGAAAAAATCATAGTTCTTGCCTTGCGAATCGTTCAAAGCTGGCCCCATGGGCCAGCAGAAGCATCCAGAAAGAGTAAAGGCTGACACCAGTGTGAAAATTTCTCTGTTGACTGCAAAGCTATTTTTCCATTGTATGCAGGGGAAAGTGGCCTGGAAAAATACACCCAATTCTTCCAGGGGATTCCCTGTGATCTGTCAGTGGTAGTCATAATGCTCATTACAGGATCACCTTTGACACAGCTAACACAGCAGCAGAGTGCTAGAGAGGGCTGTCAGTGTTGTGCTAGTTAAAACATAACGATTATTGCTGTCCATCCCACCCTCGCTCTCAGGCACTTCAAGTCAGGGACTCCCATGGATTTTGCTGTCCTGCCCACGCTCCAGACCAGGACTCTATGCATGACTTCTCCTCCACAAAGGAGCTTCATGCGGCTCAGTGGTGTTTGTGCACTAAGCCGCACCCTTGCCCCCAGGCCTCCTTCAACTCTTACTCTTGCAGCTTGTTCTGGGCACGAGGACAGAGTTGTGCAAACTCTACTGTGTGATGAAAGGTCGTGCATTTTTTAAAGTCCTTGCAAGGCTGTGTTTTCCATGAAACAGCCCTTCAGTATTACCCTCGGGCTTTAACGCTTAAGTGGGGGGCGGGGGTATCCCATGCGGAAATCCACACTGAGTTATTCGGTCTGGATTTCAAAACGTTCTTCCCATTTTTTACAGAACAACTTTGAGCTGCAGAAAGTCTCACCTCTGTCCCTCTCTCAACTGATTCCAACTCAGGAGCTGAGTCTGAAACTGATGTGAGTTCTGCCTTCAATGGAAGCAGGATTGGGTGTTTTGGACTGGTTTATTTATTTTGCATGAGGAATCTCCAATGATCACAACCAAGAGCACACAATAAAGAGCAGGCTGTCATGGTGCCAGTCCTCCAGGAATCAGGACCTGGCCATTTCCCTGCTGCTTTGAAATACCTGCCAGAGATGGTATGCCTGAGCTTCCCCTTTCACTCCCCTCCCGTCCCATGGTTTGTTTCCACCCTCCGTTTTTCGCTGCTGGCGCTAACCCTCTATGCAGGCCCAGGACTCAGAGCTTCCGATAAGAGTATTTATAAATCTGTTTAGGCGGCTGACGTGACCTAGTATCTTTGAGTGTTTCAGCCTCCATGATATAACTATAAATGCTTAAGTGGTGAATCAGAGAACTCTATCCGTCCCGCTACTTGCTAGATTCCTCAGAACCCGCCTGACTAGATCTCCTTTCAAACTACACTAGTAAGAAGTGCTGTGGATATTATGGGGTTTTTCTTCCCCCTTTCCCTGTGAGCTGCAGTGGATGTTTCTCTATTTATCCCTCACACCATCTATTATTAACCCAGATGCTTCTAACTATCCTTATCTCATTAACTGTCCCATATGGTTTCTCTTCGGCTTCCCCAGCTCTGCAAAGCGAAGCTAAACCCCAACACATAGAGGAAGAGGAGGTGGGAGCCACTGGCTGCATTTGTTTTGTTTGTTTGCCTGTTTAATATTAAAAGATTAAAGGCGAGTTCAGCTCTTAGGGGAGCAGCGGCTGAGTCTCCATTAGAGTGAAACTGAATGACTGGAATGCCTAGGATCTGAAGGAATCTGTAACATGCGCTGGATCATATTGAATTTTACAATGTGGCAAAAGCTGATCCAAGGCTTCGGAAAAGGGGGTGTGGATGAATTCAATGTGCACTGCATTTTCTGTCTAATGTCTCTACTATGTCCACCGGGAGTATGATGTTAAACATCACTCTGGAGTTATATTATTCCATGGTATTGCTGCAGGATGCATATTATAAACCCACGCAAGCCCCACTGTGTCTGGTCACACTAAGGACCTCATCCCTGCTAGTCTGCAATGACCGATTTAAACTGTCCCCCTCCAGCTCCTAGTACACTTTTATTCCTCCTTTAGTTAAACAGCTGTCTCTGCTAGGTATCCAAACTCTGTTGGTCTTTTGCAGGAGGGTGTTTGAGGCTAGTCTGAGCTTCTTTATGCAATTTCCTGTATTCATTTTCTCTGAAGTGCAATAAATTATCACGTTAAACTTTCTGTCTTATGTGCTGTTCAGCTCCCTATGTATGGCACACTTAGAATTATAGAATCATAGAACTTCAATGCTGGATGGATCTAGGGGAGCTGTGTGAGCTAAGCCACCATCATTCTAACCCGCTGTGGTGGTACCGTTAGCACTGAAAATGCACATTGACGGTGCCTGGGAAGTCTCTTACCTGATAGATCATGACTTTGAAGTTCCTTCGCTTCAACAGCTCGGCCTCATTGACCTCCAACTTCTTGATCTGCCCAGCTTGCTTCTCCAGGTTCTGCCGGACGGTTTTCACGTTGACGCTCACCTTGCGGACTTTTTCCAACATCTTGTTCACGGTGTTGCTGGTGGTGGTGTGTGATTTGGTGAGCTTGGTGAGTTCCCCCTGGATGCTGGCCACTGCGCTGTCCATCTCTTGCTGCCTTTCCTCCAGCTGAGTCTGGGTCAGCTGGATTTGATCCACCGCCCCGATGATCTTGTCCAGAAGGGTGAGTACCATCACACCATTGATCTGGTCAGATTTAATTGGATCTTCAGCTGCTGGCTCCTCGGAGGTCTCGGAGGGAGCTGGCTGCTCAATAATTTGCAGAGGAGTGTCCGCCATGATTGATTGGGAGTCCCGACGAGCAGAGCCTGGAGAAGCGGTTGCTGCAGGGAGCAGAGTGAGACGAAAAAACTGAACCCGAGCCCTAACTCAACTCTGCTGGGAGGCAAGCCAGAAATGCAGAGCACAGAGCCCGGCTCTGTGTGTGTGTGTGTGTGTGTGTATGTGCGTGCTTAAATTCAAATGGCACGGCACTGCAAAGCTGTCCAGGGAAACTGCCCTGCAAATTTTTCCAGGCTTGCAGGCCATTGGCTGACTCCACCTTAGCTATATAAAAGGAGCCACTGCCAAATGCCTGATGACCCACCCTTTTTGAAATGATTAAAATAGTTGGAGCGGAGGGGAGACGGTGGCGTTTGCATGCGAGCACAGGCACAACTCCCGGAGGAATGCAAAGCTCTAAAACTCCCGGCAGCCTCTTCTTTCCCATACGTTCAAAGGCATTCTGTGCAAAACTCCAAGGAATCTGTCCAAGAGGAAAAAACAAAACCCCGCTGTAAGCTGCCCGGGAAGCTGTGAGACAGAAACCAGCTCCTTCTGGGCACAGCTGTGTACATGAAAGGACGGCTGAAACAACTGCACACAGAAGTCCAGGAGCTTAGCTGGAAAATTCAAACCTCTTTGTCTCCAAATTCAAATCCCTTTGTCAAGCGGGTTGTCAATACAGGCAGTCCCCGGGTTACATGCATCCGACTTACATCGGATCCCTACTTAAAAACGGGGTGAGGCAACCCCGCACTAGCTACTTACCCCCAGCAGACCAGGGAGATGCGAAGCTAGCGCCCCCTCCCCCCAGCAGACTAGGGGGACGCGGAGCGGCTTTTCTCAGCAGACACCTCAGCTTGAGAATAAAGGACTGAGGGAAGTGAGGTGCAGGAGAATAAAACTGAGCTCTGGAGAAATGTTTGGCTAGAGTTTCCCCTACAATATGTACCAGTTCCGACTTACATACAAATTCAACTTAAGAACAAACCTACAGTCCCTATCTTGTACGTAACCCGGGGACTGCCTGTATTCTAAAGAGTGGCTTACACTCCCTCATGACTATTCATGGCATGTCCCTTTTGGATCATTCATGAGACTGAATTGCACACTCCTGACTGTATATTTACATGCATGTGGACACACACATGCAAGTACATACATGAGATAGGAGTTGGCGTGTTACTGCTGTGTTCTTCTCATACCTGTTTGTAGATTTGAATCAAGGAGTGACTATAAACCCAATAGCAAGCAGCAAAATGACCACACCCTCCCACCGGAGAACAGCCGGCTCAGCTCTGCAGTCAGTCCCCTGTCCGTCAACAGAATCTGAGTACGTGCTCTCAGCACGTGCCAGGGTACAAGTGCCGAAAGCACTGCCCAAAGGGAACAGAGGGCTGATTATCAGTGGTGATGATTAATTGCATGGCAGGGGGATCATACTCCTTACTGTGCTGAAGATAGAACAGGGGTTCCCAACCTATGGCTGTGTCTTAACTACATGCCTCTGTCGGCAGAGGCATGTAGATTAGACACATAGGCAAAGGCAAATGAAGCCGCGATTTAAATGATCGCGGCTTCATTTACATTTACATGGCTGCCGCGCTGAGCCGACAAACAGCTGATCAGCTGTTTGTTGGCTTGCGCGCTAGTCTGGACGTTCCCCCTGTCAACATCAAAGCCCTTTGTCGGCAGCCCTGTTATTCCTCGTGGAATGAGGTTTACCGGGGCAGCCGACAAAGGGCTTTGATGTCGACAGGGGGAACGTCCAGACTAGCGCGCGAGCCGACAAACAGCTGATCAGCTGTTTGTCGGCTCAGTGCGGCAGCCATGTAAATGTAAATGAAGCCGCGATCATTTAAATCGCGGCTTCATTTGCCTTTGCCAAAAAAACAAATCTACATGCCTCTGCCGACAGAGGCATGTAGTTTAGACGTACCCTATGGGTCGGGACCCAAATATGGGTCGCAATTACATTTCAAAAGGGTCGCCAGATGTCTCCCCAGGTGGCTCGTAAGGAGCCAGTCACACATGTTTTGAATTGCCTTGGGTCACCAAGTCTTCCTGAATTGTCAAAATGGGTCCCCATTGCCCCGGAAACGGCTGAGATAGAGGAAGAGCAGCCCCTGTCCTGAGGAGCTATCCAGTTAAATATTAATCAAAAGCCCTCCTCCTGTTTATTACCTTGGCTTTTATAGGATCCCCTGAAAAATCACTTGGCTAGAATGCTTGAGAGCTTGGTGGAAGCAGCTCTGTTACTAGCCAGGAGGCCTGATGCGAAGGTGCATGGCTGACTCTCAGCTAAGACCAGCTCTCTCTTGGGCCCTATTGGCTCAGTCAAAGGAAAGTGACCTGCAGATGCAGTGCTTGATCAGGGAGAGCTGTGTTAGGTTGGAAGAGCTGCCGCTCCGAGACCCTGAGGATCACAGCTGGTATCTCATCGAGGGTCTTGGATTATCAGAATTGTCTCAGGAGAGGGGATCCTGCAGCTGGGTACACCAGCCTCCTCCCTGGCCACCGGCTGGCAAACAAGATGGGCCCCTCAGTGTTCCAGTCAGAGGGACTCAAGCCCCGCTTACTACAGTCATAGTTGCTTTGTAACCAAGCTGGGGCGCCCGTCAGCCACTAGATTATCTACGGCAACAGTCGGCACTTCCCACTGTTCTCGGTCGTGGGACAGGCTTGTTTGTTAATGCTGCAGGACTCACAACAGGGTCTTCATTTAGATTTGGGGGCCCCATTGGAAGTCCACATCACACTTAGTTAAAAATAGTCCAGTGTTTCCCAGGGAATTGGCTTCTTCCTCCCCACCCCAAAGGATTAAAAAAAAAAAACAAACCCATCTTCCTTTCCAGTATTTGCAGCTGATGAGTCAGTGCTGCATGCACACGTGCACAGACACACAACAGTAATTTTGGCCACACCACACTGCGGCTATTATTCACAAGATCAGTTTCTGAGCCACGCTCTAGGATGCATGGCACAGTGGTTAACACACAGCACAGGAAGTCAGCAGATGTTTGTCCTCTTTCTAGTTCTGCTATTAACTCACGGTGTGACTTTGGGCAAGTGATTGTGCCTCTTCACGCCTCAGTTTCCCTGTCTGCAATACAGGGAACAACTATTCCAAACTTGCAGGGGGTTGAACTTGTAAAGCTGGGTGGAAGGCTCTCGGAAAGATAAAGGTCTGGGTCAATATTTTTTTCTAAACCAGGCTAAGTGGGCTGTTCTAATCTCGTTCTGCATGGCGCTGTCATGCCCCTTTGAGTAGAAATGCGATGATTACCGATGTGAAGATTTATTGGCACACGGCCTTGCTTCCTCTCAGAGGGACATACCAGGATGGCCCAATAGGTGGCAACCCACGTCTTCCCCTTTTGGTCCTGAATGCTGAATCCTCGACATTTTAACTCAACTACATCACTGATCTGGTTGTGCTACAGTCAGAATTTGTTCTTTGACGTTTCCACATCTCACTGGATTTGACTGATTTGCTCTACAGCAGCAACGGACAACCTAGGCCGGCGAGTGGGCCATATAAGTGGCCTCCTTCATCTAAGTGGGCCGCAAGATTGGCATAACCAAGAAAGTCTCCCCGGATAAGGCAGTTTTGCTCACTGCACTTGCATACCTAGAATTTGCGGGGTGTGCCCATTGAACTGTAGCAGCGCTTTGATTGGTCGCAGAGAGAGCTCTCCCAACCAGTGTTGTGTGCAATCAGCACGCCCCTCACTTCACAAGCCCTGACGTTATGTGCAAGTCGTTTTAGTAACACCAGTCGGGAAAACCCGATGCAGATAGAAACCAGCAGAATCTGGCAACCCTGCACATGGGCAAAAGTAAACAAAAGTCTTGTGGGCCACACATAGAAACCTTATGTGCCTTATGCACTCCGTAGGCTGCCCACCACTGTGCTGTAGCCCAGCTGTTAATTTTATACAGCACTGGAGTTAGCGTCTTTGTAAAGACTGCAAAAAACCCTGTTGCAATTGGCACATTTATCCCTCTTGCTGGTAGTTGAAATTACAATGCCAAAGACTGAGTGAGCAGTGAAGAATAACCCTTCATCTCCATGACAGGGTCTAGATCAAGGGGAGGGGAGAGGGAGGAGGTAAATTGGAAGGCAGGAAGGGGAAGGACATAGACTTCTTCTGCAGCTGCTTGTGTCTCTGTTCCATAGAAATGTGCAGTCCTGTCTCCTGGGTGGCCGTCAGTGTGGTGCATTTCAATGGCACTGAGCTCAGTTTTTAAACAAACTGGGCCATTCCAGCTCTCCTATCTTCCCAGGGCAACTGGTGGGACCATCAGGGTATGTCTAGACTACATGGCTCCGTCGACGGACCCATGTAGATGAGTTTACTAGACATAGGGAAATGAAGCGGTGATTTAAATAATCGCCGCTTCATTTACATCAAAATGGCCGCCACGCTGTGCCGATCAGCTGTTTGCGGGGCAGTCTGGATCAGCACAGCGGGGCAGTCTGGACGCTCCACAGTCGACAACGGAAGCCTTTGTCGACCGCTTCGTTATGCCTTGTGGAATGAGGTTTATCAGAGCGATCAACAAAGGCTTCCCTTGTTGACCGCGGCGCGTCCAGACTGCCCTGCTGTGCTGCCAAACAGCTGATCGGCACAGCGCAGCGGCCATTTTTATGTAAATGAAACGGCGATTATTTAAATCGCCGCTTCATTTCCCTATGTCTAGTAAACTCATCTACATGGCTCCTCTCAGAGACATACCCTCAGAGACATACCCTCCCCTAGACATACCCTCCGAGACCCTGGTAGAAAGGAAAACAAGAGCCTTGCTGGTGTAATGATCCTGACTTTTTTCCGAGGCCTCAGTATCACTCACGTGTGCTGTATAGTTAGGTTAGGCTGCTGGTGGGCTGAGACCACGGCCTACCATGCTGCCAATATTGCAGTTTCCTTTGGCTCTCCCATCTGTCTGTCTGCAGCCATCTCTTGGCTCCTATTTCACATGTAGACTGGGGCGGGATGGGCTTTTTGTGCTGTGTTTGTCCAGCTCTTAGCACACTGTGATCCTGGGCCACGACTAAGGCTCCTTAGCATGACCATGATCTAAGTAATAGCCACTTGTCTCCCCACGGCTGAGCTAGGGAGGCCGCAAAGGGAGATGTACAGCTCCACTTTGCTGTGCACAACCCAGTTGGGCAATTTCACAAAAGAGCTATTTCTGAAAAATCAGAAGAGGAGCACTGCACCCCAGAGAGGTGCAATAACACCACACTCCCCTTGGCTGGGAACTTGCTGCTGGCTGCTTCTGGGATGCAGCCTGGTCTATGATGCCAGGAGAGGCAGGATGCTGCCTTAGCACCCCCACTGCACTGCTGGCTGAGAGTTGCTTCAAGGTAAACCCCTCCTGCCCCAGCCCTGATCCCCCATCTCTAAAGCCAGAGCTGCCCCCTACATCCCAAAGTTTTCATCCTCAGCCTCACCCTGAAGCCCACACTCTAGTCAAATTATGTTGGGTCGTGGGCAACATCAATTTTCTTCAACTGGGTCATGAAACTGCAGCAATTAGCCTTAAAAAAAAGGTCAAAAGACAAAATACAAGCCAAAATAAATAAAATTGTTTACCCTGGTCTGGATTTTCCATTCTTAGTTGCTTCAGTGCTTTGTCTCCTAGGTGTATTCTGGTGCAGTAATTAATGCTGAGGGCCACTGCCCCTATATTTACCTGCACCTCCACAGGTATCAGGCGATCACTGCTCTCATTGGTTGCAGATGGCCGTTCACAGCAAATTGGACCTGTGAGACGGTGATCTATGGCCAATGAGAACTGCGATTGCCTGCCCACAGGCCGGAATTTGCCCACCCCTGTTCTAGTTCATCATAAAATTGAAAGGAGTCCTGACCCCTTGGCTGGTGGTGCGAAGCAGCTAGAAGAGGGGACTGAATGGAGGAAGTTGATCGCCTTGATTCTATGATGGTCAGAGGAAACGCTACAAAGAAAGATACACTGAAAGTGTATCTTAAGAAAACTGACGTGGATATTAAAAGCTGTGTAATGATAAGGCCTTGGCCTGTCGCCATTTTGGAAGACCTAAAGCGTTTGTCTGCAGATTGAAAGAGGAACAGCCATTAGCTGAAAAGCAAGAAGTTACATACCCATAGTCCATCAAAATCGCATTCAAATAGTATCATACCAGGCTATAAAGAAGAAGACCCTGTCCAAATGGCACCTGATGTCACCAGATAAAGAAACAGATCTCAGGATGGTTAAAGAAAACTGAGTTTGACAGCATTTCTCTGGCAAGAAAATCCTTATCAATAGTTGGGGTTGTGAAATCCTCATTCTATGATTATGGTCCAACTATTTTCTTCCACTATTTGATCTGAGGAAGTGGGTCTGGCCCACGAAAGCTCATCATCTAATAAACCATCTTGTTAGTCTTTAAAGTGCTACATAGTCCTGTATTTTGCTTCACTTTCCTATTCTTTGTCTGAATGATCTCGGTCTGTTTTTTAATTGTTTTTGCCTGCTGTATAATTAATTTTGCTCGGTGTAAATCAATGAAAGTGATGGGATATAATTGGTTAGGGAATTATGTTACAATATGTTAAGGCCCACAGAAGAGTGAGGCTGGGTGCCTATACAGGCAGTCCCTGGGTTACGTGGATCCGACTTATGTCGGATCCGTACTTATGAATGGGGCTTTTCTCGCCCCGGAGGACGCGGGCAGCAGGACCGCCCAGACGCGCCGCGGTCCCGCCGCCCGCACCCTCCGGGGCGAGAAAAGCTGCTCCGCGTCTCCCTGGTCTGCTGGGGGCGGCCCCCAGCAGACCAGGGAGATGCGGATCAAAGCCGCGGAGGACGCGGGTGGCAGGACCGCAACGCCCGCGTCTCCCTGGTCTGCTGGGGGGGGAGGGACGCAGCTGGTGCGCCCCCCTACCCCCAGCAGACCAGGCTTTTCTCGTGGACGCCTGTGGTAGAGCAGCTGGGGTGCTGCCGGTTGGTCCCGCAGCGCCGCTCCTCGGCGCTACTGGACCAACCCAGCAGCACCCCAGCTGCTCTGCCCCAGGCGTCCCCAAGTCAGCCGCTGCTGAAACTGACCAGCGGCTGACTACAGGAAGCTCGAGGCAGAGGGAGTACATGCCCTTTTTACCACAAATAGCATGCCATATTTGGTAGAGTCCAAAAACACCTGTCATGAACAGTGAGTAGGAGGTGTAAGAAGAGGAAGAGGAGGAGACAAACATGGCAGAGGTGGATCCGGCTATGTCACCACATGTGACCTGTGCAAGACTCCAAAAGCAGTCTAGCCAGTTCCACCACGCAAGCATGGACCAGCTCAACAACGGACACGAAACCTCAGGAAAGCATCAGTCCAACCTCAGGTATTGACTTTTCATTGTTTTACTCCATTGAGAAGTGGTAGAGGTACAGCAAACAGATGTAGAGCTGTACCTTTTTTCATTTCCTTGTAGGGTTAGGCGGGGGGGCACGTGGAAACTTTTATTTATGTATATCATGTTGTCCTGAGAGATCCTGGGGGCATTTGGCAGTCCTTTCTGAAAGGTTTCTAGGGATGACTGCCTTATTTCTTCCTCTGTGGCCTTATTTCTTCCTTGTTCCTTTATCGTGGCACCCTGCAAGGACTTTAGGCACTTTTGCAGTAAGCAACTAGCAATATATACAGGCCTGGGCTGCTTTGGGATGCCAGCAGCTGCTCTGGAGTCTGTCTCTCCAAATGTGGCTATCTGACAATCTCTTCAGGAGAAACTTTAATAGCGAAACCCAGTTTTCAGAAAGATTGGGCCATTTGTTAAAGTTTCTCTTTTGGCACGTCACTTATACCTCCTTTATAAAAAGGTCCATCCACAACATACAAGTAGGTACACAGATTTTTTCACTTCATATTGCTTTACCATTGACACCTGACTCCATTTGGCTGTCTCCTTTTCCTCCAATGTACATTTGGCACCACAGATGACTCATGGCTCAGAGAATTTTAAAAGGTTAATAAGGTATATGAATGTGAGGTGTCTGACTGATTTTTCTGTGCCAAAAATCACAGCCTCTTTCCTTTGATTCAGGGTCTGTCACCTGTGGTTTCCCAGTGTTCTATAACTCCCTTCCCATCCCTAAATAAAGAGGAAGCTGTGCATAAAGTAAACCAAGATACAGTGTATTACGGAATGATACAAAATCTGGGAATTCGGGGTAGAGAGGTAACATACAAGAAAGTAAAACAACAAAGAAAACAGTGATACACTGACTTATTTAGTGGGACTGAAGCCCAGAACCAGCTTGATAAAACCTGGCCATGTCAAATAAGTCAAAGTAAGGAGACCCCTATACTAAGGCGTGATCTAGTGACCACTAGTGACTGCCCCTTGAAAGGTGCTCAGGACCTTCAACCCATGGGCTCCACAGTGCCTTTGAGGAGAACAGCTGATGGGTCCCTCAACGTTATTCAGGGAGAGAAGAGAGCTGCAGACGGTTCAGGGATGCCAGTGAGTTGATAGTGCTTGGTGTGCCTTTTTCTCCTCACAGGTGTTGATTGTGATGGTGATTGATGCGACATTGTGCTTGGTACGACACGGTGATTGGTGTGTAGGCCTGGCCAGAGTTTGCGGGACCCAACGCAGCACACTGTATTTGGCTGAGCTGCACAGCTGTGTGGCTCCCAGTCAGGGCAGTGAGTAAGTGGCCAGGTGGGCGGGGCTGGGATTTGAGCAGTGAGGGGCCCTGAATGCGTGCGGCCCAAGGCAACCCCCTCGCTCGCTTTGCCCAAAGGCCGGGCCCGTTGGTGTGACATTCTATGGTGGTGCAAGGTGGTGATAAGTGCAACATTGTATGGTGGTGCAAGGTGGTGATTGGTGCAACATGGTGATTGGTGCCACATTGTATGGTGGAGCAATGTGGTGATCGGTAGGACATGGCGATTGGTGCCACATTGTATGGTGGAGCGATGTGGTGATCGGTGCGACACGGCGATTGGTGCCACATTGTATGGTGGTGCAGTGTGGTGATTGGTGCAACATGGTGATTGGTGCCACATTGTATGGTGGAGCAATGTGGTGATCGGTAGGACATGGCGATTGGTGCCACATTGTATGGTGGCGCAGTGTGGTGATCGGTGCGACACGGCGATTGGTGCCACATTGTATGGTGGCGCAGTGTAGTGATTGGTGTGACACGGCGATTGGTGCCACATTGCATGGTGGTGCAGTGTGGTGATCGGTGCAACATGGCTATTGGTGCCACATTGCATGGTGGTGCAGTGTGGTGATTGGTGCGACATGGTGATTGGTGCCACATTGCATGGTGGTGCAGTGTGGTGATCGGTGCGACATGGCGATTGGTGCCACATTGCATGGTGGTGCAGTGTGGTGATTGGTGCGACGTGGCGATTGGTGCCACATTGCATGGTGGTGCAGTGTGGTGATCGGTGCGACATGGTGATTGGTGCACATTGCATGGTGGCGCATTGTGGTGATCGGTGCGACATGGCGATTGGTGCCACATTGCATGGTGGTGCAGTGTGGTGATCGGTGCGACGTGGTGATTGGTGCCACATTGCATGGTGGTGCAGTGTGGTGATCGGTGCGACGTGGTGATCGGTGCACATTGCATGGTGGTGCAGTGTGGTGATCGGTGCGACGTGGTGATTGGTGCACATTGCATGGTGGTGCAGTGTGGTGATCGGTGCAACATGGCGATCGGTGCCACATTGCATGGTGGTGCAGTGTGGTGATCGGAGCGACATGGTGATTGGTGCCACATTGCATGGTGGTGCAGTGTGGTGATCGGAGCGACATGGTGATTGGTGCCACATTGCATGGTGGTGCAGTGTGGTGATCGGTGCGACGTGGCGATTGGTGCCACATTGCATGGTGGTGCAGTGTGGTGATCGGTGCGACATGGTGATTGGTGCACATTGCATGGTGGTGCAGTGTGGTGATCGGTGCGACGTGGTGATTGGTGCACATTGCATGGTGGTGCAGTGTGGTGATCGGAGCGACATGGTGATTGGTGCCACATTGCATGGTGGTGCAGTGTGGTGATCGGTGCGACGTGGCGATTGGTGCCACATTGCATGGTGGTGCAGTGTGGTGATCGGTGCGACATGGTGATTGGTGCACATTGCATGGTGGTGCAGTGTGGTGATCGGTGCGACGTGGTGATTGGTGCACATTGCATGGTGGTGCAGTGTGGTGATCGGTGCGACATGGCGATTGGTGCACATTGCATGGTGGTGCAGTGTGGTGATCGGTGCGACATGGCGATTGGTGCCACATTCTATAGTGGTGCAGTGTGGTGATCGGTGCGACACGGCGATTGGTGCACATGGCATGGTGGTGCAGTGTGGTGATCGGTGCGACACGGCGATTGGTGCACATGGCATGGTGGTGCAGTGTGGTGATCGGTGCGACACGGCGATTGGTGCACATGGCATGGTGGTGCAGTGTGGTGATCGGTGCGACACGGCGATTGGTGCACATTGCATGGTGGAGCAGTGTGGTGATCGGTGCGACATAGTGATGCTCCAATGCAGGCGATGCCACAACGGCATTTGGGTCCAACACACTCAAGTGCAAGAGGGGCGCTGTCATGAGGTCACCATATTACACCCAAACATCTGGGCGTTACATGACGTCATCGGATCAGGCTGTGACGTCGGGTGTACTGGTCATAGCACCGGGTGACCCCACGAGCCGCGAACAGCGGCCGATGCGAGGGGGGGAGGGTCTGCCTCCCCCAACCCTTTCCGGGCACTTCCGCACTTCCGGGAGGAGGGGACCAGCCGGCCGAAGGGAAACAAGATGGCCGCCGGCCCGTCGCTAGGAGACGCCCTGGCGTGATCCGGCTCTGCGGCGGACGTTCGCGTGCGCGGTGACGTCAGGGGGCGTGGCGGGCGGCTATTGCTACTGCGGCGGCCGCCGTAGGGGCTGGAGTAGCTGCAGGTAACGGGGGAAGGGGGGGGTGTTTCCGTTGCGGCAGGTGGCAGCGAGCCGCGGGGGCGGGGCTGTCACCCGGGGGCGGGGCTGGGGTCACCCGTTGTGCAGGGCGCGGGGGGGAGGGCTGAGGTGGCGGGTCCCCCCCCGGGCTGTGGGCCGAGGCTGGGTCACCCCGTTGCTCAGGGCGCTGGAGAGGCGGGGCCCCTCCCCGTAAGGCCCTGGGGGGGCCCGGTTGTGAGGGTCTATGCGGGGTGCGTGGGGCGGAGCTCAGCCCTTAGTCCCCCCCCCCCCCCAGGATTTCCAGGGGAGGGGCTGGTTCATTGCTCTGTGTCCAGCTGGTGTGGGCTCCTGTGCATAATCCAGCTCTGCTCCAGATTAGCTGCCCCCCCCCTGCAAACGGGGGCTGTGCCGGGCATGGGTGGTGAGTCTGCAGCACTAGGCTCCGACTGTGCTTTTCACCCCCCCCCCCATTATAAAGGGCCACCAGAGGCTAAGGCGCAGCTCGTGTGAGTGGCTAAACACATTGTTCCCTTTGATGCATCCCCATTGCTTTTTTTGGGGGGGTTGGGTTTTGATTCAAGTGAGCCAGGAATACGTATTTTATTATTCGAGTTCACGTGCCTGTTGAAAGGGGTATTTTTGCATTAAAAAAATATACTTTGAACCCAGCAGCAAATAATTCATCCAGTCAGTTTCAAGGTTGGTTCTGTAGATTTCAAAATGGAAATGCAGTGCTTGTGGATGGATTTGTAATTACGTGCTCCTGTTCATGCAGTATTTGGACCTAGATAATGGTACAAACAGCACTGATGGCTATAAAGAGAGACACTGTCATACCAGCAGCTGATGCCACTCAGCATTATGAAAGCAGACATCCGTGCACATAGAACTGAAATAAAGTGTCATTCGTTTTGATTTTGGCCTACTAGGCGTACGTAGTTTGAGCTAACAAAAATTCAGGACCACTTAGAGCACCATCTGCTTTAGCATCATCTTCTTTTGTGTGGCATTTCTTCTGTTTTCAAACCTGTTTTGAGTGAACCATCACCCTGCTTGTTATGATAGTTTGACAGACCTCTAGATAGCCTTTAGTTTTACCGGGGGGCAGGGTGGAAATCACTATAAAATAGAGCAGCTGAATGAAGAGCAAAATAATGTGTTTTCTGCCCGCAATGAGTATCAATGACAATGCATCTGACAAAGTGAGTCTCTGCCCATGAAAGCTTATGCCCAAATAAATCTGTTTGCCTTTAAGGTTGTTTTGCACTGTAACTCAGTATGCAATATGCTGCATTTTCAGAACTACTCCAGTGTTATCTTCTGTTCATGGGAGGGCTCCTCCCTGCCAATTCAAGGAAGCTGTCAGCTGAAAGTCTGCTGTTTCCTGGATGACACTTCAGTAGGCAATCTCTGGCTTTTTGGTGCCATGTGAGTTGGCTTGCCTGAGAGCAGCATGCTAAGTGCAAAGCTTAGAGCAGAAGAACAGCCCTGGAAAAACAGAGTTCTTAGATTGCTGAAGAAGAAAGTGAACGAGTGACAAACATTCTGTCTGTGGTGCTTTGCAGAGCCTGTGATGTGGCAGGTTTCCCCTTCCTCGTACCACGGGTCAGTGAGTAAGATCCATGATGATTCAACCAAGTGTGTGTGCCTAGAAAGTTATGAAATCATCAGGAGGTGCTGAAGAACTTGTTGACCTCTCAATCATCTTATGAAAGAATCATCACTTCCTCTCACTATTTTTAAATCAAAATATTTACATGAAGCGCATAGAGCTATTTCATGGAAATAGAATTTGCCACTCGTGTTTTCTACCATTTTTTCCTCTGATCATAGGAGGCACATTGTACAGGGGAGAACATGGGATTCAGACTCTGCTGTACATTCTAACCCCTACAACTTTTTTATTTTAGGGTTAGAATTCCACTTCTGGTTTGACTGTCCTTTCCTTTCATCATGGGGGAGCTTTTCCGAAGTGAGGAGATGACCCTGGCCCAGCTTTTCCTCCAGTCGGAAGCTGCGTATTGTTGTGTCAGCGAGCTAGGAGAGCTTGGAAAGGTTCAGTTTCGTGATGTAAGTGGCTATTTTCTTGTGTCAGTAAAATGCATTGGAGCGTTAAGATCCTGGCTGCTCTTTGTCTGGTCAAGGGTTATAATTAATCTTTGCTATCTCAGTGTGCACATGTGCAGCAGGCTCCTATATTCCAGCTAGTTGTTAATTATCAGTAAAGCGGGTTGTGCTGCACAACTTTCCATGCATCGTTCTTTTAAAAACGACCATTACTCCTGCCCAAAAAGACCCCTACTTGCCATCCTGGTAAACTTGTAATCCTGCTCCTTCACATTTAAACATGCCAAAGGAAACGTGTTTCTGTTTGCAGTTGAACCCCGATGTGAATGTGTTCCAGCGTAAATTTGTTAACGAAGTCAGGAGGTGTGAAGAGATGGACCGGAAACTCAGTATGTCCTGCTTTACTTAAATGCATGCCTCTAATTCTGTATGACCTCTACTAGCTTTGAGGGAAGAAAGCAGCCTAAACTTTTGAAATAATGTGCCAGAGCAACATGTTGTATTAGTGGTAAGGTAACATGGATATCACAGGAGGCTCAGCTGCTTTTGGAAAAAATTGTTTCACATAGAGAAGATAACTTTGGGATTTTTTTAAAGCATCTACATGCACTGTATTCTGATGTAATTCTGCTGTGTATGGGATGTGTGGTTGTGGGGGAAGGATTTGCACCTGCTGGTCAGGTGTGCTGATGGGGAATACAAAGATGGAGAGAGTCTGATGTTGCAGTTTCTAGCTTTTTGTTTCTCCTGGTGATTCTTACTATGAAACATTTTCTGTCTTTAGGGTTCGTTGAGAAAGAAATTAAAAAAGCAAACATCCCGATCTTGGACACTGGTGAGAACCCAGAAGTGCCTTTCCCACGTGACATGATTGATTTAGAGGTAAGTGTTTCATTAAGGCTGAACTAGTATCTGAATCTAGCGAACACAACTTGTGCTAGCAAGTCTCAATCACTGAATTCTTTGGAATTTAGTTGTAAGAACATATCCCCAGCTGACTTAATTCAGCAAATTTCTGTTGTGTTCATTGTAGCTCCACCAGTTCGCATGAGCTCAGCATATGACCCATAAACATTTTGGGGTTTGCATAGTTTGCTGTAACTTCAATGTATGTATAAGATACAAATTAATACTTCATTTTAAAAATGACGAACCAAATTTAAAACTCCATGTAAAGTAGTACAACTCTAAATTGCTGGGGTTGTGCCAGTTTATACTCTGTTGGAAGATTTTAAAGAAGGCTTCCTGGATCCATACAGAATCTAGTTAAAAATTCTTATATATAGTAGCATTGTTATAATGTACTAATGTTTTAAGATGCACTGAGAAGAAAACAGGATGCAGATAGCATCTAGCAATTTTGGGTACCCTGAATGCAATTAGGGAAAAGATCTTGCAAAGTGCATTTGAAACTGTGTGTTTAATTAGGGCTAAATAGCATTTATTTTTAGTTGAACTTTACCTTTTTTCCTCTTCTTTTCTTCCCCAGGCAAACTTTGAGAAAATTGAAAATGAGCTTAAAGAGATCAACACAAACCAGGAAGCTCTGAAGAGAAACTTCCTCGAGCTGACAGAATTAAAATTTATACTGCGCAAAACTCAGCAGTTTTTTGATGAGGTCAGAATATCAGGGGGGTTTACCACTGAAACAGATAGTGGTTTATTGTCACAAATTGCCATTTTTATTCTCAAGAGTGTTCTTTTCAGTTGCTGTTTTGGATGACTCATTTCTATACTTTTTTTGGTTTAAGAAACTTTCTCAATCATTTCCCATATTTCATGCAATGCGTACACAGCCAATCATAGTTTTGCATTTTATGATTATTTATATTTACTTCGTATGTTCCCAGTAAAAACAGAGGACTAATTGTGTGGAGACAGGTTCTGAATTGATCATTTCTGTCCCTAACTTCTGAAAAATCTAAGCAGGTCAGTAAATTATAGCGTCACTGTGAGGGAGGGGGGAACCATTTCCCCTCCAATATGCATTTTTCTGTTTGGTACAAGTGTATAAGTAAATCCCAGAAATCCTCTGTTATGAGAGATGACATCCCAAGTTAATGCCTTCTTGATCAAGCTCTAGAATCTTACAATCTAGCACGCACTCGGAAGAGGAAACTAGCCATATACCTTTTTTGGAGGAGGAGGGAGATACTTTGCATGCTATGTGATGCATTCCATGCTAGCCCAGAGAGTTGGCTATGGAGTGCTTGAAGAGCTTTGTGCTCTGCTGATTGTGAAGGCACAAAGAGTATAATCCTGCATTGTTGGCTTCCTGAAAATTTTAACTATTCTTCTCTGATGTAAGCATGGTTTTTATATGAGTAAAAGAGTTACCATTAAGGTAAGCCTGCCCAGACTCTCACATGCATCATGGCTGATAACTGGGTGCTACTGGCTGTGATCAGCCAATGGGCTGAGTGCTGTATGATTATCTCTCTCCAAGTGTTGACTGTCACTTTGTAAGTTGCAGATTCCATTGTCTGAGTCTTTTTGGACAAATAGTGACAACCTGATAATCTGTTGCTTGACTGCAATAAGTAACAAGTGTTGTTGTCTGCCTGTTCTAATTGAACATAGAGAAAGTGCACTTAGTGTTATATAAAATCATTACTAATACACCTCTTCAGGGTTTTTATACTTCAGTAGTGTATAGTAAATAACACCTAGCTAATGCTTTTCCTCTGGTACAGTATTAACATCATATTTCAATATAATCAGCTCAAAATTCGTGTGGTGTTGAAACAAAAACTGAGAATCATTTTTCTCAACCAGTCAAAATCAATATCAATATTTATCCCTCCTTTAGCAGATGTCACAGCAGCATATAGATGATTGGTCGTATGGTCTCTGGATTAGGGATGTAATAGTGTAGTCGATTAACTGATAAGCAAAAGCTTATAGGTTAATGCTATAGACTACATGCATTTCTCCTTTTCCCTCCCTCCCTCCTCCCCCGCCAGTAATTTTTTTTAGCAGGCTGGTCAGGAGCCTGGCTTAGTCCTGGTTTGCAATGGGTCCGGGACCTAGGAGCTGGGTCAGTTCCAGCTCGCACCGGGTCTTGGAGCTCAGACACTTGTGCCCCCCTCCCCGCGACAGGGATTGCTGCCTCTTTATCAGAAGCAGCAGCACAGGAGGACAGGCAGCTCATCTACGAGGGGAGCTTTAAACTGGTTCTGCTCGCAGACCAGATCCTGCCTGGCATCGCACACTGCTACCTCTGATACAGAAGCAGCAGCGCAGAATGGCAGGGGGCTCCTTGGGAGTGAGGCTAGAACACATTGGCTGCTGGCCCCGCCCTCTGGGAACTATGGAATAGTTGACTAACTGCTAAGAATTCATGAGGTTACTTGACTATTCAGTTAAATATTGGTTAACATCCCTACTCAGGATAAGTACTCATTGTATTAATGAATTCAGTGGAATGTACATTTCAGGCTAACTGCTTAAGTTTACAGTGTATGTAGCTTTATGCCACATATATATTGACTAGGTCTAGACATTATCTGCCTTTGGGGAGACTCTTAAGATTGTGCAGTCCAGCTGTTATCACGGTTTTTTATTTTATCACTGATAAGGCCATCTTTACACAGTGCCTTCAACACTTGAAGACATTTTTTCATCTGTAACTTTAAGACTCTGTATTATTGGTTATTCATAATTATTTACACAAGAAATGGCTCATACTTGAAGTTACTTTGAAGTCTTTACTGTTTTTCTAGAATGTGCAGTGGGAGAGGGAGAATTAATAGAATATTGGTCATAAAAGAACAATTACATGTCTGATATAGCCATTTCTTGTCAGTTACGTAACATAACTTAAATATATATTGTTGCTGATTATGTTGATCCTTTTCTCAGTCTTCTTGTCTTTGCTTATGAAGAGCAGTATGAGCTGGAGAGATTTCTCTGAAGCTTTTACCTTAAGCATCCTAGAATAGGGGAGCGTAAAGAAGACTGGAAAAGTAATGGTTAATGGCATGCAGTCCCCTGTCTCCCTTTCCTCTAACTCCTCTCACCATTTGCTTTCTTTAGTTTTTGTTTTGCATCTGTCATCCCCCTCTGGGCTCTGGGTTAATAAATTAGATGGTGAATTGATTCCTTTTTAGTTGCTATGAAAATGAAGGTGAAGGGGCTTGAATTGGAAGTGCTTACTTACACCTGTTGAGAGCACTTGCAGAGCAGAACTTATTTCTTATTCAAGATTTTGGGTTTTTTCCACTAATCAAGGGAAGGAAGATGGCTAAATCTCTAATGTTGGGCCTGAAATCAAGGGACTCCTATGTGACTGATACTGAAAATGTGCTTTAAATGATTATTTGATGACCTTCACATTCTTTCTAATTTACATAGGTGTATACATGAATATATCCCTGGGTGTTGTTCAGAATAAGATGAAAATTCTCCTTTACAGTTCTGATGCTCTGATAGACCACTGCAAGCTGGTGGAAAATGATCAGAAGGGATCTTATGACCATTTTTCCTTCTTCCTCCATCCTGTTTAAGCAGCTCTTACTTTTCTGAACAAACTCCCAGTGGTCTGAATAGTCCTGCTACAGCTCCATTTCATAGTAACACTTGTTGTATTAACTGACCCTTTCAAAAGATGGCTTTATTACTAAGGCTTTGTCTATACTTAAATATTTTAATTCAACCTTCCAGGTAAGTCCAGCTGTGTTAATTGCGTAGCTGGAGTCGACTTACCTTAATTCAACCTTTGACACCGTCTTCGTAGCAGGTCTGCTCCCATTGACATCCCTTACTCCTTTTGAATTGAGGAATACTGGTGTTAATGGGGATGCCCTCAGCATTCAATTTAGTGGGTCTGTACTAGACCCACTAAATCAAACTCTGGAAGATTGACTGCCACTATCTGAGCAGGGCATTTACCAAGTGATCATCATCTGACAGGCTCAAGGATCTCCGAGCATGGCATGACTAGAACTAAATGCATTCCTGACTAGACCTAGGTAATAGACAAGTACAAGAGTGGTTTTCCCAGATATGTTTAAGCCAGAAACTATCCTTCTGCCTTGACAAATATTCTGAAACATAAAATGTGTTAGGCTAGATGAGTCACAGCTCATTTTTGCTAACACATACCTTACAAAAATCCAGCAACAATAAAATATTACCTTACTATCAAATACAATACAATACAAGCCCCTTTGGTAGAATTGATCTTATTTTGTTAGATCTGAGAATTCTGCCATTTTATTTTAAAAAAGGTCATTTAAAGTCATTCAGTTTGGTGTGTGTGTGTGTGTGTGTGTGTGTGTGTGTGTGTGTGTGTGTGTGTGTGTGTGTGTGTGTGTGTGTGTGTGTGTGTTGCTTGGGGGCACTTGTCTATTTTTGTTGTATTCTTTTATGAAATGTTAAGGTTTCCATGCAGTTTGCTCTTCTTTGGATTGAACGCCTAAGATGGTGATATGGATTGGCTTAAAAGGGAAAATGTTTCTTTATCACACTTCAAAAGTACACTACTGGTTACCTTAATTTTGTCATTTATTTTTACTTTTTGTAAACTATAGCTACGTGTTCATGAGCAGGCAACTGAGCTGTATCCTGTGTGTGGTACATCAGTCTGGCAAAATTCTTCTCTCCCAGAACAAATGACCTTTTTTGGTCGTCAAGTAAATCTTTTCGGGCTTTTTCATTTTGAGACTGGGCAAATGGATTTCATGCCCTTACTGGTGACCTTGCATAACATTTTTACAAGGCTGTAGTGTACACACAATTTACATCTTTAGGGTCCAAATTCTACCTTGAGATGTGTGCATGGAGCACCCATTGAAATCAGTGGGGAACCCCATGCATATCTCAGGATAGCATTTGGTCTCTTTTTGGCACAGAGGAGTTCCTTAATTTCTCCATTTCATTTTATAAACTGCCAGGGTGGAAATTTTGGGACAGTTCTGAATGATGCATTATGTTAATGCTCTGAGAGGATGTGGTATGACCATCCTTCCTATCTTGAATCACAAGTACTTACACGTTATGTTCCCAGGAATTTCAGCCTGTAAATTCGTTAGAACCAAGTAATTTCAAAGTTTTCCCATTTCAATATGAGAGAAGATAGGTGACATAGTATCTTGTACTGGGCTGACTTCTGGTGCTTCAAGGAACAAGTTTTCGAGCCACTCAGAAAGAAGCAGTGTGTCTGAGCTTAGTACAAGGTGGAACAAGCAGAAGGAGTAGTGAATATTGGAGGTGGTCACTTGAAATGAAGTGAACCATTAAGGGCAGCAGAAAAGGTGATTATAATAATCCATAAAACGATTGTCCCTGTTAAACTCATGAGCCTGATAAACAACAATGGGCTTACATTCCCAGGCTTGTCTTTGGAAGGTGTGGTGCAGGTTTCCCTTGAGGATGAGTGTTGAAAGATCAGGTATGGAGTGATCGCTTTGTGAAGGGTGCTCAACTAGGGGTGATATGATGTTTAGTCTTTTACTGATCATTCTAGTAAGGGATATATACACATCTGCAGGGTTCCCCCCCCCCCCTTATTCTGATAGGCTGTGGTGCTGCTTTGAATCAGTGTGTCTTGGTTTCTGGGGCACGAGCTTCTGATCATGGTGAAGTTGAGGGGTTATTTAAAGGACAGGAGAGGGAGTTCAGGAAAGATTTCTTTTCAGACGCACCCTCTCCCACCTCTCAAGTGTGGGTTGTCATTTTCATATCCTGCCTGGGTTCCATTGTGGAAAGGTAGGTGACAACTCAGGGCGCACAGTCAGTGAGTTTCTTTGTCCTGTATTGAAGCCAGTTATCCTGTATTTGGCTGGCCCCTTTCCGTGATGGCCAGCAAGTCAGGGGTTACTTTGAGTTAGTGGCAGTGGCATAGTTAATGGTATTAGGTCTGTTTACATTACTACAATAAATACTTACCTAGGTGCTGAATATATTACAAGAAAATAAGACATTCCCTCTCAAAAATGCATTCTTCAGGTTATAGGCATTGTGCATTTATGGAGGGAAGAGTCAGCATCATGGATTGAAAGAGGATCTAATAAAGGTGTAAAATCCCACTTAAAGAGTTAACCAGTTAAACAATATGGTTACCTGGGATCCCAGGGTTGGGGGCCACTCCAGGGGGTCTGCTGATGCACAGTGCGCTGTGGGCAGGGGCTGCTCGAGGCACCGTTTAACCAGTTACTCCGTAAGCATGCTGGTGAGGCAAATGCTTCATAGGTAACACGAGTTAACATTTTACATTCCTAGCATCTAGCAGCCAGGACCACAGGTTTTTAGTCCAGGTTGTACCTCCCTAAGCCAGAACTCTCTTGTCTGGCAACATCCGTGGTACAGCAGGACCATGGATTTTACTGGACCACAGAGCCTAGGGATGGGGAGATCTTGTGGCAAGGCCGAGAGTGGCCCATGGCAGAGGCGTCTGGGGCTCCGGTGGGCACTGTGCTCTGTCCCCGGAGGCAGCTGACAGAACAGCGGGGAGCTCCAGCCCTGGCCAAACAGCAGGTGGGCTGGTGCCAGAGCCCAGCAGCAGTGGGGCCCAGGTGCAGGCTGTAAGTAGCCAGCAATAGGGAGGGAAGGGGGACTTGGAGTCCACTGAGAGGGCTTTTCCCTTGGTCCAGCAAATCCCTTCATTTGGGACTGGTCGGTCCCAAAGGTGCTGGACCAGGGACGTTCAACTTGTACTGGCTTTGCCACTGACGTCATATGTCAACTTAGAAGCAGTGAGAGGTGAAGGGACTAGGCTAAGGTCAGAATGAATTTATTACTGCTTGTACTCCTCAGTGGGATGTTGTGAGGAGTAAAGATCCACAAAGCACGTGGTTCTTGGGTGCAGCAGAAGTGCAGGCTTTCCTTATATTTTAGTCAGCTGGACTTACTACAGAAATCTTGCCTGGGCAGCAGAAATCTTGCCTGGGCAGCAGGCTTCTGAATCTGGCCAGAGGGGACTGAATTTGAGTGAGTGAATTTGAGTGTCACCTGACCACCATTCCATGTAAAAAGGCAACTGTTTGAAATGCTCATGGTCTCTGGTTAATACATAGACCATGCACAGGAATGCAGTGGTCATACCGTACATAAATTAATACTTATCTATACATCTCTTCATCCATTTTTCCCTAAGTACTGATAGTAGCATGATGGGTCACATGATGCCATATTCAAAAAGTTAAGGGCATTCCTTGGGAACATAACTTAGGGTGCAATCTAACTTCCACCCATCTTCAGAATCCTATATCCCACAAGCTTGTTGGCTTTCTTTTGCAATCTCTTGAAGCTTTGCTGAGCCATTCTACTTACCTCTTGTTTTTCTCCTCCTTGTGTGAACCTTGGTCTTTGTTGTTTCATCTTCTTTGTGTGTGTGATTGTCTTTTGGGGGCATTTTTGTTTTGTTTTTTCTGGGTTTTTTTTTCCCCCTCCTCCTGCAAACTGTCTCCTGGTTCCTCGTTCCCTGCATGCCACTAACTAGTTTCATTAGATATTAATTGATTTGTGAATTCAGGCTGAATTGCATCATCAGCAGATGGCGGATCCAGACCTGCTGGAGGAATCCTCTTCGCTCCTGGAGCCAAGTGAGATAGGAAGAGGTGCCCCTCTACGACTTGGGTAACTGCAACTTTTAAGCATGAATTTAAGCTTAAATTCTACACCTTATGCCTAAGTTTAAACAAAGACATTAATTTTCTTACCCATTACAAAGATAGCTTCCTCAATTATCACCTCTAATATCATTAGCTCACAGACATTTACCTTCTCCTCCTCCCCCATCCCTCTTCTGTTCTGAAATTTGATTTGTCCTTTTCATATGTGTTCATTTTTTTAATTGTATCCTTTGGTATATATGGTTGTGACGATTTTCTTCCACTGTTTGATCTGAGGAAGTGGGTCTGGTCCACGAAAGCTCATAACCTAATAAACCATCTTGTTAATCTTTAAAGTGCTACATAGTCCTGTTTTTTGTTTTCCTTAAGTGTTTGAGACCTGATTTTGAAACACACTGAAAATTCATAGCTTCAAATTAGTCAATAGGAGAGTCATCTTTGAAAACAAGGCTACTCATTTTGTATCCCTTTTCATTAGTTGATTCCAAGTCACCTTTGACACACATGTAAAAGCCAAAGACACTTTTGTTGTACCACTTTGCTGACCCTAGGAGTTTGCACTAGTGGTCTTCTGACACATGTGCCTATGGTGGGGGTGAGGAACCTGTTTTAGGTTGGAGCCACCAACCAACAGAAAAATCAGTCGGGAGCAACCCATAAGACAGAAACAAAAATACCCCAAAACCCACAATCCTCATTGACCTGATTCCTAATTGAGAAGCCGGGGGAAAAAAATACTCCAACTCAAACTCCAGCCCCATGAGGTGGTGGGAGGGAGCAGGTGTTGAGGCTCAGGGCTTATCCCCAGGGCCAGATTAACTCTTCTGAGGACCTGAGGCTAGTGGATTTTGGAGGGCCTGCTAAGTTCTGGGGTCTGGCTAAAAATGAGAAGTTTATTGTACAAGAAGGGGCTGCTGGGGAGCAGGCTGGGGCTGTAGGGTATGGGCAGGGTGTAGGTTGGGGGATGTGTTTTGGCAGGAGGGAAGGTACAGGAGCAGGTTGGGGAGTCTGGACAGGAGGTGGGTGCAGTTGGGGCAGGGGTTTGGGGTGCCTATCTAGCACAATTCCTGGGGGCTGCAGCTGGCAGAGTGTGACTGTTTGCACACTACAGAGAAACTTCCTGTAGATACCCCCCCCCCCCAACCAATGGGGATGCAGTGCCTGCATGGAGTACTTCCCTGCAGCATGCAGAGCCGCTTCCTCCCCTCCCAGGAGAAGCTTGTGGGCTGGATCCGGCCAGCAACTTGCTTTGATCAGGCCTGCAAGGCTCGGGACACCCTCCTTCCAGAGTGGGGCGAGCTAGCACTTCATCCATGGTGCCCCCTTGCTGTGGGAAGTAAGTCCCAAGCCTCGCGAGCCAGATAAAGGCACACTGCTGGCCGAATCCGGGCCATAGGTTTCCCAGCCCCTAACTTATGGTCTTTGAAAGCTGTATGGCCTGTCGCTGCCCTTCCTGCCTTGTATAGCACTTGGCATGGAAGTGACAGGCGCGGCATTTAAACTGACAGCAACAGGCATGGAAGTCATATGACTGAAGGGGAAATGAATGCATTCAAACTGGAAAGTGCTTTTTATTTTTTAAGCATTTAATTTACGGTCAGTTAAGGCTTGCTTTCAAAAGGGATGGAGGGCACTGCCTTTGATATGTTCCAGCTGTTTCCTCTCTGTCTCCCATTTTGATTAAAAATCTAACCCAAAATAGGTCAGCTGGATTTTGTAACTTTAGGCCTGGATTGATTAGCTAGCCCCCAATTAACCTCTTGCGGCCCCAGGTTCTTTGTGTGCCTGTGCTCTGCAAATTCTATTAGAGGCAACATCCTAATTCACAATTTTTTTCTGCCTTGTGCAGATTTGTGGCCGGCGTGATCAATCGGGAGCGAATCCCCACCTTTGAGCGCATGTTGTGGCGAGTGTGTCGAGGGAACGTGTTCCTGCGTCAGGCTGAAATCGAAAACCCCCTGGAGGATCCTGTGACGGTAAAATGAATTGCTTTGTGTGGAGGCAAAATATTGTGAGATCCCAAATTAATAACAAACATACAAGCAGACGTGGGCCATGATCCTGCAGTGAGCTCCGTGAGGGGTGGGTCTCTTCACTCCATTTCTGCCAGCATTGTAGTATCATGCCCTGAAATGACACAGGCATTTGTACTTGAGAAGTGGTTTCCCCCTGATACGCCCTGAGGTCAGAGTTGTTTTTCACCTGCATTGATAGTTTTTCACCTTGCATGATTGCACTATCATTGCTGTCGTCCTCCCTGCCTGCTCCCTGTGCTAGTCACCCCCTCCTATCTTGGAACTAGAGTTCTGGTATGTAAATTAATCATTAAAATTATTAACCAGTTAAATGATACAATTATACCAGTTAACCATTGGCAGGACAGCAGCCAGGCCTGGGTTTCCGCCCATTCTCCCAGGCTGTCAGAGTGGCTGAAGTCCTGTCTGATGGCCTGTCTGGGCTGCTCTGGCACAGCCAGCTATACTTAGCCAGGACTGACGCAGCCTGGTGCAGTTGGCCATCCAATCAGTTACCCAGTAAGCATTCCGGTAACTCTGATGCTTACTGTGTGACCGGTTAACCTTTTATATCCCTACTTTGGGGTGGGGATTCTTTATAAAGTGCCGTGCCAATCTGCAGTACTGGGTAAGTATTATTCCTGTCTACAGCAGAGGCTGAATGTCTTTGGCCTTGTTTGGGTGGTAATGATGACCAAGTTGGGAGTCTCTACATGGAGTCTGTTACTCTTTTGCACTATTCTGTAAAAGTCTTTCCCTTTAATCTTTTGAAGGTGGTCACCAAATGTGAGCTTCAGGGTCTTATACTAGCTTTTAGTTTTTGCTCTTTCTTACCATTTAAACAGAAAGCTTTCTAACTAGGAGGAATACTACTTGTATTTCGTAATGGCATATGCCAATGTATAGTACCCAAGCGTTGGAAACTGGGCAACTCCATGGCAGCTTCAGTTAAGAATTTAGCAAAAGAAGGGGCTGCAGTGAAACAAAGATTTGAAACGTCATTCAGTTTTTCCTTCCTATTTTCCCTATCAGTTTGGTTGCTGTGTTGCTCTACTGATTGCTGTAACTGAAGTGAATACCAGCTGTCTGACAGAGGCTATATTCTTAAATTAAGGAAATGTTGGACAATGAGGCTACACCTAGTGTAATTTATTCTCAGAAAAGTTAAGCTAAATTTCCTATGTAAGGTAGAACAACATCTTATTAACAAATGCAGGAAAGGGGAGTTTAGATATCTAAGTCCAAACAGCTGCACAAAGAATGTGCTGTTGACTTCCCTGGAGAATTCCAGGTTTTTTAGGCTCGGGGCATTCCTGTGATTAAATAAACCACATACATCACCTTATTTCCATTCATTCTTGTACTTGCTGCTTTATGCCAGAGTTGGTCTGGTTGGAAGAGAAAGTGATACACACCTAAGTACAGCCAAAATAAAAATTTAAATACAACAATAAAATCTTCTAATTTCCCCATGATTTTTCAGTTTTTATTCTTGCATAGACTTTATAGATCTGTTAAGCAAACAGGACATTGAGGCTGTACTTAGGTCTGGTAAGGAGAGACCATTAGACTTAGAGAGGCTACAGGGAAGTTCCTTTCACAGTGAAGTTTTTGTCATGATGTTGGGATATGTTCTTGATTCAATACATAACTTCCTGTGAATTTGTACATGCAAGAGGAAAAATAAGGAACTGTGTTGTAATGTGCTATAATAGCTGTCTTATACTGCATCTGTTTTTGTTTGTTCTAGGGTGACTACGTGCACAAGTCTGTGTTTATTATTTTTTTCCAAGGTGATCAGCTAAAAAATAGAGTCAAGAAAATCTGTGAAGGGTAAGCAGAAATCAGATTTCAAAACAGCTGGTGCTCGATTTTTTTTCTCAGTACTTCTGAAAACTGTCACTCATATTTCTAATGCATCTTGAAATACAAATGGAGTGTCATAATATGCACATTAATAGTTCCTAACATTTGTATTAATCAGAAAATCTATGATGCTGCTGCAAAAAATAGCATAATAGAAATCCTTAGTTGACCGTGACAAAGTAAGCCTAACAAACATCACATGGTATGTGTTACTGATGTGTAGTGGACAACCAAATTAGCCACCCTCCAGTTTTTAATCCTTAAAGTGGATGAATTGCTTTTGCTGGTACAGAAACACATCTGAAAGCAATCCAGCTATCACATACTGACGTTCGCTCCCACGCATTCTTCTCATTGGAAACATGACACATTTTCTGCTTGGGGAGACCAGTGCTTCTGAATGGTAGCTATGTTGGTGTAATGTCTCTCATTTTAAGCACCACTGGTTATTAGTTGAAGATGCTGTTATGACTTGTGGTGTTGCCTAACCTCTCAGCATATTTTTTCTTGGTTTTGTTGTTTCTCTCTTGCTCAGAATGAATCTTACACCTGCAAAATGCAGTATGTTAATGTCAAGGGCTGGACTTTGATAAAATCCCACTAAAGCCCATAATCCTAAAAGGCTCTTTTACAAAGCATTGTGTCAGTTTGGCTTTTCATCTGAAACCATTCAGGTGAACTAATTCCCTGTGCTTCATCAATATCTGTTTTCCACTGAAGAGCTTTGCATCTCCTTTAGGTTCCGTGCTTCCCTCTACCCCTGCCCGGAGACCCCGCAGGAGAGGAAAGAAATGGCTTCTGGAGTCAATACCAGGATTGATGATCTTCAAATGGTAACCATGCAGAACAAATGGCATCGTAGCTGCTTTAGCCTACATAAGAGCAGTCATACTGGGTTAGACCAAAGGTCTATCTAACCCAGTGTCTTGCCTTCCCAGAGCAGCCAGTGCCAGGCATCCCAGAGGGAATGGCCAGAACAGGGAATTCTCAACTCCTCCATCCCCTGTTGCCCATTCCCAGCTTCTGGCAAACAGAGGCTAGGGACGCCAAATGTGGGGTGGCTTACATGAACTTAAGGCTGGATTTGCCAAGACGAATTGGCCAAGTTTAGATAGTTTGCAGCTAAATGAGGCAGAGAAGCTGCTGTGACATTAAACAGTTTTGACATTGCAAGATCAGAGAACAGTTTTCTTCCTCTACTTAGTTCCGTTCAGCTGCATTGTTAGGGAGGTTCAGTTTTTCCAGGAGGCTGAGTGAACAAATCTGTACATACTGGCCTTGGTAGTGAAATTCATACTATCAGGCAAGGGGTGAATATGCACCGAGAGTAAGAGAGGAGTGCATCTTCAAAGCTAGAAGTGTGATGCTATGAAGGGTCTGGTAGATGATGATGGTCAAATCTGTGTTCACAGTTTGATTAACGAGCTGGCATTAGTTCATTTTCTGCCTGTCTGTGTGCTTTGGTGGTGTGCTGGAGTATTAAAACCTGATCTCTCTTGCACTGCAGCTCTGGGTCAGTGCAAGCAATGATTGAATACATGGTGAGCAAAGAGCTGAATTGCAACCTGTGAAGGTGCTAACTCTGTCCCAGCTAAATCCAGAGGGAGGGAAGCAAGATGCATTGCAGGAAGGCTGACAAGGATTGATTGGGTGGAGAGATGTATGGAAATAAAATGTCAGGCGAGGAATCAGCTGCAAATGCTGCAATGGAAGGCACTGAATGCAAGGCATTGTTTTAATATAGATGCCAACTCTCCAGCATGAAGGTGCTTAGAGCAATTGCTTAGCAATCAAAGAAGGGGATCCGGGCCGGGGGGGGGGGGTGGTACCTACAGGCATGGGCCAGACATGGTAGCCAGTCCTTGAAACAGTTCAGAGTCAGAGCAAGGGGCAGGCAGGGAGCCTACCTCAGCCCCGCTGCACTGCCACTTGAGGTAAGCGCCACTTGGTTGGAGCTGGCATCCCAACTCCCCTGCACTCCAATTCACTGCTTGAGATTGGAGCCCCTTCCTGCACCCATACTCCTTCCTGGAGCTTACACCTTGAGCCTCCTCCCACACCCCAGCCTCCTGTCTTATCTCTGCCCCAGTTGGAGCCTGTATCCCCTACCCAACTCCCAACCCTGAACCCTCTCTGGGACCCCAAACCCCTCATCCCCAGCCAGAGCCCGCACCTCCTTGCAGACCTCATCCCACTGCCCGTGCCCAGAATCCCCTCCTACACATTGAACTCCTAATTTCTGGCCCCATTCTGGAACCCAGAGGGAGCCCAGAGTCTCTGTGCCCCTCTCCCTTGCTTCCTGCCTCCCCACTGCAGGGCTGGGTGTGGCCCTTGACCGATATCTTTCTGTGGGTTTGTGGCCGCAATAGAGAGAAGGTTCCCCACCCTGCTGTAGAGTGAGGAGACTAAAGTGCAAGTTCCAAAGATGCAGCAGTGAAGGGGCATTGGGCTCTTAGCCCTCCGCTTAATCAGGCCTGTCCATGTGCTCCTGCCCCTAGCCGCTACTGTCTTGTGCCCCCCCAGCGTAATACCAATTGCAATGGAATACCACGCTGCTGTCTGTCCCGCTTTTCCATGCAAGGTGCTGAACCAAACAGAGGATCATCGCCAGAGGGTCCTGCAGGCCGCTGCTAAAAATATCCGCGTCTGGTTCATCAAAGTGCGGAAGATGAAGGCCATCTACCATACCCTGAACCTGTGCAACATCGATGTGACCCAGAAGTGTTTGATTGCTGAGGTCTGGTGCCCCGTGACTGACCTCGATTCCATCCAGTTTGCTCTCCGAAGGGGCACGGTGAGTATCTCCTCGCGCTGGAACTGCAGCTGTTGTCGTTCACCCTTGCCTCCCGCACAAGTCTCAGTGGGCTGACCCCTGACTAATCATTGTGCTGGAGGAGCCAGGATGGACTGTGATGTTTGAAAGGCATTTCTTAGGCCAGGATGGGCAATAATTTTTGGCGGGGAGGGGAGGGGGCACTTCAGAAATCTTTGAAGTAGCCCTGGGCCATCCCGGAAGGGTCAGGGCCTAAAACAGAAGGGGCGGGGCCAGGATGTTTTCGGGCTTCCCCACCCACAGACCATGATTGTTCTGGGGGGTGGGGGAGCCCCTTTGCCCTGCCCCTTCCCACTAAGCACCCAGGCCCTTAGCAGGGTGGGAAGAGGCCAATTAGGGCTTGAGGAGCAGGGGAGTGTGTTGAAGTTTCCTCCTGCCCTGCTAGGAGCGTGCAGCACTTCAAAGTGTGATGTGCTTCTGGCAGGGCAGAGGAAACTTTGTGCACTTCTCCCTCCCCCAGGCTCTAATTGGCCTTGGGGCAGGGGAGCAGCAGGGCCTCCGCAGGCCAGGTCACCCCGCTTGGGCCACATCTGGCCCGCAGAGGCCCTTTTGCCCGCCCCTGTCTTAGGCTGTGCCTAAAAATGGTGACCACCTTAGAGGACACTTTTTACTTATTTAATCTGTAACACTACAGTTACCAGAGATGTGCATGTAGTGAGCTCCATGGGGCTGGAGCAGCTCTGTGCCTAGGACAGGCAGGGAGCTGCTCCAGCCCTTGCAGTTAACCGGAAGGGGTAAGCGTTACTTGTTTAGGGTGAGACTAACCGGTTAACCTTTCACATCCCTCGAGGTAACTTGTCCAGAACAATAGCTGCACTTTTTCCTGGGATTTGGCAAGTCTGCTGAGCTGCTTGCAGCTTGGGTTGCCTCTGCTCATTGGACTGTGGGGATTAGAGCTCTGCAAGTTGGCAAGCCCAGCCAATGAGCACGCCCACCAGCTGGTCTCCAGAAATGCTTGGCTGCTAGGATCTGGGACGGCAGACACGGCTCTCCTCAGAGATTCAAAATCTGCCATTGAGACACAATTCCTGTTGTCAGTGTTTTAATGAAACCTCCCTTCCCCATCGGCTGCTGAGCTCCTTGGTGATCTATAGGACTTCCCCTCCTGCAAAACTCCAACATACTTTTGGGCCCTGAACTTCTTGAGGACTAGGCCCTGGATGATTCTTGCCAGTTCCCTGCAGTTTTCCTGATGCCAACAAGGGGCAAACCTGCCCTTCTGTACCCTGCTGGTCTAGGGAATGAAGCGTTTCTAACCCCAGTTTGTCTGTTTTTAAAACAGGAGCACAGCGGGTCCACTGTTCCATCCATTCTGAACAGGATGCAAACCAATCAGACCCCGCCAACTTATAACAAAACCAACAAGTTCACTTCTGGCTTTCAGAATATAGTAGACGCCTATGGCATTGGAACCTACCGAGAGATAAATCCAGGTAACCACACAACCTGTCTGTTTGTCCCTTTGAGCTGCTGAGTAAATGGCCTTGCTCTCTTAATGTTCATAGTCCTTGCACAAGATTGACCCAGCTATCTGAGCAAGTGTATTCTGCTGTTACTGTGAATTGTAAGAGACATTATTGCTATCTGACTTTGGAAATATGTAGGCTAATGGGTGGAAATATGTAGGCTAATGGGTATGTTAAATCCTTGGCACCTTCCTTGCAAATGACAGGTACTTTGCATGAGTAATCAGGATCTTAGCCCAAAAGGGCTGAAGAGGAAAGTAGGACCTGCATTTCATTGCTCAAGAAATTATATCTGACCCTTTGACTTATTAGCATACACTCTGGTTACATTATGTTCATGTTTTACTATTTTTTTAGATCTCCTTAGATCAGTTGTAATAACCCCTAAGTAGTATGAAATTCTTTCTTGTGCTTAAATTCCCCCCTAAAATTACTGCCTGCTTAACTGTAAAGTTTCCCAAAGTTCTTCATGCATAGAGCCCTGCATGAAGACGAAACTTATATTTGTTTCTGCATCTGTATCCGCAAAAATGAGCTGCAGATATCCATATCCACTGATGTGGATATTTGCTGGGCTGTAGTCACGCTGACCAGTTGGCCTTAGCTGACTCCTGTGCAGTTACTGTGTGTCTTTATAGGAAGTGTGAATTGTAGGAACCTTTAGCTTTGCAAATGTTGATGGTTATGCTGCACCACTTCCCTTTGCAGCATGTTGCAAGTGGTGTTGGGTAAGGGGAGTGTGATCTTTCATAAAGTCTTCAGAAAATGTCTTGATGGCAAATCGGTGTCTGTTGACTGAGGGACAATGTTTTAGGAGATGCAGAAGCTACCCTGTTCTATTTAAAGTTGTCTTAAGGATAAACTCTCATCTGCAAAGAGCTATTTTCTGGATACTGAACCAAAGAAGGGTGATTTCAAAGCAAGAAGGGCTTCCCATCAGTTGTAAAATGCATTTCTTGGAGTGGTAAACGCAGAAGTGCTCCGAGAGATCAGTATTATCAAAAAACATTGCATGCTATGGAATGAATAGCATCACTTCTCCCTTTGAGCTGTGATTTTCAAGCTAAATTGTCCTGATGGTCGTCGGCTTTATGCAGGTAGGTCCTTTTACAAGAGAACTGGGCCATAAAATGTCAACTCAAGGCAGGTGTGGATTTAGTGGATCAGAATATAATAGCAGCTGGTCATAAGATATAGAATCCTAGGACTGAAAGGACCTCCGGAGGTCATCTAGTCCAGTCCCCTGTTCTCAAGGAGGGACTAAGCATTATCTAGACCAGGGCTATTCAACACGTGGCCTGTGGGCCACATGAGACCTGCGGGTGGGAGCCAAAACAAAAAAGTAGTCAATATAATGCTCTTCTGTTGAGATGCGTTTTAGTAGCTAAATTCTTGGCCTGTCATTGCTCATTAAAAGTGCTTTTGTATGGGTGGAAATCAGATAAATATTGCATTTTATTAATATCAGCAGAGCTGACTTACATGGGGCCTGTCTGTTGTGTAGCCTTGCCTTAATTTTTGTATTCATGCCCATCAGTGTGAAAGAAGCTATTTGCATATATATTTGCCTGTATATGCAACCACACTTAAGTTGTGGCCCTCAACATGTGCTGTGAGTATCATTGTGGCCCCCAGGACTTCCAAAGTTGAGTAGCCCTGACCTAGACTATCTGGCAGGTGTCTGTCTAACCTGCTCTTTCCGTGAAACCTGCACATAACTATCAGACACAATCGAGTATAAATAGGTGCTTGGATTTTGGAAGTGGCTGGTAGCGCTACTGGGAGCATTTAAAAATCATGTTTTAATCCTTTTAAATGTGCTTTCCCAATAGAGGTGCTCCCAAAAAGTAATCTGTTGCAACTTCTAAATTTAAAGGTGTGAATGAATAAATTCCTCTTGTCCCCTTGTAGTCCTATTTTGTGTTTATATTAAAAGATTTGTCTACTTTGTAGCTTCTGTGCACTGCAGGGGTGGGGAATCTTTTTTGGGTTGGGGGCCCCTGGCCCACAGAAAAATCAGTTAGGGACTGCACACAAGTGAGAAGCAAAAAAGGGGGAAGAAAACTCCAAACCTATTCCCCTCGTACCCCAGAACCTCGAGGGCCCAGGCTAGTAGATTTTGTGCTCCAGCCCTGTAGAGGGGTGGCAGGGGACTAGAGTGCCAGCATGGGCTCCCCAATGCTAGGAGGGGAGCCCTGAGTCTCTAGGGCTCGATCCAGGCAAACCAGGGACCACATCCAGCCCCTGGGCCATAGGTTCCCCACCCTTGATATACTGGCAGCAGTTGTGATCAGTTGCCATGGTCGCTTAGAAGTAGCACGAGTATTTTTATTTTATTTTTTAAGAAGTTAACATGCCAGGTTTAAAGAAGTAAAATGCTGCAAAATGAGACTAGAGAGTAGAAAAGCGTTTTTTTACCGTAGATGGAGGAGAGATGATTGAGGTCATACATAGTCATCTCTGTTGGACAGCCCAGGCTAGGGATCGGTGCCTGTCTTCAGTCTTATTTCTCAATGTCTTGACAGTGGTGTATCCACTGGGGAGATGAAGGTGAAAAGTAATGGCTGTGGTGGGAGAGAGGAAGAAGTCAGCATGGGCACAAATCTGAGACTCGAAGAGCATGGGAGGTTAGATAACAATTGCCAACTTCAGAGAAGTTATACAGATCTTGCCTTTTCATTTAAGTCTCCAGAAACTTATTTCCACACATGAACAGAGCTACTTTGATAAGTCTCATGTTAGCGCTATATAGTTTTTCAGCATCTCCACTGAAGGTTGCTGTGAATGAATGTCTGAATTGTACTGCTAATAGAAAAAGTGGAAATAGCCAAACAGAGAAATGTCTGGTCTGTTTTCCCCTCCTTTCCAGCTCCGTACACAATTATCACTTTCCCGTTCCTGTTTGCTGTGATGTTTGGAGACTTTGGCCATGGAATCCTGATGACGCTAATTGCTGTGTGGATGGTGGTTAGGGAAAGTCGCATTCTGTCGCAGAAGAATGACAATGAGGTAAAGAGTTAGGCCAAACTCAGTTTGCTTTTAAAGCAGAGACCTAAATTGATTCTCTCTCTCTCTCTCTCTCTCTCTCTCTCTCTCTGCCCCAAACTACCAATAGTACAACTATTTTTTTCATGTAAAGTTTGTCAAACACAAGCAAACTGACAACAAACAAAAGTCCATAGACCACAAGATGAGTAATGTCCTTTCTCAGAATTGTGGGGATTTCTTTTGGTTTGCATATAAGTGTCTGAAGCAATGATTCAGACAGTGTGGTTTGATGGTTAATTGGTGAGGTTTTTGCCGCGGTGAGTGCTGGTTCCTTTGATAGGTGATTGTAAACAAGAGACTAAGCTCCAGTTGAGCTTGCTCTTGCTTATGGTCCACCATCCTAAACCTCCCCACAACATGGTTAAATTGGCCATGCTTGTTTAGGGCGTGGAGTGATGAAAAGAAACAGGTCAGCACTGAAACACGTTGGCAGAGCATGGGAGAAGTTTGCACCATACCTGCCCATGCTCTGAGGATCTCTGGAAAAATACTCCCTAATACCTGGTCACACTGAAAGTTAAGACATTTGATCAAAAGGGATATTTTCAGTACATCCCCTGAGCTGGGAGGTGTGACAGACAGACATGATACACGCGAATGGGCTGGCCATCGGTCCTCTGTGCTCAATTTGCATCCTCCTTGCAGTTGTAATTCCTGCATCCATCGTTCATGCCGTGGAGTATCAAAGGCCCACTGGATTTCATCCAAGACTGGCAGCCCTTCCCTGGAATTGGATGGTTTCAGCCTGTCTGTGTGTGTTTCTCACAAACTTCATTTTTTTTTAAACAGATGTTCAGTACCATTTTTAGTGGCCGGTACATCATTCTGCTGATGGGAGTGTTCTCCATTTACACCGGCCTTATCTACAATGACTGCTTCTCCAAAGCACTTAATATGTTTGGCTCGTCATGGAGCGTCCGGCCGATGTTCTTGAAAGGCAACTGGACGTAAGTTCTTAGGTGCTTGAAAAGCAAAAGTATGGGGCAAATTCCATATGCCAAAATCAGTTTTGTAATCGCATAGGAATGTATGCATGGCAGGCCCCTCAGCAGTGTTATTTCTTTAGGAAACGTTTCCTAGGAGAGCAAAGCCCCATGCTATGTAAAGAAATACAAAGATTTGAATGGCCTTTGGATAAACGGTGTGTCAGTTGGCTCTTCCTGGTCTAGCTCCCCAGAGGCACTATTAAAATGCATGGAAAGAGGCAAATTGCGTGGTGTGTTTCTCCCTTCCTCCTGTGTGTGCATTTTGCTTCCACCCAAAATAGTTATTTAGCTATGTCTTGCCAAAGAACCCGGGTATTCCTTCATGCAGGCTGTTGAACTGAGGTGCTTCCCCTTTGAGGATCAGAAGGAAGCCAGTGATGTGTGTGCTCCAGTTTGAGGGCAATTTTTACAGTTTATGAAGCTTGATACCTCTTTATACCCAAACAGAGAAGACTTACTTCGGGACACCCCTGTGCTGCAGCTGGACCCTGCTGTGCCAGGAGTCTTTGGTGGACCGTATCCATTTGGCATTGACCCAGTAAGAGTTCTTCCTTCTAGTACATGTGGCTTATGTAGCTGTAACTTTCTGGTGCACAGTTAAATAAGCTAAAGGCTTGTATGTTCTCTTAGCAACTTCGGGGCAGTAACTGTTAAGGGAAAATACTGAGCTGGGGGGTGAAGTAGGTTCCATTAGTGAGATCTGAGACGTCACCTATTAGTATAATGGCTTAGGGTATGGGAATGGTGACCAGTAGGATTTCTGAAGATCTCTGACTGACCCCTACCCTAGCTGTTTAGGACTGCAGTATCCCACTGAATTGGCTTTAGGCGTGAGACCCTGTCATGCATTTCCTAGTGAACTTGTAGCTGCTTCTGCAAAAAGACACCCAGGTGCCTTCGAGGTGTGTGGTTCTGGATAACACTAGAATCTTTCTAAGCTACCCCAATTCAGAAAACTGCCCTTAAAACAGATTTGAATTTGAATTGATCCTGTGTAGACATTAGAGGGGCATGCTGGTGGTAGGGGCCAAATGAGGAACGGCAAGGTTTTTTTCCCAGGCAACATCGTAGATCTGAGAGCTCAGTTTTTCTCTTGCCACAGCTGATCACTTTGAAAGCGAGCCAGGTACAGACCTTTCTCTGCTTGAGTGCTGATAAAATCAGCTGTTACAAGGGAAAATAAATCACTGAATTTAAAGTTGGCTGGTAGGTGAAGAAACAACCGACGATGGAATGTTTTATTTAAAAACATGTCTGTTTATAGTGTCTGTCCCGTTAAACTGGACAGCACAAGATAGTTAAACATAAGTAAATGCTACTTTGGTTCATCTGTCTTCCTGACACTCACTGATTCAGACTGAATCCATGCTGTTTGTGACAGATTTGGAATATTGCCAGCAACAAGCTGACTTTCCTCAACTCCTTTAAGATGAAGATGTCTGTGATTCTCGGCATCGTCCACATGCTTTTTGGTGTCACACTGAGCCTTCTCAACCACATGTAAGTGTTCTGCTTTTACTAGGACATGCACTTCAGAAGAGTCTTCCTTGTATACAAGTGCAGAATGTCTGTATTAGACTTATCAGAATGAGATTAGACTCTTAGGTTTTCACATCTAACTCCTTGTGGCTCTTGCAGCAGCTTTGAAGATGGAGAGAATTCAACGTGAGTTACTTCATTAGTCAGGAAACACTGCATTATGGTTATTTCTCCTCCTAGGAGACTATATCTATGTATCAATTACAGCTCTTCAAAAATTTAGCATTAAATATGGTTAGAAATATAGAAACTCACAATTCATTTGTTTTTACAACTCTTCCTTTTGCATGATCCATTGAAAGTTAATGTCACTATTTTGGTCTGTATTAAGGTTCTCTCACTCCAGTCAAATATGGTAATGTTCTAACATCTGTCAAATTCTAATTCTTTCTCCGTAGCTATTTCAAGAAACCATTGAACATCTACCTTGGATTTATTCCTGAAATGATTTTCATGTCGTCATTGTTTGGCTATCTTGTTATCCTCATTTTCTACAAGTGGTCTGCTTATGATGTTCACACTTCAAAGGATGCTCCAAGCCTTCTGATCCATTTTATCAACATGTTTCTCTTTTCCTATAATGATCCCAGTATCAAGATGCTTTATAAAGGACAGGTATGTGGTCTCACTGTAGTGAGACTGGATGACGGATGATTTGTAATACTAGAGAGCCTTTTGCTCCATAGAGCTTAAATTCTGAAAAGGAGAGAAAACATGAAAAAAGAACAGAGTGATTTAGCGTAGCACGCTTTATCCTGAAGCACCCCGAGGCATTAGTGACGCTCTTTGTGCATTATGTTCTCAGAAAGGCGAGCAAAGAGTAACTAATCCAGGTGTACCTGAAAGTAACTACAGGTTGGACCTCCCTGGTCCTGCACCCTGGGGACAAGGGAATTTTCCAGACCAGGGAGATCTGAGAAGGGGGCACCAGCCTCCCTGCTGGGCTTCTCTCCCCAGCCTTCCAGCCCCACCCAAGCTCGTGGTGGCCTCACCGTCTTCCCTGTCCCGCCAGCTGTGGGCTTCGGAGCTCTGCTGCCCCTCTGGTCCCACCAGCTGGCTCCACTCAGAGCTGCCAGTGACCTCTGCCACTAGGGTTCTCTAGGCCCACAACAGCTGTGCTCCTGCCAAACCACGGATGTTGCTGGACCAGAAAGTCCTGGACCACAGAGGTTCAACTTGTAGCAGATTTTGAGCATGATCAAGACACCAAATACCCTCTCCTATTTTTCATGGTACTTTTATGGGTTTTATAGGAACCAGAAGAGATTAGGACTTACTGTCCATTTCAGTCGTCTAGTGCTGTCTGACTCTGTTCTAAGACTCTTGTCTAGGACAGACTTAGGAGAGAGTGCCAGCTTCCACACAGCTGCTGCATGCAAGTCTACTTGGATTTCCCATAGTCATCAATGGATGACTACACCTCCCCTTGCTCAGGGTGCATAGTGCGATGCGAATGCAGCTTGAGGTGTTGCAGCTTCAGACAAATAAGAACGGTTCAGTCTGCTGGTTTGGGAAGTGATTGTTCTAATAGGATCTGTGTGCCGGGGAATCTGGGAGTTAGGTTGCGATATGCAGGAGCCCTGTTCTGTGAAGCACCACAAGGGGAAGGGGGCATGCACATCTCACCTCGTACCATGTCTCTGTTTTTTCCACAGCTAGGGCTTCAGTGCTTCCTGGTGGTTGTTGCGCTGCTGTGTGTGCCATGGATGCTGGTAGTTAAACCCTTGGTCCTTCGCCATCAGTATTTAAGGAGAAAGCATTTGGTGGGTGACTCTTCTGGTTATTTCTGATTGAAACTATTAGTTCAAAAGCTGCAGGCTCCATCTTGATATGTTTATATAGGCTCACATTGAGTCACGTTCTCGGAAGCCCCTTTGCGTGCTCACCTACACAAAGACAAGTGGGTTTTGTCGGACACAAGGTGATGCCTGCCTCTGAGATCTGGATCTAGCTCTGATTCTGCACTAGAAAACCTGTGCGTGGATACTGTTGTAAAATGAACCCCTCCTGCTTGGGTACTGTCAGCCCACGTAGGAGCGCGGAAGCCATCGATGGTTGAACTCGTTTCTGTGGCTTGGTTGCCAACGTGCAGAAGCAGAGATGTGTCTGTTAGTGAATTGGTTGACAATAACGTCCTCAACCTGATTAAAGGAGCTTGGAGATGAAAATGAGACTAATTTTTGCTTGTGAATGTGGGAGCTTTTCTCTTAGGTTTCCTTTGTCTTTGGTGGCTATGCAACTGTGCTTGTGTATGTACAAAATGTAGGAACCTGGCATACATGCACTGAGGCTACCTGAAATTCTCCCTGCATGTACGGCAGACAACTGTTAGGATGTTACAGTCAGTCAAAATACAGTTCAGTTAAAGACACTCCCTCTCCCTTCTCTGACCATCTTCCATCCTCCCATGTCCCCTCCATTCGTCTCCCTTTCTCTTTTGTTTTTCTTCCTCTTTCTCCTTCCTTCTTCCATTCACTATCAGGAAGGGCAACCCGTGGCGGGCCAAGTCAGCACAGTCCAGAACGAGCAGGCACTAGAGGCAGCAGCGGCTGCAACAGTGAGTGGCTTTAAAATCACGTGACGGATTTAAAGATGGGGAGTTGGTTTAAAAAAAAAAAAAAATTACACTCCATAACCTCTGAAATAGTGTCTACATATCTGTACTTCCTACGAGATAATGAGATCCCCTGTGGGGAAGCCGATCCTGTCTCAGCACGATAAAGTCCAGTATCCTCAATATAATTGTGATGAATTCTTAAATAGTTGCGTACACAAATGAAGGAGAATTACCTTGTAACCCTTCTCTGAAAAGTGCTGGAGAGATTCCTAGCCCACAAGAATGCCTAGTCTTCCTACCTCCAAGATGAAATCTCCTTGTTTTACATTCTTGCATATTTGTTTTTATAAACTAGAAACTAGATTTGACCTCTTCTGTTTGAAACCTTTCTGTTTACATTCCATATTCCAAAAAGTCATACATATGTGTGGTCCTCTCACCAGCACTAACCCTATGGCTTCCCATCAAGAATTATTAGATTTTTTTGAGGGGGGCGGCTTTGTGGGGACTTGCAGAGCCTGATGTTCTAATGAAATGGCTGTGTCCTAGACAGAGCTAGGTGTAAATTTATTAACTACCACCCATGGCCAAAGCCCACTGCTAACTAGTGCATTAGGCAACCGAAAGGACACTTTTCCATTTTTTGTCACGTTTTTTAAATTTGCCTTTTTATCCAAAGAGACTAAATTATGCCAATAAACGATCTGAATTGAATTTTGTGCTCAGTTTTATAATAAGTGACCAACTTAAAATCAGGTTTAGTCTTCAGATATTAAATAACCTTACAAAAATCTTTCAGGAGTGATAAGAAAAATCTAATAAATTGCATTCTTTTGAGTGTGTGATACATCCATTATATTAAGTGCATAAGGCCAGCTGTGAATGAGGCTTTTTGCACACTTTTTCTAATAGTCATATCCAGTGCACAGCAGAGGGTCAGATCCCCATGTGATGGGAAAATGTCATGGCTTTATTGATAGGAGTTGCGCTAAAGCAGTTGACACCAGCCCCAAAGAACATACATTAGCCAGGTGCATGTGAGAAGGCTGTATGCTAATCATGTGGTGATGAACTCTCAAGCACAAATCTCTAGTGACTAGAAGTGTGACCAGCAGAACACCACTTAACATTTGCAGATTTGGTAATTTGTAACAATTTGATGCCAGTTTTAAAAAAATGGAATCCAAACACAAGTCTTATCACTCTTTCCAAGAAATATACAGCTTACTATCTTAATGTGTATTGCTTGCTTCTGTCTTTTCTTTTTATTAAAGTAAGCTATCTGGAGCCTATTTGAAGGTAATCTGATAAGAATTAGATAAATCCATTCCAAGTTGGACACCTGGCCTGACAATAAATTGTATCAAGACAAAAACAAGGCTTTCAAAACCAGCCTCTTATAACAAGTGCGTTATACTAATAATTGGTGCTTTAATGTGAAAAAACCAAGCATGTTATCTGCATTGATGAACTATGAAAGTAGAGATGGAGGACACAAAGTTTGATCTTTGGTTTTCATAGTCATACTTAAATTATAGCATGTTAAAGTTTTGATTTTAAAAGCCATGTTTACATTCCATACCCCCAAAATATTTGTGCACACACTGAAATGCTTCTGACACCTAGATATGATAGAGGCACCTAAATAAGTCCTATCTAATTAACTTTTCCTGTTCTATGGGAACTTTTCCAAAATCATTTTTACTTTAGGAACACCTATAACTGCTAAATGCACCACTATCTAAGGGCAGGTGCTAACTTTGTAGGTCAGAGTGTATATTGACTGCATTTCAGGTTTGCACCCTTCAGCCCTATCAGGTTTTGCAGTTCTGAACATACAGAGTTGAGTCTCAGATTTCCAATAAAAAATTTTCCTCTGTTGTTGGATGTTCTTGAATGAAAATAAATGGAAAAAATGCTTATAGCGTGGGAAATTGGCTGCTGGCTGTTTAGAATCCTGAAAATAAAGTTAAGCGCAAATTAGATTTTAATTGTCTTTCTACATTCCACTTGCAGTGCATGAAAGCTTTATTGTAAGAGAGCCTCTTGAACAGCGAATGTCTTCATTGCTGATGTTAGCTGTTACGTGGAAGTATAATCCTGTAGCAGGTTTAATGTAACTGAACAGGCCTAATTTCCAAAATGAAGCAGTCCTAACTTGATCAGATAAGACCAAATGAGTTAGAACAGAGTCTCCTTTTTAAGTATGACCTTTAAAGTTTGAGAAGACACAACCATCCTTTGGTTCCTCAAGTACTGAATGTCTAAACAAATGCCTATAATAGAATCATTTGCACAGTTCAGGACTTCCATGTAAGGGAAGGTCTGATTCTTCTTCGAGGATGTCCCCGCGGGTGCGCCACTATGGGTGCTGGGCTTGCCCCAGCGCCGCAGACGGAAGCTTGTTAGGAGCAGTATTCGGCCGGACCGCTCATGTGCCGTGGGGCTCGCGGCTTTCGCGCTCTAAACGAATGCCTAGAATGGAATCATTTGCACAGTTCAGGACTTCCATGTAAGGGAAGGTCTGATTCCCACCCCAATGCCATTCCTCCCACTGTGCGTTGTGGACATGCCTGGTACAAATTGGTGTGGTGCAAGGGTATAAATATTGGATATTGGCATATGGGATAAAGCTGCTTTGTGACTTACCAGTAAATGGTTTATTTAATATACAGAAGTATTTGCCTTTCTGGCAGATTCCAGGAGTTCCAAAAGCTATTTGAATTTTTTTAACATTGTTGTACAAACTCCCTCAATTTCATCCAGTGTTCCACTTTGAGAGTCTATAACTCTTGGTCAAAGGTGAAGATGTTTTATGTCAAATTTTATGACATCAAAAATCAATTCAAAGAGGTTTTATTGTTTTTCAGACCCAGCAGTTGTAACCACATGTCTCCCACTCAAGCAGGAACAGCAGTATACTCCATTTGTGAAACTTGATTGTGCCTTGACTCTTACCATTTAATATGAGGCTTTCTTTGAGCTGCTGCTGCTTTCTGGAGGTGTCCAAAATGCATTCTCGGATCCCCTCCAAGTGTCACGCTAACCCACAGCAACACTCTGCTCTGTCTCTTTGCCCACCTCTTAGGGAACTCACAACTTCGGTGGGATCCGGGTGGGCAATGGACCGACTGAAGAAGATGCAGAGATAATTCAACATGACCAGCTTTCTACCCATTCTGAAGATGGAGATGAGGTAAGCTTCCAATCGGTCTTAACTTGGCTGCTCTAAGATGAAAGGGGCTGTTTCCTGCTTAATATATTGACCAGTGTCTAAGATCCTAACTTGGCTAAAACTGCAGCAATTTTAGATCTGGTCTTAATTTCCTGCTTCCTCTTGCTGCCTTTCACTTATCCTCCCGAATGAAAATTCTCTGCACAGGTCAAGGAATGGCTCTTTCAGTCTTAACTCTCAGTACAAAGAGTGGACATCTGATAGCCTAACTTTTTATCCCTTTAGGCTCCATAGTAAAATCTAGGCAGTTGTTAGACACACTTTATCCAGTTCAGGCTCCAGTCAGAATAGTAATTGTGTTTATTATTTGAGTCGCCCTATTTATTTATCTCTGGCATTATAAGCCTGTGTTAAAAAATCCAAATGCACTCAAGTCTTGTTTCAAATTCACTTTGATTAACATGTTTCCCTGATTGCCTTGCCTCTTCTAACACACATGGGGAGAAAAAGGAAAAGTCGTGATTTCTCATCTGTGGGATTTTCTGCTGCCTGTTTGGATAGGGTAGTAGACTGTTGTTGCCATGCATTACACAGCCTGCACGATGTATGCTGTGCGCTACCGTTCAAATATGCCATGTTAATAAGGGATTTGCTCAACTCGTGTTCATGTCTAATGTTTATGATTATGGGACTCTGCACTAAATATAAATTTATGTTTACAAGCATGCAGAGGATGAGGTGGTAAGATGACAGCCAGCTTTGCATTCATATGTATTTGTGCCATTTCTCATTGATGTAAAAATCATCTGCTGAATTAACAGTTTTTTTTTTTTTCTGCTATGTGACTTGTTTTTCCATACTAGTTATTTACATGTCACGAGCTGTTTCTGGTATTCCATACAGCATCATCTCCATTTTAAAATCCCTTTTCTGAATTGCTGCCTCTCTTTAAATTGTTTGCTTTTTTATCTCCCTTGATTTTTAGACTGCAAATCCTGCACAGTTGTCAATCAAAAGATCTACAAGGGCCTTCTAAATGTTTATATTGTAGAGTTGCTGGAGAAGCAAGACTTCGTTATGCACTTGGCCTAAAAAGATACAGCAGTCTTTGGGAATGTCTGGGTTTTATGCAAACTACTTATAGATTCACTTCACCTTCCTCTCCTCCCCCCCCCCTCCCCGGCTCATCCAGAGCTAGGTATTGTATTGACTGAATATTGCCCTAAACTGCAGCCAAATATTGGAACCTACAAAATTAGATTTGCAGATGTCCAGAGAATTAATATTTTCCTCTTTTAAAGAGAGGGTTTATCAGTGAGAATTGCTCATATTCAAACAAATAGATTATCTGAGAGTTGGAGACACACAAAATACTGTTTTGGAACAGACTGTTAAATCTAACCAGCCTCTCTGCTCTTCTTGGTACTGAAAGATCATTTGTTCTTCCTACCTTCCCTAGTCCTAGAATTGGTCTGATATGTTGGGGAAGATCAACGCTGCTGTGGTTGATTTTTCCGGGATTTGATTTAGCAGGTATAGTGAAGACATGCCAGCTCAAACTTGGAGGGCTCCCCCCACCGTCAGTGCTAGTACTTCTGCTCCTCGCATGGAGTAAGGGAAGCTAGTGGGAACACTTGCTCCTGTTGCCCTCCTGCTGTGTGGAAAGCAATTTAAGATATGTTGACTCCAGATACGCAACTTAGCTACGTTAATTGCGTATCTTAAGTTGACTTCTGCTCCAGTGTAGACCAGGCCTTTGGGTGAGTGTGTTTCTAGGCTCTAGCAGGGCCGAGTAACTCTGGAGGTAATCTCTTAAAAGGGCAGTTGTTCGGTTCATGGATCTGTGCTGTGGGTGTACTTGTTTTGTCTTTAATTGAAATAGACTGGAATGTGGGGAGTGTCCATGCAAAAGGCCCTTGCATAGTCTTCTCCAAGCAAGCTGGTGCATGCACTGATAAAGATCTGGGATCACCAAAACATTCATCAGATTTTTTTTTTTTTTTAATGTAAAGGTGATTCTTGATCTTCATGACACCAAATGATGATAAAATGCTAAGCGATAGACTGTGCCCTAGCATGGCTCCATCTTCACCCAGCCAGGAAAAATACAAATTCGTATTCTATTCCAGTTCCCACAAGACTTATAGATCATTATATTTTTATCAAGCCCTCTAGTGTTTGGGGCTCAGATGACTGTTGATACAATGACTAAATTGGTCTGCTGATGAAATAACTGTAGAGTTTTTCTCAGCCTTCAAAAACAAGGATATTCAGTTCATTCAAACAGCAATACAGAGAAGCCTAAGCAGATAACCTCCTCTGACACTTAGCACTTACTGGCTTGTTTCAAGATGTGATGTAGAGGGTCAGATTCCAGTTCCACGCAGGTAACCCCAATAATGTCAGTGCGGTTCACACGTATAACTAGAAGCAGACTTTGGTCATATCCCTCCTAAGGATGTAAAAGACTAGTTGATATTCTCTCCCCCCCCCCCTTGCTGCCTTTCTATCAAAGGAGGGGAAGGGGTACTTCAAAGGGGCAGTTGCGGCACAGCTGATGAGCTGTGTGGCGGCTTCCCCTTCGAAACTGCTGCCTCCACCCATTTTTAAAGGGGCAGTGGAGCATGGGGTTAGCTAGGGACTCCCCAGCTGACCCTGGGTTCTGGGGAAGTGCTGGGGAGAGCAGGGGTCAGCTCAGCTGCCCCTTTAAAATGCCGTGTCTGCGAATTTCAAAGGGGCAGCTGCCATGGGATGTGCCGTGCTGAACCAGGGGTCAGCTAGGGACTCCCCAGCTTATCCTGGGCTTCTAGCAGCATGCAGTGTAGCATGGAGCCTGGGGTCAGCGAGGGACTGAGTCCCCTGCTGAGCCCAGGCTCCATGGCTTAGAAGTGCACAAGAGCCCCTGCTCCCCTCGTGCATTTCAAAGCAGGCATGCTACGTGCAGTCAGTGAGACCTGGCCCCCGGCTGCACACAGAGTTCTGCATTCCTCCTTTGAAATGTACAAGAGCCCCAGAAGGGCTCACGGCCTGCCGGATCAAAGACCCCCTTGGAGGTCCCGACCCATGGGTTGCTCGCCACTGGACTAGTCGATGGAAATTCCGTCAACTAGTCAATTAACCACATTTTAACATCCCTAATCCATCCTAGATGTATGACTGAGGCTAATTTTCAGGATGTTGAATGGAGCAAAGTCTCCTAGTGTGAACTGTGGTGATATACTAAACATACCACCATGATGTACACTCTCCCCTTTATCAAGTTGCCTTTTTTTTTTTCTTTTTTTTTTAATATAGCGCCATGTGAGGGTAGCACTTCAGAAATGGGCAAATCTGGAATGCATAATTCTGAAACAGCTGTCTCTGCAGAAAACCCATGGACTTGTGGAATCTTTGCAGTGAGACACTTTTGCGTCTGCAAATTTTGCTCAACATGGATCTTTTGAGAGAGCTGTTACCCATAGGCATAAATCAGGGGTGGGCAAAAGGGCCTCCGTGGGCTGGATCCGGCCTGCCAAGCTGGTGGATCTGGCCCGCGGAGGCCCTGCTGCTCCCCTGCCCCTAGGACAATTAAGGCCTGGGGGCTGGGGAGTGCACATGAAGCCTTCTTCGCTCTTTCCCCACCCTGTGAGCAGTGCACGGCACTTCAAAGCGCTGCTCGCAGGGCGGGGGCAGAGTGGAGGAGGCTATGCACGCTCCCCAGGCCCCAATTGGCCTGGGGGCAGGGGAGCGTGCAAAGCCTCCTCCCGCCCTCCCAGAAGCATGTGGCACTTTGAATTGCAGTGCACTGCTCACAGGGCAGGGGTGGGGAAGGAGAGCGGAGAAGCCTTCACGTGCTCCCAGGCCAATCAGGGCCTGTGGGCGGGGGAGCTGCGTGAAGCTTCCTTTGCCCTGCCCCAGCCCTGCGAGGAGCCCACGGCATTTCAAAGTGCCACGTGCTCCTTTCAGGGCAGGAGGAGGCTTCCCGTGCTCCCCTGCCCCCAGGCCCTGATTGGCCAGGGAGTGGGGGAGCATGCCAAGCCTCTTCCAGGGCATGGGTGTCTAGTGGGCGGGGGGGGGGGGGGCAAAAGGGCTCCCCTACCCCCAGACCAATCATGGTCTGGGGCGGTGGGGTTGCCCTTCCATTTCCTGTTTAGGCCCTGCCCCTTCCAGGTGGCCTAGGGCTACATCAACAATTTTTGAAGTGGCCCCCAGGCAAAACTTATTGCCCACCCCTGGCATAAATCCTAGAGCTGGTGAAACAGGCATAATGCAGATCTAGCTGATCCATTTGAAGATACGTGAACGCTGCTGCTTTTTAAAAAAAAATAAGCAAACTGAACAATGAGCCAAGAACTCTGCTAAAGCCCATCCCATGAGAGTCCTTGGGTTGACGCACAGGAGTGGTCCTTTCCCTGGCAGTTATTCACTAAATCTGCCATGCACCGAACTTGTTTAAATATTTGTTGGATTCAGTTTATTTTACGCTGACTGGTTCTGTGTGCGCTGGGGAGAGGACTCTGTTTATCAGAGCAGGTTATACTGAGAAATTCTTGCAGTTTATACTCCTGTGAAGAGGCTGATCTGGGCTCTCGACCACTAGTTTGACGTATTTGTTTGAAATGTTTATGGCTTTGACTATTTAAGAGGGGAGGGGGGAGAACAAGAATAAAAATAGCATGCTGTCTGTACACCTTTCAGAACATGATCACTTGGTGTCATAAAATTCTGCATTCCCATTAATAACATGCCTCTGAGAAGTTCTCGGAACATGGATTAGATGCAGAAACATGGGACTCTTTTTCCAAGCTGCAGTGTTGCAAATGCCTACGTTTATTTTGAGTTGATTGCCAAAATGTTCGGAAGGCATAGAGATTGCAGATGAAACAGTGAGGAGAGTTGAGCTTTTTCAAGTTAACTTTTTGTGCATTATTTCTTCCTTCAGAGAGCTAGTTTCAGCTCTTATAAGATCACTTCAATTGTGACCCCCCACAGTGCTAAAGATTCAGTATTGTCTCAGGCTTTTTCTGATTTTTTTTTCATACATTTATCTCCTGCCTATGGTGAAGGAAAGCTGTATTTGTAATCCCCTTTCTTTGGTAGAAGTAGACTCATTACTAGCATGTTCCTAGGGAACCACTTCTGAGCAATCTTTTCCTGGTAAAATCCTGGATCAGATCATAAGTTTTCATTGCCTGCCATGTGAAAAGACTTTTATTAATCTACAACTTGCAGTGTTGAAGGATCAGTTCTAATTAGTCTCACATTTAGCAAAAAGTGTCAACTGCAACTGTGGAATTCTGTCTATGTTCTTCCTAAAGGATCTGAATCCAGGTGGCCAGTAGAAGTGATCCGGAGGAGCCCAGATTGTAAATATATTGCCTTTGCCATAGCCCCAGACAGCTTGCCATTTCCCTGATGTGTCAGCCCTCGCTCACTACGACTGCCTTGCATCTGGCCTCACTTTCTTTTTGCTCTGTTGTTCTTTCTGCAGTTTGATTTTGCGGATACGGTAGTACATCAGGCCATCCATACCATTGAGTATTGCCTGGGGTGCATTTCCAACACAGCGTCCTACCTGCGACTGTGGGCTCTCAGCCTGGCCCATGCACGTAAGTACCTTTCCCAAAGCTGGCCCTTTGGTCAGTGTCTCACCATCAGCCCAGACAAAAAGGGCACTGGGTGTTATGTGTATGTGCCACAGAGAAGCTGCTCTGGTGGGTGTGTCATTTATTCTGCAGTGCATTCCAGAGCAGTGAGGGGTTGTCACCAGCTGGCCTGCAGCCTTGGGTGCCTCACCATGCTTTGCTGGTGTAACTCACATTGGGAGCTGCTCACAAGCAACCAGACAGCACGCAGGTCACACCCTGAGTGCCTGTGTGTAGCTGCAGTCCTACTACAGCCACTCTGACCCCAGCAGCTTCTCAGCAAATACCAGCTACTCTCCCACTTCCAGCAGCCTTGGTTGCTGCCTGCAGGGTGATCTCAACACACTCCCAGTCCCAGATTTTCCACCAAAAATGTGTGCTTGCCTCTTGTCTTTGAGGAGCCAGTTTTACCACTCCTCTTCCCCAGACCAGATTTGTCTGGTAAACCTATTTCAGTTGTCATTTCAGCTCCTCTTCAAAACTGCATGTGCAATATTGCTACATGAATTCCACCTGATATTGGCCAGTAAGTTCTTTGCTTTTTGAATGATACCTCACAAGGCATATTTTGTACAGAGATGATTACGCTAGTGTGGAGGTTGTGACTACAGGAATGTGCTTGGTCAGTGTGATAGGATCGGGATGGGGTGGGCATATGGTTGGGAAGAGGGTATTTACTGGTGTAATCAGAATTTTAGCCTCTGTTGTTGAAGCTCGGTGTGCCATTAAGAGTGTGTGACAGGCTCTCGAATGTAGTTGTGGTGGAGGCTGCAAGAGCAACTTGTGAGGAGCCCAAAGAAATCTGCGCAAAATGGAGACGGTTGTAGTTGCCTTCAACACAGAGCTGGGTCCTCCTTTAGATGACACAGGCCAAGCTGAAGAATCGTCCACTGGATGAGTGGAATCTATTGCAGAGCTCCATGCCGCTGCCTTTGGCTCCGGGGCTGTGCTTCACTCGGCCTGCACTGCGGGCTGCATGCACCGATTTGGGTTCATTGAACAATTTTTTTTCTAGTCTACAGGCAATTACAAAAAAAAAAATCCTTGGCCAAGTTTAATCAGGAAGTTCCCTGCTGCAGTGTCACACTGTTCTTGTGTGGGTGACTAGTGAGACGCAGGAGCTGCCTGGGGTCTGCTTGTGCATGGCTGTTTAGGAAAAGGTCCCTGGCTCGGGCAAAGTGAGAGGAATTTAAAGCACTTAGTAATGGCAGTGCTGGTCTCGGACTGTGTGTAAGGAATTGGGGCTCAGGTCCTGATGGCCTCAAGCTCGTCTTGTTCTTCACAAGCAGCCCAAGGAGAACCCTCCCTCCAATTGCTGCAGCACTGGGAGCAGCTGGAGCCGGATAGAAACAGGCCATTTCTGAACATTCCCGTAAAGCCAGTGCACAGTGAGATAAAGCTTCCCCTTCCAGCCACCCAAAAACAGCTGCTACTTTTCTCTCTACAGAGCTTTCCGAGGTGCTCTGGACAATGGTCATCCACATCGGCCTCAGCATGAGAAGTCTGGCTGGAAGTTTAGCTTTGTTCTTCATCTTTGCTGCTTTCGCTACCCTGACCGTGGCAATCCTTCTGATCATGGAGGGCCTGTCTGCTTTCCTTCACGCACTCCGTCTGCACTGGTGAGCTTTCTGGAACGTAGAAGCTTTAAAAATATTGTAAGCAAAACGAGTACTGATAATTCACCACCACCAGGAGTGCTGTCTCCTATGGTGCTGCATACACTCACCCCCTCCCCCCTTCTTGCCCCCCTCAAGAAAAGTTATGAAGTTGGGTTATAAAATTAAGCGTTGGTAATAGAATGCTGAAACCTGTGTTGCCTGGTGCTGCTGGGACATTGTGTGGATAATGGTACTGAGCAATGCTCCATTCATGTGCAGAATAGTTTTGTTATGTGCACTGAGGCACGTGCAGATGTGCACCACCAATAGAAACACATGGTATCAGTTGTGGGTGACTGGGCACTCTACCAATCAACTGGGCGGTACCTGAATCTCCTGGGCAGCCGACCAAGTGCTCAGCTTACAGGGACACTGGTACTGAGTGTAACTAAACTAAGTGTTTGTTCTACAGCCAGCAGTTTTTGGCAGGAAGAATGTTTTTAAACCTTTTAGGGACCTTATTTTCTGTTTTGATGGTAATAATCCTCACTCCTGTCCCCTACAGTTAAGTCACTAGGCTTTACTTGGAAGTAACTGTTCTGTGCCACGAACAAGTTCCATTGAAACCAGCTGAACTTTTCTAGGCAGCCTGTGTTGGGATGTTGAAGGTTTGGGGTTTTGCTGTGTTGCCTGATTGTCACTTTTCTCATTAATGGTGTTACACTGTGCCCAGTAACTGCAGTTCCATGTGTGGCCAGCAAGACAGTCCATTCTTTATCCAGAAAATGGGGTGGAAGAGAACAAGAGCAGTTACACCGTGAGGCCTCAGCCTGGGGTGATCATTTGAGATATTGGGCTGGGATCAGAGAACTGTCTGCCTTGGCCCTTTCTCCTGTAAGAGAAGTGGACTCGTTTCCGGAGAGGCCAGCTGTGTTTTGAGAGACAAGATTAAACCAGTGGTCTGGGCAGAGGTCACTGCTGAACCCTCCTTCTTCCAGTAATTCGTTATGTACCTCTCAGTTGGGTAAAAGATGCAGAAAGCCCTTCCAGTGAGGGCGGGCCCAATGGAGAAGGCTGTTGTTGCTCCCTTGGTAGCGGTTAACAGATGCAGAGGCTTGCTGCCGGAGAGCTCGGAGGGGTTTCTCACTTTCAAGTAGTGTATTGGTGATGATCGGGGATATCATTTTACACCCAGCAGCAAACACGCTAGTGAGTCGGTGTCAGCCTGATGAACTGTTTAGCTGCTGATTTGCTGTTTAACCCATTTTAATGGGAGATGAAGTAGCCCTTTACGGTGGCGGGTCTGGCTGTCTTGAGAGAGTTTATTCTCTTATTCAGTGCGTGGTGACTACTCTCCCTTGCTGCTTCATGGCTTTCAAAGCAGAATCGGGAGCTACAAAACTTTCCTCTGGGAACTCAAACTGACTTCTTAAAATCTGATTCTAGGAGCTCTCTGAGCTCTAGGCCCTTGGTCCGTTGCAGTAACTCGATTTTTATTCAGCCAGGGTAGCAGATTCTCTCTGGTGTTTCCTCTGTGTCCATTGTTCTTTACATTACACCTTTCCTTCCAGTGAACTTGCTGAGAGCACATTTAATTTTACTCTTTTGTACATCCAGAGAAAGCCCCTTTGCCACTGCTGTTAGCCCTGCTCAGCAGGGAGTTCCGCTTGTGTGTGCAGAGAGACTCCGTAAGGGAAGAGACGTGAGATTAAGTGAAGCATAATCACTTCTCCCTGCCCAGGCTCAGTAAATTCCTAGTCCCTGTTTTTTAAAGAGCACTTAGTCCACTTTGAACTCCATCTGCAGAGTGGCTGGTGCTCTCTCTGGTGTGACCAGAGGAATGGTTTAGCTGGCTTTTGGGTTCCCCTCAAACTTCACCCAGAAGTAGACAGGAGAGATTGGGAGTAACTGCTCCTCCTCCTCTTCTCCCATCTCCTTCAGTAATTTTACTGAGTCAATTCTGAGTGCTTCACTCTTTTGTCCAACCCTAGAACAAAGTACCAATGTAGCTTGTGAGGCATGCGCTCCTGCTCATCCATTTGCCATTCTGTCTGCTTCCTTGTGTGAAGCGAGCCAGTTACAGCCTGAAAACAGGCACTAAGGGCTGTTGTCGGCACTCATTGAAAATAAACACAGCGCCATGTTTTCTGTTCTGGGTGCTTTGGAAATCCCGTGGGTAGAAAGCCAAACTCTGTGTCTTTGAGACGGAGAGAAGAAATAAAGCAGTTTAACGTGGTGTTTTTTTTTCCCTCAGTAAGAAATAAACTCTGATGGTAATGCCGACTGCAGCTTTTGGGACTTCCTCTGATTTCTTTTTGGGATGGAAACTTAACACTTTTGCACCCTCTAATGGCACAGTTTTCAGATATGCGTTGAAACTTTCCAGTACAGTCAGGGATCTGCAGAATTCAAACCACAGTCGTGATTCATACAGGAATTCTAAAGTGTAGCCATCTTCTGTGGGGAGGGGCTCTCTGCAACTACTGAAAATGGCTGCGGGGTTTCTGTTTTTCCTGGCATCCAGCCTAGAAAACTTCACATTAGTTACGTTAGAGCCCGTTGCTTCTAGCTAGTGTTCCTTGTCCTCTCACAACTGTCATTGACCGTATGTAACAAAGTCCAACAAAAATAATTTTGATCTTTTACCCACTGTAGTGTGTTTTTGTTATCGGCCAGGGCCAGATAGCGAGCCGTGTGTCAACTTGTACATGATGTTCCCACTCTTCCGATGTTTAATTGCATCTTTGAATTAGTAGCTGGCCTTCTAAGTCGCCTCTGAGTTGCAGCATGCGGTCACACTTGGCAAAGAGGAGGTAGAATATATTTTTTTTAAATCTTTAGACGTTTTTTCCTTCAAACTTAAGCACTGATTTCTTTTTTCCACAAGAAAAACATTCTGAAAGCATGCCCTGAAACAAAGCAGGTATATTTTTAAGGCATCCACCTCTTTTGCTAAGCACTCGTAGCCTCTAGACGTATGCAGATAGGGCCTGATTCGCAACCCCATGCAAGCAATGGCTCAGCTTGTACAGTAGTACAGGTAGTCCCCGAGTTACGCGGATCCGACTTATGTCGGATCCGCAGTTACGAACAGGGATTTTCTCGCCCCGGAGGACTCGAGCGGCGGGACGCCTGGTCCCGCCACCCGCCTCCTCCGGGGCGAGAAAAGCTGTTCCCCGTCTCCCTGGTCTGCTGCGGGAGCCAGCAGACCAGGGAGACGGGGAGCAAAGCGGTGGAGGACCCGGGGCCGGACCCGCGACCGCTTCCAGATCAGCTGGAAGCGCCGCGGGTCGGGCCGGGTCCTGTGCGGCTTTGCTCAGCGTCTCCCTGGTCTGCTGGGGGGGGACGCAGCTAGTGCCCCCCCCCAGCAGACCAGGGAGATGTGGAGCAAAGGGAGACGCTGAGCAAAGCCGCAGAGGACCCGGGCCGGACCGCAGCGCTGATCTGGAAGCGCCGCGGTCCGGCCCGGGTCCTCCGCTGCTTTGCTCCGCGTCTCCCTGGTCTGCTGCGGGGGACGCAGCTAGTGCCCCCCCCCCCCAACAGACCAGGGAGACGTGGAGCAAAGTCCAGGGCCTGTGGTACAGCAGGTGGGGCGCTGCCGGTTGGTCCCGCAGCGCCGCTCCTTGGCGCTACTGGACCAACCCGGCAGCACCCCAGCTGCTCAGCCCCAGGAGTCCTGATTCAGCCGCTGCTGATCAGTTTCAGCAGTGGCTGAATCAGAACGCCTGGGGCAGAGCAGCTGGGGTGCTGCTGGGTTGGTCCAGTAGCGCCAGGAGCGGCCGCGCTACTGGACCAACCCAGCAGCACCCGAGCTGCTCTACCCCAGGCGTCCCCAAGTTAGCCGCTGCTGAAACTGACCAGCGGCTGACTACAGGAAGCCCGAGGCAGAGTTGCTCTGCCCCAGGCTTCCTGGAATCAGCTGCTGATCAGATTCAGCAGCAGCTGACTTGGGGACGCCTGGGGTTCTTAAGTTGAATCTGTATGTAAGTCAGAACTGGTGTCCAGATTCAGCCGCTGAATCTGGACGCCAGTTCCGACTTACATACAGATTCAACTTAAGAACAAACCTACAGTCCCTATCTTGTACGTAACCCGGGGACTGCCTGTATATTGTCCACAACATATTGCTGAAAAGGCATGTTCCCTGTTAGCCCAAGAAGGAGCTTTGCACAATGCCAAGGTTTTTTTTAAGCACCATGTTTCAAATCTTGAACTCATGCAAGTCCTAAAGGGAAGGTGGCCCGGTGATTGGCAAGCTGACCGATACCGGTGGCAGTTCTGGAGCCAAGAAACAACTGTAATAGCATGGAACACAGCTGCCGTGTAGAACATCTGCAGAGCGTTTACCGGAAAACTACAGCGCATAACTCTAGAGTGAAGTCCCATTTCTGCTGAACATGGGAGCCTCTCACCTGTCAACTCTGTAAAAGCAAATCTGCTCATCCATCTGGAGATGGGGGGGGGGGGGGGGAGCAACTTAAGATAAAATGATCTCCAGTCCTGTGCTGAGCCTGGCACTTGCAGTACTGTTACCACTGCGGAACAGTCATAAGTCTCTTGGTCTCCAAACAATACACGGTTAGCATTCCTTTGTATTCTGACCAGGGAATCCATGTGCTTCCAATGTTGTCTTCTCTAACATGGAGCAATAGGACCAAGTACAGTTGTCCTAGGAGGAGTGGCTTCATAGAAGCTTTGGGTAAGATTGGCTTTTGTAGCTGCGGAGGAGTCGACTATCTGGAATTCTAAAGGGGCGGGTGAGTAGTGCAGGCTTCAGGGAAAAGAGAAGTCATTTAACATATGCTTGCTGGTGGAAAATAGATTAATCTAAGAGGTCTGCCTTGCACGCCCAGTTGGAGACCATTTATTTTTCAGAAAATACAGATGCCTCCATCAGTAACTTGGACTAAGTGTTTTGTGGCAAATGTTTAACTGCCTGTTGAAACTGAGTGCTCAAACTTTGGCAGTGATCTTGACCTAGCGCATCTTTAGTTCCCCTTCTTATCCCATCTTTGCGCAACATGAAGAGCTGCTGATTCAGCTGAACAGGAAACGTGGACTGATTTTGATTTCCGTTTGGCTAGTAACTTGACTGCTTGTTTTCCACTCTCCTTTGTCTCTATTTGCTTTTCGTGAATGCAATTTGTGGCATCCCTGCTTAATTCAAACACAGCCGGGCACGTCGTTCACTTCCTTGAATGCTATGCCTAGCCCTTGGAGAGGGAAGCAAGTCTCTAAACCGCTCTGAGTGGGACTGGCAGCTGCCCCTTCCCACCCATTAGGACAACCAGCATGGCTGGGAGCTGGCCAGGAAGTCACTGGTGTGCTCCCATGGAAGGGCTGTGTGGAATATCCCATTACGCATCCAGTGAATTAACCCCAGGCAGCAGCTTGCAGATGTTCTACCTCAGCCAGCTGCTGCACATCTGCCCCACCATCTAAAACAGTGTTTCTTAAACTGTGTTCAGCAGCACACTGGTGTGCCACGAGGCAGTTAGAGGTGTGCGGTGGAGAACAGAATTCAAAATGGCCACCCTTAAAGGGGCAGGCAACCTCTTTTCCCCCTCAATAACACTCCTTCCTGACCTTCCCCCCTTCCCCCCCAAAAAAAATCCTCAGTGTTTCTCCATTTAAAAAAAAATTGTTTGGTGTTCCTGGGTCTTAAGTTTAAGAAACACTGATCTAAAAAGTAAAGTTAAAGAACAAGGAGGTTCAAAGTCCTGGCAGCTGTTGTAGGAAAATTGATTAAATACGGAGTCATCTGCGCAGACTTTGAATGCGAGCTGACCAGCCTAATTGTTGTTGTTGTTGTTGCTAGAACTCAGTAAAATGACCAGGCTTTGCCTTAGCAGCCAGTTCCAGTTCACTTTCTTGCTGGAGGCACACAGCCATTTCCATCACCCCGCCATCCACTCGTCTGCACTGATGTACACTGAATCATATCTCTTTGACAGGTGTTGCTGAATTCTACTGAGGATTTTAGTCTGTGTGTTTCTTTTCTCTGCATGTACAAGGCAGGTTCCTATGGCAGATGTTTGCAGCAGGGACTGTGGAAAGCATTTTTTTCACGCTCCGCGTTGTCTGAACTGCATGCTGCTGCTGCTCAGATGTTCATAGAATTGGCTGTTGCGCAGCCATGGGAGGGCAGTGACATGGCTCTGAATTGGCCCCTTTGGCTGTGAAGCATTTAATAACTACTTCGAAGTCACACCATGTCTGGATCCCGTCACATGGCGAGGTCCTGCGGGGCAGGGAGGGTCACGATTTTGGGTGGTGACGCCAAAATAGACTTCAAACAGACACGACAAACGTGGCAAGCCACAAACAGCTGTGCAAAACCCACAAAGGAGTATTAACAGGCTGCTTCGTGGCCAGCTGTTCTGAGCTGTAACCTGAGAGCGAAGCTCAGGATGACTGGACAGGCGCACACCGTCTGCCCTAGCAAAGCTGTTGGTGTTCTGCAGCCAGAGGAGGAGGATTAATTTCCCGTAGGCGTGGGTGGGCTGTAACTGTACTCGGCTTGGAATGCCGGGGGCAGACGTGGGTGTAGTGAGGCTCAGGTCCCCACCCACTGGGGCAAAACTATTTGTTGGCTGTCATTTGTAAAAGGCTCGCGGCTTTAAAAGGGTATCGCCATGTGGCGTAAGCCAAGGGAGGGTGGTCAGCCCTGCTGGAGCTGAAGCCTGGCCTGTTTTTTGGGGAAGCCTGATAATGATGAATCTAACCACAGGACAGGCAAGGGCCACTTGACTTCAAAGGGAAGGAGAGGCCACTTTCCAGAGCAGGCCCTGCATTAAGTTCCCAAATTAACTCTTTCGCACCTACTGAGGCACCTGGGCGATGCACAGCAGCTTCCATATGCGCATGGAAAAGTGGTTTTGTGGCTTAAAACACCTTTGCTGATGCTTGCAGGTTGGGAAAATTGCTTCACGTGTGGCCCTGCAGTTCCAGGGGGATCTTGCTAGAAAATCCCCCATGGGCTGTACTGAAGGACAGTTGGTGGCACAGGCCTGTTGATATGAAAACCCTGGGGTGTTAGCACAAGCCCAAAAATCAGTTAAGTCCCTGTTTGTTTAAAGAGCAAAGCTAAGGACTTAGTGAATTCTTCTGCAGTGCTTGATCGGAAACCAGAGACGCCCTCCCGCGTTATGCAGCGGCGCTGGCATGCTGAGGAGCAGCAGGCATCTAGCACTGCAAAGCAGATCCTTGTACTCTGTCTCTTCTGGGGCGTAGATGCCAAGAAGCGTTGGATTTTATTCGGTAGATGTTTATTTCGTTGGAGTTCAGAGTTCTGTTAGATGAAAGTGACCTGGTCTCGCTGTCTATTCCCATTCGGCAACAGCGTGTCGGACTCAGGTATCTACGGCTGTGACAAGGACTTGGAGCTTGCCTGCACAGAGCAAATCAGAAAGATTAGCAATCATGGTTACAATTTCATCTAATTGTGCTTCGGTGTGAGACACCACTCTGATTTCCCCTCCCTTAAAGAATAGGAATTAGTCACTGAAGACTTAGTGTCAAGATTCCTGGCAATGAAGCTTTCACTCCTACGTGGAAACTCCTGCTCACCCCCAAGGATTCCTTAGCAGGGAACTCATCCCTGTTTGCGCAGGCAGGATAATCTCTCGGCAGAATGTCCGTCCGAACGCTTCGCTCCTTGGCTGTGCTTTCTTTGCAAACTGGGCTGCAAGCGACTGTGCTATATTGTCATTGTTGCTCACGCCCTCTTGCATGCAGTCACTTTCTAAGGACCGTTACCGGTGTCCTTGGGACACTTCAGTTTATACCATTTAAAAATTCATCATGCAAAATGTGTCCTAAGATCATCTGAAAATTTACTCTGCTAGAGCCCCACTGTGTGCCAATTGGGTTCCCATGGCCAGGAGACTGGAAAGTGTTTCTCATGGGGCGCACAGAAACACTGCGCTTGTTTTTATTATGACTCATGGTTTCTCTGTCCATATTTGGCAGTGTTCTGACCCTCTGGCAGCTCTCCAGGGTCATTCCTTTCCAATTTAGTTTTAGGGAAAACAAACGAAAAAGTGAAGTTAATGCCGAGATTGAGACTGTGCATATCTCTGTTTCTTCAGGAGCAGCCAGGGAAAATGTGCTTCACCAGCTAAACCCAGATGACTGAGTGAGGGGGGCAGGAGTAGGGAGGTTCTAAAATATTTAAGTTAAAACGTGAAAGGTTCTGGTGGGTGTCGCACACCTTGTCCGCCGTTGGCGAGAGGAGGAGACATCCTGTCCCCATTTGTACCATGTCCACATAATATTGACCCTGACTTTAGCAAGAGCAACTCTTTGTGTGGACTTACTGGCATTGCAGCACATTGGCCTCCGTCTGTGGGAGACCAGATGCTCCTACGTATGGGTGGCAGCCCCCAGACTGACCATTTCGCTCGGCGTGGCTGTGTTTTGTGGCCAGCGTTCATGCTAGCAGTGCCTGGCGCTTGAGGGCTCCCAGTGTGGGGAGTTGCTGGCTGAGAGAACCACTAGCGCAGGTCAAAGACTGCGACATCTGCTAGGCCCAACTGAGATCAGTGCCCTTTGGGCCAGGCATTGTTCATCCACCTAGTAAGGGCCTCTGCCCCAAAGGCTCGCCCTGGGCGCAGGGCTCCAGCCAACACGGGGAAAGGGCTTGAGGGGGCAGGTTTTAACCTCTTTGTGTCTGGGGGAAATACCCCAATGGTATGGCCAAGGCAAGTGAGCAGAAACTCGCTTGCACAGGCTGTTTTAAAGCACAACTGGGCAAATCTCTCAAGAATCCTCTGCAGAGACCCGTCCTGGCCCTCCCAGGGGCTGGAGGGAGCAGATGTGGGGAGAGGCTCTAGATGATCCCTGGGTGTCTGTCTGATCTCTGTCCTTAAGTTTTCAAGAAAAATGCTGTGACTAAGGAGAGAGCACTGAGGACAGCAGGCATGGTACAGCCCTCGGACAAAGGGAATGAGAACATATACACCAGGGGCTTTATACTTTTCAGTATTCGGGGAGGTTGGCCGTGGGGAGCCCCCACATAGGATCACGAGATCAGTGTGTTATAAATGTGATCTATAGAATGTGATTTTTTTTTTTTTTTTAAAGAAACACTATTCTGGAGGAGACGTGTGTTCCTTTCATTATCTAAATGCTTCCATGTGAAACCCGCCTCATGGATTTCTCCCCCCTTTTTTTTTTTTTTTTTTGTATCTTGCTCTTTCTATTTTTGTATTTTGTCCGTTTTTGTCTCTGTTCTGCTCAGCAGGTGGGGGAGGAGGGAAGTTAAATTTAGGTTAGTTGGCTAATCGAATAGTTGATGCAGTTTGTGTTGACTAGTCGATAAGGGCGCCTTTGCCTCTCAAGTGTAACAGCCGCAGGGCGAAAGTGCTGTGGAGTGCACAGGGCCAGCGGGGGACTGCTCTGTCGGGAGCACTGGCCCTGTGTTCCCCACGGCGTTTCAAAGTAGCAGCACTGCATGGAATCCCCAGCTGCCCCGGGCTCCACGCAGCACCCTCCCCTTGCTCCCTCAGAAAGGGGGGGGGAAGCGATTATTGGACAAGTACGTTGACAATACGATAAACATTTGCTTATCGGGTAGTTGACTAGTTGTTCACGTCCCTATGGGGGAGGAGCGATTTGAACGGGGCATGTTTTGCTGGCCATAGTTTGATGCCTGCTGTCTTACTGAAAGCTTCATGTCATCTGCCAGTCCCAATACACTGAACTTGGAGCCAGTCCCTGCAAATAGCAGCTGCTGAGGGTGAGGAACGCTCATTCTTTCTTTGTCTCTTTCAGGGTTGAATTCCAGAATAAGTTCTACATGGGCACTGGATTCAAGTTCCTCCCCTTCTCGTTTGACAACATCCGGGAAGGAAAATTTGACGATTAGAAACCTCATCACCCTAACTGAGCGGTGTTACTCCAAGGCTGTTGTGTTGTGCAGTGGCTAGCCCTAGTCGCGTGCGTGTGTGTGTGTGTGTGTGTGTGTGTGTGTGTGTGTGTGTGTGTGTGTGTGTGTTGTGAAGTTGTGTATAGCTCTCCCCACAGTGATGTGCTTCTTCTGTGAAATTAACTTATATTGCAGTTCCCGGAGTATCTGTCTGAAGTGGCACAGTGGAGAGCTGTGAGCCACACGGTAGCAAGCTTAGCTGACATCACGTCTGTCCCTTCTTTCCTAAGTGAACAGCTTGCCGAGTGCTGCGCGTGTTTACAGCCAGGGTCTCATAGGAACGTCCAGACTCGGTGTATTTAATCATGTATCCAATGATGCTGTACAAAAACTGGCTCCTTGGCTAAAGCACTGAGGGACAGACCCCACCTCCTATTGCATTAGGAACAGGCCGTGCAAACTTCAGCCTGCCCGTAGCCCAGCTGATCTGAGGGGGAAGCCTTTAGAGGGAGGAGTCTAGTGTCTTTGCCACCTTTTGTTTAAACCCACTGATGGTCAAAGGCGTTTGGGGGAAGCTGGGGCCACGTACAGCCCAGAGCAGTCACTGTGCCTTCTATCTGTACTGTGATCTCGCTGAGCTGTTCTGCTCACAGATTCAGAATGCTGCTCTCTTCCCATCCTGCTGCTGGGCCTGGGTGCTTCCTGGCTCAGGGAGCTGGGGCAGGGGGAGGGTAGTAGAACATGCTTCCCTCCCCCTGCTGGGGTCAGTTCACTGTGTTCTCCCCCCCCCCCCCCCATCGGCCGTTGGTTTCTAGCCTTCCTGCTGCCTGGCACTGGGGAGCCGGGCAGATGGGGTCTGACGTGCTTCACACAAGGGTCTCCCCTCACTTTCCAGCCCTGCCCGTGCTCACAGCCTGTGGCATCAGGTCTCCATTTCCTCAGCAGTGTCCCAGCACTTCTCAATCCGGACACAGGAGGCTTGTGCCCAGAATTTGTCCACCACGGGCTGCATCTGCCTTACCTAAAGCAGCGCCCGGCAGCCACCCTCCCCTGGACGCCGAAGGCAGCCTGCCAAGAGGCCAGTTGCCAGCAGGGAATGGCTCTCCCTAGCCAGGCCCACGTGTCTGCCCTGCTGTCTGTGTAAAGAGAACGTACCTGTTTCCCCCAGCAGCCCAGATCCAGACACGTTCTAGGCGCACAAGCCAGACAACCCAGGGCTGTTGCAGTGAAGCAGGGAGTGTTCCCTGTTCACCTCCTGGCCTCAGTGCCCTTCCCTGCAGAACCAGTCAGTGCTGCTTGGGCTGCTGGCGAAGTGGGGAGCCCGGCAAGGTCCCGGGGTATTCGGTTCCCTTGGGCTGTGCGCTGCACTTCCACACCATTCCCAGGCCCAAGGCCCTGTATTCAGAGGCTTGGGGCTGGGTCTATGGGAGCTGCAGGCTACAGTCGGAAGGCGTTTCTCTCCTTTCTGCCACCTACCTGCTGTGCACAGAGGACAGCATCTGACAGCCGGGCGCTGGCTCACGGGCTCTGCTCAGAGGCTCTGGCGCCCACGCTCCATCGCAGTCGCGTCTGTCACCGCCCGGCTCGCTCCTCGGCCAGCGCTGCCCTGTTCTGAGCAGGCGCACAGCCAAGGAGAGTGAACTCTTGGCCTTGTGGTGGTCTTGGTGCTGCCCCGCTGGACGCTCAGCGCTGGGGGGCTGGTAACCTTCCCAGAACCATGTGACACTCCAGGGGGGTGCGAGCTGTGCGCTCCCTGCCCTACGGGCGTGGCCCAAGGCACCTTAGACTGGGGCTTAATGAAGCTAGTAGAATTCAGGGCTCTGAGGATTGGCCTGCTACTGTCTAGGCAGCCCCCTTGCGAAGGGACCAGAGTCTGGGAGCCCTGAACAGGGGCCTCGGTGGGAACAGGGCGTAAATAGGGGCAGCGGTGCCTTGTGCAGGGCGCAAATAGTCACTTGCCTTCCCCCATTGGAACCAGCCTCGGCCGATGCTTTGTTCTGCACTGTTTGCAATAGATGCACTGAGGGGTTGGGGGGGGGGGGGGAGATAGATACTATTGAAATAGTCACTGGAGCCCTTTCAAACTGGCCTCCAATGGGAAAATGCCCCACACCGGAGAGGCTTCTCCAGGGTGGGGTAGCACTGAAAGGCTCGTGCGGGCTGTGCCAGGCGGGGGTGAGGCATGGGGGCAGGGCAGCCATGTTTCTAGTCCGCAGCCGGTGTAGGTGTCCCATGGGGTGAGGGGTGCGCATTGTGCGACGTGCCCGCTGTTTACGTGCCGATCTTACTGGGTGTTTACAATGCTGTTGTGTGTGAGGTCTGGTCTGCAGCCGGAGCAGTAACACTACCGCCCCTCCCCCTGCCGCGCCGATCCCTCCTTACACATTAAATTGTTGGAGTTGAGTGCAGCCTGAGCTATCTGCGTTCCTTCCTTCCTTCCTTCCATTGAGCATCCTGAGGCTCGGCCTTCCCTGCCCAGCCTCTCCGCCCCAAGCTGCTCTCTGCAGGCGGGGCCTTGTGGGCAGAGGCCCTGACTGGCTTTGCCGGGGTCAGAGATGCAGCTGGGCAGCTCTGCCTCTGTCCCCCAAGGAGGGATGGAATCCCAAGTGGGGCTGGCAGATGAGCCCAGCTGGGAATCTAGAGCGTGAGCCCCCAGCACAGACAATCTGCCTGGGCTCCCGTGTCCAGTGTAGAGTAGGGAACGGGGCCGGCCAGTCCTGTTCTAGATCCGACCACCTCCCCGGTTCCACTGTGCTGCTCTGCCCCTCCCCAGCGCCTTTGAGGCTGTTTGAGTGTCACTAGGCAGAGAGATGGGGGACAGGTCCCGGATGTGGAAGGGGAAGGGCGGGGGGCTATTCCCCCTCAGCTTCCCTCTCGTGGCTCGCTCTGTCCAGGGCTCCAGCAATGATTTAAAAGGCCCAGAGCCCTGGCTACCGCCAGCCCCAGGCCTGCTCTCCCTTTCCCTTCCTCTACCAGGGCCAGCCACAGAGCATGGGGCACCATTGCAGCAGCCAGCTGAGGCATATAATCCCTTCCTTGCTGGACTCTCCCAGGTAATGCCCTTAGGGAGGGGGAGAACGTGCGGGGGCCCTAGGCAGGGGGGGGGGGAGGGGTGGCATAGGGCCCTGAGAGGGGCTGGATCCCAGCCAGCTGGGGCTGTGTGTTTCCTCAGGGCTCGGCGGAGTCGGGAGGGGTGTACTGTTGCTGTTTCCATGCTTGTTTGGCCTGGGATCTTTCCAGTGACACACACTGGGTTTGGGCCGGCAGCTGCCTGTTGTGAGCCCAAGGGCTGGGCAGAGGTGAGGTGCAAGCTGGAGTTCTGGATATGAGCAAGGGTCAGGGGAGAGGCTTCTTGCTTCCCTCCCCGCAGGCTCTGCCCAGATCCCTTCCTCTTGCAACGGGGCTCTTGCCTCATCCCCCTCCAGCATGCGGCTCGTTTCCATGGCTCAGCCTGAGGGCAGGGCTGGGCCTCTTCCCCCCTCCGGTCCCCCTCCTCCCCCCCAGTCACGCTGGAGCAATGGGTCTGAGCTGACTCGTTCAGGGCCCTGGAGGGAGCTGGTGCAGAGCTCCCCTTAAAGGCCTGGCAGGGGTGCACGGGTAGCAAATCGCCACCGGCAACTTTGGTAACCCAAGGGACCAGAATCCAGCCTCCCGGGCCAGTCCTGCTGCCTCCTTCCCTTTCCCGGCCCATGCTGGCCCTTGGGAGTGCCACTGTCTGCTTCCCCAGGGCTTGGGAGCTGGCAGGGGCAAGGTCAGTGGCTTGCTCTAGGGCTGTGCTCAGCCACCCCATGGCCCGTCCTGTGACAGAGCCGGCTGTGGTGTAGACCCAGAGTAAGCTGGGCAGCTGCCACCACCAGCTGGTCCCCAAATTTGCCCCTACCCTGTGCTGAGCCCCCTCCTTCCCGGGCCCGTGTTCTCAGCCCCTGCAGCGGGACGCTGAGTGCCTTACGGGCCGGGCCGATTGCTTACTAGGGGTGCTGTAGCCCCCTCCCCCCTCCAGCAAGCCTAGCCTTGGAGGGCCGGGCCTGAGCATGTGGGCACGGACAGGCACCTTCCCGACTGGCCGAGGCTGGACCCCAGCAGCCCCCAGGCCAGCTGGAGTGGCAGTGAGCTGCTGCATGGTGGGAGCTGCCAGGGGAGGGGGCAAGGCAGGCCAGCCTGCCCCTCTCCTGGGGTTCTCTCTGGCTTCTCCCCCCAGGACTACTGCCTGGTGCGTTAGCCTCATGCTCCTGGCAGGCCCTCCAGGGAGGGGGCTGGAAGAGCAGCTCCAGCAGTCACTGCCTGGGGCCCGAGAGCAGCCTGTGGAGCCGTTGCTTCATACTGTCCTCAGGCCTCTGCTGGCACTGGCCAGGGCCGGGGCGTGTGAGGAATGCCCTGGCCAGGAGCCCGGCGTTTGGAAATAGCCTGGGCTGTGGGAAGAGAGCAGCCTGCTCGGTCTCCCCCTCACCACCCCCGCCAGGACATGCTGCACCTACGCCCCCCTGAGGTACAGCCCCCCAGTCCCTCCCTCTGTGAAGGGCAGCAGCACCCTCCCTGCTCCCCCCCCCCCCCCGGGGGTGCATTCCGTGCCAAAAGGGACAGAAGCCCTCACTGGCCGCAGCAGGGGCCCCTCGCCTCCCCTGCTGTGTGAGGGGCTTTGGCAGTGACGGGGAAGCCCCTTCCCCCATTCCCAGCCTGCAGCCTGGGCCCGGTTCTAGCTGCTGAAGTGATGATGGGAGGCCCCTGCAGCGGGCAGATGAGTTCCTGGCCCCACAGAGACTGGGCACAGCCAGGGCAGGCTGAACGCTGGTGGGGGATGGGTACCTGCAGCCTGAGATGGGGGGGGGCGCCCTGCGGGGTCCAGTGGGATAACTAGTGACTGTGCAGCACCAGGACCCCACGGCACAGCCCGAGCTCGGGGGGAAGTGGAGGGGCCAGGGCCTGGAGGCAGGTGGCTGGCAGACGGCCAAGGCGGCTGTAACTGCAGGGGCAGTTGGTGGCTTTGCTCACCCTCCAGCTGATGTGCCCCATAGGCCGGCTTACCCTGCCCCTGGCCCAGCACCCGGCTGCCTATGCACATACAGCCCCCCGGCGGGCCCCCGGCTGCAGCAGCTGCCGGCCTGGCCTGTGCAGGGAGACAGGAGGGAGCCTGGCCGAGGCGGGGCCACAGTCTTGGCACCCTCCCTGGAACACTGGAAGCCCCAATGGCTCGGTGCCAGCACCTGCCTGAGGCCCCCTGTGCTCGGCGAGGGGGCGCTGGGTGCCCGGGGCCGCTGGGGCGAGTTGGGGGGCAGGGTTGTGGGGCCGGGCTCCTGCACACCAGCAGAAGCACAAGGGAGTGGGTGCTCCTTAAGGAGAGGCTGACCTCCCGCTCCCCCCTCTCCCCTCCATGCCCATGAAAATGCCCAGGGCAGAGCTAGCGGGAGCTGCCTGCTCCCCATCGCAGCCTGGGCCAGAGCCCCAGCTGGTGGTGCGGTGCTGCCCTCTGCTGGCCTGGGCCGGCTGCTGCACAGGGCTGGGGGCTGGGCAGGGAAGAGCTGCCCACCCTGTGCCGGCACGATGGGCACCTGCTCCCAGGCTGCAGCCCCTCACCCTGGCCCGGCCCAGCAGCCGTGGCTGCCTTGGCAGCAGGGCAGAGCAAGGCCTGGCCTGAGGGTGCAGGGCTGCACCTGGCCCAGATTGGGGCCAGCAGCTGGCGGGCGGGGTGAGGGGCCAGCAGCTGGCGGGCGGGGTGAGGGGCCAGCAGCTGGCGGGCGGGGTGAGGGGCCAGCAGCCGGGTTGAGGGGCCAGCAGCTGGCGGGGGGGAGCTGGCCGACGTGCTGCCAAGTGCCCACTAGGTGGCGCCAGAGGCGAGGCTCATGTAGCCTCTTCGATAGCAGGGCCCTGACCCGGTGCCAGGGCTGCAGCTGAGGCTGGGGGGGCACAGAGCTGCTCCACATCCAGCAGGGCCAGCACCAGCCGGGAGCAGGGGCAGGTCACGGCAGTTGTGGGGCAACAATGGGGTGCAAGGGCACTTGGGGGCTTGCCCCAGGGAGCTTTAGCGGGCCCCTGGGCCAGCGCAAGTGGGGATCCCCTCTCCGCCCTTTCTGCCAGTCCCCCCACCTCCTCCCTTGTGCTCCTGCTGGAGAAAGGGGGTGGGGCACTGGGGCTGGTGGAGCGGGTTGGGGTGAAGGGACACTTATTTTCTGGAGTCCCCCAGTTGGCCATGTCCTCTGGGCATAGTGGCTAATCCGCCTCTGAGGCTGCCCACTCCCTTGGGCTATCGGCCTCCCTCCTGGCGGAGTGCGCAGGTGGCCGGTCAGCTAGCGGCCACACAGCTGAGATCCAGGTAGGGGGCAGCTGCTGTGCTTGGGAGCCATTGCTGCCACCCCCCAAAGGAGCAAGAAAGCCCCAAAGCAGGACAGAGCCGCTGTGCTTGGCCACAGGACCCAAGGAAGGGCTGCAGGGGGCTGGCTAGTGACCAAGGACACCTGGCCATGGGGTGCAGCTCTCTCGGGCAGGCTGCCTGGACTCTGGGGGGAGGGCAGTTGTGTGTGTACAGGGAACTGGGTGCCTGGGCTGCAGGTACCTGGCATGGGGGTGCATAGAGATGGATGGCTCAGTGGGTGCTGGCAGGCTGTGCCAGCCTGGGCGGTGCAAAGCTCTGCCGCTCACAGGAGCAGAGACAGTGGCTTGGCCCTCCAGCTTGTCCCAGCGGGGCTGGAGGAAAGATGGGGGGTGGGCGCCCGGGTTTGTTCCTTCTACCCTCGCTCCCAGCCCCTGCCTCTTTGGCAGAGCTGCTGGGCTGGAGTGATGCACCCCCAGCGGCTCTGCAGGGCCAGTGCAGGGCCTGCGGGCCACCTGCCACTTCCTGGGGGCAGCCTAGGAGGGAAGAGGGTGCCTGGCAGAGCAATAAACCCTGCTGAGCGCCATGGACAGCTCCGGTGCCCGGAAGCCCCCTCCAACCTGGCTGCTGCATGACCATAGAGCCACCGGGCTGGGCTGTTGGCACAGCGGTCAGAGGTAGGTGCTCAGCACGCAGGGAGGGCTGGGTTCAGAGCCCCCCCCCCACGGGCCTACAGCCAATTCATGTCTTTTCCGCATGGAGCGGGTGGCACCTGGAAGCCCAGCGCCTGCCCCTCCGTCCCCTCCACAGGCTGGGGCTGAGCCCTGCAGCCTCATGGGGCCTCCTCCCATCAGGAGTGGGGAGCCCTGAGCTCAGCTCCCTTCTATGCCAGGGACCACGAGGCCAGAGCCAGCAGGGGCCTGGGACACCTGCTCCGCCCTCCCCCCTCCAGCCTACTCCCAGGGAGCCTGGGCACAGGGAGAGGCAGGCAATGGGCCCAGCTGGGGGCCCTGGAGCAGCTCCCCTTAGCCATTGCTGGCTGCGGCATGGCCCCCGGCCCGAGGGGCAGCCACTGGTGCATCCTTGGCCACGAGGCCTCGGATCTGTGCCGGTCTGGGTGAGTGGGGGGCCCACGGGCACCTCCAAGACTTTTCTCGATAGAAACTTTCCTCCTTTATTTGTTTAAAATGAAGCAGCAACGTGGCAAGCGGCTTCGCTGGGCGGCGCGTTCCCGCCCGGTGCCAGTGCGGCCGGGGCAGCTGCAAAGCCAGCTCCCCAGGAGCCGTGGCCGCAGCTGGCAGGCAGTCCAATGGCGCCATCTGCTGGGCCAGGAATCCGGTGCGGGGCTCCCCCTGGAGTCCCTGCGGTGGCGCCCGCCTGGCGCCCTGATGCCCAGCTGCGAGCCACGCCAATGTTCCCTCCTGTCAGCACCTGGCCCGTCGCCGGCACGCTGGTGGCACGGTCAGTCTGGCTGCCCTCGCCAGGGCTCGGCCCCACCTCCAGCCCGCTGGCACAGAACAGAGTCCCTGCACGCCAGCCTCCGGCTCCTTCCCGCCAGCCCACACGGGTTGGCAAACAACGTGCGAATGCAGAAACCAGCTGCTAAGCCTGAGGCAGCTGCCCAGGTGGGGCAGGGCCTGTCCATGCCCTGCAAGCGGACTCAACGCTGTCCCTGGGCCGCAGCGCCAGACCCAAGTGGAGCTTGCCGGGTTCGGCGCAGAAGAGGCCTCTGTCCCGCTGCGCCGTGCTCTTGCTGCTGCCGCTGGTCAGCTGTCGCTTTGCAGTCTGTGATGGGGGGGCTGCCTGGGTGCTCCCCTTTGCAGCCGGCCTGGCACTGCACCATGCCGTGTCTCTCCTGGGGCAGCGACCCCCCCAAAGGCTCCTCTCCATCACTCATAGCAGGGCACTCTGCTCCCCCATCACTGACCATGGGGTTCCCCTCCTCCAGTGGGCTCCACGCCATCCCCGCTGGCCTCCCCACAGCGCTATGTACACAGCAGCGCAGCCTCGGCACCTGTCTGGCCCCCATGGGCCAAGCTGCTTCTGCGCCCAGGGGCCGACCCTCTCGCTTCCAGGGCAGGCTCAGAAATAGGCCCGGGGCGAGTCCGGTGCATCGCTGTCTCCAAGGCAGCCAGCTCAGCACACCAGCTCCTGGGCCATCTCCTGCAGGGCTGGGAACGGCTTCCGCCCCCCGGCCAGCTCCGGGTCCCGCCCCTCCAGGCCCCCCAGCTGCCGGCAGGGGCAGGACATCGTGTAGGAAGCCACCTCCTTAGGGCCACTGCTGCTCTCGCGGGCTGGGGCCTGCTCCAGCTCCGCCGGCCCTGGGGACTCCAGCGCCGGGGCCAGCCAGGGGTGCTGCAGGCATTGCTCTGCCGTGGCCCGTTTCCTGCGGGCAGGAGAGAGGGGTTAGCGCTCTGGGCCCGACCCCAGAGCTACCTCCACCTGCTGCGGCACCATCCGCGGCACCGAGCCCCTGGCCTTCCTCCCCACACTGCCCTCAGCCCCGGCGCGGGGGCCTGGTCCATAGCTGCCTCTCGGAGGGAGCCCTGGCTATGGCCAGGCAGGCAGCGGGGCTGTGATGAGTCCCACGACCACCCCGGGACCCACGCGTGGGCCAGCTCCAGGGCCGATCTCGCGGCGTGGGCAGAGTGTGATGGGGGAGGGGTTCTGGCCCGGGCGCCACGTGCCCCGGAGGCGGGTGGGGCGGGGCCAGGGGGCGGCAGCGGGTACCTGGGGTCCTTGACCAGCAGGGAGCGGATGAAGTCGATGGCGAGCTCCGAGATGCCCTGGAAGACGTCGGGCAGGAACTGCACGTTCACCTGCGAGACGTTCAGGAAGGTCTCCTGCTTGGTGTCGCCCAGGAAGGGCGACTCGCCCGTCAGCATGACGTAGGTCAGCACCCCGACGCTCCTGGGGAGAGTCCCGAGGGTCAGAGCCAGCAAGAGCCCCACGGGCAGGGGCCACCTGGCATGGGAGGGGGAGGGTAGCAGCAGCCTTGCCACCTGTGCTCACCTCCTGCCTCCTCCCCAGGTTGTACCCAGCCCCTGTGGCCAAGGAGGACCCCTCCCACCCCACCCCCGCACTGAGACTTGGCCCCAAAGCTGGGGAGGGCCAGGGGCCATGGGGGGACACAGAGGGAGGCAGCCCTGTGTCTGCCAGCGGCCCCCAATGCAGTTTGGTCGCGCCACGTGCTCTGGGCTTCCCTGCAGCTGGATGAGGGGCTGGAGGACACGGGCAGGGGGATTCGCCCTGTATCCTGGGGCGCCCCCGGCCGGGCCGAGGGGAATCCCAGCTGCACACACGATGCGTCGGGAGCAAACGCTGCGGCTACCAGCTGCCTCTTAGCACCTGCCTTGGGTGAACCGCGCCCCCGCCCCGGCCCCGAGCGCGCAGGGCCCGAGACCTACCACATGTCGGTGGCCGTGCTGATGGGTTCGTAGCTCAGGACCTCGGGGGCTGCAAAGGGAACCACACGGGAGTTACCGGCTCGGCCGCGGGGGCCAGGCTCTGCCAGCGCCGCTGCCCCCGGGCAAGGAGTGTGCCCCCGTTCCCCCCAGCCTCCATTCTGCTGGAGCACCAGGGCCCCTGGGCACGTGGCTCAGCACCCAGGTGCTCGGGGCAGAGTCAACTCTGTGAGCCGGACCAATGTCTGCAGCCCGACGGAACAGGGTCCCTCCCCCCCCTCCCCTCCGCGCCGCTGCCGCCGCCACGCCACTTACCCACGTACTCCGGCGTGCCCAGGATCTCCCGCACCTCCCCCACGGCGTCCACCTGGCGCGACAGCCCGAAGTCCACGATGCGGATGTCGCCCAGGGGGCTGCTGCTGGTCAGGAGGATGTTCTGGGGCTAGGAGGCAGGAGCCAGGTGTGAGCCGAGAGGGCTGGGCCCCCGGCGCCAGGGAGGGGCAGGGCAGGGGCAGCTTTTTGGGAGTTGGCGTCCACCTGTCCCACCCTCCTGCCAAACTGCCCCCCCGGCCGGGTGCCAGGGCTCCGTGGCGAGACGCTCGCAGCAGGCGAGGGGCCAGCCCTGCCAGCCGCAGCTCCCTCCCCCCTCCCCACCTGGCCCCCTGGTACCTTGAGGTCCAGGTGCACGACGCTGTGCTGGTGCAGGAAGGCGACGCCGCGCAGGATCTGCCGCACCAGCCGGATCACGTCCTGCTCCGTGAAGGCCTCGTCCTCCTCCGCCACGCACAGCTGGAAGATCTCCCCGCCGGCCGCACTGGGGGGGAGGGGCAGCAGGTGAGGGGGGCATGGACCCCTGCTGGCAAAGGCCCCCTTCATCCACCAGAGCCTGCACACGCTAACCCCCTCCCCAGCACATGCTAACCCTCCAGCACACGCTACCCACTTCCCAGTACATGCTATCCCCTTCCTAGCACATGCTAACTCCCCTTTCTCAGTACATGTAGACAATGGCCCAACCGGTTCTCACCTGACCAGGGAAGGGGTCTGAGCAAAGGAAGGGGGGTTTAGAGAAGGGGCGTGGGGAAGCCTGGAGGAAGCAGACTAACCAGTGTAGGGGGGTTCAGGGGCCTGTAACCCCTTCCCCCATGGGGACTAGGGCTGCCGGCTTATCCTCTGTTCTACTGGCTGGCGGAGTCGCATCTTGCTGAGGACGGGGGTGCAGGGTCGGGGGACCCCAACACCCCGTCACTGGGGCTCCCCAGCCGGCAGCAGGAGCGGGGGCGGGAGGGCGCAAGGCCGGCACGTGCCGAGGCTGCTGCCGGGCAGGTTTGCATGCTCACCTCACGCTGTGGTTACAGCGAGAGCAGCTCGCAGGGTGCAGAAAAAAAACACGCGCAAAACCACCGGCTGCTTCTGGGAAGTCAGCGTTTCCGAGACAGCCGCCCCCGCGCCGGCCAACACCGCGCACCGCCCCATGGGGGAGCAGGGCCCCTCTGCCTTCGCAGGGCACCCCCATCCTGCAGCGCCAGCGAAGCGCCATGAGAAACCCCAGCGGGGCTACAGGCCCAGCAGGGACGGGGGTGTTTGTCAGGCAGGCCCGAGCCTTACGCCTCCCCTCCAGCTGCCTGCGCAGGTGCCTGCTGCCAGCACCACAGCGGGAGCTGTGTAATTAGGTGGCATTTATACCGGCGCAGGGGGCCAGCGTAGCATCCACGCCCCCTTCTCACTGCCCAGATGCCCAGCCTGCCTCACACGCCCGTGGTCCTGTGCCGGCGCCAGCCCAGGCCTGGCGAGAAGCAGCCACGAAACCCGGCACCTCTTGGTCACCGGTTCCAATCTGGCCTGCGTGTGGCCTTGGCCTGTCCGGCCCTGACAGGGCAGCTGCCCACGTCCCATGAAGGCCGAGTGCCCAGTTTGGGCAGGTGCCCTCCACATGCCGCCCCCCAGCTCCCGGCTCTTGGAGGGAGGAGAGTGGGACAGGCCAGGACAAGGGCTTCTTTTCCCCCTGCCACGGGGCAGCCAGGCCCAGAACCAGCTTCCTCCCCCCACAACTGCACAGGGCCCCCCTTGCTCCGTTCCACCCCACAGTCCCTTCCGCCCTGCAGCGTGTGCACGGGGGAGCCGGGAGCATCACTCCTCCGCCCTGCGGCTCCCGTCCCCACGTCACCGTCCCAGCAGCACCTGGGCCTTTTCCCGGTAAGCGAGCCGGGCTGGGGCGTGCACGAGGCCCCAGACAGGAAGCCGCGCTCCCCGGGGAGCCAGCCAGGGCCTGCGGTGGAGCCGTGTGGGCAGGATGCGGCCCCGAGCTGAGCAGCTGCCCGGAAAGGGAGCTGAGAAATGGGGCTGAGGCCGGTTCTCAGACACGCTCCAGTTCAGTCACTTCCTGCCGTGCTCAGCCCCAGCCAGGCAGCAGCCGCAGCCAACGTCGGGGCACGGCAGGGCAGGGAGCTCCTGGTGCCCCAACATGGGCACAGCTGCAGCCTGGAGGTGCTGGATGGAGAGGCGCTTCTGAGGCCCCCAGCCTGCAGGGCCTGACTCAGGCCCCCCTCCTAGCAGCCCCAAGGGACCACATAACCCTCCCCCATCCATGTCCCCTTCTGCAGAGACTCCTGCCCAGGCCAACCCCACGGGTCCATCCTGCAGCCGTCACACTGCAGAGCAAGGGGTGCGGGAGGGCTGGGACCAGCAAGGGGGCTGGGGGAGGCAGTGGGGGGGCCCTGCTGGGCTCAGCCCGGGGTGGAGGAGGGGGCCCCGCCTGCCCCGGCACTCACCACTCCAGCACCAGCACAATCTCGGCGGGCGTCTCGTAGACCTCGTGCAGATCCACCACGTGGGGGCAGCGGGCAGCCAGCTCCAGCAGGGCGATCTCATTGACGATGTCGGGCCGGCAGTCCTCGCCCTTGCGCCGCTTCCGCAGGAACTTGGCCGCGAACTCCCGGCCCGTGGCCTTCTCCAGGCACTTCTTCACCACCGCGAACTTCCCCCTGCGGAGAGCAGCCGCCGGGACCTGAGCACGGGCCATCGCGCCCCCTCCACCTGCGCGGCCCCCAGCCGGCCCGCGTCACCCCTCCCAGCCTGCCCCAGGCCGGCCCCATCGCGCCCCCTCTCCACCTGCACGGCCCCCAGCCGGCCCGCATCACCCCCCTCCACCTGCGCGGCCCCCAGCCGGCCCGCGTCACCCCCCTCCACCTGCGCGGCCCCCAGCCGGCCCGCGTCACCCCCCTCCACCTGCGCGGCCCCCAGCCGGCCCGCGTCACCCCTCCCAGCCTGCCCCGGGCCGGCCCCATCGCGCCCCCTCTCCACCTGCACGGCCCCCAGCCGGCCCGCGTCACCCCTCCCAGCCTGCCCCGGGCCGGCCCCATCGCGCCCCCCCTCCACCTGCGCGGCCCCCATCCGGCCCGCGTCACCCCTCCCAGCCTGCCCCGGGCCGGCCCCATCGCGCCCCCCCTCCACCTGCGCGGCCCCCATCCGGCCCGCGTCACCCCCCTCCACCTGCGCGGCCCCCATCCGGCCCGCGTCACCCCTCCCAGCCTGCCCCGGGCCAGCCCCATTGCGCCCCCATCCGGCCCGCGTCACCCCTCCCAGCCTGCCCCGGGCCAGCCCCATTGCGCCCCCATCCGGCCCGCATCACCCCTCTCCACCTACACGGCCCCCATCCGGCCCGCATCACCCCTCTCCACCTGCACGGCCCCCATCCGGCCCGCATCACCCCTCCCAGCCTGCCCCAGGGCCCAGCTCCCAGCTCCCACGAGCCGGGAACGAGGATGCAACCCAGGGAGCTGCTCCCCCGGGGCCCAACCCCCTGCCCCTCCCCGACAGACAGCAGTGCCCGTGCTCCTCTCCCCTATGGGGGGGACACCCCCCCATCCCGGCCTGCCACTGAGCAGCCCCCTTGGAGCAAACACCCCAGCCCCTGCTCCAGGGACCCACGGAAAGCTGGGAGGGGCAGAGATGCAGGAGCCGCCAGGCTGCAGGTGCTGGCCCAGGCGGGTTTAACCTGCACTTGGGACCATGCGGGAGCCGGCAACCTCCTGTGCTAGGGCCTGCACCCGCGCCGCGTGGCCAGGCCCTGGCGTGACAGTGCTGGGGCAGAGGGCTTTATCCTAGGGCACCACTACGTGCTGCTGGGAAAAGGTGCAGGGGCCTCCGCAGCGGCTGCACCCCGACCGCCAACCGGCCCCTGGCACGGTGGAGACCCTACACTTCCCATGGGGCCCCCAGAGCAGCGGTACGGCCCAGTGCCTCAGTATCCACAGCATGTTTGGGGCAGAGCCCCTGGTCCCAATCCCAGTCACCCCCCCCCTCCGCAGCCTGACCCCCTCCCAAGCCTCTGCAGCACGGGCTGAGGGGGCCCAGCATTTCCCAGACCCACTGCTCCAGCCCCCACTGCTGGGACCCGGCCATGCCCCTGTCACTCCCTGGCAGGGATCTCTGGGATTGGCAGTTTACACTGGGTCATAAGAACATAAGAACGGCCGTACTGGGTCAGACCAAAGGTCCATCTAGCCCAGTAGCCTGTCTGCCGACAGTGGCCAGCACCAGGTGCCCCAGAGGGGGTGGACTGAAGACAATGATCAAGCGATTTGTCTCCTGCCATCTCTCTCCAGCCTCTGACAAACAGAGGCCAAGGACACCATTTTGTCCCCTGGCTAATAGCCTTTTATGGACCTAACCTCCATGAATTTATCTAGCTCTTTTTTAAACTCTGTTATAGCCCTAGCCTTCACAGCCTCCTCTGGCAAGGAGTTCCGCAGGTTGACACTGCACTGCATGAAGAACTTTCTTTTATTAGTTTTAAACCTGCTACCAATAGGGGGCAGCATGGCCAGGCCATGCAGGCTCCCGTCTCCCTGCAGATTTGCGCCTTGGGGAAGGAGCCACCGAGCTGGGGCAGGGACAGGGACAGCTCCCTCCCTACAGGCAAAAGGGTCACGCAAGGTGGGGAGGAGCCGCGCATGGTTCTCGGCGTGTAAACACAGACATTCCGTTTCCAGGAACCCCTGGCCTAATGGGAACCATGTGTCCCTGGTTCAGCTCCTGAACGGCAGCCACTGGGGGTCCCGCGCACTCAGGACACTGCAAGTACAGCCTCGCAGACAGCGAGCACAGGCCCACGAGCCCCCGGAGAGCCCGGGGCAGCAGCCAGCAGGAAGCAGGAGAGCTTCCCCCCACCCTGAGTGCTTAGTGCCACACACTGACCCCCGCTGCGAGCCAGAGCCCGGCGCTCTCCCCACTTCCACCCCGAACCTCAGCTCTGGCTCCAAACCCGCCATCTTCCAGGCAAAGCCCCAGCCCAACCCGAAACCACCCCCCTCTCCTTCCTGGCTGGCACAGGCCTGCCTGCCCCCACCCCGGCACAGCTCAGTCCCAGCACAGCCCTGCCCGACGCCGTGCCAGCCAGCACCAAGACCCCCGCACGGCCCGAGTTCTCTGCGGGCCCTGGCTCCCGCCCTGCTCTCGCCTGGGTGGTGCCCGAGAAAAGTGGGATGAAGCCAGAGCAGATGGCTCCCAATTAGCAGCAGCCACCCCGGGAACTAGCCCGTGTCCCGCCCCACGGGCCAGGCCACCCAGCCAGTCCCGACTTGCCGCTGGCAAGGCCCTTTGGGCAACCCAGCCATGGCTGTGGTTGGGGGCACCGCCCAGCCGCCAGGCTGCCCATCCCCAGGCCTCAGGCTGTGAGGAGAGCCATAGACCGGGGCATGCTCAGACGTGAGCCCCCTGACCAGGCTGGGCCCCCCACCCCGGTGCCCCTGTTTGCACCGCACACAACTGGAGAGCTGGCTCCCCACGCAGGTCGGCCCGGCCCCCAGCCCCTCGGCTGCTCGCAGGGCCAGCCCCGGCGACAGCCGCTCAGCCCCAGAGCGCTTGGAAATGGCCCCGAATCAGAACGTCGCGCCCCAGGCGAGGGACTCCGGCAGCTTCTGGGGGGCTGCTTGTGAACAGGAAGGGAACTAATGCTGGCAAAGGGGGGGCCAGGAGACTGGCAGGAGGGTTCCCACCCCCACAGTCCCAGCCTGCAACATCCTCCAGCCCAGCCCTCAGCTCCCCTCCCCCCAGCTCCGCCAGCCCCCCTCTGTCCCAACCCACAGCCCCCTCCAGCCCAGCCCTGGGCTCCCCCCCGCTGGGCCCAGCCGTCATGCTGGGGGCTGGGGGTGGCATTCCGCACAGGCCGCAGCCCTGCTGGGGTGGTGCCCAGTTCAGCAGAAACGCCCCTGCCAGCTGCCCACACGGGCGCATCCGCCAGCCTGGCACTGACAACAAAGCGAGCCGGCGGCGGGAGGGGACGGGGGGGGGAAGCTCGTGGCCCCCTGGAGAGCCGGGCACATAGAGGCGCGGGGCAGGGTGCCCAGGCTGAGCAGAGAGGCGAAGCCAGACAGGCCTCTGTGGAATCCCAGCCGGGGTGGGGGCCCCCTGGCCTCCCCCTCCCAGCAGCCCCAGAGGCCTTTGCTCCAGCCACCCTCAGCTAGATGGCTGAGGGCTCACACGCTGCCTGGCCTGAGCCGGCCCCGGATTCCCAGCCTCGGGGCTAAGCCCCTAAGCAGCACATGGGTGTCTCAAGGAGGAAGGAGAAAATTTGTTCCTCTTGGTTTCTGAGGACAGGACAGGGAGTAATGGGCTTAAAGTCAGCAGGGGAGGTTTAGATTGGACATTAGGAAAAAATTCCTAACTGTCAAATATTGGAATAAATTGCCAAGGGAGGTGGTGGAATCTCCCTCTCTGGAGATATTTAAGAACAGGTTAGATAGACATCTGTCAGGGATGGTGTAGATGGAGCTTGATCCTGCCTTGAGGGCGGGGGGCTGGACTCGACCTCTCGAGGTCCCTTCCAGTCCTATGATTCTATGATTCTATGTGTCTCGCTGCAGAGGGGCGCTTCCTGCCACAGCAGGGCCGGCTTCCCCAGCGCTCCCCTGGCGCAGGAGGAGTCGATGTGCCACCCCTCCAGCGATGTGCCCCATTGGAATGGATTCGGTTCCTCTTGGCCCCTCCCTGTGCACGTCCCAGTGCAGCCGGATGTGCCGTGAGACCCACAACGGGCCTGATGCGGGGACGGGTTGCAGAGCAGGACTGAGAGGCACCAGCAGAGCTGGTGTCCAGGGGTCCAGGGAAAGGCCGGGGGCTGCAGGTAGAGGGGCACAGCAGCGACCCGGGGAGGTGGAAGCAAGCAGGGTTCCCTCTATTTTTTTCCACCCCCCAAGCGGAATGAATTTTGTTATGTGCACCAATATGGGGGGCTGCGCACCACAGCATCTTTGTACTGGTGCACATCCGTGTTCCCTGTAAGCTGAGCACACGGGCGGCCCCTCAGGACAGATTCAGGCGCTGCCCCGCTGATCAGCAGAGCGCCCGCAGCCGGCAGCATGTGTGGCTATGGGTGGTGCACATCCGCACATGCCTCGGTGCACATGGCAAAATTTATTCCATACATGGATGGGAAAAAAATTAGAGGGAAGATTGGGGCGCATAAAAAAAATGATGTGGCGGGGGTGGGGCCAAGAGGTTTGTAGTGTGGGAGGGAGCTCAGGGATGGCACAGAGTTGGGGTGCAGGGTGTTAGGGCTCTGGCTGGTGGTGCGGGCTCAAGGGTAGGCCAGGAATGAGGGTCAGAGTTGGGATCGGGGCTGGGGCCGGGCTGCCTGGGCCGCAGCAAGGTCAGGGTTGGGCTGCCGTGGTGCGTTGGAGGATGGACGAGGTGACAGGTTGGGGTGGGCCAGCCCTCTCCTGGCTGCCATCGGTCCCTGCCCTGCACCACTTCCCGGAGGGCCTGTGCGGGGCTAAATATGTAGGTGCGCAGCTTACAGGGAATGTAAGGTTGCAGGGGCTGCAGGTCAAGGGATCCCAGGGGGCAGCGGGTCGGGGTAGTGGGGCGCAGCAGAGCTTGTCTAGGGGTCCCAGGGGGATGCCAGGGGGCTGCAGGTCGGGTTGGAAGGCCCAGCAGAGCTATTGCAGGAATCCTGCCCAGGACCAAGGCCTGACTCCAGCCACTGGCCGTTTGTCTCTCCCTTTCCTAAGCTCTGAAATTCACGCTTAAATCCTTTAAGAAAGCGCACGGAGAGCAAGCGCCGCCGCAGGTGCCTCTCCCTGAGGGGCGGGGAGCTGAGTTGGCCACAGAGCCCCCCACTCGGGTGCTCTCTGCTCGGCCTGGCGGTAGGACTGTGCAGCGGGTCGCACACTGGAGACTTAGGGTCTGCTCCCGTCTCTGCCACAGCCTTCCCGTGTGACCTTGGCCGATTCCCTTCATCTCTCTGGGCCTGGTGGTGCGGACGAGCCCCAGAGGTGGCTGACGTGATGTTTCACGCAGGGTGAAATGCCGCATCCGGGCCCAGGCAGTGACGGAAACAAACTCTGGCTCCAAAATAGGCCCCCCCTCCGCCCCCCCGTGAGTGCGCAGCCGTCTGTCCTGGGCAGACTCTGCTGCTAAAGATAGCCAGGGTGGGCACCGTCTCCAGCCGCAGCCCTGGGGAATCCAAGGCTGCTTTCAGAGCGCCGGCAGCCTGCTAATTACAGAGAGCTACCCCATGCCACAGGCTGCTCGCGCTACGCCCGGGGCAGCTCTGCACCCAGCAACCGCCACCTGTGCCGAGCTGCAAGGCCCAACCCCCGAGATTTGCCTCCCCTTAGTTCACAGGAAATCAGCAAGGAGCAAGCGACCTGAGCAAGAAACCGCACGGTGCTTGGTTCCGGCGGTCTGCCGAGCACCGACAAGGTGGGGCTCTTCCTGCCCCAGCTCCCCCCGCCTGGCACCGGGAGCCACACGCAAAGGGCCCTTCACCGGGGTTCAGCCAGCGCTGGGCACTGAGCGGAAGGTCTCTGGGGAATGGGGCCACAGGAATCAATGCCTGGGGGGGCAACAGGGCTCTGCCTGGGGGGAAGGGGTCTCTGCCCTAGCATGTGTGTCTGTGTGCACCTGCACCCCCGCAAGCCGCTGTATTTCCCTGGCTCCTTCCCCCCTCCCTCCCCAGGCTCCACAGCCCGACCTGGGCCCCTTGGGCGGTGCCAGGAGATGGGCCAGGGCAGGGCCTTGCTGTGCCGGGCGCTGGGTTACTGGATGCCCCAGAGGGGAGGGAAATCTCAGTGAGTGGCATTCGCACTTGGCCTGCGGCTCCCTGCTGCCACCCTGGCTCGGGGTCAGCCGAGGACACTGGCGGTGCCAGCCAGGCGGCCTCCCCACCCCAGCCAGCACCGCAAGAGACAAACCCCAGGGGCACGGCGGCATCTGGCGAGTCCACCCCCACCCACCCCGGCTCTCAGCCAAGCGCTGCTGCCACAACCCGCCAGGCCTGCGCTCGGCCCTGCCTCAGTGCCCCTGGGCTGTGTCACCCATGAGGGAGCTTTCTTCGCCCCTCCCAGGCCTTTCTCTGGGCCCCACAGGGGGGCACCAGCAAGTGCGGCCCTGAGCAAGCCGACCCACATTGCGCCCGGAGGTTTGGAGTCGGCTGCCAGCTTCCAGTGCCAGGCTCCAGGGCCTAAAAGCGCTAGGGCTGCGCTTCCCCAGGCGGAGACGCACACAGAGACACCCGGGCCACTGGCACACAAGAACACACACACAGAGTGACACACACAGCAACACCCAGGCCACTAGCACACAGTCACACACACACACACACACACACACACACAGTGACACACACAGCAACACCCAGGCCACTAGCACACAGTCACACACACACACACACAGAGTGACACACACAGCAACACCCAGGCCACTGGCACACAGTCACACACACACACACACACAGAGTGACACACACAGCACCACCCAGGCCACTAGCACACAGTCACACACACACACACACACACAGGGTGACACACATAGCAACACCCAGGCCACTGGCACACAGACACACACACACACAGACACACACAGTAACACACAGACTATTTTGTTAGTCTTTAAAGTGCTACCAGACTATTTGCTGTTTTTAAAGTTTTACACAGTGTTAGACTTAGGCCATTCGCACGCATTTCTACACACCCCGTAACACACACACAACGAAACACAGACCCACACACCGTGACACCTGTGCCACTGGCACACCGTAACACACGCGCGCCATGACACCCATGCTGTTCACACACCATGACACACATCCCCCCGACTTATTCACAAGCTGAGTCTGCACACACATTCACACACCGACACACGTACACACACAGACACACACACACCAAACTACCGCCCCCCTCCTCCTGGGGATGCTGCGGCCGGCGGGGAGAGAGGGGGTCGCCCGTCCGGGGCCCCGGGTGAGCAGGGGGGCGCAGGCCCCGCCGACCCCCGACCCCCAATCTCACCTGCCCAGCTCCCTGCCCAGCAGGCTGTAGCTGTCCGCGAAGCGCTCCGTGCGGATGCGGGTCTGCGTGAGGGCGGCCATGCCCGGGCGGTTCATGCTGGCCGAGCCCGACGGGGCGTCCGGGGCGCTGCGGGGGAGCGAGGACGGGGCGCGGAGCCGGCTCTCAGGCGGGGGAGCGGCTGTGGACGTGCCAGCGCTGTGCTGCGGAGTCTGGCTCGGGGCACAGCCGCGGCTGGTGTCTCCTCCTCCCGGGGGCGGCTCCAGGCCCGGCCCTCCCCCTTCCTCTGCAGAGAGAGCCCAGCCGCAGTGAAGGGGGGGACCCCGAGACGTGGGCCCCCAGGGGAGGCCTCCTTGGGGACGGGCATCTCTGCGCCCCCTCCCGGGCTGGGACGAGAAGTGGGGAGCCCCGCTCCCTTGGGCCCCGAGGAGCTGGGAGGCAGGGGTACCCCAAGCAATATCTGCTCTCAGCACTGGCACAAACCCGGGCAAAGGCACCCTCTGCACCCTGGCACCCGCGGCCCACACCTGTCCCCTCCCTCCCCCCACTCCCCAACCCTGGACCAGCCTCCCCCCACAAATCAGAAACAGGCCTGGAGGCCAGCAGGAGCAAGTCAGTTTGGCGTATTAGTGTAGACCCTACAATAACAACCCTCCTTATTTGGTGCTAGCAGATTTACCCGGCCTGGCCTGGGTCCATGATTCGGGAATTCCATCAGGTGTATTTTTTTCATCCCTATAAGCTCTTTCTCATTTGCTAAGGTTTAACCAAAAAGGGCTCTAGTCAGTTTCGCTTCCGGTAACACTGTCTTCTGGTTTTCAAACTGTGAGCATTGATTGAGCTGTCCCAGAACAGAGGCAACTCCACAGTTCTGTGTTACCACTTTTCTGTGAGGTTTCTTGAGGTTTCATCCTACGTTTCTGGCTCATCTTGGTTCAGTCTCTTTTCACATTGGCTCAGTGATGTCTGGCGCGAGGCCTGCCCTTGCTTGGCTGGTGCTGTCTCTTTAAGTCAGGGCTACTCAAGACATGGCCTGTGGGCTGCATATGGCCCGTGGCCCGTGGCGCAGTTTGGGTTTACGTGGGGCTCAGCACGTGGCCCACAAGTGGGATCCTTTGCACGTGGCCTCCACTGGGAACACGCTCCACATCAGCAAGGCCTCTCCCAGGCGGGGTTGCATTGAAAGACGCAAGCGGACGGGCTGGCTGGAACAAACAGGTGAGGGATGTCAGTGTTTCCAGCCCCCAGGGAGGAGGTGCCGGGAGCGCAGGGTCATTGTGGGAAGTGCTGGCTGCTTAGCCTAGTGGGCAGAGCCTGAGAAGTGCCGACTGGCTCACACTGGCCACATTTGGGTCTGGCGCCGCAGCTTAAGGCTGAATCTGTATCCTGCCCATCAGTATGAAAGAAGCTATTTGCATATATTTGCATGTATATTTGCATGTATATGCAATCACACTTAAGTTAGGCCTTGGCATGTGCTGTGAGTATCATTGTGGCCCCCGGGGCTTCCAACGTCGAGTAGCCCTGCTTTCAGTTATAAAAGGAAGCCACATACCAAGTGTGGTGGCCCTAGCTCTCACCCTTTAGGAGTTGGAACAGACCGATTCTCCACGATATAGAGCGGATCTATGATGGTAACAGGTAAAGGCCCCAGCAAGCATCAGGCTAGGTGGGAACTCCTAGTGGAGCATCCTAGAGGCATGGAGACAAAGCCAGAGGGAAGACCAGAGACAGCCATTGCTCCCGAGAGGAATTCTGCTGCCCTGGGCAGCCTGCCTACCGAGCGAGAGCAAACGCCAGCCCCGTCCTCACCTTCGTAAGCCATGGGCACCCCCTCTCTCGTGCATTAGTGCAGGGGTTTTCACACGACGGGGGCGCTGCAGTGCCAAGAGAGGCAGGAAGCTGCCTTAGCCCCCTCGTCCGTACCACTGACCGGGAGCCGCTCAAGGTAAGCCCCAGCCCTGACCCCCCCAAAACCAGAGCCCCGCCTACACCCCAAAGCTCCCATCCTCAGCCCCACCTAGGAGCCCACGCGCCAGTCAAATTCTGTTGGGTTGCGGCATCAATACATTTCTCCAACTGGGTCATGAGAAACAAAGGTTGCAAGCCCCTGCTCTAGTGGGGCTTGGGGACAGGGAACGGGTTGGTGCGTGGGGGCCACGGTTTGCATTAGGTTTCCCCCCCCACCCATGTGCGAGCCTGGTGCTTAAAGAGCTGCAGCGTGCAAAGCCCTGGGACAGGATGCATGAGTCAGGAGCAGGCCCTCCCGGGGCAGCTGCCACTGTATTTCAACCCACACCGGCCACCCCCCTTCTGCCAGGGTGAATTCCTCCCCATTACTAATCCATAAGGAACTGGCAGCTGACACCACCCTTGGGAACCCCTGGAGATCTCAGTGCATTACAGGACGCATGGCACAGCACCCTAATTATAACCCTAACGCTCCGTCCTGGCCTGGATGGCTCCAGACAGAGCTGTGAGGAAGAAGGATGCCTTTGGGCTGCGGTGTGACAGGGAAGACATGACTCCAAGCAGGGGTCTGGGGAGGCGCCAGGGCTCAGGCTGGTTAACGTCTCACGGAGACTGAGCGGGGACTTGAGCGCAGCATGTTTCACAGGGAGAAAATACCCACCGCGAACGGGCTCCCTAGACTGGCCGAGACGGGCCGAACCGGAACCAGGGCTGGGAAGCTGCTGTTAGGGGGCAGGAAGGGACAAGTAAAGTGGGGTCCCCGTGTCCAGCTGCCAGAGCGAGGAGGGATCGTGAGAGAGGCGCACTGTGTGGGTGCCTAGATAGGAGCTCCCTGCCCCGCAGCTGCCCACCCCCCAGCTCTGCTGGTGCCCCTGCTGTGTCAGTCCTGGCTTGTGATAAGCAGACTGAGCAGGGGGAGGGTGTCACCAGGAACCAAGGGAGCTGGATCAGTCCAGTTCAGGAACACGCTGGGTTTACACAGTGCTTTGGAGGAGCCTGCAGGGGACAGGCTCGGGGGAAAGACCCCCAGCCAAGGCATGGGGCCAGAGCTGTCTCTTCCATGCATGAACCGGGGATGGGGTCGACCAGGGGGCTGGGGCAGCGAAAGGGAGGGAGGGGGGCAGTGACGCCATGGTGGGCGGTTACCCCAGGGTCCCCAGTGCCCCCTGCAGGCTGGGCGGCCTCGCCCGTGGCACCGTGCCCCCCACGCTTGCGGGGCTGGCTGCTCAGCACGGCTCTCCCGCGGGCGGGTTTGTGGTGAGTGGCTGCTGCTGCGGAGGGGGCTGCCTGTCTGGACTCGTCTGCGGCTGGGGGAGGGAACCGTGCAGCCCCGCCGGCTTGTTGCACATGCGGCACCGTGCTCCAGCCCCCTCCCCCGTCCCACTGGCATGTGGCACTGGGCCATGCAGGGAGCTGGCAGCCGGGCTGGGAGCCCAGCGTCCTTTGGGTCAGAAACCCCACCAAAGGGCACCAAGCCCATCCCAGGGGACCGTCCCCCGGGCCAGCTGCATGGAGAAGAAGGGGGGTGCAGAGATGGTCCCTGTTCGGCAGTCCAGCAGGGCCCTGTCACACCCAGTCGTGACCCTGTCCAGCCAAGAAGGAAAAGAGGGGGGCGGCTCTGTCTTCGGGGGGCAGCCATGGGGCAGAGTCATGGCCAGGGGATAAGGCTCCATAAACAAATCTGGGAATTCACGGGGCTCTGCCCACTGGGGACACAAATGCTCCCACATCCCCTAGGAACAGCTCAGCTGGAGGCTGACGGAGCCAGCCCAGGGGGTCCGGTGGCCGAGGCGGGGATCGGCTCTGGGGGGAGATGCAGGAGTGAGGGCCCAGCCCCTCCGTGGGGCTCCTCCGCTCGTGTGTAGCTGAATCGGGGCGGGGGGGGGGGGGGAGATTTGACAGCCCGTTTACTGACGAGTCAACGGGGGCTGAGCTGGGCTCGTTAAAGGGCTCGTTGACGACGTCATTGGCCTGGGGTAAGTGATGCCCTGCAGGGCCCTTGCTGCCAGCCCCAGTGGAGTGGCCCTGGGCCCTGGGCTGTGCTCATGTGGGCCGGGCCCTCTGACAGGTAATGACCCCCAGCCTGTCCTGCCTACCCATGGGCCAGACCCGGCCAGGGGCTGCTTGGCCGCTCTTTGGCTAACGAGCACTCGGGGCAGGCCCAGGCGATGGCTGAAGGGCAGCTCCCCAGGGGAAGAGACGGGGACTCTGGCAGGAGCTGCTGGCTGGTGCAGAGAAGTGGGGACGAGTCTGGGGGGGGGGACGCTGCTTGAGGGCCTGGCACGTATCCCAGCCCAGCGTGTGGCAGGTGCGTTGGCCCCAGGCCAGAGGAAGGGCTGGATAGCGGGGAGGGGAGTTGTCCCCTGTAAAAGGGGTTAAATAACGAACCTCTTGTCCTTAGCCCCTGGCTCTGAGTGTGGGGCTTCCAGACCCAGCAGGGAGCTGGCACCGTCACAAGCTGCTTCTGGGGTGGGACATGGCACCAGCAAAACAGCGCGGGGTGAAGGCCCAGCAGTGACATGGGGTAACAGCCGGGCAGTGGCAGGGCAGTGGTGTGGCGTGAGGGCCGGGCAGTGACATGGGGTAACAGCCAGGCAGTGGCAGGGCAGAGGCGTGGCGTGAGGGCCAGGCAGTGACATGGGATAACAGCCGGGCAGTGGCAGGGCAGTGGTGTGGCATGAGGGCCAGGCAGTGACATGGGGTAACATCTGGTCAGTGCCAAGCCACGGGGTGAGGGCACTGCATGGAGACAATGGAGTGACAGCCAGGCACAAGGTGGGGCACAAGGAGCTGGCGGGGGGGGGGGGGGTTGCCTGGAATGGAAATCCCAAGACTGTTCCTCGCCCGAGCCCCAGGGATCGTGGCCTGTGGTGCCCAGCGACCTGGGGGTCAGTATCCCCGTGGAGCCGATGGGGGAACAGCACAGTCCAGCAGTGCCTCCTCGGCTTGGTTCCGGGGCAAGAGGCTCCTTGGGGTGACCCAGAGCAGAGAGTCCCCGGCGAGCCCAGCCCTGCGGTGCCTAGGACTCGGCTGGCGTAAGTCAGTGCCTCCTGCCACGGCCACTCAGCCAGGGCTGCTGCCACGAGTGGGCCGTGCGGGTGCAGGGACAGGCTCCCAGCAAAGCCCACGTCCGGACCGGCACATCCTGGCCACTCATCCGCCGAGAGCCGGGGCCGGTCCTGGCCGGTCCCACCCACTGGGCCGCTGGCGGAAGGGGAGCTGGCCTGGAATGCCCTGGCCGGGCTCAGGCATTTCCTGCCTGGCACGCACACCCCCCCCCCCGTCTCATTAACCCCTCCCCGCTTGAATCCTTTCATGTGGTATTGGGGGAGGGGGGGAGCAGCGGTAACTGGCTCCCGGCTGCTCTGCCCCCGGCGTGGCCCCTTCTCCCGTGGGAGCCTCCTCCCCAAGCGCTTTGCCCCTGAACCTCATTGGCCTCAACGGGACCAGTCCCACAAGTGGCCCCTGGGACCAAACACAGAGCACGGGGGTGGGGCGGTGGAAAGGGCCTGGAATAGCAGGATTCTGGTCCCGGTTGCTCTGCCCCGCCCCAGAGCTGGTAGCATGGTTGGTGCAGGGTAGCCCTGGGGCCAATAGGCCATCTGGGGCAAAGACCCACAGCCAGAGGGGCAGCAAAGGGGCAGAGTCACTCGCCCTTTGGACCTGCCCCACACAAAGAAGAGGCACCTGTTGCAGGAAGGGGGGCAGAAAGAGCAGCCCAAGGGGGCTCTGCCCCACGACCGGCCCAGCCTGCTCCCATTTCAGGGGGCTGGGGGCGACAGACGGGCACGATGGCACCACCCCACCCTGAGCTGGGCAACGCAGGGCACCGGCGTGGAGACAGGGAGGGGCAGGAGCAGCCCGGGGACAACGCTCCTGCTTGCGGCCGTGGCACGAGCCAGCGAGGCCGGAGGCTGGGCCCCACGGGGTGCGATGGGGGCTGGAGCCCAGGCACCCGCTCCTGGCTGGTCCCAGCGTCTCAGCCAATGCGAGAGCCCTGCTGGGAGCAGGGGGCATCTCCGCACATGCAGCCCCGGGCCAGGCCTGGCCCACGGGGTGGAAGAGCCGGCGAGGGGAGCGCTAGGGGAGCACAGTGGCTGTATGGCAGCAGAAAGGGGTGATGGACCTGGGGATGCCTGGGGTTTCCACCCCCTTCCCTGTGTTTGTCCAGCCCCACCCAGCACCAGCGAGTGCCTGAGAACCCGCTCGGGGCAGTGACATGGCGATAGCCTGGAGGCAGGGCCAGCAAGCTGAGCAGGGGCAGCTTGGGCCTGTGCAGCTCCAGGAGGGGGCTGGTGTCAAGTGGATGTGGGGGGGGGGGCAGGTGGGAAAGACTTGGGGGTCAGGACTCCTGGGTTCTAGACCCCAGCTCTGCCACTGGCATCTTGTGTGACCTCAGGTGAGTCCTTTCCCTGCCCCCTACCTCAGTTTCCCCTCATGTGCTGTAAGGCTCCCTGACCCTCCCCCCCCATGGTGGGAGACCCCAGCACAGCTGTCTGCAGCAGCGGGCTATGGGGGGGAGTCTCTCTGGGCACTATAGGGCCCTGCCCTTGGAATGAAGCCATACACGGCAGCTCCCACTGGGGCCTCTGAGCGTGGGGCAGAACCCCGCCCGCCCAGTCTCCGTCCCTTCTGCAGCCCTGGGCCGGCCTGGGGTCACCTCTCCCGGCTCCTTCTGAATGGCAGGAAATTCCAGGTGTGGTCCAGTCCCGGCGTAATTTCTGCTGCCTTCGTGTGGTGTTGTCATGGCAGCTGGGGGGGGGGGGCACGGCAGGGGAGCCTCCTCCTGCTCTGCCCAGGGGTGTTGCCTGCCTTGGGCATGGCGCTGGTTTCTCACCCGCCGGGCCGGCTCTGGGCAGTGCCACCCCAGCGCCCCTCCAGTCTGTCCCGGCAGGGCTGGGCCGGCGGGGCGCTGCCGTGCTGTTCACCAGGTCGCAAGGCCGCTTGGCTGGGGGGGCCCCTTCCCCCACCTCTCCTAGCTGGCCCTAAATGTGTGTGGGGGGGGGCAGCTGGCATCCCCACATGCTGCAGTGGCCTGGCTGGGTACTGGGAGGGGGGCCCCAGCCAGGAGCATGGGGACAGGAGGTCAGGGCTCTCCTCTCAAACCCCACGGAAGCGAAGGACCGGTGCCGTGTGAGCCCCTGGCTCCTAGCCCCCTGCCCCACACACGCCCCACACCCCCGAAGTGGCCTCAGCCTGGGAAACCAGTCAAGAGGAGGCAGCTTGGAGAGGAGTCACGGCCGCAAGGCGCGGGGGGAGGGGGCAGGCGTTTCCCTAGAGCTGTCGCGCGGAGCCTCCGTGGGGGCGGGTCTGGGGGAGTCTCTGGCGAGGGGCTGAGCCACTGCAAGTGCCCCTCACCCCACTCGGGGCCGCCCATCCCCCCCCCCCCGCCAGTCTTTGTGTTCCCAGCGGGCAAGGGGCCAAACTGATAAGAGCCCTGCCAGGAGCGACCTGCGGGAGTGGCTGGCCCCAGGGCCGTGGGAACGAGGCTGCCGGGGGCCGGAGCCAGCCTTCCCGTGGGCTGCCCCTCCCCGGGAGCAAGGCCGCCCCCCTGCCCTGGCATCGCCCGGAGAGGCGCCCCGTATTTGCAGCAGTGGCCCCCGCATGTGTGGCATGCCGGAGGAGCCCCCCACACTGAGCCCCAGCCCAGAAGGGCCACGAATTCCCAGCGGTGGCTTGTGCTGCCGGCTCCACGAGACCCGCTGACCCCGTGGGGCCTTCAGCCTGGAAAATACGTTTTCTCCCAGAGGGAAATAATAATTCAGCCAGGTGTTCATCAGTGCAAATGTCGAGGGCCTGGGCAGAGCATGGGTGGCCAGGAGCCCGGGGCTGGCCTGGCAGGGAGCTGTGGGTCAGGACTGAGGGGCACTGGCAGAGCGGGGAGTGGGGGGTGGGAGGAAGCCCAGGGCTGTGGGTCAGGATTGAGGGGCACTGGCAGAGCGGGAAGGGAGGAAGCCCAGGGCTGTGGGTCAGGATTGAGGGGCACTGGCAGAGCGGGGAGGGAGGAGGGAGGAAGCCCAGGGCTGTGGGTCAGGACTGAGGGGCACTGGCAGAGCGGGGGGGAGGGGGGAGGGAGGAAGCCCAGGGCTGTGGGTCAGGATTGAGGGGCACTGGCAGAGCGGGGAGGGGGGAGGGAGGAAGCCCAGGGCTGTGGGTCAGGATTCCGGGGCACTGGCAGAGCGGGGAGGGGGGAGGGGTGGGAGGAAGCCCAGGGCTGTGGGTCAGGATTCCGGGGCACTGGCAGAGCGGGGAGGGGGGGGGGAGGAAGCCCAGGGCTGTGGGTCAGGATTCCGGGGCACTGGCAGAGCGGGGAGGGGGGAGGGAGGAAGCCCAGGGCTGTGGGTCAGGATTGAGGGGCACTGGCAGAGCGGGGAGGGGGGCGGGAGGAAGCCCAGGGCTGTGGGTCAGGATTGAGGGGCACTGGCAGAGCGGGGAGGGAGGCGGGAGGAAGCCCAGGGCTGTGGGTCAGGATTCCAGGGCTGTGGGTCAGGGTGGGGCCCAGGGCAAAGCACAGAGCTTCCGAGAAGTGTGTTCTGCCAACAGCTGCTCTGCCACCCCCACGACAGCCCTGGCCGGCCTGGCAGGTGCCCCAACTCCCCACCCCGGCGGCGGGCGCTGGGCCGCTCCGCTCAGCAGCAGGCTCTGGGGAATTGCCGCACGAGAAGAATCCAAATGTCACCGTGTTCATTGGGATTAATTCCCCAACAGCCGCGCCCCAGACCGGCCCGACTGGAGCCTGCCCAGACTCGCTGCTGCCAGAGCCACTGGGGGGGAGTTGCTGAGAGGGCGGGGGCTGGGTTGCCGGCTCTGGAGACGGATCATCTCTGTGCATCCCCGGAGCAGGGAGAGGTTCCCCGGCACCTCAGCACAGTCCCCGTGGCCCAGCCAGACCCTGCCAGCAAGGGGGGTGCCCCCCTGCCACGCTCATGCCACGTGGCCAGCTGGCACCAAGTAGGACGGTCCATGTGGTGCCCTGGAGCCTGCTGGGGGCCAGAAGAGATTTTCACAGGGGGCTGAATTACCTTCCCTGCAAGGGGGGGCTAGGTTCCTGCAAGGCGTTGCTACAAGTCTGCACAGGCAGCGTGAGCCCCTCCCCAAGCTGCACCCCAGGTGGACGAGGCCCCCCATGCGTCACACAGCAGCTCTGCCAGGCAAGCCCAGAGTGCCTGGCGGAACCGAGTTGGGCCAGACTCAGTTGGAGGCCCGACTTTCCCCCAGTGATCGGCTGCACACCCAGACCCGCCCAGGGCGCCGTCTCTGAGAGTCACTGAACGGCCCGGGAACCCGGATGGAAGCGGTTATGAAACACCGTTAACTCCGCCTCTTCCCCAGAGCCCTGGGCCCCTGCCGAGATGTTGGGCCCTGCAGCAGATGCAGCTGTTTACGTGCAGCTGGCTCCAGCATTAATGGGCACGTGCTCACCCATCCCCCACCACCCGCAGGTGGGCAGGGCCTGTAGCCCCATGCCACTGAGAGGGAAACTGAGGCACAAGGCAGGGAGTCCTGGCTCTTGGTCCTCCCTGCTCCAGGCCCACCCAAAGCCCTGAAGTTGTGGCCTGGGCAGCCAGCTGGCCTCTGCCAGGCAAGAGACGAGGAGGCCAAATTCTCCTTCCCTGCCAGTGTGGGAAAGAGGGAAAAGGGACAAAATAAACAGAGCAGTGGGAAGGAGGCAGCCTGTGTGGAGCCACTGGGGGCTTTCTGCATGGCGGGGGAGGGGTTTACGGCCCGCACCCCGCAGCTGGGCCCCGTGTCCTTGGCCTGAGAAAGGCCAGCGAGGGGATCGCCTCAGCCTGGCCACGCAAGGCCGGAGGGGTCGGAGAGCCGCGCTCAGGTCTCGCTTCGGGAGACGGAAGCTGGGTCCGCTTTGCCGTGCAGGGCGGTGGCTTCTCTTCACCTGCGCACGCCCCATCTCAAGGAGAGATGCCCTGTGTTCTCCCCCCGGCCTGCTCACCCCTCCCCTAGCCTGGGGCGCCCAGTCTGCATGCCCCTCCCCACCAACTGGGGCACCCAGCCTGGACACCCCTCCCCCATCCTGGGGCGCCCGGTCTGCATGCCCCTCCCCACCAACTGGGGCACCCAGCCTGGACACCCCTCCCCCATCCTGGGGCGCCCGGTCTGCATGCCCCTTCCCACCAACTGGGGCACCCAGCCTGGACACCCCTCCCCCATCCTGGGGCACCCTGTCTGAATGCCCCTCCCCCAGCCTGCATACCCCTTCCTTGGCCTGGGGCGCCCAGCCTGCATGCCCCTCCCCCAGCCTGCATACCCCTTCCTTGGCCTGGGGCGCCCAGCCTGCATGCCCCTCCCCCAGCTTGCATACCCCTTCCTGGGCCTGGGGTGTCCAGCATGCACACCCCTCCTTCAGCCTGGGGCACTCAGCCTGCTCATTCCTCCCCCCCCCCACGACCTGCACGCCCCTTCCCTGGCCTGGGGTACCCAGCTGCTCATCCCTCCCCCAGCCTGCATGTCCCTCCCTCTGTCCTGGAGCGACCAACATGCGCAACCCTCTCTCCCTCCCCTCCCATCCCCGTCCTAGGGCACCCAGTCTGCTCACTCCTCCCTCTGGCCTGCGCACCCCTCCCCCCATCCTGGGACACCCACCCTGCAAAGCCCTCCCCCCATCCTGGGGCGCCCGGCTGCTCAAGGCTTCCTCTGCAGGAGTCACCAGCGGGTTGTGCTGGAATGGCTTCGCTCTGTTATGTAACCTGGCTTCCTCCTGGGCAGAGCCAAACTTCCCCTGCGGGCTGCGCGAGGAGCCGGGCAGCTCCGAACTCACGTGGCTCCTGGAAAACAAAGCCCCGTGCACAAGGGAGAACAACATTGCGGCTCCCTGGGACCAGCCCAGCACACTCCACCCTGAACCCAAGGGCCCCCGTGCTGGCCAGCCAGGGCTCACGCGATGCGTCGCCCCACCCAGGGTCCTGCTGCAGCCCCCTCCCCCCACTTCAGCACCCTGCAGCCCCTCTGCAGCTGGATCCTGCGAGGGGCCACGGATCTCGGGGGGGGGGGCGCATCAGTGGAACATTCTGGGCTCCTTGTGGCCAGCGAGCTGGGGATGTCAGGGAGCAGGCAGCGGCCAGAGTTCTCCCCTCCCCTTGGTCTAGCTCAGGCCTAGGGAGGGGGTGCCAAGCTCCCAAGCTCCAGCCGGCTGGAGCCCCTGCCCCATGGAGCAGCCCCCCCACCCCCCGCAGCTGTTGCTGAGAGCAGTGGGCGCTGAGGGCTCCCAGCATCTCCAGCCGATCAGGCCGGACGCATCGGAAAACACGGGGGGGGCTGAGAAGAGAGCCACTCCGAGAGCAAAGAGGGGCGGGGGCCTGTGCCCACAGGTTGGCCTCTTTTCCTGCCACCCTGCCGCCTCCCAGCAGGGGGCCTCTGAGCGCCGTGCAAATTCCCTGCCAGCTCCTTGCCAGCTGTGGCACCCATGCCCAGAGCCCAGAGCGGCGGGCGAGTCCCAGGGCTGAGCACAGCCCGGCGGGGCCATCACGCCCTTCCTCCCCCTGCCTGGCGCCTCTGACAGCAGCCCCGGGCCCGGCCTGAGCGAGCGTGAGGCCTGATGCCATGGGGCCGGGTCCCAGCGGTTCTGAGCCAGCTGGGCAGGTGCCGTCTCAGCCCCGAGGGCCAGCGTTTCACCCAGCTGCCTCCTGGGCTAACCTGTTGCACTTCCACCCCAGGTCCATCCCCATAGGCAATTGGTGCCTGTGGGGGAGGGGTGCAGGAAGGGCCACCCAGAGGATTAGGGAGGGGGCATGAGGAGGCACCCCGTCTAGCATGTAAAATTTTGCCTGGGGCACCAGGGGGCAATGCTACCGCGAGTCCCCTTTGCTCAGCCCCCAGAAGCTGTTAATTCTGGGAGCCCGGGTGCCTGGTGGGACAGTCGAAGAAGGGTTGTTAAGGTGACTTCTCCCCATGCTGCACAAGGCCAGGCAGAAGTGGGACTGACCTGGCTCATCTAATCACTGTACCCTCCTGGGAGCTATTGGGGTGGGGAAGGGCCGTGTGCACAGCACCCCGGACCCCTCTCCGCCAGGAACACATCTCGAGACGTGCTGGGCACAGGTGGGGTGGGGGAGGGTGACAAGGCAGCATCACTGTCAGGAGAGATGACCCGAGCCTGTCAGGAGGACATGAGCGGCCCGCCAGGCTCTTGAGGTGGCTGGGGATGCCCGGGGTGGAGCCAGGAAGTGGCTGTTTGTCCCGTGCTGCCTGACCACGGCAGCCTGCGGCGAGAACGCAGCCCGTCAGCTGGGGAACTTCACTTCCCAGACCCGGCTGCCTCGTCGCGCTCCTGCCTGGCTGTGCTGCGTGGGGCCGAGATCTCGTGTTTCCGGACAGCACCGCTGACCTGCGCGGCAGTGTGTGGGGAGGGCGGAGAGAGGGCAGGGAAACGGTCCCGTGGGAAACTGTTGGCGAGGGGCACTAGACGCAACAGTCTGCTGGTCCCATGACTCCTCCGCTGCTCCTTGGGCATTTTGCCCCTGGATCCCAGCAGGGAGTTTCCATGTCAGGGCTCAGCTCCCGTCCCTCTCCTGGCAGGCCCCAGCGCTGCTCAAAGGGCTGGAATGCTGCATCCCGGGGGAGTTTGTTTGCCCCCCTCCAGCCCTGGGGTAACACCACTCACTGCATCGCGCTCACTCCTTGCTGGCAGAGAGCAGAATCCGGCCCAGTCTGACCGGCCGCAGGGCCCCTCAGCAGCCGTGGGGCGGAGGGTCTGGAGAACAGCTGCTTCCTCCCAAGCCCCACTGCCATGCGGGGGCGGCTTTGCGGAATGGAAAGTTGTCATTGTTTTCCGAACTCAGCTCTCTCCAGCCTGGTGCCTCTTAGACCCAGCCAGACACCCTCCCATGCAGCGCCTTGGCCCCACATGTGCATGGACTGATAAGCAAATCCACATCCACCCCTTCCCTCTTCCCAATCCCTGTCCGCCAACCGGACGCCAGCTCACTCAGCTGGTTTGGTACGCAGCCACAGCCTTGTACAGCGTGAACCTCTCTAGTCCGGCGCTCTTTGATCCGGCAACCTCCGTGGTCTGGCATGATTTTACTGAGCCGGAGATCCACTTATCATGGGGCTGCCCAAGTTTCCTGTGGTCCCATGAAGTTTGTTTACAGCCACCAGGCCTGGCTCTCGGTGTTCGGTGCTGTTATTTAGCTCAAATTTACCCCTAAATGTCTTCGAAGAGCCCAGCAAGCAGTGGAAGTGTTGGTAAAACTGCTCAACAACATTGACCTCTCTGGTTCAACACCTGTCAGATCCCAAGAGTGCCGGATTAGAGAGGTTCAGCCTGTAGCTCCCACTTGCCTCTCATTCATTCTCTGAGGAGGGCAGGGTCACGTCCATCCAGCCAGGATGGCTCATCTACCATTAGCTAAACTTAAAATACAACAAATAGTCTGGTAGCACTTTAGGGTATGTCTACACCACAAAGTTAATTCGAACTAATGGCCGTTAGTTCGAATTAACTTTGATAGGCGCTACACTAGCGCTCCGTTAGTTTGAACTTAATTCGAACTAGCGGAGCGCTTAGTTCGAACTAGGTAAACCTCATTGTACGAGGATTAAGCCTAGTTCGAACTTACTAGTTTGAATTAAGGGGTGTGTAGCCCCTTAATTCGAACTAGTGGGAGGCTAGCCCTCCCCAGCTTTCCCTGGTGGCCACTCTGGCCAACACCAGGGAAACTCAATTGCCCCCCTCCCGGCCCCGGACCCCATAAAGGGGCACGGGCTGGCTACGATGCCCGTGCCAGGTGTAAGCCTGCCAGCACCCAGCTAGCAGACCCTGCACTTGGCACGGCTCGAACCAGCCACCCGATGCCCCCCAGCCCTCCCCCTCTTCCCGGGACCAGGCTAGCGGCTCCTGGGAGCTTGCCCAGGACTGCAAGAGGCGGGCACCCGCCTGGTTTAGTGCGGACATCGTGGACCTCGTCCATGACCTCCACACTAGGCACAGGAACGTGGCCGTCTAGGGCAGAGAGCTGTCAGCCTGGCCACCCAGGAGCAGGTGTGCATGAAAATCAAGGGGGTCCACTGAGACCCCCGACCCTGAGCCCTGAGCTTAGAATGGCCATATTGGGTCAGACCAAAGGTCCATCTAGCCCAGTAGCCTGTCTGCCAACAGCGGCCAACCCTAGGGACCCTGGAGGGGATGGACCGAAGACAGTGACCAAGCCATTTGTCTCATGCCATCCCTCTCCAGCCTTCCACAAACTTTGGGCAGGGACACCATTCCTACCCCCTGGCTAATACCACTCCATGGACCCAACCTCCATCACTTTATCTCACTTCTCTTTAAACTCTGTTCTAGTTCTAGCTTTCACAGCCTCCTGCAGCAAGGAGTTCCACAGGTTGACTCTTTGCTTTGTGAAGAACAACTTTCTGTTACTAGTTTGAAGCCTGCTACCCATTCCTTTCCTTTGGTGTCCTCTAGTCCTTCTAATATGGGAACTAATGAAGAACTTTTCTTTATTCACCCTCTCCACCCCACTCATGCTTTTATAGACCTCTATCCTATCCCCCCTCAGTCCCCTCTTTTCTAAGCTGAAAAGTCCCAGTCTCTTTAGCTTCTCTTCATATGGGACCTGTTCCAAACCTCTGATCATTGTAGTTGCCCTCCCCTCTCCCAGCCTCGCTCTTCCCCTCTCCCTTCCCCTCTCCCACCTCCTTTTCCCAGTCTCTCCGAGTTTTGTTCAATAAAGAGAGATTCTATTTTTGATCACATGTTTTCTTTATTTTGTACATCAGGAAGGGGGGCTAGGGAAGGGTAAGTGGAAGGAGGTGAGGGAGGAATGGGGTACGAGTCCCCGATGGGGAGGACTGGGCTGGCTCTGCGGGCTTCTGGGGGTGGAAGCTCTCCTGCAGCCCCCCAATTGCCCCCTCTCCCCAGATGGCAGCCTGCGGCAAGTGCAGCCGGGCTGATAGCCGAGTGCTGTGATGTGCCGAGTGTGGGCACTCAGGGCACTCCAAGCCAGGACTGCTTTGCAAGCGGGGCACCCCTGAGAACTGTCTGTCAGGGGTGGGGGTCGGATCCCTTTAAGCACAGCCCTCGGCTAGCCTGAGACAGCAGCTCCACGCTCTAAGTCCTCATCTGATGCCCTGCTGGCACTGCTTCTGGCCATCCTTAACCCCGGTTCAGGGTCCACTTAATGTGGACATGCTAGTTCGAATTAGCAAAACGCTAATTCGAACTAGTTTTTTAGTCTGGATCCGTTAGTTTGAATGAGCTTAGTTCGAATAAGCGCTGTAGTGTAGACATACCCTTAGGCTACGTCTACACTGGCCCCTTCTTCGGAAGAGGCATGCTAATTTCTAACTTTGGAATAGGGAAATCCGCGGGGGGATTTAAATATCCCCCGCGGGATTTAAATAAACATGGCCGCCGCTTTTTTTCCGGCTTGGGGAAAAGCCGGAAAAGAGCGTCCAGACTGGCGCGATCCTCCGGAATAAAGCCCTTTTCTGGAGGATCTCTTATTCCTACTTCAGGTAGGAATAAGGGATCCTCCGGAAAAGGGCTTTATTCCAGAGGATCGCGCCAGTCTGGACGCTGTTTTCCGGCTTTTCCCCAAGCCGGAAAAAAAGCAGCGGCCATGTTTATTTAAATCCCGCGGGGGATATTTAAATCCCCCCGGGATTTCCCTATTCCAAAGTTAGAAATTAGCATGCCTCTTCCGAAGAAGGGGCTAGTGTAGACGTACCCTTAGAGACTAACAAAACCTCTAGATGGTCTCATGAGCTTTCATGGGCACAGCCCACTTCTTCAGATGACTGGAGTGTTGAGTTCAATACTCTGGCCATCTGAAGAAGTGGGCTGTGCCCACGAAAGCTCATGAGACCATCTAGGGCTCTGTCTAGACTGGCAAGTTTTTCCGCAAAATCATCTGATTTTGTGGAAAAACTTGCCAGCTGTCTACACTGGCCGCTTGAATGTCCGGAAAAGCACTGACGATCTCATGTAAAATCATCAGTGCTTTTCTGGAAATACTATGCTGCTCCCATTCGGGCAAAAGGGCCAGTGTAGACAGCATAGTACTGTTTTCCGCAAAAAAGCCCCGATTGCAAAAATGGCAATTGGGGCTTTTTTGTGGAAAACCGCGTCAAGATTGGCCACGGACGCTTTTCCGCAAAAAGTGCTTTTGCAGAAAAGCATCCTGCCAATCTAAACGTGCTTTTCCAAAAATGCTTTTAACAGAAAACTTTTCCGTTAAAAGCATTTCCGGAAAATCATGCCAGTGTAGACGTAGCCTAGAGGTTTTGTTAGTCTCTAAAGTGCTACCAGACTATTTGTTGTTTTTTAAGTTTCTCCGGTTACAGATTAACTCAGCTCCCCCTCTGAAGTTTTTTTCTACCATGAGCTGTTATTTCTGCCAGCTGCACCATCAGCTGCCGGTGACTATCCCACAGTGAGCACCATGTGATCTCGGGGGGGGGGGGGGGAGAAAGGGCTGGGGGGCAGGGTGTATATAAATACACTTCCCACAGCACTAGATGGAAATTAAACAGCACCAGATGGAAATTAAACAGGAGGACCTGACCCTAGGTACTTGCTGCACAGATGGAAAATGACAGCTCCCGTATGTGTGGTCTGTATTTCCAGCCGCCACACCCAGAAGAAGACAGCTCACACACACACCGGTGTGCCCCACACAAGCTTGGGCTGGGATTTCCAGGGCTCTGTCACTTGGGTCCCATTCTCCTGGGGCTACGTCTACACTGGCCCCTCTTCCGTAAGGGGCATGTAAATTTCAAGAGTCGTCGTAGGGAAATCCGCGGGGGATTTAAATATCCCCCGCGGCATTTAAATAAAAATGTCCGCCGCTTTTTTCCGGCTTTTAAAAAAGCCGGAAAAGAGCGTCTAGACTGGCCCCGATCCTCCGGAAAAAGTGCCCTTTTCCGGAGGCTCTTATTCTTACTTTGAAGTAAGAATAAGAGCCTCCGGAAAAGGGCACTTTTTCCGGAGGATCGGGGCCAGTCTAGACGCTCTTTTCCGGCTTTTTTAAAAGCCGGAAAAAAGCGGCGGACATTTTTATTTAAATGCCGCGGGGGATATTTAAATCCCCCGCGGATTTCCCTACGACGACTCTTGAAATTTACATGCCCCTTACGGAAGAGGGGCCAGTGTAGACGTAGCCCTGCTGGTTAGGGATCTGTGTTACTATCCTGCTGCTCCTTCCTTGTGCTCTCAGGCAAGACTCCAGCCTGCTTCCAGGATCTCCAGGGGAACTGAATCTGACCCCAAATGGGAAGAAATACACTGCCACTAAGCCTGGAGTAGTCAAAGGGTGAGCCATATGCTGCCTGTAGACTTTGACCTCTGTCTAGCAAGGCAGCTGGTGTTGATTAACTTGCTAAGGATGCACCTTTAAATCACATATTTACACTGAGGGCATGTCTACACTACAGCCCTGCAGTTACACACAAAGGCTATGTCTACACTCGCGGCTTCTTGCGCAAGTACAGCCGTTCTTGCGCAAGAATCTGCAGAGCGTCCACACTTTCTGCCTGCTCTTGCGCAAAGAAATTTACAGTCCGGCGTGGTAAGAGAGGGCTCCTTGCGCAAGAGCTACGCTCTTTTTTATCAGGTGTAAGCCCTTTTGTGAAGGAGCTCTTGCGCAAGAGGGCAGTGTGGATGCTCGGCAGGGATTTCTTGCGCAAGAGAGCCCTCAGGCTAAATTGGCCTTCAGAGCTTTTTTGCGCAAGAAATCATCCACACGGCCATGGGCGCTCTTGCGCAAAAGCACAGCGCGCACATGGCAGTGTGAACGTTTTCTTGCGCAAGACTTCTTGCACAAGTACTTTGCACAAGATGTTCTTGCGCAAGAAGCCGCCAGTGTAGACATAGCCAGGGGGTGTACCGTAGATGTACCCATAGCCAGGGGGTATACCGTACAAAGACAGAAAGGCTTTTCCCATCTGTGTAGTTAAACCACCTCCCGCAGAAGAAGGATGTCCCACATGTGCAGTTTTGACGGTGATGGATGTGGAAAAATACCTCCTGCTGTGTGGGCAGTGCCATAGTTAACCCTGCTCATTGCGGGAGGGTTAACTGGCCAGCGGGAGAGGGTTAACTGGCAGCCGCTTTTGTGCAAAATCTTGCCAGTCTAAATGTAGCCCCGGATTAATAATCAGTAATCGTAGAATCCTAGGACTAGAAGGGACCTTGAGAGGTCATCAGATCTAGAACCCTGCCCTCATGGCATGACCATGCCCATCTCGATCATCCCTAACAGGTGTGTATCTAGCCTGCTCTTAAATCTCTAATGTTGGAGAATCCACAACCCCCCTAGGCAATTTATTCCAGTGTTTAACCACCCTGACAGGTAGGAAGATTTGTCCTAGCGTCCAACCTAAACCTCCCTTGCTGCAATTTAAACCCATACGTCTAGACTGGCATGCTTTTCCACAAATGCTTTTAACGGAAAAGTTTTCCGTTAAAAGCATTTTCGGAAAAGAATGTCTAGATTGGCACGGACGCTTTTCCGCAAAAGCACTTTTTGGGGAAAAGCGTCCGTGCCACTCTAGACGCGCTTTTGCACAAAAAAGCCCCGATTGCCATTTTCAGCCCCGATCGCCATTTTCACGATCGGGGCTTTTTTGCACAAAACCAATCTGAGCTGTCTACACTGGCCCTTTTGCACAAAAGCTTTGCGCAAAAGGACTTTTGCCCGAACAGGAGCAGCATAGCATTTCCGCAAGAAGCTCTGATTTCAGACAGTAGGAAGTGTTCTTGCATGAATTCAAGCGGCCAGTGTAGACAGCTGCCAGTCTAGACACAGCCATTGTGTCTTGTCCTAGCCTCAGAGGTTAAGGAGAACAATTTTTCTCCTGCCTCCTTTTAGGTACTTAAAAGCGGCTATCATGTCCCCTCGCAGTCTTCTCTTTTCCAGACTAAATACACCCAGTTCTTTCAGTCTTCCCCCATAGCTCATGTTTTTTAGACCATTAATCATTTTTGTTGCTCTTCTCCAGACCTTCTCCAATTTGTCCACATCTTTCCAGAAATGTGGTGCCCAGAACTGGACACAATACTCCCACTTGAGGCCTACTCAGCACATAGCAGAGCAGAAGAATGACTTCTTGTATCTTGCTCACAACAGTCCTGTTAATGCATCCCAGAATCATGTTTGCTTTTTTTTTTAACAACAGTATCCCACTGCTGACTCACATGTAGCATGTGGTGTGATCCACTGTGACCCCCAGATCCCTTTCTGCAGTAATCCTAACTTGGACAAGGCTGAAGTTAGTTTCTGAGAGTCAAGACTGGTTCTGGGGATGGTATGGGAGGGATCCCTGGGCTCAGTTGGGTGGGGGCTGGAAGGAAGCGAGGGATCGACCCCCTGGCTCAGTTGGGGGGGGCTGGGAGGAAGCGAGGGATCGGCCCCCTGGCTCAGTTGGGGGGGCTGGGAGGAAGCGAGGGATCGACCCCCTGGCTCAGTTGGGGGAGGCTGGGAGGAAGCGAGGGATCGACCCCCTGGCTCAGTTGGGGGGGCCGCAGGAAGGAAACCCGAGCTGGCTGGCAGAGAACGAGGATTCGATCCCAGAGTTCGGTTCCACGCCGCCCAGCTGGTTACTTTGTTGCCATCGGGCACATTGATACATCGGGGGGGCGTGGCCGAGCTCTGATTGGCTCCCCGTAGGGTCGCTCTCCCAGCTGACTGGGCCCCGATTGGCGGAAGCGGCAGCGCCTGGGCTGGCTCCGCCCCCCGGGCCGGGAGCCTGGATCCTGGATCCAGCCATGGCGCTCGCCGCGCTCCTGGTGCTGCTGCTGGCGGCCGCCCCGGCCCGGGCTCGGGCCCCCGAGGCGCCGCCGCTGCCCCAGCCCCAGGCGACCGACGCGCGGCAGGAGGCGGCGGTGCGGGAGCTGCTGCAGCGGCTGCTGGGGCCCCAGGCGGCCGCCAACTTCTCCGTCTCGGTGAACCGCTCGCTGGCGGCCGGCGGGCTGGACTCCTACCGGCTCAGCTCCCCGCCCGGGGCGGCGGAGCGGGTGCGGGTGGTGGGGACCAGCGGGGTGGCCGCCGCCGCCGGCATCTACCGCTACCTGCGGGAGCTCTGCGGCTGCCACGTGTCCTGGTCCGGGGCGCAGCTGCGGCTGCCGGACCCGCTGCCCGCGGTGCCCGGGGAGATCAGCGCCACCAGCCCCAACAGGTAACCCGCCCGGGCCGCTGCTCCTGCCCCTTGACTCGCCCCCGCCCCCCAGGAGGGGCTAGGTCCTGACCCCAAGAGCTGGTGTCTTAACATGGACTCGGTGCCAGGCAGCGTTGGGTGGCCCTGCCCCACCCCGCACCCTGGCTGTAGCCTACGGGGCCAGGCTGGCTCAGGTCAGACCCTTCCCTGGGTGGGGAGATCGCTGCTTCCCCGAGGGGCAGGGTTTAGTGCCCTGATCCGTGGGGGAAGCTGGGGTCTGGTGCAGCTGCCCGGCCCCTGCCCTCCTGCAGGCAGAACCGGACCAGGAAGTGGCTGAGGCATGGGCGCTGGAATCCTGCTTCATGGAGTCCCATCCTTCCCCCTGGGAGCCCAATTCCCAGCGCCTGGTTTGTGCGCAGGGTGGGGGCGGCTGGCAGAAGGCAGAGGGGTGCTGCTGGCCTTACCTGCACAGGGCCTGGGCAGCATAGTGCCAGGCTCGTGTGTGCTTTCCAGTGCCAACTCTGCCTCCAGCGTGGGGGGAGGGGCAGAGATGGGGGGAGCGTTCCGCCTAGCATGGAAACAGCCTCAGCCAGCACCTCAGAAGCAGGTGCAGCAATGTGCGTGGAGTGGGGGGGGGGGGGGCTTTTGCTCTGTGCCTCTTGTTCATGCTGCTCAGTCCCTAGCTCAGGACCCAGGGGTGCCCTTCTTTGGGACCTTGTCACCCCCGGAGTCCTTTGCTTCCCACATCCTGGGGCTGAGAACCCTTCTCCAGCCCTTCCCACCCTTGAATTCCCTGGCAGGATTGCATGCAAGGGGCTCCCTTCCATGGTGTGGGGCCCCCCACTGGGACTGGTGCAGCTGGAGAGGCCAGGGACCCGTTTGGTTCATTTACCTCCCGGGCTTGGGAATGTTTCTGCAGCTGGGGGCCTTGCTCATCCCCCACGCTCCTGTCCTGGAATGGAAACGCCCTGGGCCACCTTTGTGTCTGGTGCAAGGGAGCAGCGTGAATGGAGCTTAGACCAGGGCTGTCCTTGGACTTTGTCCCTGAACCGTTGGTGGGAGAACTGGCTGTAGCATCTGTTCTGCTGACTGGGTGGCTTCACTTGGGTGGGGCAGGGCTGGAGGATTCTGCTGCAGAAAGGCCACTTCCCTGTTTTGCAGGGAGCCTCAGTTGGCTGCCTGCAGCTGTCCCCGGTCAGGGGGAGCATTTTGCTGTCCAGGAGTGGCCCTGCCCGTGAATGGATCCTCACTGTGCTAGTGCACCTGGCCACCTTTGGGGAGCTCCCCTTGGCGGGCGCGTTGACAACTGTCCGGGCAGTTGGGGGATTAGTTTTGTCCCGCGAAAGCGCTGGAGCAGATGCGCTGAGTGTGCAGGTCGTTGGAAACCAGCTGCCCTGGCACCTGACCTGCGATCTGGGGGGGCTAGTCAGGAGGGGTTGGATTAGCGTTCCTCCAGCCCGCAGGCAAAGCCCCGCAGCGTTCCACTCACGGGAAAGGCGTGGCCTGGTTCGTTGCCGCGACACGTGAAATCTTACGGCTCACCCTGGTGACTGGCAGGGAGCTGCCTCCAGGCTGCAAGACACGCCCGAGGCTCAAGGGGAACGGTCGGTAGAAAACCCTAAGGAGGCTGCTGTCGAGCGCTGCGGGGGACCTTGTCCTCGCTGCCCTGTTGGCTGCTTCCACTTCATTAGTCTTGGACAATGACCGTGTCACATGGAGGAAGGGCCCTTTGGTGTGTTGTGAGCCGCTGGGTCTGTGTCCCTGCTAGGCTTTGCCTGAGCTGGAGGTGTGGGAGATGCAAAGCATCGGGGATGCTGGAGCTGGCACAAAAACCTGAATTTGTTGCAAAAAAAGAAAATAAAAAAAAAAGAAACCAAGATCCTGGGTTTAGCATTTGGGGGGTAGCGTGTGCCCCTGTGGGACGAGGCTGTCGGGGTTGGTTCTCCAGCATCCATGGGTCAGTGTTGGCTGGGAGCAGACCCCCGGATGCATGTTCAGCTCCATTGCCTGGGGCTGCCTGCGTTCCGGCTGTAGTGGGGCCCCGGCGTGATCTCCGACGCATCTCATCTCTCCGTTCCCAGGTTCCGCTACTACCAGAATGTCTGCACCCAGAGCTACTCCTTCGTGTGGTGGGACTGGCCTCGCTGGGAGAGAGAGATCGACTGGATGGCGCTGCATGGCATCAACCTGGCCCTGGCATTCACTGGGCAGGAGGCAGTTTGGCAGCGGGTGGAGTGTTTGCTTTGAGTCTCTAGTGAAGTCGTGTTGCATGCTGGGGATTTTCGGGAGTTTGGGGAGACAGCAAGGTGCTCTGGGGGAAGGGCTGCTGTCCGGGGGGTCCCCTTGATCCCAGGCTAGCACTGGCAGGCTGTGGGGCGGCAGCCAGCTGACAGCACAGCCGCCCCTGTCCAGCTGTGAAGGCCGAGATTGGCTGGAGTGGTAGGTTCCCAGCATTGGGTGCATCCAGGCCGAACGGGCCTTGCAAGGCCGTCTCTCCCTCTGGGCAGCATCTGGGCCTGGCAGGGATTGGGCTGAGACCAGCTGTCGGGTGTGAGCAGCTCCCTGTGTTCTCCCCCTCCTTCACTCCAGGTGTATCTGTCCTTGGGCCTGAACCAGTCAGAAATAGACGAGTACGTCACCGGCCCCGCCTTCCTCGCCTGGAACCGCATGGGAAATCTTCACACCTGGGACGGGCCGTTGCCTCTCTCCTGGAACCTAAAGCAGCTGTACTTGCAGGTACCTGCACTTGGCGCGCTGCTGGGGCCGTGTCTGTGCGCGCCCAGCCTGCATGTCCTGGAGATGCCCCTGCTGGCAGCTCTCCATGCCAACGCCACTCTGCCTCAGCTGGCAGGTGCTTCCCAAGAAGCACATAGAGTCCTAGAACACTAGAACCGGAAGGGACCTCGAGAGGTCAAGTCCAGTGCCCTGGCCTCCCGGCAGGGCCAAACGCCATCTCGACCAGTGGTTCTTAACCTGGGGTGAACGCCCCCCCGGGGGTGCGAGATGCCTTTTCTGCGGGTGCGAGACATGCCAGATTTTTATGCTCTATCTTAGGTTTAAAGAACTGACCTACTTCAACGATTTTTAATAAGGGGTGTGAGAGCATATTTTGAGAACCAAAGGGGGTGCAGGCTGCAGTAAGGTTAAGAACCACTGGTCTAGACCATCCGTGACAGGTGTTTGTCTAACCTGCTCTTGAATATCTCCAGAGATGGAGATTCCAAAACCTCCCTAGGCAATTGATTCCCGGGTTTAACCAGCCTGACAGGTAGGAAGTTTTTTTTCTAATGTCCAACCTAAACCTTCCTTGCTGCAGTTTAAGCCCATTGCTGTTTGTCCTATCCTCAGTGGCCAAGGAGAACAATTTTCTCCCCTCCTCCCTGTGACACCCTTTTAGATACCTGAAAACCGTAATCTTGTCCCCTCTGTCTTCTCTTTCCCAAAGTAAACAGCCCAGTTCTTTCAGGCTTCCCTCATAGGTCATGTTCTCTAGACCTTTCATCATTTTTGTTGCTCTTCTCTGGACCCTCTCTGATTTCTCCACATCTTTCTTGAAATGTGGTGCCCAGAACTGGATACAATACTCCAACGGAGGCCTAATCAGTGCAGCGTCGAAGAGAAGAATGACTTCTCCTGTCTCGCTCACGACAGTCCTGTGAATCGCAGCCCAGAAGCACGTTTGCTCTTTTGCAGCCGTGTCACCCTGCTGACTCATATGTAGCTTGTGGTCCGTTATGACCCTTCGATCCCTTTCTGCCGTGCTCCTTCCTAGACAGCCACTTCCCGTTCTGTGTATGTGAAACTGATTGTTCCTTCCTAAGAGGAGCACTTCGCATTTGTCCTTATTAAACTTCACCCTACGTACGTCAGACCCTTTCTCCAGCTTGTCCGGATCATTCTGGATTTTGACCCTGTCCTCGAAAACACTTGCAGCCCCTCCCAGCTTGGGGGGAATAAGCTCCCGGGGGAAGGGTCCTAGAAATCATGCCTGAGGAGCTGGTCTGAGCTGACCTGACCTGGGTATTGACTAGTTCCTCCAGGCTGAAAGCCCCTGTCCTTTCCCCTCTGCCCAGGACCCATGAGCTCGGAGCTTTGATCAGGGTTGCGACCAGGGGCTGGAGACTCAAGTACCAACGTGGTCCCGTGGCAAGTGGCCGTCTCTGAGACGGGAGATACAGCCCCTCTCTGTATGGGTCCCAGAGCAACGTTCGGTGTCTCCCCGCCCGGTCGCTCCCCTTGATCCGGCTTGTCCTCCTTTCTCCCAGTACAAGATCCTGGAGAGGATGCGATCGTTGGGGATGATCCCGGTGCTGCCGGCCTTCGCGGGGCACATCCCCAAAGGCCTCTTGAGGTAGATGCAGAGACGGGAGCGCTTCCGGGTTGGGGCTAATCTCTCTCCTGGATGTGCCTCCCTCCCCACTGGGACTCAGCTCCCTGGGACTGCCAGAGGCGTGCACCTAGCTGTGGTGCTCGGCCTCACCGGGGAGCCCTCCCCTTGCACTGACTCCCGGCTCCTGGCCTGTGTCCTTAGGGTTTTCCCCCGAATAAACGCCACCCAGCTCAGGAGCTGGAGCAGCTTTAACTGCACCTACTCGTGCGCCTACCTGCTGGACCCCGGGGACCCCATGTTCCAAGTGATCGGGGCCGTCTTCCTGAAGGAGCTGATCCGAGAGTTCGGCACGGATCACGTCTACGGCGCGGATACCTTCAACGAGATGAGCCCCCGGTCCTCCGACCCGGCCTACCTCTCCGGGATCAGCGCTGCCGTCTTCAAATCCATGACGGGAGGTAGGACCCCAGTGGGGGTGGGGAACCAACGGCCCGGGAGCCAGATCCGGCCCTTGGGGCTCCCCCAGCATCAGGGAGCCGGTGCTCCAGCCCTGAGGCATCCCCAGCCCACTCCTGCCTCCGACCTCCAGCGCTGCTCCTGCACCCTATTGCCTGCCCAGACCCGCCCGCTTCCCAGCAGCCCCCTCCCACACACTGACCCCCTCATTTTGGCCCCACTTCAGAGCCTAGGGGGACCCACAAAATCTACAAGCCCGGGTCCCCCCAGGCTCCGGTGTGCGAGGGGAATGTGGGGAGTGTGTCTGCTGCTCAGTCGGGAGACCCGTCAGTGAGGTGGGCTTTTTGGGGGAGGGGGGATTTTGCTTCTCACTTTTGTGCTGCCTCCAACTGATTTTCCTGTGGGTCATTGGCCCCTCACCCAGAAAAGGGTCCCCATTGTTCTAAAGGGCTCTGCCTGGGGGGGCCTTTGCTGTGCACTCAGGCCAGGGCCGGGGCAGCATGGGGCATCTCGGGGGGGTAGCGAGACCCTTTCACGGCCGGGCTTTGGGTCAAGCTTGGTCTGGGTTCCAGGCCGGGAGATTCCTGCCCTCGAGGCTGCGGCTCTGTCCCGGCTGCGCTGGCTCGGGGCCGGGCTGGCTGGGTGGGTGCCCAGCGAGAGATGCTCCGAGCCAAATGCCGCCCCCGTGCCGGGCACTTGCCGGGGTGCGGCGGCCGTCGCGGGAGCGCAGCCTGTCCTGCCGTCACTCACTGTGCTGCCTGTCTGTCCCCAGCCGACCCCGACGCCCTGTGGCTGATGCAGGGCTGGCTCTTCGCGAGCCAGCCTGACTTCTGGCAGCCGGCCCAGGTGCGGGCCCTGCTGCGGGGCGTGCCCCTCGGCCGGATGCTTGTGCTGGATCTCTTTGCGGAGACCCAGCCCGTGTACCAGCGGACGGAGTCCTTCTTCGGGCAGCCCTTCATCTGGTGCATGCTGCACAACTTTGGCGGCAACCACGGCCTCTTCGGCACGGTGGAGAGCGTCAACCAGGGCCCCTTCGACGCCCGGCGCTTCCCCAACTCCACCATGGTGGGCACCGGCCTGACCCCGGAGGGCATTGAGCAGAACGACATGGTCTACGAGCTGATGAGCGAGCTGGGCTGGCGCCAGGCGCCGGTGGACCTCCGGCAGTGGGTGACCGACTACGCCACGCGGCGCTACGGCGCCAGGAACGCAGGGGCCGCCCAGGCCTGGCAGCTGCTTCTCCGCAGCGCCTACAACTGCTCGGGACTGTGCGTCGACCACAACCACAGCCCGCTGGTGCGCCGGCCATCCCTGCACATGGCCCCGCAGCTGTGGTACAACCAGAGCGACGTCTACGAGGCCTGGCGCCTGCTGCTGGGCGCGGCTGGCGAGCTGGGCGCCAGCCCCACCTACCGCTACGACCTGGTGGACGTCACCCGGCAGGCGGCGCAGCAGCTGGTGAGCGACTACTACCTGGAGATCCAGCGGGCCTTTCAGAAGGGCGCGCTGCCGGAGCTGCTGACCGCCGGCGGGGTGCTGATCTACGACCTGCTGCCGGAGCTGGACAGCCTGCTGGCCAGCGACGGCCACTTCCTGCTGGGCCGCTGGCTGGAGCAGGCGCGCGCCGCGGCCGCCAGCGCCAAGGAGGCCGAGCTGTACGACCGCGATGCCCGCAACCAGGTGACGCTGTGGGGACCCAACGGCAACATCTTGGACTACGCCAACAAGCAGCTGGGGGGGCTGGTGCTGGACTATTATAGGGTGCGCTGGAGCCTCTTTGTCTCAGCGCTAGTGGAGAGCCTGACCTCCGGCATCCCCTTCCACCAGGAGAAGTTCAACCAGGCCGTCTTCCAGGTGGAACGGGGCTTCATCTACAACGGCAAGCGCTATCCCACCCAGCCGGCCGGCGACACGCTGGAGATCGTCAGGCGGATTTTCCTCAAATATTATCCCCAGGCCATGCGGCGCGGCCAGGCGGGGGCTGCATGAGGGGGGAGAGTCGTGGGGGGAATGGCGGCTCTGCGGCTGTCCTGGTCTCTTCCGCGCTGGAGAGCCTGGTGCCCCCTTGTTCCTTTCCTCCCCCAGGACCCTGCCGGGGTCTACACCAAAGCTGGGGGCTCAAAATGGCCGCCTGGGCGGGAGCCGGGCCAGACTGGAGCCTTTCCCCGCTGGAGTGCGGCGAGCTCCCGGAACAAACTCGAGGCTGGAGGGACCGATCCTGGGGCTGAGCTGCTGTGACCTGCCCAATGGATCCATCGGCCCAGCGTTGGCAGAGGCAGCTGGTCTGCAGGGCTGAGGGGGGCCGTGGGGAAAGCTGGGGGGACTCCGGCCTGTTGTGAGGCCAGGCGGGATGGGGGAGAGCGCCGCTTCCTTTGGGGCAGGGGATTGGCGGCAGGGGTGGGGACAGGCCCTGGGTGCTGGGTGACATGGGAATGCCAACGCCTGGGCGGAACCTGAAGAGAAGCTGTTTCCTCACCACTGGTGTCGGCAGGGGCCCGGAGAGGAGGGAATCGCTTCTGGACAGGCTGCGGGGCAGGAAATGCAGCGGGAGCCTTGCAAGCCCAGGGGATGAGCCTCTCTGCTGGGTGGGGGGGCGGTTAACACGCTGCTGTGCGGGCGTTTAAAGAACAAAAGTCAGGCAGGCTGGAAAGCACCAGTCCTGCTTTCATGCCCCAAAGTGCATGCAGCAGCTGGCTTCCTGGGTGTGTGGTCTCCCCCCCCCCCCCCCCACCTGCCCAGGGCTGGCAGGAGACACTGCATCGCTCACCCCTGTCCCTGGCTCAAGGGGCTGCCTCAGTTTCTCCTGTTCCCTCTCTGCCCCCCCCAGAAACTCTCTCCTAGACCCCAGGTGTCAGCGCAGTTCCCAGGGCGACCCGCAGTCTTCTCCCCACGCTCCTTCTCTGCTGGTCTCAAATGGGAGCAGATCGGCCCCCCCTTAGGAGGTTGTTCCTAGTGACGGGGGGCCGGCTCCCCGCTCTCAACCACCTCGGTGCCTTTGTACTAAAGCAAAATCAGCCAGGGGTATATTTTTTTACAAGGACAGTCTATTTTTTACACCCTGGTCCTCCCCCTCCCCACCTGGCGCTCTGTTCTGGGCCTTGCCCCCTTCCCAATCCTGCTTGCGATGCCCCCCTGTGTCCCAGTTCTTCCTCCGCACTGCTGCCGGCCACTGCAGCTCTGGGGCGCGAGGGGTGCAGCCAGCGCCGAGGGTCTGGGCTGCAGTGGGCCTGTCTCTTTTTTTTTAACCAAATGATTTTTATATGCTGGTGTGCATTTGCTTGGGATGGGTAGCGCTTTTCTGAAGCTTTGCCAGCTGCCCCGTGCCTGGCAATGCAAGGCCTGGAAGCCGTTCATTCTGCTCTGCCGAAGCACGTGGGTGGTGTGGCTCTTGGCACCGGGCATGCCCGGGCAGGGAGGGCGGCAGCTGTGAATCCGAGAACAGCCAGGGGCTGGAGTTCACAGCTGCAGGCAGCCACAACATGCCTGCATCCTGGGTGGGCTGGCTGGAGCCAGCCAGCTGTCCTGCCGCCTCTGGATTCATGCCTGCCCTTTGTGCCCTGGGGGGCTCCATGCGGGTGGAGTTTGGCCAAGGAGTGATGGGTTGAAATCTCAGCAGTCCCCTTGGGTTGTCCCCCTGGTGTCCATGCCATCGACATGTGCCTTCCTGCTCTCTAGGGGCCCCCACCACCCTGTGCTGCTGAGCCAGATCCTTTGGCAAGGCAAGGCCCAGAGTTGGGGTAACTACCCCCCTGCAGAGCGCTGAGAGGGCTCTGCTCTGGGAACCAGCCCCCAAAAGGAACCCAAACAAATCCATTTTATCCCGTGTAATGCGCAGAGAAAGCTCATACGTCTGCCTGCTTTATCCATGAAAGAGAGATGTACAATGGTTGCTCCCCCAGGTAACAATTATTTACATCGGGCTTCAGAATAAACAAAGTGTTTTTTATTAAGTACATACCGGCTGTCAGTGGTCGTAAAAGAAAACAGATCAAAGTCAGTTACTAAATGAAAGTGACTATCCAAGGCCTAGCTAGTTCTAATGCACTGAGAAACTTGTTACGTGCAAACGCTTACCCTAAAGCAGTGTTCTAAACAAGCTAAGTACTTTCCTAGCTTGGGCCGGATCCTTTCCCCGTTCAGTCTTAAATGTTTGTAGTTGGCATCTTCAGTGGTAAGGGGGGGGGGAATCTTCTCGGTTATGTCTATACCGCCCCTGTTTTTTGCAAAAATATGCAAATGAGGGAAGTGTGGAATACTGCTGCACCTTATTTGCATAATTAATGAGGCTCCATTTTTGCACAGAAAAACCCTCTTGTGCAAGAGCCGTTCTTCCACATTTTTTCAGGCAGAATGGCTCTTGCACAAGGGTTTTGTGCAAAAATGGAGCCTCATTAATTATGCAAATGAGGGGCAGCAGTACAGTGAGCCCTCGCTACTTCGCGGTTCGACCATCGCGGATTCACGACTTCGCGGACTTTTTTCATTACGTATGTTCTGTACATTAAAGGGTGGTTTGTTAACAGTACTACGTAAAGGGAGGGTTTTAAAAGTCTGAATATACATGTTAAATAAATACGTAAATATGGTGTCCCTACTTCGCGGATTTTCAGCTATCGCGGTCGGGTTTGGAACCTATCTACCGCGATAAACGAGGGTTCACTGTATTCCACACTTTGCCTCATTTGCATATGTTTTTGCTCAAGAGGATATAGTGTATAGTGGTCCCCAATCTTTTTGGGTGGTGGGCGCCGCGCGGGGCTGCTGGGCCACCCGGGGGCGGGGTTTGGGCCACCTGGGGGCAGGGCCACCCGGAGGAGGGACTACGCATAGGCCGCGCACCCGGGGGTGGGACCAGGGCCGGCTCTAGGTGTTTTGCTGCCCCAAGCAAAACATTTTTTTGGCCGCTCCCCCAGGACAGGCACTGAGGAGGAAAGTGCCCCTTTCTCTTTGACTCCCACCACACTCTCCGGCCAAACCCAGCCTACGTCCTGTCTCCCCTCCATACACATCCCTGTCCACACACATTCCGACTCTCCCCCCCCCCCCCCCATGCACGCACGGAACCCAATTTCCACCTTCTCTCCCCTCCCAGGCAAACCCCACCTCTCAGTGACTGGACCCAATCCACCCTCTTCTCTCCCCCACCTGATCCACCCTGCACCCTCTTCCCTCCCAGCCAAACCAGATCCCGACCAGACCCAGTTTGCTCCCCCTCTCCCACCTCCCCACAATGACCGAATTGCGTCTCCTTTCCCTCTCCCCACCAAATCCTTGTGTCCCCTCCCCCCAGCACGTGCGGAAATGTCGGAGCACTCTGGGGGAGAGGTGACAAGTGTCACGGGTCCCCCTACTTCCCTTTCTCTGCGGCTGTACACACCTTTCCCCCATGTGAAGCGGGGCCGCAGGCGCCCCTCCCCTGCAAGAGGAGAGAGAGGAGCCGCCAGGCCAGGGCTCGCCTGCAGCCGCTGCAAAGGATTCTGCGGCCAGCAGCTCCCGGGGGTGCTGCGGAAGTGCGGAGGGGCCGGCGTGGTAGTGCAGCTGGCTGGCAGCCCTGTACAAACACCTGGGAGCAGGAGCGAGGCAGAGCGCTGGGTGGGGTGCTGCCTGCGCCGGGGTCCAAACTCCTCATGGAGCAGGTGGGGGGTCTCCTGAGCTCTCCTGGAGCTGATTAGACAAGAGGCCGGAGGGAAGGGGATAGATGGGGGGAGGGAGCTGAAATCAACAACACGCGGTGCAGCAGCAGTGCGAGTGGGGCAGCGCTAGGCGGGCGCCATGGCGCCTGCGGGCACCGTGTTGGGGACCACTGGTGTGTAGACACAGCCCTGGTGTCTGCTAATTCCCCTTTCTACTTGTCCCTCTGCACTTAACAGTATATCCCTTTGTACATTGTAACAAAAATAGATACATTGCAGGGGCTTGTTTTGCAAAAGCAGCTCTGAGTTATGCATATTCATAAGCCAATTTTCATAAAGCATGGGGGGAGCCCTGGAATGCGAGGTGTCTTAAATGAGCGCTGCAGCTGCCTGGCTTTGCCTGCCCCTCGCTCCTATGAGGTCCCAGAGCACTGGAGGAAGGATCGCTATTTGCCATCTTTAAGAAGACTCCGGGGTCTCAAACTCACGGCCCACAGGCCATCTGCAGCCCGAGCAGTTCCACAGTCCAGCCTGCACATGGCTGCTGGCACGTGAGTCCCTGCAGCCCTAGGGGGTGTCTGTATCTTTTCCCCCACTTCCAGCCCCTGCTTTGCCCTCTTCCCCCCATCACACCCCTCCCTCAAGCCCCCTCCCCAAAGGGATGCAGCCTCAGGGATTACTGGGGGACCTGGGACGGGGGGTCTGGCCTGGGCACTCACCATGGCAGCAGGAAGCCAAGCGCCCCAGTGCAGGCGGGCTTGGGAGATGGTAGAGGAGCAGAAGTTGCTGTGTGACTCCGTTAACCTGCAGCTCCTGTTGCCACGGTGAGTGCGTTTGGGGGCAACCCCAGCCTGCCCAGGGCCCCACGGTTCACCTGAGTATGGGGGACCAGCCCGTTCATGGGGTGGCCACTGCAGGGCCCCACAAAGCATTGGGTGCAGGGCAGTCTCACTGAACCATCCTATGGATGGGACGGCTCTGCACACGCCCGCAGATGTGCCGGTAGCATGGCACAGCTAGCAGCTGGAAGCCGCTCTGGCCTGCTGGTGGTGTCATCGGGGGTCCCTGGCAGTTTTTTTTTTAATTGCCCCAGGGGTGCGAGGCAGGGTCAGAGGCTGCACGGGGGAAGGGGGCATGTGTGGGTTGGTAGGTGGGGCCAGGGGATGCACGGTGGGGGTGTGCATGGGCCGACAGGTGGGGCCAGAAGTTGCATGGAGGAGGGATGTGTGGGGCTGGGGGAGACACCCCCCTTGCCCAAAGTCCTGCCAGCAGAGGGGTGCCAGCTGACCCTCTAGAAGGACTTGAGAACTGTCGCTGGCCCTAAGGCAAACTGAGTTTGAGGCCCCAGCAAGAGGCCCTTCAGCCTAGCCTGGATCTCTGGGGCGGGACTGGAACGCGTTCCCAAGCTGCGTGGGGAAGCACCAGGAGGCTAACAAGGAGCAGCCAGCCTGCATGTGCCAGACCTGCCGGACTTCCCTCTGGGCCAGGGTTCCTGGCGGGGGGGGAGGAGGCAGGAATTGCGCGCTCTCCATTTCAGCTGGGCTTCGGACGCTGCGGGCAGGCTGCTCTCAGCAGCAGGGGGCTAGAGGAAATGACCGGGCAGGGGAGGGTAATTTCCCAGCCTGTCTTAGCTGGCGCGTGGGCCTGTCACACTTGAAGACACCATGTGGGGCAGGCGGCACTTTGGGAGCCAGGTGCCGGGTTCGAAAGGGCCCGCGGAGAAGCGGGTGGAAGTCAACACGGTGACATTCCAGGGAGACAAGTGCCAGCTGCTTCACTGAGGAAGGAACCATCAAAGGCACCAGGGCAACCTGGCAGCTGCCTGGCTGAGCCTGCGTCCCGCTGTGCCGCACAGGAGCCGGGGGGGGGGGAGGGGTGAGCAGGTGGCCGGTTGAACCTGAGGATCCCCAGCTATCGCAGGTCTCTGTGGCCACTGCGGTCTGGGGGAGGCTCAGGTCCCTTCCTCGGGGAAGGTTCAGGCCATGTCTGAGGGCCTCTCCATCCCTAATTCCTCAGCATCCACTTCACTGCCCACCGCAGCTGCCTGAAAATCCTTCCCTGGGCTTCTCAGCTTCGCAAAGAGGAGCCTCAGGGGGGATAAGACAGAGATCTGTAAAATCACGAGTGGCGTGAAGACAGTGAATAAGGAAAAGTTATTGACTTGTTCCCCTCACGTAAGAACCAGGAGTCACCCAATGGAATGAATAGGCAGCAGGTTTAAAACAAACAAAATGAATTATCACTTCACGCAACACACCGTCAACCTGTGGAACTCCTTGCCAGAGGGTGTTGTGAAGACCAGGACTTTAACAGGGTTCAAAAAAGAATGAGATACATTCATGGAGGTTAGGTCCATCAATAGCTAATGGGCGGGGAGGGTGTCCCTGGCCTCTGTTTGTCAGAGGCTGGAAATAGGCGACAGGAGGGATCATTTGATCATTCCCTGTTCGGTTCACTCCCTCTGGGGCAGCTGGCATTGGCCACTGTCGGCAGCCAGGAGACGGGGCGAGATGGACTTTGGTCTGACCCAGTGTAGCCGTTCCTATGATCCCTGAGGCTGTGACAGCCCTAATCCTGTGTCCTGGGCTAGGATGAGGCTGTTCCTCACCTGCAAACAGGCTGGCCCTGCCTGCTGCCCCATACCCCTCCCGACTCCACGCCTGGCTTGTGCCAAAATCTTATCTCCAGTGGCCTGAGAGTGAAGGCAGGAGAGACACTCAGCTGGGGGTGGAGGCGGGATGGGGAACAGCCCAGCCTTGAGCTGGGAAAGTAGACAAAATAGCAGAGCGCAGCCCCCAGCCCCCCAGCTGCCTGCGGGAACCAGGAGCTGCCGTGGCATTGTATGCTGCCTCTCCCAGCCAGCGCCAGCCATGGAGAAAACCGTGGTGCTCATTACAGGCTGCTCCTCGGGGATCGGGCTGGGGCTGGCCGTGCGCCTGGCCTCGGATGCCTCCCGCCGGTTTAAAGGTACGTCCTGACCCTGCGATGGCCTATTCCAGGGCCTGTCCCCCAGCGAGGGGCTGGCAAGTCAGCTGGGAGGGAGCTGGGCTCTGCAGCGCCAGGTGGTGGGAGAAGTGGCTGTGGGTTGGAGATGGGGATGCTATGGGGCAGGGGCTGCCCTTAAAGGACAGCGTAATGGTCTACGGGCCCCCTAAGCGAGAGGGCAGGAGACGGATCCTGGCTACTCCCTTCCAAGCCAGCTCAGCAGAACGGATTCCCTGGGGGGAGATGTGGGGTGAAGAACAAATGGTCCTGGGCAAGTAGGGGCCTCGGGGAGAAGAAGACTTGGACTCTTGAGCATCTGGTCCCAGCACACGCCCAGTGGGGGAGATGCCTGGCTGGGTTCGTGTTCCCCACAGATCCCCCCTTCTGCTGCACCCCGGAGCGGAGGGGAGCCGAGTCGCTGGCTCTGCCCCCTAGGGAGGCAGTCCCTTGGGGACGGGCACAGTCTTCCGCCTGTGGGGACCATGGGCCCCGGGAATCCCATTTAGGGGGACCTGCACACTGGGGCAATCCGCAGCGATGCCTTGGAGATGCTGAGCCACCCGGGGGGGTGTCTTTGTGCTCCGCAGCGTGGGGGGCACCCCTGGAGGCAGGGAAGATCCCCCCCTGCCTGCCCAGGGCTCGCCCGCTGCCCTCCCCCAGGCCGTGTTCTCCTTCTCTCCTAGTCTACGCCACCATGCGCAACCTGGCCAAGAAGGAGCGGCTGCTGGAGAGCGTGCGGGGCTGCCACGCCGGCACCCTGCAGATCCTGCAGCTGGATGTCACGGACCCGCTGTCGCTCGCCCAGGCCACGCAGCAGGTGCAGGAGCAGCGTGTCGACGTGCTGGGTGAGCCCCCCTGCCCAGGCCTCCCCCGACAGACAGCGCATCTGGGAAGGGGATACCCTCCAGTCCTGCTGCTCCCTCTGGCACCTGGACCCCGATTGGCTGAGAGTCGCGCTTGTCCCTGCAAAAGAGACGGGCGTGACCAGCCCTGGTGTTGGGGCGGCTGCTGAGAGAGGCAAGTCCTGGGGGCTCAGACCCCCAACGGCCAGGGCCCCTCCACTAAGCCAATGCCAGGATGGGGGGGACTGACCTGTGATTGCTGAGTACGTGGGGCTGGCGCTGTGGGGTGTGTGGGCCCCAGGAGGCTCCCTTCCCTGCTCCCTGCTAACGGCTCCTTGCGGTGCCCCCCCCCACAGTGTGCAATGCAGGGGTGGGGCTGATGGGCCCCCTGGAGACCTGCTCCCCCCAGGCCATGAAGAGCGTCTTCGAGGTGAACGTGTTCGGGACCATCGGCACCATCCAGGCCTTCCTGCCCGGCATGAAGCGCCGCAAGGCCGGCAAGATCATCGTCTCCAGCAGCGTGGGGGGGCTGCAAGGTCTGGGCCCCCGGCCGCAGGCGGGACGGGGGGAGATACCTCCCAGGCTGGGCTCGGCCGGCAGCCCTGTCCCTGTGGAACCCTCTGCCTGGCCGCTTGCCCCTTGCACTTGGTCCTGCCCAGAGTCGGCTGCAGCCGGTGGGGTCCCCGCCCTTCATGGGGAGGCTGCAGCCGTGCACGGCCTCCCCGGCCGCCGAGGACCCTCGGGAAACCGGGCCCCTCGCAGTGAGCGACTGCAATTGGGGCCTGAGTTGGTGCTGCAGTTGGGTGGGATTGGAGAGCACACCTCCCCCCCTCCCCCCCCCCCCCACACACACGCCTGGCATCGGTGATGCTGCCCTGGCCAGCCGGCTCCCATGTGGCCTTGACAATCCTTCCTCCTGGGGGCGCCAGGTGGGGCCCGCCCTAAGGTCTGGGCTCTGGGGGGGTGGGAGGGGAGGAGCTGACGGCATTGGAATCCCTGCCGCTTCTCACCCATCCCCCCCGCTGTGCCCCAGGGGTCCCCTTCAACGCCGTGTACTGCGCCAGCAAGTTTGCAGTGGAAGGGCTGTGCGAGAGCCTGGCTGTGGTCCTGCAGCAGTTCAATGTGCAGTGAGTACCGGCCAGCCCAGCGCTTTACACCCATCCCTGCCACTGGCCACCTCTGGGGTGGAGCGAGGCGGCTGTGGCCAGGCGGTTCAGGACAGGCAGGGAAGAGCAGTTCTGCAGCCGACTAGCAGGGCCGGGGGAGGTCAAGGCAAGAGGATGGAGGCACCCAAATTGCTGGGTTCCATTCCTGGAGCATCATGCCAGGAGGGACCCTCTGCTCCGGCCTCCTGCATGGCACAGGCCAGAGAATCCCTCCTGGTTCCTGCCAGTACTTGGCTCTGACTCAAACCCAGTCCAGGAAGGTGCCAGTTTGGGCCTGCAAAGCCCAGGAAAGGGAGCCCGCGCCCCTGCCCCCGCCCCGGGACATGGTCCGGCAGCCACCCTGTTCCAAACCGCTGCCTTATTTCTAACTGGCATTTGGCTTCAGCTTCCAGTCTTGATTCCAGTTCTGCCCATCTCAGCCAGCTAGCAAGCCCGTTAGGAGAGGGTGTTTCCCCCCCGGCCTGCCAGTTTGTGCTACACTCAGCCCGGGCTCCGTCCCTCGCTCTGTGCGGCATCATCCCCAGCCCTGCGATCGCTTGTGTGGCTCTTCCCTTCGCCCTCCCCAGCGTCCCCACACCCTGTTGATGCTACTCGCCCCGGACTGGCATGCAGCATCCCAGAGCGCTCCCGCCGTGGCTGGCCACGGAGGGGAAAGCCACATCCCTCCCCGGCAGGGTTCCCTATAAGCTGAGCGCTTGGGCGGCCACCCAGGAAAGATTCCAATGCCGCCCAGCTGATTAGCAGAACGCCCATAGCCGGCAGCATGTGCTTCTAGGAGTGGTGCACATTTGCACATGCCTCGGTGCACAGAACAAAATTTATTCTGCCTATGGATGAAAAAAAAATTCCCCGGAAGACGCGGTAGAGCTTGGAGGTGTCTGTCTGCCAGTGTATCCAAGATGTCATTGCCCTCAGCCCCAGCATGGACCCCTGGCTGGCTGTGCTCACCTCTGTGCTTGCCCCCATCACCCCCCTAGCTCCAGGAGGTGATGGGCTCAGAGGTGTCATATTGCAGGACTGGTGCGAGAAGCCCAGGCCGCAGGGGTGAAAGCTCAGGCCTCGGGGCGGGGCGAACTGGCTCGGACTGCACGAGTCTCTGTCCCCTGCCAGCTCCCCAGCTCCTGCTCTCTCCTCCGGCAGCGTCACGCTGATCGAGTGCGGCCCGGTCAATACCAGCTTCCTGGCCAACCTGCAGAGCGCGGACACCGAGGGCAGCGCGCTGCCGGGCCTGGACCCCCAGACCCAGGCCCTGTACAGCCAGTACCTGCAGCACTGCCAGAGCCTCTTCCGCGACGTGGCCCAGGACACCGACGACGTCCTGCAGGTGCCATGGGGAGCAGGGCGAGGCCCGGGGCTGAGACAAGCCCAGAACTGGAGAGGGGTCCCTGCAGAGCCCTGGGGAGAGGCGCCAGGAGTCGGCAGGGATTGGTCCAGCCACCCCCTGACCTCCCCCCTGGGGCAAGGGGCACTGGCTGGTACCTTCCTTTCTCCCTGTCCCCCCTTTCCAAGAGAGCTTGGGAGAGGGAAGCCCGGCTCCAGCCCTCTCTACCCACAGGGGCCTGAGGTGGGGGCTGTTCCCTGTGCCGAGCAGGGGTCCGTACAGCCCCAGGCAGGTCTACGTCCCTGTAACCTCACCCGCTGGATGGGCCCACTGACCCTGGGGGGATCCCCAGCCTTGCCTTATAGCCAACTTGGAGGCATGGGCGTGGGGTGAGGGTAGGGCTGGGGGAGACGACCCCCCAGTCCTGCCTCTAACCCCGCCCCTTCTGCTCAGGCCCCGCCCCCCAACACCACAGAGAATAAGGAGGGCGCGCCAGCCCCGGAGCACAGTGTGCGTTCGGGAGGAGGGGGGGGCATGCCTGACGGTTTATCCCCCCGCCGATGACACCTGCTTGGAGGGGTCCCTGACGCGCACCCTCTCTGCCTTTCCCAGGTGTTCCTGGAGGCCATCTGCGCCCCCTGCCCCCCTCTGCGCTGCTTCACCACCCAGTTCTTCATGCCGCTCTCCCGGCTCAAGCTGAGCTGCCCCGACGGCTCCGAGTACGTCCGCGCCATGCACAAGTTCGTGTTCTCTGCGGGCGAGGCCCAGGCCGGGCCAGAGCGAGACGCGGGCTCCGAGTGACGCAGCCCCCGCTCCGCATGGCCCTGAGTTTGTACGGCTGGGCTGGGCTCCCCCACAGGGGACCCCACCGTGGAGCTCCAATAAACATGTCTTCTCCCTGCCGGACTCCCGGCTCTCTCCAGCCCAGCCCTGAGCCTGCAGGCCTGGGGGCCGCTGCAAGGGGGGGGCCTGGCTGTGTGGAGCATGGCCAGGCTGGGGCGGTGAGCCTTGCTCAGGTTGAGCCTGTCCAGGGGCTGCAGGAGGCTGGGACCCCGCTAGCTGCCACAGTTGCTGCCGTGAAGTGAAGGGCAGAGCGTCGCCCCCACCAGGCCAGGGCCCTGCCCTCTGCCTGCTGGAGCTGGGCATGAGGAGGAGACCAGGGTGGGGCGTTTAAAACTGGAACCTGCCCCCCCCCCCCAGGCGTGTAATGTGAGGAGCATTTCAACATGTGCCAGCAGGCTCTGGGCAGTACCCGTTGCCCCGGCTGGTGGGGAAGGGGGGGGATCCCAGCCCTCCGGCTTGGCACCGAGCCCAGTGGGCACAGATGCCCTCATGCTAGTCAGCTTGGAGCAGCAGCTTGCCCGCGTGCCCATCCTGCTGCAGGGGCCTCGGCATTGGCCGCTGTCTCCGCTGCTCCCTGGGAGCCCCCTTGCTCCGCTCTGTGCCCCCCAAACGGGAGGCCCCCAGGGTGCAACGGGGGGGCTGGAGCTGCAGGCAGTGGTGTCTCTGCAGGGCTCACTCCCTGGCACAGGGCGCAGAGGTGCAATGAGGAGCGGGCGGGGGGGTTGCATTTCATTCCCGAGGGCAGGACGGCCCGCGCCTAGCACCCATGGCAGCGTCGAGAGAACAGCCCGGTCTGATGCTCCAGAACCAGACCGTGCCAACCAGCATCAATCTCCCCCCATTACGCCCTCCGCTCACGCTGCTTCTCTCCCTTCCCGAACTCCCCTCCCGCCCCCTGTCCTCTCTCCCCTCTGCCCGTCCTTCCCCTGGCAGCTCCCAGCCCCCCCACCCCTGGGCTCTGCAGGGCTACAGGGAACGTGTCCCTTGCCACGTCCATGTGGAACCACCACGCAGAGCACCCCGGGGGACATCGCCCTTCGCTGAGCTGCCGTTCCAGGCGCTCTGCAGACACGGGCAGGTTTCTCCCCCACCAGGAGGGCTAGATGCAGAGTCTGACTATGGGCTCGGGCCGCCTGTCGGCACCACGCAGCCGAGGTGCAGCCCAGCACGGGGGCGACGCTGGAGCTGCCTTCTGCCGGCGGCACGGTGACAGCCGGGCCCTCCCCACGCCGGGGCCAGTCGCGTGTGCTGTGAGGAAGGTTCATCCCACGGGAGCCACTGCCCAGCCCCACAGCACCAACTCCCCTCGGCTGGAGCTGTCACTAGTCGCTCCCCCTCCTAAGGAATCTGGTGCTGTGCCCCGGGTGGAAAAGGGCCGCTCCGCTCCTCCCCAGCAGTCGCTGCTGCTCCGGAGTCGGTAAAGCACGCGAGACCGGCTGCGATCGCTGGGCATGAGAGAAGCACGCGCGCGAGCCGGAGATAGTGCTGAGCGGATTGCTCCGACCTGGCCGCTCCGCGGGGCAGAGGCACCGTTGTGTGGCCCAGTGCGGACAGCTCAGGGGTGTTCTGGGCTGACACTGGATTGACCCCAGCGGGCCCCTCTTCCCGGGGCTGAGTGATGCAAGGCACCGCCCCTAGCGGCAGTGAGGGCCGCAGCTCAGAGACCACACACACCATCGGGAGGGGGGAGCCGGAGGGGCATTCCCCCCAGGCTGGCCATGGTTGTGCTGCCAGGCAGGTGAGTTATGCCAGCTCAGGCTGGCACATGCGCTATCCTACAGCCAGCCAGGGGCTTGCGAGCCACTAGGGGAGCCGGGCACGAGAGGAGCTGGCGGGTGGGTGGCTCCGCTGGCGGGGGCTGCCGCTAACTGAGTGCGCTGTGGGCACCATTCCATGTCAGCTTCTGTTCTAGCGGCCTCGTGCCCAGCACAGCTCTCCCGCCGCGGAGAGACTCCAGCCTCCTGCTCTGGCACTTTCCTCTTCTCACCTGCCTGCTGGGCCTGGAGGAGCCAGAGCCACGTAGGTCCTGGCAGCAGAGAAGTGTGGGAGGAGGAGGCCTTACGTGAAGCACCTTGGGGGCGCCTTCCTTTGCGGCAAATGCTCCCCGGCTCCTCCTTCCCCTCCATGCTGCTCCGGGCCCAGCTCCGACAGTTGTGCCTGGAGCCTCGTTAACGCCCGGCCCCGTGGCAGCCCTGCCCCTGGCACATAGCACTTGCTGGGAGGTCCGGGCAAGGGATCTCGCAGGGCTCGGGTCAGGCAGACCAGTGCAAATCCAGCTGCTGGGTTTGTGGAGGACTCGCTGGGCAGGCCAGCAAAGGGACAACGGGCCCGTGAGCTGCAGCCGGCCTGGAGTTGCCAGCAAATTAGCTCTGTGCTCCAGCGGCTCCCAGGGAGTTGAGGGTCCCAGGCCGGCTTGTTTGCCTGTTTGATGAGAGGCTGGTGCCCGGGAGCAGCCGGGGCAGCTAGTCAGGGCCGCATTATGACTTTCGTAGGCCCTTCCCACCATAATAATAGCAATATTAACAATTATTTTTGCTATAACTTTAAAAATTTCAACATTTTATTTTTTTTCTGTTTTAAGCCAAAATTAATAGATGTTCGTGGTCCCTAAAAGTTTCATATTTTTCTGATGTGAGAAAAAAAACGAAAACGTTTTCTTCGACCCTAAAAGGTCTTTTTTTTCTTCTGATTTTAAAAGAAATTAAAACATTTTCGTGGGCCCCAGGCACTGAGCCTACTGGGCCTAATGGATAAGTCGGCCCTGCAGCTAGTGCTGCGTGATTCAGCCCCGGGGAGGGGAAACCGGAAACACAAACTACTTCTCCAGAGGGGCCGAGCATGGGTCCAGCAGGGCAGAGCGTAGGCAGGAGGCCCCCGAACCACCAAAGGCTGGGGATTGGTAGGCCGGCGGGATATTGGGGGAAGGAGGATTTTCTTTATTTGCTCTAAATATAGAATCATAGAATCATAGGACTGGAAGGGACCTCGAGAGGTCATCGAGTCCAGCCCCCCGCCCTCAAGGCAGGACCAAGCTCCGTCTACACCATCCCTGACAGATGTCTATCTAACCTGTTCTTAAATATCTCCAGAGAGGGAGATTCCACCACCTCCCTTGGCAATTTATTCCAATATTTGACCACCCTGACAGTTAGGAATTTTTTCCTAATGTCCAATCTAAACCTCCCCTGCTGCACTTTAAGCCCATTACTCCTTGTCCTGTCCTCAGAGGCCAAGAGGAACAAATTTTCTCCTTCCTCCTTGTAACACCCTTTTAGATATTTGAAAACCTCTATCATGTCCCCCCTTAATCTTATTTTTTCCAAACTAAACAAGCCCCATTCATGAAGCCTGGCTTCATAGGTCATGTTCTCTAAACCTTTAATCATTCTTGTCGCTCTTCTCTGTACCCTTTCCAATTTCTCCACATCTTTCTTGAAATGTGGCGCCCAGAACTGGACACAGGACTCCAGCTGAGGCCTAACTAGTGCAGAGTATCTGGGACACTTTGTAAGTCTTGCACCTGAAGCAGCTCCGTAGCGCAGGGCCATTGCCAGGCCATGTGGACTCGCGTCCTGGCGTGAATTGCACCCTGCTATTCAGAGAACAGTCTGACCAGCTCCTGTGCTCCTGCGCCCCCAGGCCAGCAAGCCCCCCGCAATTCGAGGGGTCAGGTGGGGGCTGGGTTTCCATCTGCCGAGATCCGAGGCTGGGGGAAGAGCTGCCACCAGCAGTAGCAGGCTCTGCTCCATGGGCTCTCTCCTGCTTTTCTTGTTCGCCTCCATTCTCCAGCCCAGGGCCAAGGCGTTTCTCTGAGGTGTGCTGGGTGCCCCTGTGAGCTCCCCAGTGCCTGGAGACACCCCCAGGATGGCCTCGTTAGGCTCCGAGCAGCCACACAGATGTACCCACAACCCCCCTCTCCTCCCGGGACAGATGCGTTGGGCCCGGAGCCAGGAGGAAGCAGCCGCGCTCCCCTGGGCCCGAGGCCGTGGGCATGGCTCTGCCAAGTTTGCATCGAGCCCCTTGGCAGAGCTGTGGGGAAGGGGGAGCCCCGGGCTCTGCGGGTCGGGACTGAGGCCACCGGCAGAGCCAGGTGTGAGGTCGGCCTCTCCCTGCCACAAGCACCAGTCACTTGGGGCGTGGAGAAGCGGCCAGCCACTCAGAGGGCCTGGGCCCAGGGCAGGGCCGGCAGAAGACATGCGGAGGCCTGGGTCAAGCTGAAGAGGCCCCCTCGCGGTACCAAACGCTGCGTTGCTCCCACGGGAAGGCGAATGGAAACAGAACGCCGCAGCTTGAGATTTGCATCCCTACCGGGGCACAGGCAAGAATGCAACTCGAAACCAGCCGGTTTGGGTATTTAGAGGCCCCTCACCGTCTGAGGCCCTAAAATGTAGCGTAAATCCGGCACTGCCGGGACTGTGCCCCTCTGCAGCCCAGTGACTACCCGCACCCACCTGACACAGCCCATCTCAGAGCTCTCTGTCCCCAGAGGTGGATTTCCCCACGCTAGGGGACCGGGCGCTCACATTTTCTGGCCGTCCCTCTCCATGCGGTGCCTGTGACCCACTCCTCTTCAGCCCGAGCGTGAAAGATGAACCGTGCGCCCTGCCTGGCTCTGTCTTCCCAAAGGCCAACACAACCGGCCTGGCTCACAATACCTGTCCACCCACCCCGGTCCTGAGCAGGGGGCGGCAGCTCGGCCGGTGACGGCTCCCTCTTTTCTGACGCACCCAGCCGGGAGCGCGGGGCTGTATATAAGGAGGGGACGCGCTGCCTGCCTGACACTTCACTCGGCAGCCAGGACGGCAAGAGCCAGGAGAGAGTAGAGGTAAGAGCCCCCTTTGTGTGTGGGACAGAGCGCACCCGAGTGCCACACTCCCCTAGGAAAGGCAGGGGAGGGATTCCTGGGACTGGCTTGATCGACTGCACGGCAGCGCTTAAGTTACAGGCAGGCCAGGTCGCCTGGATGCCTTTCTGGGCCACCTTACTGCTGCCTTGTGGCCCCTCCTGCCGCTGTGTAACGCAAAGCAGCCGCTTGGTGTTCCGGGCCCCCAGCCTTTCTCCCGCGAGGTGGATCTGCCGGCTGGCCGCAGGGTTTAACAAAACTCTGCTTCGTGAGGGACCTTGGGATTTCCCCAGGAAAAGGCTCCGGGACTAGGTACTGAGAACTAATAACAATACTTCAGCAGAGCCTCTGCAACGCACACACCTTCAGACACACACACGCGCGCGCATGCACCTTCAGACACACGCACATACGCGCACGCACCTTCAGACACACACACATACGTGCATGCACCTTCAGACACACGCACATACGTGCACGCACCTTCAGACACACACACATACGCGCACGCACCTTCAGACACACACACATACGTGCATGCACCTTCAGACACACACACACACGCCCCTTCAGACACACACACATACGCGCATGCACCTTCAGATACGCGCACGCACTTTCAGACACACGCCCCTTCAGACACACACATGCACGCACCTTCAGACACACACGCACCTTCAGACACACACCCCTTCAGACACACACACACCTTCAGACACATACTCTCATACATCTTCAGACACACACCCCTTCAGACACACGCACACATCTTCAGACACACACACGCACCTTCAGACATACACACACACCTTCAGACATACACACACACACACCTTCAGACATACTCGCACACATCTTCAGACACACACCCCTTCAGACACACACACACACACACACACACACACACACACACGCATCTTTAGACACACACCCCTTCAGACACACACGCATGCACCTTCAGACACACACACACACACACACACATTTTGAGACACACACACACGCACCTTCAGACACACAACTTCAGACACACACACTTTCAGACACCCCCTTCAGATACACACACACACACACACCCCTTCCAAGCTTAGGCCACAACACGAGCCACAGCATCCAGTCACTCTCCTACAACTCTGCTGGCCTGCGCCCCCCGGTCCAGCTCTGGGCTGGCTCGCTGCCATGGGCCGTGTGGGCCATGCTGTCTTTCGGCCCCAGCCCTCTGGGTCCAATGAACGCGCAGCCCGTGGGATGGACGAATCTCTCCCACGTCAGGCCTGAATCTAGGGGGTGGCCGGTGGCTGTGAGGAGCCTGGCCACAGCCCCTAGCAGGCCCGTGGGGGGCCAGGCGAGTCCCTGGGTTCGTTTGGTGCCTCTGCCCCAGCTTTGGCTCACTCTGTCCAGCAAGCAGAGCAGGGAACTGGATTCTGCTCCCAGCCCTGCTGTCACCCGGCTGCGTGACCATGGGCGAGTCCCCTCCCCGCGGACAGCAGCCACGATGGCACTGGCCCACCGGCGCGCTGCAGGGAGCTGGTCAGGTGTGGCTGGGAGAGGTACCAGCACAGGGCTGCTGTTATTCCTCCTGTATTAGTGCTATCCCGCCCTGGCAGGAGGAACCTTTGACTGAGATACCCCCACCCCCCTGTCGTGTCCCCTTCTTGCCCCACAGCCCTGAGATTTCCAGAGATGAACCTGATGCTTCAAGTCACCGTCCTCAGCCTCCTGTGCCTGCTGGGGCCGGGCCGGGTTCAGAACAGATCCCTGCTGAGGGAGAGATGGAGCGCGCTGGGCCTGCCGCAGAACAGAGAGCTGGTGAGCAGGGGGGCTCCCGCCCTAGACCGGGGGCCTCAGGCTGTCTGCACCCAGCACTTCCACCGCGGGCTGGAAGCGGCTGGTTTTTGATGAGCAACTGATCACGTCTCCCTTGCAGCTTTTAGAAAGGCGGGGGGATCGCTCCCTCTTCCATCGCACGGGCTTGGGGAGGAGGGCGGCCGGGATCAAAGCAAGTGGGGAGGCAGTGAGATGGCGCTGGAGTGAGGTTACATTAGCCAAGCCCTCGAGAAGGGCCTCCGGGCTTTCTCGGCAGGCTCTGGAGCCACGTGCAGTGCCGGCGCCTTCGTTTCAAGTGCCCATTAGGTCCTCGCTAATGACATGCCGCAGCGCCGGTGCCAGATGAATTCGCTCTCGCCAGGATGACTCATGCCAGGACCGGCCCTGAGGAGGCATCGCCCGCGGGAAAGCAGGCAAAGCCCCCACCCCGAGGAGTCCAGGCTCAATGGGGCCTGAAAGTGAAGGTGTCTGTGTGCCCCAGGCTGCGGCGTGGCCTGTCGCCCTCATGCTGGGAGCAGATATGGACTGATTCCCCCTGCCTGGGCTGCTCCCTGCAGGGTCTCCTTGGGAGGGGGCTGGAGACCCCCTAAGGGAAGAACACACGGAGCTCAACAGTGGGGGTGTTAACTAACGTGTGTTTGCGTGAACGTGTAACCGCTGGATTTTTCTTAAACGCCTGTTCCCTGGGACCCGCCCCCCCACCCCTACCTCTGATAGAGAGGCAGCATTGGGGGGTGGGGGACAGGCAGCTCTGTGGGAGCTGAAGCGCATGGAGCCGACTCCTGTCTGCCCCCCAGCACTGCTGCCTTTTAAGCCAGCTCTCCTCCACCTGCCCCCCTCCCACGCTGCTGCCTCTTACTTGCCCTCCTCTCCCTCACTGCTGCTGCCTCTGATACAGAGGCAGCAGCACGGGAGCGGGGGCAGGTGGCTCCGTGGGAGCTGGTGTTCAGGGGGAGCCTGATACAAAGACAGTGGGGGAAGGAGGCAGTCATTAGCAGGGCTCAACAAATTATACAATCTACTTGCCCGTGGCCAGTAGATGGTAACCCGGAAGAGCCGGGTTCGGGCGATCTGCGCATGCTCAGATCGCTGGACAGCGCAGCTGGCGAGCAGGGCTCACTGCGGTTCGGCAAGCCCTGGTCATTAGGATTAACGGAGAAGCTCAGGAGTATCGGTTAATCGTGTAAACAACGACATGCTAACATCCCTACTCAGTACAGCCCTATGTGGCCCGCCCGCCTGGCTCTTAGCCAGACACAGCAGGGGATGAGTGTCCGTGCGGCTACCAGGAGCAGAAGCCGGCCAAGCCCTTTCAGACTGAATGGGAACAGACCCAGATGGCACCGCACGCCCAGAGCCACTCACCCCTTGGGGTGTTCCCCCCCAGCTGCCGCCGCTGGACAGAGAAACCATGACAACGAGGAGCGAGCTGCGGCCTAGTGGCCACCCAGCCACAAATGCTGAGGGGTCGGAGCCCTGGGGCTGGCTGTTCCAGCGGGAGGTGACCTCCCGCTAGGCAAAAGGCCTGAGAAGTGGGCTGCTGAGCTGTCCCCATGATGCCTGAGCTGCTCACTCCCACCACCCTGGCAGAGGCGGCTCCCTGTTCCACCTCCTGCCTCCGCCGGTGAGCTCGGAGTCCAGCCCCAGGACTGAGAGCAGCTCCAGGCAGGCTCTGTGGAGCAGGCACTAGCAGTTAGCACAGTGTTTCTTAAACTTTTTAAGACTGAGGAACACCAAGCAATACTTTTTTTTATGAGGAACACCAAGGATTTTTTTGTTGAGCAAAAAAAAAAAAAAAAAAAGTCAGGAGGGGGAAAATGGGTCGGGAGGAAAGTTATTGAAAAAAAAAAGTCGCCTGCCCCTTTAAGGGTGGCCATTTTGATTTCTGTTCTCCACTACACACTGGTGTGCCACGTAACACAGTTTAAGAAACACTAAGTTAGCAGGACTCAGGCCTGGTTTCCCCTCCCCACCCACAGTTCCTAAGTGCCCTGCAGAGTTATTTCCGCAGCAGAGGGATCCACATAGAGAAGACTGCGCCGGCCTTCGGGTTGCCCATGAGGAATCACAACCTGGGGGACCAGGAAGAACGAGAGCTGGTGGCCCTGGAGACCGGGGTAGATGACTAGGAAGAGCCAATGGCAGGTAACCGCCCCCTTTCCTTGTCTGTGTTCAGGACTGGCTGGCGTGGCGCTCATGAGACAGGCGACGCAGGGGGCCCTGTGAGCACCCCGCAGCCAGTTCGTTTTGTCAGCTCTTTGGTTCATTTGCCCAAGTCGTCTGAACGTCTGCAGAGGCAGCGTGGGCTAGTGGGACGGGAGCAGGGCTGGAACCCGGGAGCCATCAGGTTTACGGTCAGCCATGCAGCCTTGTGCTTCTGATGGGGATGGGGATCCGCAGGGGAGGGAGAGTCACTTGGAGGGAAAACCCGAAGCAAGGACTAGCCGTAGTTGTTCCAGTTGGCTTCCCAACCACCACGTGGTGACAGTCCGAGCCCTGATCTGCTCCGAGCATTGGCCCCCACCTCTGCCTGCAGTACAACTGATACCAAGGCATTACCCTGAGGACCCTCGAGTTCGCCTGGAAGGGAGCCCGTGCGAGGACAGGCAGGTCCAGCTGCCACACCAGCCTTGTCCTAGTGATTGTTCTAAAATGTGCCAAATTGCAGACAGCTGTCATGACTGGCCCAGGTGCATTGTGGGGGTTTGAAGCCTGAGGGAGCTCAGGGGTATAAGCCACTGCTGGAAGCAGAGCCTGAAGCAGAGGAGTCTGAGTTCTGGTCTGCACGACAGGAGGCAGGATCCTGGATAAGATGGGTCCGTGGGCTGATGTTATGCTTATGAGAAACACACGGGCTCTTTTTCAGGGGGAAAGGCCACACGCCGCATTTATTGAGAACACAACAGGAAAAGCAGCATTTGCATCTATACACCCCCCCCCCCCCCCCCCCCCCCCCGTACGCACACAGAGATGCTGCAGGTGTTCTTACAGTTACCAGTCTGTCGTGGCTTGAGTGGCCCATTAGACTGAACATGATTGAGGAGCTGGGTTCTGTCGGTCATGGTCCGGCTCTCCAATGTTGCAGGGCTACACTCAGACTTCCCTGGCAAAAGCACTCCATTTTTAGACATGTATGTTCCCATTTGAGTCCATAGGTTTCGCAGTGTTGTGCTGTAATCCTTGATCCTTAAGTAGGGTTAATCTTGGGCTTCTCCACAGCTGTCTTTTGATGGTTATCGTCAGGCGGCCCATCATTGTCTCTTGTTTGTCATCTAATCTGGGGCTGCCTCTGCCTGTCTCCAAGGTTTGTCAGTCCTGCTAATTTAATTCTAGCATTGGACAACATAGGTGCTTCCTGGTTGTCTTTGAGGTTGTCACTTTTCTTGCCCATCTAGGCACCCGTGATGGCTTTCACACTTAGCCTTAGCTACGCACGCATCCCCCACTCGCACCAACCCTGGGACAGAGAATTTCCTGTTCAATAATTCTGCAGAGCGTTTCAGGCAGGATGACCTTTTGGAAAGGGTTATATATAAGTTACTGAAGAAATGACAAAAATAATCTCACACAACTGAGTTAGATAAAAGGCACAACTTAATTTGTAATGCTAATAGAAAGCAAAACCTTATAGCAAACATCGACCGATCATTTAGGGTGGCTGGTAGGGTCAAACAGAAGCAGACAGCCTTTGTAATCAAATCATTATATAGAGCTTATTACCAATCTTCTACCAACACTAAAATGCTGCCATAGGGCCAGAGGGTCTGACCCAGTCCGGCAGGAAGTGGGATACCAGGCTCAATGGGCCAATGCTCTGCTCCAGCGTGAACGGTGACTCTGTGAAAAGCATGCTGCCTTTTGGACTGACTGATTCCACCTTTGTCCTTTCCTGTGTAGGTAGAGTCTTGGCAACATAAGCTCTTCTGTCTCTGAGTACTTCACAGGAATGCACTGACTCTCTCCTGCCACTTCACTGCTGTGAGTGTGTACACACAGACACACACACGTGACCTGTTTATATTTGTGAGGCTCTGCCTGCAATACTGAGCTGTAGGGTGTGGAGCCAATAAATTCTCCTCTTTAACGTTTGTCCTGTCACCTTCTTTGTGAATACCAGCAATCGACAAGCTGCCCTTTGGCTGGGTCTCCACACGCATGACTCATGCTGCTTCCTCCATCCTCCAGATCAGCCTAGGATTCAGCAAGAAGGATTCGCACTGTCACACAAACAGGAGAATTCAAAAAGATGTGTTGGAAAGGAAAGACAAGAAATCGAAACTGTCCCTGAGCTACCTCCAGGGAATGAGAAAGCTGCATTCTTAACGATGCCATAGCTAATAGCTGCCACTCCATCATCATTGTCTAATCTACCTACTACAGGTTGGACCTCCCTGGTCCAGCATCCTCGGGACCTGACTGGCCCAGGATGAGGGATTTCTGACCCTCCTGCTGCTTCCCCCCCCCCCCCGCCCTGCCATCTTCCACAGATTTCCTGGCTCCCCCCACAGCCCAGCCGAGCAATGCACCAGCTCCTGGACCCTACATCTTAGCTGAGTCACATACTGCCCCCTCGTCCCCCACAGCCCAGCTGAGCCGTGCATCACCCCCTCCTCTCCGCATAGCGCTGGGCTCCCAGCCCCCCACCCCTCACAGTGCGTCGGGACTCTCTGATCTTTCCACACCATGGATATCGCCGGACCAGAGAGTTCCAGTTTATAGTGTCTTTGCTGGTGTCATAAAAGGACTTAGACCAGATTCGGCCCAAGAGCCCATTCCTTTCCCCTTGCCCCAGACCCCACACTCCTGGTACCTTGATCTCACCCCCTGGACAATCAAAATAGCAAACCGCACCCGGTCCCAGGCATCTGCCTTCAGGAAGTCCCAGTGCCCACGCACATCAGCACAGTTCAGTCCTGCAGCCTGTCATAGTGAGATTGTGACATGGTGCTGGAAAAGAGGCTTATCGGTGGAGTTTGGTTTTGTTTCCTGAGTGAATTAAGAAATAAGGGCTGGAGGTTCTGCTGGCAGGTACCAGGAAATGGCCTGGGTCAGGCAAGGAGAAGAAATGTATTCTGAGTAAAGAAAGCTGCCCTAAGCGTGGAAAGCAGCTGCCTCAGAAAAGGCTGACAGCTGGGTGGGAAAGACTCTTCCCAGAGCCTCATCCCTTCCAGGAGCCCCTGAACTTCCTTAACTTCCACATTAACCTCCTCCTCCTTCAGGTAGAGTGACCACCTTTGGTGGATGGAAATCTTACTATATATATATATAGAGAGAGAGAGAGAGAGAGAGAGAGAAATGTGTATCTCTATGTTTGTCTGTGAGTCCGTCTGTTCAAAGCTCCTCCTAGGACCACTAAATTTGGTATGCAGCTTCCTCTTATCATAACTGAAAGCAAGGTCAGGGTTTGGTTGTTAGGATACTGGGATGTGCATGGGATTTAATTGTTTCCCATAGAAGGGAAAGGGAGGGGGCTGGTAGGAGTGGTTATACTGCAGAATGACCATAGGGAGCACCAAAGGGCCAGAGATGAGGACTGGGATAGCTATAGCCTCATTGGGCCAGCAGGAGGCAGGGGCGGAAAAAAGGACAGCTATCTACTATATTTCAGAAAGTTTATTTGTGGTATGAAACGGCTGGGATTGTCCTCTCTCTCCGAGGCAGCCTGCATACTGAAGCCCTCATCCCAAGCCCCATCCCAGAACTATGAAAACGAAGAAACACAAAAGTTATTTGAGTTAAGGACCTGAGCAATGCCGGGTAAATCTTCTAGTATCACATGAAAAATAAGGGACGATGTTTTATTTTAAGGGACATTTTAGGGAATCCCCATTTTCTATAGTGCAGCATGAATTGTCCATTTCAGCTGCTCTCCCCTACACAGGGCAACTAACATCGGCTTCAATCCCATGTTTAAAACCCGCCCTGTTGCTATCAGTTTTAATACAGCTCAACTCATCTTAAAATAAACCTGGGGTGGTGGGTCAATCCAGGTGCCCTTCTCCACCTCTCCCTCCCCCTCCAGACACCTCTCCCACAGCCCCTCCCCCTCCAGGCACCTCTTCCCTCCCCCTCCAGGTGCCCCTCCCACCTGTCCCCTTAGCCCCTCCCTCTCCACGTGCCCCTCTCCCCAGCCCCTCCCCCTCCTCCTCCAGGTGCCCCTCCCACCTGTCCCCTTAGCCCCTCCCTCTCCACGTGCCCCTCTCCCCAGCCCCTCCCCCTCCTCCTCCAGGTGCCCCTCCCACCTGTCCCCTTAGCCCCTCCCTCTCCACGTGCCCCTCTCCCCTAGCCCCTCCCCCTCCAGGTGCCCCTCCCACCTGTCCCCTTAGCCCCTCCCTCTCCACGTGCCCCTCTCCCCTAGCCGCTCCCCCTCCAGGTGCCCCTCCCACTTGTCCCCTTAGCCCCTCCCTTCCAGGAGCCCCGCCCACTTATCCCCTTAGCCCCGCCCCCCAAGGGCTCCTCCCCCTCAAGCTCGCCTCATGCCCCCGGAAATCGTGCCCCCTCTCGCGAGAGTCCGGGGGTCAAAGGTCGCCTGGAAAGTCCATACATTTTAATTAAAATTTAAACGGCGATTGGAAAAAAAAATATATCAGTGACGTACTTCCGGCCGACCCAGGGTAGCGCTTCCGGGTCACGCGCGGAGCGCTGGTGGTGAGAGGCGGCCACGGCCCTGCCGCTCGGTGAGGGACCGCGGGCCCCGCCCCCTCCGGGGTTACCCAGCATGCCCCGCGAGACCCGCCCCCTGGCGTTACCCAGCATGCCCCGCGGACTCCCGGGCTGGGCACCGTGAGGGGCATTGACAGTGCTCCCAGCCTGGGGGGGGGCAGCGTTGGGGGCCAGGCTGACGGGGGGGGGCTGACAGCTGGGGGCCAGGGAGCACTGTGGGGGGGGGGGGCGGGCTGACAGAGGGGGCAGGGGGCCGGAGGCAGAGGGTGGGGGGCTGACAGCTGGGGGCCTGGGAGCACTGTGGGGGGGGGGGCTGGGACAGAGGGGGCAGGGGGCCGGAAGCAGAGGGTGGGGGGCTGACAGCTGGGGGCCTGGGAGCACTGGGGGGGGGCTGACAGAGGGGGCCGGAGGCAGAGGGTGGGGGGCTGACAGCTGGGGGCCAGGGAGCACTGTGGGGGGGGGGGGCGGGCTGACAGAGGGGGCAGGGGGCCGGAGGCAGAGGGTGGGGGGCTGACAGCTGGGGGCCTGGGAGCACTGGGGGGGGGCTGACAGAGGGGGCCGGAGGCAGGGGGCTGGGGAAGCAATAAGCAGAGGGTGCTGGGAGCAGGTTGTGGAGGGGGACTGAGCAGGGTGGAGCGGCAGTGGGTGACTGAGTGAAACTCAGAGGCCATGTTCGTGGAGCGCAACCTTGCCGTCACCCACGTAACCCCCTCCCCTGCGTGTCTGTTCCAGGGACCATGTCTGCCTTCCGCTCAGGCCTGCTGGTGCTCACGACCCCACTCTCGGCCCTGTCTCTGCGCCTTGTGCCCATCCTGGCCTCAGCCTCCCGGATCGTGGAGGATACGCTCTATGTTCACCTGCAGCCGGGCCTCAGCTTGACAGGCTCTTCGCAGCCCAGGTCCACCTACGTGCCAGCCTCCCCCGAGATCTATAGCCTCATCAGCAAGCTGTATGCAGATGCTGACGCCCACGGCCACCTGGACGTACGGGTCCTGCTGACAAACATCCGCAACCAGAGCCTGACGCCACAGTCACTTTCTTCAGTGCAGAACCTCTCCCACCCGCCCGAGGTGGTCCTGACCGACTTTCAGACCAGTGACGGTGGCCAGTACAACCCAGTGAAGCAACGCCTGGAGCGATACGCCACCAGCTGTTACAGCTGCAGGCCCAATCTCATCTCTGTGCTGCTCTACCCAGAGTATGAGCCCATGATGGAGGAGAGGGAGCTGCCCTCACAGGAACCAGACTTGGATGGTGGGACCATGCAGAGTTACAGGGATGTTGTTGTAGGGGGCACTTTCGATAGACTCCATAATGCCCACAAGATCCTTCTGAGTGCATGTTGCCTGTTGGCTGAGAACCGGCTACTGATTGGCATCTCTGACAAGGATCTCTTGGAGAGTAAGAATCCCATTCCCAAACCAGGAAGCAAAACCCCAGTCACGCTCATTCTCTGGCCGTCACTCTGCTGGTTCCTTTTGCTCTGCATGGCAGGGAAGGGAACCATTTATAGTACTCTGTAGTGTTTGTTTCCCTGGGGACAGCTTAGAAGCAGCCTTCCTGGGCTCTGAAGTGGGTGTGTGCCCAAGCTTCTAGGGCCTTTAAGGTGGAGTGTGTATTGTGAGAGGATGAAGGGGGAGAGTAGGTTTCATATCAGTGGAGATGTAAAGCACATTTGATCTGCGTGGGTATGGTGGTAGTTTAGAAGCATCATTTATGAGTTTAGGAGACTCAGTTAGGCCCAACAGGCTTGATGGCTTTTGGGAAGAGGTTTTGTACACCTTCGAATAAGATTAGCAACATTCCTGTGGGTTTTATTGCTGACCCTTCCCTGGCAGTGCTGCCAGCCTAAGCTGTAGCCTTGGGTTTCCGCCTGAGAACTGGAAACTGGCCAGAGCTGATAAGTGAGACTCGCCAGATTACTCCCACTGCCTGATCTAAGGCAGAACGGCATCTCTGCAAAGATGAGATGTCTGTGTCCCAGGTCGTACGCGGCAGAGAGGGCTGTCACAGCGATGGGGATCTGGCTCGGAGTTTTGCTATCTGCGTGTTTATGACAGATGTGCTGCCCTTGGAGTTAAATATTCCTTGCCAAGCAGAACAAGACTGAGTCACTTGTCTCTGCTCACTGCTGCTTTGTGCAAAGAGGGTGCCCCTTCTGACAGCAGACCCAAGGACGTGCAGCAGCCCCGTGCCTTTCTCCAATGTGGAGAAATCTGGAGAGCCTGATGCCCTTTGGGTACCAGGGAAGCGTGAGGGGGCGGATCGTTGCTAAAGCCTTTGGTACGTCTCTGTGGGCCCCTCCTTTAAACATCACTCTCTTCACTGCTAACTCTGGGTGCAGGGACCTTTGTGCTGTTGCTTCCTCCCCATTTCTTGTCCCTTCCAGATAAGGTTCTGAAGGAACTGATCCAGCCGTATGAGCAGCGAGTGGAGAAGCTGTGTGAGTTCCTGGTGGACGTGAAGCCTTCTTTGCGTTATGACATTGTGCCTCTGGTAGACCCCTGTGGCCCGTCGATAACGGACCCTGACTTGGAGTGTATAGTAGTCAGTGAGGAGACCCGCAAGGGAGGGGTGACCGTGAACAAGAAGAGACTTGAAAATGTAATGCCTTTAAAGCTGACCTAGTGGAATACACCCCCTCCTGCTATTCGTTCTAGGGATGCAATAGCATAGTCGATTCACCAATAAGCAAAAGCTTATAGGTTAATGCTATAGACTACATGCATTCCTCCCCCTTACCCCCCCGCCCCAGTAATTTTGTTTAGCAGGCTGGCCAGTAGCCCGGCTCAGTTCTGGCTCACGCCAGTTCTGGGACCTACCCCTGCTTTGGCTCTGCATTTAAAGTGTATTGGGAGCTGGGTGGGCAGGCAGCCCGGCTCAGTTCTGATTGGCCCCAGGTCTGGGTGCTCAGACCCCCCCACCACCACAAGACTGGGGCTGCTGCCACCCCGCACTGCTGCCTCTGTATTAGAGGTAGCAGCACAGGGTGATAAGCAGCCGGTCTGCAAGAGGAGCTGGTTTTTAAACTGTCTCTCCTCACAGACTAGCTCCCTCCTGGCGCCCCATGCTGCTGCCGGGCCCGCCCCCGGGGATTATAGAATAGTTGACTAACCAATAAGAATTCATGAGGTTACTCGACTATTCACTTAACCGATATTTAACATCCCTCATTTGCCCCCAACGTGTGTGCCCTTAAAAGGAGGCAGTGCCTGTGAAAGCCAGGCATCGGGGAACAGGTGCTGTACAAGCTCTCCAGTGTGATTGTCCTGATGCCCTGCACTCCCCCTGCTATTCCAGACCTGGGCTCTGCCCCTCTCAGCTCTGCTCTACCACTGCTCCTTATGAGCTGGCTTTCCCTGGAGTGTGTTGTGAAGGGGGGGATGCAGCTGTCCAGTGGCAGAGAATGAAAACTCAGAGAGCTGTGAGAGGAGAGTGCAAAGGAAAGATGGGGCCAAGCAGTTGGGTTCTGTCTTCGGAGCCTGCCCCTGAGGAGTGTGGTGGGGACAGCCCCGGTCTGTTCACTGTGTCTCTTCACTGGGGCTTCACTCTGCCCCTCCAGCCATACCCTCTGGGGCAGTGGGGGGGAGCTATCCAAGGGGAACCCTTTCCTCCCCACTCACTGGGATGCGCTCGCTCAGTAAGTAAGACTGTTTCTCTGTCGTATAGGAGCCGCCAGCCCCATCAGCTGGGCCCTGGGCCTAGCTGGGGATTTCTGCCTCTAACTGCAGTTGGTTCCCGGCACATAGATCCCCATCATGGACAATCCTGGAATAGCCTGCCCCGGGGAGCTCTCTCCTGGGCCCAGGCAGTTAGTGGTTGGCCTGATCCCAAAGGCTAGTGGGGCAGTGTGTCCTGTAGATGCACAAAGGCTCCTGATCCCTTGGGACCCTGCCCTTCTCTGCCACCTGACTCCAGAATCCCTGCAGTCCTTGCCCCACCATGGCATGTAGCACGGCCCAGTCGCAGGCAGATGGGGACTAATCGACAGGTGGCAGCAACCTCCCGCTTTCTTGCAGAGCTGCCCACGAGCAGCCTGAGTGCAGGAGCTTGGTGTGAAGATGCGGCCTTCCCAGTGACTGCTCGGGGGAGTGGGACCTGGGGCCAGTCTGACTGAACAGCTACGAGGGGCTCTCAGCCCTCTGACTGCGCTGTGCGGCGTGCTCTGTTTGCAGGGGCTCCCAGAGCTGGCCCTCCATGAGATCCGGCTGGTTAAAGATCCCGGGCACAGAGAGAACGAGGAGGAAAAGATCAGCTCCTCCAGCATCCGGCAGAGGCTGCTCGGATCGCTGCTGCAGCCCCCCCAGGTAGGAAGGTACAGGAGCTGGTGGCTACTCGAGTCCGTTTGCCAAGCAACCTCCAGCTCACAGGGTTTTGTGCGGTTTCTAGCCCTGGTGGGAGATGCTGGCCTACGCAATTGGGGACCAGAAACCTCTTAGGTCAGTGGCACGTCCTGGGTCTAGCAAGGGCAATGCTGAAGTGGGGACACAGAGTCAATACCAGGGAATGCCAAGCAGAGGGGCCTGGAACGTGCCCATTGAGTCAGCAGAGGGGCCTGGAGTCAGCTGGCTCTGTTCACAAGAACGCGGCCCAGGAGCCTACCTGTGGCTGCATCCTCCTGGACCGACCTGATGTCAGAAGGAGGCTGATGGTGCCGTTCCTGGGCTGAGTTTGGATCCTGTGACCATAAATAAACACCAGGAGAAGGGCAGCTGGACGTTGACTGGGTTTAGGAAGAGGGGTTGGCGGCCAGGCGTGTTGGAGATTGAGGTGTGCCAGGGTCTTCCTCTCGGGGGCTTCCAGGAAACGTACCAGTGGCAGGCCAGAGCATGTCTCTGCTGTTGGCTTCCATCAACGTGCACATCCTCTGGGCTTGTGTGGGGTTCACACTCAGGGCCTCTTCTCGCCGCCCCATCCAGCTCCCACCAGCCCTGAGCAGCTGTGGACGCTTCTGACGCTTTATCTCTTCTTGGTGCAGAAGGACCCAGCCCGGCCTTCTCGCCCCTATGTGATCGGCCTGACTGGAGGAAGTGGAAGTGGGAAAACATCCATTGCCAGGCACTTGGAACGCCTGGGCGCTTTCCTCATCGATGTTGACAAACTGGGCCACGAAGCTTACGCCCCCGGCGGCCCTTCGTACGAGCAGGTGGTGGAGGAGTTCGGAGAAGGTACAGTGAGTGGAGCCTGTGTAGAACACCAGGGTGACAGGGAGACGACGTCATAGGAACCTCTGACTTCCCACTTTGGTTTGGGAGAGTCCGTGCATCCTGCTCTTCCCAGCTAAGGGTGTTGGGGAGAGCTCATGTCGGAGGGAGGTTTGTATTTGGGATCCAGAGGGTGCTCCTGGGAGAGGAGAACTCTCTTTTGGAAACAGGTTGGTTTGGAAGCCTGAACTGTTTGGTAGGGATCCTGTCAGAGGGGGGTGGACAATCATTTTTGATGGGGGGGCGCTTCTAAGGATTTGGTGAGTGATCAAGGGCTGCACTTTTCCATGATATTAATGAATGGGATGAAGGCTGGGTGCTGAAGGGAGCTTGGGATGCAGGAGGGGGTGTGGGGTCTGGGAGGGAGTTTGGGTGAAGGAGGGGGTTGTGATTGGGCTGCAGGGTCTTGGAGGGGGTGTGGGTGCAGGAGCAGATTCTGACCAGAGGAGGGGTGCAGGCTCTGGGAGGGGGTGTGGGTGCAAGAGAGGATTCTGACCCGGAGGAGGGGTGCCGGAGGGTGGCAGGGTCTGAAGGGGGGATGGGTGCAGGAGAGGATTCTGACCAGAGGAGGGGTGCAGGGTCTGGGAGGGGGGATGGGTGCAGGAGAGGATTCTGACCCGGAGGAGGGGTGCCAGAGGGGGCAGGGTCTGAAGGGGGGATGGGTGCAGGAGAGGATTCTGACCCGGAGGAGGGGTGCCGGAGGGGGGCAGGGTCTGAAGGGGGGATGGGTGCAGGAGAGGATTCTGACCAGAGGAGGGGTGCAGGGTCTGGGAGGGGGGATGGGTGCCGGAGGGGGGCAGGGTCTGGGAGGGGGGATGGGTGCAGGAGAGGATTCTGACCAGAGGAGGGGTGCAGGGTCTGGGAGGGGGGATGGGTGCCGGAGGGGGGCAGGGTCTGGGAGGGGGATGGGTACAGGAGAGGATTCTGACCAGAGGAGGGGTGCAGGGTCTAACTCTTGTTCCCAAGTTGAAGGGAAAGGCCCTTTCCCACCCTCTTACACTTCAAGGCAGCCAAAAAGGGTCCCTGTCCCAGTGTTTGAAACCTTTGCAGGCCCCTCTAGGGGAATTAATGCTGAGCCCTTCCCATGCGAGCTGAGCTGAGCTGACTCCTTTTCTCCTGTTGCGCTTTGTCTCCCAGACACTCTGAACGATGACAGGACAATTAACAGGAAAATCCTCGGGGCCAAAGTGTTTGGAAACCAGGTAACCTTCCCCCCCGACTCCGGGCTCAGTGTCAACCTTTCCCCTCCTCTGGCCCTGCTGCCGCCAAGGCTGCTCTGTCGTCCCCTCTGCCCTGCTGCCGCCTGCCTGCTGCTCTCTCGGGCTCCGCTCCCGCCGGCTGGTTTTTCTCTAGTGTAAAGGCGCCGTGTTGGCGGGGCTGGAGACAGGGATCCCCGCTGCTGCCCAGGCACCAGCAGCACCAGCCACTCACCGGGGGAGACCCGCTCCTAGGGCCCTTCCGGGGCTGACAGTTGGGAGGACGTCACCCCCTGTTGGTCTAAGCGCTGGGGGAGGCATGGCCCAGGCTGGTTTGCCCTCTGTGCCCCGGGGTTTCCGTGAGCAGAGGTGACGAGAGCGCAGAGCGCTGATCTGCTCCTGTGCTCCCCCGTGCACTAGCCAGACCGGCCCTGACTGGCTTTGGAGCCGCAGCTGAAGGGTGGAAGGGGAGGTCGGTCTCCATGAGCTTCCGCCTGCGCTGGAGTCTTGGGCCGACACCTTTCTCCAGGGGCCTGGTCTGCTCCCCCCACTTCCCCAGCGCCCTCTGTCGCCGAGCGATAGGGCCTTGCCAAGTTCCTCTGCGTTGAGCTTTGGCAGCGGCGCAGATGGGGCTCCTGGTGGAGCAGCTCGGAGAATCGGGCAGGACAGAGCCAGTGGAGGGCTGACCTAGCCCGCTGGCAACGTGGGGCCCCCGGGGAGGGGGCTGGCGGGCGACTGCCCTGACTGCGTGTTGCTGGGTTACCGGGAAATCGCGTGGGGAGCGAATCACCGCAGCCCAGCCGTGTGCCTTGCTAGGGGCGGCTAAAGCGTCTCACCGACATCGTGTGGCCTGAGATCGCGAAGTTGACAAAGAGGCAGCTGAATGAAGCAGCGGCACAGGGTGAGCTTGGTCTTCCCCCTCGCAACCCCAAGGGGGCGGGGCTAGACCATCCTATTACCACCGCCCAGGCCAGAGGCCCTGGGGACGGCTGTCCGGGGGCCCAGGCTGCCGCTGGAGTTACTTCCTGATCAGCTGCTAGGTGTTCCCAGCTCAGGTTTCTGTGCTTTGTGGGGGGCTGGCCCTTTGCTTCCTGCAGGTGGGTAGGCGCAGCGGGCCAGACTGCCACCGGCCCCCTCCCCGTCTCCAGAAAGGCCTCGGGCGCGTTGGTAAGACCAGATCCTGGCAGGGAAGGGGCCACGTGCGTTGCCCTGGGAGAGAATCCCTCCATTGCTTCTGTGACCGGCAGGTCCCTGTGCCAGGCCTGGGGGGGTTCTGATTAAGCTCTAAGCCAGTGGTTGCCAGCCTGTGGTCCATGGACCCCTGGTGGTCCGCGATGGTACTGCAGGGGGTCCGTGGAAAGTTTAGACGGACGAACCAGGCGCATCCTTCCTCTTCTTTTTTGTTCTCCCCCAGGGTAGGGGTCTGAAACTAATAGACTGGGAAGGGCTCCGTATGCTTGAAAAGGCTGGGAACCACTGCTCTAAGCTGTAAACAGTCTGGGGCCTGCTGCTTTCCCTTCGCGGGTTCTCTTGCCCTGCCGTCGGGTTGCTGTGCTGCCAGGGGGAGGAATCGGGGCCTCGTGGTGCCCGGGTGCTCACAGGGAAGGGCCTCGTCCCACAGGGAAAGCGGTGTGCGTGCTGGACGCGGCCGTGCTGCTGGAGGCTGGCTGGACAGACCTGGTCCATGAGGTGTGGATGGTCGTCGTCCCGGAGAAGGAGGTAGGCGCCGCCCTTCCCCAGCCGTTTGCGACGAGCGATGGGCCCCTCGTGCGCCCGCCTGGGAGTGACGTCCCCCTTGGTCTCCGCAGGCCCTGCAGCGCATCATGACCAGAGATGGGCTGAGCGAAGAGGCTGCTCGGAACAGGCTGCAGAGCCAGCTGAGTAACAGCCAGAGGCTGCAGCAGTCGCATGTCGTGCTCTGCACGCTCTGGGAGCCAGAGACGACTCGCAAGCAGGTGAGAGCCGGGGGCTGCCCAGATGGGCCTCCGGGGGCAACGGCTGTCTTGCCTAGGCCAGGCCAGCAGGGACGGAGGGGAGGGGGCCGGTGGGGTCCACACCTCCGGCAGAGATGCAGGCCTGCCTGCGCTGCAGCGTTAGCCAGAGACCGTGGTTAAATGGAGTAGTCTAGGCAGGACCCCTTAGAGCCTGGGACAAGCCATGTCGGCAGCCGATCGGATGAGAGCCTTGTTCCTCTCTGGTGTAAATGGGACTCAAGGAATGTCTGTTCCCTACGGCTGGATCGGAGGAAGGACTAGGCATCTTCCAGGTCCCTCTCTCCTGGGCAGAGCTGTGGCTGCTGCGTCTCTTCCCCCCCGGGATGGGGGCCGTCTCCACGGAAAGCCGCACGTTCTGATAGGTGCCCAATAGCTGCATTAACTCAGTGGAATCAGGCATCTGTGGGAGTGTCCAGTGAGCCCTGTCTGTGCTGCAGCCACCCCTAGCAGATCTCACCCTGGGGTGGGGGCAAACCCAGCCTGAAAGGAATGACAGGTTCTGGGGCTTGTGCACACCGTGCTTTAAGTGGAGTCCATGCCTGTCCCTGCCCCAGTGCCCTGCCAGGCCGGGCCAGCTCCTCCCAGACAGCTGCAGTCACTGCCCTTTCGTGCGGCTGAGCCCGGACTCTCTGTCCCGCGTTTGTTCTGGCAGGTGGAGAAGGCCTGGGCCCTCCTGCAGCAGCGCATCAGCCAAGACTAGAGGCTGGGGACCTGGTGGCTCTTCCGGCCACTTCCATCTCGTCGTCACGCACAGCCAGACGGGGGCTCCCAGCACTGACGGGCTCTGCTGCCAGGGGCTGGGGTCTGCACGCTTGGCCCCATTCTCGCCCACGTCTGGTAGCAGGGCGGGGCACCGCTCAGAGCTCAGCTGGGCGCTCTGGTGCCCAGGGCCTCGGGGCAGAGGCATCCTGCTTTCCTGTTGCTAACGGCCCCGCCTACGAGGGTGCACCAAGGACAGCGGCTCTGAGCTGGTGACACGGGCACAGGCCGGGAGAGAGCAGCAGCTTGGATCTGCTGGGACAGACGTCATCAGAGCCAGCGCATGCCGAGCCCCCGGCCCGGCCCAGCGACAGGCCCGGCTCCGTTCACTTCGGGCTGCGCTGTATGAGCCCCCCGTGCCCTCCTCTGGGTGATCAGTATCATGTGGATTGTCCCCCCTTCCCGGTGGATGGGCCACCTCGGTGCACGCTGCCCGATCCGGGTGTCCTGAAGGCTGTCGCAGTTAAAGGTCCAGTGTGTGCAGCCTGCCTCTGTGTGGTGATTGCTCTGCCAGGCCTGTTTGTTCCCTTCGCCCCCAGGCCTGGGCCCAGGCAGGCAGCTCCTGTGCTGCTGCCCCAGGTGAAATCAGCATTGCGGGGGAGTCCTGCTGGCTCGGGGCAGGAGCTTTGCGAGCTCTCGGCTGCCATTCCCCACAGCCCAGGCTCTGGCTAGCGGGATCCTCGGGAGGGGCTGAGCACCTGCTGAGCTAGCGGGACCAAGAGGGGCTTTCCACTGAAGTTGGCTTAAGGCCCCTGAGCCAAGCTTTGTGCAGCAGGGAAAGGGACCCAAATAGCCCAGCGCTCGTGCTGCAAAGCGGCCGAGCCCCTGCACCCCTCCCTGGATCCCCCACCACAGGAGCTCTGCCAATGGACTGGACACTGCAGAGCTCAAATTCATGTTCAGATTCCAGGCTCAGCTTGACCCTGGGAGGGGCAACTCTAGTGCTGTAACCAGCCAGTTCCAGACCCTCCGTTAGCCTGACCCTGGGGTGCCTCGTGGTGGAGAGCTGAGGGCCCCGACCTGTCCCAGCGCATGGCTGAGGGCGCACCTGTCCCTCTGTGGCTGAAGAACACGCCATGTTTGCATCTGCAAAACCCACGCGGATTTGTTTGGGCATCAGCATCAAATCCACTTGGTCGGACACAGCCGCTTCTGGCCAGATCAGTCTGCTGGTCGGTCAGGTGCCGTAGGGCTCCTCGTTCCCGGAGGTGCTTAAATAACTTTAGGAAATAGCCCTTGCGGTTGGGCCAGGTGGCCGGCAGAGGGCGCTGCTCTCATTCAGTCTGTCAGCGCTGCCCCAAAGCACATGCCTCTCTGGCTGGTGTTGAGCTGAGAATCCTTCCTCTCCCCCTAGCACCTCTGAGGCGAGGCCCATGTTAACAGGTTCAGTAGATGGAGCATGTTTATGGGCACTGGAAGGCAGAAAAGATACTGGCTGCCGTGGTCTGGGTGGATCAGGAGGACACCAAGAGACTACAGGTTGTACCTCCAAAATCTGGGACACTGCTTCTGGAGGCAGGACGGCCAGCCAGGTGGGACATCAGAGTCAGCAGCCTGGCCAGGGACAGCATGGGACTGGGGCTGGAGCCCTCCAGCAGCCCCAGGAGTGTGGGGTTGGAGCCCCATGGTTCCCCCGGCTGTGTGGGGCTGCGCAGGGCACGGGTGAGAGCCCCAGCCCCACAGCTTCTCTTGCTGCACAAGAACAGAGCCCTGCAGCAGGAGCCAGAGCCTGTACAGCCCAGCCAGCCAGCAGTAGCTGGGCAAGCAGCCCAGCCAGGTTGCGGGGATGGTGAGGCGGGTACCTGCTGGGGCAGCCTGCCAGCAGCAGATGATGGACTTGGGGGCCAGTGGCAGGAGACTTCCCTGGCCTGGCAAACTCTCTTGTTTGGGGCGGGTCAGGTCCCGCTGATGCCGGAGCAGAGAGGTCCAACCTGTAGCAGAGAATCTTCCATAACGGCTCCTAGAGATGCAAATACAGATGTCACATAAGAAGCAGCATCCCTCATCCCCTCCCCTTGTGTGTTCCTTGGTTTGGGGACACACCCCAACTCCCAGGTGTCATGGCTCCTTCCCCACTCTGGCATGATAAATGCAGAAGTGGGGGCCAGCGAGTGTACTCCAAAGCCTTATCGACCAGGCTTTGGTATAAAACTTCCCCCAAGATCTTAAAAACCTAGATCTTGGGAATAAAACTTCTGCTGCCACCACCCAAATGTTGATAAAGAAATCAGGGGAAAGATCATTTGGGAAATCTCACCCCTAAAATAAAAATCAGGACACCCAAGTAACCAATGCCAGGTTAATAAAAGGAAAGAAAGAACTTTTATGATTACAACAATATTCCTGTTGCAGGCATAATGACTCGATGGAAAGGTAACAAAATACACTCCTGGAGAAACTCCATGGGCCTAGAACTTAGTTACAAAGAAAAAACCAAAACGTCTTTTAAGCAGTGCCAGATCTCAGATCCCCTACCTAGCCCTTAAAACAATAAAGCCTAACGAAACTACCTAAACTTTACCCTACTTACAGAAAATGAAGAATTGGAGAGAGAGAGAGACATGCTTGTCCCTCTCTGTAGCTGCAGAGAACACACCCAGAGAGACAAAAGGGAGAAAAGAAAAAACCCAAATTCCTTTGTCCCAGTTTGAAAGTCCCATCTACATTCCTACTGGTCACTCCACCTGGCTAGGTGTAGTTAACCCCTTAATCCCCAGGCTGCTGGCTAACTCTCATAATCATGACACCAGGCAGAGCCCAAAAATGCTGCCCCCCCCCCATGCTTGTGGGTCACTTGCGCAGTGCATACAATTCCTCTGGCCAAAGAGCAGTGGCGGGAAGACGCGCCCCCATTCCCTTCGGAGCGGGCGATTGTCTGCATGGGAAAGTTAAGCCCAGGTGTGAATTTAAACGGATGGTTGTAACGCTCCACCCCACCCCTGTAGATGCTCCAGCCCAGGCTGCCAGTGGCTTTTTTCCAGCTGTGCTTATGACACTGGGAAGGGTTTGAAGCGAACCTGAAAAAGTCACTTGGGTGGTGGAACGGGAGCGTCCGTGTGGGGTTATAGGGAACACCTGGGGGTTTAGCTCTCCTGGTTTGACTACTGGTCGGACTCCCATGTGGCCAGGCCCTGAGCTGACTGCTCCTGCCTGGGCCAGAGGGGCTTGCTGGTCACACTTTTCAGCCCTACAACAGAGCAGGGTGACACCCCTTCAGCAGGCCTATTGTAGTGTGAGTGCGCTCTTAGCTTCATCAGGGAAACAGGGCCCATCAGCAAGGGCTCAGCGAAGGAGCGGTCCCACCCTGCTGTCCCTGAGCAGGTGGCTTAGGAGACACGCGCAGAGGGAGCTGAGTGAATGGATCCGCCCATCCCAGAAAGCCGCCCCACCTGGGGCCTGCCCCTTCTGTCGCCAGGGAGAACCCTGATTTCCACTGCTGGCTGTAGAGAGGCAGCACCAGAGACTTTCAAACCATCACCTGGTGCTGCTACCACCCCTCTTCCTGCAGGAGAATCCCTGCCTCGGAGGGGGGGGGGGTAAATCAGGACACCCGGCAGGCGCTGAAGTTTGTTGAGGGAAAGAGGAAATGAAATTCCAGACTGAGTGCGTGGGAGTAGCAGGGCTTGGCGGTTCGGCTGTTTGCCCATGGTTGGGAGGCTGCCCTACATCCTTGGAGCGCGCGTCATGTTCTGCAGGAAGCCAGCCTTCGGACAGGGGCTGCTACACACCCAGCTCTGGTCCTGGGGGCGAGTGCATGTGGGCCCTGTCCCCAGGTGCACGGGTAGGACCCATCTCACGGCAAACAAGCCCTGGTGTGTGCAGGGCACTTCCTCTCCAATTCGCCCCCTGTATTCACACGCTCGCCCCCCCAGGCTTGGCGCACACCTATGGCAGCTCCACCTCTGCCCAGGGCGGTGCCCAGACAGCACCTGGAAAAGCAACACAGAGCTCTTTCCCAGCTGTCCTGGGCTCCAGACCCCCATGTACACCCCTCCAGCGACCCCCCTTCAGCTGTCCTGGGTCCCAGTCCCCCATGTACACCCCTTCAGAGACCCCCCCCAGCTGTCCTGGGCTCCAGACCCCCATGTACACCCCTCCAGAGACACCCCCCCCCTGCTGTCCTGGGCTCCAGACCCCCATGTACACCCCTCCAGAGACCCCCCTTCAGCTGTCCTGGGTCCCAGTCCCCCATGTACACCCCTTCAGAGACCCCCCCCAGCTGTCCTGGGCTCCAGACCCCCATGTACACCCCTCCAGAGACCCCCCCAGCTGTCCTGGGTCCCAGTCCCCCATGTACACCCCTTCAGAGACCCCCCCCAGCTGTCCTGGGCTCCAGACCCCCATGTACACCCCTCCAGCGACCCCCCTTCAGCTGTCCTGGGTCCCAGTCCCCCATGTACACCCCTTCAGAGACCCCCCCCAGCTGTCCTGGGCTCCAGACCCCCATGTACACCCCTCCAGAGACCCCCCCAGCTGTCCTGGGTCCCAGTCCCCCATGTACACCCCTCTAGAGCCCATCCCCAGCTGTCCTAGGCCCCAGATCCCCATGTACACCCCTCTAGAGACCCACCTCCAATTGTCCTGGGCACCAGACCCCCATGTACACCCCTCCAGAGACCTCCCTCAGCTGTCCTGGGCCCCAGTCCGCCACTTACACCCCTCCAAAGACCCCCCCCCAGCTGTCCTGGGACCCAGGCCCCCATGTACACCCCTCTAGAGACCCCCCAGCTGTCCTGGGCCCCAGGCCCCCATGTACACCCCTCCAGAGACCCCCCCCAGCTGTCCTGGGCCCCAGGCCCCCATGTACACCCCTCTAGAGACCCCCCCAGCTGTCCTGGGCCCCAGGCCCCCATGTACACCCCTCCAGAGACCCACCCCAGCTGTCCTGGGCCCCAGGCCCCCATGTACACCCCTCCAGAGACCCCCCCCAGCTGTCCTGGGCCCCAGGCCCCCATGAACGCCCCTCCAGAGACCCACCCCAGCAGTCCTGGGCCCCAGGCCCCCATGTACACCCCTCTAGAGACCCCCCCAGCTGTCCTGGGCCCCAGGCCCCCATGTACACCCCTCCAGAGACCCCCCCAGCTGTCCTGGGCCCCAGGCCCCCATGTACACCCCTCTAGAGACCCCCCAGCTGTCCTGGGCCCCAGGCCCCCATGTACACCCCTCTAGAGACCCCCCAGCTGTCCTGAGCCCCAGGCCCCCATGTACACCCCTCCAGAGACCCCCCCAGCTGTCCTGGGCCCCAGGCCCCCATGTACACCCCTCCAGAGACCCCCCCCAGCTGTCCTGGGCCCCAGGCCCCCATGAACACCCCTCCAGAGACCCCCCAACCGCCTGGGACCCCAGACCCCCAAGTACACCCCTCTAGAGACCCCCCAGCTGTCCTGGGCCCCAGGCCCCCATGTACACCCCTCCAGAGACCCCCAGCTGTCCTGGGCCCCAGGCCCCCATGTACACCCCTCTAGAGACCCCCCCCCAGCTGTCCTGGGCCCCAGACCCCCATGTACACCCCTCCAGAGACCCACCCCAGCAGTCCTGGGCCCCAGGCCCCCATGTACACCCCTCCAGAGACCCCCAGCTGTCCTGGGCCCCAGGCCCCCATGTACACCCCTCTAGAGACCCCCCCCCAGCTGTCCTGGGCCCCAGACCCCCATGTACACCCCTCCAGAGACCCCCCCCCAGCTGTCCTGGGCCCCAGGCCCCCATGTACACCCCTCCAGAGACCCCCCCCAGCTGTCCTGGGCCCCAGGCCCCCATGAACACCCCTCCAGAGACCCCCACAACCGCCTGGGACCCCAGACCCCCATGTACACCCCTCCAGAGACCCACCCCAGCTGTCCTGGGCCCCAGGCCCCCATGAACACCCCTCCAGAGACCCCCCAACCGCCTGGGACCCCAGACCCCCATGAACACCCCTCCAGAGACCCCCCCCCCAGCTGTCCTGGGCCCCAGGCCCCCATGTACACCCCTCTAGAGACCCCCCCCCCAGCAGTCCTGGGCCCCAGGCCCCCATGTACACCCCTCTAGAGACCCCCCAGCTGTCCTGAGCCCCAGGCCCCCATGTACACCCCTCTAGAGACCCCCCAGCTGTCCTGGGCCTCAGGCCCCCATGTACACCCCTCCAGAGACCCCCCCCCAGCTGTCCTGGGCCCCAGGCCCCCATGAACACCCCTCCAGAGACCCCCCAACCGCCTGGGACCCCAGACCCCCATGTACACCCTCCAGAGACCCACCCCAGCAGTCCTGGGCCCCAGGCCCCCATGTACACCCCTCCAGAGACCCCCCCCCCAGCTGTCCTGGGCCCCAGGCCCCCATGTACACCCCTCCAGAGACCCCCCCCCCAGCTGTCCTGGGCCCCAGGCCCCCATGAACACCCCTCCAGAGACCCCCCCCAGCTGTCCTGGGCCCCAGGCCCCCATGTACACCCCTCCAGAGACCCCCCAGCTGTCCTGGGCCCCAGGCCCCCATGTACACCCCTCTAGAGACCCCCCCCAGCTGTCCTGGGCCCCAGGCCCCCATGTACACCCCTCCAGAGACCCCCCCAGCTGTCCTGGGCCCCAGGCCCCCATGTACACCCCTCCAGAGACCCCCAGCTGTCCTGGGCCCCAGGCCCCCATGTACACCCCTCTAGAGACCCCCCCAGCAGTCCTGGGCCCCAGGCCCCCATGTACACCCCTCTAGAGACCCCCCCAGCAGTCCTGGGCCCCAGGCCCCCATGTACACCCCTCTAGAGACCCCCCCAGCTGTCCTGGGCCCCAGGCCCCCATGTACACCCCTCTAGAGACCCCCCCCCAGCAGTCCTGGGCCCCAGGCCCCCATGTACACCCCTCTAGAGACCCCCCCAGCTGTCCTGAGCCCCAGGCCCCCATGTACACCCCTCCAGAGACCCCCCCCAGCTGTCCTGGGCCCCAGACCCCCATGTACACCCCTCCAGAGACCCACCCCAGCTGTCCTGGGCCCCAGGCCCCCATGTACACCCCTCTAGAGACCCCCCCCCAGCTGTCCTGGGCCCCAGGCCCCCATGTACACCCCTCCAGAGACCCCCCCCAGCTGTCCTGGGCCCCAGGCCCCCATGTACACCCCTCTAGAGACCCCCCCCCAGCTGTCCTGGGCCCCAGGCCCCCATGTACACCCCTCTAGAGACCCCCCCAGCTGTCCTGAGCCCCAGGCCCCCATGTACACCCCTCTAGAGACCCCCCCCCAGCTGTCCTGGGCCCCAGGCCCCCATGTACACCCCTCCAGAGACCCCCCCAGCTGTCCTGGGCCCCAGGCCCCCATGTACACCCCTCCAGAGACCCCCCAGCTGTCCTGGGCCCCAGGCCCCCATGTACACCCCTCTAGAGACCCCCCCAGCAGTCCTGGGCCCCAGGCCCCCATGTACACCCCTCTAGAGACCCCCCCAGCAGTCCTGGGCCCCAGGCCCCCATGTACACCCCTCTAGAGACCCCCCCAGCTGTCCTGGGCCCCAGGCCCCCATGTACACCCCTCTAGAGACCCCCCCCCAGCAGTCCTGGGCCCCAGGCCCCCATGTACACCCCTCTAGAGACCCCCCAGCTGTCCTGAGCCCCAGGCCCCCATGTACACCCCTCCAGAGACCCCCCAGCTGTCCTGGGCCCCAGGCCCCCATGTACACCCCTCTAGAGACCCCCCCAGCTGTCCTGAGCCCCAGGCCCCCATGTACACCCCTCCAGAGACCCACCCCAGCTGTCCTGGGCCCCAGGCCCCCATGTACACCCCTCCAGAGACCCCCCCCAGCTGTCCTGGGCCCCAGGCCCCCATGTACACCCCTCTAGAGACCCCCCCCCAGCTGTCCTGGGCCCCAGGCCCCCATGAACACCCCTCTAGAGACCCCCCCCCAGCTGTCCTGGGCCCCAGACCCCCATGTACACCCCTCTAGAGACCCCCCCCCAGCTGTCCTGGGCCACAGACCCCCATGAACACCCCTCCAGAGACCCCCCAACCGCCTGGGACCCCAGACCCCCCCTCGCCCAGGGTCCCCGGGCTCTCCTGCCCGAAGGGGCGGAGCCCTCCCTTGCCACGGCCCCGCCCCGGGGGAGTTTCCCACGGTGTCACTGGGCACGTGGCGGGGCCACCCCCGCGGGTGCCGATGCCGGGGCCGGGGCTTCCCGGCCGGCAGAGCCCAGAGCCATGGCCGGGAGCAGCCGCGGGGGAGCCGCGCTCCTGCGGGCGCTGCGGGGAGCCGGGGGCCGCCCGCGCCGCGGGGACGGGACTGGGTAAGGGCCGGACCTAGGGAGCTGAGCCGGGCCCCGGGCCCGCGGGTCCTGCCCCAGCTGGTGGGGTCAGTGTTGGGAGAGTGGGGGGCGCCCCCCGAGTCCTGCCGGGGTCACTATTGGGAGAGTGGGGGCGCCCCCAAGTGCTGCCGGGGGTCAGTGTTGGGAGAGTGGGGGGCGCCCCCCGAGTCCTGACGGGGTCACTATTGGGAGATCGGGGGCGCCCCCCAAGTGCTGCTGGGGCTCATTGGGAGATCGGGGGCGCCCCCCAAGTGCTGCCGGGGCTCATTGGGAGATCGGGGGCGCCCCCCCAAGTGCTGCCGGGGGTCATTGGGAGATCGGGGGGCACCCCCCAAGTGCTGCCGGGGGTCAGTCTTGGGAGATTGGGGTGTGCGTGGATTGGAGTGCGCTGGGGCTGAGAGGAAAGCTGGACCCACGGGGGGATCGAGGGCTGTGCTACCCGGGGGTGTTCCCCGCCCACACCCACGAGGCTGGGCTGCCCCCCGGGATGTGCCCTGTCGCTCACCCCTTGGAACCGGCCTCCTGTGTTTCAGGCATTTAAGTTCCTGTGGGCTCCTGGCTCTGCAAGTCCCCAAGCGACCTCCCGTCACCCCGGCCTTGGTGCTGCCTGCGCGGAGCTTCCTGAACCTGGCGGCCGCGCAGCTGGGCAGCAAGCGGATGGAGTATTCGGAGATGCGAGTGCTGGGGTGAGTGTGTGGCTCCGAGGGGGGGGCTGCAGGAACCTGGCCGAGGGGGTGGGAGTTGGAATTGCCTCTGGAGGGGGCTGGGGCTTGTTACCCAGGGGAGGGGGTGGGGTGCAGGTGGGTTCCCGGGCCTGATAAACTCCTGGCCAAGGATTCTGCCCGCTACCCTGTGAAACGTGAGCTCCTGCCAGCCTCCCGTCACCCCGGCCCCTGCTCACGGGCGGCTTGTCTCTCCCCACCCAGCTACTCCACGGAGCAGATGTACAACGTGGTGGCCGACGTGGAGAGCTACCAGCACTTCGTGCCGTGGTGCAGCAGCTCCAAGGTCCTGTCCTGCCGCCAAGGGCTGACGCGGGCCGAGCTGGAGGTCGGCTTCGCGCCCTTCGTGGAGCGCTACATCTCCGAGATCTCCCTGACTCCCCAGCACCAGATCCGGGTAAGGGGCCGCCAGGGAGCCAAAGTCTCACGTGGGGATGCCTGGGGCTTAGCTGGGAGGAGCTGAGCACTCACAACTCGCTGCAGGTGCTCGGCACCTCTGATCACTGGCCCGAAGCGTGTCAAGCAGGGGCACAGAGGCTGGTCTTGGAACGGGCTACTGTGGTTCCCAGACAGACCTCCTGTTCTTATGGCTTTGATCCCGGCTGCTCCCCTCTCAAAAAGTTGCTGTGTGAGAGGCAGCCCCCAACACCCCATCCCTCCTGCTGAGGGAACAGCTGGGCTCCAAGGAGCCAAGCCAAACCTGGGTGGCACCCAGCGCCGAACTGTCCTGGGTCCAGTTCCTAGCAGATCAGGGCTGGGGATGTGCTGACATCGGTGTTCGGGGCAGCTGCCGGATAGGGAGCTTGTGCCCAAGCGAGCCGGCAGCCACTCGAGGGATGGGGGTTGGCGGGTGACCGCACAGCCTGTGCAGCTGTTTCCACATTCACTGACTTGTGCAAAGGTTTGCTCAGACGCGAACAGGAAGCCTGGTTCTTCCTGGCCGCCGCAGGCCCTGTGTCTATGGCTCCCGGGCTCTCCGCGGGGATGTGGCTGGGGGGGCATTGACTTTCCCGCCTCTCCGCTCAGCTGAAACTTGACGCGAGCCGCCTTTCCTCCCGCAGGCTGTGTGCAATGACGGCCACCTCTTCCGCCACCTGGAGACCGTCTGGAGCTTTGGCCCGGGGCTGCCAGGGCAGCCGGACACCTGCACTTTAGAGTTCTATGTGAGTATTCCCCTCCGGGCCTGTCCCCGAGGCAGGCTGGGCCGGGCGTGGGGTGGAAGAGGCCCCTGCACAGAGCGGTCGCTCAAGGCAGGTCACATGCGGGGTCGATGAATGCTTCAGACAGGCCAGCCCCCCCCCATCTTGCTGGCAAGTCCTGCCCTGGTCCCCAGGCGTGTGCGTAATTGCCTGGCCACGCACCCCCTGGCTCTGCTAAGCTCTGTGTCCCCCCCCCCACAGGTCTCCTTTGAGTTCAAGTCCATCCTGCATTCCCACCTGGCCCAGCTGTTCTTCAATGAGGTGGTGAAGCAGATGGTGGCAGCCTTTGAGAGGTGGGCCGAGAAGACGTACGGCCCGCAGGCGGCCCGGCGGCCCCAGAAGCGTGTGCGGGCAGCCCGCTGCATGTGACGCCACCTCCAGCGCAGCTTCTCCTGCCACAGTGGGACCCTCCTGGGAGCACAGCAGAAGACTTTGTCTTCGTTTCATTCTGTCCAGATTTTTGGCTGGACGCCCCCCCCACCCCCGCCCCATCCCTGGGTCTATTTATGTCTATTTAACCCACGCGCCCTGGAGAGAAATTATTTTTTTTAATCCTTGTTTGGTTCTATTTAATGCCCTTGGCCTGATCTCTGGGTCTGCTGCTATATCCAGTATTAAGAGGCTCTGTGTCTTGGTTTTTTTTTAAATGTTCTGGTTTTCATGTGACCTCAATAAAATGTGCAATGAAGCTTTGTCGTTCCGAACATTTCCTCACCCGCCAGCCTTGGCTTCTGGATCGCTTCTCGGCAGCCTCCTCCCCCCGCGTCTGGGAAGTGAAGTCACCGGGATGTCTCGGTGCACTGAGCAAACAGGAAATGCCTTGGGAGCAGGAAGGGGGGAATCCAGTGTGGAGCCCAGCTTCCTGCCCATTTCACGGCCACGCACTACCACTCTTGGGGGGGGGGGTAACAGTTTGGAGGCACCTCATGTGAGGCATCCAGCCGTGAAACCGTGACTAGCCCTCCCCCGGCAGGGAACTTGCCTGTGATCTGGTGTGACACAGGCTTTGCCCGGTGCGGCTAGGCAGGGGGTTGTGAGTGCTGGCAGCTGCCCCGCTTGCATCCCAGCGCGTCAGTGTGAAGGTGAAGGGCCCATCCCCCCATTTTGAGTCTTCCTGGCCCCCTTCTGCTGAATGCAAAGTCCCCTGGACTGCATCAGTGCTGCTGGTCGAAGGGCCCCACGCTGGTGCTGGGGTGTGTGGCTGCAATGCCTAGTGGGAAGGGGCTGAGTCCCAGGGGCAGCTTCTCAGACTGATGAAGCTCCAGTCCCTCCATAGGCTGGCACCTGCCACTTGCCAATTGGGTGTCTGCGCAGGGGATCCGGCAGGTCTGCCATTCCTTCTCTGGGCCCAGGGCCTCCTGGCAGCCTCTGGGCTGGTGCTCAGGTTCCAGGACTGGCCCTTCCCACAGGAAGGTGGCAAAGGAGCCGCTGCCCCCTCCGAGCTGAAGCCAGTCGGTGCCAGAACCCCCTGGGAGCTGCCTGCTCCTTCCTTCCCCGTTAGCATCCCCCAATGAACTAGATCCCCAACAGAACCAATTGGCCGAACTGCAACCTGTGGGCATGGCCCAGGCTGTTCAACTGGGGTGCAGGGGGTTACCACAGCCTGCCCATCCCACCCTGCTGAGCTCTCTGGCCTCCCCTGGGTAGGGGCTGGGTAGGCAGCTGCCCAAACCATGCGAAGGGAAGGGGAGGGGAGGGTTGGGCAGCCCCACCGATCGCTGCTGCACAGGCTATTGGAGCAGGAAGATCCGGGCAAGGTTCTGAAGGAGGCTGGGGGGCAGCCCCCAGCCCGGCCCTGCCTGCAGCAATTCTCCTTGCTTGGGGCTCTGGGGAGGGGCGCCGGGCGCTGGGGCAGGAGGAGAGCACAGAATGTTTTCTCTGTGCCGCGAGGGGCACGGCTTTGCAGGCGGGAAGACCCGGATTCCTGGTGCTCTCCCCCAGCTCTGCATCACAGCTGCTCTCGTAAACAGCCCCTACGCGGTGCCCTGGAAGAGCCCAGCCAGAGGGACATGCTGGGTCAGGCCAGGGGCTTCGTGGCCCCAGGAATGGTCCTTGCTCCTCCCCCTCCCAGATCCTGGTGCTGCGCAGGCTATTGGCGCCAGGAGATCCAGACAAGTTTCTGAAGGAGGCTGGGGGGAGGGGGTCCCCCAGCCCGGCCCTGCCTGCAGCGTTTCCCCTGGCTTGGGTGCTGAGCCCTCAAAATCCCCCAGTGCCAGGCAGGCACCTCGGGGTGGGAGACCCTCACTGCAGGTGTCCTGTGGTACCAGGGCTGGGGGCTGGGGCCTGTGAGCAGCTGGGAGTCAGAGGGGGTGGCTCCAGGCATCCGGCATCCACCAGAGAGACTCCCAGGAGCCTGCCTGGGTCTGGAGTGTCCCCTGCACAAATCTCTCATCCCCCTGCATTGCAGGCCAGTGGCTGGTGCCCGCTGCCTGAGACGGGTCTGTCTGTGCAGCACCGAGCCACGCAGGGCCTGGGGGCGACTCCTGGCCAGGTAGCAGCCTATAGGAATGGGTCCGTGCGGCCCCCCAGGGCTGTTCCCTTCGCGCCCCTCAGGGGACGCGCGAGCTTGTGCTGGCTGCGCTTGGCATCTCAGGCCTGGCTCAGTGCAGCAGGACTGTGCCGTGTGCCCTTTGAGTCCCCTTGGGCCGCAGCCAAGTTGGGGGGGGCGGGGGCAAGGGCACGTCAGCAGTGGACTTTGTGCGAGCCGGGCAACCAGCGTCAGAAGGGCCAGGCCGGGGACAGAAGGTGGCTGTTATCTCGGGGCCGATTACGCCAGCAGCAGGAATCAACGGCCCCTGGCATAGGCTGGAGAATGTGACGTCGTGCTGGGATGTAGGCTAAGGGGGCATGTTCTGGTGAGGGGGCAGGGAGGGGAGCCAGGGGTGCCCTAGGGAAGTGTCGCTGCTCTGTGGCACTCCCGGGGCACTGGTGGTTGCTGGAGGGTCACACGCCGAGTCGAGGTTGGGCCCAGGGGCTCAGGGCGGTGGCCACATGGCTCCCGTGTTCTCTGCTCAAAGCTTGGAGCAGGGGCAGCCTCCCCCAGTGGGAGAGGGGTGCCCAGCTAGCAGCACCCTGCCCAGCGTGCCTCGCCCGGGAGCTGCAGTGGGCGGTGGGGCTGCGTAGGAAGCAGGGCTCCGTGTGTGCTGGGGGGGGGGGGTTTCCGTGGTGCACTAGCCTGGGGGTGCGTCTCCAGGGAGGCTGCCCTTGCAGGGGGATGGGAAGGGACCTGCCTGCCTGCTTTGGCAGAGACTCCCACTGATGCAATGGAAGAGGCAGGTTTCGCCAGCCCCATCTGACTGAGTCAACATGGCCTGTGCCCCAGGGTGTGCGTCCCACTGCCCAATTGCAGCGCATGGGTCCTGGGCTGCGGGGGGGGGGGGGATGGGATGACACCGCGTGAGGAGGAGGGAGCTGGCCAAGGCAGACTGTGGCCTGTCCTGCTTTGGAGCACTGGCTGGTCACCCCAGGTGCAGAAATGGTCAAGTGGCGAGGTGCATTCTGTGCCAGCGGCAGCTGCTGGGACAGGCTGCCAGGCTGGGCGACTCCCAGGGAGATGGGTGGCCCGGCTCTTAGTGGTGAAGGGCATCAGCAGCCCTGGCTGGCCATTCCTGACTCTGACACAGCATGTCTCCACGACCTGGGGCAAGTCACCTCATCCACCCTGCGCCCCAGGTGCTGTGTCCCCCCACAGGGTGGGGGGAAGGCGAAGCCCATTGCTACTGCAGCTCAGTACTGGGGGCCAGCAAGTGCCTTGCACAGGGGAGGAATCGTGGTGATTTTCCCTGGGGCTTAGGCCTAGCTGGGGGGGTTTCCTGGGCAGGTGGGGCAGGTGGGGTGAGGTGTGTGGCATGCAGGCAGCATGAGAGCTGAGCCCTGAGGCCATGCTCCATCACACACCTGGGGCTGCTGCCAGCCTGGGGCCCTGGTGGTGCTGCCGAGGCAGGGGCAGAGGCAGGGCCTCACTTCCGTTAGGGCAGGTGTGACGTTTGCATGTCACTTCTGTGTGCTCACGGCACCCAGCTGGCAGTGCTGGGGCAGGCTCTGTTTCAGGGCTGTAGAGCACTCATGGGCTGCAGGCAAGGGCCCGACAGAGCTGGGTACAAAGGAATCAGAGACATGACTGGGATGCCCATTCCCTGCCCTGCCTGCTCCACTGGCCCTTTCTGCTTTGTGCTGCCCTGGGAGGACACCGCCCCTCTCCCCCAGCATCCAGTCATGTCTCTGATTCCTTTGTACCCAGCTCTGTCGGGCCCCAGGGGCTGGCTCTTCCTGCTGGCACTGGGAGTGAGACAGCCTCAGCCTCTGCAGTGTCCTGGGAAGCTCGTTTCCTGCTAGGAGGAAGCCCAGGCTGCAGGGTCCCTGGGGAGGCCCACGCAGCCAGCAGGAGGCCACTGACGGTGGCAGGAGCGACAGAGCAAACACTGAGCCTGCTGCAGCGAGTGCTGCCCAGACCAGGGCCCCGTTGCAGGGATCAGCTGGGAATGTCCCAAAAGAAATTCGTGCAGGGACAGCGCCAGCCACCTCCTTGATGCAGCTGCCTCCCACCCCATCACCTGAGTGGCTCAAACCCCCCCCTCGGTGAGCAGCGCTGCCCAGCCCCAAGAGTGCACACATCACAGCAGGGCGGGACAGTGCTCCCTGCCCCCAGGAGCCCAGCCCCATGCCCTGCTCCAGGGGCTGGGGCCTCCTCAGAGGAAGGGGCAGTTCCCGGCCAAGGCGGGAGCCCCCCTTCCCAGGGTCCCATGGGGCTGGGTAGCTGGGGGGAGGCCCACAGACAGGAAGTAGGTAGGCGGTGGCTGCAGGGCCTGCCCCACGGCAAGAGGTCAAGGAGAGGGCACCGCGTGGGGGTCACACGAGGCCAAGGACCCAGCCCTAGGGCCCTAGATCGGAAATGGGGTCTCCTGAGTCAAAGGTCAGCCTCAGGGCAGGGGCTGGGGTCATGTGAGGTCAGAGTCCCGCCCCTCGCAGCATTGACACGTGGTTCCCTCCTCCCCCCCCCCCCCCTCGCCACGTGGCTCGCGGCCCGGCTTAGAATCCTCAGTGTCACGGCGCCCCCTGGTGGCGCAGAACCCTGGGTTCGGCCGCCGTCACCCCACGCGGTGGAACTACAGCTCCCGTCAGCCCCCGCGGTAGGCGTCTCCCGGATCCCCCTGTCCCCGCCGGGGGGCGGGCGCTGCGATTGGCTGCCGCCTGGTGGTCACATGACCGAGCCCTGGGGAAGATGGCGGAGCAGGCGAGCACCTCGCCCGAGGACCCCTGGGGGAAGGTGAGTCCCCAGGGCGGGACGGCGGCCGGCGCGGGACACACCGCGAGGCCCCGTCTCCCCGGGAGAGGGCGGCGCTGCCCGGCCCCGCCCCCCACTCACGGAGGCGGAGGGGTCCCCCCACGGAGGGGGTCAGAGGTCACGGAATGAATCAGCTGGGGGGTGACCACAGGGCCGGGGGGGGGCGGCCCCCATGGGACCCCAACGTGCTGTCACGTGGTGGGATTGTTGCGCAAAAAGGCACGTGCCCGAAAGAGGAAACGGCTCGCTCACTGCCTGGTTTGTGTCTCTCTCTCTCCTGCTGCAATTCGCTCACCCTGCCCCGCCCCAGGTGGAGTCTGCCTACAGCGACAGCGGGTTGGATGCCTGTGAGTAGATCCCCCTGTGTCCTCTTCTCCCAGACTCCCATCAGGCCACAGCTGCCTCAATGGGCCAGGGAGCTGGAGGCGTTTCTGTCCTTGGCTCTAGTTCATTGTTTCTCAAACTGTGCTCCACGGAGCCCCAGGGCTCCCCCAGCCATCTCCAGGGGCGCCACGAGGTTGACAAACTGGAAACATGGAGAGGTGCAACCCCTACAATCAGTGGACGGCTGGGGCTCTGCATAAGTTCAACACACACAATCAGTGGACTGCTAGGGCTCCACATAACTTTTTACACATGTAAAGGGCTCCACAGCCCAAAAAGTTTGAGAACTGCTGCTCTAGTTTAGGCTACTAGGAGAAGTACAGTCTAGTTGAATTTGGTCCAAATCTGCACTCTCTGAGCCTTGGGACTTTAAAGCAAGACATATCTGCTCCTCGGAAAAGCAGCACAGATAAAATCATCATTGTATTTTGTGCTCCATCAGTAAGAGGTTTGTGGAGCCCTTCTCATGTCTCCTGAAATTTATTTTGGGGAAACTGCAGTGCAAAGGATATTAGAGTTAACCAATTCAAGCACAGCAAGGTTTCACGTCGGGTCCCAGTGGCATTTCAGCATTCATTGCATCTATCTGCACTCTGTCTGGGAGCTAGTTACCCTGTAATTTGCCTTGTAAAGTTGATCCCTTCTGTGTCCAGTTTACAGTGTCTCAGGTTTAGTGACACTTACCTCCTCTTGCATGATGTAGGAAAATATGCTACGGTGTTTTCTCTTTCAGCATTCTTTGTGGAAAGCACTAGGAAAGGAAGCATAGTATCCCGAGCCAACAGCATTGGCTCCACCAGTGCCTCCTCGGTCCCCAATACAGGTATGGTCCTTCTCCATGTTCCAGCAGCGTCTCACACAATAGGGGCTTTTCCCACTCTCTCACTCATATTCCTGTTCAGTCTCGGTCTCCTTAGGAGTTGTTCAGTACGAGACCGTGATTGCAGGAGCTTCCTCTGCCAGCTAGTGCAGACATCTTGTCCTTGGCTAGGGAGAATGGTAGGGAAGCCCAGGGAGGGCATCGTGGCTTGCTGCAGGGCAGTTTGATGGGACTCCCCTGACCATGGAGAACAGAGGAGAGCTGGAGCGAGGGGCTGCCGAAACTTCTTTGCCAAGAATTTCAAGTGGTGATGGATGCTCAGGCTGAGACACCTTAGAGGCCTCATATCCAGGAAGTGCTGAAAAGCTGGTCTCTCTATGGAAGGGATCTCTGCTTAGACACCCAGTGCCTTGAAATTCCTGGGGCAGACTCCAATGCAGCAGAGCCCTGCTAGTAAGAATCTTGCCTAGACAAGCCAGGACCCAGCCCTGGGGTCTGCGGGAGAAGCAGGTGACATCCAGTATCAGCCTTCCCTATAATGAATTACCCCAGCTGCTCACACACTGTGGACTGTTGCTAGCAGAGATGTCCTTAGACAGGTGGATCTTTACTGTGTTTGGCCCCCTCCTTTTGGAAAAGCTGTGTGGAGCTAGTCCAGCCCTCTGGCACAGTTGAAATGCTCCCCAGCGCAGACACTGCCTGGTGTCCGTGTGGCCTCAGCAGTTTTTGTCTCTGCTTCCTGGGCTCTGGGAGCTGCCACGTGCCCCCGAGCCAGCGGTGCCCATTCTTCTGCTGCAGATGACGAAGACAGCGATTATCGCCAGGAAACCTACAAAGAGTCCTACAAGGACCGGCGCAGACGTGCCCACACTCAGGCTGAGCAGAAGAGACGAGATGCCATCAAGGTAACCCAGGCGTTCAGGATGCTGTAGGGGTTCAGATGAACCCATGGGAGCTGTAGATTTACACCTTGTTAAACACTGACTCAGCCAGCTCTAATCATCCGCTGCTGTTGAATCCACAACACCTTGTCACTTCTGCTCTGCTCCTCCACAGAAAGGCTACGACGACTTGCAGGCCATTGTCCCCACGTGCCAGCAGCAGGACTTCTCCATCGGCTCCCAGAAACTGAGCAAAGCCATCGTCCTGCAGAAGAGTGAGTCCGGAGGGGGAGTGGGGCACTGGCCACCCTCTGTTCATGGGGGTTCAATGTGGAGAGCCCCCCGGGCTGTAAAACCTTCCCTGCAGACATTCAAAACCAAACTAATAGGCATCTTGTGTCAGGCCTCACTGAGCTGTCTGCTTCCTCCCTACCCAGCTCTGCAGGTTACCGCTCCCCTGATCTCCTGCTGAGGCTGAGTAACACTGGTGCAATCAGCCTAGCAAGGCAAAGGAGGCACAGTGTTGCAGGGTGAAGCACTAGCTACCTAGTTCAACCCCCACACACCCACCTGTCAGCCCCTCCTTGCTGCTCACAGGCATTGAAATCACTTGGGTTGAGGCAGGAAGACTGGGTCTAGGGCTTAGGAGTCTGGGACTCTTCCCAGCATATGATCTAGAGCACCTGGCTCCCCTCTCCTTGGAGCTGGGGTATGACGCATTGGGACTCTCAGGAGAGGAGTTGGGAGACTGCCTCCTGGTCAGTTTGGATGCATGAGGTCTGCAGGGAAGAAATCGACAGCCATGCATCAGTCCTGCAGAGGCCCCACCGTCCTCCTGCCCCCTGCAGAGTGACATCACTGATCTATTCTAAAATTCTCCCCTCCCCTCCCCTGCAGCCATTGACTACATTCAGTTCCTCCACAAGGAGAAGAAGAAGCAGGAGGAGGACGTTTCTACCCTCAGGAAAGATGTCACAGCTTTGAAGATCATGAAAGTGTAAGGAACAGTTTCACACCCCCACCCCACCCCGGGAGATGGGTACATTTGCATACTGCAGCACATGCTGTCAGTGCTCATCTCCCCCCTCCACCTGTTCCGTGTCATTCCATCCTAGAGCTGGTTACTACCTGGCTCTTTTGTGAATCTAGGCTCGACGCAGATCCCAGTACAGCGCGTGGGGACATGGCTTAAGCCCAGGGACTGTCCGTAGGGCGGTACCGACTCTGAACAAGGAGACCCAGCCTGCTCCTGGGTGTCCTCTCCAACACAGAAGGGAGGCCACAATTTCCCTGCATTTATTCCCCTCAAGGAACTTAAAGCCCAGAGCTTGCTAACTTAACCCTACAACCAGCAAGAGCGCTACCTTCAGTCCTAACAAGCACAGTTAAGGCCCTTCCACAAACACTGCAGCACGTCCCTGAGTCTCTTTCACCTCAAACAGATCTTTGGAGAGTGTCTCAGGCCAGAACTAGCTTCCCTGGCCTGCCATTTTACCCAGGTTTCTTTGGTCTGTTTCAGAAACTATGAGCAGATTGTGAAAGCTCATCAGGATAATCCGAATGAGGGGAAAGACCAGGTCTCTGACCAAGTCAAGTTTAATGTTTTCCAAGGCATTATGGATTCACTGTTCCAGTCCTTTAATGCCTCCATCTCGGTAGCAAGTTTTCAGGAACTTTCCGCATGCGTCTTCAGCTGGATTGAGGAGCATTGTAAGCCACAGGTAAGCTCTAGGAGCTGTACAGTGCATGACATGGGGCAAGCGCCTTCATGGGACTTGCCCCTAGCTCTGAAATTCATTGCGGTGAGGTTCTTTTCTGTGTAGAGATACCCTTCGGCACTTAGCTAGTCTCCAGGGTGCTGCAGGACTATTTGATGGTTTTTGAGTTTTTACAGGGGCTCTTGTTCTCCAGCTAAAGCAAGCTTTGATAGGACAGAAACCTTCCCTAAGGGTACATCTAGACAGCGGTGCTATTTCGGGATATGTCCGGTATCCCGAAATAGCGTTTTCTGTGTCTTAACGGGCTTGCTATTCCGACATCCCGGTGAACCTCGTTCCATGAGGATTAAGGGACTTGTTGGAATAATGGTCTATTTCGAAATTAAATAAATAGACTCTCTCAAAATAAGCTATGTAATTTGCGTAGCTCGAATTGCGTAGCTTATTTTGAGCTACGTGGCACTGCATAGACATACCCTGAGAGGCAAGTGGGTATACAGGGGGCCCTTGCTAGAAGTCCAAGATACATTCCAAAAAACTTGGACTTATAGCGAAACAACTTAAAGCTTTTTGTTTCAGCCACACCAGACTAACAAGGCTACATTTCTATCACTTACTTAAAGCACGTAATTTTTTCCCCACGGCTGACTTCCATTTAAGCAAACTGGGGGGAGTGTTTCGCACGACTTATAATGCATCAGTTTTTACAAACATCAGCAACTTTAGTGTGGAACAGCTGTATAACCGGGGCGACTTATAGCAGGGACCCTCTGTACCACACCTGCTTGCACTAAGCTTTTTTCCTCTAAAGCAGCTGATTCTGCTACAGTCTGACAGGAAACTGACCAGGCTGAGTCCTTCCTCTGATCCAAGCTGGTAGGTCCCATACTCCCAGTAATACGGTACCTCTCCTAGGTATGTTGCGATTAAACCTACCTGTGCTTGGGTGGGGCAGTGGGTACCCAGCTGCCTTTCTATTCACTTTTCCCGCTCTGTAAGGAGTTCCTGGGTCTGCGCTGGAAGCCGCTGAGGCATTGCCAAGGCAAATGTTCATTCGTCTCACAGGGTGACTGATCCTGCCTCCTCCTTCTCCTCCTTCTCAGACTCTGCGCGACATCGTGCTGGGGGTTCTGCATCAGCTGAAGAATCAGCTCTACTGACTGTTGTTCCTGCCCGGGTCCCAGCAGCCTGGGCCTGTGTCCTTCACCCAGACAGCTGCAGAGCACGGCCCAACTGGGAAACAGGCTCCAGGAATAGCTGGTCTATTTCCCTTGTGGTTGTTCTTAAAGCTTCTCTCTGGATTATTTATTGTATTGGCCAAAACCAAAACTAGGCTGTACATACCTCTCCACAGACCCTGTCGCAGACTGTAGCACCAGAGGGTCCGTAGGGACTCGGCAGAGAAGGGAATTTAAATGTGGATTAAATACACTTCTTATTGCCGAGAAGGAAGGAGGGGGAGGGTCTCACCAAACTGGCACAGCAGCAACTAGGCCTTTCCTGCGCCCGACTCCCTACAGTGGTGGCGGGTGCTCAGCACTTTGCTGCCTGGCCTGCTCTGGGCAGAGGGAGAGGGGAATGGCCTGCAGTCTGACTACTGCCTGTGAGGATGCAGGGCCTGGAAACCACAGAGCCTGGCTGGGAGCTGCTGAACACGGCTGGTTTCAGGCTATGCACTTGCTGACATTGCATCACCCCATGGGGCTGTGAATGGCAGCAGAGACTGTGGCCCAGCAACAGGCAGGGAGACCTCTCTTCCCCCACCCTATTAAAGAGCTCTGGCTGAGCTATAAACCCTCCTGCACCAGGCTACACACTGACCTCTACCAACGGGGCTTAGGAAGAAGTGTCCTTTGGACAGGTTTCCCACCCTTGCAGGATTTCTTGAACCTGTCTCTGAAGCAGCTGGTTCTAGTTACCGATGAGACGGGTTTGGGACTAGTGATTCTGGTGTGTCCCAATCACCTCATCCTGCCTAGGGACGGACGGCTGCTTGTTTCCCTGGTGCAGAATGACTTTCAAAAAGGCATGCCAAGGAAGCAGGCCCATCACTGCCACATGGAGAGGTGAGGAAGTGTCAAAGGGACTCTCGCACAGATGACAATAGCTTTGGCCTTGGCTTGAGCCAGCTGCTGCCTTGGCCTGACTCTTGCCCCGGGTCCTAAACAATTGCAGATGAATGCAGCTTTCTTTACAGGCTTCTCTAGCTTTATCGGCACAGAGGCTGATCTGTCGGGCTTTATATTACTTGGCACTTACAATGAAGTCATACTGTCTGGGAAAGTAGAATAGTGTAGCACAGACTAATTAGACGTCTCCTCTTGTTTAGAACTATATAGTTTTATATATAATAAAGCCTTGATTTTTGTAATGAATTGAAAAAAAAAATCACACTAACCTGCTATCAGTTTACATTTTGCAGACAGCTGCTTGTCTGGGACAATTTAAACCAGCTACACCCTGATTCTTTCTTTAGCACCCCAGAAATCTTAACAGCAACAGGCAGCTGTCCGCTAAAGCAGCAATGGCTTTTTACTACTCAGACAAGGTGACGCTATTGGAATTACTCCACCAAAGTGAATCTCTTACTACATTATTTGTTCATTTCCAATTATGTGCCCACACCTCTAAAAATCCAGTGAGAGTGGCTGTTGTGCATTTCCTTCGGTGGTCGTTTCTTAGTGCTGGCTGTTTGCCTTTCAAACGCTGAGGCATAAAGTTTTAACTGACGTTTTCCATGTAACCAAGGAAATGTTCCTGTTGGTCTTGGATTTTATAAAAGAAAACACTTCCACAGAGCACCTCAGTCAGTGCAAATGCAGCAGACAGCCCCCAGGAAGTCCAAGCATTTATTTGCAGCAACATGTCTAACGCTGAAGTGAACTGCACACACCAGGGGCAGCTACTGCTCAGGCAGTTCAAGCTCAGACACAGAACTCTTGTAAGAGGTTGCTTGGCTGTCAGGAAAGCACCCTGTTTGCAGAAGCAAAAGCCTGTGCTGTTTACTAATAAGTGGCATGTGCATTTCTCCAAGGGCATTGCTTTTTACAGACCTCACTCAGGGGGAAAGGAAATATTTTTCTATCTTGGAAAGTAATTATAATAAATTTTTGCTAAGCATTGTAAAAGTGTCTCCTCTCCAGTTTGTTTACTGCTGACACAGAATCACTGGGTTGCTATCAGCTGATGAGTCCAGGGCCAATTTTTCAGAAGGGATTGGTGATGTCTGGTTGCCCAATTTGACTCCTTAGTTAGTGTTATGGCAGCTGTATTGGAACAACCCTCTCCATCTGCACATTCCCCCCCTACAGGGGAGTCCAACTCTCAAAACCCTCGTTAAACCAGACTGGAATACACACAGCCTCCTTTTCATGGGCAAGACTCCAGAGAAGGGATGTGAAACCATGGACACAGTTAACCCATGAGCCTGCTGGGTAATGTTCACAGTTACATGCAGGCTCCCAGGGAGCCACCTGTTGCCACCTGGCATCAGGTGGAAGCCGACTTTCCAGCAGTTACACAATTACTTAATTACACTAATTTTAACGTCTGTACTCCAGAGAGCAGTCGGGAGGCCAGTCTTGCTACCACCAGGCAGGCTAAGAAATAATTAGGGAAGAAGCCAGGCTAAGATGAGACAGTGGTGTTTAATGAATCATACTCCTGTATACAACATTACAGCATGGTAGATGCTGTGGGCAGCGCTTCCCACCCTCTTTATTAAATACACTGAGATGCCAGTACAACCCTACAAAACTAATAACTAGTTTCTTTCCCCTCTCCTAGGTGCTTCTTTCCTCCCTTTGCTAGAACACATTCACCTACTTGTTGACAGTCCAACACACCCATAGCCCAGGGGAGAGGCACCCTCCCAATGCCCACTGCAACAAAAGGATCATAAAAACAGGACTCCATTGCAAATGAGAATGTGGTAGGGCCTGGAGCTGCCTCAACCCCTGCAGCCACCTTCCTGACTGCAAAGCATTTTAAAACAAACATGCATGCAAGACGCAGGACAAAACCAAGCCCTACAAACAGTGCAAGTTTCAGAAGCGGCTTCGGTTGGGTTCCACACTGGCCTGTTCTCTCCCCCGAAGCAGCGGCTCCTGCCAGCAACTCAGACAGCCACGGGCAAAGTGACATTGTAATCCTCATCCGTCTCTATCCCAACTTCCTCCTGCACAAGAACAACGCAGGAGCACAAAGCAGAGTTATGCTGGCGGGACAGCACAGGGAGAATTCAGAAACAGGGCCCTTTCCAGCATTAGGGGACTTGTTGAAGGTGACACCACCTGCGGTAGGTACCCGTGGATTCGTGTTAGTCAAAGGCAGGTGGATATGGTTGTACTTACAAAGAACTGTTTCTTGCTTTTGGGGTAGCCCTCCAGAATTGCATCAAGTAGCTCAGTTGCCTGGTAAGACACAATAATTGGAAAGAACATTTAGTGATGTTTCTTTACGAAAAGTACCCACAGTGAAACCTGGGCAAGCTCTCCAGTGGGACAAGCCTTAGTGTTCGCCTCTGTGATCATAAGCGCTCAGGCTTCTTGGGGCACCCCCAACCGGAGGCCACTGCTGAAGTTGGGCCTCCTCCCAGGTAGGCATCACATTCTAAAAAGAGGCTAGCAATCCCTACCAGCCACTGGGGAAGGGGGTGGAGGGAGGAGGGGAAGGGGCTCCTTTCATCCCATGTGCTTTGCTGCAGTCACCCACTGTATTTAAAGTGGCAGTTTGGCATCACCATTAAACTGTACACCTGAAGCCCTCCCCTGCCACCAATAACTGAGGCGTGGCAGAGGGGAAAGCCAGAGAGGACGGGTGGGAGCTCATCTTGCTGTGTCCATACACTGGAAAGTAGAAACCAGTGCCCATGAAGAGGGCTCCTGGCCAGGATGTCAGCTCTCCCAGCACTAGGAACTATGAGATGGGAGCTGAAGAACAGCAACAGCTGTAGAAGTAGCCTTGTGGTTCCTCTTCCTGAGATGACACCAGAAGGGCCCAGGTATCACCACTTCAAGACAAGCACAGGCTGAGTGTACTGCAGAGGTTCTGACAGCAATTAGTTCTTGGCTAGCTTGGCAACGGGCTATGGCAGCAAGATGATCAGCTAGCACAGACACCGCCCTCCCCCCGGCCTGCTCCATTAAGTCACGCGGCCACTTGCATTTCCTCCCTGAATGAAACACCGCATCGGCTCTTGGGGAGCATTACCACCACTCAATGGTGCCCATCTATCCAGTATTCATAATAAAAGTGGCTACCATTCTCTTCCTCCTTCTCCATTCTTTACAGTACAGCTTTTTCTCGTTGTAAACCTGTAATCAAGAAGACCAAGTGAGTAACATTCAACCCAACCACTCCCAAGGAGTGTTACCCAAGGAAGGACGGTCAAGAGGGGAGACTGGGCCAGAGCAAGATGCTTATTTAGCATTCAAAACCATCGCACAGTGCAGGCAACTGATCAATCAGCTCTTTGGAAGTGGGTCTCCTTTTAAAATGGATGATTCAAGAGGCTAAAATGTTGCATTTCTGTATTACTAAAGAGACAACGTAGAGCAAAGGGCTGCAGGTAACCATCACTGAGGAACCTCTTTAGAAACTGGCCTTCGAGCCACCCTCTCTAGAGGCGCACAGCAAAGAACATTAGGAAGCAGGACATCAGACTCTGGGATTGGCTCCCGCAGCCACACTTAAAGCTGACCAGCACTTCCCATGTAAGCGTTGTCAGACTTCAGAGAGGAGGCCACTGAAGTGCAGCCCTTGCCTACAAACAGGAACATGGGAAGTGTACTGAGAAGAGGACAGTTTATGCTGTAGTTTCACTCCTCTCCCACAAGCACTCTGATTCTTCAGTGTTTGGTGTCAGATTCAAAATGTCTATCAGCATTTTGAGGTGCATTTCCCCCTCATATTCAGATACACCACTTGGCTTACAGAAATACAGGATCCATGCAGAAGAGACAAGCTATTCCCTGTCTACATCTAAGGATAACCTATGCAGCATTTTGTTAACAACAAGCAGCACCAAGCTGGGCTCTCAGCTGCCAGGTTCAGTATCACAGCTTCTTCTGGCCTTTTACCTTCTCTTTCTCTTCAGGGGTCACATGGTTGGCCGCAGATTTAATTCGCTCCAGCTTCTCTGTGTAACTGGCGCAATCTTTTTTTAATTCTTCAATCTCTTTAATCATCTCTGGAGTGGTCATTGAGCCATTCAGATCCTTCAGTTCTGGAATGGAATTGCTAGTGACTCAGGAATGCCCACAGCAAAAGCTCAACAGCCAGCATTGTCTGCATGATAACGTGCTCCATGCTGGCACTGCAATGTGATGCCTCATAACACACACTTCATGCTCGGGCCACACTGCACTGCCTTACACACACTCCATGCTGGTTCGGCTTCAAAGCTCATCTACTTTGAAATAAACTGGCAGTAGAAGTGGAAATTCAAACACACCTGATTCCATATGACGGCAGTTCTGTTGAAGAGTTTGTACTTTAGAAGAAAGCTCCGAGATTTCATTGTCCAAGGCTTTAAGCTCAGAGTCACTCACTGCGGGAAACTGATCCTGAGAGATAAGACAGATGACATGATGAACTACAGAAAACATGTTTCATGTAAAGTCACCACCACTCATTTTTGACAGAGATCTTCAGAGACATCTGTTCCCATGACAGCTTGTTGCAGTTCTGGAGATCAGCCATACATAGGGTACTCCAAATGGTATCATCTCCTTTGGTTAGGAGGCCATAGGCAGAGTGCTGATATACGGGGTAAGGATGTTAAACTGTAGTTAACTGACTAATTGAGTAGCTGATAGGCACTTCTGCATTCCTCCTTTGCAATGTACAAGAGCCCCCACTGGGGATCTTGTACACTTCAAAGGAGGAATGTGAAACTCTGCGTGCAGCCCAGGGTCAGCGGGAAGTCCCCAGCTGACCCCGGGCTCTCTGGCACTGCCCCTTTGAACTCCACTTTGGCATTTCAAAGGGGCAACACCACACAGCTGAACAAGGGATCAGCTGTGCAGCAGCTGCCTCTTTGAAACGCCGTCTCGGCATTTCAAAGGGGCAGCGCCGTCAGCTGGGGATTCCCCAGCTGATCCCAGGCTCTGTGCGGCATTTCAACAGAACCCAGGGTCAGCTGGGGACTTCCGCGTTTCAAAGGGGCAGCATCAAAGAGCTCATCCCAGGCTCAACTGTGTGGCGACTGCTCCTTTAAAATGCCATTTTGGGGTTTCAAAGTGGCAGCGCCGCACAACTGATTGGGCTCAGCTGTGCAGCGCTGCCGCTTTGAAGTGCCCCTTCTCCCCCCCTCCCCCGCCTTGCTGTCTCTATCAGATAGAGGCAGCGGGGGGAATTGACTAGTCAACTGACTATCCGATAAACATTTGCTTATCAGATAGTTGACTAGTCCATAACATCCTTAATATGGGCTAGAATGGCATCATTTTGGTTATCACCACATTATAATCTAAACTAGTGACATTGGCTAGGATGTTACTGACACAGCAGAAACAGCAGGTTTAACATTTATGAACAGAGGAGTGCTGAATTACTCTAAACAATACAAAGTAAAAGGAAGAACCAAAGCATTTGAATGGAATAAATGCAAAATAGCATATGTTGCTTTGCAGTGTGAAAAAAACTGCACATGCCCATACAAACATACATATTGGTGTCTCCTAGTGCCTTTTGTGCTGAACTGCTGTGTAAATAAATTTCTTGACAGTCTCCCCTCTGGGCCTGATGCAGCACCAAGAGTACTGGCAGCACATTAACAAATGCCACAGGGAAAGCCTGTTATGGCCACACCAACAAGCTTTACTTGGGGATGGTCTGTTGAGTTCTTTTGTTCAACATTGTTTTTGTTTTTTAGGGAAACTGAACAGATTAATCTCACCTGATCTGGAAAGTATATTTTTTGCTTCCCATAAGCCTTCTCTCTAATTTTCCCTTGTTGAGCCAGCTGCTCCAGTGCTTTCACCACAGCCTGATGCAAGAAGGAATAAGAGTTCACATGAGAACTGGACAGAGCACCAGAAAGCTACCCCAGGAACTAAGTTGGGCAAGGAAGAGATGAATTAGATAGGCCTTAAGGGTAGTGTGTGTTGTTATAGGTGCAGATATGGTATCTGCCCACCTAGCCACCACCTGTGCATCTATCCAAAGTGCTCTTGGTACCACCCATCACCTGCCTGTGACATGGATTAGCAAGGCACTGGGAGTCTCTGGCTCTGCTGTGGGACACTCTCTGGGGAAGGGAGGCAGAGAGAGCTCCCACCCATCTGACAGGGTCACTAACGCTCCCTACCAGTTTCCCTCTTGCCTGGAAGGCTGCAACAACCCCCCCCCCCCAACACACACACACTGCAGGGGCCTTTCTCCAAGCAGTCACAGCAGTGGGGAGCCAAATGGGAGCTTTTAGGTCTGGTGCACCCAGGCAGGCTCCCAGCTCTGCCTGCCTCTCACCGTCTTGCCCAGCCCATGCTCCCGTTGCAGATTCCCAAAGGCGTCCTGGGCGCTGTGCGGCCGATTCTGGTCTCGGAGGTAGCGGAGCAGGATTGCGGTGGCTCCTCCTACGGGGAGAGAGCAGGGCAAGAGACTCAGCGCAGGGGCCAGGGCTCAGTCACAGCAGGGTCAAAGGGAGGGCCACGTCTGGGAGGGAAGAGACTGGGGGGGGGGGGGGAGAAAAATTGGGGGCGAGGGAATGGGGGGGGGGCCTGGCCCAGTATGAAGAAAGATGGGGAAGGAGGCACCTGGCCCAACGGGGGAGGGGGCTGGGGGGGAGTCTAGCCCTGCTGGGGGGGTCGGGCGGGAGGGGCCTGGCCCAGCGGGGGAGGGGGGGTCAGGAAGAAGAGAAGCAGGGGCTGGGGGGGGCTGGCTGGGGGAGGGGGAGGGGCCAGCGGGGGAGGGGGGGGGGGGCCCAGCGGGGGAGGGGGGGGCGGGGGGGGCCTGGCGCGGGGGAGGGGGCTGGGGGGGGAGCTGCTGGGGGGGGGGGTCGGGCGGGAGGGGCCTGGCCCAGGGGGGAGGGGGGGGGGGAGCCTGGCCCTGGGGGAGGGGCGGGGGGCCCAGGGGGGGGGGGTTGGGGGGGGGCCCTTGGGGGGGGAGGGCGGGGGGGGCTGGCCCAGCGGGGGGGGGGGGGGGGGGCCTGGCCCTGCGGGGGAGGGGGGGGGGGTCCCAGGGGGGAGGGGGCGGGGGGGAGGGGGGGGGGTCGGGCGGGAGGGGCCTGGCCCAGCGGGGCGGAGGCGGTCGGCAGACGAGGGCCGGGCCCGGCGGGGGATTGGGCGGCGGGGCCGCGTCTCACCGGCCGCCGCGGGGCTCTCCCTGGCCTTACTCATCCTCTCGGCTGCTGAGCTGGGCCCCTGCAGACGGAGACGGAAGCGGAAAGAACGCGGCCCCAGCAACCCCCTCGACTGGTGCTATGGTTACCGTCCGTACTTCCGGCTTGGGGACCACGGCCAGCCTGGCCACCAATCAGAACGCGCTTCGGCAGAGGACAGGGAACGGGGCGGGACCTAGGCGCGGGCGCCTTGACAGGCGGGACCCGATTGGCTAGTGCGGGCTGCGCCTGTGCCGTGCCCCCTATGGACACGCCCCCAAACCCAGGTCGGCCCTCCCCGCATGCTCTATTGTTGCCAACTCTCCCGCCCAGATGCTATTTCTGGCAATGGTATCCAGGCGTTGCAGTCCAGGAGAGTTGGCAACGCGAGCTCTGCCCTCCCCCTTTCCCACACAGACCCATACAGGGTATAGTTGACCTCCCTCCCCCCAAGGCCAGGACAGAACTGTCACTGCCTCTTCCCCCCCCCCCCCCCCCCGGACAAACTCTCTTCATTTAATCCCACCCATGCTACACGCTGGTAGAATTAAAAAAAAAAAGAACAAATACTTAATTATCAACATTTTACTTAAATCACTTCAAAAAACTGCAACCTGACAAATGACTCTATAAATATTCACAATGGTAGCTACTGTAAACACCCAGGATGATACTGCCACACCAATGATATCAAAACCAACTAATTCAAAAGTTACAAAGCACTGCACCCTGTCCTATGCACGCCTTTGGGTGTATTGTTCCACTAGAAGAGTCAGTGGTCTCCTGACAACTGACTTCACATTATTATTTGGCAAAAAGGGGGTAGGTAGGGTGGCATCAGTCTTACCATGCTATGATTTAAAGTCATGAAATTCTAACACATTCTAGCGATGTGCAGCTTCAGTTGAAACTAGATGTTTCACACTGGATTTGTTGGTTTACAGAAAGTTTCAGCTGAGCAAATTTACATTTTCACATGTTATTAAAGGTCTTGGAAACTGCTGAACAGTCATTAAAATGTAAAATCACAAGATTCGCCCAAGTCTCACATTGTTCACAAAACCAGGTGGATGCATGCTCTGCTCCCAGTGGGGGCTACACACTTGATTTGGCATTAGGGGGAGTCACACATTTGCGCTTTTGGTGGGGACCACAGCACGGAGGTCCCTGCATTTTAACCAAGAACGAAGACAAAGCAACCTGATTAAAAGTAGCTCATTGTAATGTGGGACAGGGCCTATGCTAATGCTACTAGAGCTTAACAGGCCCTACTCCAGAAGAATAGTAAACAGGTGCAATTTACAAACATTTACTGCTGGCAGAGGACTCTGCATTTCCATCCTTAGGAAGCAGCAGCTCTTCGGTACAATTTGGGGCAGGGACTGCCCAGGCCAGGAATATTCCAAAGAATTATATTTAAGCAGCCACAGTACCACTTGTGCCACAGCTGAGAACAGTCATCCCCTTTTGTTAGTTAGCTCTCCCTTTCTGCACTGTGGCAAAGGAAGCACTTAGACCTGGAGGTGCTGACCACCCATCCATAGTGAAATATCCTTCAGGGTGTTCTGCTACAAGAGTGATTTTCCTCCATTAAAGAAAAAAATGACCCTCTCAGTCTGCAGATGATGTTGGTTTTCTGGCCTGAGAAGAAAAAAGATAGGTAGACTGCCCCTAGTAAAGACAAAATATCCTGGAACCAACACTGCTACAACACCATTGCATACTAGAAGAGAGATAACTCAAAAGAATTTTCAAAAATATAAAGTGGAGTATGGCATTCTGCTTCAGCCTTAAAAGCCACGGTGGTGACTATACAATGGACAAGGAGGGCTGTAATAAAATATGGAAACATGGAGCCAAAAATTCAAAACACGAAGGCTACGTCTACACTGCAGGCTTCTTGTGCAAGAATGGCCTTCTTGCGCAAAAACTTGAGGAGCATCTACACTGCACGCGCATTCTTGCGCAAGTAAATTTACAGTAAAGCATCAGATGAGAGGGCTTCTTGCGCAAGAGTTATTCCTCTCGCCACGAGGAATAGGCCCTCTTGCGCAAGAGGGCAGCGTGGACAGGCAACAAGGGTTTCTTGCGCAAGAAACCCCTATGGCTAAAATGGCCATCAGAGCTTTCTTGCACAAAAGAGTGTCCACACTGCCATGGACGCTCTTGTGCAAAAGCACATGGAAGTGTGGATGTGCTCTTGCACAAGAACTCTTGCGCAAAACAGTTCTTGCACAAGAAGCCTGCAGTGTAGACGTAGCCTATGTGTGAAGCTCTGTTTTGAAGCCTACACTGGCAAAGGCAGTGGGAATAGCCTGGGAAAACCTACACTGCTCATCAATTGGTTTGTTTTCTTCTCCTTGACAGCCCCTATAAGAGGTAAGTAATTTATTTTACAAATAGGAACAACAAAGTATGGAGTATAAAGTATGGAGAAGCAAAGTTACTCACTCAGTGGCAGTGATGGCAACCCATAGGATGGCTCAGAACACCAGTGTTCTAGCTCTGCTTGTACCGCAACGCTCCCCTATGAGGCACAGCCTCTTGAGGGATTGGGGTGAAAGGGATGGCTGAAGAAATGCATCTGTGATATAGGACGTGTTGTTAGTGCTTCAGGGAATACACTGGGTGCTCAGAGATTCATTAGTCCCTAGTAGATGCATTTGAAAATAGACTAATTATTAGCACTGATAATTGTTTTTTCAGTTTTAGTTTTGATTATGCTGATTGCTTACAAACAGATGCAGTTAAACAGGGATATTTCAGAGAACATGGCCACCCTATACTTATATTTACTTGTTTTACCTTCGTTTGATCCAATTAATCTGTCCAGTTGTCCTATAAAGCCAACTAAGTTTAGAGCATGTCCATTGATTTGGGGAGCTGCAAATCTTGTTTTTAAAGTCCTTAGGGTCACCAGAACTTCTGAGTAGTTTTACAGCATGGTATTAATGGTGGAGAGTAAATGGCTGATTTCATACCAGGTTTGTTCTTCTCCACAACAGAGAAGAGGAAACAGTAGGAGGAAAGCAAGATATCACATAAGAATTAAAATACTTTTTCCAGGTTTTGAAAAATAGCTTGTCAAGTTGTACCTGAGATTTGAGCCTCTGGTGCTGTAAGTTACTCATGTAATAGCTGTGCAGTTTGGCACAGTAAGAATCCATTTTCTTCAAATAACCTGCAAGACATTCTTATGACAAGGCTTATTTGATTGCTTGCAAAGTGCTCACATAGGGCTTTTGTTTAACAAAACTATGGCACAGCAGTTGGCATCAGGACTTTTCTAAAGCTATGCCTGCTTGGCTCCTGCTGTGCTTAATTACAGAATCTAGTGCTTGACATTGTCCTATTGGAAACTGGGAGTAAAGAGGAATTAACCACCCAGAAGTTTTTAATCAAAAGTTGACACTGTGTTCCTTGACTGGGAATCAAACCTAGGATACAGCAGTGAGAGCACTGACTTCCTAGCCACTAGACCACCAAGGAGATAAGACAACTGCTCCTCCATGCATCATGGGCTTCCCATCACTAGTTCATACACGTCCCATCCCCCAAAGTGAGACTCACAACATAGCTGGCATGACAGGTTGAGATCTGCTCTTTACATCCATTCCATGCCCTTGATGCAAGGCGGTTCCAATAACATGGCGGTTTCCTGCAATAGGCTGCACTTACATTAAAGAATTATTCCCGGAAATTCTCTTACCAATGTCATTAGATCAAGGTGACCAGAATGACTATACTACGATTTTAGAATCTAGTCCCTAGTTAATGGTTTCAAACAACTTAAAGTGCTAGTTAGCGGCTCATTTAGTTATTGCTCCCAGTGATATGGGCAGATTCTAGTCTTTTCACATTACTGTAGTCTGCAAACCAAGGGAAATGGCCATTTACTGATGTGAAAGCTGTAGGCAGAGACAAGACTCCTGAGAACACACTAGTCACAGAGCCCTTTCGGTAATCCCAGCCACAGTGGCTATCACAGCACCGAGACAGGAGTGTAATCAGAGGTGGCTAGAAGCAGGTCTGATAGTAAGTGAAGGGCACGGATTCCTTGCCAAGCGCAGTGAACAAGATCTTTGTATTTTTAATGACTACATTTTAAGACGATATAAAAGTACATACATTGTCCAAATTGACAGAGTTAAGGATTTGGGGGTGGAGGTATTGCGCTATTTTGTTTTCAATGCCAATTTAGGCCCCTGTCCATTTTGATTGTTATGCGATGCCTTTGGTGCTCCATAGCCAAGGTTGATTTTTATTTTAGCAGGTTGTTTTGATACTAATTATGGATACACAGTCAGGTTTTTTCCTTATTCATAATCTAATCTAATACTAACCTATGTCTAATCTATAGTTTAGATTTCTGTATGGCCATGGTTTCCAAATAGGTAGTCTACATTCAGCCTAACGTTGACCTAAAAATGGACAAATAAAATGAAAGCTTGAACAAGAGAACTTCCCTGAAGTTGTTTGCTGCACAAGTATAATCGGTATCAAGTCCTATGGCTTAGAAAAGCAAGGGGAAATTTAGGGACTGGATGGCTCAGGCTGGTCAGTTTACAGAGCTTCCCCTTCAGGGTTGCTGGCTCAAGACTAAAAGTGACCCAAAATAGGCACATCTCCCAAGGGATTGGTGACTTGTGTGACGAGCTGGTGGTCTAGTGGACAGGTGTCCTCACTGCACAAGGCTGACACAGACTGAGCATTGTCACAGCGGCCAAGAACCAAATGGGCCATGGAAACCAAATCCCCTCCACTGCCTTCAGGCAGGCAGTCCCTCCACAGCAGCTAAGGAGTTCCATGCCAGTCAGGGTGCGGAATGTAGTATTGCTATTGTCCAGGCTGTAGCTGCTCTAGAGTGAAGAGGGAAGAATTTAGTTCTGCAATGTGTCACTCCAGCCCTAAGCCCACTCCTTTGAGAAAGGCCATGCAAGAGCAGCTGCTGCAGAGACACTCCCTGTCTTATTGCCATTATGACTTTTACAAACTCGCAGTGTTGGAAAGCTTGAGTTTTGATAGGCTCGATACGAGTCTGCATATAATGCATTATATGGGAGGATATGGCAGCAATTCCAAGATTGGATTTTCTACCCAAAATAGCTGGATATGGCTGAGGGAGGAGGAAGAAATGTCAGTTTTTGTGCATGATTTAGGAGAAGGGAATTTTTTTTTAAGTTAAAATAGCATACTCCAGGTTTAAGAAGAAACCAGCCCTGTTCACCATCTGCTGAGTGTCTGCATGCGAGAAACGGGGCTGGTGCAAGAACATTACTAACTGACACTGGAGTCGTCTGCCAAGAGGCACTAGTGCTGCAGACACTCCCAGTAGTTATTGTTCCAAGTGAGCAGGTGTGGGTTAGGGCAAGGAGCATCACAGTAGACAATGCAGGGGATGTGTAGGAGCTACAGAGGCTATCGCATCAAAAGCTTCTGCCCCGTGAATTACCAAGCACAGTTTATTTTGAAATCCAAGCTTGCCCTACAAAGTCACATCACAGTGATGTACCCAGCCAGGCCTGGTTGCCACTACTTGTACACACAAGAGACCATTTAGATTACTACACAACGCTTTTGCTGCTGAAGATTCCCCTCTGCTACTCATGACAGAAAAATCAGAAGGGAAAGAAGTGCGATTGCTCACTGGCCTCGGGAGCTAGCCGGATCCAGCTGGATCAACTCTGACTGATCCAACAGTTCAAAGTCATCCCCTTCTGCATCCGTGTCCAAGTCGGAGCTGGAGGTTCTAAGATAGGTTTTTGTGCCTCTCTGGGGATTGTCACTGCAAACAGGGCCTGGCTCAGAGGCTCCTGACAAGGCTAATTGTATCATGCCCCTGGTGACAAATCCAGCTAAGTTATTTGTAAGATTGTGCACAGATGGCCCTGCCCCAGTTAGGAGCTCGGGGACAGCTTCGCCTCGGTCATACGGGTGACGTAGATCTTCAATGCCTTGAGAGCGGTAAGCAAGGCTGGGAATCCCAATGCTGGTGTCATCTTCATCATCTATTCCAGTCACCTCTGGATTAATGGAAGGGAAGTCAGGGAGATCCCTGGCAAAAGATTCTTCAGGGTCACTGTGACCATCGAGATCTAGAAGGGAAAAATAAACAGCTGTAAGCTTACAGCATGGGTCACCCAAACCCATTAGGCAAGTGCCACAGACAGTGCAGCCATCTTTGATAAAAGGATCATCCTGGTCCCCAAATACACCACCCGCTTGCATCCTCTGCCCAAGCTACACTCAATGTCACTTTCCCTTTGGCAGCCACAACAGACAAAACTTGCTCTCCCATCCAAGAGCAAGGACACTGCAGGGGTGGCTAGTGCCAACAGAAAGCATGTCTTCCCTGCATGGACACGCATCTCGGTTTAAACCAGGCTTACTTCAGTTTCTCTCAAATCAATTAGGAACAGATTAAAATAAACCAGAATACACCAGAATAACCAGTGTAACATTTCCATACTGGAAAGCCTTGGACCATCCATGTGCCTACCCTGGCAGACTTTCTGGTTAGACCAGCTTGGCAGTTCATATTCCCATTTTAAGGATTATTCATATTCTGTCCACAGCTCCTGGAAGAGGAGAATTAGCTGCCTCCATTTACTAGTAGCATGAACAAGAAACATGCTCAGATTGTCATTTTGTACCAGCATCAGGTTTTGCTGCTCTCCCAAAGCACTCAGGGCCATATCTAGCAACCATATGTAGAAACTGGACCTGTTCAGCCAGGACAGTGAACTCACAGAAACCTGTGGGAGAACACTTTAACCTGTCCGGGCACTCATTAATGGATCTCAAAGTCACCGTGTTGTTTCAGGCCAATTCCACAAGCCAAATACACAGGGAAGGGTTGGAACTTAACTTCATTTACTAGTTTGATTCCTATCAGAGAGGAATGAATGAAGATATTGGCTGGCTCCCACACTACCTTCCACATCCTAATGACTGAACCAACCAACGGGTACTTATAGAGGTGCAATTCGTTCTTATCAGCCTCTTGTAACTTGAACAATCTAATTCACTATATATTTCTCTTTTTTTTCCCCCCTCCTCTTCTCCCCCCCCCCTTCCCTTATTTATTCTTGGATCTGGAGTTTTAATACTCCAATCATCTGAAGAAGTAGGTTGTACCCAGGAAAGCTCATGAGACCATCTACACGTTTTGTTAGTCTGTAAGGTACTGCTAGACTATTTGTTGTTTAAGTTTCTTCATCCCGTGGCAGCTAGCAGGTGTTTACATTAGATACCAGAGCTCAATTCTCAGAGGATGCACCTGGTCTGTTTTCCTCATTTCCCTCCTTAGGATCCACCACACTGAAGCATGTCCAGTAGAGTCCCTTTGCTTTTAGAAGACTGTTTCTTCTCTCACCTTCAGATCCCTCAGTCAGTGGAGTCTGTCCCCTTGACAGGTTAAACGTCCCGTTCTCAGTGTAGGAAACTTCAGCATCTGAATGCTCAGAGTCAGAGATAGTCAGTTCCTTAGCAACTACAGAATCATCCAGCTTTGAAGCAGAGAAGAAGATATAGTTAGAACATCAGCCCTACTGGCTAAGGCTGTTCCTTTGCTCTAAGCAAGAAAGATTCTGACATGTTCCCACATGCTGCTTGTTTGCCACCCTGCGACTCCAGGGCAAGGACATAAAAACGGCCATACTAGATCAGACCAAAGGTCCATCTAGCCCTGTATTCTGCTTTCTGACAGTGGCCAATGTCAGATAACAGGTAATCAAATTATCCATCCCCTGTTGTCCATTCCCAGCCATGACAAACAGAGGCTAGGGACACCATCCCTACCCATCTTGGCTAATAGCCATCAATTGACATATTCTCCATGAATTTATTTTAGCTCTTTTTTAAACCCTGTTAAAGTTCTGGCTTTCAGAACATCCTCTGGCAAGGAGTTCCACAGGTTTGACTGTGCAATGAGACACAAAATACTTGTTTGTTTTAAACTTGCTGCCTGTTAAATTTCATTTGTGACTACTAGTTCTTGTGTTATGGAAAGAGAAAATAATACTTTAATTTTTTCACACCAGTCTTGATTTTATTGACCTCTATCACATCCCCCTTCCCTTAGTCATGTCTTTCAAGATTAAAAGTCCCATCCTTATTACTCTCTCCTCATATGGCAGCTGTTCCATTTCCCTAGTAATTTTTGTTGCCCATATTTGAACCTTTTCTAATTCCAATCTATCTTTTGTGAAATGAGGCGTCTACATCTGCACACAGTGTGGGCGTACCATAGATTTATACAGAGGCAAGACGATATTCCATTCTCTTCTCCCTCCCTTGCTAAATGATTCCCAACACTGTTTGCTTTTTTTGTTGCCGCTGCACACTGAGTGGATTTTTTCAGAGAACTATTCACAATGACTCCAAGGTCTCGCTCTTGAGTGGATCCCATCATTCTATATGTAGAGTCGGGATTATGTTTTCCAACATGCATTACTGTGAGCGCTATGAAGGAGGGGGTGTTGGACAAGGGGGGGAATGGGATGTGCTCTGCAATATACTAATGGCCAGTGCAGGTGCAGCATCTGGCTTCGAAAAAGGGTTTATAGCAGGAGCATGGAAAAGGGAACACATCTGTGGGAGCTAAGTCCATCACACTGAAGGATTAAGAAGTTCAAGCTTTTATGATATGCCAATAAGATGTGGGTTTAGTTAAGTGGGCTGGGCGCACTGCAGCCAGACTCATTTGGGAGCACAGCAAGGCTTGACAGTGTATGAAACCTGCAGCCAGACTCTGCCCAGATGTTCCTTGCCACCAGATACGCAAGGTTTGGGGCCAGAGCATTCCAAGGCTGCAGTTTCATCACAAACCTGATTCAGACACACAAAAGCTATCAGCCTCCAGTGCATTTTCTCCACAGAATTTGCCCAGCTGCCAGGTTACCTTGGGACAGAATGCAGCAAGTTCTTCTTCACTGTCACTTCCAGTGTCAGCATGCTCCTGGTTCAGCGCTCGCTGACGCACTGTCATGAGTCAGAGCAGAAATCTCCCATTATTGCCAGGGCAGACAAGGCAACGTTTGAGCAGAACATTAGACCGAGCAGAAAGTCACTTCAAAGGCAGACCCGGGGGTGTCAATCTCTCACAGATCAAAACACTTTTGCATTAAATGGAGGCTCTAGTGGTTTTGATTTGGACTCTTGCAGAGCTAGCACCAAGAAGGAACCTGCTCATGTCGGAGAGAAATGCTACAGACAAAAATCAGCTTTCACTAAGCAGCACTTAGTGTCATTGTGTTCCCACAGCTGAGAAAGGAGGAAGGATGGGAGCCCTTGGGACTTTGTAGGAAGCTCTCATCTGAAGCAGGGACCCAGCGTAGTAGCACAACTTCCCGTCTGCGGAAGGGTGTGAATAATCGACAAGAGAATACGAAACGAATGTTGTGCTACACATGCAGTTGCTGCGACGCCCTGAGACTAGGGGTTTATTTCAAGGGCTGGCTGTTTGTCTGGCTAGCTTCCGACACTCTTAGAGACTTACATTGCTTCACTCGCTGCTTTGACATCATGTAGCCTCGAACGCTGAAATCCAGCCGCTGCAGAGCTGGCTCCAGCTTCAGGTACATGCGTTGCCCCAGTTTGTGGTACACTGCGAGGGGCCATAGCAGGATGAAGAGCACTGAGGTAAACGGGGAGGCTCGTTAGAAAACTTGCCCATGCTACTTAACAGATCTGTCAATCAAGCAATTTGGGATGCAGTAGAACGATATAAGCCTCAGTTTTGCTGTGCTGCATGCACACACGCCAGTGTCAGGAGCTAGATAGAGAGCTGTGCAATCTGTGCTGATTTACTAGAACAACAACAACCACCACCAACATACTAGAGCATTTAGCGTACGTAACTGCCAAGACAGACATGCACATTGGCCAGTTAGCCCTGAACACACTCTATCCGGCCTACCATTTTAACTTTCAACTGCACTATACAATATTGTACTTGTCAGAATGTTAGCTGTGCATATAAGCTGCACCTTTGAGCCAAAGTCAGCAACACTGTCCCAGCCTTCTGCTTACAATATCTTGTTTGACTATACTTACGCATAAGGTATGAGAGCAGGACTCCAGGAATGTACCGGCCCAGAACAGCCAAGAAAGTAAAGACTCCACATACTAAAAGACAAAACTGGAGGCATGGGAGAAAAGATGAGTTTCCAAAGCAATGAAATAAGCGAATCAGGAGACTTCAGATGGTGTAACTGGATTATTGTCTATAGAGTTCCAGGCCAGGCAGCAACAGATAAAATATTGGCAACATGGTTCCAATACTGAATAAGTAGCAAAACAATCTTATTTTAAGAGTCTTTGTCTACCCCCCCTAAGAAAACCTTGGCAATCCAAAGGGAACTTAAGTTACTGTTCTCTGCTATAGGTCGGATTAGATTCTACAACATCTATGTGACAAGCAGCTATAAGGTTGTGGGACCCGGTCCCCACCAAAGGAAAGTATAGGGGCATGTTTAATGCAGCTGCAATCAGTGATAATATTCAAGCTTTTCTTACAATCCATACAATCACAGTTGTCATTAGGCCAACACAGGTTTTCTTTTCTATAGGACTCAAGGGGGAAAAAATGGATTCTCGAACCATGCCCTGGTCTGGTTTTTATGTTATTAAAAGCTAGACTCAGGGAAAGAGCTGTGACGTTAATAGACATTTCACACCAATTGCCATAGGAGGAACAGTGACATTTACAGCTAAATAAAAACAAAATAAAATCATCATGCAAAGCTGCCACCTCGCCGCCCATTCGCTCGCTTGTTCTATCCCATCCCACCTCCCTGGCAGGGAACATCTTGTGTTTGGAATGCCCGTGTCTGGATGCTCCCACAAGACGGAGCAGCTGTCTGCATCATAGATTAGATGCCAAATGTTTAGTTTGCCCAACCATGTATGCTCTTACCTTGCCAGGATTTTGCTTTTTGAAAATGAAGAGATTCCTTAAGAAGGTGACCCCAGTCACCCATCCTTCTGCTAAATGGTGACACAGCTCCGGCACACTCAGCAACTGAGGGTGAACGTAGCCCCAGCTACAGAGAAGGTAGAATAATTAGTGAGCAGATGTCTCAGCCACATGGCGTTATTAAACTGATGCTAACATAGGACACACTTCATCACAGAGCAGTGTTTCATGACCACTCCTCCACCAACTGCCCCAAGTCCAGAGACCAGACTTGACACTTGGAAAAAATCAAATAGCTAGCCCCACAAGCCATTCAATACATACCCCATTTTTCTTTAAATTGGGGACAGCTAATAATTAGCTAAGTACTGCAATCAGAATGCAAGAGCTTCATCATTGCTGGGTGGAGGTCAAAGGCAGCTGGCAGGCCCCATGTTGTGCCAACTCCCTTAGCAATCATGTGCATCTTATTAGAGCCCAGAAGGATTGTGGCGATCATTAACAGTTCAGAAAGAGCTGCAGTGAAATGGAGGAAAACCCTGCTTGAAGTTTCATCTATTAGTTCAACTAAGGCTGAGGCAGGGCATTAGTTATTTCTTGGTGTTTACACCCCCCTCCTTCTCCCTCCCGGTAGGAATTCAGTGCCAAGTTTCCACAGAGCACTGTGACCTACTTAGTGGAAATTCATTGCCTTTTGAAAGGCTACTTTTGGGAGCCTCTGTTGGTGCTTAATAACCTTAGGTCACATGGTATCTGTGCCTGTGGAACAGTGCTTCCTTTTGCACCAGGTCACTTGCAGGAGACATACTCTTTCGCCTGATCGAGTGTCACTGTTTTCTAACATTTGAGGAGTTTTACAGTGTCATGTTTGAAAGACTGATTTGGCTAGTTAGGGCCACAAAGCAGATGATAAAAAGCGTAAGAACCACAAGGAAAGGGATAGACACAAAGAGAAAATATCATAATGCCACTTTGTGAATCTATGGTGTACCCACACTTTGAATACTGTATGGAGTTTTGGTTGCCCCATCTTAAAGGATTAGAATTGGAAAAAGCACAGAAGACGACAAAAAAAATGAATAGGAGTGAGTATCAGCTTCCATTCGAGGCGATTTAAAAGACTGGGATTGTGTAGCTTAGGAGAGAGACAACTGAGGGGGGATAAGACAGAGGTCTATGAAATCGTAAATGATGTGCAGAAAGTATTATTTACCCCTTGACACAACACGAGAAGTATGGGGTTACCTCATGAAATTAATAAGTAATAGGATTACAGTCAACCTGTGGAACTTCTTGCCAGTGGACGTTGTTAAGAATTAAAAAAAAAGAATTTGACAGCTTCATGAAAGATAAGTCCATCAACTAGAAGGTGGGACTGGACCACAGAGGATGGATGGATGGGAATTGCCCTGTCTGACAGGATGAACAAAACATCAGGCACTGGGGCCCAGAATCCTGTTCTGACAGTGGCCAGTGCCTGATATTCTGTTCATCCCCTCATTTTTGTCCTCCATAGGACAAAGCCTCAGGAGAGTACTAGTTCTGTTGCTAATGCTGCACACAGGGCCTCACTAGCCACCAGGGAAGCCTGCTGCACACCCAGCTTTGGTCAGAGAAGTTTGACAAGCTTTTTTTTAAAGCAGTAGGGTCTTTCCACACTGACGTGAACATTATGCCTGCTTTATACAAGAGGCGGCGTAGGCAGGCAGAGGTTCAGTGACTTGCCCGATGTCACAACGAACGCTCTCTGGAACTTAGCAGACACGGCAAACATGCAAAAACTGTTGACATTTTGTTGTCATAACACAAAGTACAGGTTGAACTTCCCTGGTCCAGCATCCTCGGGACCGGAATGGTCCCAAACAAGGAATTTGCCGGATATGAGGAGGTCAGGTGTCTGGGCTCTCCCAGGGCTCCCTTCCTGGCTGAACCCAGAGGCCTGACCTCTCCCTGCCCTCAGCTCTGCGTGGGGCAGCAGCTGCTACTGAGGTTCCCTGGCCCCCAGGTCACTGGTCCTGCAACCCGCTGTTGACTAGATCTGCTCTGCTCCCAGCCGCTCTCAACCTCTGCATCCGGGGCTCTCTGACCTAGCAACATCTGTGGTCTTGCCAGACCAGAGAGTCCTGGAACAGAGGGGTTCAACCTGTGCAAACATAAAAGCAAACAACCAAAAAAACATGGATTTAATTAACATTCCATACCTCTCATTTTCCAATTCATCTGATCTTGCCACTAAAATAGTAAGAACAGACACTGAATTAATTGCAAGGAATTTTGCAATGAGTACACTCAGAAAATAGGCACTTAAATAAAACTTGTTCCAGGCTAGGAAACAGCCAGTGTGAGGGTTAAAGGTAATTAACCAAAAGTCTGTTGCTCTGCATCGTATACTCATACCGTGGCCTGAGACAGCCCTGCCCTCTGTGCCATGGCAGGTACCATTAGAGTGACTGGATAGTCATTCTGTTCTGCGAGTCACTACTAGCTCATTTTAGCCTTAACCACAAGCAAGAACTACCAGTCCTATTTCAACATGCAGCCTACACACCCCTTACTGTACTGGCTGTGCTGAGGGTTGGACAACTTACTCAATTTAGAGACATCCAGGAGACCTTCACTTCCCAAACTGGGACTTGGTAAGTGATCCAGGGATAGGCTAGCTTGGATAACTAGCAGAATCAAGGGACTTGAATATACAATCCTCAAAATAAGTGGAAACAACTAGCAGCACCCTGCCAAGCTTCCAAAGAAAGCTGAAGTCTAGAATTACTGGCAGCTTCTGGGCCTCCGCTTGTGTTGTCTCTTGGAAGACAATTAATGCTTATTACACAACCTCAACTAGTTAGCCAGGGAGTTAGCCGTGGGGAGCACACAGATCACACACGAATTTGTTTTTGGGTGGTGAATGGGAAGTGCATCAAATCTCATCACATGTTCAAGGCAAGGATGGCGGAGTTCTACATTAGAGCAGGTGATTTACTGAACACTAAGTATTCGAGTAACTGACAGTTCCTGAAGATGTTTTCCCTCTCAATCTTCAGGAGGAAGCTGGTTCTCCGATAAACTCTCAAATACTCTGGAGACAATTTCCAGTGTATTCGAGTGAGAAAACCAGTTATGTCCTATCCTGCAAGTGCTGATTTCTCAAATTGCTCTTTGGGGCCAACTTGCTTCTTCTGTGTAGTCAGTCCATTGTGGGCACTACTGGAATATGAAAGTGTGTCAATCAAGGTGTTTTTTCTAGGTGCCTAGAACAATTGCTGGGTTTCATGAACTGAGTTGGGTGCCTAGGCTCCCTGCACAGTGAATGGGTAGAGATCACAATGGGATTCACAAAAGCCCACACACTCAGTGTCTCCTCACCTAAGCTAGCCAATCGGAGGAGTCAAACTGAGGGGTCTGTCTGTACTAAGTTCTGCCCCTCAGAGATAGCATCTCCCTCTGCTGGGGATTCTCAACTGCAAATCCTCTCTTGGCACTATGTAAGGAGAGGATGACCATCCTCTGAAGTTTTAGCCAAGTAGTTAGGGCCCTCAAACAGGATCTCCCACACCCCAGATAAGTTCCCCGTCCACCTCAGGGAGAGAAGGGATTTTAACTGGGATCTGTCACCTCCCAGATAAGGCCCATAACCGCTGGTATCCTCTGAGGTGGGGCTGCTTCACTGTGCCAAAATTATTTTTAAAAATTCACTGGGCCAGAGAGCAACAGACCTGGCCACATGAGCATGCAGGCATGAGAATGACTTGCAGACCAGTGGTGTGGGAGACCCAGGATCCTGTCCCAACAATTTTTAAGTGATTTATTTACTGTGGAACAGCTTCACTAGAGAGAGCACTCCTCTCCTCAGGACCATACGCCAGTGATTAGGTCGCTCATCTGAAAGGTGGCAGATCCCTGTTCCAAGTCTCTCCTCCGCAGGGGAAGAGAGGACTTGGACCAGGGACTCTCCCATATCCCCACTGTGTTAAGTCACAAGGGAAACACCCCGCCAGCCATCTATGAAAGCTCACATTCATGGCCCACTTTGAGCAGTTTACTGGGTTGGGCTCCACAGGAAAGTTAGGCAGAGGGCATGTGACCTTTCTCTGGTCTGGGTACTGCACTGGGGCTGAGGCGGTCGCATGGCAGCATGGGGCACCTAGAGAACTTCTACTGCTGAAACTTGGGTGCTGGGTGAGTTTAGGCACATGCAGTGTTTGGCAGCAGCTCTGGCCAGATTCTGGGATTTACCCACACAAGTCTTGCTGTGAATCTAGCCTCTTGCGACTCTGTCCAAATCATATTTACAACCAAATTGTGCAGAGAAAGAGCCTGATGGGGAGTTGAAAAATAAGTGCTATTTTCAGAAGCCAGCTGAAACTACTTCATCTTACCTTTAATTTCAGGCCAGATTTTATTCTTCCACTGATCTAAACAAATTATTATTATCAGGCCAAATGCAACCAAGAACACCAGCCGAAGGGAAGTCAGTGCCAAAAAACTGAAAAAAAAAAAAAAAAAAGAAACAAAGAGTCAGTGCATGGGTCTGTTTCTTCTGTTACACGAGGCCTCTCAAATGACACCCCTACTTAGAGGCACTGACCAACTGGATTGGGTGAAGTAGTAAGAAAAACACTCTATTGGTCTTTGGGGGCAGCAGACAGCTAGAATCAAAACTATATCAGAACTAATGGAACTGGATGTTCCTGTTACTCACATGTTCAGAGTTTAAACCTAAAATGTATTTTAGAAAGGAAACAGGCTATTTTAAAGATACCAGTTTTATCTTACTCTTGAAATTACAGGGAGTCCAGCAACTAATATCTGCAGCAAGACACCATGAGCTGAGTAATGTTTGCACCGCTAGTGTCAATCTGTCAGCATTTCCAAAAGCCACGTCAATATTAAAGACTACTGACTTCGTGCACAATTCGGGATCTAGCAGACACCTCCAATTCCAAGTTAAGCTTCAAACTGATTTTTAAATTACTCAGGAAGTAGGACATAGATAATTATATTCATACTTAAAAAAACAATAGTCTGGCAGCACTTTAAAGACTAACAAAACATGTAGATGGTATCATGAGCTTTCGTGGACACAGCCCACTTCTTCAGATGACCAATTATACTCATGACTGTTCTGTCTCTTGTATCCATTGCATCTCAGACTAACCAGCTAGCCTGGAAAGGGTTATATGATTGAGGAAGTGAGGACAAACTAATCCTTCACTCACTAGTGAACTAATCCTTCACTCACCAGCTAGGAGGGCTGGTTGTTTATACCAAGTTGCTTCTAGAACCCTAAAGAAATGTTTCATGTTTGTTCAGGGTTTCTGTGCCGCATGGCCTCAGTCTACAGCCTGTCTGATGGAGGCCATCGGGGGCCAAAGCACTTATTTAATCATAGTCATCCAGACTGTGCAGGACGTGTGTTTGTCTAGCATAAAGCATAAGCTGGTAGGGCCCAGCAAGTGATAGGTGCCATGCAGGAAATTCATAGGTTAAAGATCAGGCACAAAGACAAGTTAAAAAAGCTTGCTGTGAATTAGGGATGTGAATATTTAACCAGTTAATTGGTGAGGCTTATTGGTTAAGGTTAACTGGTGGGGGCAGCTCCAGTGCCCCGGCGGGAACAGCCTCTGTCCACAGTTGGGGGGGGGGGGGGGGGGGAAGGAGTGCTCCAGCCAGTCCTCCCCTTTAACCAATTTAACAGGATTTTACATCCCTGTTCACAACACCCCCTGGCAACGAGAGCCAAAGTCTGATTGTGTGTTTTGTGAAAAAGTACTTCCTTACATTGGTTTTTAAATCCACTGCCTATTCATTTCATTGGGTGACCCCCCACAGTATTTGAATTATCTGTAGGAGTAAATAAGACTGCCTGATTCACTCTCCCCATGCTATTCATGAGTGTATAGACCACTATCATATCCCTCCCCTTAGTTGTCACTTTTCTAAATTGAACAGTCCCAGTCTTTGAACCTTTTCTCTATTGTAGATAGCTTAAATCTTTAATCTCTTAAACTACTGAATGTGTGCTTGTTTTGGTATGTAGCAAGGATTTTAAACTCTAACTGGCATTGTGCCATGCTCTGTGCAGCTGAGTTCGTGTGGGGAAAATGCTGTATTGGGAACAGCTATGCAGCATTTCTTCTGATTCCATCAGGTTGCTGTACTTAATCGACTCACAATAAGGATGTGAAGGTTTAACTGGTGGGACTAGAGAAGCTCCCGGCCTGCTGCAGGTAGGGGATGCTCCAGCCCCACGGGGCACCCACCACAGGCAGGAGCTGCTTCGGTGAAGCGCCTGGACGGGCTTGTACAGCCCCTGCCTGCAGTAGGAAGGTAGGGAAAAGGTGCGTTCCAGCACAGTGGCAGGCTGGAGTACCCCCCAATCAGCCCCTTCAATCAGTCAACGAGTTAAACAATATGTTTGACCAGTTAGCCAATTAAATGGGATTTTACATCCCTAATTCCACAGTCCAAGGTTCAGAAGCTCAGCTATCAGTAAGGCAATATGAATATGTCTGCTGTGAAATCCATCCGGACAAATACACAGTGCAAGTAGAGGCACACAGTAAGCAGCAGAAATTGTTCAGTTCTGAAGATTGGCTATACGCCTAGATGAATCAGGGTGGGCCCAAACCAAAAAAAACAGCCAACAAGACAGAGATGCCTCCCTACGCCAAACATCAGCACGTGGGTTTTTTTGGTTTTGTCAGAACACACACAAAGATCAGTTATAGCCTAGCAAACATTAATTACAGCTAAAGCGGGTATATGCAGTGATTTCATGATAAGTGCATGCTAACAGTTAACCCTCTCCCCCAAAGGGTAGTTTAAAATCAGAAGATTATTTGTTGAAAACCCAGAGGAACAGGTACTGCATGGAAGAAGTAACTTTCCATAAGCCTTCCTGCTATCCCCGGGTATTAGACAAACACTACAGTTACGAGCGGTCCCTCAAACAAGACCATGTGATCAGCCTCTTATGGTAATGAAGGATTGTCCAGTAAAAGCAGTTCCTCCCACGCCTCCTGCCACGCACAGCATATACCAACTCTACTCTCTAAGACGAGGAGGGCAAAATATGGCCCGGCAAACCTTCAGATGCAGCTTCCCACCCTCTGGGAGCAAACGACCTGCAGGACCCTCAGGCAGACTCCCTGCCTGCTGCGGCCCCACCTGCCACTCAAAGTGGCCAGCTGCTAGGGCCATGTGTCTTTCTGAGGCATGTGCCCCTTGGGGGTAATAGGGATTAGGGATGTAACAGTGTAGTCGGTTAAACGATTAACCGATAACGCTACTGGCTACATGCAACCCTCCCCCCTTCTGGGGCTCTGCATTTAAAGTATTTTGGCAGCTGGCACACAGACTAGAAGATTTATCTGGCGTTGCTTGAGTCCTCAATGTTTGTTTTTTGGAAAATAAAAATTAAAACGTATATGCTACATTTAAGTCATTGCTCTGGTGGGGCTGGAGATGCACGCAGGCTGCCCCAGACCTCTCTCACTGCAGCAGCTTGGGGCCAGGTGAGAAGTGCTTCTCCATGGTCACTGCAGCTCCAGTAGGCACAGTCGGGGGAGGGGTGCATGTCCCCTTGCGACGGCAGGTACAAGTTCATCTGTCCCCGCACACCCCAGCCAGAACAGGGACATTAAAGTCAGTTAAATAGATCAGTGTTTCTCAACCAGTGGTACAAGCACCCTTAGGGGTACTCCAGAGAAGTCTGGGGGGTACGTCAACAACTGAAATTTGGAGAAAACTGAATTTTTGTTTCAAGTTTTAGTGCTTTATTATTTTTGTATTTTTTACACCCAAAAATTTCATCACCCGCCTGGCTACAATTAAGTTGTTTAAACAAATATGTTACAATGGTAGAAAAAAAACTGTCTCTGAAAACTGTAGGTACTTTTTTTTTTTTTTTAAAGGGGGTACTTTATTAAAAAAAAAAGGTTGAGAAACACTGAAATAGATAATGATGTAACCGCTGAAAATCTCAGCGGTTACCTGCAGCGGACTCTGCAGTTTAAAGCTTAAATAAGCTTTTTACTGCAGAGTCTTCAGTGAAGCCTCTTTCGGAGCAGGGCCACCAGCCCCCAACATCCCTAAGTCAGAGTAAGGAATGCAGCAAACTACAGTTTCCATTCACTCCCTGATGAAGGGGAACAGCCAGCAGTGTCCTCATTCAAGGGCACCTGGGGGGAAGAGAGGAGGGCATCCAGCCCCTTTTACCTGCCTAGTGACGTTGTCTCTTTTTGGTACGGTTTTAAGAGAAGAAATGCCATTCCACGCCCATCCCATTTTCCTGGCACAACCAAACCCTTACATTGCTTTAAAGTTATGATCAGAGGAAGCTGCCTACCGAATTTGGTGATCCTAGCTCTTACCATTTAGGAGGAGTTCTTGAACAGAGACAAACTCTCTAAAATATCTAGTAGATGAAGGGTCAGACCCACTAGTTCCACTTTAGTCAATTTCTCCACGAAGGGCTGTTTTCCCACCACCCCATGCTCAGTCCCCTGAAAGTAGTATCTGCACTTGTAGTTACCCAGACAAGAATCCTCTTTGGCTAAGTAGTATCATTGGCTCAGACTCCCTTTGGAACACATCATTCTCTTGCAGTCAGAAAGATGCAGACAATCCCCAGGGAGGAGAGGGAAATGAGTGAGAGAGCAGTGTTACAACCACCCAAACTTTCTCATTTCTTTTAAGTCAGCTACCCCCAGCTGCATGAGGCTATTGGAAGACCATGGGACAGAGTTACAAAAACATATTGCAACTGATGAAGTCAAAACTAGCCTACCAGTCACTCCTGACTTTCAAACTAGAGATACAGAACTCACAACAAAGGACTGGTTGGTAACCTTGCAGTTCTACTATCTTGCAAACTTTTTATGTTTAGACTTGGCAGAAGAGAATTCTCACCATTATGTTTTACACTCAAGCTGTAGGTTAGCAGCTATTCTTTTTGGTAGCACATGCTTACATACGACAAACCTAAACTTGAATTACTAGCTGCAACCATTTAACAGCACCAGAATAAGTTTACTGAAAGACACTTGAACATCCATTTTCGGCACAGGGGCCTGTTAAATAAATAGTTCCATGCAGCCATGGACTGCCAGAAACACACTACTGAACCAAAATAATCACACACATCTTTATTAGAACAGCTCAAACGCTAATATTTCTCTGCAGGAGAAAGATCAATGCACTTCCCTGTGGGAGAAGAGAAAATGGCTATTTACATGGACTAACCAACTGACAAAGACTCTAGAACTTCACATGACCTGTTTACTCATGTCATGAGAATCCACTCAAGGCAACAGATGCTACCAGCTTGCTGACAGACCACATCTGGGCTGTCAGCTGCCCGCATGTTCCACCGCTTTGCTCCCCGTCCCCCTGGTCTGCAGACCAGGGAGACGGGGAGCAAAGCAGAGCAAAGCGGCGGAGCACGCGGGCAGCGGACAGCCCAGACGCGTCCGACTCGGGGACTGCCTGTATTTTTGCCCACAAAAGCTTATGCCCAAATAAATCTGTTAGTCCTCTAAGGGGCCACAGGACTCCTTGTGTTTTTGTGGATACAGACTAACATGGCTATCCCTCTGCTACACATCAAAAAAATGTATCAACAGGACATTAATGTCCTACACCTAGTCAGTCACTAAAAAAACTACTCTCACTCAGAATTAATCCTATCTACAAACCCCTTAGACAATAAATATTCCACACAGAATTGTATGTTGGTTTCCCAGGAACATTTAGCTCATGCCCATGAGGGATGTAAGCAAGCAGTTGAGTGGAGTATTCAAATACTCGCTCCCCCCTTGCTCCATCTGTATTGGGGAAGGGGAACAGGAGCGGCTAGGGGGAACTGGCTTAAAAGCTGTTTTCCCCTGTAGCACCTTTGCTGAGGTGCCACCTGCTCCCCCCACGTTCCGCCCACTGCTGCCTCTATCAGAGGCAGTAGTAGCAGGGAAAGGGGTGTGCATCCTCAAAGCACGGTAGTCCAGGCTAGAATCATAGAATTGGAAGAGACCTCAGAAGATCATCAAGTCCAGCCCCCTGCTCTAGGCAGGTCCAATTCAAACTAAATCAACCTGGCCAGGGCTTTGTCAAGCCGAGACAAACACCTCTAGGGATGGAGACTCCACTACTTCCCTAGGGAACCCATCCCAGTGCTTCACCACCCTCCTAGTGAAATAGTTTTTCCTAATATCCAACCTGGCCCTCTCCCACCACAACTTGAGACCGTTGCTCCTTGTTCTGCATCTGTCACCACTGAGAACAGCCTCTCTCCAGCCTCTTTGGAACCTCCCTTCAGGGAGTTGAAGGCCACTGTGAACAGGGGCTGCTGAACTTAGCAGGAGCCGGGACCAAGCAGTCCTGCCTCATACTGGTTCAGGGCCGCGGCGGCGCCGGCTTTTAAACAGAGCCAGGCAGTTCTTAGTACCTTTCAAAGGCAGAGCCGCAGCGGTGCCGGAGCGGAGCCGGGGGACTCGTGCCGGCCCCCGGGAGCGAGCCCTGCAGAGCTCCTCCCTTCTCGACAGAGGCGATGCAACTGGTGTCGCCTCCCCCATAAGTCAAACACTCCCCCCCCCCGCAGGGCGCGCAACCGAGACGCTGTTGCAAAACATCCCCCCCCCCCTCCCCCGAGCTCTCGCCGGGCGCTAGCGGAGGACACGGGGCAAGCCCAGCACGAGCAGACTGGACGCGCCCCGGAGCTCGCCCGCAGCCCGGAAGCGGCGGAGGAGCCCCCCCGGGCGCGCCCCTCCCCCGCTCGCTCACCAGAAGGCGCCGTGCGCGCCCGCCCAGCCCAGCGCGCTGCGGCCCGGCCGCTCCCAGACCAGCGCCGCCTGCAGCGCGCTCAGCAGCGGCTCGTAGGGCCCCAGCCGGGCCTGCAGGGCGGCGCTCAGCGCCCGCACCCGCCGCTCCCGCTCGCCGGGCCCGGCCGCCGCCGCCGCCGCCATCGCTTCCCCCGCCCGGGGATCAACATCCGCTCCGCGTCGGCACGTCACGCCGCCGCGCCGGGTCAGCCCGGCCCCCAAGCGGGGTGACCAACCGCCGCCCGCGGCATGGCGGGACACTCAGGGCGCGGCCATCTTCCTGTACGGAAGGGCGCCTTCCTAACTGCGCATGCGCACGGGGAGGTGGGGTGTGGTTGGGTGGTTTTTTTGTGCGCGCGCAGGTTTTTTTCTCTCCTTCCGATGCACGTTGCCAGGGCGATGTTTAGGGGCCGGCCTAGCGCGCCGGTTGACCCGGAAGCGCATCCCGCGCATGCTCAGTTCCGCTGGGCGCCGGGCGGGAGGACGCGAAGGCGACCGGTGCAACGAGGAGCCGGGTCGGGGCGCAGCGGCCGAGATGCCACGAGAGATTATCACCCTGCAGCTGGGCCAGTGCGGCAACCAGAGTGAGGGCGGGGCCTGTGCTTGTGGGCGGGGCTTGTGAGGGGGAGGGGCCTATCCCGGCGCGGGGCTTTGTACGGGGCGGGACCTGTGCTTGTGGGCGGGGCTTTGTGAGGGGGAGGGGCCTATCCCGGCGCGGGGCTTTGTACGGGGCGGGGCCTGTGCTTGTGGGCGGGGCTTGTGAGGGGGGAGGGGCCTATCCCGGCGTGGGACCTGTGCTTGTGGGCGGGGCTTTCTGAGGGGCGGGGCCTACCCTGGCGCGGGGCTTTGTGAGGGGCGGGGCCTGTGCTTGTGGGCGGGGCTTTGGGGGGGGGTCTCTGGGAAACTGAGGCACAGAGTAGGGCCAGGCCTGTCCCCCTCCTGGGCTGGCTGGCTGGGGGCGTGCTGCGGGGGCTTTCATCTCCCCTCCCCCAGGCTGAGCTCTGGCCGCTCTCTCCTGCAGTCGGGTTCGAGTTCTGGAAGCAGCTGTGTGCTGAGCACGGCATCAGCCCCGAGGGCATCGTTGAGGAGTTTGCCACCGAGGGTACCGACCGCAAAGACGTCTTCTTCTACCAGGTAAGGGGGGGCGTCCCACCAGGGCTCTGCGCTGCATGCTCCAGAGAGCTCTGCTCCTCCCCGCCGCCGGAGTCCATCGCTGAGATCCAGCCCAGGCTCGGCCAGATGCCCTTTTCCTAGGGCTTCCCCTCTGAGCCTCCTCTTGCAAAACAAAAGCATCACTCCGCCACAGAGATGAAGCTCTGGAAGTCTGCCACTGCCAGCCCCCTGTTGGCATAATGCTGGTATCTCCCAAAGCCTCCAAGAGCCCAGGGGGGATCCTACTCAAGAGTTTCTGGTCCATATTTCTTCTCTGTTCTCTCTGGCTGGAGCCCAGGCTGGCTTGTGGGGTCAGCAGTAGTGAGATTCAGTTGTTATGTCAGTCCACAAAGTCTGCTCCTAGTCAAAACCCTTCCCTATTGATGGTTCTTATCTCCTCTGATGAGAACAAACCCCACCTCTAACTCCTCCTGCTGAGGACACGCTGGGGATTTTGTCTATCCAGCAATTCAAATTTGAATTATGAAAAGGGGCTGATGAACTCAGTCCAGCCCAAAGCTCATTTACGTCATTGGTTTCTCTACCAAGATCTACTGCTTAACAGCATGTTGTCATGGCCTAGGGCAGGGATGGGGAACCTATGGCCTACAGGCCGGATCCTGCCCCGATTTGGCCTGTGATAAGGCTTGGAGCTTACCCTTGCAGTGGGGTGAGCTGGCACTGGTGCCAAGGCTTGGAGACTGTGTAACTGGCGCACCAGCTTCCTGCTGCAGTGGAGAGTAGCAGGGAGCCAGCGTTAAAACCCCTGTATGGTTAGCTCTGTCTTGTGCAGGGAGGAAGTGGATCTGCATGCTGCTGTTTCCCCTCCCCCTCGCCTGGGGGAACAGCAGGGCAGGGAAGCCTGTCCCTGTGTTTTCCTACAGGCTTTTCCCCTGCCACTTCCATTGGCCAAGAATCATGGGGTGCTGCCTGCGAGCACAGGGCAACATGAAGCCACCGGTGCTTCTCCCCCCCCCCCCCCCCGCCAAACAGAACTGCATCAGAGAAGTGCCCCGATCCACTGCCTCGTCTCGCACCCAATGGGTCAGTGCAGTGCTTCTTGTAAGCTGGGTGCTTGTGCAGCCACTCAGGAGCAATTCCAATGCCTCCCAGCTGATTAGCAGAACACCCACAGCTAGTATTGTGTTTCTACTGGTGGTGTATGTTTGCACATGCCCTGGTGCACATCAAAATGTATTTTGCACATGGATGGAAAAAATCTGCACCTGGAGGGAAAAAGATTAGGCCAATGGTTCCCCACCCCGGCGTAGAGCCTGATGTGCTGTAGAGGACGATGGGTGTAGAGCGCTGGGGACCCAAGGAGCAGTTCATATTTGTTCCATATTTACTCTGGTTGGGAGCTGTTTGGGTCAGGCCCATGTCTTTATTCCGTGATGCCCAACATGACTGGGCTACTAGGGGCTCCCACAGTACAGCCAATGCAGTTCCTGTACAGTCTCTCACAGTAAAGGTGTGTTATACTGTTCTCTCACCAGTGGGTGGCACCCTCTGTCACAGTCTGGAATTGTGCCTCGTTTTGATTCTAGGCCCTCTTGTCCTTCTCTGTGCAGGCGGATGACGAACATTACATCCCCCGAGCTGTGCTGCTGGACCTTGAGCCCCGAGTGATCCATTCCATCCTGAACTCCCCCTACGCCAACCTGTACAACCCAGAAAACATCTACTTGTCTGAGCATGGTGGTGGGGCTGGGAACAACTGGGCCAGCGGCTTCTCCCAGGTAACAGGGCTGGAACTGGCCTGTGCAACTGTAACTCCGATCCCTGGGCTGGAGATGTTGTCTGGGATGCCTGGTCTCCCAGCAGGTGCTGGCATGTGATTGCTGTGGCACCTTTCAGCGGTGATTCGCAGGTGACAGCTCGCAGCCAACTGTCTGCCGGCATGGCTGGAAGCCTCGTCTCTCAGCTGATTTGGCTTTGCAATGTGTCTGGGAAGTGGCTCCTTGCAGCTGCCCCTGGGGAAAATCAATGAACGATACCTTTGCTTTGGTTTTATCTCGCTAGGGCGAAAAAATCCATGAAGATATCTTTGACATCATAGACAGAGAGGCTGATGGGAGTGACAGCCTAGAGGTAAGGAAATGAGGATTCCCTCGTCCGTTGTTTTCTGAGCCAGGCTGCTATTTTCGGAGGGCAAGCCCGACCCTAAGGTTTCTGCTGTGTTGTCCATGTGGAGGCAAGGTCTGTAGGGAAGCCTGGCAGGTTGAAGATCTTTGGGGGTCAGGAATCTGGATGCTAGGCAACAGACACATGGAAAGGGTTAATCCTAGGCAGGAGGCCTTTCTCATCTCTGCCACATCCTCTCAACCTTCCCTTTCACCCCGGGCCCACCTGAGACAGGCAGGAGTTGTCCCTGCTGTGTTCCTTACTGAACATTTTCCAAATCCAGTTACAAAGAGCACCAGCAGCAGGCTCTTCCCAGAGCAGATGATGGGCCCTTACCAGGACTCACAACTAGGAAGGCCTCCATTTACCTTTTCTTCAGTTCATCCCATTCCTCCTGCTTGTCTCCTTTAGTATCGGCCTGAATAGCTCCCCTCTCTGCTTCCAAAGGGAGAACATGCTAGCCCCGTGCTGTCCTGTGCTGTCCGCTCCTATTGGTACCCATCTTTCCAGGCTGCCCTCCAATGACTCTCCTGCTCCAAGAAGAGCACTGCTGAAGTGGCACCTGCCTGCTCTGTCAAGGCGTCGCAGGCGGAAGGGTGTTTAGTTTGGTGCCGGGAGTGGCAGCCTGCAGGTGTTCTCAAGAGGGCTTTGTGTGCCTCGGAATCGGCTCTGAAGAGCTCGTGGCAGCTGGTTTCAAAGGGCTTGAGCCTGTCAGATTCCATGTGCAGGCCTGGCCCTCTGACCCTTCTGCTGCTATCAGTGATGCTGTGGAAGGAGGGACTCTCCGTCCAGCCATGGGATCCCATCTGTTTCACTTTCACCCCTGAGCAGACAGAGCCCCCTGCTCTTTACATCTGGCGGTTGCATGGCAACGGGGGAGAGGGGAAAGGTGATAGGAAATAAGAGGTGGCAAGAGGACTGAGGAGCAGCTGGGGGAGAGGCTTAGAGCACCTCTGAGCTTATTTGGTTTAACTGAACAGGCCTCAGGGGAAACAGGGTCCCTTCCGGTGTCCGTGTGGCTCCTGGGAAGTGCTGAACTCGGGGGAGGGGGCCCTCCGCAAGGCTTGTGAGCGGGGAGCGCTGTTCTCGGTGGGTGCCGAGCAGGGAGCCCCTGTGCTTGTGACAGAAGCGCTGGGATTGGTTTGCAGCTCTCCGGGCCTCGTGGGGCTACGCTCGGAGTGTTGGGGACTGCCCGCGCGCCCCAGCGATTCCTGGCACAGGGCCAGAGGGCGGCAGCTGCCATCTGGCCTGGCCTAGGCTCTGGCATTAGCCAGTACTGTGGCTTGCCCCATTCTGCCAATGAGGGGAAGCCCCTGCTAAGCTGCCTTCCCTTGGTTCCAGGGCTTTGTGCTGTGCCACTCCATTGCTGGTGGAACAGGCTCCGGGCTGGGCTCCTATCTGCTGGAGCGGCTGAATGACAGGTGAGTCCCCTGCAGGGGGAGGCTGGCCCTGCCTGGGCGTCCTGCCAAAGCATGAAGCTGGAGCCGGCTGACTCAGAGCTGGGTCCCCACCCCCACCCAAACGCTGTCTTGTGCAATCCCTGGCAGGCCGCCCGGGGGAAGGGCCGGCTCTTGCTGTGCCCAGGAGAGGCTCTGGAGTCAGACCCTTGCTCTGCAGACTCCCTGTCTCCTCCCAAGCTGCTCTGATCAGACGGCTGCCTTCTGAGGCTCTGCCCGCACTGGGCAAGGTGGAAGGCTGCAGCCAGAGTCCCTGCGCAGCCACCCCTGCCTGCCCCAGCATGCAGTCTGGAGAAAAGGGTTGGGAGCAGCTGCTTAATCAGCCGGTGGATGGCTCAGTCTTGCCTGTGGCTTTGTCTGGCAGCTTCTTCCTGTGCTGTAAGATGCAGCGTTGCTGGGACAAATTCCTCTCCTCCCTGGGAGCAGACTTTGGCATGCTGCACGGTGACTCACCACCGCCCGGCATGCTGGGGACTGGCGGGGAACTCGTGGGAGGGGAGGCTTGGGCGGTGGCTCTGTGGCGTTAACCCGCTCGGGGGCCGGGCGCTCTCTCGCACAGGTATCCCAAGAAGCTGGTGCAGACCTACTCCGTCTTCCCCAACCAGGATGAGATGAGCGATGTCGTGGTCCAGCCATACAACTCCCTGCTGACGCTGAAGAGGCTGACTCAGAATGCCGACTGTGTGGTAAGAGTCCGGCCGCGAGCCGGAGCGGGGCCCCTGGAGCCAGCCCCGACTCTCTGCAGGGGAGCCCCGGATGTTCTAACTGCACCAACCAGTCAACAGCTCACCCTCCACATTTCCACGGCACAGCCCTGCCAGGCAGCCCCTCCGAGGCAAGGGCCAGCAGCCTGCAGAGGGACTTGGTGAGCCCCAGCAGACTGCCCAGAGCTCCACTTCTCCCCTGCAAGGCTGGTGGGCCTGAGGAGCTAGGGCCCTTGTGACACTGAGCGGATGGAGGGGGCGAGCTGTCCCCCACCCCCAACATTGCTGCTTCTCTGCTCTCCCTACTATTCCGGGCCTTGGGCTCACAGGAGCAGAGGCCACTTGGTGGGGGGCTCTGGTGTACACCCAGGGGGTGAGTATGGGACCCTGCCCCAGGGTCTGAACCCAAGGCTCCAACAGCAGGACCTGCCCAAGGCCATTGGGCACGTACTAACCAGGGCGCCTGCTCTCAGGTGGTTCCTAGTCTCTGGCACTCAGAGGAGGAGGCACAGCTGCACTGGCAGCCCCTGTTGGACGCCACCTTCACTCCCTCCCCTCTTTTTTTAAACTGCTGCAAGATTGCTTGGGCCTAGAGAACATAAGAATGACCAGACTGGGTGAGACCAAAGGTCCATCTAGCCCAGTGTCCTGTCTGCCCACAGTGGCCAGTGCCAGGTGCCCCAGAGGGAGGGAACAGAACAGGGAATCATCAAGTGATCCCTCCCCTGTCACCCATTCCCAGCCTCTGACAAAGAGAAGTAGGGACACCGTCCCCGCCCATCCTGGCTAATAGCCACTGAGGGACCAACCTCCATGCATTTATCAAGCTCTTTTTTGAACCCTGTTAAAGTTCTGACCGTCACAACGTCCTCTGGCAAGGGGTTCTATAGGCTGACTGTGCGTTGTGAAGAAATACTTCCTCGTTTGTTTTAAACCTGCTACGTATTAATTTCATTGGGTGACTCCTAGTTTTTATGGGAATAAGTAACTAACTTTTCTTTATTCACTTCCTCCACGCCAGTCATGATTTTATAGACCTCTACAACTTCCCCCCTTTATCTCCTCTTTTCTCCTCTCTAGAGGATGGAGGAGCAGGGCCTGGGGGTAAGCATGTGGGGCAGAGCTGTCCTGGGATGGCTCCGGGGAGCACGGCCCAACAGGAGGAGAGCAGCTTTCTGTTGAGCAACAGTTACGCTCAGGGCTAGCTGGCCCCGGGAGTGAGTCAGTTCATGGTTTCATGTGTCCGATGGCCCAGTTCTGTGATGGCATCCAGGTGGCTGAGGCTGTATGGGTCTGGGTTCTCGCCTGGAGAAGCAGGCCTCAGTCACTTGGCCGCAGCCCCCAAGAGCAGCTCTGATGGGGCCGACTTGCTTTGATAGGTGGTTCTGGACAACACAGCCCTGAACCGGATCGCCACAGACCGACTGCACATCCAGAACCCGTCCTTCTCCCAGATCAACCAGCTGGTGAGTAGCCCCTGAGGAGTGCTTGCCCTGGGGACTTAGCCACACCTCCTCCAGGCTGGGTTCACCTGGAGTTGCAGGGCCTGGGGGTGGGGAGGAGCTGGGCCCTCTGCTGATGAGTAGCTCTGTTTGGAGGGCCCGGTGGGAGGGCCTGGGAAGGGGAGTCCCAGCCAAGCTCTGGTTCCAGGGAATCACTCCAGAGCCCTGCCCCCGAACCGTCCCTGCCCTCTCTGTACCAGGTCTCCACCATCATGTCTGCCAGCACCACCACGCTCCGGTACCCCGGCTACATGAACAACGACCTGATTGGGCTGATCGCCTCGCTCATCCCCACCCCCAGACTCCACTTCCTGATGACGGGCTACACGCCGCTCACCACAGACCAGTCGGTACGTGCTGCAGGTCCCCAGGCGCGCGGGCAGCCTTGCGCCATCCCCCCGCCAGCTCCTGGCCGCCTGCTGCACCTCAGCCAAGCCCCCTGCCTCCGGGCTCTCATGCATTCCACGCCCCACACTCTCCTTGCTTAGCCGCAGGCATGGCAGATCCCTGCTCCCCACCCCCGACCTGCTGAGTGGCCCTTGCCTGGCTCCTGAGGCAGCCCTCTCCCACAGGTGGCAAGGCTGGTGCTCCAAGCTGGCCTCGCGCTGCCGGCGGCCCTGGCCCTCCCAGGGAATGCAGCGAGGCTGTTCCCAGGCTACAGGTGCTCAGCTCCAGCCTGCTGCACTGCACAGCTCCTGGGGGATAGAGGCTACCAGCCCCAGGGATCTCCCCAGGGAGCGCAGGCACCAGCCCCCTCGGCCGAGACTCGTGGTCGTGACGCTAGAGGCAGGCGAGCAGGCCACTTGTGCTGCCCTTGGCCATTGCTTATCCTGTCCGGATCGCTGTCCCCAGCCGGAGCCGGGGCTCCACGGGGCCGTAGTGAAGGGAGGCTGGGCTGGGATGCTGTGATGGCTCCATGTCACCATCCTGCTGAGCTAACCGGGCCCTTTCTCCTCCCGTCCACCTGCATTTCCCCAGGACGTTGCTCAGAGAAGCATTTCAGCGAGGCTGCTGGCTCTGAAACGGGTACCCTGTGTGCTCTGTCCTCTCTGCTCGGGGGGGGGCGAGGGGGACTTTGCAATAGCTGAATCCGTGTCTCACGCCCTGCCCACTGTCAGCTGGGGCCCCCTCTCTGCCATTCCCTGGCAGCCTGGCCAGCAGAGCGTAGTGTGACGTGCCCAGCCTAGGGCAGAGGGGTTGGGCCTCCAAGCCAGGCATCGCCTCCTGGCTTTGGGGGAGGGTTGATTTCCCACAGTGCTCAGCAGCAGCTGCTTAGAACTGGCTGTTCTCAGGCCGGCCACCACGGGGGCCAGCTTTTCCTAACAGCCCAGCCCGCGCCCCCCAGTCACCGAGCAGCCGCACTGCAGCGCTGCCCCCGCGCGTGGGCTCAGGCTTGGGGCTTCCCCCTCCCGGGCCTGGCCTGCAGCTTCCTTTCGCACATTGTGCAGCCGACAATCAACCCTTGGCTGCAGCAGGTTGGGGCATGTGCCAGGCTGCTGAGCTGCAGCCTGGCCAGGTGCCTTAGGGGACATATGGGAGTGCTGTGCCAAACCCCATCCTCCCCCGTATGCAGGACTCATGGGGCCCCGGAAGAGCAGAGTGGGGGTGGGGAGGCTTTGCTGGCAGCAATCCCAGCAGGAAAGCCCCTCACCCTCTGCCCTGTGCTTATGGGAGGCAGCAGGGAGCTTGAGTGATGCACCCCAGGCCTTGGCTCAGTGCAGGACCCTGGCTGCTCTGCACCCAGTGAGACACCCACAGAGCACGGGGACAGGGCCCACTTGCGGCTGCAGTAGCTGCCTTCCTCAGCATGGATTGACAACTCCTGTCAGGGATGGGGGAATGGGGCCGGCTCCCTGGCACCTCCTAGAAGGGGCATCGCTACAAGCCCCAGGCTTGGCCTCCGCTGTCCTGTGACCTCCTGCATGCAGCTCCTTGCCTGTATGTGTGACTGGCCCATCCCACAGGGCGTGTGGCTCTCTTCCCCCACTGGCTGGCCCAAGGCTGGGGCAGGGGTTTGTCTCTGCTAAGCTCAGCAGAGGGCAGCCGAGCCCCTGCCCCGTGTGTGAGTCCAGTGCTCCCTGGGCCAGGGTGCAGGCTGGCCTCGCCCTGAGTGCCCCGGCCTGGCGTTTGCAGGTGGCCAGCGTGCGGAAAACCACAGTCCTGGATGTAATGAGAAGATTGCTGCAGCCTAAGAACGTCATGGTCTCCACCGGGCGGGACAGGCAGACCAACCACTGCTACATCGCCATCCTGAACATCATCCAGGGCGAGGTGGACCCTACGCAGGTGAGCGAGCTGCTGGGGGCTGGCTGAGTCACGCAGCCCTGGCAGTAGGGCTGAATGTGGGCAGCAGGGGAGCAAGCCAGCAGTTGCAGCGAGGAGCCAGGCTTGCAGCAAGCCATTGACAGCAGAGCCAGCCCCTGGGCGAACACAGCAGGTGCGGCACGGGCCTACTGCAGGTCGGCCATGCTGAGAAAAGCCAGCAGGCAGTTGCCTAGATCCTGCCCCACAAGCTACCATGGGACGGGGGCACCGTGTCTGCCCCAAGTGCCTGTCGCTCAGGTGCAGCTCAGCCCAGCAGAGCAGCTAGGACAGCCCGGCAGAGGGCACCAGCCCTTTGCTGGGGCACTGGCCCCACTGCTGGCAGGAATCTCCCAGGGCAGGTGGCTGGGGAGGGTCCGAGCCCTGCTGCCACCTGTTACTTGTGTCTCCCCAGGTTCACAAGAGCCTGCAGCGGATCCGGGAGAGGAAACTGGCCAATTTCATCCCCTGGGGCCCTGCCAGCATCCAGGTGGCACTGTCCAGGAAGTCCCCGTACCTGCCGTCCGCACACCGCGTCAGTGGGCTGATGATGGCAAACCACACCAACATCTCCTCGGTGAGTACAGGCCAGGCTGCCTCCCCCCAACTGCTCTGCAGCCATGTGGGCCAAACGCTCCTCCCTCCAGTAGGGGCTGTAGCCTGTGCTTGCCAGGGGATCTGCGGGGGGGGGTAGAAAGTGGTGGGCTGCCTCCTACCTGGCCAGAGAAGGGGAGTGGGGGGGAGAGGTGCTGTGGAGAGCGGAGGCCCATCCAGGACCGAGAAGGCAGAGACTGGAATGGGGGAGCGGGGTGAATCAGTCCCCTTGCAGCATTTCCTTCAGTAGAAAGTCATTCCGGGCCCAGCTCCCCAGCGCCTCTGATCCATCGGCAGGACCGGACACTATATGCAGGGCCATACGGCCTTTGGAGGGAAAGCCGCCTCTTGTGTTTGACTTCCTGGCTCTGCCACTGCCTCCGTGACCTTGGCAGTATCACCTGGCCCCTTGGAAAGCACAAAGCTCTCCGCTGAAAGCGGCTCAGGGAGCAGGCCACAATGGAGCCCCAAAGCAGAGGGTTTCTGAGCTCTTTGCTTAGAGTGGTGGTGGGCCAGCTGCAGCCCCCAGGTGGCTCATTAGGGATCTGCCTGCAGCCCATGCACCCCCTCTCTGCCCCCTTTCCTCCACCTCTTGCGCACTGCGCCTATCACTTACCTGTTCCCCCGCCACAACCCCGTTTGTGGCACTGTGAATTGGCGGATTTGGGGTGTTGTAGCTCTGGGAGAAGCAGGGACAGTGCAAATCAGCCGATTCATGGCGCTTCAGAAGTGCTGGGAGGCAGGGGAGGAGCAGGTAAGTCAAGGGCGTCCCGTGAGAGAGGTGGGGGGGGTGAGCGAGTCACAGGTGGAACCCCAGTGGGCCACAAGTTGCCCACCACTTATCTTGCAGCTGAGAGGGAGGTGGGCCACTCACTAGCCCTGGTTGCCCCTCGCTGGCCTAGGGCCTTTGCATGGCTTTGCTCTGCATCAGCCCCAAGTGATAACCCAGCGTAGCCATGGCCACAGAGATGCTCCCCCACCCTGGGTGACAGTCACTTTCCCTGGGTGTATGGGGTGAGGGCCGGGCCCCACTTACTCATGGTGCCTTGGGGCTGGCACAGCTGTTCGAGCGGACGTGCCGTCAGTACGACAAGCTGCGCAAGAGGGAGGCCTTCCTGGAGCAGTTCCGCAAGGAGGATATCTTCAAGGACAACTTTGACGAGCTGGACAACTCCCGGGAGATCGTGCAGCAGCTGGTGGACGAGTACCACGCCGCCACGCGCCCCGACTACATCTCTTGGGGCACGCAGGAGCAGTGAGCGGCCGCAGGCGCTGCTGGGGAGCCCGACTCCTCCCTTTCCGTGTAGCTTCAGTGGCCACGAGCCACCGTGTACGTTTTATCCCCGTGACTTCTGCTCACGCCCTCGCCCCCTGGGGAGGGCCGGAGTGGGGCTCACTGGCACAGCAGCACTGCATGCTTGGGAGTCACCCTCACATGGGGCAGAGCCACGGGCCCCGCGGGGCAGGCCAGCCTTGCTGCTGCCATGCACCTGGGAGCAGGAGCTCGCCCCGTCTCAGGGAGGGCGAGAGAGGCACCAGCCTGCAAGGGGCCAAAGCTAAGAGGGGAAGCAGGTAGGACCTAGCTAAGCTGGGCCCCTCGGCTCCCCCTGCACAGGCCCTCAGCCTTGTTCTTTCTGTGCCTGACCAGCTGGCACAGAGCGGCAGGCACGGCCGTGGGCTGTATCTATTTTTGTAGATTACTTTGCTTTAATAAAAGATGGTTGCTGCAAGGAGCCCTCTCTGCGCTGCCCAGGGCCTGCCAGAGCTGGGAGCGGGTGACAGCAGCCCCAACCCCTCAGCCAGTATTGGCAGGGCTTGCCCTGCTGGGGCAAAAGCCAGGGGGGCCTACAGAGCCAGCTGCCCCCTAGCTCCCTCAGGGATGTCCCGTGGGCCTGCCCCCCAAGTCCCATTGAACCCTGCAGGGGAGAGGCAAAGTGTTTTCTCCTGGCAGCAAGCAGGAGGCAGCCTGGGGCTATGTCTACACTGCGCTGGTTTTGTGCAAGAAATATGCAAATGAGGCTAAGCGTGGAATAGCGCCAAGCCTCATTTGCATCGTTAATGAGCGGCCGCTTTTTGTGCAAGAGGCTTTTGCTCAAAAAGGAGCCGTCTACAGGGCTCCTTCTTGCGCAAAAACCCCCCTTGCGCAAGAGCTTTTTTATTCCTGGAAAAACGGCTCTTGCGCAAGAGGGGGTTTTGCACAAGGAGCCCTGTAGACGGCTCCTTTTTGAGCAAAAGCCTCTTGAGCAAAAAGCGGCCGCTCAAGTATGCAAATGAGGCATGAGGCTATTCCATGCTCAGCCTCATTTGCATATTTCTTGCACAAACCCACTGCCATGTAGACATAGCCCGGGAGTGAGGGGTCATCCATGCTGCACCCTGCATGGAGCCCGAGCCAGCCATGCTAGGTGAAGGCAGCAGGGCCCCCCCCAGCACCTGCTGCAGCCAGGCTGGGGCTCCCGGCAGGCCATGTACAGGGCCTGGCTCTGGCTACAGCCAAGGCCAGAACAGGCCCCTGTGAGCAGCTGACCACCCACCCTGAGGACTCGAGAGCAGGGCCCTGCCCAGCTCATCCCTTTGCAGCTAGAGCCGAGCTCTGAGCCTGCCGTCCCGCTGTCAAGGCAAGTGTCGATGGTGGAACCTCCCTGCACCCCTCTGGAGGGGGCTCCAGTGGTGAGCTCCACTCCTTCCACCCAGGGGCCTGTCCGCCTTGCTCCCCAGCCTGAGCCTCTGCTCCCCACGGAGGTACCCAGCCTGCCCCAAGCAGCTCCGGTGAGCTGCCCAGACCAGTGCCTGGCCTCTGGCCCTAGGGCAGCTTTGGACTGGGTTATGCTTCTCTGTCTTGCAGGGGGGCCTCAGCCCCTGCAGATTAATGTGCTTGGCCTGGCAGCAGCCTAGTGCCAGGCACTAGAGAGCCAAAAGTGGGGGTGGCCTCTGCCCCGTTACATCACGTTTCCCCCGTGACCCCTCTCGCCCTAGTGGCCATGGAACAGCCCAGCAGTAAGAAGAGGAGCCAGCTGTGTGTGCGGGCCCTGGCCCTGCTGGGGGGGGGGGGGGGGGGGAGAGCAGAGCTACAAATGCCATGGCTCAGATGCAGCCAGCGTTCCCCTCCCCCCCAGTAGGCTGAGGGCACCCTCGCTGCTTTGGGGCTGATCCTCCCCAGAGCTCCTGCCAGGCCCTGGCTGCTCGCTGATCCTGGGGTGGAGCTTCGCCTGAGCCCCTTGGGCACAGACCCCCACCCTGCCAGACTGAAGAGCATACCTGGGCACCACAGCAAAGCCCCAGCTGGGGTGGATTCAGCCCGACAACACCCCCTCCCCATGTGGAAGTGAGGGGGCACCCCTGGCTCCAGCCCAGGTGAGAATTAGCCTTTTCCTCTGATCCAGCAGCAGGAGATGGGAGCTAAAAATAGTCCCCTGCCATGTGCCCAGCCCAGCCCCCTGCCCGCCTGGGCACAGATGGATGCTGGAGACGGCCCCCTCCCCCTGCTTGCCAGGCGGGCGCGGGGGGAGGCTGGGCCGGCAGCCAGGGGGAGGTGGCTGCAGTGTTGATTAAATGCCAGAGGTCAGAGCAAGGCAAGGTGGGATAGCGGCTCCCCGGCGCTCTGGCTCCGTGCCAGGGCTCTCGGGCTGGGAGAAGGGACCAGCCCAATCTGCCATGGCCAGCTGCCAGCCTCGGCCCTTGGGGCACTGACTCCACAAGGAATCACAAGCCCCCAGCAGGGCCCAGAACGAGGCCCCAGTGCCCGGCTAAGTGGGCAGCTTGACTCTAGGGCAGGCTGGGCCAAGGCCCCAGCTCCCAGCACACAAAGTGGTGGCCGAGGGGGCAACACACAGGTCTGCCCTGCCCCCTCCCCGCCTGCCACCCCCCTACCACCAGGCCTGCACATCAGCCCCACCCTCACTGCTCCAGACCGGTCCCTCCCAACCTGGGCAGGGCTCCATCACCAACAGGTGAACAAGAGGCCAGCTGGGTTACCCAGGCCGGGCTCCACCGGGAAACACCCCCAGCAGATCCTGCTGCTGCCATTCCGAGAGCCTGCCCCAGTCCTGTCCGGCCACAGGAGCACCCAGGGGACACACAGCTGTAGGCTTTTGAAGGTGGCAATTTCCCTTCTCCAGATGAGGGGCGGAGGTTCTCTGCAGACTCAGGCAGGGGTGGCTGCCCTGGATGCTTGCTAGTGCAGGCCCCAATTTTGGACACAGATGCCAGGCTGCTGTCCCTCCCGTGCCCCAAGGGATCCCCTGCCCAGGGGCCGCAGCATGTCAGCAGGGAGCCGGCTGGGTGATCGCCTTGGCCGTTTATTACAAAAACAAGAACTTGACAGAGGCAATGCTGGGAGAGGCTTGGCTCCCCCCCACAAACACAAAGGGGCTCCCCTCCTGGGCCTGGCCTTCACCGCCCCCCACCTGGGGCGAATGCAGCTCCAGGGCAGCCTGGCCAGCACCCAGGGAGATGGGCCCACACAGGAACAAGCTGCCGCTCAGAGGCTGCCTGCAGCTTCCTGGGGCAGAGCGAGGGACGGCGCGTGGCGCACAGGACAGACAGGACGGGGGTGGAAGGCAGGATGCTGCTGCCAGGGCTCTGTAGCCCCGGGGGGAAGCTCGCTGCAAGTTACCCAGGGCAGGGCTCTCCTCTGTGCACCTGGGAGCCCCACCCAGCACCTGCTCAACCAAGGGGAGTTGGGCCCCAGGCAGGCAGGTGACACAGAGGCTCCTTAACCCTGCAAGCACCAGGAGAGCCGCTGCAATGAGCGTCAGCCCAGGGTGCCGGACCAGCAGTGGCTCCGACAGCAGCCCCTGCACCTCTACCCATGGTCCTAGCAAAGTGCCCAACATCACCAGAACCCAGGGGGTGCACAGGACAGCCCGCCGGGCGCCCCCCCTCTTCCGGCCAGCCAAGCAGGACTTGCAAGGGCCAAGCTCTAGCCTGAGCAGGGATGGGCATGCCCAATCACGCCACTGTCCCTCCCCCAGCCGGCAAGGCACCAGCGCCTCAAGGCAGAGGCGGGAATCAAGTGCCACGTGGTGTCTGGCACACCCCTGCCAGGCTGGGCACCCCCGGCGGGAGGGCGCCAGAGAGAGCGCAAGGAGCGAGCAAGTCTACAAATAAATTAAGGAACTAAACGAGCGACCCAACAGCTGAGCAGGGGCGAGCGAGTCTCTGGGCCCCTCCGCTCAGAGCCAGGGGCTACGGCCGCCACGCTGGGAACTGGGGGTCCAGCTCCTTGGGAGCATGCAGCACCAGGGGCTCCGACCCCAGGGCCAAACCAGACCCTGGCAGCTGCTGACCCGGCTCCCCACGCCGGGTGGGCCCAAAGTCTCAGCGCCACTCCGGGGCAGCCCCAGCCCCCTGCAGATGCCAGGGCCATGGCTGGTGCAGGAGGGGGCCCGCCAAAGGCCACGTCACTTGGGCTGGCACACGCAGCCAGCCCGCTAGATGGAGAAGGAGCCTGTGCTGGGCAGGTGCCACCAGGAGTCGGCTGCTGGGCACAGTCTCTGCTGCGGGGGAGGGACGTCCGTGTCCAAAGAGTTCCCAGGGCAGCCGCCGTCAGCCCGCTCCTCCCCCGGGGGCATCTGCCCGGTGCCCAGGCTGGTGAGGTACGTGTGCAGGAGCTGGGCGATCTCATCCACCTGGAGGGGAGCAGAGGTCTGTCAGGGGCGCTCAAGGGGTGCTGGAGCTCAGCCTGGCTCCTGCTCCCCACCCCGTCACTTCACAGCCACCGGCGCCAGGGCTGCGCTCCGGGGGGGAGCTGCAGGGAGGAGGCCTGGCCCCGTCTGCGTCGGGGGGGGGGGGGGAGGAGTGGGGCCTTACCCGGGCGCACTCAAAGAGCAGGTCCTTGTCCCCCACGGAGAGGCGGAAGGTGCTGCTGTCAGACACCCCGAAGGACGAGATGCGGCCGTAGCAGAAGCTGTCGAAGGGCTCGGCCTCCCCGGGCTTGTACAGGGACACAGCTTTGGCCCCCACCCCCAGCCATAGGCGCTGGGGGCAGCTGCCCTCGGGGCTCTGCAAATGGAGGGAGTGTCAGGGTCAGCCCCACAGACCCTCCCTTCCCCCCAGCCCCATTACCCCTCCCCTCCTGGCCAGGCTGCTCAGTACCCCCTGGAAGAGTTCAGGGCAAGGATGGGTAACTGCCCTCTACGTGGGTGGGTTTAGTCTCCTGTGGGGTGACTGCCAGGGCCCGTTTGGGGGGGCCCAGGAAGCTCCCCCAGGAAATGCTCATCTCCTAGCTGTGACCCACCCCAGGGGAGCCCATTTAAAACAGCTGCCTCCCAGCAGAGCAGCTCCAGGTTCTGTAGGTCCTACAGAAAGCGTGAGCTGAGTTCTGCTGCTTGCTCTGCAGAGGGGACAGGGTCTGGGCTGGGGGAAGGAGAGGGGAGCACGACCCTGCTGTATAGACCCCAGCTCGGGATGGGGGATGCAGGCACACGGCCCTACCGCAGAGACCCCAGCCCGGACGAGGCGCTCACCGCACGGAAGTCGACGTCGAAGAGGGTGGAGCCGAAGCCTGGCCACTCGCGCACCAGCGCCAGGTAGGCGCCCATGGCCTCAGCCCGGCCCATGCCCTGCAGCAGCTTCCACCGGTCCACGATGGCGGCCATCATGCTGGCGCCCTCCTCCCGCAGGCGGCCCCGGAGCTTCTGGTCCTGCTGGGCCTGCTGCTTGGCCAGCGCGTGGCCCCAGGGCAGGGCGCCGGCCAGCAGCCCTGTGCAGAGCCGGGTGCGGGGGCCCCGGGGGGAGCCCTGGCGGGAGGCCTGGAGACGAGAGTGCAGCGCCTGGAGGGGGAAGAGCTCCTCCGGCCGGGGTACGGGGGCGTGCGTGGAGAAGTCGCTGTTGAGGCTCTGCAGGCGCAGGGCAGCCAGGGCCTGCAGCGTGTCCTCCGAGGTGGGCACGTGGCCCCGGATCACCATCTCGTGGGCCTGCCGGAGAGGGGAGGCTCAGTGATGGGGGGGAAGGGGCGGGAGGAGGATGGAGGGTGGCTCTCCAGTAGGGGAGGATTCAGCTGTGGAGCGGTCCCAGGGGAAGACAACCCCCCCCTCTAAGGCACACATAGGCCCCCCCCTTCTTCATGCGAGGCCCCAGCTCAGGACACAGGGCCAATGCCCCCACGGTGACGGCGCAGGAGCTCAGAGCTGCAGCCTGGTGCCCTCGGGCAGGGCCGCCAGCAGCTGCCTGCTCAGCCCGGGCCGGGCCCGGCTCCTACCTGCTCGAAGAGGAGGGCGAACTCCACGCTGTCCCGGGGCACGTTGTCCGTATCCAGGAAGCCGTAGTGCTTGAAGCAGAGTCTCCAGGAGGAGTCCTGCGTCGTCTCCTTCCCTGCCAGGCTGGGCGGGGCCAAAGGTTCAGACAGCGCCCGTCAGTGCCAGGACACACGGACGCAGGCAAGCCCCGACTCCCCTCCGGGGCTATCGCCAGGGGGCCCAGGTCACCGACATTCCAGCCCCCCACCCGGTTCCTCCTGCCCCATGAGCACGCCTGCCTTCCCCTCCCCCGGCCCACACTCCACCGCCTCCCCCTTCCCAAGCCCCACGCTGCCCCCTCCGCCCCACCGAGACGACAGCACGAGGGGACATTTACTTTTCAAACCTGGTGAGGACGTCGGCCACCAGCGTGGCCCTGCCCACGGGCCGCGCGTGGTGCCGGCTCTGCTCGTAAAGAGCGAAGACGTTGCGGCTCCGCGACAAGCCCAGCCGAGCCACCAGCTCCCGGGCCACCTGGGGCGAGACAAAGGCAACCAAGGGGTGACTACACGCCCCGGGCCACGGCGCTCAGGGCTGCAAAGGGACACAGACAGGTCATGGGGGGGGCATCCCCAGCACTTCCCAGCAGCTCCCCCCACACCCCTCGGTCCAAGAGCCAGGCTTTGCTCAGGAGCACCCAGCCTGCTTACCGCCGCCCTGGGCCCAACGTGCCACGGTCACCTGCTCCCCCCCTCTGGGGAAACCTGCCCCCTCCAGCTCAGCCCTGCTGCCCCTGCCAGCCTGAGCATTGGGACTCCAGCTGGCACCCCCACCGGGAGCCTCCCCTCCGTGCTGGGCCCCCCATCAGGCTCCGAACCCCGCAAGGCTTGAACCCCCCAGCTCACCTCCTCAGCCGTGGTGTGGGAGCTGATGGCCACCGTGCAGGCGGAGGTGCCCGGGCAGTGCACGGTGCAGAGCATGTCCTGCCGCTGGGTCAGCACCAGGATCTCGTCCAGGGAGGGCACGCACTCCCGCACCGTGGTCTTGCCCAGCGCCGCCCCGATGAAGCGCCCGTACTCAGCCATCTCTGAGCCGGGAAACTCGCGCTCCGTCCTGCGGGAGGGGAGATGGGGCGGTCAGGGAACCGGCAGCACCAACCGTCCTGCCCGGAGCCCAGCCCTTCTGGTCCGGCCACGCCGGAGCCAGGCTCCAGGGGGTGCAACTTGGAGGCCCTGGAGCCAGGACCTCGGCTTTAGCTCTGCACCAAGGGCATCCAGTGCTTAGCCTTTGCTGCTGCTCTTCCAGCAGCTCCGTCAGGGGTTGCAGGACCTCAGAGCCCAGATCTCCTCCGCACTACAATCCCCCTGCCTGGCTAGAGCTCACCGGCTCTCCCAGCAGCCGGATCGTCTCTCTGCTGGCATCTCGCACCAGAGCTGGGAAGGCCCAGGGGCTGGGAAACACCCAGCGCTGTTAGCCCATGGAACTCCCTGCCACAAGGTCACACTGGGCCTGAGGGATCAGACAATCCTACAGGGGCTCAGACAGGGACGTAGGAAACAAGGGAAGCCACTGGCCCAATGAAGAGGGCAGATGCCCCTCTGCTCCAGGCCTGCTGCCTAGCTCCGCATTGGGGGGGGAGCCAAAGTCCTTCACCCCTCCAGTCAAGTACATGGCACCTCCTCTGGAGCAAACACGCCCTGCCTCACCCACCCTGCCCATGGACCCCAGACCCAGTGCACCCTGCCCAGCATGCCCCCCACCCCCACTCGCAGCCCTGTCCCCCAGGGTGCACGCTCCCTGCCCCTACACACCTGCCCAGGTGGAAGTGCAGGTAGCGCAGGACGGGCGGGGAGGGCAGGAAGGTGCAGCTCATGCAGGTGAGCAGCTGCCAGTAGCGCAGGTTGCCAGGCCCCCCCGGGGCCGGCGGCTCCGTGGTCTGCTTGACCAGCTGGCAGTAGATCTCGTCGACCAGGGGCGGCAGGTCCAGGCAGGTCTGCAGGACGCCCTGGATCAGGGGCCCGGGCTCTCGCTCCGACTCCAGCTGCTGCAGGGAGTTGAAGAGCTTCACGGCCTCGTCGCGCAGGGTGGTGTAGCCGCGGGGGCTGGGGGCTGCGGGCGGACGGCTCGGTTAGCGGGGGCAGGAGCCAGGCCCTGCATCTCGCTGGCCTCGGCTCGGCCCTGACCGGGCTCTGGGATGGCACCTGGCACAATAGGGCCCCCCCCCCCATCAGCAAACACCCACCTGGACACACCCCCCCCCCCGGCACAAGTATCACCATGGCAACCCAGACGGGAACACCCTGCACCTCCTAGGCCAGACGCTGGGCCTGCTCCTCTGGCAGCCAGGAACAGGGCAGAACCCACCCTCAGGCAGGAACTGGGCCGGGGGGGGGGGAGGCCCTGAGGCACCAACAGCCTTTGTGGGTCCCTGGGAAGGACCCTGCTCCAGGCAGCAATCCCAGCCCCTGCCTGCCTTGCGGGGGCACCGTGCCCAGCGCAGCATTGGCTGGGCCCCTGCCCCCATCCCATTGGGCGTGGGGCAGCACCTTCCACAAGAGCCGCCACCTGAGAATCAGAATGAGGGGGACTCAGGGGTCTGGGCGGCAGGTCAGCTGAGAGCCACGTCTGCTGAGCTTGCCAGGGGGAGGCGCCTCCCCAGCTCCCTGGGCAGCACCCCCACCCCCAAAGCTCCCCATCCATGGGGCAGCGCCCCGCACCGACCCGTCGGTCACCCCACCCCAGCACTCACACAGCACCCGCTGCCTGCCGGCATCCTTCCCCCCCTCCCGCTCCTGGGGCAGAATGCCTGCCCCCCCCCCCCCCACCCGGGCATCACATCCAGCCTCCCCCCACAGGGAGCCGCCGAGCTCAGCCCCGCCCCCACCCGCTCACCGCTTGGCTCGGGGCTGCCGTAGGGGAAGGGCAGCAGGGGTGCGTAGAGAGGGCTGCTGGTGTAGCGCAGGACCGGGTTGCAGCGGTGGATTTGCTCCAGGATCTCGGGGCTCCCGCAGTTCTCCTAGGGAGACAGGAGCAGGGCTGCAGAGCGGGTGGCAAGGCACAGACGGGCACAGCCTAGGCAGGGGCTGGGGCTGCAGGCTCCAGGCCTGGGGGTTCTGCTCCATGCCCTGGCACCAGATGCTGGAGGTCCCGGTTAGTGGGGTCCCAGTGATTGTCTGGCAGCAGCTTCCCCACCCGAGGGGAACCAGCCGGGAGGAGGAGGGTGCAGCAAGGCCTCCAGCCAAGGGGAGTGGAGGGTCCCAGGGGAGGCTCCAGGATGGGACCCTCCAGGCCACATGCCCCCCCGCTCAGCCTCACCTCGATGTCGCGCATGAGCAGCTGCGTGGGCGTCTGCACGGGGGCCTTGCTGTGGATGACCTTCTGCACGGCGCACACCCAGTGCACGGCTTCGTTCAGGTGCTCCGTGTACAGGCGGTAGCAGTGCTTCCGGCCAAACACCGTCACGCTCCAGTAACCTGCGAAGGGCAGAGCGCTCACGCAGCCCGCCGGGCCCCTGGCCACTCGCCCCGCCCCACCCCTCTCATGCACCCCACCCCAGCCTCCTCCCATGCCCCCCGCAGCTCCGGCTCCCCCACAGCCACAAACAAGTGCCAGGCTGCAGGCAGGGCCCTTGGAGGCGGAGAAACACCAGACCCCGAGCCAAGGACGCTGGTGATGTCTGTGCTCCAGACGGACGCCCTCCGGGGCCCCTGCGAAGGACGACACCCTTCCCTGCCCAGCGTGCGCGCCGCTGGCCCCAGGGCGGGCGGGAATACGTACCAGTCTCCTTGTAGGTCTGCTTGTCGGGCCACAGCACGGAGCAGAGGCTGGTGAGCACCAAGGTGCCCAGGCGCCTGGCCCCCACCTCGCTGCTGCTGTAGTAATCCAGGGAGTCCTGGGTAAGCACAAACCAGTACTTCCGGGGCCGGATCCATGGGCCCTTCATGCCCCCCCGCGTCTCCCTCTGCAGCCAGCCTGGGGGGGCAAAGAGACGGGGTGAGCTCCCCCAGGGCCCAGCACCACCCCAGATCCCCCCACGAGGGCGGCTGTAGCCAGTTTGCAGCCCCTTGCCCCACCTGCAGGGAGCAGGGGAAGGGGCTGAGCTGCCGTGGGGCGGGGGAGTGAGCCAGTCCTCAGCAACGGGCAGCCCAGACTCACTCTGCTTGGACCCAGTGGGCAGTCCCGCCCCTGGGGGACCAGCGCATGGCTCCAGAGGCCCCCCCCCCCCCCACGCCGGCAGCTGGGGGCAGGAGCAAAGCTGTAGGCAGAGCCGGCCTGGCTTGGGGAGGGAGGTTCAACCAGGGAGATGCCACTCCCGTCCAGCCAGCACCTGGTGCAAGCCCAGGAAGCCAGCGGGGCCTGGGCCAGGACATGTCCGTGCTGGGGCCTTCACACCACCTGCCGGCGACTGCAGCAATGCAACAGGAGCCAGTGGGGGAGGAGGGAGCCGGTGTCTGAGCAGCAGATTCAAGGCCCCGGGTCCAAATCCCAGCCCAGCTGGCTCAGACTCTGGGCCAGCACAGAGCCCTCCCCACACACAGGGACAGGCCCTGGGAAGCAGGGAGCTGCCCTGCCAGCCCTCTGCCCCTTGGCATCCCCCAGCCCAGGTGCTGTGCTGCCTGCCAGCCTCCTCCCCACCCCCCACCCCAAACTCACCTTTCACGATGGCATCAGAATCGTCCTCTACTGGCCCCGGGCCCTTCTCGGTGATGAGGCTGCGCATCTCCTCTGAGGCCGGCAGCGACCTGGGGCCAGGACAGGGGGTGAGTCAGGGACCCCAGGGCCAGCCAGTCCCCTCCAGACCCCCAGCTCCCTTGGCTGTGGGCACTGGGTCAGCAGAAGCCCCATTAAGCCCCCGGCTTGCAGAGCTCACAGCCAGGCAGGGGGCACAGAAATAATACCTCGGGGCGGGGGGTGGGAGGGGAACAGCCTTCGGCCTGAGTTGAGACAGGCGGTGCTCCAGCGGGAGACCCTGCCCACACCCCAGCTGCCAAGGCCCCACCAAGGGGCCTGGGAGGGGCCCCGGAGGCAGGGAATTCATGGCTCCTGTCATCCCAGGCCCCCTCCCCAACAAAACACTGCAAAGCCAGCCTCCCTCCTCCAGCATCTAGCCCCATCCTCCTGGCCTCTGCCTGGACGAGGAGGCACCCTCAGCCTGCTACGTGATGGTGCGAAGCTCACACACAGCGGGGCGGGGGTGGGGGTTGACCCAGACAAATCCAGAGGGGAACGACCCTCCCTGGCCAGCCAAAACCGCTCCCCCCCCCCCCCCCCCCGCAACCCCGCCCGGTGGGAAAGCAGCAGAGCCGTCGGATGCAGATAACCCCCAGCTAAAAATAAGCCGTTTGCACTCACGGCCTGCCAAGGAATTCGGAAAATGAACAACCAGGAAAAATGCTGGCGGCAGCAGCCGGAGCAGGCAGCATTGCAGGCTCCGTGGGGCCCTGAACCTGCTCCCCCCCTACCGGGCCCTGACACCCCCCATAGGATCTGCCCAGCCAACCACAGGGCCCTGATACAAGCCTCTGGACCCCAGCAGGAGCATCCCAGCTCCTGGCTCTGCTCAACCCACTGTGGTTCCATGGGCTCCCCTGAAAGCACTGCCCCCCCCGGAGAACCGGGGACCGCTCCCTCACAGCAAGCAGGCAGTTATAGGCTCTGGGTCTCCCAAAAGCCCCTTGGAGCAGCCCCACTCCAGAGGGAAAAACTGAGGCAGTGAAGGGTAGTAACATACCCAAAGCATCAGATCTGACTCTCAGCTCCCCGCCCCCCAAATATAGGCACACGAACCCACTAGACCCCAGCCCGCTGCCAGAACCAGGGAGAGAACCCAAGAGTCCTGGCTCCCAGCCCACTGCTCTACCCACTGGACAATGCTGCCTCTCCCATATGTGGTGTTGGGGACACTGCAAACTCCCACCCTGCTGGTGCTGAGCACTGCCTTGTGGTGTGAGCGGTTTACAAAGGCCAGAGCCAGCCAAGGAGCAGGGCTGTTGGCCGCAATGCAGGCCCAGGGATGCTCTGCCCCCTCCCTGTCTCTCCCCCGCCTCAGCCTGCCATCTGGATAAGGCCCTGCTCCCCCCATCCCAATACCCCACAGGACCAAGACCCAGGTGGACTACAGATGAGTGGGGAGGGTCAGGCAGCAGGAGCCCCTGCAGAGAGCCTGAGCCACCCGCGGAGCCACGCGCCCATGGGCCTGCGCCTGGGCACTGCCCTTCCAGCCAAGCCCATACCAGCTGGGTGCCCCTTGACCCCACCCCTAGCTCAGCAGGGTCCCACGGGGTAGAGCCTGGGGGGGGGGGCGCAGACCATCTGGGAGGGGACTCAGCCAAGCACTCTGCCCGGGATGGGGGCACACGGGGATCAGGGCCATAGCGAGCTAGCTCCACCATGGGGAGAGGCGCCCAGAGGGGGTGGCAGATGAGGGCAGGGGCCCAACAGCCCCGTAACGGAGCATCCCCTCCCCCGCTGGACCAGCCAGTGGCAAAGAGGGCCAGGGGCCCTCACCCCCAGATCTCCCTGGCCTGGCAGCGGGGCTCCGGGGCAAGAGGGCACCGCGCTAGGCACCAGCCACGTAGCAGCTGGTCAGCAGCGGGGCGGGGCAGGGCCCTGTGCTCAAGCAGCCAAGGGGCCAAACCAGCCCTGTCCCACCTGGGCCAAACGCCGGGCCAGTCTAGGGGAGCAGAAGTCGAGCTGGGGCGCAGGCGGGACAGGGGCTGCCTGGCCCAAGGCACTCACCGTTCGGAGCCGCTGCTGGTGCGGACAGGCTGGGTGAGGCTCAGCGGCAGCGGCCCCTGGGAGCAAAGGCAGAGGGGCCGTTAGGATCCCCTGCCCGGTGCACACCCCCCCCCCCCCACCTCTCTCCTCCCCCACTCCCCCCCGCGCCCAAGCATCTGCCCAGGGTCTCAGCCCCTCGGAGCTGAGCAGCCGGGGACCGGCGCCCACCGTGGGAGCAGACATCACGCAGCCGGCACCGTCCCCGGCCACTTCCACATGAAAGGAGGAAGTACGCGACCCACCGCACTCGGTATCCTCAGCCAACCCCGCCAGGCTCCGGCCCGGGCAGCGTTGCACAAGGTCGCTGCTGAGTAACACGCTCCCAGCACAAAGTCCCATTGTAACCGGGGCCCCTGACTTCCCGCCCGCGCCAACGGGGCCCCGCGGAGCCTCCCCGGCCCCGCAGCAGGACAGACGCTGGCTAAACTCAGCTCACGGCCCCCCTGCTCCTGGTGGCACCCAGACTGCTGAGCGGAGACGGGGCGGGGGTGACACGGCAGGCAGCTCCAAGGGGCATCAGCAGAGCTCGGGGGGGGGGGGGGGGAGTACACCCGGCCTAGAAAGTCCTACTATTCCCGAGGGGAGAGCACAAGCTGCAGGTCAGGACTGAGGGGCGCTAGCAGAACTGGAGGGGGGGGGCCCTGGGCTGGGGAGTCCAGGGCTGGGCTAGCAGGGAGCTGCAGGTCAGGACTGAGGGGCACTGGCAGAGCTGGGGGGGGGGGGAGCCCAGGGCTGGGCTAGCAGGGGGCTGCAGGTCAGGACTGAGGGGCACTGGCAGAGCTGGGGGGGGGGGGGAATCCAGAGCTGGGCTAGCAGGGAGCTGCAGGTCAGGACTGAGGGGCACTGGCAGAGCTGGGGGGGGGGGGGGAGAAGACCAGAGCTGGGCTAGCAGGGAGCTGCAGGTCAGGACTGAGGGGCACTGGCAGAGCTGGGGGGGGGGGAGAAGACCAGAGCTGGGCTAGCAGGGAGCTGCAGGTCAGGACTGAGGGGCACTGGCAGGCGCATGCAGAGTAACAAACCCTCACAAGGGAGGAGTCCATGGGCCATTCGCGGTTCCGGGGGGGGTTGCTAGTGACTGGATGCACCACAGAAGCAAAGGACAGGAGGCTGCAGCTGAAAATAGAGCGGAGGCGGGGGGGGGGGAAGGGGGGGCTCTAGCAGGTACTGAGAAGTGCCGCTCGCTGGGCTGACCTGTGGCATTAGCAGCACCTGTTACCAATATAACCGGAGCCCCTGCACTGACAGCTCCGCTCGCTTCAGCCCCAGCTGCCCAGAGCATCCTCCCCCCCCCCCCCCCCCCCCCCTACACACACACACTCCCCGCACCCAGCCACAGAGCAGGGAAATATTTTCCCCGCTCCCCGACCAGCTTCCCGGAAGATCCTGGGCCGAGCCGCGGGGCCTTGGCTGCCTCCCAGCTGCGGGGGAGCTGCGGGCTCTATAAATAACAGGCAGGAGCCAGGCCCCAGCGTGCAGGGCTGGGCGGCTGCTCCCACGATGGAGGCCAAGGGGGGTTCCTAAGGACAGGGCTTGGCGAGGCTGCGGCCCCAAACTAGCCGCAGCCCCAGCACACCTCCCTGGAGGCAGTGAACAGCCCGGGCCTAGGCAGCTGCCCGGCACCGAGTTCAGGCAGGAGTCACTCCTACAAACCTGCACCCCCCATTAAACGGACACCCCGCATAAAAAACCTCCCCACGGACCCCCTGCAAGGCACATCTGGGCAGCTGCCAGCGGGAGAGCCAAGGCACTGGAGAGGCAGCGTTGACAGCGCGGCCCAGTCAGGGACAAGGGCAGGCAAAGTTCTAATTGTTTTTCCACATGTGTGTGGAATACATTTTGTCATGTGCACCAAGGCACGTGCACCACCAAGAATAACACTGGCTGCCTGTTAAGGGAGGCGGTGGGCGCTCTGCTCATCAGCTGGGTGGCACCTGAATCTCTCCTGCATGGCCCCCCCAAGCATTCCGCTGACAGGGAACGCCGACGGCAGGTGCCAAGTTCTGGGGAGCTGCCCAGTGCGTATCACAGAGGGGCCACAGTTCCCTTTGCACCTTCCCCACACAGCCTGGGTCCCCAGCCCCACAGCCCTCAGCCTGGGCTGGGCGCCGGGAACTCGGCCTGCACAGACAGGTGCTCACTGGGGTCCTGGTAGGGCAGCACAGGCTGCCACACCCCAGGCAACACATGACCTAAGGTGGGTTGATACAGACAGCACAGCGGGGGTAGGCCCTGGGGCGCTGCTCAGCCCAGCCGGATGGGGAGGGAGAGCAGCCGCCAGTCCCCTTGGCTCCGAGCCGGCTTGGGGGAAGGGGAAGCACTAAGTCTCCTTATCTAACAGCAATAAGAACAGCAGCGCCGTGGCTTGGGCACCATCTGGAGCTGGCAAGGGCACACTGGCACCTCACTGAGCTTGGCCCCACCCGCCGGTGGCAGAGCCATGAAAGGCCCTGGGGCAGCCCGAAGGCCCGGCATACCAGGAAGTCACTGGGGCCCTGTGAGTCCTTTTGGTGACTGCTGACTTTTCACATGCCTGGCTGGTCTCTCTCTGCCCTGGGAGCTGGCACCCCAGGGTGGCCAGCTCGGCAGGAAGCCTCGCCTGCCAGAGCCAAGGCCTCAGCGTCCAATGGATCCCGAGCCTCTTGAGGGAAGAGTCCCAGAGGCTGCTGCGCCAGGGCCCCAGGTCAGCACCAGGGCTCAGACCGGGGGAACGGAGGAGACACACCCCTGCTGATCTCTGTGGCACACCACTTCTGGGACAGAGCTACCCAACTGCAGCTCCCACGCACCGGCTCCAGGCCGCCCCCGGCAGCCATCACTCCGGATGGAGGCTGCCCCGTGTCCCACTGTCCACACCGCAGCCCCATGCAGCCACGACACCAAACCCAGGAGAACAGCCCGGAGGCTGCTGCAGAAGAAGCCAGCTGGACCAGGCTTGATCTAGTCTGGGCCGGCTCCAACTATGTCTTCCTGCCAGCAGCCGACACTCTGCTCCCTCCCGGGCCGGTTCACACGGCCAGCGCCCGGGCCCTGCTTGTGCAGCCAGCAGTCCCCTTCCAGTCACTCTGACTGGCCAGGAATATGCAGGGGCTCAGGGCTCCATCCACCAGCACCTCCTAGCTGCAGCCCTGGGGCAGCAGGGGTACCCTACCGTCCCCTGCCCCACTACTCGGGCAGTAGAACACCAGAGATTGCAGCCCCTGGGGCTAGTGCCATGGCGCAGCACCGAGGGGTGGCCACACGGGGCGGTGGGACAGGGCAATGTGGGGCCGCCCGCTCCCCAGCGGGGCCATGTGCAGGATCAGCGCTCAGCTGACTTGTTTGGCCCCGTGGGCCTGGCACCGGGTCCCTGTGCCGACTCTCACAGGCTCGGAATTACAGCACAAAGTGGCATTAAAGGGGCAGGATCACCTGGATCCTTCCAGGAGGAAACAAACAGCTCCCACTCCCCCTGCGCCCAAGACAGACCCCCCCCCCCCGGTCTCCTTAGCCAGTGAGCACAGGCCTGGCACACAGAGCTCAGGGTATAGCGACCAGCCCTCTCTGCCCTCCAGACTGGCCCCAGCTCCTTCCATCGCCTCCTCCACTGGCTAGGGGCAGCTGCCTGGTGTGGGCTGGGGGTACCAGCAGCTGGCAGGGGGAGACACTGTTTGCTCTGTGGTTACATGAAGGCTTCTGGGCCCTTTGCACAGACCAGACTCCTCCGTTTAAGGTTCAGGATGAGCCAGGTCTCTGGGGAGCCCTGGGAAAGTGGTGGCAGACATGGGATTCCCTCCCCACGGCTAGCACCACAGGCATCTCCGCTGAGATCAGGGCTGGGCCAGGTGGGGGGGAGTCCCTGTGCACCAACAGCAAGAGCAGCAGCAAGTCAGACAGGGCACCCCGCACCCCTCCTGCGCACACCGTACGGGAGAGCAGCATGATCCCAGGGGGGCATCACAGCCTCTCTGCACGTCTGACCCATGCCACAGCCCCTCGGCCTTCCCAGTCTGCGAGATCTCTCCCAGGGGGTTGGCAAACCAGCAGCCGGGGCAGCTGGGGATTCAGACAAGCAGGCCCCCGAGACCCAAGACAGACCCTGGCTTTGTTGCACCATGCTCTGCACAGCCTCTCCTGAGACAGGGGGGAGACAGGATCCAGCCACACTACCAGCACCCCCAGATCTGAGCCGGGGCAGTGAGACGGAGGCCGCTGCCCCAAAGAGCCGGCACAGGAAGGGTTTACATGCAGGCTGCAGTTTTCGAGAGAATTCAGCAACCTGTAAACCCAGCCCCACCTGCTAGGGCTGAGTCCGTGGAAAGTCGGCTGGGGGTTCTCCGGAAATACTGATCCAGGGTGGCACTCGGAGCCTGGGGCTCAGCCAGGAAATGGAGCCCTGGCGCCCAGGGCCCAGCCTGCCCCTGGAACGGCAGCATTTGCTGGAAGCCGGCAGCCTGCTCAGGGGTGCATGCCTCAGCACGTCGCTCTGCAGAGCCGGGTGGGGATGGCGCTGCCTGCCCGGGGAGGTGGGAAGGGGGGATGCCAGTGCAGGCTGGGCAGCCGATTCAGAGCAACACGGTGTAACCCGCCTGGGGGCAAATCAAACTCCCTGTGGTAAGCCCAGGGCCAGACAACCCCCCCCCCCCCACGTCACTGCCTCACACAGAACTGCAGGCCCAACCAGCAAGACAGCTCCAACCTTTCCCTGCCCCTTCCGATGGGGCCACAGTGGCTTTCTGTCCCTGCAGACACTGGTGCCAGGAGCAGGGTGAAGGGCCTGTTAAGCGCAGGACCCTCTGCCACAAGGGCCCACGACTCTTCCTAGCCACCCCAGATGGGTCAGGCCTAGCGGAGCCTTGGAGAGACCCCTGAGCCCCAGGGCAGGTGCTGCGCCCTCGTCGGGCCGGGTAGCCCTGCGCGCTGCGGAGCCCCAATGCGCCCCCAGCAGGGCCCCTTAATAGGGCTGGCGCACGCCACGCTCTTGGGGTGGCCGGAACCCAGGGGATACCCAAGTCTCCTACTGCACTGTCCGATGCCACCTCCCTTCTTTGAGGGGTGCTGGGAGGGGGGTGCCCAGCGCCCCAAGGTCTCTGCCACCGCTTCCCAGGGAGCTGCCAGGTTAACAGCACCCCAGGGCGCCCACTCAGCCTGCAGGGAGCAGGGCCCGGGGACCCCCGCCACCGCGCGCCCGGCCCCCTTTGAAGCGACTGGCTCCGCAGAGCCACCGGACCCGTCCCGGGAGGAGGCACGTCCCACAGGAGGGAGCCAGCAGCGCGCGCGCACGGAGAAGCGGGAAGGGGCCTGGCCAGGCGGGGAGGGAGCGCACCCCAAGGGGCCGAGCACCGGGCAGCCCGCGGCAAGGCGCCCGAAAAGCCGCCAAGTCCAGCGCGCAACGCGCAACGCACCCACCTGGGCGCCTTTGCTCCGCAGCTCGAAGGACTCCTCCTCCCCGTCCGGCTCCTTGTCCGGCTCGCCATAGTCCCGCCGGAGCAGGGTGAAGCCCTGCCTGCAGCACAGCAGGCACCAGAGCCCCCCCGGGAACGGCATCCCCCCCGCCCGGGCACCAGCAGCCCAGGGCAGGTGCTGCGCCCTCGTCGGGCCGGGTAGCCCTGCGCGCTGCGGAACCCCGATGCGCACGGGCACCCTCTTGCGGGCCGCTCCCCCGGCTCCGGCAGGGGGAACCCGGCCCGGTTCTCTCCGCCCACGGGCGGGGAGGTAGCATGCGCGTCATGAGTCACGGCCAATCGCTCAGCAGGTGCCCGAGGGGCCCCGCCTGCCGCCGCGGCCTCTTGCATCATGTGTCCCCCTCCCCCGGGTGTCGCTCGGCCCCGGAGCGCAGACGTGCTGCCCCCTGTGCCTGCCTGGGGGGAATGGAAAAGAGCCCCCAAAGCGCGCTCTCCCCGGGAAAATCTGGCCACTCGGGTCTGTGACTCCCCTTCCTCCCCAGGGCCGAGTTTTCAGGCTTTCCAGGCTAGCTGGAAGGTGGAGAGCTTGGCCCCTGGGTAGGGTCTTTCTTAGCCAGCACTGGGACTTCTCTTGGCAGCTCACTCTGCCATAGTACACCCCCCAACCCACTGTATGTGCTCCCACACGCTCATACCCTCCTCCCCCGCGCTGAGAGGCAGGTGCCCCTGGGCGGGGAAGGGGACATGCCCCCCACACCCTAAGCGCTTTGCAGAGCAGGGGGCACCTACACGTGCCCCAGTTTGAACCCACACCTCCAGGGGGCTTGGAGAACCAAGCCACCCCGAGAGCTGTGTGCAAAATACCCTTGGGCCCTGACCTGAACTGGCTAAAAAAGGGGAGGAGAAAATGCAGCCCTCTCCAGAGTCTCAGCAGCTCCCCTTAGGACTTAAGAGGCAAGAGGAACAAAGCACTTCCTTTGCTGATTCCAGTGGCTTTGCTGGCGCCCTGGAATCTGTTTGTTTAAAATGACCAGTTGCAAAATGTTTTGTGCAGCCGGAAGAGCACTGAGGGCTCTGGTGCTTATTTGCTTTCAGAGACTTTAAGGCCAGCAGGGACCCTCCCAGTCATAGTCTGACCTGCACGTTGCCGGCCACAGATCTGCCTCGCCCACCCACTCCTGCCAGCCACCCCTCACCTCTGGCTGGCTTCCACAGCCACATTGTGCACAAGAACCAAAATACACTGACCCAAGGAGCCGGAATCAGCTGAGTCACTCCACAAAGCCACTTGCTTTTCTGCCTGTAGCTCCGTCTGGAAGGTTGTGGGTTAGCAGGAGGACCCCAGACTCCCAGCAGTAATGTGTGGGACTTGACAGAGCTGGGAGACACACAACCATGGGAGGAGAATTGTTTCCTAGGTGGGTGGTGGGGGAGAGGGTTACTAGTTGACTCAGCCCCCAAACCGAGATACTCTTTAATCTACATGCAAAAATTCTATCCAGTAATTGCATCAAATCCACTGTAAACAGACACTGCACTACTGCTGCGCTTGGGTGTAGCAGGCCTATTGGACCACCCGCTGGGGCAGCAAACACCAGAGGGCACCATATGGTCGGACCTACTTCCACTCTGCATTTCTCTCAGCGCCTTAACGAAATGGCATTGAAATGCAGGTGCGAGTGTGCGCATGTGTGTCCATGAGCACGTGTCCATAGAACAAGCCAACCCTTGCAGTACTTTTCCAAAGGGCTGGTTGAAGGGGCTTTCTGAAATGCCCAAAGAGAGGGAAACAGTTCTCAGAGGGACATTGCAAAGACCTGCCCAACAGCATGAACGGGCAGACTCCAGCCAGCAAAAGGACTGTAAACCAAGAATATTCAGCAAATCTAGAAGATTACAAGACAAATATCAGTCTCTTACCTGTCCCGACACCCCCTTTCTGTCCACCCCCATGGCCTTTTCCAGCTGTCTGTCACACAATGTTAACTAGCACCAGACATTTTTGGATAGGGTTGCCAGATGGTTTCAACAAAAATACCAGACACACGTGACATGACATCACAATCGACATTCCATCTGATTTAGAAAATACCGGACAGTTCTAATTCCTCAATTTGTTTCCTGAACAGAAAGCTCAAATACTGGACTGTCCGGTTCAAAACTGGACACCTGGCAACCCTATTTTTGAAGGTGTAGCGACTGCTTCCCATTTGCACAGGGATAGTTTAGAACCAGCTCCACACAGCAACCAGAGTGGGAAACACTAGAGACCATGAACCCCCAGAGAGACAAATTTTCCCCAGGAAGATGCTGCATTCTCCTCCTCCCCTCCCCTTCCCTTCCCCATCAGCCATTTCACAGTGGAAGAAGCTGGAGCTTTTCCCAGAAGCCCCCCAGCAGGAGGGAAGGGTGGAGTTATCCAATCCATGCATGGTGCAATGGTGGAACATGCTCTGCTTAGGTCTCCGCAAGCTATTCACACAGAATTTCTTTCCAGGATAATCTGCAATAGAGCAGATGGAGGATCCATCTCACGTGGATTTTTGCTCTGGTGTTGCTGTGGTAATACAGCTGCCCTGTTGCAAACTCCAGGGTAGAAACTCCACACAGGAAGTTTGAGTCTGGGGTAATTTGAAGCAGCACAGGTCCCATTTTGCCTGGGTGCTGGGTATTTACGTTGATGGTTGCAATGTGAAGGCTAGGACTAGAACAGAGTTTAAAGAGAAGCTCGATAATTTCATGGAGGTTAGGTCCATAAAAGGCTACTAGCCAGGGGATAAAATGGTGTCCTTGGCCTCTGTTTGTCAGAGGCTGGAGAGGGATGGCAGGAGACAAATCGCTTGATCATTGTCTTCGGTCCACCCTCTCTGGGGCACCTGGTGCTGGCCACTGTCGGCAGACAGGATACTGGGCTAGATGGGCCTTTGGTCTGACCCAGTACGGCCGGTCTTATGTTCTTATGTAATGGGGCAGACACATACACTAGGGATCAAGTATCAGAGGGGGAGCCGTGTTAGTCTGAAGCTGCAAAAGCGGCGAGGAGTCCTGTGGCACCATATAGACTAACAGAAGCGTTGGAGCATAAGCTTTCGTGGGCAAAGACCCACTTTGCATCTGACGAAGTGGGTCTTTGCCCACGAAAGCTTATGCTCCAACACTTCTGTTAGTCTATACAGTGCCACAGGACTCCTCGCCGCTTATACACTAGGGATGTTAACTATCAGTTCATTGATTAAATCGACTAGTCCAGTGGTTCTTAACCTGGGATGCACGCACCCCCCGGGGGTGCGAGATGCCCTTTCTGGGGGTGCGAGACATGCCAGATTTTTATGTTCTATCTTAGGTTTAGAGAACTGACCTCCTTCAACGATTTTTAATAAGGGGTGCGAGAACATATTTTGAGAACCAAAGGGGTGCAGGCTGCAGTAAGGTTAAGAACCAGTAGAGTAGTCGATGGAATGGCCGTCGATAAGTTTGTGACTCTGCCAGGCTCTTATTATGTTTAAAGTGCAGAACCACAGCACGGTTAGTTCCCCGGAACTGCTGCGGCTCTGTCCCTCCGGCCCCCCCACCATGGAGCCGGTGCTGGGGGAGCCGACTCCTACTCCCCCACTTGCTGCCTCAGATACAGAGGCAGTGGGGGTCAGCGACTAGTCACTTGACTAGTCACTTACATCCTTAACGTACACCCTGGCTACCTCCTGAATAGACACTCCCTGAGTTACATACATTTCATCTGGATTGAGCCCTTGGGGCCAAAATGGCCCTTCGATACCAGGATCCACTTGCAGGGCCAGCAGCCGTCATGGCTGTGTCACCTCACGACGGGGCTGGCCTCCTTCGACGGAGCCGCTGGGTGATGCCTGCTCGGATGGCCTCCGGGCTGTATTATTCCTCCAGAATCCTGCTCTGGCTCCCGAGGGGTTAAATCCCGCCGCCTCTGGCGCTGGGTTTCCTACAGCTGCTGGGTCAAAAAATGTCTCTGGGAGCAGGCAGTGGGGGCCGGGATGTGCACACAGGAAATAGCGCGTCTTGCCAGCTTTCCTCCCACTCTCCCAGTCTGAGCCAGCCTGAGCCACTGGGCTTTTATCCGGCCTCGCTCGCTGGGGCAGGGAGCCGAGCAGCGGAGCAGGGGAGGGCTGCAGTGCAGTAGGGCCCACAGGCCGGGGACAGGACACGCTGGGGACAGGAGTGCTGAGCGGTGGCCTCAGCTCTCGCGAAGGGCGGTGGGGAGGAGGCTGGGGGTGGGGAGCGGGACACGGGGAGTTTGGGGAATCGGCTGTGCTCCTGCTCGCGTGTTAAATCAGCTACACGAAAGGCACTTTCACCCGCCGGCCACCTTCCTAGCACCATGCCCCCATCTGGCTGCCACATTTCCACCGCAGACGGTCGGGGGGGTTGTTCGTAACTCGCGCTAACGCAGCAAAGACACGGTGGAGCCTGGCTGTGACGTGGGTCGGCAGCGTGAGTTAAGCTGCTACCCCTAGTTAAAGGCCAGTGGCTGTGTCCTTGCTGCACATTTAACCCGAGTGAAGGACCCATGTTTATTTCCACGTCAGCCCACGCCGAGCCACGGGGAAGGGGACCCGCTGCCCACAAGCAGATCTATTTCCACGCACACACCCCCAGCCTGCAGCTTTTTGAGACCGTCCTAGGGTGAGGACCCTTCTGGCTGCTTGCCCAGCCCTACAGGAGTAATAGAGGCTGTTCTGCGTGAACTCCCGCCGGCTGCCCAGCCCCCTTGGGCAGCCTGTTCCCAGTGCCAGGTGCCTGCCCTGTGGCTAGGGAATGGCACGGCCAAGCCAGCCCAGGGAAGGGCCCGAGCGAGGAGAAGCAGAGGCCGGGCCATGGCTGAATAGCAGCCCAGGAATAATCGGCCGGATCTGCTGACTCAGCTGAATTGGTTTCCTGCCAAGAACTAGGTGAAGGGTCCGGGCCCAGCAGAGCTACAGTCAATCCTGGCAGCCAGAGGGAGCTGAAAGAGACAGAGAGGACGTGCGGGGTGGTGGGGGGTAAGTGTGTGCAAGAGACATTGTGTGCATGTGTGGGAGGGGGAGAAATAGGAGGGGGTAAGAGTGTGGGTGGGAGGGGAAGAGAGGGGGAAGTGTGTGGGGATAAACATGGGGGAGTGTGTGTCGGGGGGGCAGGTGTGGGGGGGGAAGAGTGGGGGTGTGAGAGAAGGGTAGGGAGAGAGGGGGAAGTGTATGTATGTGGGGGGGAGAAGCATGGGGGCTAGTGTGTGTGAGAGAGACTGTGTGCGTGTGGGGGTAAGAGTGTGGGTGTGAGAGAGGGGGAGGTAGAGAGGGAGAAGTGTATGTGTGGGGGAGAAGCATGGGGGAAGTGTGTGTGTGGTGGGAAGAGTGTGGGTGAGAGAAGGGGAGAGAGGGGGAAGTGTATGTATGTGGGGGAGGAGAAGCATAGGGGGAAGTGTATGAGTATGAGACATTGTGTGCATGTGGGGGGAGAAGTGTGTGGAGGTAAGTGTGAGTGTGAGAGCGGAGGGAGAGAGAGACGTGTATGTGTGTGGGGGGGGAGAAGCATGGGGGCAGGTGTGTAGGGGCAGTTGTGTGGGGGGAAGTGTATGTATGTGGGGGGGGAGAAGCATGGGGGGTAGTGTGTGTGTGTGAGACTGTGGGGGGAAGAGTGTGGATGTGAGAGAATGGGAGGGAGAGAGGGGGACGGGTATGTCTGTGTGTGGGGGGGAAGTGTATGTGCGCGCATGCGAGTGAGGGAGCAGGTGTGTGTGAGAAGTAGGTGTGTGTGTGTGTCCGGGGGGGGGCAGGATGCTTTCAGGGGGGTGGGGGGACAGGCTCCAGTTCCGCCTGAGGCTCGATAAGGGGTGGGTGCTGCCAGAGCTGCTGGCTGACGTTCAGCCATTGCTGAGCCGGAGCCTTGTGCAAGGGGCCAGAGCCCAGTTCCCTGCTGGCGCTCGTGCTCCGTCCCTCTGGCAGCCAGACAGGCCCCTCGGGTTTACTCCTGGCCCTTCGGCTGGCCGTCGCCATCCTGCTACCCTGCCCGGCCCCAGCAGAGTCCAGAGGCCCTTGGGCCTCCCCCACTCTGAGCAAGGGCCCAGCGGCTCGGCTTTCTGCAGGGCGGTTTGTGCCGAGCCGGGAGACGGTGATGGAGCTAGCAGCTGTTTTTCTGCCTTTAGTCCAGCACCATCTCCTCTGGAGCGAGCCAGGCCGGCGGTTGCCCCGTGCGCTAGCTCAAAGTGGCAAGGAAAAGTCACTGTAGTGCAGGGATGGGCCCGTTGGCCCTGCTGGTCCCTGGGCTGCTGCTCCAGCCCCCCTCGGCAGGCATCGTGCCATGCAGAGGGGAAATACCCCCTTGGGAAGCTGTGACCCTTCCAGGCGCCCCCAGGCCAGCAGGGCCTGGCACAGTGCTGCCTGCGTGCACCCAAGCAAACCGCTGTCTCTCAGGCTGCCACCTGCCGGCAGCTGGGAAGTGCTGACTGCAGGACACTGGGATTTAGGAAGCGAAACTAGCAAAAAGTACCTCTCGGCCTCCACGTGGGAAGGGAGTTTCCATGGTGACAGTGATGGCCGAGGGTGTTTCCGTGGGGGATCCCCATGGCAAGGGTCCAGCCAGGAATTTCCAGTCTTAATTGCCCTCCCAAAACGAGCCGAACGCTCAGGCTGCAGGGCTGGGAACCTGCCATTGTCTCAAAAGAGGACGTGGTTGAGGCGATGGTGATCTCAGGGGGGGCTGAGGCCCCGCTGTGTCCATCGGCCCCTGAATGCCCTGGGAGTAGAGCGTGTGCGGTCAGTTTATCGCTCCCACAGCGCTGTGGAAGTCCGGGTCTGACATTCCCGTCAGCGGGCCCATATTCCAAGCGCTGCCCACCCACAGGGGGTGCCCACAATCCAACGCAGCAGCTCAGTGCTATGTCAAGGGTCTGCCTGCAAGCCGGGTCCTTCTCTGCCCCTGCCGGGCAGGAGAAAGAGGAGAGATCTTGCCCCTATCCTGGCAAAACCGGAAACCCTCCCGGATTTGAACGAGGGCAGACTCCTGCCCCAAGAGCCAATTCCCAGCACAGGAAACTGAGCCATGCTCTCATGTCCGCTGTTCCCTAAATACAAGAACTAGAGGACACCAAATGAAATTAATGGGTAGCAGGTTTAAAACTAATAAAAGAAAGTTCTTCTTCACACAGTGTGTAGTCAACCTGTGGAACTCCTTGCCAGAGGAGGCTGTGAAGGCTAGGACTATCATAGAGTTTAAAGAGACGCTAGATAATTTCATGGAGGTTAGGTCCATAAAAGGCTATTAGCCAGGGGATAAAATGGTGTCCTTGGCCTCTGTCTGTCAGAGGCTGGAGAGGGATGGCAGGAGACAAATTGCTTGATCATTGTCTTCGGTCCAGCCTCTCTGGGGCACCTGGTGCTGGCCACTGTCAGCAGACAGAATACTGGGCTAGATGGACCTTTGGTCTGACCCAGTACGGCCGTTCTTATGTTCCCTGTGCCACTGTGGGGCTAGTCCCATGCCAGGGAGAGGATACAGCAGGGACAGGTGCCCTGACATCTGACTATCTGCTCGGTATGCCACCAAGAGGGGGCAATGGGGCTGTGCTAGCGGAGGGTTACCAGCCTCGTGTGGCATTTGCTGTGAGCTAGCACCCAGGCTAGTGTGGTCCCAAAAGGTGGGGGGGAAGGAGCGCAGTGACACTCTCCCTCAGCTGAGAGGGACTCAGTCCTGACTCGAACCAAATGAAGAGCAACGAACGTCCCTGGAGCCAGACAAGGCTTGACTATTCAAGAACCCCAAGAAAAGATCTGCATAGGGGCTCCCCAGGGCTGAGAGAAAATAGTCTCTAGCCAGAGCAGCAAAAGTGGGGGGAAATGGGGGCTGGAGTCCTGCACCCCCAAACAGCTGTAAGATCTGTGTGAGTCAAGTGAAACGGGAAGGCACCAAGCAAACACAACGTACTACGGCCACCAACACCGCTCAACAGGCCTGTAACTGTACACGTGAAGGAGAAAGGGCACGTGAGCCACTGCGGGGCCACCATTCTGCCAGCAGGCGTGTCTTGGGTACAGGGGATCCCAGCTCTTTTGGGCCAGCCATGCCCTGTAAGGACTGACCACGAGGTGAGAAATACTGGAGTAGACAGGAAGGGAACTGCTTAGTAAGTACAGAGCCGTGGTTCTCAGCCCACGGGCCACGTGCAGCCCACGTGACAGCCTCTGGGACGCACAGGTAGTATCGCTGTTGTGTGGATGTGGCCCACAAAACTGCATACGCAGCACACCATGGTATACAGACTGAACACCCCTGAGCTAGGCTATGAAGTGCCTTTTGCGGTTTTCTTACATAAGAACGGCCATACTGGGTCAGACCAAAGATCCAACCAGCCCAGTGTCCTGTCTTCCGACAGAAGCCAATGCCCCAGAGGGAGCGAACACAAGAGATAATCATCATGTAATCCCTCCCCTGTCATCCATTTCCAGACAAACAGAGGCTAGGGACACCATTCCTACCCATCCTGACTAATAACCATTGATGGACCTAACCTCCATGAATTTATCTAGCTCTTTTTTGAACCCTGTTAAAGTCCTAGTCTTCATAACATCCTCTGGCAAGGAGTTCCACAGGTTGACTGTGCGCTGCATGAAGAAAAACTTCCTTTTGCTTGTTTTAAACCTGCTACCTATTAATTTCATTTGGTGACCCCTAGTTCTTATGTTATGGGAACAAGTAAATAACTTCCTTATTTGCTTTTTCCACAGTCATGATGGTATAGACCTCGGTCCTATCCCCTCTTCTCTCCTATCTGTAACTTTTATGTTTCCAACTCCTTTCACTTGCTTGCCATTTGAACATTTATCTCAAGCTCTGTTAAATAACCATTCATTTGATTTTACTCATGACCTGTCTAGGGGTATGTCTAGACTACATGGCTCCCTCGACGGAGCTATGTAGATGAGTTTACTAGACATAGGAAAATGAAGTGGCGATTTAAATAATTGCCATTTCATTTACATCAAAATGGCTGCCGCGCTGTGCCGATCAGCTGTTTGGCGGCACAGCGCGATAGACTGGATGCTCCACGATCAACAATGGAAGCCTTTGTCGACCGCTCCAGTAAACCTCATTCCACAAGGCATAACGGAGTGGTCGACAAAGGCTTCCGTTGCTGACTGCGGAGCGTCCAGACTACCACGCTGTGCCGCCAAACAGCTGATCGGCATAGTGCGGCGGCCATTTTGATGTAAATGAAGTGGCAATTATTTAAATCGCCACTTCATTTTCCGATATCTAGTAAACTCATCTACATGGCTCCATCGATGGAGCCATGTAGTCTAGACATACCCCATGGCTGTGTCTACACTGGCAAGTTACTCCGGAAAATCATCCGCTTTTCTGGAAAAACTTGCCAGCTGTCTACACTGGCCGCTTGAATTTCCGGAAAAGCACTGACGATCTAATGTAAAATCATCAGTGCTTTTCCCGAAAAAAACTATGCTGCTCCCGTTCGGGCAAAAGTCTTTTTCTGGAAAACTGTTCCGGAAAAGGGCCAGTGTAAACAGCACAGTAGTGTTTTCCGCAAAAAAGCCCCGATCGCAAAAATGACAATTGGGGCTTTTTTGCGGAAAAGCGCGTCTAGATTGGCCACGGACGCTTTTCCGGAAAAAGTGCTTTTGCGGAAAAGCGTCCTGCCAATCTAGACGCGCTTTTCCAAAAATGCTTTTAACGGAAAACTTTTTTTTCCGTTAAAAGCATTTCCGGAAAATCATGCCAGTGTAGACGTAGCCCTATGTGTCTGGTGAAACCAGGGACTCGAGGTGCTCTGCTTCCACAGAGTGGGGCATATTGCCTGTGCCCCGAAGACAAGGGACAGGGCACTCGCATGTGTCAAAGTGGGGTGTGTAAACAGCCAGCCAGCGCTGGGGCAGAGCAGGGCTCGTGAGCCCACTGTGCAGCAGCTGGTAGTCAGAGAGGGCTTCCCAAGGCGAGTCCCTGGGCTCCCCACCCCCGGTGACTCAGAGCGCAGGACGGCAGGGAGGCTGGGTGATGCACTGGGATTTAAAAGCACTGCCAGCGTGTTGAGTTGTCAGGGTGAGGCCCGGCCTGCAGGGAGCGGGACTCTCCTACAGCGGTGCCTTGTGGGGACCACCAGCCGGGGCTGCTCCTCCCTCTGCCCCAGCATTGGCAGCCACATCTGCCAGCAGAGAGCCAGGGATCCAAGGGAGCCGAGAACCCCCCTCCCATCTGTAGGGCCTGCTGCTCAGCCCTGGGAGATGGGGCCGAGAAGAGACCATTAGGAGCAGGCTGGACACTGGCTTAGACAGGGCTGGTGTGGTGTAGTGTTAGTACCTTGCTGGTTGCTATGCTTGGGTGGTGGGCTGTGGGTGACTATCTGTAGCACGGCCCCGCAGGACAGCTGCTGAGTCCCGTAGGCAAAAGACCCCCAACCTGTCCGACCGACCGGTTGAGAGCAGGGAGGGAGACAATAGGCAGGGAGGTGGAGACCAACTGTAGGTTTCGGGGGAAGGCAGTTGCGGTCTGGGAAGCATGGGGAGAAGAGGCTAAGCTGGGGGCTGGGGGTGACAGACCCCTAATCCGAGGGTCTGAGGCATCCTGGCCCTAGCCCCTGTAGCCACATTGCGTATGGGCTGTGCTGTATTCTGGAAAATCAATACACCCCTCTCTATTCTACCGGCTGGTGGAGACTGTTCGTGCTGCTACGGGGCTGCAGGACCGGGGGAACCCCCCACTGCGCCACCACAGTGGTGTCAGGGGTGGGCTGCACTGCACCCTGTGGATGGAGCTTCCAGCAGCAAGTGTCAAGGCACAGTAGAAGCAAGGGCCTTAGAGCCAGGAGTGCTGGAGACAGAGCAAAGCGGGAATCGTGGGGCGCTACAGCACGAGACCGTGGGGACCAGCGGGGAGATGGCCAACACCCAACTCCTGAAGGCAGAGCTGGTGGGACTGTGCAGAGAGAGGGGCCTACCCATGGGGAAAGCAACCAAGGCCCAGTTGATTGCCCGGCTGGAAGAGAATGACCCATCCAGGGGCCGGGATCCTGTCCCAGCGAGGAGCAGTCAGACACCCCCGAGGAGCATCTCAGGCTCTCAGACCGGATGGAGGACTGGAGCCCGCCAGAGAGACGCGGTGCCCACCCAGCCAAGCCCTGCCGGCCGCAGTTTTTCCAGGGCGGAGTCCAGCCTGGCAGAGCTATGACAGCTGGAGATCGAGCTGAGGCTAAAAGAATTGGAGTCACAAGAGAAAGGACAGCAAGACCGTAGAGAGCAGCGACAGCATGAGCGGGCCATGGCAGAGCGGAGAAGCTGAGAGGCCCCAGGGGTGAGGGCCCCAGGGGCGTCCAGACGCTTGGAGAAGCTCATGCTAGCCCAGTGTAAAGACGTGGGGGACCTGGACGGGTTCCTCAGCTCCTTTGAGCGGGCCTGTGAACGGCACCAGATTCCCCCAGCTGACTGGCTGCAAGAGCTCACCCCCGTGCTGAATCAGCAAGCTGCAGGGGTGCTCAACCAGCTGGAGGATCTGCAGCCGGGTGATTACGAACGGGTCAAGGAGGCCCTTCTGCACGAGTTCGGGCTGACCCCAGAGATGTACAGGAAGAAGTTCTGGGCGGGGGGTGGCCGAAGGAGCCAGGGGAAACCTATGTGGATTTGGCCTCCCGCTTGGCACAATACTGCCGCAAGTGGGTGTTCGGGGTCGGAGCCCAAACCGCAGAGGACCTGCTTACGCTGACGATCCTGGCGCAGTTCTGTGAGGCGCGCACACCCAGCCTGAGGCTGTGGCTCAAGGACCGGAAGACAGAGACAGGCCGGACACTGGCTTAGACGGGGCTGGACACCCCTGAGCCCCCTGACCCTGCAAGATGCTAGGGCACATGAATGACTCCAGTGCCCTCTAAGCCATTAGCTCCAGCTGGTGGGACGGGCCTGGGATGAAGAGCTTGGTTTTGCTGCCCCCTGCAGGGCACCCCAGCCAGAGGCTCCCGTATCCATGGGGAATTACAGAAATGGGCCTGGCCTTGTCCCATTTCTAGCCTGTTGGGCCCCCCCGCCATGTTCCTCCCTACATGCTAGCACCATCCCTTGCTCTCAGCCATGTGTCAGCTCCACTGACCTCATAAGCACCCCAAAAAGCCTGTCGAGGGGCAACCACCACCCAGGGGTGACAAGGGGACAGCACAAGATGGGTGCCCCCATGCGGCCACCTGCCCCCCCTTCTCCCCCAGGATCTGGGGCAGAGGCCAGGGCAGCTCTTGGAAGGTTAGCCTGTCTGACCACAAGACCGCATGCAACGGGGTGACCGCCTCCAGAGCACACCTCATGCCCTGGCCCTGTAGCCTCCCTGCCTCAGTTTCCCCTCTGGCTTGCTGACGTGTTCATGTACAGACAAGACAGTGTCTTCTGGCCAGGTGCAGTCCCTCCTGGGTGAGGGACATTCATCACCCTACCCCCTCCCACCCACCTTGGCTTCCCAGGCTCCTCCCTCAGCCGCGGGGGGGGGAGGGGGGGACGAAACTCTCTGCTCCTTCCCAGCAGCCACTCCCACCTGGCTAGAGTCAAGTCGTCTGCAGCCCCCCCGCCCACACACACACCACAGCTAGGCAGCTAGAGCTGGCGATGTAATGAGGTATCACAAGCACATGAACAACAATCACACGCAGGTGCCCAGGGCAGCTTTTCTACATTCACAGGGCGGGTAGCTTGATTATGTTTCTTCTTCCAAAGACAAAGCTCGGCATTACACAGACACACACACCCCACCGGTGTGCTGGGCGTTACACAGACTCTTCAGTGTGCTGGGCGTTACACAGACCCCTACCCCAGCCTCTGTGAATGGTACCCCTGGAATGGCCAGGGGAGGGTGCTGTTACAACACGACACTGCCTCCTCCCATGGGTCTGCCCCAGCAGCGGGGGCTGAGCCCCGGGTCAGCTCTGCCCCTACACGGTCTCCAGGCAGGTGGAGAACGATGCCCGGCGCCTGGAGCACTGCCCACCCCGTGCCCGGCCCACGCAGCCCACGTCGCTGGCCAGGAGCCACAGCTCCCTCCGGAAGCGCACGCCCACGAAGGCGTAGAGCACAGGGTTGAGGCAGCAGCGGGAAAAGGCCAGGCTGCTGGTCACCATCAGCGCCAGGTCCTTGCGGCGGCTCTGGGCGCAGCTCATCTGCCGGCTGCCCAGCATGTCGGCCGTGTCCAGCAGCACCATCAGGCTGTGGGGCAGCTGCAGGGCCACGAAGACGAGCACCAGGGCCAGGGTGACACGGAGAGCCTTGTGCCGCTGGAAGCTGCGGGCAGCCAGCAGGGTGCGGGCCACGGCTGCATAGCAGGAGGCCATGACCAGGAAGGGCAGCACAAAGCCCAGGATGACCTGGGCCAGGTTGGTGGCTCCCTGGGCGGCCTTGGAGATGCCGGAAGGGAAGAGCACCCGGCAGAGCAGGCGGCCCTGGCGTGGCTCGGCCTGTCTGTACACAAACTGGGGCAGTGCCAGCAGGGTGGAGAGCAGCCAGGCCAGCCCGGCGGCCAGCCAGCCATAGCAGCGGGCCCGGGGGCGCAGGCGGAAGGCAGTGGGCGCCCGGACGATGGCCACGTAGCGGTCCACGCTGATGCAGGTCAGGAAGAGGAAGCCGCTGTAGAAGTTGAGGGCGTAGAAGCCGTGCAGGGTCCGGCAGGCGTCGGTGCTCGTTGGCCAGCCCTGCAGCAAGCCTGCCACGGCGAAGGGCAGCGTCAGCAGCAGCAGCAGGTCAGCCACGGCCAGGTGCAGCAGGCAGACGTCGGTCACAGAGTGGGCCTGGCGGTAGCGGGCGTGGGTGAGCAGCACCAAGCCATTCCCCGCCACGCCCAGCAGCGACAGCAGCAGGTAGACAGCGGGCTGGTAGGTGCGGGCAAAGACCTGGACGGACCCCTTCTCACACACCTCGGGCAGGGCGCTGCCCGCCTCAGAGTACTGATCTTCCTCGTAGTAGAAGCTGGGGGTGACCGGGGGCTCGGCCGACCAGGGGCTGGAGGTCTGTGATGGGGAAACATCGTTAGCAAGGAGCTTTGCTGCATGACACAGCACCACACAGCTACACAACACAGTACGGCAGTTACACCACAGTGCAACATGGCTCTGCACAACACAGCACAGCTACACAGCACCCCACAACAACACAACACACCTATACACCACCACATAACACAATGCAGTACCACAGTTAAACCACATAGCAACATGGCGCTGCACAACACAGCACAGCTACACAGCACCCCACAACAACACAACATACCTACACACCACCACATAACACAATGCAGCACCACAGTTATACCATGTAGCAACATGGAGCTGCACAACCACAGCACAGCTACACACCACAACACAGCACCACAGTCACACCACATAGCAACACGGCTCCGCACAAGCACAGCACAGCTACACAGCACTGCACAACAACAAAATACAGCTACATAGCACCGCACAGCAACACAACACAGCACCACAGCTACATCACACAGCAACACAACAGAACATCGCACAGCTACCCAGCGACGGAACACAGCAGCAATGTAACACAACATTGCACACAACACATTAACACAACACAGCACTGCAATACAGCACCACACACCAACACTACAGAGCACTGTCACCACACAGCTGCAGAGCAACACAACCTCACAGAGCACAGCTACCTAACAACACAATACAGCACTCCCCTGCAACACAGCACTGCCCCACAACACCGCACTGCACCACAACACCATGTGGCACCATGCAGTCCTGCACAACTCCACCCAACAGCAGCCCACAGTGCTGCGGAGCAACGGGATGGATGTCCGTCGCCCAAGCTGGGATTCTGCAGCCTAACCCAAGACCTCATCCCCAGGGACACACTGCGCACCAAAGGGGGGTTCTCCTTGCAGAACTTTGCTGCCAGCTGGAAAGGTCTGGTGCTGCCCCATTGCACGGCTCCCTGAGCAGCTCTGCGGATCCGCTCAGCCCTTGCCCACTGCCAAGATTGCTAGGGAGGGCATTGTCACATGCCTGCTAGGTTGGTGTGACGTGGGCACCTGTTCTGCTAGTAGCGAGAGCCCAGGTGCCCTGTCAGGCTGAGAGCTGAGCCCAGCAAGCTCGGTGCCTCGGGAGCGCCCTAGTGTGACGTTACTGGATTTAACAGGAAAATGCAGCTCGTTGTTGCACCCACGGTTGTGTGTTTGCCCCAAATTCTGTGCAAGGTGGGCTTTGTGAGGTGTCTATCAAAAGCATATGTGATGCTGATTCTGTTGATGCTACTCATCTGCCCGTATGATTTTGCTATGTGAAGTTATGAGTGTGGGCTAAGTCCTTGTTTTTTAAATGTTTGCGCCTGGGAGATAGCAGCAGGCATCACCCACCTACGGTAAGAGGCGGCTACTCAGGCTACGTCTACACTACAATTTTTTTGCAGCAGAAAATATGCTAACGAGGGACTCATTAGCATAAGTCGTGCTCTCATTTGCATATTTGCCGCCAAGCCGTATTTTCGCACGGGGTTTTTGCACAAAAACAAGCAGTGTGGACGTTTCCTTTTTGCACAAAAACCCCTTTTGGTGCAAGATCGGTATACCTCCTTTTTGGGGGCATAAGGATCTTGCGCAAAATGAGGGTTTTGCACCAAAAAAAACCCCCGTCCACACTGCTTCTTTTTGCGCAAAAACCCCTTGCGCAAAAAGAAACGGCAGAAAATATGCTAATGAGAGCATGACTCATACTAATGAGTCCCTCATTAGCATATTTTCTGCTGAAAAAACTTACAGTGAAGATGTAGCCTCAGTGAATTTCATGGATAAGGGCCTTGAAGTGTTGCCAATAAACCCCTGAGGAATTCTGCTACAAACCTGCAGGCCAACAGGCACGCCATGGCTCCTTGCCTAAAGGACAGGATAGGTCCCTTGATCATGTGATCAGCTCTATTTTGGGAGGTACCTTCATGCAGGAGGACAATGGATTTCCCTCCACATGGGCAAGATCATAAATGGATCCTTGGGGCTCCTCCATTTTTGTCTTCAGTCCTGCCCTTCACTTCAGAAGCGTCCTTGCTATGACCAGAGGGCCCAGAAGGATCTGTTGACCCCTCCTAACACAGGGGCTACGTCGACACTGGCATGATTTTCCGAAAATGCTTTTAATGGAAAAGTTTTCCGTTAAAAGCATTTTCGGAAAAATTGCGTCTAGATTGGCAAGATGCTTTTCCGCAAAAGCACTTTTTGCGGAAGAGCGTCCGTGGCCAATCTAGACGCGGTTTTCCGCAAAAAAGCCCCGATCGCCATTTTCGTGATCAGGGCTTTTTTGCGGAAAACAGTACTGTGCTGTCTACACCGGCCCTTTTGTGCAAAAGTCTTTTGGAAAAAGACTTTTGCCTGAACAGGAGCAGCATAGTATTTCCGGAAAAGCACTGATGATTTTACATGAGATCGTCAGTGCTTTTCCGGAAATTCAAGCGGCCAGTGTAGACAGCTGGCAAGTTTTTCCGCAAAATCAGATGATTTTGCGGAAGAACTTGCCAGTCTAGACACAGCCAGGATGTACTCCAGAGACTTTTTAGAGAGCAATTTATTCCATCTCTGCCAAGAGCCTGCATCAAGAACTTGGTGATTGTTGTGTGTCATGCGATTTCTTTAACAATTCTACTCTCCAGCTTTTCTTCCTTTTTATGAATAAACCTTTGGATCTTAGTTTCTAAAGGATCAGCCCAGTGCGCTCTTTGGGTAAGATCCGAGGTGTACATCGACCTGGGAGCGTGGCTGGTCCTTTTGGACCCGGAGAACCTGTTCGGAGTTGGTGGGATTGGTTTTCATAACCTCTCCTCTGTGGGGCACAGGTAAAGCTGGCGCGTCTGAGGGGATGGCTTGTGAGACTTCTTGGCTGGCCAGATTGGCCGCCGAAGTGCTCCGTGTGGCTGGTTTGGTGCCTTATAGAGGAGGTCCCCAAGTCTTGGGCTGTAAGTAGCTCTGCTTCTCAGCAGTTCGTCCTGATTTGACCCTCAAAGTGGTGCACCCAAACTGACGGTTACATTACGCCCTGCCGCACCGAGAGGCCACTGAATGCAGACACCGAGTTCCTGTCTCACCACAACACAGCAGCGGGGGCCATTCCAGGGCTACAGTCATTGTGAGAGTTACTGACTCTCCAGGGCCGGGGTCTTGTGTGCTGGGGGCTGCCAGGTGTGGAGGGGGCCAGGCTGGCATGATGTCCTGTGGGCAGGGGAGCAGCAACCCAGTTAGGGATCTCCTTTGGTTCCTGCAAGTCTGTGTCACTCCCCGGGCATCTGGAAAGTACCCCAGTGCTGGGCGATGGCTCGAAGCCCCGAACAGCTCCACATTTCACTGACAAACAGTGAACGTGTCGGTGAGCAGAGTGTCCAACCGGGGCCTGACAGCGGGGACGAGGGCTCAGCTCCTTGAATTGGAACTGCCCTGCACTCGGCACCCAGAACCGGAGCTCAGCACCCAGAACCAGAGCTCAGAACCCAGAATTGAAGCTGTCCATAGCTCAGCAGCCAGAACTGGTGCTCAGCACTCAGAACCAGAGCTGCGCAGCGCTCAGCACCCAGAACCGGAGCTCGGCACCCAGAACCGGAGCTGCACAGTGCTCAGCACCCAGAACCAGAATTCAGCACCCAGAACCAGAGCTCAGAACCCAGAATTGAAGCTGCCCAGAGCTCAGCATCCAGAACTGGTGCTCAGCACCCAGAACCGGAGCTGCCCAGTGCTCAGCACCCAGAACCAAAGCTCAGCACCCAGAATTGGAACTGTTCAGAGCTCAGCAGCCAGAACTGGTGCTCAGCACCCAGAACAGAGCTGCCCAGCACTCGGCACTCAGGACTAGAGTTGCAGTCACTGTCCTGAGATGGGGGCACTGCCAGATCCGGAGCCCTGTAGGCCCGATGTCTATGGGGCGGGGGGCAGGGAGTCTGTCCCATGAGTCACGTCAGGCCCCACTGGGAGGCTTTGGGACCCCACACGGTGGCGCTCCCCTGCCAAGGGGGTGTCCCTGGGCCTGGACACACAGGCAGACACATACTGGCACTCAGGGGATCGACCGCGCTGTCCTTTGCGAAGTTTCACAGGGGCCGACAGGTCTTTTCCCGTCTGTGGCTGCCTGAATTGCTAATAAAGATGCCTGAGGGAAGAGACATGTAAAACCCACAGAGCTCAGGTTCCTCTGGCTCAGGGGTGATCAGACGTGTTGTCCCCAGACATGTGGGGCCAGCCCCGCCTGGAGACCCCGCCCTGGCTTAAACCACATCAGAGAGCAGCTTGCAGCTCAGCCCTGCCGAGCCCGAGCCCAGCTAGGGTAAATGGGCAAGTTCAGTGCTGCTGACTGTGGGAAGCTGACTGTGGGAAGCTGCCGTTGTGTGCACCAGAATTGGGCCTGGGCCTGGGCCTGCAGTTTCCTTCTGACTGAGCTGCGTGCTGAGGTTGAGGCGCTGCAAACTCCCCGGGGCAAGCTGGCCTGGCTTCCCTTCCCAGCCTCACAGCAGCCCTGGGGTCTGCTCAGCCAAAGGGGCTGCTCTGTGGTGCCTTGGGGCAGGACCGAACCCAAGAACCATGCGGGGACAGTGTGATTTCCACTCCACGCTGGCCTGTCCCGAGCACCTGGCCCCTGACACCCAGCATGGAGCTTTGCCCAGCACACGGGCCCTGCAGCATCTGTGCCTGGAGGACTGGGCAGAAAGCCGCTTCCCTGCAGCTGCAGCTTGGGTCTCTACTCCTGCAAGGAGTGCAAGGGTCAGCATGGAGCTCCCTGCAGGATCGGGGCCCCAGTGTTCCATTTTGTTCCCAGGCCCCCAGCTCTGGGCGTGGAGCCCGTCCCTGCCTGCACGGGCCACGTGACCCGGTGCTCACGACTCAAACCCACTATCGGGGGGGGGAGGAAGACACCACAGATGTCCCCTCCCTGACCCTGGAAATCCCCCCCAACCCTTCACCTGGCTCGAGGGAGGCATCTCCATCATTGTGAAGCTGCAGCGAGCGTCCTGCTCCTTCGAGGCTCTGCCGTGGCCACTCCCCGAGCTCGCTGGAGCCTGTGGTCTTACCACGTGCCCTACCTGATACTGAGAGCGCGGCTGAAAACACAGGAGGTGACCCCGGGCGGGGGAGGAGGGGAGGGGCCCCTGCGTCAGTGACAGGAGGCATCCAGCCAACACCCTGAGCACTGGTGCCGGACGAAATGGAGCCCAGCTCCTCGTGCACCTGCAGGCCACGCTTCGTGGCAATGGAGCCCGGGCTGCGTGGCACAGCAAGTACCTGCCCTCCTGCTCTGGCCAGCTCCCAGAGTGCAAGAGCTGCCAGCAAACTGATCAGAGACCCCTGGAGCATGCTTGGGCTGAGATCAAGGGAGTGAGCGTGGGCTGAAGGGCCTTGCTCAGCCCCTAGTGCTGGGCCTGCAGGGCCCAGTGGGCCTGTCTCTGTTGGTGATAGCCATGCTGCTAGCCCACGGTCAGGGTAGGGAATGCTGGGCATGACCCTGGGCAGGGCAGCATGGGGATGAGCCTCTAACAAATTGGGGGCCATTTCCTGGGATTCCCTTGTCTGGAGCCTACACAACAATGCAAAGGAGCAGGGCCTGCTCAGCCGGGGGCGCTCATGAACTGGGACGCACGAGATGTTCTGGGCTGGTGCAGCACCCAGGACAAGGGGTCTCTGGGCCAGGACAGGCATCCTGGAGCCTACCATAGTGCACCTAATAACGTACAGCACTGAGCACAATGGGTCTCAGGGCTCCTACCGTAATACACCTAATAACGTACGGCGCTGAGCACAATGGGTCTCAGAGCTCCTACCGTAATGCACCTAATAACGTACAGCGCTGAGCACAATGGGTCTCAGAGCTCCTACCGTAATGCACCTAATAACGTACAGCTCTGAGCACAATGGGTCTCAGAGCTCCTACTGTAATGCACCTAATAACGTACAGCGCTGAGCACAATGGGTCTCAGGGCTCCTACCGTAATGCACCTAATAACGTACAGCGCTGAGCACAATGGGTCTCAGGGCTCCTACCGTAATGCACCTAATAACGTACAGCGCTGAGCACAATGGGTCTCAGGGCTCCTACCGTAATACACCTAATAACGTACGGCGCTGAGCACAATGGGTCTCAGAGCTCCTACCGTAATGCACCTAATAACGTACAGCGCTGAGCACAATGGGTCTCAGAGCTCCTACCATAATGCACCTAATAACGTACGGCGCTGAGCACAATGGGTCTCAGAGCTCCTACCGTAATGCACCTAATAACGTACAGCTCTGAGCACAATGGGTCTCAGAGCTCCTACTGTAATGCACCTAATATCGTACAGCGCTGAGCACAATGGGTCTCAGGGCTTCTACCGTAATGCACCTAATAACGTACAGCGCTGAGCACAATGGGTCTCAGGGCTCCTACCGTAATGCACCTAATAACGTACAGCGCTGAGCACAATGGGTGTCAGGGCTCCTACCGTAATGCACCTAATAACGTACAGCGCTGAGCACAATGGGTCTCAGGGCTCCTACCGTAATGCACCTAATAACGTACAGCGCTGAGCACAATGGGTCTCAGGGCTCCTACGGTAATGCACCTAATAACGTACAGCGCTGAGCACAATGGGTCTCAGAGCTCCTACCGTAATGCACCTAATAACGTACAGCGCTGAGCACAATGGGTCTCAGGGCTCCTACCGTAATGCACCTAATAACGTACAGCGCTGAGCACAATGGGTCTCAGGGCTCCTACCGTAATGCACCTAATAATGTACAGCTCTGAGCATAACAGGTTTCACAATGGGTTCCTGGGTCCTACCGTAATGCACCTAATAATGTACAGCTCTGAGCATAACACGTTTCACAATGGGTGCCTGGGTCCTACCGTAATGCACCTAATAACATACAGTGCCCAGCTACTGGGCCCATCACAGGGTCTCTGTATCACAAATAACACTAATTGTGCCAGAATTGGGCTGCAATGGATCAGTAGCTGAATGAATGGAACAAGGCCAGTCTCCACCAGCGGGGCTCTCGGGCCCAGTGACACCAGGGGGGCCATGCATGTTGACACCAGTGGAGCTAGGACAGCCCAGCTGACACTAGTGGGCTCTGGTGGCTGCTCTTGGCCACGTGAGAGGGATCCACCCTCTGTAAGGAGCCAGGACAGTCTCTCTTACTCGGCTTCATGCAAGAAACAGTTTGTTCTTAGAACCAGGGGCAACTGCTGTCATCACCACCACCGCCCCAACCCCTGGAGGCCGAGCCCTCGGGCCCAGCAGGGGTGTTGCCCCAGACAGCTCCACTCCCACACACCGTGGGCTTTTAGAGCGTCACCCCCTGACGCTTGGTATCACCGTGCTCAGCGGGGAAGGGGGAGGGGGAGAGCCGCTCTCTCCGGGATGGATCAAATTGATTCCAGTTGCGACCGGCTTCTCTGCCTTTTGCTATTATAATCCCCCAATCCCCCTTTTCTCCAAGCCTCGCTCCTCCTTGTAATGGCTTAGCCCTGCTTTGCCTTTCAGGCTCCCACGCCCCAGCTGCCAGCGCCTGTCCGCCAGCCAGCCTGGGGTGCGCAGGAGCAGGGAGCTGCCCCTTTAAATGTGTGTGTGCCTCCTCCAGACGTGCACCGTGTTGTGGGTTTCACAAGTTGCTTGGAGTCCCATGGGAGACGCTGTATGTGCACGGAGCTCGGCCCTTGTATCTAGCCAGTCCACACGGTCTGGGGGTCCCACCATGCCTCTGGAGGTCCCTCCTCTTAGCTTTGCTGTGCAAGGAGGAAAAGACCAAACCTCCTGCCTGGCTTTTGATCTGGGCCGTGGCTCTTACCCCAGGGAGCTGCCCAAGCCTGGGACAGACGCAGCATCGTGATGTGCTGCTGCTCTGGGCTTTGACTTCCCCTCCTGTGTGCAGCTGCCACTTCTTGGCAAGCCAGCAACACGGGGCTGTGAGCAGGGCAGAGCACCCGGCCCGGACAGCGACCCCTCCCCACCAGAGGGGAATGCAAAGTGGCCCTAGGACAGGCCCGCACAACTGGGAAAGCGGCGAGGGCCATATTACTCCAAAGAAAACAGCTGCGGGCCGCAAGTAGGGGTGCCAGATGCTCTCCCAAAAAATACCGAACATGCAAGCTAGAAATTTTTGTCAAGCAAAAAAAAAAAACCTCAAAAACCCACGCGTGTCAGGCATGCACCACCCGGCTTCAGCACACAACCACAGGAGGCACCACCAGGCCTCCGTCTGTAAATACCGGACTGTCCGGTACAAAGCCGGACACCTGGCCGCAAGGGTAGATTGGGGGAGGGGTGATACTTTATTAAGGATTTTTCAATTAAATCAGGCCTGCCCAACATACGGCTCCCAATGCCCTTCCCCTCTCCTCTCCCAGCATCATCCTATCCCCGCTCCTGCCCTTTTCCTCATTGTCTCCATTTGGCCCCCTGGCATTTGTCTCTCCTGCACCATGTTCCTTGGTGCCTTCCCCTTTCTCCTGATCTGCCCCCCTCCCCTCAGCACAAGCCCCTTCCCCTCCCCTACCTGGCTTCCGCCTTCCAGTTTGCGGGGCTGCCGGAGCCTTTTTGAATCCAGCGGTCGCCGGCCGTGATGTCACAACGCCACGTCACGCCAGCGTCCTGGCCTCTGGCTCGCGCCCCGCCTCCTCGCACCGGAGCTGCACGCAGGCAGGCTGGCGGTGAGAATCGCCGCACTTCCCCCTCCCCGGTGGCGCGCCGCTCCTCCGCCAGTTTGGCGGATCGGATGGGGCCATGCTGCTTGTAGTCGTCCCGGGCCGTACAGTGAGTCCCCGCGGGCCACATGCAGCCCGTGGGCTGTACGTTGTGCAGGCCTGCCATTAGGAGTTGTGTCCGGAGAGGGGGGTCAGCTCAGCTTCGGCATGGGTCAGTGCCCGGTGACTGTCATTCACTGTCCCCCAATGGCAGCCACACCTGCAAGGCTACCTGCTGACTGGGGACGCCTGCCTGCTGCCCCATGCCCCTTACATGGCAGAGCGGGGCTGCAGGAGGAGGGGCTGTATACACTAGGTCAGGGAAAGGATGGGGGGCAGCCGGAGCTGGGAGGATGTTTGGGGCTGGATTCCAGCTGCAGAGATGGGGCCAGAGGTAATGGGCATTGGCAGCCACCTCGCTGCTCCCCTCTTGTGCCCCGGTGGCGGGGCTGGAGCTGTCTCAGGCGGCTGGTTTGGGGGCACCCTCCTACGACTCAGGCAGGGGCTCGGGCCTGGCCAGGTGGCTGCAGACCCCGCGCAACTCAACCCACAAGCCAAGAGCTGCTTCGCTTCTGAGTAACTAACTGTCCCTGCCCACGGGCCCGCTGCACCTGGGACTCTCTGTTCTCACTTTCACCCTCCAGCCAGAAAACAAAACAGCCATGTCACCACCGCCAGGCAGGGCCCAGACACCCTCCCTGCCGCAGGCCTGGCCTGCCCGGCAGCTCCCAGCCCCAGCCTGCCTCTGGGGTGCAGCCATGAGCTAGCTCCCTTCAGCCACACTCAGCTCCATGCAGCTCCCCCTGCATCCACGGGCTCCTTGGATGTGGGGGAACCCCCAGTACCTTGCACAGCAGGGCAGCCAGTCAGGGCTGCTATCTCTGAGCCTGGCTCCTGGGTCTTGAGCAGCAGCCTGCTGGAGCCGGGGCTGGAGCATAGCCAGAGCTCTCCAGCGGAGACCTGGGCCCAGAGCAGAGCCAGGCTCCTGTGGCACTGTGAGTGGGGCTGCTCCAACGCCAGAGTGCAGACGGGAGAGGCAGCGACAGACAGGGCCAGACAGGCTGGGCCTGTGCCCAGGGCGCCGCAGCCAGAGGGTGAGGGGCAATTGGGCATGGGTGTTGCTGGGCACGGGGGGTGGAGGGTTCTGGGCACGGGAGCAGTGCAGCAGGGCATGCTGGAAATGCAGGCAGGGGCTGGGGGCACAGGTGGAAGGCAAGTGCAGAGGTTGGGATGAAGGGGACACCGTGCAGGGGTTAGTGGTAGAGGGAGCACAGGGTGGGGGTGCACAGGTGGGGGAGCCCAGGAGTGGTGCTGTGGGGGCACAGTGCAGGGGTTAGTGGTAGAGGGAGCACAGGGTGGGGGTGCACAGGTGGGGGAGCCCAGGAGTGGTGCTGTGGGGGCACAGTGCAGGGGTTAGTGGTAGAGGGAGCACAGGGTGGGGGTGCACAGGTGGGGGAGCCCAGGAGTGGTGCTGTGGGGGCACAGTGCAGGGGTTAGTGGTAGAGGGAGCACAGGGTGGGGGTGCACAGGTGGGGGAGCCCAGGACTGGTGCTGTGGGGGTCAGGGCACCATTTTCCCTAAGGCCAGCCCTGGCGACAGAGCTCAGGGGCAGGCTGTGGCGGGGAGAGGGGGGTGTCGCCAGGGGTATTTCTGAGTGACAATCACTTCTCAAATCCCCTGGGTGACCATGCTCAGCTGGGCCCAAGGGCAGTCCCTGCTCTGCCTTCTCCAACAGTTACTGTCATGGGGAACTGGCCTGAATTCCTCCTTGCTGGGGTCCTCTCGCACGGCGCCCTCAGGGCCCCGGCGGTGCCCCCCTCGCCGACAGTGGCAGGGGGAGCCAGGAGCTGAGGGGAAGGCGGGGGGGGGGGTGCTAAGCAACAGGGATGCGGGTGCTGAGGAGGCCGACGCGGGCCCTTGAGCCGTGGCAGCGGGAGGGGGGATTGGGGTTCTTATTTAGGCCATGCAGCCTGCTCGCTCCAGCCCCCCACTGAATGTGCCCCCTGCAGACAGATGACTGTGGCGGTTTGGGCGCAGACAGACTAAATCCCATGTCGCTTTTCCACCAGAGACAGGCAACCCCTGACCCCCGAGGCTTAATCTGCTTGCTGATTACAAGCCGGTGCCACATCTGTCCGGTGCCTTCCTGCTGAGTCCCACTTTGCTTTCCCTGCCAGCGGCCGATTCCCCGGCACGCCGATCGGGGTTTGCAGCCACTCACGCCCGGACTCTCGCTCGTGGTGTCACTGGCGACACCCGGATTGTGGCAGGCGGGAGCTACCGGCACGTGCTGCCTGCCCCCCCACAATGACCCCCTCACCCTGGTGTTGTCCTCGCAGCCCCGGGGTTGGGGGTGGCCAGCTGGGCTGAGAAGGTGGGTACGTGGGGAGCCTGCCTGGCTGCTGCCCAGCTAAGCCAGTGTGCCCCCTGGGTAAGGTAGCATTGCAAGGGTTAATTTGGGCAGCACCTCCCCAGCATAAAGCCTTCATGGGCCTGACAGAGACTCCTGCAGTAGCCCCTCCCCAGAGGGTTTTCCTGCTCCAGCTGGCCCTGAGGGAGGGAAGGGACCAGGATCTAAAGCCCAGCTCAGCTTGTGACACAGAAATGGTCATCAAGTCAAGCAAAGCTGGAGCCCAAGAGGCTGGGACGGAGGGAGGGGGGCAGGGCTCACAGCCCTTGGCCCAGAGGCCTGCAGGGGACATCCCAGGCTGACCTGGCAGCAGGCTGTGTGGTTCTAGAGATGGGAGGGAATCACCCATCTTTCATGGGGACTAGTGGCAGGAAGCTGCTGCCCTTCCTAGACACTGTTTATTGCGGGGAGAGGGAGCTCTCAGCTTCACCAACATACCCACCAGCCATGCCCTGAGCCCCACCAGACCCTGCTGGGCTTCATTGCTCTGGTCCTGGGCAACATCTTGGTCAGAGCAGGCCAGACAGATGGAACTGAAACCACTGCCACCGGACCCTGCCAGGTCTCAAGCGCCTGGGATGTCAGGCTTGGGTTCCTGCTGTCATCCCCCTTGGGCCATTTTCCTTGGCTCCCCTCTCTCCTGACCCTCTTTGTCTCAGGCTAACAGCTGAGTCTGGCTGTGCCGACCCAGGCAGCTGCACCTTATGCACGTGCACCACAGCCATGAGCCTGCACCTAGAAGCTGCTAGCAATACTGTGAGCATCCCAACACTGGCATGAGTTTGCCAGGTCTCCACGTGGCTGGTCAGACCGGGGGTGGGGCCGATGTTTCTCCAGTGGTGTGGTGAAGTGAGAGTCCAGCCCAGAGACAAGCTGCACTTGCCATCTTTGCAGGCTGTTTCTCTCCCATGTCCTGCGTGTCTGGATTGGGATCCAATCAAGCCATATACCAGGCTGCTGGCTAAAATGTAAGTGCTGTGCAGTGTAAGCCCCCCCTCCCGGAGGCTGGCTGGCTGGGGGTGTGGGAAAGATCTCACCCCTGCACTCTTCGCACCAGGCATCTGACGCAGCCCTACTGCCTTGCACTGCAGAGGCTCCGTGCGGCCCCTTTGATTCTGGCAGCCCCCCAAACCGGCCTGAAGCACTCCAGCCCTGGCAGCGGCTGATCGGCTGAGAGCCCTGCCCTGCGTAATCTGGCTCAGGGTGAGGCTGCCACTGCAGATGGGCCCTGTGTTACCAGGCTGGCTGGTTCCTAGGCCCTGCCACGCAGGAAGGGGGCGCATGGGAGCCAAAGGGCTGTTCTCTGCACAAAAGAGCCTGCAGTCCGCTTGGACCCCGGCTGCTGCTGCAGTGCAGCACAGGAGGTAGCCGGCGGCGTGGTCCACCCTGCCCCAGGACAGGCTGTGCCAGACTGGGCACGGGCACTGCCTGGCGCCAGCCTCAGCCAACAGCCACTGAAAGCCGCAGCATGCAGAGTGGGGCCCACGACGAGCCCACCGCTGAGCCCATCACCCCTTCAAAGGGGCCCATGGCAGAATACAACAACCCTGGAGAGGGACCCGTGGAAGAGCCCATCACCCCTTCAGAGGGGCTGTGGTAGAGCCCACCACCTCTGAAGAGGGGCCCATGGAAGAGCCCACCACCCCTTTAGAGGGGCTGTGGTAGAGCCCACCACCTCTGGAGAGGGGCCCATGGAAGAGCCCACCACCCCTTTAGAGGGGCTGTGGTAGAGCCCACCACCTCTGGAGAGGGGCCCGTGGAAGAGCCTACCACCCCTTTAGAGGGGCTGTGGTAGAGCCCACCACCTCTGGAGAGGGGCCCGTGGAAGAGCCTACCACCCCTTCAGAGGGGCCCATGGCAGAACCCACCGACCCTGGAGAGGGGTCCATGGAAGAGCCCACCACCCCTTCAGAGGGGCCCATGGAAGAGCCCACCACCCCTTTAGAGGGGCTGTGGTAGAGCCCACCACCTCTGGAGAGGGGCCCGTGGAAGAGCCTACCACCCCTTTAGAGGGGCTGTGGTAGAGCCCACCACCTCTAGAGAGGGGCCCGCGGAAGAGCCCACCATCCCTTCAGAGGGGCTGTGGTAGAGCCCACCACCTCTGGAGAGGGGCCACGGAAGAGCCCACCACCCCTTCATAGGGGCTGTGGTAGAGCTCACCACCTCTGGAGAGGGGCCCGTGGAAGAGCCCACCACCACTTCATAGGGGCTGTGGTAGAGCTCTCCACCTCTGGAGAGGGGCCCATGGAAGAGCCCACCACCCCTTCAGAAGGGCCCATGGCAGAACCCACCGACCCGGAAGAGGGGCCAATGGCAGAGCCCACCACCCCTTCAGAGGGGCTGTGGTAGAGCCCACCACCTCTGGAGAGGGGCCATGGCAGGGCCAACCAGCCCTGGAAAGGGGCCCATGGCAGAGCCCACCACCCCTTCAGAGGGGCGGTGGTAGAGCCCACCGACCCTGGAGAGGGGCCCGTGGCAGAACCCACCAGCCCTGGAGAGGGGCCCATGGAAGAGCCCACCAGCCCTGGAAAGGGGCCCATGGCAGAGTCCACCGACCCTGGAGAGGGGCCCATGGCAGAACCCACCAGCCCTGGAGAGGGGCCCATGGCAGAGCCCACCACCCCTGCAGAGGGGCAGTGGTAGAGCCCACCGACCCTGGAGAGAGGCCCGTGGCGGAGAGCACCATGCCTGGAATAGGGGCTGATCGAGATAATGGGGTCAAAGCTTTGCACTGCAGAGCGGAGGCTGGGCAAGCTGTCCTCCCATCAGCCACACTCTGCCTGCCCCCAGCAACTTCCAAGCCGGGCTCCCAGCACACTGGGCAAATGCCTCACGTGGCTTGGAGCGGCTGCAGCGCCCCCTTTCCCTAGGGCAGTGCATACAGCACAGCTCCCTCCCCCCGCTTCCACGGTGGGGGGAGCAGCCTGCCTTGAGGCCCACAGAGGGAGTCCACCCCAGCCTTGTGGGAAGCATCAGGGTGCTGCGGGTTTGGTTTCCTGGTGCTGCTGCTTGGTGTGTGTCTGTTGAGCAGTGTCTGGGCCTGCTCAGTGTAGCCAGCCCGAGTGCCATTGGCTGTGAGCGGGGCTGTCAGCCCCACCCCCCAGGGCCGGGTGTCAGGCTCCAGAAAGAGTCTCAGCTCTTTGCAGTGGCATCTGCTCAGTGCCCGCCTTACGCTGAACCAGTCACTGCGATTCCCAGTGCAACCCCCACCCTCCCCGCCAGCTCCCCACATCCCCTGGGTCTGGCGCTGATCACTGCTGAGTGACAGGGGTGCTCCTGGCCCCTCTGGCCTGTGGCTTGTCAATGCATTGGTCCTGTTACGGGCATTAACAGCCAGCTCCCATGCCGGACACTGTGTCCTGCTGGGCCACACGCTGCCATGCTCCAGAGCTGAGAACACTTCTCTCTCATAGACTTTAAGGTCAGAAGGGACCATTATGATCATCTAGTCTGACCCCCTGCACAGTGCAGGCCACAAAATCTCACCCACCCCTCCTAGAATAATTCTCTCACCTATATCTCAGATATTGAAGCCTTCAAATACTTTGAAGACCCCAAGATGCAGAGAATCCTCCAGCTGTGATCTGTACCTCATGCTACAGAGGAAGGCGAAAAACCTCCAGGGCCTCTGCCAATCTACCCTGGAGGAAAATTCCTTCCCGACCCCAAATATGGCGATCAGCTAAACCCTGAGCATGTGGGCAAGACTCACCAGCCAGACACCCAGAAAGTTCTCTATAGTAACTCCTATCATCCCTCCATTGACCTATTTCCCACTGATAATGAATGGTCAATTAGTTACCAAGATCATGTTATCTCATCAAACCATCCCCTTCATAAACCCATCTAGTTTAATCTTGAAACCAGATAGATCTTTTGCCCCCACTACTTCCCTTGGAAGGCCGTTCCGGAACCTCTCTGCACACACCTCTCTCAAGCCAGGGCTCCTTCAGCTGCCTTTGGCCCCTTCTCCACCTCTGGGTTGCTACCAGCCGAAAGGAGGGAGGCGTGGAGTATTTCCTGCCGTGTGGTCCCAGCCCTGGCCATTCACGGATGCCAGAGGTCTGCAGAGGCTGCCCGAGATCCTCAAGTGTCATTGAGCTGCCAGCCTGATGCCTGGACTGGCGGTGTCTGGGGGTTCGTTTCCCAAGGTAGCACAGGGTATGCTGCTCAAACCCAGGGGTTTCTGCCCAGCCTGCGCCCTGAAGGGGGCTCAGCTGCATTCCTGGCTGACGGGTTGTTTGCCCGGTGCTTGCAGTGTGCGTCAGGCAGCGTGGAGGTGTCGAATCCGTGCTGGGGGCTGGCACAGGTGCCCTGTGACAGGACCCGGCCAGCCATGCCAAGGGCAGCCGAGCAGGACACTTTTACCCCAGCGCCAGACACGAGTCCCCACGGCTTAGCCATGCTCCCAGCTTTGGCAAAGCCACACAGTGCCACTCACCCCGCCCACCCCAGCAATGCACCACTGGCAAGAGCCAACGGGCCAATGCCCATTTTTGTTAAATAAGTGGGAGGTGGTGTGAAGGAACGTTCTGGAGGAGCAGAGCAGGGCAAGGGCAGCAGTGTTCCAGCATGTAACTTCTAGAAGGGGAAAAAGGCCAGCATGGGAATCCCCCAATGCTAGAGAGGTAAGTAATCACTTTCAGGCTCTCTCCACAGGCTCTGCAGTGCTGAATGCTTTGGAAGGGACCTCACAAGGGAGAAACTGGAAGGGAACACCATCTACTGGAAGACATGGGATGCGTAGTCCTAGGGATGGGGGTTCCATGGCCACCCCCCAAAAGAAAACAACGGGTGGTGGTAGTCGGGGACTCCCTCCTAAGAGGGACTGAGCCATCCATCTGCCATCCAGACCTGGAATCTCGAGAGGGGTGCTGCTTACCGGGAGCTCGCATTTAGGATGTGACTGAGAGGCTTACCAAACTGATCAAACCTTCAGATGGCTCCTTCCTGCTTCTCCATGTGGGAACTTACGATACGGCCAAGAATGACCTTGAGCGGGTTACTGCAGATTATGTAGCGCTGGGAAGAAGGATCCAAGAATTTGGAGCGCAAGTGATGTTCTCGTCCATCCTCCCTGTTGAAGGGAAAGGACTGGGCAGGGATCGTCGAATTGAGGACGTGGGTTGCACAGGTGGTGTCGCAGAGAGGGCTTTGGTGTCTTCAACCATGGGACTCTGTTCTGGGCACAAAGATTTTTAGGAAGAGACGGGATCCACCTAACGAAGAGCATCTTTGCAGGCAGGCTTGCAAACCTAGTGAGGAGGGCTTTAAACTAGGTTTGTCGGGGGACGGTGACCAAAACCCTGAGGGGAGTGGGAAAGTCAGATACCGGGAAGAAATGCAGAGAGGAGCGAGCAAGAAAGGAGGACCCCTGATGCGAATGGAGAAGATAGGGCGATCACCTAGTTACCTGAGGTGTTTGTACACTAATGTGAGAAGCCTGGGCAACAAACAGGAAGAACTAGAGGCCCTGGCCCAGTCCAAGAAATATGATTTAATTGGGATAACAGAGTCTTGGTGGGATGACTCGCATGACTGGAGCGCTGTCATGGAAGGGTATAGACTGTTCAGGAAGAACAGGCAGGGGAGAAAAGGAGGAGGAGTTGCACTATATGTAAGAGAGCACTGTGATTGCTCTGAACTCCAGTATAAAGAGGGAGAAAAACCTGTTGAAAGTCCATGGATTAAGTTTAAAGGAGCAAACAACAGCAGTGATGGATTGGTGTCTGCTACAGGCCACCGAATCAGGTGGATGAGGTAGATGAGGCTTTCTTCGGACAACTGAGAGAAGCTTCCGGATCACAGGCCCTGGTTCTTGTGTGGGACTTTAATCGCCCTGACATCTATTGGGAAACCAATACGGCAGTACACAGGCAATCCAGGAAGTTTTTGGAGAATGTTGGGGATAACTTCTTGACACAAGTGCTGAAGGATCTGACCAGGGGCCGTGCGCAGCTTGACCTTCTGCTCACAAACAGGGAGGAACTAATAGGGGAAGTGGAGGTGGGTGACAACCTGGGAAGCAGTGATCATGAGATGGTAGATTTCAGGATCCTGACCAAAGGAAGAAAAGAGAGTAGTAAAATACACACTTTGGACCTCAAAAAAGCAGATTTTGACTCCCTCAGAGACCTGAAGGGCAGAATCCCTTGGGATGCTAACATGAAGGGGAAAGGAGTCCAGGACAGCTGGCAATATTTTAAAGAAGCCTTATTGAAGGCACAGAAAGAAACCATCCCGATGCGTAGCAAGAGAGGCAAACATGGTAGGAGACCGGATTGGCTTACAGGGGAAATCCTTGGTGAACTTAAGCACAAAAGGAAGCTTACAAAAAGTGGAAACTTGGACAGATGACCAGGGAGGGGTTTAAATGTATAGCTCAAGAATGCCGGGCGGTTAGCAGGAAGGCAAAAGTGCAAATGGAATTGCGACTGGCTAAGGATGTGAAGGATAACAAGAAAGGTTTCTACAGGCATGTTAACAAGAAGAAGGTGATCAGAGAGGGTGTGCGGCCTTTCCTGGATGAAGGAGGTAACCTTGTGACAGATGATGTGGGGAAAGCTGAAGTACTCAATGCTTTCTTTGTCTCTGTGTTCACAGACAAGGTGGGCTCCCGGACTAATGCGCTAAGTGAGGCAAGGTGGGATGAAGATGGACAGCCCTTGGTGGGTAAAGAACAGGTTAGGAACTATTTAGAAAAGCTAAACGTACGCAAATCCATGGGTCTGGACTTAATGCATCCGAGGGTACTGAGGGAGTTGGCAAATGTCATTGAGGAGCCTTTGGCCATTATCTTTGAAAAGTCATGGAGATCGGGAGAAATCCCGGATGACTGGAAAAAGGCAAATGTAGTGCCCATCTTCAAAAAAGAGAAGAAGGATGATCCAGGGAACTATAGGCCGGTCAATCTTACCTTGGTTCCTGGAAAAATCATGGAAGGGATCCTTAAGGAATCCATTTTGAGGCACATGTAAGAGAGGACAGTGATTAGGAATAGTCAGCATGGATTCACAAAGGGAAAGTCGTGCCTGACCAATCTGATTAGCTTCTATGATGAGGTAACTGGCTCTGTGGACGTGGGAAAGTCAGTGGATGAGATATACCTTGACTTTAGCAAGGCTTTTGATACGGTCTCCCACAATATTCTCGCCAGCAAGTTAAGGGAATGTGGATTGAATAAATGGACAGTAAGATGGATAGAAAGCTGGCTAGAAGGCCGGGCCCAGCGGGTAGTGATCAACAGCTCGATGTCAGGATGGTGGTCAGTTTTTAGTGGAGTGCCCCAAGGTTCAGTTCTAGGACCAGTTTTGTTCAATATCTTTATTAATGACCTGGATGAGGGGATGGATTGCACCCTCAGCAAGTTTGTGGATGACACTAAGCTGGGGGAGAGATAGATACGCTTGAGGGCAGAGATAGTGTCCAGAGTGACTTAGACAAATTGGAGGATTGGGCCACAAGAAATCTGATGAGGTTCAACAAGGACAAGTGCAGAGTCCTGCACTTGGGATGGAAGAATCCCAAGCATAGTTACAAGCTGGGGACCAACCAGTTAAGTAGTAGTTCTGCAGAAAAGGATCTGGGGGTTACAGTGGATGAGAAGCTGGATATGAGTCAACAGTGTGCCCTTGTAGCCAAGAAGGCTAATGTCATATTAGGTTGCATTAAGAGGAGCATTGCCAGCAGATCCAGAGATGTCATTATTCCCCTTTATTCGGCTTTGGTGAGGCCACATCTGGAGTATGGTGTCCAGTTCTGGGCCCCCCACTATAAAAAGGATGTGGACGCATTGGAGAGGGTCCAGCGGAGGGCAACCAAAATGATTAGGGGGCTGGAGCATATGACTTATGAGGAGAGGCTGAGGGAGTTGGGTCTGTTTAGTCTGCAGAAGCGAAGAGTGAGGGGGGATTTGAGAGCAGCCTGCAACTTCCTGAAGGGAGGTTCCAAAGAGGCTGGAGAGAGGCTGTTCTCAGTAGTGACAGATGGCAGAACAAGGAGCAATGGTCTCAAGTTGTGGTGGGAGAGGTCCAGGTTGGATATTAGGAAAAACTATTTCACTAGGAGGGTGGTGAAGCACTGGAATGGGTTACCTAGGGAAGTAGTGGAGTCTCCATCCCTAGAGGTGTTTAAGTCTTGGCTTGACAAAGCCCTGGCCGGGTTGATTTAGTTGGGATTGGTCCTGCCTAGAGCAGGGGGCTGGACTTGATGACCTTCTGAGATGTCTTCCAGCTCTATGGTTCTATGATAGGGGCCTTGCAGGATTCCAACACGGTGCAGCAATGTGGGGGGCCCTCAAGCGAGAGGCTGGGGGTGTCCTGTTTTCTCTCTGGGAAATGTGGCTCAGCAGCACAGACATGGGAGCTGCCCATCCCCTAGGGCACCCCCATTGCCCCTGCTCTGTACCCCACCCCTGCCCTATGCACCCCCCATGCCCTGGCCTGTGCCATCATCTCCTGCTCTGTGCCCCATCCCTCAGTTCTGTGCCCCACCTCCTCCCCTGTGCCCCCATTTCCCCTTCTCTGTACCCCACCCCATGCCCTATGCACCCCCCTGCCCTGACCTGTGCCATCCTCTGCTGCTCTGTGCCCCACCTCCTCCCCTGTGCCTCCATTGTCCCTGCTCTGTGCCCCCATCTCTGTGTTCTGTGCCCCCATCTCCCTACTCTGTGTACCCCTAACCCTCATGCTGTGCCCCCACCTCCTCCCGTGCCCCCTTCCCCTGTACCTGAATTTTCCTTGCTCTGTACCCCCGACCCCTGCTCTATGTACCCCCATCTCCCACTCTGTGCCCCCATTGGCTCTGTTCTGCACCCCTATGCCCACTCTGTACCCCCATCCCCTCGCCCCCATCCCCACTCTGTGCCCCCATTGGCTCTGCTCTGCATCCCTATACCCACTCTGTGCCCCCATCCCCACTCTGTGCCCCCATTGGCTCTGTTCTGCACCCCTATACCCACTCTGTGCCCTCATCCCCACTCTGTGCCCCCATCCCCACTCTGTGCCCCCATTGGCTCTGCTCTGCACCCCTATGCCCACTCTGTACCCCCATCCCCGCTCTGTGCCCCCATTCCCACTCTGTGCCCCCATTGGCTCTGCTCTGCATCCCTATACCCACTCTGTGCCCCCATCCCCACTCTGTGCCCCCATTGGCTCTGCTCTGCACCCCTATGCCCACTCTGTACCCCTATCCCCACTCTGTGCCCCCATCCCCACTCTGTGCCCCCATTGGCTCTGCTCTGCACCCCTATGCCCACTCTGTACCCCCATCCCCGCTCTGTGCCCTCACTCCCTGACCTGTGCCCCCCACTCTGTGCCCCCACCCTCTGGCCTGTGCCCCCCTCCCACGTGCGCTCCTCCGGGCTCCCCGCCCGTCCCGCCGCAGACGCTGCCGCCGAGCGGAGCACGCGCGGGGCCCGGGCTCGGCGCGTGCAGCATCAGCACCCGGAGCAGCAGCTGCGGCAGGAGCCGCGTCGGGCTGGGCTGCAGCGGGGGCTGCGCGCGCCCCGGGTCGAGCCGCCGTCTCCGAGCGCTCCCCGCCAGCATGGCCACCCGCCTGCTCTGCCTGCTGCTCGCAGCCTGCGCCGGCAGCCAGCCGCCCCTGGAGCGCAGCTGCCCGACACGTAAGTCCCGCGGCCTCTGCCCGGCTCCGCAATGCGGGGCGAGGTACCGCAGCGGCGCCCGGCTCCGGCCTCCCTGCCCGGGGAGCGCCCCCCACCGCCCCGGACTGGAGACACGGGGAAACTGAGGCACGGCGAGGGGAACGCGACTTTCCCAAGGTCACCTGGCCAAGTGGTGGCAAGGTCAGGAGGAGACCCCAGGAGCCCTGCCCCGGGCCCTTTACTCCACTGTGGGGGTGCTGCGAGCCGTGGGTCCTGTCCCGCGGATCCAGCCCTGCCTGGTGGGTGCAGAGCGGCGGGGGCCCACCCCACTGCAGCTCACTGCAGTCCTGTGACCAGCCGGGATTGGCAGCCAGAGACCGGCTCGCCCCCCGCTGCAGCCCAGCCAGAGCCCCTGGCAGCCCACCTGGGGGTGCCCAGCCCTTGCCCCCGTCTTCTCCACTGGCCCCAGCAGAGCAGCCATGTCTGCAAAAAAGCACCCCTGGGAGCGGAGCAGTGCTGAGGGGCATAGGGACGTGGGGGGGGGGGGGCATGCTGAGGAGGAATTCTGGCCCTCGCTGTGCCCAGGCGTCGTGACTCCGTGCTGTGTGGAGCCTGGGGCGAGTCATTGCCATGCAGGCCGGCGTGGGGCTGCAGGGGGCACAGCGCAGCTGTCAGGGCCACTGCTATGAAGGCAGCCCCATAGACGCTACTTTTGCTGCAGGTGGAGGGTGCTACGAACCCCCCTCTCTTCCCCCCGGGCAAGATCCCGGAGGCAGGACAGTCTCCTGGCACTCGCCATTCTCAAGGCGTGGGCCGTGGGCCGGGTGCCTGGGCTGCCCCAGGCTGGGGCAAGGATGCTGTTTCTGTGGCCCTCTAATGGAAGGAGAAGGGATGAGGAGGGATGCTGAGACCACGGGGTGGCTGGGGGAGCCTGGATTTCTCTCCTTCGGGTACCTGCCGCATCAGGGCAGGACCCTGGAGGGGCTTTGGCTTCATGCTAGTTCCCAGCCCGGTGCCCAGCTCTACAGGCGTGGGGAGTATCCCCAGAGGAGCTGGCTCAGCTCTGGCCCAGGTCTCCGCAGAGGCTGATGCTGCCCAGGGCCGTGAGTGCAAAGCTGCTGAGTGCTGAGCGTGTGGCAGGATCTGGCCCTGGGCGTGGTTCTGGCAGCGGCCCCTTCTGGCTTGGGGCTGCAGGGTGAGGTGGGGCGGCCCCTTTGCGTTCCTCCCGCCTTGCCATGCTGCCTCTGCCGCCTGCTCTGCCCCTCTTGGGGGCTGCGCTGAACCCTAGGAAGGGGCTCTGCTGATGGCCTGGGATGCTGGGGGGCAGTTGGGGATCCCAGGAGGCAGGGCCGGCTTTAGGAAGTGCGGGGCTCAATTCGAACCAAATTTTGGTTGAGCCAAAAAAAAAAAAAAAAAAAACAAACCCAGCACATAAACAAACAACTCACAGCCCCTTTAAATTCCCAGCTACAGCGCAGAGTCCCGCCTTCCAGCCAAACCCACGGGCCGACTCCCCCTCCCTTGGTGCACAGAAGCCGCCGCGCTCCCCCTCCCGCAGCATGCCCAGCACACTTCCAGGTTTAGGGCACGGGGCCCTCTGGCTTTAGGGCGCGGGGCCCGATTTGGGGGGAATTGGGCGAATCGGCCTAAAGCCGGCCCTGCCAGGAGGGCATCTGGGGTATGGGGGGGAACTTTCAGCCCCACCAGGGATGCCTGCTTTGCCACAGCCTGAGAGACAGGTGTGGCCTCACTAGCTGGGTGTCCCATGGCTGGGGCCCTGTGACCGCCGCAAGGGGGCTCTGCAGAGGGCAGTGGGGCTGGTTTGGGGCTCGCTGGGAGAAGCCGCCCAGGGGCCAGTTAACCAGTTCTCCATGTCACATCTCAACTGGCCACCTGCCCCAAGTCTATGGGGGGCCCTGGGGTCTCACGGGTAACTGCCCCTGCTGCTGTCTGTGCCCCAGCCCAGCCTGGCCCCTCCCCGCAAAGAGAACAGAGTGGGCAGAGGGATCCCCGAAGTGCTGGGAAATGGAGGAGGGGAGCACAGCTCCTGCTGCCCCCCGGTAGCTCCTGGCTCAGCTGATGGGCTGTGGCAGGGGGTGGCCATCTGCTGGGATGCAGGAGAGGGGGAGAAAGAGGCTCACCCAGCGGGTGCCCCGTGGGCGCAGCCTGAGCAGCAGCCTGTGTGTGGAGCCAGCCGGGGATGCGCCGCCACTGGCCCCATATGGAGTCTCCCAATGGAGAGATGCGTAACCCCAGCCAGCCCTGTGCTCTCCCCTACTGGCCCCAGCAGCATCCCAGACCCCCCCCCCCCCCACATCCCCAGGCCTAGCCCCTTGGGAGTGTGTGGGGTACTTGGCTGACACACGGGGAACAGCTTCGCTCCCTCCCCGAGCCAAGGTCCCCCCAGAGCGTGTGGCTGGTGCAGGCAGTGGCCGAGCCTGCAGGGCGTGTCTGCACTCTGCAGTGGGAGGGGAAAAGAGAGTGGCGGAGAGCAGAGGGAAGCCCTGCTGCTCCAGGGAGCCATGCGGCGCCGCGCCACCCGGAGCCCAGTGGAGAGACTCCCCGGCTGAGCCTTGGCCAGGGCAGACCCTTCCTGAGCATCTGTAGCGCCAGCAGCTGCGCTCTGGGGCAGGGGCCAGGGGCTGCCTCGTGCCACATGGCCCCATCAGGCACCTTCCTGCCTTGCCGGCTGGCCCAGGAATAAGCCCCAGAGCCGGGCGTTGGCGGCACAGCCTCCCCATCGCCGCCAGGTGCCCAGGAACCAGCAGCGTCTAGAACTCGCTGTGAGAACACGGGGGTGGCACAGGTGGGGCGGGGGGCTCTGGGGTAGCAGCAGGAGGAGGGGTGCGCAGAGGCTGGCTCATCCACGTGTGTCCCTGGTTCCTTGTATTCCCCCTCCCCAAGGCCAAATGCTGCCAGGGCTTTGCAGGGGGCCAGTCTGCTCCATGTCCCCAGGGCCTGCGGGGGGGGGGGGGGGCACAACACAAGGACCTGAAGGGGCTGGGGATGCTGGTGAACTGGGGGCTGGATGGGTTGGGAGCATCGCACAGGCCAGTCCCTCCCCCTCCCCTGGTGCCCTGGGGGTGTGACTCTGCTCTGACCCTGCGCACACACTGGCCGAGCGGTCCCCGGGGAGGCGGTGGGCGGCATTGCAGCGAGAGGCAGCTGTGGGAGGTGCGAGACCGTCCATGGTTCCTGTCTCAAGCGCTCCGGGGGCTGGTTAAAGGAGTTAATTGGCCCCCTGGGGTCCCTCGTGCCCAGGGATCCAGCCTGTCCCTAGAAGAGGGGCCGAGGGAGGGGAGGGGAGTGGAGGGGTGGGGTCCTGCTATTGGACAGATGGTCAGTCCCAGGGGCTGCAGGGCTCTGGCAGCTGGGGAGAGGCAGAGGGGCCAGGCTAGAGTTGGGTGAGGCCGGGCAAAGTGGCTTCAATGCAGCTTCTTCCCTGCAGCGCACTGTTACGATGAGCTGGTCGCGCCCCTGTACTCCTCATCCATCGGCGCCTCCTCCCGCTACAACATCTTGTACTCGGCCAGCTTCGCCCGGCTGCACAGTGAGTCCTGCCTGCCCAGGCCCGCGGAGCGCTGGGCCCCCGAGAGCCTTCCCCAAACACCAGGCCGGCGCTGGGGGGGCCTGGGTGCTCATGGGGCTGGCGCAGGAGGGAGGCTCCCTGAATTCCCCAAAGCAGCGCCGAGGGGCGGGAGGTCAGTGGGTCCCGGAGGGCGGAGCCAGACCCTGGAGCAGCCTGGAGAGCATTTACCCTGCTGCCCTCGGGCACCTCTGAACCCAGGGCTGAGCCGTGCAGGGTCTGGAAAGGGGCCAGCGCCGTGGGGGACACCGGGCTCTAACCACGCCCCCCGGCGCAGGCAGCAGCGGCTGGTCTCCAGACCCCTATGACAAGCAGCCCTGGCTCCAGATCGACCTGATGCAGAAGCACAAGATCAACGCGGTGGCCACGCAGGGGACGTACAACACGTACGACTGGGTGACGCGCTACATCGTGCTGTATGGGGACCACCCCAGCAGCTGGCGACCCTTCTTCCAGCTCGGGAGTAACTGGGTAAGAACCCACGGCTACCGACATCCTGCCTGGCTCCCTCCTGCACACAGCTCCCAGGGCAGGGGACAAAAGTCTATGGCCGGGGTGTGGAACGGCCCTGGGGCCGGATGCAGCCCTCCGCTTGCCTGGGGCCGGCCCCCGAGGTTCGGGGCTCCCCCCCCAAAGCATTGGGGACCTGCTGCTGGCGTTCTAGCCCCTCTGCCGCCGCCCCATGGGACTGCAGCACACAAAAGCCACTATCCTGGGGCCCCCTGGTGTGGGGAGTGTCTTTTTCCTCAGCCCGGGGCCACGTCAGTGGGGTTGAGGTGGTTTTTTGGTTTTGCTTCTCTCTTGGGTGTGGCCCCCGACCGATTTTTCTGTCGGTCAGCAGTCCCTGCCCCCAAAGGTTTCCTCATCCCCATCTATGAAATCGCGCCTGTCTAAAGGGAGTGGGAGCTGTTGGCTTTCCTTCCCCATGACACACGAAGGAGAGGACAGCCGCTGACCGGGGGACATTCAGAACTGCTCCCAAGGGAAACGCTCCCAACAGTCGTGTTGGCCTGTGGAACTCCACGCTGCAGGATAAGGCTCAAAGGGGAATGGGTGGAAGAGAGCATCCCCTATGGCTGATGGCTGACCACTGATCTGAGAGACAGCACTGGGCCCTGTCTGAGGGCGGCTCGGGCTGGGGGGAGGGGCGCGGCCACGGGGGCTGGTTTGACAGGGGCTGTTTCTCCGCCAGACGTTCTTTGGGAACGTGAACGAGAGCGGCGTGGTGCGCCACGACCTGCACTACCCCATCCTGGCCCGCTACATCCGCATCATCCCCAAGGCCTGGAACCCCCGGGGCAAGATCGGCCTGCGCGTGGGCCTCTACGGCTGCCCCTACCGTGAGTGAGCCGGGCTCCTGGTGCTCCAGGGGAGCCCTTTGCGCTAACGGGAGGGGGAGGCAGGCCTGATGCTGTGGTGAGGGGCTCTTGGGCTTTTCATGGAGAGCATGAAGGCTCTGAGCAATGGGCCTGGCTTGGGCCTGGCACCAGGTCCCTTTTCCCTGTGCAGCACGGAGCCCCAAGCCCCCTTCAGTCCCAGCTGATTTGGAGCCCGCCCAGCTCCCCAAGAATTCAGCTCTGCCCCCTCCAAGTCCTGCCCAACACCCCCCTGCCTCCAGCCCTCCCCACTGGAGACCTGCTCCCCGTCCTCCCCCTGGCTTCCCCATCCCCTCCCTGCTGTGCCCGACCCCCCACAGTGTAGTTTCCCTTTAATTTTTTTAGTTTGAAACAAATCTGGTGACCAGAATAGTCCTGGGGAGCCATAGACAGGGGCCACCCCAGGATGGGCGGGTGGGCTTCTGACCCCCGCTTTCCTCTGAGTCCCTAAAATAACTCACCTTCGCCAGTGTCTTCGAAACACCCCCCTCCTCTCAAACCTATTCGCTCCCCTTTCGCTTGTGGGCTTCTCAGCCCCTTCTGGGCATCTGGGTGCCCCCGCTCCCGGCCCCCTGGCCTGGAGACTCTCCCTCCTTCTGCTGGGTGCGAATGCAGGGACAGGGCTGTGACTGCAGCTTCCCCACACCCTCTGTGGCCAGCTGCACCCCTCTGGCTTAAGAAGCCTCTTCTGGGTCAGGCCAGGCCCTGGCTCTCAGTGGGGAGGGGCCATGCAGAGGGGTGCACACAGGTTTGGCCAGTGCCCCGGGTGATACTGGCTCTCCTCCAATGTTCCCGCTATTTTTTTCCATTCATGTGCAGAATAAATTTTGTTCGGTGCACCAAGGCCTGTGCAGATGTGCACCACCAGTAGAAACCTGTGCTGCTGTCAAGCTGTGGGTGCTCAGCTAATCAGCAGGGCAGCATTTGAATCTCTCCTGGGTAACCGCCCAAGCGCTCAGCTTACAGGCTTTGTCCCCCAGGGTCTGACATGCTGTACTTCGACGGGGACGATGCGATCTCCTACCGCTTCCGCGGCAAATCCGTCCGCACCGTCCAGGACATCTTCGCCTTCAACTTCAAGACGGTGGAGCGGGACGGGCTGCTAATGCACGGCGAGGGCTCGCAGGGGGACTATGTCACTTTGGAGCTGAAACAGGCCCAGCTGGTGCTGCACATCAGCTTAGGTGAGACTGGGCCTGGTTGGGGTGCTGCAAAGCTGCTCTGGGCTAGGGAGGGATGCTGGGGATGGGGGACTTGGGTAGTGGATGGGGGGGTTAGAGCTGCGCAGTATGCGGAGGGAGAAGATTGGCAGGGGCTGCTCTGCACTCTGGGGAGGGGCATGGCTGGGGGGCAAGATGGGGGTGATCAGGGGCTGGTTTGTACTGGGGAGAAGATTATTGGGGTGTCTGGCAGTGAAATAGGGGTGTGTGGCTGGTCTGTACTGGGTGGAGGACTGGGGTTATGGGGGTCAGGCAGTGTGCCGGGACTGGTCCATACTGGGTGGACGATGGGGGCTGTGCGTGGGTCGTGAGAGGATTGGGGCCAGGCCGTGGGCCGGGACTGGTGAGGACCACGGTGGTGGGTCGGCTGGTCTGTACTATGGAGAGGATTGGGGTCGGGCCGTGGACTGGGGCTGGGGAGGACTGGGGCGGTGGGTCGGCTTGTCTGTACTATGGAGAGGATTGGGGTCGGGCCGTGGCCCGGGGCTGGTGAGGACCAGGGCGGTGGGTCAGCTGGTCTGTACTATGGAGAGGATTGGGTTCAGGCCGTGGGCCGGGGCTGGTGAGGACCAGGGCGGTGGGTCGGTTGGTCTGTACTATGGAGAGGATTGGGGTCAGGCCGTGGGCCGGGGCTGGTGAGGACCAGGGCGGTGGGTTGGCTGGTCTGTACTATGGAGAGGATTGGGGTCAGGCCGTGGGCCGGGGCTGGTGAGGACCAGGGCGGTGGGTCGGCTGGTCTGTACTATGGAGAGGATTGGGGTCAGGCCGTGGGCCGGGGCTGGTGAGGACCAGGGCGGTGGGTCGGCTGGTCTGTACTATGGAGAGGATTGGGGTTCAGGCCGTGGGCTGGGGCTGGTGAGGACCAGGGCGGTGGGTCGGCTGGTCTGTACTATGGAGAGGATTGGGGTCAGGCCGCGGGCCGGGGCTGGTGAGGACCAGGGCGGTGGGTTGGCTGGTCTGTACTATGGAGAGGATTGGGGTCAGGCCGCGGGCCGGGGCTGGTGAGGACCAGGGCGGTGGGTCGGCTGGTCTGTACTATGGAGAGGATTGGGGCCAGGCCGTGGGCCGGGGCTGGTGAGGACCAGGGCGGTGGGTCGGCTGGTCTGTACTATGGAGAGGATTGGGGTCAAGCCGTGGGCCGGGGCTGGTGAGGACCAGGGCGGTGGGTCGGCTGGTCTGTACTATGGAGAGGATTGGGGTCAGGCCGTGGGCCGGGGCTGGTGAGGACCAGGGCGGTGGGTCGGCTGGTCTGTACTATGGAGAGGATTGGGGTCAGGCCGTGGGCTGAGGCTGGTGAGGACCAGGGCGGTGGGTCGGCTGGTCTGTACTATGGAGAGGATTGGGGTCAGGCCGTGGGCTGGGGCTGGTGAGGACCAGGGCGGTGGGTCGGCTGGTCTGTACTATGGAGAGGATTGGGGTCAAGCCGTGGGCCGGGGCTGGTGAGGACCAGGGCGGTGGGTCGGCTGGTCTGTACTATGGAGAGGATTGGGGTCAAGCCGTGGGCCGGGGCTGGTGAGGACCAGGGCGGTGGGTCGGCTGGTCTGAACTATGGAGAGGATTGGGGTCAGGCCGTGGGTCGGGGCTGGTGAGGACCAGGGCGGTGGGTCGGCTGGTCTGTACTATGGAGAGGATTGGGGTCAAGCCGTGGGCCGGGGCTGGTGAGGACCAGGGCGGTGGGTCGGCTGGTCTGTACTATGGAGAGGATTGGGGTCGGGCCATGGGCTGAGGCTGGTGAGGACCAGGGCGGTGGGTCGGCTGGTCTGTACTATGGAGAGGATTGGGGTCAGGCCGTGGGCCGGGGCTGGTCCATACATTGGGATGACCCCTGAGTGGCACAGGGCAGGCCTGGAGCCCATCCCTGTCCGTGGGGTGACTGGCCACCCTCCCCAGGCAGCAGCCCGCTGCACTCGACCGAGGGGCACACGACGGTGACGGTGGGCAGCCTCCTCGACGACCAGCACTGGCACTTGCTGCGCCTCGAACGCCACGGCCGCCACGTCAACCTGAGCCTGGACGGGGAGGTCAAACGCTTCCGCTGCAATGGGGATTTCGAGCAGCTGGATTTGGACACCGAGGTAGAGACTATCCGTCCCTGCGGGGCCGGTCGGGGGCACGGCAGGACGAGGGGCTTGCCCCTTGGGGCGGCCTGGCTGGGTACAGCGCTGGAGGGGAAAGCCCAGCTCAGCTCTGCCTGGTCCCCCAGCAGCAGCCTATCCTATCGCTGTGCGGAGAGCCGCGAGCAGCAGGGCCCAGTGGTCTCAGGCTGTGCCGTGCGGTATCTTCTGAGCTGAGACCTGCGGGGTCTCTGTCTGGAGGGGGTAGAGCAGGATACCCCTACCCCCGGGAGCCCAGGGGGACGCAGCCCGGGCCCCAATGGTTCAGAGCTCCCAGCAGTGCCCCCAGACTGCTGGGGCTCAACCCAACCCCTCTGGCTCCCCGCAGCTGTTCTTCGGCGGCGTGATCAACCAGAAGAACCGGAGCGTGGTCTATCGGCAGAACTTCCGGGGCTGCGTGGAGAACATCTTCTTCAACGGGGTCCACATCGCCGACCTGGCCCGCAGGAGAGCACCCAACGTCCGCTTCGAGGTTGGGGTGCGGGCAGCTGGGTGGGGGAACCCCAGGCAAAGGGAGGGAGACCCTGGGGTGCAGAGGGGGTGCATGTGGGCGGATGCTGTGCTGGGCGCACAGGCTCTGGCTGCCACAGTGACCCGAGCTCCGCGGTGGGGGTAGCTGGCCGGAAGCCAGGAGTCTGCTCCAGCTCCTGCTCAATAGTACGAGGTCGTCCAGGGCCTGGGGCCATGGGCTGCCGTCACCCAGAGACGGGTGGGAGCTCCGAGCCGGGGCCTCCAATGGAGCCGCCTCCTGGAGCTGTGGGTTTGATTTCAACACCATGGAGGGTTGGGCTCCGCAGCGCCAGCCTCCAGTCCAGCAGAGCTGCCTCTGCCTGGCTGAAACCAGAGCCCAGAGCACAGACAGTCCCCAACAGAGTTACCAACAGCGCGCTGAGCGTCCCAGCAGAGACAGCGCCTAGATCTAGCCATGCGCCAGTGGCCAGTGTCAAGGGGCGAGGGGGCTCTAGGGATCGTCCCTGCTGAAGTCCTTACGGAAGCTCAATTTCCCTGCTCTGAGCACCCCCAGTTTGCAATGTGATTCTGCCCACGCCTTCCTTCTGCGCATGTCCATGGGCCTCCCCCCCTCTTTCCTTATCGCTCTGCTGTGCCCTAACCACCTACAGCCCCCCGATTTCCATGGGTCGAGGAGCTTCTCTTTATTCTCACTAGCCCGGGCGCACGGCCCATGTCCCGCGGTGAAGACGCAGGTTAGAGACGCACAACGTTTCTGTGACTTGCAACTAAACTTCCAGCTAATTTTTTCAGTTTTACCCCTTGGTCCCTCTTTGCCCCTAATCTTAGAGCAGCGGGTTCTTCTTTGCTCTCTTACTTCTGTCAGCGTTGCCATTCCTTAGTGCCGAGGCCAAAAATAGCTGAGCGAAAACCCTCAGTCTTGCATTTCAGCGTCGCTTGCTTAGCTATCTCCGACACACACACGGATCCATCTTCTGCTTCTGTCAGCCTACAGTTTAACTCTCTGTAACATGTAGTGAGTCTGTCTAGCATGACGTGGTAATTAATCACAGCAGCCCACAGTAAATGAACAATTAACTCAAATCATTGCCTACACTCGGGTGATGGGCCCCAGACTGACATGCACGCCAGAGGGCCTGGGGGGGTTTGTAGGGATGTTCCCCGGGTCTTGCTCTGACCCTCCTGCCTGTGTGCGATGGAGATCAGAGGGCACCAAGTGGTCCAGTGGCTCTTGGGAACAAGCCCAATGAAGCTGCAGGTTGTTTGCTGACTGCTCAGTCGTGTTTGCAGGATTCTCTGCAGTCCTCCTCATGCCCCAAATCCAAGGTGGGCTAAGAGGGCAGCGGGGGCCCCTGGGGAAAGGGGGCACTGCATGTGCGCCGAGGGGAGGACCCTGCCTGACCCCCAGGTCAGGCCTCGGACCCCTCCGTGCCTTCCCTGTGCCACATGCTTCCCTTGGGTGGGGCTGATGCTGGTAACCCCATGCGCAGCTCGGTGTCATGGGGCAGTGTCAGGCCTCAGCTGGAGGTGCCCACTCTCCCTGCACCCAGCCCAGAGCTGGCAGGAGCCCGCTCAGGCCAGGACTGCCCTGGGAGTCTCCCCTTCCACTCAGCAGGCAGGGGAGCCTCTGCCACAGACCTGCCTGCCCCCGTGGCAGCTCCCTGCCGTGGCCAGTGGGATGCAGAGAGGCCCAGAGGCTCCAGGCCCTGCCGTGGTCCCTGGGGGCCAAGGCAGCAAGAAGGGAGGCGGCAGCGCTCGGGATCCAAGGCTCTGACCTGCTCTCCTGTGGTTCTTCCCAGGGCCACCTCAGGCACTACTGCCAGGACCAGCCCTACACGCCCATCACCTTCGCCGAAATCAACAACTACCTGCAGGTGCCGGGCATCCCGCGCCGGAACCGCCTGTCCGTCAGCTTCAAGTTCCGCTCCTGGGACGCGGTGGGGCTGCTGCTCTACACCGGCTTCGCCGAGCACCTGGGCTCCCTGGAGATGGTGCTGAGCAATGGCCAGGTCAACGTCTCCATTGCCCAGCCCAACCGCAAGAAGCTGGAGTTCGCTGCAGGTTCTTAGCTTCCCGGGTCTGCTCCAGTGTGAACCTCTGATTTATTTTTTTCTCCCAATCATGTGGAATAAATTTTGCCATGTGCACCAAGGCATGTGCCGATGTGCACCACCCACACACACACACACACACACACAGAGGCTGTCAGCTGGGGGCACTGCGGGCGCTCTGCCGATCAGCTGGGTGGCACCTGCATCTCTCCTGGCCGCCCACGTGCTCACAGAGGATCTCCCGGAGCAGAGTGTAATGTAGTGGGGGGAGGGGGGCTGTCCACGCTGATTGGGAATTCACTGGTCGCTATACCTGGGCTGTGGGTGACCCCTAGGGGCCTGTGTCTGTAAGCACTGCCCCGCAGGGGGGTGGCAGCCCCTGAGGGCCGTCATGTCATGTAGACAATGGCCCAACCGGTTCTCACCTGACCAGGGAAGGGGTCTGAGCAAAGGAAGGGGGGTTTGGAGAAGGGGCAGTCAGAGTGTGGGGAAGCCTGGAGGAAGCAGACTAACCAGTGTAGGGGGGTTCAGGGGCCTGTAACCCCTTCCCCCATGGGGACTAGGGCTGCCAGCCTATCCTCTTGTGCCTGCATCGGTCCGATGCTGGGCTGTATCTCGGAGCAGCAACAAACCCTCTGTTCTACTGGCAGAGTCGCATCTTGCTGAAGACGGGGGGTAGGGGTGGGGACCCCGACACGCTGTTACACAGAGCTTCAAGGGAAACAGCCAGGCAGGGATTGCGAATTCGCCATGACCCCGATGACTCCCCCTCTCCTCCCCCCTTCCCCGCTGGTCAGCATATGCCTTTGAATTTGGCAGCCTCCTCTTCCCACCGGGGCCCAGTGTGGGATCTTCCTCTGCGAGGCCCAAATATCAGTTCCCCTCTTGGTGCCTCCTGGCCGGGCACCCGTGCCCCATTGCGCTTGGTTACGTGGCCAACAAGGGGGCTGAGGGACGAGGAGCTGGGGGGCTGGCAGGTCCTGTCTCCCCTCAGCCGCTTGCTGGGGGTCTTGTCTCGCCACGGGGGTGCAGGCGGGGATGGGAACCAGCAGCCCGTGGTCCCACTTGCACCTGCTTTGCCCCCGTCCAGGGTACCGGCTAAACGACGGCTTCTGGCACACGGTGGAGCTGGTGGCGCGGGACGGCTCGGCCGTGATCACCATCGACGACAACGACGGGGCCGAGTTCCGGGTGGCCCATCCCTTCCAGCTGCGCACGGGGACCCAGTACTTTTTTGGAGGTGCGCAGCCCCGGCCGGAGGGGAACAGGCTGCGGGGCAGGCGGCACTCACCCCACCCCAACCCCCTTGTGTCTTCTAGGCTGCCCCAAACCCGCCGCCATCACCGGCTGCTTCTCCAACCAAACGGCCTTCCACGGCTGCCTGCAGAGCATCAGCGTGGACACCCAGCCCATAGACCTGGAGCTGCTGAGATACCAGCGGCTGGGGAATTACTCCAATGTGCTCTTCGACATGTGCGGCATCACCGACAGGTACACGCCTGGCTGCTCAGGGCCTGCAACAGGGCTGGGGGTTTGCCCCAATCCCAGCTGGGTCTGGGCAGTGCCCGGCCCCTACGGGGCCCTGAGCTCAGCTGGGTCTGGGTAGCGCCCGGCCCCACGGGGCCCTGAGCTCAGCTGGGTCTGGGTAGCGCCCGGCCCCACGGGGCCCTGAGCTCAGCTGGGTCTGGGTAGCGCCCGGCCCCACGGGGCCCTGAGCTCAGCTGGGTCTGGGCAGCGCCCGGCCCCACGGGGCCCTGAGCTCAGCTGGGTCTGGGCAGCGCCCGGCCCCACGGGGCCCTGAGCTCAGCTGGGTCTGGGCAGCGCCCGGCCCCACGGGGCCCTGATCTCAGCTGGGTCTGGGCAGCGCCCGGCCCCACGGGGCCCTGGTTTCAGCTGGGTCTGGGTAGCGCCCGGCCCCACGGGGCCCTGGTTTCAGCTGGGTCTGGGTAGCGCCCGGCCCCACAGGACCCTGGTTTCAGCTGGGTCTGGGCAGCGCCCGGCCCCACGGGGCCCTGGTTTCAGCTGGGTCTGGGCAGCGCTGCTGTAATTAATAGCAGCTCTGATCATGCTTTGCCCTGGGGCGGAGCCGTCAGGTTGGAGGCAGGGTCTGGCTGTGCTGGGTCGGAGAAGGGGTTGGCCTGGGCAGCTTTGCCGATGGCTGGAGTCACGGCCAGCGCCCTGGGCCAGCTGGCTGCCAACCCTGCTCTCCCCTCCCCACCGGCATCCCCTCACTGCCATCCTCAGCGGCATCTCTGTCCCCGCCAGGTGCACCCCCAACCTGTGCGAGCACGATGGCCGCTGCCTGCAGTCCTGGGACGACTTCACCTGCATCTGCGACCTGACGGGCTACAAGGGAAAGACCTGTCACAAACGTGAGCTCTGCGGGGCCGGGAGGGGGCACGGCGGGTTCCTAGCCCCAGCGGCCGGGCCCTGCCCAGCTCGCGAGGCTCATCCCAGCCTCTGGCTTTGGCCCTTCCAGCTCTTTACAGAGAGTCGTGTGATGCGTATTGGCTCAGCGGGAAAACCTCCGGGAACTTCACCATTGACCCCGACGGCAGCGGGCCCCTCAAACCCTTCACGGTCTACTGTGACATGCGAGGTAGCTGGGTGGGGAAAGGGAGACAGCCAAGGGTCTGGCAAGGCCTGGGAATGGGGCCAGGGGCTTTTCCCCTCTATTGCCTGCCAACTCCTAGCCAGCCTAGGGCAGGGGACTGGCTGGCTTGGGGCAGCAGGGAATGGGGCCTTTTCCCTCGAGGGGGTGCTGGCTCCCCTCTGGTCTGGGGCAGGGAATGGTACAGGGGGGCCTTTTCCTTCGGGGGCCGTGGTGTCCAACCAGTTCCGAAGCAGCAGCCATTCTAGTGGCGAACTAGCCACACTCAACCGGCCAAATAGCCACATGTGCCTACTGGCTCGTGTGTTGGACCCCACGACTCTAGGGGGTGCTGGCTCCCATCTGAGCCCCAGTAGGGGATCGGTGGCTCTGGGGAGCAGGGGAAATAGGACCCGGGCCTCCGCTCCGACCCCACCCCTGGCCGTGGTGACCGGAAGCCATCCCTACATGCAGTGTGTGTGTGGGGTCTCAGCACCGTGTCCATCCTGGAACTCGGCCTGAGAGCCACTGCCCCCTGCCTGCAGAGGGGCCCCCCGGGCAGCCAGGGCTGAGCCCCAATTGGGACGGAAGGGGGTTGGACCCCGGGGCTGCCCCCACACCCGAGTGAAGCCGGAGGGAGGTGCCGGGAGCTCCCAAGCTGTTCTCGCTCTGACTCCGTCCTTTCTCCCTCTGCGGGCCCCAGAGGATCGGGGCTGGACCGTCGTGCGGCACAACCGGTACTACGCCACGCGGGTGACGGGCTCCAGCCTGGACCAGCCCTTCCTGGGCGCGGTGGAGTACTGGAACGCCTCGTGGGCAGAGGTGGCGGCTCTGGCCAATGGCTCGGAGTACTGTGAGCAGCACCTGGAGTTCTCCTGCTACAGCTCCCGCCTGCTCAACACGCCCTGTGAGTGCTTCAGGCCAAGGCCGGCGGGGGGGAGGACACTGCCCTGCCTCTCGGGTGCAACTAGGGGGGTGCTGCCCTACCCCAAGAAATGGGGGGGTCCTTCAGGAGTGCTGCCACTGGTGGGGAGAACTCTGAGGACCCTGCCCTGGCAGTGATGGGGGGAACAGGGGGTCCTGCCCTGCCCCCGGCAGTGATGGGGGGAACAGGGGGTCCTGCCCTGCCCCCGCAGTGATGGGGGGAACAGGGGGTCCTGCCCTGCCCCCGCAGTGATGGGGGGAACAGGGGGTTCTGCCCTGCCCCCGGCAGTGATGGGGGGAACAGGGGGTCCTGCCCTACCCCTGGCAGTGATGGGGGGAACAGGGGGTTCTGCCCTGCCCCTGGCAGTGATGGGGGAACAGGGGGTCCTGCCCTGCCCCCGGCAGTGATGGGGGGAACAGGGGGTCCTGCCCTGCCCCCGGCAATAATGGGGGGAGCAGGAGGGGCCCTGCCCTGCCCCTGGCAGTGATGGGGGGAACAGGGGGTCCTGCCCTGCCCCTGGCAATAATGGGGAGAGCAGCAGGGCCTGGCCCTGCCCTGGCAGTGGAGGGGTAGTGTCAGGTGAGTCTCATGGTCCCTGCCCACCCCTTCTGCATCTCCTGTGTGGGCAGGTGCCGTCTAGGCCCCTGGGCTGCCGGGTGACTGGGGCTCGTTCCCCCATCCACGTAACCCAGCTCAGCCCCCCTGTGATGTAGGGTTGGTACCTTGCTGGTTTCTAGGCTTGGGCTGTGGGTGACCCCCACTGGCTGCACCACGGCCCAGCCGAGTAGCTGATGGGTCAGGTAGGTAACCTGTTCGACCGGTTACCTCCCAGGGAGAGGAACGAAGGGAGGAAGGCGGAGGGCAGCCCTGGCTGGGGGGACAGGGCTGGAAGTGGGGCAGTTTCTGTCTGGATCATGGAGGAAGCAGCCTAAGCAAGGGGCTGGGATTTAGGGGCCCAGACTCCCCCATCTCAGAGGGGGCTGAGGCATCCTAGGCCTGCCCTGGAACCAGATTCCATCTGTGCTGTGCTGTATCCTGGAGCAGCAATAAACTCCCTCTGTTCTACTGGCTGGCGGAGTCTGTTCTTGCTGCTACGGGGGTGCAGGAGCGGGGGAACCCCGACTGCATTGTCACCCCCCCCCCATGGTCTGTCTCCCACTCCAGCTGGGCTGCCCTTCAGCTTCTGGATGGGCCGGCACGACCAGCGCCATTACTACTGGGGGGGCTCCTCGCCGGGCGTCCAGCGCTGCGCCTGCGGCCTGGACAAGAACTGCGCCGACCCCAAGTTCTTCTGCAACTGCGACGCCGACCACGCCCACTGGTGAGCCGGGCAGCGTGGAGGGGGGGCTGGGGCCGCACAGGTGGGGGGGGGCTGCAGGGATGGGGTCTGGAGAAGTCGGGGGGTGGCCAGCGGGGGCACAGCAGCCGGGGCGGGGGCCAAGCAGGCAGCAGTAAGGGGTGCTGGTGGGTGCAGGAGGAGCAGGCTTGGGGCAGTGGGGGGCACTCAGCTGGGACCTCTCTGACACCGGCTCTTTCGCCCCCTGGCTCCGGCTCCAGGAGGACGGACAAGGGGCTGCTGAACTTTGTGGACCACCTGCCCGTCACCCAGGTCGTGGTGGGAGACACCAACCGCTCCCACTCCGAGGCCCAGTTCCTGCTGGGGCCGCTGCGTTGCTATGGAGACCGTGAGTGCCCTGGGGGTGGGGGGGACACAGCTGGGGCCATTGCAGGGTCCCCCCCCCCCCCCCCCGTGGGCTCTGCAGGGCCGGGTTCACCCTCCCCGGTCTCTTTCAGGGAACACCTGGAACACCGTCTCCTTCCACAAAGGCGCCTCCCTCGTGTTCCCCACCTTCCAGGCCAACCACAGCCTGGACATCTCCTTCTACTTCCGCACCACCGCCCTGTCCGGGGTCTTCCTGGAGAACTCGGGCTGCAAGAACTACGTCCGCATCGAGCTCAACAGTAGGGGCCGGGCGGGGGGCCGGGGGTTCGCAGGAGCTCCCGGAACTGGGCCGGAGCGGGGAGGCTGTGAGGGGAGTGAGGGGCACCGGCAGAGCTGTCGGAGGGTGTCCTGTGTGGCGGAGAGCGGGACAGAGGGGCACCAGTGGGGTGATGGCACAGGGGACAGAACGGGACCAGCAGACCCTGTTGGAGGGTGGCCAGGGGGAATGGCAGGAGGTGAGGGGGGAACTGAGGGGCACCGATACAGCCGGCGGGGGAGTAGCAGGGTGTGTGGGGGGGGACTGAGGGGCAGCGGTACAGCCGGCGGGGGAGTAGCAGGGTTTGTGGGGGAACTGAGGGGCACCAGTACAGCCGGCGGGGGAGTAGCAGGGTGTGTGGGGGGGGACTGAGGGGCACCGGTACAGCCGGCGGGGGAGTAGCAGGGTGTGTGGGGGGGACTATGGGGCACTGGTACAGCCGGCGGGGGAGTAGCAGGGTGTGGGGGGGGACGGAGGGGCACTGGTACAGCCAGCGGGGGAGTAGCAGGGTGTGGGGGAGGACGGAGGGGCACCGGTACAGCCGGCGGGGGAGTAGCAGGGTGTGTGTGGGGGGGACTGAGGGGCACCAGTACAGCCGGCGGGGGAGTAGCAGGGTGTGTGGGGGGGGACTGAGGGGCACTGGTACAGCCGGCGGGGGAGTAGCAGGGTGTGGGGGGGGATGGAGGGGCACCGGTACAGCCGGCAGGGGAGTAGCAGGGTGTGGGGGGGGACGGAGGGGCACTGGTACAGCCAGCGGGGGAGTAGCAGGGTGTGGGGGAGGACGGAGGGGCACTGGTACAGCCGGCGGGGGAGTAGCAGGGTGTGGGGGGGGGGGGGGGGGGGGGGGGGACGGAGGGGCACCGGTACAGCCGGCGGGGGAGTAGCAGGGTGTGTGGGGGGGGACTGAGGGGCACCGGTACAGCTGGCGGGGGAGTAGCAGGGTGTGTGGGGGGGACTGAGGGGCACTGGTACAGCCGGCGGGGGAGTAGCAGGGTGTGGGGGGGGGATGGAGGGGCACCGGTACAGCCGGCGGGGGAGTAGCAGGGTGTGGGGGGGGACGGAGGGGCACCGGTACAGCCGGCGGGGGAGTAGCAGGCTGTGGGGGAGGACGGAGGGGCACTGGTACAGCCGGCGGGGGAGTAGCAGGGTGTGGGGGGGGGGATGGAGGGGCACTGGTACAGCCGGCGGGGGAGTAGCAGGGTGTGGGGGAGGACGGAGGGGCACCGGTACAGCCGGCGGGGGAGTAGCAGGGTGTGGGGGGGGGACGGAGGGGCACCGGTACAGCCGGCGGGGAAGTAGCAGGGTGTGTGTGGGGGACTGAGGGGCACCGGTACAGCTGGTGGGGAAGTAGCAGGGTGTGGGGGGGGGGGACGGAGGGGCACCGGTACAGCTGGCGGGGGAGTAGCAGGGTGTGGGGGAGGACGGAGGGGCACCGGTACAGCCGGCGGGGAAGTAGCAGGGTGTGTGTGGGGGACTGAGGGGCACCGGTACAGCTGGTGGGGAAGTAGCAGGGTGTGGGGGGGGGGGACGGAGGGGCACCGGTACAGCTGGCGGGGGAGTAGCAGGGTGTGTGGGGGGGACTGAGGGCACCGGTACAGCCGGGGGGGGGATGGCAGGGTGTGGGGGGGATTGAGGGGCACCGGTACAGCTGGCGGGGGGATGGCAGGGAGCGCAGGGGGACTGAGGGGCACGGGCAGCGTGGTCGGAGGGTGGCTGGGGGGGCTTGCAGGGGCTGTGGGGTGACAGAGGGCATTGCAGATGACAGTCCAGGGGCGGGTGCTGCTGGCAGGGAGCCCCCGGCGAAGAGCTGACCTCCCCTGCTTCCCCAGCCACCAGAGACTTGGTGTTCGCCTACGACATCGGGAACGGGGACGAGAACCTGACGGTCAGGTCCCCCGTCCCCTTCAGCGACGACGAGTGGCATCAGGTGGAGGCCGAGCTGAACGTGAAGCAGGCGCGGCTGCGTGTGGACAAGCTGCCCTTGGTGATGCGGGAGGCCCCGCCCCAGAGCTTCGTCCGGCTGGAGTTCGACAGGCCCCTCTACGTGGGTGAGCGCGGGGCTGCCCTGAACCCAGGAGCCCTGTGGCCGGCACGGCGGGTGTAGAGCCAGGGCAAGGGCCTCCCTGGGCTGCCCCGTAGCCGGTGGGTGGGGTGCTCTGCTCAGGTTTGTAGCCAGCTTTGCCCCCCCCTTTCTGCACCATCGGTCCCCTCACCCTGTCCAGTGTCGGTCTCCCCAGGGCTCTGGCAGCTTCCCTCACTCCGTGCCGGGCCTGTCAGGGAGCAGCAGCCCAGCTCAGCCCCTGGCCCAGGTGTAGTCCTAGCTCAGGGAGGGGGGTGGGGTCTAGTGGTTAGAGCCGGGTGGACTGGCAGCAGGACTCCTGGGGTCCAGCCCCAGCTCTGTGATTGACTCCCTCTGTGAGGCTGGGCCCGTCCCTTCCTCTCCTGGTGCCTCATTTCCCTGGCCCGGTGAGAATCAGGGTCTCTTGTTCCCAGCAGAGCGCTAGGGCCAGTTGGGGCTGCGCCTGCCTTGGGGTCACTGACCCTGGGACCTCCCCCAGCTCTGCCCCGTCTGGCTGGTCCCAGGCCTGACGCTCTCTGTCCCCCGGGCCAGGCTCGGCCGAGCGCCGGCTGCGCCCCTTCCTGGGCTGCCTGCGGGCGCTGCGCATGAACGGGCGGACGCTGGACCTGGAGGGCAAGGCCAACGAGACGCAGGGCGTGCGGGTGAACTGCACCGGCTACTGCCAGCACCCGCGGGTGCCCTGCCAGAACAGCGGGCTCTGTGTGGAGCGCTACAGCCACTACACCTGCAACTGCAGCCTCTCCGCCTTCGACGGGCCCTTCTGCAACCACGGTAAGTGTGCTGCACCATGGCCGCCTGGCCAGAGCCCGGGGGAAGCCGTGCTGCCTGTGGGGAGGATGGAGGGCAGAGCCTGGGGGCAGCTGTGCTGCCTGTGGGAGCACCGGGAGGTGGGGGGCAGAGCCGCCTGCCAGAGCTGGAAGGTTAACCGTGCTGCCCAGAGCTGCCTGCCCAGAGCCCGGGATGAGTGGGGCTGCACCAGGGCTCCTGTCTTTCAGACCCGGAGGCCCAGCAGTGGGGCTGGCCGTGCTGTTCCCATGTCGGAGGTTTGGTCTGGGGCAGGGTGGGGCCCCATGGATTGAAGGGAGCAGGGCAGGGTCCTGGGGCCCAGGGAGGGCACGTAGCTGCTCCCCCAACTCCGATCAGGTCCCCTCACTCTCTCTGTTCCCCCCCCCGCCCCGCAGACATCGGCGCCTACTTCGAGCCGGGCACCTGGATTCGCTACAGCATCCTGTCGGCCGAACTCACAGCCGCCCGCGCGTTCGCCAGCATCGTGAGCCAGCCGCTGCCGGGCTACAACCTGACCGGCGAGGAGCTGAGCCTCAGCTTCCGCACCGAGGCCAAGCCGGCCGTGCTGCTCTACGTCAGCTCCTTCCGCAAGGACTACGTGGCCGTGCTCATCCGGGACGACGGTGAGAGCCCGGGGCCCTCAGGCCCCTGCCTCACCCTCCCCTCCTGGGGCCAGAGCCGGGGCCCCTACTCCACTCTTCCTGCTAGGTGCTGGAGCCAGGGGCCCTTCCCCCACAGCCTCAGGCTGGCATCAACCCCTCCCCACCTTCTCGGGGTCTTGGCACAGAGCTGGGGTCCCCTTCCTGGAGTATCTGACCAGAGAGCCAGGCCCCGGGCCCCGGCCCCTCCCAGTGCTGGGTTTTGGGCTGTTCCCGGCTGGTTCCTGCTCATCAGTCTGGTCCTTGCATTGCCAGGGAGCCTGCAGCTGCGCTACCAGCTGGGCACCAGCCCCTACGTCTTCCCGCTGACCACCCGGCCCGTGACGGACGGGCGGCCCCATCGCATCAACATCACCCGCGTCAACCGCACGCTCTACACCCAGGTACCGTGGGCAGGGCCGGGGGCTTGGGCCTGGCCTGCAGGGGGCTGCTCCCAGGGCAGGTGATGCCAGGGAGGGGGGTGCCAGGCACGGCTGTCGCCGTCGGGGAGGGGAAACGAGGGGCTGGACCCTGGATCTGCTCCCACGAGGATGGGCTGAGCCGATGCAGTGTCAGTGGCTGAACGAACTGCCCCTGCCTGAGCCCTGCCCCTGGAGGGCGTTGGGGGTGCAGGCCGGGGCTGGGGGGCTGACCAGGGATCTCGCTCTCACCCCAGGTGGACTATTTCCCTGTCACGGAGCAGCAGTTTTCCTTGTTTGTGGACAGGAAGCTGGACTCACCCAAGAACCTGTACCTGGGGCGCGTGATGGGTAAGGAGGGCCCTGGGGAACTGCCCCGCCCTGCTGTACCCCCAGCGCCGGCCCTGCCCCCCAGGGAACTGCCCCGCCCTGCTGTACCCCCAGCGCCAGCCCTGCCCCCCAGGGAACTGCCCTGCCCCGCTGTACCCCCAGCGCCAGCCCTGCCCCCCAGGGAACTGCCCTGCCCCGCTGTACCCCCAGCGCCAGCCCTGCCCCCCAGGGAACTGCCCTACCCTGCTGTACCCCCAGCGCCGGCCCTGCCCCCCAGGGAACTGCCCTGCCCCGCTGTACCCCCAGCGCCGGCCCTGCCCCCCAGGGAACTGCCCTGCCCCGCTGTACCCCCAGCGCCGGCCCTGCCTCCCAGGGAACTGCCCTGCCCTGGCCCTGTTGCCCTGCCACCATGGACAGGCTGGGCGCCATTTGCCCATCCCCAGCTCATGGAAGCTGAAACCCGCTAACCAGCCTTAGGGGCCAGGGTGGCCTGCCCCCCACCTCTGCGGAGACGGCTGGCCCCTCCCAGCTTTGCCCCGGTTCACCCCCTCCTGTCCATGTCCCTGCAGAGACTGGCGTGATCGACCCGGAGATCCAGAAGCACAACACGCCCGGCTTCTCGGGCTGCCTCTCGGGGGTGAAGTTCAACAGCATCCTGCCCCTCAAAGCCATCTTCCGCCCCAGCGGCCGGCTGGCGCTCCACAGCATCACGGGGGAGCTGGTGGAGTCCAACTGCGGGTCCATGCCCCTCAGCATCGTGGGCGTCCCCCCTGAAATGGACCCTTGGTACATGGGCACAGGTAGGGAGGGGCCAGCCCCGCTCAGTTGCACTCTTGGCGGGTGGCACATCACGTCCCCAACTTGTGAGGCAGCAGGGTGGGCCAAGGGCTGGTCCGTGGCTACAGGTGGGGCATGGGGGGTGCCCTGGGGGCAAGTGGCCTGAGCCATGCCCCACATAGCAGCCTGTCCGAGAGTGACATCCAAGGAGCCGGTACCCTCCCCCCCCGAGCTGACCCTGCGGCCCCGTCTCTTGCAGAGTTCCCCCACGTGCACGACGACGGCTGGCTCGGGATCATCACAGGCTGTAAGTGACGCGGCCGCGTGCTCGCCCCAGGCTCTCTTGGCCCCAAGGGGCTACCTGTGGGGGACCCAGCCCCCTTCACGCAGCCGAGGAGGCGCTCGGTTCCGGCAGCGCTGGGCCTGGAACGGGCTGGGGGCCTTTGCTGGGAACAGCCGCGCGCGAGCGGGGATCTGGGCTTTCGACCCGGCGGGTCTCTCGGGGGCCGTGGCGGGAGCAGGGAGCCAGGGGCTGCTGGCGGGAGACCTCTCAGGGCTTTCTCCTCCTTCCCAATAGTTGTGGCCTTTTTGCTGCTGCTGCTGGCCGGGCTGCTGCTGCTGCTGTACCTCTACCACCACCGCTACAAGGGCTCCTACCTCACCAACGAGCCCAAGGCCGTGCAGGACTACCACCGCGCCAGCAAGCCCCTGGCCCCACCCAAGGAGCAGAACCTGCCCCAGATCCTGGAGGAGGCGAAAAGCGAATAGCCGCCGGCTGCAGGGGAAGGAAGGGGTTAATGCCCCAGGCGCTGTGCCGGGAGGGGAACCAGCGCTGCCGGACCAAAGGGCCAAGCCACCCAGAACTGCCAGAACCCAGCTCCTGGCTGGGGCACCTGCTCCTTCCCCTGCCCGCGCCGCTCCCAGGGCCGCGCTCCCCATGGGCAGGGCCCGCGTCTGCCTCCTGGAATCGCGCCCAGCCCAGCGCTGGTGCCGTCACCCCCCCACCCACAAGGTAGGGGCCACGCAGAGCAAACCCCCTCCCCCAGGCTCCTGCCTCCCAGGGCCAGGACGGCAGCACTTTGGGGTGACCACCCGAGACGCCATCAGCCCAGGCTGGGGGAGTGGGGCACAGCTGGGGGTTGCCTCCCCCCAACCTGCCGTGCAGCTTCCCCTTGGAGGAGACGGGATTGTGCCAAGGGAACCTGGGTGGGGCAGCCCGGCCTTCTGCGGGTCCAGTTAGTGACGCTAGCAGCTGCATTTCCTGCTTGTTCGCTCGCTTAGCCACGGCCGGGCACTGCCCCGTGCACTATAGAGCACTGGAGCATGGTCCCTAGCGCGTCCCGAGCCCCGGCCGCTACCTGCAATGGCACTCGCTAGCACGCACGTGTCCCCGCCCCCCGCGCTGCTCTCATCCAATCAGGTACAGAGTTTTGGAGTCTTTCTACCGGTTTTGTTGCTGACCAGCCAATCGCCCACACTACGGTTTTTATTCTGTTTGTATAAAAAACAAAAAGACGGGAGGGTGGTCGCTCCCCGGGAGCGTGTCCTGGTGCGGGCCGGAGGGCGCCTCGTCTCTGCGCGCGGCCCAAGCCCCGCGGCGACCAGCCTGCCGCTGGGGCAGAAACGCACCGAGGGAGCCGCAGGCCTGGCTTGGCCGGGTGTTTTATTTTTTACAGCTCCGGTTTGTTGACCGACACAGAGGTGCAATAAAGGAGAATGACAGAGTTCAACGCCCCGGCTCGGGTTTGCTTGCAGCACAATGGCAGGGGGGAAACAGGCAGCAAAATGGGGGTCTGTGGCCAGCAGGGGGCAGCGTCCTACAGTCGGTGGTACAGCCTCCTGCTGGCGCGGGTGGGGGTGTCAGAGCTGGGCCCAGTACCCCGTCACAGGAGCGGTCCCAAGGCTGGATGGAACAGAAGTGGGGCAGCCGCTTAATGCTGTAACCAGACACCGCCCCCCCTTCCCTGCCCCAGCAGGATCTGCTCTGGGCCAAAGTTGGATGCGAGCCGCCATGAACCCCAGCAGAGAGACTCTCCCATCCTCTGGTGCACCTAGGCCCCCGTGGGGCGAGTTCCCAGCCGGGCAGGGCGAAGAGAAGGAGGCTGGCAGGACAGTCACTACCACTTTATTAGGACACATGACAAGCCACATGAGTTTTAAAGTGCATATAAAGCAGGGGCAGCAGAGCACAGACACACAGCCTCTCGCTGGGCGAGGTTGGGGCAAGTCATGAGCGGGGGGCTGGTTTCACACAGACACGAGGGGGCCCAGGCACACGCCCCGGTCAGCCCCAGGGAGGGAGGGAAAATGCAGGCAGGGCAGGTCTTACGCCCAGTGTAGCTGCTAGTAACAGCTCGAGAGCAGGACCAAACTGGGGCCAGGAGAAAGGCTGGAGAGCCTGGTACCCCGGCCTTCCTGCCCCCGGGGCACAGAGCCACAGTGCTCAGGCAGCTGGCCAGGGGCTATGCTGACAGCAGCCCCCCTGTCTAATCCCATGGCATTGGCCAGCAAACGGTGTCAGGCCTCCAGCCCCACTCACCTGCCCCCAGTGGCCCCCAGGGCCTGAGCTGGGCTGACAGGCCGATCCCGGCCATGCCCTGGGCTCTCAGTTCTGAGGACACACTCACCCGTCCAATAGAAAACCCCAGTTCTGTGCAGATCTGGAGCTGAGCCGGGCTGCTGGGCCCTGCCCTCTCTCAGCCCCAGAACATCCTGGCCCTCCCCACCCAACAGCCACCCCTTGCTTTGCTTCCTGGGCTGGGACACGCCCCTGCTGTCCCAACTGAGAACCCCGCAGCCAGGGGGATGGGGAACATACGCCACTTCGGCTGGCAGGTGTCCTCAAACCCAGAGCTGCCCCCGGCCCGGCCGCTTGGCGAGCAGGGGGATTAAAGTGCTCACTTGATTGCTGTGCAGAGTGCAGAGCCCAGCCCTGCTCTCCAGGCCAGGAACCAGCGACAGAGCTTGCCCCTGGGGGCTGCCCTGCCAGGACAGGGCCTGGGGCGACCAAGCTGCACGCAGCCACAGCAGCGCACCGACAGCAGGAAAACCGCAGCCCGAGAGGGGCTCGGTGTAAGGGCCAGGGCTCCACGGGGCTCGTGAAGTGCCTAACGGGTTCCGAGGGGTCAACCCGTCCCAGGGAAATGGACTGGCTCGACCATGTGATGCTGGAGCATGCAGCCCAGTGCGGGGCAGGCAGAAAAACACCTGCATGCTGCGGCACGGGCTCTGCAGGCCAGCAGCTCTCTGCTCTCACCTGGGAGACCCCACGTATCCAGCCCCACTCCGCATCCGCCCCCAGGCCTACGCGGCCTGGCTGCCCCAACCCCCCTGGCTGGTGGTGTAGTGCCCAGTGGCTCAGGCCTGGCAGGGCTGCAGGCTGGGGCCATTCCGCAAGGGAGCAGCCCCCAGCAGGAGCTGCCGACCCCTTGCTACAACGGGGAGCGGAGCAGCAGCCGCTGCGGTTGCTCAGCCCTGCGGGGACGGGGGTTAGTGTCTGAGCCGGGGCCTTCGCCTCAGCTGCACAGAACACAGCACCCCCGAGGGCTGAGAAGAGCCTGTGGGGCCCGCCCAGCAGAGCCCACCCACCTGGAGGCTCGACCCAGGAAGGGCCAAGGGTGCCTGAGCCAGGTGCAGTGGGTGGGAGCCCTTGTGGCTGGCGGCGCAGGAGTCAGTCCGGCAGAGCAGGCGGCACCAGGCCCCACCCCACGCAAGAGGCAGAAATAGGCGTCGTTCCGCAGAGCCTGGCAGGTAAGAACCGGGGCTCCAGCCGGCCTCGCGCGTCCCGCCCCCTCCCACCATCGGCAATATCACCCCAGACTGACCCTTGGCTTCTCCCGGCTCCATCGCCTGCTGTATCGGCAACATGCCTGGAGCCGCGCTGCAGGGAGGCAGGGCTGATGTGCCCGTAGCCCAGCCACCAGCACGGATGGAAATCGAGAGGTAGCCGCGGAGATGCCCCCGGGTTAAACGCTCAGTCCGCTGAGGGGGGAGGGTGCGACGGGCCCTTGGCGCCACACGCTGCTGGTAGCTCAGGCAGGTTTAGAAACAGGCAGAGCGTTTCTTGGCCAGTCTTCTTCCTTCCTGTCCAATGGCCTTGGGCACTGGTCTCCCAGCCCAGGAGTGCACGGACCCCACGTAGGGCCCGCGCCCCCACCTGCATCTGGCTCCTGCTCCTCCCCTGGGCTTTGCTCCCAGGCACCTGGCTGGAAGGGAGCCCCCGTGACACACAGCGAAGGGACCAGGGGCAGGAAGGATGGACGCATGGAGCATGGCAGTGCGTAGAGGGGGCGGCAGCAAGGGATCCGCCCGGCAGGGGGGCTAGATGATATCCGTCTCCCTTTCTATACCCACGTACTTCAGGGCATCGGCCTGGCTGTACCTGCAAGACAGGGAGACACACACAAAGTCGTTTCCTTCGCAGCCTCTATCAACCGTCTCCCTCGAGCACGAACGCCCCGCTCCTTGCGCGCTGCTCCTCCCGCCCTGCTCCTCGTGCTCCCGCTCCCCTCCGGCCCCGCTCCTCCCGCCCTGCTGCTCGTGCTCCCGCTCCTCCTGCCCCACTCCTCGTGCTCCCGCTCCTCACAGCCCTGCTCCCGCTCCTCATGGCTCCGCGCTCCTCGTGCTCCTCCCACCCTGCTCCTCGTGCTCCTGCTCCCTATGGCCCCGCGCTCCTCTGGACCCGCTCCCTCTCCTCCCGCCCTGCTCCTCCCACTCCCGCTCCTCTGGCCCCACTCCTCACAGCCCAGCTCACCTGTAATCAAAGAAGAGCTCCTCCCCCGCTTGGATAGCCCTCTTGGCAAAGATTCCTATCCGGTGGTCTCCATTCACCATCACCACTATGGCAGAGGAAAGGGGTGAGGGCTAGGCTCCCACCAGGGCCCAGCGGCAGCACCTGCCTGAGCACAGGGGGAATGGCCGAGGGGTGGCTGGCCAGCAGGCTTAGCCACTAAGCAGACCAGACAGGAGCCAACTGCAAGGCAGGGCCGGGCAACCCACCACCTGGCCCCCTCCAGAGCGCTCAGACCCAGAAGGTTCTTCCAAGAGGCTCAGGGGACCCCACGTTCCCGAGGGCTGCAGGGCACCTCAGATCAGCAGCCGGGGGTCCCGGCCCGGGCCCGGCATGCTCACCTTTGGCGTAGCAGTTGGGGTTCACCGAGTGGTTGGCAAAGCGGATTTTGTTTCCTTTGCGGGTGGCATCAACCACGAAATCTGTTAGGAAAGGAAGCCACAGAACGGTGAGTCTTGTGAGATACCCCTCCCCCCCGCCCCAACTCCAGAGCTTGGCTACATGTCACCCCCTCCCAGTCCCCCCACCCCTTCCCCAAGCTGCTTGAGCAGATACCCCTGCCCCAGAGCCAGACCAGCCAGCGCCCATGGCCTCCGCACTCAACTGGCCGCCTCACTCTTCAGAGCTGGGCACACAAAAACCTCCAGGGCTCCAGCAGGCCTTTGCCATAAAGAACTTATTCCTTATGAGCAGAAGCCGACTGGGGCCAAAGCCCCCAGCTCACCTGAAAGCCTGTCACGGACTCACGTCCCTTGGCTGCATCTCCACAGAGCCTCCGGGCATTCGCTGGCCGTTCCTACAGCCCGGAGCTGAGCCCTGAGCCCGGGACACGAATCCCTCAGGCCCCGGCTGTGCTCCAGCCCCAGCCCGGGGCTCGCAGCGTTGCCTTTTTAGATTTGAATTCCGAGCCCCGGTGCTGCCAAGTGCCAGGCGGTTCCAGGGAGCTCGGACAGCGGCAGCACAAAGCGGCCTGGCCCAGGACTGCGGAGACAGGCATCCAGGAGCTGCGGCAATGGGAGGAGATCCCAGGCCACCCCAAAAGCACAGCGCCTGGACCCAGCCGGCGTCAAGCCTGGGAGATTCCTCCAGGCGCTGCTGCTGCCGGCTCCTCCCTCCCCACAGCCGGGCACTGCCCTCGTGGGGCACCGCAGCGAGTGGCGCTAAGGAAGCCCAGGCCCCGACCAGACGTTACCATTGTTGAGGTTGAAAAGGAAGCTGGACATGTACTTGTCATAGACCTTCCCCCGCCGGTCGGCCTCGTCCTGAGAAATAAGCTGGGAAACGGGCAGGAGTTAGGTTGTGTCCTGCAGGGACGGGGCTCTCTCCACACCAGGAAACAGCCCCCCCTCTCTAGCACGGAGGTGCTGGCCGAGCAAAGGCCAACGTGCTTATTAATGGAAGCCTCCCTCACGGTTGCGCACCTGTGAGGGTGGGGAAAAGCTGGAAAATCCTTGTTAGCGATTAACTACGTGCCACGTGAGCATAAGAACGGCCACGCTGGGTCAGACCAAAGGCCCATCTAGCCCAGTGTCCTGTCTGCTCACAGTGGCCAGTGCCAGATGCCCCAGAGGGAGGGAACAGAACAGGGAATCCTCAAGCAATCCCTCTCCTGTCACCCATTCCCAGCCTCTAACAGAGGCCAGGGACACCATTCCTACCCATCCTGGCTAACAGCCATTGATGGACCTAACCTCTATGAACGTATCTAGTTCTTTTTTGAACCCTGTTAAAGTCTTCACAACCTCCTCTGGCAAGGAGTTCCACAGGTTGACGGTGCGCTGTGTGAAGAAAATCTTCCTTGTGTTTGTTTTAAAGCTGCTACTTATTCATTTCATTTGGTGACTCCTAGTTCTTGTGGGACCAAGTAAATAACTTTTCCTTATTCACTTTTTCCACGCCCATCGTGATTTTATAGACCTCTAGCATACCCCCCTCCCCTTTCTAAGCCAAAAAATCCCAGACCCATTCATCTCTCCTCATACGGCAGCCGTTCCAAACCCCTCATTTTCTGAACTGTGCACCCCAAGCTCCAGGGCAGGGTCTGCTCGTTAACCGGTGCCATGAAACGCAACAGTAGCTGGGTGTGTCGGCGTCACCCCGGACCCTGCGGAGACAGGCCGAGATGGCTTTACAGCAGCACCAACCTCACCGCAATATTCAGAGATAAATTCGTTCTTCTGCACAGATTCCTTGATGAACGTGCCCCACCCGGCGACATCCGACGGAGCCAGCAGCAAGTGCTAGAGAGCAAGAGATTTCGGCTGAGTCTGTAGCGCGACTGCCCAGCAGCGTGTGCAGGGAAAGAAACCTTCACCCCCCCCCAACATCATGCAGACAAGCCCTGGAGCCCCCCAGGGAGTGGACTCCCCTGCCCCTTTGTGCCCTGCTGCTATCACTGTTGTGTCCTGGATCTTTGACCAGGATCAGGCCCCCATCACGCCAGGCCCTACATGCCCGAGAGGGACACGGTCCCAGGATGGAAGGGCGGCTACGAGCCATTACTGTGATGTGTGGCCCCCGGCGCCTTACACCCACTTCTCTTGTTGATTCATTATTTCTGTTGAACCCTGTCATGATCATAAGGGTTAGCCAGCAGCCTGGGGACTAAGGGGTTAACAATGTCCCTTACCTAGCCAGGTGGAGTGGCCAATAGGAATGTAGGCAGGAATTTCAAACTGGGACAAAGGAATTTGGGTTTTTCCCTTTTTTGCCCTGAGGAGTTCTCTCTAGCTATTGAGGGGGACAGACACTATGTCTCCCTCCAAGAAAAGACTTTTTCTTCACTTTCTGTAAGTAGGGAAAAGTTTAGATAAATCCGTTAGGTTTTATTGTTTTATGGTTTGGGTATGAGATCTGCTGTCTGTGCACTTTTTAAAAAATGTTTTGGCTTTCCTTTTAACTAAGTTCTAGGCCCATGAAGTTCCTCCATGGCTGTGTCTAGACTGGCCACTTTTTCCGGAATAGCAGGCGCTTTTCCAGAAAAACTTGCCAGCTGTCTACACTGGCCGCTTGAATTTCCGCAAAAGCACTGACGATCTCATGTAAGATTGTCAGTGCTTTTGCGGAAATACTATGCTGCTCCCGTTCGGGCAAAAGTCTTTTTCCGAAAAACTTTTGCGCAAAAGGGCCAGTCTAGACAGCTCAGATTTGTTTTCCGCAAAAAAGCCCCGATCACAAAAATGGCGATCGGGGCTTTTTTGCAGAAAAGTGCATCTAGATTGGCCACGGACGCTTTTCCATAAAAAGTGCTTTTGCGGAAAAGCGTCTGTGCCAATCTAGACGCTCTTTTCCAAAAATGCTTTTAACGGAAAACTTTTCCGTTAAAAGCATTTCCGGAATCATGCCAGTCTAGACGTAGCCCATGAGTGTATTATTTTGTTCCTTTTCCATCTAATCGTTATGCTTGCAACAGGAATAGTGTGGTGACAATAAAAGTTTTCTCTTTTCCTTTTATTAACCTGGTATTGGTAAATGGGGGTGTCCTGTTTTTTACTTTAGGGGTGAGATTTTCCCAAATGCTCTCTCCCCTGGTTTCTTTATTAATTTGGGTGGTGGCAGCAGAGAGTCTATCCCCAAAATCTGGGGTTTTAAGATTTTTGGGGAAAGCTTTATACTGAAGCCTGGTAGATAAGGTTTTGGGGTACACTTGCTGGCCCCCACTTCTGCATTTATTGTGCCAGAGTGGGGAAGGAGCCATGACAAACCCGGATGTGTTTTCTACGGCTCTGACGCCTTCCCGAGTTCTGCCCCGTCCCGTGCTTAGCCTCAGTTGGGCTTCCAGGCCCCGGGGCTCTGCTAACCCTGGCCGTTCCTTGATTCCCAGTTCAAACCCCGCCTCTGAATCTGAAAACCCTTCAGGAGCCTGGGGAACAGGCCTGCCCCGCCCCCGCCCTCAGCTTCCCTTCGGGTCATGCCCAGTTGGGAGAGAGCAGCAGGGCTGGGGTTTCTCCAGCCGCGCTGCCCTGGGGTAGGGGCGCAGCCAGTACCTTCTTGAGGCCCCGTTGGATGCTGCAGTTCTTGCAGGAGACCACCTTGCAGTCCCAGTGCTCCGCCGCCCCGCAGGTGAGGCACAGGTCCGGGTCGCACTCCCGCACGGCCAGGTAGCACGGACACTGCTTGGTGTTGCACTGGGTCTTACAGCGGCAGCCAGGGAAGCGGTTCTGACCTGCAGCGAGATGCCCGTATTACACCGGTCAGGCTGGGGGATCCCGGCTGGCCTCCATCTCCAGGACTCTGTCCCGGGACATGCCCTTGGCCTGGGGCGGGGGGGCCCTCTGCCATCCCTGCATTGCCTATTAGGCCTGACAAACCCACCCCACCTAACCTAGTCCTTTCCCAGCTGCCGTCAAAGGATGCGGGAGAGACATTCACATAGAACCACAGAACCCTAAACTGGAAGGGCCCTCGGGAGGTCGAGTCCAGTCCCCTGCCCTCACGGCAGGACCACGCATGGTCTAGATCAGAGCTACTCCACACGAGGCCCGCAGGCCACGTGGGCCCATGGCCCGTCTGTTTGTGGCCCTTGGCGCGGTTTGGGCTGATATGTGTTTTAACTCCAACCCGCAGGACAGATTTACACGAGGGCCCGATCTTCCCACGCTCCCCACGAGTCTCTGAACCCCTGTTTTGTGCCTAACCGCACCCCGGGGTTTTCCTGTAAGGCCAGCTCAGGGCTGCGGCACCTAGGCAAGCGCAGCCACCTAGCCTCTCCCCTGGGGACGAGGGAACCTGGTAATCCCTGGCAGGTATGTTTCGGAGGGTCTGGGGGGCTGGGTGCATCACCGAGTGAGCCCGGGGATTTGCTTGGGAGGGTCGCAGAACCAATGGGTTAGAAGGGACCACCACGTGGGGGTAGGCGGGGGGGGGGGGTCCCCGACCATCCCACCGAGGGGGCGAGCCAGGGTTAGACAAACAGGTGAGAACCCGCAAGCGGCTCCCTGGGGCATGCTGAGAAAGTATCCCCCATGCAGAGACAGGCCAGTCAGCCTTTGCCCAAAGCTGTCCTGCCAGCACCTCCACCCGCACCCCGGGGGAACAAAGGGAAGCGGCGCTGGGGCTTGGCCACAGCAAACACATACCAGGGCTGTCAGGGGCTTCAGCCCCAAGGCCGCAGACAGCCCTGCAAAGGGGGGGGGGGGAAAGAGGGAGAGAACACTGCTGGCAGCAGCAGGCAGGCATGTTCCCGACTCTGCCCTCTTCCCCCACCGCCACCCAGCGAGCAAAGCCCAGCTGAGCCCTGCAGAAAAGGGGCACATGAGCGACTGTGCAGGTGGCAGGGTGACTGGCTTTGTGCCCGGCTGCCCCAGCGGCGTCCTTACAGTCCGGGTTGCACTGGCAGAACTTTTCGCAGAAATTCTGAGTCATGATGCAGGGGCAGGAGCTGTCGCAGGGGTGGTCGGGGTGGTCGCAGGGCTGGTAATTGTACACCTGGGTGGCTGAATTATCTACAGGAAGAAAAGGGGGAAGCCATGGTTACAACCCACGCCGGGCACACACACACACAGACCAGGAGTTCCTGGGCTCCGGAGCAGGAGCGCGTGCCGGTTCCAATTCGGCCAGCAGGGGGCAGGCAGCGCACGGTCTGGGTAGCTCAAGCCCGTCACCGCCCTGGGCCGTGCGCCAAAACGAGAGGGCGCAGGTGGCACGGAGCCCGCCCCAGAACGCTGCTGCTGGGATGAGGCCGATAGAAAACTTCCCCAGGTGGGTGGGAATTTTAACGTGAGCCAAGCCAGGCTCGAAAGACTCGGGCTACCCAGTGCGCTGGTGCTTCTCAAACCCAGGCCATGCAAGCAGCCCTCCCCACGCCCCAGCACAGCCGGCGCCGCATGTTACCTTTCTTCAGCTGGATCTTCCTGCAGTGAGCAGCCCACAGCCTGAAAGAGAAACCCAGAGACAGCCGCTGTGGGAAAGGGGCGTCTCCCTGAGGCACCCGACAGAGCGCCTGGCTCCCGGTTAGCTCAGCCACTGGAGAGGCGAGAGCCCACCGGTGCGCTAACAGTCGCCGGCTGTGGAGGGGAGGTTGTGCAGGGCATGGTCAGGCCTCGAGGAGAGAGGCACCTTGGGGCAAACTCCAAACCACCGAAGACAACAGCTCGGCAGGACGGATTAGAGGACGCCCACGAGACGCCAATTAGCAGCCAACCAGATTCAAACCCGGCCTGGAGAGGAGCGCCCGGTACTGACAGTCCCAGGCAGCTTCTGGAGCTGCTCCCCGCCTTGGCTAGCAGGGTCCATGGTACCGCAGCAGCGGCGGAGGGGCCAGTTCCCAGCCACCAGCACAAGCGTCTGGGAGGACGGGGCGCATGAGCAGGTGCCAGGCAGACGGGGCTGGGCCGCGACATGGGCACGTGGGGGCGCTGGCCGCATTGGAAGCACTTGCCTGTGCTTCCTCTTCTTCTTCTGGGACGGATTCATGAGCTCGCCGGTCGGCAGCTTCATTACGAGGGCTTCTTTCACCGCAAACTGGAAGACCTACAGAGGAGTTCGGCGCGCTCAGATCGTAGCGGGGGAGCCCGAGCCGAGCCAATGGCGTTTGCAGCTGCCGCTCGCTCGGAAAGCAAACCCCTCCCTCTGGCCAGAGCCCGCGCGCAGGGCGGAGCACGACCCCTGACGGCTGCAGCGGGACGGCAGGGAGAGCTGTGGGCAACGGGCGCCAGGCTGCAGCTGGCTGGGCTGCCGGCACCGCACCGCACCCCGCCCCACCCTGACGTGCCTAGAGGAGCTGAGCGGCGAAGCCTCGTTCTTGCCAAGTCTGAGCTGGGCCCTTCTCCGGCCACGCAGGCTGCGGCTGCTCCTCGTGGCGGGTCCCACGCCCAGGTGTGAACCGGGCCCAGGCGGATGAGTGACAGCGGGAGGCGCCTACGGTTCTGGGGCCTCTATTGCTTCGGAAGGGAGATGGGAAAGTCCCAAAGGGCAGCCAAAGGGACCCAGGCTGGGAGAACACACACCAAGTGACCCTGCCGGTGTTAACAGGTGCGAGCGGCATTTCCAGAGGCCTTCAAAACCACCCGCTGCTTTCTGCACACACAAAGCCCCCTCCAGCAGGCCGGGAGGGAGCTGGCCGGCCCCCTACGCGAGGCCCTCTGAAAAGCTGGCCCCGCCCGGGAAAGAGGAGAGACGGCGGAAACCCAGGCCCAGGCCTGCAACTCCCTGGCCGCTTCTTCCTCAGGCAAAGGCTGTGGAGTGTGCAGCTGCTGGCCAGGCCGGCCCAGAGCCAAGGGGGCTGGCAGAGGCAGACTGAACAGTCACGACACACAAGCATTCGGCACCAAACCCTCAGCTCTGCAGAGAATCGGGACAGGCCAGTGGGGCAGAAGCCAGGGGCGTGGGGCTTCCCCAGGAAAAGCGAGCTGCTCTGAAGCTGCAGGCCCGCGTGGAGACGTCAGTCGGGCACAGCGAGGGGTGCGGGACGCTACCAGAGCCGAGGCAGCTGAGCCGGCATCCCCCAAGGCAGAGCCGAGGGAACAGGAGTGGCACGCCGAGGAAGCCATGCAGCCACCTGTTTTCTCACTAGGCCCCTCCAGGCGGGTTTCCGCTGGTCTCTGTGTGGCCCCCAAGACTCCCTCCCCCCGCCCAACGGCCATGCGAGGATGCCAGGCCATACCTGCTTGCAGGTTTTGGTGCCCAGCAGCCTGGCTATGGAGCAGAAGTTGTTGAAGTAGGTGCCGTGGAGCACGCGGAAGAGCGACTCCTCCGCCCCCGTCCACTCGACGGCTTCCTGCGGCGCGTCCGCCACATACAGCTGGGAGGAGGCAGGGCCGGCCTTCTGCTTGGTGGGGGTCTGACTTCGGGAGTTGGCCTCTAACAAGAGCCAGATGGCAGGAAACAGCCGTCAGGGCGGCCACCGGGACACAGGGCACCCGCGCTGGGGAGCCTGGGTCTGCCAGGTGCCAGCCGCTTCCTTACTCCGGCCTGGGCAATCCCTGTGCAGCTGCCGCCCAGGCCAGAACCACCCTGCGGCTCTGCCTGCGGGGGGCACAGACAGCGACCTGAGCTGTGCCCCCATCCCATGGTCCCTGCCTGCACCCCACGGCACAGCTCGCAGGGCAGCACCCCCCCCCCAGGGCCTCTCGGGGGACCTGACACACAGGACCAGGCAGGCCCCTGTGGATCGATCCATGCATCGAAGGGGACGCTCTCATGAGCCCGTTTGCAGCCGCTCTGGCCAAGCCAAGGAGGGGCAGGGGCTGGGCTACCCAGAGCAGCCAGAACCTGCCTTGGTGACCCTGCTGCAGCCCGGACCAACAAGGAAATGTATCCGTGGCTGCCAAGCAACCCACCCCTGCAGGGGAACGCCGCCCACGCTTTCTGCCCGCTGGCCAGCCTGGCCGCCCCTTTCTTACGCTGCGGTTGGGCTTCCCAGCTGCCTGGGGTGTGTGCCAGGGCCCTGGCGGAGCCCCGAGGCCCAGAACTGCATCGCTTCGCCAGGCGGCTTGCTCTGCCAGGGCCAAGCGTGCAGGGTGGAGGGGTCGGGCTCGTGCCCTTCACCTCCTGAGCGCCCGAAAGGACTTGCAAGCCGCCAACCCGAAGCGCCCACGGCAGGGCTCGGTGGCGGTGCAGAGCCTGCGGTCACGACGGGGCTCGTTCCCCAGAGCAGGGGGCTACGGGACAGTGGCGGCCCCGAGGCACCGTTACCTGAGGAACTCGAGGCCCAGTCATTGCTTGTGTCCCTGTCACTGTCTCCCTCTCTGGCCTCAGCGAAGGAGGAGCCCGAGGGGTTGGAGCTGGACGTGCCGACTACGGGGTGCCTCCGGCGCCGCCTGCCTGAGCACTTGGACCGGGGATTGTGCAGCACGGCAAACTCCTTGGCTCCCTCCTGCAAACAGACAGGCGCGTGGCAGGCGACAAGCGGGCACGGAAGGCCCCGAGCTCTGCACTGCCGCAGGTGCCCTCCGCTCTGTGGGTGAAACGCCTCCGCCTGAGGGACCCACAAACCCCTGCAGCCTCCACCACAGTGGGACTCGGCCTGGCGAGCCTCTCACCCTGTAACCTGGTCCCTCTCCCCTTGCCCGTCTCCACTGCTTTGTGCTTCCACCCTTCCCCCATCTGGAGGGTCATTAATGCAGGTCTCAGGGGAGGTTCTGATTAGGCCTGGTGCTCACCAGCTCCTCTGTCTGACCCGGGAAGCTGCTGGGACGGTACAAAGGCACCAAAGGCAGGAGGGAATCCCGGAAACCTACCAGCCAGAGGAAACAGTCTGACCCGCAGGGGTCTGGCTCGATCTTGATCTCTCTGTTCTTCCGTTTGTAGACATTAGGAGTGGCATGGAAAGCTGAAACAGACAAACCTTCATCATGTCAGTGCCAGGCACCTTCCAGTCAAGAGGCTCATTCGCCCCCACAGTGGAAGAGGCAGCAGACGGCCTCGCGCGCCTGGCGAACGGCGCTGAAGCGCCGCGCTGACTGGGCACCATGGGCACCAACTGGGAGTCCTGCTCCCCCAGGGAACTTTGTAGCCACGTCCCCTGGCTACTCTACCGACCCACAAAGGAGACTTGATCTGCAAACAGGAAGGTGTCAGCGAGCAAACAGGAAGGTGTCAGACCACAGCGAGGTGTCAGCGGAACGCGCATCAGGTCTGTGCTGGTGTAACCCACACGCCTAGTGTGGTTACTGAGCAATGCAAGTGGTACCTAGACCACAGCAACAGTTAGGACCAAGAGACCTCTACAGCATGGGCTGGAAGCCAGCTGACTTTTAGCTCAGAGGGTAGAGGCTCCTATACTAAGCTTCAGAGGTCCCAGGTTCAAATCCACCTGGTGGTGGTTACACTGGCGAAGAGGAAAACCATGCCTGCTGGGCAGTCTCACACACCACAGGGCTAGGGCTGCCCGCCTAGTGTGGCTAGCCCGTCTGACCCGGCAGACACAGGCTAGTGGCCATTTTTACAAAGAATACAAGGATGCACCGAGGCACCTCACTGCCTCTTTGAACAAGACGTTTGGCTTTCCAGCACAGCAACGCCACACAGTGCAAAACCTCAGGAAATGCCGGGGCGCCCTCCCGGGAGAGGAATCCGGAGTGTGGGCAGCAGAATCACCCAGGGAGTTTCCAGCTGCGTCTCAACTTACGGTGCAGGAAGCAGTCGTATTTGAAGCAACGCCTGCAGAAGAGCGTATGGAAAGAATGCAGGGACTGCTCCCGCTGGACTGACTTTGCATACGGCCCATCGATGTTTGGGGTACACTGGGGGGGCAGCACATTCGGATCAGATTGTTCCGTTAGCTCCCTGTATCTGTTAAAAAAAAAAGTGCACGTGTTTACCAGCAGCAGGACACACTGCCCTATGCCACTGCGAGTAGCTGCTCAGCTCTGTGCGCTGATCAACTCAACACAACAGGACTGAGTCCAGGATGATGAAACTACCAAAGCTCGGGTTTCTCCTAGCAAGCGCCCATTAGGCTACTTTCAGTCTATTCTTCAAGTGGCACACAGTTAACCTGTGGAACTCCTTGCCAGAGGATGTGGCAAAGGGCAGGATTTTAAAAGGGTTCAAAAAAGAGCTAGATAGATTCATGGAGGTTAGGTCCATCAATGGTCATTAGCCAGAATGGGTAGGAATGGTGTCCCTAGCCTCTGTTTGCCAAAAGCTGGGAATGGGTGACGGGTGAAATTGCCTGATGATTCTCTGTTCTGTTCATTCCCCCTGGGGGCTCCTGGCATTGGCAACTGTGGAAAGACAGGATACTGGGCTACACGGACCTTTGGTCGGAGCCAGTACGGCCGCTCTTAGGTTCTTATTCCCCGGAAGTCCTTGTACAGCATTTCCCTACTCCCATAGAGACCAAGTACTGTTTGTGACAGAAACAGCAATAGCTTGCGATACCTTGGGAACCTAACTGAATTATGTGTCAGCTTCTTTGGGATGCATGAAATGAATGGCCCAGGGTTGTACATAACGCCTCCAGGGGGCTCAATAGACTTCACAGAATAATGGGCCTAACAAAAATGGGCTTTTGGAACAGTGGGACGTGGTTTTCCAGGGGAAATATATAGGGGAGGATAAATGCAAATTCCCCACCTCTGGTTATGCAAACCCCAGCCTTTGAAACTATACCCCAAGGGTGAGCCACTGCTCGCTGTTCATCTGGTACACGAGATCATGCTACAGAAAGGGAAGACTGAGGCCATGTCTTCACTCAGAGGAAGAGCAACGCTGCCACAATCAATCTTCCAGCATTCAATTTAGCACAGGGGTGGGCAATAATTTTTTGCCAGGGACCACACAGGAAAAAGGTTGCCAGATGGTTTAACCAGAAATACTGAACACGCCCCCCTGCCCAAAAAAACTGTTGAGGAAAAAGAAATGGGAGGGGGACGGAGAGAAGACCAAAGTTGATGGGGAGGGGGAAAATAAAAGGACCCCGACAATTAATAAGAAGGGGGGGGTTGGGGGACGGAAAGCATGGCCTCTTTAAGGCTTTTTTTTTTTGCCGTCAGCCATCTTGTTTTCTTACTCTGTGCAGGAAGAGAGCTCCAGGAACCAGGTAAGTGGGGAGGAGGTGGTCCAGGAAGGGGCCGGGGGCTGGGCCCGGTTGCTGAGCGTGTGTGTAGGGTTGCCAGGTGTCCGGTATTTTCATCTCCTGGCAGGGAAAATTAGGGCCTGGGGGAGGGGGAGCATGCGAAGCCTTCTCTGCTTTGCCCCCGCCCTCTGAGTAGTGTGTGGCTCTTCAAAGCACCACATGCTTCTGGCAAGATGGAAGGAGGCTTCACGCACTCCCCCACCCCCCAGGGCCTAATTGGCCTGGGGGCGGGGGAGCAGCAGGGCCTCTGCAGGTCAGATGCTGCCCACGGAGGCCCTTTTGCACACCCCTGATTTAGTGGGTCTAGTCAAGACTTAAGTTCCCTCTAAGCTGTGCAACTGTACAGCTATTTTCTGAGCCCCGCTCAGAGGTTCAAAGCTCCTGCGCAGGCAGGGAGCTCAGCTGACTGGCAGAGGGCGGGGCATTTGTTAGCAGCAGTTCAACAGAGCTGCCACAAGTTGAGCTGGAGAGCTCCCAGAGCAGATAAGCAGATGAAATAAGCAGGCAAGATAAGGAGGGAATGAGTAATTAATTGAGTGGCTGGGGGAGGTGGAATAGTCTGAGGGGAGTTTGGAGAGTCCCATCTGCCCAAGGAGACACAGAGAGAGAGGGAGAGAGAGAGAGGCAGAAACCCAGCAGTTTCTTCAACCTCCTGGGCTGGGAAGGGGGAGGTAAGGGGCTGACTGCATGGGGTAGGTGGGGGAAAAAAAGAGAGTGGGTGGATGCTGGCATCTGTGCAGTGAGCTGGAGGCAGGGGGCAGTTTGTTTGGGGTGTCCGGACTCACTTGCTACAGTCCTCTCTGTCTGAGTTGGAAGGAGGGGGGAAAGTAGGGTGCATGGGGGTGTTTGTGAGAGTGCGTGCCAGGAGGACATTTGCGTGATTACATTTCAAATGTTTACCTAGGCGTTAATGGCTTAAGACAAGAAAGAAAAAGATTCTTTTAACAGATTTTTTTGGAGTGCTGCAGATATCTAAGACTCTGAACGTAATGATTTCTTGTTAAATCCTATGTTACTAATTAATACACGGTAAACTGAATTGATGACCTATGCGCCACTCGGAGTACAAGGGTTTAAAAAGAAGAAACTGTATTACATTAAGGCCAGATCTTCGCTATGTGGTCGAGTTCTGGCTCTTAGAGTCAGCAGTAGCAAGTACTAGGTGTGATGCTGGCTGTTTTGTAGGATGAAACCTTATTTGCAAGCTCACTGAAACGTGCACTTGTCTATATGTGGCCTTTGTTTGTACTGGTGGTGCACATCCACACATGGCCTCAATATTGCTGTGGCACATAAGAAATTTCAACCTGCCCAAAAGAAAATTCAAGGACAGAAAGTGGTGGAGTGAACACCGGTTAAGACCCGCTAAATCGAACTCAGAGGGTGCCCCCATCGGCAGCAGGCACTCCTGCTCCTGTGAGGAGCAAGGGAAACCAACAGGAGCGTTTGTTCCCATCAGCCTCCTGCTGTGGCGATGGCAGGGAAACTTACATCAAGGTCCATCGATTCCAGCTAGGTAATTAACGTAGCTGGCGTTGCGCATCCTGGCCTGAGATATTCATAGAATCATAGGGCTGGAAGAGACCTCAGGAGTCATCAAGTCCAGCCCCCTGCCTATGGCAGGACCAATCCCAACTAGATCAACCCAGCCAGGGCTTTGTCAAGCCAAGACTTAAACACCTCTAGGGACGGGGATTCCACCCCCTCCCCAGGGAACCCATCCCAGTGCTTCCCCACTCTCCTTGGGAAATAGCTTTTTCTAACATCCAACCTAGATCTCCCCCACTGTAACTTGAGCCCATTGCTTCTCATTCTGTCATCTGCCACCGCTGAGAACAGTCCAAGAACAGATCCTTGGGGCACTCCGCTAGAAACTGACTGCCAACCTGACATCGAGCCGTTGATCACTACCTGTTGGGCCCGACAGTCTAGCCAGCTTTCTATCCATCTTACAGTCCATTTATCCGATCCATACTCCTTTAACTTGCTGGCAAGAATATCGTGGGAGACCGTATCAAAATCCTTGCTAAAGTCAAGGTATACCACATATTCATACTTCTTCTGATTTGGAATTTGGGACTTGTGACCCTGGAGGAAACCCAGCTATGGGTCTTGAAGGACTATCGCCCACAAAAACTCCAGGCTGGAGCTGGCTTGACCTCTGGTAAGGGTTTGCTCATGGCTAGGTTCTTTGATTGTTTTTAGCACATCTTCTCTGTAATGCTTTCACCTGAAGAACAAATGTGCTTGCTTAGAGCGTGGGGACGTGTAACCGCAGCTATTGCCTCCAGAGAGAAAGCTAAGCACAGTGCTTGGCCTTTAAGGCAGTCTGGCTTACTGGGGAGGATTTCCTAGCATAGGAAGGGCCCTGTGCAGCCTGGAAAAACCCATCAGGAGGAGGAAAGAGACAGGAGAGGTGACAGCCGAGGAGCTGGGAGCCCTAGAAGGACCACAGGGGGTGGGTGACGGCACCGGTGCAGTTTCCCTGAACTCTGAACAAGGTCTACTGCACTTGTTCGACTAGCACACTATAATCTGTGGAAGTAGCGTTGTTAAGACGCTGGAATTGGTTCTGCACAATTTAAGCAGGCACTCCTCCTACCGCTCTTTCATGTCGTCTGCGAAGCCGTTGTCAGGAAACATTGAGGAAATAGCAGTGAAGATCATGTCGTTTGGGAACTGCTTCTTGGAACACTTTTTGCTGCCTAAACCAAGATGACAGAAGATTCCTGAGTTTAGCAAGACTCAAAAGCGCCTTTCCCTCTAACTGCTCCATAAGGGCTCGGGTTACTCCAATGGACGCTTTGGATCCCATTTTAAAAGGCAGAGAGAGCATCACAGAGGCATCCAACAGAGAACCTTTCGTTCGTCCAACAGTTCGAGTAAGGAACACACTGTTCCAGTGTGCCTACCCCTTCCAACTACAGTCACACCAGCAAGTCTCAATGAGGATTTGAAAGGGAAAATTACTTGTTGGTGCTGCCAGAGGACTGAGGGCATGAAAATCCTTCCTCAAATGCCAGAGGGGATTTAGGGAAGCTGGACTCTGCTTGGCCTGGGGTTTTCCTCTTGGATGTTTCATAAACAGGCTAACATACCAGCGAGATGCGTTCGCTGCGACTGTCTGGTCCTTAGAGACAATACTTTGGAGTCTGCAGCTTAGAGAGAGATTCCCTGCTAAGGGCGTCACCCAGAGCCCCACATACAGCAATCCGAGACGATAAAACCCCTAAATCTTCCTGAGATTACACAGGAAAATCCCATTGTTTTAGCATCCTCCCCTGACATGCTATGGGAGGGATAGCTCAGTGGTTTGAGCATTGGCCTGCTAAACCCAGGGTTGAGAGTTCATTTCTTGCAGAGGCCATTTAGGGATTTAGGGCAAAAATTTGTCAGGGATGGTACTCGGTCCTGCTGTGAAGGCAGGGGACTGGACTCGATGACCTTTCAAGGTCCCTTCCAGTTCTAGGAGATAAGTTAATGGAGATTGCCTATTTAATTTATTTTATGGCAACCCACTCCAAGGAAATACTCCAGCTAGCATGACAGATGGTGCAAGGACATACTGCAGCTTTTTAAGGCTATATTTCCACTGCAACGCTATATCGGGATACCGGAGTATCCCGAAATAGCTGCCCCATGTCTTTCACAGCAAGCCTGTTATTTCAGGCTCGCTAGTCTCCACAAGGAGTAAGGGACATTTCGGAATAGCGGGCTATTTTGTAATGCGGCGCTGTGCAGACCGCGCCAAATTACACAATTAGGTATTTTGAAATAACATCGAAATGAGAAACGCAATTTGCGCAGCTCACACTGAGCATCTTATTTTGAATACCCAGCACTACCCTGAGTAGCCATCACCACAAGGAGTGCTGAAGGGCAGAGGGATTGCTGCGGAGGATGGAGCCTGCCACACACCGTCCCAGCTTCTGCTGCCAAACCCACCTTCCATTGTGATTCGCTTTCTTTTTCTTGTGAGCGGCAACTCCTCCTTCCCATCTTCCTGTTTACCCTCCGAATCGTTGAATCCTTCCTCTTCCTCGTCCGAATACTGATTCAGCGCCTCAACGAGCTCCAGGAACACGGCATCGCTGATATGGACCGAGCCTGTAATCATCTCTGAAACACAGCAAGACCAGCCGCTGCATGGGCAGGCTGCAGCCTTCCAGTGGGCCACAGGACAGACCGCGTTGGGAGGAGCAGCTGCCTTTTCAGACTAGACCTGGCAAAGGCAGGGCGTGTTTGGGGACGTGGGGGAGAAGCCAACTGTGCATCTGTGAATCTCACCTGGCAGCCAACATACGGAACAACAGAGCCAGCCCCTCTTCCCAGCTGAGCAGTAACTGCTAGAGACAGACACTCACTAATTAAGCCATGTGGGGCATGGGGCGGAAGCCGGCTTTTCAGTGTTTCCTACCTCCAGGCAGGGCTAGGCAGCTCTGTGGGAAAATACTCGGGTGTGATCAGGTGGCTGCCCTGCACTGGAATGAAAAAGGTTAAAACAGCCCTGGGAAAGGGCTGAGGCTGGGAGCCAATTGGGAGAGGGCTTGTGGCAGCCAATCAGAACCCAGCAGGGCTGTATAAAAAGATGGCTGGCCAGGAGGAGCTCACTCTTGCTCTGGTTCTGGTGGAAGAGGGACCTAGCCACTTGCTCACCTAGGGTATGTCTAGACTACATGCTCTGCCGACAGAGACATGTAAAATAGGCTACCCTGATATAGTCAATGAAGCAGGGATTTAAATATCCCCGGCTTCATTAAAATAAAAATGGCCGCCGCGCTGTGCCGGCTCAGCTGATCGTCAGCACAGTGCATGAGTCAAGACGCGGATCGGTCGACAAGGGAAGCCTTTGTCGACCACTCCCTTATGCCTCGTGAAACGAGGTTTACAGGAGTGGTCGACAAAGGCTTCCCTTGTCAACCGATCCGCATCTTGACTCGCGCGCTGTGCCGACGATCAGCTGAGCTGGCACAGCGCGGCGGCCATTTTTATTTTAATTAAGCCGGGGATATTTAAATCCCTGCTTCATTGACTATGTCAGGTAGCCTATTTTACATGCCTCTGTCAGCAGAGGCATGTAGTCTAGACTTACCCCAACACTAGGAGTGAGCCAGGGGAGCTCAGGTCTGAATTAACCTCAGGCTGAGGTCCAGTGACAGGGGCCCAGGGCAGTATTAGGGCTGCAGAGGAGCAGCCATGGCAGGAGAAAGCAGCAGGTCCACCCCCCTTGCCAATGAGTGGCCATTTCTGACAGCAGTTTGCCCCTGAGGCAGGGGCTAGATGCCGACTGGCAGTGGGGTCTAGGTGCTTGGGGTTCCCTGGGAGGGGAAGACCCCAGAGTGTGGGGCACTGCCATGGAGCAGCACCGTGAGGGAAAGGCACCGTGGTCAGGGAGGGACGCAGGTCCCGCCCAAGGGTGGAGAATGGACAAAACAGGTAACAGTGGGCGAGACGCCGCCAGGAGAGGGCGCGCTGAGGCTGGACAGCGCTAGTTCCTGGAGTAGCCAGCAGGAGGCACCACAGCAGTGAGTCAGGAACACCTTACAGCAGGCTCTTCACTGGACTCAAGTCTTGGCTCAGGTCCCAAGTGAAATGAATTTGCTGGGCTCCCCCGCCTTTAATGGAGACCTGTCACATTTCGACACGTGGCAGCGCTGCTCAGGAGAGGCCCTGCATGAGGCATGGGAGGTTGGCGCGGCGGGGGCAGGGGGACAGGGTCGACCAGCAACGGCGCGCTTGCGTTACATGCTCCCTGTCTAGAGGCCCCTCAGCAGCGGATGGTCCTTACTACTGCTCTTTGGCTCCTCAGCCACCCTGACCGTGCCCCCAGCCTGCAAGCTGAGTGGGAACCAGAGAGCACCCCTGGACTCGGGTTACCTTCCTCGCCATGGACTTTCCCGTCGTAGTTATTAATCAGCTCTTCAATGAAGGTTTCATCTTCCTCCTTCACCTCGTCTCCCATGTACGGGATATTGCACAGCACGGTCTCATCCTCCACCTGCAAACAGGGCAGGCAGCTAGTGCTCACTGACAGCCAGCCAGAGGACCCCACGCCTTCTCATTCACCCACGGTCCTGCAAAGATACCCACTGCTCCCCTGCCCCTCCGCAAGGGACTCTGCTTGTAACCCACAATAGCAGGGCTGTGTCTCCAGGGCCTAGAGACAGTCAGAGATGCAGGAGAAAGTCAAGCAAGGGGTCAAATATCAGGGTGTTGGTGAGCAGGACAGAACTGGGTTGGCACAGGACAGAACTGGGTTGGCACAGGACAGAACTGGGCTGGCACAGGACAGAACTGGGCTGGCACAGGACAGAACTGGGCTGGCACAGGACAGAACTGGGTTGGCACACCATACGGAAACTCCTCAGAAACTCAGAAAAAAGAAGTGCTTTTTCCACTCAATGCACAGTCAACCTGTGGAACTCCTTGCCAGAGGATGTGGTGAAGGCTAGGACTTCAAAAGGGTTAAAAAAAGAGCCAGATAGATTGGTGGAGGTTAGGTCCATCAATGGCAATTAGCCAAAATTGGTAGGGATGGTGTCCCACACCTCTGTTTGTCTGGAAATGGATGACAGGAGAGGGATCACGTGAGGATCACCTGTTGTGTTCCCTCCCTCTGGGACACCTGGTATTGGCCACTGTTGGCAGACAGGATATTGGGCTGGATGGACCTTTGGTCTGACCCAGTCTGGCCGTTCTTATCCATAGCACACCAGAGGACAAAGGCACTCAGAAAAATCCAGTGCTACACTCAGGTTTTGGACTTTCTGGTGTCACTCCGTTCTGCGACAGCTGCTTCCCACTGGCCTTAGGGAGTTACTGCAGCAGGCAGGTCTGATATCTTCACTCTTGCACCAAGCAAATGGCAAAGAGGGAGCAGTTTAGCTCCAGATTGACCTTTGGCTCTCAACCAAGCAGGCAGGAAGGTCCCAGTATCAATGCTGCACCAGAAAGTGTATTGCAATCTCTCTGCACCATCCTGTTCCCTCAGCAGCAAGGCCGGGGGGGAGGGGTCAGGCACAAAGCTGCCTAATTTCACTGTGGAATAGTTCGTTTTTAAAAAACAAACAATTCCACAGTTCAGCAACAAGTCGACACCTAGAGTCAGGCACTGAATCCTGCAAGGCACAGTCAGGCTTGGCCAGCCCTGGGGATTTAAGGAGCAGGAGCCGGCGAGCCAGCTCTATCAGGGACCCAGCATAACACGAGATGAAAACGTTTCCTTCCACATTTCGGGAGCAGCAGGAGATGCAAAGGGAGCAAGCTAAGGCTGTAACTGCAGCCTTCGGCACGTAGGGATGACACATTATTCAGTTCACATCACAAGGCGCTCTCACATACCATGAAATTCTGTTGAAGCGGGGACCAGGAATACATAATAGGCACCAACGCTACTGTATTTAGGGACCTCATGAAGACGGTCTGGTTTGGAAATCCAGGAAAATTGCTCTCGATGGTACACTGGAGAACAAGCAAACACAGGAACAGTAAGAGAGATTTGGAACGGGTGCTATATGAGGAGAGATTAAAAAGACTGGGACTTTTCAGCTTAGAAAAGAGGAGACTAAAGGGGGATATGATAGACATCTATAAATCATGACTGGTGTGGAAAAAATGAATAAAGAAAAGTTATTTAATTGTTCCCATAACATAAGAACTAGGGGTCACCAAATGAAATTAATAGGCAGCAGGTTTAAAACAAACCAAAGGAAGATTTTCTTCATGCAGCACACAGTCAACCTGTGGAACTCCTTGCTAGATGATATTGTGAAGGCCAGGACTTTAACAGGGCTCAAAACAGAACTAGATACATTCATGGTGGTTAGGTCCATCCATACTTAGTAGCCAGGATGGAGTAGGGAGGGTGTCCCTAGCCTCTGTTTGTCAGAGGCTGGTAATGGGTGTCAGAAGTGGGATCACTTGACAATTCCCTGTTCTGTTCATTCCTTCTGGGGTACCTGGTGTTGGCCATTGTGGGAAGACAGGACACTGGGCTAGATGGACCTTTGGTCTGACCCAGTGTGGTTATGACGTTCTAAATGGCATCCCAGACAGTGACTGCCTGACGGGAACATCGACTTTGATCCTGTCTCCTAGGTACGGCTACTGATCTGCTGAGCTTCCCAGTCACTCACATTCCTCCTCTCTAGACATTAGCTGCAGTGTTTTCTTTTTGCCCCCCACTGCTGCAGCCTGGGGGTGGAGTACGTGGCAGGGTAAGAGAAAGGCACAGCCCTCTGCAGCCTTCCCCGCAAAGCCCTGGCTTGTAATCAGCTCATGTAGCTGCCCTGCCATTTCCTCCTCATTCCCCTGTACCTGTTTCAGGAACGGGTGCCCGGTGCCTGGCTTCGTAAGCGGGACCGGCTGAACCCGAAGGTTCTTCCACTCTTCATTCAGAATTTGAGTTTTTTCTTGAACCTTGGCGAAATTGGTCACAAACAGAGCCTGGAATGAGAGAGAAAAGTGCTCACACTCCTCAAAGCAAGTTTAGACGCAGGGCACTGAAATCCCTGCTGGGAATGTGTGACACGCAGCAGGCTGCAGAGTCAACTCAGGTGCCACTTTCAGCAAAGGCGAGGAAGGGTATTGTTCCTATTTTACAGACATGGAACTGAGATTCAGGAGGACTGGCCCAAGGTCACTGGGAAAGTCTGTGGCAGAGTAGAGACCTGAACCTAGACGCTCCAGTGCCAGACTAGTGCCCAGAACACTGGACACAAGGAACACCAGAGAAAGGTTATTTGTGTCCTTGAAGTGCTGCTGTAGCCCACTCCAGCAGGGAGAGAGTTACAGGCAAGCCAGAGGAGGCTTGCATGACCCTGGCCAATTAGGGCAGGGAGCATTCAGCCAATCAGGGCCAGACTGGGCCCTATAAAAGACTGCAAGGACGAGAGGAGCTCACTCTAGATTCAGCTGTAAAGCAAAAGGGACCTGACTACCTGGGATGCTAGAGAGGATGCTTGAGACAGAGAAGTGCTGGGGAAAGGCAGGCAGAGCTGGGGAGCTCTGGCCTGACCCAACGCCCAGGCTGCAGGCTTGATACCAGGGATGAAGGGTACCAGGGCTGCAGGGAGGCAACCAGAGCAGGAGGAGGCAGTAGGATCCTATCCCCTTGCCAATAATTAGTGGTCATTTCAGACTGCAGTTTGCCCTAAGGCAGGGGATAGCTGATGACTGGCAGTAGGTCACTCAGGCAAGGTAGGTTCCCTGGGAGGGGACGACCCCAGAGTGCAGGGCAGTACCCTGAGGGAAGGGCACCATGGGCCAGAAGGGACATGGGGCCTGAAATAGCACAGAAAACAGGTAACTGAGGGCAAAGACACCAGTCAACAGGGGGTGCTCTAGCAGCAGAAGAGCTAATTCCCAATGAGACCAGCAGGAGGCGCTGTGTCAGAGAGTCAACTCCTCTATAGCCCCATGCAGACAGTAATCACAATCTAGTCTAACAGCAGTGTGATCAGTTAGAGGAAAACTTCCACAGGGCCCAGTCCTACGGCTCTTCTCTGAACCCTCTCCAATTTTTCCAACATACTTCACTGGACACAGTGTTCCAGCAGCCATCACAACAGTGCCAGAAACAGATAATCTTCCTACTGCTACTTGATATTTTCCTGCTTATACATACGGGGATTGGTCCCAGAGAAGGCATCTACCTTCGCTCCCATGTTTGCCTGAAACCTCTTGAGTTGCCGAAGACGCATGTATTCAGACTTGACTTTCCTTTTCCAGTAAATAATGCACTTAGATGTTGGAGGAGTTGGGATTTCCATTTTCCTGAAAAAACAAACAGCACCCACACTTTGCAAACACAAGGAGCTTCCTAACGAAAACCATGTGCTGGGATTCTCAATGCATCACCAAAGGATCTGGCAAAAAAGGGAACTGCATGCGCAGGCTACATTGGTTCTGTTTGTTTAAGGAATAATTAAAGTGCAAACAGTACGTAAAAGAGGCACAGAAAGTTCTTAGAGCCAAGAGGACACTGTGTGTTCAGGACAGAGCATTCATTATGCAGGGGCCTCACCTATCTGTGCCCCTAGGATAGCTGGTCCCAAAAGCACGAACCTGGGTGATCTCCTTTCGCCTAAATATTCTGAACAGCTCCTCTGTTTCGTTGCCCGGGACAGTAAAACTCAAGGCAATGTTGACATGGACTTATTATACACAGACCGGGATCACATCTTGTACCTCCAAATGACACTCCTTAGGTAAGCTGGGTCTCCTCCCTTCCCCCGCCAGCATTTTCCTCACAGAGTAAGCCAGGAGTGCGTAGCAGAGGGTTGTTCATTAAAGACCCCAAACATTCTCTGAAGTAGCACAAGTCAAAACCAAGAGCCAATTGCGCACACCAAGAGGCAGCTCTGGGGCTGTGCCCAGGAACTGCAGGTTTACAAAACATACTTTTGCAGCGTTAAATCCCCTTCAAGTTCACACAGTGCCAAGTCTGCATATTTCATTTGGATCTAGTCTAAAGGTGGGACACACCATCACAACAAGCATGTGACAGACCAGGCCACAGCACTGTGAATGACCCTGCTCTCCTATCTAATGGAAGGAGAGGTATGTCTCTCACACACAATGCAGCAACACAAAACACAGCTCTGATCTCATGCAAACTATACGTGCAAACCTGATTTAAATTCCATTTAATCATTGAACCCACATGACTGTCATTCCAGTTCATCTAAGAGCCCAGAGATACACAGGGAATCATTTCCATTGCTAGCCAAGCAGACCAGATCCCATTGTAATAATACAGAAGTCCTTGGACAATTTGGATTCTGATGCATACAAGTCATTTTCAGGATTATATGTTTGTTCTCCTTTCATCCGCTGGGATTAACTGTCCGATTTCCCCCTGGGGAATAGTTTCAAAGACATTTCTCCAGCATTCAAACAGCTCCTTTATAAGAGGTGCTGCCAATCAAATCTAAGAAACCAGACCCCCTAAAAAAAACCATGGGTAGCTTTCCCTACTGTCTAGAATTGTGGTGTCCAACCAAGTCTGAAGCGGTAGCAACTACAGTGGCTACATCTATACTGAACTAGCCACATTATTCTGAAAATGTAAATAATATAGTGACTACTGCTATAGCCAACTAGCCACACTCAACCGGCCAAATAGCCACATCTGGCTAGTGGCACCACGGAAATAAACCTCCTGTGAGTGATGGGGTTAAAATAAACACAAACCGAGAAAGAAACAACATGTTCAAAGGTGCGTTTAGGAGTCGGCAGTAGGGGCAGCCACAAGCACAGTGTGTGGCACCGGGGAGCATCCTTTGGCTTCCGCCGGTATCCTAGCCCCGGTAAATCAGGAAGCAAAGGAACAATGCCAAAAGCACAACAGACACTTATTGCTCAGACACACACTTTTGTTACAGATTTCAAATAAAGGAAATACAACTTGTGAGGGTACCGCCCTGTTCGCTGGCATCAAAGCCATGGCACTCAGCAATCTGACCCCTGGCTCAGCGACTCCCCAATGCACAGACATCCTTTTCTCCAGCACCTACCACCCTCATCTCCAACACATACCCTAAGCCTCCCATCCCCAACATCCCTGAACAAATCCCACAGATGCACCCCAAACCAATCCACCCCAGACCCAGGTGCAACTGGCCCCCAGACAAATCTGTCTGCCCCCATGCTTACTGTCTCCCAGAGACCCCACAGGCCCCTCCCCACAGGGCAATCAGCCCATATATCTGCTCTCCAGAGGTCCCTGCGCATAGCAGCCATCTCCTTAGGATGGGACCAGCCCCAGAAACCCCCCCGTACCTCTCCCCCTAATAGGGACCAGCCCCAGACCCCTTTCCCCGGGGAGGGAACCAGCCCCAGAGCCCCCCATGCCTCTCCCCCTAATAGGGACCAGCCCTGGACCTCCCAGATTCCTTCCCCCCGAAGGGAGCCAGCCCCAGGGCCCCCCAAACTCCTGCCCCTAATAGAGATCAGCCCCTGAGCCCCCCCCCATGCCCCTCCCCCCAATAGGGACCAGCCCCACAGCCCCCCCATGCCTCTCCCCCAATAGGGACCAGCCCCGGAGCCCCCCCATGCCCCTCCCCCAATAGGGACCAGCCCCGGAGCCCCCCCATGCCCCTCCCCCCAATAGGGACCAGCCCCGGAGCCCCCCCCATACCCCTCCCCCCAATAGGGACCAGCCCCGGAGCCCCCCATGCCCCTCCCCCCAATAGGGACCAGCCCCACAGCCCCCCCCGCGGGAGGGGACCAGCCCCACAGCCCCCAGCCCCCTTACTCACGCCTCATCCATCGCGCTCAGGTGACCTGGAGAGGCCGCAGCAAAACCCCCCCGCTCTGCGCCTGCGCCAACCAGACGTCCCCGCCCCTTCGCCATTCGCATGCCCTGCCCACTTCCAGGAAGCTCCTCCCTCAGAGCCGCATCCGGGCTCAAAGCCCGGCCCACTTCCTAAGACTCCTCCCCCGAGGCTGCCGCAACCCGGGGTCCCGCCCACGGGAAGAGACCCCGCCCCCTGCAGTAAACGTCGCCCATAGGAGGTACCAAGAGAGGGGAGGGGGAGGATCATACCATTGGGGGCTGTGCCACTAGAATCGGGAGGGGGGGAATGGGCTGTACCATTGCGGGCGGACGCGTGGGCAGGACCATACAAATCACTAGAAACAGTCCCCGTGATGCCCTAACCGTGGTTGCGTCCTGACGTCAGTGTCTCCAACCTCTGCCCTAGAACCCCCCCCCCAGCTGGGGAGAGAACCCAGGCGTCCTGGCTCCCAATCCCTTAGAAACCCCCAATGAGGGAGGGAACCCAGGGGTCCTGGCTCCCAGTCCCTTAGAACCCCCCCAATGGGGGAGGGAACCCAGGGGTCCTGGCTCCCAGTCCCTTAGAACCCCCCCAATGGGGGAGGGAACCCAGGGGTCCTGGCTCCGAGTCCCTTAGAACCCCCCCAATGGGGGAGGGAACACAGGGGTCCTGGCTCCCAGTCCCTTAGAACTCCCCAAATGAGGGAGGGAACCCAGGGGTCCTGGCTCCCAGTCCCTTAGAACCCCCCAATGGGGGAGGGAACCCAGGCGTCCTGGCTCCCAGTCCCTTAGAACCCCCCCAATGGGGGAGGGAACCCAGGGGTCCTGGCTCCCAGTCCCTTAGAACCCCCCAAATGAGGGAGGGAACCCAGGGGTCCTGGCTCCCAGTCCCTTAGAACCCCCCAATGGGAGAGGGAACCCAGGGGTCCTGGCTCTGAGTCCCTTAGAACCCCCCCAATGGGGGAGGGAACCCAGGGGTCCTGGCTCCCAGTCCCTTAGAACCCCCCCAATGGGGGAGGGAACCCAGGGGTCCTGGCTCCCAGTCCCTTAGAACCCCCCCAATGGGGGAGGGAACCCAGGGGTCCTGGCTCCGAGTCCCTTAGAACCCCCCCAATGGAGGAGGGAACCCAGAGGTCCTGGCTCCCAGTCCCTTAGAACCCCCCCCCCCAGCAAGGGAGAGAACCCAGGCATCTTGTCTCCCACTTCCTTAGAATCCCCCAGCAGAGGTGAGAACCCAGGCATCCTGGCTCCCAGTCCCTTAGAACTTTCCCCCCCTAGCGGGGGAGGGAACCCAGGGGTCCTGTCTCCCACTTCCTTAGAACCCTCCCAGCAGGGAAGGGAACCCAGGGGTCCTAGCTCCCAGTCCCTTAGAACCGTCTCAGCAGAGGAGGGAACCAAGGCGTCCTGGTTCTCAGCCCTCCTCCAAAGCCAGGATCTCTGCCTCCCTGCTCTAACCCTACAACAGTGGTCACCAAACAGTCCATCAGGATCGACTGGGAGATCTTGGAGCCCCTGACAGGTGATCCTGACTGGTTTGGCCAAGAGGCTATCAAGTGGCTGCACTTCAACTGCCCCGCCCCTCACTGCTGCGCATCTCCTGCCCTTTTCCTTAGAGCTTGCTCCCCACCCCTACCCCCGGAGCCTCCCGCTTGCTGTGCAGAGCAGGAGAGGGAGAGGAGGGGGCACTGATGTCAGGGTGTCCCCCTCCCACCCTGTATTCTGTCTCCACAGAACGGAGGGGGAGCACAAGGCTTGGGATGGAGGGAATTTGCTGGCTGCTTTGGAGAGTGACGCAGGGGTGAGCCTGCCTTAGCCAGGAGCCGCCTGAGGTAAGCAGTGCCCACCTGGAGCCAGCTCCGAACCCCTGCCCCAATCTTGAACCTCCTCCTGCACCCCAGCCCCAGGCTCAGCTCAGAGCCCTTCTCACATTTCCAAGACCAGAGCAAGTACCCCACCCCTCTGCCCCTGCCTGGTGGAATGGAGGGAGGATGGAGTGAGCAGGGGCGGGGCCCCAGAGAAGGGGCAGGAAGGAGGTGGGGCCAAGGTATTTGGGTTTAAGGTAGATCTTGGATTGCACTTAAACTCAAAAAGTGTTCTTGTGCTTAAAAAGGTTGGAGAGCACTGCCCTACAAGTCGTCCCACCCCAGGAAGGGAGAGAACCTAGGAGAGTCCTGATTTCTAGCCCCCCTCACTCTAACCCCTTAGACTGCCACCAGCCCCAAGGGATAGAACTCAGAAATCCTGGTTTCCAGCCCTCCCCAAAAACGGGTGGGATAGAACCTAGGAGACCTGTCTCCCTGCTCTAACCTCAGAAACTTTCCCTCCACCCAAAAACAAGAAAGAGAACCCAGGAGTCCTGACTTCCCCTCCACCCTGACTCAAGTCCTGGCTCCCTGCTCTAACCTACTAGACACCACTCCCTTCCCAGAGTTTGGAAAACAACAAGGGAGCCTTGATGCTCCATGGCTGGTCCATGCACAGGATAACAGCCTGCTGCTTCTTCAGATGAAGAAGGAAGATGTTCCCACAAAAGCTCATGAGACCATCTACATGTTGTATTAGTCTTTAAGGTGCTGCAAAACTTTTTTTTTTTTTTTACATTTTTCCAGTTACAAACTAACTTGGCTACCCCTCTGAAGCCTACGGCTGCTACCAGTTGTTCTATTTGCTCAAGTGGCAGAGGTCTATGTGGTGGGATTCAAGTTCCAGAGCCTGGAAATGGATGACAGGAGAGGATCACGTGATGATTACCTGTTGTGTTCATTCCCACTGGGGGATCTGGCATTGACCACTGTGGGAAGGCAGGATACTGGGCCAGATGGACCTTTGGTCTGACCCAGTATGGCCATTTTTATGTTCCCGGTCTTGCTGATAAGCTATGTGGGGTCAGTTAGATTCCACATGATGAAATTTCTGCTTTTTCATTTTTTTTATTTGAAAATTACACACAACTGGGAGGTCAGCAGATTGTTAAGCTGGCAAAGCCAAGCAGTCAAGTTGGGAAATGCCAAATTCAAGATTGCTTGTGCAATCTTGCCTCAACCCCCATGTGTATTGTAATTTGTGTGACAGCCTCTAAGGACATGATCATCAGATACTGTTTATTCCAGTGCTTGACTTTGCAGTTTTAGTGTGCTTTGAAGCTACTTTCTGGCAATGTAATAGAGTATGCTCAGCCTCAAACCATGCAAAGGACAGGGTTTTTTGGAATTAAGGGGAGACGTAGGAGATCGTTTCGATTTTAGAAACCCTTTGGATGACTTTGGTATATTATTTCCAATCCGAGGAGCTGTTTCTATGGGTCTGACCGCTATATGCCTGGAAGATTTACAGGTGAAGGACTCACAGAGGGTTGGGTTTTTTTTTAACTCTTGTTTTTCATTCCTGTAGAGGAAACTCTTGTTGAAACAAAGAGGGGGTTGGAAGCCTTTCCTGCTTGGCGACTCTGTATGAGAGAGACAGTCTCATGATGTTACGGTAACACCAGTGAATATGTGTATCTTTGTCAGACTTCAGTCTGGCCTAGTGAGTGGTAGTGATGTTACATTTAGATTAACCAATTAATTGAATAGTCGATAAAATGTGCATTGACGATTTGATTAGTCGTTAAGGGCATCGCTGCTTCTGAAATACAGCAAGAGCCTTCCTAGCTTGAGTCCCCCACTTACCCCCTGATGCTTCTGCTTTTGAAATGTGCTATATTTCAAAGGTGGAAACTCTGCCAGTTCCCCACTGCAGCCCTCCTTCTTCTGAGACAATGCTGGGGGGGGGGGGGGCTGGCTTTTAAGCCAGCTCCCCACAGCACTGGCTCCTGCTCCCCCCCTTGGTGCCTCTGTATGATAGAGGCAGCAAGGCGGGGGAGGGAGAAGCAACTAGTCAAGTCACTAGTTGACTAGTCGCTTACATCCCTAGTGATGGGCAACCTAGGCTAGTGAGTGAGCCACATGAGTGACCCTCCTGCGTCTTGGTGGGTTGCAAGATTGTCATAACCAAGGGGATTGTCATAACCAAGGGGCCTCCTGGGATAAAGTAGTTTTGCTAATGGCACTTGTGTTCCTAGAATGGGTGGTTTGTGCCAATTGAACCGTAGCAGCGCTTTGATTAGATAGAGGGAGCACACGGCTCTCACAGTCAATGTTGTATGCAATCAGCACTAGGGCTATTATAGTATAGCCGTTGAAACGGTTAACCAATAAGCATGAGCTTATTGGTTACTGTAATGGTTGCACACCGCCGCCCAGCCCCACTCCCAGGGAGCTGGCTGCCATCCTGTGCTGCTGGCTCTGTATCTGTGCTGGCTTAAAAGCAGCGCATGGTGGCAGCCGGTTCCTTGGGAGCGGGGCTAGCAGGCAGGAGCTGGTACGTGCCGGGAGCTGGCTTAAAAGCTGGCATCTGACATGCCCCGGCTCCCGGGGAGCCAACTGCCTCCCCGTGCTGCAGGTTCTGCAGTATAAAGCTTATACTGTGGAGCCCGCAGCTCAGCTGGCTCCCTGGAAGTGGACTAGCAGCCAGGAGCTGGCTCCCATCATGCAGTGGCTGCTGGCCTCACTTCCGGGGAGCCGGCTGCATTGCAACCTCCGCAGTGTAAGCTGGATACTGCAGAGCCCGCCGCGTATAACCGCTAAGCTTTTCAGAGGTTACAGTGTGGCGGCGTGTCAGGGGGCCCGTGACCGTGCACCCCCCTTCGCAGCCAGATGTGGCTCAGTCAGGCCGTACAATAGAAGGGTTATTTGCTTCTCAGAGATACAGCACAGGCTCAACATTGACAGAGGAGCCAGGGCAGAGCCTAGTCCTCTTGGGGGAAAGGGGTTCACAGGCCCCTGAACCCTCCTGTCCTGGACTTAGTCTGCTTCCTTCATGCTTCGCTCCGCTAAAACTGACCCAACCCCCAGCAACTGGTCCCTCAGTCTCCAGGCAGCCACGCCCCTTGCTTTGTTCAGATTCCTCCACCTAGCCCAGGTGTCAGGCAGCTGGGCCATGGCCTACACATCTTCCCTGGGGGACCATCTCCCGCTGGGCCCTGTACACAGACACACACACAGTCTCTGCAGACCAGCATAGGCCAGTAGGAGTCACACACAGCACAACACAGCAACCAGTGAATGCAAAACCAGAGCGGGTGTAGGGCACCTCCACTACGTCACACACGATTGCCTAAGTAACTGCTTTTTAACGTCCCTAACCTGCACACGCATCTTCACGTGCCCTTGCTTTGTGTGCGGGTCACTTTTGTAACACAGGTAGGAAAAAAACAACACAGATGGAGACCAGCAGAATCTGGCAGCCCTGTGCCAGAGGTGAAAGTAAACCGGTGCAAAGCTCCAGCAAGAAGAAGCCGGCCAGCTGGGGTGCTGGGGGCCGCTGCTCCCAGCTAGGCTCCTGGGGCTCTCCTGCAAACTGGCTAAGAAGCAGCCATGCAGGCAGATAAAAGGGGTTGGCTGAGGGTGCATGTGCACCCCCCCATCCAGAACTGCCCCAGGCCCTAGCCCTGCCCCCCCCCCCCCCCCCGCCTCGCCCTTTAGAGAGGCTGGGGGCGCTGCAGCCACACCAACCCAGAACTCTGCTGCTCTTCTCCGTCCCCTGACAATCAGGGAGTGAGTGGAAAGTGCATGGCCTATGTGTGTGCCTTCCTCTCCTCCCAGCTGCCCAGGGCAGGCAGAGGAGGGCTTCACACATGCTGTGCACTTTCCCCTCGCTTCTTGACAGGGGAAGCGGAAGAAGAGCAGCAGGGACCCCTTATTAGGGATGTTAAATATCGGTTAATTGAATAGTCGATTCACCTCATGAATTCTTATTGGTTAGTCGACTACTCTATAGTCCCTGAGGGCGGGGCTGGCAGCCAGTGCGCTCCAGCCCCACTCCCGGGGAGCCCCCTATCCCCCCGCACTGCTGCGCCTCTACCAGAGAGAGCAGTGCGGGGTACCAGGTGGGAGCTGGTCCACGAGGGGAGCTAGTTTAAAAACCAGCCCCCCTTGTGGATCGGCTGCCTGCCACCCCGCACTGCAGCAACCCCGGTCTGAGGGTGGGGTCTGAGCTCTTGGACCCAGTGCGAGCTGGAACTGAGCCGGGCTACCTGCCTGCCTGGCTCCTAATACACTTGAAATGCAGAGCTACTGTCAGGGTAGGTCCCAGACCTGTTGCAAGCTGGGACTGAGCCATGCTGCTGGCCAGCCTGCTAAAAAAAAAATTATTGCTGGGGAGGGGAGGGGGTGGAAAGTGTGTAGTCTATAGCATTAACCTATAAGCTTTTGCTTATCGGTTAATTGGTTAATTGACCAGACTATTACAGCCCTGCCCCATATATGCAGCTACAGTCCCCCCCGCCTTCCCAAAATGATGTCCTTCCCCCCCCACATTCACCCCTATACACCCTAAACCCCTGCCCTGAGCCCCCACACTTACAGCACTGACTCCTTAACCCCCCACAGCTCCTCTGCCCCGAACTGTTCCTCATTCCCCAACAAATTCCTGCACCCCTCACCCCGAGCCCCTCCTCACCCCAAGCTCCTCCCCTGACTCCCCCCCCCCACGTCCTCACCCCCTGCCCTGTGTCCCCCCACAGCTCTAACCCCCTGCCTTGAGCCTCCTCCCCACATTTCTTACAGGTACTGTTGTACCACACTCCCCCAACCCTCTGCCCTAAAGCCCCGACTGTGCCTGTAAGAAACTTAAGTTACTTTCACCCCGGCAGTAACAAATCTCGCTGACCATGCATTGCTCCCCTGAAGGGCCACATGCAGCCCACGGGCCACAGGTTGCTGGGCCCTGCTCACAGGCTGTGGAGCGCGGAGCTCATCTTGGTTTGCAGTTTGTGCTGCCCTTCTAGTTAGCAGCGTTACACCGACTTGTTTCTGGCTTCCAGCTGCTGCCCTTGGTCGACAAAGCCCAATGTGGCTTGTGCGCTGACTCCCCGAGAGACCCCTCGGATTAGGAGCCAGATCAGCGGGGGCGCTCGAATGCACAGCCGCCAGAATCAAGCATCCGAGGGATTAAATGCCGCTTGTTCTGATGGTCCCTGGGCTTGGCTCTGGCGTGCACTTCCTCCCGGGATCTGACAGAGCCGAGTTTGTTGATCTTTTGGGCATGGTCAAGGCCCCATCTGTTTCCTTTGGCTTGGGTGGATGGGTTGGCCGGGCTGCTGCGTCAGGGATTCTTTTCCTGGCAAATTTTTGTTGCTAAGCTTCTATTCTGCATGTTGCCCTCGTGCCGGGAGATGGGGTAATGGGAGCATCCGACATGCTCACAGGAATCACTGCGCCAGGGAAAGAAAGCATGCACCGCATCCGCTCGCGCACACGCACGCCTGCACGCCATGGCTATGTCTATACTGCGCTGTTTTGTGCAAGAAATATGCAAATGAAGCGAAGCGTGGAACATCGCCGTGCCTCATTTGCATAATTAATGAGCGGCCGCTTTTTGGGCAAGAAGCTTTTGCGCAAGAGCGGTTCTTCCTGGAAAAAATGCGGAAGAACGGCTCATGCGCAAGAAGGGCTTTTTGCGCAAAAGCCTCTTGTGCAAAAAGCGGCCGCTCATTAGTTATGCAAATGAGGCGTGGCGATATTCCACGCTTTGCCTCATTTGCCTCTTTCTTGCGCAAAACAGCGCAGTCTAGACATATCCCATGTGTCTCCAGCCAGAGTCACCGCTTGGGAACACAGGTGAAGGCAACTCTCCATACTCCTCAGCCTGCTCGTGTTAGCTTCAGCCGCTGTCTGGCAGTAGCTGGATATTGTACCTAGGGTTGCCAGGTGTCCGGTTTTGAATGGGACAGTCCAGTATTTGAGCTTTCTGTTCGGGAAACACGTTGAGAAAATAGAACTGTCCGGTGTTTTCTCAACCAGATGGAATGTCGATTGGGAGGTCATGTCAAGCGTGTCCAGTATTTTTGTTAAAAGCATCTGGCAGCCCCTGGGGATGACACCTGGCCAGCACTGCTGGGGGGGAGGGGGGGACAGAAGCCTCAGGCTGGGCCTGGCTGGGGCGAGGGGAGGGGGGCAAAAGCCTCAGGCTGGGCCTGCCTGGGATGAGGGAAGGGGGGCAGAAGCCTCAGGCTGGGCCAGCCTGGGACGAGGGGAGCGGGGCAGAGGTCTCAGGCTGGGCCTGTCTAGGGAGAAAGGCTGGAGGGAACGAGGCTTCAGGCTGAGGTGGGGTGTAAGGCCTTGGCCCTGCCCCGGGTGAATGAGAAGCTGCAAGATCTGGGCCCAGGCGGGGGGCAGACACACCGTGGCTGGGTAGCGAGCACTGCCCTTCTCAGCTGGGCCCTGCAGGGAAAGGCAGGAGCGGTCTCTTGTTTTGCAATCTGCGCTCCTGGGAACCCTGAGGAGCCAGCGCTGAGCCAGCACACAGAAGGATTTCACCCGGGAGGAGCCTGGCCCCTCCTCAAAGTAATAATCCCCTCCAGGTCCTGGCCGAAACTCTACACTCCCTTTGCTTTGGGTTTGGGTTTCCAGCTCCGTGGAGGGACGAGGGGCTGCATTAGCAGAACAAACACTGATTAGCATCGGCTCACGTTGCTCTCCCAGGGAAACGGGAATTATTTGTGCTATGGTATCGCCAACAAAAATCTCCCGTTGTTTACGTTTTGCTTTATCTTTATTGAGTTGAAAGCCGGTGTTTTTCTTATTGCCAGTGTGCCATGGCTGAGCAGGGGAGATGTCTGTGCCCTTTTCCACGTACCCGCTGCCTCCGAGAGCCATGCTGCCATGTCTCCGCGTGGCAATGCCCTTGCAGCTCCCCAGCCTGCCCCCACGTCACAAGGCGCTTCTGCCTTTGACTTCAGTGGGGGCCAGGAGTCAGATTCTTCTTGTGTCTCTCCGAGCTCTGCTCGTTTGCAGACCTACAGTGTCCAGCTGCACCCCCCCCCCCAAACCTCCCGGCTCTGGCTGTCTGGGGCCCCCTGCCCGACTGGTGCCCTGTTGACTTGTTATCTATCTGCACATCTGTTCCTCCAGCCAGAGAGCTCTCCACACAAATCGCGCTCTTCCAGCAGCAGGAATCTAAATGGGAACTGACAAAAGGTTAAACACCAGGCTCTGCTGGGGCAGGCAGCTAAACACAGCTGCTGAAAGGGAAATGAAGGGATTGCGACTCCCAAGGAGAGACCACCCCTGTATTGCAAGTGTCTCTGAGCTAAGACCACCAGAAACACAGCGCTGCAGCAGCTGGCGAGGGTGGCCCTGGTCCCAGGAGCCTCTGGGGGGAGTGGATCTCCGGGCTGAGAAAGCACCAGTCTGCATGTGGAGCCTTTTGGGGGATTCCACGGTGTGAGAGGAGCCCTTTGTGCTACCCTGGGCTGAGGTTAAATATGTTGTAAAGGGCAGGGAGCACCCATCTCCCCACTTTCCTGTAACTCAGGGGTTGACTGGGCTTGGAAATGCACCACCATAGCCAGGGCTTGACAAATAATACAATCTACTCGCCCGTGGCAAGTAGATTGTAACCCGCAAGAGCCGGGTTTGGGCAATCTGCGCATGCGCAGATCACCGGACAGCGCGGCTGGCGAGCGGGGCTCACCGCAGTTCAACGAGCCCTGACCATAGCTATTCTGGACTGAGCTGTTATGGGGCTGTCTCGCCAAGAGGCGCAACCGAACCGGGGACCTCTGGAACTTACCGCATGAGCTTCTACCTTGTGAGCTAAAAACCAGCTGGCTTCTCTCTCTCTCTAAGTGGCCTCGGTGCCACTACATGGGATGGTGAGCCACCCTCAGTAGGTGTGTGGGTTACATGGACACCCTGACTCCAGACTAGCTCTGGGTATGTCTACACTACCACCCTAGTTCGAACTAGGGTGGTAATGTAGGCAACCGGAGTTGCAAATGAAGCCCGGGATTTGAATTTCCCGGGTTTCATTTGCATCTCGCCGGGCGCCGCCATTTTTAAATGTCCGCTAGTGCGGACTCCGTGCCACGCGGCATGGACTAGGTAGTTCGGACTAGGCTTCCTATTCTGAACTACCGTTACTCCTCGTTTCACGTTTCACGAGGAGTAACGGTAGTTTGGAATAGGAAGCCTAGTCTGAAGTACCTAGTCCATGCCGCGTGTAGTCGCGCGGCACGGAGTCCGCACTAACGGACATTTAAAAATGGCGGCGCCAGGCGAGAGGCAAATGAAGCCCGGGAAATTCAAATCCCGGGCTTCATTTGCAACTCCGGTTGCCTACATTACCCCGCTAGTTCGAACTAGGGTGGTAGTGTAGACATACCCTCGGTTAGTAAATTTCTAAGTGTAAACAGGTGCTCAGTGCCGGTGCTCAGAGAGGGAGGGTCGGGCAGGCAGAAGAGAAGTGGAAAGATCATCATTAGCGTAATTGAGTTTGCCGGGCTGCTGGTTAGAACCTCAAAGCCAGAGATCTGTATGGGGCTTTGTGATCCCCGTCCGGCGCAGGCTCAGAACAGCCGCTTCCTGCACGGCAGCGTGGCCTCCCACACCTCTGCCATTCACAGGAGGACAGAGGGGAAGCAATGAACCACTGCTGCTGCAGGGTGTGGGCCAGGCTGAGCAGGATGCTGGGCGGGGCCTTGGATGGACCAGCCTTTGCGAGAACGGCCCTAGGCCTTCCCTCTGGCTCAGCGAGTGGCGCCGGCGCAGGAAGCGCTGTGTGTACATGTGGCTCCAATCAGGGAAAACAGTTCCTGCCTGAGAAAACCTCTTATCTCCAGGGGCTGCTCCTGCCCTGGTGGCTGGGCTGGGCTGGACTGGGCTGCAGATCACAAGCAAACCAGGCTGAGATTCCGATCCCAGCCAACTGGCTCAGGAAGCGCTCTGCGCCCATGGGGAAGCTCCGGCAGAGGCGCTGTACAGAGCCCAGGGGAGTGGATTCCTTGGTGTCCCTCACATTGATAATGGGTTTTGCCCCTGTACCCCGGCTTCCCCCCAGGATCTCCTCGCACGTAGGCACCGTTCAGTAGCCAACCCCATTTAAGTGCTGTGGGGCAGGTGGTAATGCCTCAGTTTCCCCAAGGTGATACCATGACTCCTTGGTAGGGCTTGAGTTCTGTTCCCCCTCTCTCATCCCAAACCCTCCCTCTCTTAACTCGCTCCCAGTATTTTGCTTGCCTTCCCTGGGGGCCATGCTGCTCTGGGGGGAACCTTCCCTGATGTTTCACTCAGAATGGTCCTTTCTCACCTTCCACAGTGAGGTCTGAGATGATGAGCAAGACCAGCCCATCCTGGTAGCGCTCCCGTGCAGGCCGCCAGCACATCCCCTGCACTCCTGTCTCTTAGACCAGGGGTTCTCAGACTTTTGTTCCTATGACCTAGTTGCAGACAATTGTTGATGCCCGAGACCCAACGGAATTTGACTGGAGTGTGGGCTCCGGGGTGGGGTTGTGGACGACAGCTCCGGAGTGTAGGAGGGGGCTTCAGCTTTGGGAGGGGGCAGAGCTGGGACAGGAGGGGCTTAACTTGAGCGGCTCCTGGTCAGCAGTGCAGGGCTAAGGCAGCTTCCTGCCTCTTCTGGTGCCACAGACCATGCTGTGCCCCAAAAGCAGCCAACTGCAGGTTCCCAGCCAATGGGAGTGTGGAGCTAATGCTTGGGGCAGGGACAGTGTGCAGAGTCCTGTGTGTTCCCCTTTCCCCCTAGGAGCCAGGCCTGCTGCCGGCTGCTTCTAGAGCACAGCGGAGTCTGCAGTGCCACAACAGGCAGGTTGCTGCCTTAGCGCCCCCCCCCCCCACTGCTCACCTGATCCTCCTGCAGCATTGAGACCCAGCGCCTGACATTCCACTCCCCAGTACTGGGTCATGACCCGTCGTTTGAAAACCATTGCCCTAGACTGCATGTGAGGGCTGGATTCTTGCCTGCCGTGAGGGGCTGCCTTGCTCTGGTGACATGGGGGATCCTGAGCCGATTGACACCAATCAAGGGCCTGGCCCTTTGGGTTTGGTCCTTCACTCATTCCCCACACCCCCTCTCTGACCCATGGTCTGGGGTTTCATCACCCTTCTTTGTGGGGTGTGTTTGGATTTTTCCTTCCTCTCTGGAGCAGGGATGTGAATGGGTAACCAGTTAAGTGGTCACCTGGAAAACATCATCCTTAATGGGCTGCTCCAGCCTGCAAGGCCCCCATATGGGAGCTAGCTGGGGCTACTACAGCAACCCCCACAGCGGACCAGAAACCATGACAGCAGCCCCCATGGGGGGCCAGAATCACAGTGGCAGTCCCCACGGGGTGGGGTGGGGGGGGCTGGGAGACGAGTTGGGAGCCAGCTGGTCCCCCCTCACTCTCTCTTTAATTGGTTCAGCTCAGTGGTAGCGCTGCGTGGAACCAATTAAACGGGATTTTACATCCCTGTGCTGGAGTGAATCGGGGCCTCATTGATAGTCCCAGCTTTACCTGCTAGAGCCGGTGGGTTGAATTCCCCCTACCCAGAAGTTCTCCCCCAGGGAAGGGGAGGCGCTCCCAAGTGCTGACACTGGTGGATTTCTGTCCCGTCTTTTCCTACACCCTGATCTGAGCTGGCCGCCTTCCTGCTCGGTGGTGCGTGCAGCTGCCTGGTCATCAGTTTCAGGGCATAGCTGGAAGACCCCGGGGGCTGCTGCTCACAGGCAGGGTTGTATTGTCCGGCTGCTAAGGGAGAGCCAGTTCCCTCAGCCTGATCCCTGACTTAGTGTGATCCCAGGTCTCAGGAGTCTGGCGAGAACCCGGGCCTAGCCAAGTTATGTTCTGTGCCGCAGGTCACCGTGGTACTATGCACACCCATAGAACGTGCGGCACTGGGGACTGAGGGGTCCAAGCAAGAGTTTGAAGTACCGGTAGCCTGATTCATGCCCACCCTCCAGGCCTCCTATGCTGCTCAGGCAGCAACCCGGAGCATTAATGTATGTAGAAATAGGGAGGAACTGGTTGAGAATTTGAAAGTGGAAGGCAGCGTGGGTGAAAGTGATCGTGAAATAATAGAGTTCACAATTCTCAGGAAGAGTAGAACGGAGAACTGCAAAACAGAGACAATGGATTCCAGGAAGGCGGATTTTTGTATGCTCAGAGAGCTGATAGGTAAGGTCCCATGGGAATCAAGACTGAGGGGAAAAACAACTGAGGAGAGTTGGCAGTTTTTCAAAGGGACATTGTTAAGGGCCCAAAAGCAAGGTATTCCGCTACATAGGAAAGATAGAAAATATGGCAAAAGTCTGCCTTGGCTTAACCATGAGATCTTGCATGATCTAAAAATAAAAAAGGAGTCATAAAAAATGGAAACTAGGACAAATTACGAAGGATAAATATAGGCAAACAACACAAGCATGCGGGGCAAGATTAGAAAGGCAAAGGCACAAAATGAGCTCAAACTAGCTACAGGAATAAAAGGAAACAAAAAGACTTTTTATAAATACATTAGAAGCAAGAGGAAGATCAAGGACAGGGTAGGCCCACTGCTCAGTAAGGAGGGAGAAACAGCAAAAGGAAACTTGGAAATGGCAGAGATACTTAATGACTTCTTTGTTTCAGTCTTCACCGAGAAGTCTGATATAGTGAATGCCAGTGGGAAGGGAATAGATTTAGAAGATAAAATAAAAAAATAACAAGTTAAAAATCACTTAGAAAAGTTAGATGCCTGCAAGTCACCAGGCCCTGATGAAATGCACGCTAAAATACTCAAGGAGCTGATAAGAGGAGGTATCTGAGCCTCTAGCTAACATCTTTGGAAAATCATGGGAGACGAGAGATTTCAGAAGACTGGAAAAGGGCAAATATTGTGCCCATCTATAAAAAGGGAAATAAGAACAACCCAGGAAACTACAGACCAGTTAGTTTAACTTCTGTGCCAGGGAAGATAATGGAGCAAGTAATTAAGGAAATCATCTGCAAACTCTTGGAAGGTGGTAAAGTGACAGGGAACAGCCAGCATGGATTTGTAAAGAACAAATCAAGTCAAACCAATCTGATAGCTTTCCTTGATAGGATAACGAGTTTTGTGGATAAGGGAGAAGCAGTGGATGTGGTATACCTAGACTTTAGTAAGGCATTTGATATGGTCACACATGATATTCTTATCAATAAACTAAGCAAATACAATTTAGATGGGGCTACTATAAGGTGGGTGCATAACTGGCTGGATAACCATACTCAGAGAGTGGTTATTAAGGTTCTCAATCCTGCTGGAAAGGTATAACAAGTGGGGTTCCGCAGGGAGTCTGTTTTGGGACTGGTTCTGTTCAATATCTTCATCAACGATTTAGATATTGGCATTGAAAGTACGCGTATTAAGTTTGCAGGTGATACCAAGCTGGGAGGGGTTGCAACTGCTTTGGAGGATAGGGTCATAATTCAAAATGATCTGGACAAATTGGAGAAATGGTCTGAGGTAAACAGGATGAAGTTTAATAAGGACAAATACAAAGTGCTCCACTCAGGAAGGAACAATCAGTTTCACACCTACAGAATGGGAAGCGACTGTCTAGGAAGGAGTAGGGCAGAAAGGGATCTAGGGGTTATAGTGGACCACAAGCTAAATATGAGTCAACAGTGTGATGCTGTTGCAAAAAAAGCAAGACACAAGAAGTCATTCTTCCGTGCTATTCTGCGCTGGTTAGACCTCAGTTGGAGTATTGTGTCCACTTCTGGGCATCGCATTTCAAGAAAGATATGGAGAAATTGGAGAGGGTCCAGAGAAGAGCAACAAGAATGATGAAAGGTCTAGAGAACATGACCTATGAGGGAAGGCTGAAAGAATTGGGTTTGTTTAGTTTAGAAAAGAGAAGATTGAGGGAGGACATGATAGCCGTTTTCAGGTATCTAAAAGGGTGTCATAAGGAGGAGGGAGAAAACTTGTTCATCTTGGCCTCTGAGGATAGAACAAGAAGCAATGGCCTTAAACTGCAGCAAGGGAGGTTTAAGTTGGATGTTAGGAAAAAGTTCCGAATTGTCAGGGTGGTGAAACACTGGAATAAATTGCCCAGGGAGGTTGTGGAATCCCCATCTCTGGAGATATTTAAGGGTAGGTTAGATAAATGTCTATCAGGGATGGTCTGGACAGTACTGGGTCCTGCCATGAGGGCAGGGGACTGGACTCGATGACCTCCCGAGGTCCCTTCCAGTCCTAGTATTCTCTGATTCTAGAAATGGCTTGCACACAGCCCTGTTGTGGGGGTATGGCCAGGGTGCCACATGGCAGCTATCTGAGGGCATTCCAGAGGAGTGATGCGCTAGCTAGAACTCTGAGGCTGCTCTAATTTATACCGGGGGGGAGGGGGGGCAAGGCCCTGCATGGCCCTAATTTATAGAGCCAGGGTGGGTAACCTATGACCCGAGCTTGCCTCGATCTGGCTTCTGAAGCTCGAGGCCTCCCCCAGCATTGGGGACTCCCAACCCAGAGCCAAGGGGGGCCACAGAATCTACTAAGCTGCCCCCCTTCGGCTCTGGTGTGTGGGAATGTGGGGAAGGCTCGTTCTGCGTCTCAGTCAGAGGGGTCACATCAGTGCGGTGGGTTTTTGGTTTGTTTGTTTTGCTTCTCACGTGTGTGCAGCCCCCAACAGATTTTTCTGCGGGTCAGCGGCCCCCGAACGCAAAAAAGGTTCCGCCCCGCTGCTTGAGAGAGTGCAAATGAGACACGGCTGATCCCCACCCAGTCCCGACACATCGTATCATGGCCGGCTGGAATCCTGGCACCCGCCAGTTCTGCCTCTTCCCACGAGAGACAGATTTGGTACTGGGAGATTTTCCAAGGGCAGGGGTGTTTCCTCCTCTCTCCCTGTTGTCTTTGCTCCGTGTGGCTACTCCAGAGCGGGGGCCTGGGCAGTGGCTGCCCCATAACCACCATGCTAACTCCCCAAGAGCCTGGGCACTTAATAAATTACACCCAACGAAGAAGGGGCAGAGCTAGGAAAACATTGGATAAGCAGAACTGCATGGTACCAGCCAGCCGCCTCCCAGCCCCCAGCCCACCCCGAGTAGCCCAGCCAGCTCCCTCATCCCCCAGCTCACCCTGCCTGCACAGGTACCCGCATCTCACCTGGCCTCTTATCTGATGACTTTGGAGCCTGGAAGGTCCAGCCCCTTGGTGTTTTCCCTGCCTCTTCCCTCCCATTGGCCGGGCTGCGACCAGTAGGGGCACTCGAAGGGGTGATAAAGGGCGGGGGCGATATCTGGGACTGAGGGCCCTGCTAGTGTGGAACCCTCTGCACCCGTGGGCCTGGCAGGGGAGAATGGCCTCCCAGCTCCAGCGACACCTCTGCTGCTGGCTGCTGATCCCTCTTCTGCAGTGGGGTAAGGCAGCTGCCCCCTCCCCCCGTCCGGTTAGGGGGGCGGGAGTGCCAGAGCCTGGGAGCCCCGCGTGGTCCGATTCCCAGCGGGTTGGATGCTGTGGGGCCGTAAGAAGGGCAGGGTAGGCAGGGCGCTGGCCCTGGGTGCATCCAAATCAGAGGCGCAGAGATGCAAGAAGTAAAACCAATAAGCTGCCCCAGTAAAGCGCATGGCGCAGACTGACCTTGGGGGGGGGGATCGTTAAGATTTTGCCCTGGGTGCAAAAATACCTAGTTACCCTGCTGGGGGGCTGAGCCCAGCTCCAGCCCTGATAGGCTGCCCAGGGACCCCCAGCAATAGCCCTGTTGAGGGACCAACCCTTGTCCACGGCCCCGGCTCTGCCCGCGGGAATGGACTGATGGGAAGGGAGCTGCCTCTCCTAGGCTGCTACCCCCGGGACAGCCCCTTCCACACGCCCAGCACCCCGTGGGCTCCCCAGCCCTCCCTGCTGTGCTGGAGGGACCCCGGGGGGACTGTGCATCACCTGGCCGGGCGCAGCGGCTCCCCTAGCCGGGCCCTTGGTATTGACTCTGGAGCCGGACGCGTTTCAGCCCTTCGCTGTCTCCCACCCGCACAGCCCCTGCCCGGCTGCTCTGCCCGGCTGTGAGGTCCCAGCTGGGAGAGAGGAGGGGGCGGGAGCCACGGGCTGCTCTCCTTGCACAAGCCTGTAGGGCCATGAAAGGCCGGGGGGAGGGGGCAACTATGTGGGCTGGCTCCTGCCCTGGTGGCTAGTTGGCATATGGGGGGGGAGGGAGATAGCCTGCTCTGACTCCCCACCCCTGCCCCCCTGCAGGGGTTTGGGTTCCTTTCTGCTGGGCTGTCCCACGGGGGACCCCTTTTCAGGAGCCTCGGGCAGAGCAGGTGCCACGTGGCTCTGGGTGACTTATTGGGCTGGTTAGAAGCCCAGGGGCTGATCAGCGTGTCGTGCTCCCAGCCAGGGCCCGGCCGGTGGTGCTGAGGCAGCTGTTCCGGGCCAAGGCACCAAGAGCCAGTGGGGCTGTGCTGGGTGGGGTGGGAGGAGGTCCAGGTGAGCTGGTGCAGGGCCCCATATTGGGCTATGGGGCCCATATTCACAGCTTTCAGGGGTGGATGGGAATCCTTCCCCGGAGGTATGATTGGACCTGTGCTAGGGAGGGACTGCAGCGCTCATCTCAGCTTGAGCAGGTGACACGCCTGGGTGTAGAGTGGCCTGGGGGGGGGGAGGCCCAGCACCAAAGGCCCAAGCCCCCACCTCTCCCACAATCGCTCTCCTTTCCTCCTTAGTAGGCTGAAAGTTTAAAAGAAACAAAAGGAAGCATTTCTTCACACAACACACAGTCAACCTGTGGAACTCCTCGCCACAGGACATTGTGAAGGCCAGGACTTTAACAGGGTTCAAAAAAGAGCTAGATACAATTATGGAGGACAGGTTCAGCAATGGCTAATAGGTGGGCAGGAAAGGCGTCCCTAGCCTGTGTTTGTCAGAAGCTGGGAATGGGCGACAGGGGAGGGCTCCCTGCTGTGTCCATTCCCTCGGGGGCACCTGGCGTTGGCCGCTCTCAGCAGACAGGACACTGGGCTAGATGGACCTTTGGGCTGACCCAGCCTGGCCGTTCTTATGTGCTTCTTTTCTCCTGCTGCAGGCCACGGGGAGCTGACCTACGGAGACCTTGAAGATGAAAGTAAGAGAGCCCTGCATTCGCTTTCCAAGGCGGGATCCTGGGGGCCCGATCCTGAACACCCACATTCACCCTGCGCCACCCCCCCCCCACCCTCTAGCTGCCCCTGCTCCTGAGGTGGCTGCTGTAGGGACGCTGAGCTGCCGGCACATGGGGGTTTCCCTTCGGAGCCATCCTCAGCTCCCCCGTGGCCCCCACCCAGCATTATGGGGACCCCTTGCTCCTGGGGTCCCTTCCTGGAGGATTCCCCAAGGTCCCAGCCAGCAGCTAGAGCAGCCTGGACCAGGGTGAGAGAGACGGTGCCCCCGCTGCTCATGGGGCCCCCGACACAGCTGGACCGATTCCCCCTGGCCAGGCCCTGTTGGCTCACGTCCGCCCTCCCCGGCCTGCGCTGATCTTGCCCCTTTGTTCTTGCAGGTCATTACCTGTATCTCGAGGAGGATGGTGAGTGACGCCCCTTGTGCCCACCTTTCCCTGGGTCCTCAGGACCGTGCCTGGGGGCACCGTGCATCACACATCGCAGACCCACTCGGGGCAGGGTGGAGGGGTGCCCCAGGGCTGGGCAGAGAGAGGGACGCGGCGCTTGCCCTGCCGGGCTCCCATTCCTAGGAACACCCAACTGCACCAGCTCAGCCAGCTCGCAAGCTGCCGTCCCAGCTCTGTGCCGCACTGAGGCTCGTTCCGAACCACGGCCCCCGCTGGGTGGCCTGGAGTGTCTGGCCAGGCCCCTGGGATCCCCTGCCTTAGCTGGAGCTCTCAAAACAGCCTCTCCGGAGAGCCTGGGGTTGGTTCTAACACTGCCGTGCCCCAGACAACAGCCCAGTGCGAGGGACGCTCTCTGGGCTTTGGGAGGGGGCAGGAGCTGGACTGTGGGGGTAGAGTTAGTGGAAGGAGCGGAGGGACACAGGGCCGAGCTGCGGGTTGGGGTCCTCATCTGCCCCCAGCCCATGTGCTTTGTTAGGAGCTGAGGGCCGAGCAGGTTAGGCTGGCATGGCGGTGCCAGGGCCTGCGCCCAGCCTGGAGCTCCGCCAAGGCTCCCCTGGGGTGGCTAACGGGCAGGTCTCTTCTCCTAGGCCCCTTCGCCGAGGACGGGGGGTTGGCCCACTGCAGGGACACCTACCTGGAGTGGATCTCCCTGTACTGCTGGACCACCTTCCACGCCACGGTCATGGCCACGCCGGAGCGGAGCCGGTGTCAGTGGGACCAGATCGGCAGGTCTGGACAGATCCTTGCTTCTGGGGCTGGGAGCTGAGTGTGGGCAGAGCGCCGGGGCGGGCAGGCTCTGGGGTAGAGCGTGGTGTCCCGCTCTAGACAGGTCCCGGGGCCCCGAGTCCTCCGGCTCTGGAATGATCCCGAGGGGGAAGGGGATTTTCGAATGAGTTAGCCTGCCATGTCCTGTCTCCCTGTGCGCAGCTGTCAGCCTGCTGAGAGCAGGGTGCATTGTGCGGAGTGCCACTGGTGCATGCAGCATCCAGCATGTGGGGTGGTGTGCAGTGCACCATTGGCTGCGTGCAGCGTCTGGTGTGCGAGGCGGTATGCAGCACACTGTCGGCTGCATTCAATATCCAGCGTGCGGGGTGGTGTGCAGCACACCATCGGCTGCGTGCAGAGTGCGGGCTGGTGTGCAGGGCACCATTGGCTGCATGCAGAGTGCGGGCTGGTGTGCAGGGCACCATTGGCTGCATGCAGAGTGCGGGCTGGTGTGCAGGGCACCATCGGCTGCATGCAGAGTGCGGGCTGGTGTGCAGGGCACCATTGGCTGCGTGTGGAGTGCGGGCTGGTGTGCAGGGCACCATTGGCTGCGTGCAGCGTCTGGTGTGCGAGGCGGTATGCAGCACACTGTCGGCTGCATTCAATATCCAGCGTGCGGGGTGGTGTGCAGCACACCATCGGCTGCGTGCAGAGTGCGGGCTGGTGTGCAGGGCACCATCGGCTGCATGCAGAGTGTGGGCTGGTGTGCAGGGCACTATTGGCTGCGTGCGGAGTGTGGGCTGGTGTGCAGGGCACCATTGGCTGCGTGTGGCGTGCGGGCTGGTGTGCAGCGCACCGTCAGCTGCGTGTGGCTTCCCATATGTGGCTGCACAGCTCCCAGCAGTGGCTGGGTAGCAGGGTGCTGAGTGCACGCGGTCTGTGGTGCGTGGGGACCCCCGGCCAGTGCCCAGCTCAGGGCTCGTCTGGGGGACCTCGCTGGCGGCTGCTGCGCCCTGAAGCCCCAAACCCCGCAGACCTGGCCAGGCTCAGTCTCACATCTCCTCCTTTCCCTCCGCAGGATCTACAGCGACCTCTCCAACTGCACGGCGCTCATGGCCGAGGCGCTGTCCTGCCCCTGGCCCGGCCCCGCTCTTGACTCCTTCTTCCTGCAAATCCACATGGAATATTTCGCCAACTGCACCAGGCCTGCTAGCTCCCCACCCAGCCAGCCGCCCCGGGGGCCCGTCCTAGCCATGGCCGCGGTGCTCGCCTGCCTGACCCCTCTGGCGGCTGCTCTCACCTTCTGCAAGGCTGCGCCAGAGCCAGACCGGCCGCTCCCTGCAGCACCATCTGGGCTCAGGAGACAAAGGGCTGCTTCTTATGCAGGCCTGGGCACCAGCTGGACAGGGAGAGAAAGTGTCTAGTGGTTGGGGGGGGGTAGAGGAGGGGAGCCAGGGACGGGATCTCCTCCTGGCTTGGGGAGGGGGATGGGATCTGGGGGGTTAGAGCAGGGAGGGCTGGGAGCCAGGACTCCTGGGATCCATCCCAGCTGTGGGAGGGAAGTGAGGACTAGTGGTTAGAGGAGGGGGGGCTGCTGGGAATTCTCTTCCCAGCTCTGTGGTGGATTCCCCGGAGTCCTCCCCTGCTTGTAATGGGGGTAGCAATGCTGCTTCGCCCTGGGGGCGGCTGGTCTTGGGAGGGGGAACATTCAGGGCCCAGCCAGGGGGTGCTGGTTGCTCTCCAGGCCCAGGCGTGATGAACCCAGACCCCCCGCAGCCTCGGCCTGTCCAGAGCGCTCAGCCGGAGCGGACACGCCTGGAGCAGTTCCCAGGTTCAGTGGGCAGCAATCGCAGGTCCTGTCCCACTGCCAGAAGTGGGCTTCCCCATAGCCTCCAGGCCCTGCCTGCCCTGCCCCGACTCGCACCCCGCTGGGGCAGGAGAACGGGAGGAGCTGAGGGCCCTTGCTGGGCCAGGTAGAGGAGAATCACATGAGCAAGCGACTGCTTGGCCCCCTCTAAACTCCAGCCGGGGGGCTGACATCAGTGGGTGTTTCCCTGGCAGGGAGAAGCTCTCTGCCGAGCTCCAGTCTTGGCTCCTGACAACGAAGGACGAGATCCAGGGGCTGTAACCCTGAATCCGCCCTGGGCAGCTCCGTGGGCTGGGCGTTCTCCGTTCCAGAGGCGGCTGATTTCCAGGGAGCAGCTGGGAGCGTCCTGGCAGGAGCGCCCCGGACGCAGGCCAGCGCTAATTGGCCGGTGGCTCAAGGACTCTGCCAGCGAAAGCCCAGGACACGGAGCGATAGGATCTCCCCGGAGCAGGAGCCTTTGGCCCTGTCATTGACACACTGCCTGGAAGGTCCAAAGACTGACTTTAGGGGGGACCGTTGAGGCTGTCTCAGACCACAAGGGAACCGAGTTTGTTTGGGCTCAGCGGGATCCCCATAGGAGCAGGAGCATGTCTCAGAGCTACTGCGCAGGGCGGTGCCATTCGGAAGTGTTCACTTCTGCATGGGGGCACCCAGGATTGGGATACCACAGGGGGTTGCGAGTCAGGCTGGAGGGACCCTGGCAGAGCTGAGGGAGAGGCGGGTGGGTTTGGGACAGAGGGGGGGTGCAGCTCAGAGTGGGGGGGCCCTGGCAGAGCTGAGGGGGAGGCGGGTGGGGCTGGGACAGCGGGGAGGGGGTGCAGCTCAGAGTGGGGGGCCCTGGCAGAGCTGAGGGGGAGGTGGGGGGGCCAGAGGGGAGGGGGTGCAGCTCAGAATGAGAGGCCCTGGCATAGCTGAGGGGGAGGCGGGTGGGGCTGGGACAGCGGGGAGGGGGTGCAGCTCAGAATGAGAGGCCCTGGCATAGCTGAGGGGGAGGCGGGTGGGGCTGGGACAGCGGGGAGGGGGTGCAGCTCAGAGTGGGGGGCCCTGGCAGAGCTGAGGGGGAGGTGGGTGGGGCTGGGACAGAGGGGAGGGGGTGCAACTCAGAATGAGAGGCCCTGGCATAGCTGAGGGGGAGGCGGGTGGGGCTGGGACAGCGGGGAGGGGGTGCAGCTCAGAGTGGGGGCCCTGGCAGAGCTGAGGGGGAGGTGGGTGGGGCTGGGACAGCGGGGAGGGGGTGCAGCTCAGAGTGGGGGCCCTGGCAGAGCTGAGGGGGAGGCGGGTGGGGCTGGGCCAGAGGGGAGGGGGTGCAGCTCAGAGTGGGGGCCCTGGCAGAGCTGAGGGGGAGGCGGGTGGGGCTGGGACAGCGGGGAGGGGGTGCAGCTCAGAGTGGGGGCCCTGGCAGAGCTGAGGGGGAGGCGGGTGGGGCTGGGACAGCGGGGAGGGGGTGCAGCTCAGAGTGGGGGCCCTGGCAGAGCTGAGGGGGAGGCGGGCGGGGCTGGGACAGAGGGGAGGGGGTGCAGTTCAGAGTGGGGGCCCTGGCAGAGCTGAGGGGGAGGTGGGTAGGGCTGGGACAGAGGGGAAGGGGTGCAGCTCAGAATGAGGGGTCCTGGCAGAGCTGCGGGGGAGGCGGGTGGGGCTGGGACAGAGGGGGGGGTGCAGCTCAGAGTGGGGGGGCCCTGGCAGAGCTGAGGGGGAGGCGGGTGGGGCTGGGTCAGCGGCAAAGCAGATTTGTCTTAATTAAGCTGCTAGCACCCAACTCCCACTTGAGTAACGTCCCTTGGGGGTCCCCGTGGCCTCCAGGCACTGCCCCGATGCTGCCAGGTCTCAGTCCCTTCCCCGGGGCCGGGCCTGCCTCTTCCCCAGGCTGCGGGGAGTGGGCAGGCGGGGGTCAGGACCCCAGCCCCACCGCTCGCTCCTGGCCGTGCCCACCCCAGGCTAGTCCACATGCCGTGCCTGCTGCCCGGAGCCAGTGGATTTCACAACCCAGCCCAGCCGGGATTAAAGGGAAATACCCCAGTAAACAAACAGTGGCCCTCCCGAAAGCTGCTGGTGGCGGGACGAGCGGAGCTCTCCTGCTGCCCCGGTGGTGCGGGGAGCTGGCCGGGGCGGCGAAGGCCGTGCCCTGAGGAGCCATGCCTGGCTGGCAGAGCACACACCTAGCTGCGCCGGGCCAGGGGGCGGCTGCTCTGACAGGCGTCCCGCAGGGAGGTCTGGTTTAAGGCAGCACTGAGTAATCTCATTTTTCACACGTCTCCTGTAGTCCCCACCAGCCCGGTCAGAGGAAAGGAGTTGCTTCCTGTTGTTGCCATTGAAATAGCTGGCCTGGCCCGTCGCAGGCCAGCTTTGCAGGATGGCACGATGCAGAGAGACCGGCTCCGGCGGGCTCGGCCCATGGCTCCTGCTGCTGCTCTGCGGTAAGTGCTCTGGGCAGCAGGCCGGCTGGGGGCACTGCCACCAGCCCCGGGAGTTGGGGGGGGGGGAGTTTTCAGCTTGGCTCCGGCTTCCCTGAGCCAGACCCCTTCGGAGCCCCGCGGTGCTCTGTGTGCCTGTGGGGCGGGGGGATCCTACGGCAGCACTAACCCAGCCCCCGAAGTCCAGCTCCCTACTGCATGAGAGGTCCTGGGCTTAGAGTGAGCCCTCCACACCAGACTGTGAAGGGGGGGGTCTGGAGGGGGGGGCTACAGCCCCCCCCCCACGCAGGGACCTGAGTGGCAGAGAAATACCCATGTGGAGGAAAAGGTCTTAAGAATGCCCCCCCTCCCCGCCCCGTTCCCTGTGGGAAGCTCAGACTCCAGCTCTGCTTCTGCACCCTTGGGCAGCTCCCTGCCCTCTTTGTGCCTCAGTGTCCCCATGCGTGGGATGGAGGAGGGGTCGGGGGAGAGGGAGCTGGGCTCTGTGCAGCACGGTTAGAATGCAGGGCTGTGCTGGGGACCCCGCTCATGCCTGGAGGGGCAGGCGTGTGTCTGGAGGGACCCTGCCAGGACAGTCCCGGCTCTTCCGCCTGTCGCAGCACCATGGGCGGGTTCGCTTGGCTCAGGGCCTTTGGCTCTTCCCAGACATAAACGGACCTCAACGACGCGCCGAGCGGCTGAGAATTCCCCGTCCGGCTGGAAAAGCCCCAGGAGCCAGGACGGATGAGCCAAACGGGCTGCGGGAAATGGCTGGCCTGGCCCGAGAGGCGCTGGGGTCGAATCGGCCGTTGGGGTGGCCCTTGCAAGCCAGCTGCCTCCCCTGGGAGCCCAGGGCCATTGCTGGGGTCAGATTTGCTCATGGTGGGGGGGCTGGGACAGGATCTGCAGGGGGCGTGCTGAGAGTCACTGAACCAGACTGAAGCCTGTAGCTGTTGGAACCGCGTCTAGCCAAGGGTGCGCAGACAGGCGGATGGGAACAAAAATTGCTGATTGCTGAGATCCTCAAAGGGCAGGAGCAGACGGAGAGTCAGCAAAGGACTGGTCCCGCTGTGCCATGCACCAGCCCCATCAAGTCCCAGCTCTCAGTCTCTCTGAGCCTGGACCGGCTCCCAGCCCTGCCAAGCCCCCATTCCCTAGCCTGGCCTTGCCATGGGTCAGAGCCCCCACAGCTGTCCGTGATGGGCCAGACTCTGATCTCGCTGTGGGGAAAAACTGGGGTAAGTCCAGGTTCTCTCTGGAGTCACCACACCCAGCCTGGCCCCAGGAGGTCTGGGTGCCTCTGAGTCAGGACACAAACACACACAAACTCAGCTCCTTGTCCCTGCTCCAGTGGGGGAGCCATCGGGGAAATGGAGGGGTCAGGGCCTGGCTGCTCACGGGTGAGGCCCTGAGCCAGGAGGCCCCTGGCAGGCTCCGGGGCCCGCTGGGCTGAGCGATGGAGCCGCCGTGGCTGGGAGGGGTTGGAGCTGGTGGGGGTGCTGGCCTCAGACCTACCTCTAGCCCCCAGAATTCACCCCTGTGGCGGCACTCCCCTCCTCTGGTCTCTCCTCTAGAAGTTGCCCCGACCAGCTGACTCTGCTGCCCGCCCCAAACAGCTGGGGGAGCTGAGCAGGACATGTGCCCCCGTGGGCAGCTCGCAGAGGTGCTGGGCACACACTGCACCGGCGGTGCCCACATTCTGCCAGGGATCCAGCGCTGTCTGACCACCTGGAGTCCAATGTTCCCTCTCATTTTCGTGTGTGGAATAAATTTTGTGGTGTGCACTGGCGCATGTGTGGGTGTGCACCTCCCATAGAAGTACATGCTACGGGCTGTGCACACTGTGCTAATCAGCTGGGTGGCATTTAAATCTCTCCTGGGTGGCCGCCCAAGCACTCAGCTTACAGGGACCCCTGGCCACGTCTGCGAATCTCAGTCTAAATCCCCCCCCTGGTGCCCCATCCTGATTCCGGGTTAAAGGGCCCCAGGGGTGTCACTGCCACCCACGAGACCCCAGTTCGGGGCAGGGTGCCTGGCTGGGTAGCAGCATCCCCTGTGGGGCGCATCTCACTGGCGTTTCTCCCCTCCAGCGACTCTCGGGCGCTCCCTCCCTCCCGCCGGCACTTCTGTGCCCGAATTGGAGTCTATGGCCGAGATGTGGAAAAGCCCAGAGAATGGGTCTGAGCTGCTGCACAACTGGAGTCTGGCCTTGAACATGACTAGGAGTGAGTGGTGGGACCTGCCATGGGCGGGGCAGCGAGAGCTGAGCTCGCCGGGCCGGGCTCCAGGGAGCCCTCCCCTGCCACGGGCTAGCAAGTCTGCCCAGTACCCATCTCCCTTTGTCAGTGAACGAGCCCCGGGCATCTCACAGCAGGGCCGCTGAGCCCCCTGCAGGGAGGTGGGGGGACCCCACCTGGGGAGCTGGGCGAACCCACGTGCAAAGAGGGGACGTGCTGGTGGGAGGCGGCATGGGTGGCTGGAGTGCCTCTGGCTTCAGCCCACACCCTCTTCATTTCCCCTTTCGGCTCCCACTCCCATCCTGCTGCAGCCACCCCGTGAGCTGTGGGCACGTGGCGGGTGCTCAGGGGAGAGCTCAAGTTGTTCCTTCCTGCTCTCTGGCCTGGCTGCCCTGGCTGGCTCCGAGGGAGGCCCAGTGCCAGGAGGCCTCTGGCAGGCTCCGGGGCCCGCTGGGCTGAGCGATGGAGCTGCCGTGGCTGGGAGGGATTGGAGCTGGGGGGGTTGGGCTCAGATCCGCCTCTAGCCTCCAGAATTCACCCCTGTGGCGGCGCTCCCCTCCCCTGGCCTCTCCTCTAGAAGCCGGTTGTCTCTGCTGCCCACCCCAAACAGCCAGGGAGCAGGGCAGGGCGCAAGCCCCGAGGGGTGACAAGCAGTGCCCACAGCTCAGCTCTGTCCGGCAACCAGGCCCTTGACAACAGAACCAGGGGCCATGTCTGCAAATCCTCCTGTTGTGCCCTGTCCTGATTCCGGGTTAAAGGGCCCCAGGGGTGTCACTGCCACCCACCCAGTTCGGGGCAGGGCGCCTGGCCGGGCAGCAGCAACCCCCGTGGGCCACATCTCACTGGCGCTTCTCCCCTCCAGTGGCTCTCAGGAGCCTCCCTCCCGTGCTGGGACTGAGGTCCATGGCTGAGCTCTGGGGGAAGCAGATCGTGGCCGAGTTGAAGCTGCTGCACAACGAGAGCCAGTTCTTCAACATGACACGGGGTGAGTGGCAGGGCCCCGCCAGGCTCGCTGTGCTGGGACCACGCCGGGCTCCAGGGAGCTTCTGCCCGGCTCCCGGCTCCCTTTGACAGTGAATGAGCCCTGGGCATCTCACTGCTCCGTCAGCGCTGGCGGGCTCTGCACCGTCTGACCCATGTCATTTCTGTGGCTTGTGTGTCCTGCCCCACCTGCACCCAGCAGCCCTGGACACCCCAGGGAGGGACCCTTCCAGGGGAAACGGGTGCCTTGTGCCTGGCAGGGATGGGCACGTCACACACCCTGGGAATGCCAGCGTTCCCGGATGCACCCCTCCCGCTCTTACAGGCTTCCTTCCCAGTCCCCCTTCCCTGGGCCATCCAGCCAGTCCCTCAGGCATGGGCTTTGCCAAGCGCCATGCTGCACTGCCTACCCTGGCCGTATGGATGGGGGAATTTAAAGGTCCAGTGACTTTTTTTTTTTTGCTCAACAAGTTTGGTCAGATTTTTTTCCAACCAATTTCCTCCGCCCCCTCCCCCTCCGTCATGTTCAGGATTTTTTGTGAAAGTATCTGGCTACCCTACGGGTCAGTGCTTCATGCTAGCTAAGGGCTCTCTCCTGGCTGGGGGTTTACACAGTCAGAGAGGCTGCCCTCCCAGCCGCTCAGCTATTCCCTGACAGCCATGGGACAGGTGCTCTGGGCCGGCAGCCGCTCACAAGCATCCAACCAACACAAACCTCCTTCTTGTAGCTCTGCTACCTGCTATCACACCAGGAGCACCCCGGGCAGCCCGCCTGATCCCCGCTGCGTATTTGTCAGTGGAGCCATGGCAAGAGCTGGCACCTGGCCTGCCAATGTCACCCCAGGGCCACCCCTGTTGGGAGCTGGTGTGGGAGCAATGGGGAGGGATGTCCGGGCAGGGGATTCCAGGCTCGGGCTAGGGGGATCCTGTGTGAATCAGAGACCAGCCTTGCCAGTTCTGTCCCTGGCAGTGCCGGTCCCAAGGGGTGGGCCCTGTGCTCAGGTGGGCTCCCAGGCCTGCGCTTGCTGCCACCAGCTTCTTGCTCAGAGCTTTGGTTTTCTTCTTTCCAGATGAAATTTACAAAAGCATCACCAGCTGGTGTTGGGAGGAGTTCAGAGAGTGGATGCTGGGCGTGCCCGGGGCGCAGCTGTGCGAATGGAGAGTCATCAGCAGGTATCAGGGGGACGGGAGATGAACCAGCCCGGGGCATGAAGCCCCTCTGTGGAGTTTGCTCTTTGGCTCCCTCCTGGCAGAGCCCTTTCTGCCGGGTGCCAGCCTGTGAGCGGCAGAGAGCCACGGCCAGCCTGGCAGAGGGGCAGGGGGCCAAGTGCGCAGGGGTCTGCCCCGGGGCCCTGCGGAGCCTGACGCCGGTCTGTGGCTGGGCAGAGCACGGAGATCGTTTCCTGCGGGGCGCTGGGAGGACAAGAAAAAAATCTCTCCTATAGCCGCTGTTCCAAACTGTTAAGCGGGGTTGCTGCCCTTTCCAGAACTTTGTCGGGTGGGCAGAGATTCTGCGTGTTGCTGCCCCCAGTGGAGCTCAGAACAGACATATTTGCCCTGCACCCCCAGGGACCTGCGGGTCCTCCACCTGCCCTGCTGCATTGCTCCACCCACACCTGGCTTCCGCAGGGCCGGTGGGGAGCCAGGCATGACTGAAACGTGCGGCACTCACATATTCCCTGCCCACTGTTGTCCCCCAGCTCTCTCCAGCCCCAGGCACCCTCCCACGCTGCAGCGCCAAGGTGTGTGCCTGGCTTTGCGGCCTGTGGCTTGCGAGCAGGGCTGGGGTGGGCCCAGTGGGCAGGACACCACACGAGGTCTCAGGGACCTGGGTTCAAGCCCAGCTGTTCCAGGGCTTGGCGACACAGCCTTGGGCAAGCCACGTCCTGCCCCGTTCCTCCGTTTCCCCGTCACTAATGGGGCTGCTCCCGTTTTGGAGCTCGGGGGTGAGAAGAGCCAGGCTCTAGTAGAATGATCATGAACCTGCCCAGCTCGGGCAGCCCTGGTAATACGACCTGACAGGCCAGTCAGGGAGTCTCCTGCTCACACAGTTTCCCAGTGTCTGCACCTGGGCTCCCCGTTTCCACCCGTCCGTGCTGCCTGCTGCCACTCTGGCAGGGCAAAGCAGCCAGCGCTGCGGAATGGGAGCCTCCTGGCACGGCAAGCCGACCGGCTCCTCAGCGGTGGGTCTGGCTGCACCAGCCCCGGATAATGGCTTAGTCCTGAAGCCATTCTCCGGCTTGTCCCCCCCCAGGCCATACAGCAACCTCCGCGACTGCCTGGAGACCTTGGCGGACAAGCTGAACTACAGCGACGGCTACCCCAACGGCATCGCCGACAAGTTCATCGTGCTGAGCCACCACACCTACTTCCTGAACTGCACCCAGGAGCACCCCGTGTTCCTGGACCCGCCGGAGGACCTGCTCCTGGCCCTCATCTTTGCTCCCATCTGCCTCATCCCTTTCCTGGTCACTCTGGTGGTGTGGAGGAGCAAGGACAGCAAGATGCAGGCCTGAGAACCACAGGGCTCCTGGGGGGCACGAGAGGTGAACCAGGCCGGGCTGGAAACTCTGAGCCCACCTGACCTCGCCCCAGGCGAGCCAGCCCCCGGCCTGCTGGACTGCCCGGCCCAACGGTTTGGAGACGCTCCGGAGAACCAGCTCCAAACGGCTCCCTCTGAGCCCCGGCCTCTCTGGCAGAATGCCCAGGGTTTGCACCGGGCCTGCTCAAACGAGGCAACCGCGCTGGGCTGTCCGTGCCAGGCCTGCAGGAGGAGAGCGCCCCATGGCCTCTGGGTCTCAGGCCCACACAACCCCCCGCTGGGGTCTCAAGGGCAGCTCGCTGCAGCTGGACAAGTGCAAAGCCCCTGCAGGGAAAGGCTCTGCCTCGTCCCAGCCGCCCCGGCACCACGGAGGGGGCAGCTTGCAGAGCAGCTCCAGTGCCCTCCAGAGGGCAGGGGCATGGCCCACGCTGGATAGGCCCACGTGCTCTAGAGAAACACCCTCCCCTCGCACCGCAGCAAGCAAAGGTGGCGGGGCCCGGGCTCGTGGCACAGGGGCAGGAAGGGGGCCCCTCGCCAGGCCCTGTCTTGTGTTTCCAGATGGGCTGTCGTGCCAGGGCAGCGGGTTTCTTGCACCGCATGTTTATGGGGCTGTGGCGCCTGGGGCAGGCTCCCCCGCCATGTGACACTGGAGGCTGGGGGCCTCCTTTACTGGCTTCCCCCAAATGTTTTCCAGCCCCCTTTGCAAACACGCTCCTTGGTTCACCAGCTGGAGATTAAAAACCTGCCCTTCCCGAGCCCTGGCACTTCCTTTCGCCATTTGGTTTCCTGCCTTGGCGCCTGCAGGCCGGTGGGAATGGGGCAATTGGAAGAGTCGGAGACATACCCCCGCCCTCCCGCTGGGCAGTGCCCCCTTGGTGCCCTATGACACAGTCCTACTGGGAGTTGGCTGCAACTTGATTCTGTGTCCCCTGCAATTTGTGGCCCTGAGTAGGGCCTCGGGGCTTTCAGGAGCCTCTAGTTTAGGGCCGGTCAGTGGGCCACAGGCCTCTTGGCCCCCGGCACATTGCTGAGACCCCACGATTCCCTCTCCTGGATAACAACACGGAGCCCAGCCGAGTGGCCCTGGGGAGCTGCTGATGGCCTCGTGGTACAACGGGGATCCCTGATTGCCTGGCCCGGGTCCCTCACACAAAGCAGGGCCGGGTCCACCGGGGCTGGAGCAAGCCAGGCTCCGGGGTCAGACTGGGACCAGATTCCCTTGGAGCAGTGCAGGGAGCAGGGCCCTGGGGTTCGGAGAGAATCGGTGCCACCTGAGGCCGGCGCAGGTTACTTGTGGGCAGGTCTGTGTGTGCGGATGACCTGGTCTCGCCTGTGACTAGCTGGTTTGCTTAGACAGACAAGTCTATGGCAATCACCACACGCGAGTGTGTGAGCATGTGTGTATGAGTACACGTGTGTGTGTGAGCGTGCGTGTGCGCATGAGTACACGTGTGTGTGAGCGTGCGTGTGCGCATGAGTACACGTGTGTGTGTGAGCATGTGTGTGTGCATGAATACACGTGTGTGTGAGCATGTGTGTGCATGAATACGTGTGTGTGTGTGCGTGCACGCGCGCGCATGAATACTCGTGTACGTGTGTGTGAGCGCGTGTGTGTGCATGAGCACACGTGTGTGTCCACCTGGCAACTGCTAGCCCGCCTGTGTCTGCAGGAGCCCCAGCCTGTCGGAGGAGGAGGGGGCTGCCCTGGAGCTGGCTCTCCAGTCTGAGGAGCCGTGCGCAGTAGCCCAGACTGGGCCTCTTCTCCCTGGTGTGCTCCCTGGCTGAGCTGCTGGGCAGCCTACGCCCTGGAAATGTTCCCGGTGTAAATGTCAGTGCCTCCTCCACACCGAGCGCGGGGGGTGTGGCTCAGCAGGCCTCTCCTGTCTGCCTGGGCTGCTGCCAGTCTGGGGGCACCCGGAGCCAAGCGGAAGGGAGCTCCCTGCAGCAGAGCCAGACCGGGAATCAGTCCCATTCCCGTGCGCAGCCTGGCCCCGGTTTGCCATAGGCCCTGGAACATGGGGGGTGTGGCTCCAGGCAAGTCCTGTTCCAGCTGGGCCCCTTATTGGCTGCATCCACCCATTGCTCCTGCAGTCAGTTCCCTCCTAGGGTGCCAGGAAATAGCGCAGTTGCTAGGGTCCAGGTGTCGGGTGGGCTGTGACTCCCTGGCTTTGTTCCCTACCACTCCCAGCCTCTCCAGGCTCCAGGATTTGCCCCTAATGCCAGGGCGCAGGCCACCGCTGACCAGGAACCGCTCTCTGAGGCCTCCAACTGGGCAACAGGCTGCCTCCTGCCCAGCAAGGCAGCAGCTCGTGCACAGGAGGGAGATGAGGCTGCCTCTGCCGTTCCCTTTCCTGCCCGGACAGTCGGGGAACAAAACCCCAGGGCCTCTACCTGGGCGCTTTCCTTCCTCCTCTTGCCCGTGAACAGAAGTGCTGTGGGATGGGAAGCCAGGGGCTGGCCAGGTCTCTACAGCTCCCAGGAACTGTGCCCCTTCAGGAAAGCCTCTGCTTAGTGGCCATGGTGTGAGCCCTTGGGCAGGTGAAGGGGGAAGCTCCCAGCGGGCGTCTCCAGAGGGCCCTCAGTTGTTCTGCCACCTAGCAGTCAGGGCCCGGTCTGCCACAGGGCATGGAGTCTCTCCAAGCTGGGCCCAGCCTGTGGCACCCTATGTCCCACTCCAACCCGTTCTGATCTCAGGGCAGGGCTCCCTGCTAGCATCTAGCTCTTCCCAGAGTTCCCGGTCAAGGTGCTGAGGGGAGTACACATGGCTGCTGTCAGCCCCTAGGCACGTAGCTTGCTCTGGGGTGCACAGGCCTGCAGCAACGACAGCTTGCAAGGGTCCAGAGGGGCAGAATGGGGCACTGACTGCTCTGCCCTCCTCCTTTTTCCCAGGGCCCGAGTGCAGCCCGCACGGCCACCGCACTGAGGACAGGGACAGACTCCTGCTCCCAGGAAGCTGGTGGCATTTGCAGCCTAGGAGAGTCACATATAGCTTCCCTATAACGCCTCCGCCGGCACACGCCTGGCCCTCAGACAGTGCCAGGCATTGGCCAGTCTCCTCACTTTCCACCCCCTCTGCCAATGTGTGAGCTATGCTCCAGCTGGGAGGACAACGCTGCCCCCTACTGGCCAGTACACCCCAGGCCCTGAGGGGGGACAGCAGCTCCCAGAATTCTTACCCTTGCTGTATTCCCCTTCCCAGGAGATCTGGAGGCCTGGTGCTGGCAGGAAAGGAGCCAGATGGCAGGGAAAGGTCTGAGACATGCAGCTAAAGGCACCAGAGGCACAGGGCAGTGAGAGGCTGGACTGAGAGGCTCTGAGGAAGGAGCAGGGTGAATGGGGAACCAGCCACAGGAATCCATGGGGAACCCAGAACCAGCCACAGGAATCCTAGGTCTGTGCAACAGCCTTTGGGGCACCTGGGATGAGGCCATGCTGGGATGGAAATGCTGGGTGTATTCACTCCATTCCAAGCACCTGGAGGGGCCATCCCTCCCAATGCCAGTCACTGAAAGCAGGTATCCCTCCCGCATGACACCAGAGGACTTTATGAGAGGGAAGGAAGCAGCTGGGACTTCATGAAGGGAAGGCTGGGAAGGAATGGTGAATGGGGTGGGGGACCCAGAGGCACCTACATGGTTGTGGGCAGAGCTGGTGAGATCAGTTTGAAAAGTGCCCACCTGCAACCCTGCCATTGCTCCTCCCTGGGATGGTAGCTGTCCCATCACATGCTTGTGCCACTGGGATAGGGCTGCTAGACAGAGAGACCACATAGGGTGACAGTAAATGTAAATAGAGAACAGTCTGCCAGTGCCCCAGGAATGGAATGGCTCTGCAGCTGGGCCCCTACTCCCCACCCCTGCTCCTGCAGCCAGCCACTGGGATGGGTCTGGAAGTTCCTGCAGCTGCATTGGTCGGGACCAGAGAAAACCTCAAATCTGAGGAGACATCCTCTTCCCGGGCTACGCACAAGCTGATTTCTAATCCCAAGATGCTCATCAGCTCATTGATGTGCCAGGCCAGGCCCCCGTGCCGGGATCCAGTTATGAGACTGATGTTCGGCACAGTCACCCCACATGGCCACAGCTAGGGCCTCTCTCCTCGCCCGCAGCTCTGGACGACCCTGTCTCACATTCCCCCGCCACTCCCACCCCCCAAGGATGAGCCTCTTGATGACCCTTCCAGAGCAGCTTTGGGTGCAGATCTCAATGCTCTGCTCAAACATAGTGATAGAAATGTAGCCGTGTTAGTCTGGTGTAGCTGAATAAAAAAACAGGACTATGTAGCACTTTAAAGACTAACAAGATGGTTTATTAGGTGATGAGCTATCTTTGTAATAGGTACGGTAATTAGATTCTTTATTCAAACTCAGGCGTAAAGTGTCGAATTTAAGCATGAAGGACAGTTCAGAGGATTCTCTTTCAAGTGCAGTCTTAAAAGGTCTTTGAAGCAGGATGCAGGTAATCAGGTCGTTGAGACAATGTCCTTTCTGGTTGAAATGGCAAGAAACTGCTTTTTCTTTGTGATCCTGTCTAATATCTGCTTTGTGGGCATTGGTCCTTTGGCGAAGTGTCTGAGACGATGCGTGTGCCCTCCCGCCGCTCCCAAGCGGTTGGCCCCGCCCGTGCTGGGCGAGGGAGGAAACGGCGGCCAGCGAGAGGGGATGGGACGTAGCCAAGATCACTGAGCAGGCTGCAGACCCCGGACGCCTTTGGCCTTGCATAGCCCGTACCCCCACCCGCCTCCTCCAGCCATGTGCCCCCAGCAGCCCCTGGCAGGCCCAGCACCCCGTGGGCCACCCTGCGCTGAGGGGAGTTTCCAGGGAACACAACTGGGCTCTGCGGGGTTGGAGAGGCCTTGAGCCCATCACCCTGGCAACGGAGGGGAGGGGGGGGGCCGGAACGGAAGCTGCCCGGAACCTTGCTTCGAGGCAGCGGTCGAGCCGGAAGCAAAGGAGCGCGGACCGGAAGTCGGCGAGGCGGCGGTTCCGGGTTCGCTGGGCGGCGGCGATGAGTTTTGAGTGGCCCTGGCAGTACCGCTTCCCCCCGTTCTTCACGTGAGTCCCCCGGAGCCCCCCGAACTGCCACCGGGGACCCCCCCAATCTCCCCTGCCAGCCCCTCCCCCCCCGGACAGGTCCCTTCCCCCCCCCCCCCGGGCAGGCCCCTCCCCCCCTTTGAGCCCCCAGGCCAGAATCGGGCCCGTGGATCGTGACCCTGGGCCGCCCCACGCCCGGGCCTGCTTCCCGCTTCCCGCAGCTGGGGGCTTTGTGCCCCCGGGGGGGCTGCAGCCCCACCCCGCCTGGTGCATGGGCCCGTGTGGGGGAACCGCTGGGTCACTGGCCACCGGCCGGTTCGTGACCTGTCGCGGGGCGGCACCACGCGGGCCAGGGGGCCTCTGGAGAGGGGGCCTGCAGGAGACTTTCTCGGGGATTCATCGGATGCTGTAGCTGCTGTTTGAAGCGGCGGGTCCCACCGACCTGTGATGCCGGGTCGGGGTCCCCCCAAATCCTGCAGCCCCGTCGCAGCAAGAACAGTCTCCGCCAGTCAGAGAGCAGAGGGGGTTTATTGCTCCTCCGGGATACAGCACCGCACAGACGTGATATTGCTACAGGAGTCTGGGCCAGGATGCCTCAGATCCCGTGGGTTAGGAACAACAAACCTCCCTCCTTTGTTCCCTGCCTCCCGTCAACCTTCAGACAAGTTGGGTCTTTGCCTACGTGACTTAAGGCAACCGTCCTGCTGGGCAGTGCTACAGGTACCAGCCAGTAGGGGTCAACCCCAGCCCACACACAGCCACCAGTGGTTGACCAGCGGGTATGGCCTGCCCACTACATCACACACCGTCATGGGGAGGTTTGCACGCAGGGCGGCCCGTCTGGCTGCCCTTGTCATCCCCTTAAGCCTCTTTAACCCCAGAGCCTGCTGTGCCTGGAGCCCGGTGTTGACTGGGAGCGCCTCTGTGTGTGTTTCTAGCTTGCAGCCCAATGTGGACACCCGGCAGAAGCAGATGACAGCCTGGTGCTCCTTGGTGCTGTCGTACTGTCGCCTCAACAAGCTGTACACGATGACGGTCCTGGAAGCTCAGGAGAGTCCACTTTTCAACAACAGGAAGCTGCAGCGTATCCTTGGCGCTCGTGCTGTTTCTTTGCCTGGGGTGCCTGGTAGTGACTTTAATCTCAACCAGCAGTTTGATGTGGCTTTTCCTCACTCTGAAAAGATTAAAAAGCAATTGGCAACCACTGGAGGGGCTGGGATCAGGATATGCTGAGTGGCACAGTTCCCTACAGCAGTAGATAGCTGCTGTGTCTGGGGCTCCATGAATACAACACAGGGTCTCTATAACAGCCAGAAGTGACAGTTATAGAGCAGAACTGTTTGTAACATACACATTTTTTCTAGGTAAACATCTCTACCCCTTGGTCCCAGACCAGCATGCTCGTTCCTGTTGTTAGCACAGCAGCGTCAGGCAGTAAATAACATTGTATCAGCAAGGGTAGGGTGTTCCCCCTTTGAGGAAGTTGTCTCTGTGCTGCTGTCTGCGTGGATAGTAAACCTCATAAAGAGTCCATGTCAAAAAAGGGATTTTTCTAATTCCCCTTTCGAAGCCTGGCCTGAGGGAAAATTGGATCCTGGGTGAATTTGTATTTTGTAGCCATTGGTGCCTGTGGGTGCCCCATCATGCCTTGGCTCCCATCACCTCCATGAGCCTCTCCTTATGCTTAATTTGTTTTGAAAGAGGTAAGTGGTTGGGTGGCCAGAGAGCAGCAGCTGCTGGCTTGATACCCTGCAATGAAGGCAACACCGCAGAAGTAAGGGTGATGTGGTGTATCGTGCTTCTGCACTGCCTCATGGTGCCTAGTAGGAATGTAAAGGATTCACCAGTTACCCAATAAGTATGGCCCTTACCAGCATGCTTGCCAGGGTAACTGGTTAACCGGCCTGGCCAAAGCAGGCTTCTCCCACCCAGCCTGTGGTGCTGCTCCAGTCCAGCAGGGCCAACTGCGCCATGCTGTGGGTGGGGAGCGCTCCAGCCCAGCCTGGATGGTGCAGCCCCTACCTGTGGTGTGGTGCAATGGGCCCTGCCTGACCCAGCTGATGCAGCCCTCTGCCGGCGATATGGTGTGGCAGGCTTGGACAGGCTGGAGCAGTGCCCCCACCCATGTCCCAGGTTTTACATCCCTCGTGCCTAACTCTGAGACTGCTGCTCAAAGCAGGCTTTCTTACACTGTCATATAGGGACTGCATCTTGCCGGAGCCCATGGCCATCCGGCAGTTTTCTAGCCACTCCTGGCTCACCAGTGGTGCCATTTCAGATTTTGGTGGGAGGGGAAATGTTAGCCGTGATTCCAAGACTACTTAGGCACCTGAAAACTCTAGGTCAGTGGTTCTCAAACTGTGGGTCAGGACTCCGTTTTGTTAGGGTCACTGGGGCTGGCCTAGAGGTGCTGGGGCCAAAACTTGAGGGCTTCACCTTTGCTCTCCCACCTGAAGTAGTGAGGTTTGGGTGTTGGTTTTGACCCCCCATTCCAGGGCAGTGGGGCTTAGGCAGGCCCAGGCTTGTATCCCCTCCTGGGGTCATGTCATATTTTTGGTTGTCAGAAGGGAGTCAGTGCAATGCAGTTTGACAACCCACTGCAGGATTTTTTGCAGCTAATAACTTAGTGCTTCTGCCAGCTAATTTCTATCTAATTCCTATATTAAAAAAGAAAAAAATATATGCACACACCAATGAAAGCCATATTTGTCAGGAGATAAAACAGCAAGATATTCCCAATCCTCAATGTAGACGTATCAGTTTTGCAGCTATAACACAGATATCAGAAACACAAGTTTGATACTTTGTTCGCTATCTTTTGTAGAGATAAATAAAAATAAAACCTGCTTGCATTTTGCTTACTTTCTCTAACAGAGACTCTGTGTTACTGCCATTATCTACTCTGTTTTAGTCATTTTTTTCTCACTCCACTAAAAACATATTTACTTAATTTTAACATGCATTTTGTCTATTTTATTAAGAACAGGAATTTATTTTTCTAATTAATTTGGCATTGATTTTTATCAATCACAGTCATGTATCTGACTCACCTTTGACTTCATCATGACTATTACTATCAGACTTAAAATTTCATTTAATTGTGTATGAATTTTAAATTATTGCGCAGTTTGAAAATAATGACTTTCATCAGCACAGTGTCTGAAGTTACATGTTTAGTTATTTATTTTTTAACTGGCACTGTTAAGGTGAGTACAAACTAAATTTACAATCTAGACAGACTACTATTTGATTATACCATTTTAAATAATGAATGACAAAGCACAATATGCTAATAAAAGTAATAACAATAATTACTCCAGCCAGGACAGGTTAGACACTTAGCATTCACTACTCAAAGAATTACATTTAAGCTTAAAAACATAAAATTGTGAAAGCCACAGACCCTTCAAAAAACTAACCTCATAGCATGCTAATCCTTAACTGAACTTTGAAAGAATAAAGTGACAGAGAATCTAAGTGCCTTGTGCCTTTTGACAGGAAGTCCCAAGAAATAACAGTAGTAATAGATGTTTGCGTGAGAATGTGTGTGTGTCAGAGTGCTGTCTTTTTAAGCAGAGCACTCACCAATCTGAATGTTTATTTAGACAGCAGCGGCCACTCCTAATCCAGAAGCATAACAAAGACAGGCTCTCCCTCCCCTCCCTGGCTCATTAGGGACTGGGTACACAGCACACTGTGAAATCAGCGCTCTGTGCAGCAGACAGGAGTTAGACTCTTGGTCCTGAGCAGGTTGGCCAGGATTGGCTACATGGTGTGAGAAGAGGGGCAGGAGCAGCAAAGGCTGCAGATGGCGTGGAACAGGGCAGTGTGGGCCAGAGGTCCCCTGATCCTGAAGAGTTACCAGCTGATCCAGCTGCCCCCCATAGCTCAGGTCATCGGTCCCCCTCTCCAGATGCTGCCACTCACCTGCCTGGCTGCCCAGCAGGCTCTCAGCAGGTCAGGTGAGAGATGCCGCATAGTACACCTCTGTGTTGTGCATGTGCCCATCTGAGCATGGTGTCCCCCGCCCTTGCCCACCCTAAGTCTGGCCCTCCCTTTTCCTCAACTTTCAGCCCGGCTGCTCTGGATCCCAGAGGTGCTACATTTTGATGGGAATGTGTGTTTGGTTTGTCGGTGGTTTGTGAGGCGCAGTGGAATCCTTGGGATGAAAGATGCCATGAAAATGTTATGTGGACTTGTGATTTTAAGCTTTGCTTATTTCAGTTATGCAGAACTATGTCAGGGTATGTGTTGCTTTCTGTTCCTTCCCCCAACCGGTTCCTGCTGCGAACCGCATTAGAGATGGTCATCTGTCTGACATCGTCCTCTGAGCTTTGCCTGTGCTGCCAAATTGCACTGAATGGTTCCTTAACCCAGAACCAGGGAAACTCCCCATGGAATCCATACAAGTTGTGTTGGAAGAACTCAGGAAAAAAGGTGGGTGAAAACCTCTGCTGAATTGTCTGTGGTTGTTTGTGTGTGCCTATGCTGGGTGTGTCAATAAAACCTGTGCCCAAAATCCCTCCTAGAGTGGACAATCTGGCTGTACGACTGTCCCAAAACACTCCTGGCATGGACTGTGTCACTCCTTTTGGAATCTCCTGGTGTTCTGGTTGTTTTTCAGTGTTGTCTTTATTTTCAGAACTCCTTGTTTCTTTCCTTATGGAGAATTGCAAGCCACAGCTCTGGAAGAGCTAGGGTCATAAGAACATAAGAACGGCCGTACTGGGTCAGACCAAAGGTCCATCTAGCCCAGTATCCTGTCTGCTGACAGTGGCCAGCACCAGGTGCCCCAGAGAGGGTAGACTAAAGACAATGATCAAGCGATTTGTCTCCTGCCATCCCTCTCCAGCCTTTGACAAACAGAGGCCAAGGACACCATTTTATCCCCTGGCTAATAGCCTTTTATGGCTCTAGCCTCCATGAAATTATCTAGCTTCTCTTTAAACTCTATTATAGTCCTAGCCTTCACAGCCTCCTCTGGCAAGGAGTTCCACAGGTTGACTACACACTGTGTGAAGAAGAACTTTCTTTTATTAGTTTTAAACCTGCTACCCATTAATTTCATTTGGTGTCCTCTAGTTTTTCTATTATGGGAACTAATAAATAACTTTTCTTTATCTGCCCTCTCCACACCACTCATGATTTTATATACCTCTATCATATCCCCCTTCAGTCTCCTCTTTTCTAAACTGAAAATTCCAGTCCAGGGGGAGGAGAGATTTTTTATTTGAATGTGGGGGTGGGTAGGAAGTTGACGTGAGTGACAGGATGGGGTGGCGCTGGAGCTACGGACATGCAGAGCATCCACCTGTAATGAGAGGTGTCCTTCTCAGCTGGGGGCCTTTTGGTAAGTCCACCCTTTCCATTGTGTTTCAGGGAACCTAGAATGGTTAGACAAGAACAAATCCACTTTCCTGATCATGTGGCGGAGACCAGAAGAATGGGGAAAGCTCATCTATCAGTGGGTGAGGTTGTTACTGTTCAGCGCAAGGCCCCATTTCTGTGTGTGGGGAGGTGGCTGTCATTTCAGACTCAATGGCATTGCTGATCTGACCTTTCCCCTGCAACTGGCCCTTTCTAAAGCCAGCCCCGTGGGCAGATGGACACTACCAAAGAGCCTGGATTTGTGAAAAACGGAACCCTTAAACGTTGGTGTCCTGATTGCACACTGCCCTTTACCTTTGTGGGTGCCATTTCCCTCTGCTGCAGAGAGGTGTCGGGCCCTTGCAGTTGTGTGAAAAGCTGTGAGCTGCAACGAATACACTGTCCACACCCATCTCCTAGAGAGTGTGGTTCAGACATTCCTCTCCGTGACACGAGTTCTCGTAAAACTCATTAGAGATGGAGAGACGGAATAAAGGAGGGGGGTTAGCGACGGGCACTGGATTACTTTCTCCACAGTCAAATCTCCTTGTTTGAGGAGTTGGCTTGTTTGCCCACTAAATACTGAGTAGGTGCTACTCCATTGAAATGGAGATCCCTGCTGGGAACATGGTCTGTAAGACACAGAAGCGAAGCTCTCGACTTGCTCTTCTTTTCCCAGGTGTCTAAGAATGGCCTGACCAACTCCGTGTTCACGCTTTATGAGCTGTCCAATGGAGATGACACGGCGAATGAAGGTAACAGCGCATCTCGTGTCCTGGGGCTGCTTGCCAAAGCACAAGCAGCCTTGTAAGAATAAATAATTTGTGCTGCCAGGTGACTGTTTTAAACGGTGAAATCTTTTTCAATGGCCTGTAGTCGCTGCATGCGATCTCTGTGTTTTAGGGCTCACGCCAATCACCACCGAGAAGCGGGGCTGTAAGTCTTATTCACAGCCTGCCCGCGATTCCTGTATTGCAGTGTGCGTGATCCCTGCCTGTCTCCAAACCTCTCTCCCTTCTCCATGCCAAAGCTCTGGTCTCTTGTTCATCTGGCTCCCGGGGGGTTGAGTTTTCTTCCTTGTGGGATCTGCCTGGCTCGCTTGACGCTTTCAGGTCTGTGCTGAGCGTTGCGTTGTCTGCTCCTTCTCTGTTTAACAGCTCTGTTTCCGAGGCGTCAGTGTAGTGGGCGATGGCAGTGGCTTGGATTATTTGTTGCTCTTCGTTTCACTCTTGGGGGCCGGGAAAGGTGGTCCATGGGGCACCTCCTTGTTTGCCTCCATTACTCGCAGGCTGCCGTGCGTTGGGGCTGAGGTGTGATTCTTGTGGCTGCTACTGACTGAGGGTGTTTCATCCGTTCCCTAGAGTTCCATGGCTTGGAGGAGTCCATGTTGCTTCGTGCCCTGCAAGCCTTACAACAAGAACACCGGGCTGAAATTATCTCACTCGACGATGGCCGAGGCGTCAAGTTCTTTTAACAGGCACCCCCTTCTTTCCCCCTCTCCTCTGACTGCTAAAGCATTTCCAGCTTGAAAGGTTCAGTCTCCAGGCCTACCACTGAGCAGTGACTGGAAGCCGCTGCATATTCTGGCTTTCTTGGGGCAAGGAGAAGCTGCGAAGCCTTCCGGAGACGTGACTTTTTCTTAGACCTCTTCAGAGATCTTCTGTCTTTCTCTTCTCCCTGTCGATTCTGTCTGTCTGGGGAGTTCAGGGGGCTTTAGGTAGATTCAAAGGGAGCTGCTCCAGGAATGACACGGAACCACTCCAGTTATTGAGCTTGGCTCCCGTGAAAGTAACTGAAGAGCAGACGCTGGCAAGCCAATCACATGGCTCTCCGGCTGGTGAGCTGAGTGTGGTGTTCAAAGGGCAGATCTCTGGCCCCTGTTCTGGTCACAGCATCAGGCTCTGCCAGCCCCTACTGCATCGCAGAGCGTGACGAGCGCGGGCTCAGGCTGATTCCCGCAGAAGAACAAGAGGCGCTCACTGTGAAGCAGACTGTGGTGGGGGTGGTTGCCTGGGGATTCCTTTGGCATAATTAAACAAAGGTGTATTTATAGAGCAGCACCGGGTGGTTTTTTCGCTTCATCGTTAACGAAACTGAGGGTTGCGTTTCTGTCAGCCTTACACTGCGACTCTGCCTTGAAAAGGCTGTGAAGATGGCCAAGGATTCCCAGCCATCTGTCTCCCGGATTCCAACCCCCCTGATCTGCCTTTGCGAGTGAGAAGATGTTTTTCCTACGTGCCAGCCCCAGAGACAGTCTGGGCCCTTTTCTCCTCATGTCCTAGAGCAACGATGGGCAACCAGGGCTCGTGAGCAGCCTCCTTTATCTCAGTGGGCTGCAAGATTACCATGACTGAGACAGTCTCTTGGGATAAGGTAGTTTTGCTCACTGTGCTTGGGTGCCTAGAATTTGTGGGATGTGCTGGTTGAACTGTAGCAGCACTTTGATTGGATGCAGAGGGCACGCACGGCTCTCACAGTGTTGAGTGTAATCAGCCCACACACCTGCCCTTGCTTTAAGTGCGTGTCACTTTAGTGTCATGGTGAATTAGCCACACTCAGCCGGCCAGATGGCTTGACCAATGTGGCTAACTAGCCACACTCAACTGGCCAAATAGCCACATGTGGCTAGCATGTTGGACACCACGGCTTTAGTAACACCGGTAGGAAAAAACGGATGCAGATGAAAACGGGCACAATCCAGCAACCCTGTGCGTGGTCAACGGTAACAAAATGTCTCATGGGCCACACACACAACCTGATGGTGCCGCATTGGGGCTGCAGGTTGCCCACCATTGCCGTAGGGTGTACAGGGCAAATATTTGCTTCAGTGTCACCTGCGCTGCCCTGCCTGTGGCTAGAGGGACAGGCAGGTGTGACAGGGCTGCTTTACAGCAGTGGTGCATAGTGGGGGCCCGTCTACGCAGCAGAGCTAAAGCCGAAATAAGTGACGCAACTTCAGCTGCGTCAACTGCGTCGCGGAAGTTGAAATAGCTTAATTCGGCTTTTGGCGCTGTCTGCACAGAAGGAAGTGGAAGGAAGATCCCTCTTCCTCTGACTTCCCTTACTCCTCGTGAAACGAGGGTTACAGGAGGCAGAGTAAGAAGTCCTCCCGCTCGACGTTGTGTCGAAATACAGGCTGGCAGCTCTATTCCGAAATAAGGCTGTGGTGGAGTCATAGCCTGACGGAGTCCAGCGTGATGTTCCGGCCTCTGCCGTGGTGAAACAGCAGGAACTCAGCTCGATTCTGCTGGGCACCTTTTGCTGCGTTCTCAGGGAGAGTTTGCCCTTCCCTGCCCTTGTCTACGTGCTGTTGGGCACTGGTTCAGGTGCAGCCCTCGCCAACACCCATTGTCAGCAGCAGGTAATTGTCAGTGCTGACAAGGGGCTTGAGTTCATGCGGCTGGTGGAGAGAAAACCCTTTTGCCTTGTAACAGGCGCTCATGTGACGTGGAAGCTATGATCCATGTGCCCTTGGCTCACACGCTGCCCTTCTCACAGGTGCGCCCGTGTAGACCTGCATTTGGGGGCTTTGGTGTGATGCCTCAGCTCTGGGCCTGTATCTCCCTGTTGCCCTGAGTACTGTTTTGCTGGCAGGAGGCCTGGGAGTAGCTATGGCCTTGTTCCTCTGTCCCTGCACTGGGCTGGGCCGTGACTCCTTATTTAAGGCACTATGGAGTGGGCGTAGCGCCGTCGTGCGGTTTGCCCACCCCCCCTTTGCATCCCCCTGAAACTGAAGGCCACTGAGATGTAAGAAACTTTTTGGTCTGTTTCCTCAAGTGCCCCCGGTTTCCATCTTCCCGCAGCTGACGCAGATACTAAGCAAAAATAGTGAACCTTCAGCCGGAGGCAGGAAATGGATGGAGAGAGAAAACAGACCCAAGCCCACCAGCATCTGTGAGGGGGGGTGGTGCTGGCGCCCGTCTGGACAGCAGCGCTTGAACAAGTCTGGTTTGTTTTGCCCAGCAGAGGGAGCCGGTGTCCCCTGCAGAGTCTGTATCCATTAGCCCGCATCTCTAACCCGCACTGCCCTGGGACAGTGCCCCAGCTCACTAGTCTGGTGAAACACGTTTTCTCACAGGCTTGCCACTCTCCTGCACGCTGTGGGCAGGTCAGATGGGTGCCAGTGGAGATCTCTACCTTAGGGTTGGCTTTGGTTCCTCCCTGTTCTCCTGTCCCATCCAGGCACTTGCTTGTCTCAGCTGTTTGCCCTGTTTGTCCTCAGCTCACGCTGTAGCTCCGGTACCCATCCCCTCTTCCCCCTGCTGATGGGTCCTCCCCTCTCCTTTCCACTCGCTCTCCTTTGGGGGCTCTGTGCACGGATCGCCTGGAGTGGAGGCAGTGCTGGCAGGGCGACAAACCTTGTCTGTGACCCTGAGCCGTGAGTCTTTAACACATAGTCCCCCGGTGTTTGTGTGTTGTTCCCAGGCACGTGGTTCAGGCTTGCCTCCGGGCCCTGCATTCCTGCGGGAGTCGCCTTCCTCCCGTCTCCCCTTGCTCTCCTTGCATGAGGCCATGTTCTTCATTAAACACGCAGCTGCTTGAGGAATGAGCTGATGGGGCTTTCGATAACCCCAGAGCCAGCCTGCCACATTACCTGCCCAACTCACTCTGACAACCTCCCCTGCCTGGTTCCAGCTAGCTGGTTGAGCTGGGAGGGGGAGTGAGAAGGACTGGTACATAAGAACGGCCAGACTGGGTCAGACCAAAGATCCATCTAGCCCTGTATCCTGTCTGCTGACAGTGGCCAATACCAGATGTCCCAGAGGGAGGGAACACAACAGGTAATCCTCGCGTGATCCCTCCCCTGTCACCCACTTCCGGACAAACAGAGGCCAGGGACACCATTCCTACCCATCCTGGCTAATAGTCATTGATGGACCTAACCTCCATGAATCTATCTAGCTCTTTTTTGAACTCTGTTAAAGTTCTAGCCTTCACCACATCCTCTGGCAAGGAGTTCCACAGGTTGAGTAACCTCGCAGCCATGGGGAGCGGGCGTGTCCCATCCATCACATCCAGTCAGCTCTAAGCTGGATGGCGAGTTCCTTGGGGCAGAGCCTGTCTGTATTCCCTGACCAAGGCCCTGCCCGGCTGCATGGAAATATCCATATTACAGTGCTGAGGGCGTGACCAGCGGCCTGTCCTGTAGAGGAAAGACTGGGCTGTCTGAAGGACCCAGGTAGAAAAGCTGCATCGGGCATGGCGCAGTCTTGCTGCCAGCTGGTACCGCCACATCCCCCGGAGCTCAACAGCCTGGGTGGCCGCTCCCTGTCCTCACGGATCCTAGCGGAGCTGCGGCCAGCCCTGGCAGTGTAAACAAAGCTGCCGGCAGGATAAGAACCAGGCTTTTTATTGTCATCTGACACTAATTGTTTGGCATCCTTATCTGTGCAGCGTGCTTGGCTGGCAGCGCGATCGCAGGGCTGGGATGTGCACAGCCGTCCTGGCTGGCGTGGGCTGGAGTTGCTGGCGCTGGTGGCGGGCTGGATTGGAAGCAACCAGGGGCTGCGTGGAGCAGGGGGAGGTCTCGGGCAAGTGCCAGGAGAGAGCGAAAGAGGTGGAGCATCTCCCGCCAGCGGGGTGAGAACCGTGTCTCCCCGAGCGCCTCCCGAACACATAACCCACTTGGCCTTCAGAGGGAAGCCAGGGGCCAGACCAGGCATCTGCCTGGTATCGCCACCTGCTGTGCTGTGCCTAACACCTTGACTGCAAGCAGTCTTGGGCAGGGATTGTCCACTGCACCCAAGCACAATGGGACCCTGATTCCTGACCAGGGCTGTCGGGATACCACATAAGAATGGCCATATGAGTCAGACCAAAGGTCCATTCAGCCCAGTACCCTGTACAGCCCACAGTGGCCAATGCCAGGTGCCCCAGAGGGAGTTAACTGAACAGGTACTGATCTAGCGATCTCTCTCCTGCCATCCATCTCCACCCTTGGACATACAGAAGCTAGGGACACCATTCCTTACCCATATTAGCTAATAGCCATTAATGGATTTAACCTCCATGAATTTATCTAGTTCTCTTTTAAACCGTGTTATAGTCCTAGCCTTCACAACCTCCTCAGGCAAGGAGTTCCACAGATGGACTATGCGCTGTGTGAAGAAGAACTTCCTTTTATTTGTTTTAATCCTGCTGCCCATTAGTTTCATTTGGTGGCCCCTAGTTCTTATATTATGGGAACAAGTCAATAACTTTTCCTTATTCACTTTCTCCACACCACTCATGATTTTATAGACCTCGATCATATCCCCCCTTAGTCCCCACTTTTCCAGGCTGAAAAGTCCCAGTCTCCTTAATCTCTCCTCATATGGGACCCGTTCCAAACCCACACAGTGCGTAATAGCCCCCCGCCAGCTGGAGCAGGTGGGTGAAAGCTGTTGTTCTCTGGCCTGGAGGGCACAGGAGGTGAGGCACAATGCTCCACTCTGGCCTTTCCAACTATAGAAACACATCCTTGTCATTTCCAGATGAGAGCTGGAGAGCAGAGAACAGAACCCAAACGTCCTGACACTGATCACAAGACTCCACTCCCACCCCCTTGAATTTCTTTACAGCCAAGACAGAAATCCAGTGGTCGTCTGTTGCAAAGCAAAGGCATCTGTATGTCTGTAAAGAGCGACTTGCACCCCTGAGCTCGGAGGAAAAAGAACCACCGTGTGCGCCTCTATATAAACCCATGGCATGCCCACATCTTGAATACTGTGTACAGATGTGGTCGCCTCATCTCAAAAGAGATCTCTTGGCACAGGAAAAGGTTCAGAAAAGGGCAACAAAAAGGGTGAGGGGTTTGGAACAGCTGCCATATGAAAAGAGATGAAAAAGATCAGTTTAGAAAAGAGGAGAGGAAGGGGGGATGTGATCGAGGTCTATAAAATCAGGACTGGTGTGGAGAAAGTGAATAAGGAAAAGTTATTGACTTATTCCCACAGTATAAGAACGAGGGGTCACCAACTGAAATGAACAGGCAGCAGGTTTAAAACTAACAAAAGGACGTTTTTCTCCACGCAGCGCACAGTCAACCTGTGGAACTCCTCGCCAGAGGATGTGGTGAAGACCAGGATTTTAACAGGGTGCAAAAAAGAACTAGATAAATTCATGGAGGTTAGGTCCATCCATACTTAATAGTGTTGGGTAGGCATGGTGTCCGGAGCCTCTGTTTGTCAGAAGCTGAGAATGGGCAACAGAGGAGGGATCACTTGATGATTCCCTGTTCTGTTTCCTCCCTCTGCGGCACCTGGCATTGGCCACGGTCGGCAGGCAGGACACTGGGCTAGATGCACCTTTGGTCTGACCCAGTGTGGCCGTTCTCATGTTCTTACGTGCTGTGGGCCAGGGGTGGAGATGAAGCCCCCTTTGGAGGTGAGGGGGTGCTGTCACACGGAGGGGGAAAGGGAACGAGCAAAGCCGGAAGAATTGCCGCTCCAGCACCTTTGCCACTGAGGTGTCCGCGAGTTTCTGCTTTCTTGGGCCAGGAGAGAAAACCAGGAGCAGGCAGATAACCGGGCGCCCTGCTGCGGGAGCTTCCCTCCTTAGGGAAAGGGCCCCTCTCCTGGTCCTGGCAGGAGTGCAGGGGTCCGGCTGCTGACACCCAGGCAGGGGCCATGCAGAGTCCAGCTGTGCAGGGCCTGCCTGGTAGGTGGGTAAGGGGGGGCTGGCTGCCAGCACAACGATCCGGTTTCATCCCTTCCTACTGTCATGACACCGGAGTCTGGCAGCAAGCGCCTTGGTGGAGGGTGGGGGCCCACCCCTGAGACTCAGCAGTGTGGGGCTTGTGTGGAGCCACCCTGTAACCATTGTGGGGCCTGGGCCCAGCCGGCAGGGTGCACGATTCCCTCATTGGCCCTTTGGGCTCTCCCAGGGCAGTGGCTCCCAGGTCTCTGTGGGCCTATCAGGCACCCTGCAGCTCTGAGATCACAGCTGCAGCTGGTCGCACCGATTACAGGCTGCTGGCCCGGGACCGTGGCGCGAAGGGGCTCTGGGCTGAGATAAGGGCGCTATCAGGCCACGCACACCTCGCTGGGACCTGCTCCCAGGAAGAAATGAAACTCGGGCCTTTTACGAAACGCCATTCGTTAGGGACGCAAGGTTCCAGCTGGCTCAGTTCTGAGCTCTTGTTTCTGGGAAGCCCGGAGCCTGCGCTGGCCCCAGAGCGGGACGCTGTGTCTATCTCTAAGGAGAAGCGTGGCCTGCCTGGCACGAGGGCTGCCACCTCTCTGGGTACGTGGTTTAGGGTAGTGAACATAAGAACGGCCGTACTGGGTCAGACCAAAGGTCCATCTAGCCCAGTAGCCTGTCTGCCGACAGTGGCCAGCACCAGGTGCCCTAGAGAGGGTGGACCGAAGACAATGAGAGCACATGCGGTCGGGGCTGGACTTCCAGCTAGGAAAACCCAAAACGGGCTGCTGAAAAGTCCCCTGAATGTGGCCCTGGACACGGCTCCCTGAGTCGCTATCCAGGCCTGGAGCTCAGGGCTCCAGGGTTCCTCTGTAGCAAGGGGTGCCATCACCTCCCCCCAGCACAGAGTCGGGAGCACGCCCGGCCAGGAAGCAGCAGTGTGAGGCAAGCATGACACGGCACGTTGCCCTGGTAGGCGAGTGACTCTGCTGCGGACGTGCTGTGCCGCGGGGATCCGCCTGCATTTTTCTGATCACGCACAGTCCTCCTGACGTCCTGAGTCTTGTGCCATTCTGCCCCATCAGGCTTGCGAAAGGGTTCAGAGGGACCCTGGAGTTGGGGTCCTTTCTCCGCAGCGAGGTTCGTTTTGAGTCTCTACGGGCATCTGTCCATCCCCAGGATCCACACAGCACGGCCCCAAGCCCCCCTCCCCCAGAAGTGCAGAGGCTGGGCCGAGCCTAGGACGCTACCCCCCCCCCCCCACTGTGCTCCCCCTGCCAGCCCAGCCAGACACGGTTCCCCAGGCCGTGTAGTTGATTGAAAGTGTGTCCCAGTTTCATGCAGGGGAAGCCCAGGGACCATGCCCAGGTGCTGAGGTCAGTGGGTGCTCAGATCTCTTCCCCGTTCAGCCCATTGCAGCCCCTCCATCTCCCTGCCACGAGCGCAGCAGAGAGAGGTCCTGGCTGCATGGGCTGGAGCCAAGAAGAGAGACACTGGAGCTCTCGGCAGAGCAACGCCCCTTTGATGGGTGACTTAATCCCCCAGGACAGCCACTGCCCAGCTGGCAGCAGAGGAAAATAGGTTAAGTTGCCTGATTCAGGCAGGGCTGGGACCGGCATCAGGGCCACGGGGAGCGTCACCCCCCATAAGGCCTGAGTGTTGGGTAGGATCCCTGAGCACTAGGGACCAGGGCTCCACAAAGGGTGGGAAGTTTCTGTTCTCGGCCCACGTTGGACTCCTGCTCCTGGACTGGGTCGGGGAGGTGGCTGGAAGTTGCCCGTCGTTCCTGCCACCAGGCAGTAGCCACGTCCCTTTCCGTGGGGGCAAGTTTGGGGCTGCAGTGGAAGCATGACAGGGACCACGCCCGGACAAGCCTCCTTTGCCCTGTCCCTCTGCCAGCCTGGCTCCCCTGCGACTGGGGGAAGGGTGTCCGTGCGCCATGCTCAGCAGGTCTGGGACCCTCTGCTGAGGCAGCTGGCCGAGGCCTGGCGCCGGGGGTGGCCTTTAGGGTGGAGACGCCTGCCTGTTGGAAGCTGAACTGAGGTCTCCCCCGAGCCGGGGCACACAGACCCGAGCCCGGGCAGCTCGCGTGGCTCCCTGCAGGTTCTGGACATGACCCAGCAACCTGGAGGCAAGGAGGCCTAGTGCCCTACGGCCGGCCCTTCCCTGCGGAGTTAACACTCCTGGCTCTGGAGCCTAGGGTGCATCCCAGGTGCTCCAGTGCTAGCTGAGCTCCCCATTGCCCCCTGGCCATCAAGGGCAGCCTCCTAGAACCGCTCTGGATTGGGTCCCATTTCTGGGCACTGGGCCACGCCCCATAGCTTGTAGCCCAGCACTCACCCAGTGCTCCGCGGTGGTGCCAGGGGGAGGAGAGAGGGAACCTGCTTTTCCTCTGCCTGGGGCGTCTGACATCTCTGCCAGTGGGGCAGGGCGAGCAGACCCCCAGTCCCTGCACCCTCGGGAGCTGACTCTCAGCTAGGGTTGCCAGATACCTTCACAAAAAATCCCGAATAGGCAGGGAAAAATTGAGTGAGCAGAAAAAAAAAAAAAAAAAAGCTGCTGCACCTTTAAATTACCACGCTCCTCACTTCCCCCGCCCTTGCAGATGCCACCGGCCATCTTTATGAGCCGCTGCGCCTTTAAATTACCATGCTCCTCGCTCCCTCTGCCCCCGCAGATGGCGCTGGCCTTCCATCCAAGGAAAACAGAAAAGACTGGACATTTTACATGTCCGGTATTCTCTGCTTTTTTTTTACCGGACAGAAGGCCAAAATACCGAACTGTCCACGTGAAAACCGGACACCTGGCAACCCTACCCTTGGCCAGAGCGGAGAGCTGTTCCCCGTGGTACGTGGGAAGCCATCGGTTGACACTGGTGGGTGGTCCCTGCTCCGCATACTGATCCCTCTGGCAGGCAGCGCTCGCTGGAGCGTTCAGCTACGCAGTGGCCCAGCTTCCCTTCCCAGCGACTTCGCTTGCCGGAAACTCCTGAGCTTTATAACCCGGACTGAGGCTGCATGAGCAGGGGAGCTGTGGTCTCGTTCCCTTTCACTGCGGGCAAGCACCCGGCAGGCTTTGTGCCCAGACTGAGGGGCATCTGGCAAGTGAAGTCGCTGGGAAGGGAAGCTGGGCCACTGCGTAGCTGAACGCTCCAGCGAGCGCTGCCTGCCCCGGATGCAGGGCCGGGATCATCCCCCATCCTCTTGTGGCAGGGCCCATAAAAAATGTTGCCTCTGGTCTCCTCCCATGCTGAGCGACGCTGCCCCGGTGTGTCGTCTGCCAAGGAAGCCCCCTCTCGGCCACAAGAACACAGCGTTTGCTGCACTAGGTCAACCCCGAGCCCAGTCACCCTCCACCCGCACCGTGAGCATTGCACCCAGCTCCCTGCGCCTGTTCTCCGCGGGGCGTGCTCCCCTGGGGCTGGGGTGATTTCTAGCCCACCCCCGAGCGACCCACGAGCAATTTTCCAGCAAGGAGAGCGAGTGCGTCTCAGCAACACGGGTGTTGGCAGGAGAAGTCACATCCCATGCGCCTGCTCCCGGAGCAGGACTCAACGCGGGGAGGTGAAGGTATCAGGAACCAACCCGTGGTCAGGGGATTTGCAGTCTGCTCCCGGACCCAGCCAGGGCTTTGCAGAAACAACATTTCATTACATGTTTCTTGCCCCCTGCCCCCCGGGCTAAAGGGATTTGCAGGGCTGCAGCTGTGCGGGAGCGCTGGGCTGTGAACTTTAGCCGCTGCTCCAAGGATCTGTGTAGCTCGTCCTGGAAATACGGCTTTAATCTGGGCCGAGGACGCTGCTGGACTGTCCTTTCCAACCTCCCCTTGGAGCTTCTCCGATTGTTTAGTAGAAACAAGCTGACCCCAAGGAAAATAAATTAATCGGAGCGACAATTGCTTTGTATTTTGTGTCAACAGCGCCACGGAGCTGCTAAACAAACAGAGAGCCCCCCCCCCCCCCACCCCGGTTTAACCAGAAAAGCACCAGGTGCTTGTCTGTACTGGAGAGGAAGGCTGCTGAGGCCATGCCCTTGTTAATAGCTCATAACTTAATGTCTTCATGACCCGCTTTGTGATTTTCCCCAGTAGCTAATGCAGAGCTGGCTGCAGAGACAGATGCAGGGGCCCTGATACCTTGCGCCAGAGCTGCCCGGAGCAGGAGCTGGTTCTGGCAACTTGCAAGAGAGAGGCAGCTGCTGCTTTCCAGTAAACACGATGCTCTGAAGCCTCAGGTTAAAAGCAGCAAGTAAATGACTCGAACAAGCACTTTGCTCAATTACACCTGCGTCATCCGGCTGCCTGAGTCACTTCACACCAGGCTGGAGAACGGACAGCAGGGAGCAGGCCTGGGAGGCCCAGGGCCAGCTGGGAACCAACCTGCCTTTCCCAGCTCTGTAAGGAGAGGAGAGGCCGGCATACTTTAAGCTCCCTGAAAAGCATCTGTTCTGATCGGGGCCAGCCTGAGACCAAATGGCTCCTAGGTGAGGAGCATCTTCGGTGCTCCCCCGACCCCGATGTGTTAAATTTGTGAATATCTTGCTTTTTATTACAGTTATAGCCTATTTCATGACTCCGATGCATGATTTGTCCTTGTCAAATACGATGATATAGTTGCATGCTAGGATCTGTACATTTGTATTTCTTCTAGGGATGTTAAATATCGGTTAATTGAATAGTCGATTCAGCTCATGAATTCTTATCAGTTACTCGACTATTCTATAGTCCCCGGGGGTGCGGCAGGGACACTCCGGCTCCACTCCCAAGGAGCCGCCTGCCACTCCTCTGTATCAGAGACAGCGGCATGGGGAGCCAGGCAGGAGCTGGTCCACGAGGGGAGCCAGTTTAAAAACCAGCTCCCCTCGCGGACCGGCTGCCTGTCGCCCCGCACTGCTGCCTCGGATACAGAGGCAGCAGCACCTGTTCAGGGTGGGGGCTGAGCTCCTGGACCCAGCATGAGCTGGAACTGAGCTGGGCTGTCTGCCTGCCTGGCTCCTAATACACTAGGTCCTGGACCCGGTGTGAGCCAGGACTGATCCGGGCTGCGGACCAGCCTGCTAAAAAATTTACTGGCACGGGTGGGTGGGAATGCGTGTAGTCTATAGCATTAACCTATAAGCTTTTACTTATTGGTTAATCAGGTAATCAACTACACTATTACATCCCTAATTTATTCATGCCATATATATGCAAATAACATAATTTGTTTTCTTTCGGCTGACAGAAATTTCTCTATTGTATGAGTAACTGAAATATACGAACACCAAGAAATTGACGTGGGCCCCAGTGCTGGATGGATCAGTATTAACTAGTGTTACAGTAGGTGACAGCCTTAGAATGTTACCCCTAGTCCATTAGTTCAAGAGGTTGCTTTTCTCGCCTTTGCCCTGCAAACTGAAGCTGAGCGACAGAGAGAGCCAAAGACTGGCCAATGGCATTTTCCAGCAATAAAATAGCAAATGACGTCAGTCTCTCATCAGCCATCGTGGATTGAAAATATGTTTTTATGAGCCTGAGCTTCGAAAAGCTCATATTCATGGGAGCAGCCTCCTCAAAGCCCTCCAGGCATTGTTCTTAACATAAGAACAGCCAGAGTAGGTCAGACCAAAGGTCCATCTAGCCCAGTCTCCTGCCTGCCAACAGTGGCCAATGCCAGATGCCCCAGAGGGAGGGAATAGAACAGGGAATCATCAACTGATCCCACCTGTCATCCATTCCCAGCCTCCGACAAACAGAGGCTAGGGACACCATTCCTTCCCATCCTGGCTAATAGACATTGATGGACCTAACCTCCATTAATTTATCTAGTTCTTTTTTGAACCCTGTTAGAATCCTGGCCTTCACAACATCCTCTGGCAGGGAGTTCCACAGGTTGACTGTGTGTTGTGTGAAGAAAAATTTCCTCTTGTTTGTTTTAAACTTGCTACCTGTTAATGTCATTCGGTGACCCCTTCAGCTCTGTGTCATGGATGAATGGGAGAGCTTGGCATGCAGAGTGCTTTCCATGTGGCAAAATGTGACAGATGTTGTCCAATTCAACATAAAGGTCTTTAGCATTGATGGCCGAACGTTCCCCATATGTCTGGTGAAGGTTTACACAATTGTTCAAGAGATTTTCCTGTCCGCTGGCAGCTTACTACGGTCACACAACCATCCTCCCTCTTCCCCTACAGTCTTTTGATGGTGCTTCATTTGTCCAAATGTTTCTTTGATGGCTAATCAAGCAGTGTCTATGAGCAGGGCTTGACAAACTATTGAATCTACTCGCCCGTGGCGAGTAGATTTCAGCCCGGCGCCCCGTTTACCGGTGGCGTGCACATGCACAATGCAGCTCTTGCGCATGCGCAGTGCGGGGTTGGCGAGTGGCTTTTGCTGCCGTTTGTCAAGCCCTGTCAATGAGTGAGCAATAAAACTCCCTCTTGAATTTTCTTCCAAGCTTCCCATCACCTCATCTCTGCCCTCCTAACCAAACTTCTTCCGATTAATATGAATTTCCTTGAAGATGGGCTTAAATCCTCAGTTTCCCCACATTTCTTTAGCAGCAGTGTTGATGGTATCTTCAAGTCTGTTGTCTCTGTAGGCAACAATGAAATCATAAGAGAAGATAAAAATGGCCAGAGTGAGTCAGACCAAAGGTCCATCTAGCTCAGTATCCTGTCTGCTGACAGAGGCCAATGCCAGATGCCCCAGAGGGAGGGATCACAACAGGTAATCCTCATGTGATTCCTCTCCTGTCATCCATTTCCAAACAAATAGAAGCTAGGGACACCATTCCTACCCATTCTGGCTAATAGCCACTGATGGACCTAACCTCCATGAATCTATCTAGCATTTTTTTGAACCCTGTTAAAGATCTAGCCTTCACCACATCCTCTGGCAAGGAGTTCCACAGGTTGACTGTGCGCTGAGTGAAGAAAAACTTCCTTTTGTTTGTTTTAAACCTGCTGCCTATGAATTTCATTTGGTGACCCCTGGTTCTTATATTGTAGGAATAAGTATATAACTTTTCCTTGTTCACTTTTTCCACACCGGTCATGATTTTATAGACCTCTGTCTAGCTTTTTTTTGAACCCTGGTCTTCTCTGGCAATCAAGGCAGCTTCTCCTCAACGTAGTAGCAGTCGCGATGTCCATTCACTGAGTCTGTCATGCCTTGTGTGTAACGTGTACTTGGAACAGGAGAACATGCCAAACCACAGCTGAGACCAGAAATTTGAAGCCAGGGATCTGCTTTGCCAGGCTTTGCGCCTCGTCTTGGATTCTGGCCTTGGCTTTACTTGGCTGTGCCAGTTCACGAGGGCGTCATAAACCTCAGTCGCTTGGTTCCCGCCGGCCTTGATGCTGCTCTCCCAGTGCGTGTCACTTAGTGGCAGAGGTGAAAAGTGGCTGGTGCAGGATGGTTCGGCGCACTAAGACCCGGCCACCATACAGGTCTGTGCACGGCTGATACTAAACGCCGCTGGCAGAGGGGGGCTGCCTCAGGGGCCAGCAGTTTATTAGGGCCTGGGTCCTTCAGATTGCCATCAAGAGTCCCAGGGCTCCAGGCTGCGGACACAGCAGCCATGAAGGACTAGTTGGGGCAGTCTGCCCCCTGCCTCACTCCTTCTGGCTGAGGCCAGGTCCCTTCTGGGGGCCCAGAGCTGCTGGCCAAGGACACCCGAAGCAGTACAGGACACACCGGTATGTGCCAGCATCCACCGTCACTCCTGCCTAGTGGTGTCACAGTCCAATTTGTAACATTGCCTTTTTTCCACCTGATTGCGGATGCCAAAAACAGGGCGTACCTCCTTTGCGGCAGTCCGAAAAGAGCCTGATTCTAAAGACGACGATGCTGCGTCTGACACATCTAGGGCGAGGGGATGGCAGTCACAGCTGTTTCTGTCATCACACGAGGTCGATTCTTCCTAACCGTTTCTCTCCTGTTCACATAAGCCAGGTTATATTTTGCCACGACTCCCCTTTTCATATTCTCCTGTATCACCACGCTCCTTCGTACCGCCAAGAAACCTGGACGATTCTCCATCGCTTTCCTCACATTTTCCTTCCTTCTCTTCAAGTACATCTTCTAATTTCATAGTCATAGGACTCCCCTCATTTATACGTCGCTCCTCGATTTCTTCTGCACTGGGACAACCCCAACAGCCGAAAGTAAGCCCAGTGTGTGTCGTCCTGTTTCTGCTATTTTCCCATCAGATTTGCCCCTTGCTGAAAACTAGATTGCAACTGTGCTTTTTGCTTCCTTCTCTTCCGGGGAATCTTTTATTTTCTTCAGTGGAAAACAGCCAGTGTTAGGGAGAGCAAAAGTCCTTGTCCTCCAGCCTTAGTAAGTCATCAAACATTACATGATAAGCCTGGCAAAGGAAATAACAGTCTTTCTTTTATATTGTAGCATAGGAAAAATATCTATTGAACCCTTATCTTTCTCATTCAATCTGTCCTTTATCTGGTGCTAATTACACTCTTCACATCTTAAAACACAATTACACAGTAAATCGGGGGTGGGGAACCTTTTTTGGGTCGGCAGCCACTGTCCCACAGAAAAACCAGTCGGGGCCCACACAAAAGTGAGAAGCAAAAAAAAAAAAAAAAAAGTCACTGATGTGAGAAGCAGAAAGACACTCCCCATGTTACCAGAGCATGGGGGGGAGGGGCTGAGCCAGTAGATTTTGTGGGGTCCTCTAGCCTCTAGGGTGGGGCCAGAAAATGAGGAGTGCAGTATGTGGGAGGAGGCTGCTGGGAAACAGGTTTGGAGTGTGGACCCTGGGCGGCAGGGAGGGCCTCGAGGGCTGGATCCAGGCAAGCCGGGGCCGAATCTGGCCCCTGGGCCATATGTTCCCCATCCTTGATCACAATATGGCACCTGGGCTTTCACTTCATTCTTATATCTCCCTGACTGACAGGTGACGGGCCGCCCCTGAAATACCTGCAAGGGCCTGGCTGACACGTTCTTGGAAGTTTGAGGAAAATGTGGTTCTTGGAAAGTCTGGAAGATTCCACACGATTCTACAAAGGGCCGGAACATTCTAGGAGTTTAACAAAAAAAGAATCCACTCACAAATGCCTGGAACATTTTACTTCCAAGATTCTGTTCTCTTTTGTCTAAAACCAGCCCTCCGAGCCTGGTGCCCCCTACGGCCGGCACCCCAGGCAGCAGCCTGCCCCGAAATCTGGCCCAGGTTCTGAGCACGGGGCAGTGACAACACCTGCCTGGCTCTCCCTACTCACCTCCCTGAGCACTGGAGAGTTACCACCTCAGCAGAATAACGCGCAGCCAAGTGAGGGAAGACGTGACCAATGGGGACTCAGATGGGTTAATTCTCCTGTTTCCTTGCCGCATCAGCGTTTTAGAGGGCGCTTCCTTGGCGTGGGGGTGGGTGGATCAGGAGTCTCCGCCAGCAGGAACGGCCTCCCCAAGTGCACTGCAGAACAGACAGCTGAGGAAGGAGCCCTGGACAGCAGGTGGTTCTGTGTTGCTCATAGGAACGCATGCCAAAGCGCGGGGGTGGGGGACCTAAGGCCCAGGGGCTGGATGCAGCCCCCAGCTTGCTTGAATCCAGCCCCTGAGGCTTAAGGCTCCACCCTAGCATTGGGGAGCTGGTGCTCCCCCCCCCACCCCGCTCTCTGGGTTTTGAGGGGAAAGTGGGGAGGGTCTTTCTCCTTCTCAGTCGGGGGCCACGACAGTGAGGGTTTGGTTTGGGTTTTTTTGCTTCTCACTTGTGTGCAGCCCCCGACTGATTTTTCTGTGGGTCAGCGGCCCTGGTCGTGGTCGAGGTCGAGGTCTCCCCCCCGACCTGCTAGCAGGACAGAGCAGTGGGCCTCTCTAAGAATAGCAACCACATTTAACCTCCTGAGATCTCAAAGCGCTTTGTGAAGGGGGTCAGCAGCATAAGCCCATTGGGCAGATGGGGAAACGGAGGTCCAGAGAGAGGCAAGGGTTCGGCAAAGCAGCAGTGCCAGGAACAGAACCCAGACCTCCTGAGCCCCCCCAGTCTACCCCCACTTTAAGCCAGGCTCCTGCCTTTCCCAAAGCTACATGGACAGGACAGAAGGACTTGGGCATTAGTTGGGCACCCTGGGCTAACACCTTCCCATGACGTGGGTCTGTCCTTTAGCTGCAGGCAGGAGGCACCTGGCCCACAGGGCTCATTAGCCCGCAGTCTCCCCAGGGGTCTTAATGCCCTCGTGCTCCTAGCCCAGCCTGGGTCTATCTGCAAGGAGGGTTGTTTCTCTGGGGCTTTCTCCGCGCACCCCCCCCCTCCGGAGCCCACTTGGGGCTGCACAATGGAGCTGGTTTGGGCAGGAGGACTCCTCCTGTGGCCACCACAACCCGCTCCAGAGGCCCCAGGGCAGCGCGGCTCGGAGCGGGGCACAGAGGCCAGGCGGCTTGGTCGCCCTGCCTTGTTATTGTAGGGTCGCTCCCGCAGCGAGGGGGGCTCCGCGCTGTCCCAGCCTCTCCAACACCTCCTGGTGGCGGGGCGCTCCGGGGGCTGCTCCCCGGGCTGTGTAGCCCCCGGGCTGCGCAGGCCAGGCGGCTGCGGGACCCCGCTCTCCAGCGCTGGGGGCGGGCCGGGGGCGGTGCCGGGCGGGCGGAGCTCGGCTCCGGGCTGGCGCCGCACGCACCGCGGCTCCCGTCCCAGTCCGGCTGCGCCCCCCAGGTGCGAAGCGGCGCGGGGAGCCCCTCACCCCCCCCCATGCTGATGCTCCACGTGGCCGGGCCCCCCGCGGCCGCAGCCATGTCCCAGCCCGAGGTGGATCTGTCCGGCTGCGGCATCGCCCTGGAGCCGGGGACCCCCGGCCGGGCAGCCCCGCTCCGCAGCCGGGGGCGCAGGCTGGCGGGCCGCGAGAGCCGCCGCGGCTCCTACAAGTTCAGCCGGCGGAGCTCGGCCGAGCTGGAGCGGCGGGGGCCGGGCCCGGAGGACGCGCGGGGGGACCCCCGGGCTCGCCAAGGCGCGGAGCCCGCGGCGCGCTCCGGCAGCGAGACGCCCTCGCCGCCCCCCGGCCGGGGCTCCCCGCGCGGCGCCTCCCCGGACGGGAGCCGCCGGGCGCAGGACGAGAACGAGGAGATCGAGACCCGCGCCGTGGCCACCTCCCCGGACGGCCGCTTCCTCAAGTTCGACATCGAGATCGGCCGCGGCTCCTTCAAGACCGTCTACAAGGGGCTGGACACCGAGACCACCGTGGAGGTGGCCTGGTGCGAGCTGCAGGTGGGTGGCCGGGGGCGTGGCGGGGAGCAATGCGGGGGTGGGAGCTATTGACCCAAACTGTGACCCCCCCCCATGCGGGAGACCACCCCTCGATCCCGCACCTGTGCCCGCAGGTGGGCTGGGGCAGTGATCCCTTGGCTGCACAGCCTCTAAGAGGCAGGCGCATCCCAGTCTCTTGCCCCCTGGTGCGGCACCTCCAGCCAAGCTGCCCCACACGACCCCCCAGGTTCCCAGATCCGGGGGGCTCTGCTTCGGGTTAACCCCACACTGCCTGGGAACAGGGCAGCCCTCCGCTTCCCTTGGAGGGCGGATCGAGGAGGAGGGCTGCAGGGGAGTCCCCCCAGTGCCTGGTGCTGGATGACTGGGCCGGTCGGCGTGGGGAGGAATTGGGCCAGTGCAGATGGGACAGAGCTTGGCCAGTCAGATGGGTCTGGCTCCCTACTTTGGCTTTGCCCCGGGGGTTGGCAGGGCTGGGGCAGGCCGTGGGGCTGGGCCAGCTTTCCTGCAGGAGGCCAGGTCCGTGGCTCCTTTCACCAGAGGGACTGGAGAAAGGTGGGGGGGGGTGTGACTGGCAAGCGCCCCCTTGATGGGCCTGGGACTGAGCCGTGGGTCAGATGGGGCTCTCCTGCCCCCCCCCCCCAAAGCTGAGTTCAAGACATGCCCCCACCTGGCATCTGAGAGGCAGTGTGTGGCGCTTCCCCTGCCCCCTCTGTTGGCTTCAGCCTCTTATTCCTTGGGCCTCCCCTACCCGCTCCTGCTGCTGCCTCCCACTGAAGCAGGAGGCATAGAGCCACGTGGGTTCAGTTCTGTTATCGCTGGCTCCTGCGGCCCCAGGTCCTCCCCTCCCATGCTTGTGGCCTCCTGTGGCTGGCACGCCGGACCTGTGCAGCGCAGGGTGGTGTCTGTTACGTAGGCGCCTGAGCTGGCAGCTGCTGCCACAGATACTGAATTACCCTAATTCACGGCTATTCCCAGCGGTGCCATTTCTGCAGATGGACTGCAGCAGCCAGGCAACGCCGGCCCTTTCCTGCTCCCTGGCCTGGCTCAGATCCACAAGTGCCATGCGCAGGCAGCTCGGGTGTGTGGTAGTTCTGCCGTGGTGGGCCCTGGTGGGAACGGCTCCCAGCTTTGTGCGGCTCTGGGCTCCCCACGTCCGCCGTAGCCTCGCATCCCTTGGTGATGGCAGCGGGCCAGCCCCGCCCCTGCCGATCCCTGCCCCAAAGAGCTGCAAGCTGCGTATGGGGCCTTGGGTGCCAGGGGTGCAGGTGAAGTGCCAAGCAGTCTTCTGCACCGGATGCCCGCCCAGCAGAGGGGCTGCTTCAGACACCAGCCGTGCCCCCATTGCCACTTTGTGGGCAGCTGGTTTCTTCAGTTTCTGGTTTAGGGCACCGCTGGCACGTGTTCGAGGGGCTTTTGAAGTGTAGAGAAGGGCCACGGCCCCAGCCACGCCCTCCCCTCCCCCTTCGGGGCCACGGCACCAGCCACGCCCTCCCCTCCCCCTTTGGGGCCATGGCGCCAGCCACGCCCTCCCCTCCCCCTTCGGGGCGACGGCGCCAGCCACGCCCTCCCCTCCCCCTTCGGGGCCATGGCGCCAGCCACGCCCTCCCCTCCCCCTTCGGGGCCATGGCGCCAGCCACGCCCTCCCTCCCCTTCGGGGCCATGGCACCAGCCCTCCCTCCCCTTCGGGGCCACGGCACCAGCCACGCCCTCCCTCCCCTTCGGGGCCACGGCGCCAGCCATCCCCCTCCATTGGGGCCACAGCGCCAGCCCCCCTTTGGGACTCCAGGGCTCCTGACCGTAGGCTAGGAGTGCCTGTGGGTTAATCAACAGATATTTGTTGGTCGGGACGTATGGGCTGTGGGGGGTTGCGTGACGCTGACAGAAACCGTGGTGCCCTCCAGGGCTGGATGCAGGAGCTGTTTTACCGCCCCCGGACCTGGCGCTGTCTGCTCTCCTCTCAGCTCTCCCACCCCTTCCTCCTCCGCTGCCCCCCTCCCTCTGCTGGGGTTAGAGAGGGGGGTGTAGACACTGGGGCGCTTGTGCTGAGTGTGTGGGGGGGCGGTTTCTCTAGCCCCCTTCCTCCTTCCTGCTGCAGGGCTGGATGGGAGTTCTCCCGCTCTGGGCTTCGGCTGCCGTCCAACCTCTCTGACCACCGTCTTGTCCTTGGGGCGGCTGGCGCAGCCGCGAGTTCCAAGTCCTTGTTGACACAGAAAAACGTGTCTTGCGAGTTTGTCTCCTGCCCCGCAAAGCTGCGCGGGGTGTCGCCGGGCGCGCCGGGGCCTGCGTCTCCTGGTGGGAGGAGGGACTCCTGCAAGGCAGTGGGTGGCTCTGTGAGGAAGGGGCAGCCCCTGTGTGCCTGCCCCTGGGGGCGACCCACCAAGCTGGGTATTCGTGGGGGGCCACGTCCTTTGCCCGAAGCTCATAGTCACGCTGTCGGTGCTCTGCCCCACGGGGCATGACTTTCCCCGGGTGTGTAATTTTTGTGCGTCTCGGAGGGTTGTCGTGTGCTGCGTCCTGTGTTTGGGCCTTGCTAGGCAAGTACGCCCCTGGCCTGCTTGCTGCCTTTGTAGCCTGGGGGCATCCGGGCACCCTCTGTAGCCCCAGGCTGGTTCTCGATCCTGCTCTGGTGTCTCAGCTCCAAGCGGAGTTGCCAGCCTCTCTCCACACCCCACAGGCCACGTCAGAGGGGCACCTGTCAGGCCAAGGGCACGTGCCGTGGGCCGGGCTGGATCTGAGGTACCCGCAGACGTCCTGCAGCTCGCGTGGGGTAGGGGCTGTTGGTGTCCTAGCCTGTCGGGCAGCATTTGGCATGGCCAGGCCAGCTGTCATGGGCATGGTGCAGACGGCGGGCTGGCATGCTTGTAATAGGAGGCTGCTTGGCATTTTGGGGGCCCATGGAGCACAACAGCCCCCACCCAGCACGGACAGTCATTGAGCAGTCTAGCCCTGTCACCCATTCCCAGCTTCTGTGCCAGTCCTGGCTCCCTACTCCAGCTCTGCTGGTGTCCCTCCCTACCGAGAGCTCTGCCAGTGCCCCTCCTTCCTGATCTGCCCCCCAGAATGCTCTGCCAGTGCCCCCCAGTCCTGATCTGTCCCCCGAGAACTCTGCCAGTGCTCCCCAGTCCTGACCCACAGCCCCCCCCCGGTACTCCCCCCCCCCCCCCCCCCCCCCAGCCCGAGAGCTCATTCATCATCTCTTGTCCCAAGCCCTCCAAGCCTCACGGAGCCATGGAGCATGTGAGGAGACTTAACAAGCCTGTTTTTGAGCCCTAATCCTGCCGAGACACAGCCGCTGTGGTACAAATATAGGAGCTTGTCCCACAAATGAAAGTGGCTGTGGTTGGGCCCGGGCAGAAATAGCTTTGTCCTGCATTTGTCTCACAGTCGCCGTTTATTGCCTGTCGAATATAAGTGGTCATTTTACCTCAGCCCTGAGCTCCTCGTGCAGCAGCGCTGCTGGTGCCCTGAGGCCTGGCCCGGAGCCAGGTATCCCACCTCGGGCTGCCCGCCTTCGCCCAGCGCCGCTGGTGCCCTGAGGCCTGGCCCGGAGCCAGGTATCCCACCTCGGGCTGCCCGCCTTCGCCCAGCGCCGCTGGTGCCCTGAGGCCTGGCCCGGAGCCAGGTATCCCACCTCGGGCTGCCCGCCTTCGCCTAGCGCTGCTGGTGCCCTGAGGCCTGGCCCGGAGCCAGGTATCCCACCTCGGGCTGCCCGCCTTCGCCCAGCGCCGCTGGTGCCCTGAGGCCTGGCCCGGAGCCAGGTATCCCACCTCGGGCTGCCCGCCTTCGCCCAGCGCTGCTGGTGCCCTGAGGCCTGGCCCGGAGCCAGGTATCCCACCTCGGGCTGCCCGCCTTCGCCCAGCGCCGCTGGTGCCCCTCCGGCCTGGCCCGGAGCCCCTTACCACCCCAACTCTGGGCTCCCCACATGTAATAGTCTTGGCCTGACCCGTTAATAGCCTCTGAAGGCAGGTTTAAAGCCGTGTTTTTGTGGACAGATGCCTGGGGCTGGCTGGGAGGGGCTGGGGAAACCAGAGGCCCAAAGTGGTAAATATTTGTTTATCGTGAGTGGTTTCCTGCTGCGCCCCCCCACTTGCTGTGGGCAGTGGCGCAGGGCCGAGAGCTGGAGCTGCCTGAACTGGCCAGGGCGGGTCTGCGCTCTCCCCTTAGGCACCGAGGCCGAGGAGGGGGGGGGCTGGCAAACCTGCTGCTCCTCCTCTCAGGCAGCCGGGAGCCCCCCAAGGGCGCAGGGGCATCTGGGGTGCTGTTTGAAAGTGTCTGTGGCAGTGCCCCGGGTGCCAAGCGCATCCCAAACACTGGCAGGACAGTTCCTGCTCTCGGGGCTCACGATCAGAGGCCGGGGGGCAATTGGGCAGGGGGGAGGGGGGAGAGCGTCCGGTGGCGACCCAAAAACCTTCGCCTGAGCTTGTCTTTTGCTTCGAGGCCTCTCTGGGCTGGCACTGAGCTGCTGGGAGTGTGCGTGTTGTGTTGCACCCCAAGGAGCGAGGTCAGTGGCTGCTGGGGCGCGTCAGGTCCCGGCGCAAGAGGCTTCCGTCCTGGGGGCCGCCCCCCTGCGCTCACGTGCCCAGCTGGGAACGCAGCCTCAGGCTGTCCTGATGGGCCGGAGGGTCAGGGCAGGCGGCTACCGTTCCCTCTGGGGAGCAGGGCAGGGGGGACGGGGGCTGTGGCAGGTGGGCTGGGCTCAGACTGGCGCCTGCTGGGCCAGTGCTGCCCCGGGATGCCGTGTGACGAGGCGGGCTCTGGTGCTGCGCTGGGGGCCCTGGCCGTGTCTCACCCCTGTTGATTGTGGGCACATCCCCTATTCCCCAGGCCAGAGAGCCATTCCCTCTCCCGGGGCAGACCTCCCACGAACGCTTGGCTCTAGCGGTGGTGGTGGCACCAGCTTGCCAGGCCCTCCGGGCAGGGCTGGGTGTGTACGGAGTTGCCAGGTGCTGTTCCTTGTGCTGTACGGGGTGTCCGTGTCCTGTCTGGGGTTGGATTAGGGGTGTTGCTGCCCCCACCAGGCTGAACTGGGAGCCACTTGTCCCAGATGGTTTCTGGTCTCTGGTTTCCGGGGGCGAAAGGGGGGGGCTGTTTGAGTTTCATGGGACCTAGGAAAACTCTCTGCCCCCTGCAGCCCACTAGCCGAGCAGCCGGGGGACGGTTTGGCCCCTCGTGCGCAGGTGGGGACTGGCTGTGGATGGGGCCAGTCAGGCAGCGAACGGAAGAGCCGAGTAGCTTCCGAGGGGCATGCGGTACGGATGCCGCCTCACTGTCCCACAGGAGGCTGGGAGGAGGTGCCCGCGAGCGGGCAGGCTCCGGGAGGCTGGTGCTGCAGGTCCGTGTCTCTGGGGCAGCAGCGAGTGGGGCCGGGCGGGTGCTATTTCGGGGCCGGGCTGCACTCGGCTCTGGTGACCTGCGGAGGCTTTTCTCTATAAATGCACCGTAATTATACCCATCGGTCCCCGCTCCAGCCCGCAGCGTTCAGCCCCGCACAATGGGGCTTTCAGAGGCGGCTGACCGGCTCTGCCGCCCAGGGCATCACAGAGCTGGGTCTGTAGCCAGAGCCTCATAAACACCCGCGGAGAGGAAGAAACATGTAAAAATACCACACCACCTCCCCAGGCTCCACCTCGGCAGGGGCCAATGAGCAGCGGGGCGCCGGGGGCCGGCTCCGGCAGGAGTGCACGCGGGTTGGCAGTGTGACCTAGCAGTGAGAGCTGGCCCTGGGACTCTGGGGTTGCTGGCATCCCTCAGTAGTGAGTTGGGGGTGGTGGAGGCAGATGGGTGTCTGCAGAGCCCTCCGGGAGCTGGGTGGTGCTGTCGGGGGCGCAGCCAACCCACGTCACGCCAGCTCCCGTCTCCTTTGCAAGGCATGCAGTTGCTGGGCAGCCTTTTACCTGGTCCCAGCCCCCTGCCTAGAGCCCCCTCGGCTCAGCCCGGCCAGGAGGAGCCGGCCCTGCTTTGGCAAGCAGGGGGGCTGTATGGCGTCCCTCCCAGCCCATGGGACGGCTCCAGCGTCTGACTCGGAGCCCCCTGCTGCTGGGCACGAGCCTAGTCGCAAGGTACACTGTGTCCCAGCATGGGTTCCAGCCTGGTTCTGGCTCTCCTGGCACCGCTGCGCCCTCGCAGCTCTGGGGGTGGCATGATCCCTCCCTCCCCCTGGCGCTCCAGCGGGGGGAGCCCGGGTGCTTTGTCCTGGCACGGTGAGCCCCCCGGGAGTGGGGGCTGCCTCTGGCTCTTCCCAGCAGCTCACAGGCTGGGGGAGCAGATACCAGAGGCAGGCTGGGAGGCGTGGGGCTTCCGGGAACCCGGCCCTGTGCCATCTTGGCTCAGCAGACTCCTCCCCTCCGGCCCCTGGGTGTGGAAACCGGGCACGGGAAGCCCCCTGTGAACCCCCTGAGGCTGGGGTGCCCCAGGCAGCTCCCCCACGTACTAAAGGACCAAGCGCATCCGGGGCTTCCATCTCCCTGCTGCTGTTTGTGATAACTGAGGCTAAGCTGACCCTTGACGAGTTTGCTGGATCTCAGCTTCGTGCCACTGGATGTATTCGTTGCTGTTGCCGTTGGGGATCCCCTGTTTGGGAGGAGCCACGGCTGGAACGGGGGGTGGCTGCAGGTTGGGGCCGGGACGCTGGCAGAGCAGGGGGTTCCCCCTGGCCTTGGCTGTTCTAGCTGGGGCTGCCATGGGTCAGGACTCTCAAAGCCGGGGCAGGCGGCGTGCCGATCTGTTTTCTAGCGCTGGATCCGGTGCCATGCGCTGGTCTCGGCGGGTTTCCAGCTCTGCTCTGGGCTGGGTCCGGGCCCCGAACGTGGGTTTGGAAGGAGGGGACCGTGCACGGCCCCATGTGGGGTGCTGGGCAGCTGCAGCCCTGCCACGGGGCCAGGGATGATGCAATTGAAACATTACGAAAGATCCCCGGGCTGATTCACAGCTGCTGCGAGCCAAGAGCACACAGCTCTCCGGAGCCAGCAGCTTCCAGTGTTTAGGAACACAGCAGCCGCGAGCCGCTGGTTTCTTTGGCTGGGAACACAGGGATCTGGAGAGCCTGTCCCAGCTGGATACGGCCTGCGTGCTCCCCGCTTGCTGCCTGATGCTGGGGCCGGGGAAAAGGGGGGGGGCGTTAGTCCTTCTGCAGTTTCCCTGCTCGGCTCAAGGAGGGGCCGCGGGGGCTGCTTCCTGGAGGAGGCAGCCCCGTCGGAGAAGCGTTCCCGCTTTCCTGGCCTTGCCCATCTCGCTCCCGGCGGGCAGGGCCCTGCCAGGAAACGCTGCCCCCATGATGCATTTGGCACGCCAAGCGCAGGCCGGGTATCGGCCGGGGGCTGCGGACGGACTCGGGTCGCGCCGCTCGAGACTCATGTCGCTCATGCACCTCCCGTAAACACGCGCTTACGCACGCCGGGCATGGAACACCTGCTGGCGTAGCGTCTCTGCGCCAGGCCTGGCTCTTGGCTGACCGGGGCCCAGTTTGCCGGGCCAGGCAGAGAGCCATGGCCCCGTCATGCCCTATGGGTGAGAGAGCAGGAGCCCCGGCCCTGGGCTGGGGAGGGGATGCCACAGCACGATGGTGCTAGGTTTTCTCCAGCTCTCGCTGGGTTCTGCGAGGGAGGGAGCAGGGTAGCTCGAGGGCCGGGCCAGGCCATGCTCATGGCTGGCCCTGGCTCCTGGGGAGGGCTTGATGTGTGGAGCATGTGTGGGCTTGGAGAGCGCACAAGGAGCGTCGCAGATTGGGGGGCTGTGGGAGCGGGGGAGGGCAGCGTTGGCTTTGGCAGCTGGTTTTGGTTTTCCTGTGGGCAGATGGGACGGATGCCCCGGGGGTTGGGGGAGTGTGGCTCCTTCCGGGCCCACTGTTCCCTGGGGTGTTGGGAGGGGATGTTACTGTGGGTGCCTGCTGGGCCCCTGGGAGCCTGCCAGGACCTTTGCTTCTGCCCCCCGCTCTTGGGAGAATTCCCCAGCCCCCTGTGTGTGCCGAGCAGGAGTCGTGGGGGGCAGCCGTGCAGGATTTTGCCTGGCCTGTGTGGCCCCAGGAGACCCTGCGGACAGAGGGGAACCAGTCCTGGCTGGCGCCGGCCGGCCTCATGGGGGGACGGAGCTGCTGGGCCAAGCCCCGGGGGCAGGTGCCCGTGCCCTCCCCGCTGACCTTGGGGCTGGGCTCCCCGTCACGGTGCTGTAAGCCTCTGTCACCGCTCCACTTTGGCTTCCACTTTAATTAACTGGAGCAGGAGGAACATGGAAAAAGCAGGCCCGGAGCCTGGCGCGCCTGTGCTGCCGACAAAGGCCGCATTCAGCCTCGCGTGGCGCCCTGCCATCAAGGTGCCCTGTGGCTGCACGCCGGCCAGCCGCTCTGAGCGAGGTGGCAGGGATTGTTATGCCTCGTGTCCTGGCACATGGCTGGCCCAAGGGGCCCTCGGCTGGACGGAGTTGGGAGGGGACTGGGGAGGTGGAGGGGGCGTGGCAGGTGGGGGGGGGGGGCTGTGGGTAGGCTGCCCCTCTGGCCAGGGCACTGGGCGAGGGCACTGGACGGTCCTGCCTGGCTCAGTCGCCAGGTCCCTAGGCTGCCGCTTGGAACCCAGCTACCTCGGCTCTGCTGAGCCGTGTGCGGGGAGGAGGGGTTAGCACCGGGGGGTCCCCAGGCTTGGTCCCCCCTTGCACAGGAGCTGGCGATGGATGCCTGATGATAGCTCTGCTGGCATGGAAGCCCCGGTATAAACGAGTCCCTGCGCCCGTCCTCAGGCAGGCGCTGGTGTGTGCCCCGGGCTGGGGGTGGCACTAGGGTGGGGAGAGGGGGCCTGCTGGGGAGGGTTTGGCCCCCCCTTGGGTAAAGGGCTTAACTAAAAAGCTGGCACCGATCTGCCCTGCCCGCTGCAGGCCCAGCGCCGTGTGAGCGGGCAGCGTCCTCTCGCAGGGCCCCCCGGGAGCAGGCGGGCGAGGGGCCCCGGGCGGCCTCACCAGCCGGTAGTCGGCCTCCTTGCTGGAGCATCTCAGCACCAAGCCGAGCCGGTTTGTGCCTTGCTAACGCCCCCGCGGGCCACGTGGGCATCGTGCCTCCTTCCACCCCCCCCACCCCCCCCCAGGAAATCGCTTCACTGGGAAACAGCAAATCCCCATTAGGCTGAAATGTCTCTCTCCTGCCCTGCTCCTATGGGGGAGGGGTGTCCTGGTTTGGGGGCTGGTTACTGAGCCCAGCTGCCCCCCTCCACTGGGCAGGGCCCGGCTGTTTGCTGGGCAAAGGGTCTTGCTGTTCCTGCTTCGTTTCTCGGGTCGCTGGGAAGCTCTTCTCTGAACTGGGAGGGGAGTGAACTGTCCACCCCCCACCCCAGGCTCTGCCTGTGCTGCCCCGTCCTCCCCCGGCGCGCCACGTCCGCCCTGACCCAGATACGGGCTGTCTCTGGCGCTGATACGGTGGGCCGGGGTGTTCTGGGGGAGTCTGGCCACGGGGCTGCACAGCGTGTCCAGCTGGCGAGATTAGCAGCTGCCAGCTCCCCTGCCCTGCTCTGGCTCCAGCCCGTGGGGGCAGCGCCTGGCAGGGGCGTGGGGAGGCCCTGCCGGGGCCATGGAGCCTGGCTCCGCTCGTCTCGGCAGCCTGAGGAATCTTGTTGCCCGGGCGGAGCCGGCAGTGTACGTGGGACAGGCCAAGGCTGCTGGCGGGGTGGAGCGGCAGGGCCCATGTGGCCAGTCTGGGCTCTGCGTTGGGAGCTAGGCAGGGCCTTGCTGCCGTATGGGTGGCTGTGGCACAGGGACAATAGGGGCTCCGTCTCTGGGTGGGAACATGGGGGCTTTGAGGGGCTTTGTGGCCGGGATTTGGGGAAGCAAGGGGGGGCGCATGCTCTGTGGCCCAGGACAGGGGGGAGAGCAGAGGGGCGCGCGCTGTGTGGCCGGGGAGTAGGGGGAGAGCAGAGGGGCGCGCGCTGTGTGGCCGGGGAGTAGGGGGAGAGCAGAGGGGCACACGCTGTGTGGCTGGGGGGGGGGGTAGGGGGAGAGCAGAGGGGCGCGCGCTGTGTGGCCGGGGGGTAGGGGGGAGAGCAGAGGGGCGCGCGCTGTGTGGCCGGGGGTAGGGGGAGAGCAGAGGGGCGCGCGCTGTGTGGCCGGGGGGAGGGGGAGAGCAGAGGGGCGCGCGCTGTGTGGCCGGGGGGTAGGGGGAGAGCAGAGGGGCGCGCGCTGTGTGGCCGGGGGTAGGGGGAAGAGCAGAGGGGCGCGCGCTGTGTGGCCGGGGGTAGGGGGAGAGCAGAGGGGCGCGCGCTGTGTGGCCGGGGGTAGGGGGAAGAGCAGAGGGGCGCGCGCTGTGTGGCCGGGGGGTAGGGGGGAGAGCAGAGGGGCGCGCGCTGTGTGGCCGGGGGGTAGGGGGGAGAGCAGAGGGGCGCGCGCTGTGTGGCCGGGGGTAGGGGGAGAGCAGAGGGGCGCGCGCTGTGTGGCCGGGGGGTAGGGGGAGAGCAGAGGGGCGCGCGCTGTGTGGCCGGGGGGTAGGGGGGAGAGCAGAGGGGCGCGCGCTGTGTGGCCGGGGGGTAGGGGGAGAGCAGAGGGGCGCGCGCTGTGTGGCCGGGGGTAGGGGGAGAGCAGAGGGGCGCGCGCTGTGTGGCCGGGGGGTAGGGGGAGAGCAGAGGGGCGCGCGCTGTGTGGCTGGGGGGGAGGGGGGAGAGCAGAGGGGCGCGCGCTGTGTGGCCGGGGGTAGGGGGAGAGCAGAGGGGGACACGCTCTGTGGCCCGGGGCAGGAGGGAACGAAGGGGGTTCAGGGCAGGACCATCCATTGTCCATCACCCTGGTGCCTGAGGGCACCTCCTGGTGACCACTCCCCCCTCGCCTGCGGGTGTCCTGCAGACGCGGAAGCTGTCGAAGGCCGAGCGGCAGCGCTTCAGCGAGGAGGTGGAGATGCTGAAGGGCCTGCAGCATCCCAACATCGTCCGCTTCTACGACTCCTGGAAGTCGGCCATCAGAGGCCAGATCTGCATCGTGCTGGTCACCGAGCTCATGACCTCGGGTACCCTGAAAACGTGAGCGGGGCTGGGCTGGCGGGGCGGGGAGCTGGGTTTGGGCGGGGGGGGGCTGTGGCAGGCAGAGAGGAGACACCGGGGCCGGCGGGGGGCAGGGAACTCCGTGGCTTGCAGGGGAGGGGCGGCACAGTGTGATCCAAGTCTGCCTGGGCCGCTCCCGGGCAGAACTCTCACTGCTCTCAGCCAGGCTGGGCTGCAGCCTGTGAGCTGGTGGGAGCTGTGGGGGGGAACCCCACAGCCTGCCCTGGGACCTGCTGCTTAGGTGGCACTGGCTAGGGCCTCTGCTAGGGAACCCTCCCCCCCGCCTTACCCCTCCTAATTCCCTCCTCCCCCCCCAGTTTCCAGCAGGCGCTGCTGGACTCTCCTCCCCCCGTTTCCAGCAGGCGCTGCTGGACTCTTTCTCCCTTCTCCCCCCCCCCACCTTTCCAGCAGCCCTAGAGAGGGTTCCCCTTCGCAGCAAAGGGGCTAATGGGCAGCCAGGTTCTGCGGACAGATCCATGCCTGGCCTCTCCCCGGGGGCTCTGTGCGTGGGGGGGGGCAGCTGGAGTCACCTCCTCACATCCCCCGTGTGGCCCCTGCAGCTACTTGAAGCGCTTCAAGGAGATGAAGCTGAAGGTGCTGCAGCGCTGGAGCCGGCAGATCCTCAAGGGGCTGCACTTCCTGCACACGCGCTCGCCCCCCATCATCCACCGCGACCTCAAGTGCGACAACATCTTCATCACCGGCCCCACCGGCTCCGTCAAGATCGGAGACCTGGGCCTGGCCACGCTCAAGCGGGCCTCCTTCGCCAAGAGCGTCATAGGTACCGGGGCGCTGGGGGGGTGGCCGGGGCGGGGAGGCTGGCAGAGCGGGGTCTCTGGGCAGCACGTGGTCCGGGGGGGTGGGCCCCACTAGCCTGACTCCAGGCTGAGATGGGAGGCTGGTGTCGGGCAGCTTGGCGCTGAGCCGTGCCCCCTGCACCGTCAAGGCACCCCGGAGTTCATGGCCCCCGAGATGTACGAGGAGAAGTACGACGAGGCGGTGGACGTGTACGCCTTCGGCATGTGCATGCTGGAGATGGCCACCTCGGAGTACCCCTACTCGGAGTGCCAGAACGCCGCCCAGATCTACCGCAAGGTCACCTCGGTGAGTGCCTGTGCGCCCGGACATGGGGTTCCCCTTCTGCTGCTGGCACTACCCCTGCGCAGGACGCCCCCCCCCCCCCCAGGCCGCTGCGTGGGACGCCCCCCCCCCCTCCAGGCCGCTGCGTGGGACGCCCCCCCCCCCTCCAGGCCGCTGCGTGGGACGCCCCCCCCCCCTCCAGGCCGCTGCGTGGGACGCCCCCCCCCCCTCCGGCTGGGCCCCCCCCCCCCCTCCAGGCCGCTGCGTGGGACGCCCCCCCCCCCCTCCAGGCCGCTGCGTGGGACGCCCCCCCCCCCTCCAGGCCGCTGCGTGGGACGCCCCCCCCCCCAGGCCACTGCGTGGCACACTCCTCCCCCCCTTCAGGCCACTGCGTGGGGCACCCCTTCCCCCAGGGCTGCTCCAGCACTGTACAACCCCAGCCTGGCCTTCGCTGAGATTTCCTGAGGCTGCTGCTGGAGCTTGGGGAGCAGCTGCAGGCTCCGGCCCGGAGGCAGAACTCGCCCCAGGCTGGGTGTTAATGCCACGGCTGAGCTCTTGGGTCTCTCGTCCATCCCCTGGGCTGAGAGGTGGGGCTAGGGACAAAAGAGGGGGGCTGCTCTGGGCTTCCCCTGGATTCCCTTGCAGGCTGGACCCGTCCCCCTTAGCGGTGCCTCCCAGCTGCCCCTGCCCTGCTGCCCGCGGCGGGTTTCTGTCTGGCGGAGGCCGCGTGGCTGCCCACGTGCCGCTCCCTGGCGTGCCGGGGCCTGGGAGCCGCAGCCCCCGGTGTTAATGGAGCAGAACCAGGAAGCTGTTTGTGAACCTGCTGCCCTGGGCCAACTCGTGGGCTTAACGAGCCTGAGCCAGCCAGATCCAGCCGGTGCCGGTTTGCTCCAAGCCCCCTCGCCAGGCCAGGGAGGGAGATGGCCGGGGGTGCTGGCCTGCACGGGGCTCTGCCTGGTGCTGGGTGGCTTTGCTCACTGAGCCCATGCCTGGGCTGCAGCTGGCTCTCCCCTGCCTCAATTGGGGCCTCTGTCCCCAGCTGGGGGTGTTTCCTCCCGGCCCTGTGTGGTCCCTTCCATGCTTAGCTTGTGGGCTCTGAGAATCGGGTCCCAGGAGGCAGAGGGGGCAGCCCCAGACGTCACGGGGCCGGTCAGGGATGTTCGCTCCCAGCACTGCCGGGGCTGAAGCGCCGAGGGTGTCGCTGAGCTGCCCGGGCGCGGCCTGGCCAGGGACCTGCCTGACTCTCCGGGTGTCTCCCTGCAGGGCATGAAACCCAACAGCTTCTACAAGGTGAAGGTGCCAGAGCTAAAGGAAATCATTGAGGGCTGCATCCGCATGAACAAGGCGGAGAGGTGGGAGCTGTGGGGCAGGGGCTGGGGCCACGGAGTGGGCAGATCATGGTGCTTTGGTGGCCCCTGGGGCGGGGTAGGGCTAGGGGGCTGGGGACCCTTGGGATTGTGTGGGACGGGGCTGGGGCGTTGGGGGTCTCTGGGGCAGAGGGGGCCGGCAGGGTTGGGCTAGCGGATGAGCTAGGGCACCCCAGTGCTGGCTCTGTCCCTTGGGATGCCGGGAACTGGGCCAGGCCCCCGGCTGTGCGGGTGCCCGCTGACCCCGGCCTGTCCTCCAGGTACACCATCCAGGACCTGCTGGAGCACGCCTTCTTCCAGGAGGACACGGGGGTGCACGTGGAGCTGGCCGAGGAGGACGACGGGGTCAAGTCCGGCCTCAAGCTCTGGCTGCGCATGGACGACACCAAGAAGCTGCACGGGAAGTACAAGGACAACAACGCCATCGAGTTCCTCTTCGAGCTGCACAAGGACGTGGCCGAGCAGGTGGCCCAGGAGATGGTAAGTGCCCGCGGCGGCAGGGGCGCGGCTCTGCACCCGCCTGGGAGTGGGGGAGACCGTGATCTGGGCCAGCCCTGTTCCTCCGGCTCCCTGGCCCTCTGGCGGGGGAGCCACTCGGATCTGTGCTGCTGGCTTGCTGCTGGCCAGGGCTTTTCCTCCCCTGCCTGTAGTGGGTGCTGCTGCCTCATGCGGGGGACAGCGATCCCCCTCCCCTTGCCTGGGATGTAGTGGGGGGGCCGTCTGCTCTGTAACCCGAGGTTCCTCTGCGCTGTGATTCCCACTGACTCAGCCACGTGTACTGGGTCCCGACACCTAGTCCCAGATAACAAGGCTCTTCCCAGGGGGGAGACAAAGGAAGGGAGGCAGAGACGGCCACCTGGGGCTGGGCAGTCATGACTGGGGAAAACGAGGAGAGGAGACTAAGCTGAGTACTGAGGGTTCGGGGGCCTGTGGACCCCACCCCAAGGGGTCTAGGGCTGCCAGCCCCTGACTCCTTATGTCCACATGACGCCTATGCGGTGCTGTATCCTGGAGAAGCAACAAACCCTCTCTGTTCTACACGCTGCCACACACTCCTTTGGTGCCCTGATCTCCCCAGTGTCTATCTCACTGCCTCCCTGGGTGCCCTGCCAGGCGGGGCCAGGGCAAGGCCTGATGTGCCCCCCCCTTTCCCTCCGCAGGTGACCCTGGGCTTCGTGTGCGAGGCGGACTACAAGCTGGTGGCCAAGGCAGTGCGGGACCGTGTGGCCACCATCAAGCGCAAGCGGGAGAAGATGAAGCGGGCGCAGGACGAGCTGCAGCGCCAGGAGCAGGAGAAGCAGCCGGGGCTCCTGCACCTGATGGAGGAGCTGAAAGGGCCCCCAGGACCCAGCAGCGCGCAGCCCTCGCCGGCCACGCCTGGCTCCGGGGACTCTGCCTTCCCCCCGGAGCCCGAGGAACCCGAAGTCGATCAGCACCAGCACTTCCTGTACCGGCACACCAGCTACTCCTCCACCACCTGTACGCAGGCAGCGCCCGGCGCCGGGGCCACGAGGGTGGTGGCTGGTGCTGGCATGGCTGGCGTTGGCCAGCATCTCCCTGGGGGACATCCCTTCTCATTGGCATCTGCAGCTGGCCTGGAGCATGTCAGGGCAGAGGCAGCTGCTCCTGGTCCTCTCTTGGGGATGGGATCCAGAACCTGCAGCTCCTGATGGGCGGGTGGGGGCGAGTGCAAAGCCGTCAGGGGGGTAGTCTGCCCCGGCCTTCCCGGGTGGGCAGAGTCCTGTGAGGCCGGCTGCTCACCCTGCTCTCTGCTCCCAGCTGACTGCGAGACAGATGGATACCTGAGCTCCTCTGGGTTCGTGGACTCTCCAGACCTGTCCCACCGCCACTCGGGCACCTTCTCCAGCGGGGACCCCTGCAGCCCCCTAGCTGCCCAGTCGGAGAGCTGCTTCCCAGTGGTGAGTGGAGCCTGGCGCTGCCGGGGGGCACCTGGCGTTCCCCTTGGGGGGTTGCTGGGGCCCCGCCATGCCCCTCACTCTGGCCTCTCCCTGGCAGAGCATCGCGGTGAGCCTGCCCTCCGAGCGCCTGCCGTCCGCCCCGGCCAGCGAGTTCTCTTCCCCGGTGGACAGGTACGTCTGGGGCCTGCTCCGCCGGGGGGCGGTGCCCCCAGTCCCCCACTGCCCTGCTCAGGAGGCGATGGCTGGGGCTGGCCATGGAGATACGGGGCTGTGGGTGGGTTATGGGGCAGGGGGGAGCCTGGGGCACGCGTGGGCGGCCATTTGTAACTCTCGCCTCCGTGCCGGGCTGCTGCCTGGGCCCGGGGCCTGCCCCCAGCTACGCATCCGACGTGGCGTCCGGCCTGAGCGACGGCTGCGAGGGGCTCTCGGCCAGCGAGCGGAACGCCAAGCTGCCGGCCAAGCGGGCCTCGGGGAAGCTGCTGCGGCGCCGCGCCCGGTCGAGGCTGCGCATCACCAACGTATGCGCCACGGGGCACCCGCCTGGGCTGGGATTGGGGAGGGGGCCACGGGGCCTGCCGGAGGTGTGGCGGGGGGTCAGGAAGGCAGGGGTGGAGAGCCTGGGGGGTGCTCCTGGCCCTGCTCTCCCTGTTTCCTACCTTCTCCTGGCCTCATGTGGGCGCGGCAGCTGCTGCTCCAGCCCTCCTGCCCCTGTGTGGGCATGTGGAAGGAGAAGCCCTCATTGGCCCCTCACATTTCCATTGGGGGTGTATGACCCCCCCCCCCAAGCTCGTCATCCTCAGGCAGAGGAGCAGGGCTGGGCCAAGCGCCGGCCTCTCCCTGAGGATTGCACAGTCCCTGGCACCCAGTGAGGGTGGGTGGCATGGCGGGAGGGGGGTCTCCCGCAGCTGCCTGTAGCTGCCCCTGCCCCGCAGATCTCGGACAAGAGCGACCGGGTGGTGGAGTGCCAGCTGCAGACCTACAACAACAAGATGGTGACCTTCAAGTTCGACCTGGACGGGGACAACCCTGAGGAGATCGCGGCGGTCATGGTGAGCGCCAGGGCCCGGCAGGGCTTGGCAGGGCTGGGGGTGCCGGCACCCAGCCCTGACCTGCCTGCTGTGCCCTGCAGGTCAGTAATGAGTTCATCCTCCGGTCGGAGCAGGACGGCTTCATCCATCGCATCCGGGACATCATCCAGCGTGTGGAGACCCTGCTGCGCAAGGATGGGCAGGGGGCCGCCGGGGCGGCTGGCAGCCCAGAGCCTGAGAGCCTGTCGCCCATGGCCACCGCCAACGGGTTCCCGGTGAGTGTCCCCTGGTGAGCAACATCCCCCGTGCCCCGGCCCCCCGGTGAGCAACATCCCCCGTGCCCCGGCCCCCCAGGTGAGTTCCCCTCCCTGTGCCCCAGTGCCCCCGGTGAGCGCCCCGCCTGTGCGAGAGCCAGAACCCGCCTGCCTGCAGGGAGCTGCTCTGCACTGAGCTGCTGGCTGGTTTCCCGAAGGCTGACTGACCGTCACCTGGATGGTGCATGGGTGGGCCCTGCCGGCCGCGCCCTGAGCAAGGGGAGCGCCCAGCAGGCGGCCAGGCCTTGGGCAAGCCCTGGCTGAAGCGGCTGGGTCCCTCTGGGGCACTGGCTTTCCTCAGGCTGGCCCCTCCCTTCAGCTGCTGCTGAGTCCTCATGCCCCTCTGGCACGTGTGCGGATTCCCAGGGCGTGACCTCTGCCCGTGGGTCGCTCCAGAGAGCCCCCCTAGCTCCTGGGGCTCTGCCGAGGGGTCCCAGCCTGGCCCGTGACAGGCCCTGTCTCTCGTTGGCAGGCAGAGCTGCAGCTGCAGGAACTCTCCCGCTCCGTCTCGTCGTCGTCCTCGCTCAGCGGTACGTGCCTGCCACCTCCGCTTCCCGCTGGGACCCCTGCTCCGGCCAGGCAGCCCCGCGCTGCCCGCTGGCTTGTAATGGAAGCGATAGGGCAGCTCCTGTGCCGGCTGGGGGCCTGCAGCCCGGGCACCAGTCACTATGTCCCGCTGCAGGGACAGGTCTGTGCCACCCCTGCCCGGCAGCTGCACAAGTGGGAGGGGCTGCTGCTCGGGGGCATGGGGGCTGCGCGGTGCCGGAACTGACTCCCCGTCTCTGTCCCAGACCTGGGCTGCAGCAGCCCTGGCCAGTCGGAGCTGTCTCCAGTGCAGCCCTCGCTCGGCAGCTCCCCCTCCGACAGCGACCTCTTCAGCCTCGCAGACACCCCGCCGGTGGCCCAGCCTGGGGGGCTGCAGCCTCTACTCCCAGTAGCAATGCCAGGTACTGACTGGGGCACCGGCCTCCCCGCCTTCCCCAGGCCCGGTCGTGGCCCTGCTGGGCAGAGAGGCGCCTGGCACCCTCCCGAGCTGGCAGCCGGGGGCTGGAACACCTTGCTGCTGCCCCCGCCCCGGCAGACCCACCGATGGGGGGAGGACAGTTCCACCAGGGCCTGGCGTTTCAAAGGGGCCTGGTGCTGTGGCGGCCAGGGCCCCGGGTCCCTGAAGGCTCAGCACCGTGCTTTGGGCAGCACTGAGGACTGATGGCCCTCAGCCCTGCCCCTTGCACCCAAAGCTCCTGGAAGTGCACAGCTGCTCCTCCCCCTCGCCCCCGTACCTGCTAGGGATGGAATGGTCTAGTCCCATTAGCTCTTCCGTTAATGCTGTGGACTACACGCTATAGACTCCCCCCTTGGCCAGTAAAAGTTTTAGCAGCCTGCCTCAGTCCCCGGCTCGCACCGGGTCCGGGACCTACCCCTGCTGCGGCTCTGCATTTCAAGTGTATTAGGAGCCATGCAGGCAGGCAGCCTGCCTCAGTCCCCGGCTCGCACCGGGTCTGGAACCTACCCCTGCTGCGGCTCTGCATTTCAAGTGTATTAGGAGCCATGCAGGCAGGCAGCCTGCCTCAGTCCCCGGCTCGCACCGGGTCCGGGACCTACCCCTGCCGCGGCTCTGCATTTCAAGTGTATTAGGAGCCATGCAGGCAGGCAGCCTGCCTCAGTCCCCGGCTCGCACCGGGTCCGGGACCTACCCCTGCTGCGGCTCTGCATTTCAAGTGTATTAGGAGCCAGGCAGGCAGGCTGCCTCAGTCCCCAGCTCGCACCGGGTCTGGGACCTACCCCTGCTGCGGCTCTGCATTTCAAGTGTATTAGGAGCCACGCAGGCAGGCAGCCTGCCTCAGTCCCCGGCTCGCACCGGGTCTGGGACCTACCCCTGCTGCGGCTCTGCATTTCAAGTGTATTAGGAGCCATGCAGGCAGGCAGCCTGCCTCAGTCCCCGGCTCGCACCGGGTCTGGGACCTACCCCTGCTGCGGCTCTGCATTTCAAGTGTATTAGGAGCCACGCAGGCAGGCAGCCTGCCTCAGTCCCCGGCTCGCACCGGGTCCGGGACCTACCCCTGCTGCGGCTCTGCATTTCAAGTGTATTAGGAGCCATGCAGGCAGGCAGCCTGCCTCAGTCCCCAGCTCGCACCGGGTCCGGGACCTACCCCTGCTGCGGCTCTGCATTTCAAGTGTATTAGGAGCCATGCAGGCAGGCAGCCTGCCTCAGTCCCCGGCTCGCACCGGGTCTGGGACCTACCCCTGCTGCGGCTCTGCATTTCAAGTGTATTAGGAGCCACGCAGGCAGGCAGCCTGCCTCAGTCCCCAGCTCGCACCGGGTCCGGGACCTACCCCTGCTGCGGCTCTGCATTTCAAGTGTATTAGGAGCCAGGCGGGCAGGCACCCCGGCTCAGTTCCGGCTCGCACTGGGTCTGGGAGCTCAGCCCCCCCTCCCCTCCCGCCCTAGGAAGGGGCTGCTCCTGTCCCGCGGTCCTGCCTCTGGATCAGAGTCAACAGCGCAGGGTGACAGGCAGCCAGTTTGCGAGGGGAGCTGATTTTTTTTTAAACGGCTCCCCTCACAGATCGGCTCCCTCCTGGCACCCCACAGAGGCAGCAGCGCGGGGTGGCAGGGGGCTCCTCGGGAGTGGGGCTGGAGCGCACTGGCTGCCGGCCCCGCACCGGGGACTATCGAATAATCAAGTAACCAATAAGAATTCATGAGGTTTCTCGACTGTTCAATTCACGGATATTGAACATCCCTAGGACCTGCCCCCCGGCCCACAGTGGCTGTCGGCCCCACTGCCCTCAAGGGAGCAGCCAGTGAAGCTGGGTGTGGGGGCAGGGACGTGGGGACCCTAGCTAGGAGAGGGGCTCAGAGGGGTTTTGGATGGGGACATGCTTAACCCTTCCCAGTTTTGGATGGGGACATGCTTAACCCTTCCCTGCCAGGCCGTGCTCACTCTTTTCTCCCCCGCAGGCTCCCCCAGCACAGCCGCATGGAGCTGGCCCTCCTTCTCGATGGCGCCCAGCCTGGTCCCGTACCGGCTGCCCACGTCCCCGTCGTTCCCACAGACTGCTGGGCCCCAGGCTGGGGGCTCCCTGCTGCCCACCACGCCGCCCGGGGCCGGACTGAGCACGCCTGCTACGCCCCCCTGGTCTCCTGTCACCTCCCCCTTGATCTCGCTGGCTGAGATGTTCTCCCTGGCAATGATGAGCATGGCCCACACGCTGCTGCCGACCGTCACCGCGGCTGCTGCCCCGCCGGGCGGGCCCCAGGCCCCTGCGCCGATACCTCGCCCGCAGGCCCTGTACCTGGGGCCGGCGCACTTCACCTCGCCTGACCCCGCGGGCCTCCTGGAGCCAGCGCCGTGCTGCAATGGGACTCAGGACCCCCACAGCACCCCCGCCTGGGAGCCAGCTCCTGCCCCTCAGAGCCTCGGAAGGGGCGGCACCAGGGGGAGCCTGCTGTCGTCAGAGAGAGCGCCTGCCGCTGGGGTGCTGGCCAGCAGCTCGGTAAGCACCCCCCAGGAGGAGCGTGGGCCCAGCAGTGAGAGCTGCCAGGAGGAGTTAGGCTGGTGTGGGGGTATGGGGGGCGCTGGGTAGGCCCTGGAACGGGGGAGGGGGCACAGCCAGGACGTGCCCCCAGGTGAGGTGCGACCCCGGCTCTAAGGCTGCTGGGAAGGGACCCAGCGCTCAGGTCCTGCTGGGACTAGTTACCGCAGCCCTGGGGCCAGGGGGACGAGCCGCTACCCCGGGCTGGGACAGTGCTGCTGGCTCGGAGCGAGGCCTGGAGCAGCCTGCTAATCCGGGGGCTTGGGCCTGAGCCAAGACGCAGCAGCTCAATCCCCGGCCCATCTGCTCTGGGGGATTAGTTGGCCTCGCTGCTGCTGGGGGGCGGGTGACGCTCCCTGACCTGGCTTCCGGCTCCTCTCCTAGGTATCACCCAGCTCCCCGAAACCCGGCAGCCACCTGATCGTCTCGGAATCGCCTGCCCCTGGCCCAGCCAAGGCCCGGCTGTCCCCCATCAATGAAGGTGAAGGCCTGGGCTGGGCGGGGTTCCCTGGGGCTGGCTGAGCTGTGGGGATAGGGCTGGCGAGGCCAAGAGGCCTGAGGACCTGCCTGCCACCAGTGCAGGGAGAGCCATGCCCAGAGCTCAGACCCTGCCTCATTTGTTCCCAGAGACCAAGCCCCAGATTCTGGGCCGGTTCCAGGTGACCACGTCCAAGGACCCAGCCAACAGCCAACAGCAGAGCCCGAGCGACAGTGAGCAGAGCAGCCCGGAGCTCTGGGAGGGGGCAGCCGGCACCTCCTTGCAGCCCTCCACGTCCAGCTCCTCCTCCACGGAGGGCAGCACGAGCCACGACTCGGACTCTGTCCCTGACACCCCGGTGCAGGACCCGGAGGAGCTGCTGGCCGAGGAGGGGACGCCGGTGGCCCTGGCGGAGAGCGACCAGGAGGGGGTGGGGGGGGGCGGCCGGGGCTGAGAGCCCGCAGCAGGCAGTGGTGAGCCAGGTGTGGATGAGCTACACCCGCAGCATGTCCTACCTGAGCAGCGACGACACAGAGAGCGAGGACGAGGAGATCTGGGAGGAGCTGCAGAGCCTGCGCCAGAAGTGAGTGGGGGCCTGTGCTGGCCTTTCCAGTGGGGGAGCAAGCAGGGCCCTGGGCAAGCACCCCTGGCTCCAGGGAGCAGGCAGGCTCCTCCCCCTGCCCCATGGCAAGGGGGCTACACGCCAGGGGTGGGGGGCTGCCCCCTCCCCCGTCTTCCCAGGCTCCTCCCTGTGGGCAGCTGGGCTGGAACCCAGCCTGTGCCCTGACAGCCCTTCTGTCCCCAGGCACCTCTCGGAAGTGCAGACGCTGCAGGCTGTGCAGAAGAAGGAGATCGAGGAGCTGTATTGCCGCATGGGGAAGCAGCCGCCCCCCGGCATCGTCTCCCCAGCTGCCATGCTCTCCAGCCGCCAGCGACGCCTCTCCAAGGGGGGCTTCAACCCGTCTCGCCGCAACAGCCTGCAGCGCCTCGAGCTCTCGCAACCCCCAGGTACCGGTGGCTGCCCACTGTCCCCTGTCATCTGCCTCCCACCCCGCTGTCCTCACAGCCCCAGGTGCCTGCTGGGGCGTGCGCACACGGCCCTGTCCTCCCTGCTGCCCTCTCGCAGCCCACAGGTACCAGCAGCTCCCTGCTTCCTCCCCCATCCTCGCTCCTCCTGCCCAGGGCCCCTCCTATCATGTGGCTGTAGTGCCTAGGGCATGTGCTGTGGGGCGCTCTGAGGGCCACACCCTGATTGCACAGAGGGATCCTCAGCTCTCTGCCCTGGAGCAAGTGACATTAACCCGCGTGTTGCATGGCCAAGCCGATGTCCTCCCACCCCAGCGGGGCAGCATGCTGGGCTGTGCAGCGGGCACCTCAGAGGGTGCTTTATGGCACCCAGTGCCCCCTGGCTGCCCACCCCGTCTGGCTCCTCACAGGGATCATGCGCAGGAACTCGCTGAGTGGCAGCAGTACCGGCTCGCAGGAGCAGCGGCCGACCAGAGGGGTGACGTTCGCCGGAGATCTCAGCCGAATGGTGAGGGTGGGGGGTGCTCATGGAAGCTGGGGGACCTCTTAGGCCGTTGAGTCCCACCACAATGAGCAGGCAGCTCCCCAGGGCCATGTTGCCTCTGGCACGGAAGAGTTGGTGCTTGAACATGTACTATAGAGGCCCTGCAGCACCCCAAAGCAGCATGGCCCAGGCTCTCCTCTGTGGGGTCAGGCATGCAGCTTAGTCCCAGAGAACACCTGTAAGTGGGTCGCTCCTGCCCACAGGCGCTTCAGGGTGAGCACCCCTTGCTGGGAGCCAGCACCAGCTCAACCCCCTCTCCTGCTCTCTTTGCAGTAACCGGCCTTCCAGCACCTATTTTCATGGACTACCTCAGCCACACCCCAGCTGCCTGCGGCCCCGGAGGAGTGATGAGAGGCCCGGCTGTGAGCTGACTGGGAAGTGCTCCACCCCATGGGAGCCTCCATGTGTGAAGACAGCACTGGCCCTGTGGGGCAGCGGCTGCTACTTGGGAATACAGACTCCTGCCCTTGTGTGCCCCTCCCCGCCCTGTGGAGCCAGGCACTGGACCGCACGGTGCCTACTATGGATGCCTGCAACGTGGCCAGCAAGGACTCCTGGCTTTGTCTCAGCAACCCCGGGGAAGCTCTACCCTGCCCTGCCTGCACGAGGCCCTTGGTGAAGCCTGTGTTGGTGGCAGCGTGAGGGTCCTGCCAGACTGGCTCACGCTCCCCTGCACAGGCTGCAGCTGGGCAGGTTTGGGGGCTGCAGAAGAGGCTGAGGAGTAGCAGGTGTGACAGGGTAACCCCCCCCCCACACACACACACACAGAGCCACAGGGAGCCTTGCTTCAGAGCGCCCCCTAGTCCTGTCAGGGAGGAATGTCTCCTGCTGAGCCCCAGCCCTTCCCTGAGCCCCCTCTGCATTCAGCTTCTCACACTTCAGGTGCACTCCTGGAATCCTTCAGCAACAGGGCAAGTGCCACTGGTGTGTGACACCACGGACAGACCAAGGGGCTGATTTTGGCTCTGCCTGGATGGACAGGACTTGGCCTTATTCCCAGGCCCCTTCAGTCATGCTTGAAGCCAGGACCTGGGCTGTAGGAAAGACGGGGTGGACTCTGTTCCTCCCCATTATGGCAACTCACCTCTGTGCTTTATTCTGCGCCTGGAGCTGCCAGCCCCACGGCAGCAAGAGGAACAACCCTGCGATGGGGCTGTGTTCTCAGTGCCTCTTTACCCCAGAACCATAAACCCGTGGCATAGGGCCAAGTGCATTTGCACCCTTGGGCCAAACCTTTCTCCTTGGCCAACAGGTGTCTGGTCTGTCTTTGCTGGGCCTTAGCAGCAGGAAGCCTCAGCGTTTGGCTTCCTCGCTGGCCCTGACAGGCCCTCTGCATGGCTGCAGTGTGAAGTATGGCCTTTGCCCTCAATAGGACACACACTGACCTTGTTGTAAAGGGCGTTGTAGAGACTCTGTACAGCAGTTGTGAATAAAATGGATCAAATGGAGATTGTGACTCCATGGAGTGACTACAGCAGCTGGCACATGGTGTAACCAACTTGATTTTTCCTGTGGGAGGAGGGGGTAGGAGTGGGAAGGTGGCCACTGGGTAATTCACCTGGTGTCTGCTCTGTGGGCTGTCAGGGGCGAGGCTATGCCTGCTGCGAATTCAGAATGCAGTAGTGAGCTGGAAATCTCATCTCCTGCTGTCTTTCCCATAAAAACATGCTTTCAGGCTGAAGTCTCTTAGGTAAATGTGCCCTGTAAGGAATAGACACTGGGCTGGCCACCAGCAGTTACCTTAATAATCAACTTGGAAGCACAGAGGCATGTATTGGAAAGTGACAAAGGTAAAGATAACTGCAGCCCACTAGGTCTGCTGCCCTGGGCTCTGCACTGCCCTTTGCAGGGGCAAAGGAAAAACAGTATTTCCCCAGCAGGCTGGGCCAGGAGAGCCACCCCTCTTTTGAGGGTCTTTTCTGGAAGTGGGGTGCATGGTTTGTATCCCCTGAAGGCAGCACATGACCTTTGTATCTAATTCAACAGGGCCTGGAAGGAGCGCACACATCCCCTCCCTTGTTGCCTGTCAGGGTTTTCCCCCTCCCTGGAGGATCTGAGCAGGCATACAAACCTCATCAGGCAACAGTCACACAGGGCAGCTCTTGCCACAAAATTTTATTCATATCCTCAAAGTTGCATCACTTTTTACAGAATGACTTCCAGGTCTAGCACCCAGACCCCCACAGGGCCAGTAAGGTCAATACCTCAACCACACTGAGCTGTGGAAATGGTTACAGAAGAGGGCACATCCCTTGGGCAACCCAGTGCTTTCCCCCTCCCTCCCCAGGCAGGATCCTGGGTACAGCACTGCAATGCAAATTAGCTCTTTCCGGCTGCAGATTGAACTGTGAAATCACAGCTCAGCCACTGGTTAAGCACAACTCCCTCCAGTGAGCTGCACAGCCACAGTACTACCTCCACAATGCACTCAGAATGGAGTGAGCAAGCAGTCCCTGCAGGACTCAATATCTCTGTCCCAGAAGTACATGCCCACCCTTGGCTCTACTCTTGACCCACCCATCCTAACCAGGGCATGTTGGGAGGTCATGAATAACTTGGCCAGATTCACTACTGTGCTGCATCCCCCTCTCTTCCTGCAGGTGGTAAACCAGGGCACTCCCACACCAGGTACCTCCTCTTGCTTCCGCCCAGCACCAGGAAGCAAGGGATTCATAACACAGCCCCAAGGCAGCCATATTTGACCCAAGACACACTGACACTTCCTCTGCAGCAAACAAACTGGATCCTAAACCCCCTACTATTACACCATCTTATTTGCTCTTAAAGACAACATTTAAGCTCCCGCTGAGTATTCCACAGACAAGATGATATTACAGGGATATTGCACTCACCCCAACTTATCGATCCCAGCCCCCACCCTCCCAAAGCAGGCCATACTTGGGGCAGCCCAGGGCTGGTATTTCATACACCAACTCTGACGAATCATTCACACAGATTTATTGTAGCCCTAGCCAAGCTGCTGCAGGAGATAAACAGAAGTGGAGCATGTCAGAGAACACACCTGGAGCTATTGCACCATACAGTCAGCAATTGCAGCCTGGTTGCTGATGGGCAGAATGGTAAAGGAATCCGTCCCACTGCAGGGGGTCAGACCATCCTTGGTAATCTCAACACGTCAAAGGCAGATACATCTTGTGCCAGAGGCCCTCAGCAGCCTGACCTCTCCCATGATATTATTTCCAGCTGGGTCCATCTCAAGCAGGGAGCAGGCCCAATCTGCTCAGGGTCTCAGTTCACTGGGGTCTTAGCAGCCTGGGTCCGGGCAGCCTCAACTTCCTGCTCTAGCTCATCGAGGAATCGCTCCTGGGAGATCCTGTAGAAGGTGTAACCATCTGAGGAAGGGGCTGCTCAGGAAAACAGGCTGAGGAATCGGACAGCCCAAGAAATCCTCCCTCCCCTCCCCCGCCCAGCCCTTCCTTGCTCCACAGCACAGTGTCCCTTGGAAGGTGTTGCACTAGCACGCCTCCTTTGGGGGCCCTCTGCTGTTCCCACCCCCCCTCACCTTTCAGGGGCCTGCAATTCCTCCCCCTCCTCCCCTAACCCCCCACATCGGGGGGGGGCTGAAGTTCCTCCCCTAACCCCCCACGTCGGGGGGGGGCCTGAAGTTCCGCCCCTAACCCCCCACGTCGGGGGGGGGGGCTGCAGTTCCTCCTCCTCTCCTAACCCCCCACATCAGGGGGGGCCTGAAGTTCCGCCCCACCCCTCCCCTAACCCCCCACGTCGGGGGGGGGCTGCAGTTCCTCCCCCCGACACACCCCGCCTGGGGGGGGCCCTCTCATGATCCCACACCCCGGCCCGCCTCCTCCTCCCAGGGGGGGGCCTGTCTCTGCTGCCCCCCCCCCGCAGGGGGCGCTGCCCCGCCCGCCCGGATACAGATGCCCAGCGCCACCGCGCCGATGGCCAGCGCCGTGAGCCCGTTGCGGCCCCGCAGCCGCCGCTGCACGAGGCGCCGCTGCTCCGCGCCGGGCTCCCGCGGCGGCTCCATCCGCTTCGCGAACTCGGCTTCCGAGCCCCCGCCGGGCTGCCGCGGCGCCGCCATCTTCCCCCCGCGTGCCTGGGGCGCGGCGGCTGCCGTCATTTCCGCTGAGGGCCTGGCCCCGCCTCCCGTGAGGCGCGCGCCGCCATGTTCGATGAGGGCAACGCGCCCTTCGGCTCGTCCGGGCCCAGCCCCCGCGCGGAACCTCCCGCCCGCTTGGTGACGCGGCCCACGTGACGCTCAGCGTCCGAGGAGCGTCTCTTGTGATTGGGGCGGTCAGACGCCTCACGTGACCAGGGAGGTGTTTAGGCGGGAAGAAGCGCGTGGGAGAACGCCACGTGACCAGGTGGCAACGGGCTGTGGCGTCGTGTGATTGGCTGATAGAGGGGCTCCTGCCCACAGGCCCCCTTGACCCTCTCAGACTGGGCCCCCAACCCCCCCCTTTTACACCCCCTGGGCGGGGCTTCCCCTCCCCCAGGAACCTCCATTTCACCCTTCACCCCCTCTGGCTGCCCACCAACCCCCCCCCACATCCCGACTGCCCCCCCCCCCCGCAGCACTGGGCTGGGCTCCCCCCCAATCCAACCCTTCACCCCTCCCCCAGAGCTGGGCACCTCCCTTCCAACACCCCTCCCCCAGGCTGGCCCACAATATCCCTCCAGCCCCCCCCATTCCCTCAGGGGACTGGGTTCCCCCAAGCCCTGCCCAGGCTGAGCGCCCCGGGCCAGCAGGCTCCCCGCCCGCCTCGCTCCTTGAGGCTGGCCCTGAGGCTTGAGGACGCTCTTGGGAAATGCCCCCCCTGCGGCATAGCAGCTCCCGTGTGTAACCCCAGTGGGCTCGGGCATAGGGTGCCAGCAGACAGTGGGCTGTTCGCCGTGCCAGCTGGCTCTCAGGCTCCAGCTTCCTCACTGGAGACCATCAATTCTGCCCTCTGCTGCGGACCTACCTCCCCTTGGTGTTAGTGGGGTAGCCTGGTCAGTGATGCCCCAGGTGGCCTCGCTCGTAAACTCCGATCATATACAGATAGTCCCCGAACGAGTTATGTACCAAACACTTGGTCATAACTCGATCTGTTCGTAAGTCGGACCCCATTCATTTAAATGGGACTGCACAGTTCGTAAGTGCGGATCGCCGTTTGTAAGTCGGGGACTGGCTGTATGGGAGGCTGGTCGTTAAGTGTGGATGGTCGTACGTCGATGCATTCATAAGTTGAGGACCTCCTGTATTCCATAAAGTGGGTGGCCCGGGGGTTGGAGTGTACCTAACAGTTCTGTTGAGGAACCACCTCTCTGATGTTCAGGTTTCTTGCCTATATCTGTGATAAGCTCTGCAGTGCTGAGAGAAGTGAGGATTTGTATGTGTGTACTGGTTCCAGGATGATTCTGATCACATGCAGGTAGCAAATCCAGAATAAGACAGTGTAATATGTCTACAGCATAAATACTGCTATCTTATTCCATGCCCTAGCTGGTGCCCTCTTTAATAATTACGGTAGTGAGCACAGCTGCAGTGTAATAAAAATAATACTGTTGTTGTTGTATTATATTTGAGGGCTGGCCAGAAGTGCTAAGATGAGCGCAGTGGCCCAGGCAATGTCCAGGTTTTGCACCCCTGAGCCAGTCTTTGGAGCTGTTCCTCCCGAGATCATTGAAGATACTCTAATCTATTTAGCTACAGAAAATGAACAATATCTGAACAAGCTGTCGGATCAGGCAGGATGCTTCAAAGAGACCAAGATAGTGGGTGAGAAATGCAGAACTTTGCCAGCCTGTGTATGTTAGTATGTCTGTCACATGGACTGTGTATGCATTTGTGTGCACCGAACACTTACAAATCCTTATTATCCTTCAATGAGTATTTTGTAATATCGTAGAGACCACAATGCAGATGTGTGTAAAATCTGCTCTGCTCTAAAGGGTTAGGGGGTGCATCTGAGATTATGAAAATCAGTACACAGGATTGAGTCTCACTGTGTTTTAACCTAAAACAGGAGTTTCAGAATCATTTGGTGCAAAGGGCCAAGTTATATAAGGTGTTTTACAGATTATGAAAATACCTTGACAGCATTTTATAGAGAAGGAGCAGAAGGTGCAAAACTAGAGGTAAAAATAAAATACAAGTTAATTATGATGAGCCTCTGCTGCCAGACTGCAGGCACATCAAGCTGTTTTCTGTGTGCAGTGGTTTATTTTTGAACTTCAGAGCTCCCAGAAGTAAAAGGATTACTAAAAATCGAGTCCTGTTGGAAATTTAAAGACTAACAGATTTATTTTGATATAAGATTTTGTGGACAAAGACCCACTTTGCCAGATGCATGGAGTGGAAATTACAGATTCTGTAATTTCTGAAATTCTGTAATTTTCACTCCATGCTTTTGACAAAATGGATCTTAGTCCACAAAAGCTTATGCCCAAATAAATCTGTTAGTCCTTAAGGTACCACAAGACTCCTTGTTGTTTTTGTTGATACAGACTAACACAGCTATCCCTCTGACACTTGTCACAATGCAAGGGCTTACTAATGTTCTTACATGAACACAAAGCTGGCTGTAGGCAAGTGTTTGCTGTATACTTGGGTGTAGTTATATACAGCAATAGGAAAGTTTCTTTGTGATCAGCAACAATGTAATGTACAAGAAAATTAATGGATTTCTAAAATATTAGTAAATTTACAAACCTGACGGGTAATGGCAGTTGATACAAGTGTGAGAACTCTTGAGAGTCAACCAACATGTCAATTAAAAACTTGAACTTGAGCAAAGGTAGAAACAAATGTTAAAAAGCATAAAAGCAAATGTTGTATTAAATAACAAAGTATGTAAATGAAAGACTTCATGCTGATATATTCAGAGCTACACAGGAACCACTGCACTTTTTACCCCAACTAAAAATATTGTTATGGTATTCTTTTACACACACACCCAAAAACATGCCCTGTCCATTCAGGTAGTGACATTAAAGGAAACCTTAGCATGGTAGCTGTTATGTGGGCCTGCAGTGGTTTGGTCTTGGCTGTGATGACAGTCTGTTGCTTGTAATAAATATAACAGAAGTCAAATGAGGTCTAGTTAATTCCTAGTCTTAGCTAGAGGATACTGCTTTATTAGTAACATCCTGGCTACGTCTAGACTGGCATGATTTTCCGCAAATGCTTTTAATGGAAAAGTTTTCCATTAAAAGCATTTGCAGAAAAGAGCATCTAGATTGGCACAGACGCTTTTCCACAAAGGCACTTTTTGCGGCAAAGCGTCCGTGCCAATCTAGATGCACTTTTGCGCAAAAAAGCCCCGATCGCCATTTTCGCGATCGGGGCTTTTTTGCACAAAACAAATCTGAGTTGTCTACACTGGCCCTTTTGCGCAAAAGGACTTTTGCCCGAACGGGAGCAGCATAGTATTTCTGCAAGAAGCACTGATTTCTTACATGAGATCGTCAGTGTTCTTGTGGAAATTCAAGCGGCCAGTGTAGACAGCTGACAAGTTTTTCCAGTCTAGACACAGCCCCTCTGTATAAACTCCCACTAGTGGTGTCTTTGCAAAGGCTTGACTCAATATTCATATCTAATTCCTTATCCTCACTCACTTACTTTTACTTGTTGATAGTGTATCCACCCATTCCTGTTGTGATTGTTAATTGCACTTTTTTGCAGAATTTGTATTTCTCTTGTGTGAAAAGTGGTTCCTGGACCAATCTGCACGATATCAAGCAGTTGAAATATTTGAAAGGTAACTTCCTAAGCAAAGACAACATGGGACTCTTATACCTGTAATACAGTTATACTGTATGTACTTTCCACTGTTCAGGCAGAAGATATGGAGTATCTTTGTATCTGCAGTTTTGTCTTTCCTGTTATTTAATTACAAGTATAATTGGTATGTATATTGAGAGTAAAGTATTCAGAATACACATAGAAGGTCCTGCTGGGTGCACTCAACGGTCCATCTTACCCAATATCCTGTTTTTGATAGTGATCAGTGCCAGATGATTGAGAGGGAATGAACAGAACAACACAGTTTTGTGTGATCCATCCCCTTTTGTCCAGTCACAGCTTCTGGCAGTCAGATGTTTAGGGACACCCAGGGTACTTCTACACAGCAGGGCTAAAGCCAAAATAAGCTATGCAACTTGAGCTATGTCAATTACGTAGAAAGCCCAAGAAAGCACTCTTCCTCTGACTTCTCTTACTCCTCGTAAAATGAAGGTTACAGGAGTTGGAGTAAGAAGTCCTCCAGCTCAACATTATTTTGACATTATGTCGAAATAACTGCTTGTAGTGTAGACACGGACTATGTTATTTTGGAATAACATCAGTTATTCCGTAATAATACTGCTGTGTAGCTATATCCCCAGAGAATGATGTTGCATCCCTGATCATCTTGGCAAATTGCCATTGATGAACCTACCCTCTATGAACTTGCCAATTATTTTTTGAACCAAGTTATACTTTTGACCCTCATAGCACCCCTTAGCAATAAGTTCCACAGATTGACTGTGTTGTGTGAAGAACCTGCTGCCTCTTTTAATTTAATCAGATGTCTCCTGGTTGTATGATGTGAAGGGGTAAATAACACTTCCCTATTCACTTTCTCCACATCACTCATGATTTTTATAGACCTTTATTTTATCCATCCTTACTGTTTCTTTTCTTTTCTTTTTACTCTTTCCTCATATGGAAGCTGTTCCATACTGCTAATTATTTTGCTAATGTTCCTTTTACATTACTAATATATCTTTGAGATGAAGTCACCAGAACTGCATGCAGTATTCAAGGGCTACGTCTAGACTGGCATGATTTTCCGGAAATGCTTTTAACGGAAAGGTTTTCCGTTAAAAGCGTTTTCAGAACAAAGCGTCTAGCTTGGCACGGATGCTTTTCTGCAAAAGCACTTTGCAGAAAACAAATCTCAGCTGTCTACACTGGCCCTTTTGCGCATAAGTTTTGCGCAAAAGGGACTTTTGCCCAAACGGGAGCAGCATAGTATTTCTGCAAAAAGCACTGATTTCTTACAGTAGGAAGTCAGTGCTTTTGTGAAAATTCAAGCGGCCAGTGTAGACAGCTGGCAAGTTTTTCCGGAAAAGCGGCTGATTTTCTGGAAAAACTGGCCAGTCTAGACACAGCCAAGGTGTGAATGTACCATTGATTTATAGTCTTTATATTTAGTATCTTGTTAGCTATCCTTTTCCTAATTGTTCCTAACAAAGTTTGGCTTTTTTTCTTGCAGGTTTATGATTAAGCACGTAGAAGAGATTTATAACTCTACCCGAGAGTCAAGGGTAACCAATGAACAAGGAGAGGGCAATACCTGGAGCACTTTGAAAGCACAGATATGTGATACAATTGTGCTGCGGCTTGTGTCTTGCATTCAGCTTGCAAGCAAACTTTCTTTTCATTACAATGTGAGCAAACTAATACTTTCTTACACCAGATTTTAGCAGTATAGTATATTTTTACGTATTTAGATTTTGAACTTATCTAAACTTCACACCAAAGGATGTACCATTTCAAAGGACAAGTGTGACTAGGTAATTCAGGCTAATTTGGACATGGCAGATCTAGATCCCTTGCATTGATAAAAAAGTACACTGCACCTTCACAATAAAAAAAGTTAACCCACATTTTTTTTATTTAGAGTAATCATGACCTGTACCATTTGGTTGTGAGAATACCACCGAATCAAAACTCAGCATTGTTATGGTGGCAGTTGCCACATGATACTGATATGTAGCTTTACACATTCATTTTCTTGGCATGTGATGCCCTGATATTCAGTCTGAAAGAAATGCCATATTGTTGTTAGTATTGTGACTTTTTTCTTTTTGAGGAAAATATTGCAAGCAAGGGAGTTTTTTCTCTGCCTTAATCTATCAAGTCAATCTTTGGCAGGGTTGTCCTTAGGATTTATGGTGCCCTACCCAAGATTATTAAACTGGTGCCTTTATGCCTGACTTGCTCTTCCACCCCCTACTCCCTCTCCTTCCCAGAGACCCCAGCAGCCAATCCTCTCCCTCAGACTGTACTGCAGGCAGTGCATTTGGCTCTCTAGGACCCAGCCCTGCTGTTACATGCTCCACTGCTTACCGTCATAGGTGTGCACAGCACATTTCATTAGGGTGTGCACCCAAAATTTTTTTTTAAATGTACTTTTACCCCCATTAGCCACACCCCTGGAGGCAACACTCTCAGGGCAACATGGACACATGACCAAAAGTAAAAGGTGTCACGTGACACCCCCACCCAAGGACTTTTCCTACCATCCTCCTACCGATAGGGATTAGATTGGCCCCCACCAAATCCCCCTCATGCAACTATCCTGCAATTGCATTAACCCAGTGTGTATGACATTAACTCAGGGGCGGAGAGGCTGGGCGAAGTGTTCCCTCCAAGAGTTTCCTCCTATGAGCAAAATGAGTGTCGTGTTGTACACCAGTACTGAGTTCACATGGCTTGTTTGGATGTGCCACTGTGGCATCCAAGTTATTAATAAATATCTTATAAACCTCTACCTTTTCCCTCTGCTGCCATGTCTCCTCCCTTTGCTCCATCAGCTCCCCTGGTGCTTGCTGCCCCCAACCCTTCACCCTCCTCTGCTGTCCTGAGTCCTGCCCTTCTCACTGCCCTCAGCCCTCCTGAGACCTGCCCCCTCCACGATCATGTGAGATACCCCTCCTCATCTCCTCTCCTAACACTTCCCTCTACACACCTGCCCCGCCTCTCTCCTCTGGTGCTGGTCCCTCCCCTGCAGGTGTCTCACCTTCTGCTTCACCCCCAGAATCCCCTGGCACTTCCACCGTCCCTTACCCCTGCACCCTCCTGGTGCCTCTCCCTACCCTTACTGCCCCAGCCGCCCTCTTTTTCCCCTGATGCCCACCCCCTCACCACTCTCTGCCCCCATTTCCCTCACACCCGTGCCCTCACACACAGCTTGCTCTATCCCCACACCTCTTCTTTCAAGCCTTCTCCCAGCACCTCCCCCTCCCCCCTCTAGCCCCCAATGCCTTTCCCCTCTCCTCTCCCAACATCACTCTGTCCCCTCTCCCACTGACACCTCCCCTCCTGCCCTTTTCTTCATTGTCTCTCCTCTACCCCTCCCTTGGTGCCTTCCCCCTCAGCACAAGCACCTTCCTCTCCCACCCCTTCCCTCTATTTTCCCCCTCGCCCACCTTCTGCCTTTCCATTTGCAGAGCTGGAGTCTACTGTGATCGGGCCCCAGAAGTCCCTGCAGCCCAGGCTCCAGACCACATGCCAGAGCTGGAGCCGGGCCGCTTGCAGCCCCAGCCTATCACAACATGGCCGGTCCTGCCCTAGTGAGGTTCTGCTCCCCCACGCCCCGCTCGGCCCATCTCCTTCCGAGGCACGGCTTGGCCATTTAAAAAAATGGCGCCGCAACGCCAAGCCGCGCATGACCCTACCCCAGTTGCAGCCCCAGCTCCTCCCAACGCTGCAGCCCAGGCTGACAGCTTCCCTTCTCCAGCCAGGGTCAGCTTGCTGGCCTCCTTGCTGGAGTCCCTCAGCCCGGTGGGGTCTTCTCACAGGGCCGTAAGTGCTGGCAGCACCCCTACTGGCTCCGGTGCAGAGCACACGCGTATGCTTCCCCTCCATCCCAGGTTGGCAGAGTGGTGCCCCAGAAAGCATGGTGCCCTATGTGACTGCGTACTCCGCGTATGCCTAAGGATGGCCCTGATCCTTGGGGTAAAGATGGTTCCTGGGAAGTGGGCAATGGTGTTATGTCTGAGATTTGAGCGGGAGGCTTTGCCTGTCTGGCATCTGTGATAACACCATATACACGTGTCCTGGAACAGAAGTTAAGAAAACATTTTATACTGATAAAATACCCAAACTCAGCATCCCCAATTTCAGCTCCAGTAGGGCCCAGCCCTGCAAAACAATAATATGTGCTGCTACCTAGCAAAGGGTAATGGCTTCAGCTTGCATTTTCCATTTTTAGTTTAGAAGGCAAGTTAAACAAAATAATTTGGTTAGTCCTCAACTCAGACTGTTAAAAGCATATTATACAGGTGTCTGGTGTCTTGGGAAAGTACCTCTTATAGCAGCAGTTTTAAAAATAATGACTTTTTTTCCTCCCCCAGATAATTAACAATAACACAGTTCTGAAATTTCTGCAGTCCATAGACTATTCATACACCAAACAGGACTTAGTGGAGTCAGAACTTGCCATTCTGAAGGCTCTGTGCTTTCAGATCAATGTGCCAACTCCATTGGCCTATGTTGAGTTGCTTCTGGAGGTGTTAGGTAAGAGTATTAATAAGAAGAAACTTGATATTAATAAAGGCTAAGTGGAGTTAGTTAGATTCTTAAACAACCTTAGATTAAGCATTCATTTTAGAGGTAAAAAAATCAAGTATGAAGTGACAAAGAGAAACTCACCAATATGGTTATTATTAATGGAAAGCCCAAAGCATCAAAGTGTTTTCCCTACTCTGTGATGTTTCCTAGGGTGAATCCTGGGCCCCCTCTCCCATTGATCGACAGACGCAAGCTTTATATACATCATAGAATGAGGAGTCCACAGTTAGCATCCAAGAAGATAATGGGTAACTGGACTTTTGCCTGTTTGGCAAGATGTTATAAGATTAATCATTTTTTTAAAGTAACTCTAGGCCACAATTTTTCCAAAGTGAATTGGGAATAGGGGAGGAGGCGATCCAACTTGAGATCCCTTAAAGGGGTCTGATAGAAATTGCTGAGCAAAGACAGACCCTTTTATGGAGATTCAGGTTTTGGGTGCCTCACCTTGCCATGGTCACTACTGAAAATCTTTGCCATAAACAACTTCAGTATACAACTGCCTTGGTCATAATGGCTAATATTTTTCATAATCTAGTTTTATGTATCATAAAATATTCTTTGATGTATAATCTCCACTTTAGGATATAATGGCTGCTTACTTCCTATGAAACAGTTGCATAAGATATGCGTGCACCTACTGGATTTAACTTATCTCATGCGGAATATCATCTATGATACTTTACTGAAGACTTCTATTGAGAATTCAACACCAAGTGAACTCCAGATGTAAGTACCACCTATGCCCAAGAACACGTTTGAATTAATATTGATTTTGTGCTCAGAGGGAAGGGAAAAAGCTTGAGGGTCCCAAGTTCCTGTGCCTTTACCATCCATCTGATGCAGTTTCATTGTGGTCTGACACATTATGATGCAGCAGATACAGCTTAGAGTGCATAGTGAACTGAGCAAACAGGAAGCTTCAGGGGATAGCCGAGTTAGTCTGTACAGCAAAAAACAACAAATGGTCTGGTAGCACTTTATAGACTAACAAAACACATAGCTGGTATCATTAGCTTTCGTGGGCACAGCCCACTTCTTCAGATGACCAGAGTTTTGAGTTTAGGATGTGCAGACCCAAAATAAATAGGAGAGAAAGGGGGAGGGGGAGAGAGGAAGGAAATAAAGAGGGGTGGGAGACAGGGAACAGAGGGTATAGAAAAATCAGGAAGGAAGGGAGAATCAGTAAATATCTGAAGATTGGGTAGTTAAAACGAAGCAGATAAGAATCAAAGTCTATTTATAGTATCCTTCCTGCTAGAGGAATCTACAAAAGAGCTGTTTGCACCTTCATTGAATATTAGGTTGATAGTGTCCCAACCATCCTTCATCACAATTGAGTCCATTAGCATGAGAATTGAATTTGCGGATGAGCTCTAATTCCAATGCTTCTCTGTGTATTTGGCTAGTACTATCCAACTACCTAATCTTCAGATACTTACTGATTCCCTCTACCTTCCTGATTTTCTATACCCTCTGGTCCCTGTCTCCTCCCCTTCTTTTTTTTCCTCCTTTTTTTTTTTTTACCATCTACATGTTTTGTTAGTCTATAAAGTGCTCCCAGACCATTTGTTGAGAAAACAGGAGTCAGTTATTTGCAACACAGTTCAAAAGACTATTCTTTGTGAACTAAGAACCTGGGACTGAGGATTCCAGATTGAAGTTGCTAATTCCATGAAGTGTCCAAAGTCCCCATACATGGCTTTCTTTCCATAGTAGGTGGTATTTGGGGATAACTGGTTCTAAGTACAATTAACTTAATTTTTCAAGTGTTGATCCCCACCTCTTGACAGTGATTGTCTGTCATCCTGGGTGCATTGCATCTTTCTTCATCTGCAGCACAGTGATATTAACTAGTTTCTTGGGTGGGGAGGTGGTATTGCTCAGTGTTTTCAAAAAGCACTTTGAAGACAAAGTACACAGACGTGCCCCAAGTATAACAAGTTATTAGCATACTCCTAAAAACTAATTCCAGTTTTTCTTGCATATTACAGTTCATGTTCTCAATTTTTCCATATGCTTGTAAAAATCAAAATGTTTCAACATTGTTGCTGTAGAAGAGGCAGACAGGGAAGAACTCTTATTTTTAAGAAAGTATAGTGAAACAGTCGTGAAAAGTATAATGAAATGAGTGGGAGATTGGACTTTAAGCTGAACATAATGTCAGCCTGAAGTAGCTTTTAAAGGTGTTAATTTGTATGCATTTATGTTAAAATGCTACTAAAATTGTTTTCCTCAAAATACAAAGTATCAATACTACAATACTTTGCTGTTGAACAGCTTCATTTTACAGCAGATATTACTACTGTTTTAATTATACAGAGCAAAATTTTTGTCCGTAAAGGAAGATTTCATGCTTTTGGCAGTTGGAGTAATCAGCACAAGCGCTTTCATACTACATCCTGAATATTGGAATCAGGTACTACTATACAGGAAATACACAGTACTGTTCTTAGGGTTATATGAACTAAAGTTTTGCATCTTTTGCTGTTTACACAGTACATGAGGACAGGTGTGTTGCACTGAGTATACGAAAGGTGGAGTCCTTTTAATACAAAACCTGTCATACTACAATTTAAGCCCACTGCTTTTAATTAAAAAGAAAAATCAATGGGCTTAAATTGCAGGATGGGAGGTTTAGGTTGGACAGTAAGAAAATCTTCATGTTAGGGTGGTTAAGCATGGGAGTAGATTACCTAGGGAAGTTTTGGAATCTCCATCACTGGAGATTTTTAAGAACAGGTTAGACAAACATCTGTCAGGGATGGTCTAGCTGGTACTGGGTCCTGCCATGACTGCAAGGGACTGGACTTGATGACCACTCATGGTCTCTTTCAGTTCTAGTGTTCTATGATTCTAATGTGTTAGTACTGCTGGACAATGTAGGGGGAAGATTGGGAATTTAATGTGTCGTTACTATGCAAACCTATTCTGAAAAGCTCTCCTACTCCTACAACATGTTATATCCAAAGGCTTCCATTGACAGAAAGGGGGGAGATGATCCCACAAGGTGCCAATTTCTCCCTAAACAGCCAGCTTTCATTTTACAATATTTCAAATTATCCTCTCACAGCAGAAGCAGTTAAGTATTAAAAAATCATAAGGGAGAAGTCCTCCATTAATAGGATCCTCAACTGGCTAATTGCAGAGAGCTAGTGATTTTTTTACATTTATATACCTGTAGCAGCTAGGTAGCACAGCCAGCCAGCCACAGGGTAGACTATAATCTGGTTCTGTTTTCATTTACAAATAGTCAAAGATTTAAGATCTAGAACTACTACACTGTTGCCCAAAATAAGGAAACATCTTAAAGAGATTTTTTTTAAAGGTTGTGGAACATTTAAACTGCATCACTGGCATTACCACAGAAAGCATTTTAGAGTTTTCATATGCAATACTGAAACATAGTATTGGCACTACTGCTTCAAGGAAGAACAAAGGAACTAGAGCTTCAGAGAACTATATTGACCCTCCTACAAAATAAACTTGTATTTTCCATTGCAACCTTTCCCAGGTATCAGGATCTTCAAAGCCAGCCTGATGCTGTTTGATCCATGAACCTTTTGTAACAGATGCAGCTGGTTTTGATTTATAATATGTAGGATGAACTTTGTACAATTGCTGTGTAGCAGCTGTATAGGATATTTAAATTGCTAAAATATGCCTTTACAAACCATCCCCTATACTCAGTCTGAAGTAGTGACATGGGGAGCATGGTATTTTGCTTTCAGAAAATTAGTTATAGAAATGACAAATCGGCAAACTGTTCTACAGTGTACAAGTGCTATAATCCAGCCCAAGCTTTGATCTTGCACAGTTGCTGTTGTGCAGAAGCAGTGACTTTCTTGATTAGTTTACAATATCAACATTGTTCCTTCCTATATTCCTTTTTTTCTGTCCCCAGATCTAATTACCCCCGAGGCCAAAAGACAGACAGTTAGGTATTATGCTAGTGTTAACAGGGGAGGGAAATGCAAGTCAAGTCAAGCACCACCTGCTTTAAAGCTGGATTTAAATGTCACTTGGATGGAAAATTATTCAAGATCTACATCTCAGTGCACAGGTTAAAGTGTATGCAGAATGGAAGCAGTCAATTTGTCCAGAATACAAAGTATTTTATTAGTGTTATTCAGTGCACCTTTGTGCAGGAACAGACTGCAAGAAATATTTGTTGCAAATAGTTAAATAGATGGCAATGTTTTAAACAATATCAAACCCCATAAAGTTCAATGGCACCAAGTTAAGTGCTCATCAGTTCTGATTTAAAGAGAAGATACTAAGTTTCAAGCATTAGTCACCCTTTAGGATGAACAGACAAAGCTTCCAGAGGCTTTGCATACAACACAGTTCTCACTGTGTCACTAATATTTCATTTTTCTAATGGTGTACTCTTAAGTTGCAAAGAGATTACATCAGATATCCACTGGTGCTGTACAGCAAGTTTACAACAGGTTATAAAACTCAGATACTTGCTAACTAGCTATTTCATAGAGAGCTGAATTATATTCTGTTCAACAGTACAATTTTACATATTGCTTTTCTCTGTACTACATGTAAAATGAAATTTTAAAGTGTCTTGTTTTTTGGTATTGTAAACATGTTGTATTGATTAACATTAAGTGACAATTTTTGACATTCTCAAAAAAAAAATAAAGCAGATAGTCGTTAGCCCTCAGGACAAGTTCTTTATACACACATGCACACAGTCATTTGTTATAAAATTGGGATGAAACCCAGGCAAGACCCCATTTCAGATTAGTTAACATGAATTTGAGTGCTTTTGTCCATTGCTCCTCAGAGTTAAATTGTGTTTTAATAGAGTAAGAGCCACCACTGCCACCTGTATCTTCGATCTTGCCTTTCTCCACATCCATTCTGTACCACATAAACAGAGGGTTAACACCACATTCACATTACCATCTCTTATAATATACTAATGCTGTGTGATCTGTCACCTCATTTAAACTAGTTTAATTCCACTGAATTTGAAGTAGCTATTTCCAGTTGCTGGGTTAGACATATGAAGTACTGTATTTTCAGAGCCTTTAATCTCAGTTATGAATTTTACATGAACATTCCACATCTTGCTTAAGACATAGTCTGATCCCCTATTTCACCAAAAGGTAAAAAAACAAAACAGCTTTTTTAAAGTTATGCAATGGCCTTTCATCTCCCATTTAGGTCAACAGGGACAGAGCTTGGGAAATATTTCTCTGCTCTTCAAGTACAAAACCAAAAAGATTTGGCAGTTGGCTAAAAATAAGAGGCCTGGAATAACAAAGAATGCTATGGGCCAGGATGCAGGGACTAATATGCAATGTGTTATAGAAGTAATTCAGATAGTGACATTTACCTGTAAGGCAAACAAAAACGAGTTTCGCCTTTCTCCACCTCCTCTTTGAATTGCTGCACGCAGTCCAGGAACGCCACCATTGCGTGATCAAATTTATTGTCCCAAAAGAACCTTAAACCTCCAGAACAATACAAGGGCAACTCCTGAAAGAGAGAAGTTGGACTCTCGGCCGCTTAGAACTATTTTAGAAACTCTCCCCACAGCATATGAGACGGCCCGAGGGATTCTCTGCCCTCAAGAGCAAAGCCTCACTGCATTCCAGTCCTTAAACTACTTATCCCAGCCACCATTCACCATCTGGACAGACTCTTGAGCCTACTGATGCATCTCAACTGAACAAAACAATGGCTTTTAAATAAAGTAGGGCACTTCCTGTTTCCCTGCCTCCTCCCACCTCCTAGGGGAGAACACAACACAATTAGAGGTAAGGTGGTTACAGCAGTAATTGTATTAAGGCCTGTAATACGATCTAAATGTGAATGGCAAGATTTAGATTTTCTGCTCACTCCTATTAGCATGAATAAGAAGGATTTTAGCATTCCAGACAGATTACTCTTGGATTTTCTTACCTTTGATTTGTCTGTGAGAGACTCTAAATATGAATGGTTTCCATAGGGAACAAGACGGTATCTGAAAGAAAAAGCAGGCAAGTCTGAGTGCCTTTTGCCCTGGTATGACAGCCAGGACAAGGTGTATAAAGTATTGCTCTTACCTTTGAAATTTCAGGCCCATCTTGTTAGCAAGGGCATGAAGCAGTAGTACAGTCTGCCCCCAAGCTGCATTGATCTCATTCCATTCTACTGGGACGCTGGGGAGGCGGCCAAGTCTGAAGTTATTAATTGTGCCAAACTGCCCACTGTGCCTGTATTAAGAGGAAAGTTGTAAGTAAGCTGTTTGGGGCAGGAATTGTTTTTATGGCACCTAGCACAACAGGGTCCTCACCCCCATTGCTATAATAACTCTGCAAGCCATCAGGTCTTTGAGATCCTTCAAAAGACAATGGAGCAACTTACATTATCTGTGTAAAACACCAAGTGCAAAAGCTCAAGCAGAGCAGTTCGGTTAAGCTCAGCACTGGGCCCCATGTTGTCCCCGGTTTGACAGCCTAGAGATAGCACCTGCCAGCTGCTCTTGCGTTTGCAATTCTCCTCATGCAGGCTGGGAAGAGCATGTTTCCTTACAGCTGTCACTACAAGGAGATCAGATTGCCTGCTCTCAGCTAAGAGGTACCGTTCAGCCCAGCCTAGCGCCTAAGTTGCCAAAAATCTTGGAAATGATGCTGTAATATAGACTTCTGAAAACTGATGCTTCAGCAGCTCTGTCCCTCCAGCCCAGAGCATTACCAGATATGGAAAGTTGCATTGAACACATTAGTTTTCTTCAGTTTATCCAACTGGACCTGGGCATAGCGCATCTGGTTATCAACACTTTTCAGTTCATCATCCAGCTCGAGTTGTTGCCTCTTGAATTCGCTGTACTCCTTCTGATACCTTCAAACAGCAACAATAAAAAAAACCTCAGCAACACAAGGCAGCAAGAGACCAACTCCTATATGCACCACCACCCCAGACAGACTCTCTATGACGGGAGGAGAGCTCAGGCTCTGTAGCTCATTCAAACCTAAGTCCATCTAACTGAAGGTCCCAGATTCCCAGTTTTGTAACAGAGGAAGCCATTTGTACCTCACTAGAAGTACAGTACATGTTTGCCCACAAGCCAGTCTGATACAAATATGAACAAGTGGGTGTCTCTCCTGCCATGTAATAGAGTTTGGCTAAGACTCACTGTGCTTCCTCCTGATCCAGTCTCTCTGCTTCTGCCCTGATTTTCTCAAAGTTTTCTGCTACCATCTTGCGGTTCTTCTCTACTTCCTCCAGCTCTTGAATCAGTCTCTCCTCTTCCAAAGCAAGTTCTTTCAGCTCCATTTGCAGTTTCTCCTTATCATCTTCATTCATTTGTTCCAAGATCTCCAAACATCGTCTACAGGACACAGCAGGTGGTTACAAAAAGATGCTTAAGGCAATTTTCAAAAGATGAAATTTGGAGGGGCTTCTTTACCTCACTGATTAAAGTGATCAAATCTATAGTCTTTCCCTGCTCTTCGGACTAAGACTTCTGGAAGTGATAATGGAGTGCTCCACCGGTTCCATAATAAATCACTTACTTGTAGTTCTGGCATTCGTTCTCGGTGATATTGAGTTGTGTGTCTAACTGGTCAAGAAGGGTATCTGTGCATTCCTCACACAGAGGATGGTCCACATCTGTCTGTCCTGACATAATGTCAAAAAGGTCACCAGTAACCTAAAGAAAGAGTTCACTCTCAGTATAGAAAATTTAAAATCAGCTCCAGGTTCTTCTTAATATTAAATGAAAACCAAGTTTTCAATGAGTCTTCAGACTCTGCCCCTAAGAGAACAATGATTTGTCATTTTTCACAGCTCAAATTTGATAAAGTGAACAGCCTGTAAGATAGTTTACCTTCATTCTATGCAAGGCCAGAAATACGAATTACAACTCCAAATCACAAAGTGCCCCAAAGAACTTACAGTACATTCAAGAATGAACAGTCCTGTGGCACCTTAGAGATTAACAAATATATCATGGTTTATTGGATAAAACCCACGTCATCAGATAGTTCAAGAGTACATCTAGTCTGTCGTCTCATGACTTGCCTTCAGTCTTCTGCTGAGATTTTCCATGGTGCCCCCATCAGAAGCCTCTCCAATCAGAGTAAAACTGTTGGCACTTTCTGTTGACATCATTCTTGAAGAGAAAAGGATTTTAATGTGAACTGATGAAGAATGTCAGAACATCACTGAATTTCTCTCACTGTGGGACACTTAGTCCCAAAGCTTCCTCACAGAGATCCCCTCCACTGCGCCTTTAATTCTGATGTCTCATGCAGTCCTTTCCCTTGAATTCTGGAACAAAGGTTCATGTATCTATACCAATGGTTCTCAAACTGTAGGTCTGAACCCTAAAGTGGGTTGCAACCCTCTTTTAATGGAGTGTCAAAGACTAGCATTAGATTTGTTGGGGCCTGGGACCAAAAGCTGATGCCTGAATCCCACTGTCCTATGCTTCAAGCCCTATGTGGTTGGAGGTCAGGTTATGGGCCCACCACCCAGGGCTGAAGTGCTTTGGTCTCCCTGCCTATGGTGAGGAGGTTTAGGTTTTGCCTCTGCAAACACATCGGTTTTGTGGAACAAACCCCAAGTGATACCTGGCTGGAGGAATGAATCTCCTGGATACACCATCCTGGCGGTTTTCTGTGAAGGCTTCCTAAAAATTAAGGCAATACACCATCAACCAATCAAATGCCACTCATGACATAAAGAGCTGAATAATATTTTGGGGGGGGGGGGTTCTCTTTCAAAGGAAAGATTATCATCCTTACAGGACAAACTCATCTAAAGCTCAGGCTAACCTTTAGCCTCTAAGAGACAAACTAGCCTAATGATAGGGCCTTAGCTAAAGGAACAAAGAGATAGGTTAAAGCGACTGGGACTTTTCAGTTTAGAAAAGAGGAGACTGAGGGGGGATATGATAGAGGTCTATAAAATCATGAGTGGTGTGGAGAGGGCCGATAAAGAAAAGTTATTTATTAGTTCCCTAAATAGAAGAACTAGAGGACACCAAATGAAATTAATGGGTAGCAGGTTTAAAACTAATATAAGAAAGTTCTTCTTCACACAGCGTGTAGTCAACCTGTGGAACTCCTTGCCAGAGGAGGCTGTGAAGGCTAGGACTATAATAGAGTTTAAAGAGAAGCTAGATAATTTCATGGAGGTTAGGTCCATAAAAGGCTATTAGCCAGGGTATAAAATGGTGTCCCTGGCCTCTGTTTGTCAGAGGCTGGAGAGAGATGGCAGGAGACAAATCGCTTGATCATTGTCTTCGGTCCACCCTCTCTGGGGCACTTGGTGCTGGCCACTGTCAGTAGACAGGCTACTGGGCTTGAAGGACCTTTGGTCTGACCCAGTACGGCCGTTCTTATATTCAACCCAATCCTTTTACCTCTGTTAAGTTGGCCTCTTCTTCATGAATGTCCCCTGGTTTTGCTGGAGCTGTGGTAAGTAAGGGAGCTGAACAAAGAACAACAGAAGAAATTGTGCAGGATCAACTATTTAGCAGAGCTGCTAGTGTCTGAATGAACAGAGCGGCATCATCATGTCCCACTTGTGGCTATCCCAGATATTTTGGGTGTTAACCTCTTCCCTTCTGAAATTCCAGACATCACTTCTTGTAACTCCCATGCTGCCTCCCCAAACACACCCAGTCCCACTCCACGCCCAGCGCTCGGGCAGCGCAGCCCCCACCCCCCGCCCACTCCACGCCCAGCGCTCGGGCAGCCCAGCCCCCACCCCCCGCCCACTCCACGCCCAGCGCTCGGGCAGCCCAGCCCCCCCCCCCGCCCACTCCACGCCCAGCGCTCGGGCAGCGCAGCCCCCCCCCCCCGCCCCCCCACCCCACTCCACGCCCCCCCCCCCCCCCCGCCCAGCGCTCGGGCAGCGCAGCCCCCCCCCCCCCCACTCCACGCCCAGCCCCCGGGCAGCCCAGCCCCCGCCCCCCCCCACTCCACGCCCAGCGCTCGGGCAGCCCCCAGCCCCCCCCCCCCCCCCACTCCACGCCCAGCGCTCGGGCAGCGCAGCCCCCACCCCTCCCCCCGCCCCCCCGCCCCTCCCCTCCACGCCCAGCGCTCGGGCAGCCCAGCCCCCCCCCCCCCCTCCCCTCCACGCCCAGCGCTCGGGCAGCGCAGCCCCCACCCCCCCCTCCACGCCCAGCGCTCGGGCAGCCCAGCCCCCACCCCCCCCCACCCCTCCACGCCCAGCGCTCGGGCAGCCCAGCCCCCACCCCCTCCTCCCCCAGCCCCCCCCCCCGCCCCTCCACGCCCAGCGCTCGGGCAGCCCAGCCCCCACCCCCCCCCACTCCACGCCCAGCGCTCGGGCAGCCCCCCCCCCCCCCCCACTCCACGCCCAGCGCTCGGGCAGCGCAGCCCCCCCCCCCCCCACTCCACGCCCAGCGCTCGGGCAGCGCAGCCCCCCCCCCTCCCCCCGCCCAGCGCTCGGGCAGCGCAGCCCCCCCCCTCCCCCCGCCCAGCGCTCGGGCAGCGCAGCCCCCCCCCCTCCCCCCGCCCAGCGCTCGGGCAGCGCAGCCCCCCCTCCCCCCGCCCAGCGCTCGGGCAGCGCAGCCCCCACCTGTCAGCTCCTGGATGGTGACCCGGTCGAGGATCTTGAAGGAGGTGTCCAGCTTGAGGGGCTGGCTGCAGCGCTGGCACACGAAGCTCACCTGCATGGTGCAGGCCGAGGACTTGGAGCCCTCCATGCCGGGGGGGGCGCCCAGAGAGCAGCCCCGCTCTCCCCTGCCGCTCCGGACGCTAATCCGGAAGCGGGCTCCCCGCCGAACCCGCAGCCAAACATCGTCCGCGTCACTTCCGCTTCCGGCGCGGGGCCTGCCCGTGCTCGCGACGTTATCCTGCAGCGCCCCCTGGCGGCCCGGGGGGCGAATGGGAGGCCGCGGGCAGCATGGAGGGGAGGCAGCCTGGCGCGGGGCGGGGCAGACTGGTGTCAGCGCACTGCAGCGGATTCGGGCCCCCCTCCGTGTGCGGCTCCGGAAGCCCCGCTGGCTGCCACAAGCCAGGACCCGGCCCAGGGACCTCTCGCCCAGGGGCGGGGCCCGGCCCAGGGTCACGCCCACCCCTGCGCGACACGCCCCCTGGCGGGGGCCGGGAGCCCAACCACGGCGCCACGTGGCCCTGCGGCCGCACGTCTGCGGCGCGCGCGCTGCACGTGGCCCGGGCTGCCGGCGCCGCTCTCCTGCCAGGACCTATGGCGAGCGGCCTCGACGCCAGGCGCATGACGTCACGCAGGGGGGCCGGAAGTCGGCCGGGCGGCCATGTTGATTGGCTCCCTCGCGGTTGTCTGGCTCCCCTGCCGCTGGAGCGCCGCTCCGCGTGCGGCGCACGCGCGCCTGGAAGGCGTGGTCACGTGGGAGCCAGGTGCGTTCGGGGATTGGCTGAGGCCATTGTGAGGTCAGTTCCGGCGGCGGCGAAGCCGGTGATTCGGGCGGGCGCGAGCGAGACTCCGAGCGACAACGAGACCCGGGGGCGTCCGGCCCGAGACCCCTCCCCGCCCCCGGCCCGGCGCGGCCATGGCCTCGCTGCTCAAGGTGGACCCGGAAGTGAAGCTCAAGGTAGCGATGCCCCGGGCCCCGCCCCTCCCCCACGGCCCCTCTCCCGGGCCCCGCCCCGCCCGGATCGCCCCGCTCCTCCCCTCCCCCATAATCCCCGTCACGTGGCCTCCCGCCCGGCTCGGCCCCCCCCCCCCCGTCCTGAGTCCCGCTCCCCACGTGTCCTTCCTCCCTTCTATAGCCCCCCCTCCACGGCCGGGTCTCCCTCCCACCCCATCGCCGGCCCCCTCGTGTCCCCCCCCTCTGGATTTACCTCCGCCCCCCCATGGGTCCCCCTCCTTCCACGTGTCCTGCTCCGTCCGGTTCCCCCCTCGCTCTTGTGCCACCTTCCGGCCTGTCTTCCCCCGCCCCCCATCGCTCTCCAGCCCTCTCTGAATCCCTCCTCATGGGTTGTCCTTTCATAAGGCTGCTGCCTCCCGTCCCTTCCCCCCCACGCATGCTCTTTACAAAACCTAACCCTGGCCCCATAGAGCCTGATGTGTGTGAGGCGGTAGCTTCCCTGAGCTAGCGGGAAGTTGCCCAGGGTGCTCTGGTCAACAGGGTTTACTCTGAAACCTAGTGATGGCCGTTCAGACCTGTTTCCTTTTCTCCTGGGACCTCCATTCACCCCATCAGTAGCCCTGCATTTCCTGTAAATCTGAGCCTGTTTGCTGGAGGGCGAGCCTCCCAAGTACCCTAATACTTGGCTGCATCTCTGGATAGTTCCCCAGTTAGTTGCCTTTAGGCTTAAGTAGACTAAGCATTATTTATGGCCTTAAACAGCTCGTGGGCAGGGGCTGAATATTCTATGCAGCTAGCGTGCACATAAAGTACAATTTAGTTGGTGGCCAAATGAGTAACTCTGGAAGAAGAGCTGATTCACTGGCTGCATACTTCTTGCTGTATCTAATGCGATGGTATTGTTAATTTTACTGGCCATGACTGGCCTTCTGCCCCTGCCAGAGTCCCACAGAGCTTGGGTTGTGCTCGCCCTTGTGCAGAGTGCCCTTAGGGACTGTACTGTAGCCTTTATGTTATTTAGAGTAAATTTCTGTAACGTGGAGTCACACTACCATGGGGTCAGCTCTGGTGGCTACAGGCTCAGGCTAAACTGAGTGAAAGTTGTGTCTGTCTTGCTTAAAATTTAGCATCTCTGGGAACATACACAGACCAAGGGTAGTCACAGACATTCCCTAGTTTAAGGTATGCTGTCTTTTGTAATCTTTATTAAAGTTGCAATTAAAGACCATAGAAATTTTAAACAGACCTAAGCACAAATCACAAATACAGTTATACTCACATCCAGGGCTCGACAAACTGCGGCGAGATCTACTCGCCAGCCCCGCACCACGCCTGCGCCAGACCAGCACTGTGCATGCACGCAGTGCCAGCGAATAGGGCGAATGGCTGAATTCTACTTGCCACGGGCGAGTAGAAACAGCAATTTGTCGAGCCCTGCTCACATCCTTGACGATAGTGCTAGTGTCTGACAGGTGTTTAATGGCTTGATCGTCAGTAGAAAGATGGTTTCTGCTGTCTCCCCAAAGGGAGCTCAGTTTTCCCATTCTGGGCATCTCCTTATACTGAGATTCTGTCAACACTTACATTCTGCACATGTCCATAAAAGTGTCAGCCCTTTTCTCTTGTATTGGTCTGTGTCCCCTAAAAGCTTAAGGGACCTCAATTTACTATTGGCAGGTTAAGTTCCCTTTGATGTGCAACCTGTATCCTGTGATTGACACGTCTATGATATTTTTATGATCTAATATTACTCTTGTAGGCAATTTTGTGCAATATCACTTGGTACCTGTTTTTCCTGCAAGCCGTAGGGACTTGCTGGCTGCTGCTTCCTGCAGCTCCCACTGGCTGAGAATGGGAGCTGCAGGTGGCTGGATTTGCAAGGTAAACAGACAGTTTGGTGGCTCGTCAGCAGCTTATCCCGAAGAGCTGCGACATGCAGGCCACAGGTACCCAAGCATATAGAAATTCTGTACTGACCTAGACACAAGTTACAAACACGGTTATATATAGGGGTCTGATTGGTGTTTCATGGCTTGATCATCAGCAGAGGGTTGCACTGCTGGGTTAGAGGAACGGTTTTAGGTTCCGTCTAGACTACATGGCTCCGTCGATGGAGCCATGTAGATTTGTTTGGTCGGCAAAGGGAAATGAAGCCGCGATTTAAATAATCGTGGCTTCATTTATATTTAAATGGCTGCCATGCTCTGCCGATCAGCTGTTTGTCGGCAGATCGGGGCAGTCTGGACGCTCCCCTGCCGACATGAAAGCCCTTTATTGACCTCCCCAGTGAACCTCATCCTACAAGGCATAACGGGGAGGTCGATAAAGGGCTTTCAGGTTGGCGCGGGAGCGTCCAGACTAGCGTGCTGAGCCGATGAACAGCTGATCAGCTGATCAGTTGTTTGTCGGCTCAGCGCTGCAGGCATTTAAATTTAAATGAAGCCGCGATTATTTAAATCGCGGCTTCATTTCCCTTTGCCGATCAGCCTAATCTACATGGCTCCATCGATGTAGTTTAGACACACCCTTATATTCTTATAATCCTACAAATTAACTCTAATTAACATACAGTGAATATATGTAATGTAACAGTCATAACATTACACAGTAACAGTATGTCTACACCCCCTAGTTCGAACTAGGGAGGCTAACGTAGGCATTCGAAATTGCAAATCAAGCCCGGGATTTAAATATCCCACGCTTGATTTCCATCTTCCCTGCTGGTCGCCATTTTTTTATATTTACAAGTCCAGACTAACTGCCCGCGTCTACACGTGGCAGGGACCTGGTAGTTCGAAATAAAGCCCTAAATCGAGCTGCCTGTTAAACCTCATTCCAGTTGTGACCTGGGGAAGGGGGTTGGGGTATATGAGGGGGTGGGGTGCCAGGAGAAGGCTCTGGCTGGGAGGAGCTTACTGGAGGCTGCTCCTGGCTGGTGGCCAAGTGGGATCCTCAGACAGGCATCCTGGCTGCCACAGCCCCACACGCTGCTCAAAGCAACGTCTCCATATGCTGCAGGCACCTGCGAGTATTACCCTTGCTGCTCCCATTGGCCATGGTAGGAGGTTGGGGGTGGGGGCAGGGCATGAAGACTCCCTTCTTCCAAGGAGTGTGTGCTGCAGAGAGACCCACATGGTGGTCCTAGCGACCAGCTGCTTTGGAGCAGTGGTCTCCAACCTTTTTAACCACAAGATCACTTTTTCAATTGAAGTGCAGTGTAAGATCTACCTCAAACCCAAATAGCCTTACCCTGCTTCCTTCCCGCCCCTTCTCTGAGGCCCCATCCCTGCTCCACCCCTTCTCCGAGGCCTCATCCTGCCCACTCCATCCCTCTTCCTGCCCAATCCTCACTCACTTTCACCAGGCTTGGGTAGGGGGTTGGGTGCAGGCTCTGGTCTTGGGCCAATAAGTTTGGAGTGTGGGAGAGACTCTGGGCTTAGCCCAGGTGGGCGAGTGGGGTCCAGGAGGGGTTTCAGGGTGCAAGCTTTGTGAAGGAGTTTGGGTGCAGGGGTCTTATGTCTGGGGCAGGAGGCTGGGTGGAGAAAGAAGTTCAGGAAACAGGTGTATAACTGAGATGGCTTCTGGGTGGTGGAGCAGTGCTGTTAAGGCAGGCTTACTCCTGCCTTGGCCCTGCACCACTCCTGAAAGCAGCTGGCATGTACAGCAATGGCTCCATGCACCATGTGCTGCCTCTCATCTACAGGCACTGAGCCAACAGCTTCCAGGCAAGGACAGCACCCCATGCTCTGTCTTTCTCAGGGGCTGCAAGGACATGCCAGCCACTTCCAGGAGCAGCAGTTGCCATAGGGTTTAGTACTCCAGCCACGGCAAGTAGGGCATTTTAGAACTCACTACTCAAAGAATTAAATTTAAGAGTAAGAGAGAAATGAAAACTATGAATTGCACAGACCAGCCAAAACCCAAAACTAACCCACTTGGCAAGCAGTAAAAGAAGTAACAAGAACCCCCCACGTATGTGTTGGGTCGGGAGAGGAAAGGGAAAGACAGTGTGTGTTGGTGAAAATGACAGACACAGCGTGTGAGAGTGACAGAGATTTGCATTGCCACGCTTGCTCCATCCCCTTCACTATGTGTGGAGATAGGGTACAGAAGTGGGGGAAGGAGGGACACCCTGACTTAGGGCCCCCCCTCTCCCTCCCACATCCTGCACAACAAGCAGGAGGCTCCTGGGGGGGGGGGCAGCTCCGAGGCAGAGGGCAGGAGCAGCAGGACAGAGATTGGAGAGGCAACTGAAGTGCCAGCACTTGATAGCTTCCCGGCCAAACCAGTCAGGATCCCCTGTCAGAGGCTCCAAGATCTACCAGTAGATCCCGATCCACTGCTTGGTGATTGCTGCTTTAGAGTGTGAGCAGCGAGGTAGCCTGCCTGACATTCCCACTGAGCCACGGGGAAGGGGGGTGGCGGGGTGGGGCAGATCCAAATGTTTGGCAGACCAGATGTGGACCACACCTGGTGTAGATGCAGTTAGGTCAATAGACAAATCCTTCCAGCAGCAACCCTACTACCTGTCAGAGAGCTGGATCAACACCATCAACAAAAACCCCTCTTTCAGCCAAAGTAGAAAGTGCCTACACCACTGTGTTACGGTGGCAGGGCTGCAGCTTAGATAGAATCCCGGTACCTCGCTGTCTGAGCAGGCTGCTCTGTTGTGCAGGATGGGGGCTTACTACGGTTTGGTTTTGTTTGGTAGATGTTAAATGCTTTGCTGCTTTGTCAGGGAACTCCCTCCTCTGAGGAGCAGCCTTGTAGGTGAGGTGCCTACTCTGCTTGCCTAAGCCTGGGGCTTTGGGGAGAAGGTTGGAGGGGGATGGTCATTGGGGTCACTTGTAATCCTCACGGATTGATGAGCAACACAGTTATTGTTCCTTGCTCCTCTCAGATGAGAGTTTTGGGCTCTAGAATAGGCCTGAGTTTGCAAAACCTTTTGCCCGCTCCAGGTCACCCCCTTTTCTGCATTCAGAGAGGCTCTGGGCTAGACGGTCCTGTGAAATACTTGTAAGGGCACCGTCAACTTCAGACATCGCTCTGACTGCAGCGTATTGCGCCTTCTAGCCTCAGAGCAGCACCTCAGGTGACAAAAATGGAAGCATTGGCCCTGTGTGTGTGTGTCCTTTGCTTGTTTGTCTGTGCTTTGTGCCTCACTGGTGCCATTGCTTCCCTGGTCAACAATTTTCCTGTGCCTGTGGGTCGATCACACGGCAACATGAGAGTCAAACGCTTTTTAGAAAGACAAGCGGTCAAACGCCAAATTGGCCGCTGCATTTCTGCTTTATGAGAGATCGAGCCTGGTGTGAGGCATTTGACCAGATCAGCTTAAAGCCAGACAAAGGAGCAGGGCTAAGCATAATTAGTCCAAACCTTGACAATGAGTATTTACGATGGCCCTGATGCTTTCTCCATTAGGCCACTGGGACCCACCGCACCTCCCTACTAGGGATGTTAAATATCAGTGAATTGAATAGTTGATTAACCTCATGAATTCTTATCAATTACTCGACTATTTTATAGGCCCCAGGAGTGGGGCTGACAGCCAGTGCGCTCCAGTCCCGCTCCCGAAGATCCCCCTGATACTCCGTGCTGTTGCCTCTGATACAGACACAGCAGCGCGGGGTGCCAGGTGGGAGCTGGTCCACAAGGGGAGCCAGTTTAAAAATCACCTCCCCTCGCAGACCTGCAGCCTGTCACCCCGCACAGCTGCCTCTGATACAGACGCAGCGGCGTGGGGTGGTAGCAGTCCCTGCTGGGGCGGGGGGGGGAGACGGGGACAGGCACTGAGCTCCTGGACCCAGAGTGAGCTGGAACTGAGCCAGGCTGCCTGGCTTCTGATACACTTTAAATGCAAAGCCGCAGCAGGGATAAGTCCGGAATCTGACGCGAGCCAGGACTGAGCTGGGCTGGCTGTCTGCCTAGCTCCTAATGCACTTTAAATGCAGATTGGGGTGGTGTCCTGGACCTAGCACGAGCCAGGACAGCTGGGCTGCTGACCAGCCTGCTAAAAAATGTACCGACAAGGGGGGGGTATAGTCTATAGCACTGACATAAGCTTTTGCTTATTGGTTAATCGGTGAATCATCTACACTAATACATCCTCACTGCCTACCTTCAGCTGGTGCCAGCTCCAGTGCTGGGGAAGTTAGTGGTGGTTGACTGGCTGCTTCTGGGGTGGGCGGCTTGCTCTGGGGCTGCACTGCTGAGCACAGCCCCAGAGCAAGCCACCCACACTGCCCCTGCCCACTCCAGCCTGGGGGAAGCTAGGTGAAGGTGACAATTAGCTGGGGGCAGCCTCTGTTCCAGCCCAGGGGAGCTCTGCAGGCTGTTAGCCTAGTCGCTCTGTAAAGCCCTGCAACTCCGTGGCTGTGCGCTTTCTGTCTCCGGGTACCTGCTAGGAATGTACAATCCCCTTTAAAAAGTTAACTGGTTACATGGGGATCCTGCTGCAGCCTGGCCAGGTCCCCTCCCCCATGGGATCCCAGTTAACCGGTTAAACTTTAAACAGGATTTTATATCCATGGCAGATCTAAAGTGAATATCCATGGATTTGCAGGGCTCTGTAGATCGGCTAGGCCAAAAGTGCCCTCCAGAAGGGCCCCATGAAGCCTCAGAAATATGCCCGTTATGCTAATGACGCCTGCCAAGCTCTCTCCTGGGCTGAAAACAGAGACTGCCACCAGCTGAAGATCCCATTAGGTTGGTGGGGAAGTTGGTGGAGAGGCTGCTGTTTGGCCCCGGCCCCTCTACAATATCGCGCTCACCCAGGCTCTCCATTGGAAAGGCTCTGCATCCCCTGGACAAACTGGGCCTCAGTTTGGCATCAGGTTCCCTACATTTTGGGCACTTGGATTCTGGGCACTTCAGGTATATTCTGAAAACAGGTTTGACATTGGAAAAGGTTCAGAAAAGGGCAACAAAAATCATTAGGGGTTTGGAACGGGTCCCATATGATGAGATATTAAAAAGACTTGGACTTTTCAGCTTAGAAAAGAGGAGACTAATGGGGGGATATGATAGACGTCTACAAAATCATGACTGGTGTGGAAAAAGTGAATGAGGAAAAGTTATTTACTTATTCCCACAATATAAGAACTAGAGGTCACCAAATGAATGTTTAAAACAAACAGAAGGAAGTTTTTCTTCACTCAGCACAGAGTCAACCTGTGGAACTCCTTGCCAGAGGATGTGGTGAAGGCTAGAACTTTAACAGGGTTCAAAAAAGAGCTAGATAGATTCATGGAGGTTAGGTCCATCAATGACTATTAGCCAGTATGGGTAGGAATGGTGTCCCTAGGTCTCTGGAAATGGATGACAGGGGAAGATCACATCAGGATTACCTGTTGTGATCCCTTCCTCTGGGGCATCTGATATTGGCCACTGTCGGCAGACAGGATACTGGGCCAGATGGACCTTTGGTCTGACCCAGTATGGCTGTTCTTATGTTCTTATCTAGATTCCATACGCTGGTGGGGGGGGGGGGGGGATGGGGTGGCCCCGCTGCTTAATTTTTGGATGGAGTTCAGGACCAGCATTAAAAACTGCATTTCCACATCTTCCGGCGTCTGTGCAAGCCCATGCAGGTGAGTAGGTCAGCTCACTTCGCTCCACTCGTGTCTGAGGTTGTCTGCAGATAGGCAAACGGCCTTGGGTCCGTTCCTCTCGCTCTGGTTTTGTGGCTATCCGGCAGGCTCAGGAATGCAGCAGTGTACCCTCTCGGCGAGCTGGAGTTTGGGAGCCCGGCTCCGAGGCAGGGGATGAGTTCAGGGGCTGTGGGATGAGTATGGAGGCCTTTGCCTCTGGTCTAGCACATGGCCCACCTGGGCTGCTGCATCAGGAAGAGCGAAGGCTGGGGGTGAGCTGGGTTGTTTGGGAGCACTTATTCTAAGCTGCCGTTTTCCTCTTTTCTAGGTTGACTCTTTCAGGGAGCGGATCACAAGTGAGGTGAGTGTCCACTCTACCTGGGATGGCGCGTGGGGGCAGAGTTCATGCCATGCTGGGCTCCTAGTTTTCTGCTGGATTGTGCCGTGATCTCTCAGGGTGCTCGGTGCAGGCTGCTTGCTGGCACTCGGCACTTCAGTCATTCCCTGAGCGTGGACGGTCTGGAGCCCTGTTGTTGTCCAAGGCCTTGGCAGAGAGGAAGGCTGCCAGGACCTCTCAGCCTTCAGGTGGGAGCATTTGACTCCCTCTGGGGCTGTTTTTCCTGCCCTTGAGCAGAACTGGACGCTCGGCCTTTTGCGGTGCTCTCGGGAAAGGGGGCGCCCGGGATGCTGCTCTCATGTAACCATCTGCTGCTCTTTCTCATTCAGGCTGAAGATTTGGTGGCAAACTTTTTCCCAAAGAAGTTGTTAGAACTTGATGGGTTCCTTAAGGTAAGATACGTGCTATTGCTTGGCTCTCTACTTGCTTCTGTTTCTAGCCAGCAATCCTGCCATGGGGTGGGGAGTGTCTAGTCAGAGCGGAGGTGTGACGACGGGTTGGGGTCCCCTGTCTCCTGCACCCCCGAAATGGCACGAACAGACTTCACCAGCTGGTAGAATAGAGGTGGTTTATTGCTTCTCCAAGATACAGCACAGATGTCATCAGGTTACAGGGCAGGCCTGGGATGCCTCAGCCCCCCTTGATATGGGAGGGGGGTCTCGGCTTCTAAACCCCCCAGCCTGTTGCTGAGGCTGCCTCCTCCATGCTCCCAGACAGAAACTAACTAACTCTCCTCCAGCCCTGCCCCCCAGCCAGGGCAGCATCCACCTTCCTTTGTTTCTCCCCATGGGGGGTGGCTGGTCAGACAGGTTGAGACACCCTTTGCATAATGACTCATCCTGTTTTGCTGGGCCTTGGTACCAACTGCAGCCCAGAGCCAGCAGCATAGAAACCAGCCAGGTACCCCCACTACATCACAGGAGGATAAAACGAGGAGGAGCAATGGCCCAAACGTGCTTTATACTTATTTGATTGCCATTAGCCCTAGACCCTCTATCTCCCATGGGTGACAGGGTTTCACTTGCTCTTCTCACCGTGACAGTGTATGGATCCCATCCACTGGGTACTGGATAGAAACCTAATGGGTCAGTCCCAAACTTAGTCCGTTTTCCTAATCCGCGGTCCCATCTTCAAACCCGCCTCTGTTCTCGCTTGCCGGGTAGGTGGATGAAACCTGAGAGGTGGTGTCTCCCATTTCCCAGCAATTAACAGGACAAAAGTGGTAGGATTCGTATGTAACTTCTTGTTCCTTTCCAGGAGCCCATCCTGAACATTCATGATCTCACCCAGATCCACTCAGACATGAACCTCCCTGTCCCTGACCCGATCCTTCTGACTAACAGCCACGATGGACTGGACGGGGTAAGATTCCTCCCTTGGCGACCTTAATGAACCCTGGTGGTTTGCTGTGTGCCTGACTAGGCTGTGGCTGCCCCGTGAGCATGTGAGGACTAGTCCCTTAAGCCCGTGGATCCCGGCTGGAGGTGGCGCCAGGTTTTGCTTTGTAACCCTCCCCCAGGTCCGAAATCAGGGCTGTGGAAGATGTTCTGTAAGGAATTCCCTCGGGGGTGTCACTCTGGCTCACGGGTGGTTTGGGAGTAAAACGTTTTGTTATGTGTATTTGTAGCCCAATATGAAAAAGAGGAAGCTGGAAGACTGCGAAGAGGCCTTGCAGGGTAAGAGTCCCCACGGCTCTGCGCTGTTGCCTGCCCACTGAGCCAGCGCGCTGTGCCTAGGGGTGCGAAACTGCACAAGCTCCCCCTGCTCCCTCCCGATTGCTGCTGCCCTACCCAGGCCGTCCTTTGGGAAGCAGGTGTATGTGTGGCTGCTGGGCAGAACTTGGCCTCTCCCAGGACACTGGAATGGTACCCCTCAGGGCTGGTATGCTGCTGGAGGTGCAGGCTAGAACCACGCGACCTCTTTGTGGAAGGAGGGAGCTGCCAGGCCTCGAGCTGCATGGAAATAGAGGCAGCTCCTATACGAGGGTCACACAAGCTGTTTTCCACCCTGTTTCTCCTTCTTGGGTTTCTTCCTGGGTCTTGTGTCTCTTCCTCTTCCCATGTGGCTGCCTCTGTAATAGCCTGTTTGATATCCCTGTCCCCATTAGGGATGTAAGATCCCATTTAAAATGTTACCTGGTTAAACTATATAACTGGTTAATTGGCACACTGCAGCATGCTATGGGTGGGGGGGGCCCACACTGGAGTAGTCCCCGCCCATGGTGTGCTACGGTAGGCTCGGATAGGCTGGAACAGCTGGTTAACTGGTTACCCCAGTAAATATGCCAGAGAGGCGATGCTTATCGGGTGCCCCGTTACTCCTTGTCCTCCCAAGTCCCCTGGCAATGCAGAGCTGGCTGTCTCTGCCGTGAGATGCCGTAATGACTGACCTTTCCCCACGGGTGCTAGGTACCAAAGTGTTTGTGATGCCCAACGGGATGCTGAAGAGTAACCAGCAGCTGGTGGACATCATTGAGAAAGTGAAGCCGGAGATCAGGCTGCTGATTGAGAAGTGCAACACGGTGGGTGTGGGGCTGAGCGGCGATCGGCCGTGTGCCTTCTGTGGCATGTCGGGTTTCTCAGGGACCTCCAATGAGTGGGCTGGGCCTCTCCCCTCCCTGTCGGATAAGTTCATGTGGGACGTGCCCCACCCCCCATTTCTGGTCTCTGAACAGGGTGCTGTTCTAAGGGGCAGGTGCTGGCGCTGGCCAAGAAATGGCATTTCCCTCAGACATGCTCAGAGCTGCCCTAGTGCCTCTTGGAGAGGGCGCTGTCGCTGCGGCCCTCCGCTCGTATCTTCCTGCTAGTCCTCTGCGCTGCCGGGCTTGCATCTCTGTGCGGCGCTAGGCACATCTGTGGTCAGTTTCCTGGCTGAGTGGGGCTCCAGGAAAACGGAGGGGCGGAAGCTTCCCGTGATGCTTGGGCAGATGTCATGGGATCCTAGCACATTGTCACAGGAGTGACCTTGACTTCTGGGCTTGCCCCCAATCATGGCATGAGCCAGGTGCTGAGACACTGCGTGAGAGTGTCTGAGGGCTCCTAAAAAGGTCCTGTTTAAAGGCAGGTCCGCGCCCCCATCCCAGTGCTGTCAGTGTTCAGCAGGGCTGGGCAAAATACGGCCTGGGGGCCAGATCTGGCCTGCGGATCACCCTGCCGGGACCCTCAGAAAGCATGTGCTGTTTAAAGTGCAGTCTGTGCAGCTCTCTGCTCTGCAGGGAGGGGGAAGTTTTGCGTGATCGCCCAGCCCAATCCTCAGCTCCTATTGGCCAGAAACAACTGGCCAATCGGAACTGACCCCAGCCAATCTCTCAGCTCCTATTGGCTGGAAACAGCCAGCCAATAGGAGCGGAGAGATTGACCTGGGGGATGAGAGCAGCACAAATCTCTTTCCCTTCCTGGAGCTGAGAGCCTCAAGGAGGGAGCCCAGCCTGCCTTGGGGAGCTGCAGGGCTGCTGGGTTAGGTGAGCCCTTCCCAGCCAGAGCCTGCCCCTAGCCCCTCCTGCATCCCAACTCCCTCCCCCAGGTCGCCATCCAAACCCCCTGCCCAGGTCACAACTCCCTCCCAGACCCTGTTCCCTCTCCGGCCAGAATCCTCTCCTGCACCCTAATCCCCTGTCCCAAGTCACCACCCACACCCTCTGCAGTCTGCATCCCTTTTCCCCTTCTCCCAGGTCACCGCTCCCTCCCAGACTTTGCACCCCCTCCCCTCTCCTGTACCCATACCTCTTCCCTAACCCTGCACCCCAATCCCATGACCCAGGTCACAACCCCTCCTTTGCCCAAATCCCCTCTCAGACCTCCTGCACCCCAGCCCCTTACCCCGTGCGCCCTTCTGTGTGTGCCCAACCGCCATCCTAAACCCCGGACTCCCATCCACAGAAAAGTGCGGCCCTTGACCACTTTCCAAAATCTTGGAGTGGCCCCACACCAAAAATTATTGCTCACCCCTAGCATTCAGTCACAATGTCTCTCTCTCCTTGTAGGTCAAAATGTGGGTGCAGCTTCTCATCCCCAGGATAGAAGATGGAAACAACTTTGGTGTTTCTATTCAGGTAAGGGGACTTATGGCCAGACACAAGGGCAGCTTGGGCTAAGAGCCATCCACTCCATTGGACAGTTCGGGGCAGTCTCCCCGGGCCCATGCTTCAGGGGGACAGGTGGCCTGGGTGACTCAGGTTCCGGCAGCTGCGCCACCAGCCCCTCTCTGCCTCACCAGCTCCTGGTGTTCCTTAGGAGAAAAGGTGTTGGGGGCTTCAGAGAGAGGCAGAGTGAGAGTGGAGCATATCCCCCTAGGGCATCAGATCTACCTGGCACTGCCTCCCCAGGGCTCTCTTTGAGGGGTAGTTTGGGCTACTTGAAACTGAATTCTTTCCTGGCACCGGTGGAAGAGGGAGGGACTGAGTGCCTGAAATCCCTGCTCTGCTCAGGGGCCTGGGAGCTGGCCATAGACTTGCAAGAACCGGTAAGGCTGAGCCACGTTTGAGGATGGCAACGTGCTGCTGGCAGCCTGCTCCACCCAGCCTAGCCTGGCAGGATCAAGATGATTGTGTGAAGCTTCCTTCCCTGAGTCTCCCAGGAACTGGGCTGCTGAGCAAGGCAGACGACAGTCTTAGGGCCCTGTGGCTAGTGCAGGGGGTCAGGCTGGCCAGGACTTCTGGGCTGCTGGTCCCTGCTGGCTCCTCTGTGTAACCTTCACCGGCTGCTAAACTTGAGCCTTGATTCTGTCCTGACGAGTAGATGGAGCGACTTTAAAGCTGGTCTTAGATTGAGCTGCGTGATCATGGCTGGCGGCACACGTGGGTGGGGCTTGAGGTTCTTGCTTCTGCTATGAATCACGCTGCATCCTTGGCTCCCGTGCAGGAGGAGACGGTGGCTGAGCTGCGGACTGTGGAGAGTGAGGCAGCTTCCTATCTGGACCAGATTTCTAGGTAGGTGGGAGGTGGCTTTGAGCGCTTCACTGGATCCCTCCCTAGGGAGGCTAAGTTTGAGCAAGGACTTGAGCTCCCTGGTTAAGGCAAGGTCTGAGAAGGCTGCATCTGTTAAATCCACCCTGTTCCCTTCCCTTCCAGATATTATATCACAAGGGCAAAGCTGGTTTCCAAAATAGCAAAATATCCTCATGTGGTAAGTGGAGCATCTCGTTGCTGAGCATTTGGTGGCGTTGGCGAGAATTGTTTTTCTGTTTCTGTGGGTAGCCCTCTCCTGGATGTTCCCAGGAGTCCTGGAGGATGGGCAGAGGGGCTTTGTGGTGGCTAAGAGCCCTGGGAAGGAGTATGCGGAGCTGGAAGGCTCTGGCTTCTCTCAAGAGAAGGGGACACTGATAATAAATACAAATCAGATGTTAGTAATTGTAGAAAATGGATAAAGGATGCAGAAGGGCACAAGGAGAAATCTGTGGCCAGCAGAGCAAAGGATAATATTGAAGAGTTTTAAAATATATGCGGAACAAAAAGCCCTCCAGTGGTATTGGTCCATTACTAGATGGTTATGGTGGAATAATCAACAATAACGCAGAAAAGGTGAAAACGTTGAATAAATATTTCTGTTCAAAATTTGGGGGGTGGAGAAGGCAGAAGATGCATTTTCATCCTGTGGTGAAAACCCTCTTTTCACTCTACTGGTGTCCCTGTAGGGTGCTAAGCAGCAGTTACTAAAGTCAAACATTTTGAAATCAGCAGGTCCAGATAACTTGCACCAGGAGTTTTAAAAGAGCTGCCCGAGGAGCTCGCTGGACCTGCTGATATTGATTTGTTTTTCCATAAGTCTCGGAGCACTGGGGAAGTTCCGGAGGACTGGAAGAAAGCTAATGTGACGCCAGTATAAACAGGGTAAATGGGATTACCCGGGTAGTTACAGGCCTGTCAGCTTAGCATCAGTTCCAGGCAAGCCAATGGAATGGCTGATTTGATTGCTAATGACCTGGAAGATAATGTAACTGATGCGCATCTCTATGTGTTTACAGATTTAAAAAAAAACAACAAACTTCAAACTAACTTGGTGTATTTCTGTAAGATGGCAGGTGTGGTTGATAAAGACTTAGACTTCTGTAAGAGGTTTGCCTTGGTGCCCCGTGACATTTTGATTAAAAAAACTAAATGATTAAAATGAACACGGCCTCACATGAAATGGATTAAAAACTGGCTGGCTGCTGGGTCTCAAAAGGTAACTGTGCAGGGGAATTGTCATTGAGCAAGTCTGTTTCTAGAGGGAGCCTGATGGGATCAGTACTTGGCCAGAAACATCTTTGTGAATGACCTGGAAGAAAACCTAAGGCCACTGCTGATAAAGTTTGCAGATGACCGAAATAATGAAGAGGACAGGTCACTTTTGCCAGAGGAGGCTGTGAAGGCTAGGACTAGAACAGAGTTTAAAGAGAAGCTAGATAATTTCATGGAGGTTAAGTCCATAAAAGGCTATTAGCCAGGGGATAAAATGGTGTCCTTGGCCTCTGTCTGTCAGAGGCTGGAGAGAGATGGCAGGAGACAAATCGCTTGATCGTTGTCTTCGGTCCACCCTCTCTGGGGCACCTGGTGCTGGCCACTGTCGGCAGACAGGATACTGGGCTAGATGGGCCTTTGGTCTGACCCAGTACGGCCGTTCTTATGTTCTTATGTTCACTGATTCAGAGCTCTCTGGATCGCTTGAGCCCACCGTAGCCAGCAGATGCGATCTGCTTTAATGTGGATAAATGTACCAAGAATGTAGGGGAGCAGTCACCCAGGAGATTTCGGGTTCGTGGTGGATGAGCAGTTGAATATGGCTCCCCGTGGAGCTAATGCCGTCCAGGGATGCATAAACAAGGCATTCTTGAGATGGAACTGAGAGGTTCTATTACCTCTGCACTGGCACTAGATTAACTGTTATAGGGACCCTATGGCCAGCTCTAGGGTTGGCAGCTGGAGGATGTTGATAAATGACTCGGAGCCTCGAGAATGACTCGGAGGTTAGAAAACCCGCCCCGTAGGGAGCAACTCCGAGCTCCGTCTATTTAACTTAGCAAGGGAAGGTTCCAGAGTGACTGGAACACAGTCCAAGTGCCTGCCTGGGAAATGACGGGATTGATAATGGGATCTTCCGCCTAGAAGAGGCAGGTCTGGGGGGATGCAGTGGCAGGAAGCTGAAGCTAGACATGTGTAGGCTGGAACTAAGTGACATGCTTTTTACAGTGGTAGTGACAGTCGAGGTGGGTTCTCCTTCACTGGTGATTTTTAAATTGAGATCGGATGTTTGTCTAAAGTCTTGGCTCCAGGGATGTCTGGGGGGCAGTTCTCTGGCCTGTGTTATACAGGGGGTCCGACCGCAGCCTCGCAGTAGCCTCATTGGACCCTTGCATGCCTTATGTTGGACAGGAGAGAGCCCCTCCGTCACTACAGACATCCAGGGGCAGCCTGGCGTGCAGGCTACTCACCGTCACGTTCTCCCTTCTCTGTGCAGGAGGATTACCGCCGCACAGTGACAGAAATTGACGAGAAGGAATACATTAGTCTGCGCTTAATCATCTCCGAGCTGAGGAATCAATATGTGAGTGAGAGACGGGCCCCCATGGAGAAGTGCCCTTGGGATCTGTCCCACCATAGAGCCTTCAGAGGGAGCTGGCCTGGGCCTCTGTTTCCCCTTTGTTCTTAGCAAGCAGAAGTAACGGCAAGTGGCTGGGCTGTGTGGAGTGTGGCAAGGCCAGGTCCATGCAGTTCATTGTGCTCTTTGTTGGGACCCTTCCACCCCAACCTTTCCACGTGGCGTAGGCTCTGTCCTGGGCTCTAACTCGCTCGTGCTCATCTGTGGGGCTTGCAGCAGCTGGAACATGCTGGTGTCTTCAGAGTGCAAATAGGCCGGCAAGGCGTTTCCTGCCGTACATGGGGGCAGTGGCTGGTGGGCAGGCAAGAGAGAGAGGCCAATCCTCAGGCCTGTGCTTATGGTGAGACTTAAATCACGGACTTCTCCTCCCGATGCGCATCCATGGTCTGTTTCTCTCCTCCCCCAGGTCACTTTGCATGACATGATCCTTAAAAACATCGAGAAGATTAAGAGGCCTCGGAGCAGCAACGCCGAGACCCTCTACTAAGTGTCAACGTTGGAACTTGAGAACTGTTCAGTCCACTAAAGACCGTCATTGCCTTGGTTTGTTACGTGACTATCGAGATGGGAAACTGGCTGGAAATAGTATTGCACTCTTAGTTAAACCCTAAAGAAACCCTCCCCCCGTTCCGTGATTAGCTTTGTTCAGGTTTCAAAGGAACTCTTCCCTAGCATAGTAATTAGCACCAAGCAGGCCGCTGCCTGGGGTGTGCAGATTACTCAGAGTGAGTGGTCGCCAGGCGGGAACACTCCTTCAAGCCTTTCTTCCTATCTAGCTAGGAGTTGGATGAGAGACCAAGCCCCGGGGTGCCCCCCATCTGTCAGCTGCAGGGTTTCCTTGGGGTCCGTGGGAATGGAGGAGATGCAGCATCTTCAGCGCTAGACCGAGCCCACAGAGTGGTGCTGGCTGCTTTTCAGCACCATCTCTGAGCGAGCCCTCCTCTTCCAGTCCTGTTATGCCGATTTCTGGTGAGGGTGGGAGGAAGGGCAGGCTCCCCCGGCCCAGGCTGTAGCCACGCTCGGCAAAGTGCCACTGGTGATGTTTAGGTTAGAGCAAGCCAGGAAAGAGCTGTCTTAAGTTAGACATCCCCCTACCCCCATTTCCCCTCTCCCTTGAGAGGGCCTAGATCAGTGCAAGGGCTCTAGGAACACCAGCTACAGCCCACTGGGGTGGCAGGTTCAGCGCCTGGGCAGCTTTTGCTCCCATTTGTTGCTTTCCTCTTGGCTCTGCTCACCCAGTTTTCTTGGCTCGAATCAATGTGGATCTCCCATCGCCCTCAGCGTGAGGCGCTTCTGTCCAGAGTGAGGTCAGGGAGCGGCCCAAGCCCAGATTTTGAAGTCCTCCCAGTCTCCACTACTGCTAAGGAGTGAGCGGGTGCCCTGCGGAGCGTCTTGGCGGGGCAGGGTGCGGCCGGCTGGCTGCGATGGCTGATTTGTTGGGATGAGGACGGCCACCAGCAGGTCAGCATCAAAACCCCCCTGTCCCACGAAAGGTACCTCGCGTCCTTCTCCTGGGCCCAGGAACCCCTCCAAAGCCGCTGGAACGTTTCATGGTCCATTGCAAACCCCATGGGAATGATCGGTTACGGTGTCAGTTGTTGTACGTGTGAGAAACGGGCTCCCAACACTGCAGGCTCCTTCTGCGTTTTCTTATTTATGGTATTTTTACTTCCCACCCTCCTTCAGGGGAATGCTGGGTCCGCTGGGCCTGGGGTCTCACTGTCACACCTGTAACTTCTTGTGCAGTAGCCTCATAGTCGTTAGTTGTGCGCCATGGAATGAACGTCTTCCCCCCCCCCCCCTTCTGTTGCTTTTGTTTCTCCTCCTCCGCTGACGAAGCCACCTTGTTTCTTGCTGGTTTCCTGGGGGTGGCTCTGAGTGTGGAGGCCCCCCGGCCCTTTCGATAAGACTCCTGTGTCGTTGTTTGTAGTAAGTCCAATCTTCGTCTTCCCGTTAATAAATATTCAGTAACAAACCAACTGCGTCTTCGCTGCTACCTAGGAGCAGCGCCTTCCCTGTGTGGTTCTTTGTACGGATTCCTTTCCGCGGGCCGGACTGTCCGCCTCGCCTCTCCCGCTGAACGTCTGTAAAACTTTTACCATGTTAAGACATTAAAATACAGGAACTTTGAATTCGTAAGGAGGACCCTTGTGTGCTGCTGCGTTGTCAGACGTGCTCTGTCAGAGGCGTTGCCTCGCCCCTGTCCCAGGCTGGCCCTGCCTCTCCCCTCCACTTGCTCCTACTCCTTTGCCTTCGCCATTTGTCCAGCCAGTCTGCTGCTGGCTGGAGCCCTGAGGTCCATGAGCATCCGTTGACCTACGACCGAGGCCTTGTGTTTTACACAGGCCAGTGTTCCTGTGTGGGATGAATGGAAGCCGGGCCAGAGAGCCTTGTGCTTTCTGCTTCCTTGGGCCATGGCTGCCGCTCTGTGTGGTGAGCGCCGCCCATATCAGGGCTGTCAGGCGTAGTGGTGAGGACTGGATTAACTCTGCACGTGGGAGAAGCTTGTGCTGCTGCCGCCGCCTGCTGCTCTAGAGATCTGTCCTCTTGCCCTCGGCTGGAGCAGCGCCCCTGGGTGGTAGAGGCTGCCAGTCCGCTTCCTGCTCTGAGTTCAGAGCCACGGGGCTCTGCTCCTTTTCCATCCCATTTCCAGCTAGCAGCCCATCCTGGGGCCAGAGACCTGCCCCCTCCTTTTCCCTCCCCCGCTCCCTGAGGGTGTGCCCCCTCCTTTCCCCTCCCCCACTCCCTGAGGGTATGCCCCCTCCTTTTACCTCCCCCACTCCCTGAGGGTGTGCCCCCTCCTTTCCCTTCCCCCACTCACTCTGGTGGTGGCTGATTTCCAAGCTCCCTCTCCCATGAGCTCTGAGGGAAGAGGGGAGCTCTCTCGCTGGGCTCCCTCCTTGGCGATAGGAAGCGGCCGCCCCCTCCACCTCAGCGTGGCCTCAGGTGTTCGCCAGCTGCCACCTCCTGGGGCTAGGTGAGGACGCGGAGGGTCTGCGAGTCGAAAGCTGGTTTACTCAGGCTGGGCCAGGGGGCTGCTCTGTTCAGAAGCCGACTTCTCCAGAACGCACTCGGGCTCCCTGGCAGAGCCAGCGGCCACTAGGTGATGCTCTTCCTCCGGCCACCGCACAGCGCTGCTCCAAGCCCGGAGTGGCGGCTCCTGTGAGAACACACTGGGTCCGGTCACAGAGCTTAGGAACCCCTGAGGCATGGAGGAAAAACGGCTTCTGCAGCGTCGCCATTTCCTGCTGCCTGGGAGACCCCTGGGGCATGGGGCAGCGCTCCCATAGGCATGCTCCGGCCAGGCCCCCTTTCCCACAGGAGCAAAGGCCTGTGGCTTCAAATGAAACCCACTCATTTGCTGGGAGGCTGGGCTCGGCCTGGCGTGGGGCTGTGTGAAATGTGCCTGCGCAGCGCTGCCATGACAATCAAAAGGCCCGGCGGCGGTGGGTCTTGGTCAAGCTGCTTGTGCCAACGCTGAAGCAGCTCCCGTAGGCGGTCACCCTCTCGCTCTTCCGCCCTGCTCACAAGGAAGCTGGCAATTGGTTGCTAGCGCCTGAACGGAGGCGTGTGTGGGGAAAACGCCCCTGATTACCCAGCTAACGAGCAAAGGGGTCACAAAGCCCAGCGGCCCCTTGCCCCGTCCCCACAAGCAACGCGGCGAGGGCGAATGAAAATCAAGCAAGCTTGTTTGGACACTTGAAAATAATGAAACCAGGTCCCAGGACACAACAGGAGCAAAGAACTTAAACCTCCCTGGAGCCGGGTTCTGGCTACCCGTCGACAGGCCCGGGGAGTTGAATGGAGAGCTTTGCACAGGGGGCTGGCTTTTGGATTGCTTCCGATGCCTGGCGGAGACCGACTTGGGCTGCTGAACCTGTTGTGCGCTGCCTGCTCTGCTTAGAGCAACCTGAAACTCTCCCTCAGATGGGGCAGGGGGAGGTGGGCTGTTCACCAAGGGCAGGGTGGGGCATTAGATGGCTTCAAAAAGGAATTAACTAGCTGAAAGAAACCTGCAGGGGGTGTGAATTCTCCCGTTGGTGGGCTGGGCTGCATGGAACAGGACCCGCACTCTGAACTCGGTAATAAATACACATTGCTGGTAGTAAGAAGAGGGCACTTTCTGAGTTAGATGAGACCTAAAAGCACAGCCGTTAGCCCCTGTGCTTCTTAAAGACCCCAGGTCGGAGTGTGAGCACATGAATATTGGCCCTTTGAAAGCAATGCAGGTTTCTTAGACGCATAGAGCTGGAAGAAACCTCAGGAGTCATCAAGTCCAGTCCCCTGCCCAAGACAGGACCGATCCCAACTAAATCAACCCAGCCAGGGCTTTGTCAAGTTGAGACTTGAAAACCTCCAGGGATGGAGAGTCCACCCCCTCCCTAGGGAACCCATCCCAGTGCTTCCCCACCCTCCTCGGGAAATAGTTTTTCCTAATATCCAACCTAGATCTCCCCCACTGTAACTTGAGCCCATTGCTCCTTGTTCTGCCATCCCTCACTACTGAGAACAGCCTCTCTCCAGCCTCTTTGGAACCCCCCTTCAGGAAGTTGAAGGCTGCTCTCAAATCCCCCCTCGCTCTTCTGGGGTATGTCTACACTACAAAGTTAATTTGAACTAACAGCCTGTTAGTTCGAATTAACTTTAATAGGGGCTACACATACAAACTGCTAGCTCGAATTTAAACCGAACTAGCGGAGTGCTTAATTCGAACTAGGTAAGCCTCATTCTAGGAGTAGTAAGGCCTAGTTTGAATTAAGGGCTGTGTAGCCACTTAATTCAAACTAGTTGGAGTCTAGCCCTTCCCAGGTTGCCCTGGTGGCCACTCTGGGCCAAACCAGGGAAACTCTTCTGCCCCCTCCTGGCCCCGGAGCCCTTAAAGGGGCACAGTCTGGCTACGGTGCTTGTGCCAGTTGCAAGCCCTCCAGCACCCAGTCAGCAGACCCTGCACCTGGCAGGGCATGAGCCAGCCACCCGCTGCCACCCAGCCCTTCGCCTCTTCCCAGGACCAGGCTGGCAGCTCCCAGGAGCCTGCCTGGGGCCGTAAAAGATGGGCACCCGCCTGGTCTAGTGCGGAGATCGTGGACCTCATCGAGGTTTGGGGGGAAGCCTCCAACGTCCACGATCTCTGCACTAGGCACAGGAATGTGGCTGTCTAGGGCAGGATAGCTGCCAGCCTGGCCACCAAAGGCCACATGCGAACCCAGGAGCAGGTTTGCATGAAAATCAAGTTGTTCCAGTGAGACCCCTGACCCTGAGCTTAGAACATAAGAACGTGAGAACGGCCGTACTGGGTCAGACCAAAGGTCCATCTAGCCCAGTAGCCTGTCTGTCGACAGCGGCCAACACCAGGTACCCCGGAGGTGGATGGACCGAAGACAATGATCAAGCGATTTGTCTCGTGCCATCCCTCTCCAGCCTCTGACAAACAGAGGCCAGGGACACTGTTCCTACCCCCTGGCTAATAGCACTCCATGGACCCAACCTCCATGAATTTATCTAACTTCTCTTTAAACTCTTTAGTTCTAGCCTTCACAGCCTCATGTGGCAAGGAGTTCCACAGGTTGACTATGTGCTGTGTGAAGAAGAACTTTCGCTTATTAGTTTTAAACCCGCTGCCCATTAATTTCATTTGGTGTCCTCTAGTTCTTCTATTATGGGAACTAATGAAGAACTTCTCTTTATTCACCCTCTCCACCCCACTCATGATTTTATAGACCTCTATCATATCCCCCCTCAGTCTCCTCTTTTCTAAGCTGAAAAGTCCCAGTCGCTTTAGCCTCTCTTCATATGGGACCTGTTCCAAACCCCTGATCATTTTAGTTGCCTTTTTCTGAACCCTTTCCAAGGCCAAAATATCTTTTTTGAGGTGAGGAGACCACATCTGTACACAGTACTGAAGATACAGCGTACCATAGTTTTATACTTCCCCTCCTCCTCCTTCCCCTGGCTTCCCCCTTCCAGCTCCCTCCTCCCAGGTTTCCCCCTCATCTCTCCCACCCTCTCTCTTCCCCACTCCCACCTCCTTTTCTCAGTCTCCCCAGAGGTTAATCCCAGCCCCCAGTTTTGTTAAATACAGAGTTTCTATTTTTGAACACACATGTCCTTTATTTTTTACATCAGGAAGTGGGGCTAGGGAGGGGTAAGTGGAAGGAGGTGTGGGAGGTATGGGGCACGAGCCCCCGATGGGGAGGACTGGGGTGGCTCTGCAGGCTTCTCGGGGTGGAAGCTCTCCTGCAGGGCCTCCTGGACCCTGACAGCCCCCCGATTGACCCCCCGGATGGCAGCCTGTGGCAAGTGCAGCTGGGCTGATGGCCGAGTGCTGTGATGTGCCGAGTGTGGGCACTCAGGGCACTCCAAGCCAGGACTGCTTTGCAAGCGGGGCACCCCTGAGAACTGTCTGTCCGGGGCGGGGGTCGGGTCCCTTTAAGCACAGCCCTCGACTAGCCTGAGACAGCAGCTCCACACACTAAGTCCTAATCTGATGCCCTGCCGACACTGGTTCCAGCCAGCCTTAACTTTGGTTCAGGGTCCACTCAATGTGGACATGCTATTTCGAATTAGCAAAATGCTAATTCAAATTAGTTTTTAGGTCTAGATGCACTAGTTCGAATTAGCTTATTTCGAATTAGTGCTGTAGTGTAGACATACCCCTGCAGACTAAACCAACCCAAATCCCTCAGTCTGTCCTCATGTGCTCCACCCCCCAATCATTTTGGTTGCCCCCCGCTGGACCCTCTCCAATGCGTCCACATCCTTTCCATAGAGGAGGTGCCCAGAACTGGACACAATACTCCAGATGTGGCCTTGCCAGAGCCGAATAAAGGGGCATAATCACTTCTTCCACACTTTGCTCTTGGAAACGGTCTACTGTGTGGGGCTGGGCCCTTTCCTGAGAACTTTATCAGACGCTTTCAGATGCTTCGGCTGGAGACGTGCCATTGAAGTAGAGAGGATCAAGCCACGGGCTCTGCACTGGGAGTAGCAGCACTTGGACAACAAATCCTGCCCAGGTTGGCTGCAGCCGTCCCTGCGACGGGCTGTTGGTGAGCGTGGACGGGTTGTGTTTCGAGAGAGCTAAGCCGATGACCCGCCAGTAAAAGCCAAAGAACAAATCCCCGGCCTTTGCGTTCAGGCCGCTTTGCAGCTCCCTGCGTCCAAGGGGGCTGTGGCATTGATCCACTCCCCATCAAGCACTCTGTGTCCCTCAGGAAAGCGCCGATGCTGCAGCCCGTGCCGGGCCTGAGACCGCTCGCAGATGTCCTGTCGCTGCGTCTCTTGGCCAGGGCTCGTCTCAAGGCTGCTGTGTTTGTGCTGCTCCTGTATGGTCTCCTCCCTGGGCTGGCGTTGCTTGGTGTGATCCTGGTGGGTTCTATGGAACGTAAGATGCGCCTTGCTGGGGTAGCCATCGGCACAACGCGCCTGCCCTCGCCGCCGCGCTAGACTCCAGCTGCCACGGCGCCAGAAATCAGTGAATGAGGTGCCAGAAATGAGGGGAGCCTGGCTTCACAGCGGCAGAGAAGGCTGCTGGGGCCCAAGGATGGGGGGCGTTGCCAGAGTCACTCTTGTCTGCCAGAAGCAGCACGGGCGAAATGTTTCTCCACAGGGCAGGAAGACAGGCCCAAGGCCAAGGCGGGGGAAGCTGCAGTGGAAGAAGTAGAGGAAGGGGCCTGCCCCCAGCAGGAAAGAGGAGGGGTAGGGAGGAAGGGGTGTGTGTGTGAGGCAAGACTGGCAACAGGAATGGAAACTCTCAGACTCTTGGTTTCCTGGCATGAAAAGCAGCTGAGATTCCTGGGCTCGTGCGTCCCAACTCTCTGCTCTCTGCAGAGCGAGGGGCACCGAATCCCGGCCTAGCCAGCACCTTCTGACACCTGGGCCTTTCAGGAGGGTTGGGGAGACCAAGGAAAACTAACCTAATAGGAGTGTGGCGGAGGCACGCTACCCTGGAGCTAGCGGGAATCCCAGCAGGCCAGGGAAAAGGCAGCAAGGCAGTTCAGAAATGTCTTTTCTCTGAGCTTGCCCAGCCAGTACCACTCCGGTCACCAGTGTGCGGCCAGGCAGCCAGGAGGAGCACGGGGTGAAACTCGGGGTCCCTAGTGCGCTAACCCTGGTGCTGCCTTTCCTAGGCCTTGCAGCAAGTCCCACCTGCCTGCCGGCCGCACTCAGGCTACTAAAGACCTGGAGCTGTCTCACGGGAGTGTAATTGATGGCTGTGCAGGGGCATGAGGCTGGCGCTCATTAGTCATTGTGATCTGGGTGCTGAGACCAAGGTCCTGTATAGGAGCTGGCTGGGGCCGCCACATCCCTTTGGCTGTTCCAGGTGGGTACGTCCCTCCATACAGGAACCTCTGCTAGCGGTCACCTTGGGAGCCAGCCCTCGCTGCAAGGACGCATGGGTAGAGGGAAGGAGCCTCAGAAATTAGGGGAACTCTGAAATTCTAAGGGGTGGCAGGGAAATCCCCACTCGTGCCAGCTGGTTGTGTGCCCACCCCTGTCCCCCAATCGCCTCCCAGCTCTTCAGGGGAACCTCAGCGAACATGCTGTGAGCATTGATCAGTCGCTGGCCCTGCGGCACCGGGAGTTTCCCTAGTGTGTTGTTCTGGGAGGACCACAGCATGCAGGAGGAGCTGAGCGCGAAGGCCTGGCCTCTCTGGTCCCCATCTCCTCCCCCTGTCCTCACCCCCTGGATTCTGGTGCTAGCCGCAATTTGGGGGTTGGTTTGTGTGGGGCTGCCTCGCGGCGTGAAACCAGCCAGCTGCGAGGGGCTGGCTCGCCCGCCTCCCCGCTAGCCCACGCGGGCTCTCTGCATGGGAGCCTCGCAGCGATGGGAACCCCTGGCTTTGCGGGGGAGGAAATGGAGGCCGTGTCTGTGCTGCAGCTGTAGGAACCCCGTGCAAATCCGAGCGTAGGCACCTGCCTGGCACAAAGTACTGCCGGCCCTGGCGACAGCTGGTTTCTCTTTCTTAGAGGACTGCACCGTTGTCACCGCCCGTTCCCCTTGGGTAGGCGAGTGCGTTAAAATCCAAATCCCCCCGTGCCTGGCTCCTTCTGTCTCATTTGCTGGGCCCCACACTTCTAGTCTGTGTCCCAAGCAAGCGCTGGGACCCACAGACGAGATGAAACCCTTTTCAGAGGCGACCATACAACCGCCCTGCTTCCCGGGGCGATGGGAGAGCAAATCCACCAGCAGCCACACGGAGAGAGCAGCACCAGGACCAGCCCGAGGTCGGGGAGCCGGGAGGAAAGGGGGGAATATCTCCAGCCTTTTGCAGATTAGGGTTTACCCTCCCCACACTCGTGCGGAGTGCCTGGATCACAACTGTTCCAGGCAGCCTCTGGAAATTGGTCTGAACACCCAAGTCATGGTGCCTGCTCTTTGGTGCATGGGTTCTGGTGCCAGGCACAGCACGCTGGACGGGCTGATAGCCACGAGCTGCCCTTTCTAGTCCCCCCCAGTCCAGATCTCCTCCCACCTCCCCTTCGCATCTCATGTTTCCTGTACTTAACCCGTCCAGCTGGTGCTGACACGGGCTGACTGCAGCTGGGAGCTCCCTTCCCCTCCGACGCCTCGCGGTCTCCTCTGGCAGGAGCAACATGAACCTGAAAACGGTCGTCATCCTCCTGGTTCTGGCTCTCGCCACAATATTCGCGCTACTCGGGGTGCTGCTGACCCGAGGAGGGAAGCCAGCCAGCTGCAAGTCCCAGCCCCCGAGCAGCCAGGGGGGAGAGCACGGGGACCAGAGCCTGGTCTTCGCCGATCTGACGCCAGAAGAAATGGTGGAAGTGGTGACGTATCTCCACGACAACCTCGGGGTACCCTTGGTGGATGCCTATGATGCAAACCCCTCTGATAACTGCATTTACTACGTCGACGTGCAGCTGCCCCCCAAGGCCGAGGTGCTGGCCTTCTTGGATCACAAGGGCAGCCGACCGGCCCGGCAGGCGCTGGCAGTGGTGTACTTCGGAAACCAATTAGATCCGAATATCACGGAGTACGTGGTGGGTCCCCTGCCCCGGCCGACGGCTCACCGGGACGTCACGGTGCAGAAATACGGCGGGAAGCTGCCGTACCACCGCCGGCCGGTGCTGGGTAAGGAGTACGAGCAGATTGGAACCTTCCTGCAGAAGGAGGCGTTCTCCACGGCCCCTTCCTTCCTGAGCCGAGTATTCAACTACGATGGGACCAATTTTGCATCCCTAACCTCAGCCCCGCGGGGGTTCCGGTCCGGAGACCGCAGCACCTGGTTCGCTCTGTTCCACAACGTCAGCGGCTTCTTCCTGCACCCGGTGGGGCTGGAGGTGCTGGTCGATCACAGTCGGCTGGATGCCTCCCAGTGGAGGGTGAACCGAGTGTTCTACAACGGCCAGTACTATGTGGACTTTGCACAGCTGGAGAGCGAGTTCCAGCAGGGCCGCATCAAAGCGGAGGCCGTGAAGAAAGCCCCACCCGACGGGGGATTCTCTTCCTTGCAGTCCCGAGCCACCCCCGCGGCTCCGTCCCCCCTGCAGTACGAGCCGCAGGGGCCCCGGTACAGCGTGCGGAACAACCACGTCGCCTCCCAGCTCTGGAGCTTTGCCTTCGGGGTGAACGTCAACACGGGGATGCGTCTGTTTGACATCCGATTTCAGGGGCAGAGGTTGGTCTATGAGATCAGCGTCCAGGAGGCCATATCAGTCTACGGGTCCAACAGTCCCACAGGGATGATCACCAGGTACATGGATGGGAGCTTTGGCATCGGGAGATTCACTTACTCGTTAGTCCGGGGGGTCGATTGCCCCTACTCGGCCACCTACCTGGACACGCACTACTTAATAGAGAGCCGGACGCCCGCAACGCACAAGAACTCCGTCTGCATCTTCGAGCAGAACACGGGGACCCCGCTGCGGCGCCATTACTCCAACCTGTACTCGCTGTACTACGGGGGGCTGAGCCTCTCCGCCCTGGTCATTCGCTCCATTGCCACCCTGGGCAACTACGACTACGTTTGGGATTTTCTCTTCTACCAGAACGGGGCCATCGAGGCCAAGGTCCACGCCACGGGGTTCATGACTTCGTCCTTCCTCCACGGCGACGGCCTGGACTACGGCAACCGGGTCGGGGCTCACACGCTGGGGACGATCCACACCCACGCCATCCATTATAAAGTGGACCTGGACCTTGGAGGTAGGTCTCGGCGGCACTTTCCTTTCCTGTTTTGGGCCCCCGCCTGTTGGTGCTGTAGCCCCCGGATCAATTGAGATTTGCTAAATGGGGTTACTACGGGGCGAGATTCCCAATACTACGGGGCGAGAATCCGGATTTCCCGAGTCCGGCATTGTTGGGGCGGCCCCGTGGGGCCAGGAGCGTTGCCAGACTCAGGCAGGGGGAGCGTAGGAGTCCCAGGCTGCATGGGGCTGCTGAGGAAAGATCCTGGTGGCAGGGGGGCTGCTGGGCAGAGCGTGGAGCCCTCCCAGGCGGCGGCAGAGCCGTGGGGAAAAAGCAGAGCCCTGGGTGGCCACAGAGCTGCAGGGAGAAGGGGCAGGGGAGGAAGCGCAGAGCCCCAGGTGGCAGCAAGCAGCCAGGAGGAAACATGGAGATCCCAGTGTATTGACCTCCCTGGTCCGGCCAGTTCCCTGGGACGGGACCACTCGGGTGCCGGACCAGGGAGGTTCAACTTGTAGCAATGTGTGAAGTGCTACTTTTCCTTCCTCTGGTCTAGGAAAGAGCTGCCAGGTGTCTTGCCCATCAGTGGCATCCGATTTCAGGGGAGATCAGTGTCCAGGAGGCGATGTCGGTGTACGGCTCCAGGAGGGCCGACAACCAAGTCCCTGGATGGAAGCTTTGGCTTTGGGACATTCCCTTACCCGTTAGTCCGGGGGAGGAGGTCTATTTCTCCTCCTCGGCCACCTCCCTAGATGTGCCCTCTCTGGCGTCCTCAGTCGGGTTATGGTGAGGAAGAGAATCCAAGCCACGCTGGGGAACACGGGTCGTTCCACAGCGGAGGGAAATTAACGCTAAGTCACCTCTGTTTGTTAAAACCAAACCCGATAAACTGGGAAGAGCTCTAGAGACAACCACTGAGTTTAAATTTCTCTTTTTAGTTTCTAAGCCAATAAGGGGACACCCCAGAGTTGCCCCATTCTCATTCCTGCTCTTTGTGCATGGGCTTCCCGGTGGAGCTGTCTGCTCTCAGCTCTCTGGACTTCCAACTGTGTGGGGGACTGAGCCAGAGCGGCTGGAGGGCTGCAGGAAAATGTTGTTTATCCCTTAAGATGAAAGCGACCAAAAGCGCCGGCTTGGATAAGACCCCGGGTCTTGAACTCCCAGCTGTGGCTCTTTGGTTTCCTTGCCCTCCCGGGTCTGGCAATTCAGAACTCTCTGTTTCCAAAAATCTCGGTGGTTTCCCACTGTATTGTGAAAAGTCTCCGAGGGGTTGCGGTGTTAGTCTGTACCCTCAAAAGTAATGAATGGTCCTGGGGCACCTTAGAGACGAACACAAATCTATGTGCAGAATCCTGAGCTACCACAGGTGGAACCCGCTTCAGCTGATGTGTGGGGCTGTGTTTGCCTGTTCCTCTACTCGGCTACCCCCAGAGCAGTGTTGAGAAAGAGAAGTCAGGAGGCAAGTGTGCGTGCGAGGGAGGTTGTTTGTAGCCGAGATGGCTCCTCCATCCTCCTCCCTTCTCTCGCTCTGGTCCCCTCTTCAGCTCTAGGCACCAGGAGGCATTTTGAATAGACGCGGGGCAGCAGATGTACCAAACCCACACTGAAAGATGCCATGGAATGTGGATCGATACTGTGGGCGGGTGTTCCCTCTAATTTTTTTTCCATCTGTGTGTGGAATAAATTTTGTTTTGCGCGCCCTGGCATGTGCAGATGTGCACCACCAGTAGCAACACACGCTGGTGGCTGTGGGCACTCTGCTAATCAGCTGGGCAGCACCCGGATCTCTCCCATGCAGCTGCTCAAGTGCTCAGCTCACAGGGAACGCTGCTGCGAGCTGGGAGAGCGACAGGACCGCCTGCCAGAGCAACGCCGTCCTAGCTGCTGCAGGAGACGTTGCCAACCCAAGAGTGAGCCGGGGTGGGTGTGTGGATGTCACTGTAAAGAGCAGTGTCCCCTTCCCTTCTGGATGAAATGGGAGGTCATGCCCCGGGATCATCCTCCCCTCTGTGTTCCAGCTGGAGCGTGCAGGAAAAACCGTGCAGTGGCACAAGCCAACCTGAGAGAGAGCTTAAAAGGTGCTCCGCCCATTGCGTCCTGTTACAAGACCCTTCCACATTGATGGGCTGTTTAGATCCCTCCCCTGCCACCTGTATTCCAATACCCACCATCCCCTGACGCCGTGAGAGGAAGGCGGGTATCCATCCACGGACACCTCCGGCTGGGGTCTGCTCATGTACCTAGGGCTGACTGGCATGGACCGGCCCCCACGGCCTGTGGCTGTCCCATTCAGCCAGCAGAGAGCAGCATTGGAGCAACCAAACGTAACCCCCGCCACAGAGGATCAGTTTCTAGCAATCAGAAGAATCTTGCCTCTCATCTTCCAGCCCTGAAGCGTCTGGATGAGGGGATGGATTGCACCTCAGCGGGTGACGCTAAGCTAGGGGGAGAGGTAGATACTTCAGGGGGGCCAGAGTGACCTAGACAAATTAGAAGATTGGGCCAAAAGAAATCTGAACAAGAACAAGTGCAGAGTCTTGCACTTAGGACGGAGGATTCCCAGGTGCTGTTACAGGCTGGGGACCAACTGACTAAGCAGCAGAAAAAGACCTGGGGATTCCAGGGGCTGAGAAGCTGGAGATGAGTCAACAGGGCGCAATTGTAGCCAAGAAGGCTAACGGCGTATTGGGCTGCAGTAGGAGGAGCCTTGCCAGCAGATCTAGGGAAGTGATTATTCCACTTTCATTGGCCCTAGTGTGGCCACATCTGGAGTATTGCATCCGGTTCTGGGGCCCCCATTGCAGAAAGGACGTGGGTCCATTGGGGGGAGCCCAGCGAAAGGCAACAAACATGATTACGAGGCTGGAGCACATGACTTACGAGGAGAGGCTGAGGGATTTGGGCTTGTTTAGTCTGCGGAAGAGAAGAGTGAGGGGGGATTTGAGAGCAGCCTTCAACTCCCTGAAGGGAGGTTCCAAAGAGGCTGGAGAGAGGCTGTTCTCAGTGGTGGCGGATGGCAGAACAAGGAGCAATGGGCTCAAGTTGCGGTGGGGGAGGTCTAGGTTGGATATTAGGGAAAACGCTTTCTCTAGGAGGGTGGAGAAGCGCTGGGAGGGGTGGAATCTCCATCCCTAGAGGTTTCTAAGTCCCGGCTTGACCAAGCCCTGGCTGGGAGGATTGAGTTGGGGTTGATCCTGCTTTGGGCAGGGGGCTGGACTCCATGACTCCCGAGGTCTCTGCCAGCCCTGGGATTCCATGCAGAGCCCAGGAGTCCACATACTGAGCAACTGAGGTTGCTGGGGCTCTGCCATCGGCGTCGGGTCTCTCCCCTAGCCCTCACCTCCAGCGGGTTTGAGTTCCTGCCTTGTGATGTGCGGCTCGCTCCATGGAAGCTGCCGGAGCCTTTCCTGAGCTGTGCCCAGGTCCTGCCTTGGTCCTTCTGCTGTGAGATTCATCTGGCGGGAGCTGACGACAGCGGGGGCTGGGGAGGGAGTTCTCTGCCGGAAGTGGGGCTCACTCCCCCAGGCCCTGCTGCCGCTTTCTGCAGGGGGCACAGGACCCTATGGGCTAGGTGGGGTGTGAACATGGCCACTGCACGGACACGCTTACCCTCCAGGTTAGCACATGCGGTGGGGCATTCAACCCCCTTGGTGTTCATGTGGAATGCAGGGCTGCCGAGGAAGTCCAGGAAGGGTTTTCTCAGAGGCATTTTTCTTTGCTTTTTAGGGACGGCAAACAGGCTAGTGGCCCACGACATGGCCTTCGAGTCTGTGCAGGTACCTTGGAGCCCGGAGCACCAGATCCACCGGCCTCGGCTCACCAAAAGAGTCCTGCACACAGAGGACGAGGCTGCATTCCCGCTCCATTCCACGATGCCCAGATACGTCTACTTTGCAGCCAACAGTGAAAACAAGTGGGGTCACCAGCGCGGCTACAGGATCCAGATCATTAGCTTCACTGGGGACCATATGCCGGAAGCCAGCCCCATGGAGCGATCCATCAGCTGGGAGAGGTAGGCAGCTTTCCTCTAGAATATACCATGTAGCTCATGATGATGCATAAGGCACTTGTGGGGGTCCAGGGGCTGCATGGTTCAGGCACCGCTAGAAAGCTCTTGAAAACTATAATAAAAGGGTGTCACATTCCCTCTTACCAGTCGGCGGGAGCTAGGCTCTGTCAGCTGTTTGCCGACTCCTTGCAGTTTAAAGCCACGGCTCTGTGGCAACCTGGATTTGAATTCTCTGCTTCATACTGTCCCCCCACTTCTCCCAACGCTCCTGAACTGTGGACTGACGCACCCTCTGGTTTCGCAGTCCTGCCTCGCCCTGGGCCACAGATCAGCCAGTGCTTCTCAGTCTGTACCCACCATTCCAGTCCTGGTCACCCCCACCCCCATTCTGCTGATAGAATCCTAGGGCTGGAAGAGACTTCAGGAGGGCATCAAGTCCAGCCCCCTGCCCAAACCAGGACCAATCCCAATGAAATCAACCCGGCCAGGGCTTTGTCAAGCCGAGACTTAAACACCTCTAGGGATGGAGATTCCACCCCCTCCCTAGGGAACCCATCCCAGTGCTTCCCCACCCTCCTAGGGAAAAAGTTTTTCCTAATATCCAACCTAGACCTCCCGCACTGTAACTTGAAACCGTTGCTCCTTGTTCTGTCACCTGTCACCACTGAGAACAGCCTCTCTCCATCCTCTTTGGAACCCCCCTTCAGGGAGTTGAAGGCTGCTCTCAAATCCCCCCTCGCTCTTCTCTTCTGTACCTCACTGACTCCTGGCTGTTGCAGTCTCTGGCTTTGTCTTAGTTAGATCCTGCCAGGTGGGCTGAATTTTGCGACAATAGGTTTGTGAGGTGCACATTAGGGTCAGAGAAGCCTGCGATGGAAAAGACCCATTGCATTATCTAGCCCAGGGGTGGCCAACGCATTACAGACGAAGAGCCAAAATAGTGGATACAGGGCAAAGAGCTGAGGGGAAAAAGTTGTGGAGCAAAAGCAAAAAAACAAAAATGGGGCCCCTTTCAGAGCTGCGTGTGGCCCAAGCAGGCTTCCGTCGGCCACAGCGTCAGATCTCGGAAAAGGAAAAAAAGTCAAAGCAGGGCACCGAAGTAGAGCCACGGGTACAGGAGCCGAGCCACGGATGCAGGAGCCGCAATTTTTTCTTTGAAGAAGGGTTGGCTACCCCTGCTCTAGCCCATGCCGCCCTCCTCCCAGACAGGTGCGGTCAATGTGGCATGATCCCGAGGCAGGTTAAACCTCTCTAGTCTGGCACCATCAGGATCTGACCGATGCTGAACCAGAGAATTTGCCAAACTACAAGAGGTGAATATTGTCTAGGACCGTGGTCCCCAACACGGTGCCCGCGGGTGCCATGGCGCCCACGGGGGCATTTGCATGCACCCGCCAAGTGCTCGGGGCTGGCCTGGCCCCCGGGCACATGGCGCACGGGCACTTGTGGGGGGGAGCGCCGGCCCCGGCCCCGGGTGCACGGTGCTTGGCGGGGGGGAGCGCCGGCCCTGGGCGCGTGGCACTTGAGGGTGGGGGCGCCGGCCCCGGGCGCGCAAGTGTCCCCGCCCCCTGGCGCCCGGCGGGTGAACGGCCACGCCCCCTGGTGCCCGACAACCTCAGAAGGTTGGGGACCACTGGTCTAGGAGCTTTACCAACACTTCCCCTGCTTACTGGGCTCTTAGAAGCATTTAGGGGTAAATTAGAGCTAAACAGAACAGAACACTGAGAGCCAGGCCTGGTGGCTGTAAACAAACTTTATGGGACCCTGGGAAACTTGGCCACACCCAGGATAAGTGAAAAAACTTAAAAACCAGCACCTTAGAGACTAACAAAAATGTAGATGCTGGACATCCGGCCAACTAAAATCATGCCAAGGGATAATTGGGCAACAAAATGGCAAATTACATTTATCAACATTAAATTTCAAGTAATTCACATTGGGAAAAAATTAATCCCAATGCTATACAGAAAATGATGGGGTCTAATTTAGCTACAACTACACGAGAGAGAGATCTTGGGGTCATTCTGGAGAGTTCTCTGAAAACATGCCACTGTGCAGCGGCAGTCAAAAAAGCAAATAGAATGTTAGGAATAATTGAAAAAGGGATAGAGACTAAGAAAGAGAACATCTTATTGCTTCCATATAAATCCATGGAACACCCACATCTTGAATACTGCATACAGATGTGCTCATCTTATCTCAAAGATACGTTGGCATTGGAAAAGGTTCAGAAAAGGTCAACAAAAATTGTTAGGCGTTTGGGTCCTATATGAAGAGAGATTAAAAAGACTGGGACTTTTCAGCTTAGAAAAGAGGAAACTAAGGGGGGATAGGATAGAGGTCTATAAAATCAAGACTGGTGTAGAAAAAGTGAACAAGGGAAAGTTATTTACTTGTTCCCATAATGTAAGCACTAAGGGTCACCAAATGAAATGAATAGGTAGCAAATTTAAAACAAACAAAAGGAAGTTTTTCTTCACGCAGCACATAGTTAACCTGTGGAACTCCTTGCCAGAAGATGTTGTGAAGACCAGGACTTTAACAGGGTTCAAAAAAGAACCCTCATGGAGGTTAGGTCCATCAATGCTTATTAGCCAGGATGGGTAGGAATGGTGTCCCTAGCCCCTGTCAGAGTCTGGGAATGGGTGACAGGAGAGGGATCACTTGAAGAGTGCCGGACAAGAGAGGTTCAACCTGTAGTGGTATATTTCTCCCAAGCTGGTTTGAAAAGCCCCTGTATCGCGTGGCTGCCTTCTCTCTTTCCCCTCATTAGGTACAAACTGGCCGTCACCAAACGAAAAGAGGAGGAACCAACAAGTAGCAGCATCTACAACCAGAACGACCCCTGGACACCCACGGTGGCCTTTGCTGACTTCATAAACAATGAGACCATCGTAAACGAGGTGAGTTGGATTTGACTGGGGCCTTGTAGTACCGTGGGCTGAGTCTCAGAGCTAGCTACAGCCCTGAGCCCACCGAGAAACCCCATTCTTTTGCTCAGGGTTCAGACGGACATTGCTAGAGGGACACTCGGTTTCTCCAGGGCGACGGTAAAACCTCAGGAAAAGAGAAATAACTCACTGTGCTCACTGCCTCCTCTCCCCACCTGCTTGTTCTTTGCCCCCCGTGAGGTCCCTGCAACCGAGTCGCTGTGCGGAGCGAAGGAGCAGAGCTGGTCGGGACAGTCTGAAAAAATCTGAAATTCCAACAAATCGGTAGAGGGGGAAAGTGTCAGTGACCCGGGGCAGGCTCACTGCCATGGTGCCTCCATGGTAGCCTGGGGGTTAGCTTTTGTCTGCTCGCTGGACGCCTCCCTCTGGCTGGGGTCTCCGCGTGTCCTCGCTTCCCCGTTAGTCTGGACCCACGTCACTCGTGGGACTGCAGTTTCCTCTTCAGGACACGGCCCTCCAGCAGTGCCAGCACCAATGTCTTGCGACCCCTTTCCGGGGGCGATTTATCAGTCTCTGTACTCCAGGGTCCTCTCCTCCCAGGGAACACCAAGTTACCGTAGACCCTCCTTGCCTCAGTGACCCACGGCCAGTCTTCCTCGAGCCCCGGGCCAGCTTTAGACCGATTCGCCTGATTCCCCTGAATTGGGCCCCGTGCCTAAAAGGGCCCCGTGCCCTAAAGCAAGAGGGCCCCACACCCTAAATCCGGAAGTGTGCTGGCATGCTGGGAGTGCTGCGGGAGGGGGCGTTGGCCCCGCAGGAGTGCAGCGGCGTCTGTGCGCCGCAGGAGAGGTGAGTCGGCCCCTGGGTTTGGTGGGAAAGCGGGACTCTGCCTTGTAGCTGGGAATTTAAAGGGGCTGTGACTTTTTTTTTTTGGTTCAACCAAAATTTGTGTGTGGTTTGGTCAACAAAAAATCCTGGCTGCCGGAGCCCTGTCGAAACGGTTCGAATTGGGCCCCGCACTTCCTAAAGCCAGCCCTGTTTGAACCCCTGCCTCAGGGGCAAACTGCAGTCTGTAATGGTCGCTCATCACTGGGTGCGAACCTGTTGCCTTGGCCTACCCTGTCTTTGCAGCCCTCCTGCACTCGGGTCTGGCTTCGGGCCCTGTAGTCTGGGAGCTTGACTGGCCAGAGCTTCCCCTGCTCTTCCTGCTTTCCCCAACAAGGCTCTACCTCCAGGAAGCCTCCTGCTTCCCAGGCAGCCAGGTCTCTCCTGCCAGAGTGAGTCGTCTTCTCTCCCTCCAGGAGCCCTTCTTGAGATAGACCCCAGTTGGGCCCTAATTAGCAATAACCACCTCAGACCTAGCTCATAGGGTTGCCAGATGGCTTAGCCAAAAACACCGGGGCCTTGTAGGACCAATACCATTGTCAGGGTTATTTTTGTTCTTAATTTATTTTTAAAATTCCAGATTGTCCCTAATTCTGCTGGCCATAGAGTTTATGTTCTGTCCTTTAGCTTCCCTTATTGATTTCCTGCAATTCCTCCCTCCCCCCCCCCAAAAAAAACACGGGGGAAAAAATTCTGTTGAGAAAAAAGAAAGGGGGGGAGACCACATTTGTAGCCGCATGACCCCTTTCAGAAATGCCTTTGAGGCTTTTTGGCCCTAACAGGCGGCTGGTGGCTGTCTTGTCTTCCTGCTCCGGGCCAGACAGCTCCCCTGCGGAACCAGGTAAGCACCTGGGATTTTCACCTCCTGTCCAGGAAAAAAAATCAGAAAATATCGGACATTTTAGGTGTCTGGTATTTTCTGGATTTTTTTACCGGACAGGAGGTGAAAATTCCAGACTGTCTGTGTCAATACTGAATATCTGGCAACCGTACTCGCTCAGGGCTGGGTTTTGCCCTTCGAGGGCCAGTGCAGGGCAGATGCCCTGTCACAGTCAGGACAATGTTTCCGTTGTCCAAGCCACTCTCCTAGCCCGACACTGCTAGACTTTGGCCCAGGTACTGTCCTCAGACACTGGTCTGCCCCAGGATATAATCCCAAAAGGATGTTTTCCTGAAATAACCCAATTATGTGGTTCTGTCTCTCTTCCCCAGGACTTGGTAGCCTGGATCACAACCGGTTTCCTTCACATCCCACATGCGGAAGATATTCCCAACACGGTGACAGTGGGAAACGGAGTCAGCGTTCTCCTGAGACCCTACAATTATTATGACATGGATCCGTCCATCTACTCCCCTGACAGCGTCTTTTTCAACAGCAAGCAGGACGCCAGCGCGTGTGAAGTCAACCACCTGGCTTGCCTGCCCCAAAGCGCCTCATGCTCTCCGGCCCTCCCTCCATTCACCTACGAGGGGTTCCAGAATCTGACGAGACTGTAAGAGTCCCGGGCGGCAGGGTCTTTGTGCAGTAGACGGAAGGAATTGGATGCACCGGGGTCCTCCCTCTGCCCAGAAGATCCATTTGCATCAATGGAAATCTGTCTTAAAACTGTTTTCTAGTGACTGTGTATCTTTTGGTTAAGGAACACCACCTTTATAATTGCTTATGAGGGCTGCATCTAAGAGTTATGAGCTGCTGCGACTTTATGGGGTAGAAGAAATGAATCTGAGCGACTACTTTGCCCCAAAAACCCTACTTCAATAATCGAGATGCGTCTGCAAGGCCATCTGCTAATTGCATAGCTTATTATATCATAACTTCCCTATTACAAGGGGCTGTATCTTTATGGGGAAACATAACATGCTCTGTGCACTGCCAGTTGGAATGCGCATTCGTCTTTTTTAGAATCGCATGCTCTCCAGCTCATCGGAGGAAGCGGGTTTTGCCCACGGAAGCTCGTGGTACCAGATATGTTGTTGTTAGCCTCTCAGGTGCCACAGGACTGCTCGCTATGTTTAAATCCAGCGTGCCACATGGAGGGAGGCAGGTAGGAGAGCGAATGCTGTTCCTCCGATAACAGTAATAAATATTGTCTCGTGGCTTGTTTGGGGAAAATAATGAATCCAAGTGATCTCAAATGCCTTATTCTTAAAACTGTCGCAGCTGGGTTGTGCTACCTGTGTCCAGGGAGGCGAACAGGGCTAAGAGTCTAAGCATAAAAACATGGGGGTAGTCATATTGGCTCAGACCAAGGGTCTGGCTAGTTTAGTATGGGGGGAGGGATAGCTCAGTGGTTTGAGCATTAGCCTGTTAAACCCAGGGTTTTGAGCATTAGCCTGTTAAACCCAGGGTTTTCCATTCTTGAGGGGGGCCATTTAGGGATCTGGGGCAAATCTGTCAGGGATGATACTTGGTCTTGCCATTGAGGGTAGGGGACTGGACGCAGTGACCTCTCAAGGTCCTGTTCAGCTCTATGAGATAGATAGATCTCCATTTATTATATTATTATCCTGTTTGCCAAGGTAACCGTTCAGAGGGAGTGACCAGAAGAGGCAATCACTGAAGGTGCGTCTACATTACACCCTAAACTCCAAATAAGATCCGCAATTTGTGCTGCACAAATGGTGTCTCTTATTTCGATTTTATTTCAAAAGAGCTTATTTTGAAATTTGGCGCGTCTACACAGCGCCGAATTTCGAAATAAAGCTCTACTTTGAGCCATCCCTTATCCCTCCTGCAACGAGGGTTATCAGGGGGCGAAGTAGCGTTCCTGTTGTTTCGAAAAACATTTCGAAATAACGGGCAGCTTGTGTCGACGCAGGGCAGCTATTTTGGGATACTGGAGATATCCCGAAACAGCCTTGCAGTGTAGACGTACCCTGAGTGATCTGTTCCCTGTTGGCCAATCCCAACTTCTGGCAATCAGAGACTCATGGACACCCAGAACATGGGCTTATATCCTTAACCGTCTTGTGTAGCAGCCATTGATGGATCCATGCTCTGTGGACTTATTTGATTCTTTTTTTAGTTCTTTTTTTTATTCTTTTTTCTAGTTTTGGCCTTGACAACATCCCCTGGAAACGAATCCCGCAGGCTATGGGTGCACTGCCATTGTTTATAAATCAGCTTTAAACACATGGGCTGTGTCTAGACTGGCAAAATCATCTGCTTTTGCGGAAAAACTTGCCAGCTGTCTACACTGGCCGCTTGAATTTCCGCAAAAGCACTGACGATCTCATGTAAGATTGTCAGTGCTTTTGCGGAAATACTATGCTGCTCCCGTTCGGGCAAAAGTCTTTTTCCGAAAAACTTTTGCACAAAAGGGCCAGTGTAGACAGCAGAGATTTGTTTTCCGCAAAAAAGCCCCGATCACGAAAATGGCGATCGGGGCTTTTTTGCGGAAAAGCGCATCTAGATTGGCCACGGTCACTTTTCTGCAAAAAGTGCTTTTGCGGAAAAGCGTCCTGCCAATCTAGACGTGCTTTTCCAAAAATGCTTTTAATGGAAAACTTTTCCGTTAAAAGCATTTCTGGAAAATCATGCCAGTGTAGACGTAGCCATGTTCTGGCCCGAAGCTTTGGCCAAATCCCAGCCTTGAGAAAGCACAAGCTGGACAGCAGCCGGGAGGTCTCCCCGAGGTTGGTCAGAGATGAGTGCCTTTCAAGGACATCAGCTATCTAGAGGCCTGGGGCTGTGCCTGAGTCTGATCTGGCTGCTGTGAGCTAAGACCAAGTCTACACTGGGGAGAAAGTCGACCTAAGAGACGCAACTCCAGCTACAAGAATAGCATAACTGGAGTCGGCAAACCTTAGGTTGAATTTCCGCCATGTTCCCACTGCGGGAGCTCTTCCCTCACCCCTCGCGACCCGGAGGAGTGCCGGAGTTGATGGGGGCACCATCAGTGGTCAAGCTGGCAGGTCAACTAGACTCTCGTTCACCTACGATGGGTTCCGAAATCTGATGAGCCCGTAAGCGTCACAGGCTGCAGGGTCTTTGTGCAGTAGAAGGAAGGAATCGGATGCTCCAGAGTCATCACGCTGCCCAGATCTGTCTCAAAACTGGCTCTCGAGGCTCTGCTCCCTCACAGGCCTTGGGGACGGTGATCTCCGGTAAATACGCGTGTGAGCGCAGGCTGCAAGAGGGCTGAGCAGCAGCAGAATGACAGTTGGCTGTTTACTCCGGGGTGGGAACCATGAGCCACATTACAGCCCGCCAGCCGGGGTGGGGAGACACGGGATCTGTTAAATAGTTGAACGAATGGGACACTTAGCTCTGAAAGGTGCTGGGTAGGATCAGACTGGGGGAGGGGCCAGCCAGGCCAACAGCTGATGAGACCATGACCGGCAGGCCACTGGTGACGCGGGCAGGGCATTAAGTTTATCCCTCCCTGGTCCCAAGAGAGGACCCTCCTTCCCAAGATCTGGGGCCCACCACTATCCAAGGAGGAAGCTGGATTTTCAGAGCAGCTGGGGTTTGACGGGCTGGCGAGGCTCCAGCCCCGGATGAATTTGTGCCTGCAGAAGAAGCACCGGAAGGGCGTTGGCCAACCTCTTCCCAGGGAGCCCTGTCTTTGGGGGGAGGGGAAGGCAGTGCCACCCTGGAGGGCAGTGCAGGAGGAGCCCAGCTCTAGTCTGTGGCCTGGGAGGTTAGACAGCAGGTGGGGCGGCACCTCCCACTTGCCCTGGTGTGGCTTCCCACAGCCACTGCTGTTAGAAACTGACACCAAGCCCGGTTCATTCCTACAGCGCCAGCCCCATGTGGGGCAACGGTGTGTGTGGAGGGATGGGCGTGGTGGGATGGTGTATAGTAGGCTGGGGAAAGCTGGGCTGGGTGTGGGGTAACGGGGTGCAGGCCTGGGGGTGGTGAGCTGGTGTATATTAGCTTGGGGGTAACTGGGCTGGGTGTAGGGTGACGGGGTGCTGGGCTGGGGTGCAAGGCTGGGCATGGTGAGCTGGTGTATAGTAGCTTAGGGGTAGCTGGGCTGGGTGTAGGTTAACGGGGTGCAGGCCTGGGGGTGGTGAGCTGGTGTATAGTAGCTTGGGGGTAGCTGGGCTGGGTGTAGGGTGACGGGGTGCTGGGCTGGAGTGCAAGGCTGGGCATGGTGAGCTGGTGTATAGTAGCTTAGGGGTAGCTGGGCTGGGTGTAGGTTAACGGGGTGCAGGCCTGGGGGTGTTGAGCTGGGGCAGAGTAGCTCAGGGGTAGTGGGAGATGCTGGGCTTTGGGGGTGCTGGGCTGATGGGGAAGCAGGGCAGTGGCTGTGAGGTTAGTGTTACTCCCCCTCATGTCTCAGCCACTCTGGGGTGGGGGCTGGGGCAGCGAGACGGGAGGCAGAGGCTGCTTGCTTGACAGATGCCCCCACAGCCCAGGAGCCAGGAGGAGGCGCTTGCAGGCCAGGGCCCGTCATGAGATGTGCCAGGTGCGGCTGGCGCAAACACCTGCTTCCCACAGCCAGGTGATGGCACTGCCTCATCTGGCTCACTGTGGCAGGGCTTCTCCCTGTGTCCAGCCTGTCCTAGTCCGTCCCTCGTTGTCCTGGGGTCACCACTGGCCCCTGGATACCTGCCTCGCAACAAGCGTCCCCAGCCAGGGCCTGTCCCCGCTGTCTGCCAAGGGTGCAGGGCTGCAGGTGCAGATTTTGGCTGCGTCCCAAGGCAGGGCCTTCTGCTGAGGAGAGGGAAGAGGCCGGAGTTAGAGCCGCGAGAGCCCAGTAGGCTGCTGACCCGAGGAGATGGGCATTTTGTCTGCTGGCCCTGCTGCACTGTGAGTGAGACCACTAGGATGAGGCGGCATGGGAGGCGTGAATTTGAAAACGAGTCTGAGGCTGGGAACGGGGCTCTTGGGAAGGGAAGGGGCAGAGATGGCCGCTTGGACGTCTCCTCCGCCACCACAAGGGCTGGTCTCAGCCCCCTCCTGTTCTGCAAGACGTGGGGTCTTAACCAATCGGGGTGCAGTTTCCACCCCACCTCGAGTCCAGACCATCTCTTGTCCCTGGTCTGCAGGGGCAGCAGCCCTCAGGCTGGGGCCAGAGATCGGCACCTGGGTCAGCCCTGCTCGTGGGGCGGAAATGCTTTGGTTGGGGCGGCTTGCCGGATTCAGAGACAACGCCGCATGGTCACCTCGAGCAACACACCCAGAGCTGGAGGCTCTCCAAGCATTGGGGGGAAAGGAACTTTTGACCTTAAAAGAGGAAGGGCGGGAGAGCTGGGAAGAGAGGAAAATCCTAGGCTACATCTACACTGCACAGTTATTTCGGAATAAGCTATTCTGGAATAGTTATCCCAAAATAGCTTATTTTGAAACAGCACGGCTATACTGCAGAGAAGCCTCAAAACGAGTCCGAGGCAGGCTTCCCTAATGTAGACGGGCTCCCTGGATTCAGAGCCCCAAGAGGAGTAACTTAGAATGGCCCCGGTGAGGGGCTATTTCGAAATAGCAGCAGTGGAGCGTCTACACACGCCTGATTTCGAAATAGCTCTTTTGGAATAGGCCTTATTCTTCATACAACGAGGCTACGTCTACACTGGCATGAATTTCCGAAAATGCTTTTAACGGAAAAGTTTTCCGTTAAAAGCATTTTTGGAAAAGCACGTCTAGATTGGCAGGATGCTTTTCCGCAAAAGCACTTTTTGCGGAAAAGCGTCCATGGCCAATCTAGACGCGGTTTTCCGCAAAAAAGCCCCAATTGCCATTTTTGCAATCGGGGCTTTTTTGCGGAAAACAGTACTATGCTGTCGACACTGGCCCTTTCGCTCAAAAGTCTTTTGGAAAAAGACTTTTGCCCGAACGGGAGCAGCATAGTATTTCCGGAAAAGCACTGATGATTTTACAGGAGATCGTCAGTGTTTTTCTGGAAATTCATGCGGCCAGTGTAGACAGCTGGCAAGTTTTTCTGCAAAATCACATGATTTTGCGGAAAAACTTGCCAGTCTAGACACAGCCCGAGGGTTACAGAAGTCGGAATAAGCCGTCCGTTATTTCGAAATTATTTGGCTGTGTCGCCACTCGCATAGTTATTTCGGAATAACTTGGCTGTGTGGACACACCCCTAATTTCCTAAATTGCAGGAGAGAAAGCAGCAGGTGGCAGGGGTGGGGGGGTGGAGCAGAGGCCTGAGATGAGGCATTTGCTGAATGCGGGTCTTAGGGACAGAAAAGGGCCATTTGCTTACATGGCAAACTGACTCTCAGCGGAGCTTGGGTTTGTACCTCCCCTGTGATCTAGTCAACGCAGCCTGAGTTTCCCCGCAGCTGCCCTGCCTTTGTGCACCAAATCCAGCTCAGAGCAGGCGATGGGTTATGTCCTGGAGGAAGGAGATTTTTGAGGGGTTGAGACTCTGCAGGGCTCTGACCCCGTCTGGCCCATCTTCAGCAACCTGCTTGCTGCACGTCGGTGAGGGGTACGCCCAGCCCCCCAGGAGGCGACTGGCTCTGGGATTGTTCCATAGCACACGGGAGGGCTGCAAAGAAAACTCTGTGTCTCTGTGTTTGTTTGTTCAGGGACCATCGCCGGGACCGCTGTGTGCTGTTACAGCATGCAAATGCTATTTCTAAAGGTACGCAGGGAATCGGAGAGCCCCACTGCGGTGCCATCCCCTCCCGGCAGCTCCTTACTCTGATTATTTATTGCAGAGAGCCCCAGGAACATGGCAAGCAAAGAGAGTCCCTACTCCCCGTGGGCCCAGACCAGCCCTCAGCATTCCCTGTAAGCTGAGCGCTCGGGCAGCCACCCAGGAGAGATTCCAATGCCACCCCGCTGATTAGCAGCACGCCCACAGCCTCCCACAGCAGGTGTTTCTACTGCTGGTGCACATCTCTGCATGCCTCGGTGCAGGTAACACAATTTATTCCGCACCTGGGTGGAAAAAATGAGAGGGCACATTGCCGACCTTATGCCTGCCGGGTTGTCCCCCCAGTGAGCGTTCCAAGAGGGAGAATTCCCTGCGGTGTACCACACAGGGGGCGGGAACGGGGAATAGATATGGGAGTCACAGGGGGCGGGAATGGGGACTAGATATGGGAGTCACTCCTGGCAGAGCTAAGTTCCAGAACCAGGGCTGTTTGCCTGCAAACACCAAATAAAGGAGTCAGCAGAGCTTGTGGTGACACCAGAACAGGCACGAGAGACAGAGCCCAGACCCTTTGGCTGCAACCAAAGAAGTCACCATGCAGAGGAAGCAAGAGAGAGGGGAAGTCCCAGGCAAGGCTGCAGGAAAGCTCCTAAGAGAGCTGTAGCCAGCCTGGGAGGGATCAGATTACAGCATCTGGCAAAAAGCCCCTAGCAAACATCTCTCGTCTCCAAGGGCTCTGCTTTGTTGGCCAGAGCATTTTTTGGGGGTCCAGGCTTGCGTCTTCTAAAAGGACCCTCACGCCATCCCTGGCTCCAAGACCGCAGCATCTGTAACCCACCTCCCCAGGAGCCGGCCAGCAAGCGAGCGCTGTGCGGAGACAGCGGGTGCTGCTTCGGAAGCTGAGCCTGTGACTGGTCTGGAGACGCGGAGAAGGAGCCTTTTATGGTTTCCAGCAAACCTCCCGCGTCTTCCCACCACTTCTCCCTCCTCCAGCCCTGCACCTCCCCACACACCGACACAGACGTGGCCCGCAGAGGGCCGCCTGCCGCCGGCACGCCCGTTCCAGGAGGCCTCAGGAACTGGCTGTGAAGGCAGCAACATGAACCTGAAAACGGTCGTCATCCTCCTGGTTCTGGCGCTCGCCACAATATTCGCGCTGGTCTGGGTGCTGCTGACGAGAGGGAAGGCAGCCAGCTGTGAGTCCCAGCCCCCGAGCAGCCAGGGGGGAGAGCACGGGGACCAGAGCCTGGTCTTCGCCGATCTGACGCCAAAAGAAATGGTGGAGGTGGTGACATATCTCCACGACAACCTTGGGGTGTCCTTGGTAGATGCCTCTCAGGCAAACCCCTCTGATAACTGCATTTACTACGTCGACGTGCAGCTGCCCCCCAAGGCCGAGGTGCTGGCCTTCTTGGACCGTAATGGCAGCCAACCGGCTCGGCAGGCGCTGGCGGTGGTGTACTTCGGAAACCAATCAGATCCAAATATCACGGAGTACGTGGTGGGTCCCCTGCCCCGGCCGACGGCTCACCGGGACGTCACGGTGCGGAAATACGGCGGGAAGCTGCCGTACCACCGCCGGCCGGTGACGGAGAGGGAATACAAGAAGATCGACCTTTTCCTCCACCGGGAGTTCTCCAAAGCCCCACGCTTGCTCAGGGAGTGCTGTGAATACGATGGGACCAATTTTGTTACCTTCACCACGGTTCCCCGGGGGTTCCAGTCGGGTGATCGCGCCACATGGTTTGTTGTGTTCCAGAATGCGTACGGCAGGGGCTACTACCTGCACCCGGTGGGGCTGGAGATGCTGGTTAACCACAGCAGCCTGGACCTCTCCCAGTGGAGGGTAAGCCAAGTGTTCTACAACGGGAAGTACTACGAAGACATGGCGCAGCTGGAGAGCGGGTTCATTCAAGACAACGTGAACGACGTCAAAGTTAAAAAAGTCCGTCCGGAGGAGAAATATGGTTCCATGAGGCCCACAGGGACCCAATCCCTACCAGGCCCTTTGCCGTATCAGCCTCGTGGGCCCCGCTACTGCATCCATCATAATCATGTCCTTTTCCAGGCCTGGAGTTTCTCCTTCGGGATGGACGTGAACACAGGCCCGCGGCTGTTTGATATCCGGTTCAACGGAGAGAGGGTTGTCTATGAGCTGTCTCTCCAAGAAGCTCTTGCACTCTATGGCTCCAATTGTCCCGGAGGGATGGTGACGCGCTATATGGACGGGAGCTTTGGCATCGGGAAGCTGGCGTTTGAGCTGGTCCGAGGCGTTGACTGCCCCTACACAGCCACCTATGTGGACAGACACTATTTAGTCGAGTCGGAGACCCCTAAAGTGAATAAAAACGTCATGTGTGTTTTCGAACACAACACGGCCGTCCCGCTGCGGCGCCATTTCTCCAACACGGAGTCCCTATACTATGGGGGTCTGGTGAAATACGCGCTTGTTCTCAGGGCCATTTCCACGCTCCTAAACTATGACTACGTTTGGGACTTCATCTTCTACCAGAACGGAGCGATGGAAGTGAAAGTCCACGCCACGGGCTACATTAGCTCCTCCTTTCTCTACGGCGAGGGCACGGACTATGGCAGCCGGGTCGGGGAACACACTCTCGGGACAATGCACAACCACCTCATCAACTATAAGGTGGACTTGGATATTGGAGGTAGGTCTCTCTCTCTCTCGCTCTCCCCACGGCAGGCTTCTTGGTAGCTCTGGGGGGTAGGGGCGGCCCGAGGCGGGCTGCCGGCAGCTGGTGCCCCAGGCGGAATGCGCGATCAGCGCCCCCGCCTCCACAGCCCTCAATGGCTGACGTCATCATTGTGTGCCCCGTGTAATGCGGCACCCTAGGCGACGGCCGAGTTGGCCTATATGCATGGGCCGCCCCTGGTGGGGGACCACATTCTGGGCTGCACCTCTTGGAAGGAGCAGCCCAAGCCAGTGCAAAGGGGGCTTCTGCGGTCTGGGCTTGACCAGGGGCCTGCCCACCCCTCCGTGTAAAACAAACCTGAATGGAAAGCAGATTCCCACAGGCCAGGACCACTGCAGCCACATCCTGTCCCACTCCTGGCGCATTCCCCTGCCAGGTACTGAATGGGCAGGGGTAGCCATGACACTTGGGCTGGGATCTCCCCTCTATTTTGGCCTTGGAAAGGGTTCAGAAAAGGGCAACTACAATGATTAGGGGTTTGGAACGGGTCCCATATGAAGAGAGGCTAAAGCAACTGGGACTTTTCAGTTTAGAAAAGAGGAGACTGACGGGGGATATGATAGAGGTCTATAAAAGCATGAGTGGTGTGGAGAGGATGAATAAAGAAAAGTGATTCATTAGTTCCCATAATAGGACACCAAATGAAATTAATGGGTAGCAGGTTTAAAACTAATAAAAGAAAGTTCTTCTTCACACAGCGTGTAGTCAACCTGTGGAACTCCTTGCCACAGGAGGCTGTGAAGGCTAGGACTAGAACAGAGTTTAAAGAGAAGCTAGATAATTTCATGGAGGTTAGGTCCATAAAAGGCTACTAGCCAGGGGATAAAATGGTGTCCCTGGCCTCTGTTTGTCAGAGGCTGGAGAGGGATGGCAGGAGACAAATCGCTTGATCATTGTCTTCGGTCCATCCGCTCTGGGGCACCTGGTGCTGGCCACTGTCGGCAGACAGGATACTGGGCTAGATGGACCTTTGGTCTGACCCACTACGACCATTCTTACGTTCTTATGCTGTAGAAATGGGGCAAAGGAGCCGCATGCAGCCAAAAACTGGGGGCATGGGCCGTAAGCTTTGCATTATGGCTTGTCATTCAGGGAGCTGGCAAGGTCCCCTCCCCGTAAAGCGAACTGGAGGCTGGTGTGATTGAAAGGCCCAGAACCTCCCCAGAGCCGCCGATAGCGTGGAGCAGCCAGATTAAATCAGCAATCCTTTGGGAACGGTGCCCCCAGGAAGAACATCACACCCAGGGCGGCTTTAGGAATTGTTGACACCAACTCTGCTGGCGGCCTCCCACAGATCTTGGCTGCAACCACCTCCCTGGGGGAGGGGGGAGGGGAGAAAAAGGAGTTAGGTTAAACTCTCCCACATTAACTGCCCATGGGAATTCACGCCAACCTGTCGGGGGGCATGCACAGGGAACAGAGTATTGTATGTAACAGCCCTGCTTAGCGGGCTGTTCCCACTCTGGCACTCGAATGCAGAAGGTGGGGCCCTGCGAGATAGCCTCAAAATCTTGCCTTTACGGCAAGAAAGTTACAACCCCCCCCCCCAAATGTTAATAACCAGATTTTGGGGAATTTGCTGCCACCATCAAGTACTTTTTGATCCCTAAAAAACAGGGGCGAACACTTGAAACCACCCACAGGGGTACCCCGAGCTCTTTTGCCCCAAAAGAGCTTGGAAAAGAAAAGAGAAAAACAAGCTGTGGTCTCTGACCCCTCATTCGAAGGCCTGCAGATACACACAGGCAGACCGTCCAGGACACAAGAATCAAATTTATAGGAATCACTTTAAAAGAGTGATTTTTATTACAGAACAAAAGAGAAACTTGAGAAAGCTGACTTGGGTGCTAGATGTACAGAGCAACCAAGGAAAACAAATGAAAAACCAGAGGAAAAAAGTCTCAGCAGAAAGCTGGATGGTAGTAAACGGGGAGGGGAGGCAGAGAGTCACAGAGAACTGTTCAAACCAAAACACCAAATAAAGAAAAATTGCCCTGTACGTGACTGGATTCACATTTCCCTGGTACTCACTTCTCATTTTCTTTTTGTTCAGTCTGCTCCCATGCCCTGAATTCTGTTGGGGCATGGTAGTTCTGCCTGGGTTTAAATCATTCTGGCTGGCTGTGTCTACACTGGGCCACTTATTCCGGAAAATCAGCCGATTTTCCGGAATAAGCTGCGAGCTGTCTACACTGGCCCTTGAATTTCCGGAAAAGCAACGATGCTCTACTGTACAAAATCAGCCGCTATTCTGGAAAAACTATTCTGCTCCCGCTCGGGCATAAGTCCTTATTCCGGAACACTGTTCCGGAAAAGGGCCATTGTAGACAGCCCAGTAGTCTTTTCCAGAAAAAAGCCCCGATCGCGAAAATGACGCTTGGGGCTCTTTTCCGGAAAAGCGCGTCTACATTGGCCACAGATGCTTTTCCGGAAAAAGGGCTTTTCCGGAAAAGCAGCCTGCCAATGTAGATGCTCCTTTTCCGGAAAAACTGAAAACGGAATAGTATTCTGTTTTAAGCAGTTCCGGAAATTCATGCCAGTGTAGACACAGCCGCTGTGTCTAGACTGGCAAGTTTTTCCGCAAAATCATCTGCTTTTGCGGAAAAACTTGCCAGCTGTCTACACTGGCCACTTGAATTTCCGCAAAAGCACTGACGATCTCATGTAAGATTGTCAGTGCTTTTGCGGAAATGCTATGCTGCTCCTGTTCGGGCAAAAGTCTTTTTCCGAAAAACTTTTGAGCGAAAGGGCCAGTGTAGACAGCAGAGATTTGTTTTCTGCAAAAAAGCCCCGATCGCGAAAATGGCGATCGGGGCTTTTTTGCGGAAAAGCGCGTCTAGATTGGCCATGGACACTTTTCCGCAAAAAGTGCTTTTGCGGAAAAGCGTCCTGCCAATCTAGATGCGCTTTTCTAAAAATGCTTTTAACGGAAAACTTTTCCGTTAAAAGCATTTCTGGAAAATCATGCCAGTGTAGATATAGCCATCTGTGTCTCTCGACTCCTGGTGTAACTCTCCCCATGAAGAAAGCAGGCAGGGGACCTTTATTCAATTCAAATTCCAATCCTCTGTCTCCATTGGTTCTTCCGCCCCCCTGGAAGACACCTTTGCTAGCTACCGGAGTTAACCCTTTAGTCACCAGGTTATGGTCAGCCGTCCCCCTGTGCATGACAGCTCCAAAGGGGATGCTTGCAGGAACCAAACCCAGCTATTAGACCATGATATAGCATAGAAACCAGATTACTCTGCCCAGTGACTTTCTGCATGAACAGTGCCACGGGGCAAAATACAAACTGTGCATTAGTCACCTGCCAATAAAGCATCCAATTAACCAGAAGGTGGTGATTCAGTATCCTGATAGGTGTGAGCCCAAGCAAAGCATAGAATCCTAGTTCTGGATGGGACCGTGAGAGCTTTCAAGTTAAGGAAGTATGGATTGGATAAATGGACTGTAAGGTGGATAGAAAGCTGGCTAGATTATCAGGCCTAATGGGTAGTGATCAAGGGCTTGATGTCTGGTTGGCGGTCAGTTTCTAGTGGGATACCCCAAGGTTCGGTTCTAGGACCGGTTTTGTTCAACATCTTTATTAATGACCTGGATGAGGGGATGGATTGCACGCTAAGCCAGTTTGCGGATGACAAATTGGCTGGGGAAGACATAGATATGTTGGAGGGCAGGGATAGGGTCCTGAGTAACCGAGACAAATTGGAGGATCGGGCCAAAAGAAATCTGATGAGGTTCAACAAGGACGAGTGTAGAGTCCTGCACTTGGAATGGAAGAATCCCCAAGCATTGTTACAGGCTGGGGTCCAACTGGCTAAGTAGCAGTTCAGCGGAAAAGGACCCGGGGATTACAGTGGATGAGAAGCTGGATATGAGTCAATAGTGTGCCCTTGTAGCCAAGAGGGCTAATGGCGTATTAGGGTGCATTAGGAGGAGCATTGCCAGCAGATCCAGAGCAGTGATTATTCCCCTTTATTCAGCTCTGAGTATTCACATCTGGAGTATTGTGTCCAGTTCTGGGGCCCCCACTATAAAAAGGATGTGGACGCATTGGAGAGGGTCCAGGGGAGGGCAACCAAAATGATGAGGGGGATGGAGCACATGACCTATGAGGAGAGGCTGAGGGATTTGGGTTTGTTTAGTCTGCAGAAGAGAAGAGTGAGGGGGGATTTGAGAGCAGCCTTCAACTCCCTGAAGGGCGGTTCCAAAGAGGCTGTTCACAGTAGTGACAGATGGCAGAAAGAGGAGCAATGGGCTCAAGTTACAGTGGGAGAGGTCCAGGTTGGAGATTAGGAAAAACTATTTCCAGAGGAGGGTGGGGAAGCACTGGGATGGGTTCCCTAGGGAGAGGGTGGAATCTCCATCCCTCGAGGTTTTTAAGTCTCCGCTTGACATAGCTCTGGCTGGGATGGTTTAATTGGGGTTGGTCCTGCTTTGGGCAGGGGGCTGGACTCGATGACTCCTGAGATCTCTTCCAGCCCTGGGATTCTATAATTCCACTCATGGCAGGACCAGGCACCATCTAGATCATAGTTTCCCAAACTTTTTTGGCTGCAGAGCCCACACAGGGTTTTGAAAATTTGGTGGAGCCCTTAAAATATCGTGATTTTTAATTCATGAGGTACCCAAATAAACAGACAAAGTTCTGAAATTCTATTTTTTTTCTTATGTAGTTCTTACCCATTCTTTTTTCCTCAAGGAAACGATCAGCAAATGAGAAACAAAATGGGGATATGACATATGGGGATATGATAGAGGTCTATAAAATCATGAGTGGTGTGGAGAGGGCCGATAAAGAAAAGTTATTTATTAGTTCCCTAAATAGAAGAACTAGAGGACACCAAATGAAATTAATGGGTAGCAGGTTTCAAACTAATAAAAGAAAGTTCTTCTTCACACAGCGTGTAGTCAACCTGTGGAACTCCTTGCCAGAGGAGGCTGTGAAGGCTAGGACTATAGTAGAGTTTAAAGAGAAGCTAGATAATTTCATGGAGGTTAGGTCCATAAAAGGCTATTAGCCAGGGGATAAAATGGTGTCCTTGGCCTCTGTTTGTCAGAGGCTGGAGAGGGATGGCAGGAGACAAATCGCTTGATCATTGTCTTCGGTCCACCCTCTCTGGGGCACCTGGTGCTGGCCACTGTCGGCAGACAGGCTACTGGGCTAGATGGACCTTTGGTCTGACCCAGTACGGCCGCTCTTATGTTCTTATGTAAAATAACAGGGTCCTACAACTGTTATTAATATTTTCTCACGGAGCCCCTGGACCCACTGACGGAGCTCCAGGGCTTCACAGAGAACACTTTGGGAAACCCTGATCTAGACCATCCCTGGCAGACATGTGTCTAACCAGCTCCAGTGGTGGAGATTCCACAACTTACCTAGGCAATTTAAGCATCCCCTCAACAGGTCCCAGAGGCATTTTCAGCACTCTGGGGAAACCCTTCACCACAAGGAGTGTCAGACACACAGGAGAACGAGCAAGAAGTTGAAGTTTCAGATCCTTCCTGCCGTAGCATGACCTAGGGCAGGAAGAACGTAAGAACGGCCAGACTGGGTCAGACCAAAGGTCCATCTAGCCCAGTGTCCTGTCTGCCCACAGTGGCCAATGCCAGGTGCCCCAGAGGGAGTGAATACAACAGGGAATCATCAAGTGAGCCCTCCCCTGTCGCTCATTCCCAGCTTCTGACAAACAGTCTAGGGACACCATTCCTACCCATCCTGGCTAATAGTCATTGATGGACCTGTCCTCCATGAATGTATCTAGCTCTTTTAGGGTGTGTCTAGACTACATGCCTCCGTCGACGGAGGCACGTAGATTAGCCAGATCGGCAGAGGGAAATGAAGCTGCGATTAAAATAATCGCGGCTTCATTTAAATTTAAATGGCTGCCCCGCTCTGCCGATCAGCTGTTTGTCGGCAGATCGGGGCAGTCTGGACGCGCCGCGTCGACAAAGAAGCCTTTCTTGATCGGCACAGGTATGCCTCGTGAAACCAGGTTTACCTGTGCCGATCAAGAAGGGCTTCTTTGTCGGTGCGTCGCGTCCAGACTGCCCCGATCTGCCGACAAACAGCTGATCGGCAGAGCGGGGCAGCCATTTAAATTTAAATGAAGCCGCGATTATTTTAATCGCGGCTTCATTTCCCTCTGCCGATCTGGCTAATCTACATGCCTCCGTTGATGGAGGCATGTAGTTTAGACGTACCCTTAGTGAACCCTGTTAAAGTCCTGGCCTTCACAGCATCCTCTGGCAAGGAGTTCCACAGGTTGATTGAAGAAGTAGGTTTCAAGGGCAAATACCTCGGTGCCATGCAAGTCCTGTCAATAGTGTCATGCCCATGGAAGAGTTAACTTGTGAGAAGGCAGCAATTTTTGGAAGCCTTCAGTTCTGTCCCCTTGGCATCCTCAGCCAGCAAAAGTTTCTTCTGATGATGTAATGCTTCTACTTCCTGTTGCATTGGCTGCAAGCACTCGGTATTCTCCAGGGGAGTTGGCCTAACACTAAGCACCATGCTATATTCAGCTGTTAATTTTCTATCTTCTTTTCTGGACTTTTAAACTCTCTTGAGCCGAGAACAAGGGATCTGATAATTAAAACATGGGTCCTCTCAGCGAGGAGGGGTGGGGGCTCACCTCAAATCCACCCTTGACATTTCATGAGCCCCATAGGAGCATCTTAATATAATATACAGAGATATACCACCTCAAAGAGCTGAAAGGGACCTTGAGAGGTCATGGAATCCAGTCCCTTGCCCTCACAGCAGGACTAAGTACCACCCCTGACAGATTTGCCCAAGCTCCCTAAATAGTCCTCTCAAGGATTAAACTCACAATGCTGGATTTAACAGGCCAATACTCAAACCACTGAGCAATCCGTCCACTTACAAACCTGGGCGATTGACTATTGAATTAGAAGCGTGGCGGGTGCAGGCGTTAGCTGGCTGGCTGGTGGGACATATGAAAAAAAAGATGCACCTTTTACAGGGCTACTCCTCTACTCATGTCACAGACAGAGGGTGGCAGAAACATCGTTTAGAGGTGCACCAGGGTGAAAGTAGCTTAAATTTCTTACAGGTACCAAAGAGGGGCTCAGGGCAGGGGATTGGGGGGGTTGCTGTATAACAGTACCTGTAAGAAATGTGAGATAGAGTGTGTGTGTGTGGGGGGGGGGGGGAATGGCTCAGGGCAGAGGGCTGGGGTCAAGGGGGGCTCAGGACAGGGGGCTGGAGGGTGCAGGGCTCAGGGAAAGGAGAGTGAGGGTGCAAGCATCAGGGCAGGAGATTAGGTAGGTGTGCATAGGATGGAGCGTGGGATGGGGAAGCTCTGGACTGGGTGGTCCTGGTTGGTCACCCTGACCTGTGCTGCTTCAGTTCCCAGCCAAATGGGAGCTGTGAAGGCAGCACTCACAGGCATGGGCGGGGCAGGGGGGGACTGAAGGTGCAGGGGGTGCTGTGTCATTCCTGGGGTCCTAATCCAGAACCTCTGAGCTCTTGGCCCAGCATCTGGGATTGTGGCCGCCAGCCTTGCACAAGCCGATCCTGGTTGCCACTGGCCTTGTGCATCTTGATCCTGGCTGCTGCAGGCCCCGTGCACCCAGAGCTCTCCTGCCAGCTCTGCCTGCTGGGGTCCCAGCTGCTGATCCCGTGCACCTGGGGATTTGCTCTTAGCCTCAGCTCTAGGTCTGTGTGTGCGGGAAGGACAGGGGTAAGAGGTCTAGATCAGAGCCCTGACCACTTTCTTACCAGTACATCACACTGGGTGTACCCTCTAATTTTTTCATCCATGTGTGGAATACATTTTGTTCTGGGCGCCGAGGCATGTGCAGAAGTGCACCACCAGACCTTTCACCGGCTTACTTTCCCCTTTGGTGGTGCAGCTGCTGGAAGTGTGGCATGTTAATTTGGAACATGTTCGCTGGGTATTCAGCTCTGTGCAGTAAATCTGTTCCCTGTGCCAATTCCAAGTGCAGAGGGGGGAGAGCACCCTTTTTCCCAGGGAGTTACAGGGGAAAAGACCTTGCCCAGTATCCCACATGGCTGAAGAATGGAAATCAATGGGGCAAGGAGGAGTTTCCAAGTGGTTCGGGTGCACAGCAGGGTGGGTTGAGGACAGGGCAGGCCTTAGGCTTATAGGGCTGTGTAGGGCACCTGAAAATTTGGGGCACCACCAGGAAAAAACTCCTACACACCCAGTGGGTGCTGCAGTCTCCTAAAGAAGGAATCATATTCGCAGAGCCAAGCACGCCACGTTCAGTGGGAAGGAGAGGGTCCGGGGGTCTCCGCGGGGGACTGGGAGTTTCTGCAGGTGTTGCTAAGAGCAAGTCGGGTGGAGGGGCGCTGGTTTCATAACGCCGTGGAGGACCCCATAAGCCTTAAGGACAGCCCTACTTGGGGATCCTCCCGCTGATGAGCCAGTCCA